>NC_056625.2:193069830-195746497 GCF_002870075.4 Lactuca sativa
TCTTTACTTTCAAACTCACCCAAGAATTCTCTCTAGAGCTATCAAGCACTCCCCTTTCCTCCTCAAAATTTCATGAGTTTGTGTGTGTGTGTATCTCAAAATTTTTCATCAAGGTTTCAACCTCTTGGTAAGTTATCATCTTAAACAAGTTGTTACCTTCCATTTTAATGCTAAGAACTCTTTCTTACAATAGCTTCATTTCATGTTCTAACTTCCTAGAATCATCTAGGTTCGAAAACTTCTTCCAATGAAGTACTTTAGGCCGAAAACATCTCCAATCTCCTTCTAAAAACCGATCCAAACCTCAATGTGAGTTCATACCCCCTTGTTTTCGGTTTTACTATGTTTTAGGGGAGAATACAAGTTGCCTATGTGATAGATCTATGTATGTGTGCCTGTTTATGTGTGCCTGTTTATGTGTGTTTTCTAAGTTATATGTTGTGATTATGTGAAGAAACTTCATAAATCTCGAAAACTCTATCAAAAATTGATAATATTTGTAACTACAACACTTTATGCAACTTACCATAAAGATGAAGGTGTTAAACATGTTAAAAATGTTGAAAAACTAAACAAAATCTTGATAACGGACCATTTTTGACAAATAAACAAAATTATGAGCTTTTATGAAATTCATGGTTTTAAAAAGGGCCAAAAGAGTAAATTTTTCACAAAATGGGCTTAAATTGGGCCTTCACGGTTTTATTGGGCCAAAATTGGAAGAATTATGACTTTTGTGGATTAAATTGTCATTATAAACAAATTTGAGCCAAAAATGTTGTTTTCCGGTTAAAAAGGACCGAAAATGCCAATTTTATTAAATTGGGCCGAAAATGTAAACTTTTATTAAATTGGGCTGAAAATGTAAACTTTTATTAGATTGGGCTAAAAATGTCAATTTTCATGATATTGGGCCGAAAAAGTTATATTTAACAAAAGTGGGCTAAAAATGTCATTTTATTGGAAATAAGCCCATAAGTGTAAACTTTTGGTCTTAAGGGACCTAAAGTGTCAACTTTACCAAAAATGTGCCTAATTTGTAAATTTTCGACTTAATGGGCCAAAAATGTCATCGTTACAAAAAGTGGACTTTTTATGTAATTTTGGAAAACAATGGAGCTAAAACAAACAATGTAATAACAAACGAACTTAATACAACGATTACATGTTTGTTTGGGACTAATACTTACATTTCATGTTTATTGGGCCTTAGCGGTCCATTTATATGTTGATTGGGCCTGGAAATAACTTACGTGTTTAGTGGGCCTTAGTGGTCCCTTTTCATGTCTTTTTGGGCCTCGTACATTCACATACATACTTGTTGGGCTTTGCAAACATTAAACGTAGACAGAAACATTAGTCACAACGAAATACAATATTCGCATAAACTCAGTTAAGGATCTAGTGAGACATGTCGGTTGACACCTCTCGAGTGTACAATCGTAGCTTGTAGTTATAACCAGAGTCTCCTGGAGGGAGAGAGAGAGTTTGTGTATAGATCTATACAGGGTGACACCCCACACTTGAGCTATTCGCTACAGTTAGACTAGGCCAGTCTAGGGTGACAAACCTTACCTTCAACAAGCCGACGCCTGAAAACGCCATGACAGGTGAATTAGTCATTATCAAGTATGGTTGTAACGAATCACATAGAGATTAACTCCATCATTATTTTACGGAATACATATAAAATCTTGTTGATATGAAAACATACATACACTGATATTCGTTCTTAGGGTTTGAGACCACGACACTTTTATAAACAGAAAATATCGGTTTTTTTGGGGAAACATACAGTTAAACAATATCTTCTACTTACAACAGAAAATACATGATCTTTTCTGGATTACATTTTTATATACATTCCAAAAACAGAAAACACACATGCATTAGTACTTGATTTTGACACGTCACATTCAAACCATTTTTCAGAAAATATCGGATTTTCTGGCGTTGTACGAACAATACAAAACTTTTCATTCAAACATGCTTATGAACTCAACAACATTATATATGTTGACATTTTCAAAATAACTTGTATTCTCAGGGAATCGTTAAACGGAAAGGTCAACAAGAACATGTGAAATTTGTCATATTTTGTTTCCATCATACATTAAATATTTTGGTATGTAATTTATGATACTGTACTTGATGTAAACAATGATGGTTGTATTTTGATATGTATGATGATGGCGTTGTCTTGTTTCAATTATATACATTGTGATGATATTACAAGATGAAGCCACCCAAGCCCCTAGACCTTTCCGCCGTCTGGTTCGGGGGTGTGACAATGTCAACCATTTCTAGAATGTTTCCAATGTTTCTCATAAGGATGAGCATAGGCGGGTACCCGCTCTAATTTTCTGGAACCAGAGCCGGCGGTTCTTGGTATATTGGAACCGGAACCGGAACCGTCGGGACCGGTTCCGGTACCGGATACCCGGTTGTTTTAAGCCTTTTTAGTTTTTTTTTCTTTTCATTTGAAAAATATGCATGTTTATTACAAAGCTGTAAACAAAAATAAAATTATAGAATTTTTCAATGAATAATACTTGTATTCTCAAAAAGTTAAGCACATTACAAACCAAAAAATTATAGCTACTGACAATTAGTCAATTTCGTTTAGTAATATTAAATGGTAATTTTACGATACTAACTAAAACAAAACATAATCAAATTCGTTTAATAATATTAAAAGGTAATGTTACAGTACTAATTAAAACAAAACATAGCTACTGTTTTATATATATATATATATATATATATATATATATATATATATATATATATATATATATATATATATATATATATATATATATATATATATATATATATATATATATATATATATATATATATATATATATATACTGGTTCCGGCAGTTACCCAGCGGGTAGCGGTTCCAAAAAAATGAGAACAAGAACTGGAACCACTTAAGGCGGTTCCGGTTTCGGAACCGGCGGTTCCAAGGCAGTTCCGGTTCCGAAAACGGATAACCGGTTCCGATGCTCACCCCTAGTTTCTCATGGTAAATTTTGCATCCTCGTAGCTTATAGGAAAAGTTGAGTGGGGAAACGAACATTTTGATCGATGGATCCTCTCACAAAATTGGTATATTCGAAATTGATGATGATTGGGTTCCTTTTAAACGATTCACTGGTGGGTCTCAAGAGGATTTAGAGGAAAATGAAGATGAAGAAAAAGGTATCTCAGACGCTTTCGAAGACGATGAGATGCAACTGCAAGATGGAGAAATTGCTCCCGAAGAGGCTTCAGTGGAGGTGATGGTTCCCGGTTGAATGCATAAGGGAGGTACGGAGTCTCATGGTTTTCCAATGTGGATTTTAATAATTTAAAATTAAATAGTGATGGCAAATTTAATTTTGCAACTCTCCCGTTATTTCAAAATCCGACTTGTCTGGTAGACTCGATCCGGTAGAGGAGGACTATGGGCCTCGTGTTCTTGGGCCTGATAACAACCCAAACCTTTTAAGTGGCAGAAGTAGCCCAAAATTTGGGCATGGGGATTCTGGACTTAAAAGGCGACGATTTAAAAAGAAGAAAAATAAAAGTGTTCAAAGTCAAAAAGTTACATTAACAGGGATCAACGGCGGTGGTGTTATCTTCAAGTCCTCATGAATCTGATGTCTTTGAATATAAGGGGAATGGGTCTGATTGAGCCCTTCAAATTTGATTGGCTCAAAAGGCTAAAAGTGGAAAACAATACTCGTTTTGTGCTATTCAGGAATCTCGACTGTCTTCTCTTCCTAATAACATTGGAGACTGGTGGGGTAACTTTGAGTTGGAAATTGGGTTTTTGGTTGGGATTTTTAATGCCATGAGATGACCTAAAGAACGCTTTAACTCGAATTTTTATACTAAAATCGCTGTTGAGTTTAACAAATTCATTTTTGATGCAGGATAGATAGATTTTGAACATGGATGGCAAAAAAATTCATGTTCTTCTGTGATGATGGCGTTAAAATGAGTAAATTGGATCGCATTCTTGTCTATTCCAATTTTATGGCAGTCTTTCCCTCTTCTTCTGTTCTTGCCCTTCCGCGAGAATATTCAGACCACTGTCCGATTCTTCTTAGAACTTCTATCATGAATTTTAGTGCCCATCCATTTCGGTTTTTCAATTCCTGGATTCATCGTGATGGACTTGAGCTTTTAAACTTCGATACGTCAAAGGTAGAGATGGAAAAGGAAAACATCTTATTTGATTTGAAAAGAAAAGTTGATGAAATTGAGTTGGAGGCTGAAAACATGAGACTCTCAGACTCAGAAATTGAGTTCAGGAGGGATTCCAAGCAAAAAAAAAAATGGAATTGGAAAAACTAAAAAAATCGATTTGATCTAGAAACCTCGTGCTAAATTAAGGTTATATATACTATGTAGAATATATATTTTTATTAAATAAAAGGAATTAGGGTTGTGATATGGTATATTCCATTCAAAACATGAAATTAGTAGAAGAGAATATATTGTTGTATATTTCAATTAGACTTCCTTTTAGATTATTTTAATGATGTAAAATAACATCATGTGCAACTTAAAATAAACAGTTTAGTTAAGAATCCATATATAGTTACATTTTATTATCGTTTGAAAAATTTTGCCACTCGTTCATATTTTATATATTATTTGGCATACCGTAAAACAAAATTCTTGCTACGCCATCGGTGATAGATAAGGTTCAAACCAGTTTCATAGAAGGTAGGAGCATTCTTGGTGGTCCTTTGATTATTAACGAGATTTATACGTGGGCGAAGCAGAACAAAAATAAATTATTCATTTTCAAAGTTTATTTTAACAAGGCTTTTGATTCTATAAATCAGAATTATCTCAAATCAGTTATGAACCAAATGGGGGTGGGAGATAAATGGATCTTTTGGATAAAGGGATGTCTCTCTTCCTCTAGAGCTTCGGTTCTCATCAACGGCTCGGTTACAAAGGAGTTTCCTATTACTAAAGGTGTTCGGCAAGGAGGCCCTCTTTCCACGTTTTTATTTATTATTGCCATGGAGGATTTAAATATTGTAATGAGAACTACATGTCAAAAAATCTTTTCCATGGAGTTAAAATTCCTATAGGTGGACCCGCGATTTCTCATTTATTTTATGCCAATGATGCTCTTTTTGTTGGGACTTGGGTGAGTTCAAATTTTTCTAATTTGGCTAGAGTTCTTAAATGCTTTCATATCGCTTCCGGGTTAAATGTTAATTTTCACAAGTCAAAGGTTTTCGGTATTGAAGTTTTTAGTAATGAAGTGTCAAGTTGTGCGCGGAATCTTGGATGTGAAGCGGCTTGGAATGCCAAATATCTTTCTTTTGGAGGGCGACTAACTCTCGTTAAATCATTCCTTGGAAGCCTCCGTGTGTTCTTTTTTTTTTTTTTTTCTCTTTTCAAGGCCCCTAAATCTGTCACTATGCATCTTGAGAATCTTCGTAGGCGTTTTTGGGCCCATGGATCAAAGTGGGCTTGGGAGGGGGGGAGGGGGGAGTGTTCTCTTATTTCATTGAATTGAGCTCTTCTGACTAAGGCGATATGAATATTTAAAAATGAGGATAATTCCTTATGGAGGCAGGTCGTATGTGGCATTCACAACTCATCCAAAAAATCGATCGTCTCCATGGCGAAAAACACACTTTCCGGAACCTGTCGCGAAAGTAATCTCATCGATTGAAGAAATTGGGGTTGACTTTATTCTGTGTTTCAAATGTTTCAAATTCAAGTGGGTAGACAACAATACTCTTTTTTGGTTAGATAATTGGCCAGGCAATGGTACGTTTTGCTTCTCAATTTCCGCCTCTTTTTGCATTGGATAAAAGAAAGTCGTGCTCTATTGCAGAGAGAATAATCGACAACAATCTTAATGGGGCTTGGAAAAGAATTCCCAACATTATTGAAGAAGTCACGGTGATGCATGAATTAAGGGGGTTCACGAGCTCAAATTCGTTAACCGGTGAGTTGGATGTTTGGAAATCGAGAATTTCTAATGATGGGAGGTTTTATGTTAGCGATGTGCAGACTCTAATTGATTCAAAGATGGTGATCTCGTCACCCAACCCAACCGTTTGGCTTAAATTGGCCCCGGTGAAGGTTATATGTTTTGTGTGGAGAGCGTGTGTTAGTAGAATCCCATCGGCTATGACGACTTTAACATGTTGATTTTTTTGTTGAACACAAGTTTGTTGATACGACTTTAACAAACCACAAAAGCAAAGTGAGAAGTTGTATAGATATTTTATTATCCGATTACTAAAAACATTTGAATTAAATATATATAAATTACACGTGAAAATGTATAGAGCTCGCTCCAAATTGGTTCCTCGAGCCCAAGTATTAGGTGTTAATCACCCAATTAAATCATCTCAATCCAATTCGGACTAATTATACAATAACACCAACAAAAAAATATCAACTCTAATATCAAGTCTCAAGTATCATCCTATATTCACCGGTCCAAGTCCCATTAAATCGACCCGACCCGGCCCGGACCCAAATCCCGCATTATTAGCAGGAACCACCGCCGCCGCCAACATCTCCGGCCACAATTACGCCACTTGTTCACCGATCAAATCCAACCCCACAACAAGAAACGAAAGCCCTTGAAACAACAAGAAGTAGAAATGGATTCCATGGGCCGATAAAAGACTTCTCGTAGCCGCCGTTAACAGAAGAAACGCGAGCGCGAGTTCTTTTCTGTAGATCCGATTCTTCTTCTTCGGCTCCACCGGAGCTTCTTGTTCTTTAAGTTTTCCAAGCATCTCGAGGCCGGATTCCGAGAGTCTTCTCTGGATCTTGTCTTCGTTGAAACTCTTTGATTCCCGCTCTGCGAAGGCTAGTAGGTCCGATTCCGATGATCGGCCGGTTTTCTTCGTGACCACCCATTCGTAGGCGCTTCCGAGCTGGAACAGACCGGAAACCATGGCGTTGAATTTGGTGACAGACATTGTGTTTTCGAATAGCAAGTATGGCATTAAGAACGGGAATGCTTTTGGAGCTGGAAGGATGTTTAAGATCGACATGGTTACTGGTACGTAACATATCACCCAAATCGGCAATTCAGCTTCTGGTATGAACATCGTTAATGGAAGGATCACGCAAAACAGGGTAAACGAGTAGAAAGGTAGAATCAGCTTTCTCAAAAGAAAGAACAAGAATATCAAATTCGCCTTTTTCCACTTGGATATCTGCAAAACAAAGAATACGAATATTAGGCCCCAAATTCATTGTTAAACCTATTTGTTACTGCAACCTAAAAAGTTGGACCAACACAAAAAGACATAAATGCCCTTGATTACACACCATACTAAATTACTAATTTCTTTCAATAAGACCCAAAAACATAGAACTAGGTGTGTCATACACTCTTTATGTATAAAACTGGTGAATGTCTTCTCACATGGACAATCTCTAGTGTCATACCAATAACTCTCTATATCTAACATGTTATCTTTTAAAGGTGTTCAAAATTTTTATAGATTTTATTAATATAATGTTAGACATCGATTTTGAAGATATTATCAGTGATTTTGCATCTCAAAAAGTCAGAAGAAGTATTTTTCTTTAAATATATGAATTTTTATAATCGAAAATATTATATTTAAAAGCTAGTATAAGTATTTTTTTTTTTTCGGTTATTGAGTTAATATAGAAACAGTTGATGAAATTTATGTATTTTAAATGCATTTTTTTCTCTTACGTCCTGAGTCCAAAATGTGTTTGGAACGATCCTGACTATAGACAGTTTCATCTGTCTTTACTCAACTACAAAACATGGTATTATCCAAAGTCTGTTTGGAACGACCCTCATTATAGACAGTTTCATCTGTCATTACTCTACTACAAAACATGGTATCAGAGTCGGCTAGACGCAATTTTATTTGTCTCTACTCTACTGCAAAACATGGTATCAGAGCAAGAGCAAGCTAGACACAGTGCAAAAGGAAAGAGACAAAGACAAACCTTGGACTTGAGGATTGCGGGGAGGCAAAGTCTAAAGAGTTGCATAGGACCCGAATGCCATCGATGTTGTTGTTTCTTGTAAGCTTCATAAGATTCAGGCAATTCACAAAGGACTTTGACATCATTAAGATAAATAAATTTCCACCCGTTTAAATGTGCACGAACCGCAATGTCCATGTCTTCAACTGTCGTTCTTTCGAGCCACCCACCGGATTCTTCCAAAGCCTTGATCCGCCACACGCCAGCTGTCCCATTGAACCCAAAGAAACTTAGAAAATGACTATTCACTTGTTGTTCAACCTCAAAATGGAAGCACAAATTTATGTTTTGTAGCCTTGTGAGTAAATTCTCATCTTTGTTCACAAATGACCACCTTGCTTGAACTAGACCCACATCCGGTTTTCCCTGAAATTATCACCCATCAAAAAAGTTAGCAAAATTGAACACTTTTTTTAAAATAGTACACAGAAATATTCTTGCATAAAGTGATTTAAAAAGTTGTAAGAATACGAATACATATTGTGCGAAACCCTAATTGACACATTTTTTCGGTAAACTCGACACCTTTATAACAACAAGACTTTCTAAATGGTAAGATGACCCGTTTGACCCATTTGAACCAAAATCAACCCGTTTTTAAGTAAACGGGTTAAAATTTACGCGTTTTAATATTCTTGGTCATTAGAAAGAGAAAATAGTTGCTATAAATAGTAAGAGTACCCATTCAACCGATTCGAATCATTTTTTATTAACTTTTAGAAATAAAAAATTACACAAACCGACCGATTTTAAGTGATTGGGTCGAAGTTGTTGCCTTTTAAATTTCTTGATCACATAAAAAAGGGAAAACTTTCTATAAATAGTAAGAGTGATTGAGTTCTTGTTACCTGAAAGTGAGGAACTGTGAGTTGAAGGAAATCTGGATTTGGCTGAAAATCTGCATCCAAAATCGCAACGAATTCGTAATTTTTTACATAATCACAAGACATAGCTGAGTGAAGGTTTCCAGCTTTGTAGCCTGTTCTTATGAATCTATGTCTGTAAATTATGTTAACTCCTTTTTCACTCCATATATTCACTTCATTTCTGATCAAAATCTGTAAAAGTTCATCACTTGAATCATCCAAAACTTGAATCAAGATTCTGTCTTTTGGCCAATCCAGTTGACAAGCAGATGCAATCGATTGTTGATACACCTTCAATTAAAAACAAAAAAAAAAATCCACCGAAAATTAGCTTAGTATGATATTGAAATAATGATTTATTTTTTAATAAAGTGTAGGTGTTTGGATGTGCGCTGTAAAATAATAATAATAATAATAATAATAATAATAATAATAATAATAATAATATTGAATAATTGGAATCATATAACGTGGGTGCAATGTTTTAAAGTGTAATTATTTATATCGTCGTTATCTGAGGGGTATATGAGTAATTTAACTGAATATTTAAACCTTATTTGAAAAATAATCATAAATTACCCGAACATTGCAATCCAAACATATAATCTTTTTCAAAATATATGTCCAAACATCATAGAATTTGTAACCATTTTGAAAAAAAAAAATGACCATTTTAAATTGTTCTATTTATATAAATGGGTAGAAATTTACTGAGTGTAAATAGTAATAAATAGTTAAACACATGAAAGATGAATGAGAAATTGGGATTGATTTGTTACCTCTCTTTCATTGCACATGGGGATCTGAACAAGAACCATGGGGAAACTGGAAGCATCTTCGATGTCATAAGCTTCGCCATCAATTGTCGGTTTTATGTTCCTGAACTTGATCCAAAAACACCCAAGTCCCAGTATGAATCGATCAAGCGATTGAATCATGAAAAGAACAACACAGAATTGAGATAGCATCATAATCGAGGGAGCAATATATTCAGCTCTGAATGATACCCAACCCATATACGACCAATGAAACAGTCCCATGACTTCTGTGGGGTGGAATTCATGAATGAAATTCAAATCCCAGTTCTGAAAATAAGCAACGAATTCGATACACAAAGAAATAATCGAAATGGCAAGAAAAACTCTGATGAATCTGTAGATTAATCGTTCTTTGTATTGAACTTCATCTCTTCCATTATCTGCTAACGCAATTCGTTTTTTCACAGAAACCAAAGTTTTCGAAAACCCCATTGCGATCCATGGAAAGAAAGAAAGTACTCTATGAGCTTTTAGCAAAAGCGTCCATGAAAACTGCTTTGTGCTTGCTGTTTTCTGCTTTTCGAGAAACACAGATGTGTCTGAATCATTAACTTCCACCAACGAAATATTGCTTGATTTGTCTATTGTGACTACCACAGAGCTTGGTGCCATTGGATTTAAGAGCCAAAATTGATCAGAACCCCCAAGAAATGAAAAAATCGAAAAGGGGGTTTAGGGTTAGTGAAATTGGGAACTCATGAATGAAGCTTTTCGTGGTCAATTTGGATCTTGGAAGTGGAAATCGGAAATCGTAAATTGGAAATTGGAAATTGGAAAAGGGGAAATCGTTTTCTGAGAGAGGAATTGAAGGGTTAGTGAAGCCTTGCGAGTTTAATTGTGGAAGTGTGTATTAATAATAATGTTAGATGAATGTGACAAAGGAAGATGGCATCAAATTTTGGTCAACTCAGTGTGTTCTCAATCAGATGTGCTGTAAACATAAGATGTAAATACACGTCTTCCAATTATTCTTCTATAAAAGTTTTTTTTTTTTTTCCTTATTCAAATTCTGGAATATTTTGAATCTGAGTTACTAATAAAATATTTAAGTTAATTTATAGTTGTTCTGGATTCGAGATTTATAATTGATGTCAAATTAGTAACATTTAAAATGGTGTGTGAACAATTTCAGAAATAATAATATTATGTGAAGAGGAACGATTTTAATTATTGATTTAAATTTACAAACAATAATATTGTGAAAAACTTCAACAAGTTAGATGTAAAATATAAACAAAAAAAGAAATTGTTTGAATGTGAATAAAACCAGTAGTTTATTGCCTTCATCGGTCATAAGGGTAAAATATGAACAGTTTTAATAGTTCAGTGACAAATAGAAAATGAAAAAAAAAGTTTAGTGACTAAATGTAAACAAATTTGAAAGTTCGTTTCCCTTTCAAAAAAGTTCAAGAACTAAATGTGAATAAACTTTTCTTTTGTATTATGGTTTAGCAAATTATGTATTTTTATTGAACTTTAACAACATTTGTTGATGAAGAAATTTATGGAAAAAAAAAACAAAACAAAACACCGAAAAATGTATAAAAACGAAAAACGAAACCAACGTTATATGTATAAGTTCTATGTTATGAAACTATGTAATATTATATGTATAAAAATTATCATGTATGAATTTTGTGTTATAAAATTATGCAACATATAAATTGGTATACATTAAACCATAAATATTGTCTATAAAAAATTACATACATACATTGATACATTATATATTTTGTTATACTCCATGTATTAAGATACATCATATTAATATATTTACTATTAAAAAGGGTATTGAAAATGAAAGTCAAGTTGTTTGGAATTTAGACATTTTTAATTTATCCGGACAATTGATTTATATTCGAGATTGTATTTTCTTAAAAAGTTTGAATAATTATTGAAATTTATGATTATTTAACTAGACATATAGAGTAAAGTAAAAACGTTAACATGTTTCATGAAGTGTTGCGCCCAAACCACTCCATCCATATTTCCTTAAAAAAATATTTTTTTTTAGAAAAAAATAGCTATATATTCAACAATTAAAACGACGCTATTTTTTTTCTTTCAAAGAAGTCACTCATAATTTTAAAAGGTTTTAGAAAAAACAATTCATATTTAAATAACTATTAAAAAAATAAAGTTTTTAATTTTTTTTCTTCAGAATACAACGTAATTTCTGACCATGAACACAATTTCTTAATAATTATGGGTGAGAATGGTTTATTTTTTTGTTAAACCAAAATTAAATTGGAAATTTTGATTTTTTATTTTGAAAAATGACAAACCATTATTGTAGTCTAAAATGCCAAGATTAATAGTATGCTAGTATTTTTCCATTTAAAATTTGAATCATGCAAGTTTAAATCGCCATACTTGTTAGTTTAAATGGGAATCCCATAAATCTTATGTTTGTTAATACCCTATGTGAGTTATTATAACCATACTATGACTCAGTTGGCCTTATACACGACGTTCTTCAGGCGTCGGAAAGTTAATGACATTTGTCACCCCATACGTGTTGGTCTAGCTGTTGCATGCAACTAAGGTGTGGGTTTTTCAAACCCAATATAGATCTATACACAACTATCACGTTCTCCCTACAAGAGATTCTGGTTATAATTAAAGGACTTTTGTTGCGCTACTTGAAAGTAACGTAAAGCGAATGTCTCACAAATTTATTTATTAACAGATTTATGTAATGTAATAATGAAAACCCTTTTTGTAGAAATGTATTCTGTTGTATTGTATATGTAACATAAATTATACCTATTATAGTTTATCCAAATGTTTGTAGTGTGTAGTATTCACTTTCTATATTAGTATAATGTATATAACAAAACGATTCTAGGTTTACCATGCTTCATAATGCAATAATTGTAATGATAAAGAATTCTTACAATTTAGTGAACATTTTTTTGTAACATAAATGTATCCAAACAGAAAATTCATGCAAAATATGAAGATATCAAGGTATTACACTTTGCTCAACAAGTTACAAAGTGTTAATAAAGTTGTAATCTGTGAACTTGTTTTTACCATTTCTGCACTGATTTAAAAAATCACAGAAAATTCATACGAGATCGAAAACTAGATCTGTAAACTCTGAGAGTTTAAAAAAAGTGTCTAGTTTGTTCACAATTTTTATTATGATTTTTAGAAGTCTTTAACTGGTGTGAAAACGTTCATATTCACAGACTAGTCCAAATTCATAGCTACAGTGATAGACAATTTTGTAAAAATCACCATAAATTGTAGAAACGCATATGGACATGTGCAAGTAGTCATTTTAAAGGTATGAACCTGAACTATTTGCACCTAATACAGTTTTGAAAACTAAAAAGTTTAAGATGTTCAAAACAGTTCGTGAATGAATATTAAGTTTTCTGTTGAAAGCTGTTGTTTGAGTTTAGTTATGTTGTTGGTGTTTTAACTTGTATACGCCCCCTAAAACTTGAAGAAAACATGAAAATGTGGGGGTATGAACTCACCTTTTATGATTTCAGTGGATGGATGTTGAAGAACAGAAGTCTTCAACTCAAGAACACTTAGAAGATTGCTTGAAGATTCAAAGTTCTAACACAAATATGATGAAGTTTGTGTAACGAATCTATGATTGGAGTAGAAAGAGGTGGATTAATCATATGAAGGATGATTTTACTAACTAAAATTAGATGAAGAACTTGAAAATCAGCCTTGGAATCTTGAAATTTAGAAAGAGAAGTAAGAGAGAATGGAGTTTGTTCTTTGGTGGAGAAGAAGTGAAATGGGAAGAGAGATGAGGATTTCCAGCTTTTGTTCAAGAGTATGGATGGAATAATGGTGGGAAAAAGGACAATGATTGACTAGGTATGGAGGAATAGTGGCTGGGTATGTCCCTGGAATGAGTGTGGGAGGTTGCTTGTGTTCTTGTACAAAGGATAAGTCAACACTCCACCTAAATAACTTACCCTCCATATTTTATTCTTAATTAAAGATTTCCATAAAAATGCGCTTAGATTATGGAAATATGGGGTCTTATATGTCAAAAATATAAGTTTAGGTGAAAATCCCGCGTTAGAATCACGAAAAACGGGCTTAAAACGTGAAAATGGTCAAAAACCGGGAAAACACGCGAAAATCTGAAGTTTGGGCCGGAGGTTCGGTCCCTGGGGCTTAGAACCGAACGTAGATGGGAGTCGAGAGGAGGGTTCCGTCGCTGGAGAGGAACCGAGAGAGGGGTTCGGTTGGTGTACTGGAACCGAGAGGATGGCTCGGTCCGAGCAGTCTCGCAGCGGCTTGAGGAGAAGCGAAGGAGAAGGTGGGGGGGAGGCGGAGGCGAGGCTTGGTTCTGGCTTATGCGAGGTTCGGATCTAGCAGTGCTTGGTTCTTGACAGGCTCGGTTCCAAGGGTGTTCGACTCCTTAGGGGGTTTCGGCTCCTTAGGGAGGTTTCGGTTCCTTAGGGTCTCGCCTCTAAAGGAGGTTCGTGTTGGATTAGGTGTCTAAGCCCATAACTATAATTGGTATGTACTTGAATTGATAGCAGCACAGTCCTTTTGGGTTGCCCTCAAACCTAGCAACCGGACAAGGAAATTATGAAAGGAGAGATGTTAATTTATTATAAGATTAATAAATTAATATAAATGAATTTATTAATATATTAAAAGATTAATATGTTAATTAGAAATCATTATGTTTAATTAATATTTAACCAGAAATTAATTAGAATTAATTTTAGGGTTAAAAGAATTAATTTTAAGGTGCAGGGACTAGTTTGCAATTATCTAATAGTTGAGTGGAAGGCTCTAGAACCCCATTGGAAGAGGGTGGACGAAATCTTTAGGGGAAACCCTAATAATTTCGTCCATAGGGGCTTGGATAAGGCCCTTGGGTTTTCTTAGGCCCTAAGCAAAGGATAACTAGGGTTTCCCCTAAACCCTAAATCCCTCAGCTATTTAAGGAGCCTCCTGGTTCACATTTTGGTCACCCTTTTCTTTTGAAGAAACCCTAAGGCCGAGATTTTGCATACTCCCTCTACCCTCTCTCTCTTCTACTTTCCTTCTTGCTAGTTTGGGTGTGATTCCATTAGAGGCATTACACTTGTGGTGCTAAGTTTCCAAGAAGATCAAAATCAAGATCAAGGGAATTGTCAATTGTTTACTATAACAATTGAAAGGTATGTACTCCTAACCCTAGTTTGTTAATGTCAATATTAGCCTCCTCCTCTAGGGTTCTTGTTTTGCAATTCAAAGTTATATGTTCAATAGTTAAAACATAGATCCAAAGTAGGTTGCATGTGAACTTAGGAATTGTTTTCTAGTTTATTTGTTTTACCTAAAACCCATCAGTTCGGTCCTAAGAGGTTTCGACTCTAAGAGGCTGTTTTTCGCGTTAACTCTCCGTTTTGCGTAGTTTTTGGCTAAGTTAAGGGTCGGGATGACTCGGATGACCATAAAAAGTTGAGAGAGATTTTAAGAGAGATTTGGGAGAGATTTCACATACATGGAGAGATTTGGGAGAGATTTCACATACTTAGAGAGATTTGGGAGAGGTTTCACATACTTAGAGAGATTTGGGAGAGATTTCACATACATGGAGAGATTTAGGAGAGATTTCACATACATGGAGACATTTAGGAGAGAGAGAGATAGACAGGGAGAGATTGAGAGAGAGAGACTTTGTTTGTGACCTTTTTAGGTGTTTAGCTTTGCAACGTAAGGTTCGTACACCCCGTTAAGCTTCGTTATGATAGTTAGATGCCCCCGAAGGGTATAGAATAATGTTTTATCGAATAGTTTCATCACTTACCCCTATTAGGGTTTAGAATTTCTGAACGAATAAACTTTCCAAGTGATGACTTCTTATTAAAATAGTGAGTTGTACAATAGTAACATAGTGTAAGCCCTAATATACAAGGGTTAGATGAGTTGACCGGCTAACTTTGGCTGAATTTGACTTGATCGGAAATTGACGGTTGTTACAGATGGCATTACACCTTTTGCTTGGAACTCGCGACTTGCTCCACAAACTAAAAGATTCTCCACTTTCCTCATCGTCTCCTAGAATATAGTCCCTACACGAATACACTCGTGATTCCCTAACGCGAGTTCCCACCAAAAGCCCACTCGAAAATGCCACTAACAATCTTGTCGAAGACCCTTCTCTACAACTGATTAGAATCCAATAATGAATCTACCCCCAGTTCCAGACTAGAGACACTACCAGAAACATGCGGAAAATGATCTTAAATACACAGATCGCGAACCTCACTCAAAACTAAACCATATGGCGCACGAAACCCTAATACACTTGACCCTTGACATGCCATTACCAACCACTGGATTGATGACCATAGATGTTCAGACCCAAAAAAATTCACATGATACCACAAACTCTTATCAGCTCAGGTGTACCCCTACCTGGGCAACCACTCGATACTATCATAAAGGACTTCATGACTTGAAACCTCCCAACCAATCCCCGACTTGGAATCAAAATCCTTGACAACAGTTTGCGATCCAACGAAAGTAATATGCATACTTCCCATAAATACTTTTTGATACTCCCCATAACCCTTACTGCTCCCATCATCTAATCAACTGATTGAGAATTTTTTCCCAAATTCCCTTTTTCGTCAATCCTAAAAGTACCACCTTGATCGAGACTGAACAAATTCCACCAATATGCATCTAGCTCCCGAAGGCTTCCCGAATGTTGCCAAAAACATGATCCTGCTGAAAACCAAAATTTCACACTCCCTAAGTGGGTAATCATACTCGAGTCCAAGGGGACATAAAGCATAATGGACTTGATGATAGGCTGACACATCCCTTGGACTTTACCCACCACTCCTTGAATCCTTTGGATAACCATTACTGAATGAGAACTCAACGACCTAAAGGTCGATGACGCCTACCAATTACTCCAGAGAATCAGCACCCACTCAGAACTGAACATATCCGCTTCTGGAAAAAATTTACCGATCATCATTTGACCGGAACTAGTTTGGGAATAGAAATTCTACACGAACTGACAAATCCCTAAACAACTGATACTCACTCAAGAATCCCAGTTCTCCCCCACTTAGGGTTCTAACTACTATCCACTAGTTTGAAATCCACTCATAACTCAACCGACTCAACCAGGCATGATTATTCCTGACCATGGAATGAATAGCATACGCAAAATGATCCTCCCGGAACAAATAAATCGAATCCCAAGAGAAACTTGAATTTCAACTGAAGACCTCCAAAATCCCCACTTAGAACTGCTTACAAGCATAGAAAACTACCAATCTACGACCCAAACATACCTTCCTTGCATGCAATCTGAGCGACAATTTGGCACTTGGCCTTCCCATTTCCCGAGAATATGGGCCAGTGCTTGCATCACAATATACTCATGCCACTTTGAATCACCTGTACACACCAGCGCTGACGTACTGTCGCCAATCACTATGACCAACAGACCCCGAGCTGAAAATACAACCTGACTATAGAGGTCACAAGCCTACTCACTCCTTAGAACCCAAACAACTGGAAGGGAATAACCCTTGCCCTAGAAAATGATGTTCCAATCCATCAATCAACCATTCTACTTCCAAGTGCAAAACTCAAGCTGATCATAATCATCACTCCCTTCCTGAGCCCCGCGAATCGCATTCCCGGCTTCGAGCAAAACCCCTGAGGCCTCAAACCAAAAATCACTAGGTCTGCACCAACAACTCGAATTCCATAATGCCAATAGGCTAACAACAGATACCAAGCCCATCCCCATGACTGAGCAACCACAACCAAAAGATTGACAGGAATAGAACCACTGTCGCGAGCCATGGTATCCAACCATGCTACCTTCCCTGACTAGCTCGTAGAATCCCCTGACAATAAATTCTCCTGACACTTCTAGTGACCTAACAACTCATGAAGCTTCGCAACACATAGACAAGACGAAATAGGCAACTAACCCAAAATTTACTGCTTATCTATACTCAACAATATTCCAAGACAAAATAAATATTCATCACAGACGATTTGACCATAATAATATTACAGAATGGGGGTTTCCAGTTACATACCAGAGACTTCTTACGGCTCAACTTTGACCTCCTAAGGAACGACTACCACTGGAATCCGAATTCCTTCCGTCCTCAACGTAGGATAGTGGGACCTAGAATGACTTGGCTAGTGACAGTGAAAGCATATCTAATCCTTCTTGCAATCCCGTCGCACATGCCCTCTCTCCCCACACTTGTATCACCTGAATTTGTGACAAGCAAATCTGTGGGTTCCCCCACACTTGCCACACACCTCTTGACCCTCCTGACTTCTAGTACCCTGATTAGCAGCCTCCAACCCTTTATCCTCTGCTGAAACGTCCCTCTTCCTATTTCCTAGTTGTGACCCTACCACCGAAACTCCCCAAGTAGTCATCCCAGTAGCAACATCTCTCACAGATTGCAAAGCTGTAACTAGCACCTCGAACACGGCGATCACCCTGGCGGTTACCCGGTCCACGACACCGAACAATTCTTCTCGCAAAATATGAGAAACCTCCAGGGAAATCATCTCCCGCATCTGATCAACGGACAATACTGGCCTATCTTGGCCAGTCGTTTCCCGATCCTGATCCGGACCCCACCTCAAATCATTTTGCCATCACCATACTGAACATATACCAGGAAGATATCAAATAATCCGCATAAACAACGGGGAACCTACTCCCAACCAAACCCTCGGGGTTGTGACTTCCTTGCTACGCGTATGGGTCCTGTTCTCTCAGTAGTACGAGCCCATACTACCTTCCACACCTACCCATATTTGTCTCAAGTATAATCACAAAGCCCTAGTAATATATATACAAACATAGCGAGTGCTCAATCCTCACTCCTAGAGGAATGCTAAATATCTCATAACTGGCCTACCGAGCTCGCACAATCCACCCATCCACCAACTGCCACACGACCCTCGATTGGTGCCAGTTAACTATTGCATGAATACAATCACATACCGCATAGCCTAAAAAATCTTAGACTAAAAGATTTAATCCCACAACGGTTGGACTCAGACAAGAGCTACGCAGCACGACCAAATCCCTTATCCTAAGACCATTTAACCCATGTAGCATGTGACTTGGAGTATTCAACCAATAGTAAATTCATGAAGGTTTTTGAGCATTCTAACACTCCTATGGTGTACATGCAACCCTAGAAAAACCTTGGATCTATGTTTGTCTAAAATACATGCAAAATATGATTTCCAAGGTTCATAATCCTATCTAGCATACATGGGGAACTTTTAATCTAAAAGTTGGCTAGAATTACATAACTTGTAGTTGATTTGATTCCTTGAAAACCTTGAGAGCCTAACACCCCAAGTGTGATGCCTCAAATACTTCACACAACACCAAATGCTTTGGAATGACTTTGAGAGAATATATAACACTCTAAAAATCAGCTTGCCCTCTCTTGTACTTAGTGTAACCGATTTTGGTAGATAACATGTTCCTTATATAGTGTGTCACATCTAGGGTTACACCATCTAAACCCTAATGTGACATGACTCTTCATTTCCATAACCCGTGGGTTTGTAACTCCCATGGAGCATCCTATGGGTTTAACCCAACTTGATAATCCATGGAGCCTTTTAGCTCACTATACAAGTTATGGATGATTTACATAATCAACCCATATATTTAATTAGTTATCTGTTGATTACTTAATTAATTCCAAATTAATTCTCGATCGGTACTAATTAAATAATACTATTAATATATTAGAACTTATAATATATTAATAACCCACAAGTGTTATTTCTCTCATTTAGTCTATCCAAATGCATGATGCCATGCAACCCAAATGGACCATGCCAGGTCAGGTCAATAGATCCAAGGTTTTTCTAGGGTTGCATGTACACCATATGAGTGTTAGAATGCTCAAAACCTTTCAGTGGTATCAGAGCCTAGGCTTGTTTGTGAATCCTTGATGCAAATAGCTTGAAAATTGAAATTTTTGTTCACTGCACGTATGAACTCGTCGAGTCCATGGGGGACTCGACGAGTCCATGAAGAAATGCATGCTACTCGATGAGTAGAGGATGCAGTGTCCAGTTTTTCGAGTTTTGCTGCTGGAAATGGACTAGAAACATTACCCTAAACTGTTTTGGTGTTATAAAACTTGTTTTAGATGGTGTAATGTTTATGCTAATCCATTTACAATGGCTATTATAAAAAATTACAAGGTTTATATAAGTTATTTATGATTCTTGAAATTATTGATAATCATGTTCTTGAACTTATGAGATTAGATGATCATAGGAATTATTTGTAACCTCCTTGGTAGTTTAATTCTTGATCATTATGTGTTTTAATGGAGTCCATAACTTGTCCTCAAGTTATGGAAAACCAAAGGTCACACTTTAATTAAAAACCATTATAAGAACACATGAGTTATAAAAATGAAGAGTCTTCATTTTAATACTCAATTAATTCATAAGTTATGAGAAATGTAAAGTCTTAATAAACTTTAGTTCCAACCCCTAGATTTTTAAAAGTTAAAAATCAACCCTTATACTTTATAATATTATAAGTTAATAGTATATATATATATATATATATATATATATATATATATATATATATATATATATATATATTTATATATATAAGAGCAAGTCGTATTACCGCTAATAGGCCTCATTCACGAAGCCGGTCTATAAGGGGGGGGGGGGGGGTATAAGGTTGCTGCGTATAAAATGGCAGCTTAATAGGTGTCCATTCTCACCTACCGCTTCCTTGACCGGTGGAGGGTCTTTAGCCGAACGAGTAGGACAAGGACTTATAAATTCTCATTAAAAGTATGATGAATATTATAAAGTAACTAAATGTTTTATTAAATTCCCAATCTTAGTTACTTTAGGAAAATGTGAATAAGGTGATAATCCATGAAATTACACTTTACACTTTGTTTAAGTTGTTGGTGGAGCGTGTGTGGTTAACCGACACATTAACTTGGACTTAACAAGGTAGGTAAAGGGTGACTTAAGGTTTATCCTAGCCTTAATATTACATTTGGGTGTTTTATTAAGGTCTCTGTTAATATCTAAACTAATCTTGTTCTCTTCTTTTCAGATGTCTTCCAACAACACTGCTTCTGGATCAAACCCTACTGGCTCGTTTTCCCTAATGAATCTATGTGGGAGGGTCATCTTCGATGGTTCCAACTTTATGGATTGGATTCGGAACATCAGGATGGTTACTTGTTATGAGGACAAGTAATATGTCCTCGATAAGGAGCTAAAGGAGATCGATGAGTCTACTGCTACTCCCCAGGAGATCGCTGACTTCCGGACTCATGAAAGAGATGACACCAAAGTGGCATGCATCACGATGGCCATCATGACAGCTAAACTCCAGAAGTCCTATGAGGACTACTACCCTTTTGAGATGCACCAAGATATGGTGGAAAGATACCATCAGAGTGCTCGTAAAGAGCGGTATGAAATAATCTGCTCCATGATAACAACCAGGATGAAGGACGGAGATTTCGTCACGAGCCACATGCAGAAAATGCAAAGGTATGTGGATCGTTTGTTGAAGCTTAATGTGAACTTCCCCGAGGAGCTTGCAATAGATATCATTTTTCACTCCTTACCCTCATGTTATGATCAATTCCGCATGACATACCACATGAATAAGGAAGAAGTCACACTCAGCAAACTTCAGGGACTCCTGAAGACCGCAGAAACAGGTCTCCATTGCAAGTGGAGCCAAGTCATTATGAATGGCAGACTCTAACAAGTGAAACTTCTGAGTTAAAAACTTAGGAGTGAGTAATGAAGATGACAAAGATCCAGACTTTGACACTTGATCCTTTAATTCACCCAGCAAATTAGAAACATTCCTAAAACTTGTATCAGCCACCTCAACCTTCTTATCATGTTTCAGAACCATGGAGTTATACCACTATGCAACTTTTGTTACTGCTTTAGCAATTATATCTACCTTCTTTAGAAGAGATTTTTAAGCAAATTCTGAAGTTCCTTTGCCATATCAACTCTTAATTCTTCAATTTTTCTATTCACATTTTCTCGAACAGTCTTGACATCTTAAACAAAAAGAACATTCCTTTCCTTCGTAGTAGCTTTCAATGCTTTACGATCTCCATTAAAAGACCCAGATTAAGCTTTTACCCTTAACTTATTGTTCTCTTCAAGCTAATCAAGCTTATTCTGAATTCGATGCTCTTGAGCTTTCAGCATCAAATCCACCTTTATACCAGAAATTAGATGTTTACCCCATGCATCTGCTTGTAGTTGTGGCAATGAATTAAGCTTCCTATTCAGAATCTTAAATTGCTTCCTAGACATCAACATGTGATTGGGGATGTTTTCTTCTTCAGGATTGAATTCAGTATCGACAAATGAACCTACAAATTCACCATCATCAGTTTCATCATCATTAATTATATTTGAACATTCAGTGGATTGGGATGGGGATAAGGAAGTAATGGGTTGTTTCATGATAATATCGAAAGTAGGTGAGTGTGTGGATGAAGGTATTTGAGACGTAGCAGGAATAAGAAATGGTGGTAAAGAGATTGTGGTATCAACAACAAATGTTTCAAACGTAGTAGAAACAATAATAGAAGGATTACATTAGGCTTCTTTGTTCGATACTCCACCACCCTTATTGACATTTGCATCCATATTAGATTTGTTTGCAGCGATGTCTACGGTTCGAACCTCCTCAAAAATTGATTCAGTAATCGACATTCCTAGTAGTTTGACAATTGTCTTCTCAAGAGTAGAAGTCATCAGTTGTTCACCTTGATTGATGGTTGTGTCTACTTTAGAAGCTTCAACATTGCCATCAGGATTTCCAATCGCCTCAAGATTTGAATTGACTAGAGAACCTCTTACAGGTGAAGATTTGCCCATTTTATCAGTTCCAAATGTAGATTCAGGAACCACTTTGTCATCCACATAATCTTCATTGAGAATTAACTTCCTCTGCTTCTTTTGTTTCTTCGAAATTTGTTTGGCCATGTCTTTAGCATGCCTTTTCTTCGATGATGGAGATACTGGTGTTGGAATTTTGCGAATCACAACGCCCTTACTGTTAAGTTGAGGCTTGCAAATAAAAGATGTAGAAAAACTTGATGATCATTCAGGCGAATGGCATGGTTTATGTGCCATTTTCTTCAATCTTTTCAACACACCTGATTTCGAAGGTACCACCTCCTTCGAAGGTATCGCAGTTTCTTCAACAACAGGCTTTGGAGCGTGTTTTGAAGACTTTACTTCCTTGAAGACTTTCTTCAGCACAGATTTAGCCATCTTTTCAACTGGAACAAGACTAGGTTTCGAAGGACTAGGCTGATCATCCGTATTTGATCCTCTACGCTTCTTCGAAGGACCTTCATCAAACTTTTGCAACAACACTCCAGTCTAAATTGATGGATTGATAGTCTACAAATAAGCTACCAATATGAGATTTTCTGGATTAACTTTTCGAAGCAACCGTAGGAAACACATTTGGATTATAATCGACTGTTTTGGGATAATGATATGTTGAGAATTCTGTTGTTTCTTCACCTTCGAGAAACATAATGCCTTCCTTCACATAAACAAATTGCAGAATGAGACTCCAGTAGTGAGCTCACGAAATTCCATCAACAACATTTGTATTTCCAATACTCTTTACAAACTCATTTCATACTTGAGTTGCATAATCCACCGATAATTCGTAATAGATCCCTGCCACCATCGATTTATCTATCCCAACACTTTAACCCGTCAAGCATCAACGGTATATACCAAATGAAAAGTTCCAAATATAAGGCAATACAGACTTCTTAAATTCACTTATCTTGGTAAGAATAGATTGATAACCCATCTCGTTGAACATATGGATGACTTGTTCATTCGTTACCTTCTAGAAAGGTTTAGCATTTGGAATATTCAGAATCTGAGCAAAGAGTTTCTTTGATAACCTAAATTTCTTGTCATTCACAATCTTCATCGTCTTGCTGTAAGTGGTCGTAAAACCAACAAGTGACAACCAATAAATTGGTACAGAAAACAAGTTGAACATAGTTGTCGACAACACCGAATTTTGAAGAGCAACTATGAGCATCTATAAAGCTTCTGGATAAGCATTGACATCTCCATGAACTTGATATTTGGTGCTTTGGATCTTCATGATGGGTTGTGAAGAAACATCTTCAGTGGTTTGAGAATGTTGACCATGCTTAGCCGCCATGGTTAGGTTTTGAAGAACTTGAAGAATATCAGAGAGAAAAGAGGCACAAATCGTATGAGAATTTTAAGTGAGCATAAAATTGGAAAATAATCCCCAATCCCATTTTATACGTACACCTAATTTGAATTCCAAATGGTTGTAATTAAGATCATGCCACGTTCCACCTTGAAAATCATGCTTATAGCTGTAAAGATATCCACGTTTGAAAAGTAATCATCACTTTTTGCCTTGGAAATCGCATGGAAACCAAACTGTTACATCACCTGTCTTTTCGATAATACTTCCATAGATAAGGAAAAACAATGAAACCTTCGGAACAGAGTCTAGGCTCTTTCACTTTTGGGTTTAAAAGCGAAGTCATTTTCCAGACTTACGAAAACTTCAACATGAGTTGGTTTTACTCAGAACCTCAAGGATTTCGTGAGTGCAAAGTTTGCAAAAGAAAAGGATAAGAAGCAAAATAAGAAAATTTTAGTTCTGTGATGTCAAAAGTATTTCGACACAAATGCAATGAGATCCCAGGCAAAGATTACTTCGGTATTCATCAAGAGAGATGACTAACATCTTGTGTGGTTTCCCGTGCATTACAATCGAATACTTATTGAGAAGTATCGAAGGGAATCTTTTTATAAGGCTTAATGGGTGGCTAAAAATTTCGTTACATATCACATCTAAACATAAGAGTGATAAAAAAAATAAATTAAATTAACTGTTTGCCCAGTGTAGTCAGGGACAGGTATGCTTTGGGAAAATTTATCAAGTAACGAAGAATTAGATTGATACTCACACTGAAATCATATTCAATAAAACAAAACTATTCCTGGATCTTGTTGGGTAAAAATGACTTGTGTTTCAAACATTTTATCAAGACCATGCAAAAAGAAATAATATGATTTGGAGTATCAAAAAGTGGTACAAACACAAAACTTTCATTAAAATCTGGAACAAAGTTCCCCTTCAATTCCTTTAATATTTCGAAAAATTGGGTTTAACTTTCATCATGGTCTAATGAATCCAAATCATTAACATAGAATGTTTACAGACCTATAACCTGGTTGGTTTCGACTAAAGATGTCTTGGGTATGTGTCTTTGTGTGTGACCGTGAAAGAACTTTAGGATGAAAAAGAATGGTTCAAGAATCAAACGTACCTCTGCTATGATTGGACCAAACAGTTAACTCTTAACTCATGTGAGAAGACTAAGGTAGCTCAGAAACTAATGTGAATATAGGCTAATTGGGTAGGAATCCTTGTGTTGAGTAATCCATTATGGATTCGAAACACATTGAGTAATGGAGGCTTTGGTCAACATGCTGCAGTAACTAGTACATAGTTTCAAAGATATACCTCTCCTTCAAGTAGCTGGCATGAATCAACAAGAATTTTCGCTAATACCTACACAAGAACAATTAAAAGAACACAAAAATATTTTTGGATTTTTGATTTTTGAAAGAAAGTTACAAAAATAAGAAAATCTTTTTGATATTTTTGAATTTTGAAGATGAAAAACAAAAACAAAAATCTTTTTGTTGTTTTTGATTTTTTAAAGAAAAATAGTAAACAATAAAAGAAATGTACTTACTTAGCGAAAATAAAGCAATGACAAAAGTAACGAAGATTTTGTCAAAACATTGTGCATGATGTCGAAAGCGAAGTATGTCGAAGCGTTGACCGTGAGCAGTAACCGCTAAATAATGAACAGTAACTTCTGAATCAACATCTTTCCTCCACTTTGGCTTGTCATTTTGACGAAATCAATCCAGGAACTGAATTCACATCATTCATTCCTAAGCCATTCAGAATTCTTACGAAAGATTTTTCATCCAATGGTTTTGAAAATATATCAACAAGCTGGTCAGTTGTCTTTACAAAATGAACTTCAATGTTGCCATCTTCAACACAATCTTTAATAAAGTGATAACGAAGACCAATGTGTTTTGTTTTCGAATGTTGCACAGGATTGTGACAAATGCGTATGACACTTTGTGAATCAAAATACAATGGAATTTCCTTCATGTTGATTGCATAATCACACAGTTGACTTTGAATCCATATGATTTGAGAAGTACAAGCTGCAACAACAACATATTCTGCTTCTCCTTTGGAAATTGAAACACATGTTTGTTTCTTCAACTGCCAGCTCACGAGCTTCCCATCCAAGAGTTGACATCTGCCACTTGTGCTTTTCCGATCAAGTTGACACCTACCAAGTTCAGCATCTGAAAATGATTGAATGAAAAACCTTGTTTTCGAAGGATACCACAATCCTAACGAAATTGTGTCTTTAAGATAGCAAAAAATAATCTTCACAATAGTAAGATGAGGTTCCCTAGGATTCGATTGGTACCTAGCACAATTGCACACAGAAAACATAATATCAGGTCTACTAGCTGTAAGGTATAGTAACGAACCTATCATGCTTCGATATAATGTACGATCAACAGTTGGTTTATCCAAAGACGAACATAGTCTTGTTCCAACTGCCATTGGTACTAATAACTTTGAATTATTCATCATGCCGATGTTTTCAAGCAGATTTCTTATATACTTCTCTTGACTGATGAAAATTCCTTCTCTACTTTGATGAATATTTAATTCCAGAAAATTGTTTATTTTCCCCATCATGCTCATCTCAAACTGACTTTTCATCAGGTTTTCAAATTCAATTGACAATTGAGGATCAGTTGAACCAAAAATAATATCATCGACATAAATTTTAACAAGCATGAGATGATTCCCAACTTTCTTTCGAAAGAGAGTGGGATCAACAGATCCTTGTTTAAATTTCAAAAATTTTAAGAAATTAGTAAGAGTAGCATACTAGGCAGGTGGAGCTTGTTTAAGACCACAACACAACTTTATCTAATATATAACAATGATCAGGGTATTGAGAATTGACAAAACCTGGTGGTTGTTTATAAGCCATTTCTTCGAGAACACCATTGAGAAAAGCACACTTCACATCCTTTTGATAAACATCAAAGTCCTTGGATGCTGCATAGGCTAAAAATATTCGAATAGGGCAAAGGTTTCTTCATAATCAATCCCTTCTTGTTGAGAATATCCTTTTACAACTAGCCTAACCTTATTTCGAACAATATTCCCTTCTTTATCAGTTTTATTTTTAAAGATCCATTTTAATCCTATCACTGACACATCCTTTGGTTTTGGAATTAGAAGCCGAACTTTATTTCTTTCGAATTCAGCCAATTAAGATTGCATACAAACAATCCAATTAGGATCTTCCATAGCAACCTTAACTATTTTTGTTTTAATTTTCGAAATAAAGACATTAAACATGAAAAGTTCTTGGTGAACGTTAACTACCTCATTTTTAGCACGAAGTTGAGCTCTAGTCAAAACTCCATCTTGAGGATTACCATGAATTTGTTCTTTTAGATGACTTCGCGTCCTCTTATCAATTGGAGGAAATGCAGGATCAAAGTCCAAAGGTGCATCTTCGAACATTTCTTCAGTTTCAGATCCTTCACCTGCATTTGACAAATTATCATTAATATCAAGAAATTCATCATGTTGATCATTCGAAACATTTGTATTATTTTCAGCTTGCTCCCCCTCGACTATTGGACTATTATCATTATACTCCCCCTCGACATCAACGTTCATTCTTTCTCTATCCCCCTCAAAATTATGCTCCCCCTCGACTTGAGTAGACGAATGCAAGTGGTCCCCCTCGTCTCAATCATTTGAATCAACAGGCAGAATTTTGTTATTTCTAGAAGAATTTGTTGATGAAAGTGAATCATTGTTATCCTTTGTGAGTGTGGAATCATCAGTAAGTTTCAATGCTTTTGGCAATTGATTGTCATGAACATTAATTTCTACATCAATAGCCCGATCTGGAACACCTAAAATCAAATCATAATCAAAATCTAAGGAACTCAAATTTTGAGATTCATTATTTGATTCATTCAATAATGGGTGTGGTTCAAAGGTCTTTTCAACTCGTTTAACATAATAATCATCAAAAGTAAGATTAAATGTTTCTTTAATTTTCCTTGTTCGTTTGTTTAACACCATGTAAGCAACTGAATTATGAGAATATTCCAAGAATGTCCGTTCATTAGCTTTTGACCGAAATTTCAAAAGATTATCCTTGAGATTCATAATGAAACACCTGCATCCAAAAACATGGAAAAATTTAACATTTGGTTTTCGGTTGTTGATAATTTCATCAGGAGTAATATTAAAACGACGATGAATAAAATATCTATTTTGAGTAAAACACGCAGTGGAAACTACTTCGGCCCATAGATATTGAGGAATATTCGCATATGTGAGCATTATTCTTGCTGCTTCGCAAAGTGAACGATCTCTTGTTTCTACAACACCATTCTGTTGAGGAGTGTAAGGTGAAGAGAAATAATGTGAAATTCCTTTATCGGTTAAGAATGAATCAAGAACATTATTTTTAAATTCTGAGCCATTGTCACTCGTGATCTTTTGAACAATTTTGTTTAAACTTAGTTTAATATGCTTGATGAATTTGATCATTACTTGAGTAGTTTTAGATTTCAGTATCAGAATATATACCCAAGTAAACCTTGAAAAGTATCAACAACGACCAATATGTATCTCTTCTTATTGAGAGTTTCAACAGTAGAGGGTCCACAAAGATCAATGTGAAGAAGTTCCAAAGGTTCAACAATCTTTGAATCAATGATAATTGGATGACCTTGTCTGTGTTACTTTCCTTGTTCACAAGTTGCACACAAAGTATCATTATCAAATTTTAAGATAGGTAAACCTCTAACCAAATCATTTACCACCAATTTATTCAGATTTTGAAAATTCAAATGAGAAAGTCTTCGATGCCAGAGCCAACTAACATAAGATGAAGCTTTAGAAAGTAAGCACACTGAGGGAATCCCAACTATTTGTTTGATGTCAAGAGTAAACATATCTCCTTTTCGTTTTGATTTGAGCCATGCTTCCTTTGTGTCTATGTTCGAAATCATACTTCCTTCTTCATTAAACACCACTTGATTGCCAGTGCCCACAACAAGTAGTGAAACACTTATCAAGTTATGTTGAAGACCTTCGACATAAGCTGCCCTGTTAACTGTGAATTTCCCATTTGTTACTTTTCCATATCCTTTGACTTGACATTTCAATTGTTGCCAAATTTCACTAGTCCATCATTCTCCAAATTTTAATAATCACAAAGATTTTACTTTCTTCCAGTGATGTGATAAGAGCAACCATTATCACTATACCATTTGTCATCATATTGCTCGTCACACAAAACCTGCAATCAGTGAAAGAATTTAGGTCGCCAAAGCTAGTTGGGTCTTTGGTTATTAGATTGAAAAATATAGTGAAAAGAAGATCCTAGAATCCAATTCCGAACTTTAGATTTAAGACTATCAATTACGTCAACTTTTTTAGTTAAAGGCACCGAAATGTAATCATTCACCGATTTAGAGTTTTCACTGACTTTTGCCTTTTTCTTCTCAATTCATTTCTCATTAACCTTTGCTTTCAGAATAGCTCTCTATAGTTTGACTAAAGGATTCGATTCCTTGGATGAAGAACTTCCATTCGAAGATTCATTAAGATACTTTTCATAAGCCTCTTCTATTTGTTGTTGAGAAAACTTACTTGATTGAAATGATTTTCCTTTTCCTTCGAGCCAATGGTTAATGTTTTTCACATCTGACTTGCCTTTGACATACGAAACTATGGAAACTAGTTACGTAGGAGGATTGGGAAAATTTGCTTATTTTAGTGTGAAAGTCACATTTCTTGTAGAATGAACTTTATCAAATTTTGCTTATTCAAAAATCGGTTTTGGCTTGAAAAATGATTTTTTGAAAACCTTGTTTGTTGATTTGAATTGAAATTTCTTGTTG
Source organism: Lactuca sativa (assembly GCF_002870075.4). Classification (NCBI taxonomy): domain Eukaryota; kingdom Viridiplantae; phylum Streptophyta; class Magnoliopsida; order Asterales; family Asteraceae; genus Lactuca; species Lactuca sativa. The sequence goes on from NC_056625.2 coordinate 193,099,638, forward strand.
ATTAATGATTTGTAAACTTCTTTGCATTTGATGTTTGATCTTTTGTTTGGAAAGCTGATTTTGACTCTTGAGTTTTAGATTTTGAAAAATCGTTTTGTGGTTTATTTGGAGACAAATCTTTTTGAGTTAGAGCGTGATTTTTCTTATTTTCAACTTTCTGTTGAGAAGAAGTTTGAACTGATTTAGACTTTTATGTTCTGATGTTTATTTAGCAAAACATTTGATTTCTTCTGAGACTCTATGGTTTGCCAAAAACATTCTTTCTTACTTGTCTGTTTGAAACACCACTTTCTTTAGAAATTTTATCAATTTGTTCCTTAAACTCTTGAGAATTAATTTTGAAATGTTGTGAAACAATATCAGCTTGTTTTGAAATATCTTTTAAATTTTCATAATTTTCAGCCCAAACTCCTTTTGTTTTTTGTTGTTGAAAAGTGTATTAATTATTTGTTAGATTGTTTTCAACGTTACTTTGGTTTGAGAAAAATCCTTCTGTTGATGCCTTCTTGTTATCCTCTTCAATCATTTTAATAAACTCAGGTTTAATATTATCATTATTTCCTGTTGTGATAAAAACCTGATTCGGAAAGAAAACTTCGTCTGAGCATTTGAAATTTGGATACACAACTGTGTTTTTCTCTAGGTAATGAGAACCTTTTTCATTCGTAATTGTGTCGAATTTCTCAATTTTGTCAAAAACCTGATCAACTACAACCATTGGAATTGTGGTTTCTTACGGAACATCATCACTGTCTATTTGACTATTTTCGACAGTCACATGGTCAAGATCATGAACTTTTGAAGTTGATGGTAGAATAGTTTCAACTTTAATCATAGAATCATTACATTTTTCTTTGCCTTTAGCCATTGAGGTGACTTTAATGACAGACAACTGAGAACAATCACTAACTTCCTTCTCTTCAATTTCACTAATATCATCTGAAACATCTTCGATATCAGAAAAATTGGTTTGAGAGTCAGATTTTGAATTCTCAGTTCTTTTCAAAATCTTTATTTGTTCATTTTTGGTCAAGGTCTCATTTACAATATCAGCTAATTCATTAGCATCCAGACATTCATCAATTTTCAATATTCCATATGCATATCTGTTATCTGGAACCCTATCGAATTTAGCAACTGCCTTTTCATAATCATTGGAAATATATTCTATTTCCTCCCTTTCGAATGCTAAAAAGGGAAAAAGTTTCCTATGTTTATGTTTGCTAATATCCGATGAATGATGCAATTTTGTCAATTTACCATATAAACGCTTGGCTGAGTTACAGTAGATATTTCTTTGTTTTAACAACAATTTAGCATCAGCACTTAAACTATCCCTATCACACATCAGATTCCTTGTTTGTAAATCTAAGTATTCTATTTTCACTTTCTCCGATTCGAACATCCTCTGAGTTTCTAAGATTTATGTGTTCGACTTCTAATCATCATTACTAGATGAAATAACTAGATCATTAACATAAGTAATAACCACATCAAACTCAGATGTAATCGAATCATATGCACTAGAGGGAATATTAAAAGATTGTAAAAGAGAACGTACCTAAGAAGTCATTGGTGATTTGTGTGAAGATGTCGAAACAAAGCACCTCCTAGTAGTTTTCTCTTCCTCTTCTTCCTCATTCATCGCGAACATAGCCCTATGTGTAGGATTTCACATCTCATCATCATCAGAACTAGATGACCAAATCTGGTATGTTCCCTCTTCTTCATCCATACCTTTGGCCACCGAAGACACATCCTTTGTGTTTGCACGAACTTCTTCCAATCTCTCGATGTAATAAGCTTCATCTTTGACCTTGTTATTCTTTTCATCTCGCTTTGGCAGTATACAATCATTCGCCATATGATTCGCTCAATTGCAGTAATGGCAGTCGAATCCAGAATCACCTTTTAGTTTTTTCTCTTCCTCAGCACGAACTTCCTTTTTCTCAACATTCTTCTCTTCATTCCCAGACTTTCCAGCAAAACTTCCCTTCACTTCGCTTGTTTACGACTTTGCATTGAAAGGCTTCTTGAAAATTTTATTTACTCAATTGTTAGAGTAAAATGCAACAACTTTGTCATCAGAGTTGATGATTAGACCTTCATCTTCTGAATTCTCCTTCTCAACAACCTCTTTCTCAGCTTCTCTTCTAGTAACTTTTGAAACAAGTGCAAGTGGACCACCAAGAATGATCTTTGATTCCTCAGCAATTTCATTCGCTTCGGATTCATGTGCTTCCATCACACTATAAAGATAATTCAGAGAGAAGTAATCAAAACTTTGCTGTGTCTTTATCATGCGGCTCACGTTTCTCCATTCCTCCCGAAGACCCATGATGATTGTGAGATTGAACTCTATTGTTGATCGAATTACACCATATCGATTACATTTGAAGATTAGCTCTTTCAGACGATCATAATAATATTCCACTACTAGAAAACAACCCTTTAATGACGTGCAAACAATGACATGCACTGATAGAGGACACACATTTGTGCGTGCCCTAAAAAATAATGTCAGTTTTGCAAAATATGAAGGATAAAGGAAACGCATTTGTATGTGCCCTAAAATTAGTTTCAGAAAAGAAAAAATGGAAATGCGGAGGGCGCCTTTCATAAAATATGTGTCATCTAAGTGTGTCGCTTTATAATTTTTTAATGAAACATGCGTTTTAAGCGAGATTTCACCCGCCTATTGGATCCCAAAAATTAAAACCCCCCGCCTCTTCCAATTAGCAAGAAAATGCCCTAGGGCCTTCGTCTTCATAGAATAATTGCTCTTGCTTTCGTGATGAAATGCCTCACAACGATGATTGTTTTGATGTTTCCAATCTTTATCTTAGTGTTGTAAGCCACTATAAGGACTGGTGTTATGCATTTTCTTTACTCATTGACTCATATGCATTCTGCAATCAGGGAGCTGAACTCTTGGAGTCGGGGATTGGAGGTATATGACTCCTCACACTCATAACACCGATGATTTTAAGGTTTTTTGTCCCTGATACCAAAGAAGGACTAGGGCTTTTATGTTCTAGACCTCACAAGTGTGCAACTAAGAACTAGCGCTTTTATATCAATGTGTTCAGGCAGAAAAACGATATCCGCTCTTCCTCCTTGAAAGGTCAGTTCTGGGGTTTCGAAACTATAGGGCTCAAGTTAGAGGTTGAAGATCAGAATCGAAGGTTGAAGGTCATATTTGGGATTAAAAGTCGGAGGTTCATGGTCAGATTGGAAGCATAGGAAATCAGGAAACGAAAATGGAAGAGGCACCAAGTTTAAATATCATTCTCTTCTTCTCCATGTATGTACCCTAGGTTTCTTTCTCTTACTTTATCATTTTCTTATTTTAATTCTGGGCTCTCTGCATTCTCACATACGTCTCTCCTCTCATTCTACATGACCTTACACCAGCAATGTCACCAATTGCCATGGACGGTACTGTTAAGGTATATACACGCTTTTTCATTTTATATATTTCTTATGTAATATCAGAATTAATGGTTGATATATCACACACTTAATTTGTCTACTCATAAAGATGCTTTGGAGGGTATCTCCATGAACACGAACCAGTCTCTGTTAGGCTAGTTACTGATGCACACTCACAAGGTGCTTGACATAATGTCTATGTTAGGTTTTCACCCAGATGAGACCACTTTGGCTATCATGCCTATCGATATGCACCAAAAGGATTCGATAACAAGATCATTGAATTACAAGTGTCGAGATGACCGTAAACCTAACAGTCAACTTTTCTGGTGTGGTGGGGACCAATGTTGGCTCAAGAACCGATGTTTCATTTGACACCAAAACTAGAAATTTTACCAAATACAATGTCAGAATTAGCTTTTCTAATCCAAATCTTATTGCTGCTTTCATCCTATCAGCTCTTTATTTTGTTATATAAAAAATTAATCTTTTAAAGTAATTATGTTGATGATTAATTAATTAATTATTGTAACATGAATGACAAGGGGGACACACTCATTATACTACCATATTGTTAAGCCATTAACCAACACAACTGTAAGTGCAGAAGTCAACCTTGACTTTTCTAGAAATGAAAACACAATTACAATTGGTAGGCAGAATGCTTTGGAACCATTAACCACGGTCAAAGCTCGGGTGAACAACTTTAGGAAAGCAAGTGCATTGATTTAGCATGCATTGACATTCAAACAGATAAATAATGGTGTCATTGTTCCTCCATCTGGATGGAAATGTGCAAAGTGTGACATAATTGAAAATCTTTGGTTAAATTTGAGTGATGAGAACAACTGGAAAAGAACTTGACCATAATACAAACTTTGTCTAGAATCGGATTTAAGAAAGTGGTCAAGAAGTTGAACCGATTTATGGACCTGGATGGATATGTGCAAAGTGTGACTTGACCAAAATACCTACTGTAGACTTGAATATGAAGTTGTAAGTATTTATATTTATATCAAACATACATTTAAAAATTAAAAACATATGTTACTTAATAATATTAAATGGAAAACAATAAATTTTTACACCTTTTGATTTTTTTTTGTAGAACAAAACTTGCTAATGACTTGCATTTTGGTAAATATTCCATGCCAGTCGTGCAGTTAGGTCTTTTTTGATTTTTTTAGACAGAACAAAACTTGCTAACAGATGACAAAGCTAAATTCCATCTTAAGATGATAGCAAAACTTCTAAAGTAGGTCTATTTTTGAATTTTTAATATTATGGAAGTCCTTTATTGTTATATTTGCTCATAAATTTTTAAGTTAGGTGTGATCCTGTTGGCTTGCAAGATGCATTGTGCAAACATGTGATGATTACTCCAGAAGAAGTTATCAAAATAAGTCTTGATACATTAAGTGTTGCATTCAGTAGGAATGGTTTGGCTAAAACAATATATTCCTGATTATTTGATTGAATAAACTTCTAGTATCTAAGAATTGGGATCCCTTTTTCATTATTTGTAGGTTGTTGGATAAAATTAATAAATCGATTGGACAAGATCCTAACTTAAAATGTATGATTGGCATTCTGGAAATCTATGGTTTTGAGACCTTTAAGAACAACAAGTGGCAACCAGGCACATGTCGTATTCCCTCCATTTCAAATAAAGTATTATCATTTTGACTATGAAAAGTCAAATATTGTTATTGTTGTCTCAATTTCATCATACAGATAGCTTTGATCAGTTTTGCATTAACTTTTCAAATGAGAAGTTGCAACAACATTTCAACTAGGTAACTGTTTGAACTTCTTTTAATCACTGTTAGCATGAGCTGTTAATGTTTAGGACTCCTAAAAAAATCATGTTTGAATTACAGCATGTCTTTAAAATGGAGGATATCAATTGGAGCTGCATTGAATTTGTTGATAACCAAGATGTTCTAGATGAAGCTTGGTATAACAATATATTAATTATCAACTAGTGTAGATTTAAGATGTCTTTATTTAAATTTATTTCACAATATCATTTTTTCTACTTTTAGAATGTTCCTAAAGTCAACACATGAGACATTTTCATATAAGCTTTTATTGAATGTTAATGTGTAACTAACCTATGGTAATAATGCACAACTTCAATTGCAACAACTAATAGACACACTTAATTCTACAGAGCCTCACTATGTTAGATGTGTGCAATCTTTTTAATATACCCTCACGATTTTAAATAAATTAAATTTATATTTCAAAAGTATAATTTTTACACTTATTGGAAAAACTACAACTTTTACATTAGTACGTTTAAGGTAACATATTTCAATATCTTTGTGTGTGTGTATTCGTAATGACCCATTCTTCGATTTTTTTTTTCAGAAAAATCTGGCTTCTTGGATGGCAAATTTCTAGAAGATAATTGTGCAGTATCATGGAAGAACTGATCATGTGATTTAGATTATATGAGAAGTATGAAGTGTGAAAAGTCAAACTTCTCTTTTGAAGGTGGTCATATGCAAAAAATGAGGTCTATTTTCAACTGATACTTTTTATCTATCAAAGTTTTCCCTTTTTGTACTATCAACAATGTGAAAAGGCGACAATTTCAAAATTTATCCATGTTTGTTATCAACTATGTGTTCATAGCTATACCTAATCATTCATGGCTTTGGTTGGTATTTTGCAACAGGTTCTTATAATGAGCAAACCAAAATATGGATCTAGTGTTCATGTAATTACTTGCCATCCACGTCCGGTGGATAGCAATCCAGTACACCAGGTGGAAAACCAATGATATGGAGGATCTTTTTGACATGATATCTGAAACAAGAAGGTCCCTCTTAATAGAAAAGCAGTATTAGGTTTTATAGTTAGAGAAAACCTCTCACTAACAATGTAAAATAAGATCCCCTTCATATAAATGTATTACAATTTTTTGACATGATGTTATTGGATGAAATTAGTTGTTTTGGTATATATTTGTTGTTATTTATTTGTATTATGTGTAAATGAGTATCGTAAAGGCATGTTGTAAATGCGTATTGTAAATGGTTGCTGAATTTTATGACACACAAATGTGTGTCATCTTAATTTATGACAGGGGCTTTAATGATATGCAATGCGTGTCCTAAACACGCGTCGTAAGGAAGATGACACGCAAATGGGTGTCGTCTTCCTTTATGACAGGGCCTTACTTGACATGCAATGCGTGTCGTAAATGAGCGTCGTAAAGGCGTGTCGTAAAGGCGCATCGTAAATGCGAATTGTAAATAGATGACGCGCAAAAGCGTGTCGTCTCTCATTATGCAGGGCCTTCCTTGACACGTATTTGCGCATCGACTGAGCGTTTACAACACGCATTGCACATCATAAAAGGCTATTTTTCTAGTAGTGTTCAAGTCTCTCCTTCCTTCTGCTTAAATTCTCCTAATTTGAATAGACATTGTTTGACTGAACTGATCTTTGTTTTTTCGCTTCCTTGATATTTTTCCTTCAAAGTATCCTAAATCTCTTTTGCAGTTTTAAAGTTGTGCACGTAACTGTAAAAAATAGGAGGAAGAGCACCTCTGAGTTCTCTCATACACTTCTTTTCATTCTTCAACGATTTTTCAGACTGTTCATTGACATTTTGATTGTTAGAAGAGGTACCAATACTCTGAACACAGCAGAAGGATAAACATCACTGAGAATACACTTCCAAAGTTCTTCATCCATTTCGTTCAAGTAATCCTCCATTTGATCAACCCACTGATTGTAATACTCAGGAATCGGCATCGGAATCTTAATTGATGAACCAAGGAGATGAGAGTAAGGAGTCATCGTGTTCATGTTGAAGTTAGCCATTGTTGTACGAATTTTTTTTGAGAAAAGCTCAAATCAGATTGAGATCAAACAGCTAAAACACTCAAAATTCAACAATTGAACACTCGATTATACAACTAGAACGCATAATTGACTTACAATAGAAGATCTAAAATTATTTTAGGAAGCAAAAGGGCGGAAAATTAAAATCTAGAACGACACTCAAAACTTTTTCAAAAACTCATAAAATCAAAACAACTCTATATGAATCTTGCTCTGATACCAAATGTAGTTGCATTGAAATCGAGTATGAATTACAACATAAGAGTAAAGTAAGAATGATGAATATGAGATCTAAATAAAGTCTTTTTCACTCAATTTTGCTTTCAAAAGTATAGAGAGAGTTTAGAAAAAATTACGAAAAGTTCTTAGCTATCTCTAGTATACATCCCATATTTTTATGGATACAGAAAACACTCAAAAAATATAAGGGACTTTACATAAAAGCTTTGAAACAAAAATGCCCTTATAATAACATTACAAACTATCGAAACTTTCCAAGACATTCAACACCTCACAACACTATCCAACATCTACATAAGGGTAATTGAATTAATTCTTATGGCCTAGGTTTTAAAGGTAATGGAATTAAGTCATATGGGTTAGGGTTTAAGGGTTATGGCATTAAGTCATATGGGTTAGGGTTTAAGCATTATGGCATTAAGTCATATGGTTTAGGGTTTACGGGTAATGGCATTAAGTCATATGGGCTAGGGTTTAAGGGTAATGACATTAAGTCATATGAGTTAAGGTTTAAGGGTTATTGCATTAATTCATATGGGTTAGGGTTTAAGGGTTTTGTCATTAAGTCATATGGGTTAGGTTTTAAGGGTAATAGCATTAAGTCATATGGGCCAGGGTTTAAGGGTAATGAAATTAAGTCATATGGGTTAGGGTTTAAGGGTTATTGCATTAAGTCATACGGGTTATGGTTTAAGGGTGATGGCATTAAGTTATATGGGCCATGGATCTTAACATGAAATGTAATCCACTACCACCCAATGCACATGACCCATGACCCATATGTCATCCATGGGTCTTAACATGAAACTATAAGCCACTACTACCCAATTCACATGACCCATGACCCATATGTGATCTATGGGTCTTAACATGAACCATTAAACCACTACTACCCAATACACATGACCTAAGACCCATATGTCATCCATGGGTCTTAACACGAAACTATAAGCCACTACCACCTGCACATAACCCATGGCCCGTATGTCATCCATGGGTCTTAACTTAATAATATATAAACCACTACCACCCAATGCACATGAACCATGACCCATATGTCATCCATTGTTCTTAACATGAAACTATAAGCCACTACCACCCAACACACATGACCCATGACCCATATGTCATCCATGGGTTTTACATGAAACTATAATCTACTACCACCCAATGCACATAACCCACGACCCATATGTTATGCTTGGATCTTAACATGAAACTATAAGCCACTACCACCCAATGCACATGACCCATGGCCCATATGTCATCCATGGGTCTTAACATGAAACTATAAGCCATTACCACCCAATACACGTGACCCATGACCCACATGTCATCCATGTGTGACAACCCAAAGTTTATTCCGTTACATTACCCCGTTACTGTTAACGGAATATTCCATTGTATAAAGTTCCGTTTATTTGAGGTCGTAAAAATAAATAAATGTTTTATTTATTTATATTTTTATGTCGTTAACATCGTGATAAGATAAATAAAAACACGTAATATACATTTCCATTTAATTGGAAAAAGTTAGTTTTTATTACGACCACTAAATCGGGTGCGACCAAAAGCCCCGTATAATGACAGTATCGGGTAGATTTCCACTGAGCTTCAACTTAAACCCCTATATAAGGGGGAGTAAACTCCATTTCAACCTTTTACACTCTCTCTCTATACTCTCTATCATAAAGCCCGTTTTCGACTCAAAACCGCGAATTCCCGCCTCCTAAACGTAAGTCTCTTTACCCTAACCTATTCTAAACATCATGGCTTGTTGTTAGAGCCCAAAAATCGACCTTAGAAGCTGTTAGAAAGAAGTTTACGGCCTAAGAGCCTCCTTAGGCCGTAAACCCCTTAAATGAGGCCAAAAGTCCCGATTCTTCCTTAATTGAGCTTGGATTCTAGCTAGGGAATTTATCTTGGAGTGTTTAAACATCAAAACACAAGATTTTAGGGTATAAAAGAGAGTTTATGGCCCAAGCACATGCTTAGGCGGTAAACACCTCTAATCCTTGTAAAAATGCCCCAAAACACTCCCAAACCACCCTTAGGCTTAAGACATAAATTAGGGACTTAATATTCCGGGTTTGGAACATTCAAATACAAAGAAATGTGGGGTAAATTGGAGTTTATGGCCCAAGAAAGTGCTTAGGCCGTAAACACCCCCAAACCATGCCAAATGTTAGTTTTGACCCCCAAATGGCCTTATACCTTCATTATAAATCACTAGAATTGAATCATGGGCTAAAACTTCAATAAAATCAAGAGGGTAGGAGTTCACGGCCGTGAACTCCCATAGGGGTGATACTTGGGCCGTAAACCCCCATATAGTCCCTTTAAAAGCCCTAAACCCACTCATACAATTTAGATTTGGACCTAGCAAAATTCCACGATCAATATTAAGCCATTTAGCACCCAAAACACCCAATCATGAGTTCACGGCCGTGAACTCATGTATGTATGGGGTATGTGGCCGAAAACTCCCTAAGCAGTTTACTCTTGAAGAGTAAACTCAATTCCCAAGTCCCATGCATCATTACACGTCCGTAGATGTCACCCGGGTCGCTCCAAACACTTGTTTCGAAGTGTTTTAGTTCATTGGAGTGCGTATACTTGTTTAATTAGTATTAAATGTACTAATTGTATGTGAACATATGTTATCATATGTTAAATAGGTCACTAAGGGTGTTCAAGCCTTTACTTGACACCGAGCACCCAACCGACACCTTCGTCGGATCCACTTACATCAGGTGAGTTCATACCCCTGAATGAACCTTTTAAATACTTTTACATGTTTTATAGGGGGGATACAAGTTAAACATGCCAGTTATCATATCAATCACATGTGATTGATAACCCGCATGCACAAGGATTTACCACACTGTAAACTGTTTTACCAAGTAGGATACTATAAATGGTTTTCTAAAAGGTTTTCACTTGTTCAAACTCTTACTTGTACTGTTTTATCAAAGTTCATTTTAAACTGGTTTATGAAAAGTTTTCAAAGGATTTCTAAAGGTTTTCAAACTTATTTTACCAAAGAACACCAAGTTGTGATTCCTTCAAGAATAAAGGTTTTCTTCCATGTTTTGATACTCCCTCTTAGTTTAAACTCCTACTTGATAACGCTTTCACTTCGTGATGCGTTTATACTTGTTATTGCCTCTATTTCGCTTATACTTATAGTCACTTATACCTGTTAGACACTCTTACTTCACTTGTTGTCGCTTCTACTTCGTGATACACTTATATTTGGTACGCTTATACTTCACGATTCAGTTATTCCTCACTGTACGTTTACACACCACGATTCGGTTATTCCACACTGTACGTTATACATCACGATTCGGTTATTCCATACTGTACGTTATACATCACGATTCGGTTATACTCCACGATACGTTCCCACTTGCTACACACTCAGTCGTAGTTAGATGTATGTCTGTGCTTGTATAGGTGCATATAAATAATGATTGAAGGACTTAGGAAGGCTTGTCCGCCCTATTTCCTTTTCTTCGTTGAGATGTGGTCTGGTGGGATCGGATGGCTGTCCAAAGGTCGTTTGATTCATTAGTTATATATTATGTATACGTGCATAGTCATATAGGTTTACTCTAGTCAGTCCAGTTATGAGTCTCTACCTCTAGTTCAGCACTTACATATGAAACCCACTACCCGCTATTTGGGATACATCTTCGGGACACGACCTTCTCCGTCGTCTAGTTGGTAATCAGAGTCTCCTGTAGGGAGAGCGGACATTGTGTGTATAGATCTATACGGGATTGACACCCCCGCACCCTGACTGCTAGCTACAGTCCACGGCCCACCAAGCCAAGGGGTGACAAATGTCATAATTTATAGACGCTTGTAGGGCGTCAAGTACTCTAGTGTCGGTTAGTATGGGTTACCTTATAATTCATGGCCTTAAGGTAACGGTATTTTACATTGTAGTTTACACTGTATGCTGGAACCCCACTCTTAGAGTCACATTGTGTTTTAGACCTTACTAGCTGTATCTTTCATTTGATACTGCCTGGGGTCTGTATTCTTTATTTTAGACCTTACAAGCTGTATCTTTCATTTGATACTGTCTGGGGTCTGTATTCTTTGTTTATAGACCTTGCTAGCTGTACCCTTCATTTTGGTACCGTCTGGGGTCTATGTCTCTTTTGTTAGACTGAGCCATGCATGTCGTTCGTTCGATACTCTCCTGGAGTCTATGATTCCTCTTGCCTTAGTCAACAGTCTTCACTGCTGAGGCATATGTTTTTTCCTGATTTCCCCTGCTTTCTTTAATAATCAAATTTTGTATTTTGATAATGATAGCGATTAAGGGAAAACTACTTTTTACCACATAACTCCGTCCAATCTTGGTAGAAGACTGCTTTTATGAAAGAAAATATAGGATTTTCTGGAAAAGACACTAATGTAAAGGACACTCTAAAACTACCACTTTTATTAAAGTTATTTGATTAAAATGACACTAAATACTTATGAACTCACTAGCATTTGTAAAAATGCTGATACTCGATTTTCAAATAACTTGTATTCTCAGGTCAGCATTAGACAGGTACATCCCCGGAGCTGATGATGAAGATAGCTTAGTACCATGTTGTACTTATTATATTTGCTTGTATTACCGTGATGTATTGTAAAGTAAACCATGTAAAACTATTACTATTAATGCAATGTTTTGTTGTACTTTGATTACTATTATGCATGTGTCGTGATACTTGACATGACATCATCCACCCCAGAACGTTTCCGCCGTTCCGGTTTTGGGGTGTGACACCATGGGTCTTAACATGAAACTATAAGCTTTTACCACCCAATACACATGACCAATGACCCATATGTCATCCATGGGTCCTAACATGAAACTATAAGCCACTACCACCAATGCACATGACCCATGACCCATATGTCATCCATGGATGTTAACATCAAACTATAAGCCACTACCACCCAATGTACATGACCCATGACACATATGTCATCCTTCGGTCTTAACATGAATCTATAAGCCAATATCACCAAATGAACCCTAACCCATTGTCACTTGTACGTCATTAATAGGTCGTAACTCCCACAATTTATTTTATTGTATGCTTAAAATACGTCTTTTATATATAAATTATGTTTCAATCATAATAACATAAAGATTTACATTTTATCCATCTACATTTTTTAATATTGTTTAATTCTCATTTATAATTTATTTTTTTTTGATAATTTTTAATCTAATGATAGCATATCTGTCATTATGTAATCAACACCTCGTTACCCGTTGGTCTTTCTTCACATTACCCTTTCTATCTCACTGGAACTACTTCAAAAATTTGAATTACTAAATTATTAACTCTAATTAGTATTTTAACTGTTTGAATTTTTCATTAGTGGGGATCCAAAAAAATTTGCATGTCCATTCCCTCCAATCTACACGCGTTAAGCCTGCATATTAGAGCCAATTACCTTATTAGAAATAGGGTTTAAATTTTATGTTATCATCTTCGACGGCTTATTGATCCAAACCTACATTTCTTCATTACGTTTGTGGACTAATCACTTTTAAAATATAGGTTTTCAATCATCTAAAATATATTTTTATTTAATATTGTTCTGATCATCGTTTCTTCTTCTCTTATCAGCATCATCTTATCATCTTCAATAAATTGGTATTGGCTACTGTTATTTTTTACTTGTACTTAGGAAAGATGTTGAATTTGAAATCAAAAGGGGCATCCAGTGTTAAGTCAAAATATTTCAATCGAGTCAGGATTAAACCCGTTCATTCCTTCGCTACATTGTGAACCCTAGCCTAAGCATCTAGCCGCCATCTCTTTCTATTGTCCATTTTCCGATCAGGCACACCCGAGTCGACCGCCACCTTCCTACCTGTTGCATCGTCGAGCACCACCACATCGTTGCTGCCGAATATCGTGGGCAACCGGAGAACCACCGAGGGTCATGGAACTCATTGTGGCATTGATGTGTGGGTTATGAACATCAGGAAGCTCTCATCATAGGTATCTGTGACCATTCTCTCTCTCCCGTATCTTTTTCACTCCGGTTGGCAACGTGGGTATGCCCTAGCTGTTGTTTCCGACCTCAGCCGCCGGTTCCGTCAATTGTGACGCGACCAGGCTTCAGCGGTGACTAATGGTTGTGTTTAACATCGTATTTTTCATATGATGTTGTTGGACTCGTGATTATTGCTGGTCGGAGGATTGGGCGCACCACCATGGCAGCCAACCATGGTTGCTGCCGTTTCAACCATGTCTCGCTACCACCAGCCACTATGGGAGGTGGCTGTAGGTGTGTTTATGAGTTTGGGTTTGTGTCTAATTGCTGATTTCGGAAATTATGAGGATGAATGAGTGTTTGTATGACCGGAAGCCCCCCACCACCACCGTGAGGTGGTGGCTGCCGCCGTGAGCCGTCACCGACCACCACCACCCGAGGTGGCAGTATGTGGTGCCCGATCTAGTGGAACCTCAATGGGCCTAAACACTTAATCTTAGACTGGGCTACTTTGTGATTGGGTTAGAAAACCCTAATTTTGGATTTTTTTTTGGACCTATTGGGACCCGCATTTGGATCAGTGGACTGAAGTCATGACTCATGCCGCTTCTGTTGTATGTTGGTTTAGTAGAGTAATGGACTTAGTGGGTTAAGTTCTTAATGGGTTAAGTGAGAACACTTAACCCTAATTGTCATTTTATGTGAATACCCTAATTTTTTGCTTGGGCCTTGAGTTGGGCCTTTTATTGGGCTTTGGTAACTGGGCTACTGATGGGCCATCCAAGAACAATCATTTAGACAAGAATATTTAGATAGGCTTCAGGGTAAGGCCCATATGAGGTTTGGGCCCAATTTGGAAAATTGGGCCATAGTTGGGCCATTAGTGGACTCTTATGGACCCATTTGGTATTGGGCCTTGGTGGGCCCATTGGGCTTACGTGAAGGTTTGGTATTGGGCCTTGGAGGGCCCATTGGCCTTAGTGGGCCCATTTGGTATTGGACCGGATTGGTGGACCACATTTGGACCTAATGTGTGAAGGTTTGGTCTTAGATTATAATGGGGTTAATTATGGGTTTGGCTCAGTGTTAGAAGTCGGAGTACAACAGCAGCATTTATAGGATCTGTCTGCCATCCGAGGTGAGTCTTCTCACTATACTTACCCGTGTGGTAATTTATGTGTGACCGGAGGGTCTTATTCGTGTTATTGACCAGAGGGTCTTAATTACATTATTGACCGGAGGGTCTTAGTACATTGTAGACCGGAGGGTCTTAGTACGTTATCGACCGCAGGGTCTTATTTGTTTTTAATGTGTTATGTGTTATCGTGCATACTGTCTTTGTGACTTATGCTGTTATAGTAATCTATGTATATGTTGAGCTTATGTGATTACTTGAGTTGTGCATTTTTCTGTGTGGTATACATATGCTATATTATGTGATACTGAGACCGGACCGGAGGGTCCAACGAGTTGTGAGACTGAAAGGTCCTCACTAAGACCGGACTAGATGGTCCAACGAGCTTTGGGACTGGATGGTCCCACTGAGACACATAGACCGGAGGGTCTTACCGAGTTATAGCCTCGAGTGGCTAATGTGATGTATGTGGTATTTTGGGGAATTCACTAAGCTTCGTGCTTACCTTGTTATGTGTTATGTGTTATGTGTTTCAGGTACTTCTTAGGATCACGGGAAGGCGCCAGCTTGATCGTACACACGAGATGGAGTTGTGTTCAAGGATCCTGGATTTTATTTAAATAATTATGAACTCATGTTTTTTATAATTAATATATTGAGATTTTGTGATATGTGTTGATGATGTTTATGTGATTTTAAAAGTGAAATATTTTTATGAAAATTTACGGTGTTACATGTGCACATGTTTGTTTGGCGATTGAGGCTTATCTGCTTTGTGTGGAAGCCAACAGACCTGGGCATTCCAACCTGTTGGTTGTGGGCCGTGAGTATTCCATCCCAAGGATGATTGGACACATAGTACATGGGCATTCCAACCTTTTGGTTGTGGGCCTGGGGGCATTCCATCCCGAAGACGATTGGGCCCGTAGTATGTTGGCATTCCAACCGATTGGTTGAGGGCCTGGGGTATTCCAACCCGATGGTTGACTGGACCCATAGTATGCTGTTTATGATTATATGTGTATTATCGTGGGTATGGATATTTTGGGGGAACTCACTAAGCTTTCGGGCTTACAGTTTCAGTTTCTTGTTTCAGGTACTTCTGGAGATCGTGGGAAGGTGAAGGCATGATCGTACCGCTCCTCCTGTTGTTATGATTTGATATTGGGATACTATGATATTTATTATTTTGAAAACAAACTATGTAATGTTAAATGGTTTTGCGTGTTTTAAAAAAGTTTAAATTTGGCATGATTCTTATGGGCTTTACAAGTTGGTATGAGAGCCTTGGTTTGAGTGAATTGGAGGAACATTCGTTTGAATCCAGTCTCAAATCAAGGAAATATTTTTAAAATGGTTTTCAAAATAAGTAAAGAAGGATGCAGGGTGTATGATCAGCTGGAGCCAGTAAGTAAACCCCAAAATACCATACAATTATTTGATTATGTGATATGTTAGAACAACATACTAGTACTAGGCAAGGGATTTTCAGGAATTGCATGATAGAATTGCCTGATTAGATGATGTCTGCTAGCCTAGGGTATTCCTTATATGAGATTGACATCATTAGTGTAGTTGTTTTTGTATGTATCACAGATGTACATAATTAAGATCTTATAGCCCGAGAATGTTTGATTTGGCCTTATGTTATGTTCTTATTGAATAGTGCTTAGGGAAGGATCTGATATTCGAAAGTCTATGGGGTCCAGCATTGTGCATGGTTAGCATACACTAGTGCTGCAGGGGTTGGTGGAAGTCTCATGGATGAGTGAGGTCGAGCGACCACCATATGCATGTATAGTGTTAGGGTGTTGTGATGATACTTGAGACAAATATGGATAGGTGTGGAAGGTAGTATGGGCCCGTACTACTGAAAGAATAGGACCCATGTGCGTAGCAAGGAAGTCACAACCCCTAGGTTTTAGTCGGGAGTTGGTTCCCAGTTATTTATCAGGATTGTCTGATATCTTCCTATTATATTTTCAGTATGGTGGTTACGAGGCGTTTTGTGTCTAGATCCGAATTGGGATCGGGGCAGGGCGATCAGGAGGCCCCAGCAACGCCTGAGGTTATTGGCCAGGAGGGGCCAGTGTTGACAGAGGATCGAGTCAGGAAGATCATCCGTGAGGAGGTGGTCGAGGTTGTCCGGGGACAAATTCCGGAGTTGCTTGGGTCTATCAAGAACGCTATGATGGAGTACTTCGATGACAAATATGCAGCCCTTGCAGAGATGGCTGCTACTGTAGGTGCATTAGCAGTAACAGAGGTAGGAGGAAGAGTAGGAGCCAGTCGGGGCTTCCAATACAGGAACTTTGATAACACGAAGCCACCTACTTTTGATGGGACTCGGGACCCCATCAAGGTTATGAGGTGGGTTTCCGATGTGGAGGGATGTTTCTTTACTTTCTTATGCCCTACTGACCAGAAGGTCAGGTGTGCTCTAGACCTGCTTAGGTCCGGAGCCAAGGTCTGGTGGATGTTGACGACAGGGTCGTACACTGATGATCAGAGAGCTACTATTACTTGGTAGCAGTTCCAGGATATGTTTCGCGCCTGATACATTCCACGCGTTGAGCCGGAAGGATTGGCTCAGGAGTTTTTGAGTTTGAGACAGGATGTGGAGTCGGTGGCGGAGATCACCCGTATGTTCATAGAGAGGGTGATGTTTTGCCCAAAGTTTGCTTCCGAGCAGGTCAGATGACTCATTATCTGAGCATGCTCAAGACCGACATCCGACAGTTTGTATCTACCCAACGATGTGATACTCTGTTGGAGCTACAGGAGGCCGCGAGGCGGCATGAGTTGGAGATCGAGCTGCAGTTGAGGGAGCAGGGACAGGCCCCGGTACAGTTGCAGCCGATGCTGAAGCGGTCTAAAATCGCTGATTCCAGGATTGGGGAATAGCCAGGCCGTACTTGTGGGAAGTGCAGAAAGGCTCATTCAAGGACGCGCCGATCAGGGAGTGGGTGCCACCGATGTGGCAAGCAGAGCCATCTGACCAGGGATTGCAGGCAGCAGACTCTGGATTCTGGAGTTAGACTTTGTTCTCATTGTGAGCAGGTGGGCCATATGAAGGCCCAATGTCCTCTTCTAGCCGCCAGGCTGGCGCAAGCTTCAGCGCCGACTACATTGAGGATTTCAGATGGGAGGCCAGTTAAGGCAGAGCCTCCGAAGGCTCAGGAGGGTTTCTTCCAGCTTACAGTAGAGGAGGCCAGGGTAGCACCGAATGTGGTTGCTGGTATGTTTCTATCCCTTATCTCATTTATTATATTTGTGTTGTTCTTATCTGTTGTACCTGTGTTTAGGTACGTTTTTAGTTAAATAATTGCTTGCATTGGTTTTATTTGACTCAGGGGCGAGTTGGTCTTTCGTATCTCAGACATTTAGTAGGGAGTTCAGTGTGCCAGTAGGCGAGCTAGAGTGTCCGTTGCAAGTCTCTATCGCTAACGAACACGAAGTTTCTGCTTCTTCGGTCTACCGAGGATGCGAGTTAGAGATCTTCAGAGTGTCTTTTCCGATAGATTTCATTCTGATTCCCATGGGGGGAGTATGCGTGATTGTGGGGATGGACTGGCTTAGTCGATTTGGTGCGATGATAAGTTGTGAGGGCCAGCGAGTGGTATTTCGAACCCCAATTGGGGGAGAACTGGTTGTATATGGCGAGGGCACCAGAGTGGGATCAGGGTTCTGTTCAGCTACCAGGGCTCGACAGTATATTCAACACATGTGTGCGGGTTATCTGGCGCATGTGGTGGATACGCGAGAAAGGATCAGATTTCAGTTTCATTGGTTCCAGTAGTCAGGGAATTTGCTGATGTGTTTCCAGAGGAGTTGCCAGGGATACCTTCGGAGAGGCAGGTCGAGTTTCGAATTGACCTGGTTCTGGGTGCGGCCCCTATCACCAAGGCACCGTACAGTTTGGCGCCACTCGAGATGCAGGAGCTGTAATCACAGTTGCAGGAACTGTTGGGCAAGCAGTTCATTCGACTTAGCAGTTCTCCATGGGAAGCACCAATCCTCTTTGTTAGTAAGAAGGAAGGTTCGCACCAGATGTGCATTGATTATAGGGAGTTGAACAAGTTGATGGTGAAGAACTGTTATCCATTTCCGAGGATAGATGATCTCTTTGATCAGTAACATGGTGCATCTTGGTTCTCCAAGATAGATTTGAGGTCGAGGTATCATCAACTCAGGGTCAGAGAGAAGGACATGGAGAAGATCACGTTTCAGACTCATTATGGTCATTAAAAGTTCGTGGTGATGCCGTTTGGACTCACCAACGTGCCATCATTATTCATGGACCTGATGATCGGGTCTGCATACCAATGCTTGATTGCTCGGTCATAGTGTTTATTGATGATATCTTGGTATATTCCAAGACTCGAGAGCAGCACAAGGAGCACCTCAGGGAGTTATTGGGAGTTATGAGATGAGAGCGGCTGTATGCTAAGTTCTCGAAGTGTGATTTTTCATTACGAGATGTCCAATTCCTCAAGCATCTCGTTAACCAGGAGGGGATTTTGGTCGACCCGGCCAAAATCAAGGTAGTCATGCAGTGGGAGGTGCCGAGATCTCCCTCAGATATCAGGAGTTTTCTGGGATTAGCAGGGTACTACCGTAGATTCATTCAGAATTTCTCCAAGATTGTAGTACCCCTCACTCGTCTGACAAGAAAAGGGGTGGATTTCCGGTGGGGCCCTGAGCAGCAGAGGGCGTTTGAGACCCTCCGTCAGCGTTTGTAACAACCCGTTATTTCATGTCAGTAAAGATCGAGTCATGTAACCTCCTTGAGAAAGGAAATAGAAAATGAAGTATTCAAAAACTCTCTTTGGAGTACACTATGTGGTAGTTATCATCTTAAGGTTTCCAAACATATAAATAACACAAAAATCCGAGTTATAACGAAGAAGTTATGCTCATTATAAGTTTTCCGACAAAAAAAAACCAGCAAATACAAAGTTACGTAAAAACGCAAAGTTTCAATAAAACATTTTCTGACCTTAGGTGTCTAAATGAAAGTGATAGGTATCGTTAAACTACAAACATGCATAAAAAGAACGCTCAAATCGGACATCATATGAATAAGTTATGAATTTTTAAAGAAATTCCTTAAACACGTCACTTTAATAAATAAATAATAAAAATAATTTCGGAATTTGCCAACGGAATCTAAATGAAAGTTGTAGATCGTAGTCTCACCTTCGCGGGGATATAAAGAACGCCAAAAACGGAGTTCGTATGAGGGAGATATGAATTTTTGAAGTTTGATAATTAATTTATATATAATTTTTATTCAAAATTCGGATATTATCCGAAGAGGAGTCAGCGTCCTTCTCCGAAGTACGCGCTGCGTACTCCTGTACGCCCCGCGTAACCGAGAGGATTGGCCTCGGATCGTCCACGTCGCCATATCCGAGGAAGCCGACCCGTCCGACCCGTCCGACCCGTCCGACCCGACGTCCCATCCGACCCGGCGTCCCATCCGACCCACCTCCCCAGCAACCCGTCCCATCCGAACCGAGGCAGTCGAGGCTTCGGTCATGCATGACGTACGCGTACGCAGCGCGTACGAGCGTACGCCCCGCGTACCGAGGCAGACCTGCCTTCCTATAAATAGAATGCGAGGGTTTCCAAAGAAAGGGCTCATTTATCTTCTCTCTCACTCTACTTTGCCTCGTTTTCCGTGCCCTTTCAAACCCGAAGCTCTGGTCTTTTTGGCTCGAGTCCCGGAGGTCGTTCTTACTCCCGAGATTCCCGAGATTTCCGAGGAAAATCCATTTCCCGAGACGAAACTCTGCCGTCTTTCCATCACGCTATCTTCAAGCTGTCAAGTGAGTTCATACCCCTTTCAAACACACTTTAAATACATTTTTAAATGCTTTTATACTCTTTTAGGGGGGGGGGGGGGAATACAAGTAAACATACGGTTATTATCGTGTATTTTATAAAGTTTCACTTTACTTGTGTTATCACATAAATCACTTGGAACTCATTACTATTATGGAAAACTCTTCTCATACTTTGTGTGCATTAGACTTATATGAAGTGTATAATGATCTTCATTGTTAAAACATTTTATACATTCTAAAAACTTATGATTTTG
The DNA here is from genome assembly GCF_002870075.4 of Lactuca sativa. Taxonomy (NCBI): domain Eukaryota; kingdom Viridiplantae; phylum Streptophyta; class Magnoliopsida; order Asterales; family Asteraceae; genus Lactuca; species Lactuca sativa. The sequence goes on from NC_056625.2 coordinate 193,120,430, forward strand.
CTTTATCAAACATTGTGAAAAGGTTAAACTTTGCATATAAAAACTGTCATGTTAATATATACTTAATTGAGAATCCATGAGACGCGTACATCTTCAAACGTTACTTTTCTTTATTAGAAAGTACTGCAGTAAGGCCTGTTTATAACCAGAATCTCCCGCGACGAGAACGTGTCAAATGTGTATAGATCTATACGGGAAGTCATGATCCCGCACCCTGACTATTAGCTACAGTCCGTCTTTTGGGGTGACAGTTGTCATAGCACTGCGACGCCTGAAGAACGTCGTTACAGGCATATTATGTTTAGTATGGTTATAAAACTCATCGGATATACAATTATTATGATATTCAGTTTTGATGAGCGAGTAGTTATTAAAACTATTCTTCATCCAACCGGTTCGGTCTTCACGTAGTTTTATTATATATAGAACTATGACACAACTTACAAGAAACGTCGGTTTCTTGCAGTTTTCGGTCTTAGAGACTGCCATTTTGTGTGAGGAAAATAATGGTTTTTCCTGCATACAAACCAAACAACTAATAGGAAAATAAGGGATTTTCCCGGTGAAATCATTTACAACTTATAACACGAATATTTATATGCATCACATATTTTTATAAGAAAATAAGGGTTTTTCCTTAGAAAACACAACAAATCGTATTTCAAACTTTTAGGGATAATATGGGATTTTCTGGAGCTAATGCATTCATTTTCAACACAACAAATCACAACACTTTACATTTTGAAATGCTACGTTTACTGGAAAACATACACCCATTTTGGAATGGCATCCAATTTTTCTAAACTACTTATGGACTCACCAACTTAATTGTTGACACTTTTTCTTTGAAATAACTTGTATTCTCAGGAAATCGCTAAGCAGGTTGGGAATCAACTTTTGGGATTAACGCGCTGGCGTTAATTACTTCATTTTGAATGATGTTTATGTACCTTTATTTTGAACATGTAATGAATACAACTATGTAAACATCTTGCAAACTTATTATATATGGTGGTGTGTACTTTCCTTTCTATGAACGGTTATGATATTGAACATGATGTCCTCCGCCCCCGAACGTTTCCGCCGTTCTGGTTTGGGGGTGTGACAGATTGGTATCAGAGCTTCGTTTATAGGGAATTAAGTATATCAAAACCATTTCTTTTTGTTATACAACTATAAACTCAACTGGGTAAAAACACTCTGAGTAAGATTCGTACTTTTAAAAATAAAATTTTTTATTTAGTTTTTGTAAAGTAGGCATGCATTCATTGCACATCAACAACATGGTCAGTATCATAATTAAAACAACGTTGAAGTATTATATATCAGTTGTGCAGTGCAGGTATGCCTTGGGACATGTAATCGGAACTGGGAAGGATATAGCCTGATCAACTATATTTGTCCAAGAGCCGACTAAACATATGCCAAGGAGTGTCTGTAATGGACAACAAATTTTAAAATTTCCAAAAGCATAAAGAATATTGAGGGTGTATTCGGGTGCCGTCAACCATTAAACTCGAGAGTAAGTTTCACGTGCTCTAACTTATAGTAAACTTTTAACCCTATTCTCGTACAGTCTAAATGGCGGGATTCCATCACCCCAATGACCCCTACTACCCCAACCAAGGTAATGGTGGATGGATCGAAGCAGATTCTGAAGAAGACGAAGAGCCTATAAATGTGGAGGCAGGGGACGACTCTGGTACGGATTCGGAGCCAGAAATTATAAATCCACCAGTTCTACAACCTCCTGTCCACGTGAGAAATTTCCAAGGACCCACTCCAGTGTGGGGAAGTCACCTCCATCATTGGAGCCAACAACAAAGCTTACGCCCTCCTTATGGCATGTGCCGAGACTTCTATGACGTGAGAGGCGGGGGATCAGCCGATCGCGCACTTCCGGTCATGGTTGGCAAACTCGCCAACCAGTGCTATCAATCTGGAGTGCAAGCCAACCGAATCCGAGAGATCAATGTGGATGTGCAAATTCACACGGCCGATATCAACCGCCTAGAGTTGATGCAGAACGACATCCACATTCGCGCCGAAGCGTTTCAAGCACAAGCAAACGCGGCCTTCGCAGAATTAAGAGAACAACAGGCTGCCTTTGACAGACGCCTCATGGAGTTGAAGCAGTCCGACACAGAGTCGAGCTCTAAACGCAAGGCGCACCGCAAGTAGTACTTGCCCAACTCTCAAATTTTGTTATAAACTAGGACTTCGGATAAAAGTATTACTTTCTTTAAAATTTTCCGTAACCGGAGGCCTTTAGAGAGGCCAAGGAATTTTGTCTAGACCCCGCTGTAACACAACTATATGTTTAATATATATAAGGGTATACCGCTTTTCTTACCGTTGTTAATCTTGCGCAAATAGTTCGATTCATTGGTGCATCTATTCAAACTTTACTTTCAAGCTTAAAATATTGTGTCAATTAAACTCAACTTCCTAGAACTGTTAGAAGTTCATTCAATATCATTCAACTTTGAACTGCCAAAACTTATAATTTTCTTCCATATTTTTCTTTTGGGCAGCAAGATGCCTCCTCGTCCAAACTTAAGGCCCAGGCCGGGCATGGCACCACCACCACCTCCACCACCAGCTTATGATCCGGCCATGGTTCAGGCTGCTATCACAGCAGCGGTAACCGCAGCCCTCTCGCAAATAAACTCCCAAGGGAATGGAGGGGCGGGAAGCAGCACAAATCATCCAAATCATGGCACTGGTCATGGCCAAGGAAGAGAATGTACCTACAAGGAGTTCTCTAACGCTAAACCAAAAACTTTTAATGGAACAGGAGGAGTCATTGCACTAATGCAATGGTTCGAAAAGACCGAAACGGTCTTCGAGATCTGCTCATGCCTAGAAGCAAGCAAAGTCAAGTTCGCTGCCTGCACCTTTGTAGATCGAGCCCTCACTTGGTGGAAGAGCCATGTGAATTCAGTGACGCTCACTGTCGCCAACGCCATGAGTTGGGACGACCTAAAGGTTCTACTACTGGAAGAATATTGCCCAAGGGGAGAAGTACAAAAGCTTGAGCAGGAGCTCTGGAATCTGAAAATGACTGGGTCTGACCTAATCACCTACACCACTAGGTTCAACGACGTCGCTGCACTGTGCCCTACCATGGTCAACCCAGAATCAAAGAAGGTTGAAAGGTACATTTGGGGGTTGTCACCCCAGATTCAAGGGCATGTCCTAGCTTCCGGCCCTGCTACCTACAACAGTGCTAAGCGCCTGGCCCAGCGACTCATCGACCACGGAGTAAAACCCGGTACCATTTCGACAACTGCATATCCACCTAGGGAAACTCAGGGCCAGAGTAAGACTTGGAACAAAAGGAGGGGACAAACTCTCCAGGAAAACCCCAGGAAACAACAAGTGATAGCGACACACGCTATTACTGTACCTACGAACCCTTCCCCCACAAGCTCATACATTGGGAAACTTCCTAAATGCAACCGATGCAACTTCCACCATCACGGCCTCTGTCATGGCCTTCAATGCACCAGGTGCAATAAGAAGGGTCATACAGCCCGCTATTGCAAGGAGCCAACCCAACAATCCGCCCCCACTGCTAATACCGGAGTAAGCCGCGCTTGCTTTGAGTGCGGGAGCACAGGGCACTACCGCAAGGACTGCCCGAAGGCAAACAACAGGAATACCGGCGGAAGAGGCCGAGTTTTCGCAATGGGACAAGATGAAGCCATTGCGGACCCTACTGTTGTTACGGGTACGTTTCTTCTCGATAACTCGTATGCATGCATTTTGTTTGATAGTGGAGCGGAAAGGAGTTTTGTGAGTCACGACTTTAAAAGCATGCTAAAACCAATACCACAATCATTAAGTGAACCGTTCATAGTAGAAATGGCCAACGGGAAAACTGAAGGCACTAAAGAGATATACTTAAACTGCACCCTAACTCTAAACGATAATCCCTTTCAAATCAACCTCATGCCAGTCTCGATTAAGAGTTTCGATGTCATCATTGGCATGGATTGGCTGAGTTCACATCGTGCGGACATTCTATGTTACGATAAGGCCGTTCGCCTTAATCTGCCAACCGGCGAAACCTTCCTTGTCTTGGGCGACAAACCTAGTACCACTCTTAGAATCATCTCAAGTATCCAAGCTCAGAAGCACTTACGAAAGGAGTGTCGCGCATTTCTTGCACATGTTGTAGACGTGAAACGCGAAGTCCGGGACATCAAGGATGTGCCCGACGTATGCGATTTTCCCGATGTATTTCCCGAGGACCTTCCAGGGATACCACCCGTAAGACAAGTCGAATTCAGAATCGATCTGATTCCCGGAGCTACCCCAGTAGCCAAAGCACCCTATCGATTAGCCCCGGCAGAGATGCAGGAGCTATCCAGTCAACTGAATGAACTACTGGGAAAAGGATTCATCAGACCGAGCTTCTCACCATGGGGAGCACCCGTGTTGTTTGTGAAAAAGAAAGATGGATCGTTCAGAATGTGCATCGACTACAGAGAACTCAACAAACTGACGGTCAAGAATCGTTATCCTCTACCGCGCATAGATGATCTATTCGACCAACTGCAAGGGGCGAACTATTTTTCTAAGATTGATCTGAGGTCCGGGTATCACCAGTTACGAGTGCTAGAGGAGGATGTGCCGAAGACCGCCTTCCGAACTCGTTACGGACATTACGAGTTCGTGGTGATGCCATTCGGATTGACCAATGCGCCCGCAGTCTTCATGGATCTGATGAATAGAGTATGCCGACCTTACTTGGATCAGTTCGTCATCGTTTTCATTGACGACATCCTGATCTACTCCCGAAGTAAGAAAGAGCATGGCGATCATCTGCGACAAGTTCTAGGGATATTACGAAAAGAGAAACTTTATGCGAAGTTCTCGAAATGTGAATTTTGGATCCGAAGAGTCGAATTCTTAGGACACGTGGTAAGCGAAGAGGGAATCCACGTGGACCCATCCAAAATTAAGGCCATTGAGAACTGGTCAGCACCGAAGACTCCTACAGAAATTCGCCAATTTCTAGGTCTCGCTGGCTACTACCGCAGGTTCATTCAGAACTTCTCACGAATAGCGAAGCCTCTTACAACCCTAACCCAGAAAGGTGTGGCCTTTGACTGGGAAGAGAAACAAGAAAGAGCGTTCCAAACGCTCAAACGAGCCTTGTGCACCGCACCAATACTATCCCTTCCCGAAGGAATAGAAGACTTCGTAGTTTATTGCGATGCATCAAACCAAGGACTCGGATGTGTTCTGATGCAGCGAGGTAAGGTCATCGCCTACGCCTCGAGACAGTTGAAAACACATGAGGTTAACTACACGACCCACGATCTTGAGCTAGGAGCAGTAGTGTTTGCCCTGAAGATCTGGAGACATTACTTGTATGGAACGAAGAGCACTATCTTTACCGACCACAAGAGCTTACAACACATTTTCGATCAGAAGGAGCTCAACATGAGACAATGGCGATGGGTCGAGCTACTCAGTGATTACGAATGCGATATTCGCTATCATCCGGGAAAAGCAAACGTCGTAGCCGATGCCCTTAGTCGAAAGGAGTACTCAGGCCGGAGAGTGAAGTCATTAGCTATGTCGATCCATTCGCACCTATCAACGCAAGTCAAGGAAGCTCAATTAGAGGCCTTGAAACCCGAAAACGTGGCAGGTGAGGCCCTTAGGGGAATGGACAAGAACTTAGAAATCAAGAGTGACGGAGCACGCTACCTCATGAACCGGATCTGGACACCAAAGTTTGGGGGATTCAGAGAGGTAGTTATGAGCGAGGCACACAGGACCCCATACTCCGTACACCCAGGGTCAGACAAGATGTATCTAGATCTCAAGCAACTCTACTGGTGGCCAAACATGAAAGCGGAGATCGCTACGTACGTGGGCAAGTGTTTAACTTGCGCCAAAATAAAAATAGAACACCAAAAACCCTCAGGCCTACTCCAACAACCTGAAATACCTGAGTGGAAATGGGAGCAGATTTCCATGGACTTCATAACCAAACTGCCCAAAACTCAGAGTGGCCAAGATACTATTTGGGTAATCGTCGACAGATTAACCAAGTCAGCCCATTTCTTACCTATCAAGGAAACCGATAGGATGGAAAAACTATCAAGAACCTACATCCGGGAGATCGTACGACTTCATGGAGTACCAATGTCCATCATCTCAGATAGAGACAGCAGGTTCACTTCCAGATTTTGGCAATCACTGCAAAAATCCATGGGAACAAGGTTGGACATGAGTACAGCATACCACCCTCAAACTGACGGACAGAGTGAGAGGACGATCCAAACCTTGGAAGACATGTTGCGAGCATGTGTAATCGACTTTGGCAAGGCATGGGATATTCACTTGCCTTTGGTCGAGTTCTCTTATAACAATAGTTATCATACTAGCATCAAGACCGCTCCGTTCGAAGCCCTTTACGGCCGTAAGTGCAGATCACCCCTGTGCTGGACGGAAGTGGGCGACACCCAATTGGCAAAAGGTCTAGTCACTAAAAGCACCCTCACTGGTCCGGAGATCATCAGAGAAACTACTGAAAAGATCGTGCAAATACGAGAGCGACTGAAATCCTCGAGGGATAGACAAAAGAGCTACGCCGACAAAAGACGTAAACCATTGGAATTCCAGACTGGCGATCGGGTACTACTGAAAGTCTCACCCTGGAAGGGAATGATACGCTTTGGAAAGCGTGGGAAGCTGAATCCTAGGTACATTGGACCCTTCGAAATCATTTCAAGGGTTGGTCCCGTAGCCTACAAACTCCAACTTCCAATAGAGCTTAACAAAGTACATCCAGTATTCCACGTGTCAAACCTGAAGAAGTGTCTGTCCGACGAAACGCTTGTCATTCCACTCGATGAGATCGAACTAAATGAAAATCTTAACTTTGTGGAAGAACCCGTCGAGATCATGGATAGGGAAATTAAACGAACTAAACAGAGTCGCATTCCAATAGTAAAGGTCCGATGGAATGCTAAGAGGGGACCCGAGTTCACGTGGGAGCGAGAGGACCAAATGCAACAGAAGTATCCACATCTCTTCCCCAGCCCCTAATACTCTTCTTTTGTATTAAAAATTTCGGGACGAAATTCCCTCTAACGGGGGGATGATGTAACAACCCGTTATTTCATGTCAGTAAAGATCGAGTCATGTAACCTCCTTGAGAAAGGAAATAGAAAATGAAGTATTCAAAAACTCTCTTTGGAGTACACTATGTGGTAGTTATCATCTTAAGGTTTCCAAACATATAAATAACACAAAAATCCGAGTTATAACGAAGAAGTTATGCTCATTATAAGTTTTCCGACAAAAAAAAAACCAGCAAATACAAAGTTACGTAAAAACGCAAAGTTTCAATAAAACATTTTCTGACCTTAGGTGTCTAAATGAAAGTGATAGGTATCGTTAAACTACAAACATGCATAAAAAGAACGCTCAAATCGGACATCATATGAATAAGTTATGAATTTTTAAAGAAATTCCTTAAACACGTCACTTTAATAAATAAATAATAAAAATAATTTCGGAATTTGCCAACGGAATCTAAATGAAAGTTGTAGATCGTAGTCTCACCTTCGCGGGGATATAAAGAACGCCAAAAACGGAGTTCGTATGAGGGAGATATGAATTTTTGAAGTTTGATAATTAATTTATATATAATTTTTATTCAAAATTCGGATATTATCCGAAGAGGAGTCAGCGTCCTTCTCCGAAGTACGCGCTGCGTACTCCTGTACGCCCCGCGTAACCGAGAGGATTGGCCTCGGATCGTCCACGTCGCCATATCCGAGGAAGCCGACCCGTCCGACCCGTCCGACCCGACGTCCCATCCGACCCGGCGTCCCATCCGACCCACCTCCCCAGCAACCCGTCCCATCCGAACCGAGGCAGTCGAGGCTTCGGTCATGCATGACGTACGCGTACGCAGCGCGTACGAGCGTACGCCCCGCGTACCGAGGCAGACCTGCCTTCCTATAAATAGAATGCGAGGGTTTCCAAAGAAAGGGCTCATTTCTCTTCTCTCTCACTCTACTTTGCCTCGTTTTCCGTGCCCTTTCAAACCCGAAGCTCTGGTCTTTTTGGCTCGAGTCCCGGAGGTCGTTCTTACTCCCGAGATTCCCGAGATTTCCGAGGAAAATCCATTTCCCGAGACGAAACTCTGCCGTCTTTCCATCACGCTATCTTCAAGCTGTCAAGTGAGTTCATACCCCTTTCAAACACACTTTAAATACATTTTTAAATGCTTTTATACTCTTTTAGGGGGGGGGGGGGGGGAATACAAGTAAACATACGGTTATTATCGTGTATTTTATAAAGTTTCACTTTACTTGTGTTATCAAATAAATCACTTGGAACTCATTACTATTATGGAAAACTCTTCTTATACTTTGTGTGCATTAGACTTATATGAAGTGTATAATGATCTTCATTGTTAAAACATTTTATACATCCTAAAAACTTATGATTTTGCTTTATCAAACATTGTGAAAAGGTTAAACTTTGCATATAAAAACTATCATGTTAATATATACTTAATTGAGAATCCATGAGACGCGTACATCTTCAAACGTTACTTTTCTTTATTAGAAAGTACTGCAGTAAGGCCTGTTTATAACCAGAATCTCCCGCGACGAGAACGTGTCAAATGTGTATAGATCTATACGGGAAGTCATGATCCCGCACCCTGACTATTAGCTACAGTCCGTCTTTTGGGGTGACAGTTGTCATAGCACTGCGACGCCTGAAGAACGTCGTTACAGGCATATTATGTTTAGTATGGTTATAAAACTCATCGGATATACAATTATTATGATATTCAGTTTTGATGAGCGAGTAGTTATTAAAACTATTCTTCATCCAACCGGTTCGGTCTTCACGTAGTTTTATTATATATAGAACTATGACACAACTTACAAGAAACGTCGGTTTCTTGCAGTTTTCGGTCTTAGAGACTGCCATTTTGTGTGAGGAAAATAATGGTTTTTCCTGCATACAAACCAAACAACTAATAGGAAAATAAGGGATTTTCCCGGTGAAATCATTTACAACTTATAACACGAATATTTATATGCATCACATATTTTTATAAGAAAATAAGGGTTTTTCCTTAGAAAACACAACAAATCGTATTTCAAACTTTTAGGGATAATATGGGATTTTCTGGAGCTAATGCATTCATTTTCAACACAACAAATCACAACACTTTACATTTTGAAATGCTACGTTTACTGGAAAACATACACCCATTTTGGAATGGCATCCAATTTTTCTAAACTACTTATGGACTCACCAACTTAATTGTTGACACTTTTTCTTTGAAATAACTTGTATTCTCAGGAAATCGCTAAGCAGGTTGGGAATCAACTTTTGGGATTAACGTGCTGGCGTTAATTACTTCATTTTGAATGATGTTTATGTACCTTTATTTTGAACATGTAATGAATACAACTATGTAAACATCTTGCAAACTTATTATATATGGTGGTGTGTACTTTCCTTTCTATGAACGGTTATGATATTGAACATGATGTCCTCCGCCCCCGAACGTTTCCGCCGTTCTGGTTTGGGGGTGTGACAGCGTTTGTGTGAGGCTCCAGTTTTGACTCTCCTGGAGGGAATTGTGGATTTTGTGGCATTTTGTGATGCATCCATCACAGGCTTGGGAGCGGTCCTCATGCAAAGAGGACGAGTGATAGCCTACGCATCGTGGTAGCTGAAGCCGCATGAGTCGAGATACCCTACGCATGATTTAGCGCTGGGAGTGGTGGTGTTCGCTCTCAAGATATGGAGACATTACCTATTTGGGGTCCGTTGTACCATATACACGGATCACAAGAACTTAAGACAAATCATGGATCAGCCGAACCTGAACATAAGGAAGCGCAGGTGGCTGGATGTCGTCAAGGACTATGATTGCGAGATCCTTTACCACCCCGGTAAAGCGAATGTGGTGGCGGACGCCTTGCGCCGTAAGTCAGCTGGTTCTTCCACCCCAGCGATATGTATAAGGATAGTGGTGGATTCTCCGCTTGCGAGTTTGATCAGAGATGCTCAAGTTGAGGGCATGCGACCTGAGAACTAGAAGCTGGAGAGGATCAGGGGTGAGAACACCCAGTTTGTGCAGGATAGCCGAGGATTATTGACCCGATTCGGTCGGATATAGGTTCCAATGTCCGGTGGGGTCAGACAGACAATCATGGAGGAGACTCATAAGTATCATTTCTCTATTCACTAGGGGGCCACCAAGATGCACAGAGACCTAAGTTTGAGTTACCTGTAGCCATGTGTGAAGTGAGAAATCGCTTGGTACGTCGAGAGGTGTTTGACCCATAGGATGGTCAAGGCCGAGCATCAGAGGTCGTATGGTATGCTACAGCCCCTAGAGATTCCCATGTGGAAATGGGAACAAATCACAATGGATTTCATTACCAAATTGCCAAGGACGGCAAATGGGTTTGATGCTATATGGGTCATCGTAGATCGATTGACCAAGAGTGCCCATTTCTTGGCTATACGGGAGAGGTCTTCGGCCGAGAAGTTGGCCAACGTGTATGTTCGCGAGATCATCGCTCGCCATGGGGTTCCGGTCTCCATTGTTTCTGACCGAGATGTTAGATTTACCTCCGGTTTCTAGCCGAAGTTCCACGAGGAACTAGGCACACGGCTACATTTTAGTACAACATTTCATCTGCAGACTAACGGTCAGAGTGAGTGGACCATCCAAACCCTCAAGGATATGTTGAGGGAGTGTGTCATTGACTTCGATGGGAGTTGGGATTCCCACCTACCCCTTGCAGAGTTCGCCTATAACAACAGCTACCATTCCAGCATTGGCACCCCACCTTTTGAGCATTTCTATGGGCGGAGATATCGCACCCCGGTTTGTTGGGGTGAGGTCAGACATAGGGTGATGGGACGGACGGAGGTAGTCTTACAGACTACCGAGAAGATTCAGCAGATTAGGCAGCAACTGCAGACTGCTCCGAGTCGGCAGAATAGTTACGGCGACAGACGCCGATCTGAGTTAGAGTTCCAGGTCAGTGACATGGTACTCCTGAAGTTCTCGCCCTGGAAGGGTGTGATCCGCTTCAAGAAGATGGGGAAATTGGGTCCCCGATTCATTGGACCGTTCAGGATTGTTGCCAAGGTTGGCTAGGTGGCATACAGGCTAGAACTACCGGAGGAGCTTAGCCGGATCCACAACACTTTCCACGCTTCACAATTGTGAAAGTGCATTGTTGATCAGGAGCCAGTGGTGTCATTGGATGACATTCTGGTCGATGAGCGCCTGAATTATGTTGAGAGGCCCGTGGCCATTATGGAGAGGAAAGTGAAGGTTCTTTGGAACAAAGAGATACATTTGGTAAAGGTACAGTGGGAGCACCGAAGGGGTCCGAGTGGACATATGAGCCAGAGATAGAGATGTGGGAGCACAATCCGGAGTTGTTAATTGCGTGAAACTTCGAGGACGAAGTCTAGTTCAAGTATGGGAGAATTGTAACGCCCCGATTCTCAGGTATTAAATTATGGTTATAAATTTTCATGATTTCGAGGTCTACTCAACGAGTTGATTGCCCTGACTCATTGAGTAGCAGCGGGTTGGTCCACGTGTTTAAATGAACTACTCACCAAGTCCAATAAGGGACTCGACGAGTAGGAGCTGGTGGATAAAACCCTAATTTCCGGGGTTTTGCACCCTATTTATGGGATCATTAGCATCCTTTGGCCTCCTTGCAGTCCCTTGTGAGCTCAGCAAAACCCTAATACGTGAGTGTGTGCTCTATTTGTGTGTTTTAGGCTTTGGAAGACGATTCTTGGTGAGAAGAGCTTGGAGAACAAGTAGCTAGAAGCAAGGAACGTGTAGGAATCAAAAGTCTACATCAGTTAGCATCAAGTGATGGTATCAATTCGTTATCTTTACCTCATTTCCTTCTAGATCTTGTTGGGTGAAGTTTAGGGTTTTTCTAGCATATTAGGAAGCTTTCTTGTGTATGAGCTAAGATCTAAAGTTGCAACTTAAGATCTGAGCTCTCTTGGGTCTCTAAGCCCGTAAAGCTTCTAGCTTTTGCAAGTATGAGACTCTCCTTAGGAGTAAAACTTCATCACAAGCTTGGATTTATCATTTAGAGTCTTTAGAGCCTTGCATGCACGTAAGGTTTGCAACTTTATGTGATAAACATGCCTTGGGAGTTGGATCTGGAATATGGAACCTTTTTATGGCTTAAAAAGCATCTGAATGAATGAATGACTGAAGGGACTCGACGAGTTGCATGGTCAACTCTGCGAGTCCGATGAAGATTATTATGGGCTTGGCGAGTCAGTAGAGTGACTCGGTGAGTCAGCTAGGGTTTTCCTGACCATTGGACATGCATGAACTCGGCGAGTTGCAAGGAAACTCGACGATTTGGCCAAAGAGTTTACGGCCGCAAACATTAGGAACTCGACGAGTCACTCAAGTAACTCGGTGAGTTCACGAGTTATGCAAGGAACTCGGCGAGTGGCTGGTTATACTCGATGTGTTGAGGTCAATATGGACTGTTGACCTTGACCATTGACCTTTACTTTGACCAAGGGTTACTAATTGACTTTTGTGGCATTTTGGGAGATTGGGAATTTACAAGTGTGGATCTATGGTGAATATAGGTGGTGGAGTTTATGCCGGTGATCCAAGAGTTTGAGCTAATCTTTCGAGTTGACAGTTGTGCGGTGAGTTATCCTCACTATATCTACAAGGTCTAAGGAACCAAGGCCGGTCGTTTATGGATTGTATTTGGCTATGACATTATATGTTTATTGGTTTGCATCCGGGTAGTTAGATGATGTTATGTTTATGCTTAGTGACCGGGTTAGATCGGTGTCCTGGTTATAGGATGGTATTATGTGATATGCTAGTATGATCTGTTAGATTGGTATTCTGATAGATAGGATGGTATTATGTGCTATGTGGTATGATCTGTTTTGATCAGTACATTGTCTATGGACTGTTATGTGATTATCTATTATATGTGCACATGTTTGTTTGGCGGTGGAGGCTTATCTGTTTTGTGCGAAAGCCAGTAGACCTGGGCATTCCAACCTGTTAGTTGTGGGTAGTGAGTACTCCATCCAGAGGATGATTGGATTCATAGTATATGTGCATTCCAACCTGTTGGTTGTGGGCCTGGGGGTATTCTATCCCGAGGATGATTGGACCCATAGTATGTTGGTATTCTAACCAATTGGTTGAGGGTCTGGGGTATTCCAACCTGATGGTTGACTGGATGCATAGTATGTTGTTTATGATTATATGTGTATTATCGTGGGTATGGGTATTTTGTGGGAACTCACTAAGCTTTCGGGCTTACAATTTTAGTTTCTTGTTTCAGGTACTTCTGGAGATCGTGGGAAGACGAAGGCATGATTGTACCGCTCCTCCTGCTATTATGATTTTTATGATTTGATACTGGAATACTCTGATATTTATTATTTTAAAAACAAACTATGTAATGTTAAATGGTTTTACGTGTTTTGAAAAAGTTAAATTTGACATGATTTTTATGGGTGTTACATTTTTTTTTTCGAAAAAGAGAACTACATAAATGGGTCAACCTAGATTAGCCACTTTTAATTTTCAATGAAATAAACATTTGTTGTTTTATTTAATAATATAAATGTTATTTGATTTTTTATTATTTTTGTGTTTATATATTAGTACAAATTAATTTGATTTAATTTGTAAATTAATTATCCATCCATAGATATCTAGCATTGCAACAAGAATATTCTTACATAATTTGCTATGAAATGTGCTATAGAATATAAAGCGCAAATTTAGTTAGGGATTCATCACAATGGATTTTGTTAAGGGTTTATAACCACAGATTTAGTTAGGGATTAATCACCATAGATTTTGCTAAGGATTAATCACAACACATTTAGCTAGGGATTAATCACCACGAATATTGTTAGGGATCTATCACTACGATATTTGTTAGGGATCCACTACAACAAAAGTTGTGATGGGAGAACTACGGAATTCGCAACGGAATACTACTACGGAATACCATCTACAACGGATTTCATTCCGTTGTCACATTTACGACGAAATTATTGTTTCCCTTGCAAACCCTCGCTACGGGATTTTTTTGGGACGAAAATGAGTCGTTGCAAATTCAACCACTATTCCTCTTTTGCAACGGAATTTCAGCTTTTAGCAAATGATTTATTCCCTAGCAAAATCGACTTTTTCTTGTAGTGAGAGCTGATTATTTCAAATTTTCTTTATAGTTTTGGCTAAGTGAAACCATCATAGGCGGATCCAATGTAGAGCCCGGGGTCCTCTCAAATTTTTTTCTATAGTGTAATTTTTTTTTCAAAATATTTCGTTTCAAGTTTCGGTGATATCTCGGCAAAATAAAAAATAAAAGATTGGGCTGTATTAATTTTTTGTATTACCCATTTATTTTGAACTCGTCTCCTCTCAAAACCAAATCAAATATTATCACTCCAAAACAAATCAACATGTGACTAGCCTTCCTTTTTGACCTTACGTTGGTTGTTATAAAACGTTTGGTGCCACAAACCGTTTACACTGTATTAATCTTTTCCATCGTGTGCGTTAAACTTTTTTGAATAAATATACTAAAACGTTTGAAATTATATTAGGACACTTTTTATTTGTTTACACCAAAGATGACAAAAATACCCTCAAGACAAGGGGGACATGGGGTAATATACTAACTTGTAGGCAACAAGGCCAGTAGGCCACCACAATATAGAAAGACAGCTCCAGATTTGGAATTATTTTTTTAAATAAAATTATTAATTTTATTATTCTGAAGGTTGATCGTAGGCTATATGTATTAGCTGGAATGTTAGTTCTTGAATGTACTATTAGCTGGATTATTACTGTAATCGTCCAATTTATGTAACAAATGTCTTAACGACACGTTTTCTTGACTTCTATGTTTGTTCCTATACTTTTTTTCTTCACAACGATGATAATATTTTACGGAGTAAATTACAAGAACGGTCCCTAAGCTTTACCAAAATAGCAAGATTGGTTCAACTCAACAAACGCAGTATCAGCCTTTCTATATGCTCTTATATGTGAAATGTATATATGACTAGGCCGTAAACGTATCGAATATTGAGTTAATGCCATAAAAAATTCTAAGTTTTTAGTATTTTGTCGGTTTTGCCTAAAGTTAAATTTTATGTTTGTTTTTACTTTTATATTTTCCAAAAAATATTTGATTTTAAAAAATTCAAGTTTTCAGTGCTTTGTCGGTTTTGTTTAAAATTAAATTTTATGTTTGTTTTTATTTTTATATTTTCCAAAAAATATTTGATTTTATCCTTTTACTAGTGATAACTGGTTTTCCAATTTACAGTTAACTTTGCAACAAAAAAAAACCTTGAGTTTACAATATATTTTTTTTAATTTTTTTACCCTTAAGTTTATAATTTTTTTACATTTTTACCCTAAGTATTTTTTCTTTCATATTATACGTATTCATCCAGAAGAATCGTATTTATAGTAGATTCCATTAAGATTTCGAAAAAAATAAAGATTTTGAGATTCAACCCCAACCATATATATTTCATTTGTCACTCTAGCACTCCGGTTTACCAGCACGGTGGGAGAGTTATGATTATAAATGATTATGCAGTGTCGTCCCGTTCCTTTTTCCTCCTCTACCTTCACTACAACCACAACGGCCACTGACACCACCACTTCTATCACTAACCGACCCTACTATTGACACCCCGTCATCAATATCACCGCCATCTTTTCCACCACCAACTTTTCAACCACCATAAGCGTTTATATCTGTGAACAACCACATATATATATATATATATATATATATATATATATATATATATATATATATATATATATATATATATATATATAATAATAATAATAATAATAATAATTTGGCTCCAAATCAAAGAAACTAACAAACTGAATGAATTTAATTCTCTTAATTTGTACAAAAAGTCTATTTACCAACTTAAAGGGATTAAGTCCAAACTAAGTTTAGGTGGACGTATCATTTTCTTGATTTTGGTAACCCTTTTATTTTTCTTTGTACATTTTATCATTCTTTTGAATTATTCTCAAAGATTAACTAAGTCTGAAATTTCTTCATGTAACACCCCTTCTTAGGACCTATTTGAAATTATATTTAAGAAAATCATTTATAAAAATTTCTCAAAATTCAGAGTTTATGTTTGCAAAAAATACTTTGGTCCTAAAATAGTAAACTAAAATTTAGTTTGAGAACTAACGAGGTTGTTACCGATAAATATATTAGAATAAGATTTAAGCTAACCACATAATCATTGGCCTTCTTAGATTCCAACAAAATCCCAAAATCCATGTTATGGTCTTCAATGTAAGCACAAATCAAAATAAGTTAGGCAATGAACTGCCTATTGAGTCAAATGTAAGCACAAATCAAAATAAGTTAGGCAATGAACTGCCTATTGAGTCACCTGATGTCGGTTCATTTATAGTAATGGATAGTAACCTAATATACTTGAACCAAGCCTCCGAAAACAACCAAAAAATACATAGAATAAAACCCTATTCAACAACCCAATAAATTCAATGAGACTTATATGCCCAAAAGATTAATTATACCAATATTATTTTCCAAAAGGATATGTAAGTCCTACAAATTACAAAGAAGTATAAAAACATTGATTTTTATCTCAAAATATGATGCAATGCATGCAAATATACCAACCCATGTCCATCTCAATAAGTACAATCTCGATCGATGGATTCTAAAAGGATACTCCAATGGTAATCCTTATTAGACTATGGAACCACCACCCTTAGTCTGGATGGATTCGAAAACAATACTTCGATGGTAATCCTTTATTAGACTAGGGAGCCACCACTCATATCTCGCACAAGTGGTAGCTGGCCTCTACTAGTGTATATGAGGATTATCTAGAAATCTACTCAGAATAACTCACAACGCAAAAAGGGATCCCACAGACATAACCACACAAGCCTCCCATCCTAGTATGTATGCAACAAGTAGGATAATAAAACTCTTTTTCTAAAAAAAACATTTTAGCTTTATATTAACAGACACATTTTTAGAAAATATAATACCATGAATGCACAATAAATCCACGTTGAATTAAGGTTTACAAATAATATAATATAAAGAAAACTAAGAACAATTATAGGAAAATCATCAAGACACGCAAAGTAAGGTATGGGATGTGTACTCCTAGTAACTCACTTTTGGAAATGATAGGATTACCAAATATCTTATATAGCTGAAACATGTCTATTTAAGCTCCAAAATTCTCAAATATAAATACCATTCTATGGATCAAATTATCATTCTAAGCTTGAAATACTGTAACGACCTGAATTTACATCCATCATTAAGGTTAGTATTCCGTTAAGTTTTACTTTTAAACTAACAATTTTCTTCGTTTAAAGTTATGTTTGGAGGGCCAAAGTGTATTAAAGTGAACTTTGATCACGTATATGGGTCTAGGGGTCATTTCATGATACTTTGGGGGTCTATATGGAAAGTTATGAAATATGTATAATCTAGCCTAACCTTAAAATTTGGGAATCACTTTCTATTTGCAGACAACAAATCTATAGTGAAAGGGAGTTGATGTGTTCTTGTTATCTTTGTAGGGGTGGTTGATTAAAATGCATACTTGTTCATGTTTGTTGGATTCTTGGTGGTGCCTCATTGGATTGCTCTCCATGTAGCTTTTTCTATGTGCCATCATGAATTTACAGAAAGGTATGTGGCTATTCCTTTGAGTTATCTTCTGTTCTTTTAATTCACAGTCAATAGATAGCCATGGATTATGTAAAATCCAACATGTTGAGTGTTATGTTGGTCCCAAAAGTATTGCAACCAGCATGGGCACTTAATCAGGGTTTGGACGGATTGAAATGTTTCCAAAATGGATTTTGATCAGACCAAGATTAGACTAAAGAGCATAAGGTTGGAATCAACACTTTCACCATGCAATGACACGATTTTAGCTTTTTGTCGACCATTTTCTATTTTAAGGCTCGTCTCTGATTGGGCTCTAGTGTATTCTTTTAGGGTGATTTATTTCTTCCTGAATAGTACTTTCCTCTATTCATTGCTTCCCAAAACTTGGACTTAAGGTGAGTTAATCCTTATTGCAATTCTAGTACTATGTTGAGGAATTCTCATATCATAAGACGACTTAGTTGATTCTTGGTTGAGATGTATAATATATGTGACCTTGCTTGTTTATGATGTATATGTTAGAAGTATTAATACCCTACTATGCAAGAGGTACTGAGGTGGTGTTGCATTCTAGATACTTTGTATGATGTTTTGGTATGAATTTTGTTGTTAGTTTGATGCTAGTGTGGGGGGTCTGCATTGATTGTGTTGTGTGATGTTATGCATAATATGTTTTAGGAAAACAAGTTGTCAGTTATGCTATGACAATGCGTCCAAGCTAGTAATTCGACGTATCATAATATGTCGATATTATATAGTGATGAGAAAATGATGAAATATGAATGTCTGGTTGTATGTAAATGAATTACAAATTAAAAATGGGGGAAAATATACTTATAGGGGAAAGGGGAGAAACCTAAAAGTAGGTAAGTACCCTATAGGGATTGTGTGATGGCCTAATAGGTTAAAAGAGTACCTATATGATAACATCTTAAGCCAATAACAAAATTTAGTGGTTTATGTAGACAACCATTTCGTACATACCCCTTTGATGCGGGGACTAGAGTGGTGTTGGTGGTTAGAGGATGCCAATATAAACATCAAGTTTAAGAGGGAAGTATCTAATGACAAAAAGATATCGATGAGTACCACTCTCGAAGAACAATGCATCATACTTGTACATGAATCATTATAGTAGCGAACTCAACAAGTTGATGACAATGTTACGAGTAGATTTACCCCCCACTTAGTGCATTTGGCTAAGCCAATCATGTTAGTAGTAAATGTGATGTTTCTTTTTTGGTTAGTGAAGAACATAAAGAGCTACAATAATGATGTTAAGTGATGATAACATAGATTAATATTTAAAATAATATAGTGATGAATAATCATAAATAATTACACATATGAATAGTGATGTATAATTAAAATCAAGATTAATATTAACGTATTAAAGGGATGATTGATTGATGTATGTGATGATATGTAATGTGTGAAGTTGAATATAAGTTATGTTATGATTGACTAGCCCGTTTTGGGATATGCATGTGTATATTAACATTGTACTTATGATTGGTCCACTTAGCATTTGTTGACACTTGTTCTTATCTTGTTTCGCTTGCCTTGCATTGGTTCAGATACCTTAAGAGATTGCTGCTGAGGTTGGGTTTCCTTTAGGCAGTTGTGTTTTTGGTAATTTCTTTTGTAGTTAATACCATATTGGATTTATTTCGATTGATATTTCAATTACATTTCGTTTTGACAAACCTAAACTATATTGAGGGATGTTTTTGAAGTTAATGTAACGTTGGTGATGTTTTTATAAAATTATTAAATAAAACATCCATTGTATTTTATGTTAAAAAGAACTTGAGGTAAAAATCAATGGGTTATAAATACCCCAAAAAGTTCTACAGTGAATTAAGGAAGCTAAATGAGATTAAAGGAGCGAGTTAGACTCAAAGAACAATAAGATCATGAAGTTGGAAATGAGACAGGTTGAGAATGTGTTGTGACCTCTTCTATGTCGCATCGCGAATACTAAAAAGAAAAATAGACTTTTGGTTTTTACTTTTCATTTAGCCAACCAACTTTTCAAGAGAAACTCTAACAACCCAATTGACGCTACAAATGCTATTACACTTCTACAAATGTTATTACACTTCAAAGAGACATAGAAGGGATCCATAATGGTTTATATCCTTGGAATGGACTTTAAAACTCCTAGACTTTTATAAAATCATTTTGAAGATCAAGGAGGGTCAAAACTCCAAAAGAGATGATTGCTTCAAAAGAAAATTTGATTTTATTCCATATATACAACATAGATACCATAACCATTTTAATGGGGGAAGGTGATATGAGAAACTAGAACTTGAAACATAACTTAGAACCAAGTTTCCAATAATTAAAGGAACTTTTATAAACCATTTGGACAATAATTATGACACAAGATTAGAAAATTGCTTCAAAATTCCCAAATGGGTGATTGAATACCAAAAGTAGATATGAAGATAAGATTATAACATGAACTCAAGCTTAGAACATGGTTCCAAAATAACAAGGTTAAGAAATCCCACACAGAAACCATAGGAGTATGATTTTAGATCAAACTCCATTAACCTCACTGTTAGACACAAATTATCAAATGGGTCATGGATTTGAATGGAAACATATAACCAAAACATTAAATTAAGATTATATCATTGCTTGGAACCACGAGTTTGAATCTATGAACCCCAAGTTAAAAGGCTCAAAAGATCACCATTAAAGTTAGCACTTGATCCAAAGATAATGAAATCTCATCATAAGTCAAGGGTTCACAAATTGATCATAGAATTGAGAATTAATGTGTATTATAAGTACATGATCATGCCTACATCAATATAAGAATATCAAAATCGGATTTGGGGATTTAGGTTTTTAAAACCCAAGAATCAACCTTCAAACTCACAAATCTCACAACCATCTATTAGTTTGAACTTGGGGATGAATCAAGGAAGAAACCTACAACATTAAACTCATATAAAAAACACCAACGAAGTATAGATTAGGATTTTTAAATCAACAAAATTCTAAGAACGAAATTAAGGAAATTAGGGTTGAAAACTACCTTTTTGATGCAAGGTCTTGAAAGGGTTCAATGATTCATCCAAAGACTATAAGCTTCAAAACACCATGGAATTGAGAGGGATATCGATTTTAGTAATTGATAAATTATTGGAAAACAATTTGGGGAAGAAGAGGGTATGTAACATCCTTTTTTCAAGATGTTTTCATTTCAAAATGGTGAACAAGGTTTGCGTATTAGTAGGGTTGGAATCCTTGATGAAGTCAGTTATTGGGCTCATTTGGAGGTGGAGGCTATATTGGATGTTTTGGGTATTTGGTTGTGACTTGGAGCAAAAAAGAGAATTTCAATACTTTGTCAATCAGGCTTTATGGGAAATGGATTTCAGATCTGGGATATCTGATGGAAAGAATGAAGTGATAATAGTGTTGAGCATGTCGATGCCTTCCTATGGATAGATGGATGGTCAAGATCGGAGCTGTGTCGAGTGAGTTATGACATTCAGAAGAGTTAGGGTTTGGGAGAAAACGCTGGTATGCGGGTTGTACCGAGTGATACGCAGGGCGTACTGAGGAGAAAAGGTCTACGTGAGGCGTTTCTGGGAAGAACGTGCAACGTACGTGCGAGGATTGAGTCGAGGTGCGCGGCCTCGTACGCGAGGCGTACAAGAAGGTACGCGTGGCGTATAAGATTCGGAATGAAAAACCCTAATTTTAGGGATGGACACTATATAAAGAACATAATGCCTCAAAGATCAGCCTCCCTCTCACCCTTGGACAACTTTCACAAAACCCTAATCCTTCTTGTGTGTTCTTGGAGCTTAGAAGACCATTAGAAGAGTGTTTTGGTGATTTTGAAGAAGGTGCTCACTCTCGAAGATTCATTGAAGAAGCTAGAGCTTTTAGATCCAGAAACTCGTCAAACTTTGGCTCTCATTTGAGGTATAAAGTCTCAAACTTGGTGGTTATTTTCTTAGATCTCTTTTTTGTTGAGTTTATAGACTCTTTTGGTCCCATTGATGAAGTCCCTTGAGTCCATGTCGTTTTTGGAGGTTAGAGTTACTCCTCTTAGTGTTATTTGGGACCTAGAGTCATAAAGTTGCTATCTTGAAAGTCTTAATGCGTTCATGCAAGAGTTAAGACCATTTTCAAGGAAGTAGAATACCATTCTTAGAGAATGGGCTTATGTGGGGGCATGAAAAGCCACCAAGACAGTGACTTTATTGGTTTAAACATGATTTGGGACTGAAATATGTAGTCTGGACTTATGGCTTAAGGCATTAAGTGCTTAATGGAAAAGTGGGTTTAAGAGGGACGTATGCTGGGAGTACAAGACAGTACACGCAACGTACAAGCCATTAAGCAACTACGTGCATCGTACCACTGAGTACACCCTGCGTACTCTATCTGAGTGGGTTTGATATTTGGGCTTCATTTTGGAATGTCTTCTTGGGCCCGATTGTCGGTGTCTGGTTGGGCCATCTGAGAAAGGGTGTATTGGACTAGAGTTAAGTCGTGGGGTTTAGGTTAAGGCACAAGCAAGGGTTTGGGCCTAATTTGGAAGATTGGGCCATTAGTGGACCTTTTTGGTTTTGGGTTTGGTAGGCCCAATAAGTTGGGTCAGTAGTGGGCCTGATTAGTTGGGCCATCTATGGGGCATAGTGGTGGGTGTATCCTTGTAAAGACTTTGATTATAGTGTTGGGTTGTTTTGGCCTAGTTCAGGAGTCAGTTCACAACAACAACGAGATTGTAGGGTTTCTCGTGTAGCAGTCGAGGTGAGTTTTCTCACTATACTTACCTGAATGGTAATAATGTGTGACCAGAGGGTCCTATGTGCTTACATTGAGTTATGTGGTATTATGCATTTTGTCTTTGTGATATATGCTATATTATTATGTGCTTTACTGAGTTAGGACCGGAGGGTCCAAAACGAGTTGTGAGACTGGAGGGTCTTCACTGAGATATAGGACTGGAGGGTCCAATCCGAGCTGTGAGACCGGAGGGTCTTCACTAAGACACATGATTTAAGGGTCCATACTGATCTGTGAGACCGGCGGGTCCATGTCGAGCTATAGCGATGATAGGCTTATTATTTGTGTATGTGGTATTTTGGGGAACTTACTAAGCTTCGTGCTTACTGTGTTGTGTGATATGTGTTTTAGGTAGTTTTCAGGATTGCGGGAAGGCACTGGCTTGCTTGTACACACCAGTTAGAGATCATGATTTGAGGATTCTAGGATTTTATCAAATATTGTTGAGTTGTGTTTGACTACTTAAACATTTTTGGATTTTTGGGACATGTGAAATTGTGTTTATGTGATTTTAAAAATGAAAATTTTATTTGAAAATTTATAGTGTTACAGGGTAAAGGATGATAAGGAGGATGAAAGTTGCTTTTTATATTCTGCCAACGAATGGAACACGGTGCGTGCCCCAATAGGACACTGCACATCCAACATAATTTGTCAACATTGATATCTTTGGTCCCTCATTATGAATTCTTTTCATATATGGTGCCTAAATTAGCCAAAAACTTTTAAGAATTTATTTTTAGTCCACAATTGCCCCTACTTAATTGTAACTTGTAAAAAATATGTCCATGATGCTTATTTGGTCAAACTCTCAGGTCAAACACAAGTTTCTCCAACTTGACACTATTGGTCCATCACTGCAAAAGTGAAATATTGCCAACACTCTATCCCATTTTTAATTTAAACTAGCAACAAGGTTTATTATCATTATTACTCTAAATCATTTACCTTCATCTACTTATTTTATTTTATTTATTTTGAATTAAATAAAAATTTTAATTTTTACCCTGAAAGCCCAACATTTTTAACCTAAAAAACAAGATGTTACAATTATCCATCCATTTAGGATGATTTCGGCTCCGGATTCAACAAGGAAACCAAAGGTCACATTCTTTCAACTTGAACTATCCAAAACTCCAATATATGATCAACTTCTACATTACATAGATGTATTACGTGCACCGATGGTACTTGAGATGAAATTATCCCTTCAACTCATAACTCGAAGTAGTATTTGCCTTGCTTTCCCAACTTGGGGTAGGGAAAAATACTTAGGTTGGTGGATCGAAGGGGGGGGGGGGGAAGTGTCTATGACGGTGGTAGAAGTCACACATGTCCTGGACTTGACGTGAAGTGGATGATCTACTCTATTTTAACCAACCAATTCGGTTTCCACATCCTGAATGGAGGGAGTGTTCTCTTGAGTCTAAACATCAATATGCTAGACAGTAGAGAATACGATGGCAAATTAGTCAAAGAATGCTAGGGGAACCATGTAGGGATTTCATGTCCCCCTTACTGTATTGGTTGAGCGCCATACTGTGGAGAGTCTGAAAGTGCTCCTGCTAATGCATGGGCTCGTCTACGATGTGCATCTCATCCTCTTGAAAAATTTCTTCTTCATTGACCTCTTGGGTGATGGTAATTTCTATTCTCCATGGACTTCGATCATGAGGCACAAAGTTAGAGACTCCAGGGTCACGAAGGATGAGAGAAGGGATTCCTTAGGGGACATAACCATGCAGAATGCCCATCAAAACTACTTGAGAATATGGTGCATGTTCATTAATGCATGGGAATCCAAAATATTCGTATTATCCACAGGCTGAAAGTCATCTAAAAGTTCGATATCAAGTGTTCGGGCTAACAAGGTAACAAATCCTCCAATACAGATATTGCTAGCCATTTGGACTCGCATGTTGGAGCACTTATGGAAAAAGAAAGAGGTGAATTCTGGTATGGGTCGAGGAGTGTCATGCCTGGTCATGCACCGTAGGAAAAAGAGTTCATTCTTGGTGATTTGGCCGACTTCTTTTCAGGTAAAAATAATGCAAAGGAGGATTCGGTGGGCAATGCGAAGGCATGGATGAATGATGGAGGTTGCCTTGTCTCGACCAGTAAAAGAAAAGATTCAACTGTTGATCTCCGTACAAAAGGTTTCATGGATGAACTCGGTGGGCAATGTAACGCCCTTAGATTCATGCTTGAAACTTTAGAGATAATAAGCGTTAAAAATGAATTTTTGATAGATGTCACACCCCCAAACCAAGGATGGCGGAAACGTCCGGGGATGGAGGACTTCATGTATAGCATCATAACAACAAATGAAATAGTGATTTAAGCAAACACAACCAACATATATACAATTGAAAAAGTTACATCATTGTATGAATTACATGTTTCCAAATCAATTACAATATGTTGACAAAATGTGAAATGTTTGATGCCTTAACGTCCCATCCTCAAAAGCACTTGGTTACCTGTTTAGTGATTTCCTGAGAATACAAGTTGTTTGAAAAAATGTCAACACAAAGGTTGGTGAGTTCATAAGCATTTGTAGACAGTTTATGAAAAGCTTTTTCTTGTAAAAGTAGTGTTTGTTCCAGAAAAATCCAATATTTTCCTTAATATGTAAAAGTAGTCTTAAAACCCAAAGACCGGGGTGTACAAGTAATTTGTTTTACTTATGAAGAAATAATGCAAGTTTAAATCCACGTAAACTCGTTTGATCTACATGATTTCCCCGTAAATTCTATGTTTGTCAATACTTAATGTGAGATATTATAACCATACTATGACCTAGTTGGCCTGAAACGACGTTCTTCAGGCATCGGAACTGTTATGACATTTGTCACCACAGACCTGCCGGTCTAGCTGTTGCAAGCAGCTCAGGTGTGGCTTTGTCAATCCCAATATAGATCTATATACAACTATCATGCTCTCCCTCCAGGAGACTCTGGTTACAATACAAGACTTATTGGTAAAGTGAAGCAAATGTCTCACAAAAGCCATTAACTAATTCACGTGTAATGTAATAGAAAAATACCTTTTTGTATGAATGTACCCTTTTTGTATGAGTGTGTTATGTGATGTATCATAAACTATACCTATTATAGTTTATCAAAACAAGGGTAAAAGTGGTAATGTACATAAACTATACTTAACATAGTTTATTCAAATGTTTGTATATAATAGATGTACTTTGATTATAACAAATTGTTAATTCTATGCTTTGTCTAGCAAAATCCATTTGTTAACTGATGTATGTCTACATACTAAGACAATATTGTCATATATTGCAATAACATATAATCACATAAAGATATACACCTTGCTCAACATGTTACAAGGTGAAATGAAATTGATAGTATTTTTCTGTTGATAACATTTTCTATCCCTGTCCTTAGAAAATTTGTATAAAAATCATCAAAGGTCCAAATGAGAATCCAAAAATTCTGAGAGTTTGGAAAATGAGTATAGTTTCTCTATAATTTTTCTCATGACTTTTAGTGACATCTAACTTGTGTGAACAAGTCCATAATCATAGACTGGTCCGGATTGATGTTTGAAATGATAGACAGTTTTGTAAAAATCACCATAAATTGTAGAAAAATCGTATGGAGATGTGCAAGTAGTCATTGTAAAGGTAAGAACTTGAACTACTTACACCTAATACAGTTTTGAAAACTAAAATGTTTAAGTTGTCCAAAACAGTCCGTGAATGGAGTCCAACTTTTCTGATGAAGGCTGTTAGAAAAGTTTAGTTATGTTCTTGGTGTTTTAACTTGTATTCCCCCCCCCCCCCCCCCCCCCCCCCCCTAAAACTTAAGAAAACATGAAAATACAGGGGTATTAACTCACCTTATGTGATTTTAGTAGATGATTGTTGGAGAATGGAAGTGTTCAACTCAAGAACACTTGAAGATGCCTTGAAGATTTTCGAGAATCTAACATCAAAGTGATGGAGTTTGTGTAAGCAATCGATGATTGGAGTAGAATGAAGTGTAATAATCACAAGGATGATGAATTATACTTACCAAGAGTATAATAAAGCTTGATGATCAGCCTTGGAGTCTCAAAATAGATAGAAAAAGTTTGAGAGAAAAGTGTTTGATCTTTTGGTGGAAAATGAGAGAATGAATGAAGTGTAAGGAGAGAGGATGGATGTTCCATCTATAAGAACTTGGGAAATGGCTGATGATTGATGGAAAGGTACAAGGAAGTGACTAGGGATGGTGGGGAGGTGTATGGGTTAGTCATGGAGTGGGTATGGTGGTTGCCTGTGTCATAATACAAAGAAAAGTCAACACTCAACCTTTGTACTTCAGCCACTCATTTTTTGGATAAGATTTGCACCAAAAACGTGGGAATTAATGAATTATGAGGCTTTAATTGATAAAATAAAGTTTTGGGTGAAAATCCCGTGTTAAAACGATGAAAAACGAAGCCAAAACGAAGTCGGAATCAAAAACCGGGAAGAAATGCTCTTTCTGCGAGGCTTCTCGCAAGGGGGGAGGGGGGGGGGGGGGGGAAGGTGGCTAGGTTCGGTCCTTGGAAGGCTGGGACTGAAGGCGCAGGTGAGTTAGGAAGCGAAATGGAGCGAAAGTGGGTAAGAGGCGAAATGGACCGAAGGTGGCTTCGGTTCCTTGTGCGAGGTTCGGGCCCGAGAGCACCCTTCGGGTTCGGTTCAGCAGCCTTCGGGTCCTGTCCAAGAGGGTTCGGTCCCTAAGAGGACTTTCGACCCTAAGAGGGGTTTCGGCTCCTTAAGAGGGGTTTCGGCTCCTTAAGGTTGTTTTTCGCGTAAACTTCCGTTTTCGAGCGGTTTTTGACTAAATTAAGGGCCGGGAGGCCCCGAATGATTTTAGAGAGATTTGGGAGAGATTCCACATTCTTGGAGAGATTTGGGAGAGATTTGACATTCTTGGAGGGATTTGGGAGAGATTTGACATACTTGGAGAGATTTCACATACGGAGAGAGATTTGGGAGAGATTTGACATTGGAGAGATTTGGGAGAGATTTGACATACTTGGAGAGATTTCACATATGGAGAGAGATTTGGGAGAGATTTGACATTCTTGGAGAGATTTGGGAGAGATTTGACATACTTGGAGAGATTTCACATATGGAGAGAGATTTGGGAGAGATTTGGGAGAGATTTGACATACTTGGAGAGATTTCACATACGGAGAGAGATTTGGGAGAGATAGAGTGAATACGATTGAGAGAGGTTTCGTTTGTGACATTTTTGAGTGTCCGACTTCGCAATGCAAGTTCCGTAACCCCATTAAGCCATGTTTTAGGATCTTACACACTCCAGATGAGTATGCAACATCGTTTTATCGGTTTGGTTCATTGTTTAATACTAAGGCTAAGGAAAATTAAACACACGAATTTTCCAAGTGATATTTTCTCATTAAAATAGTGAGTTATACAGTAATTACATAACGTAAACCCTAATATACAAGGTTTAATTGAGTTGACCGGTTTGACTCGTTGAATTTGTTTGACTTTGACTTGATCTGAAATTGACTATTGTCACAATAGAAGATTATTAGAAAAAATAATCTTAACAAAAGTTATAGTATATGTCACAATGATTTTGTACATGTAAAGAACGTTAAAAATCCGACTTCGAATGAAGAAGTTATGCTTCTTCGAAGTTTTGCGATTAAACCGGCACAACTTTACGTATCGTAAAAAGTGAATTTTTGATAAATTACTTTTTATACTTAGTAATCTAAACAATAGTCATAGTATTTGTTAAACCGAGATCGTGCAAATAAAGAACGTCCAAATCTGACTTTAGTAAAGGAAGTTATGATTTTTCGAAGTTTCAGCGGGCACAAAAATCGAATATTAGAGCGGTTGATATTTAGCCGAAATAATCTAAGTGAGAATTTAAGATCTCATTAATAGGAGTTCAACGATAAAAAGACAGTTGACAACAGAGTCCTTATGTAGAAGTTATGAATTTTACACGGTCATTAGTAGTGTAATCTTCTCAGACTGTTAATTTTTAGATTGGTCTGTAATTAGCCAATAGGGTCAAAAGAAAATTTTTATCTTTTAGAAATACCTACACACAGATATAAAGAACGTCAAAAACGGAAAGCGTATGCAAAAGTAATGAATTTTTGACGATCTGCAGGTCTACCTGTGTCCGGTGCCACAAGTCAGCACTAGAGGCGAAGCCTTAGTGCTTATGTATGCTCACGACATGAGAGGCATGTCTCATGATGTGAGAGGCCCCTGGGCATCCTATAAATAGGATCGAATTTCACTCATTTCTTCACAAATTTCCATTCCATTCTCTCAAAAACCCCCCAACGATCCTAGGCCTTATTCTAGCACTTCCTAAGGGTTAGTACCGAAGCTCCGGAGTGCCAGAAAGCATCGAGAAATAGAGCTTTTGGTTTAGATGTTTTTCCCACGTAGATTTTGGTTTCTCACTAAACCACCTCTAAGTTAAGTTATGCTTATAGTTCTTTAAGTGTAACTTATGTTTAAGTTCATTATCTTTATTATGAACCTATATACAAGATTTATCAGTGATTCCAATTCGTTATACAGATTAATCTACTTACGAGGATGAAAAAAGGATAGATTTTGTGAGGTGGTTAAAGTGAGCTTTCCAAACAGTATACTTTGTATACCAAATGGACCCTACTTCTGATATGATCTTAGCTGGTCGTCCCTGATCAACTATAGATCAGTTGATTTTGAATTAATGATGAATCTAGACTAATAATTAGTCGCAAGAAACATTAGACTAAGACTTAGTGATAATGATACTAGGGAATTTCAAAGGAAAAGACAGTTGCTTGGAGTGAAGCTGTAACACCGTAATTTTTCAAACAATTTTTTTTAAAATTAAAATAGTTTATCTCTTTAACGCTTTTCATAAAAATCCCATTTGTTTAAGTTACAGTACATAACTCTTTTGTTCAATCAATTAATAAACCAGGATCCTCAAACGAACGCTTCCCCCGGTGTGTACAATCGAGCTGGTGCCGTCCCGTGAACCTGAGAAACCTGAAATACATAACACAAAACACTGTAAGCATGAAGCTTAGTGAGTTTCCTAAAATACCACTCTAACACATATTAGCCACTCAAGGCAATAACTCTGTTGACCCTCTGGTCTGTGTGTCTCAGTGGGACCCTCTAGTCCCAACTCTCTGTGGACTCTCTGGTCCTAACTCTATGGACCCAAAGATCCTAACTCTGATAACTCAAAATCATGCGTATCACATATGACAATAAATCTCAGAAAATAAATAGCATACAATTACACTGGCACATAACTCTAAACCTAACTCTGTGGACCCTCTGGTCCTAGTTCTGTGGACCTTCCGGTCCTAACTCTGATATACACGCATCATAAATCACATAGAAATAATGCAGTGCCACACATCTCATTGATAGCATACAATAACTCTGTCACATAACTCTATTACCACTCTAGGTAAAGTATAGTGAGAAGACTCACCTGCTACTGCCGACTGAAGAATAAGATCACGCTGCTTCGACCACCGTTACGAAATCCACCACTAAGTCATCGAAACCAATAAATACCAATAACAACCAAAATACCCCTGGAAGTCAACTGGTCAACTCTTGGTCAAAGTCAAAGTCCTCAGTCAAAGCCAACCCTCCTGACTGACTCTACTCGCCGAGTCAACCCACTGACTCGTCGACATGCTCTGAAACTCCCATAACACGACTCAACTCTCCGAGTCGCCCCAAGACTCGCCGAGTCCCATAACTCTGAGTCAAAACGTACTCAACTTACTAAGTCATCCCTTGACTCACCGATTCTCAGCTTAACCATAACAGGTTAGGACCTCAAGACCAGACTCGCCGAGTCCAAGAACAGACTCGCTGAGTCCAAGGCTATCTTCAACCAACTCGCCGAGTTGTTCTTCCAACTCGCCAAGTTTCTGCCTATTTTCATGCAACTCGCCGAGTATACCCATGTGACTCGCTGAGTACCACTAGCTGTTAATCCATTCAGTGGCTTTCTAAGCCATGTAGGTGCTCCAATCCATAGATCTACCCTTCCACAAGCTATTCCTCACGTAAAGTTGCAAACTTTACGTGAATCCAAAGAGATCTAAGCATAAAACACTCTTGGGCTAGGTTTGGGACAAGAAGGCTTCACTAACAACTCTTGGGCATGAACTTTATGGCTTCCTGGACCACTACAATCCTAGATCTGAGGTAGCAACCTTAGATCTTACACCAAACTCGAGATGGACCTCATTTATGCTCCAAAAACCCCACAATTGATAAATCTAGATGCACAAAAGCTTAAGAACAGATCTCTTACCTCCAATGCAAGCTCCTACTGGAGAATGAACCAAATCTCTGCAAAGCCCCTTGCTCCAAATCTTCTTGCTCTTCAATTCCCCTCCAAGATTTCCTCCTCCAAGGCTCTAATCAATCACAAAGGAAAGCTCACACGAATCTAGGGCCTATGGAACTCAATGGAAAGGTGAAGAGGCTGGGGAGTGGGTATTATGTTCTTTATATAGGGCTCAACCCCCGGGATTAGGGTTTCTCCATACAGCACCAACTCGCCGAGTCCACCAATGCGACTCGCCGAGTTGGTCACTTAGCACGCGACCTAAAACGTGACTCGACTCGCCGAGTCTATCTGTAGACTCGCCGAGTCGACCTTCTTATTTACACTTTTAGCCCTTCAACTTTACTTCTAAATTTTTGGGATGTTACAATTCTCCCCCACTTAAATTAGGCTTCGTCCTCGAAGCCTGCTGCAACACACAATTCCAATAACCAAAACCCCACACTGCAACCTCAGATCTTTACTGACCCAGATCCTTCCAATACTAATATCATCCCAAAAATGATCCACCTCTTCCCAACAAATGGGGGTCCGACACCTTGTCCTATACAACAACTCAAAGGGTGGCATACCAATGCTCGAATGATGGCTGTTGTATAGGAAAACTCAGCCAAGAGTAAATGCGTATCCCAACTCCCTCCGAAATCTAATACACATGCCCGAAGCATGTCCTCGAGCGTCTCAATCGTCCGCTCGCCCTGAAGTGTCCTCAAACATCACCATGATAAACTCTAGCTCATTTCTCATATCCCACTTCGATACTAAGCACCAAGTCAGCTTTTGACTCCACAACTGAACCTCCAAAGATCACCTATAACATGATCCAAAATATCTCACTAGCTTCCTCCCCGTGACCACTATCCCGACCCAGTGACTCACAAGTCACGAAATTCTCTTTTCCTCATACGAAAAATACAATCCAACCGAGGATCGACTCAACTCTGACCTCCAGTTCCGCCCTTGGTTCAGCCACTAGGCTCCAAAAACTCTATACTAAGGCTACTCAAGCCTAAAACTCTTCTGCATCATACCCTAATCGGGGAACATTCCAACATCACACTCTCTTGCCGTCTAGTGAGTATTATGGCTCCCCGCAATAACACGACAGCCTCTGACTAGTGAGTACTACGACTTCTCGTAGCACCACAACACCAACTGACTAGTGAGTACTACGACTCCCCATAGTACCACGGCTCCCCATAGCATCACAACACCCTCTGACTAGTGAATACTACGGCTCCCCGTAGCTTCACCCCATACTCTCATTCTCATCCCAACGACACACTACGCCCACTAACTCATGCTATGTAGACTATCATAGACAGCTACACACACTTGTCCCACATATGCATCACAGACTCCGGCGGCAGCCGCTATAACAAAATACCTACCTCTGTGGAGATCCACTTTCTTAAATAATCCCTCTTGATGCCAATACCCGAAGGGCTCCCACTGGAACTGAAAATACATGATACACCACTAGTCGTCCCAACTCAAGATTCTAAATAACTCCGAAATCGGGACATTATACCCAGTCACCACGGAACACCATTACAGAACATCGCGATGTCCTGCCTTAACCACTGATCTCCTACTCCCAGCACCATATAGATACAACAATACATTTCCTCTGAACTCCATAAATAATTCCTCATTTTACCCAATGCACAACTTCAGTGTATTCAAACACTCAATTGGAATACAAAGAAGGCGCTAACGCTTCAGAACACGCTGATGATCCTCCGAAACCCTTTCCCCTACTGCTCAAAATCCAAGCAAGAATACACATACTGGTGCAGGAGTTGGCTGCTTGATAATATTCTATCCACCCTAAAAAGGGCATAAATAATCCATACTTCGACCCAGAAGTTCTCAACTGCCCATACCATCGTTACAAGTCTTCTCGTTGAAACGGCCCTGGCCACCACCGGATTCCTGACCATTGGCCAACTGCTGAGGAGACACCCATCCTTTTTCAGACACATACCACATGCATTATCTTGCTCTGCACCTTTCTTTGATCACCAATGACCCCGGCCTCATGAATTCGAGCCGCAGATTTCTGTATCCAACCCCTAACCTCTCTTACACAAATCTCTGGTTCCCTTAAAAAAAATACCCGGTTCTCCCCCACTTAGGGTTCGAACCATCACCAATTGACGCACACACCATCCCACAGACTGTTTCCACTAGCAATATCGCACTTGCCCTTGGAAGGTGCTACGTAACGCCCGATAATCTCCTTTAGAGAGATCAAGCAACCTCAAATACCCTGAATATCAGAAGAAATCCTTAGGAACTTCTCATCACGACTGACTCTAGTCGTTCAAAGTCTCATACCATCCCAATACTGAACATCTCAACTGTCCAGTAACATCACTGACTCTTAGACTGAAACAATAAATCATCATACTCCTCAACCTCGACTTCTCAACCCAAGTTCCAACACCTGAATCATCACAAGAACAGGGACTCCACTCCCATACTCAATATCCATCATAGACAGAAGAGCCGCTGCCATGATATACTCGACTGGATTACCCACTGATACCGCCACCACACGCCCTACTATACTCAATCAGGGTGTAATGTGGTCCTTGACCATCTCAGTCCCCACTGACTACTTGCTCATGGTAGATCATTTCCATGCGGCGGACATGCTGCCTGATACTCTGGTGGAAAAATCGACATCAATGTCAACCCACAGGTTTAAATTCGTATACCCCAAAACCGAAATCTCACGTTTCTCCTGTTTCCCACAGAAACATAAATAACACCCATCAGGTCACAGAAGGTGACATCTCCTCCATTGACTAATCGCTCACTCAGGCCACAATCCCCTATAAATGCATTCTCTACAAATCCCTGAGTCTTGCGACTACATCTGACATCTTACCAATAATACTCTGAAATGCTCCCGACCTCCCTCTCAAGGGATGCCTCTACGGACTCAATCATGGCCCTCAGGCCTAAAACCCCATCGCGTCCAAACTCCACCAATCAATCCTGATCGGACAACCGGAGAATCACAAGCATCAATTGCTAAGAACCATGGTACTCTGTCCATGACATCTCTTCTCAATCTGCTACAATGTATGGTACTCGAACCATGACATCACTCCTCAATCTGCTACGATGTATGGTACTCGAACCATAACATCACTCCTCAATATGCTACGATGTACGGTACTCGAACCATGACATCACTCCTCAATATGCTACTTAGAACCTTCAGAATACTCCCTGTATCGAGTATGGGTCCTCTGCTTTCGGTAGTACGGGCCCATACTACCTGCCACATCTACCCATACTTTCCACACGGACCATCCCAGAGCTCCAAAGTAGCTGCTCAACCTTCTCTTTCACTAATTCCGCCACGCGTGCTCGCTCGTCAGCGAAATGCTCTACTCCACCAGTGTACTCATCTGGCTAAGGTCACTCCCACTTCTCCGCCATCAGCTGCTGAAGAGTTTCTAATGATGCCAGTCATCTACCTCCTGAATATCGTCATATTCACTTGGTAGCTGACTCCCATCATCGAGAGTTCCACAAAGCATGAAGCAAGCAACATTCGGGCGTCGAAGAATACATAGAGCTCACTCTGGATGATAACTCAGCTTGCTCTGCTCATTCTCAAGGTACCACCGAACTCTGCAACTCTGCCCCTCGCGGGTTCTAACTATTCTTTGATAAACACCACAATACTCATCTAGGCGTCTCTCCTAGATTACTCCTCTACTCAAATCCCCTAAAAGGATTCCAACTGAATACTCTCACTCATACTCAAAAGCACATCACATATAACAACAACTCCTAGACTAAGGCATCACAAATCAGGCCACTCTAGTCCTAAGATATGAAATACCTAGCTTGTCTCTAGCATGCATAATATCTTATAAAATGTATCATAAATATCTCATAACACAAAAGTAAGAGTATTTTGGGAAATCACCGTTTGGGCTTTGGCTGATTGTACACACTGCTCTTTCTCGCTTCCTCTTTGAACTCTTATTCACTTTTAGAAAATCATTTCTTTTGAAAACTTTTCGTACTTCCTCAGCTTGAGTCCAGATTTACCCGAAGGTGCATCCGAATCCCTCAAACCAAGGCTCTGATACCAACTTGTAACACCGTAATTTTTCAAACAATTTTTTTTAAAATTAAAATAGTTTATCTCTTTAACGCTTTTCATAAAAATCCCATTTGTTTAAGTTACAGTACATAAATCTTTTGTTCAATCAATTAATAAACCAAGATCCTCAAATAAACGCTTCCCCCGGTGTGTACAATCGAGCCGGTGCCATCCTGTGAACCCGAGAAACCTGAAACACATAACACAAAACACTGTAAGCACGAAGCTTAGTGAGTTCCCCAAAATACCACTCTAACACATATTAGCCACTCAAGGCTATAAATCTGTTGACCCTCTGGTCTGTGTGTCTCAATGGGACCCTCCAGTCCCAACTCTCTGTGGACCCTTTGGTCCTAACTCTATGGACCCAAAGATCCTAACTCTGATAACTCAAAATCATGCATATCACATATCACAATAAATCTTAGAAAATAAATAGCATACAATTACACTAGCACATAACTCTGGTCCTAGATCTGTGGACCCTCTGGTCCTAGATCTGTGGACCTTTCGGTCCTAACTCTGATATACACACAACCTAAATCACATAGAAATAATGTAGTGCCACACATCACATAGATATCATACAATAACTCTGTCACATAACTCTATTACCACTCTAGGTAAAGTATAGTGAGAAGACTCACCTGCTACTGCCGACTGAAGAACAATATCACGCTGCTTCGACCACCGTTACGAACTCCACCACTGAATCACCGAAACCAATAAATACCAATAACAACCAAAATACCCCTGGAAGTCAACTGGTCAACTCTTGGTCAAAGTCAAAGTCCCCATGCTCTGAAACTCCCATAACACGACTCAACTCGCCAAGTCCCACAACTTTGAGTCAAACCGTACTCAACTCACTGAGTCATCCCTTGACTCACTGATGCTCAGGTTAACCATAATAGGTTAGGACCTCAAGACCAGACTCGCCGAGTCCAAGAACAGACTCGCCGAGTCCAAGGCTATCTTTAACCAACTCGCCGAGTTGTTCTTCC
Organism: Lactuca sativa; assembly: GCF_002870075.4. Classification (NCBI taxonomy): domain Eukaryota; kingdom Viridiplantae; phylum Streptophyta; class Magnoliopsida; order Asterales; family Asteraceae; genus Lactuca; species Lactuca sativa. The sequence continues at coordinate 193,156,524 of NC_056625.2, forward strand.
AACTCGCCGAGTTTCTGCCTATCTTCATGCAACTCGCCGAGTACCACTACCTCTTAATCCATTCAGTGGCTTTCTAAGCCATGCAGGGGCTCCAATCCATAGATCTATCCTTCCACAAGCTATTCCTCACGTAAAGTTGCCAACTTTACGTGAATCCAAAGAGATCTAAGCATAAAACACTCTTGGGCTAGGTTTGGGACAAGAAGGCTTCACTAACAACTCTTGGGCATGAACTTTATGGCTTCCTGGACCACTACAATCCTAGATCTGAGGTAGCAACCTCAGATCTTACACCAAACTCGAGATGGACCTCATTTATGCTCCAAAAACCCCACAATTGATAAATTTAGATGCACAAAAGCTCAAGAACAGATCTCTTACCTCCAATGCAAGCTCCTACTGGAGAATGAACCAAATCTCTGCAATGCCCCTTTCTCCAAATCTTCTTGCTCTTCAATTCCCCTCCAAGATTTCCTCCTCCAAGGCTCTAATCACTCACAGAGGAAAGCTCACACGAATCTAGAGCCTCTGGAACTCAAAGGAAAGGTGAAGAGGTTGAGGAGTGGGTATTATGTTCTTTATATAGGGCTCAACCCCCGGGATTAGGGTTTTCTCCATACAGCACCAACTCACCGAGTCCACCCATGCGAATCGCCGAGTTGGTCACTTAACACGCGACCTGAAACGCGACTCGACTCGCCTAGTCTATCCGTAGACTTGCTGAGTCTACCATCTTATTTACACTTTTAGCCCTTTAACTTTACTTCTGAATTTCCGGGATGTTACAGAAGCGTTGTCCGAGTTTTGATTTATCACTTTAACAAGTGAGCGCATAGTCCCTTTCATGAACATGTTTATTATATAATTTATAATTAAAGTCTTAAATATCTATTAAAGAGTTTATGTGTGAGTGCATAGTCCCTTTCATGAACATGATTTTAATACAATTATTAATTAAAGTATAAAATATCTGTTAAAGAGTTAAATATCTGTTAAAGAGTTTATGCGTGAGTGGATAGTTACTTTCATCTTAGATATAGATGTGATGTATTTAAGATAATTACATGCTATATGTGCCTATTATCTATGTTATGTCTATTCTAGATGAACGATTTATACATGTTTTACTTGATTGAAACTGCATATGTATTTTTATACCTATAAATATATTGGGTAAAGATGGGTATATGAAAGATGATATAGATGATGAGAGATGAAAGATGATATAGAAGAAGAGATATGGAAGATGAAATAGATTATTAGAGGCCTTGATTTTAAATATGGCGTCGTCTATTAGAGTACATATGTTAAAGACGGACTATTCTATACAGTCCAGTGGAACGCTAGCAGGCTTGCAACCTCTAGGTGTTTCTGAATTATATGTTCTTCAGATGTACTATTAAAAACCGTTAAATGTATTATGGGTGGACTCCATAAAATAATACTATCAATAAAGAAGATTAGTTATCACATCTATGGACTTAGTGCCTATAAGATGTACCCTGGCAACTATGGACTTAGTGCCAATTAGATAAACACTAGAAACTATGGACTTAGTGCCTAAGAGATAAACACCGACACCTATGGACTTAGTGCCTATCAGATAAACACTGGAAGCGATGGACTTCATACCTATTGCTTAGGAAAAATTCTTAAGAATAATTATAGAAGAATACATATTGTCAAGTATCATGGAGGAATCCCTGAACTAGTACTGCCAGCATAGATGATCATTAGGGTAGATCCTTACGAATAAAGAAAATAAAGGGGATGGGAAATTGGGTTGATTGGTTGATGATTAATCATATTGAGTATAATATTGTGTGTTGAAAAGCTTATGTACTTACCTGGTTTCCCAACCTGACCCACTCAATTTATTGTACCACAGGTAGCGATATTAAAGATACATTCTGCTTAGACATTCAAGAACTAGAAGGCAACTAGTTTAATTACTATAAGGCTTGAAATATTTTGTTATGCTTATGTTTCTGTATTGACGATGACATCCAACATTTTAATATAAATAAAATACATTTCCTTAGAAATTCTTTGATAATGTCATTATCATGTTTTTTGGAACAAATTCCACAACATTATTCTTCAAAAAAGATACTCTGATTTTTAAATAAGCATACAAAATCGGTTTTTTATGGCACAGAACTCTCCAGTTGGAAGTTCATACATAGTCCGTATGTAGAAGTTAAACCCTGGAAGATATGGGCTTAGTGCCTATTAGATGTACCCTGGCAGTTATGGACTTAGTGCCTATTAGATAAACACTGTCAGCTATGGACTTAATGTCTAATAGATAAAAATTGGCAACTATGGACTTAGTGCCTATCAGAGAAACCCTGACTACAATGGACTTCGTGCCTATTCTTTAGGAAAAATCCTTAGGAATAAATATAGAAGAGTACCCACTGACAAGTGTCATGGAGGAATCCCTGAACTAGTACTGTCAGCATAGATGTTCCTTAGGGTAGATCCTTAAGAATAAAGAAGATAATGGGGATGAGAAATTGGGTTAATTGGTTGATGATTATACATATTGATTATAATATTATGGGTTGAAAACCCTATGTACTCAGTAGGTTTCTCAACTGACCCACTCAGTTTATTTTATCACAGGTAGGGATATTAAAGATACATTCTGCTGAGAAATTCAAGGAGTAGCAGACCACTAGTTTAACTACTGTAAGGCTTAAATATTTCGTTATGCTTATGTTTCTATATTAACGATGAAATCCCAATGTTATAATGTAAATAAAATATATTTCTTCGGAAATGCTTTGATAATATCATTATCATGTCTTTGGGAACAAAGTCTGCAATATTATTCTTCAAAAAGGATACTCTGATTTTTAATTAAGCATAAAAAATCGGTCTTTTATAGGAACTCTCAAGTTGGAAGTTCATACGTAGTCCGTATGTAGAAGTTATGAATTTTACACGTTATTAGCAATGTAATTTTCTCATACTGTTAAATTTATGATTGATCAAGATTTAGCAAAGGGGCCAAAAGAAAAGTTGCAGTACTCAAAAAATCTTATGCATGGATATAAAGAAACATAAAAAATAGAGGTCGTATGAGAAAGTTATGAATTTTTCAAGATCTGCTGTTTTACTTACGTCTGGTGTCACATGTCAGGACTAGAGTCGAAGCCTTAGTGCCTACACATGCTCACGACATGAGAGGCATGTATCACGACGTGAGAGGCCCCCTAGGAAGCCTATAAATAGAGTCGAATTTCACTAATTTCTTCACACCTTTCCATTTTATTCTTTCCCAAACCCCCAATGTCCCAAGGACTTATTCTAGAACTTCATAAGGGTTAGTAGCAAAGCTCCGCAGAGCTAGAAAGCCTCGAGGAATAGAGCTTTCGGTTTAGAAGTTTTGCCCGCCTAGAGTTCGGTTTCTCGCTCAACCACCTGTAAGTTAGGTTATACTTACCGTGCTTTAAGTGTAACTTATGTTTAAGTTCATTATTGTTATTATGAACCTATAAAAAATATTTATTAATGATTCCAAGTTGTTATACTGATTGATCTACTTAAGGAAAGGATGACAAGGCAGGATTTAGTGAGGTGTTTAAAGTGGGCTTTCCAAACAGTATACTCTGTATACCAAACATACCCTACCTCCGATATGATATTACCTGGTTGTCCCTTATCAGCTATAGATTAGTATAATTTGAATTAATTATGAATCTAGACTAATAACTAGTCACAAGAAAGATTAGACTGAGACTTAGTGATAATGATACTAGTTAATGTCAAAGGAATAGGCAGTTGCTAGGAGTGAAGCGCTGCCGGAGTTTTGAGTCATCACTTTAACAAGTGAGTGCATAGTCCCTTTTGATGAACATTATTTTAATAGAATTTTTAATTAAAGTATTAAATATATGTTAACGAGTTTATGTGTGAGTGCGTAGTCCCTTTCATGAACATGATTTTAATACAATTATTAATTAAAGTATAAAATACTTGTTAAATAGCTAAATATTTGTTAAAGAGTTTATGTGTGAGTGCATAGTTACTTTCATCTTACACGTAGATATGAAGTATTCAAGATAATTACATGTTATATGTGCCTAATATCTGTGTTGCTGATATCTATGCTAGATGAACGATATATCGATATTTTAGTTGATTTAAACAGTATATCTATATTTATACCTATAAATATATTGGGTAAAGATGGGTATATGAAAGATGATATATATGATTAGAGATGAAAGATTCAATAGAAGATGAGAGATGAAAGATGAAACTAGTGATTAGAGGCCATGACTTTAAATATGACGTCATCTAGTAGAGTACAGATGACAACTACAGACTATTACAGACAGTTCGATGGAATGCTTGCAGACTCACAACCTGTAGGTGTTTGTGAACCATGCGTTCCTTAGATGTACTCTAAAAAGGCATTAACATGTATTGTGGGTGGAATCCATAAAATAATATTTTCAATAAAGAGGATAAACACTAGCAGCTATGGACTTAGTGCCAATTACACATACCCTAGCAGCTATGGACTTAGTGCCTATTAGATAAACACTGTCAGCTATGGACTTAATGCCTAATAGATAAACATTGGCAACTATGGACTTAGTGCCTATCATATAAACGCTGGCTGCAATGGTCTTCGTGCCTATTCCTTAGGACAAATCCTTAGGAATAAATATAGAAGAATACCCACTGACAAGTGTGATGGAGGAATCCCTGAACTAGTACTGTCAGCATAGATGTTCCTCATGGTAGCTCCTTAAGAATAAAGAAGATAATGGGGATGAGAAATTAGCTTAGTTGGTTGATGATTAAACATATTGATTATAATATTGTGGGTTGAAAACCCTATGTACTCACCTGGTTTCCCAACCTGACCCACTTAGTTTATGGTATCACAGGTAGGGATATTAGTGATACATTCTGCTGAGAAATTCAAGGAGTAGCAGACCACTAGTTTAAATAATGTAAGGCATATAATATTTAGTTATTCTTATGTTTTTGTATTAACGATGACATCCCAATGTTCTAATATAAATAAAATATTTTTCCTTGGAAATGCTTTGATAATATCATTATCATGTTTTTGGGAACAAAGTCCTTAAGGGTAAGTTATTGTTCTCAGGATCTGGGTCTGAGTCTTCTTGCATTCCTTCTTCTGGATCATTCTCTACCCATCCCCCGCTGTCTTGGTTCGGGTAGTAGGGATCCCCTGGTAGATGGAATCCGGCCATTGCGTCTGTACGAGAATAGGGATATAAGGATTGTCTAGAACTAAGGCGCATAAGGTTGAACATCAAAGTTAAACTATCGTATGCATAAAATACTCCTATAGTATTCTAAATGTTATGTTTAATTGTAAAGTTTATAAGTTTGGAAAGTTTTAGACTTATTGTCCACTATAGCTATCCCCTGGCATATGATGGTCGGCTTTCGGACAAATATAGTTGATCAAGCTATATCCATCCTAGTCCCAATTAGATAATCTAAGGCATACCTGTAGTGCACATCTCATCTATAACACTTCTACATTGTTTTCCCTTATGATACTGTTACTGCTGTGTAATGCATGCATGTGTACTTTTAATAAAACTATATTTTTAAAAGTATATCTCTTAATCGTAATGTTTTTGCCCAGTTGTGTTTATAGTTTTATATCAACATATGGTTTTGATATACTTAGTTCACTATAAAAAATGCTTTGGTACCAATATGTCACACCCCAAACCTGAACGGCGGAAACATTCGGGGGCGGAGGACATCATGTACAGTATCATAACAAATGAATAATAAAGTAAGTACACACAACCATCATATAAATAATTGAAAATTTTACATGATTGTAGTATTACATGTTTGCAAAAGTCAATTACAATATGATGTCCAAAAGATTAAACTAACGACTGAGCGTAAGTCTTCAAAAGCTATTGCTAACCTAGTTTAGCGATTTCCTGAGTATACAAGTTATTTAAAAGAAAAAGTGTCAACATTTAAGTTGGTGAGTTCATAAGTAGTGTTTTGAGAAAATGTATACCATTCAAAAGTTCACATTCGTTTTCCAGAAAATCCGATATTTTCTTATGAGTGTATGAAATGAGTATGAATGATTGTTGTATAAATTGTATGTATTTAAACTAGGAAAATCCTATATTTTCCTAAAAGTGAAATGCAGTCTCAAATGACCAAGACCGTAACCTGTAAGCAACTATGACATGCTCAAAAGAATGATGTTGTAAATCGTTATTGTACAAAATGAATGTATTTGAACCAGGAAAATCCTATATTTCCCTAAAAGTGAGGTGTAGTCTTATATGAACCAAGACCACAAATGTAAGTAAATATCCCATACTTAGACCGGGAATGTATAGTTTTATTATTAAAATAAAACTAGTTGTGGAAGTGTTTATCCTGAGTTCTGAACATGCTGATAATACCCTATAATATAGTTATTACCCCCGAGCATGATTGGGTTATGTATTACTACATGCATGAGTCATTGTTTCCGCGTGTTGTGAGTTCCTCATAAGCATACTAGATGCAGTACCTAATGTTGACATTTGTCACCCCGGGGATTGTAGCTAACAATCAGGGTGCGAAGTCGTCAGCCCCGTATAGATCTATACACACTTGTCACGTTCTCCCTCCAAGAGACTCTGGTTATAGGTGGGGACCTTTGTTTGGTACAAACAAGGCCATACGACATCATATGATTGCTAACAACAATGTTCACGAGTAATATGATGAAAAATCTTTTGACAATTCGAGATAACAATTAAGTCACATATGCAAAATTGTGTATGTTTATGTCCAAAATAATTACTCTTTCTACAGTGTTAACAAAGGCATAATAACAAATTGTGATTTGTCGAATACACGTAATGTTATAGTTGAAATGGTTACCCTTGATATGATGTAGTATACAAACTTATAAATAAAACATATTTCATTTATAAAACATATTGTATCCCCGGAGGGTAAGTTGTGTTGTGAGGTGTTTTGCATGATAATAACTTCATAAGATAGTTTAAACAACAATTTGAAAAGTATAGCAAAAGATCGATGTTTCACACGATTTTAGCCGTGTGTGTACTTGTATTCCCCCCACCCCCCCTTAAAAGTGTTTAAAAACATTTAAAAAGTATTTGAAAATGTAGTGATAGGGGTATGAAATCACTTGATTGAAGTGGTGGCTTGAAAAAGTTGAGACTTAAAATCGAGCAGAACTTCGACTAGGAAAGCTGATTTCTCGGGATTCTCGAGAACTTCGGGGTGTCGGGCCTTGCGTCGTGTACTAGGGGTTTATCGGGACTTTTCGGTGGTTTAGAGGGGCTTTAGAGGGGTTCCAAGGTGAAAGAAATGAGTAAGGAAGCAAATAAAACCGGGCAGCCTCGCATGATATTTATACGGTGGATTGACCCTCGTACGCAGGGCGTTCCTGTGAGGAGCGTAGGGCGTTCTTAGCTCGTACGCAGCGTGTTCAGCAGCCCTTGACGTCATCGCTAACTTCAACATCAGACGGAGCACCCAGATGTGACCCGGAGCGACGTGGACGAACCGAGACCCAACATTTCCGAACGCGGGGCGTTCCTTCAGACTAGCCTCGATATTTGAGTCCAGAACTTGTAAAATCCGTAACTTTCACGTACGTTATCCATTTTCGGTGTTCTTTATATCCACGCGTAGGCAGGAATATAATATACAACTTTCATATAGACTCCGTCGGCTAGTTTTGAATTTATTTTTAATAATATATTTTTAACAGGCTAGGACTGGAAAAGTCCGTTAAAAATCCATAACTTCTTAATTCGATGTCCGTTTTCGTCTATCTTTTTACCATCGCACTACTATTGATGAGACCTTTGATTTCTATTTAGGTTGTGTCGGCTAAAAATCGATCGATCTCTATTTTGAGTTTTTGACTGTCTACCGCTATTCCGAAACTTCGAAAAATCATAACTTCCTCATACGAAGTCAGATTTGGGCATTCTTTTTATGTATGGTCACGGTTTAATGATATCTATGACTTTCATTTAGATACTTAAGGCTAAAAAGTATTTTATTGGAATTTCGCATTTTAAGCTTAACAGTGTTTAACCGGTATTGTCGCGGATCTTCGATCGATCATAACTTCTTCGTTATAACTCGGATTTTAGTGTTCTTTATATTTTTGGAAACCTCGTTACGATATCTACTACTTAGTATACTCAATTATGGTTACAGAACAAATTTATTTTTGACCTAATTTTTGCTGGTGTTACATTATCTCCCCGTTAGAGAGAATTTCATCCCGAAATTCGCATTTTGACTGGGACTTCAATTGTTGAGGAAATATGTGTGTACTTCTGTTCCATTTGAATTTCTTGTTCTCTAGTGAATCCAGATCCTAGCGTGGGTGTTCCTGCGGACCTACATTATCCTGTCTGTTGTTTTGACCGGTATTAGCCGTGTGGATTTGGGTTTGTTTTGACTATATTCATCTAAATGTTAGCACTGTTCAATTGTAATACAAGTTGTTTCATTTTGAACTTCATGGTTGAATTCTTACATGGTCCGCTTATCACCACCTTGTGTGTACAAGTTGCATACAGATTTGTAGTGATAGGTTAACCGTAATCATTCCTAGCCTCTGCGTTTGAGCTTGACTCGTCGTGCGTGTGCTATTCCTAAATAGTCTGTTGGTAATACTTCGGGAAGGTTGCAAAGGATATAGTACTCCTCACATGAGTGCTACGGGACTTTGAAGCTAAAAACGAGTTGGGAGTTGTGTCGGGTTTGTCGTTATAAATTGATAAAGTTTCGTTAGTCGGTGGTTAACACGAAGGATCTTTTCATAGCACATGCAGTTGGTATGGTGAAGACCAAGCCAATCCATTTCTAGTAGCTATTTGGGAACTTCTTATCGTAACAATTGTGAAGTTGATCCGGAAAAGTGTTATTACTACTACGAAGGTTTTGCTTAATGACTGGGGTGCTTGTTTGAAAAGATTTTTAAATTTATGACTCACGAAACTCCTCTCTGCTCCACTATAAATTTAAAATGCATGCTAATGTGCTATCGAGGAAAAACGTACCCGTAACAACAGTGGGGTCTGCAACGGCATCCTCCTGGCCTATTGTGAATACTTGGCCACCCCCCCCCCCAGTATTCTTGTTGTTTGCCTTCGGGCAGTCCCTTCGGAAGTGCCCCATTGCTCCGCACTCATAACAAGTACGGTCTACTACGACATTTGTGGATGGAGTGGTCGGTTGGGTTGGTTCCCTGCAGCAGCGAACGGTGTGTCCCTTACTGTTGCACCTAGTGCAATGCATTTCATGTCAGGTTCCATGATGATGAAAGTTGCACCTATTACACATCGGCAGATTGCCTACGTACGGCTTTGCTGGTGCGGGGATGGTAGGGACAGTAACAGCGTGAGTTGTCATTAACTGTTACCTCTTAGGCTTCTCCTGTATGGTTTCCCCCTTTATCTTATTCCAGGGTTTCCTTCGGTGCTCTATATCCTTCGGTGGCTACAAAATAGCGGTAATAGTACCCTGTTTAACACCGTGATCAATCAATCATTGAGCCAAGCGCTTCATTCTGTCAAACGTGATTGGGTTATAGGCCAGGACATGCGCTTGGATCTGGGGTGATAATCCTCAAATGTACCTCTCAACCTTCTTCGATTCTGGGTTTACCATACCTGGGCACAAGGCTGACAAATCACTGAACCTATCCGTGTAAGCGACTAGGTACGATCCAGTCATCCTTAGGTTCCATAGCTCATGCTCTAACTTTTGGATTTCTCCCCTCGGACAGTATTCTTCTAGTATAAAGATTTTGAGATCTTCCCAGCTCATGACATTAGCAACTGGGAGGGATAGGGCTTTTACATGGCCCTTCCACCAGGTGAGGGCTCGATCAGAGAAAGTGTAAGCAGCAAACTTGACTTTGCTGGTCTCCGGGCATGTACATATCTCGAAGACCGTTTCGGTCTTCTCGAACCATTACATAAGTGCAATGACTCCTCCTACCCCGTTGAAAGTCTTTGGCTTTGAATTCGAAAATTCCTTATATATGCATTCTCTGATATGACCATGGCCAGTGCCATGATTCAAGTGGTTGGTACTTCTTCCAGTTCCACCAGCTCCATTAGTGTTTATTTGCGTAAGGGCAGCTGCTATTACTGTAGTGATAGCAGCCTGTACCATAACGGGACAATATTATAGAGGTGGTGGCGGTGGCGTAGGTGTTGCGTTGTTGACGTGGCGTGTAGATCTGCGAGGCGGCATCGGGCTGCCAAAGAAATAACAATTAAGACAATAAGTCTTTGATGATTGAAAGCCGCGTGTTTATGCTTTAGCTATTTTAAACATTTCCCAAATTGAATTTGACCTAAACAAGGTTTTGAGTTTGATTCATAATGTGAGTTTATATATTGGTAGATAAACTTATTAATTGGAGTGATAACCAAGAAATTTTACATGCAACGCAAATGCGTTAGAATATATATATATATATATATATATATATATATATATATATATATATATATATATATATATATATATATATATATATATATATATATATATATATATATATATCGTGGATACATTGAAATGTTGGGAAAAATTGACCTTATCTACAGGTCTACAGTACCGAAAGTTAATACTAGAGTCTATACAAAGACCTAAATTATATCTGAAAGACAGAGTAGAGTAGACTCTACTTGCAAGGGGAATTGTTGTGATTGGTACTTGATTCAGCCCTGGCTTCAGCCAGCTGCTGTTCCGCTTCCCATACGCGTCTTTGTAGTGCCACCTGGTTCTGATGAAGATCCTTGGTCTGAGATCGACAGGCATCCAACTCCACCTGTAAGGCGTCAGTACGAGACCTTTCAAAGTCCTGGTCCTCGGTCAGATGACAAAGACAAACTATGTTGACTCTAGAGATAGCACGAATCTCCTTAACTTCAGTTTGAGTTATAGTTAACTCTCTCTGCCAAGCTTCATTTTGATTTACGGCTCTACCATGAGCTAATCCTAACTTTCAGATGCGAACTATATTGACTCCGGTGTTCGATGCATTCTGCTCGGTTCGTTGGATAGTTGCCCTTCCTTGCTTATCATTATTGGGAAATCAGCGAACCAATATAGGAAGGACTCTGTCTGCTTAGCCTCCCTCGCTCAGATTGTAGAAGCTTCGGTCTCCATTGTATGGAATGGGTTGACCCTGTTCGTGAATCCACCTTTTCAGGTTGGTTGCCCATAGATGTGTCGAGCCATGAAATTACGGTCATGGATTAGGATTTTGGATAGGAGTCACTAAGGGTAAGTTATTTTCCTCGGGATCTGGGTCTGAGTCTTCTTGCATTCCTTATTCTGGATCATTCTCTAACCATCCACCTCTATCTTGGTTCGGGTAGTAGGGATCCCCTAGTAGATGGAATCTGGCCATTGCGTCTATACGAGAATAGGGATATAAGGATTGTCTAGAACTAGGGCACATAAGGTTGAACATCAAAGTTAAACTATCGTATGCATAAAATACTCCTATAGTATTCTAAATGTTATGTTTAATTGTAAGGTTTATAAGTTTGGTAAGTTTTAGACTTGTTGTCCACTGTAGCTATCCCCTGGCATATGCTGGTCGGCTTTCAGACAAATATAGTTGTTTAGGCTATATCCATCCCAGTCCCAATTACACAATCCAAGGCATACCTGTAGTGAAAAACTCATCTATAATACTTCTATATTGTTTTCCCTTATGATACTGTTACTATTGTGTAATGTATGCATGTGTACTTTTAATAAAACTATATTTTTAAAAGTATATCTCTTAATCAGAGTGTTTTTGCCCAGTTGTGTGTATAGTTGTATATCAACATATGGTTTTGATATACTTAGTTCACTATAAACAATGCTCTGATACCAATCTGTCACACCCCCAAACTTGAACGGCGGAAACATTCGGGGGCGGAGGACATCATGTACAGTATCATAACAAATGAATAGTAAAGAAAGTACACACAATCCTCATATACATAACTAAAAATTTTACATGATTGTAGTATTACATGTTTGCAAAAGTCAATTACAATATGATGTCCAAAAGATTAAACTAACGGCTGAGCGTAAGTCTTCAAAAGCTGTTGCTAACCTGGTTTAGCGATTTCCTGAGAATACAAGTTATTTCAACGAGAAAGTGTCAACATTTAAGTTGGTGAGTTCATAAGTAGTGTTTTGAGAAAATGTATGCCATTCGAAAGTTCACGTTCGTTTTCCAGAAAATCCGATATTTTCTTATGAGTGTATGAAATGATTATGAATGATTGTTGTATAAATTGTATGTATATGAACCAGGAAAATCCTATATTTTCCTAAAAGTGAAATGCAGTCTCAAATGACCAAGACCGTAACCTGTAAGCAACTATGACATGCTCAAAAGAATGATGCTGTAAATCGTTAATGTACAAAATAAATGTATTTGAACCAGGAAAATCCTATATTTCCCTAAAAGTGAGGTGTAGTCTTATATGAATGTAAGTAAATATGCCATACTTAGACCGGGAATGTATAGTTTTATTATTAAAATAAAACTAGTTGTGGAAGTGTTTATCTTGAGTTCTGAAAATGCTGATAATACCCTATAATATAGTTATTACCCCCCGAGCATGATTGGGTTATGTATTACTACATGCATGAGTCATTGTTTCCGCGTGGTGTGAGTTCCTCATAACCATACTAGATGCAATACCTAATATTGACATTTGTCACCCTGAGGATTGTAGCTAACAATCAGGGTGCGGAGTCGTCAGTCCCGTATAGATCTATACACACTTGTCACACGCTCCCTCCAAGAGACTTTAGTTAAAGGCGGGGACCGTCCTTTGGTACAAACAAGGTCATATGACATCACATGATTGCTAACAAAGATGTTCACGAGTAATATGATGAAAAATCTTTTGATAATTCGAGATAACAATTAAGTCGCATATGCAAAATTGTGTATGTTTATGTCCAAAATAATTACCCTTTCTACAGTATTAACAAAGGCATAATAACAAATTGTGATTTGTCGAATACACGTAATGTTATAGTTGAAATGGTTACCCTTGATATGATGTAGTATGCAAACATATAAATAAAATGTATTTAATTTATAAAACATATTGTATCCTCGGAGGGTAAGTTGTGTTGTGAGGTGTTTTGCATGATAATAACTTCATAAGATAGTTTAAACAACAATATGAAAAGTATAACAAAAGATTGATGTTTCACACGATTTTAGCCGTGTGTTTACTTGTATTCCCCCCCTTAAAAGTGTTTAAAACATTTAAAAAGTATTTGAAAACGTAGTGATAGGGGTATGAAATCACTTGATTCAAGTGGTGGCTTGAAGAAGTTGAGACTAAAAATCGAGCAAAACTTCTAATAGGAAAGCTGATTTCTCAGGATTCTCGGGAATTCTCGAGAACTTCGGTGTGTCGGGCTATGCGTCGTGTACTAGGGGTTTACAGAGACTTTCAGGTGGTTTAGACGGGCTTTAGAGGGGTTCCAAGGTGAAAGAAATGATTAAGGAAGCAAATAAACCCGGGCAGCCTCGCATGATATTTATAGGGTGGACTTACCCTTGTACGCAGGGCGTTCCTGCGTGGAGCGTTGGGCGTTCCGAATCACAGGGCATTCCTAGCTTGTACGCAATGCGTTCTGCATCCCTTGATGCCATCGCTTACTTCAGCTTCGAATGGAGCACCCAGATGTGATCGGAGCGACGTGGATGAACCAAGACCCAACATTTCCGAACGTGGAGCGTTCCTTCGGACCAGCCTCAATATTTGAGTCTAGAACTTGTAAAATCCGTAACTTTCGCGTACGGTCTCCTTTTTCAGCGTTCTTTATATCCACGCGTAGGTGGGAATATAATCTACAACTTTACTTTAGACTCCGTCGGGTAGTTTTGATTTTATTTTTAATAATATATTTTTAACAGGCCGGGACTGGAAAAGTCCGTTAAAAATCCATAACTTCTTCATCCGATGTCCGTTTTCGTCTGTCTTTTTACCATTGCACTGCTATTGATGAGACCTTTGATTCCCGTTTAGGTTGTGTCGGCTAAAAATCGTTCGATCTCTATTTCGAGTTTTTCGCTGTCTACCACTATTCCGAAACTTCGAAAAATCATAACTTCTTCATACGAAGTCTGATTTGGGTGTTCTTTTTATGTATGTTCACGGTTTAATGATATCTATGACTTTCATTTAGATACTTAAGGCTAAAAAGTATTACTGGAATTTCGCATTTTACGCTTAACAGTGTTTTACCGGTATTGTCGCGGATCTTCGATGGGTCATAACTTCTTCGTTATAACTCGGATTTTAAGGTTCTTTATATTTATGAGATTTAAACTCTAGATCGATTAGATCTTTCACAGTTATTATTATGGACATCGAACAAGTCAAAAATAGTAAAAGAATGAACACTGAACAGAATCAAATGTATGCTTATGATTCAAAATAAAGTCACACCTCAGCAGAGCTCGATGAAGAACTTCCGCTGTAGAGGCGATCTAGGTTTACAAAACTCAGAGAAAATAAATGATAAAAGCGGTAACAACTAAGACTGCATGCATGCAGCTTATATACTAAACCCTAGTACAAAAACATGCATGGTTGACAAGCCCAATACCAGCAATCAAAACTGGGCTAAGGACCGAGCCGATAATGCAATCTATTAATCTCAACAATCTCCCCCTTTGCATCAAATGAGGTGAGAGATCATCTCTTCTGTGTTGGCTTCACCGTCTTTATTACTTTGAACAGACGAGGAATTATTGCGAGAAGAGTTTGTCGAAACTGTATGTACCATCTCAGCATGTCAGTAAATAACTTCTTATCAGCAGCACTGTTTTGATCACACCTTTGAATGATCTCCAAGATATGCTCCAGGCAAGGCGTTGAGAAGAGGTGTTTGTCAACAAGAGCGAACAAGCATTTTTGACCTTCGCCTCTGATGAACATAACAATGTGGTACTTTGAATCTATTTTCCCCTTGATCATAGTGTTCACATTGCCAGCTCTACCCATAGTCTTGATTGTTGTTCGCTTATGTATGGCAGAGGCAATCTCCTGGTCCATTTTCGCCACCTCGTGTATGTAGCAAACAAGCATACGCTTGACATGATCAATTATTGGCTGGTACTCCTTAGGATTTGACAAAAGAATGTTGTTGAGGAGTATCCAGTCATGAGGATTCAGGTTCGGTAGATCAGCGAGGGTAAAG
Organism: Lactuca sativa; assembly: GCF_002870075.4. Lineage (NCBI taxonomy): Eukaryota > Viridiplantae > Streptophyta > Magnoliopsida > Asterales > Asteraceae > Lactuca > Lactuca sativa. The sequence goes on from NC_056625.2 coordinate 193,171,794, forward strand.
TTGTGGACTGAGCCTTCAGTTCCTCGAGTCACTTTGAACTTGACATTAATAAACTTCCCTGCTGAATAGGGCTTTAGAACCTTGATGGTAGTAATTTTCTTGGAACTCCATGTCAGGTACTGGGGTTGAGCAAACACCAAGTAAAACTCCAACAGATCCCTATCTACCTTCGGGTATGGGGAAGGAATAGCAGCAGTCGAATTGAAGCAATGGAAGATAAATGCCGTTCAAGTGATTGGCATATCGAATTGTGCATCCTTGGAGTTTTCGAGCCTGAAAGACATTATCGGCTCAAGCCAGAGAATGCTCGGCTCATCGATTGTACATCTTTGGAGCGAATCTATAGTCCAGATAGGAAACATGGACTTTTTCTTCTCTAGGAGCTCCGCCTCCTTTTGCTTCTGCTCAAGCTCAACTTTTTGTTTCTTGTAGCTTTCTTCCATTTCTTTTTCAAAGGGCTTTACCTTCTGGAAGGAATTCTTGGGATTCTCGGCATAGACATCATCCTCATTGTCTGTGTCGTCCTCGTGTATTTTCTTCTTCTTTTTCTCGTTGTTACTGACCGAAGGTTCATTACCCTTCGGTTCAGTAGATGGTTTCGGTCCAGAAGGAGGTTGAGTTGTCACCTTCTCCCCCTTGTTTCGGTTGGACCCCAGTCACCAGAACACCCTCGATGCGACTAAGGATGTCCAATACTCATCGGAGCTTGTCTGCCAGTTGGCGCTTGATGGTTATGGTAATGATAGGATCGTGAGCCTCAATGAGACGGAGAAGGATGGAGTGAACATCAGCAGCAGAACTCCTAATGACCTCCCTTTCTGACTTTAGGTCATTAACCTCAGCAGTAGCAATACACAGCTTGTGGTTTTGCATTTTGAGTTGTGAGGTGCGCCTGTCTAGCTCATCTATAATGCGATTATCTACAGCTAAATCAGCCTCGAGTTGAGTCAAACGGTCATTGACATTAGCATGTAGAGTTTCGTTGGCTGCTTCAATGGCTTGTCGTGCAGCTTCAAGGTTTGAGCGTTCAGATTGAAGAGACCTTTGATGGTTCTCCACTGAAGCGTTGACAGTTTAAGCATTCTTTGCAGCAGCAGCCTGCAAGGAATCTAAAAATAGGTGAGCTTTAGAAACTAGTTTATCAACTTTTGCGATCGCTTCTTTGCATTCCTTATTCGAAGCATCAACAGCGAGTGAGGCTTGTTGACATTGGGAAGTAGAGGCTTCGATTGCTTTGGCTGCAGTAGATAGTGTGGCACTATGTTCAGTAACAATGGAGGAGAACAGGGCCTTCAATGCAGGTTCAGAGTAAGCTTCGAAAGTAGAGGATGAGAGAAATTGATCAAGCTTCTCATTTATTGCCTTGAGATGACGTTTCATAACAGGCTCGTCGTCGTCATCATCGCTCTACACACAATAAGGACTGAAATACATGGAATCAAATTCCAAGTCCTCACCGCCTATAATAGGGGTTGTTTCAGTGGATTATGTGGGAGATAAGGGTTTTGAAGTAGGTTGAGGTTCGGTTGTGACAGGTGGTTCGGTGACTGGTGGATTGGGAACAATAAAGTGAGGTCCTGTGGTAGTAGTGGTAGTGGTGGTATCTGTGAAAATGGTAGTAGGTATAGGAATTGTAGTAAATGGTTGAGTGGTTGGAATGGGAGATATAGGAGGGATGGATACTGGCATGGTTAGAGATGGAGGTGAAGGAGGGTGAGAGCGAATTGGAATTTCTGGGGTAGGGGAGCGAGGTGGAGTATCACCTCGGCCCGAAGCCTCATCATAAGAGATTTTGCTCTCAGATTCTGAAGGAGGAGCATTCTTGTGCTTAGGAGGGACATATTCTGAATCAGAATCACTTGAGGATTTCAGAATAAGTCTCCTAGCGGGCTTCTTTTGTTTCTTCGGTGGAGCCTATGATGTTGCAGCCTTGTCAGACTTTCGTTTCTTGGGGGTTTGCCCCTTGGTTGGTTTAGAGATAGGTCCATCCTTCTGAGTATCAGGCTTCTTCCCCCTTTTGGCTGGCTTGTCAGCCTCTTCAATAGAGCGAACCATTGCTGGAGTAAGCTCCCTTGGGACTGACGATGGACACTTCCTGTATTGTTGGAGAACGTTACTCGACGCAGAGATACGAACGAGCATTGCTTCAGGAATGGATCCAATAAAAGAGAACTTGGTTGGAGCGGTGACAATTATTTTGGTAGTATGAAAGGTAGCAATGGATGAGAGAAGAGAATCCGCCATTATTGGAACGCGAAGGCGGTCGATTGCCCAGTTCGTGATGATCGACCAAAATCATCCACATGAGATCTCAGAATGCCTGGATGAAGAGACCAAGCTTTGAACCAACTGCTGCCAAATAATAGACCCGTAATCTAACTCAATCCCATGGTACAACCCATACAACACAGTCATGAAAGACTTCCTGGCACCATCTGAGCCAGCGCTTCGCTCAGAAAGTCCCTTGAACAGCAGCGTTAAAAGGTTATTCCATTGAGGAGGAAGGAAAGACTTCTTGAACCCATTTAATTCATCTTGCATGGCTTGAACCCAGTCTGAATGATCAAGTGCTGAGTTAACAGTCTTCGGTTCAACTTTGGAAACAAAGGAGTTGAACATGTAAAACTCTACTTTGGAAAAGAGTGCAACCTGTTTCGCTTTGATTTGAGAACGAGTTAACAATTTTTCTGAAGATTCCCAGATAATTTGACTTTGAGGGTGATCTTTGGTCCATTTGATAAGTGGAGGGAAATTTGGATCATAGAAAGGATCCAATTCGGCATTTATTTCTTCCCCTAGTTCAGACAGAATGTCATCATCACCGACATTGGTGTTCTCCCCTCAAAGAATGACTCCTATTCAGGACCAATATTGGTATTCCCTTCTTTGGTTGGAATTTCAGTAGAGCTTGAAGAATGTGACGATGAGTTCTCCCCCTGGAATGAAGACCCTTTATCGTGATGAGGAGTTGGACCCCCCTAGACATTAGGACTGTCACATGAAGATTTGCTTGCTTCTGGCCTTTCGGTTTCTTTGGATTGATCATCAACCATCTTTTGAGTAGCATTGTCGATAACTTGTTTTAGATTATCAACTTTGTTGTCTTTTGCATTTGATTAAGAGTCAATCGCTTTTTGAGGCTCATCAAACTGAAGCATGAATTGGTCGAAAAGATTCGAGATAGAGATCGTAACTTGACCATTCTTTGGAAAGATCTCTTTCATTGCACTTTCTGTTGAATTCATCTTCTTAACATAACTATGGTCAAAGGTGAAATAGTATGTTTCTTCAATTTTCTTTGAGCGCTTATTGAGAACTCTATACGCCTTGGAGTTCAGGGAGCAGCCTAAGAAAATTCCTTCATCAGCCATAGCATCGAACTTGTTTCGATTCTCACTGGAGTTGAAAATGAAACATCTTGAACCAAACACATGAAAGAATTTCACATTTGGTTTTCGATTATTCAAGATCACATAAGGGGTAATGGAGAACTGCTTGTTCAAATATGATCTATTTTGAGTATAACATGCAGCAGCAATTGCATTAGCCCAGAAATACAAAAGTAAGGACGCGAAGCATAGCATAGTTCGAGCTGCTTTAAACAGAGATCGGTTTCGCCTTTCAACGATGCCATTCTGCTGTGGAGTATAAGGGGCTGAGAAATTGTGAGTCGTCCTCTTTTCAGCAAGAAAGTCTTCAAAATCTTTGTTCTTGAATTCAAAGCCATTGTCGCTTCTCACATTGCAAACTACCTTTCTAAGTTGCGTCTCTATCTGTTTAATAAAGAGCTTAAGCTTTGGAGTGGCTTCAGACTTTTGCTTGAGGAAGAATACCCATGTAAATCTTGAGAAATCGTCCATAATAACCAGAATGTATTTGTTCCCCCCAATGCTTTCAATGGACGATGGACCACACAGGTCAATATGTAGTAGCTCCAATGGTTCTATCACCTTAGTATTGATAATAGAAGGATGACTCTGCCTACTCTGCTTTCCCATTTCACATGCTGCACAAAGATGTTCTTTATCAAATTTTAGAACTGGAAGACCTCGAACATGATCACCCAAGACCAACTTGTTGATATCCTTGAAATTCAGTTGAGATAGTCTTTTATGCCATAACCAGGTTTCATCAGAGTGAGCCTTTGTGAGTAAGCACACTGCTGGTTTACCTCGAATTGGGTTGAGGTTCAAAGGAAACATTTCTCCCTTACACTTTGACTTCAGCAGAACGTTGTTAGTTTTCTTCTCGACAATCTCTGAGCCTTCATCGTCAAATAATACTTTCAATCCAGTGCCAACCACCAGTTGTGATACACTGATAAGATTGTGTTGGAGCCCTTCAACATAAGCCACTTTTCTTATAGAGAACTCGCTATTAGTGATCATTCCATAGCCTTTGATGGTACCAAATGAGTTGTTTCCATACTTTAAAATGCCACCATCCTTGAGAGAACGAAACTCCCTCAGTTCTTCCTTCCTTCCTGTCATATGACGTGAGCAGCCACTATCAATGTACCATTCTTCGTCAAACTGCTCATCACGAATAACCTGCAAAACATTAAGCAGATTTAGGAACCCAAAGTTTCTTGGGTCCTTGTGAGCCTTTTACAAGACAGGGAATAGTAAGAGAAATATCAACCATGTATGTGCGTTTAACTAAAGTTGTTTCATCTTTTCTTTTTATGGTGAAAACTTTTATTTTGGTTGATTTAGTAGGATTGGAATTTGTGGTGTTGAAGTCAACATTCTTTTGAATCTCTTTTGGAAGATTGTTATCTTCAGGAAAGAGTTTTCCTTTTCCCTTTGAACCATTTGAAGGACGAGAATTTGAATGGGAAGAGTTGGATTTAGAAGTGACTTTGGATCCCCTTTGTTTCTGATTGGAGTTGTATGGATGGGGACCGAAACCGCTATTTCGGTTGCTATTGGGTGAAGGACCGAAACCGCTCTTTCGGTTGTTATTAGGTGAAGGACCGAAACCGCTCTTTCGGTTGTTATTGGATGAGGGACTGAAACTCTTCTTTCAGTTGTTATTGGATGGGGGACCAAAACTCTCCTTTCGGTTGTTATTGGATGGAGGACCGAAACTCTTCTTTCGGTTGTTATTAGATGGGGGACCGAAACTCTCCTGTCGGTTGTTATTGGATGGGGGACCGAAACTCTCCTTTCGGTCGAGAGACCGAAACCACCCTTTCGGCTCCTATCGGTAGAAGGACCGAAACCACCCTTTCGGCTCCTTTCAGTAGAAGGACCGAAACCACCCTTTTGGCTCCTTTCGGTAGAAGGACCGAAACCACCCTTTTGGCTCCTTTCAGCAGATGGACCGAAACCACCCTTTTGGTTGGTGTTGTACTGAGGACCAAAACTACCCTTTCGGTTCCTTGATTCCTCTTGTGATTTGTGCTTGCTTTCTATCCTTGTAAAGTGAGGATTTTGAGATTTCCAAAACTGTTTTCTTTCTGAGAGATTCTTCTTGTATCTCAGATTTCTTTGATGCTTTCTATCAGCTACCTGCTTTGGATTTCTATGAATGTTGGCCTTTCCTTTTGAAGTGTGAGCACAACATTCACTTTTTGCTGATGATGTCTCACTAGCGGATTGCACAGGTTCGCTCAATAGGGTTTTGGATCCACTTGTGCTCGGCACATCATATCTTGTTGGCTCATTTAGTGGTTCGGGTATATATCTACCTTTCACTCTCTATGAAGTTTTATGAGATAGACCTTTAGTCTCATCAGCGTTGTCTATTGGGGCCGACCAGAAAAATTCATCACATCCGCCAGCATTGTCTTCGTCTACCATAGCTGTTAACTCTACAGTTTGTTGTGGAGTGACGCCCGGTACTGTGTAGACTTGATTTACAGTGGTTTGTACCTTTTGGTACACAAAAACTTTAGCTTTGAGAACTTTGGTTTTGTCAGTAGATGAGCGAGCAAACTCAAGAGAGTTTTCAGAAATCAGGTTTTTGCATGACTTAGGTTCGCTTTTGACAAATTCAGAACAGTCCACCAAATCCTCTATAGAGATTTCACTCACATCAATTTTATTTTCTAAACTTAATTTGGCATTCAAAGAGTCAAATTTTTGTATAGTTTCGGTTCTTAATTTCAATCTATCATTTTCGTCTAACAGATTTTTGAGCATGTCTTTGTGGTCTTTGGAGTTTATGTAGGATTCAATTTTGTCCAGACCTATTTTATATGCTGGAGAAACTTCGTCATAAGATACAACGCTTTCACAGTTGTAGGCTCCAGCATCGATTTCATCCTCCTTTAACTCAAGGAAGGGAAAAATCATGCGATGTATCTTCTTTCCTATTTCACAATCAAGATGCAACTGAGTGATATTAAAATAGAGTCTTTTAGCAATTAAACAAAACACATTTCGCTATTTAAGAAGTTTAAGATTGTCTCTTTGCAATTAAATTGATTCATCCTTAGACCTAATCAACTCCTTCTCCTTTTGCTCGATCCACATCCTCCTTTCCTCACTTGCATGATCACGAAGATTATTGAGCCGCAATGTCTCTGCTTCCATAAAGTCATTGAGCCTTGTAGATTGGAGGGACACTGCCTTGTCCTGTATGTCACCTACAGTAAACCACTTTACGAGCCCACATCTTACACTTTGCCGCAAACGTCTGCATTCATCCTCAGACAGATCTTGATTTGAAATTGTATCAATTGATACAGTCTCCTTCTTGTCTAAATTTAATACTTCAAGCAAAATATCTACAGATTTATTGCCAATCTTATATGGTGCATCTGCCTTACTTGTACCTACAACTTGGACAAGTCTGTACATATCATACTTCTGATCAATACCAGATATTCTTGTTCTCACAATTGATCCAATCACTTTTACACGAAACTGTTCACTATTGTCATTAAGATTTTCCATCAATTTACGGTGAAAGTATATTAAGTTCATATTATGGACATCAATGGCATCATAGTCGTCCAATTTATTTTGTGGGACCCGGTCTTCACTCTTCTCTTGATTTCTCCTTTTCTTATCTTTACCCAATGTCATCATATTTTCAAGATTCCAATCAGGGTCAACTTGTTTTCCAATATTCTTGATTGTGTTCTTTGGGAGATCTTCATTTATGAAAAAATGAAACTCCAAAAGCTTTAACATTTCAAAATGACCAACACATGGTTTCCCGAACAGAATCTTTAGCCTTGAATCACATAGTATTTGACTTTTCTTTCGTGGGTCCCGCAAATTATTTCTTTTTATGTACCCTAACATAAGTTCTTGAACATCAAACTGAGATAACAATGATGTATCACAATTCTTCATATGTGCAAAAAAATCTAAAAGCTCTTTAGTTGCCCATTATTTGCTTTTGTTAGCACCCAGTTTTTTCGTAATTACAGTTTACTTTTGGATGTGTTCATCTGTCTTTTGTCTTTTAGATTCACTTGTCTCAAGATTTTGAGGGGAAATCTCTGGTGTAGTGCTTTTAAGATCATTGTCCCCATTATGTACACATGTTGATGGGACAACTAAAGGGGTTGTTGTATTAGCTTGTTTCCATGGATTTGTAGCTTGAGTAAGCTCATCAAGAGTCAAAGATAATTTCCCTTTTAAATAGATCCAATACACCTTAAAAGATACTCCTAACTAGTTTTGTCATAAAAATCCACCTGAGCCTTCTCATCCTTTTCTTGTCCATTGTTTTCAATCAGCATGATTGTTTTCATGCACGTTGTGCAAAAGCCTTTATCACCTCTTACACATACATAATCAGCTCTTTTAATGCATCCTTTGCACAATGAATATGTACAAGTATAGCACATATGATGGTCTGCCTTCTGGCATATACTACATATATGCCAACCACAATTCCATCTAGCTTTGGATTGAAAAAATGCCTCATGACGCTTGACACAAGCCGAATGGTATGCCTTCGGGCATCCTCGGCGATCGCATAGCACGAGACTCCCACCATCGAAGTAGATAAAGCAAACATCTTCGTCCACTTCTTTATTCATCTTAGTAGGCGGCGATTTCGCCTGAGCCCTTGGTGGTCAGCCTCGCTTCATCTTCACCAATTCAGCTCCCCCGCTTCCATTACCTAAATCAACCTCCACTCCCCCACCTTCATCGGCACATTCGACAGCACCAACAACATCGACCGGACCTCCAGCCATCTTCGACCCATCACTCGATGTGGAAAATAAGAACAAACACAAATATGAAGATTATGTCGATGATCACTCGATTTATTGAAATATGAGGAATAAATTACACTTTCAGCATAGACTAAAGAATCTAACACTATATAAGAAACCTCACGTGGCGGCTACATTTTGCCTCACTCTTTGATGAAATCCTGCTGATTTGATCAGTTAGGTTAGAATTTGTGACACGGGTTTGGGTGAGACTGCTACTTATGCTAGAGGATTTAGATTTTAAGTTATTTAATTCCTTTTCATATTTAGTAATAGGTATTTTTAGAGAAGCAAGAATATTTTATACCTTTTTAATCAACTCATCACATTTGTTGATCTGAGTACTGACAGGTTTGGCAGCGAAACACCTGTCCTCTCGCTCCCTTTCGTCTTCAACTCCCCCTTCGGTTGTGTATCCTCTCATTTGAGACACACCTTTGGCTACCACAAATCACCTTCATGTTAAACATTCTTATTTTGCCAGCATAGTCTTCCCATGAGTGGGCTTTCGGACTTCATCATCCTTGGAATCTGAGGACCAAACTTCCACACCACCAAATTCATCACAGTTGTTTGTATCCTGCACAATTAAAGCATTCATGGTAGAATTGTTAGCAACAGACTTTCTTTTCTTGATTTCCTCCAGTCTTCTCAAGAGGCTCGCTTCCTCATCTTCTTCGTTTGTCTTCTCTTCTTTCTTTCTCAGCATGCAATCTTTTGCAAAATGATTCTTGCCTCCACAGTAATGGCAGTCGAATCTTGAGTCTCCTCCAACTTTTGCTTCCTTCTTTGACTCTTCAGTTTTTGACCCCATCTTCGGTTCCTCCTTGATCTTTTCGGTGTTGTAACTCCCCTGCTAGTTTCGGTTCTTGTTGGCTGGGAATTTCTTCTTAATGAATTTTCTAGGGTTAGACACCATCATGGCATATTCTTCACTAGTTAGATCATAATTGGCAAGATCAAATTCCTCTTCTTCTTTAATCGAACTCTTTCCTTTGGAGACAAGAGCTAAAGAACCCAGACTGGAAACCACATTCGCGTCCTTAGACGGTGCACTCTCATGGGATTTCAAAATACCCACTAGTTTTGCCAGAGAATATGACTTGAACTGTTCATGAGCTTTAACTGTTGATACAACAGCCATCCATTCAGGTCTGAGACCATTCATGAAAGTAACCTTTTGTTCGATAACTTTCCTTTCAATCCCATGCTTTATCATCTTACTTAAAAGATGATTGAAGCGATCAAAAGTTTGAACAACTTTCTCTTTAGGCTTCTGCTTGAAGTCTCCAAATTCGGACAACAAGAGAGTTTGAATTGAGTGTTCCAAATCTTCTTCAGTGGAATACAATTCTTCTGTCCCGGGTCTCTTTAGCTGTGGCACAAGAACTTACCAAATGAAACGTATTTGACTGCAACGCAAACCTTATCATCCTCAGGTCTTTGATGTTGCATTGAAACTTTTCCTTCTCATCCTGAGGAATATCCTTGACATCGTTAACAAGATGATTGCACTCTTTCTGAGTTTTGACAATCTTAGAGGTGCTTGAGTGAGCGAATGGGACTGCAGTAATCGCTTCCCAGATCAAGTATCCATTATCCTCTGATTCAATCACGTAATCTTCAAAGTGATGCATCCAAACTTCATAGTCTTGTGTATACAAGATTGGTATCCTTGTCGTAGAACCAATGCTGTTGGAGATGTTGATCAGATTGGTTTGTGAATCATCCATGGACATTGTAAAGACTTTTGATCGATAACTGTAAAAGATCAGACTTGTAATATATCATTAGGGTTAGATCAACAATTAATGAGACACGTAAATGTAGAGTGACGACTCAATTAATATCAATCAATGCGGAATATAAAACCCTAAAAACTTCTTCAACAGAAGAGATGTGTATGAATTACACAGTCTCCTGCTCTGATACCAATTGATGAGATTTAAACACTATATCGATTAGATCTTTCATAGGTATTATTATGGAAATCGAACAAGTAAAAAACAGTAAAAGAATGAACACTAAACAGAATCAAATGTATGCTTATGATACAAAATAAAGTCACACCTCAGCAGAGCTCGATGAAGAACTTCCGCTGTAGAGGCGAGCTAGGGTTTACAAAACTCAAAGAAAATAAATGATAAAAGCGATAACAACTAAGACTGCATGCATGCAACTTATATACTAAACCCTAGTACGAAAACATGCACGGTTGGACAGGCCCAATACCGGCAATCAAAACTGGGCTAAGGACCGAGCCCATGACGTAATCTATTAATCTCAACATATATTTTTGGAAACCTCGTGACGATATCTACTACTTAGTATTCTCAATTATGGTTACTGAACAAATTTAATTTTGACCTAATTTTTGCTGGTGTTACATAAGGGTTAGCAGCGAAGCTCCAGAGTGCCAGAAAGCCCCAAAAAATAGAGCTTTTGGTTTAAAAGGTTTGCCTGCATAGATTTCGGTTTCTCTCTAAACCACCTATAAGTTAAGTAATGCTTACCGTGCTTTAAGTGTAACTTATGTTGAAGTTCATTATCGTTTTTGTGAACCTATACACAAGATTTATCAGTGATTCCAAGTTGTTATACAAATTGATCTTCTTGTGGGGATGATCACAATGCTAGATTTATTGAGGTTTTTAAAGTGAGCTTTCCAAACAGTATACTATGTATACCAAACAAACCCTACCTCCGATACGATCTTACCTGGTTGTCCCTTATCAAATACAAGTCAGTAGATTTTGAATTAATGATGACTCTATACTAATAATTAGTTGCAAGAAACATTATACTAAGACTTAGTGATAATGATACTAGGTAACGTCAAAAGAAAATACAGCTGGTAGGAGCGAAGCGATGTCCGTGTTTTGAGTCATCACTTTAACAAGTGAGTGCATAGTCCCTTGCATGAATATAATTTTAATACAACTATTAATTAATGTATTAAATATATTTTAAAGAGTTTATGTGCTAGTGCATAGTACCTTTCGTGAACATGATTTTATTGCATTTATTAAGTAAACTATTATATATCTATTAAAGAGTTTATGTGTGAGTGTATAGTTACTTTCATCTTACAGATAGATATGAAGAATTTAAGATAATTACATGTTATATGTGCCTATATATATACATATGTTAGATGAACGATTTATACATGTTTTACTTGATTTAAACCGCATATGTATTTTTTATACCAATAAATATATTGGGTGAAGATGGGTATATGAAATATGATATAGATGATGAGAGATGAAAGAAAAAAATAGGTGATTAGAGGCCTTGACTTTAAATATGATGCCATCTAGCAGAGTATATATGAAAAACACAAACTATTTGTAACACCGTGATTTCCAAAAAAACAAAATTTTCATTTAAATAATCAATTTAATATTAAAACACTTGTTTTAAAATCTTATTCACATTCGAATTACAAAACATAGTTACATTTTCGTTATAATAGAAGACCAGGATCCTCCAAAACACAACTCTTTCTTCGGTGTGTACAATCGAACCGTTGCCATCCCACGTTACTGTAAGAACCTGAAACAACATAACATAAACAACGTAAGCACGAAGCTTAGTGAGTTCCCCAATATACCTTACGCACATACGCCTTTCCAGGCCCTGACCTTCCGATCCTCATAACATAATCGCCTTCTGGCCCGTAACATATTGCCTTCCGGCCCACATATCATACATAGCACACATAACAATTAACTTACCACATATAGCATACATATCACATAACATATCCGACCTTCCGGTCACACAGTCAAACCCTTCCGGGTACAGTATAGTGAGAAGACTCACCTCGCGGACACTGGAAGATAGCAACTCCTGAAATCTCTTGCACTTGATCCTCCGAGCTACAAGCTCCCTGTCTCATCATATATCTCTTTTTAATACTTCTATCTTCCACGTTAACTGACCCTAAAACGTTACACACAGGTCAACTCGGGTCAATGGTCATCTCGACTGGACTCGGCGAGTACCCTGGCGACTCGGCGAGTCTAGTCGTCCTCACCAATTCCTGCATGATCCCTTTCTACTCGTCGAGTATCCCTCTTGACTCGACGAGGTCCTCATGGAAGAATCGCGGTGCCACCCCGACTCTACTCGCCGAGCCTGAAGAACAAACTCGGCGAGTCCCAGTGAATCTTCAAGCTACTCGCCGAGTCTGATCATCCGACTCGGCGAGTCTACGCCATGCAGTCGATCGAACTGCTTCCTGAGATACATATATTCTCGAATATACAAACATGGGACCTTCTGGACCTCTAAGGGTCCTAATACAAGGTTATAAACGTTGAATAACAACACAACAATCCGTCTAGACTCCAAATGGGTTCCATAAACCCTAAATCTATATACACATCAATCACAGGAGAATGTAATCCGAATTATTACCTGAATGATGTACCTTCCATGTCCCCAAACTTCAGAACTCGAACTCCCTGCAGTTCCTTTAGCTAAAACCCTTCTCCTCCTTGCACAACAATTCCTTCAAGGTCACCAATGGCCTTCAAGCTTGCTCTAGCCGCCCCAGTCGCCTAGGGTTCTTCCCAATCGATCCAAAATCGTGAAATGACGGCATAATAACCCTTATATACGACCCAATACTGAACGGCTAGGGTTTCCGCTGAACAGCGTCGACTCGCCGAGTCCATATCTGGACTCGTCGAGTCCAGTCGTGAACCCGCGACCAAACCTGCGACCCTACTCGGCGAGTCTGGCTCCAACTCGTCGAGTCTCTCCTTTAAAACACCCCCAAAATGCAACTTAATCAATACTTGATATTTTGGGCTGTTACAATTCTCCCCCACTAGAACTAGACTTCGCCCTCGAAGTCTCACTCTGAAAATAGTTCTGGCTGCTGCTCCCGCATCTCACGATTCGGCTTCCCTAGACACTACCGATCTCTTCCGAGGCCGCTACTGAACCAATACCAGAGGTACCTCCTTGTTCCTCAGAACCTTGATCTTCCGATCTCCGACGGCCACTGGCCTCTCGACGTAACACAGGCTCGTATCCACCTAATCGTTCTCTAGTAGAACCACTGCTGACTCATCCGCTATACACCTCTTCAATTGCGACACATACAAGTGTCATGGATCCGTCCCAATTCCGTTGACAGCTCCAACGATAGGTCACCCTTCCTACCTTCGTACCTTCACGAAAAGACCCAACATACCGGGGCCCCCCATTTACCCCTCTTCCTAAATCGAAACACCCCGTCAGAAATACGAAGTCGCCGACCGGAATCACATGCTCGTAACGGCGTCTGCCTGCATAACCTTCCTGTTAACTCTAGACGATCACTAACTCTCTTTAACCTGCTGAGTCTGCTCTGTCAACTAAAGCACGAACTCTGAACTGCTCATCACTCTCTGTAATCGGAAATTACTCAAGATGCACTCTGCTCCAAATCTCAACGATCACTCAACCCATAAGGGTTAGGAAATCCTGAACCACCGGATCCCCTATCCAAAGCCCACTTTGCCCATTCCGGACCGACTGAGAGATCCATTCTCCCTCTCAGATCAACTCTCACAAGTTCCCTCTTGCCATCACATACACATACACATACTGAACTAGTCCCAACACTCGCAGGTTGAAAAACCCGATACACTGATGATATCCTCGAACATCTCCCAAGACGAACCTCTAATGTCCGTCCTATACCCTGATCAGAATCACACTGAGAATTCAAGATTCTCTATTCCCTTGCATCCTTCCTGAGTCTCGTCAGTCATCCCAACCCGGATGGGTTCCTACTTCACTGCCGCAACACGATGCTCGAAACCATACTTGAAATACTCTAACCATAACCCTGCTCTGCAGATTTCACTTTCGTGAACTTGCATCCCTTCGGAGTTACACACCTTCCTCTTTTCCTTTTTCCAAGGAACCCTCTTGGCCATAATGCCACTCCAACCGGTGCCACGGTGCTCGCCCCAAGCGACACCACCCTTTTTGCATAACCGCTATCCACATACTCTGGTTCTCATTGCAGGGGCTCTCAATCTCATGCACTCTCTCCACTCATCAAGATCACTGCTTCAGCTAAACAAGATCACTAACCCGGGGCCAGACCTTCCAATGCAATCACACTGCAACATACACAATCCGCAATCTCAAACTGATCCAGCAATACCAACATAGTCTCCAGCATGACTGGACCGACTCTCATAACACATACTAGCCACTCGAGGCTATGTCTCTGTGGGTCCGTACACCCAACTCTGCGAACCCTCAGGTTCTAACTCTGGAACCTTCCGGTTCCAGCTCTTGAAACATGCACAGCATAATCTCGGTTACTTACTCAAGCTTGATCCCGGCCTTCTCTCAGGCCTCCACAAACGAATGCCCTAGGTCCGTATCCCGCCCCGCATACCCGACACTCGCTCTCGTCGGCCTATACTCTGCGCTGACAAACACTGTTGAATCCCAACTGCTAAGCACCCTCACATACTCATCGATCTCCCGGAGAATTTTCTAATTCTCCCCCACTAAAACACTGACTAACTGCCACCGATCGTCATTAACGACCTTACAGAACAATCCTGCACAAAGAGAACATTTACACACTGACTGCTTTCCACAAGCACAAGCAACCCTCAGCAAAACACACCTCCTCCCTGATCAACCCACTCACAAAAGTCTAGTCCTTCAATCATCCACTCCACGACTGTAGATGCTACCCGACAATCAACCCAGTGCCGCATCTCCCCTAACAACCCCCACGAACGATAACCAAAGGAATCCTCGACAATAACCCATAACCAAACTCACAACCTGCCCAAAGGATGAACACCACATCGGAAGCCGCACAAGACTACTGACACTAAAACACCAATTATAACCATACCCAACCATCAGGGTATAACGAATGCCAAAGCGAAAACCTGAAGTACCAATCCATAACCATGCCAGACCCGCGAAACAACGAATACCGCATCGAAATCCATACAAGATACCAACACAAACAATACGCCACATCAATGCAAGACAATTAAGACATCACGAAAGCATCATACCTGCCGCTGCCTCCGGCACTGCTCCGTCTCCCTCTGTCGCACGCAGATAAACACGACCCTGAGCCCTCTGGGGCTCCGCTTCATCCTGTCCTCCTCAAATCCCGAATTGGCACTGACTGCCAACAATCCCGTGCACAGTGCCCCTCCTTTCCGCACTTACGGCATGCACCACCGGACCCGCAAGCTCCGATGTAACCCCTTTTTACTCGATCATCGACACCTATGGTCTCATGCTTTCCTACTGCATCTCTATACTCCACTTATTACTACTCCTGACAATTCTTGCTTTCTTACATACTGCACCCGGTTCTCCCCCACTAGGGTTCAAACCAACACCAATTAGTATACAATCAACCCACGACTATCTTTCACCAGCGAAGTCGTATCTGCTCCAGAAAAAGTGCTGTGCAACACCCGATAGTCCCTCCCCTTATGGAGTCAATCAATCCCCTATACTCTGAACCTCTAGCTAATTCTCCAAGAACTTCTCATCACGGCTGCCTCTAATCGTTCCAAATCCCATACTGATCTAATACTAAGCACCTGCACTGCTCGATAACATATCTGGCTCGCAGACTGCGCCGCAGCATCATCGTTCCTCTCATCTCAGCTCATCAACCCGTATCCAACGCCGGATTTGTCCCAAGGACAGGGACTTACTCTCAACATAGACGACAACTCTCCGCACTGCAAAACTCGTCTGAACTCTTCACTGCTACCACTATAACCCAACCTGTTATTCTCAATTAGGTGTGGTGTGGTTCTCGACTACCTCAGCCCCAACTGACTGTCTGTTCACGGTAAATCCCGGTCTCGCGGTACACCCGCTACCTGATGCTCTGAGGGAAGTCATTATCGATAACTACCTGCAGGGTGTACTCCCAAATCCAGAACTGAAACACCAGACCTCTCGCGTCTTGCACACGAGCATAAATGACACTACTCACCCAAAAGGTGACCTCTCCTCTGCCGTCTGATTGCTCGACTCAACTGAAATTCTCCCCTGTCTTTGACTCTTACCAAAATACTCTGATAGGCACTCGCCTTTCCCCTCGAGGAACGCCTCTCCGTACTCAATCATGGTCTACAGGCTTGAAACCCATAGCGTCCAATCTCTACCTCATCGGTCATAACCGGATAACAAGATAGCCACAAGCATCATCCACTACGAACCATGGTACTCATCCCATGACATCCCTCCTTGACATGCTTCGGTGTATGGTACCTGAACCATAGCACCACTCCCCAATCTGCTCCAACGTATAGCACTCGGACCACAACATCTATCTCAATCTATTCCGATGTATGGTGCCCGGACCATAACATCACTCTGCATCCGCTCCGATGTATGGTATCCGAACCATAACATCACCCCTCAATCTGTTCCTTAGGACCTTTAGGATGCCCCCTGTATCAAGTATGGGTCCTCTGCTTTCAGTAGTACGGGCCCATACTACCTGCCACATCTACCCATACTTTCCACACGGACCATCCCAGAGTTCCTAAGTAGCTGATAAACCTGCTCTTCCACCCATCTCATCGCGCGTGCTCGCTTTCCAGCGAAATCCTCTACTCTACCAGCGCACTCATCTGGCTAGGTTTACTCCCTAGTCCCTTCCACTGTCCTCCCACTTCCTTGCTATCAGCTGCTGAAGAGTTACTAATGATGCCAGCCCTCTACCTCCTGAGTATCGTCATACTCACTTAGTAGCTGACTCCCATCATCGATAACTCCACAAAGCACAAAGCAAGCAGCATTCGAGCATTGAAGCATACATAGGACTCCCCATCTGTGGTAGCTCCACCTTCTCAGCTCATCCTCGGAAGTACCTCCGTACCCCGTAGCTTTACCCCTTGTGCGTTCTAACTAGATACTCTCACTCATCACATACACACAAAAGCATAACGCACATATAACAGCAAACCCTAGACTAAGGCATCACAAATCAGGCCACTCTAGTCCTAAGATGTGAAATACCTAGCCTGTCTCTAGCATGCAATAATGTCTCATAAAGTGCATAATAGATATTTCATAATACAAAAGTAAGGGTATTTTGGGAAATCACCGTTTGGCTCTGGCTGATTGTACACACTGCTCTTTCTTGCTTTCTCTTTGAACTCTTATTCACTTTTAGAAAACTATTTATTTGAAAACCTTTTCTTAATTCCTCAGTTTGAGTCCAGACTCACCTGTAGGCGCGTCCGAATCCCTCAAACCAAGGCTCTGATACCAATTTGTAACACCGTGATTTCCAAAAAAACAAAATTTTCATTTAAATAATCAATTTAATATTAAAACACTTGTTTTAAAATCTTATTCACATTCGAATTACAAAGCATAGTTACATTTTCGTTATAATAGAAGACCAGGATCCTCCAAAACACAACTCTTTCTTCGGTGTGTACAATCGAACTGTTGCCATCCCACGTTACTGTAAGAACCTGAAACAACATAACATAAACAACGTAAGCACGAAGCTTAGTGAGTTCCCCAATATACCTTACGCACATACGCCTTTCCAGGCCCTGACCTTCCGATCCTCATAACATAATCGCCTTCCGGCCCGTAACATATTGCCTTCCGGCCCACATATCATACATAGCACACATAACAATTAACTTACCACATATAGCATACATATCACATAACATATCCGACCTTCCGGTCACACAGTCAAACCCTTCCGGGTACAGTATAGTGAGAAGACTCACCTCGCGGACACTGGAAGATAGCAACTCCTGAAATCTCTTGCACTTGATCCTCCGAGCTACAAGCTCCCTGTCTCATCATATATCTCTTTTTAATACTTCTATCTTCCACGTTAACTGACCCTAAAACGTTACACACAGGTCAACTCGGGTCAATGGTCATCTCGACTGGACTCGGCGAGTACCCTGGCGACTCGGCGAGTCTAGTCGTCCTCACCAATTCCTGCATGATCCCTTTCTACTCGTCGAGTATCCCTCTTGACTCGACGAGGTCCTCATGGAAGAATCGCGGTGCCACCCCGACTCTACTCGCCGAGCCTGAAGAACAAACTCGGCGAGTCCCAGTGAATCTTCAAGCTACTCGCCGAGTCTGATCATCCGACTCGGCGAGTCTACGCCATGCAGTCGATCGAACTGCTTCCTGAGATACATATATTCTCGAATATACAAACATGGGACCTTCTGGACCTCTAAGGGTCCTAATACAAGGTTATAAACGTTGAATAACAACACAACAATCCGTCTAGACTCCAAATGGGTTCCATAAACCCTAAATCTATATACACATCAATCACAGGAGAATGTAATCCGAATTATTACCTGAATGATGTACCTTCCATGTCCCCAAACTTCAGAACTCGAACTCCCTGCAGTTCCTTTAGCTAAAACCCTTCTCCTCCTTGCACAACAATTCCTTCAAGGTCACCAATGGCCTTCAAGCTTGCTCTAGCCGCCCCAGTCGCCTAGGGTTCTTCCCAATCGATCCAAAATCGTGAAATGACGGCATAATAACCCTTATATACGACCCAATACTGAACGGCTAGGGTTTCCGCTGAACAGCGTCGACTCGCCGAGTCCATATCTGGACTCGTCGAGTCCAGTCGTGAACCCGCGACCAAACCTGCGACCCTACTCGGCGAGTCTGGCTCCAACTCGTCGAGTCTCTCCTTTAAAACACCCCCAAAATGCAACTTAATCAATACTTGAGATTTTGGGCTGTTACACTATTCTAGATAGTCCAATGAAAAGCTAGCAGGCTCGCAACCTATAGGTATCTGTGAACCGTGTGTTCTTCAGATGTACTCGACTTAGTGCATATTAGATAAACATTGACAACTATGGACTTAGTGCCTAATAGATAAACACTACCAACTATGGACTTAGTTCCTATCAGAGAAACCCTAGCAGCGACGGACTTTGCGCCTATTACTTAGGACAAATCCTTAGGAAAAGATATTAAATAATACTTACTGACAAGTATCATGGAGGAATCCCTAAACTAATAATGTTAGCATAGATGATCCTATTGGATTAGTGTCTAAGTCCATAACTATTTTGGTATGTACTTGACCCAATTGTGCATGGTCCTTTTGGGTTGCCTTCACCAAAGCAACTTGATAGGATGAATTATGGAGAGAGAGGATTAATTATGATTTATAAATATATTATGAGAATAATATATTAAAGGAGAAATCATATTGTTTAATTAATATTAGTCAAGAATTAATAAGAATTAATTTTGTGGCTAAAAGATATTAATTAAATAAAGGGGACTAGAACTGTCAATTGTGTGATAGTTGGATATTGGGCTAATGGACTCCATAAAGGACAGAGAGGACGAATTCTATAAAGAAACCCATTAGAAATCGTCCAAGGCCTCTAAGGAGGGAGTCCATGGGTTGCTTAGGGCCTAAGCAGTCAAATTAGGGTTTCCTTATTAGATAACCCTAATAGCCTCACTATTTAAGGACCCCTAGGGCACAAAAAACGTGGCCAACTAATTTCTTAGGGTTTCTACATGTTTTTTGGGTGCCTCCTCTCTTATCATTCTTCATCCTCTTGCTCTTGGTGTTTGTGAGCCATTAAAGGAGTGACACTCATGACTCTAAGCTTTCTAAAGCCATTACAAAGGAGGATTTGAGATTGTTATTGCTACATAACAATCAAGGTGAGATCTAAACCCCAATCTTATGTTAATAAGATTAATTGTATGCTAGATCTAGGGTTTATAGGTTTGGATATTCAATTGCATGTTAATTAGACAAACTAGATCCAAAAGCTATTAGGGTTTGCATGTACACCATAGGAATGATGTTTTGCTCAAAACCCATCAGTGGTATCAGAGCCATGGCTGTTTGTTTGATGTATTTGATGCTATTATGAATTATCCTTGCTTAAAGATCGAAATTTAGGGTTTCTGGGGGCTGAACTCGCCGAGTCCATAGATGAAATCGCCGAGTCCATGGTGAACTCGCCGAGTCCATGCCTTACTCAACGAGTTAGCTGGTCAGAAAGAGGGAAAATCAGGATTTTGTGCTCTTTTGGCTGTGGGATAGTTACCAAAACGTTTTTTTATTGATAAATCAGATTTTTATGATATTGGGTGATTATCTCTGTCAAAATTAAAGATAAATTCATATTAGTTAGATAATTATTTCCTTATATGATTAGATTTAATTATTTGAATTATTTGGTGAATTATCTTGCAAGAATTTGGACTAGGTCAAATTAGATAACCACCAATTAATTGTTAATTGCCTTATTTGAATTTTGTGATCTAGAACATTCTTGACAAATTTTGGAAAAGTTTCAAATTAATCCCTTTAGGTTTTATAGTTTAAATTTGAACTTAAAAGTTTTGTTTTTGAAATTTAAATAAGTTAAACCCTAATGTTTTGAAATTTTTCAAAACTTGCCCTCAAGTTTTGGAATTAAAAAGTTTATTAAAAGTTTAATTTAGAAATGTTAAATTCTAAAACCCTAGTATTGTTTTTAAAAGTTCAAATCACACCCTTATGGTTTTATTAATTAATTATGGTGTATAATTAAAAGAGATTTAATAAATCCATAAAGTTTTGGTTAACATTTAGTTAAATTAAAAGTATAATTTATTAAATTAGACCACTAGTATTTTATAAGTGTAAAATACACCCTATACTATATATAACATTAAAAGTCTAATATTATATATGTATGAGTAAACAGTCAGTCTTACCATTAGTAGGCCTCATTCACAAAGCTAGTCTATAAGGGGTGTTTAAGGAAATTGCCTATAAAATGGCGATTGAATGGGTACCCACTCTTGACTAGTGGAGGGTCGTTTGTGGAACGGGTAGCATACGACATAAACCTTCCATTATAAGTATAATGAAGTAAAAAAGTAACTAAATGCTTTTACAAAATTCCCAATCTTAGTTACTTTAGGCAAAACTGAATTGATGCAATTCCATGAAATTACACTTTGTGCCCTTGCGAAGACGTTAGTGGAGCGTGTGTGGTTAACCAGGACACTAAATGGTTCTAAGCAAAGGTAGCAAAGGGTGACTCATTGTTTGTCATAGTTCGGTGGAGCGTGTGTGGTTAACCGGCATATCGAATAGGTGATTGTAACATTGAGGGCACCATGTAAGTTTGCATGGTTATTCACACCCTGTTTTGTGATCCTCGGCATCCCAGTCACAAATCGAGGGGCATATCGAGATTTAAACATGCCATTGAAAAGTTCAATGAATCTCAAAAGATCTAGGAATTTTCAATTGATTTAAAACTTAAATTTCTTTCTCGTTTTTCATGGTGGAAATTGGTAAATCGTCATTTTTACCTACCTTCAAATATTCTGCAACTGGATTACGACATCCCTCTTCTAGGTTGTAGAGTATTGTGTTGGATCCTAGCCTCGATGTTTCATTTGGGTGTCACATCGAGGATTCTAATCAACTTAACTTGAATTTTCTCCCGTTTTGTAGATGTCAAAGTATGACAACTATGGTCTTCCCAAATCCCATGGAACAAGCTTTCCAAATGATGATGATGTTCCACGATATGATCGAGGAACAAGAGATCATGCTTCACTTCCTCCACCTCCTCCAATTATTCTCCCTAACCCACATGTTCAAAGTCTAGAAAAATTCAAGCTCACTCAAGCCCTTTTGGCAAGTAAACATGGAAAACCTGTGTGTGTACACATCTTAGAGATAAAGTCACACATTAACAGGTTAAGGATGTTGGGTGTCGAGATTTCAAGTAAGTTGGCTGTTGACTGGGTTCTTCAGTCGCTTCCTGAATCATATAGTGAGTTCGTTAGAGAGTACTATATGACGGATCATGATGTGACCCTCATTGATTTTACCTATATGCTTATAGCTGCTGAATCAACAATGATTTGGCAAGCTGGTCGAGCAAATTTGTCCGGTAAATGAAACTCCCAAACTTCAATGGATATTGAAAATGGTGACATTGGAGATCCAGAAAAGGTAAATTCTGATATAGTTCCTTCTGCCATTCCAAAATAGTCTACTTGCTTCTATTGCCAAGAGAAGGGGCATTGGAGACGAAGCTGCCCTATTTACCTAAAAGATCTAAGAGATGGGAGAGTCAAAATGTATGGCTCTACTTTTGGTAAAATCCATTAACTAACTCTTTTAAGTTCCTATTCTAGATTCTTGATACATGATGTGATAAGATTACATTTTGATGTTTTGTAGGATCGAAGAAAAGAAAGGAAGTTTAAGGGAAGAAGTGAGCTGAATCTAATCGTGAAGAAATGGATTTCGATCGCATTGCTTGAAGATTAGATTCTTAAGCTACTACTTGGAGTTAGAATAGATTGCTTAGGAATATGTAACAACATAGTTTTTCAGTTGAATTGCATTGTAAGGAAAAAATTTTCCGCAATAAAATAAAATTTGATTTTATATTATTTATTTATCCTTGCAATGGCGTGTATGAACAATTGATGTTTGTAAGTTTCTATTATTAGCAATAATGGATTTGATTCTTAATTATGTTATTTGTGGAAAGGTCAAGAATTTACGAAATAGGGAAAGTTTCTCATCGCCTAAGTTTCAATTGGACAGAAACTTGAAATCATACAACTTGGTTGCATGATGAATGAGAAATTTCATATTTGGAAATTAGACTAATTCGTTGACAAAGTGTCAAGTGAAGGACTAGGAGATCGAGTAGACAAGGTTGTGTGTTGATCAAGTCCACCACAAGAGTAACAAAGATATTCGTCATGATTTACTAAGGTTGAGTAAATATGATTATACTTATGAGATTAAGTGTAATTCTCAGTTGATTGAAAGAGTTTCAATAAATAGCAGAATGAATAAAGAAGAATCAAGTAGGCAGAAAGATAAAAGTTTCTCTATTCTAAGAAGAAGGGAGAGTACCTTTTATTATGTTTTATGATAGGTCTTAATGATTAAGAACCATATCTCAATTGATCCTCTAAGTGAGTCTTAGTACAATTGTATGTCTAAGAAGAGAAATCAAAAAATTGAAGAAATGATTAAATCAAGAAGTCAATCATACTTTGTTCCAAAAACAAGTCTCAGAGTTAAGATTGTGAATTGAGTGACAAGTCTCAAGAAGGTTTATAACATTCATCAAATGTGAAATTTGGAAAAGGTTTTCTTATTCTTGCACATTTGAAATTGGAAAGTTGTGATGTCTTGGATAAGATAAAGACCAACTAGGACCAATTTTGTGAAGTGTTTAGTCTTGATATAAGCTACACTAACTCTTGAATATTTTTTTGTCAAGAAATGTTTATTGACAAGATAATCTTATATGTCAAGGAGTCAGTGGGAGTCTCAATGGTCTTGAAAGGTTTCAAGAACAAATCAAGAATAAGCCTTATCAATCATCACTAGCACACGACTTGAGGTTTATGACCTATCGTGTTGACATTATTTTGTTTCTGTGCCATTCCAATTGAGTTAATTATGCATGTAAGTTCTATGAGTTCTCAATTGAACGGATAAAAGGCAAGCACCTTGATCAATGAAAAGTACATTGATTTGAAAGGGTGAGCTGCTTAACTACTTGGAAGACATGGTGGGCACTCGGGTTATCATAAGGCAAGAAATCAAGATTGAGAAAGTTCAGTCCATATGAGTTTGGATTTGTCGCAAACTTTGGTTTTGACAAATTCACATGGATAGGAACATACACACCATAAAATCTAAGTGTCATAAGATTCCCTCCTTCATGAAAATGACTATGAGGAAATGCTTTCACTAAGAGAGATTTTAAGAAGATAGTGATTGTGAAAAATGTATTCTCGAATTCGATTATGGTAACGGTATCCCTTTCCATAATTCGAATTGTGAGATTTGGCAATTAGTCTGAATTGTTTAGACACACATATGAGCTATCTAAGGCAAAGGTGTATAAGTTTAAGAAGCTTAGATAAATGATTATCAAAGCATTAGGTATTAGAAATATGAACTTCAGAAATTCAATAAGTATTGTTTTCTAGTAGTTCAGTTGTTTTCTAAAACATGTCAAAGCTAGTGGGAGCATAAGTGTTGTGCTTATATGATTATAATCATCATGATAGTGGGAGCATAAATGTTGTGCTTGTATGATTATTAAGGCAAGTATTGCAAGTTAGCAATATTAATTATAGAAAACAAGAGTTATACTTTGCAAAGTGGTAAGGGTTGAAAAGTTGTTTTGCTATAATTAAGGGAGAGAATATTGTACTTCGGTTCAAAATCTAAAGCTTAGATTGAGAAATTTTAATAAATTTAGTCAAAGGATACATAGTGTGTTCTTAAATTTCGATTATGATTACGGTATCCCTCTTCATAGTTTGAATTGTAAGAACGAGACACATAAAATATCATGGCAGAAGATTGATAAAGTATCATATCTTTATGTAAAACATTATGCAAGGTGTCCCATACGCTTCGGGTATAGGATTGATTGCCAGTGCTATTATATTTGACCATTCTAAAATTTTCCAAATGTCTAGCGCATTTAGAGGGAAAAAGGACTAGAATCGGTTTTGACTAAAATAATTAAACAACTATCAAAGGACGATCCAAAGCTCGCTGAGGATTGGTCGCTTGTGAGTAGTTGGAAGTATGGTATTGGATGACATTATTATGAATAGATAAGATTCTATTAAGAATGAATTGTCATATGGCAAATATGGAAATGTTTCCATATTGGGAGTTGGATATTGAGAATCTATGTCTAGATTAGAAACTTTTATGCAAGAAGGATGTTCAAAGGAATATACTTTGAGTGAGAGACATCATATCTATAGAATTGTTTCTGATAGAGATTGGCCAAGTCTTGATGATTTTGAGCTATGACTTTACGAAAGAATCATTGCATAAAATGTTAGAATCTAGCATAAGTAACAAGAATTTGATATTCTTATACTTATGATAAGGATTGGGAGTTGTGAAATGAGTAAGATTGGAAATGTGTTCATTTGATCTATTTCACAAAGTAAGGACCGTAGGTAAACATTGTGTGCATGTTGAGAGCATGGGACAAGTGTAGTAATAATTTAAGTAAGAAGTTGATTACCCGAAACGACAAATAATGAGTAATCAATATGGTGATTAAATAAAATGTTTTATTTATACCCAGAGTTTGGGGACATATGGGATTAGTATTATTCTTGTGCTTCACTTTGCATGTTTTGACTTCCTGATTAATTAAATTGGTTCAGAACAATCAAAATTATTCGAACGGACCACAGTCGTTCATATGTTGGAAGTAGGTATGAATGAAGACTGTCGTGAATTGGTGTGTGGATTTTCTAAATTGTATTAGACATAAGCAAATGTTTTCTGCAACGTTCATGAGTGCTTATGAATATGATTTGAGCATTGGATTAAACCCACGCTCACTTGGATCACTTCATGGATTTTATCACGTGTGATTGGTGAGACGATAATATCTTATATTCTTGAAACCGAGATGTGTGAGTTGTATCTTGCGAGTCGGTTACACATTGATAATATGTAAACGTACCAGTAACTTGGTGTCATAAAACATATTGTTGTGTGTGATTCGGTAAGTGAGTGCAACCAAGCATTAAATCAAAGTTTATCCGTTCCTTTTATCCAAAGTGGGATGAAAGCGATATCTTTGGGCCCCTCGATGATTTAGTGATGACACATAAGCGCTTGGCCAAGCCGGGACTAATTTGATGTGTTTAATTGTAGTCTATTGTCAGTCGTCATAAATCGGAAATCGGGAAAACAGTATAGAGAGAATGATTTCAATGCATGTCTCACGTCTATGCGATATCTAGAATGGAGGAATATATGATCCTTTATCTAAAGGACACGCTTCTGATAAGATCAGAGTTGACAACGGCTTTTGAAAGCTAGGATTGTAGATCAGGATCTGAAGTCATACGTAGAATAGTTATTAGACTTATCCAAGTGGGAGACTATTGGATTAGTGTCTAAGTCCATAACTATTTTGGTATGTACTTGACCCGATTGTGCATGGTACTTTTGGGTTGCCTTCACCAAAGCAAGTTGATAGGATGAATTATGGAGAGAGAGGATTAATTACAATTTATAAATATATCATGAGAATAATATATTAAAGGAGAAATCATATTGTTTAATTAATATTAGTCAAGAATTAATTTTGTGGCTAAAAGATATTAATTTAATAAAGGGGGCTAGAACTGTCAATTGTGTGATAGTTGGATATTGGGCTAATGGACTCCATAAAGGACAGAGAGGACGAATTCTATAAAGAAACCCATTAGAAATCGTCCAAGGCCTCTAAGGAGGGAGTCCATGGGTTGCTTAGGGCCTAAGCAGTCAAATTACGGTTTCCTTATTAGATAACCCTAATAGCCTCACTATTTAAGGACCCATAGGGCACCAAAAACGTGGCCAAATGATTCCTTAGGGTTTCTACACGTTTTTTTGGGTGCCTCCTCTCTTATCATTCTTCATTCTCTTGCTCTTGGTGTTTGTGAGCCACTAAAGGAGTGACACTTGTGACTCTACGCTTTCTAAAGCCATTACAAAGGAGAATTTGAGATTGTTATTGCTACATAACAATCAAGGTAAGATCTAAACCCCAATCTTATGTTAATATGATTAATTGTATGCTAGATCTAGGGTTTATAGCTTTGGATATTCAATTGCATGTTCATTAGACAAACTAGATCCAAAAGCTATTAGGGTTTGCATGTACACCATAGGAATGATGTTATGCTCAAAACCCATGAGATCCTTAGGGTAGATCCTTAAGAATATAGAAGATAATGGGGATGGGAAATTGGGTTAATTGGTTGTGGGTTAAGGATATTGAGTATAATGTTGTAGGTTAAAAATCCTATGTACTCACTAGGTTTCCGAACCTGACTTACTCAATTCATTGTATCATAGGAAGCGGTATTAAAGATACATTATGCTGAGAGATTCAAGGAGTAACAGGCCACTAGTTTAATTACTGCAAGGCTTGTAATATTTCGATATGGTTATGTTTCTATATTGACAAAGACATCCCAACGTTTTATTATAAATAAAATACATTTCCTCGAAAATCATTTGATAATATCGTCATCATGTTTTTAGGAATAAATTCTGGAATATTATTTTTCAAAAGGGATACTCTGATTTTTAAACAAGCATAAAAAATCAGTCTTTTGTGGTCGTGAAATTGGGGATGTCAAAGGCGGTACATCTCAAGTTAAAAAGGTGTCTATCGAGGATAAACATATAATTTCATGCACCCTCCCGTAGCTAAGAAAATTCAATTCTCGCATAAGCTAGAATGAAACATTTTTCTCTCGTTATCCTGCCCGGAAGAAGCAAGAAACTCTCTAGTTGTAAGTTTATAAGTGTTGGCCACGAGGTTATGGATATTCCCCCATCCAATGTTATTGAAAATTTGGACAACTCCTTTAAGAAACCCTAATGCAACGATTTTTCTCATGTAGACGAACTTTGTTGAAAAAACTTTCCTTTGTGAACCTTTTTGTAGTTTATTACCGTCTATTTTTCACAGAACCTCAGGATGTTAGGTTCCTTGTTCCCTCCCCTAGCCAGAGCTTTTCCTTTATCCATGGTCGAGCACTTTAGTGAGGTGGACATGACAAAACTACAATGAAATTACCAACCCAAATAGACCAACAATCCAAGTAAACCAAATAATTTAATTCAAACAAAATCGACTCCCTATGGACCAATAGATGAACCACTAAACCATTTCAAAACATGAATCCTAGACTAACTTGGTGCAATTTCATATATTTATCATTCAAAACATTAATGCAATGTATATAAAGTCAAGGAAAGAGTGTACCCCATTGGTGACTGTGAATCAAAAATTCGAAAATGCGCATGGAAAAGCATAAATTGAAATACTTGCAAACCCACACCCCAAGCTTGAAGCTTTGCCTAAAAACCCGCAAGAATGATTTCTCCGAGAAAATAAGAAGAATGCGAAAAGGATTGAATAATCTGACAAAATTTTCCGACAAGATTTCCAAGATATTTTCGTGGGCTTTTTAGCTTATACCAAGGGGAGCAAAATGGTGGCGTTGGAATATCGCGAGAGGTGATAGGAGATAGCAGAAAATTAGAAATTCTTACTAATGGTTTGATGAGAAATTGAGTTTTTGTGAATGAGATTGAAGTTTGTGAATGGTGGTTTGAGAGAGAAAGTTTGGAGAAGAAGAAAAAGAGTATGAACGGCTGCAAAGTTTTTAGGGCAAGGATGGTTTAATAAACGGTCAAACTTGGTAAAAAGCGAGTTAACATTGGTCAAAGACCCATGCATACCATTTATGGATGGCACGCGGACCATGTGTATTTGGTTGTGCTGATTCTATTGTCAAGTCAACGTGGTCAAGATACGCGATTGAAAGAATTCACGCTGTCTATTTGAACTTCATGCAGACTGTTTGTGGAAGGCACACAGAACATGTGAAATCGACTATGATGATACTAATTTCCAGTTTGGAAACAAACAAGATACACGGACGAAGGCCCATACACACGGACCTCATGAGGCTTAATTTGAACAAAAAATTTTATTTTCCAAAATTTTCCGGATTTGATCAAAATAAGCCCTGAGGTGTCCTAACATTCAAAATTCAGTAAAATTGGGATTCAAGAGGAGGGCGGATCTTTAATTTTTAAAAACGAACACTTTACAAGACACAAAAATGTTTTACAATAATTTATTTGGAACTGAAAAGATGAAAGCACAATGCTTTCCAAAAATGCCCCTCTTTAATGTCTTTGGAAAGACGGCTTACCACCTTCACTTTAGTAACTCAGGACATCCAAACGGATGACATCAGGACATTTTTATTGACACCCTCATAGATTGGCTTCAATCGATGCCCATTTAACTTGAATATTTGTCTCGTTTCTTCACTTTGAATCTTCACAACTCCATGCTTAAATACCTTGATCATAATGAATGGGCCAATCCATATTGACCTTAGCTTGCCCTAAAATAACTTCAATCTTGAATGGTGTAGCAAAACTTTGTGTCCCGGTTTAAAATATTTACGGATGATGGATTTATTAAGAAACACTTTGGTTTTCTACTTGTAGATCCTTGTGTTGTCATAGGAGTCATTCTTTAACTCTTCCAACTCTTGAAGTCAGAGCTTCCTATGCCGCCCTACCTCATCAATGGTTAAGTTGCATTGCTTGAATGTTGAAAATGCACGTTGCTCTAATTCTATAGGAAGATGACATGGATTTCCAAAAACCAATCTAAGTAGATATATGCCTATCAGGGTCTTCTAAGTAGGTCAGTATGCCCATAGGGCATCATCAAGCCTTATACTCCAATCCTTTCTTTAAGGATTCACTATTTTCTCAAGGACGAAATTGACTTCCCGATTCGAAACCTCCACTTGACCGTTTGTTTGGGGGTGATAGGTGGTCAGGACACGATGGGTTACATTGTACTTCTTTAAGAAAGCCTCCATTATATCATTGCAAAAATGCACCCCTCGATCACTAATGAAAGACCTAAGAACACTAAATCTCAAAATCACAATAGATTTTAAAATGTCGATAACTGTTTTGGCATCATCTGATCTTGTGTCTTTGGCTTCAACCCATTTGGAAACATAATCAACTGCGAGTAAGATGTAAATATTTCCAAATAAAATGGGAAACGGGCCCATAAAATCGATCCCCCATATATCAAAATTTTCACAAACAAGGACCAGATATTGTGGAATTTTGTAATTTTGATAATCATTCCATGTCATGTGGCATCGGTCACAACTTTTACAAAACAAGCAATCACGTGTCATGGTTGGCGAAAATAGTCCACATTCAAGAACTTTTCTCAAACTTTTATTAGGTCTGATGTGTCCCCCACAAGAAAGTTCATGACAAATTTGTAAAATAGATCGATGCTCTTGTTGGGGTACACATCTCCTCATGATTTGATCTAGACAATGATTCCACAAATAAGGCTCATCACAGATAATATTCTTTATCAATTTTTATTTTATCTTTTTGAGCTTGAATGAATATGTTGTGACACTTTTTTGTGGTAAGGGTAAAAGGATGCTCATCCAGAAACTCCTCCTGCAATGGGATAGGAGTTTCATTTGAAATGATCTGTCTTAGATGATCGACATCAAGATTTTCGCATCCGCTCTTGTCCCAAATCTCCAAATCAAATTCTTGCAATAGTAAGATCCACTGAATGACTCTTGGCTTTGCATCTTTCTTTTTCATCAAGTACTTGAGAGTCGCATGATCCAAATACACAATGACTTTATTACCAAATAGACATTGCATCTTTCTTTTTCAATGTTCTTTGTGCATCCCGACATGGTTTGCACTTATCTTCCATGAAAATCTCATGCATACAAGTGGAGGGACTCAACACTTTAATATTTTCAATTGTCGAACACATAACTTCTTTGTGCTCCTTCAACACTTCGTGTAGTTTCTCTTCTTTGAACTCTGTTAAATGAGTGGAGATGATAACCGGAAGAGTCCCGTTCCTTCCCAAATAATCATACTTCAAGTGTTGAGGTAAAACTTTAGCTCCAATTCTGGTGTTTGATTAATGAAAGGTGGCAACTCTGTGTCAGTTTGAGGAAACTCAACTTGATTGACATCAAATTATGTAGTATTTTTGACCTCCAAATTGTTAACCAACTTTTTAATTTCTGGATCCAAAGAATAGAGCTTCAATTTCTTGGCTAGCTTCACACAAGCAAACCGTTTTCTTAGAATCATCTCCAACATTTCACTATTTGTCAACTCAAACAACTCTTGGGTTAGTGGTTCAACAATGTAATGACATAAATTTTCAAAACAATTTTTCACATTTAAAACATACTTTCATTCATAATAGTTATAAAAATATCATTTATATCACATATCAATCCATAACACTACATCCCAAGATCAAAACATATCCAAACCCATCGGTGTGTGTACGAGTCAAGCCGGCACCTTCCCGCGATCGTCACCAGTACCTGAAACACATAACACAACACTGTAAGTATAAATACTTAGTGAGTTCCCCAAAATACCACATACCACACATACGCCTTTCTAGGCCATACTCTATGGGATCTTCCGATCCAGGTGTCTCTGGGGATTTCCGTCCCGCACTCCGGTAGACCTTATGGTCTTAAACGGTTGAGCCGCTTCTCCAACTTCCAGATCTGACTCCCTCAAAACCTCTTATTCCATAAAGTCGGAACCTTTAAGCCTTTGCATGGCTGTAAAGGCCCTCACACCCTCAAAACACCTTTCCTCTTTCCAAATTAAGTCCATATCTCATGCATGACTCAATATCCACGACCAAGATTGGATTTTTATGAACTTTCATCACATAATACACTGGAAAAGGCCAGATCTAAGCTTATGGAGACCCTTTGCACAAAAAGTCTCCACCTTTGAACCAAAAACCCTAAAAACGGGTCCATAAACAAAACTCATGAAATGCAAGGAAAGCTTTGAGCTTTTTACCTCAAAAAGGAGCTCCAACCTCTATAGAACTCTGATATACTCTTGCTCTCCAACTTCTAGCTCCAACAATGGCTTCCTCTTCTCATTCTTCACCTTAAGAAGGCACCTTCAAGCTGAGTTTCGGGATGTTACAAACAACATCAACAAAATACAAGGATCAGACATCACTAGGGTATCTCATAGCATGATAAATATTAAATATTGTTGTTTCACCATGAGACTCTATCATTAAGTTACCCGCATGGACATCAATTTTTGTTCTAGCTATTTTCAAAAATGGTCTTCCAAGCGAGATTAGAGCCGATTTAGAGGAAATTCGTTCCTCTATATCAATCACATAGAAACCCATCGGGAACACGAATTAAGACCTTTCCAAGATTGATATCTAAGCTAGATGAAAGTTCTTTAAGCATTAAGAACTTAATGGAACTTTTGGGTGGTTGATGAGTACGATGGGCGTACCCTTTAGGTACACACGACGTAATTGGTTTAGCCTGTGTCCCGTTTCGGTGATAGTCTTGTATGCTAGGAGTATGCATGGTGTACGCATTGTGTACTCACCTAAAGCCTATTTCGGCCAGTTTAGGCCTTGGGCCTTGGGCCATGGTTAGTTATATCCAAAATACGAAGGGTATAATGGTATTTTATCCTTTGTAATAGAGATTATGATTTGGACCTTTATTTGTTTATTATTACCCTAAATAGTGACCAGGGTTGGTTTAAATGTATTTAGTGTGAGGGGTCATTGTAGTAACAGCATGTGTGTGCGATTATTTATCATCGGATTGAGGTGAGTCTCTTCACTGTGCTCATAGGTCGAAGGCTCTAATATCGAAGCACTAGATGATGCTAGTAGGATGCTAGTTGTATGTATTATACTTGCATGTTTTGTATGTTGGGCGGAGCCCATTATATGAGTTAGTGCGATGCCTATCATTGTGCAGGGCCTATTATGCGAGTTAGGGCGAGGCCTGTTGTACTCAATAGGTGGGGCCCGTTATGCAAGTTAGGGTAAGGCCTGCTATACTCATTATATGGGGCTCGATGATTTTATGGTGTGTGGTATTTTGGGGAACTCACTAAGCTTTGTGCTTACAGTTTAAGTTTATGTTTTAGGTGTTGGATAAGGTGTGTAAGTCCATAACTATATTTCAGATGTACTTGACCCGACCCAACATGGTCCAATTGGGTTGCACTTCACCTGAACAATTTATGGACAATCTTTTGAAAAATGTAAGTTTATGATTTATTAATATATTATAAGTTCTAATATACTAATTTGAAATCATACTATTTAATTAGTATTGATCTAAAATTAATTACAGTTAATTTGGTGATAAAAAGGTGACTAATTAAATATGGGCTCTTGTATATATATACTATGGTCTATTGCTTGTTTAGAATGGGTTAGGCTTGCATGGAAAGTCCATGGATAATCCATGGAGCTTTAACCCATGGATCTCATGGAAATGAAAGGTCATGGGTATTAGGGTTTACATGAATGTAACCCTAATCCACCACACTATATGAAGGGGTCCTTGGCACTTGAAATGGCACTAGTTTTGTGTATGAATTAAAGTGTGGCCGATTTCAAGAAGAGTGTATCTATGCTCTCAAGTTTCCAATGTTTGTGGTGATTTGTGACTTCCATTTGAGGCATCTACATTATCGGTGCTAGGCTCTCAAACTCTAAGCAATCAATCACTACTAAAAGGTATGTCATTCTACTAGTGTTTTATGATTCAAGTACCCCATAACATGCTAGCTAGGATGTAAACCTTGGAAAATTATTATTTGCATGTATCTTAGAGAAAACATAGATGTAAGGTTTCTAGGGTTGCATGTACACCATAGGGGTGTTAGAATCCTCAAAACCCTTCAGTGGTATCAGAGCCTAGGCTTGTTTTCTTGATACTTGATGTAAACTTGTTAAGAAAATCGATAAATATGCTTTCTTCCAGAGTAAACTCGCCGAGTCCATGGGGGGACTCGATGAGTCTATGTTTTAATTCATCCTACTCGTTGAGTAGGTTCATTCACTCGACGAGTACGAGGCCCTGAATGCAAATTTTCGAGTTTTGCTGCTGGAAATGGACTAGAAACAATACCCTAAAATATTTTGGTCTGATAAAACTTGTTTTAGATGGTGTAATGGTTATGCTAATCCATTTACAATGGCTATTAGCAAAATTTCAAGTTTTTATGGTTTATTTATGATTCTTGAAATTGTTGATACGAATGTTCATGAACTTATGAGTTTAGAAGATCATAGGAATTATTTGCAAATAGTTTGTTAGTTTAATTCTTGATCTTGATGTGTTTTAATGGAATCCATAATTTGTCCTCAAGTTATGCATTACCAAAAGTCACTCTTTTAAATTCCATTAAAGAAACACATAAGTTACATGAAAATGAAGAGTCTTCATTTTAATAAATCATTAACTCATAAGTTATGAAGTTGAAAAGTTTTGAAAGTTACAAAACTTGCCCTCAAGTTTTGGAACATGTAAAGTCTCACACATTTTAGAAAACTTTAGTTCCAACCCCTAGAATTTTAAAAGTTAAAATTCAACCCTTATGCTTTATAATATTATAAGTTTATATATATATATATATATATATATATATATATATATATATATATGTGTGTGTGTGTGTGTGTATGTATGTATAAGAACAAGTCGTTTTACCGTTAGTAGGCCTCATTAACGAATCTGGTCTATAAGGGGGTATAAGGTTGTTGCCTATATAATAGCAGCTTAATGGGTGTCCACTCTCACCCACCGCTTCCTTGACTAATGGAGGGTCATTAGACGAACGGGTAGGACAATGACTTTAATCCTCATTAAAAGTATGAGGATTGTAAAGTAAGTAAATGTTTTTATAAATTCCCAATTTTAGTTACTTTAGGAAAATGTGAACAAGGTGCTAACCCATGAAATTACACTTTTCACTTTGCTTAAGTTGTTAGTGGAATGTGTGTGGTTAACCGACACACTAACCTAGACTTAACAACGTAGGCAAACGGTGGCTTAAGGTTTATCA
The DNA here is from genome assembly GCF_002870075.4 of Lactuca sativa. Lineage (NCBI taxonomy): Eukaryota > Viridiplantae > Streptophyta > Magnoliopsida > Asterales > Asteraceae > Lactuca > Lactuca sativa. The sequence goes on from NC_056625.2 coordinate 193,206,527, forward strand.
TAGATCGGCGGAGCACGTGTGGTTAATCGACACATCAATTAGGTGATAAACATTAAGAGTACCAAGTAATTTGCATGGTTACTTCATACCTTGTTTTGTGATCCTCGACATCGAGTCACAAAACTTGAAGGGCACACTCGAGATTGAAACATGCCATTGAAAAGTTCAATGAATCTCAAAGAATCTAGGAGTTTGAAAACCAATTAAAACCTAATAATTTATTTCGCTTTTCATGGTGGAAATTGGTGAATCGTCATTCACATACCTTTAAATATTTTATAGCTTGGATTACGACATCCCTCTTCTAAGTTATAAAATATTGTGTTGGTTCCTAGCCTTAATATTACATTTGGGTGTCTTATTAAGGACAATATTTATATCTAATCTAATCTTGTCTTTCTTTTTCAGATGTCTTCAAACAATGCTACTTTTAGATCAAAGCCTACCGGCTCCTTCTCTCTCATGAACCTTTGTGGTAGAGTCATTTTCGATGGTTGCAACTTTATGGATTGGATCGGGAACTTCAGGATGGTCACTTGTTATGAGGACAAGGAATATGTCCTCGACAAGGAGCTTAAGGAACTGGACGAGTCTTCTGCTACTCCCGAGGATATCACTGAATTCCGGGCACATGAGAGAGATGCCACCAAAGTGGCATGTATCATGTTGGCCATGATAACATCCGAGCTCCAAAAGTCCTTTAAGGACTATTACCCTTTTGAGATGCCTTCAAAGAGGTAGGTGGAGTTCTATATTGATCTATGTCATACCCCGAAACCCAAGGCGGAAACATTTCCAGGGCAGACTCCACGTTGTGTATCAAGTCCAATGTACATAGTAAGCAAAGTAAACAAGCATTACATTACATAATAGAATTTACATTTGTTTTAAAGTAAAACGGGTCTTCTATGCAATCCGTCTTCACCAAAAGGAGTCATCGGGTACCTGTCTAATGCGGACCTGAGATTACAAGCAGTTTGAAAATCAGCATAAAGCTGGTGAGTTCATAAGCAGTTTTGTTTTCTGAAAATGTATTTGTTTCCTTTCTGTTTTCTGAAAAGTTATACACCAAGAAAATCCCATATTTTCTTAAAAGTTGGTTACCAATCCGAAATGTAATGTAAAAGGTGTATACCGAAAACCTGGTTATCATTGTGAAATGTATTAGTTTTAACATGTATATAAAACTAATATGTACAAAGTAAACTAGTTACTTTATTCATTATTACGATCAAGTAAATCTCTATTATCCAAATTGCGAGTTCCGTAACCATACGATAGACTAGATATGGAAATAAGTAGTCCACATCACCTTATGACTTTCGTCACCCTTGAACCTTTTGGTTCGTCTGTAGCTAGCAGCCAGGTGTAGGGTAGTCAGCCCCGTATAGATCTATACACTCAAGTCACGCTCCCTCTCTAAGAGATTCTGGTTATAGTGGCGGTCCTCCACTCGCGTATCTCTGTGGAGTGTTCTCCAAGGACGTGTCTCCAATTTATAGGAATAACAAATTTACTAGTAATAATACAGAAATATATTGTTACAAACAATGATCCTCCACTCGCGTATCTCTGTGCAGTGTTATCGAGGACAAAACAGTGTACTAAGTTTTATGTTCAAAGTTCAAAGATTATGCTTTTAACTGTTATAATGTGGAAAACCATTTGTGAAAATATAAATATAACAATTTATAATGTTTTTCACAAATAGAACGATAATGGGTTCTGCAAGTTCAAACGGTCGTTTGTTACGACTGTTAGTGTTAAAAGCATATGAAGTATGAAATGTAACACATGTAAAACAAGTTTTGAGTACAAGTATTCCTTGTACTTTGCTTGTATTCTCCCCTTGAAAACAGTGAAAAACATTGAAAAAGGGTAGGGGTATGAACTCACCAGGCGAGAAAACGTGACAGTTTGGATGCTAAGTATCGGTTCGAGGCTTGATAACGCGCGAGGTTCGTATGTAATATGAAATGATATACAAAGTTATCTAATTAGACTTTGAATCACTAATTAGATATGATTATACACTCCAAGACGCGAAAACACTTCAAATTAAGTGTTTGGAGTGACCCGGGTGACATCTACGGACGTATAGGGCTTTGGATAATGTGTTTACTCTTCAAGAGTAAACTCCCTATGGAGTTTTCGGCCCTAAGACCAACTCCACATGAGTTCACGGCCGTGAACTCATGGATGAGGGGTTTTATGATGCTAAATGGTCAAATAACACTTGGGGAAGGTTGCTATGATTTAATCTAAGGCATAGGAATGGATTAAATCAACAAATGGACCATTTATTGGAGTTTACGGTAGTAAACTAAGAGTTTATGGCCGTAAACTCTCCCACACACAATCCTTTGATGTTTTGGTGGTCCTAGGTCCTTACAAGAGTTTCTAGTTAATTCTACAAGCCATGGAATGAGTTTAAGGCACCATTTGACCTTGATTTAGGAGTTTACGGCCTAAGAACCCATTCTTGGGGGGGTTTACGGCCGTGAACTCCCAAAGGGATGGCTTTCATCATGTTTAAGGCTCCTAAATCGATTGTGGTTGGTTCTAGAATTTAATCCAAAGCTATTGGTGTGTTTAAGTGGCATTTAAACACTCAAATTTGAGTTTACTCCCCATGATGATGAGTTTACGGCCCAAGCATGTTCTTGGGCAGTAAACTCATGTTTACTCCTCAAAATTTGGATTCAAGGTGTTCTAAGTTCATCCCCTTAAGTCACTTAGCCATATCTAAGCTCCAAAGATGGATTGGAAGGGTTTTAAGGTTCAAAAACCCCCTTTATGTGTGTTTTCGGCCCAAGCATATTCTAGGGCCGTAAACACATGAAAATGGTCCTTTTTCAAAGATTAAGCACGAATTTGAAGGCCAAGGATGCTAGTCTATGAGTTAGGGGAGTTACCTTGATGAATTGGAGCCTTAATTTGATGATTTTGGACCTTAAGTTTGGATTGAGGAGAGTGGTTAGAGAGAGAGTAGTGAGAGAGTGCAAAAGTTTAAATGGAAGCTTACTCCACTTTAAATATGTTCCAAGTTCGGGACACGGTGGAATTCTACCCGATACCGACGTTAGACGTGGCTTTTGGTCGCACCCGATTAAGTTGCCGTAACCCGATATGGTCGATTCTAAAATTTACAAAATTTTAATTTAGAATATTTTCTTGAGTTATTATCATGATTGAACACCCATTAAGTCATAATAAACAACCTAAATTTTATGACTTAATTTAATAACGAAAACGGAAATAATTCGAAAACGACGAATATATTAACGGAACGAGTTACAATAATGGAAAGAATTTCGGGTTTTCACAATCTAGTTCCAGGTGCGGCTCAGATAGCCAATGCACCTTATCGGTTAGCACTGCTAGAGAAGTTTGAGTTGTCTACACAGCTGAACGAGTTGTTAGAAAATGGGTTTATCAAGCTGAATTTTTCACCCTGGGGAGTGCCGATTTTGTCCATGAAGAAGAAAGATTGTTCCATTAGGATGTGCATCGACTATCGAGAGCTAAACAAGTTGATGATGAAGAATCGTTATCTGCTTCTCATGATTGATGATTTGTTCGACCAATTGCAGGGTGCGTCTTAGTTCTCCAAAATTGATTTGCGTTCAGGCTATCATCAGATGAGGTTTCAAGATGAGGATGTTCAGAAGACTGCCTTCAGGACTTTTTATGGTTATTATGCGTTCATAGTGATGCCTTTTGGGCTCACCAATGCACCAGCAGTGTTCATGGATCTCTTGAACTGGGTTTGCAGACTAATATTGTATTGGTTAGTGATTGTGTTTATTGAAGATAGCTTGGTCTATTCGAAGACCAAGGAGCATCATAAGGATCATCTACGATAAGTTCTGGAGACTCTAAGAAGGGAGAGGCTATATGCCAAATTCTCCAAGTACGAGTTGTGGTTGCTTTTGGTGCAGTCTCTGGGGTAACTTTTCAACTAACAGGGTATATTGGTCGATCTGGCCAAGATCGAGTTAGTGATACAGTGGCAGGTTCTGAGGTCTACATCCATTTCTTGTTTCCTTGCTTTATTTGGGTATTATTGAGAATTTCTCCAGGATCACAGTTCTGTTGATCATGTTGACGATGAAGTCTGGTATTTTTCGTTGGGGGCATGAGCAACAAATGATGTTTGAGAGTTTAAGGCAGAAGTTGTGTGAGGCTCCAATCTTGACAATGCCAGAGGCTATGGATGATTTCATGGTATATGGTGATGCGTCGATTGTGGGATTTGGTGTTGTTTTGATGCAGATGGGTTGTGTGATACTTTATGCTAAAAGCCAGTTGAAGCTTCATAAGGCGAATTATCCCACTCATGATTTGGAGTTGGAGGCGGTGATTTTCTCCCTCAATATTAAGTGTCATTACTTCTATGGGGTTGGTTGTATCATCTACATGGACCATAAGAGTTTGAGGTATTTGATGGATCAGCCAAATTTGAACATGAGGAAGTGCAGGTTGCTCGATGTGGTGTAGGATTATGATTGTGAGATCCTTTATCACCCTAGGAAAGCCAACGTGGTGGCTAATGCTCTTAGCCGCAACGCGGATGGTACTCTGATCAGGGATGCGTGTATGAGGATGATGGTGATTACCCCACTCTTGGAGCAGATTCATCAGGCTCAGCTGGATTCTATGAAAGAGAAGCACTGGAAGAGTGAGTGTATAGTCGGTCAGGTTTCCTCTTTTGATTATGATAGTCGGGGATTATTGAGTCTTTATCAGAGAGTTTGGGTTCCATATTTTGGGGCTACGTAGTAGATTTTGATGGAGGAGGTGCATAAGTCAACATTTTCTATTCATCCGGGAGCAAAAAAGATGTATAGAGACCTCCAACTTGATTATTGGTGGCCTTGCTGTTAGGGTGCAAATTTCTCCTTGGATGTGGCTTACTCTTTTGTGATGTGTAATGGATTAAGTCTTTCCTATAAATAGGAAGTGAGAGACTCCCACTTATGTAAGAACTATAATAAGACCCATTTGAGAGATTAGTTTAGTGAGAGAATTAACATTACCTAGTTGTATAATTACTATTCTAGTGAAGCTTAAAATGATTTTATTTACTCTTAGTGTTCTTGATGATTGATTAATTCACTTGATCTTTACTATTCTACACATGTCATCATAAGCTAGGTCACTACAATTGGTTTTAGAGCGGGTCTTTGAAGATCGAAGTGATTTTTGAAGAAACGGTTCTCGATTTGACAACAATCAACACAAATTGAACAATTTATGGTCAGTCCCTCGATTTCTCTCATAATCTCTCGGAATCATGTTCTTATCATCGGTTAATAGTTCATTTTGATTCTAGTTGGATTTATTTCATTTCAAGCCCATTTGGATGATCCAGTTCTTTTTTTTGGTTTAGCCTGAAACCTACCAAATCAAAATATGTTCATTGTTCATTTGAACCAAAAATCTAGTCCAATTCACGTGATTCATATATTTGAGCCCAAATTAGTAGTCAGTTACTCTACTGTTCACTAGATCCTTTGTGAGCCCAAAATGATATTTGCTCATTCTTATTCATCATCAAAATAATATCTAATCGTTCTTATTCCGCACATTAACAATCAAGAAAACATATTTTTCTTTATATCATAAGTCACTCGTATCAATATATCTTGTCCAATCGGTGTCAAATTTTATTCATTTTTTGACTTGAGATATCTTCAATTGATTTTATTATGGGTTATCGGTTTATCCATTCAATCGATGTTTTAGTGCTTTGATTGAATTTTGAAGATTTTTCTGAATTGACCAAATTTATTTAACATCCCAATTTTCATGACCGAAAATTTCATTTTAAATTAAGTAGCATATAAATTTTGTTTACATTGTTTACTGAAAAACATCATCAATATCATATCAATCCATTATCTCATAAGTCAAATGTCATAAAACATGTTGTGGAACAATAATAATGTCAGAGTACAATCCCATGGATCCCAAAACGCAGAAATCATATGTGTGTATGATGCGCTACTACATTTCCAGCTCCTTCCCCTTCGATGAAGAGGTACCTGAAAACAAAACTGAAAAATGTAAGCATGAAGCTTAGTGAGTTCCCCCACCATATCACATACCATATAACATGCATAGTGCCAAGCAATTCTGGGGTGCCTAACTAACCCATGTCAAGCCGTTTTGGGGTGCTTGACTTACCCAGGTCAAGCCATTATGGGGTACTTGAATTACCCACGTCAATCCATTCTGGGGTGCTTGACTTACCCGTCGGTTTATCTCAACCGACCACTGGGGACTATTTCACCCCCTACCACTACGACATAATAACATAACTTAAATATACTGCTAGGCATGCATGGGTACTTACCACACCTTCAGTATCTCTCAACCGTTATCCGGGGACTATTTCACCGCTACTACTACTAACACATATAACACAGCATCCTAGAACATAAATCATATCAGATATTGGCAAACCAGATGATTATCACAAAGACAATAATCTCATACATAATCACCTACTAGTGGGTCGACATTGGTGCCTTACACCCACCTCTACTGGAAGGTAACTTACCGTTAAAGCGGAGTGTCGAATCCCACAGAAAGTGATCTCTAACAGCTGATCCGATGACTCCTGGCTATCATAATCATAATGACACTCAATCAGAATCTATAGTACTCCTTAGGGTAAAATGACCATTTTACCCCCTTGGCCTAAATTGAACCATTCATAAGGCCCAATGCTAACATATTAAATCCAATACACCCATGGCCCATCAAAGGCTCCCTGAGGGCCCACCAATGGCCCAATTTTTCTAAATTGGGCCCAACCCTTCAAGTGGGCCTTTTCACAATTCTAATAAGTCCTTATCCCAAAATGAAATAATCTTGAGTGGCCGAATATGGCCTAAAAGGCCCAATACATCTAATTCCAAATTCCCAGGCCCAGAACTATAATCCACAGTAGGCCACGGGGCCCAATAGTTCAGTCCCAATCCCTTAAGGCCCAAAAATCGCAATATAGCTACTTTGCATGCGTACGCGCCGGCTACTTGGCATGTATGCCCAGCGTACGCTGGCCTTGATCAAAACTAGGAGTTGACCCAGTACGTGTAGCGTACCATGGTGTACGCTTAGCGTACTGGCGAGCTTTCTTGGGACTTCATTTATGACTTAATCCATTAAGTCTTTACATCCAATTTTATGTACTTGCATGCATGGTTAGGGTCAAAACATCATTTTGGTCCTTTTAACAAGCTTTATGACCATCAAACACATGCATGGCTGTGGCTTAGCCATCAAGGTCCTATTTTTATGACTCTTAGTTCCTCTAAGAGCCCAAAAGGACAACTCTTATGGCATGAAATCATTAAGATGCAAGAAGCCTCAACAATGGAGTCGAAAAGTGACTTTAAACACTCCTATAAACAAATCTAAGCATGCAGTTGTCAAGTTTGGAACTTGATACCTCAAAAGAGTCAGAAATGATGTCAATCTCCTGGATCTACAAGCTCTTTGTGAATCCTTGTCCTTCTTCAAGCTCCTTTCTCTTCCAAAGCACAAAAACTACACCAAGATACTCTCAAATAGCTTCTAAATTACAAGGACATACACATATGGGTTAGGGTTTTCGTGGTGGATGCCTAGAGGTGAGAGGGAGGTTGGACCAAAGGCATAAGGTCCTTTATATAGGGATCAACCCCTAAAACTTAGGGTTTTAGACTCTGCGTGCATATGTTGTGTGTACGCTTTGGTACGTTGGGCGTATGTGTATGGCCTCGCCACCCAATCCTCTTAAGTACATTGTGCATACCTGGCATGGTACACCCTGCATAATTGTGACAGCCCGGTATTTTTCAAACCAATGTAACATTCAAAAAGTCGAATATAATGAACTATTTAGAATCAAAGAAATCAGCGTAAAAAATGAAGTGTTCTAAAATCTAAATTGGGATGCATAAAGTGTTAGATATCGTGCCAAGGTTTCCAAAATGTAAAGAACACTCAAATCCGAGTTATAATGAAGAAGTTATGACCAATCTAAAATCCACGACACATCCAGTAAAACACTGATAAGCATAAAAAGTAAAACTTCAATAAAATACTTTTTAGCCTTAGGCACTTAAACGAAAGTCCTAAATTACGGCAATCCGTGAGCATGCATAAAAAGCACGCCCAAATCTGACTTCGTATGAAGAAGTTACGATTTTTCTATGTTTCGGAACGGCGGTAGACAGCTAAAAACTCGGGATAAAGATCGAGCGATTTTTAGCCGACACAACCTAAACGAGAGTTGAAGGTCTCTACAATATTAGTACAATGGTAAAAAGACAGAAAAAAACGGACATCAAGTAAAGAAGTTATGAATTTTTAACGAAATTACCTTGCCCCAGCCTATTTAAAATAAAATAATAAAAATTAAAATCAAAATTAGCCAACGAAGTCTAAATGAAAGTTGTAGAGTATATTCTCACCTTCACGTGGATATAAAGAACGTCAAAAACAGAGCTCGTATGAGAAAGTTATGCATTTTTGAAGTTTTTGGCACGCATTACGAAGCTTATCCGAAGGAGTACGCCAAGCGTACTTCGGAGTACGCCCAACATACGAGATGCATGGACTCGGACCAGCCACGTCACCCCAACACCCTCTACGACAGTCCCATCTGAAGACCAGAGACCGGAGATGTCATCGCTGACGTACGCCCCGCATATGAGGGTACGCCCAACGTACTTCGGAGTACGCCCAGGTACGAAGCCTGGTAGCCCACCTATAAATACCTTGCGAGACCTCCGACTTTCCTTGCTCATTTCTCTATTCTCTCTCACTTTTACTCCCCGTTTAGCATCCCGAGACGATCCCGACTTCTCGGTTTCATACATCAGTCCCGACGAAGGTACGAAGCTCCGAGATTCCCAAGAATCACACCACTTTCCAGTCGAAGTGCCACCCGAGAAAAAGCTCGTTTTCTTCGAATCGTCACACTTTCCAAGTGAGTTCCTACCCCTACATTTTCACGTCTTTTCATGTTTTAAGGGGGAAATACAAGTGCAGTACAAGAGAAACTCATCGTTTTATACAAATCCAAATACACCACCTACATTTTTTTATAAATGGTAAATAACTTCGATATCAATGTTTTAATACAAATTTGGCATTACATCGAGTTTTTATCACCAAATGGTACACACTTTCAAAAAAACTATAATGGGTATAGTTTACAAGTTCTTCATTACATCTTTACGTAAACATAGTGAAAATGAAATACTTTCATCTACATGAAATATAGACTTTTTTTTTTCATAAATATATCAATACTAAGTGTTGTGAGACATTCAACTCCAACGTACTCTCAAGTACGCATTTCAAGCCCTGTATTATAAACCATAATCTCTTGGAGGGAGAGCATGACACTTGTGTATAGATCTATACGGGATTGACAATCCCGCACCTAAACTGTTAGCTATTGTTAGACCGGTAGGTCTGGGGTGACAAACGTCACAACACTACAACGCCTGAAGAACGTTGTTATAGGCGGTCTGGGTCAATTGCATGGTTATAAAACTCACACGGAAGTATTAAAATAAGTTTGATTTACGAGACTCTTGAATGCGTTCAGTAAATACATTATTTGGGTATAAATACACTTTCACCATTTTTAGCACGAAAGATATTATTGCACTCCAGCCTTTGGAACTTTTTCTAACTATGTGTAGAAAATATTGGATTTTCTGGGAACACGTTCAGTTACTTTTGCTAAAGGAAATACGAATTTTCAGTACAAAAACGCTTATGAACTCACCAACTTAATTGTTGACACTTTTTCAAAACTACTTATATTTCTCAGGGAATCAGTAATACAGGTAACCATCAACTTTTGGTGAAGGAGCGCTAAGGCGTCTATTATCAAAACATTTTAAATCATCATATTTGTAATATTCTTTTAAAACATGTGTTACACGCAACAATGTAAGCTTTTATTATATTTGGGGGTGTGGCAGATTGGTATCAAAGCATTGTTTATAGTGAACTAAGTATATCGAAGCATATAAGATATATAAACTATAAATGCAATGGGACGAAAAAAAACCATCTGACAAAACGTTTTCATAAACGATACTTTTAATAAATTAAAATGATATATATATATATATATATATATATATATATATATATATATATAATTATAAGTACACGCATGCATAGGTCTCGTGTCATAGCAAAGTTTTATAAAAAGTATTAAGGCAAGTTGCGACACTACGACTAGGCCTCGGGGTATGTAATCAAATCGAGAATAAATATAACCTGATCAACTATATTTATCCTGGATGTGACCAACTTATGTCGAGGAATGGTCGTAGTGGGCAACAAGTCGAAAACTTACAAAATAAAATACTAGAATCAAACTTACAAATTTGAAATACTATAGGAGTATTTTAAAAACATAAGGACAATAATAATCGTGCAAACCTCAATATTTGGTTAAATTTAGGAAATCGTCAAATAAAATTTCCTTTTTACTCCCAAGTTTTTATAAAAATTCTCTTTCCTCTATTTCTCATACAGATAAAATGGCCGGATTCCATATACCGGGAGATCCCTACTACCCAAACCAAAGTAATGGTGGATGATTAGAAGAAGATCTGAAAGAAGACCCAGAGGAATTCAAAGAGGAAGTCGAAGAGGAATTCAAAGAGGAAGTAAAAGAGGAAGTCGAAGAGGAAGTTGAAGAGGAAGAGGAGCCTATGGAGGATGAAGAGGAAAGTGCTGATGGAACAGACTCAGAGCCGGAGATAATCAACCCACCAGCTCCCCAACCTCCCGCAATTAGAATGGGCTATCAAGGTCCCACTCCCGTTTGGGGGAGCCATATCCACCATTGGAGCCAACAACAGGGTTTACACCCTCCCTTTGGCACGTGTCAGGAGTTATACGATGTCAGTGGTGGAAGTTCAGCCGATCGAGCGCTTCCCGTCATTGTTGGCAAGATAGCCAACCAAACCTACCAATCGGGAGTTCAAGCAGTCTGAGTTCGTGAAATCAATGCTACTGTACAGGGTAACGCCGCAGACATTCATCGCCTGGATGGACTACACGAACATACCCAACTCCACACAGGGACGCTTCAAAGCCAAATGGAGGTAGCACTTACCGAAACAAGAGAGATGAAGGAACTACAAGCGGTCTTAGAAAGATGTTTAATGGGAGCCAAACAATCGGACGCAGAGTCTAGCTCCAAACGCAAAACGCGTCGCAAGTAGGACTTGCCCGACTCCAAAAATTTTGTTATAGAATAGGACCTCGGATAAAGTTTTTACATTCCTTAACCATGTAATCGGAGACCTTTAGATAGGTCAAAATTTCCTAACCACAAAGAAAAATGTAACGCACCATGTGTTTAATATATATGAAGTATTTCTTTAAATACATTTGCATACCTCTCGTAATTCACTAAATTATCTAAATTATTATATCAACTTCGAAATCATTGACTAAGGTCAAAACAAATTGCCGATATAACTAACCCTCTAATCCATGATTGTCAATCATTCAAGACTTATAGTCTTCATTGTTATTTCTTTACCAGAACGATGCCTCCTTGTAGATCAGCACACAGAAACACAACTCCAACACCACCTCCACCACCCCCTCCATCAATGGATGTTGCTACCTTTCAGGCTACTGTAACAACTGTCGTAACCGCAGCAATGGCACAAATGAGTAACAATGGATCAGGAGGAGGAATAAATAGCTCTACAAATGGCCAAAACCCAGCTCGCTCCGGGGAATGTACCTATAAGGACTTCTCCAACAGCAAACCCATTCCCTTTAATGGAACTGGGGGAGTGATGGCTCTATCCCAATGGATAGAGAAAACGGAAGCTTGTGTTCGAGATATGCTCATGGCCCGAATAAAGCAAAGTAACATTTGCCGCCTGTACTTTCTCCGAACGAGCCTTAACGTGGTGGAATGGTCACGTCAAGTCACTAACTCTAGTGGTGGCAAACTCCATTGGTTGGGAGAACCTGAAGCAAATGCTGCTGCGAGAGTATTGCCCAAGGGGCGAGATCCAAAAACTTGAACAGGAACTTTGGGGATTGACAGTGATGGGCTTGGACATCACAACCTATATGAATAGGTTTAATGATTTGACAATACTTTGCCCAGGGATGATGACCCTAGAAAGCAAGAAGGTGGAAAGGTATATTTGGGGGCTGTCGCCCTAGCTTCGAGGAGGTGTGCTAGCTTCCAAACCCACGACGTTCGACAGTGCCAAACAACTGGTACAGACCCTCATCGATCATGGGGTCTACCAAGTTGTCACGATTGTCTTCCCGAAACCAAACAAAAGAAGCAACAACAATGAAAACAATGCCAACAACAGCAACAAGAAGAAGTTTTGGAACAAGAGGAAAGGTCAGACTTCGCAAGAACCTTCAAAGAAACAAATAGTGGCGGTTCATGCCGCTACTACCCCCACTGCTGTTCCTACCACCCCTGCGCCGACGAAACAATATGCTGGGAACCTACTAAAGTGCAACAAATGCAATTTCCATCACAACAAGAATTGCCGGGAGATGCACTGTAAAAACTGCGATAGCAAAGGGCATACTGCTCGTTTTTTTAGGGCATGTTATGGGTGTGGGGAAACTGGGCACTGCAAGAGGGATTTCCCTAAGGCAAAGAATGCTGGCGGTGTAGGAAGAGTGCTGAAAATAGGGCAAACCGAAGCAATAGCCGATCCCACAGTGGTTACGGGTACGTTTCTCCTCAACAACATTTATGTATGCGTACTCTTTGACTGTGGTGCGGAGAAAAGTGTCGTGAGTCATAAATTCAAACACTTACCTAATCAAAAAACCCAAGAACTCAATAAAGTATTCATAGTAGAAATGCCAAATGGTAAAACGGAAAGCGCAAATGATATGTACATAGGTTGTACGTTAAATTTAAATGAACACTCATTCCAAATCGATCTTATGTCGATTACTATAAGAAGTGTTGACGTCATCATCGGTATAGACTGGCTAAGCCTTCACCATGCCGATATACTTTGTCACGAAAGGGTCGTTCGCCTCAATCTGCCAAGTAGCAAAACTCTTGTCATTTATGGGGACAAACCCAGTACCAATTTGCAAATCATCTCTTGCGTCAAAGCCCGAAAATACCTTTGCAAAGAATATCATGCCTTTTTAGCCCACGTGGTAGAAAAGAAATGAGAAATGAAAGACAGTAAAGACATTCTGGAAGTCTGGAATTTCCCCGTTATTTTCCCTGAAGATCTTCCAGGAGTCCCACCAGAACGTCAAGTCGAGTTCAGGATCGACTTGATTCCCGGAACTACCCCAGTAGCAAAATCGCCGTACCGTCTAGCACTGGCAAAAATGCAGGAATTATCCAACCAACTGAACAAACTTCTAAGAAAAGGATTCATTAGACCGAGCTTCTCACCATGGGGAGCACCGGTCCTGTTCGTAAAGAAGAACGACGTATCTTTCCGCATGTGCATCGATTACTGGGAGCTGAACAAACTCACGATCAAGAACCGATAACCCTTACCGCGCATAGACGATCTATTTGACCAATTACAAGGAGCGAGCTACTTCTCAAAGATCGATTTAAGATCTGGGTATCACCAGCTGCGAGTCCTGGAAGGAGACATTCCAAAAATGGCATTCCGAACTCGCTATGGTCACTACGAGGTTGTAGTGATGCCCTTTGGATTGACAACTGCATCGGCGGTGTTCATGGACTTAATGAACCAAGTATGTCGTCCCTTGCTAGATAAAATTGTGATCGTGTTCATAGATGATACACTCATCTATTCAAGGAGAAAGGAAGAACATAGCCAACACCTCTGACAAGTCTTGGAAACATTGAGGACAGAGAAGCTTTACGCAAAATTCTCAAACTGCGAATTTTGGATTCGGAAGGTGGATTTCCTAGGTCACGTTGTCAGCAAGGAGGGGATACACATAGACCCTTCCAAAATCAAGGCAATCGAGAACTGGACAACTCCAAGGACTCCAACGGAAATCCGACAATTCTTAGGACTTGTCGGTTACTACTGGAGGTTCATACAAAACTTCTCGAAGATTGCTAAAGCACTTACCACCCTGACTCAGAAGGTTGTAACCTTCAATTGGGGAGAAAAACAAGACACTGCATTCCTAACACTAAAGCGAGCTCTGTGCAGCACACTTGTATTATCCTTGCCAGAAGGAACAGAAGACGTTGTCGTCTATTGTGATGCGTCCAACCAGGGACTTGGATGTGTCCTAATGCAGGGAGGGAAGGTCATCGCCTACGCCTCAAGACAACTGAAGACACACGAGGTAAACTACACGACACACGATCTCGAGCTAGGAGTAGTCGTTTTCGCTCTAAAGATCTGGAGGCACTATCTCTACAGCACGAAATGTGTAATCTTCACCGATCACAAAAGCCTCCAACATATCCTCAACCAGAAAGAACCCATCCGAAGACCAGAGACCGGAGACGTCATCGCTGATGTACGCCCCGCGTATGAGGGTACGCCCAACGTATGAAGCCTGGCAGCCCACATATAAATACCTTGCGAGACCTCCGACTTACCTTTCTCATTACCCTCTTCTCTCTCACTTTTACTCCCCGTTTAGCATCCCGAGACGATCCCGACATCCCGGTTTCATACATCAGTCCCGATGAAGGTACGAAGCTCCGAGATTCCCGAGAATCACACCACTTTCCAGTCGAAGTGCTGCCCGAGAAAAAGCTCGTTTTCTTCGAATCGTCACACTTTCCAAGTGAGTTCATACCCCTACATTTTCACGTCTTTTCATGTTTTAAGCGGGGAAATACAAGTGCAATACAAGAAAAACTCATTGTTTAATACAAATCCAAATACACCACCTACATTTTTTATAAATGTTAAATAACTTCGATATCAACGTTATAATACAAAGTTAGCATTACATCGAATTTTTATCACCAAATGGTACACACTTTCGGAAAAACTATAATGGGTATAGTTTACAAGTTATTCATTACAACTTTACGTAAACATTGTGAAAATGAAATACTTTCATCTACATGAAATATAGACTTTTTTTTTCATAAATTTATCAGTACTAAATGTTATGAGACATTCAGCTCCAACGTACTCTCATGTACGCATTTCAAGCCCTGTATTATAAACCATAATCTCTTGGAGGGAGAGCGTGATCTTTGTGTATAGATCTATACGGGATTGACAATCCCGCACCTAAACTGTTAGCTACAGTTAGACCGGTAGGTCTGGGGTGACAAACATCATAACACTGCAACACCTGAAGAACGTTGTTACAGGCAGTCTGGGTCAAGAGCATGGTTATTAAACTCTCACGGAAGTATTAAAATAACTTTGATTTACGAGACTCTTAAATGCATTCAGTAAGTACATTATTTGGGTATAAATAAACTTTCACCATTTTGAACACGAAAGATATTATTGCACTCCAGCCTTTGGAACTTTTTCTAACTATATGTAGAAAGATATTATTGCACTCCAGCCTTTGGAACTTTTGGTGAAGGAACGCTAAGGCGTCTATTATCAAAACATTTTAAATCATCATATTTGTAATATTCTTTTGAAACATGTGTTACACGCAACAATGTAAGCTTTATTATATTTATGATGGTTGTGTTTACTTTCTTTACAATAGTCAACTGTTATGATACTACGTGAAGTCACCCACCCCCGAATGTTTCTGCCATTCTAGTTTGGGGTGTGACAGTAATACCTTTCTCAGCCCAAATCTTAAAGCCAAACTATCTTGGCCGAAACCAAAAACAGCCCATTATTCAATAAAATAAATAATATTAATACCTGCAAATCCCAAATGTTACGAATCTCCCCTACTTGAATTAGACATCGTCCTTGAATTCTGTTGTTGCTACAGAAAATAACTCAGGGTAGCACTCCCTCATCTCATCCTCTAGCTCTCACGTCCATTCCGAACCCTTTCCATGTTGCCACTACACCTTCACCATCTCTAACTCCTTTATCCTCAACATATTCGTCTTTTTATCTAGAATGGCTATCGGTCGTTCGATGTATTTCAGGCTGTTATCCACCTGAATATCCTCGAGAGGCACCACCACAGAGTCGTCTACTAGGAACTTCGGCAGCTGGGAGACGTGGAAAGTATTGTGAATCTAGCTAAGCTCGGCTGGTAGATCTAGCATATACACTACCTTACCCACCCGAGCTGCAACTCTGAAAGGGCCAATGTACCTAGGGCCCAACTTGCCCCGTTTACTGAACTTGATGACACCTTTCCAAGGGGACACCACTAGGAGAACAATATCCCTGACCTGGAAATACAAGTCCAAACGGTGCTTGTTGGCATAACTTTCTGCTAAGTCTGAGCAGTCTGAAGCCTGCACCTGGCTTGCTGGATCCTCTCCAACTTTCTTGAGCACCAATTTGGTGCTCCCCATGACTCTCTGACCAACCTCACCCCAACATATTGGGGTCCTGCACTTCTTCCCATACAACATCTCAAAGGGAGGATGATTGATACTCGCGTGGTAGCTATTGTTGTATGAGAACTCATCAAATGGAAGATAGGTATCCCATCTACCACCAAAATACAAGACACATGCCCGCAACATATCGTCCAAGGTCTGGATGGTGCGCTTCCTCTGACCATCCGTCTGCGGGTGAAAAGTGGTGCTAAAGTGCAGAATAGTACCCAAATCGTCGTGAAACTTCTTCTAGAATCTGGAAGTGGACCATACGTCTCTATCTGAAATCATGGAGACTAGAACTCCGTGTCGAGCTACTACCTCTCGGATGTAGATATCGTCCAACTTCTCGGCCGAGATACTCTCGCGGATTAGGATGAAATGAGCACTCTTGGCCATTCGTTCCACGACAACCCAAATCGACTCCACCCCTCGTGCGGTCCTGGGAAGCTTTGTGATGAAATCCATGGAAATATCTTTCTATTTCTACATAGGGATATCTAATGGATGCGTCTTGTTGTGAGGCCTCTAGTGCTCGGCCTTGACCTTCCTGCAGATTGGGCATCTCTCGACGTACCAGGCTACATCCTACTTCATGCAGGGCCACCAGTAATCAGCACGAAGATATCTATACATTTTCGTCGCCCCGAGATGAATAGAAAACCTAGATTTGTGCGCGTCCTCCATCAGCACCTGGCGCACACCTCCATGATATGGGACCCACACCCCACGGTGTAGTGTCAATAACCCACGGCTATCATATTCGAAGGAGGAAACCTGCCCTATAATATGCTCGCTCTTCCGATGGTCCTCCTTCATAGCCTCCTGATGGGCCTCTCGGATCTGATCCAACAGTGGAGTCACTATTGTCATTCGTAAGCAAATGTCCCTAAGCGGGGCAGCCTTATGACTAAGAGCATCGGCCAAAACATTGGCCTTCCCCAGGTGGTAGAGGATCTCACAATCATAATCCTTCACCACATCTAGCCACCGACACTGCCTCCTGTTCAGATTTTCCTGATCCATGACGTACCTCAAACTCTTGTGGTCGGTGTAAATGGTACATCGAACCCCATAGAGGTAGTGTCGCAAAATCTTGAGGGTGAAGACAACAATCCCCAACTCCAAATTGTGCGTCGTGTAATTTGCCTCGTGAGGCTTCAGCTGCCTCGAGGCGTAGGCGATAACATGCCCTCTCTGCATCAATACTGCATCCAACCCAGAGATGGACGCATTGCAGTATACCACAAAAACCTCAACGCCCTCTAGCAGGGCTAGAATCGGCGCCTAGTAGAATCTCTGCCTCAAAGTCTCAAACGATGCCTGCTACCTAGGCCCCTAACGAAGCACAATGGCTTTCTTTGTCCGTCGGGTCAAGGGGACGACTATCTTGGAGAAATCCTAAATGAATCTCTAGTAATAGCCCACCAATCCCAGGAAACTCTGAATCTCAGATGGAGACTTCGGAACCTCCCATTTCATCAGGACCTCCACCTTGGCTGGATCAACGAAAATCTCGTTATGGTTGACAAGGTACCAAAGAAACTGCACCTCGCGTAACCAGAACTCGCACTTGAAGAACTTGGCATACAAGCTCTCCCTCCGCAGGGTATCCAACACCTCCTGCAACTGCTCCTCATGCTGCTCCTACGTCTTGGATTAAACCAAGATGTTGTCAATGAAAACTATCATGGACTGATCCAGCATCGGTCTGCATACGCGCTTCATGAGGTACATGAACACGGCAGGAGCATTGGTGAGCCCGAAGGGCATCACCACGAACTCGTAGAGGCTGTAGCGAGTCTGAAAAGCAGTCTTGTGTACATCCTCATCTCTAACCCTCATTTAATGGTAGCCTTACCGCAAATCTATCTTGGAAAACAAAGATGCCCCCTGAAGCTGGTCGAAGAGATCATCAATCCTCGAGAGTGGGTAATGGTTCTTCACCGTTACCTTGTTCAGCTCTCGGTGTTCTATACACATCCAATGCGACCCGTCCTTCCTTTTCACGAATTGAATCGGGGCTCGCTAGGGTGAACTACTTGATCTGATGAATCCCTTGTTTTAATAGCTTATGCATCTGTGTATACAACTCCTACATCTCAGGAGGAGCCAACCGATACGGGGCCTTGGCTATCGGGGCCGCACCCAGGATTAGGTCGATCCTAAACTCCACCTGCCTCTCCAGAGGTATCCCAGGAAAATCCTCTAGAATTACATCAGAGTACTCTCGCACCACCGGCACATCACTCACGGTCACCTTACCCTCCTCTCAGGTATCCATGACATAGGCGACATATCCGGCGCAACCTTGCTGAAGGTAGCGCCTAGCCCTCACTGCTGAGCATAAAGTTGTCCCATGCTGTGGCCTTTCACCATGAATCAACAGCTTTCCCCCACTTGGGGTCCTGACCCGAACCAATTGTTGCGCGCAGTCAATCACTGTCCCATTAGGGCTCAACCAGTCCATACCGATGATGATCTTGTTCCCACGCAATGGTATGGGAACCAAGTCTACCAGATAGCTCTCCTCGAACATCCTCATAACACGATCTCTAAAAACCTATGATGCCCGAACTGATCGGTCGTCAACAATCTCGACCTCTAGAGGGAAATCCAACATGCCCGAAGACGCATGGAACCTCTTGCTAAGTGTAAGTGAGGCAAATGATTGGGTAGCACCCGAATCGAACAACACCTGAACTAGAATACCTTTCACATGGAATGATCCTAAACAAAACACATAACATGTCATATAAATATAATACGCAACATATAATAAAATCTAGGGATAAGAAATCATACTCGTCAGCACATCGGGTGTGACGAGTGCCTCCTCGGTAGTTAGCTGGAAGGCTCGAATCCTCACCACCGGAACATCTGCCTTGCCCTGACGACCATCTATAATCCGCAGGGTCCCTGGCGTTGGCACCGCCACGGGCGCTGCTGCTGTCAATCTAGGGCATTTGGCCTTTTTTTGGCCCTTCTGATTGCAATAAAAGCAAATCAGGTCTAAGGTCTGAAATGTGGGGGTAAGTGCAGTACAATCCCTGCCCAAGTGCCCAGTCTTTCCGCGCTTGTAGCAGCCTAGTGATCCCAATCTACAAACTCCCTCATGTGGTCTGCCGTGTTTCCTGCAGCGGCCCTGGCCCGGCTGGACCATCGACCAAGTGTGGGATCCCTTAGGTTTTTTCCCCGAAACGCCTGCAACCTTCTCAGTCTCTGCCTTCCTCTTACGAAGTTTCTTAATGTCAATCTCCCTCTCCCTCGCCCTCACAATCATATCATCCAATGCCGGGCATGCCGAGTAGCCAACATGTTTCCGAATGTCAGCTCTTAACATGTCATGATATCGGTCTTCCGCACCTCCTCATCCCCTGCATATTGAGGCACCAATAAGGCCCTTTCCTTGAACTTGGCAGTAATCTCCACCACAGTCGTTGTCGCCTGCCTCATGTCAAGGAACTCCCTGGCCAGTTGCTGAAGCTCCGTAGCCGGTGCGAACTGTTCCTTAAACCGTGTCACAAAGTCTGACCAAGTCATAGCCTCAATGGCTGAGGCTCCCAAAGAATCACCAACTGACACCCACCAATCTCTAGCTCTATCTCTCAAACAACATGTAACATATTAGACCTTTGACCCCTCAGGGCAGAAGCTCGTCAACTGGTCCGACTCCATATCTACAATCCATCTCCAAGAAATGATGGGGTCCTTCACCCCATGGAAGTCTGTCGCACCACATCCTCTGAAGTCCTTAAAGGACAGTATGCATGCCCCTGACTGGCTAGATGCCGAGTCACTCCTAAACGTCTTGAGGCGATCCTCGATATGCTCAATAATCCTTTCCTTCATTGATCAGAAAATCACTGGGGTCGACTCAAGGATGCCTCTAGTGATCTTAGAAGCAATGAACTCACGTAGTCCCTCATCGACTGGCTCGGCACCTGATCCCGAACCTGATCCTAAACCTGACCCCGATCCTGAACCTCCCCCACCGTGACGCGTAATCATCACATTCTAAAACAAAACACATAATCATCAGGGTCATAAATAACCTCAAAAGGTCTCACATACTACAAGTTCCTTGGTTCTATCCCGAACCTCCTTGACTCGAGTAAGGATCCTCTGCTTTCAGTAGTACAGGCCCATACCAACTTCCACATCTATCCATACTTTCCTCAAGGATTGCCTTGACTTTACCAAGTTACTTCTACTACCACTTCTCGCTAAACTATTCTCATCCTAGGCTTACCCTAGGGTAATCTTCCGACCTACTCTCCGCCATCAGCTGCATAAGAATTCCATGTTGTGTCGCTCTATGTAGTTTTCGAATAACATTACATATTACTAAGACCAAATAATTCTTCGAATGAGAGTTTCTACCCTACAACGGTTGGACTCAGACAAGACTTGTGAAATAGGGCTAGACCTAACCTTCTGAAATTATTTAGTCCTCATGATGTGTAACTTAATGTATTCATCTACTAGTTAATTAAAGATAATTAGAACTCCTAAAAAGCACAAAGCAAGTAGCATTCGGGCATTGAGTACACAAACCAATCGTTTCCTATTCAGGCCATCATATCACTGTCTAATCAGTTCTAGCATGAAATTCAATAAGCACATATAGCATGCATGTAAGGCATCTCCCTAGATCCTTAGCCCTAATCTAGCATGCAATTCTCATAATCATATCATATCATCACATAAAATGTATGGGTATCCTGGGGAAAACTTACTTGAGCTTGTCCGGTCGCACGCATCACAAACCTTGTTCTTTTCAAAGTTCTTTTCCCTTTTAAATTTCTTTTTAAACTCCTATTTAAAAAAATGATTTTACTTTGAAAAGTTTCATACCACATCCTTACTTTGAGTTTGGACACACCCAAGAGTGCGCCCGAATCCCTCAAACCAAGGCTCTGATACCAACTTGTAACATTCCAATTTTCATGACCAAAAATTTCATTTTTAATTAAGTAGCTTATAAAATTGTATACCAAAAAACATTATCAATATTATATCAACCCATAATCTCATAAGTCAAATGTCATAAAACATGTTGTGGAATAATAATATTGTCAGAGTACAATGCCATGGATCTCAAAACGCGAAAATCATATGTGTGTGTGATGTGCTGCTACCGTGCCAACTCCTTCCCCTTTGATGAAGAGGTACCTGAAAACAATGCTGAAAACCGTAAGTACGAAGCTTAGTGAGTTCCCCCATCATACCACATATCATATAAAAAACATATTGACAGGCAATTCTGGGGTGTCTGACCTACCCATGGCAAGCCGTTCCAGGGTGCTTGACTTATCTATGTCAAGCCATTCTGGGGTGGTTGAATTACCCATGTCAAGCCATTATGAGGTGCTTGACTTACCCGTCGGTTTATCTCAACCGACTACTAGGGACTATTTCATCCCCTACTACTACCACATAATAACATAATAAAAATATACGGCTAGGCATGCATGGGTACTTACCACCCCTTCGGTATCTTTCAACCAGTATCCGAGGACTATTTCACCCCTACTACTACTAACACATATAACAGAGCATCCTAGCACTTAAAGCATATAAGATAGTGGAAAACCAAATGATTATCACAAAGGAAATCATATCATGCATAATCACCTACTAGTGGGTCGGCATTGGTGCCTTAGACTCACCTCTAATGGAAGGTAATTCACCTCGTAAAGTTGAGGGTCGAATCCCACAGAAAGTGTCTCAAACAACTGCTCCGATGACTCCCGGCTATCATAATCATAATGAAACTCAATCCGAATCTATAACACTACTCAAGGTAAAATGACCATTTTACCCCGTCGGCCTAAATTGAACCATTCATAAGGCCAAATGCTAACTTGTTAAATCCAATACACCTATGGCCCATCAAAGGCTCCCTAAGGCCCACCAATTGCCCAATTTTTCTAAATTGGGCCTAACCATTCAAATGGACCGTTTCACAATTCTAATAAGTCCTTAGCTCAAAATGAAATAATCTCGAGTGGCCCAATATGGACCAAAAGGCCCAATACTTCTAATTAAATTCCCAGGCCCAGAACTGTACTCCATAGTGGGCTACGAGGCCCAATAGTCTAGGCCCTGTCCCTTAAGGCCTAAAAAGCCCAATATAGCTACTCTGTATGCGTACGTGCGGCGTACCTGGAACGTACACCCAGCATACGCTGGCCTTGACCAAAACAGGAAGTTGACCTAGTACGGGCGGTGTACAAGGGTATACTCTTAGTGTACTGGCCAGCTTTCTTGAGACTTCATTTATGACTTAATCCATTAAGTCTCTACATCCAAAATGTAGATCCAGGTCCTTTAAGACCTCCTAATCCATAAAGTCACAAACTATATGTGCTTGCATGCACGGTTGGGTTGAAAACATGATTTTGGTCCATTTAACAAGATTTATGACCATCAAATACTTGCATGGTTGTGGCTTAGCCATCAGGGTCTAATTTTTATGACTCTTAGTGCCGCTAAGAGCCCAAAAGGACAACTCTTATGGCCTAAAATCTTTAAGATGCAAGAAGCCTCAACAATAGAGTCCAAAAGTGACCTTAAAGGCTCTTATAAAGAAATCTAAGCATGCAATGGTCAAGTTTGGAACTTGATACCTCAAAAGAGTCAGAAATGATGCTAATATCCTAGATCTACAAGCTCTTTGTGAATCCTTGCTCCTTCTTCAAGCTCCTTTCTCTTCCAAAGCACCAAAACTACACCAAGATACTCTCAAAGAGCTTTTAAATCACAAGGACACACAAATATGGGTTAGGGTTTTCATGGTGGCTGCCTAGAGGTGAGAGGAAGGTTGGACCGAAGGCATAAGGTCCTTTATATAGGGATCAAACCCTAAAAGTTAGGGTTTTAGAATCTGCACGTTTACGCTGCGCGTACCCTTTTGTACATTGGGCGTACGTGGATGGCCTCCCCATCCAATCCTCTTGAGTACACTGCACGTACTTGGCATGGTACGCCCCGCATAATGCCTTTCTCAACCCAAATCTTAAAGCCCAACTATCCGAGCCCAAACCAAAAACAACCCGTTATTCAATAAAATAAATAATATTAATACCTGCAAATCCCGGATGTTACAATTTATTTTACTGGATATCTAATTGGAGATTCATTTGGAATCAATTTGAAGATATATTTTGTTAACGATTGAAAAATTAAAGTTTCGATAGAATGGATGAACTATTGAAGAACTTGATCAAGAAAAATTGAAGATGATGAAGAACAGTTGAATAATCTTTGTTTGATCTGAAAATCTATTTGAGAATTATGTTTTTTGTGTTTGTTAACTATTTAAATCGAAAATTCAAAAAAAAAAGTCAAAATCAGATTTTCAAATGTCAATTTAATGTACTGAATACATCTTTTAACACCCAAATTACCCTATTTAGAGATGTAGTTCATTGTAATTAGTGATTGGGATATTTATGTAGAACTAGATCTAGATCCATTTTTGTACTCGCTACTATGATCGAATACATGTTTTAGCACCAATATCATCATGTTCATTGTGTTCTTATAATTTTGCATGTAAAATCAGATGCTCATAATTCATTGCAACACTTGATGATTGTTGCTTTTAATCCCAAACTTGCTTCATTGATTTCGGATTCAAGACAACATTTGAAGATTTTTGTTTAGAAACCCAATTGTTCTTGTTTTTTATCTTCTTCTTCTTCTTCTTCTTCTTCTTCTTCTTCTTCTTCTTCTACTTCTTCTTCTTTTTGGATCTTGAAATTTTGAATTCAAGAGCAACATATTTCTTGACAACTTCAACTTTTCAAATTTTAATCAAATCTTTTGGAGTTTGATACATTTGAATTTCTTGGATTGAAGGCATTCTATATGGCACCATTCGTTCAAACGAATCACAAGAAATTCAAGCATTCATTGGTTTGAACACCAATTTAACAAAAAAACTTTCACATGTTCATGAAAATCACATTGAGTTACTATTTCTTGAACTTCAACAAATTTAAGAACAACAAGATCATTTGGGCCTTCAATAAGAGAAACATATTCCTTTTTGAATAATTTTCTTTCTTTTCCTTCCTTTTTATTTTAATAGCAAGATAACATATTCATGGTAATTTAAATTCAACTTTCAATCTTACAAAGATATTGAAATACTAATTTACCATGATGATCTTTCTTGTCTCCATAAGAAATCAAAGTTTTGCATGGAATTTACCCGCCTTTCAACAATAACCCATAAAAATAATTCTCATTGACTTTGTATTTGACATCTTTAATCATCACGATCCAAGAATCATAATGCAAATACACCATCTTTGATTAATTAACAACAAATATCACAAGAACTTAGGTATTTCTAGAGCAAGAAAGTGAATTTCGACTGACTTTCTAGAGAGAGAGCATGAATATGAACCATGTTTAAGAGAGAGAAACCAAAATTAACAGGTATTCTAGAGAGGGAAAATCGAATTTTGAATCTAATCAAGGAATAAATTCGATTTCTAGAACACAAAATCTCTCAAAGATGAAGAACTTACAACCATTTGAGATTCACCAAATCAAAAATGTCATCATGGATCAATTCTGGAGAACTTCAAGAACACCCGATCTAATACCAATTATAGTGAGCTATATTTATGATGACATGTGCAGAATAGTAAAGATCAGTGAATCAATCAACCATCAAGAACACCAAAAGTAAATAAAATCATTTTAAGCTCCATTAGAATAGTAACATTACAAGTGGGTAATGTTAATTTTCTCACTAAACTAATCTCTCAAATGGGTCTTATCATTGTTCTTACATAAATATGAGTCACTCACTTCCTATTTATGGGAAAGACTCAACCCATTACACATCATAAGAGGGTAGGCCACATCCAACGAGAACTTTGCACCCTAACATTCTCCCACTCAAAGTTAGGATTGGATGTCCCGATTTTAATTTCCAAATAAGCTCGTGCACGATCAAGAACAACTCCCCCTCGAAGCAACACCGGTCTTCAAATCTGCCTGAAAAAGCAATATCCGAGAAGCTTTGAATACCCATTTTTACACCGACATGAAGCGGGATGTGGCCTAGTATGTTGAGAGGTGCTTGACTTGCAGGAAAGTCAAGGATGAGCATCAGCATCCTAAAGGAAAGATGAAGTCGTTGAGTGTTCCTATTTGGAAATGGGAAAACATTATGATGGATTTTATCACAAAGCTATCACGGACCACCATTAAGGGTACATTCGATTTGGTTCATCGTGGATCGATTGACCAAGAGTGCACATTTCATTCCTATTCATGAGTGTATCTCTACAGAGAAGTTGGCAGATGTCTACACCCAGGAGGTTGTGACACGACATGGGGTCCCAGTCTCAATAGTTTTTGATCAGGATGTTCTTATCACTTGTAGATATTGGATGAGATTTCATGAGAAAGTGGGTACATCACAACACTTTAGCACGGATTTTCATTTGTAGACTAATGGTTAGAGTGAGAGTACTATCTATACCTTGGAGGATATGCTTTGGGAATGTGTGTTGGATTTTAGCAGTAGTTGGGATATGTATCTCCCATTACCTGAGTTTTCTTACAACAACAGCTACCATGCCAGTATTGATCGACCTCCTTTTGAGATGCTCTACAAGAGAAACTTCCAGGCCCCAATCTACTGGGGTGAGGTCATTCAAAAAGTTATGGGTAGCATGGAGGTGGTGCTCTAGACGACCGAGTTGATTCAATAGGTGCATGAGTGGTTGCAGACCACGTAGAGCTGACGGAAGAGTTATGTTGATAAACATCGTTTTGATTTGGAGTTTTAGGTCGAAGACATGGTACATCTGAATTTTTTACCTTGGAAAGGTGTCCTCCGTTTCAAGAAGTGGGGCAAGATGGGTTCTAAATATATTGGTCATTTTTGGGTTATTGTATGGGTGGGCAGGGTTGCTTAATGTTTGGAGCTACCCAAGGAGATCAGTCAGACCCACAACACTTTTCACGTCTCTTAGTTGCAGAAATGCTTGGTTGATGATTATGCAATGGTTCTTTTGGAGGATATCCGAGTGGATGAGTGCCTGAATTACATAGAGACTGATTACAATTTTAGACAAGAAGACGAAGACTTTACGGAACAAGGTTGTGGGGTCTAGTGTAGGAGCAATGGGAACACCAGAAGGGTTCAGTGTGGATGTGGGAGTTAGAGGATGAGATGAGGGAGCGTTACCTAGAGTTATTTTTATCGAAAGACTTCGAGGACAAAGTCTCATTCAAGTGGGGGAGAATTGTAACACCCGGATCGCAGGTAAATTCTTTTACAACTAATATGAATATTTTATTTTTGATAGGAGGTCCATATACAGGGGCATAACCAATTGTTATGTTGGGCGTAGCACATTAAACATAACATCAAGTTTTCTCTTGAGTATACTAGGCGTACCTAGAGTATGCAGGGCATACTCATGCAATATGCAAACCCTAAATTTTAGGGTTTGGACCCTATAAAACCTCATTATCTCACTTAAGGATGGCCTTATTTTTAGCCTCTGTTCTCCAAAGCAGTCCCCTCGAAACCTTATACCCGTTGACGTGATTCTTGAGCCCTTTGAGTGATTTGGTGTGTTTTGGTGCATACTAAAGAAGAAGGAGCTCATTGGAAAAGTGTTGGTTAGCTTGGAGCTTGTAGATCCATATTTTACTCTTCTTCATCATCTTCCAGAAGGTATAAAGTCTCAACCTTTAAGATCCATTGCTTAGATATAGTTTAGCTTAGGGATTTGGCATGTTTTGGACCCATGGGTCGATTCTTGTGAGTAAAAGCTACTCCAGAAACTTAGGTTATCACTTCTTGATGTTTCTGAGCTCCATAGTGCATAAAAATGTATCTTGATCGCTTTGGTTCAGCTATGCATGAGTTTTTGTGCATAACATGAAGTTAGGGAGTTAGAGTTTGGTTTTAGCCTTCTTTAAGCCATGCAAGAGATCAAGTTGCCGACTTGATTAATTAAAACCTTCCCAAGATTAAGATATCTGACATAGACAAAAGGTCTTCAAGCATTAAGAGCTTAATATCACTTTTCGGCAACTGATGAGTAGGTTGGGCTCATGTCCCCTTTCGATGATAGTCCAATATGTTGGGCGTATATGTGGTGTATGCATGGGGTAATCACGAGAAGCCCATTTGGTCTATTTTGGGCCTTGGGCCATGGTTAGATGGATTTAGAATAAGAAGGGTAAAAGGGTCTTTTACCCGTTGAAATAGAGATTATAATTTGGACCATTATTTGTGGGTTATTACCCTAAATAATGATTAGGGTTGGTTTAAATGTGTTCAGTGTGAGGATTCGTTGTAGTAGCTACTTGTGTCTGTAATTGTTTATCAACAGATTAAGGTTAGTCTCTCAACTATAGTTATGGGTCGGAGGTACGAATGGCGGTCCACTAAATTATGCTTATAGGATGATAGTTGTCTGTATGATACTTAAACGTTTTGTATGTTGGGCAGGATCCGTTATGCGAGTTAGACCAAGGCACGTTATGATCATTAGACAGGGCCTATTATGTGAGTTAGGGAAATGCCCATCATACTCATTGGGCAGGCCCTTTATCCGAGTTAGGGCGAGGTTCGTTATGCTTATTAGGTAGGGCCCGTTGCTTGTATGGTGTATGGTATTTTGGGGGTACTTACTATGATTTGTTCTTACGGTTGAAGTTTATGTTTCAAGTACTTCCAGTTCCAATGGGAAGAGCTCGACATGATTCCATGGCATCCACCAATATTCAGTATTTTGAGACTTTATTCTATACTCTGATGATTTGACAATATTTTCTTATTTGATGATTTTGGAAATTAAATGGATGGATGGTTGTTTTGTTGGCTTTTAATTGAATAAAAATGAAAATTTTTTCTTAGTATTTGTAGGACGTTACAAATTTCTGCATCATCCTTGACATTAGGATCTTCAATGGGAGTGATCTTAATCTCTTCCTTATCTTCCCATGACTTCTTCTCTGAACTACGCTCATAGGTTCGTTTTCCACTTATCAACATCACCATACTAACATTTAGGTTCTTTTCGGTTTTAGAAGGCAATTTTCCCCATGACTTTAACTTGATCAAGGGATTGACTATATCCTATACTTGTGCTTCATGGTTGGAGATACTAGTTATTGTCTCTTTTTAGAATTTTTGGGTACTAGTGGCAAGTAACTTGACAATGTCTTCAAGAGACATTCTGGAGTTACTAGGTTGGGATTGATGAGGTTGTTGTGGATGATGTGAGGGGTGTGGTTTGGATTGATAATGGGGTTAGTATTTTGGATGTTGGTAATTGGATTGTTGTGGTGGGTAGGAAGGTCTAACCAATTCACTTTAAGGAAATGATCTTGGGTTGTATATGATATTGGGATGTAGCTTCCAATTTGAAATGTAGGCGTTTTTCTAATCGGATGGCTTATTGTGGTAGTTTTGAAATTCACCACTGGCATGTACACGTTCCGCTTTTTATTGGAGAATAGGACACATATCCGTAGGATGTCCCATTCTTGCAGACATACCACAAACCATCACTTGTGGAGTACCTCCCACAACTAACTTCTTAGAAATGGATGTCAAATTCTCAAGCTTTGACTCTAAACTTGATGTCACCCCTTCGCCGATGGTGACCACTATGTTGAGAAGTGGCGACTATGGTGTTGAAGAGCTGTCTTGTTTGTTGAGGAATATTGCTAAAGACATCTCCACCACGTGAAGCATCAATAATTCTTCTTTACATTAGCAATAAACCCTCATAGAAGTGTTGTATGAAAATTTGTTCTAGTATTTATTGGTAGGGGCAACTCAAACACAAGTTATTGAACCTTTCCCAATAATCATGGAATGTCTCATTTTTACCTTAGCGTACTCCAAAAATCTCATTTCTAAGACTTGAGACTCGTGAAGTGGGATAGATCTTATCGAGGAAAGCTCTTGCCATGTCAGTGCATGAATTTGTTGACCTCGATGAAAGATAAACTAACCAATCTTTTGTTCTATCGGCCAAGGAAAAGGGGAATGCACTTAGTTTGATTTGGTTATCGATTGACCCTTGTGGCTTCATACTAGTGCTAATGATATGGAACATCTTCAAGTGCATGTGTGGCTCTTCACTCTCTAGTCTATGATGGGTTGGAAGGTGATGGACTAAGCTTGATTTTAGTTCCGAGTCTGCTTCTAGAATGGGATAAATGATATTTGTTTGATTTTGAGTGACATCAATCTCCATCATTTATCTTAAGGTTCTCTCAAGGGCTTCATCTCCTTCTGCCATTGGAATACGATTTATGAGGGGTGAATTTGGTTGTATGTATGGATTGTTTGGAATGGGGTTGGTATTTTGGGAATTTCTTGGAGAGGGTTGGGGATAGATTCAGGTTCTACTTCGGTTTCGGTGTCACTAGAGGAAGCGGTTTGAACCTCTAGATCCACGTTAGGGTTAGAAGTTTGACCATTTTTTATTCTCATTTCCTTTGCCAAACGGCTTACTTCTTTTTTAATTTCTTGATTGTAGATTAAAGTATCTATACAATGAGATCTGGGAGTAGAGAAACAAACTGATTAAAAATAAACCATTCCCCAACAATGGTGCCAAAATTTTGTGGTTGTCGAGGCCAACAAAAATAAACACCCTTAATATTTCAGACAAATTAGCATATAATGGTAAAGGGATCATATTCGCAAAGACTGCTTCGGTTTGTTACTTCTATGAAAACCTTTTGTTCAAGCACTTTCAAAATGACAATAAAATTAAAATTGGGGGTTTTGATTTTTTTTCATAAATCTAATTTTGACCAAGAAAAGAAACACAAATTAAACTAGAAAAGTTGATATAGATCAAGATGAATGAAATGGTTAACAATGGAATTTCATTATTTGAAAATTTGAAAAATAAATCATTAGAAATCAAGGTGAAATACTGGCAATGAACTTCTAATTTGGCTATGGTAATCAAACAAGCTTGTAATTACCTAGACTATTCTTTGATAATACAATGGTTAGAGAAGCTCATAACACGTTTTTTTAGTTAATTTCACAAATCAATGAAATATACAATTTGAGAAAATTAACTATCCTGAAGGTTTAAGAATCACCAATCCAAAAGATAATCTACATGATTTCATTATCATTATGGAGGAAATACTTTCTTAACTCAAGTGAAATGAACACAAACACGTAAATCAATTGTTGGTTATTAATTTGAAGATTCATTACTTAACCAAGAAATTAACCAGCTAAAAAAGCATTCAGACATCTAAACTCATGCTTAAAGATGCATGAACCCATAGGATGTTTTAATAGAAAGTACTTTGATAGAGATTCATCACATGTTCTTGATGTTCTTCAAAATAAAACAAACATTAAAGGATTGATTCCAATATCAACTTAGCCTAATGTGGATAGGCTTAAACAAAAGGAAAAGTAGTCAAAAATACCAAACATTGACAAGATGAAAACACAAAAATCCCGAATCTTTAAAGTGGTCTTTAGAAAAAAAAAACCATGAAGTTCTTCGAAGTGTTTTCTCCAAGAGTTCCTCCCTCTCACATCTTCAAAAGTCCAGTAGAAAATGTTTCAAATTCGGATGCCAAAGACTCCCTACAATATACCACCATCCGTCCCCAAATAGAAGTCAATGCCAAAAATCTGGTTTCTTCACTAAACGGACCATGCGAACCATTTGGGTCTCTTACGCAGACCGCATGAGCATCACTGAATGGGCAATTTGGCCCATTTAATTTGTCTTCACCTCCCACTTTTTCTTGACTTCTCTAGCCCACATGCAAGGCTCTAGATAGCCTAATTTTATCTTTTAAGCATCTCTAAATTAACCCAAATCCTCTTTGATGTTCTAAATCTCCATTTCTCATCACATCATCCTACATTATTCATCTAAGATTTAGCCCAAATTTACTCCATCATCTTCTTGACACAAAGCCCAATTGCACCACTTGAATTCCACAATTATACCATAAGTTTCAAACTTCAAGGTCCACATTCCTGCGATCCTCCAAGTTGAACAGTCTTCAAGAAATCATGTAATTATGCTTAAAAGACTGGAAAGTACCCGATAAAGGTAGAAAAATAACAATAAGAGAAAATATGCACGAAGACTAATTAAAATGAGATGAAATATGATCAAATGAACTAGAAAAAGAAGTAAATAAAATGAAGCTATCAGTTAGCCTCCTTAGAAATCCATTTGATTACTTTAATAAAACACCAGTTTCAAACAATATCTTATATTAACCTCTTACGCCTAGTGAAAGATCCTTATGCCCAAAATTCATTATATAATAATATTTGATAATGACATATGATCCTACAGGGTTACATATTATAGCAAGTTACAACTTACTGATTATTTATTAAAGTAATTTTATTATTAATAAATATAATCAACACTTGCATTTAATTTGAGAATTATTATTTTATGAAAATAAGATTTTAACAACTAATTGAGAAATTATTATTTTTTGAAAATGATAATAAAAGAGAACAAAAGTAGTATATTCATAGGGTATGAATATATGTAAGTCATGGACAACTAGATGACACTTTGAGTAACCATTTAGTTAGGGACGTAACTAGCTAGTTACACCTTAAGTGAAAGACACATCTCATGGACCCACATGTATGCAAGCTACTATAAACCTCCATGGGAGGTTAGGTATTATGTGTAGTCTTCCAAAAGCCTTCTCTGCCTCTCCTTCTTCTTGCAATTTGGTGTTTGATTTGAAGGTTCATAAGTTCTTTTCCTTAAAGCTTATTTGGTATTAGTCTTAATGGATTAAGAAGAACTTCATACAAGTGAAGACTAGCATCTCAAAGTAGTTTACTCTTGCTTTGTGGATACTTCTAGAGAAGCTATGTTTTAAGTCTGGTTCCCTCTTTATTAACTTCAAAACTACCGAGAGGAATCAATGTCTTCAATGGTTGTAACTCTCTCTCAATGGTTTTGTTAATCTTCTGTGCTTTGCAAAATGATCCTTGGTGGGTTAAGAAGAGTTTTCAGTTTATTCTAATTTTAAAGATTTTGTGAATGTTGTAAGCATTTTTGGGAAAACAATTTTAAATAAAACCTAACATTAGTATCAGATCCACTTTTGAAAGTTTGGTTAGATTATTGTGTTATCTGGTATAATCTTTGTTTTCATAAAACATTGATGATTTTCTTTTGTATGAAAATTCATACATATTTTCTATGAAAACTCTATAAATTTTTTAATGATAAATGTTTACATGCATATTTCATCACCAAATTTGGCTTAGAAAAACAAAACTTTGTTTTATATATTTTTTAGTATACATATGTTTTTTGATGTGCATAAACTAGCCATGGACCTCTTGTGATGTGTTTGTGTTGATTTGTTAAAATACTTATAATATTCATTTATTCATATGGTATGTAATAATCAAATAGATAGTTTTAATTTTGTTTATTTTTGTAAGGAATAGATTAGTTTTAGAAATATTTTTTTATAACATGTAACAAGAGTGAAGTTGGTGGTCATTCTGAATATCAGAAGTTTATAAACTTGATTTTATCAAAGCTTTACAAAGATTTTAAAATTATTTTTTAAACTTGCTACAAGGTGTTGAAGCAAGTTGGAGCATGGATATATTACATGAAGTTTTGATCCCTTAATGTCCCTTAGGAATAGACTTGGAATTTTGTGATTATTCACAAAATGTCATTAGTTTATGGTTGGTTTATGCACATATATTTTAAATGTTTGTGATGCTTGTTTCGTATTTATATATATTATGCATGTTTGTAAAATTAGATTTTAAAATGTTAGAAATTATTTAAAACATAAAAATGACCATAAGGAGTTTGGTTTTAATGTAACTTATCTTTTAATATAAGATGGTAAAATATTTTTAAAAATAAAATGAGTTTTATCGTTTAAAACTAGCTAACAGTAAATCCAACGATTAAAATTATATAAGTTTAAAAATCATATTCAAGAGACTTATCAAACTCTTAATATTATATTATAAAGGGAAGTTTTATTATACGTTTATAAATGTCATTTAGCGCTTAAACTTCCAAACTTAATACTCTATTTTAATTTTCAGGGGCGTCCCGTCGATTTTGAGGGCCTAATGTGAAAAATAAAAATGAGCCCTATATATATATATATATATATATATATATATATATATATATATATATATATATATATATATAAGAAAATTGTGTTCATACGATAACTTGATAAATGTTATAAAGACAATAAATAAAATGATAATACAATATAATCTTACATAGCTAAATGAATTGTCAGACTCTCGTTGCATTATTTAGTTTTTCAAAATTTGTTTGTTAGTGTGCTACATTTGGTAATCAACAACAACCAAAATGTAATATAAGATGCTGTCAGATTTAGAAATTATGAAAAGAAAAATACTTTGTTGTTCAATTTCAGTTAACAAGAAAAAAAAGTAGAGCAAGAGTGCAAGATAAATGAGACGTGGAGTCTAGTGGAATCAGAAAGCCAAGAAACAAAAAATGTCATTTGAGCTTTGCAGTTGCTGCAAATTTGGAAGCTGGGATTAGAACAAAATATAAGCTCTTGTTTACCATAAATTTACATTAGCTTAAATGCAATTTTTAATTATTTTTCAAAACATGAGTTGTTGCAATTTTTAATTGTAGCTTTAGCTATTGGAATTGGAAAATACATGTTTTTTTTTTCACTTTTTATTATTGGATTGTTGATTTCTAGACTACAAACTTAATCATATGTAAAATTGGCCCCCTTCCACGACATGGGCCTTGTGCGATCACCCACGTCGCACACCCTCAAAGATGCTCATGTTAATTTTATAATTTGATCGCGTCGATTATATAATATTGAGATTTTATAAAAGAATATTGTTAAAATGTGATTTTAAATAAATGTATACTATGGCTTGTTGAATGCTTTCAATGACTATGATATCATATGTTTTTTAAACTTGATTTATTAAAACATCAAAGAAATCTTACTAATCTGAAATCTATGCAATCCTATTTGAATAGCACTTGCACGACACTTGTATATACTAGTCAGATAAATGATATCTAATTGCTAGTTTTATATTTTGATGGCTAGAGTGTATTCAAGATTTTTATAACCTAGTTATAGGCCGATTACAAAACTTCTTCAAACTAGATGATTTAATCGGAAATTTGTTGTGAAAATATCTTAATCAATAGAGATATGAGTCATATATGGGATCAAACATGTCTATTAAAATTTGTTATTATCGATCATATAAGAATAGGAATTGTATAGTAGAATATAATTGATACTCGTTATATACCTTGTTGGATTATGAATGAGATAAAGGATACATTAGAATTTATTTGTTTTGGATCCTAAATCCTAGACTTTGATAATGAATGTTTTTGGATACTTAAGGATATTAATTATTTAAGATTTAAATACTGAAAATTCTAAATTAAATTTTCTTTAAATTTTATAGATGAAAATAAAAATCCAATCTCTTAACCATGCATCTTATTTCAATTACTGATCTACATGAAATAATAACAGTATTAAAGGCCATATCCGTAAACAACTTCCACTTACTAGTAGAACTAAACATGATGCTTGGTAGAAGCATTAATATGATGTTGAAGATGTCTCTAACATCATATTCGGAACTATAATTCCAGACTTCCAGGAAGTCATGGTCAATTCATAAGCACGTCATATTTTTCATTAGGAGAAGCAAATATTCCTTAGATATAGTGATATTCGGTTTGAGCCAGTTCAAACACATGAAAAGGAAGGGCTGAAAAGAGTCACTTTGTGTGCTCTAAGAGGCCCAAAATTCAAGGAAAGGATACCTTTTGGTTCATGAAATCTAGAAACACCTAAAGATATGGATATTATTTCTAATGTAGAGAAAAAGGCCACTGGAAGATGAACTATCACTCTTATTTGTGAATTATTGCTTACGCCAGTAATCCACGTATCTACTAGTTAAACTTATACTTTTCATTTAATACTCAAGTACTTAATAGTAATATTTGTAAATGTTTATAGATATTCAAGAAGAGTAAGAATCTGAGCATAAGAAAGTTCAAACTTCACTCTCATAGATTAGGTTATTATTTATGCTTGGAACATAAAGTACATGCATTGTTGAATAGTATTTGTTCCAAAATAATGCATGATTTAATTTATCTTCTCCCTCTCTTTCTCTCTCGCTCACTATATATATATATATATATATATATATATATATATATGTGTGTGTGTGTGTGTGTGTGTGTGTGTGTGTCTTGGTTAATTTATTAGATGACTAATTATTTTCTTAATCGGTTGTCATAATGATCACCTTCATATTCCAAAATGATTAAATTATTGTAGCATCCGTGTTCCAGGTAATTTTTCAATTTCGGCTTACAGTTCCATTTTGGTCCTTATACAGGGCGTACCCCATAGGTACGTCATGCAAAACTCATTAAACGGGTGACGAGGTTCCTTTGAGTATGTTGGGTGTACTCTAGTGGTACGTAGGGTGTACTCACATAGGTACCAAACCCTAACTTTTTTTATTTAGACCCTATTTAAAGAACCTTTAGCCTCTACTCCCTCATTCCCTCATTTCGAAAACCCTAAGCGTTGAAAGTTGTTTTGAGCCTCTAGTATAATTTTGGTGCATTGTAGAAGAATACTGAGTTCATTATTGGTGTCTGGTGATCTTGGAGCATGTGGATACAGAGTCTTCTTTCCATTAGTAAGCTTCTGGAGGTATAAAACTTACAACTTTATAGTTATTTGGTTTAGATCTAGGTTAGGGTTAGTTTTTCATAACTTTTGGTCCCATGGTTTGGTTCTTGTGAGTAAAAGTTATGCTATTACTCAAATTTGCTAGTTTATGATGTTTCTAAGGATTTTGAGTCATAAAAAGGAAGTCCTTGTTGTCATTTCTCACTCATGCAAGAGTTTGAGATCTTTTAAGGGTGTTATGAACTTAGTATTGGGTGTTGGGCTCTATTAAGCAATGAAAAACCTTAAAGTTGTCAACTTTATCATTTAAGGCCTCCCTAAGATCAAGATACGTAAGTCAGACGTTTGGTATATTAGCATTAAGAGCTAAAAGTATGTTTTTCAATAACAAAGGATTACGTTGGACGTAGCCCATGAGTAGGCTCAGCATAGCGGGTTTTGTCCCGTTACCTTTTTTTTTATCTCACCATACACAGGGCGTAATGGGGAGTACGCATGGCGTACTCCCAGAAACCCATTTGGGCCATTTTTGGGACTTAGGTCATTAGGGGTTTTGTGCCGTGAATAGTTGGGTCAT
The DNA here is from genome assembly GCF_002870075.4 of Lactuca sativa. Classification (NCBI taxonomy): domain Eukaryota; kingdom Viridiplantae; phylum Streptophyta; class Magnoliopsida; order Asterales; family Asteraceae; genus Lactuca; species Lactuca sativa. Next base: position 193,243,342 of record NC_056625.2, read on the forward strand.
GTATGGGAAAGGCAAAATGGTGTTTTCCCATTGGTAAGATAAAAGATGAGTTGGACCACTAATAATGGGTTAAATCCCTGATTATTTAACTAGGATTGATTTTGGGTTATCATCAGTGTGAAGACTCGTGGTAGCAACAACTTATGTGTGTGTGCTTCAGTTATCTTCAGTTAGAGGTGAGTCTTCTCAGTGTACTTGTGAATCGAAGGCATCAATGTCGGACCACTGAGATGTGTATGTAGGATGCTAACTGTCTTTGTGACTCTTGCATATTTGTATGATTGGGTTGAAAGTAACCCCTGGGTTGGGATCATATTTGTATGATCGTGTTGAAAAATACCCCACGACTGGGCTCGTATTTGTACGATCGGGTTGACATGAACCTTGGGTCTAGGCCCATGAGTATACGATGGGTTGAAAGAAACCTCAGGGCTGGCCCCATATTTGTATGATTGGGTTGGAATATACCACAGGGCTAGGCTCAATTGTATGTTTGGTATGTGGTACTTTGGGGAACTCACCAAGCTTTGTTCTTACATTTTATATTTATGGTTTCAGGTACTTCCGGTATGAAAGGGATAGGCTCGACGTGATGGCACTCCATCCCCCTCATGATTCACAATTATTTTCATCTGTATTCTGATGTTTTTTTGACATTTTGTTTTGTGATTGACTTTGTGATACCTGATGTATGAAACTAATGGGTTTTAATACGAAAATTTTTATCACTGTTTTTGGGATGTTACATTTCTCTTTTAGAGAATTAGTTCTCTTAATAGAATTATAAAGTAAATATCATTTTGTTTCTAAATATTAAGTACTACAAGCAAATACATCAAGTAAAACTTGATTTAAATCAAACTTATCTATGGCATTGTTATCTTTATTATATAAATGATACATACATATTCCAACTTCAAGAAATCGATTTTTGAAGGAAAATAATAAGTTTATTTGACATATGTAAATCTTATTTATACATATGATATTCTCTTTTCAGCTTTGTGAACTATTCTCACCTTTTGGACTTTTCTTGAACTATTAACAATTTTGCCTTATATCTCTTGAATTTTCAACACTTTTTTTTCCTTTTTTTCTTTTCTACTTTTCTCTCTCTTTTTTATCTAACATGATATAAACTAAAACAATTCTTAGAAACTTACATTCAACCTTTATTGGCTAACAATATAGTCTAATGATTAGTGCCAAAATAAATTTTCAAGGGGTTATTTTGGTAAAAACAATGCAAAAAATTTTGTATCGCTCAAACTACACAAATTCATATTTTTGTTTCATGATTTCACTAAAACCAGAAAGATATACTGTAACACATTAGCTAAATAAAACCTTAGAACTTTTTTCAAATTACACTATCTAAATCAATAAACATCATTTTAACGTGACTTTAATAAAGCAAAAATTTTAATTTAGACCAAAATATCATTTATCATGCATATCCTTAATTCAATCCCCTAACATACACTTATTTTATGCAATGCTCTCATCGTATACATAAAATAGTTAAAGCATATAAAGATAAATAGGAAAAAAAATGGACACCCCGTTAAAATAGTAATCGCGAGATCGAATGATTGTCATGAGTTCTCGTTTTATTGATACAATGCTTGAATCTATCAGTTGAAACTGATTGTTGTAGAACTAAATTGCATTGATGACAATGTGGACTCTTAGTGATAAAGTGTTGAGAGAAAAACTTTGAAACACACTTAAACAAAAGTTAGAACAAGTATAATGCAGAATAGTTAATCTTGAAGGATCTATTAGCTCAACAATAATATTAAGAGTTAGAAGGTATGAGTTAGATGCAGAAAAGTAAAGAAATGTAAATGACAACAATTGTTACATCAAGTAAACACATAAGCAAATTCATAACAAGGAATGCATTCAAACCAAGTTAGTAAGTGAGATCTAGCTTAGTGATTAACTCACAAGTGACCTGCTCCAAAGAGAGATGGTGATTAATTATGAGAGTAAGAAGGTTTGATAAGTAAGAAAGAATGAGAACTTTGCGATGTGTATTTGAATTTGATGAGAGATTCACACACGTACAAATTACATAAGTAATGCGCTCTTTTTATAGAGAAAAGTTTACAACTCTAATAGTATCCATGCAAGGCATACTGGATATTAGAGTGTTTTACAGAAAGGACAAAATAAACTAAGGATAAAGATAAAGAGTAATTGCGGTTTCTTCAGATGTTGAATACAGATGCTTGGAAGAGAAACTTGATTGCGGATGCTGTGCTGACTGCGGTTGTACGAAAGTTCAAGAGGGTCACTTTAATTATTCAACAATTTCCCCCTAAGTGACCTCTTTAACTTCTGATCATTTATCAAGACGAAGATACTTGATCAAAATCCACCAGAACTTTCTGACATTCTCCAACCTGGTGATCCTTCTCAGGATCTCAAACTTAACCTCTGCGGTAGTGAATTTGGATTTTTCTACTGCAATTCGGCAGATGTCAAGCTGCTTCTTGGTTAGCCGATGCATGGCCATCATAGGAATAAAATATTTGACGTTGTCGGTCTTCCTTTTGAAAATGATGCCAAGTTCAGGAAAGTTGGTTGCACCTAGAGATCTATCTGTAAAGCCTTCGGTGGGCATTGGTGCGGGGTCCAGGGGTGGTAGATCAACCTTCTTAGAAATGATGGGATGGATGTCCGCATCAATTTGGCAAAATCGCAAACGGTTTCCATCAAGAAGTTGTTGGCCCTGTCAAGCACAATCTTCATCTTTGGGTGGTTCTCAGCCTTATTCTGAAATACCTTGGGAATGAGAAAAATTTCCTCCGGGTTCATATTGGGGAAGTCCGCTTGGGAGCGAACATAGTTGTGTCCCCTTCGGGTGAGGGTGTACTGGAAAAATTATGCCTTCATGAACTTCCGAGCCTTGTAATTTACGACTGCGGATGGTCTGTCATTGGACCATATGTGCTCTATGGGAGAGGCATGAGTAGTATATAATTGATTAAGTCACTCAAACTCCATAGGCAGTCTTTTAGCATCAGGAAGGCTTCGGTCGAACTGCTCGAATATAGTAAAGTATCTGGCATTGGGCGAGATTGGAAGATCCCAGTAACCATCAGGAGGCGGTTCTATATATGTGAGGTGGGGAATGTAGTCTTCATCCTACAGTATTCTGTGGGGATTGACCCAAGAGTTGATTAGGGATTCGTCCATGAAGCTGTCGAAACCACTTAATCTCTAGATTTCTTCAGCAAGTTTGGCTGACTTCCAGTCCTTTTTCTTTTAGATGGTGGCAGGAGAATCGGTTGAACTCGGAGATTACATATGTTCCGCAAGGAGTTTAAAGTGTGGGGAGTCTTTGGTTTTTCTGGGGTGATTTCAATTTGAGGTGGAGATTGGTGAGGTGGAGTGTGATGAGATGGTTGTGGTGTAGGTATTTTTCCAGTGATGATGGGGAGACTCTGATGTGGAGTTGGAATTTTATTTATGATGATTGGAGAAGTTTGATGTGGTGGGATGGGGTGGTGAGAATGATGGACTTCTTCTTCACTTCCCCCTCTTGAGGAATATGCACCTGGAGCTTCCTCAATCCAAGGCCGAAGGCCATCTACCTTGGAGAAAATTTCTTGAAACTGAGACTTCATCGCATCAGCCAGCTGTTGATTATTAGGGATAGAGGAGTTGAAAAGCAGTTTGTGGATTTCCTTAACAAGATGAAGAATCTCCGGACCTTGGAAGTTTGTTGTCAAGGACCGTTGCAGGCGGTTGATAGTTGATTGAAGAACAGAGATTGCAGACTCATAGGCCGAGTGAGTCTCAGCAATCAACTTTGCAGAATTGGAGGCCTGATCAATAATGGCCTTCTGAAGGGATGTCTTGACTGCAGTGACTTCAATGATGAGACGATCAGCGGTAGATAAAAACTCTTTATGATCAGCTTTTCGATTGTTGTCAAGAGACCTGATCCCCATTTCTACTTTCAAGGAAATGCGCTCCACAGCCAATCTTTCTCGAACTTCCAGATGCTCTATTCTTTCAATCAGAGACTGCGGTCCTAGAATATCCTCTGGTTGAGGTTGATTTGGCTTCACCGCAGCCAGAATCTGATCTACTTTAGCTTGAAGGTTTAAGAATTCCTTTCTTGTCACCGCATTCTTATTCTTCTTCTTTTGGGGTTTGGAGGTGGAGTGATGAGAGCCACTAGATTCTTCACTTTCATCAAACATCATTAAGTCATCATCAGACAGGGAGGGTTTGTTTACCTCTTAGATGTCATCATCATCAAGACCGAAGGTGGGTGCAGAGCTGATTTCAATTTTGGGCCCTTCGTCTTGTGATATTTCAATGACTGGAGTAGGAGGAACTTTGGATGTTTGTTGGGCATCCGCATCTGCCTGATGCTTTGGAAGAGATGCAGCCATTTGATCCATCCAACTTTGAACTTTAAGAATGGTGGCTATGGTATTGGCATTGATGATAGCATTTGCCCAATACTTAGTTACGGCTTGTAGTTCCTATTCTTTCTATTGCTGCTGCTGTACTTGTTGATCATTACGGGCTTAGAAGGCCCTTCTGAATGTTGCATACTTTTTGGCTTCAGCTTCGTTAGAGGGTTGATACCGGCTCCAAGAATCATTTGAGTCATCACCGTCAATTCCTTGATTTTGCACCAAGGTGTCCCTTGGGTTCACGGATCCTTGCACAGTAGTGATCACCGTGCCTAAACCACCTGTATCAGGTGTAAGCAGAGTAGGATTTCTTGAGCGTCCTTGGTCTCCTTGATCCGTGGTCAAGTGTGGCCTTAACTCAGTTCTGGCAGTGGCGGAAGAAGTTCCCTACGGATGGGAAGGTGTTTGCAGTGTTTGTGTGACGTTCAATAGTATGGAGTTCAACTCCTCAGAAGAAAAGAAGTGCAGTCGGGAAGCCCTGGAGACCTTAGGGCGCGGACCAGTATCATCCTCTAGGGATGGTATTGGTGGGGTGTCTCCACGGTGAGATGAAACAAGCTCACTTGATGAGCTTGACTGGAATTCGATGGTTGTGTTGAATGGGTCTACGGCAACCGCAAGGACTACCGGAGCCAGTTGAGAGGCTACGGTATCAGTCTGGTCACGCATTTGGCTAAGGGGAGTGGTTTTTCTCTTCTTGAGAATGGCAATTGGTTGCACATTGTCACCTGAATCACTGTCAGTAACGATGACAGTTTGAGACTTATGCTTCTTTGAGGGTGTGGTTGTCTTGGGGGATTTCTTCTTGGGGGTGGTATTTGTTTTCTTGGATGCTAACTGTTTTCTTCTCGCAGAGACATTAGAGAGGGTGGTCGAGGAAGGGACTGCGGTACCTTCAGGAATAACAACTGCGGATGGAGGAGGCGGGGTAGGGAGTTATGGTCAATACCCTCCGTAGCCTATATGTGGTTACAGACATCAGTAGTCTCAAGACCAAGGGTTGTAAGAATGTATGTTGGGTGTCTGCAGATAGGTCCAAAGGGAGTTTGATCAGAGGAGGGAGAGTACCTTTTAAGATCCTTGGTGACGAAGAAGTTGATGTCGTCACCCATGCTGATACTTGCGTCTGAATGAAGATCTGAGATGCATAGGGACCAAAAGCTAGAAAAAGTGAGCTCGGTTGGTTTCTCCTTAGGTCTTTCCTTGGGAATGTATTGAAGGAAATCATCCCAAAGAATTTGGTCGTAGTTGATGTCATGGCCGGTGAAAATACTCCAAACTAGTTCCAAGAGCTTGAGTCCCATGTTATCGATGCCTCCGGTTCTGCTGGAGAAACAGCAATAACATAGTGGCAAACATATTGCCACACCGCAGGAAGTTGGTTCTTCTTAAATTCACCAATGCCCTTAATCTTCTTTCGAAAGCCCATCTAATAGAGAGCAGATGTGATGTCGGCCATTGAAGTTGTAAAGAACTTGATAGATGGATGAACCAAAAGATTTATGGCAGTAAGAATCTTCTCTTTTGACAGAATAACCAGGGAATCATCTATTAAGTTGAGATGAACTTATTGAAGGTTGTTGAGTGGTCGATAGGCAGAAAGAGCACACTTGAAGAGTGTAGAAACGGGAACTACGTCTGTGAATGCGTCGAATGGACCATACAAAGGATGATTCTTTAAGAACTTGATCATCAACTTGAGTGGGGAATTGTAGGAAGAATGATCGTCGAAGATTGCTCTGAAGTTACTGGAAGCAATCGTGGGAGAGTCTGTGGGGTTGGAGCTTCTTGATTCTGAGGGTCTAGCTTGTTTCTTTGACACTCCTGATTTCACCATTGTAGAAGATTGAGAATGTATAAAGATTAGAGAATCTGTGTTTGCACTGAGTTTTTGAAGGTTTTAGAGTTCTGAACGAGTAAAGTGACAATGGGGAAGACGAAAGGTTTATATAGGGGAGAGGGTGAACGGTAAGTGGGATTTACCCTAGGTAAAAGGAGGATAAGGTAAAGGGTCGTTTGGTGGGAAACTTTGAATTAGGGTTTTAAACCTAGCCACATAAAAATGAAATGGTTTATAAAAGATTGAGAGATTTTCCAAAAGTGGCTAGCATTTAATGAAAAGTCAGACGTGCATTATCACGTCTGGCCATCGTGTGGAGGGGGAGTGGAGGTTGTAACGGATGGGACGTTCTGGGTATAAGGAAAGGACAGGTTAAGGATGTGTATATGGAAAAGCAATCTTTTTGTCATCACACCTAAAATAGGTCTGACACAATAGTTTTTTAAGAAAATGAATGTGACAGTTTCTCAAGGAATGTTTTTTTTTTATTTAATGTTTTATTTAATGAAGTATCATTAAATAGCACACTATTGTATTTTTTTTTTTTTGACGAAACTAAGTTTTTTTTTAATTTTTAAAAATTTTGATTTCTTTATTTTTTTTTTAAATGTTTTTGAAAGAAATGATGAGACTGCAGATGGACTCATCATAGCGGATGGATCCTTTGCCATTGCGGATTATCAAGGCAGAAGAAACTGAGAAGAAAACTTGTAAGAGAGATTAGTAATAAACAAAATGACCAATGAAAGGTAAGTATAATATATGGTTGCGGTACATGGACTGCGGTACACAGGATATCCCAAAACCATTTATTATAAATAACTTTCATTTAGAACCGCAATGGAGACCATGAATAGTCTGCGGTAGCTATCAATTCAAGAAGAATTGAGGGTCCGGATTCATCATTCCTAACATTTGTAAGAATGCATTGAGTTTGGTAGAGTCAAGTGCTTTTGTAAACACGTCAGAAATTTCTTCATATGTAGGGACAAAGATGAGTTCAATTTTACCGTTCAGAATGTGATCTTTGATGAAATGATACCGTAGTTCAATATGCTTGGTCTTCGAGTGATGGATAGGATTATGGGAAATCTCTATAGCACTTTCAGAGTCACAGGAAATTGGTATCCGCAACATTCTGTACCCATAGTCAAACAATTGTGTTTTCATCCATAAGACTTGTGAGCAACAGTTGGCTGCGGCCACATATTCGGCTTCTGTTGTAGACAATGAAACACAGCTTTATTTTCGTGAGGACCAGCAGACAAGTCTTCCTCCCAAGAATTGACATCCACCAGATGTACTCTTTCGATCAAGTTTGCATCCAACATGATCCGCATCTGTAAATGCTTGAAGACTGAAGTCATTGCATGCGGGATACCATAGACCAAGAGACTTGCTTCCTTTTAGGTACCTTAGAATCTTTTTGGCTGCGGTCATACGAGATACTTTTGGATCAGCCTGATACCTTGCGCATACACCCGTTGCAAAAACTATATCCGGACGACTAGCAGTGAGATACATGAGACAGCCAATGATGCCTCTATAAGTTTTGTGATCAACAGGTACTCCTGAAGGAACCGTGGAAATCTCATAACCGAATTCCATGGGCACCTTAGCCGAAGAGCAGTTATCCATTGAGTAATTCTTCAGCAGCTCAGAGGTATATTTTTCTTGATGGATGAAGATTCCTTGAGAAATCTGTTTAACTTGAAGTCCTAGAAAGAAATTAATCTCTCTATTCATGTTCATGTGAAATTTGTTAGTCATGAGCCTAGCAAAATCATCCACCATCCTCTGATCTGTGGATCCATAGATGATATCATCCACATATATTTGTACTAGCATAAGGTGGTCACCATTTGCTTTTCTAAATAATGTGGGATCAATTACTCCTCTTTTATATCCGGACGAGACAAGAAATTCAGAAAGAGTCTCGTACCACGCTCTTGGGGCTTGCTTCAAACCGTATAATGCCTTCTTAAGTTTATAGCAATGATCAGGGAATTCTATACTTTCAAAACTTGTAGGTTGTTGAAGATAAACCTCTTCCTTTAGTTCCCCATTAATAAATGCACTCTTAACATCCATTTGATGAACTTTGACGTTTTTGTGGGCTGCGTATGCAAGGAAGATTTAGATAGCCTCCATTCGAGCCAACGGAGCATACGTTTCATCATAGTCAACACCTTCAAGTTGACTGTAGCCCTTTGCAACTAGTCTTGCCTTGTTTATGACTATGGATCTGGATTCGTCGATCTTGTTCTTGTACACCTATCGAGTGCCAACAATGGTGTGAACTCGCGGTTTTGGAATGAGTTCCCACACACTGTTTCGTTCAAATTCTACTAGCTCTTCTTGCATCGCAACAATCCAGTCGGACTCTAGTAATGCTTCTTTGATTGATCTGGGTTCGATCGAGGACATAAAGGCTGAGAAGTGACAGTGATCAGATAAGTCTTGTGAAGATCTGGTTTGAACGCCTACTGATGGATTGCCAATGATCTGTCTAGGTGGATGGTCTTTCATCCAAACGTGAAGGCGTGGTTGAAGATGATCAGCAGCTGCGGTAGAAGGAATGTCTTCAATATCGGAGGAATCTGAGATAGGAAACAGCAGTTCCCCTTGGACTTGAGAACAGCCTGCTGAGCCTGCAGAATTGTCTTGAATTGTTGGTGTTGCGGTAGAATGAAGTGGTTCCCCCTGGGCTGCGGATGGAATTTCCTTCGGTATTGGAGGATGTTCCCCCTGGGCTGCAGATGGGATAGAGACAATTCTTGGATCAGATCTGGTGTCAATAGTTTCTATGTTTTCATCATCCGAGTCAGAAGAGACATTTGATGGTTGAGATACTCTACGAATGGACGGAGTTGCTTCGGTTAGTACTGGAACTTTGATGGTTGTCGTATGATCCGGAGTTGAGTTTTCCCCCTCAACCGGCGAGGTGGAAGTACCTAGCGATACAACATCGGAAAGCGTAGGACCAGATACTTCAGCATGTTGTAATTGAGCTTCCGAAGAGACTAGAACTTCAGATAACTCGGCAGTCTCTATTGGATCAAAAAGATCATCATAGTTAACTTCAACTATGTTTAGAGGACCCGAGGAATAAGAGATATCAAATTCAAGAATTGATTTGGTTTCAGAGGAGGGAGCAACGTTGCGGACATAGGAATCGTCGAATTTTACATCAAAGCTTTCGACAAGTTGCCTTGTGTGTCTGATTAAAACCCGATATCCAATCTTATTGGTTGAGTAGCCTAAGAAGATGGCTTCATCTAATTTGGGTGCGAACTTGTTGAGGCGATTTTGGTTGTTGATTACGAAGCATCTACATCCAAAAATGTGGAAAAAGCGAACATTTGGCTTTCGGTTGTTGAGACCTTCATAAGGAGTTTTGCCAAGACGTTTGCAAACTATGCTTCGGTTCTGTACAAAACAAGCTGTGGCCACGACTTTGGCCCAGAAGTACATAGGAAGATTGGCGAAATTGAGTATTGATCTGGCTGCCTCCATTAGAGTTCTATTTCTTCTTTCAACGACACTATTCTGTTGTGGGGTATAGGCAACTGAGAAGTTGTGACTTATGCCCTTGGACACTAAGAAATCATTTAGTAGATGATTGGCGAATTCTGTGCCGTTGTCAGTGCGGATGCGTCGCACTGGCAGCTTGATTTGAAGCTCGATCTCCTTGATGAAACTGATGAATACCTGCGGTGTTTCTGATTTGAGTCGAAGTAAGAAGACCCATGTAAAAGACTTTTCCTTTTTAAATTTTGTGTCAGATGATTTTTGAGTGGTGTTAGAAACTGTGAGGTCCTTGCCTTTTGTTGTCTTAGATATTGTTGATTTGAAATGATAATTAGAGAAAGAAAGTTTTTCTGGACTTTTAGACTTAGGAATTTTAACAAATTTCTTTTGTTTTGAATAAATTTCCCGTTGCTTGCCGCAGGAACGAAATTCCTCTTTGAAAACTCTTTTTGTTTCGGTTTTAGGAGAACCGCAGTCAGTGATATTTAATTGTGGTTTCCTCAAATCTTTTGAAGGTATAGAAAAACGGGGACTTGATTCATCCGAACTAGAGAAATCGGGGTTTTGAGAACATTGACCAACTTCAAATTTTCCAATTGGTAATTCATGATTGATTGGTTCAAGAGTCATAGAACTTTTGACTGTGGTCTACGGTGTAGTACTTTGTACAACCGCAGAGTAAGTCTTAGTGAATACTTATGTGGAACATTTGACACTAGGTAGTGAAACAAGTTGCGGTTCATGACTGCAGTTAGGGATACTGCGGTCAGACTACAGAGATGGAAAATCCAATGTGACTTTTGGATTTTCAACAACAATTTCCTCATTAACTACGGATGTTATCTAAGAGTTGGAATGACTTGTGTTATCAACATGATTTGAAGATTCAGGAAGAATTTCTTCGATAACACAGTTATTACTCAGATTATGGAGTTTACCAAAATGAGTTTGGATATCCTCAGGAAATGTTTTGTCATTGACTGGAAACGAAAAGTTGCGGTCAGGAGGGACATAGGGACGTTCCGGAGTGAACTGGGGTGAGGAGTCCGTTGCGGTTGGATACCCATTGGACCAACCCTAGTTGAAAGTATTATCAACATTCCCATTATTAACTAGATTCTCAATGGATTCACTTTCATTAAAACACTTGTCAATTAAAATATTTAAGCGTACAATTTCACTCTGTGCTAAATCTCTCTGATTCAAAGCTATTTCTAGTTGTGTTTCACTTAACATTCTAGCATCCTTTTCTAACATCAAGTCCTTTTCTAAAAAAGCCATTTTGAGTCTCTTGTTATCCAAACATCCTCTAACATGGAACATCTACTGTGATGCATTGTTCTTCTCATCTAAGGCTTTATTGTAGTCTGTAAGGACGGCAGCACATGTGTCATTAAGTGTGTCTATGAAAGGTTGACAGTTATGCATGCTATAATTTAAAGATTGAATCATAAGCTTTACCTATTCCACAATGTTGAGGGTTCCATCTTTTGCAATATAACAATGGTTTTTCTTCAGTAGGGTTGAGTCATCTTCTTCAGCAGTTGCTATCATACAGATCTTGCCTTTCCCTCTATTGTGATTGTCCTCATCCTCATCTCCTGATGACTACACTTGATGATTTCTTTTTACTTGAGCAACATAAGCTTTCCCTTTTTCCTTTTCTTCCAATTCTTGAGCCATTTGGAGATAGAAAGCTCGGTCTTTCACAATGTTTGCCTTACAGTCTTTGGCAAAATGGTTCTCTTTGTTGCACTTATGGCATATAACCACATCACTTTTGTCCTCTGAAGGTGTACCGGAGTCAGTAGAGTGAGGTTGCGGTGGTACATCTTTAGGTTGAGTTTGTTGAGACTGTAGTGGAAGGTGAGGATTCTTGGTGAAACGAGAGTGATTGTTTTGGAAGTTGCGGTTGAAGGGTGGTTGGTTGAATTGTTGGCTTTTACGAAATAAAGGTGGTAATCGATTGAATTTTTGACTGACAAGAGCTATGGCATTCTGAAATTCTTCTTCATCGTCATACTCAGAGTCTGCTTCATATGACTACGGTAGAGAGTCATACAAGGTGGGATGTGTTTGAGATGATTGTGCTAAAAGAGCAAGTGGACCCCCGAAGTTTAAACAATCCTTGAGTACGGTGGACTCCTGAGCTTGTAATTCTTCTTAGAGCTTATAAACGAAAACAAATGAATTTTCCTATCTCCTTGGACAATCATTTTGGCCGTTGTCCAATGTCTTCCCAAACCATTCAAGAATTGAAGGTTTGTCTCATGGTTGCTTCTTACAGTACCCGCATTGGATAGTTTGGTCACTATCAGGTTGAACCTTTTAAAAGAGTATTCTAAGCTTTCACCTGCATGAGCTTTAAAGTTGTTGAACTCATTGAGTGCAGTAGTAAGTTTTTTGTCTTGAGCTTGTTCGGTACCCTGTACAAATTCTTGAGCACTTCCCAGATCTCTTTTGCAGATTTGCAATTTATGATGATATCAAAGTTGTCAGGGGCAACTCCACACGATATCTCATAAAAGGCTATTGCATCGTTTTCCATTCTTACGAGATCATCCTTGGTGGGACGGTTCATGACTAGTTACCCTCCTCCTAATCTGACAGTAGCGTCGTCGGTTTGAGTAGGTGTAAGAACCGGAACATGTGGTCCTTCTTCAACAGATTGCCATACGTCTCTTCCAAGTCTTCTTAAGTACCTTTCCATTCTTTGTGATTAGTGATGATATTCATTTGCAACCAGTATTGGGGCTCGATTTGAACCACCAACACTATTGGAAACATTTAAAGAAAAAGTTTGTGCCATTTTTGAAAAAGAGCTTCAGTGTTATAGAAGACCTTTTGAAAAATCAGAGTTTCGATATTCAAGAAGCAACCACTATGGCTCTGATACCAATTATTGAGAGAAAAATTTCGAAACACACTTGAACAAAAGTTAGAACAAGAATAATGTGGAATAGTTAATCTCGAAGGATCTATTAGCTCAACAATAATATTAAGAGTTAGAAGGTATGAGTTAGATGCGGAAAAGTAAAGAAATGTAAATGACAACAATTGTTATATCAAGTAAACACATAAGCAGATTCATAACAAGGAATGCATTCAAACTAAGTTAGTAAGTGAGATCTAGCTTAGTGATTAAGTCACAAGTGACCTGCTCCGAAGAGAGATGGTGATTAATTATGAGAGTAAGAAGGTTTGATAAGTAAGATAGAATGAGAACTTTGAAATGTGTATTAGAATTTGATGAGAGATTCACACACGTACAAATTACATAAGTAATGAGCTCTATTTATAGAGACAAGTTTACAACTCTAATAGTAGCCATGCAAGGCATACTGGACATTAGAGTCTTTTATAGAAAGGACAAAATAAACTAAGGATAAAGATAAAGAGTAACTGCGGTTTCTTCAGATGTTGAATGCGGATGCTTGGGAGAGAAACTTGACTACGGATGCGGTGCTGACTGCGGTTGTAGGAAAGTTCAAGAGGGTCACTTTATATATGGCATACAATTTTCATTCGTACAAACTCTAAAGTCAATCACTTCAATTAAAATTCAATTACATTACTAATAAATGTTAGCCAATTTAAAAGTCCGCTTGAGTGTTTTTTTTGTTTATTCTTCAAACGACCGAAGCAAAGGAAGTACCATCTCGGGTCTTGAAGTAGCAAACCCACCCAATGCACCCTAATAAAGAGTGCACGGCCAAACTTTTAGAGTTTGGGCCGTAAACTCATGTGTGGCCATGAACTTATACCTTAGGCATGAGCTTACTCCCCAAACTCGTCGTTTCTCACTTCCACACTCAATTTTACTCCCCATTCTCTCTCAACTATCATCCCATTCTTCACCCGATCTTCCGAAAACGTAAGTGTTTCTCAACTTCATTTGTTGTTATAACCTAACATCTAGTATTTATACATCATTTCATCCATTCATTATTGCTTTTTAACTAGATCTTCAAGTGTTCTTCAAAACACCAAGAACACACACTAGTGTTCTTGGACCTTAAACACCAAATCAAGCTTCTACCTTGTAAGTACACTTTCCCTAGCTTCTTGTGTGCTTAATATGAACTTGATAACACTTGAAAATCATCAAAGATCATAAGAACAAAGGATTTTACGGCCAATGATGTTCTTGGGCCGTAAACCCCTCTTAAGGTGGTTAAATGCACCTTAGTCCCTTCCTAAGCCTTGGATGCCAACCTTGATCCTTCCTAGAAGTGTTTAAGACCTTAAAAAACAATCAAAACAAGTCCCCATGAGAGTTTATGATTGTGAAGACGTAAGGATATGGTCCTTTGGCCGTAAACTCCACAAGGTAGTCTTATTGTGCCCCTAATGCTTTCCTAAGGCTTGGACTTGATCATTTGATGCCCAATCATGACTTGTAAGACCTCAAAACACAATATGGCACTTAGTACCATGAGTTTACGGCCATGAACTCATGTGGAAATGGTCATGGGCCGTAAACTCCATAAGGAGTGGTCCTTGGGCCATAAACTCCAATTCCATGCCCTACAACCCTTAGATACAACCCTTTGGTAGCTATAGCACTTGAATCAAAGTGTTTCCATGTCCTAGGATGTCTTAAATTGATTAATTAGTTGTTAATTGACTAATTAGATACATATATGTTTATTATATGGTAACTAGGATCATTGTGTGTGTTCAAGTCTCCACTTGACACCTAGCACCTTGTCCGACACTTCCGAACAAACCACTCACTACAGGTGAACCATGTTAGTTATTAGATAAATCACAAGTGATTAATAACTAGCATACAAATGGATTTTTCATAATTAAAACTGTTTTACCAAACAAATGACTTCAAACTGTTTATCAAACTATTATTTTACATATCAAACTCTTTATCAAATTCATTTTTGTATACTAAACCTTTCTTGTACAGTTTTCAAACTTATATCTTGTTGAACCATGTCTAATACATATATAGTTATATAAATAAGATTTGAAGGACCTAGGAGAGATAACCCACTTTACTTCCTGTCCTTGTTTTGGTTGTGGTCTTAAAGTACCTAGTTGTTTGTCCGAGTGTCGTTGAATCCTTAGTTATATATTATGTATATATGTATAGATATAAAGACTTTTATCTCAGTTCAGTACATTCAGTCATACAAACAAGTCTACTAATAAACTATAATAGGTATAGTTTAGAGTTATACTACTTACTACTTCTAGTTCAATGAAGCATACAAGAGTCAGTTCATTCATGAGTCATTACTTATTACTATGAGAACATATACAACTATACTAGGATGAGAACATATACAACTATACTATAATGAGATCATATACAACTACACTAGGATGAGAACATATACAACGATACTATGCTAAGAACATGTACAAGTATACGATAACATAAATGTGATCCACTGTATCGGAGCATGCCTTCATTGTCATGGCCCGAGTTGAAACCAGAATCTCCTTGAGGGAAAGCATGAGTTTGCGTATAGATCTATACTGGATTGACTATCCTTTACATTTATTTGGTGATCATTTCACTTAAACATTAAAGTACAAACTATATTTTGATAATGATAGCAACACTTGGGAAAATTACACACTTTTACAAGAAAGAAACATACAAAACAGTTGTGCCTTGGTAGAAGGCTACTTTTAGTAGAAAATATAGGATTTTCTAGGAGTTACAAGCTTCTACAAACACTTATAAACATTCACATAATTTTACTACAAACGTTTACAAACTCGTACATCAAACAAATGTTCAAACATTTTGATACAAACATAGACACTAAATACTTATGAACTCACCAGCTTTGATGCTGATAAACTCTTTCAAAATAACTTGTATTCTCAGGTCGTTAGTAGACAGGTACGAATGCCAGCTTTTGAGAAGATGGAGCACATACAAGACTCATCTTATATTTTGATTTATGTTTTGGTGTCTTATATACTACATAACACACTTGTATTGAAATTATATATTTAATTCAATGGATGATGTTGTTTACTTGCTTACTATTATACTGTGTTGTGATACTATACATGACGTCCTCCGCCCCCAGAATGTTTCCGTCGTTCTCGGTTTTGGGGTATGACAGATTGGTATCAGAGCATTGTTTATAGTGAATTAAGTATATCAACCCATTAAAGATATACTAACTATAAACACATTGGGATTAAAACACTCTGACCAAGAGTCTATACTTTTAAATAATAAAATATTTAACTAAGTATTCAAGTCTGCATTCAAACTAAAATCAGTGTCACAATGACAAATACAAAAGTATTACGATTGTTGAATATCACAAGTAAGCTCGGGGATATATGGTCAGTCTTGGGAGTAGCATAGCCTGATCAATTATGTCTATCTGAGGAGTGATTAGCATATGCCCTAGAATGGTTGTGATATAGCAACAAGTCTAAAAACTTACCAACGCTACTATGATGAAAGCACTAGAACAGAACATAAGTTTAAAATACTATAGGACTATTTTGTGTTACTATAATCACTTATCTGAGAACTAAAAAGGTCTCTTTCAAGTAGGTCAATAGTCGTTAGTAGATACGCAAAAGTTACATGAAATTCAGGTGTTATAGACTCAGAATCTGTGATCTTTGCTTCACTTCCTGTCCTTGTTTGGTTGTGGTATTGGAGTTAGGGTCACTTATTCGAAGGTCTATCTTACTTCGATTTCATATAACTGGTATACACTACACAAGTATTGACATAACTGATAAAGATCATATTATAATTATCGTAGGTAGTACGTCTATTTATATAAGATTCTTATACCCCTTTTCTCGCATAGATATCATGGATGGATTCCATAATCATGGTGACCCGTACTTTCCACCCCACGGCAATGCTGGATGGCTTGAAGCAGAGTCCGATGATGAGCATCAAATCCCTTTGGATGATCATCACGTAGAAGGCTTCTTGGATGGATCTGACTCCGAGCCCGAAGTCAACAACCTACCCCCAGTAGGTCAAGCCCCAATTAACAACCCCCGACCAGCATTTCAGGGTCCCACACCCTTGTGGGCAATAAACTTGAATCGCTGGAGCGACGAACAAGGTCAACCCTTACCCTATAATGGGGACCGACACTTCTACAACATAAGCGAGGGTGGATCGGCTGACCGAGCCCTACCCATCATGGTCCGTAGTATTGCTCGGAATGTGGAGCAAGGTCGAGCAACCATCGGCCGAACACTGGTGTCAACACGGTCCGCATTCTCCATCTCGAAGAGGCGATGGAAAGAACAAGAAGGACCAATGAGACTCTGCAGCAACAACTAGCTGCCTCACGAGCTGAAGTCATAGAACTTCAAGTTCACCAGAGGGCTCATGAATGACATCTCCAAGAAGTGGTTCGTCAGATGGAAGACCTTAGCGTTCGCCCGAGGAATTCCCATCGCCGTTAGAAGATGTCAAGCACATCTTTTCTTTTGATTAAGGAATAGCCTTTCGTATCTGTGCTCTATGAAGCACTTGTCTGTAAAACATTCCTATATTTTAGTACACTATCTAGTCTTCTAAGTTGTCAAACATTTTCCCTTATATGGTTTGATGTAAGACCTACTATTAGGTCATTTTTCCCGAACTCTTTTACATCAGTAATACCAATAATATTGGCAGTTATCAAACCTGTTGGAAAAATCTGTACTCTTGTGTTTTCCTACTCTTCTGCTATACTGCTATTTTAAAATGTACACTCATACCATTGTTGGACTATGGTGACTTAGCCCATGGAACACTCTCTTTATGCTTACAACTGACTCTAACTATTCCATTCATCTTTATAAACTTATAGTTGAAGGATGCCTCCTCGCAAATCAACAAGGTGTAATCCTCCGAGTACTCTAACTCCAATACCACCTCCTCCACAATTCGATGCGGCAGCTCTGAATGATGCAGTGGTTGCGGCTATGGCTATGGCCATTGCTAAATATCACTCCACTGATGCCAGTACAGGTGGAACCCCTGTTAACTCTACTCAAGGTGAACTCCTTGTGCGCTCGAGAGAGTGATCCTACAAGGACTTCACTAACTGCAAGCCAAAGTCCTGCAAAGGGACTGGCGGAGTCATTGACCTCTCGTAATGGTTCGAGAAGACAGAGTCGGTCTTCGAGATGTGTTCCTGCCCTGCCGCGAGTAAGTTCAAGTTTGCCACTTGCACCTTTGAGGAGAAAGCCCTGAGATGGTGGAACAACTATCTCAAGTCACTCACTCTTGTAGTGGCAAACGACATGGGCTGGGAAACTATGAAAGACCTCATGATTGAGGAGTACTGCCCAAGGGGCGAGATCCAGAAGTTGGAACAGGAGTTGTGGAGCCTAACCATGAGGGGCTCCAACATAGTCGTGTATACCGCCAGGTTCAGTGAACTGGTGGCCCTCTGTCTCAACATGGTTCCCACTGAGGGAAAGAATCGTAAGGTACATCTGGGGGCTGGTGCCTCCGTATCAGGGAAATGTTTTAGCTTCACACCATGCTACCTTCGATAGTGCCAAATGATTGGCACTGTGACTCATCGATCATGGAGTCCAATCCCCATCAAAAACAACAACGCTGGCCATCTCAGAACCCTCCAAACCCGCTAACAATAAGCGGAAGTTCTGGGATGACAAGAAGAAACAACGAGCTGCTAAAAAGAAAAGAGTCGTGGTAGTTCATGCTGCGATCGAACCTACCGCTGCTACTCCAATAAGGCAGTATGCTGGAAGTTTGCCAAAGTGCAAAAAATGTAACTTCCACCACAACGAACCCTGCCGTGAAATGCAGTGCTCTAACTGCAACAAGAAAGGACACACTGTCCGTTTATGCAAATCTCCGGCAAGGCCGATTACCCAAGTCCCGGGCGCTGGTGTGGGCCAGACTTGCTACGGATGTGGCGAAGTGGGCCACTACAAAAGGGACTTCCCCAAAGCCGGAAATGCCGGTGAAGCTGGAAGAGATTTGGCTATAGGCCACGGAGAAGCAGTTGCTGACCCTACGGTAGTGACTGGTATGTTCCTCCCCGATAACTCTTATGCATGCATACTGCTTGATAGCGCAGCAGAGAGAAGCTTCGTGAATCATAAATTTTCTCGCCTACTTAAACAAAAACCATGCACACTTAAGGAACTATTCACTGTAGAAATGGCTAATGGGAAAACTGAGAGCACAAATAGCATATACATAGGATGTATCCTAACTCTAGATAGCCACTCATTTCCAATCGACCTCATGCCGTTCTCGATTAAAAGCTTCGACGTCATCATCGGCATGGATTGGTTGAGTCTTCATCGTGATGACATCATGTGCTACGAGAAAGCAGTCCGTCTAAATCTCTTGTCTAACGAAACTCTCATCATCTACGGCGACAAACCCAAATCGAGTCTTCGTATCATCTCGAGTATTCAAGCATAGAAGTATCTACGTAAAGAATATCATGCATTCCTTGCTCACATTATCGATATGAGCCTAGAAACGAAAGAACTAAAGAACATTCCGGTAGTGAGCAACTTTCCCGACATCTTTCCAGAGGAACTACCAGGATTACCTCCACAATGACTGGTCGAGTTCAGAATCAAATTAGTCCCAGGAGCTACCCCAGTAGCCAAATTGCCCTGTCGATTAGCACCAGCTGAGATGTAGGAACTATCTGGTCAAGTTAACGAACTACTTAGCAAGGGCTTTATTAGACCAAACTTCTCACCCTGGGGAGCACCGGTCTTGTTCGTTAAGAAGAAAGACGGATCATTCTGTATGTGTATCGACTACAGAGAACTCAACAAACTAACGATCAAAAATCGTTACCCTCTGCAAGGGGCGAGTTACTTTTCCAAAATTGATCTAAGATCCGGATATCACCAGTTACGAGTGCTAGAGGAGGATGTTCCAAAGACAGCCTTCCGAACTCGTTACGGACACTATGAGTTTGTGGTGATGCCATTCGGATTGACCAATGCACCCGCAGTGTTCATGGACTTAATGAATAGAGTATGTCGTCCTTACTTAGATCAGTTTGTCATCATCTTCATTGATGACATCTTGATCTACTTTCGAAGTAAGGAAGAGCATGGTGATCACCTGCGACAAGTTCTAGGAACTTTACGAACAGAGAAGCTCTATGCGAAGTTCTCTAAATGTGAATTTTGGATCCGAAGAGTCAAATTCTTAGGACACGTGGTTAGCGAAGAGGGAATCCACGTGGACCCATCCAAAATTAAGGCCATTGAGAACTAGTCAGCATCGAAGACGCCTACAAAAATTCGTCAATTTCTTGGTCTCACTGGCTACTACCACAGGTTCATACAGAACTTCTCCCGGATTGTGAAACCTCTTACTACACTGACCCAGAAAGGAGTGACCTTTAACTAGGAAGAGAAACAAGAAAAAGCATTTCAAACGCTGAAGCGGGCCTTATGCACCGCACCGATACTATACCTCACCGAAGGGATAGAAGACTTCTTTGTATACTGTGATGCATCCAACCAAGGGATCGTTTGTGTTCTGATGCAACAAGGTAAGGTCATCGCTTATGCCTCGAGGAAGCTGAAGACACATGAGGTCAACTACACCACACACGATCTTGAGCTGGGGGTAGTTGTGTTTGCCCTAAAGATCTGGACACACTATCTGTATGGTACAAAGAGCACCGTCTTTACAGACCACAAGAGTTTACTACACATATTCGATCAGAAGGAGCTCAACATGAGACAACTACGGCGGGTTGAGCTACTCAATGACTACGAATGTGATATTCGTTATCATCCGGGTAAAGCCAACGTAGTAGCAAACGCCCTAAGTCGGAAAGAATATTCTGGTCAAAGGGTCAAATCGTTGACAATGACTATCCATTCACACTTGTCTACACAAATTTAGGAGGCTCAACTTGAAGCCTTGAAACCTGAAAACATGGCGGGTGAGTCCCTTAGAGTAATGGATAAGAACTTAGAAGCCAAGGGTGGCGGAGCCTTATATTTCATGGACCGGATCTGGACACCGAAACACGGTGGCCTCCGAGACTTGGTCATTACCGAGGCACACAATACTCAGTAATTCGTCCACCCAGGATCAGATAAGATGTATCTGGATCTTAAAAAGTTATACTGGTGGCCTAACATGAAAGTAGAGATTGCTACCTTCATGAGTAGATGTCTTACTTGCGCAAAGGTTAAGGTCGAATACCAGAAACCCTCCGGTCTTCTACAACTACCGGAGATACCAGAATGGAAGTGGGAGCGGATCACTATGGATTTCATAACCAAGTTGCCCAAGACAATGGGTGGACTTGATACCATATGGGTCATCATCGATAGATTGACCAAGTCTGCGCACTTCCTACCTATCAAGGAAACTGACAAGATGGAGAAGCTTATGAGAACATACATTAGGGAAATAGTACAACTGCATGGTGTTCCTATATCCATTATCTCCGATAGAGATAGTAGGTTCACTTCGAGGTTTTGGCAGTCCCTACAAAGTTCCCTAGGAACGAGGTTGGACATGAGTACAGCCTACCATCCTCAGAGCGACGAACAAAGTGAGAGAACCATCCAAACACCGGAATATATGTTAAGAGCCTGTGTAATCGACTTTGGGAAGGCATGGGATACTCACTTACCCCTTGTCGAATTTTCCTACAATAACCGTTATCATACGAGCATCAAGGCTGCTCCGTTTGAAGCCCTCTATGGCCGGAAGTGCAGTTCCCCTCTATGTTGGGCTGAAGTGGGTGACACCCAGTTAGCTAAAGGATGAGTTCTTGACAGCACTCTCACAGGTCCGGAAATCATTCGGGAAACGACAGAGAAGATCGTTCAAATTCGTGAACGATTGAAAGCCTCTAGAGACCGACAGAAAAGCTACGCAGACAAGCGAAGGAAACCTTTAGAATTCTAGGTGGGAGACCGAGTCCTTTTGAAAGTCTCACCCTGGAAGGGCTTAATACGCTTCGGTAAGCGTGGGAAGCTTAATCCAAGATACATAGGGCCTTTCGATATTCTTGCTAGAATCGACCCTGTAGCTTACAAACTCAATCTACCCAACAAAATTAGTAACGTACATTCTACATTCCACATCTCAAACTTGAAAAAGTGTATGTCTGATGAGACTCTTGTAATCCCACTTGACGAGATCAAGATCAACGACAGCCTCAACTTCGTGGAAGAACTTGTAAAAATCATGGACCGTGAGGTCAAGCAGACGAAACAAAGCCATATCCCGATTGTGAAGGTTTGCTGGAATGCCAAGCGAGGACCGGAACTCAAATGGGAGCACGAGGATCAAATGAAATTGAAATATCCTCATCTTTTCGCTTAGTTATTTGTAACTATTTTATTTGCTTAAACTCAAATTTCGGGACGAAATTCCCTTTAACAGGGGGATGATGTGACAACCCAAAATTTTCATTCGTACAAAATCTAAAGTCAATCACTTCAATTAAAATTCAATTACATTTCTAATAATTGTTAGCCAATTTAAAAGTCCGTTTGAGTGTTTTTATTGTTTATTCTTCAAACGAACGAAGGAAAGGAAGTACCGTCTTGGGTCTTGAAGTAGCAAACCCACCCAATGCACCCTAATAAAGAGTTCACAGCCAAACTTATAGATTTTTGGCCGTAAACTCATGTCTGGCCGTGAACTCATACCTTAGGCATGAGCTTACTCCCCAAACTCTTCATTTCTCACTTCCACGCTCAAGTTTACTCCCTATTCTCTCTCAACTATCATCCCGTTCTTCACCGATCTTTCGAAAACGTAAGTGTTTCTCAACTTCATTTGTTGTTATAACCTCAAATCTAGTAGTTATACATCATTTTCTGCACTCATTATTGCTTTTTAACTAGATCTTCAAGTGTTCTTCAAAACACCAAGAACACACACTAGTGTTCTTGGACCTTAAACACCAAATCAAGCTTCTATCTTGTAAGTACACTTGCCCTAGCTTCTTGTGTGCTTAATATGAACTTGATAACACTTGAAAATCATCAAAGATCATAAGAACAAAGGATTTTACGGCCAATGATGTTCTTGGGTCGTAAACCCCTCTTAAGGTGGTTAAATGGACCTTAGTCCCTTCCTAAGCCTTGGATGCCAACCTTGATCCTTCCTAGAAGTGTTTAAGACCTTAAACAACAATCAAAACAAGTCCCCATGAGAGTTTATGGCTTTGAACACCTAAGGATATGGTCCTTTGGCCGTAAACTCCACAAGGTAGTCTTATTGTGCCCCTAATGCTTTCCTAAGGCTTGGACTTGATCATTTGATGCCCAATCATGACTTGTAAGACCTCAAAACACAATATGGCACTTAGTACCATGATTTTACAGCCATAAACTCATCAAGAAATGGTCATGGGCCGTAAACTCCATAAGGAGTGGTCCTTGGGCCATAAACTCCAATGCCATGCCCTACAACCCTTAGATGCAACCCTTTGGTACCTATAGCACTTGAATCAAAGTGTTTCCATGTCCTAGGGTGTCTTAACTTGATTAATTAGTTGTTAATTGACTAATTAGATACATATATGTTTATTATATGATAACTAGGATCATTGTGTGTGTTCAAGTCTCCACTTGACACCTAGCACCTTGTCCGACACTTCCGAACAAACCACTCACTACAGGTGAGTTCATACCCCTTAATTAACATTTGAAATGTTTTTAAATGCTTTATAGGGGGGAATACAAGTTGAACCATGTTAGTTATTAGATCAATCACAAGTGATTAATAACCAGCATACAAATGGATTTTTCATACTTAAAACTGTTTTACCAAACAAATGACTTCAAAGTGTTTATCAAACTATTATTTTACATATCAAACTCTTTATCAAATTCATTTTTGTATACTAAACCTTTCTTGTACAGTTTTCAAACTTATATATTGTTAAACCATGTCTAATACATATACAATTATATAAATAAGGTTTGAAGGACCTAGGAGAGATAACCCACTTTACTTCCTGTCCTTGTTTGGTTGTGGTCTTAAACTACCCGGTTGTTTGTCCGAGTGTCGTTGAATCCTTAGTTATATATTATGTATATATGTATAGACATAAAGACTTTTATCTCAGTTTAGTACATTCAGTCATACAAACAAGTCTACTAATAAACTATAATAGATATACTTTAGAGTTATACTACTTACTACTTCTAGTTCAATGAAGCATACAAGAGCCAGTTCATTCATGAGTCATTACTTATTACGATGAGAACATATACAACTATACTAGGATGAGAACATATACAACTATACTATGATGAGAACATATACAACTATACTAGGATGAGAACATATACAACGATACTATGATGAGAACATGTACAAGTATACGATAACATAAATGTGATCCACTGTATCGGAGCATGCCTTCATTGTCATGGCCCGAGTTGTAACCAGAATCTCTTGGAGGGAGAGCGTAAGTTTGCGTATAGATCTATACTGGATTGACTATCCTACACCTTGTTGCTAGCTACAGCGGGACATGCAGGTCTTTGGGTGCCAAATGCCATACCTTTTGATGAACTACATTTTCTTATTTTCCAGTCGATAGTATGGTACAATTAATCACATAATACCTTGATATAAATCCGGTTTAAGGTTGTTAGTATAGCAGTAGTTCCTATAATACAACACTACATTACTACATTAATTTATCCTTTACATTTATTTGGTGATCATTTCACATAAACATTAATGTACAAACTATATTTTGCTAATGATAGCTACACTTGGCAAAATTACACACTTTTACAAGAAACAAACATACAAAACAGTTGTGCCTTGGTAGAAGGCTACTTTTAGTAGAAAATATAGGATTTTCTAGGAGTTACAAACTTTTACAAACACTTACAAACATTCACATACTTTTACTACGAACGTTTACAAACTCATACATAAAACAATGGTTCAAACATTTTGAGACAAAGATAGACACTAAATACTTATGAACTCACCAGATTTAATGCTGATAAACTCTTTTAAAATAACTTGTATTCTCAGGTCATTAGTAGACAGGTACCGATGCCAGCTTTTGAGAAGGTGGAGCGTATACAAGACTCATCTTATATTTTGATTAAATATTTTGGTGTCTTATATACTTCAAAACACACTTGTATTGAAATTATATATTAATGCAATGGATGATGTTGTTTACTTGTTTACTATTATACTGTGTTGTGATACTATACATGACGTCCTCCGCCCCAGAATGTTTCCGCCGTTTTCGGTTTTGGGGTGTGACATTAAGCTAGAAATATCTTTCTGTCAGGGGTACCTATGTCGTGCATATATATATATATATGGTACATTGGGTGCATTCAGTGTATGTGATGGCACTCAGATCACACAAAAAGCTTCTTCACAGTGCGCATTGACATTTAGCATATTGTGTAATGAGAATTGGCATGTCACGGACTTGATAAGTACATGTTTGCAATGTAAAATACACTCATGATGCATAATTAGGATTGACACATGCGATCTTCAAATATTGAGAAGGAAATTGCGATGAAATTATAGACCACGTCGCAAATAATAGTGGCTCTTGGCACGATCTCATGAAAAGTTTAATTCCAAATTGTTGAATAAATCAGCCAATCTTAATGTGATCAGGTTCTTGGCGAGTCCCTTGTAGCAATATCTTACCACATTTGGTAATGATAACACAGTAATTTCTGGTATTGCTCCATGTTGTATGTGTACCTCATACTTATTTGTGTGTCAAGCCTTTTGTATTATTCTTGTAATAATCCACTCCACTCCACTCCACTCTTGCATATTTTCCATATCTTAGCTAGAGAATAACTTGAAACAAAAATAATATTCATCAAAAGCACTTTTATTTAAAAAAAAAAGCTAAAAAGGAAAGGAAAATGAAAGCTAATATTTAAAAGTCAGGGTTGCCTCACGATATGCGCCTCTTTTGTGCGAGTCTTGACTTGGAGTCCTAACTTAATAAAATTCTAATATTGGTGTTTCCAATCCATTCGTTGCCTTTAATATTCATTTTGACCTAATTCATAAAAATAGAATCTTTGTTTCTACTTTCAACATCACGACATATTTATTGGTTTCTATAATATTGATAATAAGTGTAACTGATTCGACACTTATTAGAAAAGGGTCGCACTATAGAACTCCTTCCATAGATGAAACTTGCACCCCCGACTTCGGAACAACAACTTCTCGACTAGGACAACGTGTTGTGATAAGTAGGTGCTCATGGCACATTTTCTGGATTATAACACTCCATCATCCCAGTTCTTCTTCTATCAACTTTTCAAGTATTTGGAGGTCATTTTCAGCACCAAAATCCTCATCTTCTAGTAATCTTTCTAGTTCCTCCTAAACTTTTTCATGTTTAATTAGCTCTAGTGCCTGCAACTCATGCTCAGGAATAATATCAAACATATCCATTTTAAAAATAAACATAAAAAACTAAAAACTAAACAATATACAAAGCTCAAGTAAGACATAAGTAATCTGAACTAAATGCAACTATTCCCTCACAATGGGTCCAACAACTTAATGTGTGATTAACTATATATATATATATATATATATATATATATATATATATATATATATATATATATATATATATATATATATATATATATATATATATATATATATATAATTATGATCAAAGTTTTATAGTTATAAAATTGATTTTATCACAGCTAAACTTTAACACATCCTAGGAAGTGTACCTGATTATGTAGCGGTATAGTTAAGGTAAGACCATGTATCGAACACAAGGGAAAAGAGAATGATTAAATCAAAAAATTTAGTTGTCAATTAAACTATAAATAGTAAAGTAAAAATCGAATTTGTTTAAATTCAATCAAACACTAGTAAAACTAAAATGAAACAAAACTAGAGATTATATTTAGACACATAAGAGAAAAAGATGCTTTCACATAGATTCAGTTACACCTTTTGGTTAATGGTGTATCTGATTAAGTGCGACGGATATTAGTATTAATTATCTATTCTTATACTAGTTAGTTACATGAGTCTGATTAATTAACATTATAATAAGACAATTAACATAATGATCGTACAATTATCTATAAATTATTATTGAATATGTATCATGAGAAGTTTAATTACATCAAATGATCCCAATGGTCATGGTAATCAATTTGATGTACATATTTGGTTGTCTAATGTCCTCCTACATATTAAAGTTGACAATTTTATTAACCAAACCCTAGGATTTGATCTATGTCTAGTCCTAATTGTTGATTGTTATTAATAACTATGATTCAAGCTAACAAAGTTAGATTGATCCTCTAAACTCTATTAACTCAACCATATGCAATAACTAAATAAACAAACCATATGGAAATTTCACAAAAATAACATTATAAATTCAATAAATCTAATAACTATATTAAAGGAATCACATTAAAACTTGAAATTTACATCAACACTAGTGAAAGTAGAAGGGTTTTACCCCATAACCAGTAAATAAAAACAAAAAAACATCACTGAGGAGTTGCTAAAAGTGATCATCAAACAAACGAAAGTGAGATCCTAATGCTTCTAACTTTGTATTCTTTAAATATTCGCTCCAAAGTGCTTCTCCAACCTTGAAATCAATTTGAACATGTTTTTAGGATGATTCTTTTTGGAATGTGTTGGATATGTTGTATATTACTTGTATATCATTTTGCCAAAAAAGATCGAGTATTTATAGATTACTTTAATTCGCATTGCGACCATGGCATCCTAGCGTCATAAATCTTGAAGTGTCTACGAAGTACTCGGATTTTGAACCGGCTAGCATCATGAACAGAAAATATTAGCATCATGATTGTTGAAGTTGTTGGGTATTGAGCATTCTAACACTCCTAAGTGTACATGCAACCCTAAATACCTTGGATCTATGTTTTCTCTATTATGTATGCAATTATGAACATCCAAGGTATTATCCTAATCTAGCATACAAAATAAATGAATATTACAAGATAGAATACATACCTTTTTGATGTAAAATGTCTTCATGAAGCTTGAGTGCCTAGTGCCTCAAATGTGACACCTCAAATGGTTAACACAACACCAAATACACTTGGAATAACTTGAGAGAAACTTGAACGCTCCTAAAATTGGCTAGCCCTTTCTTATTATTCATAGTGACCGATTTTTCTCAAAGAATATGATCTTATATAGTTGTTACAATTAGGGTAAACCCTAATTGTCATGGCCTTCCATTTCCTTGGATCCATGGGTTCAAATACTCCATGGAGCATCCATGAACCATCCTATGGGTTTTACCCCAACTTGATTATCCATGGAGCATTAGCCCACTATACAAGTATGGATGATTTACACAATCAACCCATATATTTAATTACTCTTCTTTTGATCACTTAATTAATCCTAGATTAATTCTTTATCAATACAAATTAAATAATCTTATTAATATATTAGAACATATAATATATTAACCAACCTTAAGTGTTATTTCTCTCATTATAGTATATCCAAGTGCATGATGCCATGCAACCCAAATGGACCATGCCGGGTTGGGTCAAGTCTTACCAATTATAGTTATTGACTTAGACATTAATCCAACAGTCTCCCACTTGGATAAGTCTAAAACTATTATTGCAAGTATGACTTCAAGAACCGACTGGCAATCGTAGCTCTCAAAAGCTTCGTCGAACTCTGACCTTTGTCAATGACATGTCCATTAGATAGGGATCATATATTCCTCCATTCTAGATATCATATGGACTGAGACATGGATTATAATCATTCTCTCTGTCCATTTGTTGTTTCCCGATTTCCGATTTATGACGAATGAATAATTGAACAAATCAAATCAGTCTTGGCCCGGCCGAGCACTTCCATTTGTCATGATCAAATCATCGAGGGGCCCACAGATATCGCTTTTATCCCGAGGGTAAAAGGAATGGATAAACTTCGACTCATATGGCTTTTTCTACTACTTGTTGAATCATACACAAAGGCACGTTTTATAACATTGAGTTACCAAATGCGTTTTCATGCAATCAATGTACAACCAACTCATAGTAACAACTCATATCTCTAGGTTTGAAGAATATAAGATATTATCGTCTCATGATCACTCTTGATAAAATCCATGAAGTGATTCAAATGAGGGCGGGTTGAATCCAATACTCAGAACTTATGAGCACTCATGAGTGTTGTAGCACAAATTTGTCCACTAACTTGGACCTCTACAAGCCAACCCATGACAGTCTTGATTCATATCTACTTCCAACATATGACCGACTGTGGATGGTTTGAATAACTTAGTCATTCCGGAAGAATAACATAGTTATTGTGGAAGTCAAAACATGCAAAGTGAAACACAAGAATAAATGAATCTAATATGGTCTCAGAACTTATGAATATAAATAAAACACCTTTTATTAATCACCATATGATTGCACATTATTGATTATATATTGTTTCAGCTATCAACTTTATTCTTGAATTTAAAACAATAGTTGTCCCATGCTCCAAGCATGTATACTATGTTTTCTAAACACTAGTCATGTCATACACCAAGTATGCATACTATGTTTGTCTATGACCCTTACTTTGTGAAATAAACCAACTGACCAAACTTTCAATGATTCTAATTTCATACTCCCGAATTCTTATGGCAAATGTAGGAATTCCAAATTCATGCCATTTTACCTAAATCTGTTAGATTCTCAACTTATATGCAATCATTCTCTTGTAATGATTATGCACAAAGTCACAAAGATTTGAAAGGAAACATTACAGAGCATTCCAAAGGAGATCAACTCCTTGGAAACATCCTTCTTGCATTAAGTTTCCTAATCTTATACAGACTTATTGAACAACTTCCACCAATGGGATCATTTCCACATTCCCTTTTTGACTATCACTTCTGAATAAGAGTTGCCTCTTTTCAGAATATGTCAATATGGTACTTCTAGAATTAACATTATACTTCCAACTGTCCTTGAGCAACCAATCTTTGGTAAACCTTAGATTGTCCTCGACAATTGCTTAATCATTTTAGTCATATCCAATTCTAGACCTTTTCCCTTCACAATGCCCCAGGCATTTGGAAAATGTTTTAGAAAGGATGAATATAGCACATGTAATCGATGCTATATCCAAAGCATATGGGACACGATTCATGATGTCTCACATAAAGACTAAACCAATCTTTTGCTATAATATTTCCATTTCAATTTGCCAAGTTCTCAAAATTCAGATTATGAAAAGGGATGCCATAATCATAATCGAATTTTGGAACGCAAATAATGGACCTATATATAGAATTTCCTTATGTTGATCCATTCAAACATGAAATTCATATATATATATATATATATATATATATATATATATATATATATATATCCTTGACTAAATACGATTAAAATCTCAATCTAAGCTTTTAGAATTGAAATGAAGTATAATTTTCTCTCCCTTAATTATAGCAAAACAAATTTTTCAACCCCTGCAGCCTGACGAATTGAAACTTTTGTTTTCTATAATTAACATTTCTAACTTGCAACCTTTATCATAAAAGCTTAGATTGAGAACTCTAAGAACTCATATGCAAAGCCATCTGGCAGCTCAAGGGCCTGCCATTGCTTCCAAGTTGTTGTGCAACCAATTGAGAACTCTAAGAACTCATATGCAAAGCCAACATTAATTGGAATGGACACATAATATGTCAACACGGTAGGTTATAAACCTCAAGTCGTGTGCTAGTGAAGAACTTCAGGTTTTATTCTTGATTAGTTCTTGAGACTTTCAAGACCTTTAAGACTCACACTGTCCTCTTGACATATAAGACTTTCTTGTCAGATATTCAAGAGATAGTGCGGATTCTAATCAAGACAAACACTTCACACAATTGGCCATAGTTGGTCTTTGTTTTGTCCAAAACATCACAACTTACTAATTTCAAATGTACAAGAGTAGAAAACTTTTATTCTTACATTTGACAAGTGTTTTAAACTTTCTTTAAGACATGTCACTTAAGTTACAATCTTAGAGTATAACTCTAAGAATTGTTTTTTGGAACAAAGTATGAATCATCTTCTTGATTTGACCACTTCAACAATTCATAGCTCCTCTCCTTGCCTATCAGAGTGTACTTAGAGGATGAATTGTGATAAGGTCTCTTAATCATTAAGACGATTATATAACATGATACTAAAGTACTCTCCTATCTTTTCAGATTTGAGAAACTTTTATCTTTCTACCATACTTTGATTTTTCTTATTCGTTCTGTCTCACATTGAAACTTATCCAATGCTACAGACTTATACCTAAACTTAAAAGTATAACCATATTTACTGAACTTAAGAAAATCATGACGAATAGTCTTTTTGATATTTTATGGTGGTGTTGACCAGTGCACAAGAATGTGTACTCGGTCCCTTAGTCCTTTCCTTATTCACATATGGAATTAGTCTTAATATTCCAAGCTGAAAGTTCTCATTCATCATAATATACAACTTGCATGATTCCAAGTTTCGGTCCAATTGAAACTTGGGTGATGAGAATCTTTCCTTATTTGGTAAATTTAGACACTACCACAAATGAAAGAATCAAATTCATATTTCCACTCTTGCTATTAATGGAATCTTATAAGCAACAAAACTTTTCACAAAAGCCACAGTAAGGATATTTTAAAATAAATAAAATCAAAAATTTTTCCTTTTATTTAAAAAAACTTTGCGGAAAAACTATCCTTAGAGTGTAATAGCACATGAAAACTTTGTTGTTATCTATACCTAAGCAATATATCATAACTCCTAAGAAGTAGCTCAAGAATCCGATCTTCAACCTATGCGATAGAAATCCATCTACGCGATCAGATTCAACATATTCTTTCTTTAAGTTTCCTTCATTTTCCCTTTGATTCTTAAAACATCAAAATGTGACCCAGTCACATCATGTAATAAGAATCTTAGAATAGAAACTTAATAGAGTTTGATAGTGGACTTTACTGAAGTAGAGTCAAACTTATTGACTTTACCAACCTTATGATCTTTCAGGTAAATTTGATAGCTTCGCAATCAATTCCCCTTCCTTTGGCAATTTATCATATGGACTCTTTGATAATGGTACCGGTACTATCACAGAATTAGCTTTTCTCTTTACAATTTGGTCAACCTAGTTGACTATGGTCGATCCCTTTCCATTGGGAAGAGAGAGCTTTACTGGATATCCAATGTCATCATTGTCAATGTCCATAAAGTTTTAGGAAGTTAATTTTAGCAAATAGATAAGATCATTAAGGGTCTTGTCATAGTCTGTTTCATAGGAGTCCCAAAGGAACTCACTATGTGACTTAGAAAGTAGTTGAGCCACCAACTTTCTCAAGACTTTGACACCCAACTCTCCCGGCTTGTCAATATGTGACTACATCTCCAAAATGTGATCACACATAGACCTTTGCTTGCCAATAGGGCTTGAGTGACCTTAAACTTTTCAAGAACTTGTGGGTTAGGGAGAATAATTGGAGGAGGTGGAAGAAGTGAAGTTCC
Organism: Lactuca sativa; assembly: GCF_002870075.4. Classification (NCBI taxonomy): domain Eukaryota; kingdom Viridiplantae; phylum Streptophyta; class Magnoliopsida; order Asterales; family Asteraceae; genus Lactuca; species Lactuca sativa. The sequence goes on from NC_056625.2 coordinate 193,275,667, forward strand.
AAGCGATTTGGGATGATCATAGATGTCTGAACTAGACATATTTTGGGAGATATTCAAGATAGTTGATTAAAAGTCCTTAATATAACACCCAATATCAGATATTAAGGCTAGGACCCTACAAACTATTTTATAACTCGGAAAAGGGATGCCGTAATCCAAGCTATAAAATATTTGAAGATGGGTGAATAACGATTCACCAATTTTCACCAAGATAAACGAAATGTATTATTAGGTTTTAATTGGTTTTGAAACTCCTAGATTCTTTTGAGATTCATTGAACTGTTCAATGGCATGTTTCAATCTCGAGTGTGCCCTTCAGGTTTTGTGACTGGGATGCCGAGGATCACAAAACAAGGTGTGAAGTAACCATGCAAATTACTTGGTACCCTTAAGTGTTTACCCCTCAATCGATGAACCGGTTAACCACATACGCTCCATCGATACTATGATAAACATTAAGTTACCCTTTGCCTACCTTGTTAAATATGAGTTAGTGTGCCGGTTAACCACACACGCTCCACTAACCGACTTAAACAAAGTGCAAAGTGTACTTTCATGGATTAGCACCTTATTCACATTTTCCTATGTAACTAAGATTGGGTAATTATAAATGGTTTAGTTATTTAGTATTTATCATTAATACTTTTAATGAAGGGAGAATTCTAGTCCTTGTCCTACCCATTCGGCTAACGACCCTCCACCGGTCAAGGAAGCGGTGGGTGAGAGTGGACACCCATTAAACTACCATTTTATAGGCTGTAACCTTATACCCCCCTTATAGACCGGCTTCGTGAATGAGGCCTACTAATGGTAAGACTGACTTGCTCTTATACATATATAAATATTATTAACTTATAATATTATAAAGTATAAGGGTTGAATTTTAACTCTTTAAAACTCTAAGGGCTTAACTTGGAACTAAAATATTCATAAGTGAAACTTTTCAAATTCCAAAACTTGAGGGCAAGTGTTTAAACTATTCAAAACTAATTAATTCCATAACTTATGAGTTTAAAGTAGTTTTAATTAAAAAACTCTTCAAGTTCCATAACTTGAGGACAAGTTATGGAAGACTTTAAACTAATTAATAAAAAAAATAACCTTTTTTTTTTAAACTTATGGAACTAATTAAGGTTACACTTTTCTTTATTTATTATTTAATGAAGAGACACTTGAACCTCCATAACTTGAGGACAAGTTATGGGGTCCTAAAACCATTTAATAAGAACTAGACTCTTCATTTTGTAACTTTTGCCAACTTTTATGAGTTTTATGATTCTTAAATGTGACTTTTCATATAACTTGAGGACAAGTTACAAAAACACACTTTGGAATCAACTCTTAGATTAAAATGGATTGAAAACATCTATTTCACACAATTTTTCTATTAATCTAAGAACCTCATAAGAAAAAGATAATTCAAATCATCAATCTTCGAGAAATTAGCATGAACATACAAACTAATACAAATCTTGAAATTATGACAATTATCTTAGAAATTGGATTAGCATGAACATTACCACATCAAAAACAACTTTATAAGTCCAAAAACATCTTAGGGTAATGTTCCTAGTCCAATTCCAGCCAAAACAATCGAATATATGCTGTCAGAGCGTCCAACTCGTCGAGTGCACGAACCAACTCGGTGAGTTGGATGCATTTTGCCTTGGACTTGGCGAGTCCATTCATGGACTCGGCGAGTCTGTTGTGCAGACAGCATCAAAACTCGATTTTTCAGCTACTTTTGCAAGTATAACAAGAAAACAAAACCAGGCTCTGCTACCACTATTGGGTTTTGAGCATTCTAACACTCCTAAGTGTACATGCAACCCTAAATACCTTGGATCTATGTTTTCTCTATTATATATGCAATTATGAACATCCAAGGTATTATCCTAATCTAGCATACAAAATACATGAATATAACAAGATAGAATACATACCTCTTTATTGTAAAATGTCTTCATGAAGCTTAAGTGCCTAGTGCCTCAAATGTGACACCTCAAATGGTTCACACAACACCAAATACACTTGGAATAACTTGAGAGAAACTTGAACACTCCTAAAATCGGCTAGCCCTTTCTTATTATTCATAGTGGCCGATTTTTCTCAACGAATATGATCTTATATAGTTGTTACAATTAAGGTAAACCCTAATTGTCATGGCCTTCCATTTCCTTGGATCCATGGGTTCAAATACACCATGGAGCATCCATGGACCATCCTATGGGTTTTAGCCCAACTTGATTATCCATGGAGCATTAGCCTACTATACAAGTATGGATGATTTACACAATCAACCCATATATTTAATTAGACTTCTTTTGATCACTTAATTAATCCTAGATTAATTCTTGATCAATACTAATTAAATAATCTTATTAATATATTAGAAATTATACAACCTTAAGTGTTATTTCTCTCATTATAGTCTATCCAAGTGCATGCTACCATGCAACCCAAATGGACCATGCCGGGTCGGGTCAAGTCTTACCAATTATAGTTATGGACTTAGACATTAATCTAACAGAAGTGTCCACTGAAGGTTGATGATTCAAGTTTCGTCATGGACAAAAAATGTGGATTTAGCACTAAAGTAGTAGGTGAATGTATAAGCTGTTATAAAAAGGAAAAACAAATGGTTGTTGGTATTAAACGAGAGAGGGGTGGATAAAGGAAACAGGAGAAAAACACAAAAATACCTTCATGTGATTAGTAGGGGTGACAATTTTTGACCCAATTCGTAATCTGAAACAAACCCAACTTGAAAATAAATGGGTTTAGGTTGAGATTTATGACCTGCCAACTCGTTTATTACAAAGGTTGGGTTGGGTTACTTGTTTAGGTTGGCGGGCCAACCCACTAACTCAACTATATAAATTATATTTAAAAATTTATTAAAGTTTTATTATGAATTAATAGAATATCAATATATGATGTGCCTTAAGTCCTAACACTCCTAACCCCAAATCCAATTCTTGATCCAAATTTTGACTTGAAATCTGACTGTGTTTTTTTCTTCCAAGACCGTGACTTGAATGTTTCAATTTCATTTGATGTTTGTGAGTTTATGAGTTTATGAATTTATGTTGAATTTTTTTTATTATGTCGGATTAGTAATTGGTTCATTTCATTCTATTCAATGTAAAATTCTAATTATTAATTAGTTTAGAGACGTATATAATTCGTATAAATTTAGCATGTGAAAAGTTACCCAAAAATTACTTGTTGCCTCTTTGACGCGAAATCTAGCCACTGACCCGCAAACCCAAATACTTAAACGAGCTATGTGGGTTGAGTTGGGTTGATATTCCTAACCTGCCAACCCATATATTATATAGGCTGGATCGAGTCAAAGTATTATTACCAGTCAACCCATGACCCATCAACCTAAACCTGACCCAATTTGTCACGCCTAATGATTAGCATATGGGAGGGTATAAGAGAAGGTCCTGATGATATTTGTTAGAGGGACCATATATTTTGGGGTATGAAGTCATGTACACCATGGAACACTTAGATTATAATGGAGCACTTGGGGTTCATGTAGCATGTGACAAAGGAACAGATCATCTGAGAAAGGTATGGATCGTCTGACAAAGGAACGAATCAAGTCCCAAAGGAACAGATCAAGTTCTAAAGGAATGGATCATGCACAAGGGGGTTTAGAGCACCTAGAAGAGGTTTAGAGCACTTGGGAGTGATATGGAGCAATAAGGGGTCTTGGGAGTGATATGTATCGCATGTGTAGCATGATGCTCCACTATGGTCAAGGTGGTCCATCATCTCTATTGCTGATGCTCATGGGTTGTATGACATGGAAGAATGTTCCAAAAGATGCTACATGGTGGAATATGATTGGTTGTCACCATTCATGGGCTAATGGACCAATGGGTTAACCCATTAGAGGTTTTAGGTCTAATCCTGCAAGTATAAATAGGCTCATACCCCCATAATTGTAAATTGCTAGATTTATGTGAGAGCCCAAAGTGAGATACAATTTTGATTGCTTGTAATAGCTCTAGAAAGTTAATAAAATCCTATCTCTCTCTCTCTCTCTCTCTCTCTCTCGTTCGCCCGTAGACATAGGTCACCTTGACCAAACCACATTAAATATCATGTTCTTTTGATTTAGGTTTTTCAAAAGTTTTGTGAGTTCACTGAATTTTATTTTTGATTTTTTTCTGAATTGCTTAACTTGTTTTGTTGTCACCCATCAAACTGGTATCGGATCTATGGCTGAAGACAGGAGAGTTAAGATCGACAAGTTCAATAGAAAAGATTTCGGAATCTGGAAGATGCAAATTGAAGACTACCTCTACCAAAAGAATTTACATGAGCCTTTGTCAAAAGATAAGTCATTCCTTATGAAACAGGAGGATTGGGAGTTGTTATATCAGCAGACACTTAGTGTGGTGCATTTATCATTGTCAATGAGAAGACAACTTATGGGTTAATCAAAACGCTATCTAACATATACGAGAAGCCTTCAACAACGAATAAGGTTCAATTGATTTGACTATTGATACATCTAAAGATAAAGGAAGGTGGCTTAGTGATTGATCATGTTAATGAATTTAATTCCATCATGTCAAGGTTGACATCGGTTGAGATTAAATTTGAAGATGAAGTCCAAGCACTGCTACTATTATCATCATTACCCGAAAGTTGGTCAGACATAGTGACAGCAGTCAACAGCTCAACTGGAGGTGGCAAGCTGACATTTGAAGGCATACACGACTTAATCCTTGGTGAGGATGTGCGTGAACGAAGTTTTGGAGAATCCTCTAATAATATTCTTAGTAATGAGGAAATATGAAGGAAGTCTAGCAAAAGGAGTGCGGGTAGAGGAAGTTCAAAGTCGAGTAAGAGAGGTGTATCGAAAAACCAGAAGGACATCACCTGTTGGAACTACAAAGAAAATTCCATTTCAGGAATCAATGCCTGAAGTCTCTTGTGGACAAAGGCAAGAGTGAGATAAACATTGCATCAGACTTTGAAGGAGATGCTCTTATCTTTGTAGTTGAAAACTTAGTTGAATCTTGGATCATGGATTCTGGTCCATCATTCCATGCTAGTCATTCCAAAGATGTGATGTAGAACTTCAGCCAGTACCAAGGGAAGGTCATACTAGCAGACAACAAGCGCCTTGATATTACAGGTGTTGGGGATGTGGTCCTCAAGACAAATTTGGGTACGAAGTGGACTTTGAAGAATGTCAAGTTCATTCCAGACTTGAAAAAGAAAGTTGATATCAGTGGGGCAACTTGATGATTAAGGCCACCATGTCACTTTTGGTAATCATTAGTGGAAGGTGACAAAGGGAAACTTGGTGGTTGCTAGAGGTCAGAAGCGTGGTACACTTTACATGGTGGAAGTTTCTGATAATGAGGCACATGTTGTTGAAGAAGTTAGGTCATCCACTCTATCGCACCAAATACTTGGACATATTAGTGAAAATGGAATGAATATGCTTTCCCCCAAAGGAAGAATTCCATATCTAAAGAACGTGGTAGTAGATTTCTATGAGTCGTGTGTTCTTGGAAAACATAAGAAAGTTACTTTCGCAAAGATAAGACATCCACCCAAGATAGGTTAATTTGAGCTTGTTCATTCAGATGTTTATGGTCCCACTTCAGTTGCTTTAGTGGGAGGATCCCGATATTATGTTACTTTCATCGATGACTGCACTAGGAAAGTTTGGGTATATTTCTTGAAGTAGAAGTCTAAAGTTTTCAGTGATTTCAAGAAATGGAAAGGAATTGTGGAAAACGAAACTAACTTGAAAATCAAGTGTTTCAGATCCGATAATAGGAGCGAATACAGTAGCAAGGAATTCATTGATTTCTATGTTGAACATGGAATCAATATGTAGAAGACCATTCCAGAAACACCCCAATAGAATGGAGTAACTGAGAAGATGAACAAAACATTGAATGAAAGGGAGAAGAGCATGAGAATACATACAGGTTTACCCAAGATGTTTTGCGAAGATTCGGTCAACACAACTGCATACCTAATTAATAGAGGACCCTAGCTCCCATAGGGTTCAAGATTCCAGAGGAATAATAGCAAGTGCGTGGGGTTTAATTCAAATACATGAAGGCCTTCGGTTGTGTCTCGTATATAAAAGTCAATGACTCTGATAGAGACAAGCTATAGGCAAAGTCAAGGAAGTGTACCTTTATAGGCTATAGATTGGACAACATGGGATATCGCTTCTAGGATAACGAGCACAAAAAGGTTATCAGCAGTCGGGATGTGGTGTTCAATGAGAATGTGCTATACAAGGATAAACTTGTTAAGGGCTCAAGTAGTAACAAACAACCAGTTAAGGAAGAACGAGTTGAGTTAGAAGAAACTTCAGAAGATGACATTATAAAACCTGTCAGTACTCCGGAGATAGGTGAAAGTTCATGAACTGGTGGGAGCTCTGATGAAATTGGAGATAGTAGGAGCATGGATCATAGTAGTTCAAAGAATGAAAAAGTAGAAACTGAAACTCCTACCATCCTTAAATCCACTAGAGTATGAAAGCCTCCATTCAGGTATTCTCCTTCAGCAAACTTCTTGTTCCTGACAGAGAATGGAGAACCTGAGTCTTATCCAGAAGCCTTGAAGATGAAAGGATCCATATAAGGGAAGAAGGTTGTAGAAGAAGAATTGAGCTCACTTGATGAGAATCACACTTGCTCCTTAATCAAGCTCCCAGTAGGGTAAAAAGCACTAAAACAAGTACGTGTTTCGGGTTAAGGATGATATTGATGGGACCAAGAGATACAAGCGAAGTTTGGTAGTCAAGGGGTTCCAATAGAAGAGAAGGGTTGATTATAATGAGATCTTTTCTCCAGTTGTGAAAAATGACTACAATCAAAATGGTTTTGGGATTTGTGGCCTCTGAAGATCTCCATCTAGATCAACTAGATGTGAAAACAACTTTTCTCAATTGCAACCTTAAAGAATACATCTACATGGCACAACCAGAAGGTTTTCCCAAAATTGGTAATGAAGATCTGGTGTGCAAACTAAAGAAAAGTATGTACGGTTTGAAGTAGGCTCCAAGGAAGTGGTACTTGAAGTTTGATATCTTCATGTGGTGGAATGGGTATAGCATATGTGAGATGGATCATTGCTGTTATTTAAAGAAATTCAAGTCCTCTTATATCATCCTATTGTTATATGTTGATGACATGTTGATTGTTGGATCCGAAATGCAGGAGATCAACAAGTAAAAGAAGCGGTTAGCCAGTGAGTTTGAGATGAAAGACTTAGGGGATGCTAAACAAATATTGGTCATAATCACAACCAAGGATATAGTTATTGGTATACTAAAACTTTCACAAGCCAAATACATCAAGATAGCTTTAGAAAAGTTTAGCATGGCAGATGTGAAAGCCAGAAGTACACCATTAGGAAGTCAGTTGAGACTTAATAAGAAGAAATCCCCAAAAATGGAAGAAGATAAAGAATACATGGTTAAAGTTCCCCATGCATCTATAGCTGGTAGTTTAAATGTATGCAATGGTATGCACCAAACGAGATACTGCTCATGCAGTGGGAGTTGTGAGCAGATTCATGTAAAATCTAGAAAGATAACATTGGGAAGGAGTGAAATGGTTGCTACACTACTTAAAAGGAACAGTTTAGTGTTCCTTATATTTCAGAAGAAAAGTAGTAGTTTTAAAAGGGTTCACTAATGCAGACATAGGTGGATGTGCAGATTCAGGCACGAGCACAACGACTTATGTGTTCATAATTGGAGGTACTACAATCAGCTGGATGTCAAGTTTAAAAAAGTTTGTTGCTCTTTGAACCACAAAAACATAATACTTGACACTTGTAGAAGTTGCCAAAGAGCTCATATGGTTGAAAAGTTTCTTGTCATAACTTGGAATGTAGTATGAGGATTGTGTACTGCATTATGACAACCAAAGTGCAATTCACTTATCTAGGGTTTCACAACAGAATGAAACACATCCAGATGAGGTACCATTTTATTCGAGAGTTAATCAATGAAGGAACACTAAACTTGAAGAAAATCCTTGGAACGAAGAATCCAACTAATATGTTCACCAATATGGTTACCATTGAGAAGTTGAAGCTTTACATGACATCAACTGGCCTTTCAGAAGTTTAAAGAAAAAGGCTTGGTAGAGAGAGAGAGAGAGAGAGAGAGAGAGAGAGAGAGATAGTACTTTGAGGAATAGTGAAATTGGAATGACAGATGAAGTTGTTCAAGCCTTCAAGTGGGAGATTGTTGGGTTATGAAGTCTTGTCCAACATGGAGCACTTATATCACAATGGAGCACTTGGGGTTCATGGAGCATGTAACGACGGGACATATCATCTGAGAAAGGAATCGATCATCTGAAAACGAAACGTATCAAGTGCCAAAGGAACGGATCATGCAGAAGGGGGTTTAGAGCACCTGAAAGAGGTGTGGAATGCTTGGCAATCATATGGAACAACAAGGGGATCTTGTTATGCCATGTGTTAAAGGGATGGTCCAAGAAGGATGCTATTGCGCCATGACACTCCTTCTTACGTCATAATGCTCCCTCATGCACTATGAGGGGTTCCTCTTGCGCCATGAGGATCCCTCTTGCACCATGGGGTACTCCTTTTATGCCATGAGCTATGCTCTTGCGCCATGTATGGCCTTGTTGCACCCTGTATGTTCCTGTTCCACCATGGTAGTGTTGTTTCTATAATATTGATGTTTTTGTGCCACACTTGAAGCCACTTGCGTCATCCATATTCCTGTTTCGCCGTGATGGTGCAAGATGGACCATCTTGGTCCTTTATGAGCCAAGTATACTATGAAGTCCTCTATGATGCTCAAGATCGTTCAAAGATGCTCAAAAGTTGGTATTGCTCAAGGTTTACACCATGTTGTGCCACCATCATGGATGTTAGACCATTAGTGTTCATGATGTGCCACTTGTGCATGGTGATGCTCCACTATGGTTTAGGTGGTCCATCATGTGTGTAGTTGATGCTTATAGGTTGTATGACATGGAAGAATGTTCTAGATAAGGATGCATGGCGTAATATGATTGGTTGTCACCATTCATGGGCCTATAGGCCAATGGGCTTGGCCCATTAAGGTTTTAGGTCTGATCCCTCTAGTATAAATAGACTTACACCCCATCATTGTAAATTGCTAGATTTCTGTGAGAGCCCAAAGTGAGATATACGTTTGAGTGCTTGTAATAGTTTCAAAAAGTTAATAAAATCCTCTCTCTCTCTCTCTCTCTCTCTCTCTCTCTCTCTCTCTCTCTCTCTCGTTCGTCCGTAGACGTAGGTCATCTTGACCGAACCACGTTAAACATCATGTTCTTTTGATTCATGTTTTTTTAGAAGTTTTGCGAGTTCACCGAAGTTTGTTTTTGGTATTTGTCTGAAGTGCTTAACTTGTTTTGTTATCACCCAACAATATATGAAACTCATGGACAACTATGAGAAATGTTCAAAATATAGTCCAATCTTGTAATTTTTGGTAAAGCTTGAGTATCATTTTTGTTTAATTTACTCGAAGTATATTTTTAAGTTCTTTTGACCAAGGCATGCATATTAAGTCTTCTGAATGGGAGCAAGTACATAAAATAATAAGCTCTATTACAAACGATGTAATTGTTTTGTTTATTTTATACAGCATAAAAAACTAAATTTACAAATATCTTGAATATACTATCATTTTTGGAGTCAAATTGTAGCATATTTTCTGTTATTTTACATCTTAAAAAGCATAACTTCTGAACCAATATTTAATTAATTGGACTATAGGTTTAGAATCCATGATAAAAATTAGTCTATTAGTAACTTCTATAAAGTTTAAATATATATAATCGATTTTTAAGGTTGAGTTTAGAAATATATGTCTTAAATTAATAAGCTGAAACTCTATTTCTTTAAAGTGCAGTTTAACTTATATATCGTCAGCTTATAACTTTTATTATTATTATTATTTGTGACATCAAGATATTTGATGTTTGATGGATGAAATATATGATGTTCGAATACATTTTGTAAATTATATGTTTGAAAAATGGTTGTCGGTTATAGTGTTGTATTTGTATGAGATACGGTGTATTGAGCCGCCGGTATGAGTGGAAGACAGGACGCCGAGATTGGTTCCTAATTTAGTCTAAACGCGGTCATTGCCAACCAATAACTTCCACGCGCTTCCCATCAAACCCACTTTCCCTTACTTCCCGTCTTTTAAGGAATGGTTTAGTTTGTTTTTTCTATTTTTAAGAAGGTTTTAAAAAGTACGGGTATGTTTGGCATTAAGCATTAGAAAGTTTTTAGGGAAAATAATGGACATTTTTTTAGGTATAGACATGCATTTCACGTGCAGAATTTACAGTAGCTCCGTGGAATGACAAAATCGTAAATAAATTAGTGTATTAAAAAAAAATTCAAGATTCATTCCGCGGATGTACAATAGATTCCACGGAGGTAGTTCCGAGGATTGGATCTTCAGTTTTGTTTTGTTTTGTTTTTTTTTTCAAATCGATATCTTCGGGGTCTATATTAATTCCCCAAACTAATTATTTTCAAGAAAAAATTATGATAGTATGAATTTTCTTAATAATGTTTGGAATGGACGTGAAGTGAAAAAAATTGGTATTTTATTTAGAGATCATTACATAAAAGAATCATTGGAGGAGTTTTTTTTTTTTTTTTTAATTGAAGATCCATTCCTCGGAGCTATCTTCGCGCAGCTCTGCGGAATCCACTATAACTCCGCGGAATAGATATTGAGTTTTTTTAATACACTAATTTATTTACGATTTTGTCATTCTGTGGAGCTACAGTAGATTCCGCGGAGCTCTGCGGAACGCATGTCTATACCCGGAAATTTCCATTTTTATGTCTAAATTTTGAAAATATACCCTAATTTTTTACTATTACCGGTATTTTCCCAAGTTTTTAGCTTTGAGGATTGTTAAAAAAAATGAAAAAAAACGTCTGACGCTACATTCTATTAACGTTTATTTTAAATAATAATTTTCAAATTTAAAAGCTATTTGATTTAAGGTTTAACAAAATACTATAAGTTTGTTTCAATTAGTTTGAATTTTTAAAATTTTGAGTTTGAATAATTTTTGGGTATAAAGTGTGTGTCTTACTTGGTTCATTTAAGTTATTGATAGGGCGACATTATTTGTGAAATCAGGATATTATTAAGTCCTTACAATTATCATATTATTAATATTGATTATGAATAGTATTTGCTAATATTGTTTATGAAATACTTATTTGTGAATATTGTCACATTATATTGCTCTCAAATTCGGATCATGTGATATTATGAATTTGGGCCGAAAAATAGAAAATGTTGCCTTATGAGGTGTACAATAGTCGACACGATTTGATTCCTTAAGTACCAAACACAATATTATATGTCAAAGTCTTCATTTTTTTTTTTGAAGAAATGATTGAATTATTTATTATTTATTATTTACTATTATTATTACTTTTTTGACATAATGGGTTTTTTTTAACTCTTTTGTAAAAAGCAAACTTAAAATATAGGTCAATACATATACATGAAAGGCAAATGGGTAACAAGCTGTGCCGCTAGCCCTTTCTGGATGACAAAACTAATTCTTTTAAAAACAACATCTGTGGATCTAGGAGATATGACATTAGAATGCATGACACGTTGAACTTTGTTGAAGAGTTCCACCGCTTCTAGTGCGCGAAAGCCAAATGTATCAAATGCAAAAGGTACAAACACATGTTGATTTTCTATGCATGTATTCTCGTGCTTGACCACTTTGCATGCAACGACTTTCAAAGCGGCATGTCCTGCTGTGAAACCCCCGCTCCTTAAACCGAAGAGATGAGAGACCCCAATAAGATCCACACACGCGTTCTTCTCTCCTACCCATCCAAAGACCAAAATATCAGACGGTCTAATTGTGGATCTTCCATCCTGTGGTAATTCTCACTAAATATTGCCAAACAGTGTGTTTTATCACCTGTTTGCATATTTTTCCGCAAAGCTAGATTTAGTCAAAGAGCATGTTTTGATTGGATAACTTGGCAAACGATAGGTATTAGAGCATGTTAATATCTTTTAGTACGAACTTAGAATATTAATTATGAATCACATGAGGGCATAATTAAGTTAAATGACAACATTATAAACTGGAACTGAAACCGTTTAGTAGATTGTCTATAAATATATTTCATTTTTTTATGTTTTCAAAGTAGATTGTTGTTTTACATTACTTAGCATCTTACAAACAAAATCTACCTTTGTAACGGAAGCACCATACGTAAAGTGGTATAAACATTAGCCCTATGTCACTTTTAGTCGACCCTGCTTTCCTTGTACTTTTTTATAGCATTATAGCAGTGTATTCGGAGTCTATTATACCCCTTTTATTTGTTAGGTTTGACAACCTAACAATAATAGTTGCAAGACACTATTAGGAGGGGAATAAAAAATGGAACCTTACATTTTCATGAACTCATGAAAAAAATGTAAAGCTAAAAACTTACTTGATATTCCAAAAAAAATTATGGTATCCGACTTGAAATCTAATTTATTTACCTGTGACTATATTGAGAAACATGGTATAACTTCCTTGACTAAAATGGGTATATTACATGAGTAATTTACTTCAATTATTGACAAGGTAGCTCTAGCATTCTTTAACCCAAAGAGAATTTTTTTCATAGTAGAGGGTTCTATGATAAGTGTAAAATGTTGTCTTTTCTAGACTCTCTTTCTTCATTAGTGTAACATCCGGATCCCGAGATATAAATTTTATTTATATATGAAAATATGGGTTGCCACGACGTGGTAATGGCATCACCACGACATGGCCATTTGATTTATGTTCGCATGTTTTAATTGGGTGTCATGTCGTGACACTAAGCGGCCATGTCGTGGCGACCATTTTCGGCCAAACCCTAATCTCTAGACTTTAAGCCCTATTTAAAGGAAGTTAAGGCTAGGGTTTCCTCCACCCTCACCCTCCACCGCCCTCAAACGACTCCTTTGCAAACCTTAATCCTTTTGGAAGCTTTTGTGCTCATTTTTGCAAATTCTTGGTTGTTTTTAAAGGAAGAAGAAGAAGAGTAGTGCATTTATTCAACAAACAAACATCCCCTTCAATTTTGTGCATCTTCTGAACCCTTTGTAAGTCCTCAAGTTTCCATCCTTTCTTGTATTTCTTCATAGATCTAGGTTTTATGGCATATTGTGGTCCCTTTAAGGTGGTTTGAGTGGATTGAAGAATAAAGTTTGTAACTTTATGGTTTATCTATCTCCCAACATCATTATTTCTCATAGATCTATGATTTGGTAGTAAATTGGAGACTTTTCTCGAAATCTAGGTTTTAATGAATCTTTGACCTAAATATGGGAAAGGGCATGCATGAGTATGTATGTCCATAAAGTTTACTTTTTTAGGGTTCAAAAGGATCTCTAAAGTGTTTTTGGAAGTTTTGGATTAAAGATTCCATGGTTTAAGTGCTTAATGGTCTAGTCATATGCATTAAGTTGCCTTTTTGGACTTTAGAATTTAGATCTAAACTTAAGGGGATGACTTAAGGGATAGAGTTGGAAACTTTAACCATTAAGACCTAGGAAAGGATTAGATCTGAGTTTTGGAGCTCTTGGAATCAGAAGAAAATGGATTAAGTGTGTTTGAGCTGTTTAGACTAGTCCTCACAACATGGCTTTAGGCTACCACGTCTTGGTGACTGGGGAAACATTGACTGTCTTGGCATTTTGTGCCCACAACATGGCCAAGGAAGGCCACGACAAGAGGGCTACTGTTGGCAATTTGACCATAGCTTCGCCCGTTGAATTTGAGGGTTGACTTTGGACTTGTTGACTTTTAGTCATTTTTCGGTTTAGAAAGATGGTATGAATATTTATCTTGTGTGGGGATATGGTAGCATTTAGCACCTATCTCCTGTTTTGCGAGTCGTTGACTTTTGAATTCATTATCGAGGTGAGTCTTTTCACTGTACTTGTGGGTTGAAGGCACTAATGTGGGCCCAATGGATAGGATGATAGCTGTTTTGTGACTATTACATGTATGTTTGGGTTGAAATACACCCTAGGGTTGGGCCGACTATTATATGCTTGGGTTGAAATATACCCAGGGCTAGGCCCATTGATATGTATTTTGTTGAACTATACCCTAGGGCTGGCCCATTGATGTGTATTGGGTAAAAACGTACCCCAGGGATGGGCCTACTGATTATATATTGTATGTGGTGTTTTGGGGAAGGGTGTGGTGTGATATTATTTCGCTGTGATATTTGATTTTAGACAACATCCCTTTGATTTTATTCCGTAGTGATATTAGACAACATCCCTTTGATTTTATTCCACAGTGACATTTGATTTTACTTTGATGATTGAGAATATTTTATAATATGGTTGATTTGAGACAATTGGTTGTATTTTTGTGCGTTTGAAAAATGAAATATTTTACCACTGTTTTTGGGATGTTACAATTAGGTATCAAATCCTTGGTTTGAGGGATACGGGCATACTATCAGGTGTATCTGAACTCTAACCAAGGATTTGCTAATCTTTTCAAAAAGGAAATAAATTTTCTAAAAGGATTTCTATAAAGGAAAAGGGTGCGATGCGTGCAATCAACCAAGCTCAAGTAAATGATTCCTAAATTAGCATACCTAAGTAATATAACTAGTATGCTTGTTGTGACAATTCCATACTAGAATAGGGATAAGGATATGATGAGTTGAGAACTCTTAGATCGATTAGATCTTCAATAGGTTAATCAATAAAAACAAATAAACATTATGAACACAAGATGGAATCAAAGTATTGCTTAATGATTCATGAATAGTCACGCCTCAGCAGAGCTCGATGAAAAACTTCCACTGTAGAGGCGAGCTAGGGTTTGTAGTACAATTATGAGAGTAATAATGAAAGCGATAATAACAAAGGATTCATGCATGCACCTTAAATACTAAACCCTAATAAAAATAAACACGGTTGGATAGTCCCAAACTGGTTACAAAACTGGGCTATGGAGCGAGCCAAATATGAAACACTTTGGGTCCCAACAATCTCCCCCTTTGCGTCAATTAGGGCGAGACTTCACTTCTGTTGATTCGCTGCAGTACGTTTCACCACTTTGAACAGCTTCGGAATGATAGCGAGCAGGACTTGATGAAAATTGATATACCATCTAATCATGTCAGTGAAATACTTCTTGTCACCTTCACTGTCCTGCTTGCATTTATGAATGATATCCAAAACGTGTTCCAAGCAAGTTGTAGTGAAAAGATGTTTGTCAATTAGAGCAAACAGGCACTTTTGACCTTCAATTTTATTTGAACATCACAGAGTTGAGCTTCATGTCAATCTTCCCCATCTTTATTCTGTTGATGTCGCTAGATGAACCAATGGGTACCACCGTTGGCTTCTTTCTAAGGACCGAAGCAATTTCTTGATCCATCTTTGCCACTTCTAGAATGTAGCACACCAACATCCTCTTGATGTGATCAACGATCGGATCATACTCAAATGGATTGGTGAGCAAAAAGTTGTGTAGCACAATCCAGTCGTGGGGATTGAGATTTGGTAAATCAGCTAGAGAAATACTATGCTCAGAGTTAGCTGAACCTCTGGTCACCTTGAATATGACATTAATGAATTTCCCTTCTGCAGTCGGTTTTAGAACCTTGACGGTCGTTATCTTTTGAGCGCTCCAGGTAAGATACTGAGGTTGAGCAAACTCAAGATAGTAGTCAATCAGATCCCTGTCGACGTTTGGGTGAGGATGAGGAACTTCAGCAATAGGAAGGAAACAATGAAAGACAAATGCCTTTCGGGTTATAGGCATGTTAAACTGAGAATCCCTAGAGTTCACGCGGTCTAGTGACAAAACCGGCTCAAGCTAATGTGTGCTTGGACAATCGATAGCTTCCTTAATCAGCTTTTCTACCTACCAAAGAGGAAAAAATGTTTTCTTGATTTCCAAGAGATCATGAGCTTCTTTCATTTTTCTCTCCTTCTCTTCGGCTTCATTAGCAGCCCTTTGCTTTCTCTTAAGAGCCTCAGAAATGGTCGCTTCCTCTTCATCACTATCTTCTAGAACACCTTTTCCTTTGTCCTTCACACTAGAACCCGAAGCATCATTACCATTCGGTCGTTCAGTGGCGACTTTAAGTGGAATAGATTTGCTTGTAGGAGGAGGCTGAGTAGTGCTTGTAATTCCTTCTCCCCCTTGTTTCAGAGGGAAAATAGTCTCCGAAACACCCTCTATGCGACTTAACATTTCAAGTGTCAGGACAAGCTTTTCTGCAAGATGACGCCTGACAGAAAGAGTGAGAAATGAATCGTGAGCTTCCAGAACATTGGAGAGAAGGGAATGAACATCTGAGACACAACTCTTGACAATGGTCCTCCTCAAAGCGAAGATTGTCAATTTCCTTGTTCGCATGAGAAAGTTACAGTGACTTGGTCTTTAGTGGAGTTGTTTTGAGAGCCACTTCATCCATGATCCTGCTTTCCATGGATAGATCTTCTTGAAGCTTCTTGAGACGCTCATTGATAGAGATTTTCATTTCTTTGTTACCTGTGTGGATATTTTGATGCATGGTGGCAAAGTGCTGCTTTTTGGTCTCAAGAGACACAGCAAGCTTTTCCACATTGGACTTCACTTTGTTTGCATTCATCTCCGCTGCACCCTGTAATGACTTTAGAAAAATGTTAGCATCACTAATTACTTTTTCGACTTTTTCGGTCGCTTCTATGCAGGACTTGGCGGAGGCATCTATATCAGACGTTGCCTTAGCAATTGAAGCCTCATGCTCTTTTACAAAAGTGGCCATCATAGCCTTCAATGCAGCTTCTGAAAATGAGTCTTGGAAATAGGAGGCAGATGACATAAGCTTGTGAAGCTTCTCGTGCAAATCCTTGAGGTGCCTCTTGGTTACAGGAGCATCATCATCATCATTGCTCTGCACTCTGTATGGACTATAGTAGAAGGTATCAAAATCAACACCTTCACCACCAAGAACGAAATTGGTTTCTGTCGATTGGGTAGGGGATGGATGTTAGGTAGTAACATGGGTTTCGGGTGCTGAAGTACTAACCCCCGTATCAGATATTATGGTCTGAACTCTAGTAGTGGTTGTGGTTGCAGCTTTAGAGAATATAGGAGTAGGAATGGGAATGGTGGAAGTAGTTTGAGTTGTGATGATAGGTGAAATGGGAGGAATAGAAATGGGGATGGAAATAGGTGAGGAGAAGGTGACTGGGAGCAAACTGTTACCTCAGGTGTAGGCGAACGAGGTGGTGTGTCACCACGAACCAAACCTTCGTCATCTGAGCTTTTGCTCTCTAATTCGCTTTCATTAGATTGAATGATGAGATGATGACCAGTAGGCACGTACTCTAAGTCTGAGTCGCTTGATGAAGAAAGAATGAGCTTCCTAATTGTTTTCTTGGCTTTCTTCTGCTTGGGCTGGGAAGGTGCTGCCTTCTCCGACTTTCGCTTCTTTGGAGTATGCACCTTCGATACTTTAACTCCTTTTTCACCCTTTTTTTGCTTCTTGCCTTTTTCCCCTCTTAGCTGGTTTGTCTGCTTCTTCAATAGACCTCATCATTTCCGGATTGAGTTCCCTTGGACCAGATGAAGGAAGCTTCTTGTACTCTTGAATAATCTTGCTTTCAGGGGACATACAAGTATACATTGACTCTGCAATTGAGCCAATGAAGAGATACTTCGAGGGATCAGTGACAATGATTTTTGTAGTGTGAAATGTAGTGATGGAGGAGAGTAGTGAGTATGCCATAATGGGAACATGATAGCGCACCATCGTCCATTGAGTGATGATCGTCTAGAACCGGGCACAAGAAATTTCTGTGTGTCGAGAGGCAGATGACAAACTTTGAACCAGTTGCAGCCATAAAACCGAACCATAATCTAGGTTGATACCATGGTACACCCCATAAAGTAGAGTCATAAATTACTTGCTAGCACCACCTGATCACGCACTTCGTGCTGAAAGACCTTTGAAAAGGAGAGTGAAGAGTCCATTCCATTGAGGAGGAAGGCACAATTTCTTGACCTTGGTCATAGTAGTTAGGGTTTCGGTATCCCCCATGTTTTAGAACATTGAAAAGAGCTGACCTGTGGAGATGGAATCAGGATTCACCATGGATGCTTCATAAGTAAGCCCTAGCAGTGAGAAGAATCGATTCTTGAAGACTGAAGCCTTCTGGTTGAAAATGTCGAAATAAATCTTTTCTGCAGCTTTGTCATAAGTAGTAGTGGATTAGATTTGTGAGAGGCACGCCATTGGTACGACTTCCACCATTGATAGAGCTTTGACGAGTGGGGAACACTTAAGACATTCCACCACTTGATGTCACATCCAAAAAAATTACGCCAAATTTAAACTTTTTCAATCATAAATAACTCCAAATAGTGTTTGTTTACAAAATGTTTTCAAATCATTGATCATCAGAGTGTCCCAATAACTAGATCAAAAGGATGAGGAGCGGTACGGTCACGCCTTCGCCTTGCCATGATCTCCTGAAGTACCTGAAACAATAAACTGAAAAATGTAAGCCCGAGAGCTTAGTGAGCTACCCGCAAAATACCATTACCACGCTGATAATACCATATTAGTAATAGACAATCAATAACATGCATATTGGGCCATCGGTCTGACTGGACTGCCTTGCAGGGCCTTCAGTCTCTCTGATCCTATCCCGAGCCTTCAGCATGACTGGACTGCATCGTGGGCCTATAGTCTCCCTGGACCGCTCATAGGGTATGTTGGCCTTCAACACAAAGCAGGAGCACCTCAAACCCAACCAACATGCAAATAACCATGTATGCATAACTATCATATATTGACATATACAAACATCAAACATATCTATCTCATTAATCATCAATCATCAATCATAGAATTCTCTCGTAACTAGAGTACCGACCTAGCAGGTCACTAACATACCAATCCCTACGGATCATAAGAGCATAATATACTATCTATTCTGATTTCGATCTAACAGATCATAACCATATGTAGCACATCATAACAATAACAACTTGAGGGCCGACCTTGGTGCCGTAGACCCTACTGATATAGTGAGGATAACTCACCTTGCAAATGTCGACTCGGTAGATGAACTCTAACTCTCGGATCACTGACAAAAACTCCACCACCTATTACCATAATATAATTATACCCATAAGTTCCCAACCTTTAAAGGTACCCCAAAAGCCACTAATCAACCCCTGGTAAAAAATCAAGGTCATCAGTCGAGGTCAACAGTCCATGTTGACCCTAACTCACCGAGTACCCTCGGCTATTCGCCGAGTTCCTTGAAGTACTTACCCACTCACCAAGTCACGGAGTGAGTCGTCGAGTTCCTTTGT
Organism: Lactuca sativa; assembly: GCF_002870075.4. Classification (NCBI taxonomy): domain Eukaryota; kingdom Viridiplantae; phylum Streptophyta; class Magnoliopsida; order Asterales; family Asteraceae; genus Lactuca; species Lactuca sativa. The sequence continues at coordinate 193,295,070 of NC_056625.2, forward strand.
TTTACGATTGAACTCTAAGGCCACTCGTCGAGTTTCCTTCTTCCAACTCAACGGTTACACACGCATACATAAATTGGGGAAAACTCATCCGACTCGCCGAGTGGTTCATACCACTCGTTGAGTTCCTTGACAATCTTCATCGGACTCGCCGAGTTGTTCATCCAACTCGTCGAGTCCAGGCCTATCTTCATATGACTCGCCGAGTCGACATTACGACTCGCCGAGTTCCTTCAGTCCATAAGCCATACAAACTCTTTTTAAGCCATGTAGTGGCTCCAAATTACAGATCCAAGCTTCTAAGGCGTGCATTTCACGTAAATTTGCAAAATTTATGTGCATTCATGGCCACAAAGGCTCTAAATGTCAAATCCAAGCTTACAATGGGGTTTTATACTCAAGGGAGGTTTCATACATCACGAAGTTCATAGCTTTCTGACTCTAAAACCCAAGAAGGGTCCAGATCTGAAGTTACAACTTTAGATCTAGCTCATATCCCACATTATTATCTCAAACATGCCATAAAAGCCCTAAATCTCAACCAAATGAGGTCTAAGAGGAGAATGAAGTAAAGGTGGTGACTTGATACCTTCAAATGATGCCAACTGAGGTACATTTTCTGATTCCCACACCTTCCTTGCTCCTAATCTCTTCTCCTCCAAGCTCTTCCTTTCCACAAACTCCTTTCTAAAGCTTAAGACACACAAGGATGAACACCACAAGAATTAGGGTTTCTCAATGGACTGCAAAGAGGCTAAAGGGGGCTTATGCTTCTTTAAATAGGGTGCAAAACCTCGGGATTTAGGGTTTCATCTGCCAGCTCCTACTCGTCGAGTCCCTTTATGGACTCGGCGAGTAGGCCACTAAATCCGCGATCCCACCTCGTTGCTACTCGATGATTAGGGCAACCAACTCCTCGAGTAGATTTTAAAAATAAAAAAAAGTTTCATTTACATCCATACCTGAGAATCGATGCATTACACTTGATACATGTAGGTATCGTAGGTGAATGGTGTGAGATCGATCAACAAGTTTTGGTTAGTCTTGATTGTGAGAAGAGTGGAGCATGCAAAGGTTTCTTGAACTGAACACCAAATCGCCTAAAATCGCCTTCTTTTGATTGAGAGAATTGAAGAGTGGTAAAGAGTGAACACCAAATCGCCTAAAATCACCTTCTTTTGATTGAGAGAATTGAAGAGTGGTAAAGAGTAAGACCAGAGAGATCAAAACCCTTGTTGAAGCTTGATGAAGACAAAGATGAACGGTGAACACCAAATCGCCTTCTTTTGATTGAGAGAATTGAAGAGTGGTAAAGAGTAAGACCAGAGAGATCAAAACCCTTATATACAATTTTGTAGAGAGATAAAAATCTGGAGCAATGATTCCACCTTTTTGGGAAACGACGCCTAAAAAGGCGTGATTAGACAACAAGCAACCCCAAGAAAGTAGCTGATGATGCACGACTGGGTAAATGGTTCAAATTCACACGCCTTTCCATACTTATCCCCTTTTTCAAATTTGCAATCGATTAGACTTCCTGCTGACTCACCTCTTGTACTTTTAATTGAATCGTCACCACCATAATTAACCAAGGATATATATTAACTCATCCCGTCATTTGTAAATATATGCATTACACCATTAGGAATTAAAGTTATATATTTATGAATAGCTTGTGAGTAACCGAACTAGACTTTTGGAAAATCCAAGATTTTCATGCAAGATAGTGTCAAAGATAAAGAAATAAATCAAACTATTTGTGGAATTTTGTGATGTCATTTAAGACACAAAGTAGTGGATCCCGGGCACGAATCTCTTCCTTCAAAGTCAAGAGAGACTTCAAAGTGCTTGTTTTGATTCCCGTTGAATTACGATCAAGTACTTGTTAAGAAGAATTGAATGGCATCTTTTATATATAAGGCTTGTAAGGGTGGCTTTCGCTATAATTCAGGTTTCGGTTCTTGACATAAGACCGAAATAGAACAAAGTACTTGTGAGACTGATGTGGACTGTTAAATAAGTAGGTTTGGAACATGTTCAATGACTTGTTGACTTTAGGTTGTTAGAAATCTCAAAGAAAAATAAAATCTGGATCCTATGGGAAGAAAAGTCATGGTGATAGACATTTTCATAAGGATCTCTCAAAATAAAAGGAGATTTCAAGGTACTTCCACAAAAGTGGTTTCGTTAATTCAAAGGTGAAAGCTAGAACATTTAATTGTTCACCATCAATGCATTATAGGTATTAAATTTTGGGTTTCACTTAGCACGAAGTGGCACGAAACTAAGATCATTAACACAAAAGTTGTGTAACCATAAACCTCAGTGGTAGTGCTGAGAGTCTCAAGGGTTACATTTATGAAATGAATTATGATGGAGAATAAGTTTGAGGGGGTTAAAGGATCGAATGTACCTCTGCTATAAAAGATACACCAAGCAAAAAAACTCTTAACTCAATTGGAGAAGAGTAAGGTAGCTGATGATTGGAGTGAATTTGACAGCCTAATTGGGAAGACATGATTTGTATACACCAAGTCATTAAGGCTTCACTCAAAATCTTTGGAGGCTTGGGTCAACATACAACATCATGCTTCTAGGGACACTTACCTAATATATAGATAAAGAATTATACCTGCCCCAACTCCAGCAGTGAGATTAGTCCTTATACACGAATTTAACTAAAATGAAAGAAAATATTGTTAAATAATGATTTGAATTTTCTGAAAAGAAATAAAAACAGAAATGAAAAAGATTTTTGGATTTTATAAGATTTACTGAAAAGAAATAAAGACAGAAATGAAAAATATTTTTGGATTTTATTAAAATAAAAGGAAAAACATTAAATTAATTTAAAAAGTGTTGAGTATTATGTGTTGCGTCATGGGCTGGTATTTTGCATATCCAGTTTGGGCATGTCTAACCGTGATTAGGGTTAATATAGTATTATAAATAGTGCATGCATGTATGCCTTTAACACGCTAGAAGTTTTGATTATCGTAATGTATTGTAACCCTAAACACCTCTACAGTCGAAGTTCTTTGTCTAGCTCTTTTGGGGTGTTAAAGTTTAATCATTCGACATCGTTCAAATCATTCGACATCATTCAAATCATTCTTGTGTTCTTAATGTTTCGTTTATTGTTTATCTGTTTGAATCTATCAATCATTAAGGTACATTATTCCAACAATTGGTATCAGAGCAGGAGACTGAGTTACTAATACGCATTCCTTCTGTGTGTAGTATCATTAGGGTTTTCGCTTTTATCTAATATATAAAGGTCATCTTCTACCTGTCGACGGTAACTTTAGTGTTTGATAAAACCCTAATCTCAAGTTTACAAGTCTGATTCTAGCATATCCAGAACACAAGATCATTATGTCGCATGAAGACTCTCATTGCAATCCCATCAACATATCGAATAGCATTGGATCATCCACAATAGTCCGCATTCTTTACACTCAAGGCTATGAAGTGTGGGCGCATCACTTTGAAGATTACGTGGTCGGATCTGAAGACAATGGGTATCTCATCTGGGAAGCGATTACAGTCGGTCCGTTTGTTCATGCCGGAACAAGTAGAACGGTGAAGACTCAAAAAGAGTACAATCATCTCTTAGTGGACGTGGAGAAGATTCCACAAGATGAAAAAGAAAAGCAGCAGTGCAATCTTAAAGCCTTAAGAATGATCAGATTTGCCCTATAAGCCAATACCTTCCATTTGGTGAGTTCATGCACTACCGTAAAGGAGATATGGGACAGACTGAAAGAATTGAATTCAACTGATGAAGATCTAGAGCACTCGATACAAACCTTGCTACTCTCTGAGTTCGGTGCTTTTGCTCAAAAACCTGATGAGACTCTTCTTCAGACATTTGATCGCTACAATTATCTGCTCAACAAGATGATGAAGCATGGTATTAAAAGAAAGGAGATTGAGCAGAAGGTCACCTTTATGAATGGCCTGAGACCTAAGTGGATGGCAGTGGTCTCAATTGTAAAGGCTCATGAACAATTCAAGTCTCACTCGTTGGCGAAGCTGATGGGAATTTTAAAACCCCATGAAAGCACAGTGACAAAAGAAGCAAAGGTGGTGTCTAGAATGGGCTCGTTAGCCCTTATCTCAGAAGGGAAGAATGCGACGGAAGAAGAAGATGACCCAAATCTGTCTAATTGTGACCTGACAGGTGAAGAATATGCAATGATGGTCTCGAATCCTAATAAGTTTGCAAGAAGGAAATTTCCTGCCAATAAAAACCGAAACTAGCAAGGAAGTTACAGCTTCGAGAAGGTGAAAGAAGAATCGAAGAACGTTTCACAAAAGGATGATGATAAGAAGGAAAGCAAGCTAGTAGGAGATTCTGGATACGACTGCAATTATTGTCACGACAAGAATCACTTTGCCAAAGATGTCATGTTACGAAAGATGGCAGAGAAAAGGGATGGTGATGATGATGAGACTTATCATGAGAGAAAGCTAGAAGAGCTAAAGAAAAGGAAGTTAACTAACAATTCTATGAATGTCTTAATTGTGCAGGAGAATATAGTCGATGATGAGTTCGGAGGCGATGAAGTCTGGTCAATAGACTCTGACGATGAAGAAGTGAGGAAGCCTACGCAAGGCAAAGAATATGTGGCAAGAGATGAAGTTCATGGTTCGTCTGGGAAGTGCTTAATGGTGAATGTGGGTGTACCAACAGAAGATGAGCGTAAGGAGCCGAACTTGAAGGAGGACAACTGTTTCGCGGCAAAGACTATGAGTGAAAAGATTAACGACTGCGATCGGTTGATCAAAAAGGTACAATCCATCCTCGAATCTCTTAAAGTTCCCATCACAAATTACGAAGAAGAATTAAATGAACTTAAATTTAAATTCGCTAATCTCAGTAGTTGTCTCATGAAAACTCGCTTAACGAACTCTAACCTAACTGACAAATTGAGCAGGGAGTCATCGAAGAGTGAGGAGCGACGTATGTGGATTGAGCGGAAGGAGACAGAGTTAATTAGGGCTAGTCATGATTTTATCTATTTGAAAAGAGACAATTTGAAGTTTTTAAAACAAAGAAGAATTTTTTTTCTTAGTTGCTAAACGCTTATATACAAATATTACTCAATTACATTTAAACTGTGAAATAGGGAAAAAGATTCCTAAGATGATCTTACCCTTCCTTGAGTTTAAAGAGGATGAGGTCATTGCTGAATGTGAATCCATAATGTCCTTAGATGAGACTTCTGTCACTTATAAAATCGGTCTGGACAAAATTTAGTCTTTCATTGACTAAAAAGAACACAAATGCATGCTTAAAAGCCTTTTAGACGAACATGATAAGCTGAAAATCAAGATAGAGACCTTACAATCATTTGACTCTTCAAACTCAAAATTAATAACCGAACATAAAATGAATGTAGAAAATACGTCTGAATTTGATGAGGAGAGTGAGATGATTGAAATTTTGGTGGAAGACGAAGTTGATTGCTCTGAGTTCATGAAAAGTGAAAACAAGAAACCTCTAATATCCGAAAATTCCATTGAATATGCATGTTTGTCAAGGGATAAGTCAAAGAAACTCAAAGAAAAAGCGGTGGTTTACCAAAAGGTTCAAACTGTGCCAAATCAGGTTTACGCTGTCACAAGGGTCACTGGAAAACAAACAGCTGAACTAAAAATCCTGGTTAACAAAGACAATGCTGAAGGAAGTGACAACTATTTTTGGTCTGCTCCTATCGATAATATAGATGAGACTGTGGGTCTGTCAGAGCACACCTCTTGGAGGGTAAAGGGCAGATATGTTGCTGAACCAATAAACAAACCCTCAAAGTTTGCTAAACCAAGCACAAGTGGAACCAAAGATATACCTGAAGAACTAGGAAAGAAACTGGAAGAATCAAAGAAGACTTCAAATATGTCTTCAAACTCAACCGAAGCTCAAAAAGAGAAGCAGAAATCAAGCTTCAACATCCATAAATCTTAGAAGGAGTTAGCTGAACAGGAACACCAAAGAAATTAGAGGTACATGAAGAATCTGAGTGAGCAAAAAAGGTTTTGGAAATCTCAAAATCCCAACTATGTTCCCTCAAAGAAAGAAGCTATTGTTGTAGAAAATGATAAACCGGAGATCAAAAGAAAGAATAATTTTAGTCCCAGTTCTTACTACTCCAAATATCAAAACCAAACATCCAGTCTCTGTTCCGACTCCAAAGGATAGAACTGAACATCCAATTTTGGTTTCAATAACTGAGTTTAGAACTGAACTTCATGGTTCGGTCCCAACGCAAAAACTGAGAACCGAAGGTCAAGTCTCGGTTCTTCCCAACAGAAACCTAACTCAACAAAGGATGTTAAAGGGAAAGGAAAGCTTGATTCTAAAGCAGTAGTCAATCATAATAAAAAGGAAGCTAACCCTAAGGATCCAAGAAGAACTCCAACCATTACAACACCATGTAACACATTGAAATTTAAACAATACAAAAATAAAATAAAAGTGTACACCATCAAAAGAAAAGACGAAACCACACTCATAAAAGGAACCTATCTTGTTGATATATCTATTGCTGTTCCTTTTTCTGTGAAAAACTCACCAGGGCTCAAGAGACTTTGGGTTCCTAAATCTGCTTAACTTTACAGGTTATCAGTGATGAGCAGTTCGACGATGAATGGTACATAAACAATGGCTGCTCACGTCACATGACAGGGAGATAGGAAGAGTTAAGGGAGTTTCGGTCCCTTAAGGATGGTCAACGCATGAAGTATGGCAAAAACTCTAATGTAACAATCAAATGATATGGAATGATAACCAACAGAGAGTTTACAATTCGAAAAGTGGCGTATGTGGAAGGATTGCAGCACAACTTCATAAGTATATCTCAATTGGTTGTGGGTACGGGACTAAAAGTCTCATTTGATGATGAAGGATCAAAAATTGTCGAGAAGCAATCCAAAAGAGTCTTGTTAAAATCTGAACGAAAAGGAGAGATGTACCCTGTAAACCTCACTCCAATTAAAGGAAAACCAGCGATTTGCCTGCTGTCTAAGGCGAATTCGGATGAAAGCTGGCTATGGCACTGACGTCTCTCGTACCTAAACTTTAAGGATATCAATAAGTTGGTGCTTGGTGATCATGTTCGAGGACTTCCAGTTCTCAAGTTTGATAAGGAACACCTGTGCGCAACATGTGAGATGGGTAAACAGAGCAGAAAGAGTCATCTATCATGTATCAATACTAAGATTGTTGAAGCATTTGAACCTCTACATATTGACTTATGTGGACCTTCAGCTATTGAAAGCATCGGTGTTATTAAGTACATTATTTTTATAGTAAATGATTTTTCACGTTTCACCTGGGTATTCTTTCTTAAACAGAAATCAGAAGCGACTCCCAAGTTAAAGATGTTCATCAAGCAAGTTGAACTGCAGCTAAGAAAAGTGGTAAGGAACATCAGAAAAAACAATGGGCTTGAATTCAAAAATAAAGAGTTTGAAGATTTTCTGGCCGACAAGGAAGTGTCTCACAACTTCTCTGCTCCCTACACTCCACAACAGAATGGAATCGTTGAAAGACGAAACCGATCCCTATGTGAAGCAACCAAAACCATGTTGAGCTTCGCTTCTCTACCATTATACTTCTGGGCTGATGCTGTTGCTACTGCTTGTTATACTCAAAACAGATCCTTACTTAACAAGCGATTCTCAATCACTCTGTATGAGATTCTGAACAACCGAAAACCCAATCTCAAGTTCTTTCACATGTTCGGTTCCAGATGCTTCATTTTCAACTCTAAAGAGAACCGAAACAAGTTCGATGTTAAAGCGGATGAGGGAATCTTTCTAGGCTATTCACTCACTTCAAAGGCTTATAGAGTTCTGAATAAACACTCCAAACATATTGAGGAAACCTATTACGTGACCTTTGATGACATCTACATAAAGAAAGTTCATGCAAAAGAAAGTGCTATGGGTATCGGTTCCTATTTCAAATTTGTTTAAAGAATATACGAGGTTATTTGATGAACCAGAAAAAGATATACATTTAGAGGCGAATGCCGCAGACAACAAAGTCGACCATCTGAAAAAGATCATCGAAGATGCTGCAAAAGACATGGCAAAGGATCATTCAAACCAAACTGGTGATCAACCCTCGAATGAACCTCCAAATCACAACGCAATATTCGAGGGGGAGGGCTCATCTGTGTCTCATAGAACCAAGCAAGAGAATCCAACTCCAACCAAGGGGAAGGATCTCGAACCTAAAAAGGAACACACTTCGCTATTTAAGGGGGAGAATGCAAATACAAATGACAAAGACGATCAATCAGAATTTGAAGAAGAGATTAATGTAGAGTTGAACCCTGTTTATGACCCGAACTACCCTCCTTTCACAAAATGGACTAAAGATCATGCTCAAACACAGATAATAGGTGAATCATCCGAACGGGTTCTCACACGAGCTCAGTTGAAAGCGATGCAAACTGCATTATTTTCTCAAGTTGAATTCAACATGTTTAATTCATTTGTCTCTAAAATCGAACCAAAGATAGTCAACATTGTACTTGATCATGCTGATTGGGTACAGGCTATGCAAGATGAACTTCATAAGTTTGAACGCAATCGTGTTTGGAGACTAATACCCACACCAAAGGATGCTTTTGTGGTTGGATTAAAGTGGGTCTTCAGAAACAAGATGGATAAAGAAGGCAATGTTATAAGGAATAAGGCCCGGCTGGTGGTAAAGGGATATTGCCAAGAAGAAGGAGTAGACTATGAGGAGACCTTCACTCCTGTAGCCAGATTGGAATTGGTTCTAATCTTTTTAGCATATGCTGCTCATAATAACTTCGAAGTTTTTCAAATGGACGTGAAATGTGCCTTCCTGAATGGAGAACTAGAAGAAACGGTGTATGTTGAGCAACCACCAGGGTTCGTGAATGAGAAATACCCCGATGATTGCTATGTATTAGATAAAGCTGTGTATGGACTGAAACAAGCACCAAGGGCTGGTATGAAACTTTAACTCGCTTTCTAAAATTGTCTAAATTCAAGCAAGGTTCGGTTGACCCAACCTTCTTTTGCAAGAAATAAGGCGAACATCTAATGATAGTTCAAATTTATGTCGATGATATCATCTTCGGCTCCACGAATCCCAGCTTAACGGCTAAATTCTGGAAACTGATGGAGACTAAATTTGAAATGAGCGCAATAGGTCCAATTAACTTTTTTCTTGGGTTGAATATAAGAAAGGGATCAGAAGGTATTTTTATTAACCAGGAGGCTTACACGAAGAATCTATTGGCAAAATTTGGAATGATAGGAGACTCAAAGGTGAAGGTTCCTATTGCGTTTGGCACCAAGTTAACACCATCTATGGAAAAGCCTGCTGTAGATATGACTCTGTATCGTTAAATGATAGGCTCTATCATGTATCTAACTGCAAGTAGACCGAACATTATTTTTTGTCTGTTATTGTGCCAGGTTTCAAGCTAATCCTAGAGAACCTCACATGATGGCAGTGAAGAATATTTTTCGATATTTGAAGCGTACCTCGTCGCTCGGTCTCTGGTATCCAGCTAAATCTAGATTCTTTGTTCAAGCCTTTTCTAATGCTGATCTGGGTGGCTGTGGTCTAGATAGAAAGAGCACAACTGGAGGATGCCAGTTCCTTGATGGTAAACTAGTTAGCTGGCAGTCCAAGAAGCAAACTTGTGTGTCTCTCTCAACAGCCAAAGTAGAATACATAGTTGCCGGTTCGTGTGCTTCACAAGTAGTCTGGATACAAAGTCAACTTAGAGACTATGGACTGAGTATGAAGAAGATTCCGCTTTATTGTGATTCTTAAAGCGTGATAAGAATTTGTCACAATCTGGTACAACATGCAAAGACAAAGCATATTGCACTTAGGTACCACTTCATCAAGGACCATGTTGAAGATGGCAATGTGGAAGTCCATTTCGTACAGTCCTCAGATCAACTTGTAGGTATTTTCACTAAAGCATTACCAGAAGCAAGATTCAATAAAATTTTGCAAGGTTTGGGTATGATGGAAGCAGAGTAGGTACCGAATCCTCAAACATCTCACTGGAAAATTAGGCAAGCGAAATTAACTGATTGCTCGGTCTGTTTCAGGTCCTTAATTTTAGGGAACCGAAATGAACCGAACACTCTGCTTATTTCAGCTCAATAATTTTTGGGAACCAAAATGAACCGATCATTCGGACTATTTCGGCTCCGCAATTTTAGGGGACCGAAATGAACCGAATGCTTATTTTGGCTCCTTAATTTTTGGGGATTGAAATGAAATGATCGCTCAGTTTATTTGGCTTCTATTATTTAAGGTGAAGGTTCGGCTGTATATTTTTGCACTTAATTTTTTTTTTCTTTTTCATCCGTAATTATTTTTTTTATTTCTAAGATGTTTTAAAGTTTTTTTTTTCTTCTATTATTTTCCTTATTTAGCAGAAAATACAAAATTTCAAAAAGATTTTATTTTTGTTTTATCTTTTTTATCTTTTTTTTGTTTTTTTTGTTTGTTCGTTTTTGTGTTGTTTGTTTCTCTCTTCTTCCTTACTAGGTGTTAAGGGCCATGAAAGCTTATGAACTCGTAGAGGGGCAGGTATGTCAATCTTCACTATGAACTAGCTAGGTGTCCCTAGAAGCATGCTGCTGCATGTAGTCTAAATCCTCTTAAAAAATTTGAGTGAGGCCTTAATGATTCGATTTATACCTATCGTTTCTTCCCAATTAGGCTGTACCATTCACTCAAGTCCTGAGCTACCCTACTCTTCTCAAATGAGTTAAGATTTTTTCTGCTATGTCACTCTTTAAAAGCAGGGGTACATTCAGCTCTTTAACCACCTCCTCTATATTCTTCATCTTCTTTCGTTTCATCAATGTAACCCTTGAGACTCTCAGGAATTACCACTGAGGTTCACGGTTACACAAAATCTGTGTTTATGATGTTAGATATGTACACTACGTGCTAAGTGAGACCCTAAATCCAACACCAATACTGAATTGACAGTGAATTTTGATATTCAAACTTTAACTTGTTACCTATAGAAGTCTCATTTTATTTTCTTGTGTGATCTTTATGAAATTGTCTAACACTAACAGATTTCTTCCCAAAAGATCCAGTTTAGTTTTTGTTTTTGAGATTTCTACTCTAAATTCTGTTACTTCAAAACCTATGCAATCTACTTGTTCAACATACCACATCGGTCTCACAAGTACTTCTTCCAACGTTCGGTCTTATATTAAGCATCGAAATTCGGTTGAAGCTTAGCCACCTCTAAAGCCTATGATTAAAAAGAAGCCTTTCAATGTTTCTTAACAAACATTTGATCGTATTCCCACGAGAAACCACACAAGCACTTCAAGTCTCTCTTGACTTTGAAGGAAGAGATTCATGCCCGGGATACTCAGCTTTATGTCACATTTGACATCACTCACATCCCATACACTTGTTTGCTTTATTTCTTATCTGTTGGCACACTAATGAACGAAAATCTTTCTGATTTTCCAAAACTCTAGTTTGTGACAATTATGCGTGGTTTCACTTTCGGTTCTAAAAATTAAACAGTCTTATGAAAGTGATAAGGGACTCTGTATTTTTAATGAGTAATGGATTCAAGAAGTTGAATGGATGCAACGTTCCAACGTGTCTGTGGATAAGTTCAAAATTGGGCGCGTGAAGTCGAAACGGCTCCTAAACCTTCGCCGCATGCTATGTATCTGGGGAAAACCAAGGTGTCAAATCCTACTTTTCCAGGCGCTTTTTCAGAGTTCGTTTCATCATTATAGATGATCTTTCTCTCTCATGGAAATTGTATATAAAGGGATTCTAGTTCAACTGTACCATTTATCACATTCCACTTCTCTCAACCAAACCGGCGCTTTCTAACAACTGTTCATCTTCTTCACTAAGCTCTACATTGGCGGATTCTTCATCTCTTCAGGATCAAACGGCGTCGTCATCCTTGCTTTCGATCAAGCCCAACCAGAATATGATCATTCAGATGACTCTATTCCTGTATGATCATTACATGCTTCAAGTAGTAGAATGTCTAAAGTATTCCCCTCTCATCATCGCTCTAACTCAAGTGGAATCTGTTCCCATGTCCCTCTTGTCTCAAGTTTACTCCACAGCAAATTACGATAAAATCAACGAGCGCGTCTACTTTCAGATTCATTCTCACAAAGCTTCGATTTCAAAAGGACGATTTTGCTCTCTTCTAGGGCTTGCAGTCGATGCCTCCGTCATCTCACCGGACTTCATCACAACAACTCAACAGTTCTCGATGTTCTACGAGATGGGCTACACAGAGTTCCTTACATCCTTCACCAAGTTCAAGAAGTCTTTCCTACCTCCACAATGGAATGGGTTTCTCACCCTTCTTCACAAAGGTTTGGCTGAACGTGTTGGTGGCTTTGATGGGTCAAATAATTGCTTTATGACGATAATGTATGACATCTACAATGGGATTAACCTGGACTACGGGTCTTTGCTCTGGTCCCAACTGGTATATAGTCTGTCTTCTTCAACCAGACACTCTGAAATTTCATGTGGACGGTTTTGGACCATCGTTGCACAATGGGCTATAACATCCCTCAATGTACGAGTCATGAAGGATTCTCTAATTCCCTCTATTTCCTCCTTTCATACCAAAAAGATTATTGTGTCTGATCTAACCAAGTTTTTGCACAACGACTCAATTCCGGAAACCATGTACCGATCTGTCTCTCAGGAAAGAAAACTTATCTCTGATTATAAATTGCTTCCTCCCAAGAGTCCTCGTCAATTAACTCTAGAGATGCAAGCTGTGTTAGACAAGGTGGAGAAACCTTCAAAGTGATGAAAGAAGGCAATTGTCAAGAAAAAAGCAACTGAAGAACCCTCTTCCAAACCGACTATGGCAAAGAAACAAAAAGCTGACAAGGGTGATTCCTTTGCACCCAAGAAAGTCAAGAAAATGGCTCGCCGAACACGAACTCCGTCACATTCACATTCTGAATAGAAACAAGAGCAGTCTGTAGGTGAAGAAGAGGAAGAGCAACATGAAGGTTCACCCAGGGGTAATACACCTCCTCGACCTCCAACTCCGGTGGAAGTTGTCGATGGTTATGTTCCTACACTCCCTTCCTCTCCACCCAAGACAACAGTCCAAGATTCGGTTCCACCTCCACCTGTATCTCAACCTGCTTCAACAATGGCTTCACCACCACTTATTACTTCTCCTCCCATTATCACTGCTTTAATACCAACTCCTATCATCACCTCTACCACAGATCCTTCTGTCAACGTCAACACATCTGATGTGGGGTGAAGACTGAAAAACCCCCTAAAGTCACAACTAAGCCAATTTCCCCAACTCTTTCTGCTGATTCTAATCCAGTTCCTGGAGGAGCTGAGTTTGAATTTGATTCTACTTACTATAGCCCCTACCGAATCCCTAGTGAGGAAGATTAATCTACTCCTGCAACCAAGCAACAAATCGATAGTGTTCATGGAAAACTTGATACACTGATCGATTCCACCAAAAAGTACAATGATGTTGTTCTCAAAGCATTCGTGGATAGAACCCTTCATCAATATACTGAATCCACTGATAAATGTACTGCAGCTGTGGATGATTCTACTTCAATGTGCAAAAGAGCCACCTCTGAGGTTAAAGATCTTCTCTATGACTCCTAGGTTTTCTTGACTCTTTCAAGGGTCATGCTGATTCAAATGCTGCCAAGGTCACAGAGTCAATCGGTTTGCTTTCTCAATCCCTTCAAGCCGAACAGACAAAGTTTGAGACTGTCCATTCCGATATCTCTGTTGATAACAAGAATTTCTTGTCTTCCATTGACCTTCGGTTTGAAAAGCTCACAGCTGATCTTCTCCTCGAAAGGCAACTCTGAGAGGATCTTACCCAACAGTCTGCCATCAATGCGGTACAGAAAGATGACCTAGCCAAAGCAGAATGTGAAATCTCCTTGCTAAAAACAAAAAGAGATGTGTTTCGCAGTTTTGCTGGTGTTGTTCTATCACAGCTACACAACGTGATTCAAGCTCATGATTGTATTCTAACGCTCACCATTCGCTATCATCTGACCTCCAAACTCCTTCCTTCACTTGAACTCTTACGAGAAATGAAGGGTGCTTCAAAGAGAATTCTTCCTCCACAACAAGGGGGAGAAGAAGAAAAGCAACAACCAATTCCACTTAAACCGAAGGTCAAAACTGAACCGAAGGATAATTTAGCTTCGGGTTCTGGTATCAAAGAGAAGAAAAAGCGTGTTATTGGTGAACACGATGAAAGTGATGAGGATCAAGAAACTATCTCCGAGATCCTGAAATGCAAGAAGAGGGATGCAGAGATTTATGAAACCCTTCGGGTTGCTAAGGAAGCTGAGGAAATAGAGAAGAAAAAGAAATAAGAGGATGATGCACTAAGTTGCAAGAAGATGTTGTTCCCTCCGTGGACTAAGGAGACACTGATCAAAGAAGCCATAGAGTCTCCAAGCACACTTTGGTTGGAACCTGTGACTTCTTTTGACTGTGATAATACAAGGGATTCACAGTTCGATATGCCTATAACCCGCAAGGCATTCGTTTTTCACTACTTCGATTCAATTGTTGAAGTTCCCTCTCCTCATCCTCAGGTAGTCCGTGAACTGTTCATTTTAGCTCAAGTTCGGTCAGCCTCAGTATCTGACCTGGAGTGCACAGACGATTATTACTGTCAAGGTACTGAAGCCATCGCTTGCAGGGAAATTTATCAACATATCTTTCAAGATAACATGAGGTCTTGATAACTCGGTGTTGGTTATCTCCCTTTCAGACCTTCCTAACCTGAATCCACATGATTGGATCCTGCTCTTCAATATTCTACTTACCAATTCAAAGAAGTATGGAACGATTTTGGAGCATCTAAAACGAATGATAGATTGGTATATCCACAAGGTAGCAAAAATGGATCAGGAAGTGGCCAATGTCCTGAGAAAGAAACCGATGGTGAAGCCAACTGCGAAGCCATGAGACATCAACAAAATGTCTCTCGGTCAAATCGATTTTGCTCACCTGACGGTTATGTTTACAAGAGCCAAAGGGGAAAAGTTTTTGTTTTCTCTGGTAGACAAACACTTGTTCTCTGCTGATTGCCTAGAGCACATTATAAATATTATTCATTGGTGCAAGGCGAATTCCGAGTCAGATAAGAAGAACTTCACAGACATGCTCTAGTGGTATATTACTTTCAGACAAAATCTTTTGGCGATTATACCAGGTGTGTTCAAGACTGTGAAGAAGTCGGTAATAGCTCAACCGAACTGAGCTCTGGGCTCCATTGACGCAAAGGGGGAGATTGTTGAGTATTATGTGTTGCGTCATGGGCTGGTATTTTGCATATCCGGTTTGGGCCTGTCCACCCGTGATTAGGGTTAATGTAGTATTATAAATAGTGCATGCATGTATGCCTTTAATACGCTAGAAGTTTTGATTATCGTATTGTATTGTAACCCTAAACACATCTACAGTCGAAGTTCTTTGTCGAGCTCTTCTGGGGTGTTAAAGTTTAATCATTCAAAATCGTTCAAATCATTCTTGTGTTCTTATTGTTTCGTTTATTGTTTATCTGTTTGAATCTATCGATCATTAAGGTACATTATGCCAACAAAAATAAAATATACATACTATACAACCAAAACCATTACTTGGAGTTGAGAGGCGAACCGAGCCCGGTAGGACCGAACCTGAAATAGACCGAGTGTTTGGTTCATTTCGGTTCCCGGAAGAACCAATTCCAAAATGGACCGAGCGTTCGCTCTATTTCGCTTCCAACTTTTATTGAGGCGAAAGTGATTTCGGTACAGATTCAGCTTCCATCATTCCTAAGCCTTGTAGTATTTCATTAAAACTTGCTTCAGGCAAGGCCTTAATAAAGATGTCAGCCAATTGATCAGTGGTTCTAACGAAATGAATTTCTACATTATCTTCTTCCACATGATCATTGATAAAGTGATACCTCAGTGCAATGTGTTTCGTGTTTGAGTGTTGCACTGGGTTATGACAAATCCTAATTGCACTCTCTGAGTCACAATATAGTGGGATTTTCTTCATGTTCGGGCCATAGTCTCAAAGTTGACTTTGTATCCAAACAACCTGAGATGTGCACGATGATGCAGCTATGTACTCTGCTTCAGCTGTAGAGAGAGACACACAAGTTTGTTTCTTTGAATGCCAGCTAACAAGTTTTCCATCCATAAATTGGCATCCTTTAGTGGTACTCTTTCGGTCCAGTCCACATCATCCTAGATCAGAATCTGATAATGCTTGAACAAATAACCCTGATTTGGCTAGGTACCATAGACCAAGAGAAGAGGTTCGCTTCAGGTATCCAAATATATTCTTCACAGCTAGCAGGTGAGGTTCACATGGATTAGCTTGAAACCTAGCGCAATAACAAGAATAGAACATTATATCTGGTCGACTTGCTGTTAGATACATTAGGGACCCTATCATCTGGCGATAGAGGGTCATGTCAGCATCCCGTTTGTCTAGAGAAGGTGTTAAGTTCGTGCCAAATGGCATAGGAACCTTTACTTTCGAATTTCCCATTATTCCAAACTTTGCAAGCAAGGTCTTCATGTAAGCCTCTTGATTAATAAAAATGCCTTCGGGTCCCTGTCTAATGTTCAAGCCAAGGAAAAAGTTAATAGGACCCATTGAGCTCATTTCAAATTTAGTCTCCATCAACTTCCTAAATTCAGCTGTTAAGCCTGGATTGGTGGAACCGAAGATGATATCATCAATGTAAATTTGAACGACCATAAGGTGGTCAACCTCTTTTTTACGAAAGAAAGTTGGGTCAACCGAACCTTGTTGAAACTTTGACATTTTGAGAAATCTAGGTGACATTTCATACCATGCCCTTGGTGCTTGCTTGAGACCATAGACTGCCTTTTCCAGAATGTAGCAGTGATTTGGATATTTCTCATTCACGAAACCCGGTGGTTGCTCTATATACACTGTCTCTTCCAGTTCTCCATTTAAGAAGGTACACTTCACATCCATTTGGTATACTTCAAAGTTCTTGTGTGCAGAATAGGTGAGAAAAATACGAACTGATTCTAGCCTTGCTACTAGAGCGAAGGTCTCTTCGTAATCTATGCCTTCTTCTTGACAGTAACCTTTCACAACCAATCTTGCCTTGTTGCGAATCACATTTTCTTCCTTATCTTTCTTGTTCCTGAAAACCCACTTTAGTCCAACCACAGAAGCATCCTTTGGTGTTGGAATCAGTCTCCACACTTTATTTTGCTCGAACTCATTGAGTTCATCGTGCATCTCCTGTACCCAATTAGAATGATCGAGTGCAGTGTTGATCGTCTTCGGTTCAACCTTGGAGACGAACAAATTAAACATGCAAAATTTCACTTTAGAGAATAGTGCAGTTTGTTTTGCTTTTAGTTGTGATTGTGTGAGAACCTTTTTTGTTGATTCACCAATAATTTGTGTTTGTGGATGATCTTTGGTCCATTTGGCAAGAGGAGGGTAATTAGGATCATATGAGGGATCCAGTTTAGCATTCACTTCTTCTTTGAATTCTGACTGAGTTTCATCATCGTTTGTATTTGCATTCTCTCCCTCGAATGATGATACTTCCTCAGCTTCGGGCTCAAAAATCTCCCTTTGGACTTGACTTTCGGTTGGTGATGATGATGATGGGCTCTTCCCCTGGAATAGAGGATCTTGGTTATCTGGAAAAGACGAACCCTCCCCCTGAATATGCGAACTATCTTTTGGAGTTTCGCTTGTGTCAGCTGTTCTCTTGTTATCGGTTGTTCATCTTCCATTTTCTTTGCAGCATCATCGATTATCTTCTTCAAGTTGTCTACCTTGTTGTCTGCAGCTTTGGATTTAGAGTCAATAGCCTTTTTTGGTTCATCAAATAGCAGCATGTATTGCTGAAAGAGGCTTGAAATCGATACCGTAACTTGACCAGATTTTGGAAATATTTCCTCCATAGAACCTTTGGTTATCTTCAGTTTCTTGACGTAGTTATCATCGAAGGTAACATAATAGGTCTCTTCAATTTTCTTTGAATGCTTGTTCAGAACCCTATATGCTTTGGAGTTTAAGGAATAACCCAGAAAGATTCCTTCGTCTATTTTGACATCAAACTTGTTTCAGTGCTCCTTTGAATTGAAGATAAAGCATCTTGAACCGAACATATGGAAAAACTTTACATTAGGCTTTCGGTTTTTCAAGATCTCATAAGGAGTGATGGAGAAACGTTTGTTGATATAAGATTTGTTCTGCGTATAGTAAGCAGCAGCAATGGCATCAGCCCAGAAGTATAGAGGTAGAGAAGCGATGCTAGGCATGGTTCGGGCGGCTTCACACAAAGATCGGTTTCGCTTTTCGACAATTCCATTCTGTTATGGAGTATATGGAGCCGAGAAGTTGTGAGTTGTCCCCTTCTCTACAAGAAAATCTTCAAAGTCTTTGTTTTTGAACTCAAACCCGTTGTCGCTTTTTATGTTTCGAACTACCTTTCGTAGTTGAACTTCTACCTGCTTGATAAAGAGTCTAAGCTTGTGAGTGGCCTCTGATTTCTGCCTAAAAAAGAACACCAAAGTAAACTGAGAGAAGTCATCCACTATTACAAGTATATACTTGTTACCGCCAATGCTCTCGATTGAAGATGGATCTCATAGATCAATGTGAAGTAATTATAGTGGTTCAATAACTTTTGTATTGACTCGAGAAGGATGACTCTGTCAACTTTGCTTTCCCATTTCACACACAGTACACAAGTGTTATTTGTGGAACTTCAGAATAGGAAGACCTCGAACATGATCCGCAAGCACTAGCTTGTTGATGTCTTTAAAATTGAGATGGGAGAGTCTTCGGTGCCAAAGCCAGCTTTCATTAGCAAGCAAAAAACTGGTTTTCCACGTATGGGATTGAGATTTAGAGGGTACATCTCTCCTTTTCGCTTCGATTTCAGCAGAATGTTGTTCGTCTTCTTTCAATAATCTTTGCGCCATCGTTATCGAACGAAACTTTTAACCCGGTACCAACCACCAGTTGAGAAACACTTATAAGGTTGTGTTGTAAGCCTTACACATACGTCACCTTTCGTATCGTGAAATCACCATTGGTAATCATATCATAACATTTGATCGTGCCAAAAGAATTATTACCATACTTGACACTTCCACCATCTTTAAAGGACCGAAACTCCCTCAGCTCTTCCCTTCTTCATGTCATGTGACGCGATCAACCACTATCTATGTACCATTCATCGTTGAACTGCTCGTCACGCATAACCTGCAAAAATTAAGAATATTTAGGAAGCCAAAGTTTCTTGGGTCCTTGTGAGCCTTTTACAGAACAGGGAATTGTAATAGAAACATCAAATAAAAAATTTCTTTTTATTAATGTTGCTTCATCTTTTCTTTTTATGGTGAAAACTTTGATTTTATTAGATTCGAGTACTTTAGGTGCATTTTTTGGATTTGTGAATTTGACGTTAACAGACTTTCGGTTCTCTACTTTGGGTTTAAATGTCGTCTTCTTTTCGTTTTCTGGAAAGAGCTTTCCTTTTCCCTTTCGATCATTCTGTGAGTGAGAGTGAGAATGAGAAAGATGGGACTTGGGAGCAGAATTATGCTTTTGGTCATTGCTCTTACTTGGTTGAGAGTCGAAACTACCTTTCTTTCAGTTCTTCTCATTGGTTGGTCTAGGACTGAAGCCTTCATTTCGGTTTCTCTCACCTTGAGGACCGAAACTTCCTTTTCGGTTTTCATCCGTCTAGGGACCGAAACTCCTCTTTTGGTTGCTATTCTTTTGTGGACCAAAACTCTGTTTTCGTTTGTTTTCATTATGTTGAGCGCGAGAAGCTGAGTTTGCTTTTGCTTCTACCTTTGACTTAGTGGTCTTTTCATAGCGAGCATAATTAGGGTTTTGAGATCGCCAAAACTGTTTCCTTTCAGTGAGATTCTTCTTGTATCTCAAATTATGTTGATGCTTTCTTTCTAACACCTGTTTTGGAGTTTTGTGGATGTTGGCCTTTTGCTTTGGTCTTTGAGCATGAGTTTCGCTCCTTAGCAAAGAGGTTTCGCTTGACACCATATCCGATTCGCTTGAAGGAATTTTGGTTCCACTTGTGCTTGGCAAATCAAAGTGTGTAGGTTTATTAAGTGGTTCTGCCACATACCTACCTTTAACCGTCCATGATGTTTTCCTAGATAGACCCACTGTTTCATCGACGTTATCAATCGGTCCTGACCAGAAAAACTCATCACAACCATCGACATTATCTTCTTCTACTAATGCTGTCAGTTCGACTGTCTGTTGTTGAGTAACTCCTTTAACTGTATAAACTTGATTTGGAGTTTTCTGTACCTTTTGATATACAACAACCTTTTCCTTGAGGACTTTGGTCTTGTCTTTGGACAAACGAGCGAACTCAACATAATTTTCAGAAATAAGATTTTTGTTGGTTTCGGGTTCGCTATTGACAAATTCGGAACAATCCACCTCATCTTCTATAGATACTTCACTCATATCATCATCCTCATTGAATTCAGAAGTGTTTTCAATATCAATTTTATTTTCTGAACTCAACTTGGCATTCAAAGAGTAAAATTTCTGTACAGTTTTGGTTTTGATTTTTAATTTTTCATTTTCATTCAACAAAATTTTGAGCATGTCCTTAATATCTTTTGACTTTATGAAGGACTCTATTTTGTCAAGACCAATTTTGTAAGCGGGGGAGATATCATGAGAAGAAACGACGTTTTCACAATTATATGCATCATCATCGATTTCATCCTCCTTTAACTCGAGGAAGGGTACAATCATATGACGTGTCTTCTTCCCTATTTCACAATCAAGATGCAATTGAGTAATGTTGGAATATAATCGTTTAGCAATCAAACAGAAAACCTTCCATTGTTTTAGAAGATTTAAATTATCTCTTTGAAAATAAATTGTTTCATCATTAGACCTAATCAACTCCTTTTCCTTCTGCTCAATCCACATACGCCTTTCCTCACTCTTCGATGATACCCTGCTGATTTGATTAGTTAGGTTAGAGTTTGTAACGCGAGTTTGAGTTAAACTACCACTTATACTAGAAAATTTATACTTTAATCCATTTAGTTCTTTTTCATAGTTTGTGATGGGGATTTGTAAAGAAACAAGAATAGATTTTACATTCTTGATCAACTCATCGCATTCATTGATCTGCTCACTAACATGTTTCACTACAAAACATCTGTCTTCTCGCTCTTTCGCTTCATCTAGTCCCCCAACAGTAGTATAGCCTCTTATTTGTGACACCCCAGAGGTCACCATTAGACACTTTACTGCAACTGTCACACCCCCAAACCGGAACGGTGGAAAACGTTCGGGGGCGGATGACTTCATGTGGTAACGTAACAAATAAATACATAGTAAAGAAAGCAATACAACCATCATATATATAATTAAAAGTTTACATTGTTAAAAGGTACATGTTTAAAACCAATTACAATATGATGCCCAAAATATGAATTTAAACTGGCGCCTCAGCGTCCCTTCTTCAAAAGCTGTTTGTTACCTGTAATTACTGAATCCCTGGAACATACAAGTACTTTTGAAAGAGTAGATCAACATTTAAGCTAGTGAGTTTCATAAGTATTAAATGACAATGTTTGTATGAAATGAAATGTTTTGTTTTTGTTTGTTTGTTCCTAGAAAATCCCATATTTTCTACTAGCATAAATGTAGCCTTCTATCAAGACCAATGTTTGTTTCTAGAAAATGTATGCACGTATAAAATTTCCAATACGTCTGAAAAACCCCGTAAATCAATGTGTTTTTAATACTCCATGTGAGTTTTATAACCATGCTAGTGACTAGAATTGCCTATACACAACGTTCTTCAGGCGTTGGAATGTTCTGACGTTTGTCACCCCAAATGGTGTACTGTAGCTAACAGTCAGGGCGCGGGGTTGTCAAGCCCGTATAGATCTATACACAAACACCATGCTCCCCCTCCAAGGGATTCTGGTGTATAATATAGGACTTGAAATGTGTACTCGAACGTACGTGAAGTTAATGTCTCACAAAAGTTAGTATAAAACAGATTTACGTATGAAAATGTTCGTTTGTTCTTGTATGCGAAAGTATCATCGTGAAATAGTGTTTCCATTATGTAAAAATTCATAATGTTCTCACAAAACTATACCTATTATAGTTTTCTAAAAGTGTGACTCGTTTGCATAGTAATCCCTAGTGAAATACTCACTTGTTATGAAAAGTATAATTTTTGTAGTGCCTAAGATGGACATACATACATACAGTATAAGCAGAGTGTTTGATTTATACATATATAACAATATTTTTCAGTTCATAAGATATGATGTTATCAAGATATATTTTGCATACAAAAGTTTCCCTATAATAGTTATAAATCACATATGATTCCGTTGATAAAAAGTGTATAGTGAAACTTTATAAAATGCCCGCCAATAATCAAGTGGTTTACTTGTAATCCCCCCTTAAAAGCATCTAAAAACATTTATAAAACATTTTAAAGTGTAAATTATAGGGGTATGAGCTCACTTGAAAATTCGGAAAAGGCGGGATGAGAATCGGGCAGAATTTCTACTCGGGAAAACGAATTTTCTCAGGATTCTCAGGAATCTCGGGAGTACAAACGACTTTTGGGACTTGAGCAAGTAAACTGGGACTTTGTGATAGTACGGGCACGGAAAACGAGGCAACAACGCAAGAGAAATGAGAGAGAATGGCCCTTTTCTTCGGAACCCTCGCATCCCTTTTATAGGTAGTGGGAACCACCTCGGTACGCTGGGCGTACGCGTGTGTCACGCATGACCGCTTCCTCGACTGCCTCGGACCTTCGGATGGGACGAGGCATAGCCTCGCATAGAGCGTGACGTGGACGATCCGAGGCCTAGGCCTTGAGTACGATGGGCGTACGAGCTTACGTTGGGCATAACTCGGCCCTATTTGATGACTCGCCTTCGGATAATACTAAGGCTTATAACTAAAATTTATATTTTAATTATTTAATAAACTTCAAAAATTCATATCTTCTTCATACGAACTCCGTTTTCGATGTTCTTTATATCCACACGTAGGTGAGATTACGCTCTACAACTTTCATTTAGATTCCGTCGACAAATTTTGAAATTATTTTTATTATTTATTTTTAAAAGGGCGTGGTAAGAAAATTTCTTTAGAAATTCATAACTTCATTATCTAACGTCTGTTTTTGCCAAACTTTTTACCATTGCACAACCACTGCCGAGACCTTCGATTCTCATTTAGGTCATTCCGGCCAAAAGTCGTTCGATCTCCATTTCGAGTTTTTAGCTGTCTGTTGCTAAGCCGAACTTGGAAAATCATAACTTCTTTATACGAAGTCAGATTTGGGCGTTCTTTTTACGTATGATCACGGTTTAATGTTATCAACATAGTAGGTAATTTATTTGAGATTTTTGAATATTTTCGAAGTTAATTTCATTATATCAGAAGTTGTTACAATACTTGACTTTTTAGGTCATTACATAGAGTTGAAATATCGGGTTGTCACAACAACATCCTCTTATTTCACCAACAAAGCCCTGCCATGAGTGGGCTTCCTCACTTCTTCATCTTCAGAATCTATGGACCAAACTTCAACACCGCTGAACTCATCGTCAATAGTATTTCCCTGCACAATAAGGGCATTCATAGTGTTATTAGATCCAACTTTCATCTTCTTGATTTCCTCCAATCGTCGTATGAGGTTCGCTTCCTCATTATCATCGTCATTCTTCTCTAACATTTTTCTCAACATGAAATCTTTGGCAAAGTAGTTTTTGCCTCCACAGTAGTGAAAATTAAAACCTGAATCACCACCAAGTTTTACTTCCTTCTTTCGGTATTCGGTCTGAGAAACACCCTTCGGTTCATCCTTCGCTTTCTTGGCACTGTAGCTTCCCTACTAGTTTTGGTTCTTATTAGCTGGGAACCTTCTTATGATGAACTTCTTGGGATTTGACACCATTAAAGCATAATCTTCACTTGTTAGATCATATTCAGAAAGATCTAAATCTTCTTCTTCTTCATCAGCATTCTTTCCTTTGGAGATTAGGGCCAAGGACCCCATGCTAGAAACCACGTTCGTTTCTTTAGTCATTGCACTCTCATGTGACTTTAATATTCCCACCAATTTTGCCAGAGAATAAGCTTTGAATTGTTCATGTGCCTTCACAGTAGACACCACAGCCATCCATTTAGGTGTAAGGCCATTCATGAATGTGACCTTCTCTTCAATGACTTTCCTTTCAATCCCATGCTTTATCATCTTACTAAGGAGATGATTAAAGCGATCGAAGGCTTGAATAAGCTTCTCTTCGGGCTTCTGCTTGAATTCACCAAATTCTGAGAGCAATAATGTTTGGATTGAATGCTCAAGATCTTCATCCGTAGAGTATAGTTCCTTCAACTTATCCTAAATTTCTTTCGCTGTTGTGCATGAGCTTACCAACCGAAACGTGTCCGATTGCAAAGTGAAACTTATCATCGTTAAAGCTTTGATATTGCACTAAAACTTTTCCTTCTCATCTTGGGGTAAGTCTTTCACATCATTGACGAGTTGATTGTACTCCTTTTGAGTTTTAACAATTCTTGAAGTGCTTGAGTGAGCGAATGGACCAACAGTAATCGCCTCCCAGATCAAGAATCTATTGTCCTCTGAACCAATCACGTATTCTTCGAAGTGATGCGTCTAGACTTCATAATCTTGAGTGTATAATATAGGAATTCTTTTCGTCAATCCTATATTGTTGGAGATATTGATTGGGTTTGTCTGAGAATCTTCCTTAGACATGATGACATTTGTTCAAAAACCTACTTAAGATCAGACTTGTAAATAACATTAGGGTAAGATCGACTATTAAAGAACTACGTCAATAGCAGATGACGGCTCCAACAATATTGATCAAAACGGAAAAACCCTAAGATCTTCTTCAATAGAAGAGATGCGTATGGATTACACAATCTCCTACTCTGATACCAATTGATGAGTTGAGAACTTTTAGATCGATTAGATCTTTAGCAGGTTAATCAATAAAAACAAACAAACATAGTGAACACAAGATGGAATCAAAGTATTGCTTAATGATTCATGAATAGTCACACCTCAGTAGAGCTCGATGAAGAACTTCCACTATAGAGGCGAGCTAGGGTTTGTAGTACAACTACGAGAGTAATAATGAAAGCGATAATAACAAAGGATGCATGCATGCACCTTAAATACTAAACCCTAATAAAAATAAACACGGTTGGACAGGCCCAAACTGGTAATAAAACTAGGCTACGGAGCGAGCCAAAGATGCAACACTTAGGTTCCTAACATGATACCTTCAAGAATCATATGCTAGAATTGTGTGATTTGTGTAATGCCTCATAATATAGGGGGGAATTGGATGTTATGTATTACTTGGGATTTATAACGGATTAGTTAATTTCTAGGTGTATGCTTTAAAAATTTTATACGAAATAGGATCATATTGCCCTAGAATGATTTGTTTGGACTTATTTCCTATTCCTTGTCTGGTTGTAGCCTTAGGGTAGAATCATTTATTGAACAGTCTATGTGATCCATTTTGTGTATAATTTGCATGCATAGGGCAACCGATAATGTAGGTAGAAGTTCCTTATAGTGTAGGAGCAAGTTCGATGAGGATTCCTAAGAGATTTTAGGAAATGTTGTAGAAAGTTGTGTATGTTGGTTATCTCCGAGTTGTGTAATTTTCCTTACTAGAGTGACCTAGAGGATTTGGGATGGTCCTTGAGGAATGTATGGATAGGTGTGGAAGGTAGTACTGGGCAGGTACTACTGTAAGCACAAGATTTGTACTCGAATCAAGGATAATAATGGAGATTCGAAGGAACTTGTGTTATAGTAGGTCCTTTGAGTTTTGTTTTTGATTGTTGTCTGTTTGAATTTCAGTATGGTGACCACTCGAGGAGGAGATGCTTGTTTTGGTTCTGGTTCTAGCTCGGGTTCGAAATCGATGGATGAGAGGATATGCGAGTTCATCACGTCAGAGATTATTTGCAGTATTATAGAGCCCACCCTTATGATTTTCAGTACCATCAAGGATAGGATCGTGGAGCTTCTAGACGAGTGCTCGGGGGCCTTTTGGGCTGAGATTATTGCAAGAGAGTTAGGGGTACGAACAATTTCATTCAGGAAGTTCAAGGCTTGTGGATCCCCAGAGTTCTTTTGGGCTATGGCTAGCCGCTAAAGGATCACTTACATGGAGAATACTAAGTGAACGAGCTTCTACCTTGAGGGGTCGGAAATGGGCTTCATATCCAGCCTTCTAAGGGACCAAGCTCGTAACTGGTGAGAGGAGGTTGGTCACGCATTGGGATCTATGGCCATGGCTCTCATTACTTGGGAGGATTTTGTGACGTGTTTTTAGGCTCAGTTTGCACCAGTGATTGAGGTGCAGGAGCTGGCTAGGGAGTTCCAGGACATTCTTCAAATCACCGAGAGTGTGGCAAAGATCACCACCAAATTCCAAGAGAGATCTCTATTGGTCCCACTTTATGTAGCTGATGAGGAGATGAAGAAGATGAGGGACCAGAACATGCCGAGTGATGAAATCCATGACTTCATGAGTTTGTTGGGTTGAAAAACTCTAGATGACATGATCACTACAGCCCAAGAGTGGGAGATTTATTTGGATATTGAAAGGAAGTAGAGGCCGGTATATACACCGCAAGTAGAGGGCCAAGCTAGAAGGCCCAAGATTTCTCATCCACATCCGAGGGCCTATGAGGGTTGGAGCAATTGTGGCAAGTACGACAAGCTGCACGGTGGGGCATGTCAAGCAACAAGTTGAGGTTATTTCATTGATCCTATATAAGGATATTCTTAGTCAATGGTATGACCCTTCATGTCATGTTTGATTTGGGGGCTACCCGATCTTTTATGTCTCTTGTGCTCAACAAGAAGTATAATGATTTTCTAGGGACTCCTGATTATCCCTTGGAGGTGGATATCATTAATGATCATTTAGTTAGTACTTCGAGGGTTCATTGGGGTTGTGTTTTTAATATGTTCAGTGAGAGATATTCTATCGCTTTAGTTCTGATACCTTTGCAAGGGATTGTGGGTATAGATTGGATGGGCTCCAATGAGGGAAGTGATTGACAATGAGAACTATTTGTTGAGAGTTCGGACCCCAATGGGGGGGAGGGGGGGGAGAACTGGTTATTCATGGTGAGGATGCTTAGTATGGACCTGCTCACTGTTCAGCTGCAAGTGCTAGGAGATATTTTTATCAGGGGTGTTCTAGATTTCTGGTGTATGTGATGGATACTCGAGTTGAGGGTGTGATGGCCGTGGGAAATGTGCCCATTGTATGAGAGTTTCCCGATGTGTTTCAAGAGGATTTACCTAGAGTTCCTCTTGAGAGGAAGGTTGAGTTTCCGATCGATATGGTTCCTGGTGTAGCTATGATAGACCAGGAACCGTATGCTTTATCACCTTTGGAGATGCAGGAGTTATCTACACAGCTTTAGGAGCTTTTAGACAATATATTTATGACACCGAGTAGTTCCCTATGGGGATCACCGATCTTTTTCGTGAATAAGAAATATGGTTCACATCGGATGTGTATTGATTACTAGGATTTAAGCAAGCTGACAGTGAATGACCGTTATCTGCTCTTGAGGATAGATGATGTATTTGAACATGAGGCAATATAGATAGTTAGATTTATTAAATGAATATCATTGTTAGATCTTGTATCACCCGAGGAGGGCCAATGTTATGGATGATGCCTTCAGCCCCAAGGCAGCAAGTGTGCCTATTAGGGGTTTGTGTATGAGGATGGTGTGACAACCCAAAATTTCCATTATGTACAAACTATATCACTTCAATAGAAGTTATAGCAGTCACAGTTAATTTTCAGACTTTTCGCGTAAGTTTGAGTAATTCAGGGTTTACACTTCAGAAAATATCAGGAGAGTGGGTGCACTAGGGTTTTGTGCAACACTGTTATTCCAACACTCTATTATATTAGAGATCATTTCAGGAATAGAAATATTTTCTACCAAAAATATCTCAGGATTATAAATAGAATTCTGAACCAAATTCATTCATTTTCACATTTCCAACTAGAGAAAAGCCATTTTCTCTCTCACGGATCTTTAGGTTTTTATCCCAAAATGTGAGTAACTCTTTCTAGTAGTGTTAGAAAGCTTTTTATGTGCTTATAACATGATTTAGATGGCTAAATCACTAGATCTAGGAGTTTACTCCCCAAGGTGTTCTTGGGCGGTAAACTCCCGAAACAAAGCCGAGACCAACCCTTGTGTTATACAACTGCCTTAGACTCATATGTATGTGTGTTAGGGACAAGAAAACAACCAAGAATCACCCTAGTTTGGGAGTTCATGGCCAAAAAGTTTCTTAGGCCATAAACTTCCTTTTAGAGACTCAAAATGGTGTTTTAAGGCACCTAAAGCTTTAAGACTTTTATCAAGGCTAGTTCCCATTTAATCTAAGGCCTTAAACACATCAAAATCACTTATCAAAGTGAGTTTACGGCCAAGACTTTGTTTTTGGGCCGTAAACATGAAAGAATGGCACAAAAGTGTGCCTAATGCCTTCATATGCTTGGAATAAAAGCCTAGAACTTATACCACCTATGCTTGAGACTTGAAAACAACAAGAACATCATTCCAAGGGAGTTTACGGCTGTATACTCCAAAGGAAATGGCCTTAGGGCCGTAAACTCCTAAATGGAGTGTTTCTAGACCTTAAACCCTTTCAAGAATTGAACCACCAAGTTGGAATAATTCTAGAAGTCATTTGGAACTTCCAAACACACAATACACCCATGGTTGGGAGTTTACGGCCGTAAACTCAAGAGTTTACAACCGTAAATTCCATGTGTGATGGTATATGGGGAATAAACTCACATATAGGGTCCTTTGGAACCCTAAACAAAAGTGCCTTGTCCTGCAATAGCTTAGATGCAGTCCTTAGGGCTTGAAGCACTTATATAAAGTGTTTATTTTGTCTAGGATGTATTAACATTATCAATTAGTGATTTAAGACTAATTGAATGCATCTATGTGTGATTATATGTTGATTAGGATCGTAGTGTGTGTACAAGTCCTCGCTTGACACCTAGCAATCCTATACCGTTCAGTTCATCCCAATCACCAACTACAGGTGAGTTCATACCCCTAATCAATGTTTTAAATGATTTTAAATGCTTTAAAGGGGGGAATACAAGTAGAAACAAACATGTTATTAAATAATTGATATGTATTTTATAACTGTGTTTGTCATTTAACAGATTTCACATAAATGTGATGCATGAAATGGTTTTAAATCTTAAAAACACCTTGTTATCAAATGTTTTACCTTTGAAATGTATATTAAAAATGACATCAAGTCAT
Organism: Lactuca sativa; assembly: GCF_002870075.4. NCBI lineage: Eukaryota > Viridiplantae > Streptophyta > Magnoliopsida > Asterales > Asteraceae > Lactuca > Lactuca sativa. The sequence goes on from NC_056625.2 coordinate 193,324,528, forward strand.
TGTTAATTATTGTTCAAAACCCATAAGATGTCTTACAAAACCTTTTTACATTCTTGAACTAAACTATGCATGTACACTTATATTCTTATATGTGTATTGATGTTATAGTTTACGACTTTCATTTAGTTTCCACACCCTTGAGTAGTAAGAGTGTATCAACCTATTTGAACAACCAATTACCTTCTAGTAAATTATCATAGGGATAATTTGGAGATATCAAACATAATTCCTATTACAAGGAATCACACAAGAGTCAGTTCATTCATGAGTCTATACCAGTACATTACCTGATACATGAGTACATTTACACTTGATTACCTGATACATGAGTACATATACATATACTTACCTGTTACATGAACACACTTACATGAATACCATTCAGGAACACTTTTACATAGGTGCATTATCCTGTATTCACTTACTTGGATACTTGTACTTAGAAACACGAGGATGATTTATTAGTACTTTCCGTGTAAATTATCTTTCCTATCCCGGTTCAATGGGATATCTTGGCGGGACTTACCATTCTGAACCCCACTGATTAGCACCAGTGGTCGATGACCATCTACGGAGGTCTAAGGTTACTACATATATTAGGAAGATCGATAAACGGGGCTAACCCCTCCACCCACCTGCTGCTGCTACAGAGGACAAGTGGACAATCTTCGATTGTTCATAAGGTTATACTTTTCGCTTATTGCGATGTTGTGTTACTCCTAGAACCCAGCGATGAAACTTACATTATTACTTTTCTGGACAATCTTTGGATGTTCATTAGGTTTCATTTTTCGCTCAACGCGATGTTGTGTTGGTCCTAGTACCCAGTGACAACACTTACAGTAGTACATTTTCCTGTTTACTTTATTTTGTGATACTTTCACATAAACGATGAGTTAGACTAAGTACTTTAATACTAGTCAATAGAAGGAAAAACTATCATTGTCATAACAAAACATTTGGGTCTTGGTAGAAGACTACATTGTCATAACAAAACATTCGGGTCTTGGTAGAAGACTACATCTCACACTGATAGAAAATAAGGGATTTTCTAGGGCTTTTCATACTTACATCAACATTTACAATTAAAGGTTTACATAACTTTTAAAACAGCTTTTCAAAGCAAGACAATGACACTTAAATACTTATGAATTCACCAGCTTTAAAGCTGATACTCTCTTTCAAAATAACTTGTATTCTTAGGTCATTAGTAGACAGGTACGGAGGCCAGGTTTTGAGAAGACGGAGCAGACAAGTCTCGTCTTTTATTTTGATTGTATATTTTTGGTGTCTTACTACAGCGAAAGAACACTCATGTATTAAAACTTTACTTATAATGCAATAGACGATGTTGTTGCTTGTTTATTATATTACACTGTTGTGATACTGTACATGACGTCCTCCACCCCTGAACATTTCCGCCGTTCGTGGTTTTGGGGTGTGACAGATGGTTATTGTCTCAGCACTGTTAGAGTTGATCAACAAGTCCCAAGTAGAATGGTTAGAGAAGAAAATTTAGAAGTAAGAAAGGATCAGGGGTTCGATTTCGTTGTTTGTCATGGATAGTTGCAGGTTATTGACATAGTGTGGTAGGGTGTGGATTTCGGTTTCTGGTGGGGTTAGACAAGTATTACTGGAGGAGGCTCATAATTCGAAATTTTCAATCCACTCATGATCTATAAAGATGTGTAGAGCTTTAAGGATGAGCTACTGGTGGCCTTGTATGAAGAGGGAGGTAGTTTCATTTGTGGACAGGTTCTTGACTTGTCAGAAAGTTAAAGCTGAACATCAGAGACCCCATGATAATATGTAGCCGTTACCCATTCCTATGTGGAAATGGGAGGAGATTACCATGGATTTTATCACAAAATTGTTGAGGGAGACAGGTGGGGTTGATTCTATATGATTCATTGTTGATAGATTGACAAAGAGTGCTCATGTCCTACTTTTGTTGAGTGCATTTCTGCAGAGAAATTGGCAAACATTAATGTTGTGATATGTTGTAGACGGTAGTTTTGAGATTGCTGGTGGGTTTAGCATAGATGCCATTGTTGGGTTTTGAGCATTCTAACACTCCTAAGTGTACATGCAACCCTAAATACCTTGGATCTATGTTTTCTCTATTATACATGCAAATAAGAACATCCAAGGTATTATCCTAATCTAGCATACAAAAACTATGAATGTAACAAGATAGAATACATACCTCTTGATGTAGCTTGATGTCTTCAAGCTTTAAGAGCTTAGCCCCAATAGTGTGGAAGCCTCAAGTGGAATCACAAATCACCAAGACACCTTGGAATACTTTAGAGAATATGGATACTTGGTTTTCTCTTGTGAAATTGGCTATCCCTTCTTAGTGTATCCACACTAGTGCCAATTTCACCAACCAAGGACATCTTTATATAGTATGGAGAATAGGGTTAAAACCATGACCTTTCATTTCATATGATCCATGGGTTAAACACTCCATGGACTATCCATGAAAGCTTAGCCCAACCTAAATGAACTTGGCCCATTCCATATATACAAGAGTCCATATTTAATTAGTTCATTTTGATCACTTAATTAATTCTAAATTAATTCTTGATCAATACTAATTAAATAATATGATTCCATATTAATATATTAGAACTTATAATATATTAATATTAATCATAAACATACTATTCTCAAAAGATTATCCATATAAATTGTGTCGGTGAAGTGCAACCCAAATGGACCATGCTGGGTCGGGTCAAGTACATACCAAATATAGTTATGGACTTAGACATTAATCCAACAGCCATCTCCTAATATCACAGTACCAATATGGAAAGTAAATTGTTAGTCAACGTTCGGGAGTGATTGCCGAGATGAAGCACCGACGATCTAGTTAGTGTTTGTTCTCAGAGTAGAGAAAAAAATATTCACTGGAAAGAGAGTTCTCCTTCTTCATGAGGAAGAAGGATCCTTTTATACCTGGTTCCAGAGGCATGTGGACCTCAACTGATTCTGTTAGACATTCCTTTATGGAGCTTGACGTGGCAGACTCCTACTGGAAGATCCTTCGTCACGTCCTTTTTGCATCCTCTCCTCATTGGCTAGAGCAGGATCTTTCAGTTATTATAGAGATCGTGTATATCATCTGACGAGCACGTGGGACGCTCTGAATGGTCCCACGCTCGCAGAGGTTTTATCCCTTGGTGAGGAGATTATAGCGCTGCTCTGCACCATAACTGTCACGCCTATGTCTTTCGCGTTGGCGAAGGCCTGAACTTGGCTTCGAACTTGCTCCAACTGAGTTCAGCTCAGGCCAAGCTTGGTACTAGTTTTGAGTTCTCTTTTTGATGTTCCCTATGAGGGATACGTTAGCAATTTACATTAGAGAGGTGGTGGTTTGACACCTGGTGTCAGTTTTAGTGGTTTCTGATCGAGACATTCGCTTCAACTCTAGATTTTAGAGGAAATTTCATGAGGAGTTGGGCACTCAGCTGCATTTCAGCACAACACACCATCCCTAAACCGATGGATGAATAAGCACACTATTCAAATCCTTGAGGATATGATGAAGGCGTGTGTGATGGATTTCGGTGGGAGTAAGGATACTTACCTACCTTTGGCTGAGTTCTCCGAAATCAAAAGATAGCATACCAATATTGATTGACCACCTTTCGAGATGTTGTAGGGAAGGAAGTGTCGGACCTGAATTTATTGGGGTGAGACCGTACATCGGGTTATGGGGAGTACTGAGGTAGTACTCAAGACCACTGAGTGATAGGTTGCGAACTGCACAAAGTCGCCATAAGAGCCTATTTGTCAACACATGTATGCCTAAGATTATTTCTAACTTAGAACGGCTTTTTGACAGTGTCGTCATCGTCCGTTAGCCCTGAGAAAAGGGGGATGGTTCGTGTTGCCGGGTATGTCTTTAAAGTCCCCCCTTTCTAAGATCGTTCATCCTTATCGTCTATCTCCGTTTCCTCTGCCTCATCTTGGGTATTCTACGAGTTTTCCTTCTCTATCATTCATTTGTTCTAGGCAATGGATCGTCATGGTAGAGTCCCTACTGTGGATGAATTCTAGCTTCTGCAGGATCGTTTTGGTTTCTTACTAGAGCATGGTGTACTGATTCTGACAAAGGGGGTACCAATCAATAATTGCCCTCAAGGGAAGGTGGGAGTTCTGATACCTTTATTCAATGCAGGGTTGTGCTTGTCAACATCTGATTTCTTCAACATAATTGTGGACCACTATGGTTTCTACGTCGACGAGTTGAGTCTGAGCGCTGTCAATAAAATCGTCAGTTTTGAATTGATTTGTCGATCTTTGGGTTGTATCCCCACCTTTTGGGTTTCCAGTTACTTCTTTTGTTTGACTACAAATTTTGGTGTACATACTTTGGCAAAAAGGCGACTCGTTCATCAGCTATTCTCTGAACAAGACGTCTAGAAGAAAAATTGGCAAAGGCAATGGCTCTGGGTTAACCGAAACCTTGTGGGGCATGGGTATCGCAAAACACAGAACATCCCAGATCACATTCCCAAATTGTTCGGGAGCAAACAAACTCTCGACAAGCGACTAGGCGACATTACCGTTGTTGGAGAGAACTGGGAGGATTCCGTTCTTCCTGCGGCTGGTATGAGTGCCGCCTGGCAAGCTCGCAAGAAGTTGGCTCAATTGTTCTTCGTGAGATGCGGTATTCTTTTGTTTCTTTCTTCCCTTCCCTCCCGCCCCTTTTTTTTAAAAAAAGGAAAGGGGATGAGGAACAGGGTATCTAATGAGTCCTTATATTCAATTCTTATTAGTGCAGGTGCTGAAGCCGAGATTTCTTTGGATATGGCCTTGTACGGCCACTATCATGGTAGGCTCTATCATTGGGAGGTCGATCTTATGGAGGCTCTTCCCCCTCCCATATCTAAAAGGCTTTTGTGAGAACCAGCTAAATTGCTCTCTGTGGAAGGGGGAAATGCTGGTTCTAGCGGGCCTGTATTGCTTTCCCGACCGACCGTTGGAGTCATTTCCCAAACTCGTCCACTGAATTTTGTCCCTTCTTGTTCGTCTGTAAGCGCACAAGCTGGGAGGATTATTTCTCCTATCCTAAAAAGGCGAAGTGTGCATGTGGTGCCATCGTCGGACGAGGAGACAAAATCCGATGATGTGGGTCTTCATCCTTGTAAAGTGCACAGGACTGTATCTATGAGCAGACTGTTAGGAAGCATCAGGGATGTTCTTGGCAACAAGTTCTCGACGTCTGTGCAGAAAAATAAGGTGGTGATCCCTGATTCTGCAACGTCACCTCCTCTATCGTTTGCTACAGCCTCCCCGATTGATCTTAGTTCTAACTCCAAATTTGGGAGTGCATTGGTTTCACTCGGGGGTTCCATTCAGTCGAAGAAGCCTTTAGCGGAGGGCGGAATAGGAACTGCGCCTAGCTCCTCATGTTCCAAAGCTGATACCCCAGGCTGTGCGATTACTGGGCATTCTTTATTGTCAGATGATACCAATGCCCAGGAATGGAGTGTCTATGCTCAATCCCCGGCTACGATGAGATTTCTTGCAGGAAAATCTTGGGTTCAAGTTGTTGGTGACATTCGTTATGATGCGGACCAGGCTTTTGCTCTGATGGTTGCAGCCACCGACTTGGTTTTCCATCTCGCAGTGACTGAAGCGCGACTAAGACCTTTGCGTAATACCATTGTAAGCCTGAAGGAGGAACTCCATGATGCAGTGGCTGAGCGTTACGTTCTCTCTGTATAGAATTATGTTGTGGCCTGCGAGAATGCCATTCTGGAGGAGCATGTGCTCACTCTGGGGGACTAAATAGAGCGCCTTGAGGATCAAGTAAGATTTCTGACCTAAGAAAACAATGTGCTGGTGAATAAATTGTCCCGGTGCCAACATCAACTGGCTCGAGCATGTGTTGATGGTGGCATTGCCCGAGGTGAATTTCTGTGGCTGCTAGAGAAAGGAGTGGTTTGTGTGATCGACAGAGTCATTGAGAGCACTGAATTCACCAAAGGGGTCTAGGGTGTTTGTGAGGCTTGTGAAGCGCTTGGGTTCAAGAAGGGGAGACAACTGATTGAGTTCTCTATGTCTTCCGGTAAATCTAAAGTGTCGGGTCGTGGCCAAGTGGCGAGCAGAGCCAAGGAAGTCGACACTACCCTTACGTCTTTTGAGGGACGGGATTTTTTGGCCTCTTCTGCTTAGGGGAGTTATATTATGATGGCTTCCGTCAGTTTTGTGGCAAGCGGAGCCCGGGAGGTTCTTCTCCAGACTCTGAGGGCTGATTTGTATATGCACCTTGTTGGTTCTGATATAGATGTGCCTTCTCATGCACTGTTTGCAAGGGAAGGGAGTGTACATTTTTTCATGCATTGTCATGGAAGTGCTCTCTTCCTTTTTACTTTTACTGTACGTGTGTGTATGTACATTTTGATTTTTCCTGTAATAAATTCAACTTATGGCTGTTCAATGTTTATATTGTGATTTGTTTTTTGTATACTTTCCCTCGTTCTAGGGTTTATGTCGTATTGGCTAGTGTGCCACAAACGTCACATATCTGCTACTACAAATATGTGCTTCATTGATTCGTGCCTTCAGTCGGGCATAATGTGTTAAGCCACAAGATATTATCCACTATTGAGGACTGTACCGTATGGTCTAGCTGCCAATACATAGGCCGAGATTGTCATCTTGAGGCCTTATATTGTTGTATTATCAGGGAAAAGGTTATGATCCTTTTAGAACCCAATTTTCTTGTACCTTTAATTGGAATTCGTACATTCTCAGCTCTGAGATGTTATCGACACATTGTAGGTAAATATTATGACTCTTTTAAAACCTACGGTTGCATTCTTGCATAGATTTTGCTCAAGTAGCATAGGTGATTAGCCATTGTTGCTACTTAAAAAATATGCACAACCTCTTTACGTTTTACAATTTAAATAGAATTCTGGAAGGCTCTTTCGAAATGCAAATTATAAAAGAAAGGACGCAAATCAATAGACACTTGGTATCTAAGTGCCATGGCATATGCCCAGCCTTCACGTCAGCGCCGGGAGTATGGTTATCCTGTGCGGAGTTAGACCATGCTCCCTGTTGGGCGATGACATCCTTTACTTTTTTGCAATTTAGATAGAATTCTGGAAAGCTCTTTCGAAATGCAAATTGTATTAATCTTTTTAGAATGAAAGAAAGGACATAAGTTGATAGACACTTGGTATCTAAGCGCCATGGCACATGCCCGACTTTCTCATCAGCACCAGGAGTATGGTTATAATGTTTGGAGTTAGACCATGCTCCCTGTGGGGCAGTGACGTCCTTTCACTACAAGAAAATGGTGATTTAACTTCGGAAAAATAAAGCTTAGAATTCCATAGGTAAATGTGAATAGCTACGGAATTTGGTATGACACCATTCCATAGTAAAATTCTTTGTAGCTACAGGGTCGTTACGGAATCTGTAGCAACTTTTCTACGGAATTTGCAACAACCTTCTTTCATAGCAAAATAGTTACATACGATTTCCTTAGTAAATCCGTAGCGAAGTACCTACAACATTTTCCATAACAATTCCATAGCTAATTAATTACGGATCATTCCATAGCAAATCCGTAGCAAAGTAACTACAAACTAATTTTGTAGCAAATATTCCATAGCAAAATCACTATGAACTAATTTCATAGCAACTATTTCGTAGCAAACTCACTACAGACTAATTCCGTAACAAAAATTTTGTAGCAATTTCCATGACGGAAAATTTCCATAGAAAATTAACTACAGTCTACTTCCATAGCCAAAAAAAAAACATGACGAAATAACTTTTGTAGAAAATCCATAGCAATTTAATTATAAAATAAATTCATATATAGATGCATATGAAAATAACTGCGTAGTAGTTTCATAATGAAAAATGGTGACAAGATCAATTCCATAGCAAAATACACACAAATGATAAATGAACAAATAAAGAAAATTTCATAAGTTCTTAATAAAAACATGGTATCATCCAATGTTTTCATACTTTGTCCATAACGTGAGACAAATTATTTAAAAACTAAAATGTAGTTACAAATGATAGCTGAACAAATAAAGAAAATTTCACTAGTTAGTCACGTTTCTCATATCATTGATTGTATTTCTCACTTCATCCAAGTCGATTCTTTGTTGCACTATACTTTCCTCTATCTTTTGGATCTTGGTCTCGAGATGACGTTTTTCATAATTTGTATCCGGTGAAGAACATGTTTTAGAAGAATCTATAGGAAAAATGGATCTGCCATATGAGTCAAGCCCATAAATTCTTCTTTTACGGTTATGTCCTCCAACAGCCGTATAAAAAACTCATTTTCATCAACTGCCTCTCCTAATAGTTCCAAATCCGTGCGTCTAGACTGAATAAAATCCTACAATGTTATCATGGTATTAATATACAATTTATACAACATCTTTAAGTTAATATTATATAATTACTTAAATAGACTTACATGAACTTTTTTCGCTTTGTCATCTAGGAATGTTTTTCCGTCATGATCCTTAGTATGAGTAAACATGAATACATCATAGACTGATGGAGCTTTTCCCGTATATTCCTTCTAACATTAATATCACAAATATATAAAATCTCACCAGAAGATGTATCAAATGAAATATATTAGCATAAAAAAAATAAGTGTGATGCCATAACACTCAAGACACACCTCCATTGGATCAATTGAAAATATGATGTTATCATAATGATATGAACCAGTAAAAAAACACTTACCATATCAACAACAATTTGCATATGAGAAGTAGATCCTCCATTATGAGTAGGTGGGGCTTTACCACCCACTACACCTTTACGCCTATTTTTTTTATTATGCTCTGATTTTTTCTTGAACTCCTCTGAATTCCATATTGCATTCCAAGCATTCCACACTTGTTGTTCTATATGAGACGGTTTTTCATGGGTTGGATTTCTGTTGCTCATGTCATAGATATACTGTCGATACCTTTCTTTGGCCTTATGTTCCCAAGCAGCCTTGATTGAGTTATCAACTGCAACATCCCAATAGCATTTTTTCTACAATACATAATAGCATTTGAGTTATCATAAATGAACGATGTGCCTAATAACTGAATAAAGAATTAATAAGAAATCATTTACCTGAAACTCTTCCCAATAAAATTCTTTTGTCTCTTCGCTTAAAGTTGCCCACTTACCTCCGTTTGGGTCCACTTTATCGTGAAATGTTTTTGTAATTATGTATGAAGATTTCCCTGAAGGTGATAACCTACATGACAAAACAAACAATATAATATGGTTGTAATGTTTAACTTTGATAAACATTATGAAATTAAGCAAACTTGAACAAAATATATGAAAATCAGTTACAAATTTAACTTACTCCTTTGCCTGAACTGTAATACGTAAGCGTCCTTCTCGTGTTTTGTTTTGTTCATCAAGCGGTGTTTGTGGGTCTGCTCCAAATGAAGGGGTGGATGATGGAAGTGGTATTGATAAAGGGGTTGATGATGGAGCTGGTGTGGATAAAGGGCTAGATGATCTAGCTTGTGTTGATGAAGGGGCTGGTGTGGATGAAGTGGTTGATAGAGTACCAAACATTAGCGGGGTAGATGTTGTTGATGTGAATGTCGGTGTGGATACAGAGGTGGAGGATGGGGCTGTTGTAGATGAAGGGGTGGATCGTGGGGCTGATATAGTACCAAATAACAGGGGAGTAGAAGTTTTCCATGTGAATGTTGGTGTAGATGTAGAGGTAGTTAATGGGGCTATTGTGGATGAAGGGGTGGATCTTGGAGCTGATACAATACCAAATGAAGGGGTGCATCTTGGAGCTGATTCAGTACCACATTGTGGGACCGAAGTCGATGACAATGCAAGTGAAGAAGCTTCCTTAGTAAACCTTTGTAATAGGCGATGCATATGTTTGTGTGGCCTTGTTGGAACTCCTTTCAATGGGAACTGAGACATCTTTCCTGCTAGTTGCACCATATACATATAGTAAGACAATGAAACATAAGATGGGACCATTACATTATGTTGACTTTACAACTAGGCATGATGTGGTTGGAATAAATGTTCATAGAAGATGACATAGTAGACAAGGTTGACACATATACAACTAGGGTACCTCAAAACTAAAAAGAATTTGATAAAATTAGGAAGTATGATTCCCAAAGACAACAAGTGTTAATGAATCATTAAATCAATAAAAATTGTGCCATGCTACATAACGAACATTTAAAATAAGGTAAATCACAAATGATGTGAATGTAAAAATTATGTTGCGAAATCATCATAATTGGCATCTGAACTCGTATATGCTTTATAACAGATAAAACAATGTATTTCAAAATTCAACCAGAAGACAATTGTTACTTATTTTTAACAATTTAGTATGAAAAAACTTACGTTAAAATTAATATGTTCTCTTAATCTATCAAAGCTTGGTATAATAATGTTACAAAACGACAACTTCAGAATATAATTGTACAAAATAGAGAAGTCGATCATATAATTGGTTTTCATATCCGAAATGTCAACAAAATACAGAAGATGAAGAAGATAATTTCAATTGGAGTATACTCAATTGAAGCAAGGATAACACAAATAAAACTCCACTATTAATTTTCCTATTACTGATAGTTACAATAGATAAAAATTAGGAAGACAGGGGAAGAAGTAAAATAAAACGTACCTAGGGAGGGAAGCACTCTGATTGAAAGCGGCGAACAAACCTAGAAGACAAGAGGAATGCTTGAAGTGTACTCAAAATTCTCCTTGACGTGGGCAATAAATAGGGAAACGGTTTTGAAGGGAGTGGATTCAGGGAAATTTGTTTTGCCGGGAGTCGGAAGAAGATATTAAAAATTTTGAATTTCTAATTTGCTTATAATTTATTAAACGTGAAGAGGTATATATGAACCAAGAAAAGGTAATACACAAGGTTATATTTGGTATAGATTTAAGATAAATGAGGAATAAGTCAAAAGTCATATCTTCTTTAATTTTAATCAAATATATAAGACTATTGTATTATTTTTTAGAAATGGAAAGACATAACTATGTTGCTTTTACTGCAGAAAATATAAGTAGGCTGTTTTTATTTTTATAAATAAATATAAAGTATTATTTATTTCTTTCAATAAATATAAGCATGTTAAATTCATTTAAACAATGTATATACAGGGACCATTTACTAAACTTTTTCTGACATAGGGACCATTACTGTAATTTATTTAAAACAGGAACTACCATTTACGTAACTTATTCTGACATAGGGAAATGATGTTTCTTGTTTATCTGATTTGCTATAATTGTGACAAAATTGCCCCTCGTGATCAAAATATTGTAAACAAACACTTCCACCTCATGATCAAAATATTGTAGACAAACAAATGGCACATCAGGTGCCAAAAGGAGTCGGGGGCATTACCGTCCACATGGTCAAAAAGTCCAACGGAAACCATAGCATCAACATCATTAATGAAATTTTGCCCACACATGAAAGGCATTTTAGTCAAAACCCGGACCAAAAGATTAGAAACAACATGGTTATATCATAGGAATATAAGTCAAAACCCCACCAAAACTTAAGAAATAGTAGCAAAGTAGCAAACAGATGCAAGCATCACCACATCAACAACATTAATGAAAATTTTCCCAAATATAATGCACATTTTAGTCAGTCCAAAAACAAAAATAGGAAAATGAAACAACTAAAATTACATGTACATATGAAGAAAAGGAGTATTCCAGGCAATCTCACTAATATAAAAAAAAACTCATACTTTGAGAAAACACAAATGTAATTCACTAGCACCTGATCTAAAAGTGCAATTGCTAACACTTAATTACAAAAAGTAGAAGAAAGAAAAGTGTACACAGAGGAAGAAAGAAAATATGGAAATCATGAGGCTATTTGGAAGGTTCACAAGACATGCAAAACAACTAGAAGAAAGAAAAGTGTACACAGAGGAAGTGATTAAACAGCATTACATGTAATATGGATGCTAACCTGGAAATTGACTGAAGTCCTTGCTTTATAGAATTCGGCTGTAAAGAAAACAAGTTCGTATGAAATTTAATTGGTACCAGAACTAGATTAAATCCCTTCTTCTCAGGAATTTTTGAGGGGCGGCACAGAATTTTTGAGGTGGTAAGAATTGTTGTTTATTGAATTTATCGTCAATCTCATAGGATAAGAGAGACATCGTCGGATATGCCAGAGATCAAAGGAATCATCGCAGGTACTTGCCTTCGTCAGAGATAAAATCGCAAAGGAGATTGGGAGCTTGGAAATCTTGAGCGGGAATGTGAATGTAAAAAAAGGATTTGGTTATTAAGTTAGGGTTTTATAGTTTTTTTATTTTTTATTGTATCATTATTAATTCAAATTATAGAACATTTACAGCTGTAGGCTCAAAAAAAACTGAAAAAGACTTAAATACCCCTGGCAGGAAAAACTACTAAAATTTACAAACGACATTAATGTTCAAATAAAAAAAATTAGTGGTACAAATTTTATGATTATTAATTCAGATTTTAGACCATTGAGGACTGAAAGCTTCAAAAAACTAAAAAAAAGACTTAAATACCCCTGGCAGGAAAAAGCAACTTACTTTCACTTATATTTATTTTGCCCTTACCACGCATTATACACAAACACACTTGCATATATAAACAATCTGGTTTGGTATACACAAATGCATAAACAATCTGCTGGTTTGGTTTCCTTGAATCGGTTTCCTCGGTGTGAATACTAAAAACCATAAATCGGTCTAAGGTCTAAAATGTATTTTACTTTATATTGGTTATTTATATTTTTATTTAATGTTTAAAATATAAAAATAATTTTTAATGAAGTAATTAGAAATTGCAATTCGAATTTCTGTTTTAAGGGATTAAACTTTACTTGAGAAACCTCCAAACACTTAAAATTGCATATTGGAAACTTCTATTGTATAATATTTAAGGTTATTATATGATAGTATAATAGCTACGACCTTTGATCTTGTAGCAAATTCTGTAGCGACATAGCTACAGATTTTGACTCCGTAACAAATGTCGTAGCAAGCTAGCTACAGAATTAAATGTGGTAGCAACTTTTGTAGCAAAATAGATACAAATTTTGATTCAGTAACAATTTTTGTAGCAAAGTAACTACAAAATTTAATATGTAGCAACAATTGTAGAAAAATACCCACGCCTCATAATTATGTAGCAAATTTTGTAGCATGAAAACTACGAATTACGACTGCGTAGCAAAATTCTGTAGTTATCCAAATATTAGCTATAGAATGCAATTCCGTAGCTAATTCCATAGCAAATATACCTACAACTAACTAGTTCGTAGCATCTTACATAGTATAATAGCTACGGTTTTAAATTCAGTAACAAAATTCCATAGTTATTCAAATGTTACCTACGGAATGTAATTCTGTAGCAAATTCCATAGCAAAATAGCAACGACAAGCCATTCCGTAGCATATTCCATAGCAGAATAACTACGGTTTCTACTTTCGTAGCGAATTTCTGTAGTTATTTCGACTTTTTCTTGTAGTGTTTCTTCACCTGATGTAAATGGGCCTTCACGGGTCGAGGCTTCTTCTTGCTTCCCCTAGCGGGGCCCGGTGTAGGGGAACAATGTGTCGCTTTACGTGCTTTGGGGTTTTTGCTTCCTTCGTTTCTCTTTGACCCGGTGAGCACTGCAACCGTGGAAGGTGCGTCCCCATGGATGGGTGAGAGTTCCATCTGTACGGTTCAGTACACCAACTCCCCAAGTACTGTGTTGAATTACCAGAGGAGCTATTTCGCTTTCCGAAGGCCTTTTTTGGTTCTCTTCTTTGGGAAGACTTGTGCGCCATGGGGAACGTCATTTTGCCCTGTTGGCGGTGTTTTGTTTGCTCGCCTCCTCTGTTCTGAGGAACTTTGGTTCACACATTTTCCATCAGACAATGTTTACTCTGGATCAAAAATTTCTCTTGTGTGGGGCTTGACACGGGTGTTGATTATTGGCCAGACAGGTGCATTCGCCTGTGGGTGAGCGTTTCTTCGTTGTGTATTTGGCACCATAGATTTTGGTTGAGCAATCCTTGGATTGGTGTTAGTTTCTTCCTATTGAGGAGGGGTTGTGAGCCGACTACACACGTCTAGCCGTCTCTTCCTTGATTTTTGGGTCGACACTCGTGCTTCAGTAGATTTCTAGCGGGAGGTCTCTAACATTTGTTGACTGCCGTTTTGACGCGACTAGGTGTCCTGCCTTGCTTCTCATTAAGCATCACACCTGTTGGCTAGCTTAGTCGCTATTATTGTGGCTGATCCATCACTTGTGCTGAATTTAATGATGTCGTGGATGGTAGATGAAATTGCTGGCAACTAGAAAAGCACAGGGCATCCTATTAGAATGTTGTGTTAAGTCGGACAGTTGACAACCGAGAAATCGAGCACCCTCATTATTTCCATTGCCTCGTCGTGGTTAACTAGAGTGAACGGGAGTCTGACTGTTCCTGTTGGCCAGATGTGATGACCAGTGAAACCGACTAGTGGGCCCTAGCATGGTGGTTGAAGGTACCCTTTCCATTCGATGGGCAGTTGGCTAAGGCACTGCTCGTAGATAACGTTGACTCAGCTTCCATTGTCGATGTAAACTTGTTCAACACAGTGTCGACTAACGAAACCTGTTGTGTTCAATGGATCATAGGGATCCCAATGCTCTGGCCTTGGGTCATTAATCTAGAATTCTATGTTGAGGACATTTTGGTGGTATGGCCTTGCATTCTGGATATCAACTTTGGCAGTTGGTGCATGGGCGAGGCCCGATGATGCTGAGTATCTCTACCTTTTTTATCGGTCACTTCCTCCATCCTTTTGATTTTTGGGCTGATGTTTATCCTCGTCGAATTTTTCCCTAAGGTCTTTTGTTATATCAACAATGTTTCCTACTAGTTGTTTTTCATCAATCTCTCTCTTTAGCACTGTACACTTGTTTGTATTGTGAGTTTTGCTTTTATGGTACTCATAGAACTTTGGATTGTATTTGTTTTCCTTGGTTGGGGCCTTGTTGATCGCGTGAACATTGGTATGACCACCTTTTCTATCGTCCCTATAGAACGGTGTATTTCGTCTAGACATATGTTGGGGGTGACGATTGTGTCGCTACTGGTCGCCATCTTTCCTTCCCTGTTGTGTCGAGATTCGCCGTGACACTACCTCCTCCTGCTTTGCATATGCATTGGCTATAGATTTGATATTGGCCTCTTTTCCCTCTTCCCCTTCGATTTGCCTCAGGTATTTTTCAACACGGAACTTGACTTCATCCCGGGATCACGGAACGGTTCCCTGCATCTTCTTCGATAGGGGCTCTGGGAGTAAACCTTGAGCGAAAGCACCTGTTACCAGGAAATCTTCATGTCCGGTAACATTCAATGTCGCTAGCGTGAACCAGTCATAATATTCACGGATTGATTCCCCCTTTTTCTGCTTCCATGCCATTACAGAGTTAGCATCCCCCTTGCCTTTCCTTAATTGCATGAAATTGTTGAGGAAAACGTATTTCAGTTGCTCAAAGTTGGAGATCTTGCCTGGCCTCAGAGATTTGAACCACTTGACAGCGTTGCCAGTGAGGTTGCAAGGAAAATAAGTGCAAGTGAAGCGACGATCCATCTTGAGGGAAGTCATCGTCCATTCATAATTGTCAATGTGGTCGTTTGGATCTGTGGTACCGTCATATTTGGGCATGTGTGGGATCATCTTCGTGTGTGGAATCTTGTAATGTAGCAGCTCGTGACTGAAATTAGAGCTGGCGCTTTGCATGGGATTGTCCATGTATGAAGATAATATCCCGCTGTAAGCGATGTGCTATTGTATTTGGTACGGGCTTGCATACATCTGGATATGCATAGTCGCCGACGAGATAGATGGCTGATACAAAGGTAGGTCTGGTATCAACCCAAATTGTTAGATGCCGTGTTGCCCTATTAGGGGAAGCATGTATGAGTGTGCTCCCACGTATTGTTGCGCATTCGGGTTGAATAACTGAGCGGCTGCTACGAGGTAATTGACTTCGGATTGAATTGGGAACTGAACGCTAGATACGGAGGAACTAGATTCCTGACCCATCAGGATCTGCGTGCTTGTGACTTGTGGTTGAGTCAGTGTATGGATGAAACCTGGGATGTTCTACACATAGGACTTGAAGATCGGCTGTTGTTGTACCTAGAGCCGCATATTGGGAAAGCCTGCTATGGTGGTGTATGGCTAGACTGTGGAGGAAATTTGTGGTTGTGGTTGGATGGTGTAAGGGATCCAAGTCCCAGTGCTGAAGGTGTGCGTGAGAGAATGTTGCTGTGAGACAGGGATCACTATTGGTTGTGTTGCAACGTTTTGCAGAGTTGTAGTTACAGTTGCAACTTGTGGGATTGGATCGGTTGCAGGGCGCCATAGATTGTTCATGGGGGTTTCTCCCGTAATTGCTGTGGAGCTTGGTGGCATTCGTGAAACTGGTGTGAGGTTTGATGCGTGTTCTTCCTGAATAGAAGGTTGTCCTCCCTCTAGTGACTGCAGCGGACACAAAAGACTTTTCTCCAGTATTCCGGACACTATTGGGATTTCACCTGCCATTGTTGCTCTGTGGATTAGTTTCGTGAGTGTATCGTTCTAGAGATATGCCAGGATGGCACCGGATGTTGTGATATGTTGGTGACGGTAGTGTTGAGATTATCGGTGGGTTTAGTATAGATGCCCTCTCCTGATGTCACTGTACAAAAATGGAAAGTAAATCGTTAGTCGATGTCTAGGAGGGATTCCCGGGACGAAGCTCCGGCGATCTAGTTAGTGTTTGTTCTAAAAGAAAAGAAAAAATATTAGTTGGAAAGAGAGTCCTCCTTCTTCACAAGGAAGTTGGATCCTTTTATACCTGGTTCTAGAGGCATGTGGAACTCAACTGATTATGTTGGACATTCCTTCGTGGGACATGACTTGGCGGACTCTTACTGGATGATCCTTCGTCACGTCCTTTCTGCACCCTCTCCTCATTGGATAGAGAAGGATCTTTCCATTATTACGGAGATCGTAGCTATCGCCTGACGAGCACGTAGGAAGCTCTGAATGGTCCTAAGCTTACCGGGATGTTATTCCTTGGTGAGGATATTATAGCGCTGCTCTACACCATAATTGTCACACCTATGTCTTTCGCATTGGCGAAGGTCCGACCTTGGCTTCGGACTCGGTATGACTGAGTTCAACTCAAGCCAAGGTTGGTACTAGTTTTGACTTCTCTTTTGGATGTTCCCTCTGAGAGATAGGTTAATAATTTACATCAGAGAGGTGGTGGTTTGAAACCAGGTGTCAGCTTTAGTGGTTTGTGATCGATACATTCGCTTCAACTCCAAATTTTAGAGGAAATTTCATGAGGAGTTGCTCACTCAGGTGCATTTCATCACAAAATACCATCCCCAGACCGATGGATGAATAAGCACACTATTCAAATCCTTGAGGATATGATCAAGGCATGTGTGATGGATTTCGGTGGGAGTTAGGATACTTACCTACCTTTGGCTGAGTTCTCTGACAACGAAAGATATCATGCCAATATTGATTGACCACCTTTCGAGATGTTGTACGGAAGGAAGTGTCGGACCTGAATTTATTGGGGTGAGGTCGTACATCGGGTTATGGGGAGTACTGAGGTAGTACTCAAGAACACTGAGTTGATACAACAAGTGCGCGATAGGTTGTGAACTGCACAAAGTCGCCAAAAGAGCTATGTTAGCTGACAAGGTTCAGACCTCGAGTTTTAGGTCGGGGGTCTTGTGCTACTGATGGTGTCACCTTGTAAAGGTGTTATCTAGTTCAGGAAGCATGGAAGTTGGGCCCTACGTATATTGGTCCTTTCATGATTATTGCTTGGGTGGGAAAGGTGACATATCGGTTGGATCTTCCTGACAAGCTTAGTCAGATTCACAACACATTTTATGTCTCTCAACTGCGGAAATGTTTGGCGGATGAATCCGCAGTGGTTGCTTTGGATGATATTCAAGTTGATGAACGCCTAAAATATATAGAGGGACCCATCACGATTAACAACAAGAAGACGAAGACCTTGCACAAAGGTAGTGGATCTAGTGAAGGAGAAACAGTAACACCAGAAGGGTTCCAAGTGGACTTGGGAATACGAGGTCGAGATGAGGGAGCACTACCCTGAGTTGTTTATGGCATAGGACTTCAACGATGAAGTCTAATTCAAGTGGGGGAGGCTTGTAACATCCAAATCCTAAGGTATAAAATTTATTTATACATGAAAAACTGGATTGCCACAATATGGTGATGGCATCACCAAGATGTGGTCATTTGATTTATGTTCGCATGTTTTAAATGGGTGCCACACCATGGTGACCATTTTGCGCCAAACCCTAATCTCCGGACATTAAGCTCTATGTAAATGAAATTAAGGCTAGGAGTTCCTCCACCCTCAACCTCTACCACCCTCAAACGAGTCCTTTGCAAGCCCTAATTATTTTGGAAGCTTTTATGCTCATTTTTCCATATTCTTGGTGGTTTTGAAGGAAGAAGAAGTAAACTAGTGCATTGATTAAGCAAGCCAACCTCTTTTTCACTTGTGTGCATCTTTTGGAACCTTTGTAGGTCCTCAAGTTTCCATCCTTTCTTGTATTTTTTTCATAGATCTACGTTTTCTGGCATATTATGGTCCCTTTGAGGTGGTTTGAGTCGGTTGAAGAGATAAAGTTTTCAACTTTATGGTTTCTCTATGTCCCAAGTGAATTATATCTCATAGATTGAGGATTTCATGGTGATCTGAAGACTTTTCTTAAAGTCTAGGTTGTATTGCATCTTTGACCTAAATATGGTATAAAGTTTACATTTTTAGGGTTCAAAAGGATCTCTAAAGTGTTTCTGGAAGTTTTGGATAAAAGATTCCATGGTTTAAGTGCTTAATGGTCTAGTCCTATGAATTAAGTTGCCTTTTTGGAATTTAGAATTTCGATATAGACGTAAGGGGATGTCTTAAGGGATAAAGTTGGAAACATTTTCCATTAAGTCCTTGGAAAGGATCAGATCTGAGCTTTGGAGCTCTTGCAATCAGAAGAAAATGGTTGAATCTCATTTGAGTTGTTCAGACCAGTCTTCATGGCATGGCCTTAGGCTGTCATGACGTCGCGAATCGGAATCATCGACTATCTTGGCATTTTGTGCCCACAACGTGGGCAAGGAAGGCAACAATGTGGAGGGTTGTTGTTCACAATTTGACATTAGCTTTGACCGTTGAATTTGAGGGTTGACTTTGGACTCATTGACTTTTACTGAAATATCTAGTTTTGGAAAGATGGTATGTGTATCTATCTTTTATGGTGACATAAGTGGCTTTTAGCACTTATCTCCTATTTTGCGAGCATTTGAATTTTGTCTTCATTAGCAAGGTAAGTCTTCTCACTCTACTTGTGGGTCAAAGACACCAATGTCGGCCCACTGGATTGTGTTTTGTATGATGCTAGTTGTCTTTATGACTCTTACATGTATGTTTGGGTTGAAATACACCCCCGGGCTGGGCCCACCATTGTATGCTTGGGTTGAAATATACCCTAGGGATGGGCCCACTGATATGTATTGGGTTGAAATATACCACAGGGTTAGGACCCGTTGATGTGTATTAGGTTGAAACATACCCTAGGGCTTGGCACACTCATTTGTATGATGTATGTATTATTCTGGGGAACTCACTAAGCTTTGTGCTTACGGTTTTATGGTTTAACATTTACAAATACTTGTGGTTCAAAAGGGAAGGGCCTGACATTATCGCACAACATCCCCTTGATTTTATTCCATAGAGACATTTGTTTTACTCTGATGTTTGAGAATATTTTATACTATGGTTGATTTAAGACAATTGGTTGTATTTTTGTGTGTTTACAAAACGAAACATTTTACCACTTTTTTGGGATGTTATAATTAGTATTTGATGGTACCCTTTTTATGCTCCTATGAAGTAGTTCCATCTGTAGCACTATAACAATTGGACTTTTTGATCGATGATTGGTAGCGGATAACAGTTCTTGGCACACACTTGTTAAAGTATATGTAGTTGATCCACATCTTACGTGATATGTCACCTTTTTACAATAACTAGGTTTGTTATCCAAGTTGGGAAAATCACTTGTTTTAATGTTTCTGCTTTTACTAGCATGCTTACTTTTGTGTTTATGGGTGCATTCATATCTCGCTTCTAGTCTCTTTTTATACTTGACAGGGTTGGAACATGTCTTTATGTTATGACTATGTTTGATTATATTTATGGATTTTTCTACCACATATGATAGTTGCTGATGTGTGACTAACTATATATTAAAAATGATCAAAATTTTAAATTTATAAAACTGCTTATATCACAACTAAATTGTAACACACACCATGTAGTGTACCTAATTGTGTAGCAGTATAGCTGAGGTCGGACCAAGTGTCGAACATTAGGGAATGTGTATGATTTTGATTTAGAACTTAAAACTATAAATTAATCTAAGACAATAAAAGTAAATTGGGGATTTTTGTAAGTTTAATTAAACTCAAAGTAAACTATCTATCGAGAACTAAGAACTAGATTTTTGAATAATGTTTTAGAAGTACTTCCAATTAGATTCACATCACCCATTTTATTATGGTTGATTAATGAAATAATGCAACGAATGTTTGTCATTTATTACCGATTCTTATATTGATTAGTTGTCTTGGTCCCATTAATTAATACTAGTAATTTTAAAGTATAATTACTACAGTGATCATGTAACCAACAAACTTTATAACTAACTATATATTGCAATTATGAGATATTTAATCTAATATTGAAATTCAACGATCATGCAAGTTAACTACACGCTTAAAGTGATGATATAAATCATTGTTACACGTTTTTACTTTTAATTACATTACCTTAACCTATGATTCAATTAATCATCAGTCCTAACAACTTATTATCATAAATTGGTTCAGATTCAAGTTCATATAGTCAGAATGGGCCTCTAGGTTACAAAAACTTAACTAAAGGTAATAATAATTGTAACGTCCCAAAATTTCAAGATTTTTTTTAAATAATAATAATAATAAAACCAACTCAAGTTTCATTCCAAGATAAATGAAAACGAACTTACGTGTTTAAAATCCCAAAACCAAATATCTAAGTAATAAACATGAAGTTATAAGATACGGAAATGAAGCCACACCCTTCCTTTTGCTACCAGAAGTCCTAAAAACATTTAAACTGAAATCGTATGCATTGGAAAATGTGTTCAATGTCATAACTAATTTGTATAACTTTGGATATAATAACAAAGTCATTTTTGGGTTTACCTTAAGAGCTAAAATAGCTATAAAAGAATTAAGAAAGTGAGATATTTAGTTAATTGATTTATTACAAGTTAATAAATTAATTAGAAACTAATTAGAAATTAATGGTTGAGCAATGGGAACATTTTGGAACTCCCTATACGTGGAAAATTTTGAGGAACTTCTAGAATGAATTCTAGATAATAGATAAGGAAAAGATTCCAATTAGAATCAAATCTTATTATTTAATTGAATCAAATTAGGGTTATTTGCTTATCACAAAACTATATAAAAAACGCTCTAGGTCTTTATATTTTCGTGCATTACAACCTTCTGAAAGGCTGCGAACATCGTTTCTCCCATCCTCTCTCTCCTCTCTCTCTCTCTCTCTCGCATTCTCTTTCTCTCTCTCTCTCTCTCTCTCTCTCTCTCTCTTTAAAAGTTTATAATTTTAGCCTTTTGGGTGTGATCCATTAGAGACATTCTTATTTTGGGTGCTATAACTTCTAAGAAGAAATACAAGTTTCTGTAATCCTTAAGGGGATACAAGTACATACTATATTATACTTGAAAGGTTTTATTCTATCTCTTTTGTCAGATTATTTTCATAGTTTTGAAAGTATGTTTCCTTAATAGTAAAACCTAGATCTATGGTTCATGTACACTTAGGATTATATTTGATTGCGTTCCTTGCCTAAATCTAGTGTATAGTTGCATATAAAACTCATTATTGTAGTCAGATCCCTTAGCTTTTAATTATAGGAACTAAAACTAAAACTCACAAAAATTGAAGAAACTTGTTTAATTGTAGGACGTTGCGTGCCTCTTCCTAGCGCGACGCGTGTTGGCTGATTTTTCATGTTCCTTTTTATAGCTAAAATTTAAAATTTGGGATTTATCTATAGTTTAATTTATTGTCTTAATCTGTTTAAAAATGGATAACTTAACTAGGAGGATAAATATGTACAATTGATTTGAATTAAGTAATTATTGATTTAAAATTAATTAACTAAAAGGTAATTAAAGATAATGTGATAAAATCATAAGTATTTTAAATTGTTTAAAATACACCCTTATAAATGTATAATAGACTATATATATATATATATATATATATATATATATATATATATATATATATATATATATATATATATACACACACACACAATAAAAGATGTATAAAGAAACAACCTATAAAATGATCATTGAATTTGTGTCCTTTTCACTCATTGCTTCTTCGCATGGTGGATTCTCAATAGCAAAAACGGTTCGATATGACAATATCTTGAGAAAAGTATAAAAAATAAAAGTACTAATACAAAATTCGCATTCATAGGTATTTTAGGAAAATGTGAATTGTTGCAAATCCATGCATAATGTACATCATTCCTTATTGTTAATTTATGGAGATTGCGTGGTTAATCTTCACATAAAATTTGAGAGGTAAGTAGAAAATGATGTGCCACTCTTTGTTATAGCTTGTTGATGGAAAGTGTGTGGCCAACCGACACACCAACTAGAGAACCATGAAATAATTATGTGTCACTCATTATTACATGGTTGATTCACGACCTTATTTATGAGACCTTGGTATCCCAGAAATAAATAGAGGATGTGAAAAAATGAGATTAACATGTCATTGAATAACTTTAATGAATCTCATATATCTAGGAATTTCATAGATATTGAAATTGGTAAAGTGCATTACCTACTTAAAATAAATTCCTTATATGATTACAGTATCCCTATTTATAAAACCAATCTAAATTATGCATCCTAGCCTTAATATAAACTGGTTAATTATATAAGGAATGATTTAACTAGCTAAACTATCTCTCTCATTTTTAGATATTAGGTATAAACAATTTTCCTCTCCCACTTCATCCTCCAACCAATTGAAGCTTCTCCCTTATTTTTTTTCTCCATCAAGAGAAGCTCACTAGCAGGGCTAACTATCATAATTAGATGAGAAATCTAAGGATCAGATTGAGGTATGACAATCATGAATACATGTTTGATGATCCTATTCCAAAAATTAGTGAAAACTCTATATATGAAGAAAATGTTGCCCACGCCAAACATGTGGATGATTTGAATAATTTGTCTTGCATTATGATTGCCTCCATGTCCTTGGATCTTCAAAAGACCTTCAAGAACACTTGGGTGTATGAAATGAACTTGCAATTGGTGGAAATGTTTTAGCAAAGGGCAGTGAAAGAATGATTTGAAGTTGTCAAAGCCCTAACATCATGTATGCTCAAAGAAGGCGGATCAATATTTTCTCATGGTCACAAATGAAGAGCTACAGTAACTGACTCGAGAACCTCAATGTTTTTTTTGATAAGAACTTAGCAGTAGATCGTGTTGTTGGTTCTCTCCCAAGTTATTATGATAATTTCATCATGACTTATCATTTGAATAATATGGAAAAGACATTGATGAATCTCTACAATCTCCTCCAAACTGCTGAATTTAGAGTGAAGACAATTCATGGTACACCTCAATCCCAAGTATTCGACATTCAGATTGGTGGTGGAAAGAAAAAAAAGCATTCCTATCCCAAGTGGAAAGGGAAAGTGTAACGACCCATTTTTCACATCCAAAAATTTCATTTTTCAATCAATATTTAGTAAAATCATTTGCAAATAAACCTTGTCTGATCAAACCATTTCATAAACCTTTACTATGTCTGAAAACCAAAACATGTAATCAACCAATGTTAGAGTATAAATCCCAGAACAATCCCATAAATGCAGAAAATAGTGTGTGTGTGTGTATGATGTGCTGCTACCGCGCTAGCTCCTTCCCCTTCGACGGAGAAGTACCTGAAACCAAAACTATAAACTGTAAGCACGAAGCTTAGTGAGTTCCCCCATTATACCACATACCATACAATCAGATAACATACATACTGCTAGGCTATTCTAGGGTGCCTGACTACCCGGTACGGCCATTCTGGGGTGCCGACTACCCGTGCGGCCATTTTAGGGTGCCATCCTACCCGTGTCAAGCCATTCTGGGGTGCTGACTACCCATCGGTCCTAACAACCGATCCTTAGGGACTATTTCACCCCCTACTGCTACTATCACATATATCATAACATAAGATATTATCAGACATGTCTAGGGTGTCTGAACTACCCTTCGGTCATAACAACCGAACTCTACGACCATCACATATAACATATCA
The DNA here is from genome assembly GCF_002870075.4 of Lactuca sativa. Lineage (NCBI taxonomy): Eukaryota > Viridiplantae > Streptophyta > Magnoliopsida > Asterales > Asteraceae > Lactuca > Lactuca sativa. The sequence goes on from NC_056625.2 coordinate 193,349,042, forward strand.
TGCTAGCACATAACATATAAGGTAGTAGCAAACCTAGATGAATATCACAAAGACAATCATCTAACACACAACTCCTACTGGTGGGTTGGCATTGTGGCCGTAGACCCACTGCTACTGGAAGGCAACTCACCTCAAAGTAGCTGCTTATTTGAGCGGGAACTGACTGACTACTTCTGCCGCTGCTGTTCCGGAAGTCCTCCGTCTATGATTCCCACAAAACGATCAGTCAAACACTGCTAGCCGTACTTAGGGTAAAATGACCATTTTATCCTTGACCAGGTCAAAGTCCAAGTCAAAGTCAACTTCCAGTTGACCCGACTCGCCGAGTTGGCTTGCTAACTCGTCGAGTCCCTACCCATTTGATTGTCCTTAATCCCGTCTCTACTCGTTGAGTTAGGCATTGACTCGACGAGTTCTCCTTCTAAACTGATGCCTAAAATTCCTTCATCCTACTCGCCGAGTTGCATGAACAACTCATCGAGTTCATCTTCATCCGATGAACGCTCTAAGCTGCGACTCACTGAGTTGTATGAACAACTCGCCGAGTCTGTTCTTGAGGTAAGAAGATTGCCTTGGACTCGCCGAGTCAGGGAATTGACTCGCCAAGTCCCTCTATGGATGAGTCTGGCTTCCAACTCACTAAGTCCACCCATGACTCACAACTCCACTAAGTAAACACGAGAAAGGGGAAAAATCGGGGACTCACGACTCGAATCGTTGAGTCCGATGAACGACTCGCCGAGTCGTTCACATGGAATTACTATATACTCGATTCTGCTTGAATCCAGTTCATACCATACATAGATCTGGGCTCTTAGGGTAGGTTTTACACGTAAAGTTTCCAAATTTACGTGTATACATGCATAAGATGGGGATTTAAGGCTTAATAAAGGCTAAAATGGTAGATCTAGGACATTCAAGCAATTTACTCCCATAAAGGCCATGGATCTGAGCTTCTGGAGCTCAAACAAGTCTAGATCTAGAGGTTAATCAACTCATTACAATCCCTAATTCATAATCAAGCTTGGAAAATGGTTCAAGAAGGACTTTAATGGTGTTCTAAGGGACTTTAAGCATAAAAACAGAAGGAAGCTGAGTTCAATGAATCTTTGAAATAAAACCAAGATATCTGGCCTCCTTCTTCTCCTCTTGATCTACTCTCCTTTTTCTCTCAAAATCTTCAAGAAATCACACCAAAACACTTCAATCTCACATCAAACACTTCAATCTCACCAAAACATATGTGAGTACCATCTTAGAAATTGGGGAATATTTTCCCAGTTAGCTCATCGAAGAACACCAAAATTGAATAATGTTTCTAAAAGGAGAAAGCTAACCTTGTTAGATATGGGTTGATATATCATGATTTGGCTTGATTACCAATTACGTTTGGGGTTATGCAATTGAAACAACAGCTTATATCTTAAACCTTGTCGCAACTAAGAAAGTTTCAAAGACACCACATGAGATGATGACTGGAAAAGTTCCATCGCTTAATCACAAGGAGGTATGGGGTTGTGAGGTTTTCGTTTAATACAAACCCAAGACAAACTTGAATCCAGATGTTGAAAAGTGTCATTTTTTTTGTCTATCAAAAAAAGATCTTTGGATATTTGTTTTAAAGGTCCAGTGAAAACATGGTGCTTGTAGCTTGAAAATAAGTGTTACTTGAGAGAGAAATTATATTTGAAGGAGTCAATGTGAGTCATGTTAACCTTGAGGAATTACAAGAGTCAAGTGAGTGAACCTATAGTAGCAGTAGCTCTCAACTAGAGGTTGATAAACATGTTGAACTAAATGATATTTACTTACTTCCTCATAGATAAAGTAGGGTTAGCTAATCTCCTAAGTTTTATGGTTTCCATATAACCGTGGAAGGAGAAACATTGATTAGTGATTAGGCAGTGGTTAATCTAGAATAATCATCTACAAGAAAACAATAATGGGCCTTGAAGATGCTAAATGGAAAGAGGCTATGGACATCGAAATTCAGTCTATGATGGACAACCAATTTTCAAAATTGGTTATTATCCAACACCGTGTCTTAAGACATTATGTTGTAAATGGATCTAGAAGAAGAAGACCGAAATAGATGGGAATGTACAAACATTCAACGCTAGACTAGTGGCAAAACATTTCACTCAAACTCAAGGAATTGATTATGAGGAAACACTCTCACCAGTAGCCAAGATAAAGTGTATTAGAATACTTCTCTCCATAGCTGCTTATCATGATTATGAGATATAGCAAATGTACATTAAAATACCTCTCCTTAACAGAAAACTCTCAGTGGATGTGTACATGACATAACCTGAAGGGTTTGAACAACCCAAATATTCAAAAGGTGTGTAAGCTTGAAAGGTCCATCTATGGACTTAAACAAGCATTGTGAAGTTAGTATCTGTGTTTCCATGAGAAAGTCAAAGCATATTCCTTTGTTAGAAGTGCATATGAGTCATGTGTATATGTCATAGCGAGTGGGAGTATCATTGTCATCCTAATGTTGTATGTTGATAACATATTACTCATAGGAAACAATGTTCATTATATGGAAAGTGTAAAAAATTGGCTCAGGAAGTGTTCATTTATGAAAGATTTAGGGTAAGTGATATACACACTTGGTATAAGAATTTACCAGGATAGATCGAAATGTTTGATAGAACTTAGTCAGAGTACATATATAGGGAAAGTATGGAACATATTTAATATGGAAAATTCCAAGAAAGGAATTGTTCCAATGCATCATAGTGTGAAATTGATTAAGACTCATTATCCTAGTTCTAGCGATAACTAAGAGAGAATAAGTCTAGTCCCATATGCTTTGGCTGTAGGATCAATCATGTTTGCTATGACATATACTCGTCCTGATGTGCCAAATGCTCTAAGCATGGTGAGTAGATACCAAGAAAATCTGGGACTAAGTTATTGACAATTTGACGAACATTCTGAAGTATTTAAGAAATACAAAAGACATGTTGCTTGTTTATGGTGGAGAACAAGAGGTAGTTGTGAAGGGATATATTGACACAAGTTTCTAGGAAAATATGGATGATTCAAATTCATAATATGGATGGGTATTCATCTTGAATGGTGATGTAGTGACTTGGAAAAGTTCCAAATAGGAGACAAAGACAGACTCTACATGTGTGTCTGAATATATTGCTGCAAGAGAAGTGTCCAAGGAAGCAACCTGGATCAGAAATAGATCTGAAATTTTAAAAGAAACCTTGGAGTTGTTCCATGTAAGAAAGACCAATTGGAGATACTTTGTTATAATGTAGATGTAGTCTCTGAGACTAAGGAGCTTAAGGATCATGGAATATTAAGACATATAATTAGGAAGTACAACTACATTTGAGATAGACTTGAGGATGGAGATCTAGTTATGAAGCGAGTGTTATTTGAACAGAATCTGATGGATCCATTAACAAAAAGGATGACCAAGGAAAAGCATAGAGTGTATTCTAGGAGCATATGCATGAGAGATGATGTAAAGTTTAGTGGTTAGTTAATTTTTGGAACATTTATAGCAATGATTAGATTTTGTAGAGTCGAAATATCTTGTAATATGTCGAAGTTTGTGTAATAGATAGTTTCATATGTTTCCTTATGTATTTGTTAAGGCATCTTTTTGACGAAGCTTAATGTCCAGCCCTAGTATTTTTTGTACTTTCAGCCTCCTATAAATAGGAGCCGAACATAGAGTTGATAGTAGAGTTTTTCAAATCATTTACTATCAGTTGTGTACTCTTGTTCTCTGAAAGTAATATGTACTAAACCAGACCTTATTTACTTCTTGTGTTCATCTTTTACTCTGATTTGATTCTCATAATTGATTAAACATTTCAACAATTGGTATTAAAGCAGCAATCAATACTGCAAAGATTTGATTTTCAATTGAATCTCTAGTTTTTGACTCGCGAGTTTATCTCAAAAGTTTCTGCACTGTTTGATTCCTAAAATCATATTTGATCTACAGTATTGAGTTGATTTTGCATTTGAATTGTGTAATCGAGTAATCGATTTTGAGTGTCTGATCAATTAATTCATTAAATTTTGAATTCGTTCAAGTTTTTCTAAAAAATCCGTACGTTAATGGAGAATTTCAATATGAACACGATGACTTCATTTTCTCATTTGTTAGGATCTTCTACGAAGATTCGTATGTTGATTGCTGAGTACTATGATCAGTGGGCTAATCGAATAGAGGATTACTTGAATGGATTGGATGAGGAACTTTGGAGCTGCATTTTAGGTTCAGTTCAACCTCTGTTAAATGTTCAAAATATCAGATGATCTGGATCATCATCCTCTTTAACTGAACAATCCACCAGGCTCAAGAACAAAGAAAAGCGTTGTTTGAGAGAATTACGAGGTGCATTGCCACATGTTGTTTACTATTACGTCCATGGTTGTAAAACTGCAAAGGAAATTTGGAATGCAATTAAGGAAACGTATCATGGAAGCTAGAAACAAAGATAAATTATGTTAAGCAGTGTCTTGTGGTGCTGAAAGAGTTCAGACAAAAAGAGAATGAAATGATTGAAGTTTACTATGATCGTCTTAATGAACTGATCTATAGATGCAATCGTGTCAACATGATGGTGAAGAATCAACAAAGCTTTTATGGGACTTCATAAGGAATGGAGATGCAATCGTGTCAGCATGATGGTGATGAATCACAAGGTCATCAATGGAGTTCAAGCTTACTTTTGTAATGGGACTTCGTAAGGAATTGAGAAGTGTCAGCATGATGGTGAAGAATCAACAAAGCTTTGATACTTCATATCTGAATGATTTGTATAATCAGTTGAAAAGTCACGAAAGTGAAGTGAATGAGATGGCTGAAGAGTCGAAACTTAGTTTGGGAGGTCCTTTATCTCTTGTTTTGAAGGTGTCTGAGAAAGAAGCAGTTGAGAAAGATGATTCTGATGAAGAAGGCTTTATAGTGAATACTGATGGTGAAGCAATTGCTTTTTACTTGAACAAACGAGTTAAAAAGTTTTTCAAGAAACCTTTCAATCCCAAGATGAAGCAGAGTGATGTGAAAGGAAGTTTCATTAAAAAGTTTGTGGGTGAGGAGAAGAAGAAATTAGAGAAGAATGATGTGAAGGCAACTGAAGCTAACGTTGAGAAGAAACTTAAGGGAGATTCGGGCATACACTGTCATTACTACAACAGAGCAAATCATTTGGAAAATGATTGTATGCTTCGTAAGAAAGAAGAGAAAATGAATAGGTTCAAGGACGAAGCCTATTATGTTGAAAGATTGGAAGAAGTTTGTGCAAACGCGAAGGGGATGTCTTTAGTTTCACGACACGAAGATGAGGAGGATGGCACATATCAGGTTTGGTCTTCTGGATCTAATGATGAAGAAACGCGTAATCCAACACATGGAGCTATGTTCACACAATTTGAAGAGGATAGTAATGAATTGGTGACCGGTCGTTGTTTCATGACCAAATCAGGAGACAAATCACCAATGACAACCAAGGTACGTTCTATACTTCAATCTTTTAACATTGCTTTACAAGGTTATGATTCTGAAATAATTGCACTCTATGATATTGTTGCTTATTTCGATACTATTGTTGTCTCTGCTAGTAACGAAGTTAAGAAACATAGTACGAAGTTATTAGAGGTGAAAAAATTGTTGGATTCGAAAAGGAGTAGAGTGGAATATTTGGAATTACAATTGAAAAATCTTGGTTGTGATAGAGAACATTTGGAGAGTGATGTAAAAATGCTATTAGCTCAACAAAACATACTGTAACTCTGCCAAAAGATTGTATGCAAAATTAACTGATTTACATCATTCATCTGACATTAGCAAAGAACAACATAGGAAATTATTACCTTTTCTTACTTTCAAAAGACAGAAGATTGATAGCTTGTCTTATGACTGTGAGAAAACCATAGCAGAATTTGATAAAGTTCCAGATAATCGATGTGCTTAACGTATTGTCAAGATAGATGAATATTTGAATACTGATGAGCTTGTTGAAATTGTCAATGATACCTTAACTAAAAGTCAACAAATCAAAATTTTGAAAAGAACTGAGAATTCAAAACTTGACTCTCAATCTAATTTTGCTGATATCGATGATAATTTTGATAGTTTTAGAGAAATCAGTGAAATTAAGGAGGAGGAAAGTATCGATTGTTCTCAGTTATCTATCATTAATGTCACATCTAAGTCAAAAGGTATAGAAATTTGTGATGATTCGATGGTTGAGGATGACACTGGTAGGCCCTCTACTTCGAATGTTTCTGACATTAATCATGTGAGTGTAAGAGACAGTCAAACAGATAGTAGTGATGATGAGAATGAAGAAGAAGTGTTGAACAATTCTGCAACAGAAAAGTATGTTTCAAACGAAACAACCATTAAACGAATTGTTGTTGACCAAGCATTTGGAGACACTGAAAATTTTGACAAAGTGTTATCTCAAAAAAGGTGCTCAATTTTTGGAAACGAACACTGTGGTGTATCCAAATTTTAAATGCACAATTGATGTTGTATTCCCAAATCAGGTGTTTGTCACTGCTGGGAATGTTGAAAACATCAAACCGGAGTTCAACAAAATAATTGAAGAAGATAATAAGAAAACATCAGACGAATGATTGTTTTCAAATCAAAGCACTATCGTCGAAAATAATGTAACAAAGAATTCATATGTTTTTCAAAGAGAAAAACTACAACGAAAATGGGATGAAAAACAAGAAAATACAAAAGAGATTTTGAAACAAGAATCTAATGAAACTAATGAGAATATGAAACTTAATTCACAAGAATTTAAGGATTTTGTGGAAAAATTTTCGAATGAAAAAGGAATTTTGAAAAGACAAGCACGAAAGAAATTTTTTTGGCATGTAGTGTCAAATGAAAAGCAATCAAAAATACCAACCAAGAAAATATCTAAAAATGGGTTGTCTAAATCAGTAAAAATAAAGTTTTCAACTAATTCAGATAAAAAGGAAAATGACACTCAACCAATTTCGTCTGATTCACAAAATCATTCAACGATGTTTTCGAAATCAACATCTTCAAATACTTTTCAAACAAATGTTCAATAAAATAATTTTCATTCAAAAAGCCAACAAAAGTTTTCAACTTCAAATTCATTTTTTCCAAAACCAACAAATGATAAAAACATATTTTCTTTAAATAGAACAAATAGATAGTTTCCTAATGGTCGTCAATTCGAAAATGTTCGAAAATTTGAGAATGTTCGAAAATTCGAGAATGTTCGAAAATTTGAAAATGTTTGAAAATTTGAAAATGTTTGAACTTTTGCAGACAATCAAACATTTGTGAATGATAAATGCAAAATATCTGCAAAGTGTATTCCATAAAAACCAAAATTTTCTAAATCCATCTGCACACAAAGCTGCTAAAGTTTCGTACACAAAAGGTTCATCTGAGGTGGAAATAATCAATCATTGGCTTCAGGAAAAAGGGAAAAAAGTATCAATTGGGAAAGTTTTCTAAACATCAAATCAAGAAGGCCTATGAACAGTATTTAATTGATACTTCATCTGGAGGTTCATCTTCAAAAGAATCAAATACTCCAGTTCAAAAATAGCAACCAATCTCAAAGGGCAAACAAACTGAGAAGTATAAGAAGAAAGTTAGTGAAAGTCCAACACTATCAAAAAATTATGTTTCGATAACTTTAACTCATGATGTTGACTTAATTGATACTTTCAAAACCAAATTTCAAAATTGGGCTTTAGTTTCTAAATTTCATTCACTTTTTCAAACTAATGACCAAGGACCCAAACAACGTTGGGTACCTAAATTCTTTTCATAATTGCAGGTAGTGTGTGGCGAGCAATATGATGAGAAATGGTACATTAATAGTGGTTGCTCACATCACATGACTGGAAGGAAGGAGAATTTGCGTGATTTTAGAAGCTTGGAAAATGCAGGAGTAGTGAAGTTTGGAAATAATCACAAGTGTCAAGTTAAAGGTTATGTCAAAGTAACAAATGGACAATTTACAGTGAATCGTGTTGCTTATGTTGAAGGACTTAAACATAATTTGATAAGTGTTTCACAACATGTTGTGGGCACTAACAATCAAGTTGTGTTTAACGAAGAAGGAAGTATCATTTCTAATGTTGAGTCAAACGAAGTTTTGCTGAAATCAAAAAGATATGGTGATATGTTCACTCTTGACATCAAACCTATTATTGGAAACCCTCAGTTTCTTTACTTTTGAAAGCTCCATTTGATGTTAGCTGGTTGTGCCATCGACGTTTATCTCATTTAAACTTTCAAAATCTGAATAAGTTAGTAGTAGAAGATCTTGTTCGAGGTTTACATGTTCTAAAGTTTAGCAATGGTACTTTATGTGTAGCTTGCGAACAAGAAAAACATCATAAAGGACATCCAATTGTCATATATTCGAAAACTGGTGAACCCTTGGAACTTCTTCATATCGACCTCTGTGGACCATCAACTGTTGAAACTCTCAACAAGAAACGGTACATTTTGGTTATTGTTTATGATTTTTCACGATTTACTTGGGTGTATTTTCTCAGGTTAAAATCTAAAGTCGCTCAAACAATGATTGAATTTATCAATAAAATTAAGACCAATTTGAAAAAGAGTGTACGTAAAATCAAAAGTTATAATGGTTCTGAGTTTAAAAACAATGAGCTTGATTCGTTCTTAACTGATAAAGGAATTCCGCATAATTTCTCATCGCCATATGCACCACAAAAATGGTGTGGTTGAAAGGAGGAATAGGTCTCTTTGCGAAGCAGCAAGAACAATGTTGGCATATGCGAATCTTCCTTAATATCTATGGGCAGAAGTAGTTTCGACAACATGTTTTACTCAGAATTGATCCTTTATTCATCGTCATTTCAATATAACTCCATATGAAATCATAAATAATCGAAAACCAAATGTTAAATTATTTCATGTGTTTGGTTGCCGGTGTTTTATCATGAATCTCAAAGATAATCTTTCGAAATTTCAAGCTAAGGCTGATGAAGGAATATTTTCGTCTTGAGCTTGAGGGCCATTCCATGAAGTTCAAATGTATCGTATGTTAGTTAGAGAGCTACTACGATTGCGATATTCAAATAATTCGGTTGCATATAGAGTGTTGAATAAGCACACAAAAAAAGTTGAAGAAACATTCAACCTCACTTTTGATGATTATTATGTGAAACAAGTTGAAAATCATTTTGAACATAAACCAATTCTTAATGAATCAAATGATGAGTCTGAAAGTAATAATTCATCTGATTTTGATTATGATTTAATTTTTGGTGTTCCAAATAGGGCTGTAGATGCTAAAGTCAATGCTGCAGATAATCAAAATCCTGAATCTTCGAAAGATTCTGATGAGTCAATAATCACAACATATACAACTGCTGATGGCAAAAGTATGCTAGATGCACAAGTGGAGGGGGAGCACTTGAATATAGATTCAACTGTTGTGGGGGAGCATCCTTTCGAGGGGGAGAATAGCATTGTAAATGAAAGTTTCGAGAGGGAGTATCAGAATGATAATTATGTCGAGACAGAACATAATGATACTGATATGATAAATATTGATCAAAATGATGAATTTCACAAAATTAATGATAATGTTTCTGTTGCAGGTTCCGAAAGTGAAGAAATGTACGAAGATGCACCTTTGGACTTTGATCCAACATATCCACCACTAGAAAAATGGTTAAGAAATCATCCAAAAGAGCAAGTCATTGGGGATCCACAATATGGATGTTTGACTAGAGCTCAATTTCATGAAAAAAATGAGGTACTGAATGCTCATCAAGAATTTTGCATGTTTAATGTTTTCATTTCGAAAATAGAACCAAAGACAGTTAGGGTTTCAATGGAACACTCAGATCGGGTTGTAGCAGTGCAATCTAAACTAGCTGAGTTCAAAAGAAACAAGGTTTGGAGGTTAATTCCTAAACCTAAAAATATTTCGATTGTCGGATTAAAATGGATTTTCAGAAACAAAACCGACAAGAATGGAAATATTGTTCACAATAAAGCACAATTAGTTGATAAAGGATATTCACAACAATAAGGTATTGATTATGAAGAAACCTTTGCCCCTGTAGCAAGACTCGAGGTTGTTCGAATATTTTTGGCTTATACAGCTCACAAAGATTTCGATGTTTATCAAATTGACATGAAGTGTGCATTTCTAAATGGTGAACTCGAAGAAACAGTTTATGTTGAACAACCTCTAGGTTTCATAGATGAAAAATATCCTTATCATGTTTATATTTTAGATAAAGTAGTATATGGATTAAAACAAGCACCAAGAGCCTGGTATGCAACTCTTATCAATTTCTTAAAACAAATCGAAATTTAAACAAGGATCAGTTGACCCCACATTATTTTGAAAGAAAGTTGGGATTCATCTAATGCTTGTTCAAATTTATGTCAATGATATTATCTTTGGCTCTACTGACCCTGCTTTGTCTAGTAAATTCGAATGTTTGATGAAAAGCCAATTCGAAATGAGCATGATGGGTAAAATTAATAATTTTCTTGGTTTAAAAATTCATTAAAGCAGAGAAGGAATTTTCATCAATCAAGAAAATAACCAGGAATTTTCTCGAAAAATTTGGAATTACAAATAGCACAAAGTTAAGAGTACCAATGGCGGTTGGAACAAGGCTAACTCTTTCGTTAGACACACATGTTGTTGATCTTACTTTATACATGAGTATGATAGGTTCATTGCTTTATCTTACAACAAGTCGACCTGATATCATGTTTTCTGTATGTAATTGTGCTAGGTATCAAGCAAATCCAAGAGAACCACACTAGACTACAGTGAAAAATATTTTTCGTTATCTTAAGGGAACAATTTTGTTAAGATTGCGGTATCCTTCGAAATCAGGATTATTCATTCAAGCATTTTCGGATGCAGATCTGGGTGGATGTACACTTGATCGAAAAAGTACAAGTGGAGGATGTCAATTGTTAAATAGGAAGCTTGTAAGTTGGCAATCGAAAAAGCAAACTTGTGTTGCAATTTCTACTGCTGAAGCTGAGTATGTTGCAGCTGCTGCTTGCACTTCGCAAATCATATGGATCCAGAGTCAATTGCGTGACTATGCAATTAATATGAAAAAGATTCCATTGTATTGTGATTCACAAAGTGCTATACGCATTTGTCATAGTCTAGTACAACATTCGAAAACCAAACATATTGCACTTCGTTATCATTTCATTAAAGATCATGTGGAAGATGGCAATATTGAAGTTCAATTAGTAAAAACAACTGATCAGCTTGCCGATATTTTTACAAAAGCATTGGACGAAAAATCATTTGTTAGAATTTTGACAGGATTGGAAATGATTGAAGCAAGTCTAGTTCCAGGACTACTATCGAAAGAATAACAAAGAAAGAAAATGAGAAAGTGTCGATTTAGAGGCATTATTGAATGGCTCAGAGGTGTATTATATTAACCATTCAGAGGTTACTGTTCATATTCAGAGCTTCGATACGCTTCGTTTTCGACGTATAGGAAAGAAAAGTTTCATTAGCTTAGTACATTCTTAAGTTTTCATTTATTCTTTAATTTCGAAAAATTGGAAAAACCAAAAATATTTTCGTTAATTTGTATTCTTTTTGAAAAAATCAAAATACCAAAAAGATATTCTTTTGTTATATGTTTTAATTTTCGAAAAACATAAAAACACAAAAATATTTTCTTTCTTTTTAAAAACATAAAAGACCAAAAAGATTTTTTTGTATTTTTCTTTTCTTTCAATTGTGCAAGGTATACTTTTGAAACTTTGTACTAGTTAAGATGTCCCTAGAAGCATGCTGCAGCATGTCGACCCAAGCCTCTATTAACTCAATGTGTGATTTAGAAAGTCTTAATGAAATCTTTCATCGTGAAAATTTCTTCCCAATCAGGCTTGCATTCACACTAGTCGACTGAGCTACCTAACTCTTCTCATCTGAGTTAAGAGCTTTCTGCTTGGTCTATGCATAGTAGAGGTACATTTGATTTGTAAACCGAACTTTTTGATCTCAAAGTGCTTAACACATTTCACACACAATGACATATGTGCAAGCTGTATTTGATTAAACCGATCAAGACTTAAAACATATCAAAACTCTGTGTTTATGATCTGAATTCATGAAGCCGTGATGAAAGTGAAACCCAATTTTCTAAAATTTTTAAGGAATTGACGGGGAACTATGTTCTAGATTTTCACGAAACATTTGTTTTAGCATCAAAATTTTGATGCTCCAAGTCATATTCTTTTATTATGAGTGGTCTTGGTCAAATGTTCAAAGCCCACAACATTTGTTACCCAACAGGATCCAGCTGAAAATAATTTTTCTTTGAATATGATTTTCGTGTGAGTATGAATTCTTTCAATTGTCACTTTCAAATTAATCCAAAGGATACTTGTCACTGACTACACTGGTCACACAAGTAATTTATGTTACAATTACTCACCTTATGTTTAGGATGATATGTAATGAAAATTTTAAGCCACCCACGAAGCCTTGAAAAAGAATCCCCTCGTTACTTCTTTATAAGTATTCGATTGTAATTCACAGGAAGTCACACAAGCTGTTGATTATCTCTCTTGATAATTAACGAAGCAACCTTTGCTCGTGGTTTAACTGCCTTTGTGTCGAAATTTTATTTTTTGACATCATAGATCCCAAATTTTCGTTAGTTTGCTTCTTTTCTTACTCTGTTGGCACACTGCACTCACGAAATCCTTGAGGTTCAGAGTATTACCAACTCAGGCTGATGATTTCGATAGTCGGGCATATGATTTTGTTTCTAATCCCAATGATGAAAGAGCCTAACCTACATGCCGAAGGTTTTCGATCCTATCCACTTGGTACTCACGAACAGTTTGATGTGACAGTTTGGCAACGTGGTCCGACTTTCAAGGCACTTTATCTGACATGGTAAACATTACAGCTAGTGGTGCGAGTTTCAAGGACAGACGTGGATTACTCTTTGAAGAAAACGTTTGGAATTCTATTGGGGATATATACAAAAGGAAGTTATTGTATCCTTTAACAATTACGCGTTCAAAAACTCAGACGATAAAAAAGCCCTAATTCTCTGTTCTTCAAAATTACTCTCAAGCTTTCAAAAATGGTTGCTACTCAAAACACCACTACTGAAGAAGTTGCATCGCAACCTATTATGAAGATTCAAAGCACAAACTATCAGGTTGAAGGAGATCCGTCAATGTATCCTGAAGAACTCAAGATGCTGATTGTTGCTATTTAACATTCAGTTCTCGCAACTGTGATGTTCAATGCTTTTGATGTCCCGATGTCATGGTTATCAATGGATGGTTCCAATACTTCTTACAGAAAAACCATTGATGTAATCACATTCAATATGGTGAATGAAAATCGAATTCAACTCATGAAGAAGATGTTTACTCAAATCTTGGCAATTCCAAATTCAACTCCATTCTTTCAGCCTACTAGTGCTCAGATTCTATTCATGTTTAATGAGATGGGTCATCAGTCACCACTTGTCAAGATCAGTTACTTCAAGAAGTCTGGTCTTCCTTGCATACGCAATTTCTTGTTCGGGATATACCTTCGTTGCTTAATTGGGCGAAGGGTAGGGCTTGACGAGGGGAGAATTGAAGTCTATTCTATGATAGCTGGGTTGTACTATGATCTCAATGTTGATTATGCTACTCAAATTTGGAAAGAATTTATAAAGATCCTGGAAAACACAAATATATTAAAAGGAATTTTGTGTGCACGCTACTGGAGTTTGATTCTTCAGTTTGTGTATGAGAAAGAAGGTATTCCAATTCCTGCTGATGAGGCTAAGGCAGAATTTATGAAGTATCATTTTCCAAAGACTATTGAAGATGATTCAGAAGTATTCCCAAATGTTGCTTGGTGGTTTTGGGTGTTTTAAGGTGTTATCTTGGTCCTAGAATTAACCTAGCTTTGTTGGAATAATCCTTGAAGTAGTTTAAGGCCCTAGAATGCTCCATTGAGGAGTTTACGACCTAAAGACCATATCCCCTAGAGTTTACGGCCGTAAACTCCTATGGGGTGTTGGTTTTAATTCTTTTGAGGCACTTGCACATGTAGGATAGCTTCCATGTTTTTATCTAAGGCTAAAGGGGACAAGAGGAACACATTTGTGCCTTCACTTGGAGTTTACGGCCCAAGTAATGTTCCTTGGCCGTAAAATCCCTTTAAGGGATGGTTTTGATGTCTTTTACTCCCCATTCAAGTCCTATGTGTTCAAGGGTAATTGTCTTAAAGCCTTAGGGGTGTTTAGGGTGCATTTTACCCTTAGAAAAGGGGTTTACGGCCCAAGAGATATTCTTGGCCGTAAACTCCTATTAATCTATGATTTTGAAGTGTTTTGAAGTCCAAAATAGCTACAAGCATTAGAGGGTAATTGTCATTAGGCTTTAGGGGTGGTTTAGGGCACTTATAGCCCTTAAAAAGGGGTTTACGGCCCAAGAAATGTCCTTGGCCGTAAACTCCTATTACTTGTGTTTCTTGAATGATTTCTAGCCTCTAATGATCATACACTAAGTCCTTAACTAGTTGCTTAACAAGAAAATTGGACTAGGTAGCCTTAAAGCTCCATTTTGGAGTTTACGCCTCAAGAACGTTCTTGGGCGGTAAACTCCCTGATCTTGCAGTTTAGACATGTAATTGATGTTATAAAGCATATAACAAGTAATGAAACACATCTAGGAAAGTAGACTCACAATCTGGGATGAAAACCCGAAGATCCGTCAGAGAGAAAATGGCTTTTCTCTAATTGGAATTGTGAATAATGAATTAATTAAATTCAGAAATCTATTTATAGTCCTGAAATATTTTGACAGAAAATATTTTTATTCTGGAATTTGGACTATAACGTTATGAAACTTGGAATGCTCAAATTTCACAAACCCAGGAGCATCCACTCTCCTGATATCTCCTTAAACGTAAACCCTAATGTACACAAACTTGTACGGAAAAGTCTGAAATTCACTGAAATTGGACTAGCTTCTATTGAATAGATAAAGTTCGTACAAATGGAAATTTCGGGTTGTCACACACAGTATCCCCCACTTAAAACGAATTTCGTCCCGAAATTCATTCTATGTCATCGTTTGTCATCGCTTGGGAAAAGTTGTGGATACTTTTCCTTCATGAAGTCCTCACGCTCCCAAGTGTACTCCGGCCTGCGTTTTGAGTTCCATCGAACTTTCACAATCGGAATCTTACTCCGGTTAAGTTGTTTCACCTCTGTGACAAGGATTTCTATCGGTTCCTCAACAAAGTTTAGCTTATCATTGATCTTAATTTCCTCCAGGGGTACTATCAATGCTTCATCGGCTAAACATTTCTTAAGATTGGAGACGTGGAATGTGTCGTGAGTGGTGCTTAACTCTTGGGGTAATCGGAGTGTATATGCCACCGGACCAATCCTTTTAATGATCTCAAAGGGTCCAACATATCTTGTGCTTAGTTTTCCTTTCTTACCAAAACATACAAGCCCTTTCCAAGGCGACACCTTGTAAGTTATCCGCGTAACTTTTCTGACGATCTCTAGCGGCTTTAAGCCTATCTTTGATGATAGCAATCTTGTAAGTTATTTCCTGGATAAGGTCGAGTCTAGTCAAATGTCTGTCTCCGATTTCTGTCCAACACAATGGAGAACGACAGTTGCGTCCATACAATGCTTCGTATGAGGCACATTGGATACTCGTGTGGTTTGAGTTGTCTAGAAGCATACGCAATGACCTTATCTTTTTGCATTAACACACATCCTAATCCTTGATGAGACGCATCACAATACACTACAAAGTTCTTTGATCCTTCTGGTAAGGCCAAAATTGGTGCATTGCACAGCTTGTTTTTAAGGATTTGGAACGCCTCTTCGTGTTTCTCTTCCCAGAGAAAATTTCTGTCCTTTTGAGTCAAAGATGTTAATGGTTGAGCAATCCTAGAGAAATTCTCAATGAAGCGTCTGTAGTACCCAACTAATCCTAGGAATTGTCGTATTTCTGTCGGGGTTTTGGGGGCTTCCCATTTCTTGATTGCCTCAATCTTAGCTGGATCTACATGAATTCCTCTTTCGCCGATCACATGACCAAGGAAATGTACTTCCCGAATCCGAAATTCGCACTTAGTGAACTTGGCATACAATTTATGCTCCTTCAACAGCTCCAACACTAGCTTCAGATGTCTATTGTGATCTTCTTTGGTTTGCGTGTAAACAAGTATGTCATCGATAAATATAATTACAAACTTGTCTAGGTATGGTCTGCAGACCCTATTCATCAAATCCATGAAAACAGCGGGTGCGTTCGTTAGTCCAAAAGGCATGAATAAGAACTCATAATGTCCATAACGAGTTCTAAATGTTGTTTTGTGAATGTCCCCTTTGTGAATTCTTAGTTGATGATATCCTGACCGAAGGTCGATCTTTGTGAAGTATGAAACGCCCTGCAACTGATCGAACAAGTCATCTATTCGAGGGAGGGAATATCCATTCTTGATTGTCAACTTGCTCAGTTCTCTGTAATCAATGCACATTCGAAATGACCCATCTTTCTTTTTGACGAATAACACTGGGGCTCCCCAAGGTGAAGAGCTTGGTCGAATAAACCCTTTGTCTAGAAGTTCTTAAAGTTGTCTGGACAGTTCTTGCATCTCGGATGGCGCGAGGCGATATGGTGCATTTGCTACCGGTGCCGCTCCTGGAATTAAGTCTATCCGAAATTCGACCTACCTGTGAGGGGGTAGACCGCGCAATTCCTCCGGAAACACCTCGGGATAGTTTTGAACGAGTGGAATCTCCTTTAGTTGCTTAGCTTCAGGTTCTATTTCTAGCACGTGAGCATGAATGCAATACAATTCTTCTTCAGGTACTTGTGAATCTTCATGCTTGATATAATGTTTAAACTTCTTCCTGGCTTCTCACAGGCACGTCCCAGAGGGTGGGCGATAGGGGCGACCGTCCAGGGCCCATCTTTCAAAAGGGCCCAAATTTTTTATAAAAATTATTATATTTAGAAGATAATACAAATAATTTTCTTTCAATTATTGAGTTATTATAAAATACTTGATGGAATTTATGTATTTTAAGGGCCTATTTTTTTTCTCTCGTCCTGGGCCCAAATTATGTTTGGAACGGCCCTGGCTTCTCACCACGTATGATAAGGGTTTCTCCATTAGGGAGAGGTGCCCTGATGACTTTCTCGTAACAACCAATGTCCGCTCTATTTTTGGATAACCAATCCATTCCTACTATTACATCAAAACTACCTAGCTCTATAGGAATTAGGTCAATGCTAAAGAGTTTATCAGCTAAATTCAGAGTACAACCAGGAATTATTTCATTAGCCCTAATTTCATACCCATCAGCAAGTTCAATAGCATAAGTATTCCTCATCTTTCTCAATTTCAAGTCAATTAACAGTCTAAATGCTAAAGAAACAAAACTCCTATCTGCTCCCACATCGGGTATTACTGATGCAAAATGGTTGTTAAGGAGAAACATACATGTTATCACCTCAGGGTTCTGACGAGCTTCTTCTGCATCAATCACAAAGGCTACACCTCTTGGCCGCTCACCTTGATTTCCTTGGAAGTTTTGCCTGGCTTGGCCTTGTTTATTGATACCATGCCCCTTGTTCAGTTTGGGACATGCTCTACGGAGATGATCAGCACTCCTGCACTCGTAACATGTCCTTTTTTCATCCTTATTCAGCTTATAATACTTCGAGTAATGGCCTGTTTGTTTACATTTTTGGCACACTGGGCAAGCTCCCTTGTGATGGAAGTTACACTTATTGCACTTCGGAAGCGGTCCTGAGTACTGCTTTTGCTCCTGCACTTCCATGACTTCCGGTTCCTGAGTTTTCACTGGTTCTTGCTCCTGGGCTCTTACCATAAAGTTTATTGAGACTTTTTGCTTCTTCCCTGACTTGCCTCCATACTTCTTCTCTCCCTGATCTGCTGGCTTCCTCTTGCTACTAGAGTTTTCCTTTGTCGATGCTCCCATCCATATCACATCATTGGTTAATCGATTTGCTAGACTTACTGCACTCTGAATAGTAGATGGATTTGCTGAGGTAACCATTCCCCGAATCTGTGGTGCCAGACCCTAGATGTAACGGTCTATCCGTTTCTCCTCAGGAGTAACCATGTGAGGTACCAGTTTTGCTAGTTCATGAAATCGGACTGTGTACTTCTCTATTTGTGTTCCAACCATAGAATGGTTCCAGAATTCAGATTCAAGCTTCTGAAGTTCATCCTTGGGACAATACTCCTCTATCAGCAGCTTCTTTAGGTCTTCCCAAGTTAGCTGATATGCCGTTGCACGGCCTCGGGTTTGCACAAGAGTATTCCACCAGGTCAATGCCCTATCTTGGAGTAGACAAGTTGCATACTCAACTTTGTTGCGCTCGAGGCATTTGCTAATGTGAAGGACCGACTCCATGCTGTTAATCCATTTCAGCAACCCGACCGCACCTTCCTTTCCGTGGAACTCCTTAGGTTTACAGGCCATAAAGGACTTGTAGTTGCATTCTCTTTCATTGTTTCCCCGGTTTCCTCCACTACTTCCTTGATTAGCATTAAGTCCCGCAGTTACTTGATTAACAATGTTTGGGATTGCTTCCAAGATCTGTTGTGCTACAATTTGAGCAACATCGGGTGTTTCGTTCTGTGGGCGCCCGCGATTAGGCCTTCCTAACATGGTTCGCGATTAGGCCTTCATTTGTGCGAAGCGTATAGTTCAGGACTTAGTATATTTTTGTACACTCAGGTTTCCTGTAAATAGGAACTGAGGATAGAAGTAGAGGCATCGAATACACGAGTGATTCATTAATCATTCGCATGTTCTCTCTGCTTAGTTTGTAATCAATTTCTTCATCAATATAAGATCTGATTAATATTTACTCCTTGTGTTCTTACTTTTCATTCATATAATCATGATTGCTTTCTAAATCTCGATAACAATTCTCTTCAATTGGTATCAGGGCAGGTTTCAAACTGCATTGATCTGATTTTCGTTTTAGAATCATTTGCTTTTTGAGTAGTGATTTTACTCAAAAAAATTCCACGCATTTTGGTTATGAAAATCTCTCTTGATCTTCATATTTGAATCGATTCTACATTTGAATTGTTTAGTCGAGTGATCGATTAGCAATCGGTGATCAATTCATTTGATGAATTCACAAATTCGTCAAGTTTTTCAAGTTTTTCTGAAAAAATTCTCGTGTTCATCAATGGCGAACTTCAACATGAATACCATGACTTCTTTCTCTCACTTACTTGGTTCTTCAACCAAAATTCCAATATTAATCCCTAATTATTATGATCAGTGGACTGATAGGATGGAGGATTACTTAAATGGAATCGATGAAGAGCTCTGGAATTGTATCAGTGGAAATGTTCTACCTCCTGATAATGTTCAAACACTAGGACAATCTGCTTCTTCAACTCAAGTTAATGAACAACAGAATCGCATGAAGAATAATGAGAAAAGATGTATGAGGGAGCTAAGAGGTGCTCTGCCTCCTGTGCTTTACAATTACATTCGTAGTTGTAAAACAGCCAAGGACATTTGGATCACACTAAAAGAGAAGTATAAAGGTAGCGAAAAGACGAAGATCAATTCTGTTAAGCAATGTCTTGTTAAACTTAAGGAATTCAGAAAAAAGGATGCTGAAACTCTTGAAAATTACTATGATCGTCTGAATGAGCTTGTTTATCGTTGCAGCAGGTATGGAATCACAAGATCTCTCATGGAATTCAATCTAACATTCATCATGGGTCTTCGCAAAGAATGGCGTAGTGTGAGTATGATGATAAAGAACCAACAAAGTTTTGATTCAACCACCTTGAATGATCTCTACAACCAGTTGAAAACACATGAAAGCGAAGTTACAGAAATGCTTGAAGAATTGAAACAAAATCTAGCAGGTCCATTGGCTTTAGTTTCAAACGTTACTGGAATTGATGCTGGTGAGAAAGAAGAATCAGACAATGAAGGTTTCTTAATGAATTCTGATGATGAAGCAGTTGCATTTTATTCAAATAACAGAGTTAAGAAATTTTTCAAAAAGCCTTTTAATCCAAAAGGAAAGCAAACTGATGCGAAGAGTGTTGGGTTTTGAGCATTCTAACACTTCCTAAGTGTACATGCAACCCTAAATACCTTGGATCTATGTTTTCTCTATTATACATGCAAATAAGAACATCCAAGGTATTATCCTAATCTAGCATACAAAAACTATGAATGTAACAAGATAGAATACATACCTCTTGATGTAGCTTGATGTCTTCAAGCTTTAAGAGCTTAGCCCCAATAGTGTGGAAGCCTCAAGTGGAATCACAAATCACCAAGACACCTTGGAATACTTTAGAGAATATGGATACTTGGTTTTCTCTTGTGAAATTGGCTAGCCCTTCTTAGTGTATCCACACTAGTGCCAATTTCACCAACCAAAGACATCTTTATATAGTATGGAGGATTAGGGTTAAACCCTAATACCCATGACCTTTCATTTCCTAGGATCCATGGGTTAAACACTCCATGGACTATCCATGAAAGCTTAGCCCAACCTAAATGAACTTGGCCCATTCCATATATATAAGAGTCCATATTTAATTAGTTCCTTTTGATCACTTAATTAATTATAAATTAATTCTTGATCAATACTAATTAAATAATATGATTCCATATTAATATATTAGAACTTATAATATATTAATATTAATCATAAACATACTATTCTCAAAAGATTATCCATATAAATTGTGTCGGTGAAGTGCAACCCAAATGGACCATGCCGGGTCGGGTCAAGTACATACCAAATATAGTTATGGACTTAGACATTAATCCAACAGTCTCCCACTTGGATAAGTCTAAAACTATTATTGCGTATGACTTCAAACCTAACTGGCAATCGTAGCTCTTAAACCCGCTGTCAAACTCTGACCTTGTAGATGAACTCTGACCTTTGTCAATGACTTGTCCATTAGATAAGGGATCATATATTCCTCCATTCTAGATATCATATGGACTAAGACATGGATTATAATCATTCTCTCTGTCCATTTGTTGTTTCCCGATTTGCGATTTATGACGACTGACTAATTGAACAAATCAAATCAGTCCTGGCCCGGCCGAGCACTTCCATTTGTCATCATCAAATCATCGAGGGGCCCACAGATATCGCTTCGACTCATATGGCTTGTTCTACTACTTGTTGAATCATACACAAAGGCACGTTTTATAACACCGAGTTACCGTATGCGTTTTCGTGCAATCAATGTACTATCAACTCATAGTAACAACTCATATCTCTAGGTTTGAAGAATATAAGATATTATCGTCTCATGATCACTCGTGATAAAATCCATGAAGTGATTCCAATGAGCGCGGGTTGAATCCAATACTCAGAATTTATGAGCACTCATGAGTGTTGTAGCCCTTTGTCCAACACCTTAGACCTCTACAAGCCAACCCATGACAGTCTTAATTCATATCTACTTCCAACATATGACCGACTGTGGATGGTTTGAATAACTTAGTCATTCCGGAAGAATAACCCAGTTTATTCGGGAAGTCAAAACATGCAATATGAAACACAATAATAATTGAATCCAATATGGTATCAACCCTTTGAACATAAATAAAACACCTTTTATTTATCACCATATGATTACACATTATTCATTGTATACTGTTTCAGCTATCAACTTTATTCTTGAATTTAAAACAATAGTTGTCCCATGCTCCAAGCATGTACACTATGTTTTCTTAAACACTAGTCATGCCATACACCAAGTATGCATACTATGTTTGTCTATGACCTTTACTTTGTGAACTAGATCAATTGAACATAACTTCAATGATTCTCTTTTCACATTCCCAAATCCTTACTGCCAATGCAAGAATTCCAAATTCATGCCATTTACTGAAATCTGTTAGATTCTAAACTTATATGCATTGATCCTCTTGTAACAATTATGCACAAACTCACAAAGACTTGGCAACAATCATTACAGAGTATTCCAAAGGAGATCAACTCCTTGGAAATATCCTTCTTGCATTAAGTTTCCTTAATCTTACACAGATTGAAATTTCTAACTTTGAAAATTTCCAGATTCCATTTTGACTATCACTTCTGAACAAGAGTTGCCTCCTTCCAGATTATGTCAATATGGTCCTTCCAGAATTATCACTACACTTCCAACTATCCTTGAGTAACCAATCTTTGGTAAACCTTAGATTGTCCTTGACAATTGTTTAATCCTTTTAGTCATATCAAGTTCTAAACCGTTTCCCTTCTTAATGCCCCAGGCATTTGGAAAATTTTAGAACGGATGAATATAGCACATGTAATTGATCCTATATCCGAAGCATATGGGACACGATTCATGATGTCTCACATAAAGACTAAACCAGTCTTTTGCTATAACATTTCCATTTCTATTTGCCAAGTTCTCATAATTCAGATTATGAAAAGGGATGTCGTAATCATAATCGAATTTTAGAACGCAAATAATGGACCCGTATACAGAATTTCCTTATGTTGAGCCATTCCAACATGAAATTCATATATATCCTTTACTAAATGATTAAAACCTCACGATCTAAGCTTATAGATTTGAGATGAAGTATAATTTCCTCTCCCTTAATTATAGCAAAACAACTCTTTCCCAATTGAAACTTTTGTTTTTCTATAATTAACATTGCTAACTTGCAATACTTATCATAATTATCATGCTCCCACTAACATGATGATTATTAGCATATCACTTATGCTCCCGCTAGCTTTGACATGTACTCAGAAATCAGCTGGACTTCTAGAAATCAATACTTCATTGACTTTCTTACCAAAGTTCAGATTTCTGATGCTAGATTGTTTTGATAAAACTTTATCAAAATCATACACCTTCCCTTAGATAGCACACTTGTGGTTCTAAACAATTATGAAGAGGTATGCCGTAATCATAATGGTTAGGCCTTTTTGCCACTTCTCACAAGTCCAGGTTAGTGTGCCGGTAAACCACACACGCTCCACTAACGACTTTGAGAATGCAAATATCACAATTACTATCTAGCTAAAATCTACTTAGTGAAAGTGTTTCCTCACCATCATTTTCATGAATCGGAGAGAAACCTTATGACACTTAGATTTAATGGTGTATGTGTTCTTATCCATGTGAATTGTCAAAATCATAGTCACAAGACAAGGATAATGACAAATCCGAACTCATATGGACTGAACTCAATCTTAAATTCTTGCCACCTGGCAGTTCAAGGGCCTGCCATTGCTTCCAAGTTGTTTGTGCAACACATTGAGAACTCTAAGAACTCATTTGCAAAACCAACTTTAACT
The DNA here is from genome assembly GCF_002870075.4 of Lactuca sativa. NCBI lineage: Eukaryota > Viridiplantae > Streptophyta > Magnoliopsida > Asterales > Asteraceae > Lactuca > Lactuca sativa. The sequence continues at coordinate 193,372,413 of NC_056625.2, forward strand.
GGAATGGGCACAGAATATGTCAACACGATAGGTTATAAACCTCAAGTCGTGTACTAGTGAAGAACTTCAGGTTTTATTCTTGATTAGTTCTTGAGACTTTCAAGACCTTTAAGACTCCCACTGTCCTCTTGACCTATAAGACTCCCTTGTCAAATATCCAAGAGATAGTGTGGATTCTAATCAAGACAAACACTTCACACAATTGGCCTAAGTTGATCATTGTTTTATCCAAAACATCACAACTTACCAATTTCAAATGTACAAGAGTAGAAAACTTTTACTCTTACATTTGACAAGTGTTTTAAACCTTCTTTAAGACATGTCACTCAAATGACAATCTTGGAGTATGACTCTAAGACTTGTATTGGAACGAAGTATGACTCATCTTCTTGATTTAACCATTTCAACAATTCAAGATCCCTCTTCTTAGTCATAAGAATGCACTAAGATTTCCTTAGAGAACTAATTGTGCTATGGTTTCTTAATCATTAAGATGATCAAAAAACTGATACTAAAGTACTCTCCCATCTTTTCAGATTTGAGAAACTTTTATCCTTCTGCCTAAGTTGATTCTTCTTATTCGCTCTGCCTTACATTGAAACCTTTTCCAATGTCTCAGAATTACACTTAATCTTGTAAGTATAACCATATTTACTGAGCTTTAGTAAACTATGACGAATAGTCTTATCAATCTTTTGTGGTGGACTAAATCAGTGCACAAGACTATGTACTCGATCCCTTAGTCCATTACTTGACTCACACATCCATGTGAATAAGTAATTAGTCTTAATTTTCCAATGCTTGAAAGTTCTCATTCATCATGCTATACAACTTGCATGATTCCAAGTTCCGGTCCAATTGAAACTTGGGTGATGAGAATCTTTCCTTATTTGGTAAATTTAGACATTACCACAAATGAAAGAATCAACTTCATATTTCCACTCTTGCTCTTAATGGAATCATATAAGCAACAATTTTTCCTCAAAAGCCATTGTAAGGATATTTTAAAATAAATAAAATCAAAAAATTTTCTTTTATTTTAAAACTTTGCGGAAAACTTATCCTTACAATCCATATGAAAACTTGTTGTTATCTATTCCTAAGCAATATCTCATAACTCCTAAGAAGTAGCTCAAGAATCCGATCTTCAAACTATGCGATAGAAATCCATCTACACCATCAGATTCAGCATATTCTTTCTTTAAGTTTCTTCACTTTTCTTTGATTCTTAAAACATCACCATGTGACCCAGTCACATCATGTATCAAGAATCTCAGAATAGAAACTTAACAGAGTTAGATAGTGGACTTTACCTGAAGTAGAGTCAAACTTATTGACTTTAACATCCTTAGGTAAATTTTGGCAGCTTCGCAACCAATGCCCCTTTCTTTGGCAATACAAACATATGGACCCTTTGATAATGGTATACGAGACTATCACAGACTTAGCTTTTCTCTTTACCATTTGGTCAACCGAGTTGACTATGGCCGATCTCTTTCCATCGGGAAGAGAGAGCTTTACTAGATATCCAATGTCATCATTGTCAATGTCCATAAAGTTTTAGGAAGTTGATCTTAGCAAATAGATAAGATCATTAAGGGTATTGTCATAGTCTGTTTCATAGGTGTCCCAAAGGAACTCACTATGTGACTTAGAAAGTGATTGAACTACCAACTTTCTCAAGACTTTGACACCCAACTCTCCCGGCTTGTCAATATGTGACTACATCTCCAAGATGTGATCACACCTAGACCTTGCCTTGCCAATAGGGCTTGAGTGACCTTAAACTTTTCAAGAACTTGTGGGTTAGGGAGAATGGTTGGAGGAGGAGAAAGAAGTATGATATCCATGGGACATCATCTTCATTAGGAAACCTTGTTTCAAGAGATTTGGGAAGATCATAGGTGTCTAAACCAGACATCTTTTGGGAGATATTCAAGATAGTTGATTTTAAGTCCTTAATATGACACCCAATATGAAATATTAAGGCTAGGACCCAACAAACTATTTTATAACTTAGAAGAGGTATGCCGTAATCCAAGCTATAAAATATTTGAAGGTAGGTGAATGACAATTCACCAATTTCCACCAAGATAAACGAAATGTATTATTAGGTTTTAATTGGTTTTGAAACTCCTAGATCTTTGAGATTCATTGAACTTTTCAAAGGCATGTTTCAATCTCGAGTGTGCCCTTCAAGTTTTGTGACTGGGATGCTGAGGATTACAAAACAAGGTGTGAAGTAACCATGCAAATCACTTGGTACCCTTAATAAATTACCCCTCAATCGATGTGCCGGTTAACCACACACGCTCCATCGATACTATGATAAATATTAAGTCACCCTTTACCTACCTTGTTAAGTCCAAGTTAGTGTGCCGGTTAACCACACACGCTCCACTAACGACTTAGACAAAGTGTAAAGTGTAATTTCATGGGTTAGCACCTTATTCACATTTTTCCTAAGTAACTAAGATTGGGTATTATTAAGAGTTTAGTTACTTAGTATTATCATTAATACTTCTAAAGAAGGAGAATTATAGTCTTGTCAAACCCGTTCGGCTAACGACCCTCCACCGGTCAAGAAAGCGGTGGGTGAGAGTGGACACCCATTAAGTTGCCATTTTATAGGCAACAACCTTATACCCACCTTATAGACCGGCTTCGTGAATGAGGCGTACTAGCGGTAAGACTGACTTTACTCTTATACATATATATATTATTAACTTATAATATTATAAAGTATAAGGGTTGAATTTTAACTTTTAAAATTCTAAGGGCTAACTTGGAATTAAAGTATTCATAAGAAAAACTTTTCAAATTCCAAAACTTGAGGGCAAGTTTTGAAACTATTCAAAACTAATTAATTCCATAACTTATGTGTTTAAAGTAGTTTTAATCCAAAAACTCTTCAAGTTCCATAACTTGAGGAAAAGTTATGGAAGACTTTAAACTAATAAAAGAACTAACTTTTTCTTTATTTTATAACTTATGGATTTAATTATGGTTACATATTTTTCTTTAATGAAGTGACTCTTGAACTTCCATAACTTGAGGACAAGTTATGGAGTCATAAAAAATTATTCAATGACACAAGACTCTTCATTTTGTAACCATTGCCAACTTTTATGAGTTTTATGAGTCTTAAATGTGACTTTTCATGTAACTTGAGGACAAGTTACACAAACACATTTTATACTCAACTCTTAGATTAAAATGGATTGAAAACAACTATTTCAATTAACTTTTCTATTAATCTAAGCAACTAATAAGAACAAGATAATTCAAATCAAACTTTTTCATGTAATTAGTCTAAACCTTAAACTAATACAAAACATGAATCTATTGACAATTATCTTTGAAAATGGATTAGCATGAACATTACCACATCAAAAAACACGTTTATAAGTTCAAAAACAACTTAGGGTAATGTTCCTAGTCCATTTCTAGCCAAAAAGGTCGAGTTTATGCTGTCTGGGGGTCCAACTCGTCGAGTGCATGAACCAACTCGGCGAGTTGGATCGAATTCATCAATTTTTAGGCATGGACTCGCCGAGTCCCCTGATGGACTCGCCGAGTCTGATGACCAGACAGCAAGAAATTCGATTTTTTAAGCAGTTTTGCAAGTATAACAAGAAAACAAGCCTAGGCTCTGATACCACTGTTGGGTTTTGAGCATTCTAACACTTCCTAAGTGTACATGCAACCCTAAATACCTTGGATCTATGTTTTCTCTATTATACATGCAAATAAGAACATCCAAGGTATTATCCTAATCTAGCATACAAAAACTATGAATGTAACAAGATAGAATACATACCTCTTGATGTAGCTTGATGTCTTCAAGCTTTAAAAGCTTAGCCCCAATAGTGTGGAAGCCTCAAGTGGAATCACAAATCACCAAGACACCTTGGAATACTTTAGAGAATATGGATACTTGGTTTGCTCTTGTGAAATTGGCTAGCCCTTCTTAGTGTATCCACACTAGTGCCAATTTCACCAACCAAAGACATCTTTATATAGTATGGAGGATTAGGGTTAAACCCTAATACCCATGACCTTTCATTTCCTAGGATCCATGGGTTAAACACTCCATGGACTATCCATGAAATCTTAGCCCAACCTAAATGAACTTGGCCCATTCCATATATATAAGAGTCCATATTTAATTAGTTCCTTTTGATCACTTAATTAATTATAAATTAATTCTTGATCAATACTAATTAAATAATATGATTCCATATTAATATATTAGAACTTATAATATATTAATATTAATCATAAACATACTATTCTCAAAAGATTATCCATATAAATTGTGTCGGTGAAGTGCAACCCAAATGGACCATGCCGGGTCGGGTCAAGTACATACCAAATATAGTTATGGACTTAGACATTAATCCAACAAAGAGTGGATTCATAAAAGCTGGAGGTCAGGAAAAGAAGAAATTTGAGATGATTGAAGAAAAGTAGAATGATGCGAAGGCAGAAAAGAAACTAAAAGGTGATTTTGGGATTGATTGTCATTACTGCAATGGTGCAAATCACTTCGCAACTAATTGTATGCTGAGAAAGAAAGAGGAGAAGAAGAGCAAAATCAAAGATGAAGCCTACTACTCAGAGAATCTTAAGGAAGTGCGTGCGTAGGCAAAAGGATTGTCTTTGCTTGCGAAAGGAGAGTCTGATGAAGAAGAAATTGGAACTTATCAGATCTAGTCTTTAGGATCTGATGATGAAGAAATGAGGCACCCAACTCATGGTGTAATGTTCGCAAGTTATGAAGATAATTGCGAAGAGAATGTTTCTGGACGATGCTTTGTGTCCAAGTCCACTGATAAATCTCCAATGACCACTAAGGTACGTGCTATTCTTGAATCCTTTAATATTCCTTTATCTGCTTATGATGCTGAAATAATTTCATTTGATGATACTGTTGCTTACTTTGATGCTGTTGAGACAAGAAGACAATTAGAAATAAAACGAAGCAGAGTAGATAAACTTGAATTACAAATGAAAATGTAAATTGTGATAGGGACAAACTTGATAAAGAAGTTAGGTTGTTACTAGCACAAAGAAACATTTATTCTAACTCTGCTAAACATTTGTATGTGAAGTTAACTGCTTTACATCATTCATCTGAGATAAGCAAAGAACAACATAGGAAACTATTACCTTTTCTTGAATTTGAACGCGAAAAAGTTGATGTTGTTTCATATGACTGTGAGAATACTATTGCTCAGTTTGACAAAATACATGATGATAGGCTCGCATATGGTATTGTCAAAATGGATGAACTTTTGAATGCGAATGAATTGGTTAATATTGTCAATGAAAGCTTGACAATGAATGAACAAGTCAAAATATTAAAGAAAACTGAAACTTCAACTCTTGATTCTCAACACAATTATGCTGATATCGATGACAAATCAGATAATGTGAGTATAATTAGTGAGATCGAAGAGGAAGAAGAGGTTGATTGTTCTCAACTGTCTATCATTAATATCACATCTAAGGTCAAAGGTAAAGAAATTATAGTTGATTCGATAGTAAAGGATGAAAATGATAAACCCTCTACTTCGCAAACTTGTGACTTTGACAATGTGGAAGTTGAAAGCTGTAAGACAGATGACACTGATGAGGACGAAGAAGAAGTGAAAGATTCGCATGAATCGCCTTAACGTGTTGTTGTTAATCAAGTGTTTGGTGATACAAAAGAATTTGACAAAGTTCTTAATGACAAAAGGTGCATATTATTTGGAAACAAACACTGTGGTCTATCTGAATTTTACATGCACTGATAACACGATTTTTCCAAATCAAGTCTTCGTAACATTTGGAAATGTTGAGAAACTCAAGTCTGAATTCAACCAAATGGTTGAAAATGACAACAAAAGGTCAACTACCGAAGGTTTCTTTGCAAATCAAAATACAGTAGAAAACAGTTTAACTCAAAACTCTTATGTTTTTCAACACCAAAGATCATCACAAAAATGGATGGTTAAAAGTGAAAAAGAAAACAAAGTTTTTGAAAAATATGAAAAACCAAAGATGGAAGTGAAATTGAATTCTCATGAATTCAAGCTGATGGTTGGAAAGTATTCAGAAGAAAACAATGTTTCAAAAAGAAAAGCAAGAAAAGTAGTCTTTTGGCAAGTTGTGTCTAATGATAAACCAAAAGTTGCGAAAGCACAAATTCTGAGAACAAAACCATCAGAATTTCAGAAAACAAATAAACAAAAGGATACAAGTTTTCACAAACCAATATATTCTGTTGACAAAATTCCAATGAAAAATAAAGATGAATCTGTTCGAAAATTTGACAACACTAGAAAATTTGAGACTTCGCAAAATTCTGTGAATGATCATAAGTTTCAAAATGTTAGAAAATTAACGAATAATTCACCAACTTTGAATGTCAAAACTCAAACAAAACCAAAATTTTCACCAACACAACCAAATTTTCCAAATCCTTCGATCACAAAACCGACCAAAGTTTCATATACAAAAGGAAAATCTGATGTATATATGTAACACTTGTGTTTCTAGCCTAGGCATTTATATTGATTTGATAGTCTAGGTTAACCTTTGTAACTCATTTTGAAGAAATGAAAAGGATTTATGTGAATATTATGTGTTTTCTGCTTAATTATTAGGGCTTAATTAATTAAGAATAAAAATAAGCATCAAAATTAAAGTGTGAGATAAGCCCGGTATCTTTACATAAAGTTGTAGTGGTCGAAACAAGGATTTCGGGGATATAAAGAATACCAAAATCTGAGTTATAACGAAGAATTTATGACCTGTCGAAGTTTTGCGACAAAACCTGCGGACCCCACCACCGAAGCCGACTTTGGACCCTATAAACGTAACACCGTAAATTTCGAAACAAATTTTTCAAATTTTTATAAAACATAATTCCCTTAATATTCATAAAACACCCATGTTTAAAATTCAATCCAAGTTATACAAAAATCCCAAGATCACATAATCATGAAATCCCATGCGTGTGTACTGATCAAGCCGGCGCTTTCCCACGGTCGTCACTAGTACCTGAAACATATAACACCAAACACTGTAAGCACAAAGCTTAGTGAGTTCCCCAAAATACAACATATAGCACATATTAGCCACTCGAGGCTATAACTCTGTGGGTCCGTACACCCAAACTCTGTGAACCCTCAGGTTCTAACTCTATAAACATGCACAACATAAATCACATAGAAATAATTCAGTACAACACATACATAACATTCATAGCATACAAATACTCTGTCACATAACTCTAGTTACCTACTCAAGGTAAAGTATAATGAGAAGACTCACCTCGTGTATCTCGCTAACTCGCAAATCCCGGAAATCACTCGTGCTCGATCCCTCGAGCTATAATCCTCCTATAACACAGTATATATCTCTAATTAACACTTTCACAACTAAGGTTGACTTCCCCTATCAAGTCAACATTGGTCAACGCTGGTCAACGGTCAACTTTGACCGGACTCGGCGAGTGTACCGAAGCGACTCGGCGAGTCTATACGTGTTCATTGACTCCCTCGGATCCTCTCCTGGCACGTCGAGTACTTCCCTGACTCGACGAGTTCCACCTGGCATGAATCGCGGGGCCACCACGACTCAACTCGCCGAGTCTCAAGAACAACTCGGCGAGTTCCAACTTGACTCAGTCCACTAGTCAACCCTCTCCGACTCTCCCTGACTCACTGAGTCAACCCTTAACTCGGCAAGACCACTCGCAGAGTGGTTAAGCACAATCTTCATGCTACTCGTCGAGTCTGTTCTTCGGACTCGGCGAGTCCACACCATGCATGAACTCAAACTCACTCCTGAGGTCAGATCCGCTCCAAAAACCCATAGATCCAGTCCTTCCAAGCACATATACCATGTAAAGTTTCAATCTTGGTGCTCATGCAAAGGTCCAAAGGCCTTATTTGATGATGTGGTCCCTAGAATGCCATTCTAGGCTCATGGCCTCCATTAACACCCATAAAGCTCGAGGTAAAAGGGTCTCTGGACCTCTTTGGGTCCAGATCTAAAGTTCCAACACCAAAAGAGGCCAATTACTCCATGGATCTTCCCACAAAGAAACCCTAACTCTAAGATTTACACCAAGGACTGAGATAGGAACGAATGGTTACCTCAAATGAAGTCTCTGAGCTCAGCAATCACTAGATTAGCACCTCCTGTGGTCTCCTCTTGCCTTGATCCTCTTCTAAGAGCAAAAACACCCATAATTAGCCAAAGATCTTCCTCCTCTCTCTCACAAATTGCTCAAGGACTCTTTAGGGTTCTCTCTGGGGTTGGTGGCCGCAAATGACGGCCATAAGCCCTCTTAAATAGGTCTCATACCCCGGAAATTAGGGTTTCATTAAACAGCATGGACTCGCCGAGTCCAGACGCGAATCCGCGTCCATCCCGCGATCCTACTCGGCGAGTTTGAGCTCGAACTCGCCGAGTCCCCTCACAACTCACCAAAAATTACAAGAATAAATAATACCTGGAAATCCGGGCTGTTACAATAAATAGAAGGGGACCTGCGAGCCTTCTCGGGCAGAATTCAATATTTGCCATTTTTCACCCCTTTCTTCATCTTTTCTTCACCTTAACCTTCCCCGAAGCCCCGGTATTGATTGTAAACCCCGGAATACTCCATGAAATGCTCGTGAAGCTCGGAAAATTTATCTTTTCGGTTTCGAAGCCCGACTTTTGCAAAGCCTGATTTCTCAATAAAACTCCAGGTTTTATTAGAAACGATCATTTTAGGAAAGGAATTGTTGTCCAATTTTCATCAAAACAAGTGAGTGGGTAGTTACTTTCAATTTACACATAGATATGAAGTATTTACCTTGAAATACGTGTTATGCGTAAATATGTTAATTGTTTAATTAAGGTGACTGTTGAATTGATGTTTTATACAAGTTTTAAACTGTATATGCTTTTTATCTACAAAATATGTTGGGTAGAACATGGGTAGATGAAATAGTTGATGTGTGTTAAAAAGGTGAGAGGCCTCGATGTTGTTGTTGTTGTTACTGTTGTAGTCATCTAGCGGAGTATAGATGATGACCACAGACTTTTCTAGACGGTCCAGTGGAACACTAGCAGGTTCGCAACTTGTAGGTGTTGATGAATTAAATGTTCATTGGCGTACTCGATCCCCCTCATGGTTGCCTTTAGGAAATGTATGGCTGAGGAAATCCCTTAGCAGTAGTGTCCATCCTGATGATATTCCTTAGGCTAGGTCCCTTGTGATAGGTGTTTAGGGACGTAAAGTGAGGACAACGGGAATGAGTAATCAGGGTTATTGTTGATTGATGAACTTAATAAGTATATTATTAATGTGGGTTGAAAACCCTATATGCTCACCAGGCTCCCAAGCCTGACCCACTCAGTTTTATGATTACAGGTAGTGGACCCCGAGCATAGTTGGAGGACGATGAAAGGTTTTTGGATTATAGGCCAGTAGTTATAAATAACTGCTGAAAGGCTTATAGTGTCTTGTTTATGCTTTTGATCTGTATTGGAACATGACATCCCGAGGTTTTGGTATGAAATGAAACTATACATTTCTTAAAGAAGGTTCGGATAAACTTCTATCATGTTTTGTTTTGGGAACAAATTCCGCAACATCTTTTAAGAAGAATTATCTGATTTTATTTTGAAAAGCATAAATTAAAGCGATCTTTTTTGTCCGAGAAATTAGGGGATGTCACAGTTGGTATCAGAGCATTAGTTTAAGCGAATTAAGAAATTGTAGAATTTCTAGACTTGAACTTAGAATGCTAAGTGATGATTGTGAGATGAGTGTCTACCATATTTTAGACACGAGCACTAGTTTATTTTAGGGAAGATGCCTAAAATGCCCTTATGTGCTAAATGTTATGTGTTTGCCATGTGTGCCATTATTTGTTCGGATCTATGGTCTATTGCCGACCGGATCTGGAAACCTTATGTGTGTAGGATTCTAAGCGTATGATTACGAGATTAGAACTAACATGTAAACGTTTCGGAGTGATAAGGGAATTGACATGTCTAACAAGAATAAAGACCTAAATTCACCTTATTCGGTATATAGATTGAAATGGCAAGAACTCGGAGTGGAGCTGGAAATGCAAACAGAAACCAACAACCTCAACCTCAAGTGGTGGTAAAGGTGCCTATAGTAGGAGCTGCACCCGAACCCATCACCATGGCTGGAGTACCAACTATGATTCAGACCATGTTGGCTGAACAGAGGGAGAAATTGAGGCAAATGTTACTAAACAACAGGGATGAACCTTCAGTTCCTGTTGAACAACGTGAACTAAATGACGATCGATCCGAAGAAGGCAACAACAACAGATCGGTTGGTCATAGTGAACCACTTGTGGTTGGGAGGAATAACCACGAGGGTAGAGTGGAGAGAAATGGGTGAAAGTATAAGGACTTTATGACTTGCAAGCCATCGAACTTCACTGGAAAGGAAGATCCCGTTGGAGTAATGGACTGGATCTCGGAAATGGAGTTGGCTTTCATGACTTGTGATTGCCAAGGCAAGTTACAAACTACCTTTGCAGTACCTCAGTTTAGGGGTAGTGCTGCTCGTTGGTGGAGCACTTTGGGGAAAACCCTAAGCCCTAATGAGCCACTACAATTAACTTGGGTAGATTTCTTAGTGCACTTCAAGCGCAAGTACTGCTCGGCCCAAAACGTACTTGAGTTAGAAAATCAATTTCTAACGTTGTAGAAGGGGAGTATGACCATTGACCAATATACGAATAAATTCACAGACAAAATGGAGTTTGCTTTGCATATTGTCCCAGATGAGTTGGCAAAAATTGATAGGTACGCAAAGGGACTTCCATGGGAGTATGCGATGCCAGTACGTCAGACACTTACTTTGGAGGCAACTATCTGGGTTGCCAAGTCTGTTAAAGATATGATAAAAGGGAGAGCCAAAAGCAAGGTTGAAGTTGGCGAAAGAGAAAGTTTGAAGGAACTTCAGGTTCCAATAAAAAGAACAAATTCTCGAAGACTGGTTCGAGAAAGTTTGGAGGAGGATCCGAAGACAAGTGGTGTGACAAGTATAAGAAGAAACATGCTGCGAAGTGCAGCATGGAAGTCACTTGTTACAAATGTGGAAAGCCTAGGCATTTCAATAAGAACGTATGTTTTAGGTGCAATGAAGAACGGTATATTTTGAGGGATTGCCCGAAGAAGAAGGATGCAGTAAAACCCAATCTACCACCAAAGCCAAAGGCGAGAGCCTTTCAGATGACACTCGAAGTTGTGAAAGAAGAAGTCGATGTCGCTTCAGGTGCCTTTCTCGTAAACAAATTGCCTGCCCAAATTTTGTTTGATTCTGGAGCCAATTACTCCTTTATATCGCATGAATTTGGTAGAAAGCTAGCTTTGCCTGTAGATATGCTAGTTAATGTTATAATAGTCGAGATTGCTAGTGGCAAGTTCGTACCTGTTAGCCATCGTATGAAAAACATCCTCATTGACTTGGATGGGAATAAGTTCCACAAGGAATTATTGCATATCGAGTTAAATGTATTCGACATAGTTTTAGGAATGGATTCGCTTGGCGCCAACGATGCAGAAATATTATGTAGAAAGAAGATAGTAAAAGTAAACCCGCCAGGGAAAGAGTCGTTTATGGTGTATGGAGACATACGCAGAGTAAATTCTAGAATCATTTCCCTAATGAAAGCTAGAAAGTGTTTGGCCAAGGGATGTACATCATATCTAGCGTTCGTGATCGATGCTAAGATGGAAAATAAGGAGGTGCAGAATATTCCGGTGGTGTGTGATTATTCGGAAGTCTTTCACAAAGATCTTCCCGGATTTCCCCCTGATCGACAAGTAGAATTTCGTATCGACTTGTTACCAGGAATGACGCCGATAGCAAAAGTACCCTATCGATTAGGACCAACATAAATGAAAGAACTTATGACACAACTTCAGGAGTTAATGGACAAAGGTTTCATTCGACCTAGTTCATCACCCTGGGGAGCCCCTGTGTTATTTGTAAAGAAGAAAGACGAGAGCATGAGAATGTGCATCGATTACAGAGAGCTGAACAAAGTGACAATAAAGAACAAGTACCCATTGCCAAGGATCGACGACCTGTTTGACTAGTTACAGGGTTCAAGCTATTTCTCGAAGATCGATCTTAGGTCGGGATACCATCAACTAAAGGTGAGAGAGCAGGATATCGAAAAGACTGCGTTTAGATAAGATATGGACACTATGAATTTTTGGTTATGTCGTTCAGACTAACCAATTCCCCAGCAGCTTTCATGGATTTGATGAATAGGGTTTGTAAACCATTCCTAGATAAATCCGTGATAGTATTCATAGACGACATCTTGATTTATTCGAGAAGCAAGCAGGAGCATGAAAAGCATCTGCGTGAAGTGCTAGAAGTCCTAAAAAAAGGAGAAGATGCATGCAAAGTTCTCCAAATGTGAATTTTGGATTCAAGAAGTCCAATTTTTAGGTCATGTGGTTAATCAAGAAGGAATAATGGTTGACCCAGCAAAGATTGAAGTTGTGATGAAGTGGGAACAACCAAAAAGCCCTACGGAGATTCGAAGCTTTTTAGGATTAGCTGGATATTACCGAAGGTTTATCCAAGGCTTTTCTTCGATTGCTACTCCAATAACAGCTTTGACCCACAAAGGAGCGACTTATGCTTAGAATGAGAAGCATAAGGAAGCCTTTGAGAAGTTGAAGAAGAGATTGTGTGAAGCACCGATTCTTTCGTTGCCTGAAGGAGTTGATGACTTCGCAGTTTATAACGATACGTCTGGAGTTGGGTTAGGTTGTGTTCTGACCCAAAGGGATAAAGTAATAGCGTATGCATCGAGGCAATTGAAGGAACATGAAATGAACTACCCCACTCATGATTTGGAGTTGGCAGCGGTAGTATTTGCCTTAAAGATATGGAGGCATTATCTTTATGGCACAAAGTGTAAACTTTTCATTAATCATAAGAGTCTCCAATATCTCTTAAATCAGAAGGAATTGAACATGAGGCAACGACGCTGGCTAGATTTACTGAAGGACTACGACTGTGACATACTTTACCACCCTGGTAAAGCAAATGTGGTTGCTGATGCTCTCAGTCGGAAGGTAAACCTTGAAAAGAAAAGGCCAAGAGCGTTGAGAATTGAAGTTGTCTCAACAATTGTGGAAAGTATAAAGAAAGCTCAAGAGGAAGCTTTAGAGAAAAGTGATCGAAAGGAAGAACGTTTGGGCAAAACCTTAGTGTTCTGTACAAACAACCAAGGGTTGAAGGTATTCCAAGATAGGATTTGGGTACCTAAGACGGGTGGGGTAAGAGATCTTCTGATGGAAGAAGCTCACAAGACCATATACTTGATTCATCCCGGGAGTACAAAAATGTATAGGGATCTAAAACCCTATTATTGGTGGCCGACGATGAAGCTCGATGTTGCTAAGTATGTGGCCGAGTGTGTAACTTGTGCTAGGGTTAAGGCACAACATCAGAAACCGTATGGGAGTTTAGAACCTTTACCCGTACCCATGGGTAAATGGGAAGACGTCACCATGGATTTTGTGACTAAACTGCCCAAAACAACGGTCACGACATGATTTGGGTGGTCGTTGATCGCTACACTAAGAGTGCGCATTTCATAGCAGCCAAAGAGAAATGGTCTATGGATAAACTTGCGAATTCTTACGTGAAGGAAATTGTGAGGCTTCACGGTGTTCCACTAATGATTGTATCCGATCGTGACAGCCGTTTTACCTCAAGGTTTAGGAGGAGTCTACAAGAGGAGTTGGGTACTAAGTTGTGTTTGAGTACGGCTTACCATCTGCAAACCGATGGTCCGAGCGAACGAACGATTCAAACATTGGAGGATATGTTGAGAGCATGTACCCTAGAATTCCAAGGTAACCGGGATGAACACTTACGTCTAGTAGAACTCTCCTATAATAATAGTTTCCACTCAAGCATTAAGCTGGCACCTTATCACACTTTGTATGGGGAAAAGTGTCGAACGCCATCATGTTGGCTTGAAGTTGGAGAAAAGCAGTGTATGGGACCTGAAATAGTCCATGAGACTGCTGAAAAATTAAAAGTGATAAGGGAAAGGACGTTAGCTACTTAAGATCGCAAAAGAGTTATGCTGACAAGAAAAGACAACCGAGAACCTTTGAAGTTGGAGATTCGGTTTTACTTAAAGTCTCGTCGTGGAAGGGACTTATAAGATTTGGGAAACGAGGAAAGTTGAGTCCAAGGTTTATTGGACCGTTCAAAGTTCTTCAGAAGATCGGGAATCAAGCTTACAAGCTAGAGTTACCGGAAGAACTGGAGGGTATTCATAACACCTTTCATGTGTGTTACTTGAGAAAGTTCACGGGAGATGTGCCCGACATAATTCCGATTTCTGAGTTAAGGTTGGATGAAAACAAGAGGTTGATCGAAGAACCTGAGGCAATCGTTGACCGTAAGACTATGAAGTTGCGACGCAAGATGGTTGATTTAGTGCTTGTGCGTTGGAAACATACGAATGGACCAAATCTCACTTAGGAAACGGAGAGTGACATGATGAGTCGCTACCCACAGTTGTTTCGTGATATGTGATTCCGGGACGGAATCATCCTAAAGGGGAGAGAATTGTAACACTCGTGTTTCTAGCCTAGGCATTTATACTGAGTTGATAGTCTAGGTTAACCTTTGTAACTCATTTTGATGAAATGAAAAGGAATTATGTGTTTTCTGCTTAATTATTAGGGCTCAATTAATTAAGAATAAAAATAAGCGTCAAAATTAAAGTGTGAGATAAGCCCGATATCTTTACATAAAGTTGTAGTGGTCGAAACAAGGATTACGGGGATATAAAGAATACCAAAATCCGAGTTATAACGAAAAAGTTATGACCTGTCGAAGTTTCGCGACAAAACCGGCACGGTGCTGAATGTCGTAAAAATTGAGTTTTTGATAAACTACTTTTTAGCCTTAGTAATCTAAACGAAAGTCGTAGTATTCGTCAAACCGAGAAGTTCGATAAAAAGAACGCACAAATCTGACTTCGTATGAGGAAGTTATGATTTTTCGAAGTTTCAGCTTAGCAGTAGACAGCTAAAAACTCGAATTTTAGAATGAGCGATTTTTAACCGACACAACCTAAACGAGAATTGAAGGTCTCGTCATTTGTAGCACAACAGTAAAAAGTCTAACGAAAACGGACGTCGGAAGAAGAAGTTATGAAGTTTTAACGGATTTCCTGTCCCGGTCTGTTAAAAATAATAATATAAAATTTAAAGTCAAAATTAGCCGACAATGTCTAAATGGAAGTTGTAGAGCGTAATTTTAGCTACGCGTGCATATAAAGAACGTCAAAAACGGAGCTCGTATGCGAAAGTTATGGATTTTAGAAGTTTTGGCGCGAAAACCGAGAAAATTTGCATAGTCACATTTTGCCACGTCACATTCACTGAAAGAGTGCCACGTGTCCTGTTGAGTCACCAAGCTGCTGAGTCACCAAGCCCCTGAGTCACCGAAGCTGCTGAGTCATGCGAAGCCACATGTCAGATTCTGATTTGACCGAAGGGAGGTCCAATCCAAGGCTCGCATATGGACCGAACCTCGCATGTGCTCCAGTAGACCGCGGTCCAATCAGAAGCTGCCACTGAGTCCCTCGCACCTGTGGACCCCACCACCGAAGCCGACTTCGGACCCTATAAATAGAAGGGGACCTGCGAGCCTTCTCGGGCAGAATTCAATATTTGCCATTTTTCACCCCTTTCTTCATCTTTTCTTCACCTTAACCTTCCCCGAAGCCCCGATATCGATTGTAAACCCCTGAATACTCCACGAAGTGCCCGTGAAGCCCAGAAAATTTATCTTTTCAGTTTCGAAGCCTGACTTTTGCAGAGCCCGGTTTCACAATAAAACTCCTGGTTTTATTAGAAACGATCGTTTTAGGAAATGAATTGTTGTTCGATTTTCATTAAAACAAGTGAGTGTGTAGTTACTTTCAATTTACATATAGATATGAAGTATTTACCTTGAAATATGTGTTATGTGTAAATATGTTAATTGTTTAATTGAGGTGACTATTGAATTGATGTTTTATACAAGTTTTAAACTGTATATGCTTTTTATCTACAAAATATGTTGGGTAGAACATGGGTAGATGAAATAGTTTATGTGTGTTAAAAAGGTGAGAGGCCTCGTTGTTGTTGTTGTTGTATTTATCTAGTGGAGTATAGATGACTACCACAGACTTTTCTAGACAGTCCAGTGGAACACTAGCAGGTTCGTAACTTGTAGGTGTTGATGAATTAAATGTTCATTGGCGTACTCCATCCCCCTCATGGTTGCCTTTAGGACATGTATGGCTGAGGAAACCCGTTAGAAGTAGTGTCTATCCCAATGATATTCCTTAGGCTAGGTCCCTTGTGATAGGTGTTTAGGGACGTAAAGTGAGGACAACGGGAATGGGTAATCAGGGTTATTGTTGATTGGTGAACTTAATAAGTATATTATTAATGTGGGTTGAAAACCCTATATGCTCACCAGGCTCCCAAGCCTGACCCACTCAGGTTTATGATTACAGGTAGTGGAACCCGAGCATAGTTGGAGGACGATGAGAGATTTTTGGATTATAGGCCAGTAGTTGTAAATAACTGTTGAAAGGCTTATAATGTCTTGTTTATGCTTTTGATCTGTATTGGAACATGACATCCTAAGGTTTTGATATGAAATGAAACTATACATTTCTTATAGAAGGTTTCGATAAACTTCTATCATATTTTGTTTTGGGAACAAATTCCGCAGCATCTTTTAAGAAGAATTGTCTGATTTTATTTTAAAAGGCATAAATTAAATCGGCCTTTTCTGGCCGAGAAATTAGGGGATGTCACAATATACGTTCAATAATTGGCTTGAAGGGCAAGGAAAACAATACTAAAAAGGAAAGTTTTCAAAACAACAGATAAAGACTGGCATTTGACAAGTTTGTGAATGAGTCTTCTACTGGTAGTTCATCATCTCATGATTCGCAAGTTCCAGTACAAAAGTGGAAACTAGTTGTGAAAGTTGCGAATGTTGTGAAGGATGAGGTAAAAGTCAATGGAAATCCAAAACTATCGAAAAACTATGTTTCAGTATCTAGATTTGATGATGTTGATTTAATTGATAATGTCATAGAAAAAGTGAAAACGTGGTTTTTAAATTCAAAGAATTTGTTCAGTGCTACTAATGAAGCACCCAACAAATCTTGGGTTCCTAAATTCTTTCATTAAATGCCGGTGATATGTGACGAGCAATATGATGCGAAACGGTATATTGATAGTCGTTGTTCTCGTCACATGACTAGAAGAAAGGAAAACTTGCGAGATTATAGAAGCTTGGAAAATGCTGGAGTAGTCAAATTTGGAAATAATCACAAGTATTAAGTGAAAGGCTATGGAAAAGTCACAAATGGACAATTCACAGTTAACAGGGTTGCTTATGTCGAAGGTCTTCAACATAACTTGATTAGAGTTTCGCAACTTGTTATGGGTACTGGAAATCAGGTTGTGTTCAATGAAGAAGGAAGTATCATTTCAAAAGTAGAGACAAATGAAGTACTTCATAAATCCAAAAGATATGGAGACATGTTCACACTAGACATCAAACCGATTGTGGGCAAACCTGCAGTGTGTCTATTGACGAAGGCTTCTAATGATGTTAGCTGGCTTTGGCATAGAAGATTGTCGCATTTGAACTTTCGCAATATTAACAAGCTTGTCACTAAAGATTTAGTTCAAGGTTTACCTATACTAAAATTTGACAATGATACTTTGTGTGCAGCTTACGAACAAGGAAAACAACATAGAAAAGGTCATCCAATTGTGATAGGTTCAAAAATCGTGGAACCATTGGAACTACTTCACATTGACTTATTTGGACCGTCGACTGTTGCTACAATCAATAAAAAGCGGTACATTTTAGTTATTGTTGATGATTTTTCTCGATTTACATGGGTATTCTTTCTCAGGTTAAAATCTGAAGTTGCTCAGACGATGATTGATTTTATCAAAATGATTGAGATGAGTCTTCAAAAGAATGTTCGCAGAATTAAAAGTGACAATGGTTCTGAGTTTAAAAATCAAACGTTGGATTCATTTCTTTCAGCCAAAGGCATTTCGCATAATTTCTCATCCCCATACACTCCACAACAAAATGGTGTTGTTGAAAGAAGAAATAGGTCTCTATGCGAAGCAGCAAGGACCATGCTAACATATGCGAACTTACCTCAATATCTTTGGGCTGAAGCTCTGTCAACTACATGTTTTACTCAGAATCGTTCTTTCATTCATCGAAGATTCACTATCACTCCATATGAAATACTCAACAATCAAAAACCTAATGTAAAATTTCTCCATGTTTTTGGTTGCAGGTGTTTTATAATGAATCTAAAAGATAATTTGACCAAGTTTCAAGCAAAACCTAATGTAAAATTTCTCCATGTTTTTGGTTGCAGGCATATTCTTAGGATATTCACAAAATTCAGTTGCATAAAGGGTGTTAAACAAGCGAACAAGAAAAGTTGAAGAAACTTTCAACTTAACCTTCGATGATTACTATCTTAAACAAACGGATAGGAAATTTGAAAATAAATCAATTCTTGTTGATTCAGATACTCAAATTGAAAATTCAGATATCAATAATTTTGATTATGACTTAATTTTCGGAACTCCTGACAGGGCAATTGATGCGGAAGTTCATGCTCTTGATAATCAAACATCAAAATCCTCAAAACATACTGATGATTCAACAATAACTACAAAGTCAAAATCTTGCGAAAGTGTGCCTGAAGTTCGTATGGAGGGGGAGCATACGATCACAAATGTACATAGAGAGCAAACTTTCGAGGGGGAGAATGAAACTATGAATCATCAAGTTGAGGGGGAGCATTCACAATTTCAACAGGAACATCATTTTGAGGGGGAGCATCAAGATGAACATCATGTTGAGGGGGAGCATGATGAAACAGAGACAATTAATCTTGATGAATTTCATGAATTAAATGATAATTTTTCTGTTGCGGGATCTGAAAATGAAGATATGTATGAAGATGCACCATTGGAATTCAATCCTGATTTTCCTCCACTTGAGAAATGGACAAGGAATCATCCCAAAGAACAGGTGATTGCGAATCCACAAGATGGTGTGTTGACAAGAGCTCAAATTCGTGCGAAAAATGAGGTACTGAATGCGAACCAAGAATTTTGTATGTTTGATGTTTTTATTTCGAAAATAGAGCCAAAAACAGTAAAGAATGCTATGGAACACTCAGATTGGGTTGTTGCTATGCAATCTGAACTGGCTGAGTTGAAAGAAACAAGGTTTGGAGATTAATTCCTAAACCTCCAGATGTTTCGATTGTCGGATTAAAATGGATTTTCAAAAATAAAACCGACAAAGATGGCAATATTATTCGAAATAAAGCTAGACTAGTAGTTAAAGACTATTCGCAACAAGAAGGGATAGACTATGAAGAAACATTTGCTCCTGCCGCAAGACTCGAAGTAGTTCGCATATTTTTAGCTTATGCAGCTCACAAAGACTTCGATGTTTTTCAAATGGATGTTAAGTGTGCATCCTTAAATGGAGAACTGGAAGAAACAATTTATGTTGAACAAGCACCACGATTTATAAATGTGGAACATCCTGATCATGTCTACATACTAGACAAAGCAGTTTATGGGTTAAAACAAGCACCAAGAGCCTGGTACGCAACACTTACAAATTTTTTGAAGCAATCTAAATTTAAACAAGGATCAGTTGACCCCACATTATTTTGCAAGAAAGTTGGGAATCATCTTATGCTTGTTCAAATTTATGTTGATGATATTATTTTTGGCACAACTGACCCAGCATTGTCTACTGAATTTGAAAATCTCATGAAGAGTCAATTTGAAATGAGCATGATGGGAAAAATTAATAACTTTCTTGGTTTAAATATAAGACAAAAAAAGGATTGAATTTTAATCAACCAAGAAAAATATACAAAGAGTCTGCTCGAAAAGTTTGGAATGACAAACAGCATGAAGTTGAGAGCACCAATGGCAGTGGGAACAAGACTAACTCCTTCATTAGATACTCCTGCAGTTGATTTAACTCTTTATCGAAGCATGATAGGGTCTTTATTGTACTTAACTGCAAGCAGACCTGATATTATGTTTTTGGTATGTCGGTATGTAATTGTGCTAGGTATCAAGCAAATCCCAAAGAACCTCATTTAACTACAGTGAAAAATATTTTTCGCTATCTTAAGGGGAAAATTTCGTTAGGACTTTGGTATCCTTCAAAATCGGGATTCTTCATTCAAGCCTTTTTCAGATTCTGATCTAGGAGGATGTACTTTGGATAGAAAAAGTACAAGTGGTGGTTGTCAACTATTAGATGGGAAATTGGTGAGTTTGCAGTCGAAGAAGCAAACTTGTGTTGCTATTTTAACTGCTGAAGCTGAATACATTTCAGCTGCTGCTTGCACTTCGCAAATCATTTGGATTCAGAGTCAACTTCGTGATTATGCTATAAATATGAAAAATATTCCCTTGTATTGTGATTCTCAAAGTGCAATTCGTATTTGTCATAATCCAGTAAAACACTTAAAGACAAAACACATTGCTCTTCGATATCATTTTATCAAAGATCATGTGGAAGATGGGAATATTGAAGTTCATTTTGTGAAAACCACTGAACAACTTGCTGATATTTTTACTAAACCTCTTGATGAAAAATCATTTGTGAGAATTTTAGCAGGTTTAGGGATGATAGATGCGAATTCAGTGTCAAAATCTATCACTCAAGAATGAAAGGTTCATTCAGCAGCTCTGATTCAGAATCATTCAGAAGTTATTGTGCGTTAAGTGGCTTCGCATTCGCACATTTGGTAACTGAGGTTCAATTTAATATTGTTCTTTTCTGCTTTGCGAAAAACACGAAAAATCAAAAATATTTTCATTTGTTTGTCTATTTTTGAAAATTTCAAAAACAACAAAAAGATTTTTTTTTTGTCTTTAATTTTTGAAAAATACAAAATCACAAAAATATTTTTCTTTTTAACTTTGTTCTTCAAGTTTTATGTGATTTTAGTTTTAGTCAAGTGCAAAATGCGAAGAGGTCATGCTTATATGGGAAGGTATCATTTCTTTCAACTATGTACTAGTTAGGATGTCCCTAGAAGCATGTTGCAGCATGTTGACCCAAGCCTCATATCACTCTATGTGTGAGAAACGAAAGCCTTAATGAAATTATCTTATGAAAATTTCTTCCCAATCAGGCTTGTAGTCGCATTAGTCAAAAGAGCTACCTTACTCTTCTCATATGAGTAAAGAGTTTTCTGTTTGGTCCACAAACAACAGAGGTACATTCGATCTTATAACCAATCTTTTTCATCATAAAATTTCTTAACACCATGCACACACAAAGACACATGTCCAAGAGGTCACTTGATCAAACCAATCGTGATTTAGACATGTCACCATTCTGTGTTAATGATCTTGTTTTATGAGTTCGTGAATCAAGTGAAACCCAAAAACTTCGCAAGTTAAGGAATTAACGGGGAACTATGTTCCAGATTTCTACGAAACACTTGTTTCTGTACCTGATATTTCATATACTCCAAATTATATTCATTCTTATGAGTGATCCTGATCAAATTTTAGAAGCCCACGAAGTTTGTTTCCTAGCAGGGTCCAGCACTTAAATTTTTTTTCTGAATATAATTTCTATGTGAGTATATATCTGAAATCCTTGTCACTTTTCAAAAATAATCCAAAGCAATCTTGTTCCTGAACACATTGTTCACACAAGTAATTTCTGTTACAATTACTCACCTTATGTTTAGGATGATATGTAACGAAATTCGCAAACCACCATATTAAGCCTATCAAAGAAGCCCTTCGATACTTCTCTATAAGTATTCGATTGTATGTCACGGGAAAATGCGAAAGCAGTTCATTACCTATCTTGGTAATTAATGAAGTAACCTTTGCCCGGGGTTTTACTGCTTTGTGTCAATAAATTTTGACATCACAGAATTCCAAAAAAAAATTTAATTTGCTTCTTATCTCATTTCTTTGAATCACATGCACTCACGAAATCCTTGAGGTTCTAAGTAATACCAACTTAGGCTGATAATTTCACAAGTATGGCAAATGACTTCGTTTAAAATCCCATGAACGAAAGAGCCCATCCTCGATACCGAAGGGTCCTTATTCACACAACTGTACTCATGGACAGTTTCCAGTAACCGTTGGCCCTAGTTTCAAGGCACTTTATGGGGCATGATCATTACAACGAATATTTTTTGCACGTTTCCTGAAACACGTAGCCTACTCTATTTTTGGAAACGATTCGTCTTTGGGATTAACTTATAAAAGGGATAATCTTTTCTGAGAATCATTACGCGATTCAAAATTCTCAGACGAACAAAAAGCCCTAATTTTCCTCTCAAAAATTTTTTCAGATTAATAATGGCTGCTACTCAATCGAACACAGAAGAAGTTCTTTCACAGTCCCTAATGAAGATTCAAAGCACCAATTTCCAAGTTGATCCAAAAGTCTCATCTTACCCAGACGAATTGAAGATGTTGATCGTTGCACTGAATAGATCAGCATTGTCAACTGCTATGTTCAGTTCTTTCCCAGTTCCTATGACTTGGTTGTCAATGGCGGCATCGACTGCGTCTTACAACTATGCAACAGATGTGATCACCTTCAACCTGGTGAATAATAAGAGGGTTCGTCTTACCAAGAACATGTTCATCGACTTCTTGAACATTCCTCATAACCCACCGTTCTTCAAGCCAACCAATTCACAAATTATCTTCATGTTCAATGAGATGGGTCATCAACCCACTCTTGAAAAGATAAGTGATTTCAGGAAATCAAGTTTACCCTACATTGGAACTTTTTGTTTTGAATATTTCTACGATGCTTGACCGGAAGGAGTGCTGGTCTAGACAGGGGAAGAATGGAGGTTTATGCAATGGTTATGGGACTTTACTACGATCTCGGTGTTGATTATGGAACTCAACTTTGGAAGGAGTGCAACAAAAGCTTAGAACATACCAGTGTTGATAAGGGGATTTCTTGCACAAGGTACTGGAGTTTGATATTGGAGAAGGTATATGTGAAAGAAGGAATTCAAGTTCCTGAAGGAGAAGATGTTGCAGAGTTTTCATTGTACCAGTTTCCCAAAGCTGTTGAAGATGGTGAGAATATCTTCACAAGTGTTGCAAGAATTCCTGATGCAATGCTTCGCAAAGTGTCTTCTACTCACAAGGTGTTAGTTCGATACATGAAGACTTTTGATCCTAATGCACGAACTGGCGTGTTACTTGAAGTCAGTGGTGAGTCATCTAAGAAGAAGAAGAAGACTAAAAAGGAGGAAAAACACGAATCCAAAAGTATCAAAGGCTGAAGAGGTTGAGAAAGTTGAGTCTTTTACCAAACCTGCGAAAGAGATCATACCGACTAACTCAGGGGTCCTAAAGAAGCTTCACAAGCTGTCACAAAAGAAGACTGTTTCTCCTACTATTCGCAAAACTGAGGTGAGTAGTAAGGGGGATGTGTTTAGAGACATTCTGGCTCCTGTTTCTCCTGGTTCAAAGAAAAGAAGAGCTCAAGAAGTTGCGAAGCATATTACTCAGAAGCTGTACAATAAAAGAAAGATGATCATTCAAAATGAGTCATCAGATGATGAAGTGGTTCCTGAGATTCCACCTATTTCAATGGTAAACACCTCTATTCCCATTACTTCGCAAATTTCAACCACAACAACCATTCCACTCGAAGTAGTCACTACCAAATCAGTTCATGAGGTGGTACCTACTTCTGATATGGATGTTAACGTATCTAATACGGCGACACCTATCATGAGTGTTGAGCCAACAATGCCAATCATTTTATCTACTTCATTACCCATCTCATCTGAGCCTTTCTCTACTTCATTACCACCATTCAATCTTCTGAATACACATATAACCACATCATCAATTTTTGATCATCCTTTACAAAATCCCTTCACAACGTTGTTTCTTACACAATCCCTTGAAACAACACAACTTATATCTTCGCAAGCTCAGTCTGATGAAGACACCGAAGGAGGAGGTTTTGGAGGAGCATTTGAATCTTTACATTTTGATTCAGAGGAGGAGGAATTTCCGGATCATATGCTTATGTGAGGTAAGCAATTTAAAATCCTGAATCGAAAGTTGAATGCAATTATTCAATCACAAGCTGATTCTGGTACAAAGTCATCTATATCGGGTTTGGAGGTTGAATCCATGATCAAAGCTACAGAGAAACGTATAACTGCCAAAGTTAATGATTCAGATAAGAATAATGAGCTTCGCATTCAAGCTCAAGGAAAATCTTTTGATGGCGTTATAAAAGATTTGCAACTTGTTACAAAAGAACGACATGTTCTTTTTGTACAAGATGTGAAGAAGGTCAGGGAAGATGTTAACTTCAAAATTGAGGAGTTAAAGAAATAAATTGCAAAGGAGCTTCAAGAGCTTAATTCGAAAAATTTGGATGTACAAAAACGTGTTGATATTGTTGCTGAAGCACTTAACAAGCTTGCTACTGATTATCAACCGTCTGCTCAAATTATCGAAGCCAAGCATCAAGAAAATAAGGAGTAGTTTTCAAAATTAATTCAGTTGGTGACTGAATTAAAAAGTTGTGTTTCGCAGCCTTCTCACCAATCCATTCTTACTCCGGAATTTTTAACACTTAAAGTTAACACTTTGGAGCAGGCAATTCAGAAGGCATTGGCCCCGATTACCAATTTTACTTCCGTTTTACCAAAGAATGTCCCACCTGTTTTCACAGGGGTGCAAGGGGGAGAAACAAAAGGAAGTATAGATGATGATACGAAAACTGTTGGAAAGATACATTCGAATCAACTTAAAACAACTTTTCCTGTACTCACGAAACCAATTCCTTCAACAACAGTAACAACAAAGCCAATTACAAAGCCAATTCTCAAAGGAATTACAATTGGTTCAACAGAAGGAGGGAGTTCAAGTGCGAAACCTCAAACAGTGAATACTAGGAAAGGCAAAGAGGTGTTTATTGAAAAGTCAAAAGAAGAAAAGAAAGCTGAGGTTGAAGCTGAAATGGAAAAACAAAGACAAATTCAGAGCATACTAAGGCAAAGAGCAAGTGATCCACCAACTTTGAACAAGGTTGATCCTGCGAAGTTGTATTCATTTGAAACCATTGAATCTAAAGTGTTGGGAAATCACTTGTACGAGTTTGAGAAAAAGCCTAGAAGAAGTTATGATGTTGCAAATTCAGACAGATGCCAACTTGATTTTCCAATAAACAAAATGATGTTTATTACGGCACAGTACAAGATCAGTGAAAATTTTGAAAATGCTGATGAATACACTTACTTGAAGATCATATTTCATGTTGTACTTGCGAAGGATCAAGAGGAAGTTTGGTCTTTAATGAAAATCAAGAAAGATCTAACAATCAAGAAGGATGTAATGTTTGAGAACATGCTTCAAAACTTTCGATATTTCATGGTAAGTGCAGATAACAAGGCATTTGATTTTACCATTACTGATTTTCCCTTGATGAATCTAAATGATCTCATTCAAGTGACATTTATCCTTAAAGACATGGAAGAAAACAAGCTAAAAGGATATGATACTGATGTGTTCAGATTTGGTTTCGCACATATCAAGATATTCATAGATAACTACTATGATTGCTTGGCATTGACTGATGAAGAACTTGCATCAGGCCTTGGTAGAAAAGTTACAGTCTCTTGGGAATCAACTTTGCCTCAAACGGAATTAAAGAAGTATGCAGATGGAGAAATATGCCTTAAACCTTTTGGCATGGTCTTCGCAAGCAAAGATATGAAGGGGAAGCCTAAGAGGTTTTTGTTTAAAGTCTCAGAGATAGAAAGATACACCACTTCGCAATATACGAATTTCATTGTTCGTATTAATAATTGCACGAAGAATAATGAAGGAGACAGGAAGGAGCTTAAAAAGATCATCACTTGGTATTCAGAAATTCGAAGAACAATGCACTCAGTTGTTCAGAATCTCACAAACTGAATAGCTTCGACTGTTTATAAAGGGGGAGAATGTAGAGTCTAGATATTGTAAAAGTCGAAGTGTTTGTTTTCTTTAGTTTCGCATGTTAGTTATTTTACTAAGTCTTCATTTGTGCGAAGCGTATAGTTCAAGACTTAGTATATTTTTGTACACTCAGGTTTCCTATAAATAGGAACTGAGGATAGGAGTAGAGGCATCGAATACACGAGTGATTCATTAGTCATTCGCATGTTCTCTCTGCTTAGTTTGTAATCAGTTTCTTCATCAATATAAGATCTGATTAATATTTACTATTTGTGTTCTTCTTTTCATTCATATAATCATGATTGCTTTCTAAATCTCGATAACAATTCTCTTCACGGTCCTGTATTGTTGGGTCCTGCCGTGCCAAGTCCTACTGTACTGGTTGCTATCCTTCCTGGAACAGGAACACTCTTCCTCGTCGTCCTCCGAATACGAAGCCCATAAAGTGGTGGTTGTGGCAACACCGATGTAGGCGATGGCTCGCGTTGCTGACGCAGGGTGTTGTCATTGTTGATCTCCACCAAGTTTCTTGTATCTTCCGTGTCTTCTGAGGGGTCTTCCACCACCGAGGCAGGGGGATCACGTTGAGGGATAACAATGATGTAGTCGGACTCATCAGCTGAGGCGGTAGCGTGAGAAGATGACGATGTCGACATAGTGGACTGAGACATAGATTCAATGAGATATGAAATAAATGACAATGCATGCCTATAATATGCAATGCTTACACACACCAAAATTAACCTTTTTGAATTTTTGAAATAAAGTTTTCTCAAAAATTTTGTTCAACATATTCCCATTATAATTAGCTCAAGCTTTGTATAAATCTTTCCTTAATTAAACATAGGTGATCAGGCTATGTTTAATTGAGGTCCAACGATACAATTCCCGACCTAATTATATTAGTAATATGTTTGATGTAAAAAGAATTTTTATAAGTTTTGGTTATAGGTTGTGTTTTCTTAAAGGAAAACTGATGTTCTCTATAACTTTTGCTCTGATACCACTTCTGTCACACCCCGCTAAAGCGGAAACGCAAGATATGACAGCGATAACGGTTTCATTGCAAAAGATAAAGATACATCACCATAGCAATATTTAAAAGTTTACAACCCATAGCTTAAACAAAACAAAGTACAAGTTTTCCCAAAATAACATTGTTCAAAATATAACTTCATAAAATAACTTCCACACGATGCAGCATGCTCTATGATGATGAATCTTTATATCCACTTACTAATTATTTCCTGAAAAAGCATGTAAAACGAGCGTCAACTATGAAAATAGTTGGTGAGTTCACAAGTTTATAAAATCAAGATTTGGAATAAGGCTTTTCATAAATACAAGTACATTGCTTTAATGAGAAACAAGTTGATTGCTATTATTGATAACAAGTTTATTGCTATAACGAGAAACGAGTTTGTATGTGTATGAGCAAACAATGAGTCTCAACCAAACCTATGAATAAAGCCCTATCAAGATCTATCCTTATCGTTCCATAGATGAATATGGTATCATGCACTCCAGCAATAGGGCGAGTGAGGAGTTGTCAATTCCTAATAGCGCTATCCATAATGACCACTGGCTCAAAGAGCTAATGGTTAGATATAAGGGAAGGACCTTAGTACGACAAGTTCTCATGTTCCATGTTGCATAGACATACATAGAGAGACATAGCAATACAGTAGCAATCATTTTTGATACAAATCAATTTAAATACAACATGCAAATAATAGCTTTTCTGGACATGCTTTTCCACCCCAAAACATAAAAACTGAAAATAGGGGAGTGCGTGAATACTCACAATGTTTCGAGTAGGTACAAGTGGTGCCTCGGAATACACCAACGTCTTAATACCGGGATCCTACGACATCAAACACACACTAGTGAGTTTCCATGTCGAAATCTAATGCTAATATTCTAAACTCTACATATAGAGAAATACCAAATTTATGTTCTAATACCGGTTTTATATTAATTGGTTACAATTTTTCTGAAATGATGAAATTCTATAAGTCATATGATTAATACTATTTGGGATATTAATTTTCTAGATTTAGTAATATAAATTTGAGGGTATTTCAACACATTTAAAGGTGTTTTAAATTCCTAAAAATGTAAAATATTATCAAACAGTTTCCAAAAATTGTCAAACCTTGCATTTTCATTCTAAAAACAGTAGAGGTCTTCTAGAAAATTTCCCTTGAATTTTTGATATGGTTAACTATTTTTTCCAAATTTCTAATCCTTCATAAAAACATAAATTCAGTAAAAATAGCATCCAAAGGATAAAAATTCTCAAACTTTTTATATTCCTATTATTACACATTACTAAGCTAGGAAAAATATAAAAATGGATTTCCATGCTGTTTAACCCAATTTTATGGTTTTTGAGCATTTATTCCAATAAAAATTGAAATAAATAGAAAACAGTTTCCAAAATTATCCAAACTTTTTATTTTACTGTTTTTGTACATATAGAAGCTGGGAAAAATATAAAAGATATTTTTCAGTTGGTCGTTCTTTTTTTCTTTGTTTTTATCCCCATAAATAATCATTAATTGAAGAATAAATAATAAACAGTTAAAGTAAATACCAAAAATTTTTGTAACATCATTACAGTGTAAGTAATCTGGGAAAAATACCAAAGGTGGTTTTCATATTGTAGAATCCGGTTTTGGGTATTTAAGTGTATTTAAGTGTATTTAAGTGTATTTAACCTTAGAAAATAGGAGAAAAATAGTATACAGAAGAGAAAAATCATCAAAATCTTTAGGCCATTATGGATTTTGGATGATCAGAACTAGTTTTTCTATTTTTAGGCCATTATAATTACTAAAATTGGGGAAAATAGACAGGCATGATGAAAAATTCTGAAATTATTTTTCTGAGTCTCCCACCGCAGGTAAGAGCTGCTAAAATTCTTAGATACAATTTTTACACTTTCTAAAGTGGTTTTGTGATTTATTGGACCCAAACAAAAAGAAAATCAAAAGTCATACTAAACACAAAGATAAAACGATGAAACTTAATGAGAGGTCATTATTCACCATAGGGGTCATCCACGAATTTATTCAGGATTTATAGACTTCTGAAAGTATTTTATGTGATTTATGCCCTTGTCTTCTTGTAACAATTTTAATAAATCAAGGAAATGATAAAACTCTTGGGATTTTCCAGATATTAATATTATCTTAATGGGAATCTGGAAAATTTTTATTTCTAACAGAAAATACCTTTTAGATATTTTTATAAATAAAATCATTTACATTCACTATTAACAATGTACTTTGATCATCAAGCTCTTTAGCTTGGTGTTCATCACATTCATCACGGTTTGAAGACCATGCATGGACATATGTTGGTCATAGTGATGTTTTTAAAGGAAATACTTGAATTCATCAGGTGTATGAACCTTTAAAACTTGTAAAAATCCGAACTTTAGTGTTTGACATAGGTTTTGGTCCTTGGATTTCACCATTAAACAACATGCATGTTGTTCTTGGGTGAAACCCTACCACCATCATCATCAAACTCGAAATTCATGACCATGTTCATGAATGTTCATAAAGAATGGTGTAGAAGGAAGAGAAGTACAAGAAACCCCTTTAAAACAAGAAGGAAAAGTAAGGGAGGGTGAAAGATTTTCGTGAATACATTGAAGAATAGCCTTAGAAGATGAAGATTTGAGTGTGGAGAGGTGTTCTTGACTGAATATTTTTGTGAGTTTAGAGAGAGAGGAGGAGAGTTTGAGAGTTGAAAGGGTGGAGTGTGAGAGAGAGTGAAGAGAGAAGTGGAAGAGTGGGGATTGTGTTTTAATGATTGAAGTTTTGGGAAGAGAGAGGGCATGGGGGAGAGGGTGGCCGGATTTTTGAGTGTATTAAAGGCCCTCTCTCTCCTAATTTAAATTAAATACATTGCCCTCATTAATTTTTATAAAAACCTTAATTTTATAAAAGTGTTTCTTTAAGCAATTCTTGATTTATTTAAAAATCTTGTTTTTAACTAATAAATTATGATTAATGTATGATGATTTAAATTTCTATTTCATTGATTATAATCCATAATTTGATTAATAAAAATTTTATATTAGGAAGTTTATAGCAAATTTTATAAAGTTTTTAAGCTTTAAAGTTTATAAACTTGGATTTTTGAGCTCTTTAGAATTTTTGGAACATTGTTTGATATTCACCATCATATTGGAATGAAATTAGAATATTTTAATTAATTATTATTTTTTTATACCCTTTTTCAATTGTAACAAAGTTTGAAGTTTCATTCTAATTATGGTATTGGCATTTCCTATTGTAGTTAAACAACTTACTAGAATCGTAAGACTCAAGTATATTAGTCCTAGATCTTAGTTGGATCCTAGTTTATGCAAGATTTTGACCTAATTTATACTACTAGGCCATGGCATGTTGTGCATGAATGGTTTTTATAAAGATGCATGAGTCCGAGAATGACCTGAATTGACAGTTGTCACAACCAAAGAAAGAGTGGCTACCCTGTAATGAGTATAAGAAGGTTAAAGAGGAGAAGTACAAGCAATAAGGTCACGAGTATTATAAAAAGGAGCAACTAGCTCCTAAAAAGAAGAATGAGTTTGAAGCATTGCTCGCTCAATTTGCATCCACATCTGAAAAGAGACACGATGAAACTGATATTGTTCTCTGAAATCAGCAACCCTTGATCTGTAACATCGAGTAACAAATAAGAAAACTTTTGAGTCAGTTCAACGGGCGCTTACTGGGAAATATTCCTAGAACTACGTAAACCAATCCAAAAGCTCACGTCAATGCCATCACATCAAGGAGTGGTAAAATTATCAACCCTTTAAATCCTCTTACTACAATGGTTTATCTCATGCGTAGCTATCGGAGAAGAAAACAACAAAGAAAAGGCCACTGCCCAACAGCCACGATGTGGTGACCACGGGCCCACGGTGTGGCTATTGGAGAAAGAAAATAAAACCGCTCCATTAAAAGCGTATCATCCACCTCTCCCGTATCCGAGACGGGCTAAGAATGATAAACAAGTTGAGGACAAAAAAAAGTTTATGGAACACATCAAGGCTTTACAAATCAATATCATGTTCATTAAATTCATTGCAAAAATGCCAAAATATGCCAAGTTCCTAAAAGATTTTGTTATAAACCGAAAGAAGAAGGAAGAAGCATCAAAATTTATATTAACCAAGAATTGCT
Source organism: Lactuca sativa (assembly GCF_002870075.4). Taxonomy (NCBI): domain Eukaryota; kingdom Viridiplantae; phylum Streptophyta; class Magnoliopsida; order Asterales; family Asteraceae; genus Lactuca; species Lactuca sativa. The sequence continues at coordinate 193,403,756 of NC_056625.2, forward strand.
CAACAACTATGCTCAACAAGTTTCTAAAGAAGATGGGAGATCCAGGAAGTTTGACACTTCCTTGTTAAGTCGAGAATCATGCAACTAGTCATGCTCTTGCCTATTCATGGAGCTAATGTGAATTTGATGCCATACTCATTTTACAAAAAGTTGAATCTCCCGGAGCCAAGGCCAATACACATGGAAATTCATCTAGCTAACAAGACAATGACATTTCTAAGAGGTATTTGTGAAGATCTTTTTATTAAGATTAATAACTTTGTGTTTCCCACAAATTTCGTAGTACTTGACATGGGGGAGGACAATCAAGTCTATATTATTCTTGGAAGACTATTTCTAAGCACCATGCGGGCTCTTATGGACAATAGAGAATTAAAGCTAACACTTCGGGTTGGAGAAGATGCAATAAATTTGGTGTTGATAGTGAAATGAAGCATTCAAAGATTAGTGATGACATGGTTTTTCTGATAAAACATTCGACTCATTCATAGACAACAGAGATGCAATAATGGAAGGAGAATGAGCTAGAAAGTTACATGACTATGAAGGAGGATGATTTTGATGTCGAACATGACCTTAAAGAACTGGAAAGGCTACTAGAAGAAAGCAATTTTGAAGAAAAGAAAAGACTTTCTAAAGAAGCCCCACAGCATGGCCAAAATAGTAGCCACATCGTGACGGAAAAAAAACTCACGACATGACAGGGAGAAAAGTAGCCCCATGGTGTGGCAATTAGAAGCCCTCATCATGGCCACTGAATAGAGCAAAAATGCAAGTCTCAAACCCTTACCCGATCATTTAGAGTATGCTTTAATAGAAGATAATGAACAGAAACATTTGATTATAGCATCGGATTCGACGCCTAAGGAGAAGGAGAGCTTAGTAAAGGTGTTGAAAAACAAAAGAATGCCATCGCATGGATATTTGTCGACATCAAGGGGATAAACCCTTAAAATTTTTCAGATAAGATTATTATAGAAGAAGTCTCCAAGCCTGTAGTTCAGCCACAACATAGACTAAATACAAACATGCAAGAAGTGGTGAAGAAGGAGGTGATGAAGTTGTTGGAATCCAGGATTATTTACTCAATTTCAAATAACTAATGGGTGAGTCCAGTTCATGTGGTTCTGAATAAAGGAAGGATGAAGGTGGCGACAAATGAGAACAATGAGCTCATTCCTACTAGCACGGTAACTGGTTGGCGAGTGTGTATTCATTATTGGAAGCCAAACGATGCCACTTGCAAGGACCATTTTCATCTACCCTATATTGATCAAATGCTCGAATGATTATTTGGTGACCTCTTCTATTTCTTTTAAGTGGCTTTTTAGGTTACTTTCAAATTCCAATTAATCCAAGAGTCCTAGAGAAGACTGCATTCACATGCCCAAGTGGAACTTTTGCTTATCGACGAATGCCCTTCGATTTATGCAATGCGCCAACCACTTTTCAAAGACACATGACCGCTATTTTTCATGACATGGTGGAGAAGTTCATGGAAATTCTTCATGGACAATTTTCGTTTTCCGATCATTTATTCAATAATTATCTCTCTAGCCCTGATTTAATGCTTTCTAGATGTGAAGAGACCAATTCGGTCTTACATTAGGAAAAATGTCATTTCATGGTTAAAGAAGGAATAGTGCTAGGACATAAGGTTTCCAAAGAAGGGATAGAGGTATACCGAAAAAATACTGAAGCAATTTTAACCTTTCAACCTCCAATTAACGTTAAAGTGGTGCGGAGTTTTTTGGGTCATCGGATGAGTACTCGATGTTTATTAAGGAAGAAGAGCTTTGGTTCATGGACATGGTGAACTACCTTGCAAAAATTTATCTTCCAAAAGGTCTATCCTACCAACAAAAAGAAGAAGTTTTTTTCTAAACTCAAGTACTATTTTTGGGACGAGCCATATTTATTTAGAGGTTGCGTTGACAAGATCATTAGAAGATGTGTTTTCGAGAAAGAGGCTAGACACATTATACCATTGAGATATTGGATCAACCAAAGGACAACATGGAGCTCAATACACGGGAAGGAAAGATTTTGTTGTGGGATTCTTTTGGCCTATCATATTCAAGGATGCAACAACCTTTGTCAAGGAATTCGACTCGTGTCAAAGATCGAGCGCCATCTTTTCACGCAATGAAATGCCTCAATATATCATTCAAGTTTGTGAGGTGTTTGATATTTGGAGGATTGGTTTTATGGGACCTTTTCCAGCTTCACAACGTAACAAGTACATACTAGTAGTGGTTGATTACGTGTCAAAGTGGGCGGAAGCACAAGCTTTACCTACTAATGATGCATTTGTTGTTAAATTTATAAGAAAATTATTTTCTTCTTTTGGCATGCCTAAAGCATTAATTAGTGATCGGGGAACCCACGTTTTCTATGAACAACTTACATAGGTGTTACAAAAACATGGTGTCCACCATAGGTTTGCAACACCTTACCACCCTCAAACAAGTGTCAAACCGAAATAACAAATCAGGCACTAAAAAGAATTCTAGAAAGGTCGGAAAGAAGTAATAAAAAGGTATTGTCCAATAAGCTTGATAATGCACTGTGGGTGTTTCAAACCCCTTTTAAAACTCTAATTGGTACTATGCCTTATAGGCTACTTTTTGGTAAAAATTATCAGTTATTGGTCAAAATCGAACACAAGACATTTTGGGCTTTAAAGACTTGTAAATTTGAATTATCCGAATTTCATACTAACCGTTTGATGCAAGCGAATGCATTATAGGAGTTAAGAAATGAAGCATACACTAACTATTTTATTTATAAGGACAAAACAAAGAAATGGCATGATGTTTGGTTAAAGGGAATAAGTATTTCGAGCCCGGTCAAAAGGTCCTACTCTTCAACTCTAGGATGAAGCTTTTTTCAGGAAAATTGATGATGCATTGGTATGGACCATTCGTGGTCAAAGAAACCTTTTCACATGGAGAAAGTAAGCTATCCAAAGGAGATGGGACTATGTTTAAAGTTAATAGACATCGAGCAAAGTTTTGCGAATAAGGAATGTCAGAGGAAGATATGTAAGGAGAGGACATGATCTTGGAAGAAACTACTACAACGTAGAGCGGGAAGAAGTCCTGCTCAAAACTCTAAAAAAGAAGCGCTTACGTGAGGTAACCCGCGATTTGCATTTTCTTTTCATTTTGTTTTATTTTCTTGTTTTTTAGTTTGTTTTTCCAAGGAATTTCACTCTTTAGTAGTTGTCATTGATTGTTTATATGAGGGAAAGTAACGAATAAGTGTGCGGTGTGGTAAATTTTTGATTAAAATATTTTAAAAAATTGACTTACAGTAGCAACGATGTGCATGAGCTGTTCCCACGTCGTGGGCCACAAAGAAAACCCAAAAATCAGACAATTTTAAAACGTCACAGTGTGGCCCGAATAGCCACTATGTGGGGCGATTTTTACGAAAACGATTAACTTTTATACCCACACGACTTCCCCTACACTGTCACCTCTCCTCTATAACAATTTTTTTCACAATCATGTTCATTTTTCTTTGATTTTAACTCAATTCATCCTCAAAGGTTAGTGATTTGTTACTCTAAACTACTTATTACTACATAATATCTATTGTTGGTGCCTTGATTTAAGTATTTTGGCCTATTTCATGAAGTAGACAATTCTAGGGTTTATTAGTTCGGTCGAAATTCGCCCGATTTTCGATAGTTTTTGTGGCTTTATTCATGCTTTAGAATCTTGCAATATTCCCTGAATAAAACACCTATGATCAAAATTGGATTACAATAGTAGATTTATCCCATTTTGGCCCGACTTTTCATGCTGTTCATACGCCATGGCGATGTGGGCACCGAGCAGGAAGGACAATACTTTTTTCTTACTTAAAATTTTGATCCATGGTCTGTTGGTGGATATTGGGTTTAAAATATTGATTCATACTTTACTTTTCTAGGAAAATATATTTTTCAGTGTAGGACCGTAAACAGCTTGATGTTTACGACTCTATGTATGTTTACGATTGTGTTTACGGCCGTAAACAGGTTTACGGCCGTGAACCCATTTACAGACGATGTTCCCCAAGTATATATATATATATATATATATATATATATATATGTGTGTGTGTGTGTGTGTTAGGTGGGTGAGGAGTGGTTGATGAACAGAAGAGAGTGTATAGCCAAGAGAGAGAGAAAGGAGCATAAGTGTGTGTAAGTGTGTGAATCTTGTGTAAGGAACTTCATTCTAATCAAATCATATAAGATTCATATTCTTCTTCTTCTTCTTATCTTCTATTTTGATCTGGCATCATCCGTTTGATTAGAATTCCACGCCATCAAACAGATCTGATTGATACACAAGCAGATTTGCCACTTACAATTGGTATCAGAGCTTAGATTGTATCAATCAATGTTTCCAGATCTAGAGCGTATTATATCTTATTTTTGAAGGATTTTTGCGTTTTTGGATAGATCTTTGAAAAATAAGGGTTTGTTCTTTGCATTGTTGATAAAAACGACTTTTTGATCGAGTTTTGGAGCAAAAAAGGGTGAAAATGTGGGTTTACGGCCGTAAACGCATTTACGGCTAGGGTTTCTCGGACGTTTACGACCCAATCGTTTGCGGCCCAGCAGGAATTCACGACCCACTTATTGGTTCAGCAGCCTCCTAACTCGTTCAGAGCTCTTATTAAAGAAAGGGGGAGGAATTTGGTGGTGTCGGGGATCGAACCCGGGTCGTTTGAGTCAACAAACATGTGCCTTACCAGCTAAACTACATTGCAAGACGTTTAATAATTCCTTTTCCTTAATCATATAGTCATCGCAAAGTAGCAGCTTGTTTACTTAAAAAAAAGGGAAACGATTTTGGGGTTGCCAATGATCGAACCCTGGTCCCCTGTTTCATCACTCAAACGCCTTACCAGTTCGACTAGCAATTGTCTTGTTCCAATCCTTCTGAATTTAATTCAAAAGGACTCCATTTTGAACCTAATTTCGTAATTTTGACACTTTTAACCCAAAAATCAATATCCTTTTATTTTTTAAATTCCATTTTCTTCTAAAATAAATTAGTTTTTATTTTTGACTTTTACTTTTGACTTTTGACCTTAAAATTTTGACTTTGACTTTCAAGTTTGACCTTTGACTTTCTTGTTTAACTTTCAAATTTAGCTTTTCGGTTTGACTTTTAAGTTTGACTTTTTAAATTTGACTTTTAAGGTTGACTTTTGAGGTTTTAAGTCAAAGGATATATTTTTAAAACAATGAGTTGCCCAAACATTTCGGTCAATGAAGTTTCATGCTCTCAAACTTTCATTAAAACTGTTAAAATTTTACATGAACACATCGATTTATTAAAAAGAGAAAATGAGGAACTTAAATATGAGGGGTACCAACTTAGGAAAGGCTTGAAACCATTAAAAGAACAATTAGAGGCCAAGATTAATGACTTTAAGAAATTACAGTCAGAGTACAGTGACAAATGCGTTCATTATAGATATCTTAAGAAAGATTGTGATGTTGTGACTGCCGAACTTGATACATTAAAAGCAAAATATAAAGATGTTCAATTCAACTTTAAGAAATTTGATGTGTCAAGTGAGGTAGTTGCATCAATTATTGAAAAACAATTAACATTCAAAAATAATAAAATTAAGAGGTTAGGGTATCACAGTGTACCACTTCCCTTTAATGACAACTATAACCCACCCCTTGAGACCAACGAGGAAGAGACACCTGCTCAGTTTGGCCCATTCCCTGAACCAGATCCAACTTCAGTTAAGACTGAACAATCAGGTCCAACTCAGGGTGTTGAGGTGAAGAGTACTGATGTATCTACTTCATGTGCAGGTAAAGTAACAGAAGATAAGAACAAGGAGAACACTATTGAACAAACCAATGTCTCCTTGAACTCTGAATTTGTTTCTTTAAACTCAGTTGCTACTGATCAACTTGGTATTGGTAAATACAGGCCACCAACACAAAGGAAAAAAAAATGCTTGCTACAAGTGTGCTAGTGGGAACAACCAAAAATGTGGAAAGGATATGCCACCAGGGGCACGAAGAAACAACTTCCTAGTGAAGAAAAAGACATGTTTTCACTATGGAACACCTAGACACATTGCCCAAAACTGTCGAAATCGGGCATACGTTCCCTTCTGCACACAAGGTTGGCAGAACGCGCAAAGTGGGAGATTTTCCCAAAGAAACCCTTCGAGGCCACGTTCAAACAATGGCGATTGGATTGCCATGAAGGGCAATAGTTCAACTCCCAAGGCCAAGAAACCAACTCCTAAGGGCAAGAAGCGAATGTCGGCCCAGAAGTCAAGCTCAAGAGATGCTCCTGTGAAGCTAAGACTGGTTAGGCCAAAGTCATCTCAGCAACCGACTACAAGTTCAAAATCAAGTGTCGAGGCACCCATCGGATCAAACAAGAAATAGGTTAAACCCGACTACAAATGGGTACCATTGTTTCAATCTCCCAAATCATTTAATGACTCTAATATTTCTTCATCTTTTGTTTGTGATAAACATAATATGTTATGTGAGAGAGAGTATCGTGCAAGGATGAAAAATGTCAACCTAGTTTCTAATTGGACTGGGTTCCAAAGACCAACTGATCCCGCTTTGTGTCGGAGCAGCTATGGAGGCATATCGTCAGACTTTGGTTTGTTGGTAGTGGCTGTTCTACGCACATGATAGGGGATATCTATCAACTGTACAACATTCAGACCTTTGTTTGAGAGTATGTGTCCTTTTGCAGGAAAGGAGGAAAGGAAGAGATCACAAACGGGGTTAGTGCTTAATGACATGAAGAATTTTCGGATCTGTTCTGAGATTATGCGTGCTGTTCTCAAACCTCCTGGATGAAAATTCAATCGGTGAATTACGGTTTGAGTTCTCTTCTGAATACTTCCGATTTCTCTTTCATTGATTCATTTTAAAGATAATGTTCTTTATTTTCTTATAGATTTTTGTTAGTTTTGTTAATCAGGAAATGATATCAAGAAAGTGATAACAGGCAATCTAAAACATGTGTAAAGGACTAAATCTGAATTGTCTAAACCTTGTGCTCAATGTGATGGTAGGCACGAAGGATTTGACAGTGTGGATTTAGATAGGATTGTTTGGACTAATCATACAATGCTAGGGTAGATTGAGAGGTGAGATAAACATGGGAACCCACGGGATACACTATATTAATACACATCTAGAACTGTACCTTAACTTTTCCTTGATGTACGGATTTATGTCCTTAATTCTAGTTCAGATAGGGCGACTGGGGGGTTCTGATAAAGTAGGTATGTAGAAATTATTTTGTTGCTTTCCATCTGTCAATCATATGTTGCTTCCTCTGCGTGATTGAAAGAGATCCGACCTAGATTGCAACGTATGCAACTCTAATTCTACGCACCTCCTTATCTTTGAAATTCTTTCTATCTGTTAGCCATATGTTGTCCCCTCTGCATGATCGGAAGATCCAACCTGGTAAACAGCATATGCAACATACTACCTCTCAATCCCTCTATCTTTGTTAGTCATATGGTGTCCCCTCTACATGATTGAAAGAGATCCGACCTGGGACACAACATATGCATCTATCTCGAAATCTGTCTTCTTCCTTAATAATTGTTTACTTACCTAAAGTAAGGAGTCCTTAGGAAGTTCTTGATAACCACAGTATATCGGGAAGTGGGGAACACATTCTAGTGCAACTAAAATTGAACCATTTAAGAGGTTGTCTATAGATCTCGCTGCTTGATTTAAGTGGACAACAATACCCGTGATCGTTGTCAGCTAAATGGTTTATTTAGAAAAAAAATTGATATCCTTTGTGTTTAAGTGGACCACAATACTGGCAATTGACCAGATCTATTCATGAACGTGAAGGTAGTGATAAACAAAGTTAAGGCTGTTTCACAACTTTGAACCCAAATATTTTTTGTTTTTCTCAAATCCACAAATTCAGGGGGAGAATTAAAAAAATCAAAAAATTAAAAATCCAAAAATATTTTTGTTTCTGTTTTATTTTTCAGAAATTTTGAAAAATCCAAAAATATTTTTGTTTCTATTTTATTTTTCAGAAAATATGAAAAATCTAAAAATATTGCGTGCTAAGTTCTCTTTTAGTTTTTTTTTGTGTTGAAAAGTGAATTCAGATGTAGATGAGACTCATGGAGACTGTATCGAGATCTTTGATCCAAGGCTACATCCATGATCATCGAAGAATTCTCATTCGAATGAGCAAGAAATGAAGATTATTCTTTCAATATTCAATCTTTTAACCCCAGAAGCAAGGTGAAGTTGTTCTTAAAGATTATATGATGGATTGCATTGAAGCCTCCTCAATCAATCTGTTGCTATCTATGAACTTGTTGAAGTGATCGAGAAGATTCATTCTCTTTGAAGATTCTAAAGATGAATGCACTATCTTTCAAGAATCAGTATAAGAAGCCTCCTCACTCAATGAGCATTCAATGTCAAAATCTAAAGAAAAGCCCAACTGCTCAACATGAAGTCATTTATTGAAGATTCATCAAGTTCATCTTAAAGTTGTGAAGAATTTGAAGGTTAAAGCCAAAGCCAAACTCCAAATGGAGATTGACAAGAAAAGCCAACTACTTTTTAGGGGGAGCTTGTTGGGTCAATTAGAAAAGAAAGCTATAAACTAAGAGCGAGATTGTTTGGTCTAAAATATTGTTTTATACTTTACTTTTCTAGGAAAATATATTTTTCAGTCTAGGACCGTAAACAGCTTGGTGTTTACGGCTGTATGTATGTTTACGGTTGTATTTACGGTCGTAAACACGTTTACGGCCGTAAATCCATCTACGGCCGTGAACCCATTTACGACCCATGTTCCTCAAGTATATATATATATATATATATATATATATATATATATATATATATATATATAGGTATTAGGTGGGTGAGGAGTGGTTGATGAACAGAAGAGAGTGTATGGATAAGAGAGAGAGAAAGGAGCATAAGTGTGTGTAAGTGTGAATCTTGTGTAAGAAACATTATTCTAATCAAATCATACAAGATTCATATTCTTCTACTTCTTCTTCTCTTCTATTTTGATCTGGCATCATCCGTTTGATTGGGATTCTGCACCATCAAACGGATCTGATTGATACACAAGCAGATTTGGGACTTAGAGTGGATATGTTTTTCTATGTTATTTTTCAAAAATGTTATCCTAGAGGCAACCATCAAAAAGGAAATTCCCGTGGTATAATTTACCACAAGTTGTGGCGCCTAATGTGTATTTGGAGTGGAAAAATGAGCTAGCCTGGCTACATACGAAAGACGTTGATATTCCACCCATTTTGGATTGGCATTGGATTCAAGCTACATGAATCTTGGGAGAAGTCGATCTATATTTAACTAAGCTATTTTTGCAAGATGGAGTGTGACTAACTTGTATGGGATGGAGGTGTTTGTTAAGGATACAAGAGCCAATATATGTGGAGCTTTGCGTGGAATTTTTTTCCATGGTTAATTTTAGGAGAAAGAATGATGTTAATGATCCTAATAACTTCACCTTTTGTCTTGGGGGAGAAAGACGGGAACTGAGTCTTATTGAGCTAGCTTGGCATTTGGCTTTATATGACATATCAGTGTCAACATCTCTAAGTTCGTCTTCTTTTTGGAGAATTGTGACAAGAGATTTCCATTAGAAGTCACTAAGTCTGGATATTGGACTCAGATTGATAATGGGTCTTACATAGGAGGAACTGAAAATGAAGGAAATTCAGGAAGGCCATACATCGATTCATCCATCGGTTAATCATATTTTCCATCAACCAAAAGAATGAGGGGGGCCGAGTTCCTCAATTAGATGTGTTTTTTATTTGGTGTATGATTACACATAATGTATTATGTCACCTCTCCTACTTTATAACGGACTTCTTAACAGAGCGGGCTGGAACAGTGGACCTCGGGCTCCCACTTATGGTGGTATGTTGGTTTTTTGAAATGTTTGATTAGCATGAGGCTAGGTTTCTAACAAGAAAGGAGGGCCGCCAATTTCAGCCATGATTATTCTAGATAGCTTGGATATTGAAGGATATGGGGAAGGACACTTATACGGTGCTGGTGGATGATGAGGTTGTAGTTCCAACAGGTCGGAGGAATTTGAGTCCTAGGGTCGAGGATCGGGATCCTCAAGATGCATGTGTGGGTGACGAGCTGCCTATTGACCCATATCAAATTATGTCTAGAAAATAAGATGATGACCTTGGTCGAGGTATGAACATTGTCAATTATTCTATCGAGGCAATGATACACCATCTATAATTAGTAACCCTGAGTGGAGCACCTCCCCTCTACACTTACATACCATCGTGGGATGAGTTTCGAAAGAGCATAGAGGACACATGGGTACTAGCGGGGCTGGAGATAGAGATGATGAGTAAGAAGAGTGAATATCCTTGATTTATGTTTGTTTATGTTTGGTGTGATTTAGACTATTTTTAGTTTTAGTTTTTGGTGTGTTAGGATTTGCACAATATAGGATTATGGTAGTGTTTGTTTTATGTTTTCCTTTACATTACTTGTTCTTATTTTTTTTTTCTCAGAAGTAATGCTGGCATTAAGTTTAGCGAGTTTATAGGATTGTACGATTTTGTTTCCGGAGAAACGTGATGGAAGCTTAAGTGAGGGGTATGATGTGTGATCGAGAAGAGTTTTTGAGAGAATTTTCCATTCTTATCGACATAATAACTGAATAATTTAATCCAACATCAGAATAGGAGGATATGCCATACTGGCAATACCTTTCATCATTTGAAATCGCAGTGGACAAAAGGATTAATGTTCTGAATTTCCAGCAGCAATGGCAGGACCATACGGATGTGGCCATGATGACTTTTTGCAATACCTTCTTATCATTATTTGAAGCCCATGGCATGGAGGAACCTCAATTGCACTTTTTGGTTATCCTTTTTACCAAAATTTGGAGTCCGTTTTCACGTTGCATTTAAAGATTATTCCTACCGAAGTCCAGAAGTATTGTTGTCCAACAATTTTACGAGATGTCAACCACACAACTTTCAATTTTGACATCACCACTTCTTTTCCAGGGGATTCTGTCCCAATTTCTCTCTTTAATTTTATGTTCTTTAATTGTATTTTTTTCATTCATTGAGGACGTTGCATGAATTAAGTGTGGGGTTGGGGTCGAATATAGGAATACAAGCACACTGAAAAATAAATTATGAAATATGACTAGGATTAAAAAAAATAGGGAAACTTGAAATAATGGTCTAAAATTGAGTCTAATTAAAAATACTTATATTGTTATGCTGAGACCTTGGTTAGTAGTTTTGTGTGGTATGATCCGATGCGAGCTTCGATGTATATTTGAGCCAGTATATGTTCTAGTGTAATTGTGGCTTCCCTGTCATAGTGAAATCATGGGACAAAAACATAATCGTATGTAGTTTGAAGGACATAATATGTTTAGCATTGTTTACCAAAAATGTATCCAGGAAAGCTTATGTAGTCATTGCACCTTAGACTAATGCATCTAACCTATAAAGGTTAAAGTTATGCTCCCTTGTTGAAGCATATATTTTTCTTTAGGTTTTTAGACAAAAAAAAAATAAAAATAGAAATGTTGAGTAAATAAAAGCTTATAAAGTTTGAAGATTTAAGATATTGAAGAAATAAGCAAAATTGCCAAGCAGTTAATTGACTATTTTATTTTATTGTAATTTTTCTTTTCTGTGTTATTTTTCTATATGTATGCTTAGGGGCATAATCAAAAATTACCTTGAGGTTAAGAAAAAATTTTGAGCACATATTCAGAGGGATGCATAAAGTAAATGTTGTTCAGAATAACTTGCAACAAAGTCTTCAAGGGTAACCAGAAAACCTTGCCTAAAAGTAAATATTCTGATAAACGTGAACCAGACAAGGTCCGTAAGAGAAGGTTGGTCAAGACCTTAGCCTAAAAACATAGGTCAATGACTCAAAAAAAGGAAGAACTCCAAGCTCGCGAGCGCGAATTACTGAGACAAAACCAAAATCACAATTCAAACCAACCTATTAAACAACTAAGTTGTTGAACATAACAACTTTCACCTATCAAAGGGAAGAACACCCTATAAATCAAGTAGGAGTTATTCGTAGTCCATTCTTAAGGCAACCAAAATCCTTTGGAAAGAAATCCCCCCAGGGAAAACATTAGCAGCTGCACCTCACATGCCAACATTATACTTTGAGAAGAAACCAAACCAATGGCCAACATAAATCATCTGGGATCAAAAGAAAATAAGCTTTACACAAAAGATAACTGATATGTGCATACTTATTCATATATTTCATTCATTATCTTAATATTTTTAGCTACAATTATGTTCATTTTAGGACAAGAGTTACTTAATATGTTGAAATTTTGTTTTATAGCAATGAATACATGCTTGGGATTAAAAGGAAGCAAAATGAAGAGCTAGAAGCAGGAAAAAATGGACCAGGTCAACCAAAGTCAAAGTGCTCAAGGAATTTAAAGCCCATGGTATCGAGAGCCTTAACCACGCCATGGGGAGAGGAATAATCAAGATCTTTTGACCAACATGGGGAACACACATGGAAAATGACCACCACGTTGTGGAGGCTATTCGTCATGGCATGGGGATCCGATTTTGGAAACTATAAATATAATATCTAATCCTTAATCCCTACCTTATGCTTCAAGTTATTTTCTACTTTTGGAGGCCAGAGACATATGAGAAGACAGAAGGAGATCTGATTTGATTGAAGTTTAGTTTTTGAAGAGATTGAAGGCAATAACACTTCTAAACCTAAGATTTACTTTGTTCTTAATTAAGTTTTGCAAAGTGAACTTCGATTTTGATTGTTTGTTTCTAGTAATTATGCTCTAAAAACCCTAACTTCTATTTATAGTAGTGGATCCTTATGATTATTTGTTGATTGATTGGATCTTAGATTGTTGCTTATTTGTTATGATAGCTTGTTAAAGACCCTTTTGTGTTAATGATAACTACTTTTGATATTTATTGTTGAGTTTTACTAAATTTAGATAAACATTCTTATTTGGTATACTTGTATCTTATGAATTTGTTATCATCAAAGTTATAAGACTAGTGTTTTAATCATTAACACAGGGTTAAATAGAAAAGTGGGTAAATTAATGTGGATGCTAATATGTGATGATCATTCTTATATTAAATTGATTTTATTATGAATTAATGTCAATCATTAGCTCAAGTCTAGCATAACTCGAACTTAATACTAGTATTCTTATTTATTTACCCACCTGGTCAACGAATGAATGAATTAGTTTTACTTAAGGATTAGTATTTTGATCATAAATTCTAATCAACTTAGGAATCAGTAAGCAACAAAAACTTAATCCATTGCACTTTAAAAGAAATCAACCATAGGAGTAGTGTGAATCGTATCTGAATGGAAGTCTCTTTAATATCTTGCTTTGAACCTTAATTTAGATTGCTTTTTGTTAGTTAACTCCTTTTTATTGATAACTATTCTTAAGTAAACTGGACTTGTAAACCAGAGAAGAAACCCTCTTTAATTGATTTTAAATTAGTTAAATTTTAGTAGACAAATTAGCTTTTTATCATTCATGTTTCCCTTGTGTTCGACACCCTAGTTTCTTACTATACTACTATTCAATTAGGTACACTGCCTATCAAATTTAGATAGCTTAGATAATTTGGTTTATAAATTAAAAACTAGTATATAAATTGCATATCAACAATCATACCATCACGTAACAAATTAAAACAAATTGTATGTCGATCACACCCCAGACTTAAAAGAAGACTACGCAAGGCCACAAACCAAGTTTAACATTGTTTATTATTATTTCCAAAACATGATCATCAAATAACAAACTGAGGGGAGATAGAGAAAGGGGAGATCAATTACCATCAAATAACATTGTTTATTATTATTTCCAAAACATGATCATCCAAAATTCGAGGAATTAAATTATGTTGGGTTCCCCTCAGCATCGGGATCAAGGCATCTGTGATGAAGGCGCAACAAATCAAGTTCATACAAACATAGATATGAAGCAAAGTCAATTTCCATAAAGGCCTTCACGGAGTTGTTCATTTCTTGCGTCTACTCCACAACTGTACTCGACTCCTCTGGATTAAACTTTTCGACGATCACCTGCTCCCGCAACGCCTCTTTACCACTTACCACACTAGCAGCCCCACACGTTGCCTTCATTCGTTAGACCCCTAATGTGAACTCAATGCTCTCGATGACCCAATATACCGCACGAGCAATTCCATTTTGGAGTAGCCAAGCCATGTCCACCTCCAAAATCTTTCTCTAGGACTCCTTAGCTGCAAACTGCTCACCCTGCTTCTGTACTTACTGCTCCAACACTTTCTTCTCCACCATCATGGTCTCCACTTGATGAGACAGGCGCTCCGCTTCACCATCCAAGCTTATCACTTGGTCCTCTACAAAAGCTTTCTCCCCAACCAACAGATCATAGAGCTCTTCAAACTTGCGCTTCTCCTCCTCAAGAATCAACACTTTCTACCTCAATTCTTCATGGTCAGCTTTAGCGGTGGTGAATTCCGCCAAGTCTAAGCCCACATGGTGCAGGCGCCCAGTGGCAAACATTAATAAGGGGATATTTGGGTGGCCGCATACTGAAGGTTTTTCGCTATGTGGGAATCAGATAGAGATGTCAGTTCTTCTAATGTAGCCAGAAGGAATGCATTGCAATACTACTCATACGTAATGGAAAGTTATAAGAGTAAGGACCCATGAGTAAGTGTCCATCCCGGTAGTCAGGAGCCACCAATGGCGATGAGGAAACACCAGAAACGGTGTTGTCCCTCATCGGACAAAGTAGGGCCAGGAGCTATTTTGAGGTCAACCTCCAGCTTCTTTTAAATCTTGTCCTCATCAACATCAAGGACGGTAGCATCCTCGTCTTCCTTATTTGATTCCCATGGTTGTTCTGTTGCCTCCTTGTCCATCCCCTACAACTGGTGAGAAGTGTCATCATCGGGGATGGTAATTTTTGTGCTGGACTCCCCCAACAAAAAATCATGTTATGCTTCTTGCGAAGATGTTTTCCAATGGTGTTGACACTAGCATATTCCACAAGAGGGGAGCACATCCAACTTATCTGTCGTTTGGTGGTTGTACGGCCACCACCGATCAACACCTCCTTCATTGATTCATCTTCAGAAGTTTGAGGTGGAGGATCTTCATGGGAAACGCCACTAACAAGTACATCCACCAAACCAGGGTTAGCATGGGTAGCAGATCCCTCACCCTATCAGTAGAAGGAGCAGTAAGCGTCAACGTCTGATTAGCACTAACGGGTGGAGGAAGATTATCCACTAGGTCCATCTCATGGTACTAGAGATTGCCCTTGTACTTACCTTGAAGAACCATATCAAGGGATAACACCATTTTAATACATGCAAATAAAAATAACAAATAGGTCATCAAACCTCTTTCTTCTCCCAAAAAATAAAAAAAAGGAGGGGGAGAGAGAAGAATACTTACCCTCCTACTCCACAAAGAACTGATGCATTTTCCCTCGAGTCTGCCAGGCGGCACTCATTCTTGCCGCTGCCAAGATACAATCCTCCTCATCTTCCACGATGATGCTGGTCTTCCTCAACGCCTGTTCCAGAGTCAGACTGACACCACATAGTTCTGGCACTTGGTAATAGAAAGTGATCAAACAGGTAAAAAAAGAATCAGATTGTTGTTAACCTAGAACCACTTGTCCTGCAGCCTTTCTTAGGCACCTTTTGGTTGATGATGAATGCATAGATGTTTTGCCTCTAAAATAAGGTATGAATGTCGGACTGCATGGATGAGTTGAAGTAAGCCTTAAACATCTAGAATTGGGGAAGGACACCAAGTGCTCAACAAGCCAACTCGAACCCCACGAATTTGTTCACAACCTTAAAGTTCATATCATCTGCAGAAAATCCATACTGGCACATGATTCCATCAGATAAATTAGTCATCGGTAGCCGCAACCCCACTTCAAAGATTGGGATGGAGACTCCGACCTTACCGGGCAATGGCTGGTAAATGGTAGCCCCATTTCTTGGAAACTGCACTCCATGTTCCGGAATGAAACAAAGAGTGGAGCTATAGAGACTCAAGCTCCTCCGTAGTTGCTTTGATTCTAGACTGATCAATTTTCATTGTTGTTTTAGTGCACACGAAAGAGAATAAAGAGGATGCAAACAGAATTCAGAAGCAGTTGGGAACAAAAAAGGAGAAGAAAACTGCTCTTGTTGAGATAGGTTTAAATGTGGAGTGAAAATATTTAACCATCTTCATGAAGAAACTATCTGCACTGATGGTTCCATCACATCAGACGAACGTCTAAAAATCTCTACCGTCCACATGTCCTAATCAAGGCTATAAGGACTCAGCTACGTTGCACCAACACATGTGCCTAGTAGCCTAGTGTACTTGTTAATGTATCCCTCTAGGAATATGTTAAAGATAATATAATTTCTATCTTTAGGATGACCTAGCTAATGGTCGCTAACCAGCCTACTGTCAGACCCAAGCCCTCGTATTTGCAACCTCGCGCTAGGAAATTGATATTTTCCGCTCTCGCGCCTAGGTCCAATTCCAGACGACAATATTCTGTCAATAATAAGCCAAAATACAACTGAAATTTCCCTAGGGGGAAAAGTGTAATGCTCAGAGCATTATCCTTGATTCCCACCGCCAATGGAACTACTCCACGTCCTGTCGGCCCAGACGGGACAAAGTAAACCATTGGGATCATGCTCACCATGATGACAGGTATAAAAAGAATCATTATGCATCATAGGAAAGGATCACTTCCTTGCAACAAAAACCCTAATCTCCATCCATGTATTTCTATCAGTGATCAATTTAGTTATCTTCTAGACTTTGAGGTGAGTTTTCCTCACTATAATCGTGGGTCGAAGGCACCATTTCTGGCCCACTAGATTGTGTTATATATCCTTGTGTATAAAATATTGTTATGTTGTAGTGATTTGTTAGATTGTTAGATTGGTATGATTACATGTACTTGCTTCTTACAGTTTATATGTTGCATATGTCGACATAGTGTGGTTGGGTTGAGGCTTTACTACTCTGTGATGCAAGCTAACAAACCAAGGGCAATCCAGACCAATGATTGTGTGCCGGGGGAATTTAGTCCAAAGACTTTTGGCCTGGGCAATCTAATCAGACAATTGTGGTTCGGGTTCATCCAATCTAATGACTGTGGACCCAAAAGGAATCTAGTTCGATGATTGTGGACCCAATATGCATGCTTGTATACTATTTTTGTGTGGGATAATTTAGGGGAATCTCACTAAGCTTTGGATGACAATTTAGCTTTGTGGTTTCAGGTATATCAGATAATCGTGGCAAGGTGAAGGTTTGATCATACACATCGTCCTTTGGATTATGTTGAGAGATATTATTGGATACTTTGATTTTATGACTATGTTTTGGAAACAATGTTTGTATGACTTATGGTTTTTTAAAAAATGATAATTTTTGTCATGATTTTTGCGATGGTACAAGTTGGTATCAAAGCCTTGGTTTAAGAGATTTGGATAACCACTTGTTTGATTCCAGGCTCAAATTAAGGATCTACAAAATAATTTTAAAAATTAACTTTAAAATGATCGATGGAGAGGATGTGATGTGTACAATCAGCCGGAGCCAAGGAAAGTATTCCCCAAGATACCCTCATTTGCTTTCTATTGATGATGTGATAGAAGTGCATGCTAGTTGGTAGGATATGCATTTTCAAGATTTGCATGTTATAATATCTTGATCTATGATATCTGATGGCCTAGAAGAATTTATTGTTATGCTATATGGAAAGGACATTATTACTATGGTTGCTTTGTGTGCGTGTGTGCATCATAATTGTACATAACTAAGATTTTATAGCATAAGAATGTTTAATTTAGCCTTATTTCCTATTCCTGGTTTGGTTGTAGGCTTATGGTACAATCAATTATTTGACTGTCTACCGACTTCAATGTTTTGTATGATTAGCATACATGATCAGCTGCATGTTTAGTGGAAGTTTCACGAGTGAGTCTGGTATTTCGAAGGTCCACATAAGGAATGATTAGCCACTCTTGAGAGGGTGAGTATAGGATGTATACATATCCTAGTTGTTGGGATTTATGGCCGGGTGCTCCGTGACTATCCTCCAACCAAAATACGGGTAGGTGTGGAAGGTAGTATGGGCCCATACTACTAGAAGCACAAGACCCATACACGTATGAAGGAACTCACAAACCCTGATGATTTATTGACACTGTAATGAGGTAATAGTATGAATTGTGACTTTTCTGATGTATTTCAGTTTGTTTCAGTATGGAGATCACTAGAGGTTCAGGATCAAGAGCTAGCAGCCTGGAGAGGCCACATTTGACTGATAATGAGATTTGTGAGATGATCACCACCCACATGACCACGGTTGTTAGGAGGCGACCTTGGAGGTATTTGGGTCAATCAAGACCACCATGATCGAGATGTTTAACGAGCGTTATGCTATTTTCTCAGAGGTTGTTGTTGCCACAACCACTACAACTGTTGCTGCTAGAAGACTCATAGGGAGAGGAATGATGCAGTATCAAGAGTTTAACAACGTAAAGCCCCGGAGTTCGATGGGGTCAAGGACCTGATTGTGGCCATGAGGTGGATATCAGATGTGGAGGATTGTTTCTTCACATGCTCATGCCCAGACAAACAGAAGGTTAAGATCGCCTTGAACCAACTCCGTCTGGGGGTAAAGGACTGGTGGAAGCTGGTGACTGACACTTATTCTCCTGTAGATAAATTCATAATTTCATGGGAGTAGTTTATCAATATGTTCCACACTAAGTATGGTCCCCTGGTTGACAGGAAGCAGTTAGCCCAGGAGTATCTATTGTTGAAACTGAAAACAGAGTCGGTGACAGAGATCACCAAGATGTTTATTAAGAGAGAGATCTTTTTTGCCACGGGTATGTTACGTCGGAGAATGTTTAGATGTACCATTACTTGAGCATGCTCAAGACTGATACATGGAGTTTGTGTTAACTCATTAGTACTGGTTCGTCTTTGATCTATAGTCTTTCGCCCGGATGATAATGATTGAGATTGAGATCCATGATAGAGAGAACAGGCAGAACCAAGTAGCAAACAGGTTCAAGCCCGCTAATTCATGATCTGGCAGTCAGATGGATTGTGCTTGTGGCAAGTGCGGGAATATGCATGAGGGAGTGTGCCAATCAATGACTTGGTTCCACAAATTTGGTAGGGATGGCCATATTGCGAAGGATTTCCGTCAGTAGACCTTACTATCAAGCACCAGGATTTGCAACCATTATGATTAGGTTGGCCATGTGGTGGCCAGTTGCCCATTGCTCGCTGCTAGACCAGCACATGCATCGGCTTCAACTACCTTAAAAATTAAGGATGGTGCCAAGGAAGGATTGAGGACCATAAGGCGAGGCGTCATGTGTTTTAGTTCACAACATAGGAGGCCAGGATGGTGCCTGACGACATTACTGGTGTATATTTATTTATTATTTTGTTAAGTTATTTTTTGTATGCTTATGCTTGTACATATTATAGGTACCTTCCTAGTGAATTCCTTTCATGCTCTTGTGCATTTTTACTTAGGAGCAAGTCATTCTTTTATATCTTAATACTTAAGTAGGGATTTCGATATGACACTCAGGGAGTTGGAGTGTCTGTTGTGAGTTACCATCGCCAACGAAGACAGGGTTTTTGCTTCACGTGTTTTTTGGGATTATACTTTAGAGATATTCGAGGTGTTTTACCTAATTAACTTGATTCCCATCCCTATGGGGGATGTGTGTATGATTGTAGGGATGGACTGGTTGAGCATATTTGGAGCCATTATCAATTGGAATAGGCAATTGGTGGTAGTTTGAACCATAATTGCGGGAGCACTGGCTATTTATGGCGAGTGTACTAGGGTTAGTTTGGTTTTTTGTTCAACTATCAAGGCTCGACAGTATCTTCAGCATGGGTGTGTGGGTTATCTGGCTTATGTGGTCAACACTCAGGATGAGGGGGGATTTTCGGATTCAGATGTGCCAGTAGTGAGAGAGATCCAAAATGTATTTCTGAAGGATTTACTTTGTGTACCTCCACTGAGGCAGATAGAGCTTAGGATTAATCTGATCCTTAGTGAAGTCTCGATTGCTATGGCGCCGTATCGCCTTGCACCATCATATATGCAGGATTTGTCCTCTTAGCTTCAAGATCTATTGGTCAAATAGTTTATCAAATCGAGCAATTCACCTAGGGGAGCACGGGTTTTTTTTTGAAAAAGAAAGATGGGTTTCACCATATATGCATAGATTATCGGGATCTGAATAAGTTGATGGTGAAGAATCATTACCCACTTCCTATGATTGATGACCTCTTCAATCAGATGTAGGGTGTAACTTGGTTCTCCAATATTGATATGATGTTGGGGTACCATCAGATGAGATTCAGAGAACAGGATGTGGAGAAGACAGTGTTCTGAACTCGTTATGGTCATTATGATTTTGTGGTGTTGTCGTTCGGGCTCTGTAACAGCCGTAGATTCGGGCTAGTCAATTTAGAGGCAATAAGGGTCAAAAACAACTTTTCGACAAAAGGTTATTTAAAATAAATAATCTTAATCAAGTTGTAGAATATGTCACAAGGTTTCCGTACATATAAAGAACGCCGAAATCCGAGTTATAACGAAGAAGTTATGGCCTGTCAAAGTTTTACGGCAAAACCGGCACGGCACCTGCAAGCGTAAATAGTGAATTTATGATAGAGCGAGATTTAGCCTTAGAAATCTAAACGAAAGTTGTAGAATATGTTAAACTAAAAGCGTCGATAAAAAGAACGCCCAAATCTGACTTCGTATGAGGAAGTTATGATTTTTCTAAGATTCGGCTTAGCAATGCACGGCCCGAAACTCGAATTTTAGCTCAAGCGGTTTTTGGCTTACGCGACCTAAATGAGAGTTGAAGATCTCATTAATAGGAACTCAACGGTAAAAAGATGGACGAAAACGGAGTTCGTAAGAAGGAGTTACGAATTCTTCGCGGTCATTTAACATTCTAAACTCCTCCTACTATTAAATTTGAGATCGGTCGAAAATTAGCCGACGGAGTCTAAACGAAAGTTGTAGATCTTGATTTTAACTACGCGTGGATATAAAGAACGTCGAAAACGGAGCTCGTATGCGAAAGTTATGATTTTTCTAAGTTCGAAGGCTGATACGCGATAGGGGGTGACGTGGCACCACCAGAATTGGACACGTGGCACCACCAGAAGGTTGCCACATGCACCAACTTGGCGAGTCATGACTCAGACTTGGCGAGTCCATTAGATTTCTCCCCTATAAATAGAGGTTTCGGGTTCCCTCATTTTCTCACCCCTCAACCTTCTTCTTTCTCTCTCTATACTCTCTCTCTAAGCTCCCTAACCCCCCTAAAAGCCTAGGTAAACCCCCTAGCACCCGAAGGAAGCCCTGACGCTCCTGGAGTCCCAAGAAAAAGGGTCTTTCGGCTCGGGAACGCTGCTCCAGTGAAGCCCGGTTTTCGAGAAAACCCGCTGTAAGTGAGCTACACCTAACCCATCTTTAGTATAGCTTATGTTTTAATATAGTAACATTATTAGGAACTTATAATGAGTATTTGGGCTATTATTATGAGTTATATTGAGTGTTATATAACGCTTATATAATAATAATAATAATAGTCAGACTATTAGTTTGTCGTGGTTATCGTTGGACTAAACCCTAGTGGTATTGATACTAGGTTTTATCGAAGGAAATTGTTTTGAGAGTATCGAAGCGCTGTTCGAGTGTTGAGTCACCACCTACTCAGGTGAGTGCATAGTCCCTTTCATCTTACACATAGATATGAAGTATTTTATATAAACTACGTGCTATGTGTGCATATTATCTGAATACTTGCTGTCTATGCTGGATGAACGTTTTATACATGTTATAAAGAATTTAAACTGTATACGTATTTTATATATACAAATATGTTGGGTACGAGATGGGTAGATGAATGATGAGAGATAGAAGATGATGTGAGTATACATTGACAGCTATAGACTTAGTTCCTATGGGACAAATACCGGTAGCTATGGACTTAGTACCTGTTAGACGTTGGTAGCTATGGATTGTTGGGAATTGGTAGCTATGGACTTAGTACCTGTTGAACATTGGTAGCTATGGACTTAGTACCTATTAGATAAAGACTGGTAGCTATGGATTTAGTACCCGATGAATACACTATAGCAGCTATGGAATTAGTGCTTTATGAACGAACATTGGCAGCTATGGATTTAGTGCCAGTCCTATAACCCTGGAAGTAAGGGACTTCGGAATAAACGAATGCAGGATAGACGACTCTTAGGTTAAATCCTTAAGAGTAAAGAAGATAACGGGGATGGGTAATTGGGTTAATTGTTTGATGATTGAACATAACAATTATATTATTGTGGGTTGAAAACCCTATGTACTCACCAGGTTTCCCAACCTGACCCACTCAGTTTATGTATATCACAGGTAACGAAGTGAAGTGACATTACACTGAGAGATTTAAAGAGATGTAGATCACTAGTGTAAATCATTGTAAGTTCTGTTTATGCTTATGTTTCAGTATTAACGATGACATCCCAAACGTTTTAAAATGAAATAAATATATTTCCTCGAAAATGTTTTAATAACATATTTACCATGTTTTTCTGGGAACAAATTCCGCAACCTTTTTATAAAACGAAGTACTCTGATTTTCATAAAGCATAAACAAAATCGGTCTTTTGTGGCCGTGATTTTAGGGATGTTACAGTTGGTATCAGAGCATTAGTTTAAGCGAACTAGGAATATGGATTTATTTCTAGACTTAAACTTAGAATGTTAAGCGATGATTGTGAGGTGTGAGCACTAGCTTATTTTAGGAATGATTCCAAAATTGCTTTTATGTGCTAAATGCTTTGTGCATGATATGTTGTTAATTGTTCGGATCTATGGTCTGTTGCCGACCGGATCTGGAAACCTTATGTGTTTAGGATTCTAAACGTACGACTACGGTATTAGAACTAGCATGTAAACGTTTCTGAGTGATAAGGACGATTTAAACGTCTATCCTAAATTAAGATCTAGATTCACCTTTTTCGGTGTATAGATCAGAATGGCAAGAACCCGTAGCGGAGCTGGGAATGCAAATGGGAATAGGAATCAACCCCCAGTGGTTCAGCAAATACCTGTTGTTGAAGAAGTTGCACCTGAGCCAGTCACCATGGCTGGAGTTCAAGCCATGATTCGGGCTATGTTAGCTGAACAAAGGGAAGAAATGATACGGATGCTCCACGAAAATAGGGACGAACCTATCGTACATGTTGAACCGACGGAGCCAGTTCCCGAGCAATCTGAGGAAGGGAACTACAGCCGCCAAGTGAGTCAAGTAGGGACTCAAGGTGAGCAAAGGGATGGCCCAGAAGGGAGAAACAACAAGGATGGGCGGATGTACAAGAATTTCTTAGGTGCGAAACCACCAAGTGTCTAAGGAAGCCCGAAGCCGGTTGAGATTATGGATTGGATCTCTGAGATGGAGATGGTGTTTGAGAGCTGTAGCTGTAACGAGAAACAGAAGACTATCTTCGCAGTAAGACAGTTGAAAACTGGAGTCTTGAGCTGGTGGAAGCTATTGGCAAATACGATGCCCTGAGGAGAAGCCTTAAGAATGTCGTGGGAAGAGTTTTTGGAATAGTTGAAAATGCAGTACTGCTCGGAGATAGATCTGATAGACCTAAACAACGAGTTTCAGAACCTGAAGAAAGGGAAGATGAGTGTTGATGAGTATGCCACCGTATTCACCGAGAGGATGAAGCTATTCCCCTACTTGGTGCCTACTGAACTCTCCAAGATTGATAGGTTTGCTAACGGACTGCCCACTGACTTTGTCCCAATGGTCAACATGGCAACTACCTTGAAAGCAGTTGTTAGGGCAGCTAAGAACGTAGAGGCCCAGATAAGAGAAAAGGGTCTAGAAAAAGATAAGGCAGGAGAGAAGTGGAAGTTTGAAGGATCTTCGAGGTCGAACAAGGAAAGCAAATTCTCAAATCTTGGAGGAGGAGATGGAGGTGAATCAAGATGGCGTGATAGATGCAAGAAGAAGCATGGTGGGAAGTGCAATGAAGAAGTGACTTGTTACAAGTGTGGGAGGACTGGTCACTATTCCAAAGACTGCACACATGATGATAAAATATGCTACGGATGTGGAGGCAAGGGGAATATGTCCAGAGACTGCCCAAAGAAAAATAAAGCAGTAAGACCAGAAACGCCACCAAGGCCAAGGGAATTTCACATGATCCTCGACGAAGCAGAAAACCGTGCGAGGAATCAAGGATGAGGACTTCATATAAGAAGATCAAGTTATGTAGTAGCCATAGTATTTTATGATGTAGCCTATTAGAGGCATAGTCTAGGGTGAACTTGAACACCTATGTAATCGTTTCAAGAAATGATATAAAACCTTCGTTTTGTTATCTGATGTGTTGAATGATTGTATGAATTGCTGCATGGTGACTTGGGAAACTGCGAGACAATACTTGGGACGAGTATGAGTAGGTGTGAATGGTAGTAGAGGCCTATACTACCGAAAGCACAGGACTCACACTTGGATCAGGGAAAGTCACAAGGTTACCAAGAAGCTAGTAATTGATTTCGTTTTATTCAAGTGTGTTGTTACCATCGTTTCGGTAATGACTAAGAAGATTGTTGATATTCCGACCCTTGTGGTCATATCGAATCGAGTCCGACTACGATTAGTATGTTGTGTGGTTCAGAGAAACAAGTTTGATATAGTGTCCGACTTAAACCAAACGGTTGAAATCAAAGCGATCAAATAGAAGTATCGCACTCGTTGTTAAAGAAGTTGGTAGCTAGAAATTCCTAATGTTAGAGTGTGATTATATCACATTAGAACATGAAGGAAGGCATAGTTTATTTTAGAAGTTAACTCTAAGAGACCTAAGTCTAAGTGTTGCAGCATACGATGATAGGTCATTAGAATATAACATATCGATCTATAGTAGTAATAAAAGAACTTATCTCAAGTCTGTATCCAGCAAGGATCGAGATTGTGACTTGAAGGTCATAATTTGGAGTCTACCCTGAGGTAGAGAGCAGGTGCACGATCGAGTACTCTTACAATCAATGAGTTTAAGAGATAGAATTGAAGGAATGTAGAAGTTATAATTATTACCTAGGATGAAGAGATGATGTATGGAGTCATTATACGACCCTGTTTCG
The DNA here is from genome assembly GCF_002870075.4 of Lactuca sativa. Classification (NCBI taxonomy): domain Eukaryota; kingdom Viridiplantae; phylum Streptophyta; class Magnoliopsida; order Asterales; family Asteraceae; genus Lactuca; species Lactuca sativa. Next base: position 193,429,063 of record NC_056625.2, read on the forward strand.
TTGATGATTCCGGGACGTAATCATCCTAAGGGGGAGATAATTGTAACGCCTGTAGATCCGGGCTAGTCAATTTAGAGGCAATAGGGGTCAAAAACGACTTTTCGACAAAAGGTTATTTAAAATAAATAATCTTAATCAAGTTTTAGAATATGTCACAAGGTTTCCGTACATATAAAGAACGCCGAAATCCGAGTTATAACGAAGAAGTTATGGCCCGTCGAAGTTTTACGGCAAAACCGGCACGGCACCGGCAAGCGTAAATAGTGAATTTATGATAGAGCGAGATTTAGCCTTAGAAATAAAAACGAAAGTTGTAGAATATGTTAAACTAAGAGCGTCGATAAAAAGAACGCCCAAATCTGACTTCCTATGAGGAAGTTATGATTTTTCTAAGATTCGGCTTAGCAGTGCACGGCCCGAAACTCGAATTTCAGTTCGAGCGGTTTTTGGCTTACGGGACCTAAATGAGAGTTGAAGATCTCATTAATAGGAACTCAACAGTAAAAATATGGACGAAAACGGAGTTCGTATGAAGGAGTTACGAATTCTTCACGGTCATTTAACATTCTAAACTCCTCCTACTGTTAAATTTGAGATCGGTCGAGAATTAGCCGACGGAGTCTAAACGAAAGTTGTAGATCTTGATTTTACCTACACGCGGATATAAAGATCATCGAAAACGGAGCTCGTATGCGAAAGTTATGATTTTTCTAAGTTCGAAGGCTGATACGCGATAGGGGTGACGTGGCACCACCATAATTGGACACGTGGCACCACCAGAAGGTTGCCACATGCACCAACTCGGCGAGTCATGACTCAGAATCGGCGAGTCGATCAGATTTATCCCTTATAAATAGAGGTGTTGGGTTCCCTCATTTTCTCACCCCTCAACCTTCTTCTTTCTCTCTCTATACTCTCTCTCTATGCTCCCTAACCCCCCTAAAAGCCTAGGTAAACCCCCTAGCACCCGAAGGAAGCCCTGAGGCTCCCGGAGTCCTGAGAAAAAGGGTCTTTCGGCTCGGAAACGCTGCTCCAGCGAAGCCCGGTTTTCGAGAAAACCCGCTATAAGTGAGCTACGCCTAACCCATCTTTAGTATAGCTTATGTTTTAATATAGTAACATTATTAGGAACTTATAATGAGTATTTGGGCTATTATTATGAGTTATATTGAGTGTTATTTAATGCTTATATAATAATAATAATAATAGTCAGACTATTAGTTTGTCGCGGTTATCGTTGGACAAAACCCTAGTGGTATTGATACTAGGTTTTATCGAAGGAAATTGTTTTGAGAGTATCGAAGCGCTGTTCGAGTGTTGAGTCACCACCTACTCAGGTGAGTGCATAGTCCCTTTCATCTTACACATAGATATGAAGTATTTTATATAAACTACGTGCTATGTGTGCATATTATCTGAATACTTGCTGTCTATGCTGGATGAACGTTTTATACATGTTATAAAGAATTTAAACTGTATACGTATTTTATATATACAAATTTGTTGGGTATGAGATGGGTAGATGAATGATGAGAGATAGAAGATGATGTGAGTATACATTGGTAGCTATAGACTTAGTGCCTATGGGACAAATACCGGTAGCTATGGACTTAGTACCTGTTAGACGTTGGTAGCTATGGATTGTTGGGAATTGGTAGCTATGGACTTAGTACCTGTTGAACATTGGTAGCTATGGACTTAGTATCTATTAGATAAAGACTGGTAGCTATGGATTTAGTACCCGATGAATAGACTATAGCAGCTATGGAATTAGTGCTTTATGAACGAACATTGGCAGCTATGGATTTAGTGCCAGTCCTATAACCCTGGAAGTAAGGGACTTCGGAATAAACGAATGCAGGATAGACGACTCTTAGGCTAAATCCTTAAGAGTAAAGAAGATAACGGGGATAGGTAATTGGGTTAATTGTTTGATGATTGAACATAACAATTATATTATTGTGGGTTGAAAACCCTATGTACTCACCAGGTTTCCCAACCTGACCCACTTAGTTTATGTATATCACAGGTGACGAAGTGAGGTGACATTACACTGAGAGATTTAAAGAGATGTAGATCACTAGTGTAAATCATTGTAAGTTCTGTTTATGCTTATGTTTCGGTATTAACGATGACATCCCAAACGTTTTAAAATGAAATAAATACGTTTCCTCGAAAATGTTTTAATAACATATTTACCATGTTTTTCTGGAAACAAATTCCGCAACCTTTTTATAAAACGAAGTACTCTGATTTTCATAAAGCATAAACAAAATCGGTCTTTTTTGGCCGTGATTTTGGGGATGTTACAGGCTCACCAATGCACCAACAACGTTTATGGATTTAATGAACCGTGTATACAGGTTGATGCTCGACCAGACAGTTATTTTTTTCATTTATGATATTATGCTATACTCCAAGACTAGGGAGCGGCATGAGGATCATCTTCGAGAGTTACTTGGTGTATAGATACATGAGAGGTTTTATGTTAAGTTCTCCAGGTATGAGTTATGGTTATGAGAGGTCTAGTTTCTGAGACACCTCGTCAATTAGACTGGGATTCCGGTCGATCTGACCAAGATTGGGGTAGTGATGCAGTGGGAGGTCCCGAAGTCCCCATCCGACATTAAGAGTTTTATGGGGCTAACTGGTTATTATTAGAGATTTATTCAGGATCTCTACAAGATTGTTGCTCCTCTCACTCGCCTGATGAAGAAGAGTCAAGATTTCCATTGGGGGCAGAGCAGCAGGTTGTGTTTAAGACCCTGAGGAGGAAGTTATGTGAGGCCCCAGTATTAAGTCTACCTGAGGGTGTTGAGGATTTTCTGGTATTTTTTTTGATATGTCAATCACGGGTTTAAGGGCGGTGCTCATGTAGCAGGGCAAGGTCATAGTGTATGAATCTAGGAAGTTGAAACTTCATGAGGTTAGGTATCCTACACATGACTTGGAATTTGGGGCTATGGTTTTCACCCTCAATATTTGGTTACATTATCTCTATGGGATCCATTATAATATCTATACTGATCACAATAGTTTGAGATATCTTATGGATCAGTCGAATCTGAACATGAGGCAATATATGTAGCTTGACATGGTCAAAGAATATGTTTGTGAGATTCTGACCCAAACAACATATGTGGCTTAACGTGGAAAATCAGGGGTCATATTGATAGGTTTTCCAGTAATAGTCAAGGGATTTTGACCCTGTATAGTTGGGTTTAGGTTCTAGTTTCTGGCAGGGTCTGACAGACAGTGATGAAGGAGGAGTATAATTGTATAAGTCTAGGTTCTTGATTCACCCTGGAGCCACGAAGATGTATCGGGACTTGAGACTTAGTTATTAGTGGTTATGCATGAAGCGGGAGATTACATGGTATGAGGAGAGATGCATGACCTGTCGGATGGTTAAGAAGAGCACCAGAGGCTGCATGACAAATTGCAACCTTTTTAGGTGCCCATATGAAAGTAGGAATAAATCACCATGGATTTCATCAGCAAGTTGTTAAGGACGGCTAAGAGATTCGATTCTAGTTGGGTCACTTTTGATCCTCTGACCAAGAATGCCTATTTTGTTGCTACTTGGGAGAGATCTTCGGCCGAGAAATTGGTCGTTGTATATGTGTGCGAGATTGTTGCTCGCCACGGTGTGTCGTTTCTATTGTATCTGATCGCAATGTACGGTTTACTTCTCGGTTTTGGCAGATATTTCATGAGGATTTGGGTAAGAGGATGCATATTAGCACTACATATCACCCTTAGATGGATGGCCAGATTGAGCGGACCATTCAGACACTCGAGGATATGCTAAGGGCTTGTGTTATCAATTTCGGTGGGAGTTGGGACTCCTACCTTCCTCTAGCTGAGTTTTCTTACAATAACAGGTATCACTCTAGTAATGGTGCACCACCTTATCAGCTTCTCTATGGGAGAAAGTGTCGTACACCACTTTGTTGGGGAGAGGTCGGCCACAGGGTTATCTGGAAGACTGATGTAGTCCTTCAGATGACAAAAATTATCTAGCAGGTCAGGTAGAGGTTACAGACAACTCATAGCCAATAGAAAAGTTATGCCGATAGACGACGATTGGAGTAGGTTTCCAGGTCGGTGACATGGTTTTGCTGAAAATATCCCCCTAAACCCAAGACGAGTGGATATGATCACATCCCTATGTATAACAAAATATGATAGTCTCTCATTTGAACCAAACTATATATATATATATATATATATATATATATATATATATATATATATATATATATATATATATATATATATATATATATATATCAGAGTTATTTTGAGAATTCTAAAAACATGAGAACTTTCCAAACTAATGACCAGCAGTTTAAAACTACGCGTCAATAGTCATATGGACTACAGACGTAGATACGCATTCATGGATAAGCAGTGTATATATTTGAACATTTTAAAAAAGAAAATGGTTAATTATATATTTTTTTTGCCTAAATATGGTTTCTACGCTGCATTTCGTTAATATTTGTGACTTTGATTATGAAAAATGATGATTGGATTAGTAATTCCAAAGTTCGCATAATTTTTTTTGTTATATATATATATATATATATATATATATATATATATATATATATATATATATATATATATATATATATATATATATATATATATATATATAGGGAAGGGTTATTTGGAAAACAAAAGAACACTAAAAAAACCCTAAAAATCATAAAAATTCATAAAAAAAATTATTTAGAGATCACAAATCTTTTTTTTTTGAATTTATATATACAAAAATCGCAGCTTTATTAATAAAAGCGCTGAAAAAAATAAAAAAAATCTACATTTTTTTTTTGGTTTTTTTTTCAAAAAACATTTCAGCGAATTTATTAATAAAGTTGTGATTTTTGTAAATATAAAGTCAAAAAAAATTGTGATGTCTAAGTATTTTTTTATGTATTTTTATGATTTCTTGTTTTCCATAGAACCTAAACATATATATATATATATATATATATATATATATATATATATATATATATATATATATATATATATATATATATATATATATATATAAGTGCGATTGTGAAAATAAAAAAAGTTAAGATTGGACGAATCATTATCTGACAATCATTTATTTTTCCCGCAAAATTTTATGGCGTACCGGGGCTGACAGAGGTTGAGTAGTATTCATATATGAATTTAAATATATGTGTATTCATATATGAATACACCACCTCCCTCCGCCACCAACCTCCACCACTACCAACCACCACACCTATCGTCGCCATATTCGTATATGGAATAATCATACCTCTACAACCAACCACCACCAACAGCCGCCACCTCGACCACCACCCGTCATCACCATATTCGTATATGAATAATCATTTTCGTTATATATATATATATATATATATATATATATATATATATATATATATATATATATGAGGGTTCAATTGACAAAAAAAGGCTGAGAACGAGGCAATAAATCTGGGCCAATCATTTGAATTTCCCGCTTAAGCATTCCAGCGTACCGGACCGACGGAACATATCATATTCATACATGAATAAGTGTATTCATATATGAATACATATAGTCATATATGAATAACTATAAGTGAGATGATTATTCAGATATGAATATGACAGCAGTGAGTGGTGGTAGAGATGGTAGTTTTCGATGGTGTTTGGTTGTGGAGGTGGTGGTGGTGGTGGTGGTTGGTTGTGGCGGTGGTGGGTGTTGGTGTCGAACGGAGGTGGTGTATTTAAATATGAATATAAATCATCCTCTGTTGGCCTGGTATGCCGGAGCGTTTTGCAGCAAAAATAAATGATTAGATGAGAATGATCCCATTGTCAACGGAGGTGGTGTATTTGTATATTATTCATCCTCTGTTGGCCTGGTATGCCGGAGCGTTTTGCAGCAAAAATAAATGATTAGATGAGAATGATCCCATTGTCAACATTTTTTGTTTTCTGAATTAAACATTTCTCTCCCACTCACTCTCTCTCTCTCTCTCTCTCTATATATATATATATATATATATATATATATATATATATGGAGAGAGAGAGAGAGAGAGAGGTTCAAATGTTTCTCACATCTATTGTGTGCTAGAATGCACCAATAAGAATTTACTAAAAAATATATGTATATGAAATTATATCCATACTTATAATTCATTTTTATGGAAATTAATTAAATTCATCATTAATATCAACAATAATATTCTTTCAGAATGAATTTGTATCTAGAAGAATGAGAGTGCGTTGTAACAAAATAAGAGTGTATTCTAGTAGAATACATTTCCATTCTTCATATTCCATGCAACTTTGTTGTATTTTAAGTGACAGAGTCCTGAAACAAATGACGAACCATACATAAAACCTAGGAATGAATTCATTCTGAAAGAATAATATTGCTGACATTAATTATGAATTTAATAGTTTCCATAAAAAGAGAATTATAATTATAGATAATATTTATAATACATATAATTATTAAAATTATTTAATTTATTGTTAATAAATTTAATTTTTACAGTACTTGTATTCGATTTTTATAAGAGAAAATCTGTTTTCGCGTGTTCACAAAATATATGTTTTTGCAATAACCTATATATATATATATATATATATATATATATATATATATATATATATATATATATATATATATATATATATATATATAGGGAATGTTTAGTTGGAAAACAATAGAACCGTAAAAAAAACCCTAAAAATCACAAAAATTCATAAAAAAAATACTTAGAGATCAGAAATCTTTTTTTTTTTGAATTTATATATACAAAATTGCAGCTTTATTAATAAAACCGTTGAAAAAAATAAAAAAATCGACATATTTTTTTTTGGTTTTTTTTTCAAAAAACAGTTCATAGAATTTATTAATAAAGGTGCGCTTTTTGTAAATACAAAGTCAAAAAAAATTGTGATGGCTAAGTTTTTTTTTTTTCATGTATTTTTATGATTTTTATGGTTTCTTGTTTTCCTTAGAACCTACACCTATATATATATATATATATATATATATATATATATATATATATATATATATATATATATATATATATATATATATATATATATATATATATATAAAAGTGCAATTGAGAAAATAAAAAAAAGTTAAGAATGGAGAAATTGTTATCAGCCCCATATATATATATATATATATATATATATATATATATATATATATATATATATATATATATATATATATATATATATATATATGACGAATTTTATTAATTTCCATAAAAAGAGAATTATAATTATCGATATTATTTAATATACATATAATTACGAAAATTATTTAATTTATTGCTAATAAATTTAATTTTTACAGTACTTGTATTTGATTTTTATAAGAGAAAATCTCTTTTCGCGTTTTCACAAAATATGTATGTTTTCGTATTAACCTACTTTTATATATATATATATATATATATATATATATATATATATATATATATATATATATATATATATATATATATATATAAAAGACTATGTTAATATCAAAAAATGTTCGTATCTTTTGTTCCTCCCTCCCGATTTAATTTTTTTTTTCATTTGAATTTTTAATTATGTTTTGTTATTTAATTTATATATAATAAAGTATCGCAATTCGCAAATCGAACAAATATATGATTAGTTTGTTCTTTGCAGATTTTTTTATTGTCCTTGCATTTAATATATGCATGTATGTATTAATTAAAAATCCTTTTGTGAAAATATTTTAGAAGGATGTAATGGTGGCAGGCCGGGAATAGAGTATGAGGATTCCGGTCAACGCCGCCGACGTAATACCTTTCTTCTACCCACGTCTGTACGTTCCTTGAAATAAGGAGTTGGCAAGCACTTTTATTGCTTCGTTAAAAACATTAGAACAATCTCCACCGATGAATTTATGTCCATTTTTGAAAGTTTAAAAATTAATATTTTAACTATGAGGTTAGAAAAACTTATTATCGAAATAACAATCTTCTTTAATAAATGAAAGTTTTTTTTTGCCACATGTCAATCTTTCATTAATTTTAATACTTGTCTTTTTATGGTATTTTTAAAATAAATATTATGTATTTGTCAATTTTTGGTTTGTTTCAATTTTTAAAATTTAAGTCATGTATTTATATATGTAACGTATTAAATATCATATATATGATAATAAATTGCAATAAATATGTTTTTTTCTTTTTTATTTTAAAGTTGTATATTAAAAAATAATTTATACTTACACTTTAATGTTTAATTTTTTTAAATCAACCTGTATAATATACGAGTTCACACCTAGTTTATTAATAAAGTGTTTTATTCTTTGGTTTTCTTGTCCAAATTTATCATTAGTATCAACTGTTCGTCATTAAAATATCTTTGTAAGGTATGGTTATTATATTTTAAGTGGTACTGCGTCTATAAGTTATAGTACGAAATATTAAAAATGAAAAGATTTTAAAACAAGAGCATGAGAAATCCTAAATGGTGGATCACCACTAATCCTAGAAACTACATTACTGTTATGTACATAATTTATTTATATATTAATATAATACAAGTTTTGAAACTAATTCAGGTAAGAATAATTTTAGTATTTTCTTTTTTTTAATTTTATCATTAAGTTCTTTTAGACAAATCAAACATTAATATTAAATAAAATTACTTATTCCGTCGTTTACAACTTGCTGTCACCTTTTGTGCATTTAATTTAAAAACATTTCAATATAAATATTACCATAGGAGAAGCAACTAGAAAAAAACTAGCGCATGGAATAGAATATGATGATGAGGTGCAACAAATCTTTGTAGTGGTAGAACAACCGTCGGCTAGCATGCAGTGCACAACAACAACATATCTATATGAAAAATACATCCAACATATCATATCTAATGCGTATGTTGAAGTGTTTCACCAAAGATTAGAGAGAAAAAGATGGAGGCGATCTGGCGGAGTTTCATCTGGGCGACGTTGTAGAAGCGGTGATGGTAGTTGATGGTGGTGGTGGCGTTCATATGTGTTAGAGCTCAATCATGTTAGATCTGAAGCAGATCTAGTGGTTTGTCATTGGGGATCATAGAGAAAAAGATGGAGACAAGCTTGTGTGTTACACCAAAGCATTAAGGAAGCAATGGTGGTGGCAGTAGACGATGGTAGTGACATTTTTTCAGTGGTGGCGTTTTGCGGTGGACTTTTTTACTCCAGATGTGAGACCAATGAGACCAATAGAGGTCGACGATGGATTTGAAGCGAAATCACATTCGTGATTTGACATTCTGACAACATAGGGCGGTATGTGACTGTTACGGTAGGCAGTGGTGGTAGGTAGCATGTGGCGACAATGGTAGGTGGCAGAGGTGGTGTTAGGGTTTGTGTTGATGGGAGAGTTTGAGAGGGTTTTCTCGCAAAAAAAAAGTATGAAAGTGTTTGAAATGATAAGATCTTAGATGTTAGATGTTAAATAATTATTGTTAAAGTTGTGAACGACTATTATATCTTTATTATTTTTTGGCTATTTATCAAAAAAGAAAAAAAATCAAATTATTAGAATAGATAAAAATACATTTAATGATAACCTAAAAATAAGTGGTTCCTAGAGTCTCTAATATCTAAGAGTTGTTATTTGATCGTATAACGTCCCAAAAATCATGATAAAAGCTTTCATTTTTATAAAACCATTTTCATAAACCATAAGTCATACAAACATTGTTTTCAAAACGTAGTCATAAAATCAAAGTATCAAATCACATATCTCAACATAAATCCAAAGGATGATGTGTACTATCACGTCTTCGTCTTGCCCGATCATCTCATATACCTTAAACCACAAAGCCAAAGTGTCATCCAAAGCATAGTGAGATTCTCCGAAATACCCCACACAAAATAACATATACAAGCTTGTATATTGGGTCCATAGTCATCGGACTAGATTCCTTCGGGTCCACAGCCATCGGACTGGATTACCACCGGCTCATACTCATCGGACTAGATTGTTTCGGCCCACAGTTACCGGATTGGATTGCCCCGACCTACAGTCATTGGACTGGATTTCCTTGGGTTTGTTGGCTCACAACAAGAGAAGTAAAGCCTCAACCCAACCACACTATGTCGACATATACAACTGATAAATAATAGCCAAAAAGTACAGTTAATCATACATATACACCAATCTAACAGATCACTACAACATAGCAACATCCTATACATAATGATACATAACACAATCTAGTGGGCCTACATTGGTGCCTTTGACCCATGATTATCGTGAGGAAAACTTACCTCAAAGTTAGAAGATAGTTGAACTAATCATAGATCCAAATACCGGCTCTGCAGGTCACCTTTAGGAGATGGTTGAGGGAATGAAACTCTTAGATCCAAGTTGATTTGAGCTCCAAAGTTGTTCCACAATCTTCTTCTCCGACAACGACCGGATGTTACAATTCCCCCTAGACCTGCACAAAAAGACTGGTCTTGGACCGGACCCAAAAAAAGACTGAGACCGAACCGGTCTAAAATGAGACCGGACCGAAAAAAGACCGATCCTAAAAAAGACCAGATCGAAAAAAGATCGGCTTGAGACCGTTCCGGACCGGTCCAAAAAAGACCGGACCGTTTGGAGACTGGTCCTAAAAAATACCGGACCGGTTTGAGACCGGTCTGAAAAAATAGACTTGTAACCAAACTTTATAAATATATAATTTTTGTGTTAATTATACAATTTTTAATCACAAACTATCTAATTTATTTTATTTTTTTCTTTTATAAAATTTAAATTATCATTTTTTATAATTCTTAATTTACTATTTTGGTGATAAATATCATATTTATTAATGGAAAAAACTCGAAAGCAAAACAAAAGAATCGAAAAATATTAAAACCAAACAAAAAAACTCGTAAATCAAACCAAAAAAGTTGTATGGAAAGACCGAGAGACCAGACCGAAAAAGACCGATCCAAAAAAAGATCGGTCCGCAAAAAGACGGGTCCGAAAAAAGACCGAATGAGAAAAAGATCGAACGAGACCAGTCTGAAAATAGACCGGACCGTTCCGAGACCGACCTCAAAAAGAATGGACCATTTCGAGACTGACCCAAGACCGGTCTGGGACTGCAAATGTGCAGGTCTAATTCCCCCTACTTAAACTACATTTCATCCTCGAAATCCCCAATTGCAAATAGATCTAGATAATGCTCACACAATTCTCCCCGAATTAATTATGATACTCTTTTTGATCCTACGAAGAATGTGATATTATCCGAAAATTTATTATAACCTATTGCACAACTTCAACTCACCGAACACTCTAGACCACCCTTCACTGAACACTCCCCACATATAACTTCCACTTTGTTGGTTGAGGGGGAAATCGTACCCTCTAATCAACAAATTGTCATAACCATAGAAGTTCCAGTCTTAGAAGAAGGTGTTCCAAATATTCACAACCAATCACACATCTCCGAAGAGTCAGAAGAAGATGTTGAAGAAATAGAAATATGTAACATACACGTTGTATTGTAAATTATAAAAGTGAATAATATTACAAAATATTATGTAAATTTGAATGTTGAGTTCTAACAAATGGTTTTTACTAAGAAATAAAGTAAAACTATGCTTAGAATCATTCAGAAAGTATTGAAAGTCTTATGAGATTCCAATCAAATGTCATATAGTGAAATTCAGCAAAAATATAAAATTTGAAATAAGTAAAATTTAATTATTTAAATTTGTAAAGAATCTCGTTAGAAAAGTTTAGGCGAAAATCTCATCGAAATCCGAGTTATAAAGAGCGTCAAAAATGGAGCTCGTATGTGAAAGTTATGGATTTTAGAATATTTGGGCTCAATTTCCGAGAAATTTGCATGGATAAGGTTCGGCCACGTCACCCTTCGTGCGAGCTTGCCCCATGTCCGATGCAATGACTCACCTTCGCACAGCTATCCCACTCGTGTCCATCGTTGATTGGTCCGAAGCCGAGGTCCATTAGGCATCGGACACGCCTTTCGGCGTCCTAGGCGACGTCTAAGACGCCTCGCTCCAGCTGCCGTGTGTACCGAGCCTCGCAACTTCGCTGCCACCTACCTCTCCCTCCTTGCTTCGGATCCGAGGCTTGCACCTATATAAGGAGTGCGAGACCTCCTGGGTAAATTTTAGAAAATTGCCACTTTTTACCCCTAAACTTATATTTCTTCTGCTTCCACTTCCCCCGAAGCCCCGGTATCAATTTTAGCACCCGAAACAAGCCCCAAAGTGCCCGAAGACCCTGAGAACTTTATATTTTCGGTTTGAAGCCCTACCTTCACAGAGCCCGGTTTTCAAGAAAGCTCCCAGTTTTTATAGAAGAAAGATATTTATAGGAACGAAGTGCTGCCCAAATCACTATTTTAACCCCCGGTTACTTCAAAGTGAGTTTAATATATAGGAATAATTGTATGTTATGTGTTATATGTGTTATGTGCTTTTCAGTGTTATTATTCCGGGTTATTTTCCCAGCTTATTTTTATTCACTATTTTTAATAGCAAAGAAATACCTTTGACCATGTGATCAGTGAATGGGCTTAGATTCACGTTGGTACTGGTATGTAGCCTCTGGCCATGTAGAATATGTCTCCTTAAGAGAATGATTTATATTCTATGGTGTTGGCAAATGGTTACACAGCGCTATAAGCCTGAAATCTACCAAAATGTTAATCAGAAATTGTATGTCTTCTGTGCCATTTGGGCTGAAGCTTTATTGATGTATATCAAGTATTGAAATTGTTATGTCTCATTGATTGTATATCTTTGAATCAAGTCATTGATTGATATGGAAAGTTTGTCTCATGATTCACATATGCCTTTGTTGTTCCTTGTTCCTCTTTGCTTCTGCCATATTGAAGTATATATATATGGCATAACGTTATATTGTATCTATTATTGAACTCACTAAGCGTCACCGCTTACCCTCTCAATGTTTTAATATATTGCAGACAATAAGCATCCAATATAGCTTTATACTGTTGGAAGAATTGACATAGATTATACTATTACTTTGGTATTTAAGTTTTAGTATGTATAAAATATACAATATTCTAGGTAGTTTTGTAATAAACTTAAACTTAGTCGGTTTGTATTCAGTCGCTTGTAAATAAATTATCAATGTAAAATACTGTTTGTGAATATGCATGTAGTATGTTTTGGAGTAACAACTGTTTTAATATAATGAAAGTGAGGGTCTTTCAATCATGGTATCAGAGCAGTAGTTTAAGCGAACTAAATACCGTGGATTGGCGTTTAGACTTAAACTATTGGAATTTCAATATATGAATTGATTCATTGTAATTATATGGATACAAACCTTAGGAAAGACTTAAGTGAAGTTGTAGGTAATAGTAAATCCCAATATTCTAAAAGTATTATATTACTCCATATTGCAGAGTAATGGCTGAACAGATTAGTAGTCATACCCTTGATGTCGGTGGAGGTCCTCAACCCGAGGAAGTGAATACTCCCGTATCTCCTCGTGAGGAGCGACTCTTGGGTAAACTTACCAGTGTTATTCGACAGACTCTTGAAGAACACAAAAAGAATGGCGATAAAGGAAAAGAGAAAGCCACTAGAGAATCTTCAAAAGGAGAGGTTAAGCGTCCCTCATTCAAAGATTTCAAGAGTAGTGGTGCTACAGAGTTTTCCAGTGTTCTTAATCCCATTATTGTTCTTACATGGGTCCAGAACATAGAGGGTGTGTTTCGTATTTCTCATGTGGATAATGAAGACAGGGCTAATTATGCTTCCACAATGCTCATTGGAGAAGCCTTAGTTTGGTGGGAAGCAACATATGAAGCTTTCAAGGGGTATGACTAGGAGAACTTATCTCAGGAAATGTTCAAAACTTGTTTACTATAGAATTATTGTCCTCTAGACATGAGGAGGAGATTGGAGAAGGAATTCCTCAAGCTCAAACAAGGAGGAATGACTGTGAATGAGTATGAAACTCAACTAATCAAAGAGCAAGGTTTGCTAGAAAGTATAATCCAACTGAAGATGAGAAAATTCAGTTATTCATGGAGGGACTACAACACGAAATCCACGATTTCGTTGCCAATCGAGAAGTTATGTCATTCGATAAAGCCGTTGAGTATGCTCGAAGATGTGAGCATGACTTAAAAATACGTGGTGCCACTTTTACTGTTCCGAAGCATCCACGTACTAAAAGAATTGTTCCTGTTCCTTCTTTTCTACCAGCTTAATCCGTTTGGACTGAACCTGGTAATCAAATGCAAACTCAAAATGCCTCTCGTGGATGCGGTAGATCACAATCTTTTTCTATTCAATCGTCTTCATGTGGTGTTTGTGGAAGGAATCATCCTGGCCAATGCAAAATAGACAAGGAATCCATTGTCTGTTATGGATGTGGAGAAAAGGGTCATATAAAGCCATCTTGCCTAAGAAAGGATGTTACTTGCTATGCATGTGGTATTACTGGCCACAAGAAGCGTTTTTTCCCTACTCTTACTATTCAGATGACGGGAAGTCAAGCTTCTGTTCAACAACCGGCGAGAAGTCAAGTCCCTGTTCAACAATCAAAGGGTACTCCAACTAGAAAGGAGGAGGTGCCAAAAGATAATGTCCGTGCATTCCAGATTACCATAGAGGAAGCACGTGAGGACCCGAACATTGTGACGGGTACATTTCTTGTCAATTCTAGACCTGCTCACATCTTATTTGATTCTAGTGCTTCAGATTCTTTTGTGTCTCATGAATTTGCACATTCTTTTCAAATTGCTTGCTATGCAATTGTGCAACCATTTCATGTAGATACTGCGAGAAGTATATCATTACTTTCTGATAAAGTTTATAAGGATTGTGTCATAGAAATTGAAGGCTATAGTTTTCTTGCCAATCTGATTCCTTTCTCCTTGCCCAATTTTGATATTATTCTCGATATGGATTGGTTTTCAAGGAATCATGCTGAAATCTTATGTTATGAAAAGATAGTACGTATTCCTATCGAAGGGAAGAATCCTCTTTACATCTACGGTGAACAAAGACCTAAAAGCTTAAAAATAATCTCTTTCTTAAAAGCTTGTAAACTCATATCGAAGGGATGTTCTATCTATCTGACCTATACAGTTGATACCTCGAAAGAGGAGAAGAAAACTGTAAATGAGGTTCCCGTTGTTAATGAATATCCTGATGTTTTCCCCGATGATTTGCCTCGATTACCTTCGGACAGGCAAGTAGAATTCTGAATCGACCTTGTACCTGGTGTTGCTCCGATTGCAAAGACTCCTTATCATCTTGCACCAGCTGAGATGAAAGAAATGATAATCCAACTGCAGGAATTACTTGATAAATGCTTTATCTGACCGAGTACCTCTCCTTGGGGTGCTCCGATATTGTTCATCAAGAAGAAGGACGGATCGATGCGGATGTGCATTGATTATCGTGAGCTGAATAAGGTGACGAATAAGAACAAGTATCCACTACCTCGCATTGATGATTTATTTGATCAACTTCAGGGTGTTAGCTATTTCTCGAAGATTGATTTGAGATCTGGCTATCATCAGTAGAAAGTTCACGAGCAGGATGTGTTGGATATAGTGTCTAAGCCCATAACTATATTTGGTATGTACTTGACCCGACCCGGCATGGTCCATTTGGGTTGCACTTCACCCGAACAATTTATGGATAATATTTGAGAATAGTACAAGTTATGATTTATTAATATATTATAAGTTCTAATATATTAATATAAGATCATATTATTTAATTAGTAGTGATCTATAATTAATCTAGGATTAATTTAGTGATCAAAGATATTACTAATTAAATATGGGCTTCTATATTTATATAGTGTGGGCTAATGCTTATTTGGAATGGGCTAGGCTTGCATGGAAAAGTTCATGGATACTCCATGGAGCTTTAACCCATGGATCTCATGGAAATGAGGAGACATGGGTATCAGGGTGTAACTCTAATCCACCACACTATATAAAGGAGGCTTTGGTTCTTGAAATGACACTAGTTGACACTTGTTGAGGTGAGGGAAATTTCAAGATAGTAGTGACTATTCTCTCAAAGTTCCAAGTTTGTGGTGATTTGTGACTTTCATTTGAGGCATCCACACTATTGGTGCTAGGCTCTAAAACTCCAAGCAATCAACTACAACTACAAGGTAAGTATTTCTACTAGCTTTATTTGATTCATGTTCCCCATGCCATGCTAGCTAGGATATAAACCTTGGAAAATTAATTATTTGCATGTATCTTAGACAAACATAGATCCAAGGTTTATTAGGGCTGCATGTACACTTAGGAAGTGTTAGAATGCTCAAAACCCATCAGTGGTATCAGAGCCTAGGCTTGTTTGTTTGATACTTGATGCAATATGTTGGAAAAAGTCGGAAAACTTGATGTCTGACTGCTGGACTCGCCGAGTCCATGGGGGGACTCGCCGAGTTCACTTGTATCTTCAACCTACTCGCCGAGTAGGTTCATGCACTCGGCGAGTAGGGTCGACAAAGTGCAGATTTTCGACTTTAGTTGCTGGAAATGGATTAAAAACATTACCCTAAACTGCTTTGGTACTTGAAAACTTGTTTTAGATGGTGTAATGTCTTTGCTAATTCATTTACAACAACTAGTTATCAAAATTACAAAGTTTAAGTGTGATTTTGATTCATGAAAGGGCTTATGTTCATGTTCTTGATCTTATGATGTTTAGATGATCATAGGAATTATTTGTAACCCATGTGGTAGTTTAATTCTTGATCATAATGTGTTTTAATGGAGTCCATAACTTGTCCTCAAGTTATGGAAAAACCAAAAGTCTCTTGGATTAAAAAACCATTAAAAGAACACAAGAGTTAGAAAAGTGAAGAGTCTTCATTTTATTACTCTATTAAACTCATAAGTTACAAGAAATGAAAAGTTTTGAAAGTTTACAAAACTTGCCCTCAAGTTTTGGAACAAGTAAAGTCAAGTTAAAACTTTAGTTCCAACCCTTAGAATTTTAAAAGTTAAAATTCAACCCTTATACTTATATTATTTAATAATTATATATATATATATATATATATATATATATATATATATATATATATATATATATATATATATATATATATAAGAACAAAGTCGTCTTACCGCTAGTACGCCTCATTCACGAAGCCGGTCTATAAGGTGGGTATAAGGTTGTTGCCTATAAAATGGCAACTTAATGGGTGTCCACTCTCACCCACCGCTTGCTTGACTGGTGGAGGGTCGTTAGCCGAACGGGTAAGACAAGGACTTATAAATTCTCATTTAAAGTATGATGAATATTATAAAGTAACTAAATGTTCTACTAAATTCCCAATCTTAGTTACTTTAGGAAAAATGTGAATAAGGTGCAAATCCATGAAATTACACTTTACACTTTGTTTGAGTCGTTAGTGGAGCGTGTGTGGTTAACCGGCACACTAACTTGGACTTAACAAGGTAGGTAAAGGGTGACTTAAGGTTTATTATAGTATCGGTGGAGCGTGTGTGGTTTACCGGCACATTGATTGAGTGATAAACTTTAAGGGTACCAAGTGATTTGCATGGTTACTTCACACCTCATTTTGTGATCCTCGGCATCCCAGTCACAAAACTTGGAGGGCACACTCGGGATTGAAACATGCCTTTGAAAAGTTCATTGAATCTCAAAGAATCTAGGAATTTCTAAGAACCAATCAAAAACCTAATATTTAAATATTTCGGTTTTCGTGGTGGAAATTGGTGAATCGTCATTCACCTACCTTTCGAATATGTTATAGCTTGGATTACGGAATACCTCTTCTAAGTTATATTATATTGTGATTGGATCCTAGCCTTAATATTACATTTGGGTGTTTTATTAAGGACTCTCTTAATATCTAAACTAATCTTGTTCTCTTCTTTTAGATGTCTTCAAACAATGCTGCTTCTGGCTCTAATCCTAATGGCTTCTTTACCCTTATGAGCTTGTGTGGGAAAGTCACCTTTGATGGATCCAACTTCAATGAGTGGATCAGAAACATCAGGATGATTACCCGCTATGAGGACAAAGAATATGTCCTTGACAAGGAGCTTAAGGAGATCGATGTGACCACTGCAACTCCTCAGGAGATCGCTGACTTTCAGGCACATGAGAGAGATGCTACCAAAGTGGCGTGCATCATGTTGGCCATAATGACAGCAGAACTCCAAAAGTCCTATGAGGATTTCTACCCTTATGAAATGCACCAAGATCTTATGGAAAGATACCATCAAAGTGCACGACAAGAGAGGTATGAAATCATCTGCTCCATGATAACAACCATGATGAAGGACGGGGAATCTGTCACGAGCCACATGCAGAAAATGCAAAGGTATGTGGATCGATTGCTGAAGCTAAATGTGAACTTCCCAGAGGAGCTTGCAATAGATATCATTTTGCACTCCTTACCATCGTGCTATGATCAATTCCGCATGACATATCACATGAATAAGGAAGAGGTCACCCTCAGCAAACTTCAGGGACTTCTTAAGACCGCAGAATCATGTCTTAATGGGAAGTCGGTTGATAACACTCCTACTCCAAACTCAACTCCGGTTTTGGCAATCGGGAAAAGTCAAGGGAGGAAGAGAAAGAGATCTTCGAAGGGTACCAAGGCTTGGACCCTTGATGGCTCTTCTTCAAGTGGAACCGAGAAAGGTTTCATCACTCCTTCGTCTTACCCAAAAGAGGCTGAATGCTTCTATTTCCATGAAAAGGCACATTGGAAGCGGAACTGCCCAAAGTACCAGCAGGATGTGAAGGATGGGAAAGTTAAACCCAACCATGTAGGTATTTACACTATCTTATCTAATAACTCACCCCATTCTAAATCTTGGGTCCTTGATACTGGTTGTGGTATTCATATTTTTTGTGACTTGCAGGGACTAAGAAGAAGTGAGAATGTGGAGCAAGGAAGAATAAACTTGATCATGGGGAATAGGAAAGCTTCACCTGTCACCAAGATTGGAGTTTATACTTTATCGCTAAGTAGTAGGTTTAGTTTAGATTTGAATAAATGTTGTTATTCGCCAGGAATGGCAAGAAATATTATTTCCTTACATGTATTGTACAAACAAGGGTTTACCTTTTCATTTAATAATGAAGTTGGTTCTATTGATTCTTTCTTTAATAATGTTCTTTATTTTAAAGCATTACCCTGTGATGGTGTGTATGAAGCTGTATCTGTTGTAGATAACTTAGGAAATAATGTTTTGTATATTGATTCTATTAATAATAATAACTTGGATAAAGCATCATTATGGCATTGTCGTCTTGGACATATAAGCAAGAAACGCATAGGCCAACTCCAAAAGGATGGAGTCTTGGAGTCGTTTGACCTAAAGTCAGATGATAGTTGCGAATCATGCTTACTTGGAAAAATGACAAAGTCACCCTTCACAGGCTCGTGTGAGAGGGGTGAAGGTTTGTTGGACCTTGTACACATGGATGTGTGTGGACCATTCAAACATTCCACAAGGGATGCTAATCGTTATTATTTGACTTTTACTGATGATTACAGTAGATATGGATATGTCTACTTAATCAAGCATAAGTCTGAGACTTTCGAGAGGTTTAAGGAGTTTAAACAGGAAGTCGAGAATCAATTGGGCAGGAACATTAAGATGCTTCGATCCGATCGAGGTGTTGAGTATCTTAGTTCAGAGTTCCTTGACTATCTTAGGGAATGTGGGATTGTCTCACAATTGACTCCTCCCAGGACACCACAGTTGAATGGTGTAGCTGAGAGGCGTAATCGAACCTTGTTGGATATGGTTCGTTCCATGATGAGTCGAGCTACGCTACCAATCTCATTCTGGAGGTATGCCTTAGAGACTGCCGCGCATATTCTTAATCTAGTCCCTATAAAGAAAGTTGCCAAAACTCCTCACGAGATGTGGACTGGTAAAGTACCTAAACTGGACCACATCAAGATTTGGGGTTGCGAGGCTTTCGTGAGACGCGAGACTCATGATAAGCTCGAACCTCGAAGCGAGAGGTGTATTTTCATCGGCTACCCACAACAATCCTTTGGTTACCTCTTCTACAGACCTAGTGATAATGTGGTCTTTGTAGCAAGAAGAGGAGTCTTTCGAGAGAGAGAATTTATAAGCCAAAGAGACAGTGGGAGGCAAATTGATCTTGAAGAAATTCAATAGTCAAGTGGTGAAGGAACTTCGAACCCTAGCCCTCAACTTGAGGACGAAACTCCTGTTGAGCCAGTTGATGAGCCTGTACCTCTGAGGCGTTCCACGAGAGTTAGGAATGCACCTGAGCATTACTATGGTTTCCATATTACTGCGGAAGGTGAGACACTTATTAGCGATGAGACACTAGTAGGTCTTGATGAACCTAACAGCTACACGGAAGCCATGGCAGGCCCTGAGGCTGATAAGTGGAAAGAGGAAATGGATAGCGAGATACAATCCATGTATGACAATCAAGTTTGGAACTTGGTTGAAAATGTACCAGGTCGTAAGACAGTAGGGTGCAAATGGATCTTTAAGAAGAAGACCGACATGGATGGTAATGTACACACTTATAAGGCACGACTGGTTGCAAAAGATTATTCTCAAACTCTGGGAGTTGATTATGATGAAACCTTTTCACCAGTGGCCAAGATAAATTCTATTAGGGTTCTGTTAGCCATTGCTGCATTTCATGACTATGAAATATGGCAAATGGATGTCAAAACCGCTTTCCTTAATGGAAAGTTGGCTGAGGATGTTTACATGGTTCAGCCAGAGGGTTTTGTCAGTACAGAGTACCCAAATAGAGTGTGTAAGCTCGAGAAATCCATTTATGGATTGAAACAGGCACCTCGCAGATGGAATCTTTGCTTTGATGAGAAAGTCAAGGAATTTGGCTTTTCAAGGAGTGAAGATTAATCTTGCGTCTATATCAAGGCTAGTGGGAGCATAGTCAGTTTTTTGGTACTGTATGTGGATGACATACTACTCATAGGAAATGACATCCCAACCCTGCAGGAAGTAAAGTCCTGCCTTGGGAAGTGTTTCGCTATGAAGGACATTAGTGAAGCTGCTTATATCCTAGGGATAAGGATTTTGAGAAACAGGAGTAAAAGACTAATTGGACTTAGTCAAAGCACCTATGTGGACAAAGTGTTGAAAAGATTCAACATGCATAACTCCAAGAAAGGTGAGTTACCCATTCAGAGTAATGCCAGATTAAGTAAGACACAAAGCCCTAGTACTGAGGTTGAGATAGCAGAAATGAGTCGACTACCTTATGCTTCAGCTGTAGGATCGATCATGTATGCTATGACGTGTACTCGACTTGATGTAGCCTTTGCTTTGATCATGGTTAGCAGGTATCAGGGGAACCCTGGCAAGGAACACTAGACTGCAGTAAAGAATATTCTCAAGTACCTGCGAAGGACTAAGGACTGGGTCCTTACCTTCGATGGGAGTGATGACTTGAGAGTTGTAGGGTATAGTGATGCTAGCTTCCAGACTGATAGGGATAATTTCCGCTCTCAGTCGGGCTGGGTCTTTACCTTAAACGGAGGAGCAATTACTTGGAAGAGTTCCAAGCAGGAGACAGTGGCTGATTCCACTTGTGAATCAGAGTATATAGCAGCAAGTGAGGCAGCAAAGGAGGCAATATGGCTAAAGAACTTCATCGGAGACCTTGGATTTGTACCAGCTATAAAAGAGCCGATGGAGATTTTCTGTGACAGCAATAGTGCGGTTGCCTTAGCCAAGGAACCAAGAGATCATGGGAGATCCAGACACATTGACAGAAAATATCACTTCATCAGACATCGAATAGAATAAGGAATCCTCGTGGCAAAGAGGGTATCATCGGATGAGAACCCAGCAAATCCCCTCACGAAGGGACTGAGTAGGGTTAAGCATCTCCAGCATGCTCGGAGCATAGGGCTGAAGGATGATATAAGTTTTAGTAGTTAGATAAATTATGAAATTTGTAAAGTGTAATTGACATTTGATGATGAATAAAAGGTGTTTTATTTATGAGTAAAGTGTTGCTATCTCTAGTCGATTGTTTACTTTATTTCTTTTTGCATGTTTTGACTTCCAGAATAATTATGTTTGGTATATCATATTATTCAAACCTCCACAGTCGGTCATATGTCGGAAGTAGGTATGAATCAAGACTGTCATGATTGGTTGCAGAGGTCTAAGGTGTTGCACATGGCTACAACAATCATGAGTGCTCATAAGTTCTGAGCATTGGACTCAACCCACGCTCACTGGAATCACTTCATGGAATTTTATCTCGAGTGATCGTGAGACAGTAATATCATATAAGTCTTCAAACCTAGAGATATGATTTGTTACTTACAAGTTGGTTATGCATTGACTGTACGAAAACACATTGGTAACTCGATGTTATAAAACGTGCTTTTGTGTGTAATTCAATGAGTGGTAGAACAAACATATGAGTCGAAGTTTATCTGTTCCTTCTTGGATTAGAAGCGATATCTGGGCCCCTCGATGATTTTGTTTTGACCTATATACCGGGCCCGGTCAGAACTAAATTGATGTGTTCAGTTGAGTTCTATGTCAAACAAATCGGAAATCGAGAAACAAATGCTGGACAATAAGCAAGACCATGTTCCATGTATTTGTCCGGCTGATATCTAGAACAGAGGATTATATGATCACTTATCTAAATGGCGCATTCTAGTTCAACAGAGTTTAAAGAGCTACGATTGCTGATCGGTTCCTGAAGTCATACTTGCAACTATAGTTATTAGACTTATCCAAGTTGGAGACTGTTGGATATAGTGTCTAAGTCCATAACTATATTTGGTATGTACTTGACCCGACCCGGCATGGTCCATTTGGGTTGCACTTCACCCGAACAATTTATGGATAATATTTGAGAATAGTACAAGTTATGATTTATTAATATATTATAAGTTCTAATATATTAATATAAAATCATATTATTTAATTAGTAGCGATCTATAATTAATCTAGGATTAATTTAGTGATCAAAGATATTACTAATTAAATATGGGCTTCTATATTTATATAGTGTGGGCTAATGCTTATTTGGAATGGGCTAGGCTTGCATGGAAAAGTCCATGGATACTCCATGGAGCTTTAACCCATGGATCTCATGGAAATGAAGAGACATGGGTATTAGGGTGTAACCCTAATCCACCACACTATATAAAGGAGGCTTTGGTTCTTGAAATGACACTAGTTGACACTGGTTGAGGTGAGGGCAATTTCATGATAGTAGTGACTATTCTCTCAAAGTTCCAAGTTTGTGGTGATTTGTGACTTTCATTTGAGGCATCCACACTATTGGTGCTAGGCTCTAAAACTCCAAGCAATCAACTACAACTACAAGGTAAGTATTTCTACTAGCTTTATTTGATTCATGTTCCCCATGCCATGCTAGCTAGGATATAAACCTTGGAAAATTAATTATTTGCATGTATCTTAGACAAACATAGATCCAAGGTTTACTAGGGTTGCATGTACACTTAGGAAGTCTTAGAATGCTCAAAACCCATCAGGATGTACCGAAGACTGCTTTTCGTACTAGATATGGGCATTATGAATTTATTGTCATGCCGTTCGGTTTGACAAATGCTCCTGCTGTATTCATAGATATGATGAATCGCATATGTCGCCCGATGCTTGATAAATCTGTCATCGTATTCATTAACGATATTCTAATCTATTTGAAGTCTGAATCTGATCATGTCATTCATATTCGTGCGGTATTGGAACTTCTTCAAAAGGAGAAATTATACGCTAAATTCTCGAAATGTGAATTTTGGCTTCGCCAAGTTCAATTTCTCGGCCATGTTATTTTTGGTGATGGTGTATCCGTAGATCCTATTAAAATCGAAGCTATTCAAAATTGGGAAGTGCCTTGTAATGCTTCCAAAATTCATAGTTTCTTGGGTCTCGCGGGATATTACCGGAGATTCATTAAAGACTTTTCTCGTATAGGTATACCTCTCACGAGTCTTACGTGGAAGGAAGTAAAGTTTGAATGGGGTGAAGCCCAAGAAAAAGATTTCTCAACTCTAAAAGATATTTTGACTCATGCTCTAATCTTATCACTCCTAGAAGGTAGTGATGATTTCTCCGTATATAGCGATGATTCAAGATTGGGACTCTGTTGTGTGTTGATGCAACGTGGAAAGGTGATAGCCTATGCATCAAGACAACTGAAAGAATATGAAAAGAATTATCCCACTCATGACCTTGACTCACTGCTATTGTATTTTCCCTGAAGCTTTGGACACACTATCTTTTTGGTACGAAATGCCAATTGTTTACCAACCATAAAAGTCTCAAGTATATATTCAGCCAAACAGACTTTGAATATGAGACAACAATGAGCCATGGAGCTGATCAAGGATTATGACTATGAAATCTTGTATCATCCTGGAAAAGCCAATGTAGTTGCTGATGATCTTAGCAGAAAAGTTTATCATAATAGTATGTGTTATACTATTAGTCACGCTTCAGTAAAGTTCACTATTCTTGATGAGCTAGAGAAATGGAAAGTAGAAGCTTTGAAGCCAGAAAATATGAAGAAAGAAGGGATGGTACATTATGCCGATGTTTTAGTTGATGATCCACGAGGATTGAAGGTATTTAAGAATTGGCTATGGATTCCAAAGATTGGTGGATTAAGACAGAAGATTTTAGATGAAGCCCATAAATCTAACCTGTCAATACATCCTGGTATAGGCAAAATGTACTATGATGTACGGGCTGACTATTGGTGGCCAGGATTAAAGAAAGACATTGGAAGATATGTATAAGAATGCTTGATATGCTTACAAGTCAAAACAGAGCACCAAAAGCCTTACAGAACCCCAGAAAGTATTAGTGTTCCTGTATGGAAATGGGAAGAACTGTCTATGGATTTTATTACCGAATTGCCAAAGACTGCTAGACAGCATGATAGCATTTAGGTAATTGTCGACCGCCTGACTAAAAGCACCCATTTTCTTGCCATGCGTGAAATAGCTGCAATGGAGAAATGCGCACAAGCATACCTAGATGAAATTGTTGCAAGACATGGTGTGCCACTGAAAATCATTTCTGATCATGATACTCGTTTCACTTCTCATTTTTGGACGAGTATGCAACGTGAATTGGGATCTCGAGTTGCTCTTAGCATAGCTTATCATCCCCAGATAGACGGTTAGATGGAGAGAACAATCCAAACAGTTGAAGATATGCTTCGTGCATGTGTTTTGGAGTTCGGTGGTAACTGAGATAAGTATTTACCTATTGTCGAATTTTCGATAATAACAATTACCACACTTCAATCAAAATGCCACCATATGAAGCATTATATGGTCGCAAGTGTCGTACTCCATTTTGTTGGCATGATGTAGGCCAAAAAAATCCTTGGGGGCCCTGAAATGATTCAAGATACCACTGACAAGATTCAAATCGTACGAGAAAGAATGAAAGTGGCCCAGGATCGCCAAAAGTCCTATACAGAAAAGAGGAGACGACCCATAGAATTCCAGGTGGGTGATTTCGTAATGCTGAAGGTATCCCCATAGAAAGGTCTTATGCGATTTGGAAAGAAAGGAAAACTAAGTCCCAGATTTGTTGGTCCTTTCAAGATTATCCAAAGAATTGGTAAACAAGCATACTGCTTGGAATTACCTGAAGATTTAGCAGGTATTCATGATGTCTTTCATGTGAGTTATATACGCAAATGCTTGAGCATCTATGATGAAACGGTTCCATTATCCGAGGTGTAATTGGATAATAAGTTAAGATATGTAGAAGATCCTGAACAGATCATGAATGAAAGAACAACTAATCTACTTAATACGTAGAATTGGTGATTGTCAAATGGAAACACCATCGAGGCCCAAATTATATTTGGGAAAATAAGAGTGAAATAAAAGCAAAATATCCCCATTTGTTTTAATCGATGTAATTTCAGGGACGAAATCCTCAAAAGGAGGATGTATTTGTAACATACACGTTCAGTTATCGTGTACTGTAAATTATAAAAGTGAATAATATTACGAAATATTATGTAAATTTGAATGTTGAGTTCTAATAGATGGTTTTTACTAAGAAATAAAGTAAAACTATGCTTAGAATCATTCAGAAAGTATTGGAAATCTTATGAAATTCCAATCAAATGCCATATAATGAAATTTAGCAAAAATATAAAATTTAAAATAAGTAAAATTTTATTATTTAAAGTTGTAAAGAATCTCGTTAGAAAAGTTTAGGAATGAAGTGCTGCCCAAATCACTATTTTAACCCCCGGTTACTTCAAAGTGAGTTTAATATATAGGAACAATTGTATGTTATGTGTTATATGTGTTATGTGCTTTTCAGTGTTATTATTCCGGGTTATTTTCCCGTGTTATTTTTATTCACTATTTTTAATAGCAAAGAAATACCTTTGACCATGTGATCAGTGAAAGGGCTTAGATTCACGTTGGTATTGGTATGTAGCCTCTGGCCATGTAGAACATGTTTCCTTAAGAGAATGATTTATATTCTATGGTGTTGGCAAATGGTTAGACAGGGCAATAAGCCCGAAATCTACCAAAATGTCAATCAGAAATTGTATGTCTTTTGTGCCATTTGGGCCGAAGCTTTATTGATGTATATCAAGTATTGAAATTGTTATGTCTCATTGATTGTATATCTTTGAATCAAGTCATTGATTGATATGGAAAGTTTGTCGCATGATTCACGTATGCCTTTGTTGTTCCTTGTTCCTCTTTGCTTCTGCCATATTGAAGTATATATATGGCATAACGTTATATTGTATCTATTATTGAACTCACTAAGCGTCACCGCTTACCCTCTCAATGTTTTAATACATTGCAGGCAATAAGCATCCGATATAGCTTTATACTGTTGGAAGAATTAAAATAGAATATACTATTACTTTTGTATTTAAGTTTTAGTATGTATAAAATATACAATATCCTAGGTAGATATGTAATAAACTTAAACTTAGTCGGTTTGTATCCAGTCGTTTGTAAATAAATTATCAATATAAAATACTGTTTGTGAATATGCATGTAGCATGTTTTGGAGTAACAACTGTTTTGATATTATGAAAGTGAGGATCTTTCAAAATAAGAGATGGAATTCCCATAATTCGCACTGCTTCAGTTGTGACATCCTCATTTTCTCGGGCAGAAAAGACCGATTTTGTTTATGCTTTAATAATAAAATCAGAGTAATCCCTCAAATAAAAATATGCAGAATTTGTCCCAAAACAAAATATGATAATAATAAAAAATTATCATAGCATTTCCTAAAGAAATATATTTTTTTATTTCATTGCAAAACTCGGGATTTCCACATCGATACAGACCAAAAGCATAAACATTATAATATAGGCCTTACAATAGTTATTTACATCTACTAGCCTATAATCCAAAAGTCCCTCTTCATCATCCAACTATGCTCTGGGTCCACTACTGTTACACCCCGCTAAAGCGGAAACACGAGGCGTGGCAGTATAAAGGGTTTCATAGCAAAAGTTAAAAGACAACACCAACCATAGTATTAAAAATCATTACAAATTTACAATGGGTTTGAACAACTTTTAAAAGAAATTACAATGTAAATTGAAATACAACACATGCAAATGTTCCTAAAAGTGATGTGTCCCTAAGTGCCACTTACTCGATGATTCCTGAAAAAGCATGTAAAACGAGCGTCAACTATAAAAATAGTTGGTGAGTACTCACAAGTTTAACAAAATAATATTGGTTCATGAATTGAAATCAAAGTTTTGATAAAAGTTTCCAATAATAAAAGTATATTGTTAAAAGGAGTAAATAAGTTTGTAAAAACAAAGTTCTTTATCATCATGAGAGATAAATATGTTGCCCAAATAAGATGCAACATTCATATTCTCATGGAAGATAAAGTTTGTTACTCAAACGAGTAAACAAGTTTCATTGCTAAAATGAGCAATCAATTTTGTTGCTACAAGGAGCAAACAATTTCATTGCTAAAACATGTATATAAGTTTTCAGTAATAAAGTTCGTTGTTGTAATGAGAAACAAAGTTCATTGCTATAATGAGAAACAAATTTGATTGCTATAATTGATAAACGAGTTTATTGCCATAATAAACAACAAGTTTATTGCTATAATGAGTAACAAGTTTGTATGTGTATGAGCAAACAATGAGTTCTCAACCAAACCTATGATTGAAGCCTTATCAAGATCTATGCTTATCGTTCCATAGATTAATATGGTATCATGCACTCCAGCAATAGGGCGAGTGAGGAGTTGTCAATTCCTAATAGCGCTATCCATAATGACCATTGGTTCAAAGAGTTAATGGTTAGAGATAAGGGAAGGGCCTTAATACAATAAGTTCTCATGTTCCGTGTTGCATAGACATACATAGAGAGATATAGCAATAAAATAGCAATCATGTTTGATACAAATCAATTTAGATACAACATTCAAATAATAGTTTTTCGGGACATGCTTTTCCACCCCAAAACATAAAAACTGAAAATATGGGAGTGCGTGAATACTCATAATATGCAAAATATAGCAACCAAGTTTATACAAGTAAAACCGAAAATAAGGGAGTGGTGAATACTCACAATATGCAAAATATAGTAATCAAGTTTATATGAGTCAATTAAATATAACGACCATAAGTAGTTTAGGACATGCTTTTCCACCCCAAAACATAAAAACCGAAAATAGGGGAGTACATGAATACTCACAATATGCATTGAGATGATGCAAATGGTGCCTTGACTACGCTCAACTCGTACCATAATCGATTCCTACAATAATGGTATTCGCTAGTGAGTCTCTAATCGAAATCTAACACTAGTATACTTACTACTACAATATAATTATGCCAATAGTGTGTCAAAATTTAATATTGATAAGTTACAAATATTTTTCTGTGAAAATTTAATTTCAGTGAATCAATTGTTATATAACAATTTAAGTGGAAATTTCCCATTATTCAAATGCCAATATTTATCATTTTAGAGGTGTTCCAATGATTAAATATTCAAAACTAAATCAATTTAGTTCTAAACTTTCCCAAACTTTGCATTTCAGTTTTAATTGAAGTCAAAAACTTTAAGATAAATTTTCTTGAATTTTTTATTTGTCTAACTATTTTTCACCATTTAATTCCATGAATAATCATAAAATCATGGAAAAATAGTAAATTATCATGAAAAATTCTTATAAGTTTTGTGTAACTATTTTACTGTGTACATAATCTAGGAACAATATTAATATGTGTTTTCAAAAAGTTTAATACACTTTTTCTAATTGTATTGTGAATTTATTCTATAAAAATAGAAATAAATAGGTAACAGTTTCAAAAATTCACCAAACTTTTTTCACAGGTGTTATTACACATAATTAATCTTTGAAAAATATAAAAATGGGTTTCTAAACTGTTTAACCTATTTTTATGATTTTTGTGCATTTATTAGAATAAAAATTGAAATAAATAGAAAAAAGTTTACAAAATTGCCCAAAATTTTTGTAACACTTTTATTATAACTGTAGAAGCTGTGAAAAAGATAAAAGATACTTTTCAATTAGTGTTGATATTTTTCCTTGTTTAATCCTCTTAAATAATCATTAATTGAATAATAATTATTAAACAGTTAAATTAAATTACCAAAATTTTTTTACACTTCATTTACAGAGTAAATAATCTGGGAAAAATACCAAGTGTAGTTTTTTTTATACTGAAATCCGATTTTGTGTATTTAAGTGTATTTAATCTTAGAAAATAGGAGAAAAATAGTATAAAGCGGAGAAAAATAATAAAAAATTTTATGTAGCCTCCTAATGTACTACACGGTGGTCTGGTAAATTTTCATAGTTTTTGGATGAGTAAAACTATTTTTCCTGTTTTTAGTCCATTATAAATACAAAAATCGGAGAAAAATAGGAATACATTATGCAAAATTCTGAAAATATTGTTCTAAGTCTTCCACAGAGATTATAAGCTGCGAAAATTGTTATCTTTCCCTTTCACCTTCTCTAAAGTGGTTTTATGATTTATTGATTCCAAACAAAAAGAAAATTCAAAAACATGTTAAACAGTAACAAAAATCGATGAAATTTAATTTGAAGTCATTATTTAGCATAGGGGTCATCCAAGAATTTATCTAGGATTTATAGACCTCAGAAACGATTTTATATGATTTATTGCCCTATTTTGTTGAAATAATTATAATAATTCGAGAAAAATGAACTATTTTCTGGAAATTTACAGAGCATCTTATTTTGTTGATCGGAATCTGCGAAAAATTGGATTTGGTCAGAAAAGGAGTTTTAGATATTTATTTGGAAATAAATCCTTCATAAACATATTTGAAAGCTTTTAACATCATACTTTGATGATCTAGCATCTAAGCTTGAAGATCATCACATGCATGTAGGTTTAAAGATCATTCATGAGTTTGAAATGTTCAAAAATCGTTTTTGAAAGAAAAATTAGAGTGCATGTGGTTATTTTTACCCAAAACTTGTAGAAAAGTGCATTATGTTGATTTTGACTTAGGTTTTGGTCCTTGGATTTCACCATTAACAACATGCATGTTGTTTTTGGGTGAAATCCTACCACCATCATCATCAAAACTGAAGTGAATGAACATGAACACATATTTTTCTAAGAGAAAGGTGTAGAAGAAGAAGGAAATGCAAGAAAAACCTTGAAAACATGGAGGAAAGTGAAAGGAAATCGTGTTCTACCTTAATGAACACCACTAGATGATGAATATTTTGAGAATCATGAGTGTTATTGGACTTGTTTCCTGGAAATTTTCATGGTTTCTAGAGAGAGGAAGAGAGAAATGGAGTGGTGAAGGTAGAGAGAAGTGAGAGAAAATGAGAGAGAAAGTGGAGTGTGAGAGAGAAAGGAGTGATTATGTGTTTTGGGAAGAGGGGAGGTGTCTTGGGAAGAGGGTGGACAGGTTCGAGAGTATTTTTACCTCCTTCCCTTTTAATTTTATAAAAAAAATTCAATTCTTTTATAAAAATATCAAACTTTTTATAAAATATACACCCTAACCAAGTTTTTGCTCATGAAACATTGATTTTTGACTTATAAATTAAGGGTATATGTTAATGACTTCAATTTTTATTTTTCTTGATTATATTTCCTTGAATTTAATTATTTTAAGATAATATTATAAGTTTCATAACTATTTTTATAAAATTCTTGATGTTAAACTTTATAAAATTTAGGTTTTAAGGCTTTTAGGGTTTTGGAGTTTAATAAACTTTGAATATCAAAATAAATTGAATATTTGAGACTTCAAATTATCTTATGGTATTATAAATCTTTTATAGTTATTGTTGGGCTGAAGTTCTGTTTTGTATTGCGTCTTTTGGGCTCGTAGATTAGCCTTGTATTCTCCGGTTTGGGCCTGTCCTACCGAGAGCCTTTTATGTATTGTATATAAGTTATCGCTTGCATGCATATTAGGTTAAGATTCAAGATTTCTGTTTTAGCATTCCAGAGTTTACGATATTGCTCTCTTGTAATCTTTCAATCCTTTACAGTTGATGTTCTTAATCGAGCTCTTCTAAGGATTTT
Source organism: Lactuca sativa (assembly GCF_002870075.4). Taxonomy (NCBI): domain Eukaryota; kingdom Viridiplantae; phylum Streptophyta; class Magnoliopsida; order Asterales; family Asteraceae; genus Lactuca; species Lactuca sativa. The sequence continues at coordinate 193,460,660 of NC_056625.2, forward strand.
ATTTAATCATTCGACACGTTTGATTCAAGCTGTTTGTTCTTATTATTGCGTTCTGCCTTGTTATTTATATTGTGTTCTTGCGGTTTCATATTCATATACTTGTTCACGATCTAATCGATCTTTATAGATTAAAAGTTATTATTTTAATCTCATCAATTGGTATCAGAGCAGGAGGCTGTGTAATCGATACACTTCTTTTCTGTGAAAAAGATTTTCATTAGGGTTTTCCGCAATCATCGATATTTATTGAGCCGTCATCTTAATTGACGTATCTTAGTATTTATTGTTTTGCCCTAATCTGCTTTATTACAAGTCTGATCTTTGAACAGGTTATTGCAATCATTATGGACGCAACGCAATCAAACCCTATTAATATTTCCAACAGCATTGGTTCGACGACAAAGATTCCAATCTTATACACCCATGACTATGAAGTATGGGCACATCATTTTGAAGATTACGTGATTGGATCGGAGGACAATGGTTTTCTCATATGGGAAGCCATTATCAATGGACCATTTTCTCATTCCGCGACATCCAGAGTTATTAAGACGCAAAAAGAATACAACGATTTGCTCAAGGACGTGACGAATATTGCGCAGGATGAGAAAGATAAATTCCAGTGCAATATTAAGGCACTAAGGTTGATCAGATTCGCCCTTCAGTCCGACACATTCAGACTAGTCAGCTCATGCACTACGGCGAAGGAAGTGTGGGATAGACTTCGCGAACTGTATTCAACAGACGAAGATCTTGAACACTCCATCCAAACCTTGCTTCTATCTGAGTTTGGAGAATTCAGGCAAGGGGCCGAAGAGACCGTGACCCAGACGTTTGATCGCTTCAATCATCTTCTCAGCAAGATGATCAAACACGACATTGAAAGGAAGCTCATCGAACAAAAGGTTACTTTCTTGAACGGACTGAGATCGGAATGGAGAGCAGTAGTTTCCACAGTCAAAGCCCATGAACAGTTTAAATCATACTCTTTGGCGAAACTGGTGGGTATTCTAAAGTCCCAAGAGAAGATTGTTGTTCAAGAGAAGAACGTTGTGTCTAGTCTTGGTTCGTTGGCCCTCCTATCTAAAAGTAAAGCCGTGATGGAGGATGAAGAGCTCAACTTGGAAGAATATGACCTCACAACTGAGGATTATGCCATGATGGTATCCAATCCTAAGAGGTTCATAAAGAAGAGATTCCCCAGCAACAAAAACCGAAACTGGCAGGGGAGTTATAGCTCTGAAAAGGCAAACAATGAACCGAAGGCTGAGGAGTCCAAGAAGGAACCGAAGGCAGATGGCGATTCCGGAGTAAGCTGTTTTTACTGTGGTGGCAAGAACCACTATGCTAAGGACTGTGTCCTTAAAAAGATGGCTGAAAAGGATGACGGAAAGGATGAGGAAGCCGTACTGCAGAAGAGGTTGGACGAGTTGAGGAAGAAAAAGTCTACCGCTAACCCTTCTATTAATGCTCTTATTGTGCAGGGTTCGGTTAATAACGATGAGTTCGGTAGCACCGAAGTTTGGTCTACTGACTCAGAAGACGAAGAAGTGAGAAAGCCTACTCATGGAAAGGCTTATATGGCTAAGGAGGAAAGCAGTGGTGGAAAATGCTTCATGGTGTCAAGCGCATCTCAAATGAGGGGATACAATACCGATGGAGGAAGCAATGGACCGAAAGTGCAGGAAGATATGTGCTTCACAGCCAAACCACTCAGCCAACAGTTCAATGAGCTTGATGAACTGATAAAGAAGGTACAATCTGTTTTTATTTCATCTAAAGTACCATCATCCTCATATGAGAAAGAACTAAAAAACGTTAACGCAAGAATTTCTCATTTAGATAGTAGCTTAACTCAAACTAGAGTCACCAATTCTAACCTGACTGATCAATTAAGCAGGGTGGCGTCGAAGAGTGAGGAGCGGCGTATGTGGATTGAGTTAAAAGAGTCGGAATTAATTAAAGTCAAAGACGAAAACATTTATTTGCAGAGAGACAATTTGAAATTATTAAAACAACGAAATGTTTTTTGTTTAATAGCTAAACGTTTATATTCCAATATTACTCAGCTGCACTTGGACTGTGAGATAGGCAAAAAGATCCACCGTATGATTTTACCATTCCTAGAATTTAAGGAGGATGAAATCGATGCCGAAGCTTACAATTGTGAGAGTGTGATTTCGTCTGATGATGTCAACCCATCTTATCAAATTGGACTGGACAAAATTGAGTCCTTCATTAAATCCAAAGACCATAAGGACATGCTCAAAAATCTTTTGGACGAAAATGATAGACTTAAACTGAGAACCGAAACCATACAAAAGTTTGACTCTCTAAATGCCAAAGTAAGCTCAGAAAATAAAATTGATGTTGAAAATGCATCTGAGCTTAACGAGGACGAAAACATGAGTGAAATTTCTGTAGAGGATACGGTTGACTGCTCAGAATTTGTGAAAAGCGAAACTGAAAACCACAAAAATCTTATTTCTGAAAATTCTGTGGAATTCGCTAGATTGTCCCAACAAAAGTCCCCGAAATTAGTAGAAAAGGCTGTTGTCTATCAAAAGGTCAGAACTACTCCGAATCAGGTATACAAAGTCACTGGAGTAACCGAACATCAGACAGCTGAACTCACGGCTATTGTTAACGAAGACAATGCTGATGGCTGTGATGAGTTCTTCTGGGAAGCTCCTATTGACAATGGAAACGAAACCGTTGGCCTATCTGAAAGAACCTCTTGGATGAAGAAAGGGAGATACATACCTGAACCTTTGAACAAGCCTGATAATTTCAGTGAACCAAGCACAAGTGGTACTAAAGACACTCCTCAAGAGGGTGATCATTCAGCAAAAGAAGACATTCCTTCAACGCCAACAGCTCGAAGTGAAACTTCATCAGATACTCCTTCCACTTCCTCAGGGCAAACTGAGTCTTCGTCAAATATTCCCTCTGCACCCTCAGCTCAAAGAAAAACTCCTAAAGATCAAAAGGAACCAGCCAAGGTGACATCAAAAGCGAAAGCGAACGTTCATCATCAGCCTAAACAGATGAGGGATAAAAAGATAGAAAGGAACCTAAGATACAGGAAAAACCTTTCTGAAAGAAAACAATTCTGGCACTCCCAGAATGCATACTATTCACACAAGGACAAGAATCTGAAGTATGAAAATAATCCCGTAGGAAAGCATGATGATTCCAACAACCGAAAGCCAAGGTTCGGTTCGCAAGAAGATACCAACCGAAAGCCAAGGTTCGGTTCGCAAGAAGATACCAACCGAAAGCCAAGGTTCGGTTCGCATGAAAATACCAACCGAAAGCAAAGGTTCGGTTCAGAAAAGGATTTAAACCAAAACCAAAGGTTCGGTTCCAAGAACAACTCCAACCGAACTCAGAGGTTCGGTTCTGAAGTCAGAAGAGAACAAGACTTAAAGGTTAAACCCACCAACGATCAAAAGCTAAAGGGTCACCTAGAGTCATCAGCAAGGAAGACACCTCCATCTCTATCCAAATTCTCTTGTTCTAACTCTTCTCGTCATTCTACTCCTACTCATTCATCTTCATCTCGCTCTAACGCTAATCCCACTTTTCCTCAAAAACCTCATTCATCAGCTGAACAGAAAGGAAAGCAAAAGGTCGATGAATCCAAACCTGAGCCCAAAGGAAACCAACCTAATCTTAACAAAATAAAAGTATTCACCATTAAAAAGAAGGATGAAACAACTTTAATTAAAAGAACATATCTTGTTGATATCTCTCTAACTATTCCTGTTCCCATGAAAACCTCACATGGACCCAAGAAACTTTGGGTTCCTAAATCTGCTTAATTTTTGCAGGTTATAAGTGACGAGCAGTTTGACGAAGAATGGTACATCGACAGTGGCTGCTCGCGTCACATGACAGGAAGGAAGGAGGAACTCAGGGAATACAGATCTCTTGCAAATGGTGGCAACGTTAAGTTTGGAAATAACTCTTACGGCACCATAAAGGGATATGGGATGATAACGAATGGTGATTTTACCATAAGAAAGGTGGCTTATGTGGAAGGACTTCAACACAACCTCATCAGTGTATCTCAGCTTGTTGGAGGTACAGGTCTCAAAGTTTCATTCGATGATGAAGGTTCTGAAATCATAGAGAAAACAACAAAGAAAGTGATTCTGAAGTCAGAGCGAAAGGGTGAAATGTTTCCGCTGAACATGAAACCCATCAAAGGGAACCCAGCAATCTGTCTGCTATCAAAAGCTCAATCCGACGAAAGCTGGTTGTGGCACAGAAGACTTTCTCATCTCAATTTCAAAGATATCAACCGACTTGTCACTGGAGGTCATGTTAGGGGTCTTCCATTGCTCAAGTTCGACAGAGAACATTTGTGTGCTGCATGCGAAATGGGAAAGCAGAGTCGTCAAAGTCACCCATCTATAATCAACACAAAAGTTGTTGAACCACTCGAATTGCTTCATATCGATTTGTGTGGTCCTTCATCTATAGAAAGCATCGGTGGTAGCAAGTATATTCTTGTTATCGTTGATGACTTTTCACGATTTACATGGGTGTTCTTTCTAAAGCTCAAATCTGAAGCGACTCAAAAGCTGAAAGTATTTATCAAGCAAATTGAAGTCCAGCTCAAGAAGGTCGTTCGAAACATCAGAAGCGACAATGGTCTCGAATTCAAGAACAAGGAGTTTGAAGAGTTTCTTGCAGAAAAGGGAATTAGTCATAATTTCTCAGCTCCCTACACACCACAGCAGAACGGAATAGTCGAAAGACGAAACCGATCTCTGTGTGAAGCTGCCCGAACTATGTTAAGTTTCGCTTCCTTACCTCTTTATTTTTGGGCTGACGCTATTTCTGCTGCTTGTTATACACAAAACAGGTCCTATCTCAACAAGCGATTCACGCTCACACCATATGAGATATTAAACAACAGGAAGCCCAATGTGAAATTTTTCCACGTGTTTGGCTCAAGGTGTTTCATCTTTAACTCTAAAGAACACCGCAACAAGTTTGATGTCAAAGCCGACGAGGGAATCTTTCTGGGTTACTCACTCACTTCAAAGGCGTACAGGGTCCTAAACAAACGATCAAGAAGGATTGAAGAAACATACTATGTGACCTTCGACGATAGCTATGTCAAGAAGCTACAGGCCATAAATGACACTGCCAGGGAAATCTTCCCTCAAACTGGTCAAGTCACAATCTCAATCGCCAATATGTACGAGAATTTTCTGGATCTCTTTGATGAACCGGAAAAAGCTTCTCTCTCAGAAGCAGGGGCAGCCGACAACAAAATAGATCATATGAAGCAGATTGTCGAAGATGCTGCAAGAAGAATGCATGAAGGAGAAACGCCTACTGTTGAATCTCCAACCAACAATGCTTCAGTCGAGGGGGAGCCAAGCTCACAAGTCCAGGGGGAGCCAAGCTCTACTACTTCAACCGAAGGTCCTTCATTAACCGAAGGTACCTCTCCAACCGAAGATGCCCCTCCAAACGAAGGTGCTTCAATGCCTGAAAGATTAGCACCGCAAGAAACCCCTGAACCTCATGTTTCTCAAGACTCATCAATTGAGGGGGAGGATGATGATATGACGCTTGATTTTGATAGCCAATCCGAACCTGAAGAGATGATCAACGCTGAACTAGATCCATCCTTTGATCCGAATTACCCTCCTCTTACAAAATGGACCAGAGATCATCCTATCTCTCAAGTAGTTGGTGATGTATCTGAAAAGGTTCTGACCCGATCTCAACTGAAGGCAAAACAGACATCCTTATTCTCAAAAGTTGAGTTTTGTATGTTTAACTCATTTGTATCAAAAGTCGAACCGAAGACAGTGAACACTGCCCTCGATCACTCTGATTGGGTTCAAGCTATGCAAGACGAACTAAACGAGTTTGAGAGGAACAAAGTCTGGCGCCTCATTCCAACTCCTCCGGATGCTTCAGTTGTTGGTCTCAAATGGGTTTTTAGAAACAAAATGGACAAGGAAGGTAATGTCATAAGAAACAAGGCTCGCCTGGTTGTCAAAGGATACTGTCAGGAGGAAGGGATAGATTACGAAGAGACGTTCGCTCCAGTAGCCAGGCTAGAATCGGTTAGAATATTTCTGGCCTATGCTGCTCACAAAAACTTTGAGGTCTTCCAAATGGACGTCAAGTGCGCATTTCTCAATGGAGAACTTGAAGAAACGGTGTATGTGGAGCAACCTCCTGGGTTCGTGAACGAAAAGTATCCACATCATTGCTACATTCTGGATAAAGCTGTGTACGGCCTCAAACAAGCTCCGAGAGCCTGGTATGAAACGCTTACAAAATTTTTAAAGATGTCCAAATTCAAACAAGGTTCGGTTGACCCCACCTTCTTTCGCAAAAAGGAAGGTAACCACCTTATGATAGTTCAAATTTATGTCGATGACATCATCTTTGGCTCTACGAATCCCAGCTTAACAGCTGAATTCAGAAAGTTGATGGAGACTAAGTTTGAAATGAGCTCAATGGGTCCTATTAATTTTTTCCTTGGTTTAAATATAAGACAGGGACCCGAAGGCATCTTTATCAATCAGGAAGCTTACACGAAGACTCTCCTAGCAAAGTTTGGCATGATGGGAGACTCAAAAGTCAAAGTCCCTATGGCATTCGGCACCAAACTTACCCCTTCACTAGATAAACCGGCCGTCGACATCACGCTCTATCGTCAAATGATAGGCTCACTGATGTATCTAACTGCTAGCAGGCCTGATATCATGTTTTCTGTATGTTATTGTGCTCGATTTCAGGCTAACCCACGCGAACCTCACCTGCTGGCAGTGAAGAACATCCTACGCTATCTCAAGCGAACCGCCTCCTTGGGTCTATGGTATCCATCCAACTCTGGCTTCTTCGTTCAAGCCTATTCTGATGCAGACCTTGGAGGATGTGGACTCGACCGCAAAAGCACAACTGGTGGCTGTCAATTTCTTGATGGGAAGTTGGTCAGCTGGCAATCCAAGAAACAAACATGTGTGTCGCTGTCTACTGCTGAAGCGGAATACATTGCCGCTGCATCCTGCACATCCCAAGTGATTTGGATCCAGAGTCAACTTCGAGACTATGGACTCAATATGAAGAAGATCCCTCTATATTGTGACTCCGAAAGTGCAATTAGGATCTGTCATAACCCGGTGCAACACTCTAAAACCAAACACATAGCACTGAGGTATCACTTCATCAAAGATCATGTGGAAGTTGGAAATGTCGAAGTTCACTTCGTAAGAACCACTGATCAACTGGCTGATGTCTTTACCAAAGCTCTTCCTGAAGCATCATTCAATAAAATATTACAAGGGCTCGGTATGATGGAATCAGAATCAGTTCCTCACACTACCATTCAATCTCAACAGTAAGAAGCGAAACCAACCGAACGTTCGGGTTCGGTTCAACTATCTGACTCGCTCATTACTTCAAAGGTAGTTTTTCTGTGTTGTATATTTCTTGTGCAAAATTTATTTTCTTTATGTATAAAGTTTTTTTTTTATATTTGTATATCTAAACTCCTTGGTTTTTCAAAATTTTCAAGAACCGAAACTAACCGAAGGTTCGGGTTCGGTTTTTCAAAATTTTCAAGAACCGAAACCAACCGAAGGTTCGGGTTCGGTTTTTCAAAATTTTCAAGAACCGAAACTAACCGTAGGTTCGGGTTCGGTTTTTCAAAATTTTCAAGAACCGAAACTAACCGAAGGTTCGGGTTCGGTTTTTCAAAATTTTCAAGAACCGAAACTAACCGAAGGTTCGGGTTCGGTTTTTCAAAATTTTCAAGAACCGAAACCAACCGAAGGTTCGGGTTCGGTTTTTCAAAATTTTCAAGAACCGAAACTAACCGAACGCTCGGGTTCGGTTTTTCAATCTTTTTCCAAGTTTTTTTTTAATTGTGTTTTTTTTTACTCTTCTATAATTTTTTTTTATTATTTTTAATTTTTTATATATATAAATTTCAAAAACTACAAAAATATTTTCTTTTATTTTTCTTTGTGTGCTCATTTGTTTATGGGAATATATCTGCTGAATTACTTAAGTGTCCCTAGAAGCATGCTGCTGTATGTGTCCCAAGCCTCATAAGATTTTGAATAATAGCCTTCACGACTTGGTATACACAAACCTTGTCTTCCCAATAAGGCTAACTTATTTATTCTAATCGTGAGCTACCTCACTCTATTCTCACACGGGATGAGAGTCTCCTGCTTGGTCCTTCTGTTCGCAGCAGAGGTACTATGTCTTCTTTCACCATCTCCATTACAAATTCTCCATAACACTCGTTTGATCATTGTAACCCTTGAGACTCTCAGAAACTACCACTGAGGTTTATGGTTACACAACTTCTGTGTTTATGATCTTAGTTTCGTGCCACTACGAACTGAGTGAAACCCAACATTCAACACCAAAGAATTGACGGTGACCAATCAACTGAATCAAGCTTTCACCAATGACTTGACGAATGTACCTTCATGAAATCTCACTTTCTTTTTTTTGCGTGGTTCCAATGAAATTGTTACACACCATAACATTTCTTCCCATGGGATCCAGTTATAAATTTTATCTGAGATTTTATACCTCTCCAAGTCACTTAAAAATCAACTCCAAACCTACTTGTTCAACAGACTACACTGGTCTCACAAGTACTTTGTTCACATTCGTTCTTATATCAAGAATTGAATTGATGAATCAAAGCGAAACCACCCTTAATTTGCCTTATTAAAAGAAGCCTTTCAACATTTATTAATAAATGTTTGATCGTAATTTAACGGGATTCCACACTAACACTTTGAGGTCTTTCTTGACCTTGAAGGAAGAGATTCGTGCCCGGGATCATCAGTTTCGTGTCCCTATGGACATCACAGATTATCCTAAACAGAGTTGCTTTATTTCTTTTTCTTTTACACTCTTTGCACGAAAATCCAAAATTTTCAAAAATTCCGTTACTAATTATTTTACAGGCTGGATATTTACTGGATGATTACAAATGAAGTTGTGGTCAAAAATTAGCCACGTGGATTATTAATTCTAAACAGCCGTTTAAAAAGGGGAAAAGACAAAAGCTGCTGACGCGGCGGAAGTTAAAAGGATAGGAATTCAAACGACGGTAAAAACCAGGCGCGTGAATTTGAAGAGGTCGCGCTTTTTCTGACACTATTGGACGCGTGTGCAAGTATTGAAGCGTCATACATCAGGCATTAATGGCGCGTGTGGAAATAGAAACGGTTCCTCTCTCTGAACCGGCGCTTATTGGGCGGCGTGATCCTAGGAATCTGACACTCTCTCTCCTACGTGATCATCGCACGTCCCAACTGTCACCAATCAGTCCCTCAAAAACCCTTCCATATTTCCATAAGAGATTTGAATCGATCTTTCTGTCTCCTATCACCTACTATAAAACCCCAGCCAGACCACCTTTTACCTCTTTACTGCCCCCATAATTTCCAAAGCAAAAATACTTCCAAACTCTCTCCCGGTTATCTTCTTCTCCAACCTGCAACAATGGCTGAATCCTCTTCCGTCCATGCTACTTCTCAGATTCTTCCTATCCGCCCTCAGCAATGCCTCGTGATTGATCTGAACCCACTGGCCTATGATCCCTACATGTCGCCGGTCATCGAGTGTCTCAAATACTCCCAGCTTGCTCCGGCACTATCACGGATTGAAACGGTGCCAATGGTGGCCCTTTCTCAGGTCTACGCAACGGCTTATTACGACAAGGCCGTTGACAGAATCTTTTTCGAAGTGGCGGAACACAAGACGTCGATTTCTCGTCCCCGCTTCTGCTCTATGCTTGGGTTTGCTGCTGACCCATCGCGTGTTCACCCGGAGACAATTCCAGTTGGTATGCTCTACACCATGTTCTACAACATGGGCTACACGGAAGTTCTCACCTCCGTCGCCAGATTCAAGAAATCATGCCTACCGCCCCAATGGAATGGATTATTTACAGTTCTTTTCAAGGGACTGTCAGAACGAAGCTCAGGATCGGACGGGGCCAGTCGTCTGTTTCTGTCAATCATGTATGGGGTGTACAACGGGATCAATCTGGACTACGGATTTGTTCTTTGGCAACAACTGATTCAGAGCCTCTCTTCCACTTCCCGACACTCCGAGGTGTCACTAGCCCGGTTCTGGATCTTGATCACAAGGTGGGCTATGGACAAGTTCGATGTCCAAACTGCTGCCGGTGCACCGATGTCTTCGGTTGGTACATTCCACACCACGAAGATCATCGTATCAGCTGCATCGAAATTCTCCTTCATTGGCTCTATTCCGGAGTCGATGTATGGCAGTGTGCCATCTGAAAGCAGCTTCATCAAGGCGATCAGGGAGTTAGGGCCATCTGGTCCGAGGGAACTGACACCGGAAATGTTGAGATCGGTACATGATGCCGACAAACCGGTAGCAAGGGGTAAGAAGGCCGACAAGGGGAAGAAACCATCCAAAGCCCCGAAACCTACTCCCAAAAAGCGCAAGCAACCGAAGGCTGCCTCGTCACCACAACCGAAAAGGAGGAAGACCCAACATAAGCGAAAGCTAATCCTTTCCTCCTCATCAAGTGAATCCGAAGGTGGGAGTTCGGGCTCTGAGGAGTCACAAGGAGACGAATCTCCACAAAGAGGCAACACACCTCCTCGGTCCCCAACCCCGGACATGGAACTTCACCAATCCCCAGTTCCTTCACCTCCACCCACAATACCTATTTCCATTCCCACCATAAGCCCTACTATACCACCAACCTCATTCCCTATACCACCACCCATATTCACCACCTCAACCGAAACACCACCTGTAACCGAAACCCCTCCTGTAACCGAACCTCCACAAACCGAAACCCATACACAACCACCACCCGAAACTCAACCCCCACCCACTCAACCTGCACCAACCAAACCTATAACACCCCCACCTTCACCACCACCTCCATCTCCAGAAGACGCCTCCGATGGCGATGATCAATACCTAGGTGGTGACCACCTGAACTTTGATTCGGTCTACTACAGTCCGTTTCAAGTTCAAAGCGATGAGGAGGATGATGCTCCTGTTACTAAGAAGCATCTCCGCGAGCTGAACGAGAAGGTTGATCAACTTCTCGCCTCCTCCTCCAATCAGCAGTCATCCTTATCTGAAGCTGCCCTTCAGAGGATAGTTGATGCCTTCTCTAGGGCTCAACATGACTCAGTGGCCTCTGCTACTGCTGCTATAGACGCCTCCACCCGAGCTTGTGAGGCAGCGACCGAAAAAGTCGATAAACTATTCCACGACGCTTCTATCCTGCTGCAGTCTATGCAGGAAAGCGCCGAAGCCAACAAAACAATACTGGAACCTATTGTTAATCAATTGGCCCAGTTTGTGAAGACGGAGTTATCCTCGTTCGCTACCCTCAGGCAACACCTTAGCGACGACAACTCGGCACTCCGTGCCTCCATTGAAGCCCGCTTGGCAAAGCTACAAGAGGATCTTGCGGCTGAAAATAAATTGATGGACGTCCTGGCGAGTAAGACTACTGCCCTCAAGGTCAAGAGCACCCAACTTTCCAACTCCGAACAACAATTGGAGGCTCTTCGATCCGAAAGGGAAATAATCAAGATGTGTGTTTCGGATGTCCACGCGGCTCTATCTAACATCCTGGAAGCACACGATCCCATCCTGAACCACTCGGTGAGGCGTTCCCTCGCTGAGAAACTCTCTCCGGCCATGGCTCTCTTGAGTAAAATTGAAGGCCTACCCAGTTTCGTGTCCATTCCGAAACAAGGGGGAGATGAGAAGACTGGATCGAAACCACCTCCTTCCTCAAAAGCAACTCACACAACCGAACCAACCCCAACTGGTCATGCCTCGGGTTCGGGTGTGAAGGACAAGGGCAAAAATATTGCAGAGGGAGGAGATGAAGATGAAGATGAAGATGAAGACAAGGAGACTATTGCGGACATGTTGAAGAGAAAGAACAGTCGCAATACTACTGACGATGTCAATCGTGTGGCACGTGAAGCTGAAGAAGCCGAACGTAAACAAAAAGAAGCCAACGATCTCCTTGAGAGCCGAAAGCTGCTCTTCCCTGCCTGGACCAGGGATCGACTGATAAAAGAGGCCATAGAGACTCCAAGCATTCTGTGGCTCGAGCCGGTGATATCATTCGACTGCATCAACTCGGTCGATTCGCAATTTGATATGCCACTGACTCGAAAGGCGTTTATCTTCCACGCCTTCTCGAACATTTACGAAGTCCCGCATCCGAACGATGAGCTTGACAGGGAGCTCATTGACTTTTATCTGGAGGCCGCTCGCCCTCAATACCTTACATGGAGCGCCCAGAAGATTGTCAATGTTCGGGTGATGAAGCCGTTTGCCGTGGGGAGATTTACCAACGTCAAGTTCAAGCTTATCCGAGGATCTGCAAGAACTGCTCACATGATCTCTCTGGCGGATCTGCCCAATCTGAACCCTCATGATTGGATAGTCTTGTACAACATCTTGCTGACAAACGAAGCTGAATATAGTCCCATCTTGGACCATGTCAAAAGGATGCTGGCATGCTATATCATGGAGGTGGCCTTAATGGATCAGGAGGTTGCCACAGTGTTTAAGAAGAAACCGAAAGTCAAGCCTGTGGGATCGGCCAGTGATCTAAACACGATGAAAATGGGCAAGATAGATTCGAGGCGAAACTCTGTGATGTTCACCAGAGCCGAAGGACAGAAATGTCTGTTCGCGTTAGCTGACAAGCACCTCTACACCACTACCTGCTTGGAACATGTCCTATCTATCATCAAGCGGTGTAAGGACAATTCGGCTGATGACATCAAATATTTTGAAGATATGATCAACTGGTATATCCGGTTTAGACAGACCATTCTTTCCATTACCAAGTGTCTGTTTAGTACCGTGAAGAAGAAGGTACCAGCTTCAGCTGCCGGCCCAAGTAAGAAGTGATGGTCTCGCTCCAAATTGACGCAAAGGGGGAGATTGTTGGGCTGAAGTTCTGTTTTGTATTGCGTCTTTTGGGCTCGTAGATTAGCCTTGTATTCTCCGGTTTGGGCCTGTCCTACCGAGAGCCTTTTATGTATTGTATATAAGTTATCGCTTGCATGCATATTAGGTTAAGATTCAAGATTTCTGTTTTAGCATTCCAGAGTTTACGATATTGCTCTCTTGTAATCTTTCAATCCTTTACAGTTGATGTTCTTAATCGAGCTCTTCTAAGGATTTTATTTAATCATTCGACACGTTTGATTCAAGCTGTTTGTTCTTATTATTGCGTTCTGCCTTGTTATTTATATTGTGTTCTTGCGGTTTCATATTCATATACTTGTTCACGATCTAATCGATCTTTATAGATTAAAAGTTATTATTTTAATCTCATCAGTTATAAATAATGTTTGTAATTTATTTTTATCGGTTTATTGGCATACTATGTAGCGATTCCGAGATTCAAGCGAAATTGAGGAATCAAGTATACTAGTCCTAGTCTTCAACTTTGACTTAAGTTTCTATGAGACTTTGAACTAACTTCTACGTCTAGGTTAAGTGCATGATGTGTGTATATGATTCATGGAATGTTGTTCGAGTCAAAGAGTGACCCGAATATGGATAGTCACTACAGTTAAGTTGTTGTAGAATTCACATACTAATGTGAAATCCAAGCACATTATCCATTGTCTCTATCTGTTTCCAAGATTCGACTAGGTTATAACTTAGCTTATAGTTACTAATACTAATATGTGTAGTGCCTATACGTGCAACTAAGTTTATTCAAATCTAGAACCGACTCGAATTTTGACGGTTGTCACAACTACCTATAATATTGAAAGTTGAGTGGGTCAGGCTTGTGAGCCTGGTGAGCATATAAGGTTTTCAACCCACATATAATAATATTTTTAATTTCATTAACCAACAATAAATTTATTAATTTCATCAACCAACAATAATCCTGATTACCCATTCCTGTTATCCTCACTTTACGTCCCTAAACACCTATCACAAGGGACCTAGCCTAAGGATCATCATCGGGATGGGCTTTACTGCTAAGGGGATTCCTCAACCATATATACCCGTAAGGCAACCATGAGGGGGATGGAGTACACCAGCGAACATATCGTTCACCAATACCTATAGGTTATGAGCATGCTAGCATTCCACTGGACTGTCTAGAAAGGTCAGTGGTCGTCATCTATACTCTGCTAGATGACTACAACAGCAACATCGAGGCCTCTCATCATTTTATCATACATCAACTATTTCATCTACCTATGTTTTAGCTAACATATTTGTAGATAAAAATGCATATGCAGTTTAAAACTTGTATAAAACGTTCATTCAACACCCATCTCAAATAAACAAACAATATATATACACATAGCATGTATTTTATCGAAAATACTTCATATCTATGTGTAAGATGAAAGTGACCACACACTCACATGATTTGACAATCATTGGACAACATTTCATCCATTATAATAATCTTTTTCGATGAAACCGAGATGTTTTCTAAAGAATTGGGCTTTAAGCGGGTAGAGTTTCGACTCGAAAACTCTTTTTCTTGGAGACTTCGGGTTCTGCGGGTTTTCTTCGCGTGCTAGGATGGTACCCTAGGATTTGGGTGGTTTAGGATACGCTATAAGGGAGTAGTAAAGAGAAGGATTTTGTAACATTAACTCGGCTGGCTTCGCATGTTATTTCTATTTATAGGAGGCTGATGCCTCGCATTACACTGGGCGTAACTTCCTGGTACGTGGGGCGTACTACCTTACCGGCCATTACGCTGGGCGTACACCGAGTACACTGGGCGTAGGAGTGGATTACTTTGGATGTGTTCATCAACATGTCAAGTATGCGAAGGGTGTGTCATGGACAATTCTGGACTGAGAAAATATAAGTACGCTGGGCGTAGTGGCTACGTGCCTTCTGTTCGATTTCCGGGCTTCGAATGTGCCAAAGCTACTAATACGTATCAGAGCTAGTCCGAGTATGCTTAGCGTACTCTTTTTTATGTGGGGTGTACTCCTTTGCGAGTTTATTTTTCAATTTCAAAAATTCGTAACTTTCGTATACGAGCTCCGTTTTTACGCTCTTTATACGCACGCGTAGGTATGATTATACTCCATTGGCTAATTTTGACTTTATTTTTAAAGTTATATTTTTAATAGGTCGGGATAGGAAAAGTCGGTTAAAAATTCATAACTTCTTCATCCGACGTCCGTTTTCGTCTGTCTTTTTGCCGTAAAACTACTATCAACAAGATCTTCAATTCTCATTTAGGTTGTGTCGGCTAAAAATTGCTCGATCTATAATTTGAATTTCGGGTTGCGTACTGCTATGCCGAAGCTTAAAAAATTCATAACTTCCTCATACGAAATCAGATTTGGACATTCTTTTTATGCACACTCTCAGTTTAATGTGTAGTACGGCTTTCATTTAGATTCCTAATGTTCAAAAGCACTTTATAATAAACTCACTTTTTACGTCACACAGCGTCGTGCCGGTTCTGTCGCGACACCTCGACATGTCATAACTTCTTTGTTATAAGTCGGATTTCGGTGTTCTTTATATCTCTGGAATTCTTGTTCCAACCACTAAACTTTCTTCATAGATATCGGGTTTATCTAACATTTATTTTCGACACTTACTTTTTATCCTTATTTTATTAAACCATGATAATTAAGTATAAATCACATAATACTCAAATAATACATATTTATTACTTCAAAATAAGTTACAAAGGTTGGCCTAGTCTATTATATCATCATTAATGCCTAGCCTAGAAACACGGGTGTTACAATTCTCTCCCCCTTATGATGATTTCGTCCCCGGAATCATACATCAGCAAACAAATATGGATAGTGACTCATCATGTCCCTCTCCGTTTCTAAGGTGAGATTTGACCCATTCATATGTTTCCATCGCACAAGCACTAAATCGACCATCTTGTGTCGCAACTTCTTAGTCTTACGGTCAACAATTGCCTCCGGTTCTTCAATTAGCGTCATGCTTTATCCAACTTAAATTCAGAAATTGGAATGATGTCGGGAACTTCTCCCGTGAACTTCCTCAAGTAATACACATGGAAAGTGTTATGAATATCATCTAATTCTAGCTTGTAAGCTTGGTCCCCAATCCTCTAAAGAACTTTAAACGGTCTAATAAACCTTGGACTCAATTTTCCCTTTTACCAAATCTTATAAGTCCCTTCCACGATGAGACTTTAAGTAAAACCGAATTTCCAACTTCGAATATTATCAGTTGTCTTTTCTTGTCAGCATAGCTCTTTTGGTGATCCTAAGCTGCTAACATCCTTTCCCTAATCACTTTCAGCTTTTCAGCAGTTTGATGAACTATCTTGGGTCCCATAAACTGATTTTCTCCAGCTTCAAGCCAACATGATGGCGTTCGACACTTTTGTCCATACAAAGCTTGATAAGGTGCCTTCTTGATGTTCTAGTTGAAACTATTATTGTAGGAAAATTCTACCATAGGTAAATGTTCATCCCAGTTACCTTGGAATTCCAGGGTGCATGCTCTTAGCATATCCTCCAACGTTTGAATCTTTTGTTCGCTCTGACCATCGGTTTGAGGATGGTAAGCTGTACTTAGACACAATTTCGTAACCAATTCCTTTTGTAGACTTCTCCAAAATCTTGACATGAAACGACTATCACCATCTGATAGAATTGTTAAAGGAACACCGTGAAGTCTTACTATCTCTTTCATGTAGGCATTTGGAAGTTTATCCATAGACCATTTTTCATTGGCTGCTATGAAGTGTGCACTTTTAGTAAACCGATCAATGACCACCCAAATCATGTCGTGACCGCTCTTCGTTCCAGGCAGTTTAGTCACAAAATCCATGGTGATGTAATCCCATTTACCCATAGGTACAGTTAAATGTTCTAAACTCCCATACAGTTTCTCATGTTGTGCCTTAACCCTCACACATGTCAAACCCTCGGCCACATACTTTGCAACTTCGAGCTTCATTGTCGGCCACCAGTAGTATGGTTTCAGATACCTATACATTTTCATGCTGCTGGGATGAATCGAGTACATGATCATGTGAGCTTCCTCCATCAGAAGATCTCTTATTCCTCTCATCTTAGTTACCCAAATCTTATCTTGGAATACCTTCGGTCCTTGACTGTTTGTATCGAACACTAACGTTTTGCCCAAACGATCTTCCTTTTGGTTATTTTTCTCTAAAGCTTCTTCTTTAGCTTTCTTGATTCTTTCCAAAATCGTTGAGACAACTTCGATTCTTAATGCTCTTGGCCTTTTCTTTTCAAGGCTCACCTTTCTGCTTAAAGCGTCAACTACAATATTTTCTTTACTAGGGTGGTAAACTATTTCACAATCGTAATCTTTAAGCAATTCTAGCCAGCATCATTGTCTCATGTTCAATTCCTTCTAATTAAAGAGGTACTGAAGACTCTTATGATCAGTGAAAAGTTTGCACTTTGTGCCATAAAGATAATGCCTCCATATCTTTAGGGTGAATACTACTGCTGCTAACTCTAGATCATGAGTGGAGTAGTTCTTTTCATGTTCTTTCAATTGTCTCGATGCATATGCTATCACCTTATCCCTTTGGGTCAAAACACAACATATCCCAATTCCAAATGCATCGCTATAAACTGCGAAGTCTTCAACTCCTTTGGGTAAAAAAAGAATCGATGCTTCACACAGCTTCTTATTTAGCTTCTCAAATGCTTCCTTATGCTTCTCACTCTAAGTATAAGTAGCTCCTTTGTGGGTCAAAGCTGTTAATGAGGTAGCTATCGAAAAAAAGCCTTGGATAAATCTTCGATAATATTCGGCTTATCTTAGAAAGCTTCGGATCTCCGAGTGACTTGTTGGTTGTTCCCACTTTATTATAGCTTCAATCTTAGCTGGGTCAACCATAATCCTTTCTTGGTTAACAACATGACTCAAAAATTGGACTTCTTGAATCCAAAAATCACATTTGGAGAACTTTGCTTATAACTTCTCCTTTTCCAGAACATCCAACACCTCGTGCAGATACTTGTCATGCTTCTGCTTGTATTTTTGTATAAATCAAAATATCATCTATGAACACTATCACAGATTTATCGAGGAATGGTTTTCAAACCTTGTTCATCAAATCCAGGAATGCTGCTGGAGCATTGGCTAGTCCAAATGACATAACCAAGAACTTGTAGTGTCCATATCTTGTTCTGTAAGTCTTTTCAATATCCTGCTCTCTCAGCTTTAGCTGATGATATCCTGACCTAAGATCGATCTTCGAGAAATAGCTTGAACCTTGCAGCTGACGAACAGGTCATCAATCCTTGACAATGGGTATTTGTTCTTTGTTGTTGCCTTGTGCAGCTCTCTATAATCAATGCACATTTTCATGCTCCCATCTTTCTTCTTTACGAATAACACGGAGCTCCCCAGGGTGATGAGCTAGGTCTAATGAAACCATTGTGCAACAAATCCTAAAGTTGCATCATAAACTCTTTCATCTCTGTCGGTGCTAATCGATATGGTGATTTTGCTATTGGTGTTGTTCCTGGTAACAAGTTTATTCGAAACTCCACTTGTCTATCTTGGGGCAATCCAGGAAGATTTTTGAGAAAGACATCTGGATAGTCATACACCAATGGTATGCTGTGCATTTCCTTCTTCTCCTTCTTGGCATCGATCACAAATGCCAAGTATGATGTGCATCCTTTAGACAAACATTTTCTGGCCTTCATCAGTGAAATGATTCCAAAATTTTCTCTGCGTTTGTCTCTGTACACCATAAATGACTCTTTTCCAGGCAGGTTTACCTTTATTATATTTTTCTTGCACAATATTTCGGCATCATTGGCACTAAGCCAATCCATTCCTAGAACGATGTCCAAACCATTCAACTCAATGGGTAACAACTCCTCGTGGAATTTGTTTTTGTTCAAGTCGATGACAATATTCTTAAAGCAATCGCTAACAGGTATGAAGTTGCCACTAGCAACTTCTACGATTAGGGCATCATCAAGTTTTTCTATAGGCAATGCTAGTCTTCCACCAAATTTATGTGATATAAAGGATAATTTGCTCCATAATCAAACAATAAATTGGCAGACGATCCATTTACAAGAAAGGTACCTGAAGTGACATCCGCTGCATCCTTTTCCTTCCAATGTCATCTGGTAAGCTCTGGCTTTTGGCTTTGGTAGGAGATTAAGCCTTGTTGCCTTCTTCTTCTTTGGGCAGTCCTTCAAAATATGCCCTTCTTTGTTGCATCCATAATATACTTTCTTATTGAATGTGCATTCATTGGCATAATGCTCATGCTTTCCACATTTATAACAAGTGATATCTCCGTCACGTACATTTTCCAGATTGCTTCTTCTTGCACTTCTCACACCACTTCATTGCGGATCCTCCTCCAAATTTCCTCGAACCAGACTTCGAAAATTTGCTCTTCTTGTAAGAACCTGAAGTCCCTTCAAACTTTCTCTTCTCGCCAACTTCAACCTTGATGGCGGCTCTTCCCTTAAGCATATCTTCAACAAACTTGGCAACCCAGATAGCTGCCTCTATAGTAAGTGTCCGACGTACTGGCATCGTGTGACAACCGTCAATTTTCGATCAAGTCAAAGTCAACTAAAGTCAACAAGTCAAACCGGTCAACTCAATTTGCCCGTAGGTACTAGAGTTTACGTTATGTAATTTCTAAACAACTCTATATTCTAAATGAGAGATCATAAATCGAAAAGTGCGTACATCTAGATCTCCTTAACCTAAAACTGTGGTACGTGGTGAGCCAAACCGATAAAACAATGTTGCATACTCATCGAGAGTATGCAAGATCCTTAAACAAGGCTTAACGGGGTTTACGGACCTTGCGTTGCGAAGCCGGACACCCACATTCGTCACACACAAAACCGCTCTCAATCGTTTTCACTCCATCTCTTCTTATCGGAAATCTCTCCCAAATCCCTCTAAGAATGTGAAATCTCTCCCAAATATCTCTTTGTATGTGAAACCTCTCCAAGAATGTCAAATCTCTCCCAAATCCCTCTAAGAATGTGAAATCTCTCCCAAATATCTCTTTGTTTGTGAAACCTCTCCAAGAATGTCAAATCTCTCCCAAATCTCTCTAAGTATGTGAAATCTCTCCCAAATCTCTCTTTGTATGAGAAATATCTCCAAGAATGTCAAATCTCTCCCAAATCTCTCTAAGAATGTGAAATCTCTCCCAAATATCTCTTTGTATGTGAAATCTCTCCAAGTATGTCAAATCTCTCCCAAATATCTCTAAGTATGTGGAATCTCTCTCAAAATCTCTCTCAACTTTCTATAATCACTCGGGGCATCCTGACCCTCGAATTTGGCGAAAACAGCCCAAAAACATAAGTCTACACGAAAAACGGACTTAAGGAGCCGAAACCCCTCTTAGGACCCGAAACCCCTCTTAGGACCCGAAAGTCCTCTTAGGACCCGAAACCTTCTGAGCCGAAGGCTGCTGAACCGAACCTGAAAGGTCATCTCGGGCCCGAACCTCGCATGCCTCACCCGAACCCGAACGTTCGGCACATTTCGGGTCTGACCACTTCCTCTTCTGATGACCTACCGAGCCTTCGCTTCTGATGACCTACCGAGCCTTCGCTTCTGAGCCCTTGACCGAGCCCCTCGCCTTCGCCTCTTCTTCTGGTTCACACTTTGCTTCCGGCTCGGCACCAGCAAGGACCGAACCTCGGCCTAGGGACCGAACCTCGGCCTAGGACCGAGAGGTCTCGCTGGAATGGCTTTTTCTCCCGGTTTTCGACTAAATTTGCGTTTTAGGCCCATTTTTAATTGTTTTAACACGGGATTTTCACCCACAACTTTATTTTAACATATAAGGACCCTTAATTATTAATTAATCATGTTTTAAAGATAAAACCTTATCCAAAAGAGTGGGTGAAGTACAAAGGAGGAGTGTTGACTTTCCTTTATTCTCTGACACAAACAACCACTCCCATACCCACTCCATGTCACTATTCACCACCAGCTCATCCCTAGTCACTTCATAAGTCCTTTCTCATTATTTTCAACCATTCCCACGTTTTTAGGGCTGGAACATCCACCCTCTCTCCTCACGCTTCATTCATTCTCTCATTTTTCACCAAGAACCACACTCCAAACTCTCTCATCTTTCTCTCTCCAATTCAAGAATTTCAAGGCATACTCCAAGACTTTTCTCCTACAATTAGTAAGTATCATCATCTTTCTTATGATTATTACACATCCTCCTACTCAAAATCATAGATTGCTTACACAAACATCATCACATTCTTGTTAGATCTTCGAATCTTCTAGCGATTCTTCAAGTGTTCTTGGGTTGAACACTTCTCTTCTTCAACACTTACCTACTGAAACCACTCAAGGTGAGTTCATACCCCTACATTTTCATGTTTTCTCAAGTTTTTAGGGGGAGAATACAAGTAAAACAACACGAACAAAACTAAATTTTTCTAACAGCCTTCATCAGAAACATTGGACCCCATTCACGGACTGTTTTGGACAACTTGAACATTTTTGTTTACAAAACTGTTTTAGGTGTAAGTAGTTCCAGTTCCTAGCTTTAAAATGACTACTTGCACATCTCTATACGATTTTTCTACAATTTATGGTGATTTTTACAAAACTGCCTATCATCTCAAACACCAATCCGGACCAATCTGTGATTATGGACTTGGTCACACAAGTTAGAGGTCCCTAAAAATTATGGAAAAATTTATGGACCAACTAGACTCATTTTCCAAACTCTCAGAAGTTACAGAACTTGATTTGGACATTTTATGATTTTTCTACAAATTTTCCAATAACAGTTACAAAAATTGTTATAAATAGAAAAACACAATAAATTTCATATCACCTTGTAACATGTTGAGCAAGGTATATATCATTATGTGATTATGTGATATTGTAGTATGTGACATTTTTGTATTCATATCTAGATATACACAGTTAACAAATGAATTTTTACTAGATAATACGTAGAAATAACCAAGTGTTATAATTAAAGTACATCATTACATACAAATGCATTATTAAACTATGTTAAGTATAGTTTATGTACTTTACTATTTCTACCCTTGTTTTGATAAACTATGATGGTATAGTTTATGATACCTTACATAATACAAATATATTTTCAGAAGGGTACATTTATACAAAAGGGAACTTTCATTACGTTAATTGTAAATTCATTACAAAAGCGTTTTCATAAAAGAGTTTTCATACTTTAGAAACCTTTTGGATAAACTATAATAGGTATAGTTTATATATCATTTACTTCTCAAACTTATATACCAAAGGTTTTCAGTTTAGTTCACGTAAATCTGTTAATGAATAAATTTGTGAGTCATTCGCTTCAGGTTACTTCCAAAGTATCCAATTCAAAAAGTCCTGTAAATCGTAACCAGAGTCTCTTGTAGGGAGAACGTGATAGTTGTGTATAGATCTATATTAGGCTTGACAAACCCACACCAGAGCTGCTTGCAACAGCTAGACCGGCAGGTCTGAGGTGACAAGTGTCATAACAGTTCCGACGCCTGAAGAACGTCGTAATTACGAGGCCGTCAAAGTCAAGTATGGTTATGATAGCTCACATGTGGTATTAACAAATCATAAGATTTACGGGTTCTAACTTTAATTTAGCGAGTTATGTCGATTTAGCTAACTGAAATGACTTAAAGTATGAAAAAATACTTGTACGTCTTCATATCAAAAAGGGTTTTATGTCAATTTAAAATCACTTTTTATATCAATAATTACAGATATTATGGTATATTTTCAGTCTTGGTATTTAAGACCACACATCATTCATTACGGGATTTTTCTCAAATCTGAAAGGGGTTTTATGTCAATTTAAAACCACAATTATAGCTTTAAGTATGACAAAATACTTATTCATTTTGATCCTGGTATTTAGGACTACATGACTTTTATAAGGAAAATATTGGATTTTTCTTTGTGATATACATCTTCTTACAAAGATCGATTTTCAAACTCTTACTGTGAAAAGCTTATGAACTCACCAACCTTTGTGTTGACACTTTTTGAAAACTACTTGTATTCTCAGGAATTCAGTGAATCAGGAAATCAACCACGTTTTGAGGATGGGACGATAAATCGTCAAATAGTTCATTTTGTATCATAATGTAATTGATTCGAATCATGTAAACATATACTTTGTTGTAACTTTTTTTCAATTATATTTATAATGGTTGTATTTACTTTGAGCACTATTATACTTGTTGTTCTGATACTGTAACGCCCGTAGATTAGGGCTAGTCAATTTAGAGACGATAAGCATCAAAAATGACTTTTTGATGGAAGATTATTTAGAAGGATTAATCTTAACCAAGTTGTAGTATATGTCACAAGGTTTCCGTGCATATAAAGAACGCCGGAATCCAAGTTATAACGAAGAAGTTATGACCTGTCGAAGTTTCGCGACAGAACCGGCACGACCTAGCGCGACCCAGCGCGACGTAAATAGTGAATTTAAGGTAGATAGATATCTATCCTTAGTGATCTAAATGAGAATTGAAGATCTCATCGATAGTAGTGCAACGACATAAAGACGGACGGAATCGGAGTTCAGATGAAGGAGTTATGAATTTCGAACGGAGTTTTCCTGTCCCGGCCTACTAAAGATAATATATAAGTAATATACTTATAATATATTAAAAATAAAGTCAAAATTAGCCAATGGAGTCTAAACGAGAGTTGTAGAGCATAATCTCTACTTCGCGGCGATATAAAGAACGTCGAAAACGGAGTTCGTATGCGAATGTTATGAATTTCTGAAGTTCGGGGCGCGAAACCCCAAAACTGTCAGAGCCCACGACGTGGAACAAGGTTGCCACGACGTGGCAAGTGTCCTGACACCTCCGGGAGGCCCCCAGATGCAACTTGGGATGACGCATGCAGTGACGACCAAGCCCACGACGTGGCAAGGGCCAAATTTGCCCTATAAATAGATCTGAAGGGCCAACCGTTTAGGGTTGCTATTTTCTCTCTTCTCTCTCCCGTTTTGCATCGATTTGCGTGCAAGAAATACCCCGAAGCCCCGGTATCATACTCGAGCCCCGAGGAGAGTCCCGAGATCCCGAAGATCCCGAGAAGTGCGGTTCCCGAGCCGAAGCTCTGCCCGCGAGAAGTTCGATTTTTGAAGAGATCTTCCAGATCTGCTGAGGATTACTACTTCTGCAAGTCGTAGTGCTGTCCGATCATCTTCTGATCAAGTGAGTGTGTAGTTATTTTCTTCTAACGCATAATTATTAAGTATTTTCTATGAAATACGTGCTACGTGTATAAGATAAAGTTGTTTATATGTGTGGGTGTATAGTCCCTTTCATAAACACGGGTATAATACAAGTATTGTTTGAATGTATTAAGTATATGTTTGGGAGAGTGTATGGTTACTTTCTTCTAACACATAAATATGAAGTATTTGGTATAAAATACGTGCTATGTGTTTATATATTGTTGTTTATTTGAGATGAGTATGGAATGAATGTTTTATATAGTTTTTAAATGAGTTAAACTGTATGTGTATTCTATATCTACAAATATGTTGGGTAGAACATGGGTAGATGAGATAGTTGGTATGTGATAAAGTGATGAGGTATGAAAGATGATTAAGAATGATATTGGTAGATGCACCAATTAAAGAATGTCATAAAATTAGCAGATGTGCTGGAGAATAATGTCGGCAGATGCGCCAAATAGAGATTGTCATAATAATAGCAGATGCGCTTATAGAGTAATCCTGGTAGATTTGCTTATAGGATAATGTCGGCAGATGCGCCAAATAGAGATTGTCATAATAATAGCAGATGCGCTTATAGGGTAATCTTGGCAGATGCGCTTATAAGATAATGTCGGCAGATGCGCCTAAAAGAGAATGTCATAAACCCGGCAGTCGCGCCTCATAGGGTATGACGGAATCATGGCAGAGGCGCTTAAAGGATGATGTTGGTAGATGCGCCTTATGTAGCAATAGATTTTTGTGCTAATTCCTTAGGTCAATCCTAGGAATGGATGAATGACGGGTAGTTGAATTCTTAGGGTAAAATCCTAAGAAATAAAGGAGATAATGGGGATGGGTAATTGGGTAGATTGTTTGATGGTTGAATATAATAATTATATTATTGTGGGTTGAAAACCATATATGCTCACCAGGCTCCCAAGCCTGACCCACTCAGTTTTCTTTGCATTACAGGTAATGACACAAGAGTATAAGTTGGTGGACTTGACGAGAGGTTTTGGATTATAGATCAGTAGTTGAATAACTATCGTAAGGTCTATTTTATATTGTTTATGCTTTTGGGCTGAAACGAACATGACATCCCGAGGTTTTATTATTTAATGAAAATACATTCTCTTTGAGAAATATTTTGATAAAAGGTTATCATATTTTATTTTGGGAACAAATTCCGCAACCGTTTTCTTTAAACGATCACTCTGATTTATAAAACAAAGCATAAACAAATCGGTCTTTTCTGGCCGTGAAATTGGGGATGTCACAGTTGGTATTAGAGCATTAGTTTAAGCGAACTAGGAATTTGTAGGATTTCTAGACTTAAACTTAGAATGCTAAGTAATGATTGTGAGGAGTGTGTCTAAAATATGTTAGGTAGTACACCTAAATTGACACAAGCACTAGTTTATTTTAGGAATGATGCCTAAAATGATTTTATGTGCTAAATGTTTTGTGTGATAGCTATATTGATGCTATTGTTTGTTCGGATCTATGGTCTGTTGCCGACCGGATCTGGAAACCTTATGTGTTTAGGATTCTAAGCGTATGGCTACGATATTAGAACTAGCATGTAATTGTTTCGGGGTGATAAGGAGATTTATACGTTTATCGTAATTAAAGCTTTCTCATCTTAAAATTCTCGCTTGGTACACCGAATGTCTGCTTGGATGTACGAGGGGTCATGGTGAAGACTTGTAGAGAAATTGAGTAAATGGAGGAAATGGAGAAGGCTTATGATAGTGAATGACACCTATCGGAATATATGGTAAGAGTGGTATCTTGCCTTTAGAGTATGTTTTATGAAAGAAAAGTATGTTTAGAGGAGTACGGTACGTCTAAAGTACACCTTCGATTGGCAGGATGATGGAACGATTGGTGAAATTCTTGAAGTTGCCTCATCGTCTGATATTTTCATCACCAATCGATTTGAAGTAGAGTTGATGATTGAAGATTGAGCAATGAAGAAGTCCTAGTAGAGTCTAGGGAAATTGTTTATGATTACTTGGACACATTCGTATGTGTTAAATTGTTTTGTGATTTTCTTGTATGGTGACTTGGTCGACTACGGGACAATACTTGGGACGAGTATGAGTAGGTGTGAAAGGTAGTAGATGCATATACTACCGGAAGCACAGGACTCGCACTTGGATCAGGGAAAGTCGCAAGGTTACCAAGAAGCTAGTGATTGATTCCATTTTATTCAAGTGTGTCATTACCCTTGTTTCGGTAGTGACTAGTAAGATGGTTGTTATTCCGACCCTAGTGATCATATCCAAATTGAGTCCGACTACGAGGAGTTTGTTACGTGGTCTAGAGGACCGAGTTAGATGTAACATCTGACTTAAGTCAGAAGGTTGAAGTTAATGCGATTGATAGTG
This sequence comes from Lactuca sativa, assembly GCF_002870075.4. Classification (NCBI taxonomy): domain Eukaryota; kingdom Viridiplantae; phylum Streptophyta; class Magnoliopsida; order Asterales; family Asteraceae; genus Lactuca; species Lactuca sativa. The sequence continues at coordinate 193,487,309 of NC_056625.2, forward strand.
TCGCTCTCGTTGTTAAAAGAAGTTTGTAGGTAGAAATGCTACATGCTGAAATGTGATTATATCACATTAGAATATGAAGGAAGGTATATTCCATTCTGGAATTTAACTTTATTAAAGACCGAGTCTAAGCGTCGCATCGTGTGATGAGAGGTCGATAGAGCACGACCCATTGGTTTGTTACAATAGATAAAGGAAAGTATTTATCCTGAGAAGAAGAAGGAGTCCACAATGACGACTTATTTGGTAACTCGAGGGTTACGATTGAAAGTACAACATAGTACGATAAGTAGATGCAAGATTTGGGCATCTTCTGCGATCAAGAAATCCGTAGAGTTAAATACTCTTTCGAGGAAACATAGAAGTTACGGTTATTACCTAGGATGAATAAATAACGCGTGGAATCATTATGCAAGTCCTATTTCATTGATGATTCCGGGACGTAATCATCCTAAGGGGGAGATAATTGTAACGCCCGTAGATTAGGGCTAGTCAATTTAGAGACGATAAGCATCAAAAATGACTTTTTGATGGAAGATTATTTAGAAGGATTAATCTTAACCAAGTTGTAGTATATGTCACAAGGTTTCCGTGCATATAAAGAACTCCGAAATCCGAGTTATAACGAAGAAGTTATGACATGTCGAAGTTTCGCGACAGAACCGACACGACCTAGCACGACCCAGCGCGACGTAAATAGTGAATTTAAGGTAGATAGATATCTATCCTTAGTGATCTAAATGAGAATTGAAGATCTCATCGATAGTAGTGCGACGACATAAAGACGGACGGAATCGGAGTTCAGATGGAGGAGTTATGAATTTCGAACGGAGTTTTCCTGTCCCGGCCTACTAAAGATAATATATAAGTAATATACTTATAATATATTAAAAATAAAGTCAAAATTAGCCAATGGAGTCTAAACGAGAGTTGTAGAGCATAATCTCACCTTCGCGGCGATATAAAGAACGTCGAAAACGAAGTTCGTATGCGAATGTTATGAATTTCTGAAGTTCGGGGCGCGAAACCCCAAAACTGTCAGAGCCCACGACGTGGAACAAGGTTGCCACGACGTGGAAAGTGTCCTGACACCTCCGGGAGGCCCCCAGATGCAACTTGGGATGACGCATGCAGTGACGACCAAGCCCACGACGTGGAACAGGGTTGCCACGACGTGGCAAGGGCCAAATTTGCCCTATAAATAGATTTGAAGGGCCAGCCGTTTAGGGTTGCTATTTTCTCTCTTCTCTCTCCCGTTTTGCATCGATTTGTGTGCCAGAAATACCCCGAAGCCCCGGTATCATACTCGAGCCCCGAGGCGAGTCCCGAGATCCCGAAGATCCCGAGAAGTGTGGTTCCCGAGCCGAAGCTCTGCCCGCGAGAAGTTCGATTTTTGAAGAGATCTTCCAGATCTGCTGAGGATTACTACTTTTGCAAGTCGTAGTGCTGTCCGATCATCTTCTGATCAAGTGAGTGTGTAGTTATTTTCTTCTAACGCATAATTATTAAGTATTTTCTATGAAATACATGCTACGTGTATAATATAAAGTTGTTTATATGTGTGGGTGTATAGTCCCTTTCATAAACACGGGTATAATACAAGTATTGTTTGAATGTATTAAGTATATGTTTGGGAGAGTGTATGGTTACTTTCTTCTAACACATAAATATGAAGTATTTGGTATAAAATACGTGCTATGTGTTTATATATTGTTGTTTATTTGAGATGAGTATGGAATGAATGTTTTATATAGTTTTTAAATGAGTTAAACTGTATGTGTATTCTATATCTATAAATATGTTGGGTAGAACATGGGTAGATGAGATAGTTGGTATGTGATAAAGTGATGAGGTATGAAAGATGATTAAGAATGATATTGGTAGATGCACCAATTAAATAATGTCATAAAATTAGCAGATGTGCTGGAGAATAATGTCGGCAGATGTGCCAAATAGAGATTGTCATAATAATAGCAGATGCGCTTATAGAGTAATCCTGGAAGATGCGCTTATAGGATAATGTCGGCAGATGCGCCAAATAGAGATTGTCATAATAATAGCAGATGCGCTTATAGGGTAATCTTGGCAGATGCGCTTATAAGATAATGTCGGCAGATGCGCCTAAAAGAGAATGTCATAAACCCGGCAGTCGCGCCTCATAGGGTATGACGGAATCATGGCAGAGGCGCTTAAAGGATGATGTTGGTAGATGCACCTTATGTAGCAATAGATTTTTGTGCTAATTCCTTAGGTCCATCCTAGGAATGGATGAATGACGGGTAGTTGAATTCTTAGGGTAAAATCCTAAGAAATAAAGGAGATAATGGGGATGGGTAATTGGGTAGATTGTTTGATGGTTGAATATAATAATTATATTATTGTGGGTTGAAAACCCTATATGCTCACCAGGCTCCCAAGCCTGACCCACTCAGTTTTCTTTGCATTACAGGTAATGACACAAGAGTATAAGTTGGTGGACTTGACGAGAGGTTTTGGATTATAGATCAGTAGTTGAATAACTATTGTAAGGTCTATTTTATATTGTTTATGCTTTTGGGCTGAAACGAACATGACATCCCGAGGTTTTATTATTTAATGAAAATACATTCTCTTTGAGAAATGTTTTGATAAACGGTTATCATATTTTATTTTGGTAACAAATTCCGCAACCGTTTTCTTTAAACGATCACTCTGATTTATAAAACAAAGCATAAACAAATCGGTCTTTTCTGGCCGTGAAATTAGGGATGTCACAGATACTCTACATTAAGTCCTCCACCCCCGGACGTTTCCGCCATCCTTGGTTTGGGGGTGTGACACACCGTATACTCCCATGGAAGTCCCTTTGTGTACCTGTCGATTTTTTTCAGCATGTTTGGGACAATATGCAAAGAAAACTCCATTTTTTCTTTGAAGTTATTGGTGTATTCATCGATGGAAATGCTTCCCTTCTTTAATGTCAAAAATTGATTCTTTAGCTCTAGCAGATTTCGGGTCGAGCAGTACTTGTGCTTGAAATGTACCAAGAACTTTGTCCAAGTTAGTTGCAGTGTCTCATTAGGACTTAGGGTCTTCCCCAGAGTGTTCCACCAGTGAACAGTGCCACCTCTGAACTGACGCACTGCAAATGTGGTTTGTAGCTTGCCTTTGCAACCACATGTCATGAAGGCTAATTCCATCTCCGAGATCCAATCCATTACTCCGATGGGATCTTCTTTTCCAGTATAAGTTGATGGCTTGCAAGACATAAAGTCTTTGTACTTGCATCAATTTCTCTTGACTCCATCCTCTTGGTTATTCCTCCTAACCACAGGCGATTCAGTTTGACCAACATATCTATTGTAATTTCCTTCCTCTGACTGACCGTCATTTAGTTTCGGTTGTTCAATAGGCATTAAAGGTTCAATCTTGTTGTTCAACAATAATTGTCTCATTTCTTCCCTTTGGTCAGCCATCATAGTCTGAATCATGGTTTGTACTCCAGCCATTGTGATTGGTTCTGGTGTAGCTTCCACTATAGGCACCTGCTCCATCAATTGGTGTTGAGGTTGCTGATTTCTATTTGCATTTCCAGCTCCACTTTAGGTTCTTTCCATTTTGATCTATACACCAAATTAGGCGAATTTAGATCTTTATTCACGATAGATATTTAAATTCTCCTTATTACTCTGAAGCATTACATGCTAGATGTAATATCGTAGTCATACGCTTAGAATCCTGAACACATAAGGTTTCCAAATCCGGTCGGCAACAGACCATAGATCCGCACAAATAATAGCATATATGGAAAACATATAACATTTAGCACATTAAAGTATTTTAGGTATCTTTCCTAAAATATAGTAGTGGCCGTGTCTAAAATATGGTAGACACTCATCTCACAATCATCACTTAACATTCTAAGTTTAAGTCTAGAAATCCTACAAATTCCTAGTTCGCTTAAAATTATGCTCTGATACCAACAGTGACATCCTCATTTTTTTGGCCAGAAAAGACTGATTTCGTTTATGCTTTTATAATAAAAGCATAGTAATATCTCAAATAAAAATATGAGGAATTTGTCCCAAAACAAAATATGATAAAAATTTTTATCAAAGCATTTCTTAAAGAAATGTATTTTTTATTTCATTATAAAACTCGGGATGTCCACATCAATACCGGCCAAAAGCATAAATAGTATAATATAGGCTTTATAACAGTTATTTACATCTATTGGCCTATAATCCAAAAGTCCCTCGTCATCATCCAACTATGCTCTGGGTTCACTACATGTAATATTGAAAGTCGAGTGGGTCAGGCTTGGGAGCCTGGTGAGCATAAATGATTTTCAACCCACAAATAATAAATTTATTAATTTCATTAACCAACAATAAATTTATTAATTTCATCAACCAACAATAATCCTAATTATCCATTCCTGTTATCCTCACTTTACGTCCCTAAACACCTATCACAAGGGACTTAGCCTAAGGATCATCATCAGGATGGACTTTACTGCTTAGCCATATATGTTCGTAGGGTAACCATGAGGGGGATGGAGTACACTAGCGAACATATCGCTCATCAACACCTACAGGTTGCGAGCCTGTTAGCATTCCACTGGACTGTCTAGAAAGGTCTATGGTCGTCATCTATACCCCGCTAGATGGCTACAAAAACAACAACATCGAGGTCTCTCATCATTTTATCACACATCAGCTATTTCATATACCCATGTTTTACCCAACATATTTGTAAATAAAAATACATATAGAGTTTAAAACCTGTACAAAACATTCATTCAACACCCATCTCAAATTAACAAACAGTATATATACACATAGCACGTATTTTATAGAAAATACTTCATATCTATGTGTAAGATGAAAGTGACCACACACTCACATGATTAGACGATGATTGGACAACACTTCGTCCCTTAAAACAATCTTTTTCGATGAAATCGGGATGTTTCACTACTAGAAAAACAGCCTTTTATGACGCGCAATGCATGTCGTAAAACGCTCAGATGATGCGCAAATGGTGTCAAGGAAGACCCTGTCATAACGAGAGATGACATGCTTTTGCGTGTCGTCTACAAACGACGCGCATTTACAACGTGCATTTATGACACACAATGCGTATCATTAAAACCCCTGTCAGGAAATGTCGTGTCATAAATGAAGATGACACACATTTTTGCGTATTCTAAATTTAAATGTTTAAAATATATATTTATATATTTATTAATTTTTAAATTAAATTTGCATTTAATGCCTCATAATAGAAATAAAATACCATATACAAAAATACAATCCATTGAATAAAATTTAATGTCATATAATTCTATTTCTTACAATATATAAATTTGCATTCATCTAATCTACTCTGTGTTTCATACTAACAATTAATATGAAGAATGCAACACTTGCATTGTAGCATCTTATCTTTTTCAGCTTGAGCTTTCTTTTCCCCTTCTAACTCCAGAGCTATTTGCTTTCATCAACCCTGTAAACACAACACAAAATCACTTGTCATTTTCATTCTACTTTTAAAATTAATTCTTATTAGGACATTCTACTTTTAAACCTACCAATCTAGCAAAATTTTCAAAGAATATAATTTATAATTTTTTTTATGGAAAGTCCATTGCTATTTCTAGAATACAAGATGTTACAAACTGGCAAAGAGAAACCATCTGTCCACTTCCACTATGAAAAGTGGAAAACCAATCATTATATAGCATAGGCACCTGGTTTTACAAGAATGAAGTTAATAATGATTAGATTGATAAATTAAGGAGTCAAAAATGAAGAAATATGATGTAATTGTTGGGTTTTGAGCATTCTAACACTCCTAAGTGTACATGCAACCCTAAATACCTTGGATCTATGTTTTTTCTATTATACATGCAAATATGAACTTCCAAGGTATTATCCTAATCTAGCATACAAAACAATGAATATAACAAGATAGAATACATACCTCTTGATGTAGAAAGTCTTCATGAAGCTTGAGTGCCTAATGCCCCAAGTGTGACACCTCAAATGGTTCACACAACATCAATTGCTTTTGGAATAACCTTGAGAGAAATGTAGAACACTTGAAATCGGCTAGCCCTTCTCTTCTTTTCTTAGCGGTCGATTTTTCCAAGAGTATGATCTTTATATAGTGTTACAATTAGTGTAAAGCCTAATTCTCATGAATTTCCATTTCCTTGGATCCATGAGTTCAAATACACCATGGAGCATCCATGGAGCATCCTATGGGTTTTAGCCCAACTTGATAATCCATGGAGCATTAGCCCACTATACAAGTATGGATGATTTACACAATCAACCCATATATTTAATTAGTCTTCTTTTGATCACTTAATTAATTCTAGATTAATTCTTGATCAATACTAATTAAAAATCTTATTAATATATTATAACTTATAATATATTAACAAACCTTAAGTGTTATTTCTCTCATTATAGTCTATCCAAATGCATGATGCCATGCAACCCAAATGGACCATGCCGGGTCGGGTCAAGTCTTACCAATTATAGTTATGGACTTAGACATTAATCCAACAGTAATAAGATGAGAATAATTATTAGGTAACGGGTTAAGAAGATATAAATGCACCATCATCATCCTTGTTGTGTTGGACATAGAACATGATGCATACCAACTAGACACCATGTCACCAAAAACTTGCGACTTAAACCGATCAACAGGTGACCTACACCTACCTTATTAGAAATGAAACTCATCAACTAGAACACATGGATATAAGAAAAAAACATTCAATAAGTATTTGGAGCATCCCCACACAAACAACTAACTAAATGAGGACAATGACACCTTTAAAACAACTGCCATTGTTGCTAGTTAAACACTCTTATGGACAATATTTATTTAATAGCCTTATCTAATAAGCACCCTGCAACAGTAAAGGATCAATAAGTTTTTTAGCAACAATTTTTAATCATCTAGTTGGTAGCAAACAGTAAAGAATTCAATGTATTTCTAGGCCGGGAAGAGGACCAACCCCTACTACCACCACCTCCTATTGTTGTTGCTGCTGCTCAACAAAAATAAATATAGGTTAAACTGTTAAAGTAGATTGTTTGTATTGGTAAAAAGAGTAAAGTATGTACTGACTACTGACCTATTAGCCTATTTGGGTTGGCAGCCATAAGAGGCATACCAAACATTTTTCCAGCACCAGCACCCTGACACAACAATGCCTAATTACAATCTACATTGTTATTATTAATAAAAACATTATGTTTTTCAAGTAACACAACTTACAAGAGCACGATATGGATGAATCGAAAGCTGTGATTGCTCACTACTAGAAAAACAAGGATACTACGGATTTACCCCATGTAGACATTTTTGTATATATTACAAATTTACCTCAGAAGTTGAAGGTAAAACCACAGGTTTGTACACTTTGGAATCATCAATAGTATAAGACCCTACTACCCTCTCAGCAAACACCTTTGATACCATTGCACAACTCTAGCAGTGCATGATCCATCTGAACTGCCATATGTTGACTGAGTGTGACAAGAAAACTTAACTGGTCATGTTGACCTAATTTGGTCTTGCAGAGTAGACTGGAACCACACTTTCACTTTTAAATTCCTGAAATTTCTAATCTTTTGTATATAATTGAAATACTTAATTGATGAAATATAATATCTGAGTTGATTATATACATACCAAGAGCTTTGTCTACAATAAACAAATAAATGCTATATATATATATATATATATATATATATATATATATATATATATAGTAGATAACCTAAGCAAGCATACCTTTGTGACATATCCATCATGAGCTTGCCATGAGTTGATCAGATTTCCACTCCTAATATCAAGCAACCTGCAGTGACCAGAACTCAATTAAGTTGCAATCCAATATGCTCCACTAGATTGCATCTTTGAAGAACCATAAAAAAAAGGAAGAGATTAAAGACAGAAAACTTGATTCAATGGAATTGCTCCTCCATAAATGAAGCTTTTGTCCTTGTTCAACATCAATGAATTTGAATATGGCGTAAAAGAAAAAAAAAGTTTAATTTAATTTCCTTGAAATGCTGTCAGAAGAAAGTGATTTAATTATTTACCTGAGAGAAGCGTTTCCAGTGCCCGCCACAAGCCTATTTAGAATTTGTAGGTGATGCATACAAGTATATAAACTCCCATCATACCTAGTGCATAAGTTGCTGATAAACCAGTTGGGTCACCTCTTATTATGCTTATTCTTGTATTCAGAGGCATACATGGATGCAAATTTTAGAATTGGTCTGCTACTGATTGTTGTAGGTCCATCTTCTACAATGTTTTGATTTTCCAATGCCACTACCTGTTGATGTAAAAGTGTAAGATGATTCTTGGTGTTGTATTCATCGGATTGGCTTAGGAACAAATGCAACAAACCATTGGTTAAAAAGACACAAGAGTACCTTTTGGAGGGAGCGCTGATAAATGAAACCTGCTATTCCACTCCATTTTGGTGTAAAAGGGCGGCTATATTCAATGCCAGCTGTAATCCTTCCAATGGTTAGATTACTGTTTCTGGGTTGATTTCCGTGAACAAGATTTCCAGGGGTTCTTGAATTCTGAAACATAAACACTTAAAAATAAAAATCACTGCGAGAACACGTGAGAAACCATTGGAAAGAATGATAAACAACAACACAGAAGCAAAATTAAAATCTCACTATCGAAGACCTAAACATCCTTCAGCCCCATCATTCGATACTGAAAAACTCAATATCAATTTTAAAAATTGAAATTGATTTTTAACCATGAATTCCGACAGAAATATTCAACAGCCCTTGAATGTCGAATGGAATTAAAGTGAAGTCAATATCTTAACAGGATCATCACTTTCAACAGGGGATGTTTTCATGTTTGTAGCACCTAAAAAGAAAGGGTATCTAAGAGTTTTAGAATTAGAAACAAAACAATACACTAACAAAGCATAGTATATTTGATAATTACCATTAGGATCAGCAATCCCTACCATTTGAGGTGCATCTGAGTTTGCCAAATGAGTGAATAAAAAAGACCAATGACTCATATTTTTGTGTGCTTTGACAAGAGACAAGCAAGTGTATCCTTGTTAATGATTACCTATAAGTAGAAAGTAAATAAAATGGTTACTTGTTTGTTTAAGAAGTAGAAAGTAAATTAAATGAGAAGAACATAAAAGCATACCTTCTTTGTAGATTTTGAAGAAGTAAACCAACTAGATGATGATGAAGTCTGCACCTCAGGATTACCTAAATTAATGTTAAGGGTGAACATCAAAAAGTACATGCATAAGTGTATAATTGTGATTTTTCTATTGTTGTGATTAAAATTAGCTTAAATAATCGTTACCATTAGTTTCAGGATCACTTTTTGGATGCTATTTCTTTTGCATACATTAACAAACAAGTTAGCTTTGAAGAAAAATATTTAGTTTTTAGGCTCATAGTGGTATGCATACAGCTAAGGCAAGAGAAGGTATACATATAGCTAGTAAGACATCCAGACCATCCATAATAGGTGGTTTCAAATTTTCATAATCAACTGCATTGTAAGATAACTTGAACACAAGAAAGGTAATCAAAGGTTAAAATATTACATATTTACATTTTAAAAGTGTAAAGAAAAGAAGATGTGGTTACACAACTTACCATCAGAATTAAGAGGTCGCTACTTAATGTGTGTCCTACTTGTGCCATAGAAATCATCTACAATCACCACACACACCGAAAAGGGTCATGTATATAGAAATGGTGGATAGAAGAGAAAGAAGATATAGCGAAAAAGCTACCTACATTGCAGTAATAAACTCTTTGAAGCCAAGAAAGCCTTGTCGTCTAGAATCTGCAATTGCACATACCTTAAGAAGTAGTATGAACAAACATAGAGAAATAGTTAGGACAGATTGGGATTAAAAGATTAGAAAAGCAAAAAGAGAACTATAAGCTAACTTTTGTGCCCTTATAAGCACACTTAACAATCAAATTAATGATCAAAACTTGAGGACGTAAAACCCATATACATGGCGATATAGATAAATGAATTCAACGCATTGTTCTTTCTAAGCTCGGTTAAAAGAGGGGTTTATGTACAAGCTAGGGTTTATAAAAATCCATAATCCCATTGAAGGAAAAAAAGTTAGAGCATCAATAGAGATGAAGATCGAAACCTGCTTGAGATCTGTTCGAGATAAATTGGACATGACAAAGAAATTCAACGCACTGTTCTTCAATGTCAAATAAATTGAAAAGACGGTCTGATTCACCTGTCGTTCAATGAAATGATTCAAACACAGGACCTAATTTTAAAAGACGATAGCTATACTAAAAAAAGATTCAACATGAGAAGTATCAAGAGGTTCACATTACCTTGGAGACGACATGAGAAGTATCAATCAAAAGTTTCAATATCTCTCTAGCAGCAGACGCCTCCACTCCTTATCTAAGCCCACCCTGTAACGATACAAGCGACCTTTCAACTGCCCCTCGGAACGCCAATATTTCTCACGGATCTCAATGAGTGGTGTGTGTTTTCGGATAAATTGCGTGTAAACAGCACTACCATATTGAAAAGAACCCTAGTATGATCCCTTCATTTTTTGATAAAATAAATAGTCTGGAGGCGCGTTCAATAATTATAAAGCGACATACTCACACATGACACGCCTTTTATGATGGTGCCCTCCATGTTTTTATTTTTATTTATTTTTGACACAAATTTTAGGGCACGCAAAAATATGCGTCCTAAATCCTTCAAAATTTTGGAGAGATGACATTATTTGTACGTCACACACTTTTTTGTATCGTAAATTCATGCGCGTCATAAATCGCGTGTCATTAAAGGCCTTTTTCCTAGTAGTGTTTTCTCAAAAACTGAGATTTAAGCGAGTTCAGTTTCGACTCGAAAACTCTTTTTCTTGGAGACTTCGGGGTCTTCGGGCTTTCTTCGGGTGCTAGGATGGTACCCTAGGCTTTGGGTGGTTTAGAATAGGCTAAAAGGGAGTAGAGAGTGAAAGAGAGAAGGGTTTTGTAACATTAACTAGGATGGCTTCGCATGCTATTTATAGGAGGCTGATGCCTCGCATTACGCTCGGCGTAACTTCCTTGTATGCGGGGAATACTACCTTACCAGCCATTACGCTGGGCATAAACCGAGTACGCTGGGCCTAGGAGTGGATTACTTCAGAGTTGTTTATCAACGTGTCAAGTATGCGAACGGTGTCTCGTGGGCAATTCTAGACCGAGCAATTATAAGTACGTTGGCGTACAGACCTCGTACACTGGGTGTAGTGACCACATGCCTTTTGTTTGGTTTCTGTGCTTCGGACGTGCAAAAGCTACTATCATGTATCGGAGCTAGTCCGAGTACGCTGGGCGTACTCCTTCGTGACTTTATTTTTCAACTTCAAAAATTTGTAACATTCGTATACGAGCTCCTTTGGACGCTCTTTATACGCACGTGTAACTATGATTATACTCTACAACTTTCATTTAGACTCCGTCAGCTAATTTTGACTTTATTTTTAAAATTATATTTTTAACAGGCCGGGAAAAGAAAAGTCCGTTAAAAATTCATAACTTCTTTATCCGACGTCCGTTTTCATCTATCTTTTTACTGTTAAACTACTGTCGACAAGAACTTCGATTCTCATTTAGGTTGTGTCGGCTAAAAATCGCTCGATCTATAATTCGAATTCCGGGCTACGTACTGCTATGTCAAATCTTAGAAAATTCATAACTTCCTCATACGAAGTCAGATTTGGACATTCTTTTTATGCACGCTCTCGCTTTAACGTGTAGTACGAATTTCATTTAGATTGTTAAGGTTAAAAAGCACTTTATTGTAAACTCACTTTTTACGTCACACAGCGTCGTGCCGGTTCTATCGTGACACTTCGACAGGTCGTAACTTCTTCGTTATAACTCTGATTTTGGTATTCTTTCTATCTCCGGAATCCTTGTTTCAACCACTAAAAATTTCTTCATAAATATCAGGTTTATCTAATATTTATTTTTTACGGTTATTTTTTATCCTTATTTTACTAAATCATAATAATTAAGTATAAATCACATAATACTCAAATAATACATATTTATTACTTAAAAATAAGTTACAAAGGTTGGCCTAGACTATTACATCATCATTAATACCTAGCCTAGAAAAACGGGCGTTACATTAGTCCAGGGGGAACCATAAACTTCGTCGGGGAACCTTCATCAACAATTAAGCAAGCAATTGTTGTAATTCCTATGGTTCACGATTTATCTATTAGATGTTAACAAATCGAGGAGGAACAATTTCAAGATGTACAAAGAGAAATGCGTCCTGAGGTTGAAGACATTCCATCCAATATAGTTTCGAACATCATCAATCATGTCTACACATCCAGATAAGAGATCATCCATCTAGCCAAGTAATAGGAAGTCTTTCTACTAGTATTAGAACTCGATCATCCGAAGAACTAACTAAACACTATCAATATGTAGCATTCATGTCCTCTAATGAGCCCAGAACCATCAAAGACACTCTTCTGGATCATGACTGGATTGTTGCAATGTAAGAGGATCTTGCGGAATTCGAGAGAAACAAAGTTAGGAAACTAGTTCCCTAGCCAAAGGGACATACCGTAATTGGAAGATGCTGGGTTTTTCTTAATAAAATGGATGATAAAGGTATGGTAAAAGAATCAAAGCCAGAATTATAGCAAAAGGTTACAGTCAATTGGAAGGAGTTGACTATGACGAAACATATGTTCTAGTTGCAAGTCTAGAGTCCATACACATATTTTTAGCATATACGGTGCAGAAAAATGTAAAAGTACATTAAATGGATGTAAAAATCGCATTCCTAAATGGCAAACTTAAAGAACATGTATACTTACAGCGACCTCCAAGTTTTGAGAATCTTGATCTTCCTTATTATTGTTATAAGTTGGAGAAAGTTGTGTATGGCATGAAGAAGGCACCCAAGGCTTGGTATGAAACTCTTTCGACGTCTCTTATTGAGTTTGGATACAAGTGTGGGTCATCGATCCTACCCTCATTTGATGTTCGAGTGAAAAGCATTTGATGCTTTTAAAAATCTATGTGGATAACAATATTTTTGGTTCAATTGATCAAGTTATGGTAGATGACTTCGCTATGCTCATGACCAACAAGTTCCGAATGAGCATAAATAGTGAGTTTAATTTCTTTCATGGTATTCAAATAAAGCAAGTCCCACAAGGAATCTTAATTCATCAAGAAAAGTATCCCATATAATTTCTAAAGAATTATTCAATGGAAAACTGATATTCAGCAAAGGTCCCTATGTGTCACAACTAGAAATTTTATGTCATGTAATCTATACACTCAAGTTAATGTGAATCAAAACTTAAGAGCATGTGTGATACCTACTATTATGACATCAAAAACTTCAATCAAATACATCCTACAAGTGCTACAAATGGTCATCAAACAATTGGAAACCCTAGAAGTTCTTGTTTAGATCCACTTTGGACTAGGACTTCCTTATTGGACCCAAATGGACCAATAAGCTTCCAATTTGACTATCATGGGCATAGAACCCTAATTGGGCTCTATTTGGACCCACATTAATTTATTTCAACATTTTGGGCCATATTGGGCCTAGAATGAAATGAATTAAAAGCTTTGATCCATGAATAACCTAAGCTAGTCCAACAAATATGTAAAAATCATACTATATTCTTTTATGTTAAAACTCACCCAAACTAACTCTAATATTGGGCTTAGGGGCAAAAAGCCCAAATTTTCCTTTTCCTTCAAGATTCTCGGCCTAAGGCCCAAGTCCAAGAAGAAGTGGTGAGGAATTGACTTTGGTTTGCCACCTCATTATTGTCTTTTGGATTTCCATGCAACATATCACATACCACCATGCAAGTATCACTTCAAAGATCACTTCTTCTTTTCCCTCCTTCACTCTCGGCCATCTCAAACACACACACATCTCACAAACTCTCTCAAGAACACTCAAGAAAACTTCCTCCCTCTCCACTCAAAGATCTCGAAATTTAAGAAGCTTTCAAGAGGATATTTCCACAAACTCTTCATCTAAGGTAAGATTATGCTTGGATCTATGACTTAGGTTCTTTGTGTTATCAAAATCTTTTCCTAATCCATGCAAAAATCGTGATCTTACCTCTTAGAAGCATATCAAACTCGAGATCTTCAAGAAAAGGGTGCTAAGGCCAAAAATCACCAAGTTTTCTTCCATCTTTTCTTCAAAAACCGAAATCACACCCTAAGGTGAGCTTCATACCCCCTATTTTCTGTTTTTATGAGTTTTGTGGGGGGGGGGGGGGGAATACAAGTGAAAGTGTAGATCTATATATGTTTTGTATGCCTTGTATGATTTCTATGCTTATATGTGTGTTTTTGTGTGTTATAATGTTGGATCTAGCCTTAAAACCCCTAAAAACTGAGATATACTTTATGATTAATGATACTAGCATCAAGTATATTTCTACATACAAAGTGTTCCAAGAAAAATAGCTAAATGGCTTAATAACATTTTATTTGGGCTAAAAACTCAATTTTTGGACATAAAATGTTAAAAATATAAAGTTAAAGGGCCCAAAATGTCATATCACGAATTCTGATGGATGAGGAGTGTCAAAACAGTTTCAATGAAATATTTTCTGAAAATATACTCATTTGGAGGATTAAAAATATAAATTTCAAGCTTAATGGGCTAAAAATGACAATTTCGGCCCAATAGGGCCCATTATGCGAAATTTTCTGTTTTGGAGGGCCAAAAGTGTGTTTTTCTGTAAAACAGTGGACTACTAAGGTTCCAAGTACTTTTCAAAGGTTTAAAATGCTTTTCAAATTTAAAAAGGACCAAAGTTGCAAAAAATTTCCAATTTGGGCCAAAATTGTAAAAACTGAGAAAAAGAGGGGTTATAACCGAGAAAACTGCAATTTCAGGGACTTAAACTATTTTCAATGAAAAATATGCTGAAAAATATTAATTTCAATAATTTTTGGTGTTAAAATGTCAAGAAAAATGATTTAAGGACCAAACCGGAAAGTTATTTAATTAGAGGGTTGAAAAGAGTAAATTTTACAAACAATGAGGGGCTGAAAACAGAAAACTTTCAAGGCTAATTCAATGCACGCAACTTGATCAAATATTGGGACCGCGACTACCTACGTAATACAATACACAACAATACCAAAAATCGTTGTTAACCGAATTGATTCGGTCTCGAATCAATAACAATCCGAAAATACTAACACGACGATAACTCGATTCATACACGAAAACATTTGGTAATTCAATATACACGTGAGAGTGCACAAACGTCTACGCACCATCTTTGGGCCCCAAAGTGTAAAATCTTGTTTGTTGGGCCTAGCTAGCCCAATGACCTGATCTTAAGGCCCGAAGACTTCTACCTTACGAGTTGTTGGGTCTTACATGATCTAACACAGCGTAAAAGGACTTTCAATGGCTTTTATACTATTGTTCCCCAAGGGTCCTATGGTATTGCTAGTAAAGTCGGTATTTCATGCGAGGCGGGTCAAGGGCCCCTCGTACCCTTTTTTTTTATCCCCAACCGGTTAATGGAGTCATCGGGGTCTTCGTGTCCTCTTTCTCTTCGGATGTGGGATTACTCGGAGTCAGGGCGGTTGGATAACGTGATTAGTACGGACGACGCCTACGGGATCGTTAGTATAGTTATAAATTGGTCGTTTGTGTAACGCTTGTTTATAGCAATTAATCATGCGCAAAAATAATCCGACGTCGCCTGGAATTAATGACTTCACGCGTTACAATGGTTTTATTTTAACTTCATGGAATTCAAACAATTAGGAAAACATCGGGTTTTCCTAGGGTTTTTCAATACATATGGTTTCGAAATGTATACAAGTTTAATGAACAATTTTTACAAATATAGAAACAAACAAGCATACCTATGGATCTTCACAAATGTTTTCAAAAGCTTTTCTTTTCAGAAAATATCGGATTTTCTGGTGGTTTTCAAAATGATACAAAACATTGTTTTCCCAAATACCGCTTATGAACTCACCAACATTTCACATGTTGACGTTTTTTTTTTCAAAATACTTGTATTCTCCGGTAACCAGTGAATCAAAGGAAAATGTACTCAGTGATGGCTTGCAGTTTATCTATTAACGAACTGAACAATTTATTTTTGGGAATGTAATGTTTTGAGACAATGTAATGGATGTAAACACTATCAGTTGTAATATTCAAATGTTGGTGACGAATGATGTTATGTTTCATGTATATTCATTGTGATGGTATTCAATTGAGTCACAACAGCTCCCGAACGTTTCCGCCGTCTGGTTCGGGGGTGTGACACTATGGCTTTCGGTTACATGATCACCGCGAATCCCACCAGAGAGTTAGTTGACCAAAATGTATACCGATGAATGATTGGTTCTCAATTTTATCTGACCACAAGTAGACCAAATATTGTCTTCGCAAAGGGTTTGTATGCAAGATACCAAGCTGATCCCAACTTGTCTCATCTAAATGTGGTCGAACATATTTTCAAATACGTCAAAGGGAGCAAAGCTTTGGGTGTTTAGTAACCATCAGGGAATGACTTCAGTCTGCAAGCCTTTCCAAACTTAGATCACCTGGGACGCCGATTAGACCGGAAGAGCACTTCAAGAGGATGTCAGTTCTTCGGTGGAACATTAGGGAGATGGTGATCAAGAAAAGAAAATTGTGTCTCACTCTCCACCGTAGAGGCAGAATACATTGTAGTAGCTAGCTGCTGCTCACAAGTCATGTAGATTAATCTACTGTGATTTTGAGAGTTCCATTTCCATTTCGTACAATCACGTTCAACATTACAAGACGAAACACATTGTATTACTGTATCACACATGAAGAAATAAATGATGTTTTCACCAAAGCACTTAATTCCACTAAACTTAATGGATTTCTCGGAATGATGAACCTGGATCCTCAGTTTTTCTTGGAAGGATAAATGGCAAGGACTTCAAAGTCTTTGCATCTAAAAAATAGATATGCTTCACACATCTTGTTACCATAATATGTTTGAAGCACATATATATGTCTATGTTTTAAAGTTTATCTTTTTCAATCTAACTATTGAGCATAAATGTCATAAATGACTCCTCGATAATATTGTTTATCGGAGACTATTTATGATCCATGTACTCTTTCAGTCATTTTATTGTTTTTATGTCTAACCTTGTGATCAAGTTACTCTGCAGTACCAAGATATACCGTAGCTTCAGTCATGTCGCAGTTCTTCCTTCAAGAACATGGAATTGCTTTTCTTTATTGGTAATAAATAAAGTTTCAAGGGTGTGCTATTTAATGAATCGGATCAATCAAAGTATTTTGAAAGGAATCTTTTTATACCATTTCATTAATTGCATTTTGTCCCTACATAGTGATTATTCATTTTCATTAAATATATTTTTGTCCCTAGGATGATCAATTATAGTGTTTTCAAATGAATGTTTCTACTCACATTTATTAAATACATTTTTGTCCCCACCTATGTGAAGTTTTACCCCTTTTAACCCTCAACTTCATAACTTTTAACCATTTTTAGCGTTGCAACCCAATTTTTTTAAGAATTTCTTTTTGCCTAAAACACTCCTTTATTTTTATTAATATCAGTTTAGTTTTTTTATTTAACGCTCATTTAATTTTTTTAGACTCATTATTTTTAATACAAATTATTTTTTACACTAGTTATTTTTAACGCCCGTTTTTTCACTTCGCTAAAACCCAAAGTCGACAAATACCTTAGAATTTTTTTTACACCAATTATTGTATCAATACCATTTTTTTAAAACCAATATTTTGTTTAACATGAATTTTCCACTCACAACCCATGATCAGAAGCACTTTTGCGAAAAATGATTTTTACAAGACTCGATGTATTGCCTTCGCAAAAGAGATTATTATTATTGGAGATTTACTCAAGCTTTGATCATCACAATGGATTACTTTTTACTAATTATACTGGAAGAACTTTATAATTCTTTGCATGAGGATTACCCTTTAATCAAGGTCTGTCAACTAACATTCCTTGGATCAGTGTCTTAGGACCAGGTATCCTCCATACCACAGTCGGGCATCATATTTTCTTTGCAAGGATTGCTTTGCGGTTACGTATGATCAACAAAGTTGCTTCGCAATCATCGTTCTATGAGAATTTTTATGACTTGTCGCTCTTGATCTTCAGTTGTCAAACCAAGTGTCGTGAGCAAGCGTACCTTATTTGTTGAAGACTGCTTCAAGAGTTCCGACATTGCATTAAGTGATTTAGAGAGATTTTTTTTCTGAGGTGTGTGTGTGTTTCTTTGTGTCTTCGACCAAGAGAAGGAAAGAGAGGGAGAAGATAGAGTGAGGTTGCATGGAAATATGAGAAGTACATGGATGTTTGAAGTGTAATACCTAATTATCCCACAAACAAAAATGATGTCGCATGCAAAAAGTCAACCGTTCCTTTCTTTTGGGCTTGGGCCGAGAATGGAGGGGTGAAAAGGAAAGAATTGGGCCCTTAAATGCCTAAGCCTAAATTATAGATAATTTAGATAACTTTTGGCCCAAAGTAAATCAAGAAGTGATTTTTATGGCCCATTAGGGCTAATTGGGTTAGTTATGGCCCAATAAGGTCCATTACAATATTTTATTTCATTCTAGGCCCAATATGGCCCAAAATATTAAAATAAATAGAAGTGGGTCCAATTAGATCCCATTTAAGAGTTCTAAGTCCAAAGTAGTCAAATTGGAAGCTTATTGGTCCATTAGGTCCAATAAGGAAATCCTAGTCCAAAATGGACTTTAACCGGGATTTCAAAGGTTTCCAATTCTTTGTTGACCATTTGCAGCGCTTGTATGAAGTGTTTGACTGAAATTCTGTTGTTATTGAATAAGCATCCTACATGCTTTCACATTGTTGGTTCACATTTGTTATCATTGTTAAATGTTTACAAGACATCGAATTTCTTGGTTGTGACATCATCCCCCCGTTAAAGGGAATTTCGTCCCGAAATTCTTTTGAAAGCTAGATTTGAGAATGCTAGAATAGATGAGGGTACTTCTACATCATTTGATCTTCGTGTTCCCATGTGAAATCTGGCCTGCGTTTCGCGTTCCACCGTACCTTCACAATCGGAATGCGACTTTGCTTGGTACGCTTTACCTCCCTGTCCATGATTTTGACTGGTTCCTCAATGAACAGGAGATTCTCATTGATTTCAATTTCATCTAGTGGAATGACGAGAGTTTCATTGGATAGGCACTTCTTTAGATTGGAAACATGGAACACGGGGTGTACGCTACTGAGCTCAGCGGGTAGCTGCAGTCTGTACGCTACTGGACCAATTTGGGCAAGAATCTCGAAAGGTCCAATGTATCGTGGATTCAATTTTCCCCGCTTTCCAAAACGAATAACCCCTTTCCAGGGAGAAACTTTCAACAACACTCGATCCCCGACCTGAAACTCCAAGAGCTTTCGCCGTTTATCAGCGTAGCTCTTCTGTCGGTCGCGTGATGCTTGTAGTCAAGCTCTGATTTGAACTATCTTTTACGTAGTTTCATGTATGATCTCTGGTCCTGTTAACTTCTTGTCTGATGCCAGTTCTCTTGCTAGCTGGTTGTCGCCTACCTCAGCCCAACACAACGGTGATCTACACTTACGTCCATACAGTGCCTCGAAAGGAGCAACTTTGATGCTCAAATGGTAACTGTTGTTGTATGAGAATTCAACTAAGGGTAACTGGGTATCCCAAGACTTCCCAAAGTCTATCACACATGCACGAAGCATGTCTTCAAGCGTCTGAATGGTTCGTTCGCTTTGACCATCCGTTTGTGGGTGATAAGCAGTGCTCATGTTGAGATGGGTTCCCAGTGCTTTCTGAAGTGATTGCCAAAAACATGAAGTGAATCTACTATCTCTATATGAGATGATAGACACTGGCATTCCATGAAGTCTCACAATTTCTCGAATGTATATTCTTGTCAATCTCTCCATCTTGTAGGATTCTTTTATTGGTAGGAAATGAATGGATTTCGTCAGTCTGTCGACTATTACGCATATAGTGTCCAATCCATCTGATGAATTGGGTAGCTTGGTCACAAAATCCATAGTAATCCTTTCCCGTTTCCACTCGGGAATTACGGGTTGCTGCAATAACCCTTAGGGCTTCTGGTATTCCACCTTTACTTCGGCGCAAGTAAGGCATTTGCTAACATAGGTAGCAATCTCTGCCTTTATGTTAGGCCACCAATAATGTTGTTTAATGTCCAAGTACATTTTGTCCGAACCCGGATGGATGGAGTATCGCATCTTGTGAGCTTCATTCATGACTACCTCCCTAAATCCTCCAAGTTTAGGGACCCAAATACGGTTCATGAAATAGTATACTCTGCCCTCTTTCACCTCGAGATTCTTCTCCATTCCACGTAACGCTTCGCTTGTTCTGTTTTTCGCCTTCATGGCATCTGACTGGGCTGCCCTGATCTGAGTGGTTAGGTGAGATTGGATGGTTATTGAGAGAGTTTTCACACGACGATTAGAGTACTCTTTCCGACTCAAGGAATCAGCTACCATGTTAGCCTTGCCTGGGTGGTACTTGATTTCACACTCATAATCGTTTAATAGTTCAACCCATCTTTGTTGCCTCATGTTCAGATCTTTCTGATTCAAGATGTGCTGGAGACTCTTGTGGTCCGTGAAGATGGTGCACTTCATACCATAAAGGTAGTGCCTCCAAATTTTTAGGGCAAAGACCACTGCTCCCAATTCCAGATCGTGGGTTGTATAATTAACTTTGTGTGTCTTTAGTTTCCGGGATGCATAAGCTATCACCTTTCCGTGCTGCATGAGAACGCAACCTAAACCCTGATTTGACGCGTCACAGTAGACTACGAAATCTTCTGTTCCCTCTGGTAGTGTTAGTACCGGGGCACTGCAGACTGCTTGCTTCAGAGTTCGGAATGCAACTTCTTATTTGTCTGTCCATTTGAATGGTATGCCCTTTTGTGTAAGCGAGGTAAGTGGCTTGGCGATCTTAGAGAAGTTTTGAATGAACCTCCTGTAGTAACCTGCAAGACCTAAGAATTGGCAAATTTTTGTGGGTGTTGTTGGGAGTGCCCATCCTTCGATGGCTTTCACCTTAGAAGGATCCGCATGTATTCCTTCCTGACTAACAACATGACCCAAAAAGTTCACACTACAGAGCCAGAACTCACACTTGGAGAGTTTTGCGTATAGCTTCTCAGTTCGCATGGTTTCCAGGATTTGTCGGAGATGTTGGCCATGCTCTTCTTCGCTTCGAGAATAAACTAGAATGTCGTCAATGAATATAATAACAAAGTTGTCAAGGAATGGTCGACAGATTCGATTCATTAGGTCCATGAATGCGTCAGGGGCATTCGTTAGACCGAAGGGCATTACGACAAATTCATAATGTCCGTAAAAAGTTTGGAAAGCGGTTTTGGGGATATCCTCTTCCCGGACCTTGAACTGATGGTACCCGGATCGCAGATCTATCGTAGAGAAGTAACTAGCTCCTTGGAGCTGGTCAAATAGATGTCGATTCGTGGGAGTGGATAGTGATTTTTGACAGTGAGCTTATTCAGTTCTCTGTAATCGATGCACATCCTAAAAGATTCGTCGTTCTTCTTGACAAAGAGGACTGCAGCTCCCCATGGCGAGAAGTTGGTTCGGATGAATCCCCTGTCCAGGAGTTCCCTGAGTTGGCTGGACAATTCCTGCATCTCAGCAGGAGCCAATCGGTAAGGCGATTTAGTGATGAGAGTAGCTCCTGGCACAAGATCAATTCGAAATTCAACTTGTCTTTCTGGGGGTACTCCAGGAAGATCTTCAGGAAATATATCTGGGAATTCACATGCTATAGGAATGTCTTGAACGTTAACTTCTTCCTTGGATTTATCCACTATGTGCGCTAGGAACGTCAAATCTTTCTTTCGCAAATACTTCTGTGCCTGGACGCACGAGATGAGACGAAGATTCATGTTAGGTTTGTCTCTCTATATAATTAGAGTTTCATGATTTGGAAGGTGAAGGCGAACGGCCTTCTCGTGACACATAATTTCAGCATGGTGAAGGCTTAACCAATCCATGCCAATAATCACATCAAAACTCATAATGGAAACAGACATTAAGTTTATTCGAAAGATGTGTTGATTTAGGGCTAGGGTACATCTGATATAGATTTCCCCAGTGGATTCTGTTTTCCCATTGGCCATTTCCAACGTAAAGGTTTCATTGAGCTTTTGGGGTTGTTGTTTTAACAAGTGCTTAAACTTATTGCTCACAAAACTTCGTTCTGCTCCAGTATCAAATAGGATGCATGCATAAGTGTGGTTTAGGAGGAATGTACCGGTGACGACAGCGGGATCCTGAACCGCTTCTCCCTGACCCATGGTCAGCACCCTTCCTGTTCCTCCATTTCCGAGATTGTTGTTGTTGGGGCAGTTTTGACGGAAATGCCCAATCCTTCCACATCCATAGCAGGTGTGGCTTAGTCCTGCATTGTTGCCGCCATTGTCAGTGTTGTTTTTGTTGCGGTTATTGTTGTTGTTGTTTCCCTGTTGTTGATTATGAAGAGGGTAGGTCCTGCAATACTTCGTCGTGTGCCCCTTCCAATTGCAATTGGTGCACTGCATCTCTCTGCATTCTCCATTGTGATGGAGACTGCACTTGTTGCACTTAGGAAGATTACCGGAATAACGCCTAGGAGTACTTGGAGCAGTTGAGGCTGGAGCTTGTGGTGTGAGTGGAACTTGAGTGGTTGCAGCATTAACTGCCACTGTTTGCTACTTCTTGGATGATTCGGAGCCTTGACGTCCCGTAATCGTCTCACCATGACTGGAAGGGCACGATCGGCTGGTCCTCCATCTCTCAGGTCAAAGAACTCGCGTGACATGCCTAACGGGGGTCGCTGTCCCTGCTGCCTGCTCCATCTCCAAAGGTTGATACCCCAGAGGGGTGTAGGACTAGTGGGGCCCACCCAGTAAGCAGGCACCCTAATCGGATAAGGGGGGTTGATGACTTCGGACTCCGCGTCCGAATCACCCCCTTCGTTATCGTTGGGTTCCTCCTCGAGACCTCCTTCGGCTTCCTCCTCCTCCTGTTCCTCTACTGGCTCAGTAGGTCCGCCTTCGACTTCTGCTTCAGGTTCCCCGTTGGATTCCTCCTCGGGGTCTTCCTCGGGCTCTGTCACACCCCGAAAACCAAAGGCGGAAACATTTCCGAGGTTGACTCCACGTTGAGTATCAAATCCAATGCACATAGTAAAGCAGTAATCACAAAACATTACATTACATAATATTGTTTACATCTGTTTGAAAGTAAAGTTATACAAGTGTTTTACATATGTAATATGAACAAAAGTAAATACGAGTCTTCGGGACGCTCTGTCTTCTCCAAAAGGTTGCAATGTACTTGTCTAATGTTGACCTGAGAATATAAGCAGTTTGAAAATCAGCATAAAGCTGGTGAGTTCATAAGCGGTTTAGTTTTGACAAGAATGAGTTTCCTTTGCTTTCTGAAAAGTTGTTGTTCAAGAAAATCGCATATTTTCTTATGAAAGACAATTTGGTTATCCTTTGTTACAATTTCGAAAACGGTTAGTTATGTCATTCCAGGAAAATCCCATATTTTCCTATGTGTGGTGGTTGGTTCTTAGGTCTGATTTCGAAGTAGTAGTAATTACCATGTGAGTAGTATTAGTTACGCATTCTAAACCCTTAGTTATTCTACATTCAAATGACTATTATCTATTAACTTAGTTGTATTTTCGAATATTTGGAACCACACAGAAGCGTACATTACAGTATTTTCGAAGTTCTGTTGAATTCCAAAAGAGTATATTAGTTGCGTATTCGAAGCTCTGTCGTCATTCTAAGGCGGATATATTTGAAACTCAGTAGAGGTCCAGAGGCGTATTTTTGTATTAAATTCGAAGCTCTGGTGACACTCAAGGGGTACACTAACTGTATAATCGAAGTCTTAGTGTCAACCGAAGGCGACATTTCGCATTCGCAGTCGTATTCGTATTCATAGTCGTATTCGTATTTGTATTCGTATTCGTATTCGTATTCGTATTCGTATTCGTATTCGTATTTGTATCCGTATTCGTATTCGTATTCGTATTCGTATTCGTATTCGTACTCGTACTAAATTACATTCGTATTCGTATTCATATTCCTATTAGTATTCGAATTCGTATTCGTAGCAGGTTATATTCGTATTGACCTTAGATATGATTAGTATGATTTCTTATACAAAGAGAATATAGTTACAACACTTTTAAAAGAAATCTATATTTAACCTGCAATTTGAAACATCAGTTATCACAAAACTTTGGAAATCAAGGCATTTAGTAAGTAAAACCATTGAGTTGAAAATCAGTTTAAGTACAAAATACACTTGTACTTTTTGCTTGTATTTGTCACACCCCGAAAACCGAAGGCGGAAATATTTCCGGGGTTGACTCCACGTTGAGTATCAAATCCAATGTACATAGTAAGTAAAGTGAAACAAACATTACATTACATATTAAAAGTTTTACAATTTGTTTCAAAAGACACAGTTTATACAGTTGTGATACATAATATGGATATAAACAAAATGAACGAGCCTTGCACGCACACGATCCTTAACCAAGTAAGTCTTCGGGTACCTGTACTATCGTTGACCTGAGAACACAAGCAATTTGAAAATTAGCATAACGCTGGTGAGTTCGTAAGCAGTTTTGTTTGGTGAAAATGTTTATGTTTCCTTTCTATTTCTGAAAATGTAACATACGCCAAGAAAATCCCATATTTTCTTAAAAGTTGGTTACTCTTGTCTGATTATGTGAAGGTTACCCAGGAATGCCCCATGCTTTCCTGTATGTTTGTTTCACTATAAAAGATGTATTCTGTTGGACGTGGTTGTGTACAAGATTTCCCAGGAAGATCCCATACCTTCCTGAAGGTTGGTTATCATATGTAAAAGATGTAAAAGATGTAAAAGATGTAAAAGATGTAAAGGATGTAAACTGAATCCTGGTTATCTGTAAAATGTAGTATATGATTTATTATTACTATTAGTAAATCTCTGTTATCCTAGTTGCGAGTTCCATAACCATACTAAAGACTGAACCTGTGGCAATAAGTAGTCCACAGCCTTGTGGCAATAAGTGGTCCACAATCCTTATGACTTTCGTCACCCTTGAACCATCTTGGTTCGGCTGTAGCTAGCAGCCAGGTGTGGGGTAGTCAGCCCCGTATAGATCTATACACTCAAGTCACGCTCTCTAAATCCCAGAGATTCTGGTTACGGGTGTAGTCCTCCACTCGCGTATCTCTGTGGAGTGTTCGCCGAGGACGTGTCTCCAATCATACGGAATAACAAATTTACTAGTAATAACAGTGTAATCCTCCATTCGCGTATCTCTGTGGAATGTTACCGAGGACAAGACAGTGTACAAATTATATTGTTCATGTGTTATAATGTCATGCTTTTAACTGATAAAATGTGGAAACCATTTTTGAAATATATATAAAACATAACCGTTTATAAAATCCATTTCACAAATAAATGTTTAAATGAACTGTATGATCTACCGGTTATCAGTTAAGTATATCAGTATTAAAAGCATAAGAAATGTGAAACACACACACGAAAATAAGTTTTGAGTACAAGAAAACCCTTGTACTTTGCTTGTGTTCCCCCCCTGAAAACAGTGAAAAACATTGAAAAAGGTAGGGGTATGAACTCACCGGACTCGGAAACGTGTCGGTTTTGGATACTAGACGTTGGTTCGGGGTTTGATTACTCGCGATGTCCCTATGTAAAATGAAATAATGTCCATATATATACAATTAGAGATACATTCACTAATCATATGGAACATTACACTCCAATGAGGTTAAACACCTCAAAACGAGCGTTTGGAGTGACCCGGGTGACGTCTTCGGACTTGTAATGGCACTAGGGACTTGGGACTTGAGTTTACTCTCCATAAGTAAACATTTAAATGAGTTTACAACCATAAAACACACCCACACATGAGTTTACGGCCGTAAACTCATGTTGGTGTGGTTTTGGTGATCTAAGGGCTTAAATGGACATGGGGATTGCTAGAATGGATTTTCTAAAATGCATTGGAACACTTGGAATGAATTTAAATCATCAAAAATGATTATTTTATGGGAGTTTACGGCCTAATATAGGCTCCTGGCCGTAAACTCCTTAATCTTCATGAAAATGGTGTTAAATGTTGTTAAAACAAATCACATGTGATTTATAGGATTATTCCAAGACCTAACATGAATTTTATGGGACATTTGAGGGTTGCTATTGAGTTTACGGCCCATGAGACCCTCTTCATGGCCGTAAACTCTTATATAGGGTGATATAATGTGTTTCAAGGTCTAAAACTTGCATAAAAGGGCTTCTAAAATTCATCTAAAGGCTTTAGGGGTGTTTAGTTTGCATTCTAACATCAAATATTTTGGAGTTTACGGCCCAAGAACAAGCCTTGGCCGTAAACTCTTAGAAAACCCACAAATGATGTGTTTAAGGCCCTTGAAGTATTTTTGGTTGGTCCCTTGATTTATTCCAAGGCTTTTGGTGGTGTTGGATGGCTTTCTAACACTTTAAAATTGATTTTATGCCTTGTTTTAGGGAGTTTACGGCCCAAGCACTCCCCTTGGCCGTAAACTCACATAAGTCCTTTAAATGTTATGATTCAAGTGTCCAAATGATATATCCAAGGTCCTATAATTCATATCTAAGCCATAGAAATGATTTGGAAGGGTTTAAGGGCATGAAAAACCCCTTTTACATGAGTTTACGGCCCAAGCTTATGCCTTGGCCGTAAACTCCTTCAAATGGCTTGAAATCAAAGTTTCAAATGTTCTAAGTCCATATCTTGAAGTCCCATAGCCATATCTAAAGTCCAATTGAGTTTAGGAAGGAGTTTAAGGGCTTAAAACCCCATTTAATGGAGTTTACGGCCCAAGCTTGCTCCTTGGCCGTAAACTCATGTTCTTGGTCCTAAAACTCAATTAGTTCATCAATTTGAAGGCTAAAGGTGTTGATTAACATGCTAGGGAGGTTACCTTAGAGATTTGAAGCCTTAAACTTGAGATTTGGACCTTAATTCTAGCTTGAGGAGAGAGGTTGTAAGAGTTTAGTGAGAAATTGGCCAAAGGCTTCAAATGGAGTCTTAAACATGTTTATATAGTGTTCGGGAATTGGACACGATAGAATTCTACCCGATACCGACGATAAGTGGGGCTTTTGGACGTACCCGATTGAGTTACCGTAACCCGATACGGTAATTTCTAGAATTATTCCGATCACTAATGTTGGGTGTTTAAAATGGTTTCTAAATGTATTAAGACACCCATTAAGTCATTTTAGGCCAATATGAACTAATGACTTAATAAAATAGCGAAATTGGAAACGAAATTGAAAATAACGTTTGGTTGATCGGATCGGATTACAAGTTGTGATACAAGAAGTGACATGAAATTTCGGGTTGTTACAGTATCCCCCCCCCCCTCCCTGAAAACATTGAAAAACCATTGAAAACACGGAAAAAAAGTAGGGGTATGAACTCACCGGACTCAGAAATGCGACGGTTTGGGACACTAATCGTTGGTTCGGGGCTTGATTACTCGCGATGTCCCTATGTAAAATGAAATAATGTCCATATATATCTAATTAAATTTACAATCACTAATTATATGGAACATTATACTCCAATGAGATTAAACACCTCAAAACGAGTGTTCAGAGTGACCCGGGTGATATCTATGGACGTGTAATGGTACTAGGGACTTGGGATTTGAGTTTACTCCCCACAAGTAAACATTTTAGGGAGTTTACAACCATGAAACACATACATACATGAGTTCACGGCCGTGAACTCATGTTGGTGTGATTTTGAGTGCTTAATGGCTTGTTTGGACTTGGGAATTGTTGGAATGGACTTCTAAAATGCCTTGGAATAAATTCATGGGACTTATACCATGTTTAAGGGAGTTCACGGCTGTAAACTTGGAGTTTACGGCCGTATACTCTCCCATGGTCTTGAATAATTGATTTAGGGCACTTAGGACAATCATATGTGATTCTAGTGATTTTTACAAGCCTTGATATGAATTTAGGGCACCATTTAACTCACATTTAGGAGTTTACAGCCTAAGAGCATGATCTATGGTCGTAAACTCTTATTAAGAGGATGTTTGATGTGTTTAAGGTCCCCAAACTATTTTTAGATGGTTCTAGGATTTACCACAAGGCTATTGGGTGAATTTGAAGGCTTTTGGACACGTTAAAAGGAGTTTACTCTCCATGTTTGAGGAGTTTACGGCCTAAGCATGAGCCTTGGCAGTAAACTCCTATTTACTCCTCAAAAATTATGTTCACGATGTTCTAAGGCCATTACCAATATTCTAAATGTCATATCTAAGCCTTGTTTGAGTCTAGGAAGGGTTTAAGGGCTTAAAACCCTTTTAACTTAGTGTTTACGGCCTAGGCACCTTCCTGGGCCGTAAACTCATTCAAATCTCTCAAAATCCATGTCTAAAGTGTTCTAAGTCCAATCCATGAAGTCATTTAGCCATATCTAAAATCTAGTCGTGGTTTGGAAGGGTTTTGTTGCTAAAAAACCCCCCTTTAAATGAGTTTACGGCCTAGGATAGTTCTAGGGTCGTAAACCCATGATAATGTCCTAATCCATGGTTTAAAATCAAATTTGAAGGCTAGAGGGGTTGTATAGCAAGTTAGGGAAGTTACCTCAAAGATTTGAAGCCTTAAATTGATGATTTGGACCCTTAAACTTGGATTTAGGAGAGAGGTTAGAGAGAGATGGTTGTGAAATGAGGCAAAAGCTTCAAATGAAAGCTTGGATCACTTTAAATAGTATCCAAGTTCGGGACACGGTGGAATTCTACCCGATACCGACACTAAACGAGGCTTTTGGTTGCACCCGATTAAGTTTCCGTAACTCGGCAGGGACGCTTCTAAAATTTTTGGAATAAGCATTTTGGGCAAATTTTGTGAGTTCTTAACAGGTTTGGACACTCACTAGCATCAATTAAACATATAAGTTTAATTAATTTAACCCAAAAACGACATTGGAAATGAATCGGCAAACGGCGAGTTTTACGGGTAGAACGAGTTTTCGGCGATAGAAAATTTCGAGTTGTTACAGGCTCTTCTTCAGGTTCTTCGTCCAACCATCCATTATTCCCCTGGCTTGGGAAATAAGGATCTTCGGGGTGGTGGAAACCAGCCATGTTGTCTGCGAGAGTATGTAAATATGCTAACATTATTCCTAAGATGCTACAGTTATTGTATAGATTGAGCGGGAGTTCTCTTCTTGGTGATAAAGGGGGTATGTTTTTAGACTCCCTAGCCATCACGATTTCCTCGGGACATGTGATAGTTGTACCTTGGAGGAAAATGTAGTTGATCAGGCTACATCCAGTCTTTGATACGACTATGAACAGTCCGGGCTTAACCGAGATGCTAGTATTATCTTGTTTGGTTCTGTATTACGTTATTTTTCCTAATTCACACAAGCAAGGATGTTTTATTGTTATGTTTTGCTTGTTTTGTTTAGAGCTGTGTTAGTCCCTCTTTTGGTTTATAGTTGCATATCAATGTGTGGTTAGATATGCTAGTTCACTATAAACAGAGCTCTGATACCAACCTGTCACACCCCCGAACCAGACGGCAGAAACGTCCGAGGGCTCTTGTGACTTAAATTGAATACCATCACAATGAATATACATGAATCATAACATAAATCATCACCATGCATTGAAATGATACAATTGATATTGTTTACATCCAATACATTGTTTTAAACATTACAATTTCATAACATAAACTGTCTGATAGATATCATAACTTCATAAGCAAAACACCCTGACATTGCTTGGTACTTATTCTTCGGTTTACCTGTTACCTGAGAATACAAGTTAATTTTGAAAAACGTCAACATATGAAATGTTGGTGAGTTCGTAAGCAATGTGGTGGTAAAATGATTTGGTGTAGTTTGTAAAACCCAAAAAATCCGATATTTTCTGAAAAGATCATTGTTTATAAAAAGTGTGAAGATTCGTGAATATATGCTTGTTGATTTTCAAAACATGTATAATTGTTGAACTTCTGTAATGATCGTGCAAGTGAAAATGTTGAACTTCCCAGGAAAACCCGATGTTTTCCCATTACATAAAACACAATGAATTCCCAATTTGTTATACTGTCACGACGAATGATTTTTGATTTCTCTGGTGGCTTTGGATTAATTAGGGTTTGTGAGTCGTTATAATCATGGATTTGGAAATGTCTAGTTTATAACTACAGGTTTCGAACGATCCTTAGAGGCATCGCCCGTCACTACTCACTTAATCCAACAACCATGATTACTTTTGATTAACGCCCTGAATCTGTTTACCTTGATTACTCATAAGCCTAACAAACGAGGAAAAAGGGAGTACGAAGTCCCGTCACATTCCGAGAGTTAATTAGGCTGTCGGGAATGTGAAAGGCACGTTGGCCCAGCTCACATTTGATTTCTTGACATCACTAGCAGTACTAATGGGCCACTACGGCTCAATAGCACATTAGAGCCATGGAAAGTCCTTTTACATGAAATCGGGTCATAGGAGGCCCAATAGCACATAAGCATATTCCCTTTTGGCCCAAAGATCATGTTAATGGGATAGCAAGGCCCAACAAGCATGATTTGAAACTTCCAAGCCCAAAGTTTGTAAGTTTTCTCATCGTAGTTATCGCGTATTTATTTAGATGATTTGGATTAACGCTTGTTGTTTTGTATTGATTCGAGACCGAATCACTTCGTTTGTAACGAGATTTGTTGTTGAGAGTGTATTTGTTTTCCGTTTCATCAGTAGTTGTGGATTTTGTGTTTTGTATTAATGAATTATTTTGTTTAGAAGTGGGATTTGATCTTTTCACTACCCTTCTTTTATAAAAATAACACTTTTGGTCCTTTTATATAGAAGAATTTCATTTTTAGTCCTTAAAACCTTTTCTTGACACTTTTGTATTATTTATTTTATGAAAACACAATTTTAACCCAAAATTTATTTTGTTGACAGCTTCAGCCCTTCCAGAATAGTGTTTCTCGGTTAGAGCCCCATTTTTCACAACTTTTACAGTTTTGGCCCAAAATCTAAAAACTTTACATTTTTGGTCCTTTTTGATAGTGAAAAGCATTTTTGACTCATAAAATGATTTTTTCATGCTAATTACCCCCTGTTTTACAGAAAGTTTCATTTCAGCCCCTAAAACTTATCCTTTTTCGCATTTTTAGGCTTATTGGGCTGAAAAGCCCAAAAATTAGCCCATTAAGCTAAAAATTTACATTTTAAGTCCCCTGAAAATTTTGTATTCAGAAAAATGATTATTGAAACTGTTTTGACCCTTTTAACCTTCAAGAAATCGTGATTTGTCGATTTAGATCCCAAGTTTTGTATTTTTGACAATTTATGCCTAATAATGGGTTTTATGTTAGAATATGTTCATCATGAACTTATAAGTTATTATTCTTGACTTGTTTAGTGAAAAATAGTTTAGATTATGTTTGTTTCCTTTCTCATGTCATAGCTCTCAGGTTTACACCCTTTTTGGTAACATATTCATCACAAAACACATGAAATCACACACATACATGCATCAAATCACACATAGCATACACATACACATAGATCTACACATTTTCTCGTATTCTCCCCCATAAAACTCATGAAAACCGAAAAGAAAGGGGTGTGAAGCTCACCTTGAGTGTGGTTTCGGTTTTTGAAGGAAAAGATGAAGAAGATTCGATCCTAGCAAGCTTTCTTAGAGGATCTCGAACTTAGATGTTTCTAAGGTGCAAGATCAAAAGTTTTGTATGAGATAAGGGAGATTGTTGGTAAAATGGAGATGATATGTTATGAATCAAAGAGATAACATACCAAAGATGTGAACTACTTGATGAAAACCTCTTGAATCACAAGCAAAATTTGAGATTTTCGGATAAAGAAGAAGAGATGTGTCTTAAGGGATTTAGAGAAAAAAAATTTGTGAGGTGTGTGTGTGTTTCTTTGTGTCTTCGGCCGAGAGAAGGAAAGAGAGGGAGAAGAAAGAGTGAGGTTGCAGGGAAATATGCGAAGTACATGGGTGTTTGAAGTGTAATACCTAATTATCCCACAAACAAAAATGATGTGGCATGCAAAAAGTCAACCCTTCCTTTCTTTTGGGCTTGGGCCGAGAATGGAGGGGGAAAAGGAAAGAATTGGGCCCTTAAATGCCTAAGCCCAAATTATAGACAATTTAGATAACTTTTGGCCCAAAGTAAATCAAGAAGTGATTTTTATGGCCCATTAGGGCTAATTGGGTTAGTTATGGCCCAATAAGGTCCATTAAAGTATGTTATTTCATTCTAGGCCCAATATGGCCCAAAATATTAAAATAAATAGAATTGGGTCCAATTAGAGCCCATTTAAGAGTTCTAAGTCCAAAGTAGTCAAGATGGAATCTTATTGGTTCATTAGGTCCAATAAGGAAATCCTAGTCCAAAATGGACTTTAACCAGGATTTCAAAGGTTTCCAATTCTTTGTTGACCATTTGCAGCGCTTGTATGAAGTGTTTGACTGAAATTCTATTGTTATTGAATATGCTTTCACATTGTTGGTTCACATTTGTTATCATTGTTAAATGTTTACAAGACATCGAATTTCCTGGTTGTGACAGGCTTGCCCTTGGCCCACATTTTATGTCAGGCTTGCTCCCCGGCCTGATCAGTCCTCAGGCTGAATATCACTAAGCCCTTAGTACGATTCAGGCATGCCATTCCCGGCCCTCAGCTTGCATTTGGAATGCACATGAGCCCTTAGTATGAGTCTGGCATGCCCTCCCCGACCCACAACTCATATCTGGATTTCTCTAGGGTTTGTTAGCTACAACACGGAGCGGTATAACCTCAACCCATCCCACACAATATTTTAACATATAACAGATAATAACATACACAAATAAATAGATAGTATCATAGGTAGTCCTACAGATCTACCAGATTAGCATATCAAAAGTAGCATGCATATCTATTCCATAATCAGCATATCAACGGATATTAGATAATCAAACCAATGGGTCGGCCTTGGTGCCTTCAACCCGAAAGCATAGTGAGGAAAACTGACCTCACAAGCTGAACAGAATGATAAGGATCGACTCTGAATCTCAGTTCTCTACCGAATGCCTACATTCAACAAGTGACCAATTCCAACAAAATCCCAAAATACGCTCAAAGTCAAACTTGGTGAAAATTGGTCAAACTCAAAGTCAACTAGTCAAAATCATTAAACCCACTCAGTCAACCCAATCAACCCAACATAGTTAACTCAACGTGGGTTGGCCTGTAACGCCCCGTTCTAAAAGTAATTATTTATGGATTCTCGAGATCAAGAGTAAGGGCGTTACGGTCTTTCAGGGGCAATGGTTTTCATTCAAGAAGTTTTCGGACCAGGGTATGTTGCTAGAAGCGTAGGGCTTCTCGCCACCTTTCCATGGACATAAAGTTCGTCGGGAACAGATCTAGAATGAAGGAGTTGTGATACTTTGAAGATATTGGCAATTATGACCCTTATGGAGAAATATTGACGAGAAAGGGGTATGCATGCTTTTGGGACACGCGTGGCTATGCACAGGGTAAGCTGGGTTACGCTCAGCATCACGAGTATTTGGATTGTGGAGGTGTGAGGCGTACACCCAGAGTACGTGCAGATACGCCCAGCGTACGCTAAAGTTCTTTAAACCCTAATTTGGATTGAGCCACTATATATAGAACATAATGGCTTCAACCCTAGCCCTCATATCAGCCTCCCTAACCTCAGAAGAAACACTAGAATGTTCCAACCTCCATTTTTAGAGACATTTACCTTCAAAACCTCATCTCGGTGGTTTTTAGCTTGGAAGAGAAAGGAAGAAGATTGGCATGGAGGGACCTTGGAAGCTAGAGCTTATAGATCTGGGATAAGTGTTTCATTTCGGACCTCTTCAAGGTAAAAAGTTTTGAGCTTGATGACTAATCTCCTAGATCTCTCTTAGTACAATTTTTTGGACTTTTTGGTCCCAAGAATGCATCTTTATGGCTCAAGCACGTTTCTAAGTCCAGGGTTGCCACCCTTAGTATCATATGAGTCCCTTATGCAGTAAAGTTTCAACCTTTAGAGCTCATTTGTTTTTATCATGCATGAGATCTAGCCACCTTTATGGAAGTATGACATTATATTTCCTGTTTGGGTTCATTTGGTGGGTTGCAAGCCACCAAGTAGCCGACCTTATAGCTTAAGACATCTTAATGGACTTGGATCTGTGATTATAGCACCTGGATTGGAGTGTTAAGCACTTAATGAGGAAATGAATTAGGAGAGAACTACGATGAGCGTACGTGCAGGTACGCCCAACATATGGTCATCGAGCCTATACGCTTAGCGTACATTGAATTACGCCCCGCGTAACGCTGTCTTTTGGATCATGAGTTTTGGGCGTTTGGGGCATGTTTGGGTATTTGGGCCTTAGTGGGCCCTCATAAATCATATTAAATGGGGCAAGGAATATAATTTGGGCTTAGGGTGAGGCCCATTAAGGGATTGGGCCCAATGTAGCAAATTGGGCCATTAGTGGGTCACTAGTGGGCTTGAGAAGCTTACCTAGTGTTGGGCCTTTCATTTTATAGTGTTGGGCCTTAGTCATGGACCAGACTGGGCTAAGGGTAAAATGGTCAATTTACCCTTAGAAGGATATTGTTTTGGGGCTAAGTGTTATAGTGGCATTAATAGTTCGAGGAGCTAGAGGAGCAGCAGTGCGGGGATTGTCAGATAGCAGTCAAAAGGGTACCAGCAGTGTTTCCGCAGTTCAAGGCGAGTTATCCTCACTATACCAAGGGTCTAAGGCACCAAGGCCGTCCCTTTGAATTGTTATTTGAGTAATTGGTGTTGTGATGTGTTAGTATGGTATTCTGCTAGAATGGATGATTATATGCTAGTATGGTTGGTTAGATTGGCATCCCGGTAGACTGGATGCGGTTATGCTTAGTGACCTGTAGTTGGTCGGACTCTCTGTGTGCTGGTAAGAGATTACCTATGATATGTGTGCTTGTTTGAATAGCTGTAGAGGGTATTCCATCCCGGTAGGATGATTGGACTCGTAGTATGTTGGCATTCCAACCTGATGGTTGTGGGCCTAGGGTATTGTTGGGTTTTGAGCATTCTAACACTCCTAAATGTACATGCAACCCTAAATACCTTGGATCTATGTTTTCTCTATTATACATGCAAATATGAACATCCAAGGTATTATCCTAATCTAGCATACAAAAACAATGAATATAACAAGATAGAATACATACCTCTTTGATGTAGAATGTCCTCAAGAAGCTTGAGTGCCTAGTGCCCCAAGTGTGACACCTCAAATGGTTCACACAACATCATATACACATGGAATACTTAGAGAGAAACACCACACTTCATGAAAATCGGCTAGCCCTTTCTTCCTCATCACTTAGTGTCCGATTTTTTGTCAAAGAATATGATCTTATATAGTTGTTACAATTAGGGTAAACCCTAATTGTCATGGCTTTCCATTTCCTTGGATCCATGGGTTCAAATACACCATGGAGCATCCATGGATCATCTTATGGGTTTTAGCCCAAATTGACAATCCATGGAGCATTAGCCCACTATACAAGTATGGGTGATTTACACAATCAACCCATATATTTAATTAGTCTCCTTTTGATCACTTAATTAATTCTAGATTAATTCTTGATCAATACTAATTAAATAATCCTATTAATATATTAGAACTTATAATATATTAATCAACGTTAAGTGTTATTTCTCTCATTAAAGCCTATCCAAATGCATGATGCCATGCAACCCAAATGGACCATGTCGGGTCGGGTCAAGTCTTACCAATTATAGTTATGGACTTAGACATTAAACCAACAGTCTCCAACTTGGATAAGTCTAAAACTATTATTACAAGTGTGACTTCAAGAACCGACTGGCAATCGTAGCTCTCAAAAGCTTCTGTCGAACTCTGACCTTGCCGATGATCTCTAACCTTTGTCAATGACTTGTCCATTAGATAAGGGATCATATATTCGTCCATTCTAGATATCATATGGACTGAGACATGGATTGTAAATCATTCTCTCTGTCCATCTGTTGTTTCCCGATTTCCGATTTATGATGACTGACTGATTGAACAAATCAAATCAGTCCTGGCTTGACCAAGCACTCACATGTGTCATCGCTAAATCATCGAGGGGCCCACATATATCGCTTTTATCCTGAAGGTAAAAGTACTGGATAAACTTCGACTCATATGGCTTGTTCTGCTACTTGTTGAATCATACACAAAGACACGTTTTATAACATCGAGTTACCAATGCGGTTTCGCGCAATCAATGTATAACCAACTCATAGTAACAACTCATATCTCAAGATTTGAAGAATATAAGATATTATCGTCTCATGATCACTCGTGATAAAATCCATGAAGTGATTCAAATGAGCGCGGGTTGAATCCAATACTCAGAACTTATGAGCACTCATGAGTGTTGTAGCACAACTTTGTCCACCAACTTGGACCTCTAGAAGCCAACCCATGACAGTCTTGATTCATATCTACTTCCAACATATGACTGACTGTGGATCGTTTTAAATAACTTAGTCATTCCGGAAGAATAACCTAGTTATTATGGAAGTCAAAACATGCAAAGTGAAACACATGAATAAATGAATCTAATATGGTATCAAACCCTATGAATATAAATAGACCACTTCTATTTATCACCATACTGATTTCTCATTATTCATTGTTTCGGTTTTATCAACTTTATACTTGAATTAAAACACTAGGTATCCTATGCTCCAAGCATGTACACTATGTTTTCCTAAACAATAGCTTTGCCATTCACCAAGTATGCACTCTATGTTTATCTATGATCCTTACTGTGTGAAATAAACCAATTGACTAAACTTTCAATGATTCTAATTTCACACTCCCAAATCGAAATCTTTGTTAGGCTTTAAACTTAAATGCACTACCCTCTTGCAATGAATGTGTACAAAGTCACAAAGACTTGTCAACAACCATTACAGGGTATTCCAATGAAGACCTACTCCATGGACACAAAGCCTTATGTTAAAAGTATGCATTGCTTTGAACATGCTTCTTGCACTAAGTTTTTTCTAATCTTACACAGTTTGCTTCTATCTATAGAGACAGCTCTATATTCCCATTTTGACTACCACTTCTGAACAAGAGTTGCCTCTTTTCAGACTATGTCAATATGGCCCTTCCGAAATTCACACTATACTCCCAACTGTCCTTAAGCGACCAATCTTTGGTAAGCCTTAGATTGTCCTCGACAATTGCTTAATCACTTTAGTCATATCCAATTCTACACATTTTCCTCCTTAATGCCCCAAGGCATTTGGAAAATTCAGAAAGAGTAAATATTACAGCACAAGTAATCGATCCTATACCCAAAGTAAATGGGACACGATTCATGATGTTTCACATAAAGACATGGTTCTAGACTAGTCTTTTGCCATAATAATTTTTTGTTTGCCATATTCTCAAAATTTTACTATGAAAAGGGATGTCGTAATCATAATCGAATTTTGAGAACGCAATATCTAGAATTTTCTCACGTTGCACCAATCCAACATGAAATTCATATATATATATATATATATATATATATATATATATATATATATATATATATTCTTGACTGAAGGTGATTAAAATCTCAATATAAGCTCTTTAGAATGACTATAAACTCAATCTAAGCTTTTCATAATTGAAATGAAGTATAATTTCCTCTTCCTTAATTATAGAAAAACAACTTTTCCAACCCCTGCAACCTCACGAATTGAAACCTTTTGTTTTCTATAATTAATATTGCTAACTTGCAATACTTATCATAATTATCACGCTCCCACTAACATGATGATTATTAGCATAATACTTATGGTCCCACTAGCTTTGACATGTACTCAGAAATCAGCTATTGACTTTTTTTTACCAAAGTTCAGATTGCTTTGATAAGACTTTATCAAAATCATACAGCTTATCTTAGATAGCTCACAGGTGTGTCTAAACAATTTCAGAACTATGAAAAGGGATTTCGTAATCATAGTCTTAATTTTTTAGACCTTTGCTATTTCTCGTAAGTCCATGTTAGTGTGCCTACTAACAACTTTGAGAATGCAAAGATTACTATCTACTTACAAATCTACTTAGTGGAAGTGTTTCCTCACCATTATTTTCATGAATCGGAGAGAAACCTTATGACACTTAGATTTTTATGGTGTATGAGTTCCTACCCATATGAATTTATCAAAACCTTAGTCACAAGACACAGATAATGACAAATCCAAACAAATATGGATTGAACTTATGCAATTTTAAGTTCTTGCCATTTGGCAGCACAAGGGCTTGCCATTGCTTCGAAGTAGCTATCCAAACAATTGAGAACAGGTAGAACTCAAATGTATAGCCAACTCACTGGAATGGGCACATAAATGTCAACACGATAGGTTATAAACCTCAAGTCGTGTGCTAGTGAAGAACCTCAGGTTTTATTCTTGATTAGTTCTTAAGACTTTCAAGACCTTTAAGACTCCCACTGTCCTCTTGACATATAAGACTCTCTTGTCACATATTCAAGGGATAGTGCGGATTCTTTATCAAGACAAACACTTCACACAATTGGTCTAAGTTGGTCTCTGTTTTATCCAAAACATCACAACTTACCAATTTCAAATGTACAAGACTAGATAACCTTTTACTCTTACATTTGACTAGTGTTAATAAACCTTTTTTAAGATATGTTACTCACATTACAATCTTGGAGTATGACTCTAAAAATTGTTTTGGAATGAAGTATGACTCATCTTCTTGATTTGACCACTTCAACAATTCCTAGCTCCTCTTCTTAGCTATCAGAATGCACTTAGAGGATGAACTATGATAAGGTCTCTTAATCATTAAGATGATCATATAACAGTGATGAGATTAAAATTTAATCTTGAAGATCGATTAGATCTTAAACAGGTGAAGAAATATTTAAACAATAAGAACGAAAGCAAAAGTATGAACAACTCCAACGATGAATCAAACGAGTCGAATGATTATAAACAAAACCGTCAGAAGAGCTCGATCAAGAACATCAACTGTAGAGGGTTGGAGGTTTACAAGAACAATAAAATAAATCTGCAAACCTATCGTAATCGTTACTTTTGAATTGTTAACCTAATATGCATGCAAGCATATCTTTATATAGTAAACCTAGCAAACTCACGGTTGGACAGGCCCAATACCGGAGTACAAAATAAATGGACTATCAGCCGAGCCCAATGACGCAATCTTCAAAAGAGTCTTCAACTCAACAATCTCCCCCTTTGCGTCAATTGGAGCGTGATCTTCATTTTTTATTTGGGCCAGCAGCAGCACCGGGTACCTTCTTCTTCACGGTCTCAAACAGACGAGATATCAGAGCAAGTATCGTTTGCCTGAATCTGATGTACCATTGGATCATGTCGTTGAAGTACTTGACATCGTCTGCTGCATTCTCCTTACACCTTCGGATGATTGACAAAACATGCTCAAGGCAAGTATTGGTGTAAAGATGCTTATCCGCCAAAGCAAAGAGACATTTCTGTCCTTCTGCTCTAGTGAACATGAACGAATTACGTCTCGGATCGATCTTGCCCATCTTCATTTGATTGAGATCACTGGCCGATCCCACAGGAGCTATCTTCGGTTTCTTCTTGAAGATTGTGGCAATCTCCTGATCCATAAGGGCAACCTCCATGATGTAACATACAATCATCCTCTTGATATGGTCTATAATAGGACCATATTCTGCTTCGTTCGTCAAAAGGATGTTGTGCAAAACAATCCAATCATGAGGGTTTAAGTTCGGTAGATCTGCCAAAGATATAAGATGTTCGGTTCTAGCAGACCCTCTTATCACCCTGAACCGAACGTTGATGAATCTCCCTTCCGTATAAGGCTTTAAGACCCGAACGTTCACGATCTTCTGAGCACTCCATGTCTGATATTTTGGTTGAGCAGCTTTCAGATAGAACTCGATAAGCTCCCTATCGACCTCAGCATTCGGATGAGGAACTTCATAAATATTGGAGAAGGCATGCAAGATAAACGCCTTTCGAGTCAACGGCATATCGAACTGTGAATCGACAGAGTTATTGCAGTCGAATGATATCACCGGTTCGAGCCATAGGATGCTAGGAGTGTCTATGGCCTCCTTGATCATTCTCTCCCGAGTCCAGGCAGGGAAAAGAGTCTTCCTGCTCTCGAGGAGATCGTGGGCTTCCTTCTGCTTGCGTTCGGCTTCTTCAGCCTCTCGCGCCACACGAATGTTATCGTCTTCCACATTGCGACTGTTTTTGCGCTTTAACAGGTCCGCAATGGTTTCTTTATCTTCATCTTCATCTTCTTCCTCAGCTATGTTTTTCCCTTTATCCTTCACACCCGAACCCGAAGCTTGACCAGTCGGAGGTGGTTCGGTTGTGTGAGCAGCTGTTGAGGAAGGAGGTGGTTTCGATCCGGACATCTTCCCTTCTCCCCCTTGTTTCGGATCGGACACGAAACTGGGTAAGCCTTCGATTTTGCTAAGAAGGTCCATGGCAGGAGTAAGTTTCTCAGCAAGGGTTCGCCTCACCGAGTGATTGAGAATGGGATCGTGTGCTTCCAGGATGTTAGATAGGGCAGCGTGTACATCCGAAACACAAGTTTTTATAACCTCCCGTTCGGATCGAAGAGCTTCAAGCTGTTGCTGATAGTTTGAAATCTGAGTGCTCTTGACCTTAAGGGCGGTGGTTTTGCTCGCTAAAACGTCCATTAACGAATTTTCAGCTGCGAGATCCTCCTGAAGCTTAGCAAGACGCTCGTCAATGGAGGCACGAAGGGCCGAGTTGTCATCACTAATAGATTGGCGAAGGATAGCGAATGACTGTAACTCCGTTGAGACGAACTTGGCCAATTGCTGAACGATTGGTTCCAAAGTTGTCTTCGTGGCATCAGCGCTCTCCTGTAAGGACTTCAACAGGGAAGAGGCGACTGAGAATAGTTTATCGACTTTTGCGGTCGCGGCCTCACAGGCTTTTGTGGAGGCATCTATAGCGGCTGTGGCTGAAGCAACTGAATCATGCTGAGCCCTAGAGAAGGCGTCAACAATCTTCTGAAGAGCGGCTTCAGAGAGAGAGGACTGAGAGTTAGTGGATGACGCAAGAAGTAAGTCAACCTTCTCGTGTAGCTCCTTGAGATGCTTCTTTGTCACTGGAGTATCGTCCTCATCGTCACTAAGAACCTGAAACGGACTAAAGTAGACCGAATCGAAGGTCATGTTGTCTCCGCCAAGAAATGGGTTATCTCCATCAGAGGCATGATCTGGAGATGTTGGGGGTGGTGAAGCTGGGGGTGTTGTGGTGTGGGTAGGTTCAGGTTGAGTGTGTGTAGGTGGGGTTTCGGGTGGTGGTTGAGTATGGGTAGGTTCGGTTGTTTGTTGGGTTTCAGTTTGAGATGGTGCGGTTACAGGAGAGGTTTCGGTTGCACTGGTATGAACCCCCGTATCAGATACGTTAGTTATAACCTTAGCAGTTGTGGTAGTGGTATTTGTGAAAATGGGTGGTGGTATAGGGAAAGAGGTTTTAGGTAGGGTGGTGGAGGGGTTGATGGTGGGAATGGAAGTAGGGATGGTTGGAGGAGGTGAACGAACTGGTGAGACATGAAGTTCCATGTCTGGGGTAGGTGATCGGGGTGGGATGTTGCCTCTGGGAGGAGTGTCACCTCTTTGAGAGCCGTCCGAACCCGAACTCTCGTTTTCTGAATCACTCGAAGAGGAAGCGATTACAAGCTTTCGCTTCGGTTGAGTCTTCTGTCTCTTCGGTTGCGGAGACTGTACCGGTTTGGTTTGTTTCCTCTTCCTGGGAGAAGGACCTTTAGGAGCCTTGGTCACTTGCTTCCCTTTTTCCGCCTTTTTGCCCCTGTTGACAGGTTTCTCAGCGTCATGGATTGACTTTAGCATTTCCTGTGTTAGAACCCTAGGACCAGACGGCTTGAATTCCTTTATTGTCCGAATGATCCTGCTGTCGGACGGAACATCGCCATACATTGTCTCCGGAATAGAGCCAATGAAGGAGAACTTAGATGCATCAGAGACGATGATCTTCGTGGTATGAAACGTACCGATCAAAGACATCGATGCACCTGCAGCAATGGGAATGTCGAATTTGTCCATCGCCCATTTTGAGATAATCGTCCAGAACCGGGCGTACGACACCTCAGAGTGTCGTGAAGTGGAAGAAAGGATCTGGATGAGCTGTTGCCAGATGACCAACCCAAAGTCTAGATTGACTCCGTTGTAAACAGCATACATGATCGACAGGAACAGTCGACTTGAACCATCGGATCCTGAGCTCCGTTCATATAAGCCCTTGAAGAGGACGGTAAACAAGTCGTTCCATTGTGGCGGCAAGCAGGATTTCTTGAACTTTGCGACGGAGGGGAGTGCCTCC
This sequence comes from Lactuca sativa, assembly GCF_002870075.4. Classification (NCBI taxonomy): domain Eukaryota; kingdom Viridiplantae; phylum Streptophyta; class Magnoliopsida; order Asterales; family Asteraceae; genus Lactuca; species Lactuca sativa. The sequence continues at coordinate 193,529,967 of NC_056625.2, forward strand.
GTGTACCCCATGTTGTAAAACATGTTGTAGAGATGCCCAAGCGGAATCGACTCCGGATGAACTCATGAAGGATCAGCAGCCAACCCTAGCAGTGTACCAAATCGTTGGCGAGAAATGGAGGTCTTGTGATCAGCAACCTCGAAAAATACACGTTCGACTGCTTTGTCGTAATGAGCAGTCGCATACACCTGCGAAAGAATCTCCATGGGCACAGATTCAATCCTAGTGAGTGCAGGAGCGATCTGAGAGTACTTCAAGCACTCAATGATCGGCGTCATGTAAGAATCGTACAACGCAGGAGTGAGGTCGATCACCAAGCATTGTTGTGGATGTGTGAGGTAGCATGGACTGAGGATGATTTTGCCATTGTTGAAGGTAGAAGAAGAAGATGAACAGTGAAGCTTTTGGGAGTGTTTGCTCTCTTGTAAATTCCGGATGCAGTAGAGAGGTAAATGAGAGTAGAGACTGCCTTTTATAGTGGGGTAAAGGAGAGAGAAAAATCGTTTCAAATCTTCTATGCGTGACAGTTAAGGCATGCAATGATCACATAGGAGAGAGAGTGTCAGATTCCTAGGATCACGCCGCCCAACAAGCGCCGTTTCAGAATAAACCGGTTCAAATCCTCACGCGCCTTTAAGTACCAGAGAGGTGTCGCTTGAAATTCGCACACGCGTCCATGATGTCAGTAAAAGTGTGGACGTTCCAAATTCACACGCGTTCCCTTTTTACCGTCGTTTGAAATTCAATCCTTTTAACTCCCGCCTGAGTCAGCAACCATTTGTCTTATCTTTTAAATGGCATCTTATGAATTAAATACCCACATGGATGATTTTTGACCACAGCTTGAAAATTAACCACCAAAGTAATAATACAGCCTGTAATTATTAGTAACGGAAATTTGGAAAATCAAAGATTTTCGTGCGAAGAGTGTAAATAGAAAAGAAATAAAGCAACTCTTTTTAGGAATGACTGTGATGTCAATAATGACACGAAACAAATGATCCCGGGCACAAATCTCTTCCTTCAAGATCAAGAGAGACCTCAAAGTGTTAATGTGGTTTCCCGTTGAATGACGATCAAACATTTATTAATAAACGTTGAAAGGCTTCTTTTAATTAGGCTAAGTAAGGGTGGCTTTCGCTTTGATTCAGCAATTCTAATCTTGAAATAAGAAAGAAAGTGAACAAAGTACTTGTGAGACCGGTGTAGTCTGTTGAACAAGTAGGTAGGAATTAATTTTAAATTGGCTTGGAAAATATAAAATCTCAGAAAAAATTAAAAACTGGATCCCAAGGGAAGAAATGTTATGGTGTTTAACAATTTCATAGGAATCACACAAAAATAAAAATTTGAGATTTCAGTAGGATACATCCGTCAATTCGTTGGTGAAAACTTGAGCAAATTTATTGTTCACCGTCAATTCAGATTTGGTGTTGAATTTTGGGTTTCACTCAACTCGTAGTGGCACAAAACTGAGATCATAAACACAGTTGTTGTGTAACCATAAACCTCAGTGGTAATTTCTGAGAGTCTCAAGGGTTACGTTGATGAAACGAATTTAATGGAGAAATGTAATGGAGATGGTGTAAGAAATTAAAGTACCTCTGCTGCAAAAATAAGGACCAAGCAGAAAACTCTTATCTCATGTGAGAAGAGAGTGAGGTAGCTCACGATTAGAATAAATGTGATAGCCTAATTGGGAAGACAAGGTTTGTTTATACCAAGTCATTAAGGCTATTATTCAAAATCTTATGAGGCTTGGGATACATACAGCAGCATGCTTCTAGGGACACTTAAGTAATCCAACAGTTATATCCCCATAAACAAACGAACATACGAACAAAATTAAAAGAGAAAAAGATTTTTGGTGTTTTTCATAAGTAAGAAAAGAAAAAAAAATAAGACTTGGAAAGAGTAAGAAAAAGAGAAAAAAAACTTTGGAAAAATTTGAAAAACCGAACCCAAACGTTCGGTTGGTTTCGGTTGGGGAAAATTTTGAAAAACCGAACCCGAGCGTTCGGTTGGTTTCGGTTGAAGAAAATTTTGAAAAACCGAACCCGAGCGTTCGGTTAGTTTCGGTTCAAGAAAATTTTGAAAAAACTGAACCCGAGCGTTCGGTTGGTTTCGGTTCAAGAAAATTTTGAAAAACCGAACCCGAGCGTTCGGTTGGTTTCGGTTCAAGAAAATTTTGAAAAACCGAACCCGAACCTTCGGTAGGTTTCGGTATTGGAAAATTTTGAGAAACCGAACCCGAACCTTCGGTAGGTTTCAGTTTTGGAAAATTTTAGAAAACCAATGAATTGAGACATGCAATCAGAATATACTTTTGACAATAAGAAAAACAACTTTGTACAAGACATATACAACCAAGAAAACTACCTTTGTGGTGATGAGCGAGTCAGATTATTCAACCGAACCTGAACGTTCGGTCAATTTCGCTTCTTACATTTGAGGTTGAGAGGTAGTTTGAGGTACTGACTCTGATTTCATCATACCTAGCCCTTGTAAAATTCTGTTGAATGATGCTTCAGGAAGAGCTTTGGTAAAGACGTCAGCCAATTGATCAGTGGTTCGAACAAAATGTACTTCAACGTTTCCATCTTCCACATGATCTTTGATGAAGTGATACCTCAGTGCTATGTGTTTGGTTTTAGAGTGTTGCACTGGGTTATGACAGATCCGAATTGCACTTTCAGAGTCACAATATAGTGGGATCTTCTTCATATTGAGTCCATAGTCTCGAAGTTGACTCTGGATCCAAATCACTTGGGAGGTGCAGGATGCAGCGGCTATGTATTCCGCTTCGGCAGTAGACAATGACACGCACGTTTGTTTCTTGGATTGCCAGCTAACCAACTTCCCGTCAAGGAATTGACGGCCGCCAGTGGTGCTTTTTCTGTCGAGTCCACATCCTCCAAGGTCTGCATCTGAGTAGGCTTGAACAAAGAAGCCTGAGTTGGATGGATACCATAGACCTAAGGAGGTAGTTCGCTTGAGATAGCGTAGAATGTTCTTGACTGCAAGCATGTGAGGTTCGCGTGGGTTTGCCTGAAATCTAGCATAGTAACACACAGAAAACATGATGTCGGGCCTGCTAGCAGTAAGATACATTAGTGAGCCTATCATTTGACGATAGAGCGTGATGTCAACAGCCGGTTTGTCTAGAGATGGAGTTAGCTTGGTGCCGAATGCCATTGGGACTTTGACTTTGGAGTCTCCCATCATACCAAACTTTGCTAGGAGAGTCTTCGTGTAAGCTTCCTGATTAATAAAGATGTCTTCGGGTCCCTGTCTAATATTTAAACCAAGGAAAAAGTTAATAGGACCCATTGAGCTCATTTCAAATTTAGTCTCCATCAGCTTTCTAAATTCAGCGGTTAGGCTAGGATTCGTTGAGCCAAAGATGATGTCATCGACATAAATTTGAACTATCATAAGGTGGTTACCTTCCTTTTTGCGAAAGAAGGTTGGGTCAACTGAACCTTGTTTGAATTTAGACATTTTTAAGAATTTAGTTAGCGTTTCATACCAGGCTCTCGGAGCTTGTTTGAGACCATACACCGCTTTATCCAAAATGTAGCAATGATTTGGATACTTTTCGTTCACGAACCCAGGAGGTTGCTCTACGTACACTGTTTCTTCTAGTTCTCCATTAAGAAATGCACACTTGACGTCCATTTGGAAAACTTCGAAGTTTTTGTGAGCAGCATAAGCAAGAAAGATCCTCACAGATTCGAGCCTAGCTACCGGAGCGAAAGTCTCTTCATAATCAATCCCTTCCTCCTGACAATATCCTTTTACAACCAGACGAGCTTTGTTCCTTATCACGTTCCCTTCCTTGTCCATTTTATTCCTAAAGACCCATTTGAGACCAACAACCGAGGCATCTGGAGGGAGTTGGAATGAGGTGCCAGACTTTGTTCCTTTCAAATTCGTTCAGTTCGTCTTGCATTGCTTGAACCCAATCGGAGTGATCGAGAGCAGTGTTAACTGTCTTCGGTTAAACTTTGGATACGAAAGAGTTAAACATACAAAACTCAACTTTGGAAAATAAGGAGGTCTGTTTTGCCTTCAGTTGGGATCGGGTTAGGACCTTTTCAGAGACATCACCAACCACTTGAGAGATAGGATGATCTCTGGTCCATTTGGTGAGAGGAGGGTAGTTTGGATCAAAGGTTGGGTCTAGTTCAGCATTGATCATTTCTTCTGGCTCGGATTGGCTTTCATAGTCGAGCGACATATCAGCAAGCTCCCCTTCGATAGATGAGCTATTAGAAACTTGAGGTTCAGAGGTTGCTTGTGGTGCTGGGCTTTCAAACATTGATGCACCTTAGGTTGGTGAAGCACTTTCGGTTGGAGAAGTACTTTCTGGAGTATTTGGAGAACTTGGCTCCCCCTCAACATGCGAGCTTGGCTCCCCCTCAACTTGTGAGCTTGGCTCCCCCTCAACTGAAGCATCATTGGATGGAGGTTCATTAGAATTCGATCCTCCTTCGTTCATACTCCTGGCAGCTTCTTCGACAATTTGTTTCATGTGGTCTACCTTGTTGTCTGCTGCATCTGCTTCTGAGAGAGCAGCTTTTTCTGGTTCGTCAAAGAGCTCCATAAACTTCTCGTATAGATTAGCGATCGAGACTGTGACTTGACTAGTTTGAGGAAAGATTTCCCTAGATGTGTCTTCTTTGGCCTGTAGCTTTTTGACATAGCTATCATCAAAAGTCACGTAATAGGTCTCTTCGATTTTCCTCGAACGCTTGTTTAGGACTCTGTATGCTTTGGAAGTGAGAGAGTAACCCAGAAATATTCCCTCGTCGGCTTTGACATCGAACTTGTTGCGGTGTTCTTTAGAGTTAAAGATGAAACACCGTGAGCCGAACACGTGGAAAAATTTTACATTGGGCTTTCTGTTGTTGAGAATCTCGTAAGGTGTGAGCGTGAAGCGCTTGTTGAGATATGACCTGTTCTGTGTAAAACAAGCAGCAGAAATAGCATCAGCCCAAAAATAAAGAGGTAAGGAAGCGAAACTTAGCCATTGTGACTTATTCCCTTTTCTACCAGAAATTCTTCAAATTCCCTGTTCTTGAATTCCAGACCATTGTCGCTCCTGATGTTGCGAACGACCTTCTTGAGCTGTACTTCAATCTGTTTGATGAACACTTTCAGCTTTTGAGTCGCTTCAGATTTGAGCTTTAAAAAGAACACCCATGTAAATCGTGAAAAGTCATCAACAATAACAAGAATGTATTTGCTACCACCGATGCTTTCGATAGATGATGGACCACACAAATCAATATGAAGTAATTCGAGTGGTTCAACAACTTTTGTGTTAATTATAGATGGATGACTTTGACAACTCTGCTTCCCCATTTCGCATGCATCACACAAATGATCTCTGTCGAACTTGAGTAATGGAAGACATCAAACATGACCTCCAGTAACAAGTTTGTTGATATCTTTAAAGTTGAGATGAGAGAGTCTTCGGTGCCATAGCCAGCTTTCGTCAGATTGTGCTTTTGATAACAAGAAAATAGTTGGGTTTCCCTTGATGGGTTTAAGGTTTAGAGGAAACATTTCACCCTTACGTTCAGATTTGAGAATTACTTTCTTCGTCTTCTTCTCAATAATTTCAGAACCTTCATCGTCGAATGAGACTTTGAGACCTGTACCTCCAACAAGCTGAGATACACTGATGAGGTTGTGTTGCAGTCCTTCCACATATGCCACCTTTCTTATAGTAAAATCACCATTAGTTATCATTTCATATCCCTTTATGGTGCCGAAAGAGTTGTTTCCAAACTTAACGTTGCCACCATTTGCAAGAGACCTGTATTCCCTGAGCTTCTCTTTCCTCCCTGTCATGTAACGTGAGCAGCCACTATCGATGTACCATTCTTCGTCAAACTGCTCGTCACTTATAACCTGCAAAAATTAAGCAGATTTAGGAACCCAAAGTTTCTTGGGTCCACGTGAGCCTTTCACAAGAACAGGAATAGTAAGAGAGATGTCAACAAGATATGTTCGTTTTATGAGTGTTGTTTCATCTTTCTTTTTAATGGTAAAGACTTTTATTTTATTGGGGTTAGATGCGTTCGGTTTAGACTCTGGTTTGGATGCAGAAACCTTCTGTTTGCTCTTTTGTTCAGCTGACGAAGGAGATTTTTGAGAACGAATAGAATGAGCTTTAGAGCAAGATGGAGATGAATTGGAAAAATTAGAAGAATTAGATGAATGAGAAGGAGTGGGCTTAGATTGAGATGACTTCTTGGCTGGAGACTCTAGGTGACCCTTTTGCTTTTGATTATTGGTGGGACTTACCTTAGAGTTTTGATTTCCTTTGATAACAAAACCGAACCTTTGCTTTCGGTTGAAGTCATCCTCAGAACCGAACCTTTGCTTTTGGTTGGTATTCTTTTCCGAACCGAACCTTGGCTTTCGGTTGTGGTGGGTCTCATGCTTTTGGACAGGATCATTCTCAACCTTCAGATTCTTGTTTTGATGTGAGAAATAAGCATTTTGGGATTGCCAGAATTGTTTTCTTTCAGAGAGGTTCTTCCTATATCTCTGGTTCCTTTCACGTTTCTTATTCCTCATCTGCTTCGGTTGATGATGGATATTGGCGTTCGTTTTCGGTTTCTCCTTGGCCGGTTCACTTTGGACTGTGGGAGTTTCACTTTGAACTGACGAACTAGAGGGAACTTCTTCTTTGGCTGAGCTTCCATTCTCTTGAGGAATGTCTTTCGTACCACTAGTACTTGGCATATCGAAATTGTCTGGCTTGTTCAAGGGTTCTGGTATATATCTACCTTTACTGATCCATGAAGTCCTTTCTGATAAGCCTTTAGTTTCATCTGCATTATCGATCGGAGCGGACCAAAAGAACTCATCGCAGCCATCAACATTATCTTCGTTTACAATAGCTGTGAGTTCAGCAGTCTGATGTTCGGTTACTCCAGTGACCTTGTACACTTGATTTGGAGTGGTCCTGACCTTTTGATATACAACCGCTTTCTCTGCTAAGATCGGGGACTTTTGTTGGGACAAACGAGCGAACTCCACTGAATTTTCAGAAATTAGATTCTTGTGGTTTTCAGGTTCGCTTTTTACAAATTCTGAGCAATCAACCGTGTCCTCTACAGAAATTTCACTCATGTTGTCATCCTCATTAAGCTCAGATGCATTTTCAACATCAATTTTATTTTCTGAGCTCAAGTTGGCATTTAAAGAGTCAAATTTTTGTATAGTTTCGGTTCTTAGTTTAAGTCTATCATTTTCATCCAAAAGGTTTTTGAGCATGTTCTTGTGGTCCTTGGATTTAATGAAAGATTCAATTTTGTCCAGTCCATACATATAGGTCGGATTGACATCATCAGATGATATCACACTCTCACAATTATGGGCTTCAGCATCAATTTCATCCTCCTTAAACTCAGGGAAGGGCAAAATTATGCGATGGATCTTTTGTCCTATTTCACAATCCAAGTGAAGCTGAGTAATATTAGTGTAAAGACGTTTTGCAATCAAACAAAAAACATTACGCTGTTTTAACAATTTTAAATTGTCTCTCTGTAAATAAATGTTTTCGTCTTTTATTTTAACTAATTCAGATTCCTTCAACTCGATCCACATGCGCCGCTCCTCACTCTTCGAAGACACCCTGCTTAATTGATCAGTTATGTTAGATTTGGTGACTCGAGTTTGAGTTAAACTACTGTCTAGATGTGAGATTCGTGAATTAACACTATTTAGTTCTTTTTCATAGGAGCTTTGTGGTACTTTAAATGAAACAAAAACTGATTGTACCTTCTTGATCATTTCATCGAGTTCGTTGAACTGCACGCTGAGCGGTTTGGCCGTAAAGCACATATCAGGTTGCTCCTTTGGTTCATTGCTTCCTCCATCAGTGTTGTATCCTCTCATCTGAGATACTTCAGACACCATCAAGCACCTGCCTCCATTGCTCTCCTCTTTAGTCACATACGCCTTTCCATGCGAAGGCTTCCTCACTTCATCATCTTCGGAGTCGGTTGACCAAACTTCCACTCCACCGAACTCGTCGTCAGCAACCGAACCCTGCACAATTAGAGCATTCATGGAAGGGTTAGCGGTAGATTTCTTCTTTCTCATCTCATCAAGCTTCTTCTGTAGCAGAGCTTCCTCATCCTTTTCCTCATCTTTTTCAGCCATCTTTTTGAGGACACAATCCTTAGCATAGTGGTTTTTCCCACCACAGTAGTAACAGCTCACTCCAGAATCACCATCTGCCTTCGGTTCCTTCTTGGGCTCTTCAACCTTCGGTTCATTGTTAACCTTTTCTGAATTATAACTCATTTTTGTTGCTGGGGAATCTTTTCTTAAAGAACCTCTTGGGGTTAGATACCATCATAGCATACTCCTCAGACGTGAGGTCATACTCCTCCAAGTTGAAGTCTTCTTCCTCCATCACAGCTTTACTTTTTGAAAGGAGGGCTAGCGAACCTAGGCTTGAAACAACGTTCTTTTCCTGTAGCACAATCTTCTCCTGGGACTTGAGAATACCCACCAGTTTCGCCAAAGAATAAGATTTAAACTGTTCATGGGCTTTAACCGTGGACACAACTGCTCTCCACTCTGATCTTAAACCATTTAAAAACGTAACCTTCTGCTCGATAAGCTTCCTTTCGATGTCATGTTTGATCATCTTGCTGAGAAGATGATTGAAGCGATCGAACGTCTGGGTCACAGTGTTCAAGATCCTCGTCTGTAGAGTACAGTTCACGAAGTCTATCCCAAACTTCCTTAGCCGTCGTGCATGAGCTTACCAATCTGAAGGTGTCGGACTGAAGGGCGAATCTGATCAATCGTAACGCCTTGATATTGCACTGGAATTTGTCCTTTTCATCTTGCGCAATATCTTTAACATCCTTCAGCAGATCATTATACTCCTTTTGAGTTTTAATAATCCTTGACGTTGCAGAGTGAGAAAAAGGTCCATTAATGATTGCTTCCCATATGAGGTATCCATTATCCTCAGAACCTATAACGTAGTCTTCGAAGTGATGCGCCCAGACTTCATAATCATGGGTATATAGGATGGGAATCTTCGTGGTTGAACCGATGCTGTTGGAAATATTGATGGGATTCGATTGCGACTCGTCCATTATGATCGAAAAACCTGTTCAAAGATCAGACTTGTAATAACTCAGATTAGGGCAAAATAATAAATATCAAGATACGTCAATAATGAGATGACGGCTCAATAAATATCAGTAATTGCGGAAAAACCCTAATTGAAACCTTTTCACAGAAAAGAAGTGTATCAATTACACAGCCTCCTGCTCTGATACCAATTGATGAGATTAAAATTTAATCTTGAAGATCGATTAGATCTTAAACAAGTGAAGAAATATTTAAACAATAAGAACGAAAGCAAAAGTATGAACAACTCAAACGATGAATCAAACGAGTCGAATGATTATAAACAAAACCCTCATAAGAGCTCGATCAAGAACATCAACTGTAGAGGGTTGGAGGTTTACAAGAACGATAAAATAAATCTGCAAACCTATCGTAATCGTTACTTCTGAATTGTTAACCTAATATGCATGCAAGCATATCTTTATATAGTAAACCTAGCAAACTCACGGTTGGACAGACCCAATACCAGAGTACAAAATAAATGGACTATCAGCCGAGCCCAATGACGCAATCTTCAAAAGAGTCTTCAACTCAACAAACAGGATACTAAAGTACTCTCCCATCTTTTCAGATTTGAGAAACTTTTATCCTTCTGCCTAATTTGATTCTCCTCATTCGTTCTGCCATACATCAAAATTTTTCCAATGTATCAGAATTACACTTAAGCCTATAAGTATAACCATATTTACTAAATTTTAGTAAATCATGACGAATAGTCTTATCGATTATTTCGGGTGGGCTTGATCAGTGCACAAGAATGTGTACTCGATCCCTTAGTCCTTTACTTGACTCACACATCCATGTGAACAAGTAATTAGTCTTAATTTTCCAATGCTTGAAAGTTCTCATTCATCATACTTTACAACTTGCATGATTCCAGGTTTTGGTCCAATTGAAACTTGGGCGATGAGAATCTTTCATTATTTGGTAAATTTAGACATTACCACAAATGAAAGAATCAATTTCATATTTCCAGTCTTGCTATTCATGGAATCTTATAAGCAACAAAAATTTTCACAGATGCCATTGTAAGGATATTTTAAAATAAATAAAATCAGAAATTTTCCTTTTATTTTAAAAACTTTGCGGAAAAACTAATCCTTACAATCCATATGAAAACTTGTTGTTATCTATTCCTAAGCAATATCTCATAACTCCTAAGAAGTAGCTCAAGAATCCGATCTTCAAACTATGCGATAGAAATCCATCTACGCGATCAGATTCAACATATTCTTTCTTTAAGTTTCTTCAGTTCTCTTTGATTCTTAAAACAACAACATGTGACCCAGTCACATCATGTATCAAGAATCTCAGAGTAGAAACTTAACAGAGTTAGACAATGGACATTACCTGAAATTAAAGTCAAACTCATTGACTTTACCATCCTTAGGAAAGTTTGGCAGCTTCATAACCAAAGCCCCTTCCTTTGGCAATAGAAACATATGGACCCTTAGGTAATAGTACATGGGACTATCTCAGACTTAGCCTTTCTCTTTACCATTTTGTCAACCAAGTTGACTATGGCCAATCCCTTTCCATTGGGAAGAGAATGCTTTTCTGGATTTCCTGTGTCACTATTGTCCATGTCCATAAAGTTTTGGAAAGTTGATCTCCTAATCACATTTGCTTTACTAGCCTTCAAAATCATTGCTAATTCAACAATACCAAGCAAATAGATAAGATCATTAAGGGTCTTGTCATAGTCTGTTTCAAGGAGTCCCAAAGGAACTCACTATGTGACTTAGAAAGTGACTGAACCACCAACTTTTCAAGACTTTGACACCCAACTCTCCCGGCTTGTCAATATGTGACTTCATCTCCAAGATGTGATCACACCTAGACCTTGCCTTGCCAATAGGTCTTGAGTGACCTTGAACTTGTGGGTTAGGGAGAATAATTGGAGGAGGTGGAGGAAGTGAAGTTCCAAGAGATTTGGGAAGATCATAGATGTCTGAACTAGACATCTTTTGGGAGATATTCAAGTTTAGTTGATTTAAAAGTCCTTAATATAACACCCAATATGAAATGTTAAGGCTAGGACCCAACAACCTATTTATAACTGGAAGAAGGATGTCGTAATCCAAGTTATAAAATAGTTGAAGGTAGGTAAATGACGATTTACCATTTTCCACCATGAAAAACGAAATATAATTACGTTTTAATTAGATTTGAAACTCCTAGATCTTTTGAGATTCATTGAACTTTTCAATGGCATGTTTCAATCTCGAGTGTGCCCTTCAGGTTTTGTGACTGGGATGCCGAGGATCACAAAACAAGGTGTGAAGTAGCCATGCAAATTACTTGGTACTCTTAAATGTTTATCACCCAACCCATGTGCCGGTAAACCACACACGCTCCACCGATCTATGATTAAACTTTAGGAAACCCTTTGCCTACCTTGTTAAATCAAGCTAGTGTACCGGTAAACCACACACGCTCCACCAACCGACTTTAAGCAAAGTGCAAAGTGTAATTTCATGGGTTAGCACCTTATTCACATTTTCCTAAGTAACTAAGATTGGGAATTATAAGTGTTTAGTTACTTAGTATTTATCATTAATACTTTTAATGAAGGGAGAACTTATAGTCTTTGTCCTACCCGTTCGGCTAACGACCTTCCACCAGTCAAGGAAGCGGTGGGTGAGAGTGGACACCCATTATACTGCCATTTTATAGGCAGTAACCTTATACCCCCCTTATAGACCAACTTCGTGAATGAGGCCTACTAACGGTAAGACTGACTTTACTCTTATACATATATATATAAATATTATTAACTTATAATATTATAAAGTATAAGGGTTGAATTTTAACTCTTTAAAATTCTAAGGGCTTAACTTGGAATTAAAGTATTCATAAGTGAAAACTTTTCAAATTCCAAAACTTGAGGGCAAGTTTTGAAACTATTCAAAACTAATTAATTCCATAACTTATGAGTTTAAAGTAGTTTTAATTAAAAACTCTTCAAGTTCCATAACTTGAGACAAGTTATGGAAGACTTTAAACTAATAAAAGAATGTTCCTTTTCTTTATTTTATAACTTATGGAACTACTTAAGGTTACACTTTTTTAATTAATTATTTAATGAAGAGACTCTTGAACCTCCATAACTTGAGGACAGGTTATGGAGTCATAAAAGCATTTAATTAGAACTAGACTCTTCATTTTGTAACCTTTGCCAACTTTTATGAGTTTTATGATTCTTAAATGTGACTTTTCATATAACTTGAGGACAAGTTACAAAAACACACTTTGGAATCAACTCTTAGATTAAAATGGATTGAAATCAACTATTTCACACAACTTTTCTATTAATCTAAGAACAAGATAATTCAAATCATCAATCTTCAAGAAATTAGCATGAACATACAAACTAATACAAATCTTGAAATTATGACAATTATCTTAGAAATTGGATTAGTATGAACATTACCACATCAAAAAATAAGTTTATAAGACCAAAACAGCTTAGGGTAATGTTCCTAGTCCATTTCTAGCCAAAAAAGTCGAATATATGATGTTTGGGGTTTCTAATCATCGAGTGCATGAACCTACTCGATGAGTAGGATGATTTTACTCATGGACTCGGCGAGTTCATCAGTGGACTCGGCTAGTCCAGTGCCCAGAATGCCCGAAATTCGACTTTTTCAGCATTTTTCAGCAATTTGCATCAAGTATAATTGAAAACAAGCCTAGGCTCTGATACCACTGTTGGGTTCTGAGCATTCTAACACTCCTAAGTGTACATGCAACCCTAAATACCTTGGATCTATGTTTTCTCTATTATACATGCAAATATGAACATCCAAGGTATTATCCTAATCTAGCATACAAAAACAATGAATATAACAAGATAGAATACATACCTCTTTGATGTAGAATGTCCTCAAGAAGCTTGAGTGCCTAGTGCTCCAAGTGTGACACCTCAAATGGTTCACACAACATCATATGCACATGGAAGACTTAGAGAGAAACACCACACTTCATGAAAATCGGCTAGCCCTTTCTTCCTCATCACTTAGTGTCCGATTTTTTGTAAAAGAATATGATCTTATATAGTTGTTAGAATTAGGGTAAACCCTAATTGTCATGGCTTTCCATTTCCTTGGATCCATGGGTTCAAATACACCATGGAGCATCTTATGGGTTTTAGCCCAACTTGACAATCCATGGAGCATTAGCCCACTATACAAGTATGGATCATTTACACAATCAACCCATATATTTAATTAGTCTCCTTTTGATCACTTAATTAATTCTAGATTAATTCTTGATCATTACTAATTAAATAATCCTAGTAATATATTAGAACTTATAATATATTAATCAATGTTAAGTGTTATTTCTCTCATTAAAGTCTATCTAAATGCATGATGTCATGCAACCCAAATGGACCATGTCGGGTCGGGTCAAGTCTTACCAATTATAGTTATGGACTTAGACATTAATCCAATAGGTATTCCATCCCGAGGGATCATTGGACCGATAGTAGTTATTGTATGTATAAATGTGGGCATTCTAACCCGATGGTTGTAGGCCAAGAGTATTCCATCTTGAGGATGATTAGACTCGTAGTATGTTGGCATTCCAACCCGATGGTTGAGGGCCTAGGGTATTCCAACCTGACGGTTGATTGGAACCATAGTATGTTGTTTATTGATGTATGTGTTTTATTATGTGTGTATGGGTATTTTGGGGGAACTCACTAAGCTTTCGAGCTTACGGTTTCAGTTTATTGATTAGGTACATCAGTTGACCATGGCAAGGCGAAGGCGTGATGTACACATCCCCGTTTTTATGATTTTGGACTTCTGGGAACTCTGATATGAAAACATTTTGAAAGCAATTAGAACTTGTTGATGTTTGAATAACTTTTATTTGTGTACGGCACTGTTTTTCTCTTTCAAAAAAAAAACTTTTATTTGTGTAAAAATGGTTTTTGGAAAGCTTAAATTTATTCGAAAATTTTAGGGTTGTTACAAGTTGGTATCAGAGCCTTTGTTTGAGTGAATTGGAGGAACATTCGTGTGAATCCAGTCTCAAATCAAAGAAGTAATTTTTTTAAACTAATTTTTAAAATAAAATTCAATTTAAATGAAGGGGATGAGATGTGTACCGTCAGTCGGAGCCAGTAAGTAGACCCCAAAATACCATACTGTTATTTGATGTTATGATGTATTAGAACCGCATGCTAGAGATAGGCTAGGGATCTTCAGGGGTTACATGATAGAATTGCCTGATGATATGATGGCTGCTAGCCTAGGGTTTTTCTTATATGAGATTTCCATCATTACTGTAGTCGATTGGTGTATGCATCACAGTTATGCACAATTAAGATCTTATAGCCTGAGAATACTTGATTTGGCCCTATGTTCTGTTCTTGTCTGATTGGGAGCTTAGGGTTGAGTCAAATATTTGAAATTCTATTGGGTTCAACGTTATGCCTGACTAGCATACACTAATGTTGCAGGGGTTGGTTGAAGTTTCATGAGTAGTTTGCATGAGGTCGGTTATGGGGTGATTGTTTTTCTCAAGGGTCGAGAGTGGAAAGATTATCATGTATGTGTATACTAGGGTATTAGGATGACACTTGAGACGAATATAGGTAGGTGTGGAAGGTAGTATGGGCCCGTAATATTGAAAGCACAGGACCCATACGCGTGTTAAGGAAGTCGTAATCCTTAGGGTTAGTTGGGGGTTGGTTCCCATTTCATGGGATTATCTGATGTATTTAGTGGTATGTTTTCAGTATGGTGACGATGAGGCGCTTTGGAGCGACTTCCGGATCGGGATCGGGGATAGGAGTTGACGGGCAGGGGGAACCAGTACCGCCCAAGGTTATTGTTCAGATGGGGACGGATGAGTTGGATGCTAGGATTCGGGAGGTCCTGCATGATGAGGTTGCCACTCTGTTTCAGGTACAGGTACCAGAGATGTTCGGGTCTATTAAGACCACCATGGTGGAGTACTTTGATGAGCGTTATGCGACTTTGGCTGAGACGGCCGTTGCTGCAGCTACATCGGCTGTAACAGCAGCGGAAGGAGGAGCTATTCGAGCCTTTCAGTATCGGGACTTCGACAACACGAAGCCCCCGACTTTGGATGGGATTTAGGATCTGATTATTGCTATGAGATGGTTGTTCGACGTGGAGGGATGTTTCTTCACGTGTTCGTGCCCTAATGATCATAGGGTGAGGTGTGCTCTGAACCTATTGCGGTCCGGGGCAAATGATTGGTGAAGATTGGTTACTAGATCATACACTGAAGAGCAGCGAGTTGCGATTTCCTAGGATCAGTTCCGAGACATGTTCAGTACTTATTATGTTCCGCGGGTGGAGGAGGAGAGATTGGCTCATGAGATTTTGGAATTGAAGCAGGATTCGGAGTCAGTGACGGAGACCACCAGGACATTTACGGAAAGGGTTATGTTTTGCCCTAAGTTTGCTTCAGAGAAGGCTCAGATGACCCGGTATCTGAGCATGCTCCAGACAGATACTCGACAGTTTATGTCTACTCAGAGATGTGATATCTTGTTGGAGTTGCAGGAGGCCGCCAGGCGGCGCGAGTTAGCGATCGAGCTCCAGTTGAGAGAGCAGAGGCAAGCCCCAGTGCAGTCGCAACCTACGCCAAAGCGGATGAGGGCCGCTGATTATCAAAAGGGATGTCAGAGGAGTCTCACTTGTGGGAAGTGCGGCAAGGTACATGAAGGAAGTTTTCTTTCTTCTTATGGGTGCCACAAGTGTGGCAAGGAGGGCCACATAGCCAGGGATTGCAGGCAGCAGGCCCTAGATCAACTTCGTTATCATTGTAATCAGGTGGGCCATATGAAGGCCTAGTGTCCTCTCTTGGCTGTCAAGCCAGTGCAGGCCCCAGCGCCAGCCACTTTGAGACTTACTGATGGGGTTCAGGGTCGAGCAGAGCCTTCGAAGGCTCTAAGACGTGCTTATCAGCTTGTGACCGAAGAGATCAGGACAGCGCCAGAGGTGGCAGCCGGTATGTCGTTCCTTTTATATCTTGATCACGTTATTATTATGAGATTGTTTGTTTCCTGAATGAGTTATTAAAGTGTAGTAGATATTAGTGAAGAGTTAGTATTGAGAGATTATAGAGGGGTAGTATTCGGTGATGTGTTCAAGAAAAAGGAAGGTCATGATTCGAGATTCGGAATCGTCAGCCGAAACTCGGATTCCTTGAAGGTCAATGTTTCAGTTTGGGTCGATTGAGCAGCATGCCAGCTTCGCCGCCGGTAGACAGTAGTTAGTACTCTAAGTGGTGGAGAATTGTAAATTCTCAGATGGGGCGTTGGTTTGAAGGATTTCTCCTGACGTAGGTTGGATGTCGGTTCGGAAGTAGTGCGATGAGGCGGTCCAGTTATGGTAAGAACCCTGCTTGTATGGTGGATCTTTGAGCGATCAGTTGGGACACTGCTATGCTATAGCAACCGGTGGGGTTGCTCCGAAGTTTTGGAGTGATGAGGGATATGCGAAGGGCTATGTATGGATTGATGATTATGCGGTCAGTCGTGGGTATATATACGTGTTATGAGATAACGATGTGCTCCATCAGTAGGTGATGTAGAATGAGGATATGTCTCTATAGCAAGGAATGACGATGCGAAGTTATGATTTAAGTCTCCTTGGAATAGGAGAAGGTTAGTAGCTCTGGGTTTGGAGGTATGGATAGAGGATCTAGAGATAGCAGAGTTGATAGACTCGGGAGCAGTCTAGACCGGTGCTAAGGACCGTGTGAGGATGATCGGACCCTATGATTGATTGGACATGATGTGTTTGGTATTCCAAGTCGAGGGTTTATTGGGCCAAACATGTGTAGGGATGCGAGGGTATTTCATCCTAGGGATGAGCGGACCCGTTGCAGGCATGCCTGGTATTCCAGCCTGAGGCTGATTGGACTAGGTGTGAGTGTTGGTTTCTGTGAGGGTATTGTTGTATGTACGATTGGGTATGAGTTAAAGAGAGCAAGTGTCATCGACAGTAGTTTAGGACCCGTGGTTTTGATTTCGGGTCAGAAGCCTAGGTTCCTAGGGTTGAGTGGTCCTTTTGATAGCAATGGGAAGAGGGCAGGTGATGGTTAGTTTGGGCGGCCTTCCAGGGAGACAGATCCAATCTAACTTTCTAAGTAAAGAGCATTTCCGGGATGTAGATGATTGATACTGCATGTGAATTAGTATGTATCTCTTCGAGTTGGAGTTCCAGTGAGGTTAGCCTCCCTTGGGGATCGTTACGATTTGGGGGCGAGAATGTGCCTTTCGGGATTTTGGGTAGCCAGAGTTGGCAATTGGCGATTTCGAGGGAGAAATTAGATTTAAGTGGAGGAAAATTGTAATGCCCCATTCTAAAAGTAATTATTTATGGATTCCCGAGATCAAGAGTAAGGGCATTACAGTCTTTTAGAGGCAATGGTTTTTCATTCAAGAAGGTTTCGGACAAGGGTATGTTGCTACAAGCATAGGGCTTCTCGCCAGCTTTCCATGGACATAAAGTTCGTCAGGAACGGATCTAGAATGAAGGAGTTATGATACTTTGAAGATATTGGCAACTATGACCCTTATGGAGAAAAATTAATGAGAAAGGGGCATGCATGCTTTTGGGACTCGCGTGGCTACGCCAAGCGTAAGCTGGGTTACGCCCAACGTTGCGGGTATCTGGATCGCAGAGGTGTGAGACGTACACCCAGCGTACGCTAAAGTTCATTAAACCCTAATTTGGGTTGAGCCACTATATATAGAGCATAACGGCTTCAACCTTAGCCCCCATATCAGCCTCCCTAACCTCAAAACAAACCCTAGAACGTTCCAACCTCCATTTTTAGAGACCATCGCCTTGAAAAGCTCATCTTGGTGGTTTTTAGCTTGGAAGAGAAAGGAAGAAGATTGGCAAGGAGGTACCTTGGAAGCTAGAGCTTATAGATCTGGGATAAGTGTTTCATTTCAGACCTCTTGAAAGGTAAAAAGCTTTGAGCTTGATGAATAATCTCCTAGATCTCTCTTAGTACAATTTTATGGACTTTTTGGTCCCAAGAATGCATCTTTATGACTCAAGCACGTTTCTAAGTCTAGGCTTGCCACCCTTAGTATCATATGAGTCCCTTATGCAGTAAAGTTTCAACCTTTAGGGCTCATTTGTGATCATGCTTGAGATCGAACCACCTTTATGGAAGTATGATGTTATATTTCATGTTTGGGTTCATCTGGTGGGTTGCAAGCCACCAAGTAGCCGACTTTATAGCTTAAGACATCTTAATGGACTTGGATCTGTGATTATAGCACCTGGATTGAAGTGTTAAGCACTTAATGAGGAAATTACTTAGCAGAGCACTACGCTGAGCGTACGTGCAGGTACGCCCAGTGTACCGTCATTGAGCCTGTACGCTAAGCGTACATTGAATTACGCCCTGCGTAACGCTGTCTGTTGGATCATGAGTTTTGGGCCATGGTTTGGGGCATGTTTGGGTATTTGGGCCTTAGTGGGCCCTTAGAAATCATATTATATGGGGCAAGGAATATACTTTAGGTTTAGGGTGAGGCCCATTAAGGGATTGGGCCCAATGTAGCAAATTGGGCCAGTAGTGGGTCACTAGTGGGCTTGAGAAGCTTACATAGTGTTGGGCCTTTCATTTTATAGTGTTGGGCCTTAGTCATGGACCAGATTGGGTTAAGGGTAAAATGGTCAATTTACCCTTAAAAGGATATTGTTTTGGGGCTAAGTGTTATTGTGGCATTGGTAGTTCGAGAAGCTAGAGGAGCAGCGGTGCAGGGATTATCAGATAACAGTCACAAGGGTACCAACAGTGTTTCAGCAGTTCAAGGTGAGTTATCCTCACTATACCAAGGGGCTAAGGCACCAAGGCCGGCCCTTTGAATTGTTATTTGAGTAATTGCTGTTGTGATGTGTTAGTATGGTATTCTGCTAGAATGAATGATTATAGGCTAGTATGGTTGGTTAGATTGGCATCCCAGTAGACTGGATGTGGTTATGCTTAGTGACCTGTAGCTGGTCGGACTGTCTGTGTGCTGGTAAGAGATTACCTGTGATATGTGTGCATGTTTGAATAGTTGTAGAGTGTATTCCATCCCGGTAGGATGATTGGACTCGTAGTATGTTGGAATTCCAACCTGATGGTTGTGGGCCTAGGGTATTCCATCCCGAGGGATGATTGGACCCATAGTAGTTATTGTATGTATAAGTGCGGGCATTCCAACCTGATGGTTGTGGGCCGAGAGTATTCCATCCCGAGGATGATTGGACTCGTAGTATGTTGACATTCTAACCCGATGGTTGAGGGCCTAGGGTATTTAACCCGACGATTGATTGGACCCATAGTATGTTGTTTATTGATATATGTGTATGATTATGTGTGTATGGGTATTTTGGGGGAACTCACTAAGCCTTCGAGCTTACGAATTCAGTTTATTGTTTCAGGTACATCAGCTGACCATGGCAAGGCGAAGGCGTGACGTACACATCCCCGTTTTTATGATTTTGGACTTCTGGGAACTCTGATATGAAAACATTTTGAAAGCGATTAGAACTTGTTGATGTTTGAATAACTTTTATTTTTGTAAAAATGGTTTTTGGAAAGCTTAAATTTCTTCGAAAATTTTAGGGTTGTTACACGACCCATGCGAGTATGCGGAGCGTACTCCGGAGGTACGCTCAACGTACACGAGACTGCGGAGAAGACCACCATCGGGATGGTTGACCGAGGACGTAGGACATACTCCATGCTACACACGGCGTAACCTCGTAACCCCATTTCCTTTACTAATTGCTTAATGGATTAAGCACTTAAGCCTAAACTTCAGATCCACAGTACAGAGGCATACTAAGGTCATGAATTTTCCAACTTTACGACTTTACACGTCCATAAAGTCCTTAATATGAGGTCTTAATCCATTAAGGCCTTCTACAAGAAGCATGGATCCAAACTCGCTAAAGGGAACTCATTTATATGGATTAGGACTCTTCCTAGGGTCTGAAAGGACAACCCAAAATAAAAATAACCACTCATGCATAAAAATGGGACTTTTGGGACAAGAAGAACAACATAAGGATCCCAAAATGAGATCTAAACAAAAAAAGAATCAAGGTGAAGACTTTTAACCTTTTGGAGCTCCCTAAGGAGGTAATGATCCAAATTTACAAGCTTGCTTCAACTTCTAAGCTCCTTGATGCAACTCCTCCTTCCTTAAGCATACCAAAAACACACTTTTCACTCAAACACACACTTGAGGGGCTAAGGTTTGCCAAAAATGACTCAAAGGCTTTGGAGGCTGAAAAGGTAGGGCTAAATGAGCCATAAGGATGTTTAAATACCGCTCAAACTCTAAAACTTAGTGTTTCCTCTAGATAAGAGTACGCCCAATGTACACAAGTGTGCGTCTAGCGTACTAGGGCGCATCCTAGTATGCTCAACGTACCCTCATGTACGCTTAGCATACTCCTCCTACCGTAAAATTACAAAATTGCCAGTAGGTCTTCTCATGGCTTCTTCCTTCCAATACAAGGGCCAAAATGACTTAAATTAAAGCCAATGGATGAATTTGAAAGTACCTGAATACCGAGATGTCACACTTAACCTAAATCCTAATAGTTTTTACTAGTCTAAAATACTTGTACTCAAATGGCCCAACAAGAACCTAAGCATCCAAGCCTAATAAAATGGTCTAAACTTGAAGCCCAAAATGCTAAGCCCAACAAACTGAGTACATGAGGCGTACTCAGTTGTACACTAATCGTACTTGATAAATGGCTTGTACTCCGTGCATACAAACTTGTATGTCCAGTCTAGTCACCCAATAAGCCAAAATTCATATTAAGCACTTAATACTTAAGACCAGAAGCCCAAATCACAATTCTAAGTCTTAATAAGTGTCTAGAACCATAAAGTCATTGACTTGGTGACATTGCATGCCCCATAAGGACCCAACATCAAAATATAACACTCAACTTTCATTAAATGGACATAAAATCATGCATTGATGAATCTAAACCCTAAAGGTGCCAACTTTATGAACCTTGAACCTCAAAAACACCAAGATTAGCCACTCATAGCTCGTGGAGTGGTATCAAACCACTAGATCTCATTCATGGGGTAAAAAAGAGTCCAAAACTCATATAAACTAGATCTAAACTTCTAATGTGCAAGGTCTTAGCTTTTTACCTCTAAGAAGCTGGAAATGAAGCAAACAATCAAGAGCCATAAGCTCTTCCTTGATCCATCACCTTGCACCAAGCTTCTACTTCTTGATAATGGACCAAGACACACCAAAATTCACACAATGAGCTCAAAACACAACAATGCAGGCTAAGGGACAATTTCTAGGGTTTTGGAGGCTTAGGGACAGGTGAAGAGGCCAGCCCCTATGACTTAAGGCGTTTATATAGAGTGGAACACCCTGAATTAGGGTTTCATTAACTTACATGTATGCCCCACGTAAATGCATGTACACCCCGCGCACGTGTCCGGAGTCACGACCAATCCTTGCATCAGTATGCTAAGTGTACACATAGGTACGCCCCACATACTTGCTATTCTGCTTATACGCCAAGCATGCCACTTAGTACGCCTCGTGTACTGACCAAGGTCCAAATTGCAACTTTTAAATAATACAAGAACAATAATGAAATATACCAGGATTCAAGTGTTACATGATGGAATCGCTTTCTTCAAAAAAAAAGTTAATATATGTTTGTGGCATGCATTGCTTCATCGTTTTCCTACTCGTTGGAAGCTAAGTCATAAAGAAGTTGAGTCCATTCTATTCTTTGTCCGGTTTCACCTGTTGATGTGGAAACACTTGATCATATTTATATTTTTTGTAAGCTTTCTTCAAACATTTGGAGGAAAATCATCTCTTGGTATGATTTAGATAAACCTTAGTGGTTTACTTTGATTGGATTGATGTTATGGTTGGTGGTTCTAAGAAACATAATGATATGGAGGCTATTAGTGTTGTGGCAATTTGGTCTATTTAGAGACATTGTAATGATTTGATTTTTGCTGATGAGATTCAACGATTTCTATTTTAATTGGTTTACTTTTAGAAATTCTAAAGTTTCCGCTAGATGGGTTCATTGGTTGTCAAACCTGTTTCTAGCAATTTTCTTGTAATTTTCTAGCTCCTCGACAACTTCTTTTATAATCTTCAATTGTTCTACAAAAAACTTATATCAGTTCATATAACATTTTAGGTTTAAATAAAATTTTCTTATAATAAATATTTATCTTATCAAGAACTTCCTTTTCGGCATCTTGCCAAATAAGGCAATTTACTTTAATTTGTCCCTCATATATATGACTTCTTTCTATGTTTGTATAAGTAATAGTACATTGGAATTATGGGATGTGATCAATTATGATTCCCTTTTTCTTATCTTCTGGTGCTAATATGTCACATATAGAAGGTTGGAAATATCTAATCGTCAAGTTCATTGCTAAATTTTCAAATTGGAAAGTTAGTACTTTGTCGTTTGCTGACTCGGGTACTAAACTAAAATCGGTGTCGGGAAGTATTGAAATATAGTATATTTCCATTTTCAAAGCTCTAGAAATGGTCACAAAATGCCTCAAATATATGAGTAAGTCGATTTTTTTTATAGGAGGTGATGTGGGTCAAAGATATCTGACTTGGATAAAATGGAAACATTCATGGCTAGCAAGGAAGAAAGTGGCCTTTGTGTATGAAGTCTACACCATTATTTTATATATGGAAGTGGTAATTTTTTACTTATCGAAACGCTTTACTGGTAGGAGTTATTAAAGCTATCCATGGTGAAGTTTGTCTTCTAAACTATTCTTTACTTTGTGGTTACACATATTTTCAGTATATGCACATCTTATGTCCATCCATGAGCATCAAAGAGTAAAGAATTGATCTTGATTTGTTGTGGTTAAAAATGATTTGTTGTGGTTTAAAAAGATATATGATGAATTTGATAGGTGAACGTGGGAGCTTGATGAACATGACAATTATTTAGCTTCGTTAATAAGACAATTGATAGATAAAGTTATGTTACGAGTGGGAGACACACCTACTAGACAAAACAATTTGCTTCCAATCACAGTGAATATGATAGTTTGGAGAATGCGTTTGAACAAATTACCAACAAAGTTAAATTTGGACAAAAATGGATTTGAAGTTGACACTATTTTTTGCCCGTTTTGTGATAGTAACATTGAAATTTTAGATCGTATAGTTTATCCGCATCGTATTGCTCCTAGTATTTGGATCTTTATTGGTTGGTGGTGGGACTTATGATGCAGTTTTCCTCGTGCTTTTTTGGGATAATTTAGAAACACGTAGACGAAACAATTTCAAGAACAACTAAATCAACGAAAGCAACTATTTTTTGTAGAACAATTTCACAATCGTATTTTTGGATTTTCAATCGAATTGAAAAAAAAAAAATACTTACTAAAGTTTAATTTGATTGATTGAACTGGCAATCCAAATAAAGCTATTTCTTATGTGTACTTTTTTCCTAAAATAATACCATTATTGTTCAAAAAAAAAAAAGTAACACAAATAATGTGATTATTTACAAAGCAATGTTTTCTACCTTGGTTGGTTATGAACTATATATGAAAGGGCCAACATGAACATGTGAACTCCCCTCGGGGTCCCTTGCCATGGAACCCCCATGTGCACCATAATTAATACACTCACCAAATAATAACACACCCTTGTGCTCTTCCTTTTAGCTCAACAAAAACAAGAGGCTGCAATAAAACCTCTGCATTACAGAGAAGCAAACTCTATTATTTCCCACATAATCGGATCTTATAATTATAAAGATCTCATTTAATAATCCATGTCTTTAATCTGTCCCTTACACATGACATGTAAATCTTGCCACGCTGTTAATCTCCTCTCTTAACATATTGAAAGAAAATAAAGCAGTAGAACAAATTTTGCCTTTTAAACACTAAGATTAACCTTTTACGAATGCCCTTTTCAATGAATGGACACCCCTTTCATGGGTCATTCGATACAAGCCAAAATATCAATTTCATAATAGTTGACATGAATTGACCCCATATTCATGAATATAAAAGCTACATGACACCATAATTGTAAGATTACTATTAGAGGAGACAGAAATCACAAAATATGAGTTGGATAAGTTAAGATGTCATTGTGGGTGATTTTTAGCACTAGTCAAAACGGGTCGTGTCGGGCGGATGTTGACCCGCCAATACATATCTTATATATATTAAAATTTTATAAAATAAAATATATATTCTATATGATTATAAGAATCATATAATTTAAGTAACGATCTGTTTTTTAAGTAATGATCTGTTTTTGAAGTAAAAGGAATTTAAGTTGTATGCATGTGACTTAACTTTAGGTGACTTTTGATGTGTTTTCCTTTTAAGCTAATATTACTTAAATGACATATTATAAATAAAACATATATTCGACACATTTTATGTAGAATTACGACAAACACATGAAAAAACACTTGTAATAAATTGATGGGCCTTGAAGGTAACACAATTGTCATGTGACCCACAGGTGACCCCCACCATTAGTAGAGGCAAGGCAAAAGAACAAGAGATTAATTATGCAAGTGATGAGTCGAAAAGTGATGGATGGAAATTGGTTGTTGATATAGATAATGTTCCTTTTTATTTTTAGTGAAGCTAGATAACATGCTGATATGGCCCCTATAGTATATGCACACAATGGTGTGATATGTTCTCCAATAGTACTTCCATTAAAAAAAAATGCAAAGAATACACAAGTTCAGAACACAAGATTAAGCCTGTTGGGTTGTGGTTGTTACATGTTACGGAACTAAAATAGCTCTCTATCCCATAATTTTTTGGTATTAGTCAAAATATTAATGCTTTTGATTCACGTTACAAGGAAAACAAAGAAATAACCTCTATTAGAGTACAACTTTAGTGGGGTGTTTGGATGCCGGTTTATACCGATTATCGCAACGTGAACTTACAATAAGTGTTTAGATAACCTGATAAAGGCGATGCTGTCTTAAGATCCACCTAATTTTTTTAATTTATCTAAAATTCATATAGAAAATTTTTAGAACAAACCTTAAAAAAAATTAGGAACTATTTTACCCATAAAATCATGAATTTGTATAGAATAGAGAAAATAGAGAAGCATTTGATTAATAATTCTAGACTCCCGTTCGGTGGAAATTACTATTTTTTGTCAAATTATGTGATTTCAGTTCTTCAAATACCAACAATAACTTCCTGAAGCCATATCCAATTCATTTAATCTAAAAGTCGGTCAATTTGGATTATCTTTTATTGATAATGTGTCCAATGAGTACAACAAAAAAAATTAACTAAAAAAAGGGTCAAATGGTGTACAATCGTCTAAAGTATACTAAACTGGATACAACCTCGTAAGTTATTATGTGTGGCAGGTCAACCCAGCCCATTTTGACCTAGCCAAAAGTTTGCTTGTTTAATCTTTTGAGTTTTTACGCCAATCGACCTATGCAACATCTTAGAAACTAATCGTGACCTTTAAAGCATAGAAATTAGAAAGCAAACCTAACTCCTTCATATATATGGCTCAGATCTCATAAACTAGTTGTATCGATCCAGAACCGTCTTGATATGTCTTAGAATATTACTCATTTAGACCAACCCATTTTGCAATAAGGTTGTTGGGTGTGAACAATATATTATTACATGTTATAACATTCATTCTATCCATATTTTTGGTGTTATAACACCTAAGGTGGAAATGGGCAACACCAAATAAAATGCAATAACAATTATCATTTTCTATTTATTATATTTTTTTTGATATTTTTAATTTCTATTTTTCTATTTTATTTTATATTTTAATTTATGTAATCATAATTTAAAAAAAAAAACATACAAATTAAATAACACATAATAAAAATAAATACTAATTAAAAACGACATTACAACGAAAAAAACATTGACCGAAAAAAAATATTCCAACGAAAAAAAACACAAATCTACGTCTAAATATTTCTGCTCGATCTTCGTCTTCATTTTTTGGAGCACCTCCAACTGTCTCGGTGACAAATTCTACTCGCTAGTTTGAAGAATTGACAAAGGAATTTCAAATGATCCTGTTACAACTCATATCCTTTACGTGCGATTTCGTTGTGATCGTCAAATTTTTGTGTTCATTTCGGCCTGCTTTCGACGTCTACTTTCGCCTTCCTCCGCATGTCGTTGAGCATGCATCGCTTTGTCGTGGCCTATCAGTCGTTGAGGCGGAGAGATCTCTTCAAGGTCGTTCAAGTCGTCCGATATCTCATCCGTGTCCGCATTGAGGTCGATGTTTGTGCGTGCGTCCAAAACATCGACTGAACCCGAGCCGCGCGACCTCTTTGATTGTTGTTCCGTAAATGTGTCCGTTTTATTCCACTTTGGGTCTTCCTTGACAATCTCCCATATTTTTCCGTGCTAAAAAACGTGACCTGTCTCGACATGATATTGGTCGTTCGCCGCTCTATAAACGTCAAAATCGGTCGCACCACTTTGCTTGTGCGAGGAAAGTTTGTTGTAGATGGAATAGAACTTGGTGCACTTCTTGCTTATTTGAGTTCATTTTCTACTCAACATGTCGTGAATCCGATACTTTTCATCCTTCTTCAAAATGGCACGAATTTTCCCGATCACGGCTTCCCAAAAAGCAACTTTTTATAATATGGTTTCCTTGCGTTGGATTCTTTTGATGTCTCGCACCAAGCCACCGTCAACATGTATTCCTCCTCCGCGATCCATAATGTTTGAGCTTCGTCTTCCGATTACTCCACTGCAACCGCTTTCCATTTCCTTTGTGCTTCCCTTTTTGGGCTATTTCTTTTTCCGCTCCCCCCCCCCCCCCTCGGCTTGCGTCTCGGGTAACGTTTATTGGGTGGGCTTTGGTTATGTGATATTTTGTTGCATTGTAGCAAATGGGTTGAAAATGTTTTGTGGAAGGGCTGCAGGGAATTATGGTGGGGTGAGGCAGAATTGAAAAAGTTGTCTTGAGTGTTGAGGATGTTCGCGTATAAATCGTATTTTGTAAAACCAAGAGGTGCATGTGCACTTGTGTTTGGAGGAGTGTTGCGGTTTTGATCCATATAATTTTTTTGTGTAAAAAGAATGAAATGAGGGTATGTAAATATTTAAAATGAGAAAAGGTGGGTGATAATTTACGTGAACGGGGGCGGTGTTATGCGCGTTATACAGGCGTTCTTGGCAGTCAACATCGGATTAACGCGGCCTCCCGCTGTGCGCTCCATGCAGTGTACTAATCATCAACATAATGCTCATTGTGAGGATCTAGAAACCCATTATACAGTCTTTTAAATATCAAAATTTGAATTTTCAAGGAATAATGTAAATTAGTCCCTCTTATACTCGTTGCTTTTAAATATCAAATTTTAGGAAAGTCCCTACAATAGAGTCTTACATTATACAATCTTTAACCAGGCAAACATTAAGTCATTACCCTTGTATAGTACCGAAAGAATGTAACTTGAGTCTTTCATGCATAAAAACGTCAATATTTATACAAAAACCAAACCCTTATCAATGGAAAGAAAATTCATAACTAATTTACGAATAAATACAATATGATAAATTATCAAATGAGAGATTGAAGATGAATAGAAAATCGTTGCTCCGAGCAATTTTTGTTTCTTCACGTAATTGTGTGTACAAGGGAAAGAAAAAGATACATATAACGTGTAACGCCCCGTTCTGAATTGACTCCTAGTCTGAGGTTATGCCTCGACAGTCGGTCATCATAAGGATTGTCTCTTTTGAAAAGGGTAAGATCTAGGGTATTTTCGGTGCGAGTGATGTATTAGAAGCGATCCGGATGTTCGGTTTGTGTTTTGGAGCCTAGGGGAATTTCGGTAAAGTGTCAGTTTGGGCTTTTGTGGAAGATGGACTTTTGTTCGGAAGGTCTTAAGGAAGATATGAGTTGATAAAAGTGTAGGGCTTCTCGTTACCTTTTTATGGATATAAGGATCGTCGAAAACGGATTTATAACGAAGAAGTTATGGCCTTCGGAAGCTTAGTAGGTTCAGGCATAGCCGTACGCTGGGCGTACACAAAGAGTACGTTGGGCGTACTAGTGAAGAAGGCAGTACGCTGGGCGTACTTTTGAGTATGTTGGGCGTATTGACCAGGATGGTCGCGAATATTCTTCGGAG
Source organism: Lactuca sativa (assembly GCF_002870075.4). Lineage (NCBI taxonomy): Eukaryota > Viridiplantae > Streptophyta > Magnoliopsida > Asterales > Asteraceae > Lactuca > Lactuca sativa. The sequence goes on from NC_056625.2 coordinate 193,558,328, forward strand.
TACGCTGAGCATACCATATGTACGTTGGGCGTACGCCAATAACACCTGAACCCTATTTTAGGGTCTTGGACCCTATTTAAGCTCATTATCTCATAACCTAACCCTAATATCTTCAGCCTCCACCCTCTAAACCCCAGAAATCGACCCTTAGCCCTCATTTGAGTGATTTTGGAGCTTGGATGGCCATTAGAGGAGTATTTTGGTGTTTTTGAAGAAGAAGGTGTTTAGAGAAGAAGCAAGAGGTTGAAGAGAGCTTGTAGATCCAGAGGTTTTACATCATTTCCAGCCTATTGAAGGTATAAAGTTCTCATCTTGGTGCTTCTACATCATAGATCTAGGTTCTCATGGATATTGTCCCTTTTTGGTTTTAAGAAAGGATTTGTATGGTGTAAATCCGTTTGTGGACTTTGGATTGTCACCCATGAAGTTATTTGAGTCCCTTGAGTAGTAAAGTTGCAATCTTTAAGTCCCATTTGCATCCATGCAAGAGATCTAGCCATTTCCATGAAGATAGTTGCTATTTTTCCATGTTTGATCTCATTTGGTGGGGTGCAAGCCACCTAGTGATCAAATTTATGGTTTAAGAATGATTATTAGACTCAGATTTGAAGTTTGGAAGTTGTGTCTTAAGGGATTAAGCAGTTTTGAAGAATATGGCTTATCAGGGGAGTACGTTGGGCGTACACGCTAGTATGCGCAGCGTACAAGCCATGCAAGTTGTACGTGCAGCGTACAGAATAGTACGCTCAACGTATACTTAGACTGTGGACTTTGCGTTATTAGGCCTCGGTTTGGGGCCAGGCCTTGGGTTAGAAGATGTTGGGCCATGATGGGCCACCAGGAAACAATTAAGGTCCCAAGGGCTAGTTTGGGTTTGGGTGGAAAGCCCATTTGAGGAGTTGGGCCCAATTTAGAAAATTGGGCCATTAAAGGACTTTAATGTGCCTTAGTGAGTTTAGAAGGACTAGAAAGGATTGGGCCTGGGTCATGGCCCAAATTGGATCAGAAGGGTAAAATAGTCATTTTACCCATAGAAGAATCCTCATTTCTGACTAAGTGTTTATTTGGTCATGATAGCTGGAGAGCAGCTGGAACAACAGTCAGGGGATTCTCACTAGGGTTTTCAACAGTTAGTCTTACGAGGTGAGTTTTCCTCTAGTAGGAACGGGTCTACGACCATAATGTCGGCGCATTTAGATGATAGTTGTTCCGGAGTTCGATCTGATGTCGGGGTTAGCCCGATGTAGTCTATATGTTTCCGGACTTCGGTCCGATGCTGGGGCGGTTTTGAGAGGTAGTTATGTATGCTTGATGTCTTTGTGATACATTCATGTTTATGTGCTATGTGTTATATGTTCCAAGCTTCGGTCTGATGTCGGGTAAGCCCGATGCAGTATATGTGATTATGTTATGTGTTATGTGTTTCGGTTGGATGTCGGGCAAGCCCGATGCAGTATATGTGATTATGTTATATGTTATGTGTTCTGGGGTAAGCCCGATGTCGGGGCAAGCCCGTTGTAAGTTAGTCATTATGCCATGTATTATGTATTTCGGGGCAAGCCCGATGTATCCTAGTTTAGGTGTTATATGTTGTTGTTCCGGACTACGGTTCGATACCTGGGCAAGCCCGATGCAGATTATGTGATTATGTTATGTATGTGTTGGGGTAAGCCCGATGCTGGGGCAAGCCCGATGCCGGGGTGAGCCCGATGCCCGATGTGGTCGGATGCCGGGGTGAGCCCGATGCCGGACAGGAGTCCAATGTCGGGTAAGCCGATGCCGAGATTCGTCCCAATGCAGTGGTAGTAGTAACAGAGTTATGTTGTTTTTTATATATGCTTTTTATGGTATGTGGTACTTTGGGGGAGCTCACTAAGCTTCGTGCTTACGGTTTTTAGTTTGGTTTCCGGTACTTCAGATAGCAAAGGGAAGGGCTCGGGATTATTGCATGACACACACCACAAATTTTAGCCTGGGATGTATTGAGACTCTGATATATTTTCTCAATTGTTTTTGATACAGTATTTGATACGAGATTTTGAGACACATGATACTTGGTTTTGTTATTGATTATGGATGATTATAGTTTCTTATAATATTTTCAAAACGAAATTTTTTGGTCATATTTTTGGGATGTCTCATAACGGATAAAAAGGGAAAAGGTAAAAGAACATGTCTATGAGCTATGATACTAACAAACCAATAAATTAGATGGAACAAAATACTATAAAACTAAAACAAATATAATAATTTCCAACACCCCACTCAAGTTTGAGGAGAGAAACCGCCCGACTTACAATGAGCATCTTCATGTTGAATTCTAGAGAGAGATTTGGTGAAACTATAATCCAATTTTGGCTGATGTTTTGATCGAACATGTTCGAGAGAGGTCACTCATTCATGCAACTAGTAACACAAAATGAAAATCAAATTCTGGAATGTTCAGTTGGATTGTAAACAAAGGGATTCTTAGCTATGTAAATAGAAACTTGGCTAGCAAATTTGTCTCTATATTTTGATCGTATTCATTTTTATAGGGATATATGAACATATTCCATGTTACTCTGCCAAAATTGTCTCGAAAAAAACATACAAACCACAACAAGGTATTATGTATTCGTGATTTGGATTAAGCTTGTAATCCAAAATGATTTTATTGGATTATCCCACGTCTGAATTAAGTAATCCTAGACATATGGTTGAATTACATATTCCAGAATGTTTGTTTAACAATATACATATAATTATCCAAGTGCATATTAATATTCGAATCATATATTCTAACATTCAAAATTGGTAAGTTTGAAGGAATATCAATGGCTGCAAAATTGGTCATGAACATGAGTTCCAAATTTAGAAAACTGGAAAAGTTTAATGGAAACAACTTTTGTCATAGGCAGAAAACATATGTTCAAATTACATATTTTGGAAAGTTTTTTTTAGCAAGATACATGGAATTATCCAAGTGCATATTAATATTCGAATCATATGTTCTAACATTCAAAATCTGTAATTTTGAAGGAATATCACTGGTTGCAAAATCTATCATGTACCTAAGTTCCAAATTCAAATAACTAGAAAAATTGTAAGGAAATGACTTTCGTCGTTGGCAGAAGAGTATGCACTTTCTCCTCACAACGTTAAAATTCGTTTATGTTTTGAATTCCCCGCACTAGACAAACATTACTGAAGATGAAGTTTTGGAAACAATAAGGAGTATGTGAAATTGGCAAAATAATGACTACATATGTCGATGACACATCTTGAACAGTAAAATGAAGACTACATATATTGTAGACACATCTTGAGCGGTGTGGCTCACTAATAGAAAAATACCCTTTAATGACACACGAACCATGACACTCGATGTTTTATGATACGTAAAAGTGTGTGCCCAAAAAATAATGTCAGTTCTCCTAAAATTTGAAGGATTTAGGATGCATATTTTTGCGTGCCCTAAAATTAGTGTTACAAAAAAAAACCACGGAGGGCACCTATCATAAAAACTGTGACGTGAAATCATGTCGTTTGATTTTAATGAAACGCGCACATCGTCATCTTTAGTAGCATCGGGAAAAGGAATTCCCAAAAAATTAGAAAAGTTGAAAACCTGTGATGGCGATTTAGGGTTGGTTCCGTCTCCATCTCTCGTTCACTTCCACCTCCACTTTCTCTTCCATCTACAATATCTCTTCCATCATCCACCTCGCCGGCGATGAAGGTTTCTCGTGATTTTTTGTTGTAGTTACAATCCCTAGGTCCGATTTCAACCAATATCTCGTTCGATTAACACAATTCATCAAACCTAAGAATCGTAAAGGAAACCTAGCCCCATAGCTTTCAGTTCACCTCCTCAAAGATCCTTGGTTTAAAAAAGCATGCCTTAAAAAAGAACATCTGCATTGTTGTGATGCGTGAGGCGCTCTAAGGTGTTTCAGAAAACACATCATGTAAGTGATGTGATGCGATTTCCAAGATGCACCCTAATGCAGTCCCTTTGCGTGATGCGTGTGTATCTTGCACCTGATGCGTTCTTTGGGTTTTTTTTAAGCAATTGTGATATAGAGAAAGAAGATTTTTTATTGGTAATTTTCGGCACAATTCAAAACAAAGGAGGCAGTCCTGTGTAAATTCTTCGTATCCACTCAGTAAGTTAAATATCCTTTTATTTAATTAGTGTAATCTCCAATCAAACAGATCTAATTAACTTTTTGATTGGGGAAAAAGTGCCTCAGCTTTCAATTTTCAGTAGATTGATTTAGGGTTTTGAAACTATCATTCGATTGGATTTATTGACTTTGTTAAATTCTATTTGATGTCGAGATTAAGAGATCCGAGTATTTCCAATATGAAATTATTGTTGCTTCTTTTGTTACAAAGGTTCAATTTTTATCACGCTTTCCGTTATTCGTTATTGCTATTTGTAGATTAACAGCAGTTCAATCACTGCTTCGTGTTTGTGTTTCCTCACCTATTTGATTTTATTATTTCCCAATACATCAATTTTGCGAATAAGAATCTCTATATGATTCATAACTTGGTAATATAATAATCATATTCCTACATGCGATTTCAGTTGAAAAAGTTTCTTACTTGGTGGTGATCAAAGAAGAAGAAGAATTCAAGAATCTTGATAATAGGGTTCATTCAGGGACACCCAAAAGTTTTCCATATCTTTTGGCTTTAATTCAAGAAGACATGTTGGAGGATCGATCTTTTTTTGTTTCAAGAACCTTCAAAAACGACTGTAACACCACCTGGGGCTTTATGAGTAATTTCACAATCAAAAACACCGATTAAAAATTTAGATGCCGACAAAGAATATCCTACCAACGACATCAATTGTAGAGCGCGACTCTTCCCTTCTTGTACAACGACCTGTCAACTCATCCATGCTTCCTCTTCATCGCTGCAACGAACCCAAATCCCCTTGTCTGCCAATGATTTCCCCATGGCGTTCTGTGTGCATTGATTAAGGTTTTCACATTCATCCCTTCTACTTTGATAGGTCTGATACATTCCTCGAAAAAAGGAAGCATGGGAGAGAGTAGTTAAGCCAACGACTTTTTTTTTTTCTGAAAAGATATGGCAAATAAAGACATTGCCAAAAGGCTGCAATTAATACTTCAAATGTTGGGGTGGAAGAGTCCATGGACTGGTTGCTCTCCCACATGGATGATCTAGGTTCTTACTTTTTCTTAGACAATTTCACCATCTTGGTATTTCTATAATTACCTTTTTGCCATTTTTCAGATATTGATGCCCCAATTCAGAAAGAGGCGGGAAACAATGATGTTGATCCATCAAAGATTCTATGTTGGTTTTGTATGGATTTGAAGAAGTATCTAAGAAGTCTTTAAAGGCATCGGTGGTAAATATCTGACACATTAAAAAAATACTAATTTAGTTATAAGTTACAATTAATTTGGAAAAGGACCATGACATGATGTAACAAAATCATTGTGAAAAGGTGAAAATTATCATAAAATTTTATGGTTTGATTGGAAAAAGATAAAAACAATATTCTTGTATTTTCATTCATACAATATAAAAAAAGTTAGTCAATCTGATTTTTGTAATTCTTACCTGACAGGGTGGTGATATTGAGAAAGCAACATATTGGATTTTTAATCACCCTTCGGGCGTATACAAACTAGTAAGATTTCTGTGGGTAGCCTACTCTAGCATGCATAACACATCATATAATATCTGATAACACATAATATAAGAGTATTTTGGGAAATCACCGTTCGGGCGCTGGCTGATCGTACACGCTGCTCCTTTTTGCTTTACTCAAAATCTTTTACTCTTTTCAGAAAAATTGTTTCTTTTATGAAAGATTTTCTCAAATCCTCAGTTTGAGTTCACATACGCCCGAAGGTGCATCTGAATACCTCAAACCAAGGCTCTGATACCAACTTGTAATAACGTGAAAATTCAAAACAATTTGTCATTTTTCAAACATAACATGTCTCATACAAATCATCTCAAAACTCAAGTGTATCAAATGTTATCACGACAAAACATATCCCAGAATCTCAAATACAAAATCGTCTATCAGTGTGTACAAATCATGTCGGCACTTTCCCGTGAACCCCGCTAGTACCGAAAACACATATCACATAACACGGTAAGCATAAATGCTTAGTGAGTTCCCCAAAATACCACATACAACACATAAGCCACTCGAGGCTATAACTCGGTATGACCCTCCGGTCATTGTGTCTCAGCGGGACACTCCAGTCCCCTAGCTCGTTGAACCTTGCGGTTCGGTCTGACTCGTTGGACCCTTCGGTCCGGTCTGATCGAGGACCCTTAGGCCTCATCAGTCGTTGGACCCTCTAGTCCGGTCTATATAACACATAGCATACATATAACACAATGCACATAATTTTAAACATACACATACATATAAGATCCTCCGGTCTACACATAGATACCATTCAATGTAATGTATAGTGAGAAGACTCACCTCATATGATGTATAGTAACTCACGTGCTCGATATCCCCGAACTCGAAACAATGACCTAGCTCCCGCCTAATTACATAAAGTAATTATCTCAAATCAATAATGCCTCTCAAGGCAAGACCAATCCCTTCCTATGTTCTCTCAGAATGCTAAAAGACCATTTTACCCCTCTAATGGTCCAAAAGTCCACACGTTGACCAAACCCTAAAAGTCAACAAAATTCAACTGTAGGGAGTTACGCTACGCGTACTGGCTCTGTACGCGGGGCGTACTCCGCGATCATCCAGAATCAGGGTACTCGACCCCCTACGCGACGCGTATTGGGATTACGCCCATCGTAAGTTCCAGTTTCATACTTTCGTGGTTTTTGGTCAGAATAGATTAATACATAAGCTCAAATCTCAGATCCAAGCACTCTGCCGTCTCTTAAGCCATAAAGTCGAAACCTTTAAGCCTTTGCATGGCTGTAAAGGTCACCAATCACATCAACACAAAGTACACTGAAATTGGGTAGATCAAGGTCCATGGAGTTCCTTTGCTCAAAAAGTCTCCACCATTGGGACTTAAACCCTAAAAATGCTCTTATATGAAGTTCATAACCAGAGAGTGGTAAACCTTGAAGCTTTTTACCTTTGTGAGAAGCTCCCTACTCAGTTTAGCTCAGATCTAGAAGCTTGAACTCCAAGATTTCCTCTTCAAGGCCCTCTCTTCTTCTTCACAAGCACACATAGACACTTCCAAGCTAAAAAAAACACACACACAAGCTTAGAACGAAGGTTTAGCTCTCTTAGGGTTTCACTTACTGGAAATGGTGGTTGGGATGGAGGCCGTAGCATTCCTTTTATACTGCTCAAGTCCCATTTAGGGTTTCATGTCTGAGCCCAGTACGCCCAGCGTACTGGGTAGTATCTGCATCAAGATCACGCTCATGAGTACGCGCAGTGTACTCTTCAGTACACCCAGCGAACTCATTTGCTACAATATTCTTCCATGGACTAGTTTTGACAACTTGGAAAAGAAGAGGGATTAAATAGTTATACCTGATTTCTGGATGTTAGATTTAATGGATTAAATAGTTACCAATTCCTAAGATGACTAGATTAATGTTCGCTAACCTAATCCTTTAGCAAATAAGTTCTTACATATGGTGCTCAAGCAGATAAACTAACAAATTTCCTAGTGTTCGGTTTGCGTTATGTTAGACTTATAATGGATTGATCTATTTGGTTAATTAAATCAATTTAGTATAAGATTAGTCCTCATATATTAGCTCCTACCTTTACATACCCACTTTTCTATATAACCCCAGGTTTTGGTCAAAACACTAGTCCTACATTTTTGCAATTCACAAGATCATAAGATTCAAGTTAATCAAGATTGAAAGGTCATGCAAACTTAATTAAAGTCAACAATAAGTAGAAAAGTAGTTATCATAAACATAGAGAGGTTCTTTGATAATCTAACATAACAAATAACCAACTTATCATAATCAAATTCATAAATCAACTCATAAATAAGTAAGTAATCTAGTCTAAACGGAAGTTAGGGTATTTAGCCCGTAACTTCAGCAAACAAACACGTAAAAACGGAATTCCACTTGTAATCCATGATTTAAACACAAGAAGAATAAGTAAATATAATAAGTTTTGCCTCAAACCTCTCAAAGTCAAGCTTCTAATCGATCTTCTACAACTCCAAGCTTCCAAGTAACGTTCTTGGCCTTCAAAAGTCAACTAAAGCTCTAGCAAAGTTAGTTTTTTGGAGGAATGTGCCTTATATATATATATATATATATATATATATATATATATATATATATATTTTCTCGAAGTCGGTTCACCACGTCATGCCAAGTCCACTACGACGTGATCTTTTGGTTTATCACCTAATCGGCAAGTCCTCGAGGTTCATCGTTAGAATTTAAAGCGCCACATTGTGGTAATGTCAACACGTCGTGGTAAGGAGACTTTTCTTTATTTTAGCCTTGATCCAAATTCCTAGCTTCCAGCTTCTAGCTTGCTTTTTGCACCTAAACTTGTCTTTTGCTTCTACATCACAACATATAATAGATTAAGTGTCTTTTGTTTTAGAATTAGTATAAAAATGGATAAAAATAAAAAGATATGATGTAATATATATATATATATATATATATATATATATATATATATATATATATATATATATATATATATATATATATATGCACATATCAAAATACCCCACACTTAATCTTTGCTTGCCCCTAAGCAAACTAATTTTTAACTTACCAATATTGCATAAAAACAATCCATTTAAAACCCAACCTTTATCCCAAGACCGCAATGCACGTATTTGTATTTATAATTCTTAAAAACTTCTCATTCCTAAATACTCACAATCCTTATGAACATTCACCCCTTAGTTTATACGACACTCATTTATACAACCCTGAGAACCCATCCTCAGAAATCTTTCTTAACCTCAAGTTATTTTTGGTTAAACTAACCAAGCATACATATGATCTAGAAAGAATTACAACTTCGATACCACAAAGGTGCTCTTCGAATTCATCTCTTCTTGGGTATTTTCTTTTCGATTTATTTGAATTTAACAACTTGTTTGATTTTTGGTATCTTCATTTTTTGATTCTTCGAAATTTTTGGTCTTTTGATTTTCATACTTTGATAGCTCCAAAATTCTTTCAACTTTTTCAATTTTTCTCTTTTTTTTATCTCACTCTTTTTTTTCACTTAAATCCTACATCATTAAGAAAGGATCTTAACTTCAATCTTTGTTGGTTAGAGGTATTAGTCTCAGTGCAATGACTTTCAGGTACATGCTACAAAACTTATTACATCGTACAAACTACTAGATTATCTTTCATATCTCATGACTTTTCACTGAGAATGGGAAGCCACAAATACACTGTAACATGTGTTGACTCAGGTAAACATTTGGGTTCTCATCGGATCATCCCACAGAATACTAGCAAAAATTTTCTGATTGGCTAGATTTTCCTAAATTAAACTATTATTTCAAGTTTATGTGAATTCATATTGTCAAAACTAGCAATTTTTATGATAATGGAATTTTTGTAAAAATCTAATGCTTGTACTCTAAAGCAATCAACCCACCACCCCACACTTATTTTATGCATTTTCCCCATTGCATACTATGCAAAACATAAAAGTAAATAGCCAGAAAAAGGAACAAACTCCCTTGGGATAGAAGTTGCGATCTCGTTCGTGTTTCTTGTGTGTTGAATAGCTCGCCAATATGTGGAAATATAGAAGTATTTGACTGCTATGGAATAGATATTTTATAGTTGAAAATAATGTACTTCATTAGGCTTAGGAAAAGTACTCGAAAATTGAACTCGAGACCATCACCACGTCGTGGTTATGTTGACCAGGTCATGGTATGCGTTAAAAGTGCAAAATTTCGTTCGGAAAGCAGATTTCTTCACTAAATTTTGGTCACTAATGAGTGTGATTCTTCAAATCTTGTGATCAAATAAATGCTCTCTAGGCTTAAATTTGTTTCTCTCACTGTGTTCCTAACCCCTCACTTAAGTTCATCAAAGCCTCACTAAATATGCTCCGCTCATCAAACTTGATATTTTGCGAAATCTAGAGACAATAAACAATAATAAAAGGAAACAAATCAAAAAAAAAAAATACTCAAATCCTAAATAATACCATAATCCTAGAAAACGAAAAATTAAACAAACCAAGCAAAAACAAATAGAAATAAAAATGTCTTAAAAACCACTCAAATAATCAAAATAAATGGATAAATCACTCCTCTTCAGCTCCACCTCCACTTCCTCCGGCCCCACCATGTTGTTCCGCACAAAGTTCATCCCAAGTTGGGATGGAGGGGGTATGAAACCGGATATGCACTTGAACGTTGAATATTCATATGTTGCATCAGTAGATCACGGTGCATATTGGTGTAGTTGCCACCTCTTCCTAAATTATCAAGATATCGACGCATGGCAACATTATAGGGATTCATCGGTACCTTATCTTCAGTAGAAATAACATGGGGTTCTTCTTCGACATCGCCGGGTCTCTATCTCACTCTTTGCCCTGGTTGCTCTCTTGGTTTATCATTCGGATTGAGTAGTTACCAAACCTCTTATCAACCACTATATTGGCTCTTTTGAGAAGAAGGGGACTAAAAGCATTACCCCTTTCCATAGTAAGAATAATGGATTTGCTTTTTTGGAAAACCCCAAAGACCTGGACAATCTAGTGATCAACATGCCACCATACAAAGGCGTCCCTTAACGATCCTTACCTGCTCGGTTGCCTAGAAAATCGACAACATTACAAGGAATATCCACCAATACCCTAGATAAATAAGGCTCCAAAGATAGAAGACATCTAAAATCGGGACTTTATCTCCCTCTTGCCTTTGATTGATAGTGTTAGTGATTAGCCAATGCAAGAGGCGAAAGATTGGTGACCGAATGTCACTTTCTTGAGCAGTTTTCGATTGGTAGACCCTATTGGCAATAGTGGTCCAATAATTGGATTCTTTGAACTCTTCACTGGAATTGAGACAATGAGAAATAAATTCAGTGTAAGACTTAGTGTGCAGTTCTGATGGTAAGTAGAGCTCCGTCCTCAATGCAAAATCTGCCAAACTCAACTCTCTTTGCTCCCCTCTTAAACAAAAAGTGATATTTTGCCTATCATGAACTCCCTTCTTCTTGCGGATACAAATACTGGCCAGGAACTCCATGCATAACTCCTTATAAACAAGCTCTTGTATCCGAAAAAGTCTTCTCCAACCCGTGCGAACAAATCGCCATGCACCCCGTCAAAAGCCTTTGTTAGGTAGGGTTCCAGCGCATCCGATAATCCAACTTCTTCCATCCAATCCCAATTAATTTCAGTTGGGATATGCACTCTTCTTCCTCTTAAGCAAGCCAACTTATCACTAAATTGTACCATGACTTCTGCTGTGACTATATTTGGAAAAGAATACCAAGGAAAATTGGTACGACTTCCTTGGGTTTGATTCCTTTGGTTTGTACCCCTCATGATCTGCACATGCAACAACCAATACAATACTAACAACCAGTTCGGGATTAGAAGGAAACTCAGTTGAAATAATATGAAGGAACGGTCACCATGACGAGGTCCACGACACATTGTCGCGGTCAAAGAACTGTCAAACATTAATTAACCACTAAAATTGAATTAACTCAGATAATTTCAACTAAAATCAAGTTCAGGGGTTTGCTTAGGCCATCAAAATACATGTTTTTGTGAATGATTGATGGAGAAAACGATGAAAACCCACCCCCAATCAAACCAAATTCGGAGTTTTAAGTTTCTGAAATCCGGAAAAACAGTTGAATCAGTAAATTGGTGCGATATACTCACTAGTCTATGAAATATACACAGTTTAGGACTAAAAATTCATACTCTTGTTCCTGTAAAACTAGAAATCGGAAGAAAAATCAGTGACAGAGGTCATGGAGGCGCAAAAACGTTGTGTCGGGAAGACGAAAGTGAAAAATAGTTTACTTTTAGGGTTAAAAACCTTAAAAAAATTTACTCCGTTTAAAACACCATGTCGCGATGAGGACCATCTTGTCGTGGTCATTGTTTGAAAATTATTCAGATGTTAACTGTGAAGTCACCACGTCGTGGTTTCTTCCACCACGTTGTGGTAAATAAAAAAAATTAGAGTAAATTACACAAATAGTCCATATGGTTTGAGGTAATTTGCGCGTTTGGTACCTAACTTATTTTTTAACTCGGAAGGTCCTTACTATTTGTTTTTGTTATGTGTTTGGTCCCTATTGTTTGTTTTTCTTACGCGCTTGGTCCCTGCCTTACTTAAAAAGACTATTATTTAAATAGATAAAAATGGTGGGGTAGGTAAGGTAAGGTGAGGGAGGTGGGGTTGAGGTTGTGTTTATTTAAAGAAATTAACAAATCACGGGCAAAATAGTATTTTTAGGTAAGACAGGGACCAATCGCATAACAAAAACAAACAGTAAGGACCTTCTGAGTTAAAAAAAAATAAGTTTGGGACAAAACGCGCAAATTACCGTAAACCATAGGGACTATTCTTGTAATATACTCAAAAAATTGTTGGTGGGAAAATGTTCATGAAAACTTCCACTTCCACCGCACACTTATTCCATGCTTGTCCTGTCAACAAGATCCAAAAAAAATTAAGAGATGTGAAAATTCAACAAAACAAAACAAGATTAGAAAATAAAAGAAAAGGAAAGAAAAAAAACACAAATTCCAAATCACAGGTTGCCTCCTGCAAGCGCTTCTTTTTGGGGAGCCGTGAGCTGGGCTTCTTCCCGCTCTACATTGTGGTGGCGACCGCCAATTTCACGATTTCTCCTTTGTTTTCCTCATTTGGCATCCTCTCTTCATGATGTTTCACCTGATGACCATTAACTTTGAAAGTAGTTCCATATTTTGTGATTAACCCTATATCTCTGTGTGGAAATGCTTGCTTCACAATAAATAGACCGTTCCATTGTGTTTGCAATTTCCAGGGAAAAAGCTTCATTCTTGAGTTGAAAAGGAGAACCTTTTGCCATAATTGGAAGTCCTTACATCCTCTCAACCTAACATCATGTCATTTCTTTGTTTTACCTGAATTTGTAGATCAAAGATCTTGTAAAAGTTTCATTTCTTAACTCCTCTAGGGCATTCATTTACATTAGATGATTGGTTTGTAATTCGACTATCTCAAAATTGCATGTCTTCAAAGCCCAATACACATTGAGTTCAATTTCAACCGACAATGAAAATTCTTTCCATAGACTAACCTATAAGATGTATTGCCAATTGGTATTTTAAAGGCGGTTTGAAATGCCCACAACGCATCATCTAGTATTTCCGACCACTCCTTCTTGTGGCTACCGGCTGATCATTAAAGAATCCTTTTTAATGCCCGATTTGTGACTTTGGTTTGCCCAATTATTTGTGGATGGTAGGATGTTGCAAATATATGGTGTACACCATATATTTGTAACACTTTAGCTAGATTTTTATTTGCAAAGTGAGTTCCCCGATCACTTATTAGTGCCTTTGGTACACCGAAACGAGAAAACAATCTTTTTAAGAGCTTTACTACCATACGAGTATCGTTTATTGGTAAGACTTGTGCTTCTGCCCATTTTGAGACATAATCAACTGCTACTAGTGGGCATTTATTCCCTTAAGAAGCCGAAAATGGTTCCATAAAACTGATACCCCAAGTGTCAAATACTTCACAAACTTGGATGCTATTTTGGGGCATCTCGCTTCAGGAAGAAATGTTGCCCGATCATTATCGAGGTATTTGTTAACTTTTCTTTTAATAATTGAATGGATTCAAGACATTCATTTGAAAATTTGAATGTGGCACCTTTTAAAAGAAGTTGGGTTAATGGCCTAGTAATTTTTGAAAAATCTTTTATAAACTGGCGGTAAAATCCCACACAGCCTAGAAAACCTCTTACCTCTTTCACATTTGTTGGAGGTTGAAATTTAGCTATAGTGACAACCTTTTCATGGTCCACCTTTATCCCCGATTTGGATACTTTATGTCCCAAGACAATCTCTTCTTCAACCATGAAATGACACTTCTCACAATTTAATACCAAGTTGGTATTTTCACATCTAGCAAGCATGAAGTCGAGGTTGGACAAGAAATCATCAAAAGAAGACCCAAAAACAGAAAAATCGTCCATGAAAAGTTCCATAAAATTTTCAACCATATTGTGTTAAATAGCCATCATGTATCTTTGGAACGTGGCTGCTGCGTTGCATAACCCGAATCGCATCCGACGATAAGCAAAGGTCCCACTTGGGCAAGTGAACGTGGTCTTTTCTTGGTCTTGAGGATCAATAGCGATTTGAAAATATACAGAAAAACATCTAGAAAAAAGTAATAAAGGTGACCGGATAATCTTTCGAGTGTTTGATCAATAAAGGGTAAAGAAAAATGGTCTTTGCAAGTGGGATCATTTAATTTGTGATAATCGATGCACACTCGCCATCCGGTTACCGTTCTCGTAGGAATAAGCTTGTTCTCTTCACTTGTCACCACCGTCATACCTCCTTTTTTAGGTACCACGTGAACCAGCCTTACCCATTGGCTATCCGATATTGAGTAAATAATTTTGGCATCTAAAAGTTTCACAACCTCTTACTTGACTACTACTTTCATGTTCGGGTTTAATCTTCTTTGGAATTGTACCACTGGTTTAGCTCCCTCTTCCAAAATAATTTTATGTAATTAATATGAGGGGCTAATGACCCTGATATCGGTGATCTTCCATGCGATTGCATTCTTTCATTTCTTGAGTACTCCAACTAGGCTTTCCTTCTCTTTTTGTGTGAGATCAGCTGCCATGCTGACTGGCTTTTGCTCATTTTCTTCCAAGAATGCATAATCGAGTTGTTTGGGAAAATATGTTAACTCGATTTTTAGTTTTTGTTTAGAGACCACAACACGAGCATCTTTCCACGTCGTGGTGTCGTTACTTTTCTCGTCAAATCGAGTAAAATCAGAATGTCACGACGTGGTCTTATTACAACGTCGTGGTGGGTCTTCAATTGCCTTTTTCAGTTCACTATAATCACTTTCTTCTAGTAGCTTCTCTAGTTCTTAAGAATCATGTTCGCCAACAAAGTCACCTTCTTGTAGAACCATTTAACCCTCAGTTTCCATTTCCTTCCATCCTCCAAGCTCTTTTTCAAAAATTTCATCGAACACATCCTACCGAAAAAGCCATGTCATCACTTATTCTTGAATGTTTTATTTCCATATTAACCCTTAAAGTTACAACTTCTTCCCCAACTCGAAGAGTGAGTTTGGAATCTATTTTATCTACCAAGGTGTGGGCGGTGCTCAAAAAGGGCCTTCCAAGAACAATTGGCACTTGATCGTCTTCCTCTATATCTACAACAATGAAATCTGCAGGAAACTAAACAAACTTGTCAATTTTAACTAATAAATCTTCACAAATACCCCTTGTCAAGGTCACCATTTTGTTTGCTAAGTGGATGTCCATGTGAATTGGTCTTGGTTCTGGGAGGTCAAGCTTCTTGAATCTACTAGAGCATAACTTGTGGCTAGATTTCTGAATTGGATTGGAAGTGTTAAACTACATGGATTTCCCATCTTCTTTGGTAGCATGTTCAACATATCCGCTGATCAGGTTTCGTTTAGTACCACTTTAGATACCTCCTCCATCTTCTTTTAGAAGAGCCTTAAGGAAATTTGCGTATTTTGGCATTTGAGCTAAGGCTTCAATGAACGAGATATTGATGTGCTCTAGGAACTTCTGGTAGTCTTTAGCATTTTTATCTTGCTTTCCTCTACTGGGAAAAGGCAGCGGTAGACGTTATGGCTTAACTAGTTTAGTATTTTTATTTTCAGATCTTCTCCACGCCATTGTGTCCTCACCACATCGTGGTGACTGCTCAGTGCTTTTTTCTTGACCTGCTTCTCGCCCTTCCTGCACAACATCGATGTTATTATTAGTAATAGGAGTCAAATGGGTAACAAATTTTCCATTTCTCATTTTAATGGCCTTGATGTGAGCCCCTCTTGGGTTTTTTCGGTGCTGCATGGAAGTGTGCCTAGTAATCTTTCCTTGAATTGCTTCGATAATTGCCCGATTTCTTGCTCAATGTTCATGATTGAAAATTAATAATTTCTAAGTACTACTTCAGTATCATCATGTCTCTTTTCTGATGCGACAACAAAACGAGCAGTCATTGCCTGAAAATCGAGTTTCTTCTCAGGGGCTGGTTCTTCTTTTTGGTAGAAGCCTTTGGCTTTCTTATACTCATCATAAGGTAACCACTTCTTTTTGGGCTTTCTTGGGTCTTTGTCATAACGGTCAGCACTCAAATAACAAGCTTGGGCATTTCGGTTTCCATTTTCATCGAGATCACAATCTTTGGTTAAATGTGGCCTGTTAAAGTTTTCACACCCCACTTGTATTGCATGGACTGTTTGATCCAGTTTTGTCATCCTTTTATCCATATTATGCAATATTGCCAAGACTGTAGCCATGTCATCTAAATTGGAATTCACGATTCCTATAGTTACATCTTGTCGAGGGTTATAATATTCTCTTGAATGTTCAGAGAATTCCTCAGATAGCTGCTTGAATACGCCCGATATTTTCTTTGTGACTGACCCTTAAGAATCAAGTGTTTGCCTAGTTGTTACGTCTACCCTATCACAAAAGATGGTTACTTCTTGTTGGATATTTAGATCGTTTTAGAACAGTTTTTAAGAAATCCCTTATAACGGTCCCATGCCTCATACAAAGACTCTCCCATGTTTTGCTCGAAATTTTCAATGGCCTTTTTCAATTTAGAAACCTTTGAAAGCGGGAAAAATTGTTGTATAAACTCTTCACGTATTTGTGCCCTTGTTGTTGTTGTGCCAGGTGGGAGTGCCTTTAGCCAGTGCTTTGTTGCACCCTTAAGAATAATGGGGAATATTCTTAGTAAAACCGTCTCGCATGGTATGTTGAAGTAGTCGGCGATATCATTGACCACATCAATGTGCTTGTAAGCATCGTCGTGGTCTTTCTAATGGAATCGTATGTTTTTCAATTAAGCAAGTATGTGTCCTTTTAATTCAAAGCTAGTTGTGTTGGGAATCCTGGGTTGCACAAGTCCTGGTCTGCTGTGTTCATGAATCCATCTCTTGTATGCTTCCATTGTCATGTCAACAATGTCTGCCATGTTGTTTTTGCGCTCGCTTTTGGGTTTGCTTACTTTGTGTGATTCGGGTTTGCTTTGTAGCTTGTAACCTGATTCCTTTTTGTTAGGAGTCTTCTCAAAACTTTCGAATTCGCTTTCTAGATTCCTTTTGCTTGATTCTCCAAGTTTGGTTGTTTTCTTCTTATGCTGACTCAGTATCGTCAAACGGTGGTATAATTGGTGTTTTTGATCCTCGGGTCATAAATCAATGAAACAAAAAAAATGAAATATGTCAAAAGAACAAAACAAAAAATAAAAAACTTAACTGCTTGATAACCACGACGTGGTGATTAACGACACGACATGGTTACTCCTAAGGTAGTGTACCTAGTCAAAACTAGAATAGCACAAATAGTCGGGTATCGAACATAGGGAACATAATTATTAGCTAATTTTATCTACTAAGTTACCCAAATTACTATTTAATAATAGAAAATGGGTTTTTGTCTAGTTTTGCAAGACTAGAAACCTAATTAATCAAACTAAAACTTAGAAAGAAACTATTTATCAACTAATTAAACAAAATGCAAAACCAAAAGCAAGAAACACAAAAGACGATTTTAATCATGATAAATGAGAGACTTTCGTTTAGATTCGATATACTTGCTATTATGGTTGATTTAATGGAAGTGAAATGGATTAATTCTTCATAGGTTACCGATTCGTAAGATGACCAGATTAATGTTAACTAACCTAATCCTTTAGCAAATAAGTTCTTTCCTATAGTGATCAAGCGAATAAACTAACAAATTTTCCAGTGTTCGATTTGAGTTACATTAGACTTATAATGGATTGACATATTTGGTTAATTAAATCCATTCAGTATATGATTGGTCCTCATATATTAGCTCCTAAATTTACTTACCCACTTTTCTATTTAACCCTAGGTTTTGGTTAAAATATTAGTCCTACAATTTTGCAATTCACAAGATGATAAGATTCATGTTAATCAAGAGTAAAAGATTATGAAAACATAATTAAACTCATCAACAAACTTAAAATTATTTATCATAAACATTGAAGTTTTGTATTTGATCGAACACTTCAAGTGTGAATAAGAAACGTAAAACTAATCTAAGCAAAATTATCAATAGAAAGTAAACAACACAAGAGTTTTCCAGTTTTTTCCTTTCACCTAGAAAAGAGGTTTTGTCTTTAAAAAGAATATGTGTTTGTCACATAGACAATTGACACAAAGCCACAATCATAGTCACCACATTAGAGTTTTCCCTAATGTAGTATTTATATACTAATCTACACATGTATATTCCTTGATTAGAGGGATTGCGTCTAATCTATAATAAAGATCAGATCCTTGTCACAAAGATTACTAATACGATATCTATTCTCTATTTGTATTTAATAACTGCCTAATATACAAGAGATTAAAATCGAATAACTATACTAAGTACTGACGTTGTTGAACTTGAGACACTGGTGTTATTGACTTGTAGACACTGACACTAATTGATCTACGTGTCATGTGTTTGACTCATCAAATCATAAGGCGTGACATTACAATCTCCCTATCTGATAATGTCAAAACTAAATGTCTTCTCATTTATAAGCTGAATGTTGAAGGCTTTTGGATTGAGCTCCCCCTATAAATAATAATGTAATCTTGATTCTCTTTTTGACATCAGTAGCTAACTTCGAGCAGAATAGCACATCAACTTGTAGTCTAGTAAGATTGTAATGTCTCATGATAGTGTGGGCTTAAACTATAATTCACTGACATAGTATTTAGAGATCTCATCCGCATGTGGTGTCATACGTTGAATCATAAATCTCTTTTATTAGAAGAAAAATGGCAAGAGTTGATAGAGCAAAACAGCGGGTGGACTTGACATCATCTGGGTGATCGTCGACAGATTAACCAAATCCGCGCACTTCCTACCAATATCCATTATCTCCGACAGATAGATTGTACGACTGCATGGTGTACCAATATCCATTATCTCCGACAGAGATAGTAGATTCACCTCACAATTCTGGCAGTCACTACAAAAATTTATAGGGACGATACTAGACATAAGTACCTCTTACCATCCCCAAACCGACGGTCAGAGTGAGAGGACCATTTAGATTTTGGAAGATATGTTAAGAGCTTGTGTGATCGATATTGGTAAGGTCTAGGATACCCATTTACGACTAGTCGAGTTCTCATATAAAAATAGCTATCACACTAGCATCAAGCTTGCTCCATTCGAAGCTCTCTACGATCGCAAGTACATATGACCTTTGTGCTAGGCCGAAGTAGGTGACACGCAACTAGCTAAAGGACAAGTACCTGAAAGCACTCTCACCGGCCCAAAAATCATCAGAGAGACGACCGAGAGGATTCTCCAAATCCGGGAACGGCTAAAAGCTTCAAGAGACAGAAAAAAGAGTTATGCGGACAAAAGACGGAAGCCCTTGGAATTTCAGGTTGGAGACCGGGTTCTATTGAAGGTCTCACCATGGAAGGAGTTAATACATTTTGGAAAATGTGGGAAACTAAATCCAAGGTATATCTAACCATTTGAGATCCTTTCCAGGATCACCCCAGTAGTATATAGGCTTCGATTACCACAAGAACTCAATAACATACACCCTACATTTCATGTGTCAAACTTAAAGAAATTCTTGTTCGATGAGACCCTCGTCTTCCCTATGGACGAAATCGAAATCAATGAGAGTCTCCACTTTCTAGAAGAACCAGTAGAAATCATGGATAGGGAAGTTAAAAGAACAAAACAAAGTCGCATACCCATTGTGAAGGTCCGCTGGAATGCAAAGCGAGGACCTGAATACACCTGAGAGCGAGAAGGTCAGATGAAACAAAAATACCCATATCTTTTCCCTAGTCCATAAATACTTGTCTTAAAATAAATTCCGGGATGAAATTCTCCTTAATAGGGGGATGATGTGACAATCCGATATTTCAAGTCAATGTAATGACATAAGTCAAGTACTGTAATCTATTTTGAATTAATAAATAAATAAAAATAGAATCAGAAATGAAATGTTCAAAAGTCTCAATTAGGATACATAAATTAATAGATATTGTAACTAGGTTTTCAGAAATAAAAAGAACACAAAAATCCAAATTTTAACAAAGAAGTTATGATCAATCGAAAATCCGCAGCAAAACCGGTAAAACACTATTAAGCGTAAAACACTACTAAACGAATGTCGTGGTCATCATTAAACCGTGAAACATACATAAAAAGAACGTCCAAATCTTACTTCGTATGAGGAAGCTAGGATTTTTCTAACTTTTGGAGTAGCGGTAGACAGCTAAAAGCTCGAAATAGAGAACGAGCGATAGTTAGCCGACACAACCTAAACGAGAGTTGAAGATCTTGACAATAGTAATACAACAGACAGACGAAAACGGACATCGGATGAAGAAGTTGTTGATTTGTAACGGACTTTTCGTGTCCTGACTATTAAAAATATATAATTAAAAATAAAGTCAAAATTAGCCGACGAAGTCTAAACAAGAGTTGTAGAGTATATTTTCAACTACGCGTGGATGTAAAGAACATCAAAAACGGAGCTCGTATGCGAAAGTTACGCATTTTAGAAGTTTGTGGCACACAAACCGAGGAGGGTTACGCCCCGCGTAACTTCGGAGTACGCCCAACAAAGCCATACAGGGCCTCGGATCAGCCACGTCTCCCCTACGCCCCTCTACGCCTGTCCCATCGAAAGTCCGACAGACGAGGAAGGCGTCAAGCATGACGTACGCCTCGCGTACGAGGGTACGCCCAACGTACGGGCTGCGGAGGCGTTACTCCCTGCGTAACTCCGGAGTACACCCAACATACGAAGCCTTTCACACCCCTATAAAAGGGATGTGCGGGTGCCGACCATTTTTGCTATTTTACCTCCTTTCTCTCCCACTTTTTCACTTCCGAGCCCCTTCATACTACCCCGACGCCCCTGTTACGAATCTAAGTCCCGATGAAGGTTCAAAGCTCCGAAATACCCGAGAAACTCACTTTCTTCCGGTCGAAGTGCTGCCCGCGAAAAGTCTCGTTTTCTTTAAATCATCAATCCTTCCAGCTGAGTTCATGCCCCCATATTTTCACGCTTTTACTATATTTTTAGTGGGAGAAATACAAGTGAAATGCAAGAAAATCTTATGTTAGAATGCAAATCGTTACATATAGTTTCAAATACTTTATCCATATTTGGTGTATCAATGTTAAATACATAGTATAACATTTTTACAAATGTTATACTTTACAAACAAAGTTAGTCACACATTAAGGTTTATCATGCAATTGAAATACATTTTTTTGGAAAACTATAATAGCTATAGTTTATGAGATGTTCATGATATTTTACACTCTATAAACACTATAGAAAGGAAATACTTACATATACAAGAACAATAGACTTTTCATACGTAACTTTATTTGATACAAACTTTGTGAGACATTTTACTTCATGTACTTTAACTTACGCATTTCAAGTCTTGTATTATATACTATAATCTCTTGTAGGGAGAACGTGATAGTTGTGTATAGATCTATATGGGATTGACAATCCCGCACATAAATTGTTAGCTACCGTTGGACCGACAGGTCTGGGGTGACAAATGTCATATCATTCCAATGCCTGAAGAACGTTGTAACAGGCAGTCTGGTCAATAGTACGGTTATAAAACTCACATGAAGTATTAAAACATTTGATTTATGAGGCTATCAAACGCCTTAGTGATTATATCTACATATATAAAGCTACTTACACTATTTTAGGCATGGAAAATACTTATGCATTTCGTTTTCAAATCATTTAAAAACTACTATTCATTTATGGAAAATATTGGATTTTCTAGATACAAACACAGTCACTTTATACAAAAAGGCATACATTTCTTATACAAATATGCTTATGAACTCACCAACTTAATTGTTGACATTTTTTTTCAGAACTACTTGTGTTTCTCAAGGATTCAGTAATACAGGTAACAACTGCTTTTGGGAAGGGACGCTAATGCGTCAATTTCAAACATATTATATCATCATAATGTAATTTCTTTTGAAATATTTAATACAATCAACAATGTAACTTTTTATATTATATTTATGATGGTTGCGTTTGCTTTCTTTACTATCTATTCAACTGTTATGATACTACATGTAGTGATCCGCCCTCGAACGATTCCACCGGTCTGGTTTGGGGGTGTGACAGAACAAATAAATAAAGTTGTATTTCATCATATACACATTCATTAGTTGATGTTTTTGAGAATTACCAATGTCTTGCAGAGACGATGTCTTTCGTAGATTCTGACCCTAAAACTACAAATATCCGACTCAAAATATCTAATGGGAGACCATCTAACGAACGGCGACTTATAGTATTCGACATTCTACTTACAAAATCGACATTGGAGTAGTTGTTTTCAATTCTTTTTTAATAAATAAGCGTAACTATGAAAAACAGTGTAACAGGGTATGGAAAAAAAACTTACTTTATGATGATCTAGTCGCGAGGAGTATAGGAGTGTCTATTATTGGAGAAAATTGATTTTAAGAACGATTACCCTTTGACGATTTAGGGGTTTTAGTGTGTGACAACCCGTAATTTATTCTGTCACTTTAAACTGTTCCCGTTAATAAAACCATTCGTATTCGAATTATTCCGTTAACTTTAGTTTAAATTAATTAAATTGCGACTTTTTATTATGACTAAGTCATAATTACGGCAAATTAATCGGGTAAAATTTTAAACTCCGTTTAACGTCAGTATCGAGTAGATTTCCACCAGGTCTAAAACCCAACCCTTATATAAAGGTTGAGTGGTCATCTTTTAAAGACTTTTTACCCACCTCATAAATTTTCTCTCTCTACTCTCTCTCTAAAACTCGAATTTGAGCCAAAAACACCCCTTTCAAGCTTCAAAGTGGTAAGTAATCTATCCTAGCATGTTTCTAAGCTTGTTTATCATGCAAATCTATGTTTAAATCACCCAAAACCATCAAGAACTTGTGTTTACGGTTTGGGAACACCTCCCAAAACCGTAAACTCCCTTAAAGGGGTTTTGAAGCCCCAAAACCCATCCAAGTCCCTTCTAGTGTTTAGATATGGCTTAAGGACTTGCATGTACGGGATTTGAGCACCAAAATCACATCATTTGGGTAGTAAACATGAGTTTACGGCCCAAGAACATTTTTGGACCGTAAACATATCTTCAAAGACCATAAACACCTTTTAAGGTGTTAAGTTGCCCCTTAAACACCTCCAAAAGCTTCCATGAGTGCCTAGAACCTTATATTCCTTCATGAGATGCACCAAAACATATACAAATGTGTCACACTTGAGTTTACGGTTTGGGAAGGTCTCCCAAAATCGTAAACATGTTAAATGGGGTGTTTGAGTACCCTTACACCTTGTATGACTTAGATTTGGGTCTAGAACCTTGTATGCTTAACCTACAACCACCA
The DNA here is from genome assembly GCF_002870075.4 of Lactuca sativa. Classification (NCBI taxonomy): domain Eukaryota; kingdom Viridiplantae; phylum Streptophyta; class Magnoliopsida; order Asterales; family Asteraceae; genus Lactuca; species Lactuca sativa. Next base: position 193,581,973 of record NC_056625.2, read on the forward strand.
AATCACATGATTCATGGACAAGCATGAGTTTACGGCCATAAACTCATGTGTTTATGGTAGTAAAATCCCCAAGTGTCCTTCAAGAACCGTAAACTCCTTTTCCAAGGTCAATTCAAGTCCCGATCACTTCCTAAGCCATGGAATCAACCCTAGTACCTTCCTTTGTGCATTGTAAGACCTTTAAACATCCAAAAGCACACCACCCATGAGTTTACAGCCGTAAACTCATGGGGATATGGTATTTAGACCGTAAACACCCCTAAGGGCTTACTCTTGAAGAGTAAACTCCTTATCTAGGCCCTACATATCCTTAGATGCTACCCGGGTCACTCTTAACACTTGAAATAGAGTGTTTTCGCGTCTCGGAGTGTATTTTCTTACTTATTTGGTATTTCAAAGTCTAATTAGATACAATTATGTATCTCTTCATATTACATAGGAACCTCGCATGTACTCAAGCCCCGAACTGACACTTAGCATCCAACCGACACATTTCTCGTCCGGTGAGTTCATATCCCTACCCTTTTTCCGTGTTTTCAATGTTTTCAGGGAGATACAAGCAAAAGTACAGGACTATCTTGTACTCAAACTTATTATTTCGTATGAAATGTTTCTTATTTTGTATGCTTTTAACACAAGAAACCGTATTAACCAACCGTTTAACTTGCAGAGTTAGTTTTCACGCTAATTGTGAAACTCATTATAAAATGCTATATTTTATATTTCACAAATGATTTCCACATTATTACTGTTAAAAGCATTAACCTCAGAACTTCTGATACATCCTCGGTAACACTCCCCTTGATACGAGAGTGAAGGACTAATAAACAGGATTTTCTAACGTCCTTGGTAACACTCCCCTTGATACGAGAGTGAAGGACTAATAAACAGGATTTTCTAGCGTCCTTGGTAACACTCCCCTTGATACGAGAGTGAAGGACTAATAAACAGGATTTTCTAACGTCCTTGGTAACACTACCCCTAGATACGAGAGTGAAGGACCAATAAAAAAATTCATTAATCTTAAGATTGGAGACACGTCCTTGGTAACACTCCCCCTAGATATGAGAGTGTAGGACTACCCCTGTAACGAGAATCTCCTGGAGGGAGAGCGTGACTTGAGTGTATAGATCTATATGGGATTGACAACCCCACACCTGGCTGCTAGCTACAGTTGGACCGAAAGGTCCAAGGGTGAAAAAAGTCATAAAATGATATTGGCCCCGTTCTGAGCCTTATCTAGTCTATTGTATGGTTATGGAACTCGCAACTTAGATTACGAAAACTTTTCTACTTACTTATTAGTTTTATATACGTGGTAAAACTAATGTACTTTTCAAGGATAACCAGGTTTTCAGGAAACTTTTCACAAACACTTTAAGTATGCTAGATACTTGTACACTGCATTCCGGATCGATAACCAACTTTTAGCAAAATAAGGGTTTTTCCTGGGATAACTTAATTGTTCTTAACCAAATTGTGTAACATTGGATAACTAGACTTTTCTTATAAGAAAATATTGGATTTTCTTGGATAACAACTGTTTTCAGAAAACTAAAGCAAAACTCGTTCATTTCCAGAAAACAAACCGCTTATGAACTCACCAGCTTTATGCTGATTTTCAAACTGCTTGTATTCTCAGGTCCACAATCAACAGGTACCCCGCGATCTTTTGGAAAAGACGGAGCGTGTCGAAGTCATGTCTTTACTTTTGTCATTTTGGATGTATATATCTATAATCATGTATAACTTGCTTTCAAACAAATGTAAATACTTCTATGTAATGTAATGGTTATGTTTACTATGCTTACTATGTACATTGGTTGTGATACTACATGACGTCCTCCGCCCCGGAATGTTTCCGCCATCGGTTTCGGGGTGTGACATAGTGTGTGTGTATGGAGATTTATCGTCCGGAAAAGTTGAGACGTTCTGAATGGCTGAAGAACTGATAACGCCAGTGTGACGTCAGAGGTATGATGGCGCCTTAACGCTTTAGAGTGCAAAAAGACCAAAGTGCCATTGAAATCATTCCAAATATGTGAATACTAAGGATATTTGTGTCAAAACACATTATTCAAATATTATAACCTATTATAGGTAATAGTGGAATTTTGATTCTGGAAATGGAAAAGAAAAAATAACATATATATATATATATATATATATATATATATATATATATATATATATATATATATATATATATATATATATATATATATAAGCACAAAAGAGTTAGCAATACAAACTTTTTAGGCATTAAGATTTTTGCCATATTGGTTGGTAACTATGACACTTTTGGCTCTTGGAAACAATACTTTTACATTTTGGTAAAAAAAACACAAAAAAAAATTGTAGATTTTTGCCACAATTTTTTAGCCACATTTACACTTTTAGTCCTTATTGTAAAAAATTATACATTTGGCACAATATACTCGAAAAACATTTAGGTTTTTTCCACAATTCTTTAGCCACTTTGATACTCTTGGGCTTTACAGTCAATAGTTTTACATTTTGACATAAAAAACACAAAAAAACATCCCGGGGCGAAGCCCGAGCTTTTTTCCTAGTTTACATTTATGTATTGATATTAAACCAAATTACAAATTAACTTCATCAAAAAAAGATTAAACACAAAAACAACTAGTCATTATCTTCTTCCTCCTATTCTTCTTCATCCTCTTCTCTCTTCATTGCTCGATATACTATATACTCACAAGTACCCTCGTTGTCAGGAATACCATCATCATCATCCTCATAAATTTCACCTTCTTCATCAATATTATTTTCATTATCTGAACCGTTGCTTGACATTTCGTAATCATCATAATTGTCTGTATCGGCTGCACTTGGTATAATGATTTCATTTTATTCAACTTCATCTTCTTAGAAAACAACATCTTTCTGAGGATGATTTTCATCAGTCCAACCATGAAGTTTAACTTAAAATACAACCCACCATACAAACATCGGAAAGGTACCTTAACAACGACTCGTTTCACAAAGCTAATGACTGAATGCTGAACAAATCTATAAGTTTTCTAATTTGAATGGTTAGCTTTTATAATTGGATAAAGGCTTATAATATTAGTAGAATCCTTTAATTGAGATCGACACATGCAAAACACATATTCAAATAAAGTGTGTATCGATTAAGGAAGCTTCGACAACCCTTGATTTTAATGTGTCGGATGGATACTAGGTCATATTATTGGGTCGATATTATTCAATACCAGGTTAAAACACATGTATTATATGAGTAATTATAAATTTAAATAACATTCATAATAAATATAGACTTAGATCTACTTAAAATATAAATTCTATATATATATATAGTATTTTCCTTAATAATGACTTGATTAAACACTTTTTTTATTTCCATAGCAAAAATGGCGCCTTCACTTTAGAGATTGCAAATAGACCAAAGTGCCCTTGAAATCTATCAAACTAGGTCACAATGAACTTTTGGTTAGTAAAATGAAAAAGATAAAAATAACATACATATCAAAACTAACATATATATATATATGTATATATATATGTATATATATATATATATATATATATATATATATATATATATCCAAACTTATGTCAAACATCCAAGCAAACTTAACAAAACATGCATCCCACAAACAAATTTCACAATTGAACAACGAACTGTATTTGTACATAAAAGTTGTTGCATAACTGCTCACAGAATGATGCTTTGCACAACTTCTATCTAAGCCATGGAATTTTATCTGCTTTGATCTCCTTACCAAGTGGTTTTGAACCTTGTTACATGTATGTCTTAGATTCCAACTTCTTCTAGTATTAACGTAGGCATTATTTACCATGATCAGAGCTTCATGCTTCCTTTCAATTCCTTCGGCCATCAATATCATTCCCAAAACGAAGATCGCATCCAGCTGCCCCTGATCGGCTGCATCATGAAGCAACTGTTTCCCTGCTATTTCTTCACCTATTGTAAAATACTTCACATGACATACAATAAGTAATCATACAATTTTAAAAATACAAATATAGAGAACTAATTGAATTCACAATTATCTAATTGCTTAAAAAAAGAGTACCATTCCATCGTTGAAGAGTACGTGTGGGTTGTTCAACGTTCTACATTTGCTTATGACTTCATACTATTGAATACTTAATGGACGAAACCTTAATCGATTCGTGTCTACGATTTAATATATTGCGTCTGATGTTATAGAATCCATAAAGAGTTTGCAACTATAATTCACAAATCAACAAAATTAATCCATTAAACACTAAATTAAATATGTATATAAGTATAATATAAGTATTGCACATCATACTTACACTAACTGGCACTTAAAAGCGTCGATTGGTGAATTTCCTCCAACCGTAGTTACTATTTTTTTCGATCAAGTGCGACGGAAAAGCGGTAATTCTTGTTCCTTGTTGTCTTGTTTGTATTATTTCTGATGAACAACTCACTGCCATTATGTTGAACTGCGTCGAGTGTAATTCAAATTATATAACAACAACAAATTTAGGTTTTATTGATCAACGTGCCAGAATTTTGATTGTTGGGAATGGAATGTAGATGATCACTCGCCGATAAACTAAAACGACAGGATAAGTCTGACTACAAATTATGGCGCCTATGTGTTTAGACTATGAATTGACATAATTGCCCTTTAACGCATAAAGGTTACTATGTAAATGGTTACGGTATTTTTTCAATACCTACGGGTATTTTTGTAACTAAAGTGATATTTTAAACTTAAAAAGACGAAGTTAAATAAAATTATTTATTAAATTTACAGAGACAAACTTAAATAAAATTATTGAAATAAGTAGGATTCGAACTTGTGACTTCGGGTAGGAAGTAAGACACGTTTGCGAGCTAAACTAAATTAACTTCCATTTCTTCTAATTGAAAAACCATAATATTATGTTCATTAATATTGTAGCCCATATGTCATCCATGGACACCATAAGCCACTACCATGTTGACCAATGACCCATATGTCATCCATGGATACCATAAGCCACTACCATAGTGTCCAGTGACCCATAAGTGATCCATATACACCATAATCCACTACCATGTTAACCAATGACCCATATGCCATCCATATGTCATCCATGGACACTATAAGCCACTACCATGTTGACCAATGGCCCATATGTCATCCATATACACCATAAGCCAATACCATGTTGACCAATGACCCATATGTCATCCATGGACACCATAAGTCACTACCATGTTGACCAATGGCCCATATGTCATCCATATACACCATAAGCAACTACCATGTTGACCAATGACCCATATGTCATCCATGGGTGACACCATGACACCATAGGTAACTACCATATATATTGACATGATCCGTACATCTTTTGTATATAAATTTTTTGTTTAAACATAAAAGCATAAAGATTAATAGTTTATTAATGTTTAATCATCGTTTATAATTTTAAATTAAAATTATACTATGAACACCTCGTTAGTGTATGTTCTTTCTTGATGTTAGGTAGATGTATATACCCTATCTATCAATCTGGAACTACTTTAATAAATTTGAATTACTAAATATTTAGCGGTAATTAGAACAGTTAGAATTTTTTATTAGCGGAGGTTCAAAATATTTTGCAATTCCTTTCCCTCCAACCTACACATGTTTAGGCTGCATTAGGGTAATTTTATTGTTTAGAAATAGGGTTTACGTTTTCTATAATCATCATCTCCGGCAGCTCATCGATCAAAATATTTGTTCATTATATGTTTGTGCACTGACTTTGGCGATATAGGTTGTCACTCATCTAAAATTAATTTTTATTTAATTTACAGTTATCGTGATGATCGTTTATTTTTCGTTGATCATCTTCATGTATATTATCATCTTAAATTACAAGTAAATTGGTTTTGATTGTATTCAATACTTTGCATGTGTATTAATGCCTTCATATATAATTTCTTTTTATTGTTTGTTTCTCTTTTCTCGTCAATAGTTTATCATATTTAATACATTGGTATTGACTACAATTTTTTGTTACTTTTTAAGCAAGAAAGATGTCGAACTCGAAAGCAAAAGGTGCATCCGGTGTAAAGCCAACTAAATTCATTGCACCGTAGGCTATGAAAACGCAACAGGATATCAATGCAAAATTCATAAACAAACAATTACAAGATGAAGAAATCGACATCCCAATACCAACAACCACATCCAAAGCACCTATAACATCTACCAATATAACCCCTAAACCTATATCATTAACATCATCGATGACTACCACTTCCTCGGCATCACTTACAACATCCACACCGTCCTTAGAAAATACATCTAAAACTTCAGAAACTCGAACAATACAATCCTCAACACTTACATCAATAACCAAAACTTCAGCACCTACATCATCTAAACCACCATCAACACCGACACCCACTACCACAACCTCAAAACCTGCATCTACACTACCATCCTCCACAACTACAGTAACTACCACACCCTCCTTAAGTAAAGGAACTACCACAACCTCAACATATACATCTATCCTAACACCTACCCCATAATATACCCCATCAACAACACCTATCCCAAAATCTACCACATTACCAACATAACCAACCATGAATGGATCTGTAGTGGAAAGTGTAGAATGTGAAAAAAAATTCCTCGAAAGATTGTGGACTAGATGGACGTTTAAATGTTCATGTTTGGAAAAAAAACGTGAGTTACCAATCAAATCTTAATGACAACTTTTTCTATTGGTTTACAAGTGCATATCAATTCATAACTTAACACATCACATGATTAATTACTTGCAGGCTAATGCCACCAGGCCCTTGTGCACACTTTATTAGTCGGTCAATTTTTCAAAGAGTAGATCCATAAGGGTACACTTAGTGGAAATAAGCAAAGACATGCGCGAATTATATTGGGAGGAGCTTCAGGTAATTAACTATATGTCATAAATTGTTGTTTGGTTAACATTTACACTTAAACTTATGTTCATATTGTTAATGTGTAGAAAAAATGTTGTTGGGATGAAACAATCGACTCGCTGGTGAGGCAAGCTTGGGCAAGAAAAATGGCACAAAGTTATGGTCAATATCTCTTAAACATGCGGAGCCCAAAAAGAAGCAAACATGGCTTTAAACCTACTCATATTCCACCCGGAAGTTTGGAACTCCTGGAATTTAAAATGGAATATAGAATAATACAAGATAAAATATGAGCAGAACAAGAAAAATAGGTGTAATGGTGTGGCTGATGGAGTAGCAAAACCAACACATAACGCTGGATCCGCAAGTCATTTGAAGATATCTTCTGATTTGGTAATTTTTTTAATGGTACATCGTATCAATGTTTATATATATTTATTTGTATATTTGGCATTTTATATGGTATTTATGTAGAAGAGGAAATTAGGACATGATCCACCCCATAGTGAATTGTTCCTGTATACACACACGAAGAATCACGATGGAGTCACTTTTACAAATGAAAAAGATAGACAGATTCATTTAATATTCACTTCAGTGTTAAACTTTTATATTGTACCTACTCCATAATATCATTCGTAAATTTGATATATTTTAACTTATATAGTTTTATTTTGTAGGCGGCCTATACAGAAAAACAGGAAGAGTTGGAAGCTAAAGGTGTTGAATTTTAGGAGGATAAGCAATTTTATGTTGTTGTTGGTGGTCATGATAAAAAAAGAAGACTTTATGGATTAGTCTCTTTTGCAAAGGCGGTTCCCAATACCGTAAAACGGATGTATCTTACATTCCGGAAAAAATGATGAAATAGAAGAAATAAGGGAGCTTGTTGATAAACAAAAACAACAAAACGAAGAGCTTAAAGAAATGATGAACGTCCAACAAGAGGAAAACAAAGCAAGGGTCAGGCATCTTGAAAAACAACTTCAAACTTCATTGGATCTTATTAATGTCTTTACAAAACAACAATAGTAGTAGGTTGATATATGTTTATTGCAGATTATGTATTTTAGAGTAGCAACTTTCTTTTTTCCATGTAATAAATAATTATTGTATTATTTTATGATATAATGGTTTTGAATTTTTTTTTATGTTTTTTTTGTTTTTCATTTATTACTACAAAATAATTTGGATATAATTTATAAATCAATTATCCATCGGTCCATATGGAATCTGGTATATAATATACACCACTAAAATTGCTAGGGATTCATGACCACGGAATTTGCTAGGAAGTCTTCAAACGGAATTTACTAGGGAATCATGACCACAGAATTTGCTAGGAAATCATCAAACGGAATTTGCTAGGGATTCAGCATGACAGAATTTGTTACGAAATCACCACCACAAAATTTACTAGGGAATGACCACCATGAAATTTACTAGGGAATGACCACCACAAAATTTACTAGGGAATCACCACCACGGAATTTGCTAAGGATTCATCACCACAAAATTTTCTATGGAATCACAACCACGGAATTTGCTACGGAATCACCACCACGAAATTTGCTAGGGAATCACCACCACATAATTTGTGATAGAATAACTACCACAGATTGTGCGATGGAATCCTACTACGAAATACACGACGGAATACTACCTACCACAGATTTCATTCCCTTGTCACATTTGTGACGAAATTATATTTTATGTTGCAAACCGTCGCCACGACGTTTTTAGGGATGGAAATAGTCGTTGCAAATTTCATCGCTATTCGTCTTTTGCAATGGAATTTTAGCTTTTCGCAACGGATTCTTTCCGTAGCAAAAACACTTTTTTCTTGTAGTGAGAATTAATTATAACCATAGAGGTTCCTGTCAAAGACAAAGTAATTCCAATTATCAATAATCAATCAAGGAACTATGAAGTATCTAATGAATCAGATGATGATGTTGAAGATGTAGAAACCGATGAAGTTCCCGAAGTTCCCATAAATCCTATTGCTTTAGTCTAAGGGGAACCATCAACTTTGCATGTGGAACCTTCACCTTCAGCAGAGCAATCTAATTAAGATCAATCCACAAGATGTTCTCAGATTGAGGCAGAACAAGTTCAAGATGTTGAAAGAGTATCTTCTCCCAAAATTCAAAATATTCCATCCAATGTAGCTGTTGAGCATCATTTATCACTCCTACACATCTGGACAAGAGATCATCTAGCCGGTCAAATTACAGGAATTCCTTATGTAGGTATACACACTTGATCTTCTGATGCTTTATCTAAACATTATCATTATGCAGCTTTCATGTCATCTACGAAGCCTAGAACTATTAAAGATGAACTTCTGGATCATGATTGTATCATTGCAATGTAAGAAGAGGTTGTCGACTTTGAAAGAAACAAAGTGTAGAAATTAGTCCCCAAACCAAAGGGACATACCGTAGTTGGAACACATTGGATATTTCACAACAAATTGGATGACTCTAGTGTGGCAATCAAAAACAAAGTCCGAGTTGTAGCTAAAGGTTACAGCCAATTGGAAAGAATTGACTATAATGAAATATACGTTCCAGTTGCAAGGTTAGAGGCCATGCACATCTTCCTAGGGTATGCGGTGCACAAGAATGTCAAAGTAAATCAAATGGATGTAAAAAGTGACTTCCTCAATGGAAAATTGAAAGAAGTGGTATACTTACAATAACCTCAAAGTTTTGAGAATCTTTATCTTCCTCATCACTGTTACAAATTAGAGAAACTTGTGTATGGCTTGAAGTAGGCACCAAGAGCTTGGTATACTCTCTCGTTGTTTCTTATCGAGTCTGAATACAAGTATGGGGCCATTTATCATACCCTATTACTTCGTTCAAATGAAAAGCATCTAATGCTTGTACAAATCTATGTTTATGACATAATTTTTGGTTCAGTTGATCAACTATGGTAAACGAATTCGCCAAGCTCATGACCAGTAAGTTTCAAATGAGCATAAACAAAGAAATTAACTTCTTTCTTGGTCTTCAAATCAAGCAAGTCCCACAAGGAATCTTCTTTCATCAAGAAAAGTATACGACAAAATAGTTAAAGAAATACTCCATGGATAAGTGCTCCTCGGCAAAGGTTCCAATGGCCATTGGATATAAAATCACCACAAATCCTACTAGAGAGTTACTTGATCAAAAGGTGTACCATGGAATGATTGGTTCTCTACTATATTTCATTGTACTTAAACCGAATATCATCTTCACAACGGGTTTGTGTCCTAGATATGAAGCTGATCCCAAGGTTACACATCTGAATGCACTCAAACATATTTTCAAATACATCAAAGGTAGAGCTGGTAAAAATTTACCCAACCCTCTAACACAACCCAAAATTAGCGCGTTGGGTTGAGATTTTTTACCCATTTAACTTAAATTAGTCAATCTGTCTAACTTATTTAATTAAATAGGTTGGGTTGAGTAAAAATTATCAACTAGTTTTTAACTCGTCCACCCATTTAACTTTAATATATATATATATATATATATATATATATATATATATATATATAATTTAATAATTATTTGAAATTTATCATGTATTAATCAAACAATTAATTTGTAAATTACAAATTTGCATTATTATTATCTATGTTTAATAAAATTCAATCCTAATTTCCATCGTTTTTTTAGCGCCGATAATAATGGTCACCTCCAAAATCACTGTGAAACTAAACATTTTTAATGTTATTTGAACAATTTATTTGTATTTATGAATTAGGATTGTGCTTTTGTCATAATTATGAAGTTTTTTTAACGTTTTATAATTTAAGTGGTACAATATTTAATTATATAATGTATTTAATTAATTTTAAATGGCTCAACCCAAGTTTAACCCATTTATTTAATAGGTTAGGTCGGGAACTATATAAACATGTCAACCTAGTGACAACCAATTTATCTAAAAGGTTGGGTTGGGTTGAAATATCAACCCAATTACTAAATGGGTTGAACCCGAACGCAACTCAGGTCGACCCATTGCCACCTCCAATCAAAGGTACTAAAGCTTTAGGTCTTTGGTACCCAGAAGGAAACGACTTTAGTCTGCAAGCCTTTACATAGTCAAACCATACATGTTATCAATCAAACTGCAAGAGCACTTCCAAAGGATGGCAATTCCTTGGTGGAAGATTGGTGAGTTGGTCTTCAAGAAAAAATATAGTGTCTCACTCTCCACCATAGAGGCAAAATACGTTGCCGCAACAAGCTGTTGTTCTCAAGTCCTCTGGATGAAAACTCAACTCATGGATTATGGCTATAGAATGTTACAAATACCTATTTACTATGACTCGGAGAGTGTAATTTCCATTTATCACAATCCAATTCAGCACTAAAAAATGAAGCACATTGAACTACAATATAACTTTCTCAAAGATCACATCGTGAAAGGTAACATCAAACTTATTTTTATTCCATCCGATGAAGAAATAGCAGATGTTTTCACAAAAGCACTTGATTCAACCAAACTTAATTGATTCTTAGAAATGTTAGGAATGATGAATCCTGATCTTGAGTTTTTATTGAAAGGATAAATTGTGAAGACTTCAAGTCTTCACATCTAACAAATAGATATTCTTCACTCATCTTGTCATATGATCTTTGAAGAACATATATTTATGGATGGTGTAAAATTTATTTCTTTTTATGTTTACTTGGTGAGCATAGATTTCATAAACGTCTCCTTGTTATCCTCTTGTTACTGAAGATTATTTATGATTTATGTACACTCAATGTCAATTTATTGTTTTTATGTCTAACCTCGTGATCAAGTCACTTTGTAGTCCTCAAGATTCCACAGTCTCAATCATTCGTCATACTGCAGTTCTTTCTTGAAGAACATGAATTCTGGTTTTCTTATTTGGAAATAAATAAAGTGTTTCAAAGGTGTGCCATTTAATGAATTGGAAAACCTTTCGAATGTTTCTATTCCTTTCATTAAATTTGTTTGCAACTTTAAAGAGTATCTTTTCAAAAGATGTACCTTTTTTTATTAATAGAGTAAATTACACAAACAGTCCCTATAGTTTGAGGTAATTTGCACGTTTAGTACCTAACTTAATTTTTTTTAACTCGGATAGCTTTTACTATTCGTTTTTGTTACGCATTTGGTCCCTATTGTTTGTTTTTCTTACGCGCTTGGTCCCTGCCTTACTTAAAAAGACTATTATTTAAATAGAGAAAAACGGTGGGGTAGGTAAGGTAAGGTGAGGGAGGTGGGGTTGAGGTTGTGTTTATTTAAAGAAATTAACAAATCAAGGGCAAAGTAGTATTTTTAGGTAAGACACAGACCAATCATGTAAATTACCCTAAACCATAGGGACTATTCATGTAATTTACTCTTATTAATAATAAAGTGAAGATTTGTATTCCAATAAAAATTCTTATTAAAAATTATTGAGAGGTGACTGATCAAAAAAATCAACCAATAGACGAAAAGTGATCACTTAACCGATGATTTCTGACAGTTATTTCAATCATCACCCCCACGTTTACCCACGTAATCAACGTTTTCTTTAATGTTCCCCTTAACTACATTTAATGCTCATTAATTTCGAAAAAGTCTCTTCGATTAAAATAAACCAAACGGTAGAAACCTTTAGTTTTTGCAACTGTTAAAATTTTTCTCGTTTGGATTCCATTTCACATCCGGAGTTATCAACCCCCCCCCCCCCTCATTTATCCCCAAGAAAACTTTACGCTTTCTGAACCCTAGACGATCTTCTTCTTCCTCATCTTGTTAAAACTATTTTTACAATTTCTTCAAAACCTTTATACAAATCAAACATTGTGAAATCCAGTGTCTCAAAGATACAATCCAACCCAACTGGTTCAACCTCAACCGGTAAAAACACAAGTCCTTCAATCGCAACAATCAACTTGTCTCAACTAGAAATTTTTATGCCTTGTAACTACAACACTTAAGCCAAATTATGAATCAAAGACATGAGAGCATGTATGATGCATACTCTATAACAACAGAATTTCAGTCAAACACCTCATACAAGCATTTCAATGTAGTCATTAAGCAATTGGAAACCCTAGAAGTTCTTGTTTAAGTCCATTATGGACTAGGACTTCCTTATTTGGCCCAATGGACCAGTAAGCTTCCAATTCGACTACCCTGGGCTTAGAACTCTTAAATCGGCTCTAATTGGACCCACTTTCATTCATTTTAACATTTTTGGCCATATTGGGCCTAGAATGAAATAAAACACCTTAATGGACCTCATTGGACCATAATTAACCTACTCTAACCTAATAAAGCATAAAAATCACATTTCTATTTTTATAGGCCCAAAAATCATTCAACCTAACGATAACTTGGGCTTAAGGGCAAAAAGCCCAAAAACCTCCTCTCACCCTCCCCATTCTCGGCCCAAGCCCAAGAGAAAGAGGAGTTGACTTTGTGAGTGACACCTCACCATTATTCATGGGACATCCATGCATGGGAACTCAAACATCCATGCACTCACATACTTCCAAGCTTAGCCACTCTTTTCTCCTTCTCTCTCTCTCTCTTGCTCTCGGCTGATTTCAAGCAAACACACACACACATTTCACTCATTTTCTCTCAAGAAAACTCCCTCATATCTCCTCCATATTTTTGAGATCTAAGGAGCTTTCAAGAAGATATCTCCACAAATTCTTCATCTAAGGTAAGATCAAGTTTGGATCTATGATCTGGGTTCTTTTTTTTTTTTTTATCAAAAATCTCCTTCTAATCCATGTAAAAATCATTATCACTCTCTTAGAAACCCTCTAAGTTCGAGATCTCCAAGGAAGGTTGCTAAGGCCGAATTTTCTTCTCATTTTCTTCCAAAAACCGAAACCACACCCAAAGGTGAGCTTCATACCCCCTCTTTTTCGTTTTTTATAAGTTTTGTGGGGGAGAATACAAGCAAAGGTGTAGATCTATGAGTATATGTATGCCTTGTATGATTTTTATGCTTATATGTATGATCTTATGTGATTGTGATGTTTATACTAGCCAAAAAGAACCTAAAAATAGAGATCTACAATATAATGAATGAAATAAGTATAACTTATACCATTTCACACTAATCAAGTCGAGAAAAATAACCAAGTTGGTTAATATGAACATTTTTGGACTTAAAACCCATTTTTGGGCTCAAAATGCTAAAAATACAAAACTAAAGGGCCCAAAACGACATTATATGAATTCTGAAGGTTGAGATGAGTCTAAACAGTTTCTAATGTGTATTTTCTGAACATCAACACTTTTGAGGTGTTAAAAATATGAATTTTAAACATAATGGGCCAAAATGGGCTTTTCGGCCCAATAAAGCCCCAAATTGCGAAATTTTTGATTTGGAGGGGCTGAAACTGCACATTTCTATAAAACAGGGGATTTCTAGTGTACCAAGTCCATTTCAAGGGTCAAAAATGCTTTTCAAATTAAAAAGGGACCACAGATGCAAAAAATTTCCTTTTTGGGCCAAAATTGTAAAAGTTGCGAATATAGAGGTTTCAACCGAGAAAATATCATTTTTGAAGGACTTAAGCTGTTTATCAAGTAAATTTTTGCTAAAAATGTCTTTCCAACAAGTTTTGATACTAAAGTGTCAAGAAAAATTGTTTAAGGACTAAAATGGAAATTCTTTTATACACAAAGGGTTAAAAGTGTAAATTTTATCCAAGAAAGGGCTTAAAAAGATAAACTCTAATTCTTAAAACAACAAATCCCTTAAGATAAAAAAATACTAGTACTACGTCTACTGGCGAAACGTAATAATAAATACACTTTCAACACCAATATCGTTACTAAACGAATTGATTCGGTCTCGAATCAATAATGAATAAAAAATCAATAAACAATGATACTTCAATACACACACGGGAATTTGCGAGAAGTCAATACACCATTTTTGGGCTCAAAAGTTTCAAATCGTGCTTGTTGGGCCTAGCTAGCCCAGTGACATGATCTTTAGGCCCGAAGGGAACGCGCTTACATGTTATTGGGCCTTATATGACCTAGTTTCGTGTAAAAGGACTTTCAATAGCTTTATTGTGCTGTTGGCCCCCAAGGGTCCTTTGGTACTGCTAGCAAAGTCAAGAAGTCAGATGCGAGTCGGGCCAAGGGCCTTTCGCATTCACGATAGCCTTGAACGACTCATGGAAATAACGGGGGCTTCGTACCTTCTTTTCTCGTCGGTTGTGGGGCTATGAGAAGTCAGGGTGGTTGGATTTAGTGAGTAGTACGGACGACGCCTAAGGGATCGTTTATAGTTGTAAACTAGTCATTTTCATTAATGCATGATTATAACGACTCACAACCCATAATTAATCCAATGTCACCTGGAATTATCGAATACAACGTCGTATCGGAATAATACTAACTCAGCTACGTAATTTAATGTATTGGGAAAACATCGGGTTTTCTTGGGAAATTCCACGCTCTTAACTACGTGATATATACAAAGTTTAACAGTTATTCACATTCATAATAATCAACAAGCATACTTACGGATCTTCACACTTTTTCCTATATACAACATTTCTTTTTAGAAAATATCGGATTTTCTGTGGTTTTCAAAATTATACAAATCATTTCTTTTCAAACCTTACTTATGAACTCACCAACATTTCATATGTTGACATTTTTCCAAAATACTTGTATTCTCAGGTAACAGGTAAATTCGAAGGAAAAATGTACCCAGTGATGTCATGTTGTTTGTTTAATTAGTATCGAACAATTTACGTTTTGGAAATGTAATGTTTTGAAACAATGTAGTAAATGTAAACAATACCGGTTGTAATATTTCAATGCATGGTGATGAATGATGTTATGTTTCATGTATATTCATTGTGATGGTATTCAATTGAGTCACAATTCCCTCGGATGTTTCCGCCGTCTGGTTCAGGGGTGTGACAGGTTGGTATCAGAGCTCTGTTTATAGTGAACTAGCATATCTAGCCACACATTGATATGCAACTATAAACCAAAAGAGGGACTAACACAACTCTGAACAAAACAAGTGAAACATAACAATAAAACACCCTTGCTTGTATTAGGAATGAGAACCTAACACCGAATCAAACAAGATAATACTAGTATCTCGGTTAATCCAGGACTGTTCTTAATTGTATCAAGGAACAGATGTAGCATGATCAACTACATTCTTACCAAGGTATCACTACCACACGTCCTGAGGAGATCGTGATAGCTAGAGAACCTAAAAACATACCCCTTTATCACCAAAAAGAGAAGGTTTGTTTAGTCTATACCATAGTTGTAGAGTTGTAGGAGTAACGATAGTTTATACCTTCCCCCAGTCTTCATGGAGGGAGAGCAGCAGGGTATCCAGTTTCATCAAGTCCGAGTGGCTCATGGAATGCTTGAAGATGAACCAGAAGGGAATCAAGAGGAAGGGGCGTCAAGGCCCCGAGACATCTAAGAAGCAGCAGACAGTGGCAGTTAATGCTACCACCGCACAAATTCCGGCCACACCACATGCTCTAGCCTCAGCTGCTTCGAATGCTCCTAGACCTTATTCCGGTAATCTTCCCAAGTGCAACAAGTGCGGTTTCCATCATAATGGAGAGTGCAAGGAGCTGCAGTGCACAAGTTGCAATCGGAAGGGGCACACGCAAGGTATTGCAGGACTTACCCTCGTCAGAATCAACAACAGGGAAACAGCAACAACAACAACAACCGCAACAGCAACAACATCAACACCGGCGACAACAATGCAGAGCCTAGCCACACCTGCTATGGGTGTGGTAGGACTGGGCATTTCCGCCGAGATTGCCCTAACAACAACAATCCCGGAAATGGAGGAGCAGGAAGGGTGCTGACTATGGGTCAGGGGGAGGCGATTCAGGATCCCGCTGTTGTTAACGGTACGTTTCCCCTAAACCACACTTATTCATGCATCCTATTTGACACCAGAGCCGAGCGAAGTTTTGTGAGCAATAAGTTTAAACATTTATTAAAACAACAACCCCAAAAGCTCAAATAAACTTTTACGGTGGAAATGGCCAATGGGAAAACCGAATCCACTGGGGAAATCTACACCGGATGTACCCTAACCTTAAATCAACACGTCTTTCGAATAGACTTAATGCCTGTTTCCATTAGGAGTTTCGATGTGATTATTGGCATGGACTGGTTAAGCCCCCACCATGCTGAAATTATGTGTCACGAGAAGGCCGTTCGCCTTCACTTCTCCAATCACAAAACACTAGTTATTTACGTAGACAAACCTAGCACGAACCTTCGCCTCATCTCGTGCATCCAGGCACAGAAGCATCTACGAAAGAACAATTTGACGTTTCTGGCTCACATAGTGGATAAAACCAAGGAAGAGGTTAACATTCAAGACATTCTCGTAGCACGTGAATTCCCAGACATATTTCCTGAAGATCTTCCTGGAGTACCCCCAGAGTGACAAGTTGAGTTCCGAATCGACCTCGTTCCAGGAGCAACCCCTCTCGCTAAATCACCCTACCGGCTAGCCCCTGCTGAAATGCAGGAATTGTCCAATCAACTCAGCAAACTCCTGGGCAAGGGATTCATCAGACCCAGCTACTCGCCATGGGGAGCTCCGGTCCTCTTTGTCAAAAAGAAGGACAGATCTTTTAGAATGTGCATCGATTACAGAGAGTTAAATAAACTCACTGTCAAAAATCGCTATCCACTCCCACGAATCGACGATCTATTTGACCAGCTCCAAGGAGCTAGTTACTTCTCTAAGATAGATCTATGGTCTGGATACCATCAACTCAATGTCTGGGAAGAGGATATTCCTTAAACCGCTTTCCGAACTCGTTACAGACATTATGAATTTGTCGTAATGTCCTTCGGTCTAACAAATGCCCCTGCCGCATTTATGGATCTGATGAACCAAATCTGTCGACCATTCCTCAACAACTTTGTCATCGTCTTCATAGACGACATTCTCGTTTATTCCCGAAGCGAGGAAGAGCATGGCCAAGATCTCTGACAAATCCTAGAAACCCTGCGAACGGAAAAGCTATACGCAAAACTCTCCAAGTGTGAGTTCTGGCTCCGTAGCGTGAACTTCCTAGGTCATGTTGTTAGCCAAGATGGAATTCATGTGGATCCCTCTAAGGTCAAAGCCGTTGAAGGATGGGCCGTTTCGACAACACCCACAAAAATTCGTCAATTCTTAGGCCTGGCGGGCTACTATAGGAGGTTCATTCAAAACTTCTCTAAGATCGCCAAGCCACTTACCTCACTTACACAAAAGGGCGTCCATTCAAATGGATGGACAAACAAGAAGTTGCATTCCGAACCCTGAAGCAGATGCTCTGCAGCGCCCCGGTACTATCTCTACCAGAGGGAACGGAAGATTTCGTGGTCTACTGTGACGCGTCAAATCAGGTTTTAGGTTGCGTTCTCATGCAGCGTGGAAGGGTGATAGCTTACGCATCCCGCCAACTAAAGACACACAATGTGAATTATAGAACCCATGATCTGGAATTAGGAGCGGTGGTCTTTGCTGTGAAAATTTGGAGGCATTACCTTTATGGTACGAAGTGCACCATCTTCACGGACCAGAAAAGTCTCCAGCATATCTTGAATCAGAAAGAGCTGAATATGAGGCAACGAAGATGGGTTGAATTATTAAACGATTACGAGTGTGAAATCAAGTACCACCCGGGCAAGGCCAACGTGGTAGATGATGCATTGAGTCGGAAGGAGTACTCTAATCGTCGTGCAAAAACCCTCTCAATAACCATCCAATCTCACCTAAACACTCAGATCGGGGTAGTACAGTCAGAGGCCATGAAAAGGGAAAAAGAGCAAGCGAAGCATTACGCGGGATGGAGAAGAATCTAGAGGTAAAGGAGAACGGAGTATACTATTTCATGAACCGTATTTGGGTCCCTAAACTCAGAGGATTTAGGGAGGTAGTCATGGATGAAGCTCACAAGACGCGATACTCTATCCATCCTGGTTCGGACAAGATGTATTTGGATATTAAACAACACTATTGGTGGCCTAACATGAAGGCAGAAATTGCCACCTATGTCAGTAAATGCCTTACTTGTGCCAAAGTAAAGGTGGAGTACCAGAAGCCCTCGGGGTTACTACAGCAACCGGTAATTCCCGAGTGGAAATGGGAAGGGATTTCTATGGATTTTGTGACCAAACTACCTAAGACGTCAAATGGACTAGACACCATATGGGTAATAGTCGACCGACTGACGAAATCCGCTCATTTCCTACCAATAAAGGAATCCTACAAGATTGAGAGACTGACGCGTTTATACATTCGAGAAATCGTGAGACTTCATGGAATACCTGTGTCTATCATCTCAGATAGAGACAGTAGATTCACTTCACGTTTTTGGCAATCACTTCAGAAAGCACTTGGAACCCATCTCGACATGAGCACCGCTTACACCCACAAACGGACGGTCAAAGTGAACGAACCATTCAGACGCTCGAAGACATGCTTCGCGCATGTGTGATAGACTTTGGGAAGTCTTGGGACATCCACTTACCCTTAGTTGAATTCTCTTATAACAACAGTTACCATTCGAGCATCAATGTCGCTCCTTTCGAAGCACTATATGGACGTAAGTGTAGATCACCGTTGTGTTGGGCTGAGGTGGGCGACACCCAGCTAGCAAAGGCACTAGCATCGTACAAGGCACTAACGGGACCGGAGATCATTCGTGAAACCACGGAAAAGATAGTTCAAATTAGAGCTCGATTACAAGCATCACGCGACCGACAGAAGAGCTACGCCGATAAACGACGAAAGCCCTTAGAGTTTCAGGTCGGGGATCAAGTGTTGTTAAAAGTCTCACCTTGGAAAGGAGTCATTCGTTTCAGAAAACGGGGAAAACTGAACCCACGATACATTGGACCTTTTGAGATCGTTGCCCGAATAGGTTCAGTGGCGTACAAACTGCAGCTACCCGCGGAGCTAAACAGTGTACACCCCGTGTTCCATGTCTCCAATCTAAAGAAGTGCCTATCAGATGAAACACTCGTCATTCCCCTTGACGAGATTGAAATCAACGAGAATCTTCTGTTCGTTGAAGAACCAGTCGAAATCATGGACAGGGAGGTGAAGCGTACTAAGCAAAGTCGCATCCCGATCGTGAAAGTACGGTCGAACGCGAAGCGTGGGCCAGAATTCACGTGGGAACGCGAAGACCAAATGAAGCAAAAGTACCCTCATCTATTCTAGCATTCTCCAATCTAGCTTTCAAACAGAATTTCGGGACGAAATTCCCTCTAACAGGGGGATGATGTCACAACTATAAAATTTTGTGCCTTGTAACTACAACACTTAAGCCAGATTATGAATCAAAGACATGAGAGCATGTATGATGCATACTCTATAACAACAGAATTTCAATCAAACACCTCATACAAGCATTTCAATGTAGTCATTAAGCAATTGGAAACCCTAGAAGTTCTTGTTTAAGTCCATTATGGACTAGGACTTCCTTATTGGGCCCAATGGACCAGTAAGCTTCCAATTCGACTACCTTAGGCTTAGAACTCTTAAATGGGCTCTAATTGGACCCACTTTCATTCATTTTAACATTTTGGGCCATATTGGGCCTAAAATGAAATAAAACACCTTAATGGACCTCATTGGACCATAATTAACCTAATCTAACCTAATAAAGCATAAAAATCACATTTCTATTTTTATAGGGCCAAAAATCATTCAACCTAACGATAACATGGGCTTAAGGGCAAAAAGCCCAAAAACCTCCTCTCACCCTCCCCATTCTCGGCCCAAGCCCAAGAGAAAGAGGAGTTGACTTTGTGAGTGACACCTCACCATTATTCATGGGACATCCATGCATGAGAACTCAAACATCCATGCACTGACATACTTCCAAGCTTAGCCACTCTTTTCTCCTTCTCTCTCTCTCTCTTGCTCTCGGCCGATTTCAAGCACACACACACACATACACACATTTTACTCATTTTTCTCTCAAGAAAACTCCCTCATATCTCCTCCATATTTTTGAGATCTAAGGAGCTTTCAAGAAGATATCTCCATAAATTCTTCATCTAAGGTAAGATCAAGTTTGGATCTATTATCTAGGTTCTTTGTTTTATCAAAAATCTCCTTCTAATCCATGTAAAAATCATTATCACTCTCTTAGAAACCCTCGAAGTTTGAGATCTCAAAGGAAGATTGCTAAGGCCGAATTTTCTTCTCATTTTCTTCCAAAAACCGAAACCACACCCAAAGGTGAGCTTCATACCCCCTCTTTTTCGGTTTTTATAAGTTTTGTGGGGGAGAATACAAGCAAAGGTGTAGATCTATGAGTATATGTATGCCTTGTATGATTTTTATGCTTATATGTATGATCTTATGTGATTGTGATGTTTATACTAGCCAAAAAGAACCTAAAAATCGAGATCTACAATATGATGAATGAAATAAGTATAACTTATACCATTTCACACTAATCAAGTCTAGAAAAATAACCAACTTGGTTAATATGAACATTTTTGGACTTAAAACCCATTTTTGGGCTCAAAATGCTAAAAATACAAAACTAAAGGGCCCAAAACGACAATATATGAATTATGAAGGTTGAGAAGAGTCTAAACAGTTTCTAATGTGTATTTTCTGAATATCAACACTTTTGAGGGGTTAAAAATATGAATTTTAAACATAACGGGCCAAAATGGGCTTTTCGTCCCAATAAAGCCCCAAATTGCGAAATTTTTGATTTGGAGGGGCTGAAACTGCACATTTCTGTAAAACAGGGGATTTCTAGTGTACCAAGTCCATTTCAAGGGTCAAAAATGCTTTTCAAATTAAAAAGGGACCAAAGATGCAAAAATTTTCCTTTTTGGGCCAAAATTGTAAAAGTTGCAAAAATGGAGGTTTCAACCGAGAAAATTTCATTTTTGAAGGACTTAAGCTGTTTATCAAGTAAATTTGTGCTAAAAATGTCTTTCCAACAAGTTTTGATACTAAAGTGTCAAGAAAAATAGTTTAAGGACTAAAATGGAAATTCTTTTATACACAAAGGGTTAAAAGTGTAAATTTTATCCAAGAAAGGGCTTAAAAAGATAAACTCTAATTCTTAAAACAACAAATCCCTTAAGATAAAAATACTAATACTACGTCTACCGGCGAAACGTAATAATAAATACACTTTCAACACCAATATCGTTACTAAACGAATTGATTCGGTCTCGAATCAATAACGAATCAAAAATCAATAAACAATGATACTTCAATACACACGCGGGAATTTGCGAAAAGTCAATACACCATCTTTGGGCTCAAAAGTTTCAAATCGTGCTTGTTGGGCCTAGCTAGTCCAGTGACATGATCTTTATGCCCGAAGGGAACGCGCTTACATGTTATTGGGCCTTATAGGACCTAGTTTCGTGTAAAAGGACTTTTAATAGCTTTATTGTGCTGTTGGGCCCCAAGGGTCCTTTGGTAGTGCTAGAAAAGTCAAGAAGTCAAATGCGAGTCGGGCCAAGGGCCTTTCTCATTCACGATTGCCTTGAACGACTCATGGAAATAACGGGGGCTTCGTACACTCTTTTCTCCTCGGTTGTGGGGCTATGAGAAGTCAGGGTGGTTGGATTTAGTGAGTAGTACGGACGACGCCTAAGGGATCGTTTGTATAGTTGTAAACTAGTCATTTTCATTAATGCATGATTATAACGACTCACAACCCGTAATTAATCCAATGTCACCTAGAATTATCGAATACAACGTCGTATCGAAATAATACTAACTCAGCTACGTAATTTAATGTATTGGGAAAACATCGGGTTTTCCTGGGAAATTCAACGCTCTTAACTACGTGATATATACAAAGTTTAACAGTTATTCACATTCATAATAATCAACAAGCATACTTACGGATGTTCACACTTTTTCCTATATACAACATTTCTTTTTAGAAAATATCGGATTTTCTGTGGTTTTCAAAATTATACAAATCATTTCTTTTCAAACCTTACTTATGAACTAACCAACATTTCATATGTTGACATTTTTCCAAAATACTTGTATTCTCAGGTAACAGGTAAATTCGAAGGAAAAATGTACCCAGTGATGTCATGTTGTTTGTTTAATTAGTATCGAACAATTTACATTTTGGAAATGTAATGTTTTGAAACAATGTACTAAATGTAAACAATACCGGTTGTAATATTTCAATGCATGGTGATGAATGATGTTATGTTTTATGTATATTCATTGTGATGGTATTCAATTGAGTCACAATAGCCCTCGGACGTTTCCGCCGTCTGGTTCGGGGGTGTGACACAACTATAGAGCAATCTTTAATGATCATGAGCTCTATGATGATGCAATTAAGTTGATGATTCGATTCTTGCCCAAACACCCATTGTTTGGACCTTTTGATGCATTCACAGAAGTTCTTCCTCAATCCGTGTTGTTCACTTTTGCTTTTTCTGCTTTCAGACCCTTAGAGAAACTTGATTAAGTTCATATCAAGCTTGAAAATGAATCCATGGCGGTCCTAACAAAACCTATTTTTTTTAAGAAATTAATCACAGATTCCCTCCTTCAACCACTTTCAAGAACCCTAGCAATTCTGACATCTTTAAATCACTTTACAAGATGGGTTATCACGCTAAACTCAAAGGAATTGCTGAATTACAAATAAGGAAAACTTCCAGCTGTATGACAACATGTCTGTCATTACGTAATTTGATGCTTATCTAGAAGAACTAGTTGAACACACAACATGCCGAAGCAACTATGAGATATCATTCAGAGCATCTTCACCAGAGAGGTTGTTGACTATGGAACCATCCATTGGGTTGATTTCATTCAATATGTTAGAAACGGATCACCAAAAGATAGATACACGAAGCTCACTTCTGCAAGGTTCTGGTCACTTGGCCTAGTGAATCTTTTCAAGGACGCCGACATTATCCTAGGAGACGAACTCAACAGCTTTTCATGATGAGATCTCAAGAGGTATTCTTTTCCTAAAGACCAATCTATCTTCGATCCTATTAGACAGTTGTGAATGCATATATTGACCTCACTTGGTCTTTTTAACTTTGTGTTCAATGATTATATCAAGGCTACAAATGATATAGCACCATATTGTTCTACCCCGCCTAGCCCCATACCGCAGACCTGAGGTCCACTCCCTGAACTCAAATTTAAAAGAGTCAATATTGTTTCCAGAAGAAAAGCTATAACATAGTCTACATCCAAAGGAGTCGGTGTCTCCAAGAAAAGGAAAATATTCACTGAAAAACCCAAAGTGACTGAAGACCCAATTCAAACCAAAGAGCCAGTGAAGCTCATTAAAGAAGAAGCTGAAGTGTATGAGGACTTGATCTGCAAAAAGAAGCTAAAACTCCATATCCTTCCTAGCCAAAAGCATCCCACATTAAATACTGGAGACTCTCAAAAGTCTCTAGTAGATATTTGATTTAACGTCGAATCACCCGTTAGAACCCCATCTATCCACTCCGCTACAAAAAGTGTAATGGATTTAGATCATAATCATGGAGACATAGCCCAATCAGGAATCCAACTCAATCCTAATGTCGACAAAACTCCTATGGTCTCCAGTAGAACGCACTTGCATGTTTTTACACTCGATGAGTTGCACTCCATATTTCTTTCATTAACACATACAATGTAAACACATCATGCACCACAGGGTCTTTCTTCAGAGACCTTAGCCAGAACAAGGTTGAAGCAAAACTTGGTTATAGACTAAGGACACCGAGGAAGCCTTGGAAATCCTTCATTCTCGACATTACTACCATGCGACATTGGCATGGTGAGCACAAATGTGCAAGGATCCATGAAACCAGGAGACACCCCGGTGGTGACTTAACCATTTTTTCATGTTGATGATAGCTAGGAAAACTACCAACCCTATTCAAAATCTATAAAGAAAATATTTTTAGCTTTCAAGAAGGCATTAGGAGCTAGAAAGGAAAGACAAACCATGCTTCAGCAGAAGAAGGAAGAAAAGCTCAGATACGTTGCGACATACTAGTCCGATTGGATCATTAATTTGAAGACCATCTATGATCTTCAAACTGCTCAAAAATGGATGGATTGGAAGAATCTTTGCAAAAGGGTCAGCAAGACATAAGAAACTTAGCCGGAGGATCAAAACCCATTCCTTCTCCAATCGATATCGGCGACTCCAACGATGGCAAAACCAAAGTTCAAATCTGCCAGGTACTAGGATTCAATTTTACGTTCACGGATGAAGAGGAAGTTCAGAAACAAGTTGAATTTGAAGACTTTGATATGTTTTTTGAAGATGAATAATCTAGTGGATCTCAGCACTCAACCTCCAAACCAAAATAGAAGAAGAAGAAAAAGGATGCAGTCTCAAGAAGAGAATTTTTCCATCTTCTAAACAAGCTCAATCAAATTCTTGTTGTTGTAACCTATCAACAAGGTCACACCCCCGAACCAGGACGCCGGAAATGTCCGGGAGCAGATGACGTCATTGTATAGCAACCAAACAATTGAATATTAATGAAACATAGCAACCAAACAATATACATTAAGAGATTCCAACATACATTGTTTACATATTGTATTTGCTCATCAATTACAAAAAGGTGACATAAAGTATGAAATTTCCAAAATGCAGCAAATACGATTCTTAGGTACCTGCTTACTGGTTCACTGAGAATACAATTCATTTTGAAAATCGTCAACATTGAATTTTGGTGAGTTCATAAGCATATTTGTATGAAAAGAATTCTAACATCCTCGTTTTTAATAGTTTGTATAACTCCATAAAATCTGATATTTTCTATAAAAATGGTTTGTATGTCTAGTTCCAATATTGTGAATATGTTCAATGCATATCCTTTGTATTCCTTTGTTTGTAATTGTAAAGAGTATGTTCCCAGAAAAAACAATATTTTCTATTGTATGAAAACTGTGGTCTTAAACCCTAGACCAATAGTGTAAAAAATCTTATACTGAGAGTAAAATATAGTTCTATATTTTATAAAACCAATGAAGTATAAGCTTCCCGTAAATCAAGATAATATTCTTAATCCTAAGTGAGTTATTATAACTATGCTTGATTTGACGGTTATGCCTGTAAGACGTTGTTTAGTCATCGAAGTAGGTAAGATGTTTATCGCCCTAGAATGGCCCGTCTAGCTGTAGCGAACAACTCAGGTGCGGGGGGTGTCAATCCTCGTATAGATCTATACACAACTATCTCGCTCTCCCTCCAGGAGACTTTGGTTATCATGCAGGACTTAGAATGTACACTAGATAGGTACGATGAAGACCGTTTCTCACTAGATCCTTAACGGATTTACTCAAACTTTGACTCCCATTATTGAATAATGAAAATGACATTCTAGTCTGAATTTATGACTGAAGTTTTATGACACGTGTTTTACAGCTTTTATGACATACAATTTATACCCATTCTTTAAAAGCGTTATGATAGACAGATTATGTTACGCAAATTTTTCTTTCACAAATTCTGTTTTGTATACCATTTTGGTTAAATTATTTTTAACACTTTTTATAAATAATCTTTAGTGAACACGTCTATTCGTAACATAGGTCGTGAAAATAGCATAATAGCTCCAGTTTTAAGCCATCAAAATAGTGACAACATAGTTACGACTATTTTACTAATAAAATCATTTTAGCAAAATATCAAGCTTAGTAGTTTACTTAACAAGCCATAACCGGTTTGAAATTTTTGTAACACAAAATATCGTATTTTTTTAATCTAATAAGTCACGATTTTTACAAAACACATATAATAACTTTGACATCTATATCTTCAAATATTTGTGTAAAGTATAAGAGTTGAAATTGCATTTGTCCAAGAGTTAAAAATGTTTGAGCATAACACTCATATTTTCGCCATTTTGAGTGTACAATCATGACTACAAAATTTATTATATCACAAAGATGTTATCAACATTTACTTCGTGATTTGAACACATGTTAAGAGCCTTTTAATTCAAGAACTTGTTCCGTTTTAAAGCCATAACTATTATGCATGCAATTATCCAAAGGGTAACCGAGACTTGACTTGTATTCTCCCCCCTAAAATTATAAAAAAAAACATGAAAAGATGGGGGTATGAAGCTCACCTTGGTATTTTTCGTGTGATTGGAAGAAGAAGAAAGAAGTTGTTAAGATTAGCCATGTGTAGCTTGAAGCGATTCTCGAAAAATGGGTGTTGTTCTAAGAATCATACACATGAAAATGGGTGTGTAAATGGAATGATCTCAACACAAGCATGTAATAAAACACTTTGAGTTTCACAAGGAACTTACCAAAATGCCTAGGACCGATTTTGTGGTGATGATACTCGAAATTTTGAGAGAAGGGATGAGAGGAATTTCTTGAGAGCAAAGTGAGTGAAATGAATTTATGAGGTGTGTGTATGTGTGTGTGTGTGTCTTCGGCCGCAAACATAAGAAGTGGGGGGAATGGGTTGACTTTGTGATTCTTGATGGGAAGTTTCCCTAGAAATTTGATGGTCAATAGCTTTGGTGTTTGTGGGAGAAAAATAAGGTGGCTAGCTTTTTTTGCATTGTTTTTTGTTTTACTCATCCGAACCGAAAACCATAGGGTTTTCGGCCATAAAAGCTCCTCAAGGGGTTTTTGGTTTTAGGGTGGCCGAAAACACCCTAAATCCATAAAGGCTTTGCGATTTTGATGTGTGTATGGGCCTTTGAGCTTGATTTAGCCTAACAAAAGGGTTTTCGGTCCATTTAAGGCCCAAAGAAAAGGGTTTTCGGCTTAGGGTATATTGGACCGAGAGTTCTTGGATCAAGGCCCACAATTGATGGGGTTTAGCTACTGAGTTAAGTTTGGGCTTGCACGAGGCTATTTAAACTTGATTCACAATGTACGCTTATAAGTGTGCAAATAGCACTGTAGTTTGAATTTCACTAATTTGATGTTGCAAGGTTACATAGAGGAAATTTTTGTACATGAATCACCAACTCAACCCTAAATTTGCTAGTTGTGACATCATCCCTCCGTTAGAGGGAATTTCGTCCTGAAATTCGTTCTAAAGTAGCCTTCAAGAACTAGGGAAAACATGGGGTACTTCTGCATCATTTGGTCTTCATGTTCCCAGGTGAACTCAGGTCCTTGCTTGGCACTCCATCGGACCTTTACAATGGGAATGCGGGTTTGATTTGTTCGTTTCACTTCTCTATCCATAACTTCAACTGGTTCCTCAATGAAATGGAGATTTTCATTCACCTCAATTTCATCGAGCGAGACAACGAGTGTCTCGTCAGATAAGCATTTCTTCAGGTTTAACACTTGAAAGACTGGGTGTACATTGTTGATTTCTGGTGGTAACTGTAGCTTGTAATCCACTGGACCAATCCTAGTAAGGATTTCAAATGGTCTGATGTATCTTGGGTTTAGTTTCTCACGCTTCCCAAGGCGTCTCATCCATTTCCAAGGAGAAACATTTAACAGTATGTGATCACCCACTTGAAATTCCAAAGGCTTTCGTCTTTTATCCGCATATCTCTTTTGTTTGTCCCTGGATGCTTTTAATCGTTCCCTAATCTGGACAATATTCTCAGTTGTTTCTCTGATGATTTCAGGACCGGTTAGAGTGTTGTTGGGTACTATTCCCTTTGCCAATTGTGTGTCTCCTACCTTCTTCCAACAGAGAGGTGATATGCATTCTCATCTATATAGGGCCTAGAAGGGGCGACCTTAATGATCGTGTGATAGCTATTGTTGTATGAGAAATCCACCAGCGGCAAGTGGGCGTCCCATGCCTTGCCGAAGTCTATCACATAGGCCCTCAGCATATCTTCCAATTTTTGGAGGGTCCTCTTACTCTGACCATCTGTTTGGGGATGGTAGGCAGTGCTCATATCGACCTGGTTTCCCGCTGATCTCTGAAGTAATTGCCAAAATAACAATGTAAGTCTGCTATCTCTATCAGAGATAATAGATTTTAGCACACCATGCAGTCTCACGACCTCCTTTATGTAGATGCGGGTCAACTTCTCCATCTTGTACGCTTCCTTTATTGGCAGGAAATGGGCGGATTTGGTCAACCGATCGACAATCACCCAGATGGCATCCAGCGTATCTGCCATCTTGGGCAATTTAGTTATAAAATCCATTGTTATTCGCTCTCATTTCTACTCGGGTATCTCTGGTTGTTATAGTAGACCTGAGGGCTTCTGATACTCTACCTGAACGTTGGCGCAAGTCAGACACTTGCTCATATAGGTAACAATTTCAACTTTCATATTTGGCCACCAATGATGTTGATTGAGATCCAAATACATTTTGTCAGAACCCGGATGGACGGAGTACCTTGTCGTGTGCGCTTCATTCATGACACGTCTCTGAACCCACCAAATTTTGGGGTCCAGATCCGGTCCGTGAGGTAGTAAGCTTCGTCCTCTTTGATTGTAAGATTCTTGTCCATCCCATGCAAGGCATCATTTGTGATGTTTTCCGGCTTCAAGGCTTCCAACTGAGCCTCTTTGATTTGCAAAGAAAAGTGGGAATGGATGGTCATTGTTAGTGTTCTGGCTCGGCGAACCGAATATTCTTTCCTGCTTAGGGCCTCAGCCACCACGTTGGCTTGACTAGATGGTAACGGATCTCATATTCATTATCATTCAATAGCTCAACCCATCGTCGCTGCCTCATGTTTAGTTCCTTCTGGTTTAGAATATGTTGGAGGCTTTTTTTTGATCCGTGAAGATGGTGCACTTTGTACTGTAGAGGTAGTGCCTCCAAATCTGCAGCGCAAACACGATTGCTCCAAAATCCAATTCATGTGAGGTATAAGTCACCTCAAGGGTCTTTAGTTGCCTTGACGCATAGACTACAACTTTTCCACACTGCATATGTACACAGCCTAATCCTTGATTGGATGCGTCACAATACACCACAATGTCTTCTTTCCCTTCTAGAAGAGACAAGACAGGGGCGTTGCATAAATCTTGTTTCAAAATTTGCAAAACATCCTCTTCTTTCTTCTCCCAGGTGAAGGGTACACCCTTCTGGGTTAAGGTTGTGAGTGGCTTAGTAATCTTGGAGAAATTATGTATGAACCTCTTAAAGTAACCTACGAGGCCTAAGAATTTTTTTATCTCCGTTGGGGTTCTTGGTGTTTCCTAACCTTCAATTGCTTTGATCTTAGATGGGTCTAGATGAATTCTCTCTTCACTAACCACATGGCCTAGAAAATCCGCCCTTTGAATCCAAAACTTGCATTTGGAGAACTACGCATACAACTTTTCTTCCCTCAATGTCTCCAGAATTTGCTGCAGTTGTTGACTATGTTCTTCTTTACTTCGAGAATAGACAAGTATATCATCGATAAATACAATCACGAAGTTTTCAAGGAAAGGTTGGCAAACTAGGTTCATCAAGTCCATAAAAGATGCGAGTGTATTTGTCAGACCAAAGGGCATTACCACAAATTCATAATGCCCGTAACGAATTTGGAAGGCGTTCTTGGGAATATCTTCTTCTCGGACCCATAACTGGTGATATCTGGACCTCAAATCTATCTTGGAAAAGTAACTTGCTCCTTGTAGCTGGTCAAATAGATCTTCAATTAGGGGAAGAGGGTATCGGTTCTTGACGGTGAGCTTGTTGAGCTCACGGTAATCGATACACATGCAAAACGACCCATCCTTCTTTTTGACAAGCAAGATTTGAGCTCCCCAAGGAGAGAAACTTGGCCTTATAAACCCCTTGTCCAGTAATTCACTCAATTGACTGAAAACTTCTTGCATCTTCAAAAGAGCTAATCTATATGGTGACTTAGCAATTGGTGTGGCTCCAGGAATCAAGTCGATCCGAAATTTGACTTGTTGATCGAAAGGTATTCTCGGAAATGCTTCAGGAAACACATCGGGAAAATCATGTACCTCCAGGATGTCTTAAATGTTATTTTCTTCTTTCTTCTTATCAACCACATGAGCTAAGAAGGCATGGTTCTTTTTGTGCAAGAACTTTTGTGCCTTGATGCATGAGATGAGGCGAAGGTTTGCACCAGGTTTATCACCGTAGATAATCAGAGTTTCATCGTTAGGTATGTGAAGGAGAACGACCTTCTCATAACACATAATATTGACATGGTGGGGGCTTAACCAGTCTATGCCAATGATCACTTTAAAACTCCTAATAGTAACCGACAGTATGTTGATTTGAAATGAGTGATCATTTAACGTGCACCCTATGAATATGTAATAGGTTGTTTCTGTTTTCCTGTTAGCTATTTCCACCATGAAGGTTTCATTTAACTTTTGAGGATTTTGCTTGAGTAAATGGTTAAACTTATGACTAACAAAACGTATTTCTGCCCCACTATCAAAAAAGATGCATGCATAGGTGCTGTTGAGGGGGAAATTACCAATAACTACCGTCGGATCCTTTACAACCTCCTCATGTCCTATCGCCAGGACTCTGCATGTCCCCCCTGAATTCCGATTGTTAGCCTTGGGGAAGTTTCTTTTGAAGTGGCCAGTCTCTCCGCACCAATAACACGCTTGACTTGCCTCAGTGTTGTTGGGTTGGTTGTTCTGTTGCGCCGGTGACTTGTAGTATCGGGCAGTGTGCCATTTCTTCTTGCAGGTCGTGCATTGCATATCCCTATCGGCTTTGTACTGGTATAAGGGGCATTTTTCGCACTTTAGCTGATTACCAGCGTATTTCTTTGTGGGAGCTGATGTGGCAGTAGTAGTAGCGGCGTGAACCGCCACTATTTGTTGCTTTTTGGAGGATTCATGAGTTGGTTGTCCTCTCTTCTTTTTCCCAAACTTCCTCTTCTTCTCGTTTCCCTTGTTCGGTTCCGTTGCAGGAGTCATCGTGCTCTTTTGTACCCCATGATCTATAAGTTTTTGGGCGTGGCGCTTGGCGTTGTCGAACGTCGTGGGGTTTGCAGCAATCACATTCCCTTGAATTAGGGGAGATAGGCCCCAAATTAATCGTTCTATGTTTTTGCCTTCCGATGTGATCATTTTGGGGCACAAGATCGCTAGGTCGCTAAATTTGGCTATGTATGCTTCGATGTCCGAACCTTTCAGAGTAAGATTCCAAAGTTCATTCTCTAACTTCTGGACTTCACCCCTGGGGCAGTACTCGGCGAGCATCAGAAACTTGAGGTCCTCCCAACTCATTGAATTGGCTACTGGGAAGGTAAGGGACCTATCCGCAAAGGTGCAAGCTACAAATTTCACCTTGCTCTCTTCGGGGAAAGCGCATATTTCGAACACCTATTCAATTTTCCCAAACCATCTCGTTAGGATGATAACACCCCCGCTAATGTTGAAAGTCTTAGGCTTGCAGTTAGCAAAATCTTTGTACGTGCATTGTTTTGGTTGACCTCGTTTATCTCCCTGGTTGGAGCTACCTGTATCATTCCCGCTTCTACCTCCATTGGCATCATTGTTGTTGATATGTGTCAGAGCCGTAGTGATTGTAGCTAAAACTACCACCTGGAATGCGGCCGAATCCATTGGTGGTGGAGGCAGCAACGGTGGTAGTGTTCTCTCGTTGTTCCTTTGTCAGATATATCTCCTGGGCGGCATTCTACTGCCGCAAGTGGAATTTGATAAGTTTTTGATAGGCTATGTGGTAGATAATGGAACATCGTATTCAGATATGTCAAGTCTAGTGATTATCGAGCATGATTTTGTACATATAACTGAAATATTGTTTTTACCAAATAAAATGAATAGATAAGACATAGCAGATAACAACATCATAAATAAAAAAACATGTTTGTTTCATTAATAATTAAGTTTTGGTACATAACTTTTTGGAAGATTGACCTACATAAGGTCTACAATACATCAAAATATAATTTGACAGCATAACGACCCTCTGAATAGTGTAATCACTTAGACGTAGGGTCGGTCCTACAAAACAAAATAAAAGCGGCAACACTAACGCATACCCAAACATCTAGTCTATCAATGCTGGTGAGTAGTATAGATCCTACTCATTTCGAGTCGTCCCCTGTAGTGTCTGGGATGATGTATAGGCACCCTGCAACTCGGGCAAACGACGCTCAGCCACCCGCACCCTTTCCTCCAAGGCAGCATGCCTCTCCTGATATTCCCTCACTTCTGCTTGCACGATAGCATGGTCCTCGACGAGCTAATCCATGGGGTAATAGTCCTTCTCGAGGTCGCGATTGCGTGTAGTCGTGACCACTATAGCAACCCTCATCTCCATGACTCAGTGAGATATCGTCTGAGCCTAATCTCTGTTGTCTGAAACCCTCCAAACCATAACTGGAAGTGATCGGGACGCTGGCCCTCCATGGCGAAGGTCATAAAACCCTCGCTCCATCCCGAATGGTGGACGTTGTCCTTGGTGCCAAATCTACCTCTCCAGATTGTAAGCCCAGGGGGCGTAGGGCTATTGTAGCCCCATAGATGCGCTAGTGCCATCGCCATGTAGGGAGGGTCGATGACTTCAGACTCTGCATCCAAATCATCATCCTCCTCCTCCTCGTCTACTTCCTCCTCTTATTCGTCCTACGGAATCTCCTCAGGACCATCTACTATCCACCCCGCATTCCCCTGGTTGGGGAAGTAAGGGTCTTCTGGGTGATGGAAGCATTCCATGGTGGCTGTACGAGAATATATGAGCACGAGAGAGCATATGAAAGATTCATAAAATGTTAAATACTCCTATAGTATTTTATGTCTTCATGTTTTGTTCTTAAACCCTTTTGCTTTTACAGTTGATGAGTTTTAGATTTGTTGCCCATCTTGACCACCCTTAAACACATGTTGGTCATATATCGAATAAATATAGTTGATCAGACTATATTTACCTTAGATATGTTGACATAACTACCTATCTTTAGTCGCGATGTCCAACTCTTCTTATTATTTTCTAAAATGCATGTATGTGTGTACACATTTTTAAAATACTTGTATTTTAAATTATTCTTTTAGTCTGAGTGTTTTAGTCCCATTGTATTTATAGTTGTATATCTTGTGTGGTTAGATATACCAATTCACTATAAACAATGCTCTGATACCAATCTGTCACACCCCCGAACCAGGACGATGGAAAGGTCTGGGGGGGATGACGTCAACCAAACTACATACATTATTTACATATTGTATTTATTCATCAATTACACAAAAGTGACGTAAAGTATGAAATTCCAAAATGCAACAAATTCGTTTCATTGGTACCTTCTTACTATTTCCCTGAGAATACAAGTCATTTTGAAAACCGTCAACATTAAATGTTGGTGAGTTCATATGCATATTTGCATGAAAAGATTTGTAACATCCTTGTTTGTATTAGTTTGTATGACTCCAGAAAATCTGATATTTTCTATAAAAATGGTTTGTAAGTCTCGTTCCAAAACTGTGAATATGTGTAATCAATGTCCTTTGTATTACTTTGTTTGTAATTGTAAAGAGTATGTTCCTAGAAAATCCAATATTTTCTATTGTATGAAAACAATGGTCTTAAACCCTAGTCCAGTAGTGGAAGCAATCATGTACCGAGAGTAATAATGCAGTTCTATATTTTATAAAATCGGTGAAGTATAAGCTTCCTGTAAATCAAGATCGTATTGTTAATCCCTAAGTGAGTTATTATAACCATGCTTGATGTGACTGCTATGTATGTACGACGTTCTTCAGGCGTCGGAATAGGTAAGACGTTTGTCACCCTAGACTGGCTCGTCTAGCTATAGAAAACAGCTCAGGTGTGGGGATGTCAATCCCTATATAGATCTATACACAACCATATCGCTCTCCTTCTAGGAGACTCTAGTTATAATGAAGGACATAGAATGTACACTAGATTGGTAAGATGAAGACAGTGTCTCACTAGAGCCTTAATGGATTAAGCAAACTTTGATTCCCATTACTGAATAATGAAAATGACATTAATAGTGTGAATTTATGACGAAGTTTTATTACACGCATTTTACAGCTTTTATGACATACTGATGTGTGTAAAACCAACTAGTTTTAATCCTACTAACTCAGACACAAAATAAACACACGAAAGGCAGTGTACCTATCGATTAGTAATATAGTTCAAGCAAGTAGGGTATCGAACACAGGGAACGGTAAACAATTAAAATAAATGCTAATATTATCTAAATAAAACAAATAACAAAAAGGGGGGTCTTCTCTAGTTTTACAAGACTAGGAACGTAATTAGAATAACCAACACACAAATTAACTAACTAGCAACTAAAACAATTAATTATCAACTAAATTCAATAGTAAAGAGGACTTCTGTTTAGGTACGACTCATTTGTTCCCATGGATGATTTTAATGTATCAGATTAATTCTTCATTGGCTACCGATTAAGATAATTAGGTTCACGTTCGCTATTCCTAATTCTTAGAAAACAAATTAACTCAAGCAATGGCCAGTTGTCTAAATTAACGGGTTTCCTAGATTATTGATTCGGGTTAAGTAAGACTTGTAATGGTTAATTAAATTGACCCTTCAATTAAACTATTGCTGATGTTCATCAAATAATCTCACACATTAACTTACCTATCTTCTAGTTAATTCTAGTTTCACATTCGTTATTCCTAGACATACAACTATGTGGTCACAATAAATCATATGAAATTAATAACTAAGTGATGTTCATACAACTTAAATACTAATTTATTAACAGAAGAATAGTTATTGTCAACACATAAGGTTCTTTAAGAAGCTTAACAAAACATAATTACCAATTAAAAATAATCCTACTCAAATAATCAATCCATGTTCACAAAATTGTCTACCCTAACAGAAGAATAAGTTTTTAGCTCATGATTGCAGTAAACATAAACTCAAAAACAAAATCAAAGTATGTAAACATGATTCAAATCAAAAAGTTACTAAGAATAAACCAAAATTGTCTTGATTCTCTTCACAATTGAATGTAGGGTTGATTCTTTAGTTCCTCACGACCTAGCAGCACTTCCAATCGTTTCTCAGCCTCCTAGGGCTTCTCTCCATGCTAGGGTATCGATCTGAAAGTCCCTTTATATAGATTTTCACAAAACAGAGGCTACTCGGCGAGTCCAGTGACCTACTCGCCGAGTACATCACTTAAAACCCGTGTACGGCAAGTCAGCGCGTCCAGAATCGTGAAAGTTCGATACAACTCGCCGAGTAATCGACCCTACTCGCCGAGTACGTTTCGAATCAGCATTTTCTCAAAACACGAAAGTCGTCCGAAATTGTGTCTACTTTTCAGAACATTTTGAATCTCGTCAATCGGAGTTACGGTTCATGAGATATGGCGAAAACACTGACGAGGGGTCAAGCTGTCCAGCAACATCCTTCTTTCTTCAAAATCCAAGATCCAAGCGTCCAATCGCCAATTCCGCTTCCTTTTCCATCCGAGCATGTAATTGTTGCTGAAAAATGAAATTATAAACTAATTAAGTACCTTTTGTTCATTAAATGAGATAAAATCAACATAAAGTATTAAGATAATGCATGAATTTTATAACTAAATATGCCCATATCAAAATACCCCACACTTGACTTTTGCTTGCCCCCAAGCAAAACTGAATTTTAGTACACTAATATTACATAAGACAATCCCAATCGAACCCAGCCATTATGCCAAGACCGCAACGCATGCATTTGTGTCTATAATTTTCCTAATAACCCCCCCATACTCCAAATACTCACAATCCTCATAAACATTCGCCCACTTTTTTCCGAACAATGCTCATTTTATGCATCCCTCCGAATCCATCCTCAGAAAACCTCTTAACCTCAAGGTATTTTTGGTTGAGCAACCCAAGCATACATAATCTAGACAATTACAATTTATGATACCACTATGGAGCTCTTTTGGAATTCTACACTTCTTTGATAATTTGATCTTTGATATCTTTGAATTCACCAACTTGTATTGAATTTTGGCATCTTCAACTTTTTTAGATTTCTTGGAATTTTGATCTTTTGATCTTCACTTTATTTGCTCCAAAATTCTTATAACTTTTCTTGTAATTCTCTCTCTCTTTTTTACATGTATACCTCACTCTTTTTTCACTCAAAACCCTACATGCTTAAGCAAGGGCGCTCAATCTCAACCTTTATTGGCTAATGATAAAAATTTTCCTGGATACATTTCAGGTTTAGGCTGCTAAACATATTGCATCCCTCAGGCTGAGCGAGGTCGTGTTTTTGTCCCATGATTTCACTAGAATAAGGAAGCCACAAATGCACTAGAACGTATATAGGCTCAACTAAACATTTGAGTTTTCATGCAATCATCAAATATAATACTAGCATGATCCCTAATTGCTTTACCAAAATTTTCTAAATTAATCCTAGCAAATTTTATGCAAAATTTTAAAATTTATCAAATATTAACT
The DNA here is from genome assembly GCF_002870075.4 of Lactuca sativa. Taxonomy (NCBI): domain Eukaryota; kingdom Viridiplantae; phylum Streptophyta; class Magnoliopsida; order Asterales; family Asteraceae; genus Lactuca; species Lactuca sativa. Next base: position 193,619,264 of record NC_056625.2, read on the forward strand.
AAAATTTTAACTAATTTAACCAACCCCCTACCCCACACTTAATTTTTGCAATGTCCTCATTGCATATTATGCATGATAAAGAACAATAAAAATAAGAAGAGAATTGGAACAAACTCCCCTGGGATAGTAGTGGCGGGGTTGATATTTCTTCTCTTCAGCTCCATCTTCAATTGACTTTAGACATGGGAACAGCTCATCCATGTCTTGGGTGTCAAAGTCTCGTGTGGTATAGCCTTTATAAAAGCTCCAAATATAAGGGAAAAACTCTTGGTAATGCTCGGAAAATGATCTTCAAAGAATAGAACCAATGCCCATATCAAATGTCATCAAATCTTCAGCTCAAAAGTAAGAAGAATGAGCGACTCATCGAGTAAGTATGTAGACTCGCCGAGTTGAAGTGTAAATGGCAGAAGAATCATGAATTTTCACATGGACTCGGCGAGTCCATAAGATGCACTCGGCGAGTAGACCGCTATGTGACAAAAATTTTATTCTGCCCAAGTCCGTTTCTGATGTATGGGGGTTATATAAACTAATAATTTCCCTCATTTTTCTTCAGGGAATAAACACTCTTTAACCCTTCTATCAGTTGGACTCATATCTTGACTCAAAACTTCGTTTCCTCTCTCGCCTATACTCGATTTCTTGCTTCGTCAGCCTTGACTCTAGACCCTCACATGCATCCTTACACTCAAACTGAAAAGATCAAAAACAAAAACCAAGTAATAAAAAAAAACATTAAAAAAAAATCCTAAATTATCCTTAAACACTAGAAGTTTAGAAAGAAAAAGAAAAGAAAACTCTAATGACGGGTTGCCTCCCGCAAGCGCTTCTTTTTGTGCGAGTCTTTAGCTGGACTCCCAACTTAATAGACTTCCAATAAAATCAATGTCATTCCATCCATTGCATTAAATATTTTCTTTTGACCAATGTGTAAAATTTGGCTCGTTTCTTCTAAAATTGGCCAAACAAGCTCGAATTCATGAAACCCAACAATCTTGACAAGGGTTGGAACCGGTTGGATACTAATAAAAAACGGATCATGCCTCAGAACTTTCTCCAAAGTTGGAGTCCTCACCCCATGCTTCGAAACACAAACCGGAAGAACATGGGACCATGTCGTGGTAATGGTCAAACCACAACTTGGTTCCTGCAATTCAGCTTGTTCTTGTTCTTCGTCTGACCTCTCTGCTAGCAACCTTTGCAGCTCCTCCAAGTCTCTTTTTGGATTAAATTCATCATCTTGTAAATCTAGCTCCTGTGACTCAGATTGTTCTTGATCGTTAGACAAGATGATATCTAACCATCTATCAAATTTCTTCAAATCTTCATCCGAGTCATAATCCTCATCTTCCTGCACTACTTCCTTAAGAAAAGCATCAAAAGCATCGAGATTTGGAAAATACATAATAAAAAATAAAGATAAAAATTAAACTAAATAAAAAAATAATCAATAAAATAAAACCGATAACAATTAGCAAATAAAATTAACTATTTGAACCGTTCCCCGGCAACGGCGCCAAAAACTTGATGTGTGTAAAACCAACTAGTTTTAATCCTACTAACTCAGACACAAAATAAACACACGAAAGGCAGTGTACCTATCGATTAGTAATATAGTTCAAGCAAGTAGGGTATCGAACACAGGGAACGGTAAACAATTAAAATAAATGCTAATATTATCTAAATAAAACAAATAACAAAAAGGGGGTTTTCTCTAGTTTTACAAGACTAGGAACGTAATTAGAATAACCAACACACAAATTAACTAACTAGCAACTAAAACAATTAATTATCAACTAAATTCAATAGTAAAGAGGACTTCTGTTTAGGTACGACTCATTTGTTCCCATGGATGATTTTAATGTATCAGATTAATTCTTCATTGGCTACCGATTAAGATAATTAGGTTCACGTTTGCTATTCCTAAGTCTTAGAAAACAAATTAACTCAAGCAATGGCCAGTTGTCTAAATTAACGGGTTTCCTAGATTATTGATTCGGGTTAAGTAAGACTTGTAATGGTTAATTAAATTGACCCTTCAATTAAACTATTGCTGATGTTCATCAAATAATCTCACACATTAACTTACCTATCTTCTAGTTAATTCTAGTTTCACATTCGTTATTCCTAGACATACAACTATGTGGTCACAATAAATCATATGAAATTAATAACTAAGTGATGTTCATACAACTTAAATACTAATTTATTAACAGAAGAATAGTTATTGTCAACACATAAGGTTCTTTAAGAAGCTTAACAAAACATAATTACCAATTAAAAATAATCCTACTCAAATAATCAATCCATGTTCACAAAATTGTCTACCCTAACAGAAGAATAAGTTTTTAGCTCATGATTGCAGTAAACATAAACTCAAAAACAAAATCAAAGTATGTAAACATGATTCAAATCAAAAAGTTACTAAGAATAAACCAAAATTGTCTTGATTCTCTTCACAATTGAATGTAGGGTTGATTCTTTAGTTCCTCACGACCTAGCAGCACTTCCAATCGTTTCTCAGCCTCCTAGGGCTTCTCTCCATGCTAGGGTATCGATCTGAAAGTCCCTTTATATAGATTTTCACAAAACAGAGGCTACTCGGCGAGTCCAGTGACCTACTCGCCGAGTACATCACTTAAAACCCGTGTACGGCAAGTCAGCGCGTCCAGAATCGTGAAAGTTCGATACAACTCGCCGAGTAATCGACCCTACTCGCCGAGTACGTTTCGAATTAGCATTTTCTCAAAACACGAAAGTCGTCCGAAATTGTGTCTACTTTTCAGAACATTTTGAATCTCGTCAATCGGAGTTACGGTTCATGAGATATGGTGAAAACACTGACGAGGGGTCAAGCTGTCCAGCAACATCCTTCTTTCTTCAAAATCTAAGATCCAAGCGTCCAATCGCCAATTCCGCTTCCTTTTCCATCCGAGCATGTAATTGTTGCTGAAAAATGAAATTATAAACTAATTAAGTACCTTTTGTTCATTAAATGAGATAAAATCAACATAAAGTATTAAGATAATGCATGAATTTTATAACTAAATATGCCCATATCACATACAGTTTATTACCCATGTTCTAAAAGCCTTATTATAGGCAGATTATGACAACCAAAATTTTCTGTCACAAGCTCTGTTTTTTATACCATTTTGGTTAAATTATTTATAACACTTTTTATAAATAATCTTTAGTGAACATGTCTATTCGTAACATAGGTCGTGAAAATAGTATAATAGCTCCAGTTTTAAGCCATCAAAATAGTGAAAACATAGTTACGACTATTTTACTAATAAAGTCATTTTTAGCAAAATATCAAGCTTTGTAGTTTGATTAACTCACCATAACCGGTTTGAAAGTTTTGTAACACAAAATATCTTATTTTGTTTTGACTCTAATAAGTCACAATTTTTACAAAACACATATAATAACTTTGACATCTATATCTTCAAATATTTGTGTAAAGTATAAGAGTTGAAAATGCATATGTCCAAGAGTTAAAAATGTTTGAGCATAACACTCATATTTTCGCCATTTTGAGTGTACAATCATGACTACAAAACTTATTATATCACAAAGATGTTATAAACATTTACTTCATGATTTGAACATATGTTAAGAGCCTTTTAATTCAAGAACTTGTTCCGTTTTAAAGCCATAACTATTATGCATGCAATTATCCAAAGGGTAACCAAGACTTGACTTGTATTCTCCCCCCGAAAAGTATAAAAAACATGAAAAGATGGGGGTATGAAGCTCACCTTGGTATTTTTTGTGTGATTGGAAGAAGAAGAAGAAAGAAGTTGTTGAGATTAGCCTTGTGTAGCTTGAAGCGATTCTCGAAAAATGGGTGGTGTTCTAAGAATCATACACATGAAAATGGGAGTGTAAATGGAATGATCTAAACACAAACATGTAATAAAACACTCTGAGTTTCAGAAGGAACTTAACAAAATGCCTAGGACCGATTTTTTGGTGATGATACTCGAAATTTTGAGAGAAGTGATGAGAGGAATTTCTTGAGAGCAAAGTGAGTGAAATGAATTTGTGAGATGTGTGTGTGTATGTGTGTTTGGCTGCAAACATAAGACGTGTGTGTGTTCGGCCACAAACATAAGAGGTTTTCATTTTTAGGGTGGCCAAAAACACCCTAGCTCCATAAAGGGTTTGCGATTTTGATGTGTGTATGGGCTTTTGAGCTTGATTTAGCTCAACAAAAGGGTTTTCGGTCCAATTAAGGCCCAAAGAAAAGGGTTTTCGGCCTAGGCTAAATTGGTCCGAGAGTTCTTGTACCAAGGCCCATAATTGATTGGGTTTAGCTATTGTGTCATGTTTGGGCTTGCACGATGCTATTTCAACTTGATTCTCAGTGTACACTCATAAGTATGCGAATAACATTGTAGTTTGAATTTCACTAAATCGATGTTGCAAGGTTACATAGAGGAAATTTATGTACATGAATCACCAACTAAACCCTAATTTTTCTAGTTATGACAAACAACCACCGCATACACCATCCACTCAAAATCTTCAGCCCTTTGAATAAAGGTTTAAGAGCATTGAAGAACGTGAAAAGTGGACTGCACAAAGAATAGTGTTGGAAGTTGAGATGGGGATCCAAAAGCTTGATCAGCAAAGAAAAGAAAACCACAAAGAATTCATCAAGAAGCCTGAAGACTTTCTCTCTGAATTTATGAAATTAATGGATCAATTGGTGAAAATTACCAATGAACTAGAGACGAAGAAAAAATTCCTGATCAACGAGACCTACAAGGCGTACAAACTTAGTTACTATGAACTTCAAGAAACTATACACAGTGTCCAAGAATTAGTGTCTTCCAACAAAACCATCGATGAAATCGTCACCATCTCAAAAAGCATATATGGTCATCTCATCCGACCTCAAATGCCTACTAATAATGACCACAATGGCCAAATGTAGATCCAATTTGCCAAACCTTTGAGAAGCTAAATAGGCCGAAAGCATTATTTGAGAAGAAATTAAATCCTTATTCTTCAATTGGGGAAAAGATATGGTCGTACAAGTAAGCGAGAGTAAAAGCTCCTCCTCAGAATCAGAAATACCAAAGTCTCCTCCAAAAAAAAACTCTAACTCGTCCTCACTCTCTAAAAAATAAAATTCCACCTCATTCTCCTTCAAGATCTCCTCCCAAAAACAAAACTCCAACTCCTCCTTCCTCACATAACATTCCTCTCCCATTCAAGAAGAAGAACCATATCCATCCATGTTTGATGATAACTCATATGACTCATAACAAAAATTAGGCATATTGGAGAGCAGCCAAGCTGGTTGAGTATATCTATCAAACTCAAGGTTTTGACATGATAATGGATGAATCCCTTATCAATTATTGGGTAAATCCGATGCGCAGACTTATGGACTCTGATTACGTCCCATGTCTCACCCACTCTAAACCCTCAGGAGCATATTGGGATATTCCTCTCTCACCTAACGCTAAATACTATCTTTAAGCCATTTGATCAAAACATTCCCGATGAGAAGAGGATGCCCATGGAGTTTGAAAGGTTATACTTGTTTCACAACAAGTATCGAAAGAAATTGGGGAAACCTGGTCGTGTGACATACTGGATGCAATGACAACTTACAAACCAAGGTCGTTCAAAGGAGAAACACATTACCAATAAACTATTTCATTCAACGACAAGGAATATCATAGGACTCAAGCAGACCTCATCTACATGAACCCTAAAGATTTTTTTCTTATCACAAGGGTCTTCCAACTCAAAGTGCTAAAATACCTGAAGATGGAAGATGCTCATATTAGGGTTGCTGATTTCCTCAGAGCTTATGTATATGATTTTGGAAAAAATGACTTTGAAATCCATTCCACCCTATCTGAAAAGGTGAAATTCCCTCCATTTGAACACTCAAATTACATCACCAAAGGGATTCAAGATTTGAGCCTCGGAGCAACATCTTTTCCTGCACTTTGCATTATTTTCAAGCCTTCTAGAGATAGTGAAAAGTTCTTTCGGCCAGCCACCGCATTTGATTGATGTTCTCCCAAGAAACTGGAAGGAACTCTCTCCATGCCTCAGAAAATTGAAAGCACCACTGAAGTTGTGAAGTATGAAATAGCCCGGAGGATCGAAAGGATAATGGAAGTCAGAAAGTTCTGCTGGCTCATTATCATGTTTCTCAAACTTGATAGATGAAAGAGATAGTTGTGAGCTTACATAGGGGGAATTGTTGAAACGTGAAGTGACCCTCGACAGCTAAAAAGTGTGTTCATGTACTGAAGACTTGTATTTGCGATAGAAGATTGTTTTAAGAAGACTTGGAAGATCACACTGAAGACTTGTTACTAGAGTGGAGAAGGCTGACCCGAAGAATAGATTGTTTTGTCCTATTTGTCAAAAAGTAATGTTCACCTTTTTCTGACATTGTATGTTAAGTGAGCTATGCCAGTCAAAGCATGACAAGCATGGTTACCTTACTTTGGAGTATTTTATTGTGTATCATGTAATTTGTTCAACTATTGATGGATGATCATGTCGATCGATCTAATCACCACTTCACATACTTTCATTGTATTACTCTTTATTGAATACAAGTCTTCATCTATTACATATTTTTTCATCACTTATTAACTTGTGTTTGAATCCAAAACCTTGTTACGATTCCACTAACTATTTCTACTTGCTTATGTTTATTGCTTAATCTTGTTGTTATATCTTTGCTTACTATTCAGCATAAGATCCGTTTAGATTAACTTACATTTCAACAAATCAATCCTCAAGTTCTTCTCTCAACAGTTAGATATGGGAGACCATAATAAATCTTTCATTGTTGGTTGTGCTTTTGTGTCTTTAAAATGTACTTCTGAAAAAAGTCTTCGTCTTGGAGATAATATACATGTTCCTAAGATCAGAAAAGATTAGTTTATAGTGGTGTATTAAATACGTGTGATTAGAAAAAATTATATGAGTCTGATAATTGTATCTTATCGAAGTGTGGCACATTTTTTTAGGATTTGGTTATTATACCAATGGTATGTTTATATTGAATGTAAATAAAAGTTTTATAGATTCTATCTATACAAATTTCTCAAAATTAGTTAATTCTTCTATTAATATGCACAATTAGTATATGTTCATTATAAATAATTGCTTGAAATATATAAACACGGATTAATACCACTTTTTACGTAAATATATAGAACTATAAAACTAGTATGTTAACCAAGATTACTAAACAACCTTCTTCCAAATGTAAAAATAAATTCTGTTGTGCTTGAATTGATACGTAATGGTTTATGTGATTTGCATGAAATTCCATCTTAAGGTAGTAAGAAATACATTTTCACATTCATAAATTATTGCATTCGTTTTTTCTATGTATACTTATTACATTCTAAGGATGAAGCATTATGTAGATTTAAAATTTATAAAATTGAAGTTGAGTTGTAACAAAATGACTTAATTAAAAGACTTTATACCAAGTGGTGAGTATTATGATCCTAGTTATTTCCAATATGTAGGAATTATAATTGAAACTACAACTTCGTATACCCCTTTACAAAATGGTTTACTAGAAATTAAAAATAGGATTATGAGGAAATGGTGAATTCTATATTGTCATATTCGAGATTACCTGATGAATTATGGAGAAAAGTTATCTTAAGAACTTGTTATCTATTGAATAGACTTCCAAACAAGAGGAACAAAGTAACTCTTTATGAAGTAATCTTTATGTTTCAGTTAATTTTGTTAAAGAATCAAGAGAAGAAATATTTGATGATATTCATTTTTCATCACCACCTATAAGAAAGGATATAGCTCCTAGTTCTAGTGGAACTAGTAAGCAAGATGAAGCTTATTTTCAATTATCTGTGGTTGAGAGTTCTAGGGATGAGATTTAATTTCAATAACGTTATTGCCTCACTATTGAAGAAGATCATTATAAAACATTTTAAGTTGCAATGAAATCTCAAGATGTTGCTTTCTAGAAAGAAGTAATAAATAATAAGATGGAAAACATCATGGGAAATAATGTGGGTCAGATATGTTCTTCCCCCATGCTAGCAAACCATTATGTTACACATGGGTTTTCCATAGGAACATAGAGATCTATGGATCAATTTACAAGTTTAAGGATGAATTTGTAATTTATTTAGACAAAAACCAAGAATTAGCTACTTTGCTACTTTTGCACATGTAGCTCGTCTTTCTATTATAAGATTGTTAATTTCCTTAGCTGATATTCATAATCTATTCATTCACAAAATTGATGTTAAAACAACATTTTGATGGGTTTTGATAAGCTACAAATAATTTTTCTTTAATAAAACTCTTATTAACGACAAACATAAGTAATTTTTAATATTATTATAAGACCATTTTAGAACAAAACCACCAAGGATACATTTACATGTAATAGAAAGATTATAAACAACCATGGGATTTTAAGATGACAACCTTTGAGACTTTGACCCCACTTGGCAATTCGGGAGTTGATGAAGATGGAAAAAGACCAAAGTAGAGCTTATCTATAATGTATCCACTAACAAATGCATGTCACCAAGAATCCTAGTTATATTATTTTATAAAGTACTTCTTAGTCTTTAATAACATATCACAAATAAATATTGAAGGATAAGAACTTCCAAAACACCAAACTATTAACTAGCTTCAAAAGAGAGAAATGGATGGAGATGGAAAACCCACAACTTTGTGGAAGAAATGGAAGAGATCAATGACTAGCTTGTAAATTAAAGCATTACTCGCCTTTATATACTAACATATGAGATCTAAATCCCATACCCTTACACAATTCAAATGTATTAGTTATAAGGGCATGTACGTCTATGTATAAGAGCCATCAAGCAACCTAAACCCATCACTAAATGGATTCGACAAATAGTGAGGAATAAGAGCCATCAAGCAACCCAAACCCATCACTAAATGGATTCGACAAATAGTGAGGAAGATAGTGGGTGTGAAGTGTCTTACACTTCATCCCATTAAATTAAACTAGTATACATAATTAGTCTACTAGAATCCAAGGTATCTGAAAACTTCTACATGAATTATTAAGTCATACCATATGATATAATAACTAGTTATAGTCTCTTAAAATACTATATTTATAAGATAATAATTATTCCCTTATTAAATACAATAGTTAAATATGATTATTAATAATCAATTTCTTTTTAAATATTCACTAAGTGACAACGTGCTAAAGATGTGACTAATGGTGTATGGGGGTCAGCCTACACACAAAGATGATACAGCACTACCTAAAGTAGCCCAACCACATATAAAAAACTCATAGCTTACAAGGAAGGTACGATTAAACAAAAGAAATCCAATTACTTAAACCACGAATCATATATTAGTTGGGTTTTTATTCAAAAAATGTTTCAAAAACATAAAGATGGCAACGAAAGATTTTGATTTTTGAACAAAATAAAACTAATTTTATTCCCACCAAAAGATCATTTTGCAAGACTTACAAAGATTAAATAAAACCAAAAAAAAAAAAGAAAAAAAACCAACCTTTGAATACCTATTGGCAATTAGGAAGTTTAAGAAGATTCCTTTAAGCTCCAAGGAAGAACCCCTCTAGAAGTATCCAGCTACAAGTTGTCAACTTGAAAAAATGCTAGTATTGGATATTCCTATAATAATATAACACTCTTAAGCTTTCAGTTAAGACCCAAGTATTAAATTTAAAGAGAATTACAAGTATAAAAGAGTTATATATCCTTAAACACTTAATACATAAAGAGAATGAAGAAAGCTAGCTAAAACATATCCTCTAACCCTTTGAATCAATTAGATGCAATCTCTTTTAAACACATTTAAAAGATGTATTTATCCATTGAGTTCTTTAGATTTAAGGCCCCATGTCCAAATAATCAAAGGGATATAAGATAAAGAGCACCGGTTTAATATCTGTCACACCCCCGGCCGGCGGCGAAACACTAGGTTGCGCGACATTAGAATGTTGGGTCACAAATATTAAATGTACACTGAATAATACAAAACAACATATAACATAAATATCACTTTCATTATGGGTACAAATATTACATTAGAATATGTTTATGCAATACTAGACTTTATTATACAAAAGGTGCCTTAACAGCTAGGCATAACAATAAACGATGACAGTCTTCTAACAGCTCCATCAATCAACGGCTACTTCAGGAAGTGTAACATTCCATCTCTTTGTTTTCTAGGAATACATGTGGTTTTAAAAAGTTCAACATCATGTTTGTGAGTTCACAGGTTTTTATACTTTGAAAATACCTTTTTATACATAACTTCTTAGTTTGTATAAGTATTTTGATTCTTTGATTTAAAAATATTATGCTACTATTTATAGGTACTATGTCTAACGTAATTATCATTCATCCTATGTATTATTTGTTTATCCTTGTCTTATGAGTATACTTAACGCAAGGAATGCTTTTATGAGTAGGCTAACCAAAAGTGAACTTAATGTAGGTTAGATGGATACCATCCAATCTTAACCTAAATAACTATGTATTTATGAAATAAATAGAGTTTTAGTGTCTTATTGTTATAATTAATATATAATTATTTTGAATAGATATATTTAGCAAAGCCAAACTAGCAGAATGACAATATAATCATCATTCGAGTTAAGTGACGACATAACATACTACAATTATTCGTTTAAATAAAGTGTTATGACGACATAAGGTACTACTGGTATTCGTTAAAATTGAGGGCAATGATGGCATAATATACTACTATTATCTGTTTGAATCGGTCGTATTGACAATATAATATACTACTATTATCCATTTGAATCGAGCATAGTGACAACATAATATACTACTATTATCTGTTTAAATCGAGCATAGTGATGGCATAATATACTACTATTAACCATTTGAATCAAGCGTAGTGGTGGCATAATATACTAATATTATCTATCAGAATCAAGCGTAGTAACGTCATAATATACTACTATTATCTGTTTGAAATCGAGCTTAGTGACAACATAATATACCAGTATTATATGTTTTAATCGAGCGCAGTGGCGGCATAACATACTACTGTTATCCCTTTGAATATTTGGCGGAGTAACAACCATTTACAATGCTTATTTGAGAGGCTTGGTTAACGAAACGACTAGGTACTATGTTACCCTAGAGAATTGACTAAATTAACGAATAGCTATAATTTTATTCCTTAGATTTGGCCAACACTTGGTACCATGTTACCCTAGAGAAATGGCCTAGCATAACGACTAAGTGCTATGTTACCCTAGTGATTCTATCAAGATAGTGACTCGGTATAATATTATTATAAAGTTTGTGCAAAGTATCTACCAGGCATAATATTATCCAAAGGCTTTGTGCAGTATAATGACTAGGCTTAATATTAATCCCCTAAATATTTGGCAGGGTATCTCTAGGGTATAATATTATCCTAACGCTACAAGGTATAATTATATCACTAACGTTATACAATTTGTACTTAAAAAAGTAGCATAGTTACATTTTATGCATTTGGAAATACCGACATAATACAAATTTAATAACATGTATCCCCCACTATAAAACTTTTTAAAATCATAAAATTGGGGTCATAAACTCACCCTTGTAACGTGCTTTTATCGATATTTTCCTCTAGCCATAAAATTAGCCAGGGGCTCGCAACGGCTAGGGTTCGAGGGAAATTAATTAACTAAAATAAAATATTTAAAAGGGAGTTTCTTTAGAGAATTTAGGAATTTGAGAATCTTCATAGAATGTTTGAAGTTTAGGGTGTGAGAAAATGATGGACTCGAGATTGTTCTTATAGGCAGAGAATAGGAAAAATGTGTAGCACCCTTCAAGATGCGTGCTACACACATGTGGCCTGGCTCCAATCAATGTAAGACACATATCCTTCTTTCTCTTGTCTGCAATTCCCATTCTAGAAGGCGTGTACACCGTGCTCCAAAAACGTTGGTTTTTGTAAATTATCTAACTTCTTCATACGAGCTCTGTTTCGACATTCTTCGTCAAATTGTTCTTATCTTGAGGTTTAGTATGACTTTCCTTTTGGTGACATTTGTTAAAGCATAACCATTCTCTTCTTAGATTTCTATGTCACACATTCCTTGTGGACGGTTGATTTTTATATTTTTATAAAATTCATATGAACTTGGATTTTTACAAATTTTATATTTTTTGGATCAGGATGACGTGTAGTTTCGGAATATGTTATTATTTCTTCAAAATGTCATAAATTTCCATGCATTTATTTTTATAAGTTGTGTACAGTTTGGCTGATTTTTCTTATTTTAATACGTAATCTTGTATTGATAAATATTATGTGTTAACTCTATTATACTTGATGTTTTTTCATCTTTAATGGTTAACAACCGGTGACAATTTGCAAATTTGTCACATTCTACCCCCGTTAAGGGAACTTCATCCCTGAAATTCCACTTGGAGTGCCTGGTGTGAAGGTACTATGGGGAGAATCTTAGTTAAATAGAATTTTTAGAGCTTACTCTTATTTACTATAACATTATAGGTTACTTTTATAAGGCGTGAACTGACTTCCTAGGTTTCTTTTTTCTAAGTGAAGTTTAGAACCAAATTGGTTTACGCTATGAGAAGTAGTGATAATTTCATTTAGAACAACAATTTGTGATTCATAGGGTGGTAGTGATAGTGCCCTTAGACAAGTACTTTCTGATTTTCATAGTGGTAGTGATAGTGCCATCAGATAAGTACTTTCTGATATCCATAATGGTAGTGATAGTTCCATTAGACAAGTACATTTCGATATTGATAGTGGTAGTGACAGTGTCATCAGACAAGTATTTTCCAATATTCATAGTGGTAGTGATAGTGTCGTCGGACAAGTACTTTCTAATAATCACAGTGGTAGTGATAGTGTCGTCATAAAAGTACTTTCTGATATTCATAGTGGTATTGATAGTACTATCAAACAAGTATTTTGTGCTATTCATAATGGTAGTGATAATGGCATCCAAGAAGTACTTTCTGATATTCATAGTGGTAATGATGGTGCGATCAGACAAGTACTTTCGAATATTTACACTCGGAAGGTATTCAATCCCTATGATAATTCTCAGGGTTTTCGAAACAATTATTTCTAGCATTCTTGAGGGATTCAAAGTATTACGACGAGATATCTAAAAAGGATTAGTTTTTCCAAGGATCGTTATTCGTAAAGGGGGAGAGATTAATACTTAATGTTATCAAATTATCTGGAGAATACTATTACATGCTGCTAAAATTAAATAGTTTTTCGATAGCATAATTCCTCCCTACTATGGTTAGACTCATGTGAGAGTTGTGCAATAGAGCTAAGTAACACTTTCTAAAATAATTTAATTCTATAATTATGTAACTCGTGTATCCTCTAATAATTAATTACATAAGTTTCTTATCCTTTACCAGTTTTATGTTTTAGCGGGAGCTTAAATCTAGTCTTCATACAACTATATCATCATTTAGTTTGTACCCCACTTATTTAACAATGGAGTACCAATTTTTATAGGCGGTTCCTGGGTAGCGTCTCTCGTGCCAATGAAAAATGCTCGTCCCTAAGCGTTAACTGCTTGATTTCCCATTCTTGGGCAGTATCTTTTGAAGTGGCCATTTTTCCCATGTTCATAGAAATTGTGATTTCCACCAATACTAGTTCCTTGGTTTGGGGCGTGGGTTGGTCCTTTATAAAACTTAGTGGTTTGTCCCTTCCTACAACAGTTGTTACAGATTAGTTCTCTACATGCACCTACATGGTGGTTGTGCTACTCTTCGAATAATGGAAGATCTCCTGCATACGGTCTTAGTGGAGTGGGTGATGAGATGGTTGCTAGGTTAGTTTTCCTTAAGTAATCTTTTCTCCATGGTGGTTCCTCTGAGTCGGTCATTAAACTTTCTTTCACTATTTCCTAATTTCGGAAGGTTAGTCTTCTGAACTATAATGCCCTAGCGAATTTTCTGATTAGTCAGGTTAAAAACTAGCCTCTTTGGCACTATCGTACATAGTTGGTCTAGATGTAGTGACTAACCCTTTAATAGTTTGAACTAATCCCTATATGTACCTCTCTACCTTTTGTGCTTCGGGGTCACAAGGTTGGGGTAGAAAATAGCAAGATCATTGAAGAATTTGTTATAAGCTATAATGTTTTCATCTTGCATGGCAAGATTACAAAGCTCTTGATCTAGCTTTTTCATCTCCTCTCTGGGACAATACTCATCAATAATCAACTACTTTTGTTCATCCAATGAGATGGAATAGGCTATGCTAATGCCCATGATTTTCACATGGTTGTTCCACCATGACAATGTTTGTATCCTTGAAGTTACAAGCAACAAATCTAAATTTGCAACATTATGCATAGAAAATGATCTTAAATACTGAATCCATCTTCTAGATCCAGCTAGTCAGTCCTACTACTCCTTTATTTATGTAGAAGGCATTGTGCATGTATTTCATAAATTCCTTATAAGTATAGGCCCTTTGGTCACCTCCCTTACCACCCTGAGTACTATATCCTCCGGTTCTTCCTCCTTATTCAGATTTGGTATTCCTTTTGCTTTCAAAGTTAGCTACAAATTTTGCGAGACGTTGGGTGATCAATGCCTTGATGGTTGTTGAGTACATAACTACTAGGTCAAGATTTGGTTGTGCCCTAAGGTTGCTTCTGGTGACTCTTCTTAGAGGAATGTTTGGATCCTATTATACTTAGTAAAACGAGAGTGTTAGTCGATGATGCATTTTTATAAATGTGGGTGGTAACGACTAATCGCATGATTTAGTGTAAAAATAAATATCACAAAGGTTTCTAGTTTAGGAGTGGGAAAACTTTGCAAATTTATTCTTTAGAGATAGTGAGAATGCTATAATCTTGTACATATTAGTTTCTTCTCGATCTCGTAGTTTGAGAATCGTAGGGAATGGTCTTTCTGGGTAAGTCTACCCTAGGTTAAAGAACATATGTTGAGTGGAATGAGCTCTTATCTTTGTCATATAGGCTCTTGCCTTTGCGCTTTTTGACTTTTACCTTACAATTTATGCTTGGAGCTATAATCCTATCATCTAGTCTTCAACCCATTTCGAATCTTTGGATCACGTCAGACAGGTGCATTGCGATTTCTTTGATGATTCCTGACTCATCGTTGATGGTGTGAATCTGATTGACGTGACGTGTAGTGTGAGTAGCTTAGATAGGTATGGAAGAGCTATGTGATGTTTCGAGGGAAGGGATAGGTTGCCACACCCCAAAACCTAGAATGGCGGAAACGTTCTGGGGCGGAGGACATCATGTAAAGTATCACAACAATGCAAAGTAGTAAACAAGAAACAACATCATCCATTGCATTAATTGTATAATTCTTAAATACAAGTGTATTCTTTGATAGAATAAAACAACATAATGAATAATCAAAATAAAAGACGCGTCTTGACTGCTCCGTCTTCACAACACCTAGTCGTCGTACCTGTCTATTATGACCTAAGAATACAAGTTATTTTGAAAGCGAGTATCAGCAATAAAGCTGGTGAATTCATAAGTATTAAATGTCATTGATTAGTAAATCTTGTGAAGAAAAGACTTGTAAATGTTTGAAGGATAAGTTTGTATTTAAACAATGTAAAGTTTTGTATTTGAACAATGTAAAGTTTTGTATATGTTGGAAAACTCCTAGAAAAAACTATATTTTCTACTAGTATAAAAAGTAGTCTTCTACCAAGACTTGACTGTTTTGTGCGTTTGTCTCTTTTTAAAAATGAAAGCTTTTCCAAAGTATGACTATCATTACCAAAATATAGTTTTATATTACCCTTTATGTGAGAAGATCACAATTTGAATATAATGGGAAAATGTATATGTGTACTACAGAATTATTTGTATTAATTACTGAAGTCATAACTACCTTAAAACCAATGGTTTAATTAAGGCAAAATGTGATATGATTGTTACCATGCTAATCTGACTATAACACGACGATGAAAGAAGTCAGAAGAAATGACATTTGGCACCCGTGGACTTGCAAGTCCCACTGTAGCGAATAGCAAAGGTGTAGGATAGTCAATCCAGTATAGACCTATATGTAAACTTACGCTCTCCCTCCACGAGATTTTGGTTACAAAACGTGACATAACGAAATGGCCGATGTGTCATGAAGTAGTATCTCACATTATGTTATCTCTGAACCTTATTATAGTATACTTGTTATAGTAATAGTATTCTATGTATAGTATTCTCTGAATAGTATCCTCTGTTATAGTATTCTCTATCTAGTATTCTCTGTTATAGTATTCTCTTCATATAGTATGTAATGTATTAGTATTGTATCTCTTCATATAGTATGTAATGTATTACTATAGACTCATGAATGAATTGACTCTTGTGTGATTCCTTGTACTTGGAATAGTAAGTAGTATCTCCTAACTATACCTATTATAGCTACTAGTAATGTACCTGTATAACCGAAGTATGCCTTTGCTACCCAAAGGTACAGAACTAACTGATGGAACTTTTATGTCTATATATGTATACATGATATATAACTAATATTTAGTCGATATGCGGACAAATAACCGATACTCTAAGGCCACATCCCAACGAGGAAAAGGAAATAAAGCGAGCTAGTCGTCCTAAGTCCTTTAAACATTACTTATATAACTATACATATATATGCATGCATTTGACAATGTAAAAGTATAAAAGAAGTTTTGTAAAACCTTTGAAAAGTTTAATAACTAAGAAATGATGACTTGATGTCAGTTTGTAAAACGATTTGAAAGCAGTTTGATTGATAAGAACAATTTTAAGTATAAGAAAACCTTTGTTTGAAACACAATGGTAACAGAGTTTGAAAGGAAACATACAGTATGTAAGACAGTTTGATAAAGAGTTTTAACAAGTAAAAACGGTTGAGAAAGTCATTTGAAGCAATATGATTGGTAAAACAACTAAAAGTGTAGTAAATCCATTTGTATGCTACTTATTAATCACATGTGATTGATATAATAACTAGCATGATTCAGCATGTATCCCCCCATAAAAGCATTTATAAACATTTAGAAACATTTACAAGGTTAATTTAGGGGTATGAACTTACATGTAGTGAGTGGATCATATGGAAGTGTCGGACAAGTGCTAGGTGTGAAGTGTAGAATTGAACACACACAATGATCCTAATAACATATGAATACATATGTATGTATACAATTAGTGATTATAACACTAACTAGACAAGTATAAACACCCTAATGTGTGGAAAACACTTTGGTCAAAGTGTTAGAAGGCCATTGGGTTGCAACAAAGGAGTGCAAGACATTATATTTGAGTTTAGGGTCTATGGACCATACTACAATGGAGTTTACGGCCCTGGGGAGTTTACTCCTGGCCGTAAACTCTCTAATGGATCTCCACTTGAGGCTTAAAGGCAAGATGTCTTAAGTGGTTAAGTGTTTCAAGGCTAAACAAGAGGCTAGGTGAGTTTAAGGACCAAGAATGACCTTAACTTGTGTTTATGGCCTGGGGACCACTTCCCCATGAGTTTACGGCCGTAAACTCATGGTGGGATGTACCATTTCGTTGCTTGAAGTCCCTTGTTTAATGGGGTATGTTTCTAGACTAAGTTCTAGGCATAAGGAAGGAGATTAGGGCATTAATGCACCCTTAAAAGGAGTTTACAGCCTTGGGAGATCCTTGGCCGTAAACTCTCATTCATCCATTGATTCTTGATGTTTCTAAGCTCTAAACATGTTAAACCTTGTGTACAACGAGTTAGAACAAGAGTACTTACAATCTAGGAGTCTGAATGGTCGGTTTTGGTCAAGAACACCAGTGTGGGTTCTTGGTGTTCTTGGTGAAACTTGAAGATCTAAAAAATGGAATGATTTCACGGATGAAATCATGTAAGCTCACTAGATCATGTAAGATATCAACTAGTTAGGACAAGAAACTTATGAGTTTTGAAGATCGGGGACGAAGATCGAGATGATACTTGAGAGGATGTCATCCAAGGGAAAGAAATGAATGAACAAAATGGCCAAGACTTCATCATATGGGAGGAGTTTATGACCCACATGGAGTTTATGGCCGTAAACTCCCTTGTAGTGGTCGTGAACTCCTTGTCAAGGGGTTTCAGACTTGTTTTTTGAGCTATAACTTCAGCAGATAAACCCCGACACTTCTCCCTTAAGTGTATAAGGCTCAAAACGCTCAAATAAACTCCAATTTGTGCCAAACGATAGCAGGAATGGGTTTGACTTTCAATGAAGTATTTGACTGTACAGGATAGAAAATTTCGGGTTGTCACATCATCCCCCCGTTAGAGGGAATTTTGTCCCAAAATTAGAATTTCAGTAAAGGTGTAGGTATGAATAATCGAGCAAGGAGGTCGGGATACTTCCTATTCGATTAATTATCACTAATGGGATGCAGCGTTGCTTCGTCCACTTGATCTCTAGGTCTATGGTCACTATGGTTCTTTCACGAATGTGAGGTTCTTGTTGATCTCGATCTCGTCGAGTGGGATTACAAGAGTCCTGACGGAAAAGTATTGTTTCAAGTTCAAGACGTAGAGGTAAAATGTATGTTACTGAGTTCGCAAGTAGGTTGAATTTGAGACTTACAGGGCCGATTCTAGCAAGAATCTAGGAGGTCCTAACTATGTTGGATTTAGCTTTCCATGCTTTTCGAAGCGTATCAAGCCTTCCCAGGGTGAGACTTCTGAAAGAATTTTGTCTCTCAATTGGAATTTCAAAGGTTTCTTCCTCTTGCTTCTCTTCCCAGTAAAGGGCCACACCTTTCTGGATCAAAGCCATAAGAGATTTCCGTAATTCGCGAGGAGGTCGCAATGAACTTACGATAGTAGTCAGCGAGACCTAGAATTTGGCGAATTCTCGTAGCCGTCTTCGGTGCTAACCAATTCTCAACAGTTTTTATTTTTGGAAGGGTCCTCATGAATTCCCACATCACTAATAGTGTGTCTTAGGAATTTGACTCTTCATTTCCGAAACTCGTATTTAGATGCTCTTTATGATTTCCTTCTTACTACGAGAGTAGATAAGTAAGTCATTTACAAGGACAGTGACGAACTGATCCAAGTAAGAATGGCGTACCCAATTCATTAAGTTTATGAATACTACGGGCGTATTGGTCCTATCCAAGGGGTATCACTACGGACTCGTAGCGTCCGCATCGAGTTTGGAAGATTGTCCTCGGGACATCCTTCTCTAATACTCACAACTAGTGATATTCGGATCTCAGGTCCATTTATAAAAGTTACATCGTTTCCTAGCGGTTAGTCGGCCAATTCATCTATGCGAGGCAGAGGGTAATGATTTCTAATGGAAACCTTGCTGAGGTCTCCATTAGTCGATGCTCCTACGAAACAATTTGTCTATCTTCTCGAAGAATAAGACTGGAGTTCTCTAGGGTGAGGAGCTTGGTCTTCTAATTCCATTGTTGAGTAGTCGTTAAGCTGTCCGGACGGTTCTTGTATCTCTGTAGGTGTTAGAATGTAGGGCGATCTGGTTACGGGAGTAGTATTGGGTTCTAAGTTTGTTCGCATGACGATGCGATTACTCGTAGTCTTGGGCAATCTCCGTCCTGAAGTTCATATTAGAAGTCATACATGGTTCATCAATCACAGTCACGTGTATACAAGTCGTATATAATTAAGATTGAAAAGTTAGTCGAATAAATGATTCTTCTTTAAGCTCACATCCCAACAAGGAAAAGAAGTTAAAGTGGAATCATCAATTCTAAACATGTAGAACCTTGATTATATACCACCCTTGTGTATACATTCTTCAGCGATAGATCAACCGTATGGGTCTTTGGATTGAACTTGACGTATTGTACAAGTGGTACTCTGGGGAGGTTTGGTGAGGTTTCTTCGGAAAGGATAAGAAGCATGAGGTACTATACGCATGAGTACTTCGGAGTTCTGAAATAACGGCTTCGCTAGAAAGACGATTTCGGAGAAAGAGATGTATGTACGAACTGGTATTGTGAGGATTGAATTGACTCAAGTCGTATGATAATATCATAATCACCTGGGAATAAAGACATTAGACTTGATCATAAAGGCGTTATAGACAAAACCTAATAGTTCAACTTTTAACAGACTTACAGTACTATAGATTTACTACAAGACTATTGTTGCGAACTAGGTATACTTACAAAAGACAAGTATACGCAACACGAGGGTCCCTTAACTGATGGTATCTCGCAAAAGATAAGACTCGAGTTGCACTAGTTTTAAACAGTTTATGATCCTGTTACAATTAACGCATTAGATACTTTAACGTGGGTCCGGGGTAGTTTCTCCTGTGGCAGCGATCCTTAGTATCTTCCCGTCTGTGCCGGAGTTCTTTGTTATTGGACAATACTCTTTGAGGTGTCCAATCCTGCCGCATTGGTGACATATCTGGCTTGTACTAGCATCGGTAGTGGAAGTGATTTGTCAGGTCGGAATTATGTGGACGCAGGTGCCTTCGTTGTTCTTTCCTTTTGAAAAATTCCTATGATAGTGTCATGTCTCACCACAACTATAGGAAACCTGGCTAGCTCCGGTGGTGGAGGTAGTTCTACAGAAACGAGCAATGTGCCCCATTTTGTTGCAATTGATGCATTGCAATACTCGGCAAGCTCCATTATGATGATAGCTACACTTGCTACACTTCGTGAGTGTTCCCTCATAACGCTTGACCGGTGTTGAGGTGGGAGGAGTCGCCACTGGTTGTTGTCGTATGGAAGGCCTTAGAAATCGCTTGCGTTCTTTTTGGGCTTGATGCTTCCGTTTCTTGAACTCTGAGTTGTTGCTTTGGGCGTTTGCGACTGTTACTATTTGTTGATTTCTTGGATCGTTACCACGATCGGAATTGTCAACCCCTTTGTCAGTCTTGTTTGCGTTGCCAGAGCCGAGGTGTGCAACGACAGCTGTTATGGAAGCTGTTACCGCGGCATGGAATGTTGCGGCGTCGATCTAAAGGATAGGGGTTTCGTTGCTCGGTTGACTATTTCTGGATGACAACATGATATTGCTATATGAAAGAAAAATGAGTTCGTGAGTGATTTTGGTTGAACCTAGATGTATTTCGATCGTTCATGTAAAGAATAGAAGTATGTTCTCGAGGGTTTGACCTACATCCCTATGATGCAGTCCTAGTACATAGTAGGAGTAAGTTCACAGAATGGTCACAAGACGTTTGACGTCCAATCCGGGGTACTATTGGTTGGTGAATAACATGATCCAACCTTTGAAAGAGAATTGGGAATGATCCTAAATTATTCTAGTCTAATAACTTGACTAGAGTGGGTTTCAGATAGATTCCAATGATAGTATGATGAAAGTATTTGAAAAAAGAGTGCCATAGAATGTAGCCGACTGTCAATATCATTGATGTTTAAGATGTAATAAGTTTTGGAAAATTGACCTTGTAGAAGGTCTTACATCATATCTGGAGTAGAATAGTTTTGGCCGCATAAAGGCCTAACTAAAAGTACTCACAGTACAAGGTAGTTTCATAGAAAAGTGCCACATAGGGCATAGACAGGAAAAACGATTCCTTAAAACAAAGAAGGAAAGTAAAGCATCTCCTACTGGTGACGGTTATCCCTCTGGTGAACTCTCAGTTCAGCCACTTGACGTTCCATATCAAGCAGGTGTCTTTCGTACACCCTCTAGCGTACTCAGAGCTCTATGAATTTGGATCATGTTGCAACTAGTGCTTGCAGCAGGGTTTCATGCTCTCTCTCACATCGCTCACAAGTGTGTTCAAGGCGATTGGTGCGGATGGTATGCATTCCTGTATTGGCTTCAATCTCTACGATACGATGGAGAGCTGTCCTTCCCTGAATCTCGTTTCGGGCAACTCTACGGACCAGGATTGACAAAACTCTGTCTGTTGAGCTTCTTTCGCTTAAGTTATAGAGGCTTTAGTCTCCATTAAATGGCATAGGCTGATCTTGCTCTTCGCTCCATGTCTCCAAACATTCTACCCAAGGGGCGTCGGACCATGAAAAGTCGGACGAGGGTTAGGAATTGGAATGGGAGCTACCGGGGGTAGGTTTTCAACTTCGGGCTTGGAGTTAGCATCATCCGAAAGGTTTTCAGCATAGTGATCATTCAAAGGGATTGGATGATCATCCTCTGGTTCTTCTCCAAACCATCCAGCATTGCCTTCGTTCGGAAGGTACGGGTCGTCGTGGGGATGGAGTCCAGCCATGTTATCTACGCGAGAATTGGGGTAAGGAAATAATTATTAGACAACTAACTAGATAATTATTAGATAATCTTTATTAGTTACATCACTATTTGTAAAGTGCATACTAGTTATATGTAATCAAAACAAGATAGGCTTTCGAATAAGTGACCTTAACTCCAAATTCACAAGGAATAGGGGTAAAGCAAAAATTCACAGATTCTAAGTCTATATCCTCCTAGTTACATATAACCTTAATGTATCCACTTAGAAACTATTGACCTAATAATGAAGATCTTTTTAGTTCTCAAGTAAGAAATTATAGTAACACAAAATACTCATATAGTATTTTAGACTTATGTTCTGTTCTAGAGTTCTCATTGTGGTAGTGTTGGTATGTTTTTAGACTTGTTGCCACATCACAACCATTCTTGGGCATGTGCTAATCACTATCGGACCAGCATAGTTGATCAGGCTATGCCACTCCAAAGACTGACCATACATCCCTGAGCTTACTTGTGATATTCAACAATCATAATACTTTTGTTCTTGTCATTGTGACACGGATTTTAGTATGAATGCAGGTATGTATACTTAGTTAGATATTTTATTATTTAAAAGTATAAACTCTTAGTCGTTGTATTTTAATCCTATTGTATTTATTGTTAGTATATCTTTTATGGGTTGATATACTTAATTCACTACAAACAATGCTCTGATACCAATCTGTCACACCCCAAAACCAAGAACGGTAGAAACGTTCTGGGGCGGAGGACGTCATTTAAAGTATCACAACAATGCAAAGTATTAAACAAGCAACAACATCATCCATCGTATTAATAGTATAATTCTTAAATACAAGTGTATTCTTTCATAGAATAAAACAACATAATGAATAATCAAAATAAAAGACGAGTCTTGACTGCTCCGTCTTCACAACACCTGGTCGTCGTACCTTTCTATTGGTAACCTGAGAATATAAGTTATTTTGAAAGAGAGTATCAGCAATAAAACTGGTGAATTCATAAGTATTTAATGTCATTGATTAGTAAAACTTGTGAAGAAAAGACTTGTAAATGTTTGAAGGATAAGTTTGTATTTAAACAATGTAAAGTTTTGTATTTGAACAATGTAAAGTTTTATATATGTTGGAAAACTCCTAGAAAAACCTATATTTTCTACTAGTATAAAAAGTAGTCTTCTACCAAGACTCGACTGTTTTGTGTGTTTGTCTGTTTGGAAAAATGAAAGCTTTTCCCAAGTATGATTGTCATTACCAAAATAGAGTTTTATATTACCCTTTATGTGAGAAGATCACAATTTGAATAAAATGGGAAAATGTATATGTGTACTACAGTATTATCTGTATTAATTACTAAAGTCATAACTACCATAAAACCAATGGTTAAGTTAAGGCAAAATGTGATATGATTGTTACCATGCTAATCTGACTATAACACGACGATGAAAGACGTCGGAAGAAATAACATTTGGCACCCGTGGACTTCCAAGTCCCACTGTAGCGAACAACAAAAGTGTAGGATAGTCAATCCAGTATAGATCTATACGCAAACTCACGCTCTCCCTCCAGGAGATTCTGGTTACAAAACGTGACATAACGAAATGGTCGATGTGTCATGAACTTGTATCTCACATTATGTTATCTCTGAACCTTGTTATAGTATACTTGTTATAGTAATAATATTCTATGTATAGTATTCTCTGAATAGTATCCTCTGTTATAGTATTCTATGTCTAGTATTCTCTGTTATAGTATTCTCTACATATAGTATGTAATGTATTAGTATTGTATCTCCTCATATAGTATGTAATGAATTACTATAGACTCATGAATGAACTGACTCTTGTGTGATTCCTTGTACTTGGAATAGTAAATAATATCTCCTAACTATTCCTATTATAGCTATTAGTAATGTACGTGTATAACCAAAGTATGCCTTTGCAACCCAAAGGTACTAAACTAACTGATGGAACTTTTATGTCTATATATGTATACGTGATATATAACTAATATTTAGACGACATTCGAACAAATAACCGATGCCCTAAGGCCACAACCCAACGAGGAAAAGGAAATAAAGCGAGCTAGCCGTCATATGTCCTTTAAACATTACTTATATAACTATACATATATAGGCATGCATTTGACAATATAAAATTATAAAAGAAGTTTTGTAAAACCTTTGAAAAGTTTAATAACTAAGAAATGATGACTTGATGTTAGTTTGTAAAACAATTTGAAAGCAGTTTGATTGATAAGAACAGCTTTAAGTATAAGAAAACCTTTGTTTGAAACACAATGGTAACAGAGTTTGAAAGGAAACATACAGTGTGTAAGACAGTTTGATAAAGAGTTTTAACATGTAAAAACGGTTGAGAAAGTCATTTGAAGCAATATGATTGGTAAAACAGCTAAAAGTGTAGTAAATCCATGTGTATGCTAGTTATTAGTCACATGTGATTAATATAATAACTAGCATGATTCAACTTGTATCCCCCCATAAAAGCATTTATAAACATTTAAAAACATTTAAAAAGTTAATTTACGGGTATGAACTTACCAGTAGTGAGTGGATCGTATGGATGTGTCGGACAAGTTCTAGGTGTCAAGTGAAAACTTGAACACACACAATGATCCTAATAACATAAGAAGACATATGTATGTATACAATTAGTGATTATAACACTAATTAGACAAGTATAAACACCCTAATGTGTGGAAAACCTTGTCATAAGGCCATTAGGTTGCAACAAAGGAGTGCAAGACATTGTATTTGAGCTTAGGGTCTATGGACCATACTACAATGGAGTTTATGGCCTAGGGGAGTTTACTAATGGCCGTAAACTCTCTAATGGGTTTCCATTTGAGGCTTAAAGGCGAGATGCCTTAAGTGGTTAAGTGTTTCAACGCTAAACAAGAGGCTAGGTGAGTTTAAGGTCCAAGAATGACCTTAAATTGTGTTTATGGCATGGGGACCATTTCCCCATGAGTTTATGGCCATAAACTCATGGTGGGAAGTACCATTTCGTTGCTTGAAGTCCCTAGTTCAATGGGGGTATGGTTCTAGACTAAGTTCTAGGCATAAGGAAGGAGATTAGGGCATTAATGCACCCTTAAAGGGAGTTTACGGCCTTGGGAGATCCTTGGCCATAAACTCTAATTCATCCATTTATTCTTGATGTTTCTAAGCTCTAAACATTTTAAACCTAGTGTACAACGAGTTAGAACAAGAGTACTTACGATCTAGGAGCTTGAATGGTCGTTTTAGCCAAGAACACTGGTGTGTGTTCTTGGTGAAACTTGAAGATCTACAAAATGGAAGTTCACGGATGAAATCATGTAAGATCACTAGATCATGTAAGATATAAACTAGTTAGGACAAGAAACTTACGAGTTTTGAAGATCGGGGACGAAGATCGGGATGATACTTGAGAGGATTTCAGCCAAGGGAAAGAAAGGAATGAACAAAATGGCCAACACTTCATCATATAGGAGGAGTTTACGGCCCACATGGAGTTTACGGCCGTAAACTCCCTTGTGGTGGCCGTGAACTCTTTGTCAAGGGGTTTCAGACTTGTTCTTTGAGCTATAACTTCAACAGATAAACCCCGACACTTATCCCTTAAGTGTACAAGGCTCAGAACGCTCAAATAAACTCCAATTTGTGCTAAATGATAGCAGGAATGAGTTTGACTTTCAATGAAGTATTTGACTGTACAGGATAGAAAATTTCGGGTTGTCACATAGATAGTGAAGCATATGGGCCTTAAAGTGATATGGTATCTCATCCCTATTTTTTTTACTATCGCACTTGTGTTTCATATGGTTTCCTTCCGATAAGGTCAAAATTACTTGACTATTAGTGGTGGTTGTGGAGCCTATTTCTCAATGAAAAACTCTAGCCTTTCTGGTTGCTTCTCAGAATAACACTCGATCTCTTTCCTTCGTCTGGTTTTTATTAATTTCATCTTGTTTCTTAGTGCGGTTTGTCTCCTCCTCAGCAAGATAGTCTTCCTCGGAGAACTCTAAATGGTACTTGGAGGGTTCTTATGATATTTTACCTGACTCTTTAGTTCTTTATGAGCAATCACCCTCCTTTTGAGGTTCCTCGTTAGGGGTCAAAGAAAAATAGAGGTGTCGGTCATGGGCTTTGTATACTACAACATCCTATGGTGAACATACAACCCTAAATGCTTTGGATCTATGTTTTCTCTAATTATACATGCAATTTTGTTTCCAAAGCATTAAGCCTAGAACTAGCATACAATTGGCATAAATAACATAAAATACTAGATAGGAGTTTCCTTCTTTATGTAGCTTGTAGAACTTGTTGTATTTGGCCTTTAAGAACTTAGCACCCCAAGTGTGATGCCTCAAACGGTTCACAACACACATAGGACAAAGGAGAACTTAAGAGAGATGTTGCTAGCTCCAAAATTGGCTCTAATACTGCAAGAACTCTAGTGTCCAATTTTGGGTGCTAAGGGAGTTCTTTTATAGTGTGGCAAAGTCTAGGTGATGAAATTAAAACTCTTTAAGATCGATGAGATTCTTAACAAGTAACAAAATAACAAAAAGCAATTAAGAATACAAGATGAATCAAAACTGGTGTCGAATGATTAATAAGCCACAACCTCAAAATACCTCTATGAAGAATTGCTACTGTAGAGGTGTGGTAGGGTTACAAAAGATATTATCTACTTCCATATCATACACGTTGCATGCATGCATGATATAAAGTAAACTCTAATATATGAAACATAGATGGAAAGGCCTAGTATTGTGGAAACAATGAACTATAGACAAAAAAGCCCAATGACGCAATATTACTAACCCAAAAATCTCCCCTTTTTGCGTCAATTGAGGCGAGATATTACTACTATAATGCCTGCGTAGTCTTCTTTACTGTTTTGAACAACTTCGGTATGATAGCAAGAATAGTGCGAAGAAAGTTGATATACCACTGAAGCATGTCATTGAAGATCTTCTTTGCAACATCGTCATTAAATTTACATCTGTTTATTATATCTAGAATATGTTCAAGATCGATTGTGAAAAACAGATTTTTGTCGGATAAGGAGAACATGCATTTTAATGGAGTAGCCAAACAGCCAATTTCTTTAGTAAACATCACCGTCAAGTGTTCAGTGTCAATCATGCCCATACGCATCTTATTCACATCACTAGCTTTGCTAATGGGTTTGACGGTAGGCTTCTTCCTCAAAGCAGAAGCGATCTCCTGATCGACCTTTCTTACTTCATGTATGTATGATACCAACATTCTCTTTATGTGATCAAGAATGGGTTCGTACTTCTGCTCGTTAGTCAGCAAAAGATTAGTCAACAGAATCCGGTCATGAGGATTGAGATTTGGCAGGTCAGCAAGAGAAATTTCATGAACTGGATCTGTAGAACCATGAGTAAGCTGAAACTTTACATTCATAAATTTCCCCACGGCAAATGGCTTCATAACCTTGACCGTAGTAATCTTTTTTGCACTCCGGGTCAGGAATTAAGGTTGCATGAAAGCAATGTAATAATCAATCAGCTCTCTATCAACCTTCGTGTAACACCCCGAGATCAGGTATACCTCGTAACCCTTGGTCTTTTGAGTATTTGACCATTTTAGTCCCTTTATGAGAAAAGGTGGTTAACGAGTACGCGGGGTGTATGCGAGTGTACGCTCAACGTACTCATATGCGTGTTTTTGACACAAAAGCCACCTAGTTCGTTGGGCGTACCAGAGGGTACGTTAGACGTACTAGGCTCAGAGTGAAAACCCTAATTTAGGGTGAGAACCCCTATTTAAGGATATGATGGCCTCATTCCGGGCTACCATTCTCAGTCACCAGCCCTCCTAAACCCAAGTTTTCGTTCTTAGAGCTTGTGAATGCATTAGAGAGCCTTGGGAGCATTCTTGAGTTTCTTTGGAGTGAAGAAGAAGTGGGATTCCAGGCCTTGGATCTGGAATTATCTTAGTGTGGAGCTTCATTTTAGGGTATAAAGCTCAGAGCTTTCTCACTCTTCTGGTTTTTGCATCTTAGTAGATTAATCTAGGGTTTTGTCCAAAAAGGTGGAGACCTTATGTGATATTGTACTCCAGAGACCATGATCCACCCTATTTGAGTATATTTAGTGGTGTAGAGTCATAAAAAGCCTATCTTGGACGTTGAGATCAATCCATGCATGAGATATGTGCTTTTTGTCATAAGAGGGTGAGTGTTTTGTGTGTTTGGGACCTTTCCAACCATGCACAGGCTTAAAGTCCCTAACTTTACGGGTTAAGAGCTATTAGAGAGTCTTAATCAGAGATATGAGTCAGGGTCTTAACTGTTTAAGACCAAACAAGCGAGAAGGGTGAAACTGGAGCGTACATCGGGCGTAATTCCAGTACGCGCCGCGTAGGGGTCGCGCATCCCCGATATCTGCATGGTAGCTGAGTACGCCCAGCGTAAGGAGCTGATACGTGTGGCATACTCCCTGCCGTTGACTTTTGTTGAATTTTAGGGTTTGGGTCAAATTATGGACAATTAGGGCCATTGAGAGGTAAAATGGTCTTTTACTCTTCTGTGAGAAAGCGTAGCCTCTTGAGAGTCGTGATTAATTAGGGATAAATGTTGTTTATGTTTGGTGGAGGCTAGCCCGGTGGTTTGAGTTCGAGTTTTGCTAACTTCTTGCAAGGTAAGTCTTCTGACTATACTTGCCTTGAGTGGTACCTTGTGTGATTGAGCTGCTTATTGTGATTGTTTGTGTATTTGATATTCCGCATTATGTCTTTGTGATTTATGCTGAGTATTGTTATTATTGCGCTTGCTGAGTTAGGACCGGAGGGTTCCACTGAGACACATTGACCGAAGGCTCTTACAGAGTTATAGCCTCGAGTGGCTAATGTGTTGTATGTGGTATTTTGGGAAACTCACTAAGCGTTGTGCTTACCGTGTATGTGTTATGTGTTTCAGGTACTTCTCAGAATCACGGGAAGGCGTCGACTTGATTGTACACACACCGGAGATTGTTTTATAATTTAGGGGATCCTGGAGTTTGATATATTGATTTCTTTTAAACATGAGTTTTGGGTGAATTGACATTGTGGCATTTTATGGTTATTTATTAAAAACAATGTGTTTTGAAATTTAAAAAAACTGGTTAAAATTTTATGTTGTTACAAGTTGGTATCAGAGCCTTGGTTTGAGGGATTCGGATACACCTCCGGGTGTGTTTGGACTCAAACTGAGGATTTGAGAAGAATTTTCAAAAGAAGAGAAATTTTTCCAAAATGAGAAAGAGTTTTAGGAGAAAACAAGTGGAAGAGGTGTGTACAATCAGCCAGAGCCTGAACGGTGATTTCCCAAAATACCCTTACATTCGTGTTATGAGATATTTTGTTAAGATTAAATGCTAGAGGGTAGGCTAAGTATTCCATATTCTAGGGATAGACTTTCCTGATTTGTGATGCCTTAGACTAGGAGATGTTTTGATTAGTGTTATCTGTTATTTGCTTGAGTATGCACTGAGTTTGGAGTCGGGAGATGATCTAGGAAGAGATACATAAATAAACTTAAGAGAGGGGCCTACTAAGAGAGTAGCTGGAGATTCATGAGACACAGAGTATTTGTGAATTAGAATCCTAGGAGGAGGACTTGGGGTGACTACCGATGGGGTGTGGAAGGTAGTATTGGGCCCGTACTACTAAAAGCACCCAGTCTGTATGCGATCCAAGTAAGAATCTTTTGCATGCTAAGGAGAAAGTAGGGATGAGTAGTCGAGTGTGAGTATGCTCGAGAAAGTTTATAATGATTTTGTGTTGTGTTTTAGAGACATCATGGTAGGTACGCGCCACACCCCAGAGAGCAGTGGAGTTAGCGATGATGAGATTCGCCGGATGATTCATGACAAGATGGCCGCAGCCATCCGAGAGGCAATTCTGGAGATGTTTGGGTCTATAAAGACCACTTTGATTGAGAAATTTGATGAGCGATATGCTGCTATTTCTGAGGTGGCTGCTGCTGCAGCCACTGCAGCTGTCGTTGCTGCCAGACTGCAGGGGGTGACTCGTTGCTGTACCGGGAGTTCAGCAACACGAATCCACCAGAGTTTGATGGGACATAGGATCTGATTGTTGCGATGAGTTGGATCTCTTATGTTGAGGGATGTTTTACACTTGCTCATGCCTAGAGCAACGGAGAGTACGGTTCGCGCTGAATAAGTTTTGCTTGGGAGCGAAGGATTGGTGGAAGTTTGTGACGGCTAGTATCACCCGTGCATAGCATACTGCTGTGACTTGGGAGAGATTTGTTGCGATGTTTTGAGATGAGTATGTTCCCCCTGTGGAGAGGTAACGATTGGCCCAGGAGTTTCTGTCTCTTAGACAGAAGACAGAGTCGGTGACTGAGATTACGCGGATGTTTCATAAGAGGGCGTTGTTTTGCCTTGAGCATGAGTCGGTACTTGAGCATTCTGAGGAGGGATATTCGGAAGTTCGTGGCGAACTCGTCTTACCGTACATTTGCTGAGCTCCAGGAAAATGACAGGAGGAGGGAGATCGAGTTGGTGACTCAGGCGATGGAGGACGCGGAGTCTCAGGGGAGAGACCGGCGGCTGGCACAGTCGCAGCCGGCAGCCAAGCGGGCTAAGCCCGCTAATTCGAGATCAGGAGGCCAGAAGGGCCGCACTTGTGGCAAGTGCATCAATAGTCATGAGGGAGCTTATCGGGCATGGATTTGCTACAAATGTGGCAAGGAGGGGCATATGGCGAAGGATTTCCCCATGGGTTTTTTGCAGTTTGTTTCCACTACAATCAAACCAACCATCGGAAGGCTGAGTTCCCTCAACTTGTTTAGGGATCATCCTAGGTTTCCACTCCTACTGCATTGCATGCTACTTATGTTTGGTCAGTGAAGGTCGAGGTTCTGAAGGATCGTGTGAGAGCTTTTCAGCTGACAGCGGAGGAGGTCTGTGCAGCACCTGATGTCATGGCTGGTACGTATTTCCTTATTTAGTTATTTATTTATTCTGAGATTCTCTTTTGTGATTATTCTGGGCTATATTTAGGTACATTTTTTTGAGTTGTGTACCTGCTTTAGTGTTATTTGACTCGGGTGCAAGTCGATCCTTCGTGTCTCTAGCCTTTAGTCGTGACATCGATATCCGACATGAGGCGTTGAGTCGACCTCTGAGGGTTTCTATATAAGATGAGTGTGCGGTCTTTGCTACTGAGGTATTCTGAGGATGAGTGCTGGAGATTTTTGGTGTCGAGTTTCCGATTGACCTAGTACCGATCGCGATGGGTGATGTTTGTGTCATCGTGGGCATGGATTGGTTGACCCGCTTTGGAGCAGTGATCGACTGTGAGCACCAATTGGTGACTATACCAGACCCTAGTGGGGGAGTGCTTACAGTGTATTTTGAGGGTACATGAAGTGTATTTTGAGGGTACATGATCTGGGTCAGCTTTCTACTTTGTCACCCGGGCAAGGCAAATATTACAACAGAGTTGTATGGGATTTCTAGCGTATGTGATGGATTTATAGACTTTGTCGGAGAGGCCGAGTTCTATCTCCGAGGTTCCGATTGTATGCGAGTTCCTTGATGTTTTCCCCGAGGAGTTATTGGGTGAGCCTCCCGAGAGGCAAGTAGAGTTTCGGATTGATTTGGTTCCGGGAGCGAAAACTATCGCCAAGTCACCTTATCGCCTTACACCGCCAAAGATGCAGGAGTTATCCTCACAGCTTCAGGAGCTGCTGGTAAAGGGATTGATTCGACCGAGTAGCTCGCCTTGGTGAGCGCCGATCCATTTTGTCAAGAAAAAGGATGGTTCGTACCGGATGTGTATTGATTACCATGAGTTGAACAAGTTGACGGTCAAGAACTGTTACCCACTTCCGAGGATTTACGATCTATTCTGTAACATCCCGATTATTGAATAAATAAATAGATAAAGATTTATAGCTCCAAAATAAAAAACATTTAGCGGAGTAAGGGTTTCGGGGAGCCAATTAATGTACTTTCGGATTTTTAGGGGTTAAATGTGTAAGTTCATGATTTAAATTGGAAAGATTTCGGAGGGCAGGGGTTATTTGGGAGGTTTTGGACCTTAATTGTAATGAATTTATGGAATCAGGGGCTGCAAGGCAACTATTGGGATTTAAATTGA
Organism: Lactuca sativa; assembly: GCF_002870075.4. NCBI lineage: Eukaryota > Viridiplantae > Streptophyta > Magnoliopsida > Asterales > Asteraceae > Lactuca > Lactuca sativa. The sequence continues at coordinate 193,651,663 of NC_056625.2, forward strand.
AGAGAATTATGGAAGTATGGGCTAAAAAGGTAAATATTGGGTTAAAGTTGAAAAAGGTTTCATGGGGGAGGGCTGAAATTGTCCAAAGGTCCAAAGTTTCAAATGTCACGGGATTAATTCTGTGTTTCTTTTCCCTCTCACTTGGAGGAGGGTAACCCTAAACCTAAAGTCGAAGTCGCCGCCACCATCATGTAACCTCTCTTCAACCGCCGCCGTGAGAGGCTCCAAGACCTTCGATTGCTGCCTCATTGTTGAAGCGTCGTTGAGCACCATCTCCTTGCTGCTGTCGGAGACGTAAAAGAGCCCGAGGAGTCCCCGAGACCGGTGGATTCAGCCGCGTTCGTCGCTACACAGGTCTGGCGTGACCTGAAGGCCCTCGGTAAGACCACCAGCCACCCACCTTCTTTATTCTTCTTCGTTTCTACCGATGGACGTCGTGGTATGTCGCCACCTGCTGCCAGTGACCTTATGGTTACCTCTCTGCTCATTTCGGTTATGGCAGCCGCCGGTGAGGGTGGATGAGCTATGTATGGTCTAGTACATGAGTTATTCTCGACATTTGTGGTGTTATATGAGAATTATTGGACCTGAAAATCAACAACCACCACCTCAAGGTGGTGGCTGTTACCTAGCTTTGCCTTCTGCCGCCACCAGCCACCATGGGAGGTGGCTGTGTGCGCGTATATTTTATGTTTGAGGTTGTTTATGCACTCTTTGGGTCGGAACCACCACCACCACCATTAGAAATGTTGGCTGCAGCCGGGAGCCGCCGCCGACCACCACTGCCCGAGGTGGCAGTGGGTGGTGTTGACCTAGTGGAACCCTAATTATCCCAATTACTTAATATTGGACTGGGTTGGCTCGTGCTCGGGCTAGAAACCCTAGTTAGGGTTTAGAAAACCCTAATTTTGGGTTTGTTGATTTGGGCCTATTGGGACCCGTGTTTGGACTAGTGGACTGAAGATAAAACCCATGAAAATTTTATTATATGATCTATTAGTGGAATAATGGACTTAATGGGTTAAGACCTTAATGGGTTAAGTGAGAAATACTTAACCATAATCGTCATTTTATGTGAAAACCCTAATTTTTTTTACTTGGGACTTTTGATTGGGCCTTCCTATTAGGTTTTAGTATTTGGGCCATTGATGGGCCATCCAAGAGCAGTCATGTGGACCAAAATATTTAGATGGGCTTTAGGGTAAGGCCCATATAAGGGTTTGGGCCCAATTTGGAAAATTGGGCCATGGTGGGCCCAATGTACTCGAGACATATATGGACGAGGTTTGTGGACCATGTTTAGACCTAATAATGTGATGGTTTGTCTTAGATCCTAATGGGGCTATTTGTGGGTTTGGCTTAGTGATAGAAGCCGAAGTGTAGCAGCAGCATTTATAGGATCTGTTCACCACCTTAGGTGAGTCTTCTCACTATACATTACCTAGAGTGGTAACTATGAGCAGACCGGAGGGTCTTATGTTCTATGTGTTAATTGTGAATATGTGTATTTAGATACATGTATGTTATGTGATATAGACCAGACCAGAGGATCCAACGATATAGACTGGATCGGAGGGTCCAACAATACAGACCGGACCGGAGGGTCCAACGATATAGACCGGGCCAGAGGGCCCAACGATACGGGACCGGAGGGTTCCACTGAGACACACCGACCAAAGGGTCATATTGTAGCCTTGAGTGGCTTATGTGTTGTATGCGGTATTTTGGGGAACTCACTAAGCTTCGTGCTTACCGTGTTATGTGTTATGTGTTTCATGTGTTTCTCAGGATCACGGGAAGGTGACGGTTCGATTGTACACACGAGATAAAGAGTTATCTTTTAGAGGATCCTGGATTATTAATTTAATTGTAATGGAATTGTGTTTTGTTAATTGATTATCGGGATTTTTGTGAAATGTATTATGAGAATTTTTGTAATTTAAAATTAAAAAAAAATTGTTTGAAAAATCACGGTGTTACAAGTTGGTATCAGAGCCTTTGTTTGAGAGATTCGGATGTGCCTTCGTGTATGTCTGGACTAAAACTGAGGATTTGAGAAAAAAAATTTCAAAAGAAACATTTTTTCTAAAAATTAGTAAGAGATTATAAGAGAAAAACGAGGAAGAGCAGTGTGTACAATCAGCCAGAGCCCGAATGGTGATTTCCAAAAATACCCTTACTTTTTAGTATGAGATATGTTATGAGATATTATGCATGCTAGAGATAGGCTAGGTATTTCAAATTTTAGGACTAGAGTGGCCTGATTTGTGATGCCTTAGCCTAGGAGTTGCTGTTAACTGTGATGCGCTTTCGAGTATGTGCTGAGTGACAGTATCCAGCAGGAATCCTTTCAGAAAGGGATTTGAGTAGAGGAGTAATCTAGGAGAGATACCAAGATGAGCAATTGTGGAGCCTGTCGAGAGGGTAGTTAGATACCCGTGAGGGGTAGAGTTGCAAAGTGTCACACCCCAAACCTGAACGGCGGAAACGTTCGGGGCGGATGACTTCATGTGGTAACGTAACAAATGAATACATAGTAAAGAAAGCAATACAACCATCACATATATAATTGAAAGTTTACATTTGTCAAAAGTTACATGTTCAAAACCAATTACAATATGATGTCAAAATATGAGATTAAATTGGCGCCGCAGCATCCCTTCATCAAAAGCATAATGCTATATGAAATTACTGATTCCCTGGGACATACAAGTAGTTTTGAAAGAGTAGATCAGCATTTAAGCTGGTGAGTTTCATAAGTATTTAAATGACAATGTTTGTATGAAATGAAATGTTTTCTCCTTGTTTGTTTGTGTTTAGAAAATCCTATATTTTCTACTAGTATAAAAGTAGCCTTCTCTCAAGACCAATGTTTGTTTCTGAAATGTATGTAAGTGTGAAATAACCAAATGTGTTTGAAAACCTTGTAAATTAATGCATTTTTAATACCCCATGTGAGTTTTATAACCATACTATTGACTCGGAATGCCTATACACAACGTTCTTCAGGCGTTGGAATGTTATGACGTTTGTTACCCCAAACGGTGGATTGTAGCTAACAGTCAGGGCGCGGGTTGTCAAGCCCGTATAGATCTATACACAAACACCATGCTCCCCCTCCAAGGGATTCTGGTATATAATACAGGACTTGAAATGTGTACTCGAACGTACGTGAAGTTTATGTCTCACAAAACCGTGGTATAAAAACAGATTTACGTGTTAAAATGTTCGTTTGTTCTTGTATATGAAAGTGACTTCTTGAAAATCATGTTTCTAGTATGTAATAGTTAGAAATTTGTTTGTAAAACTATACCTATTATAGTTTTAAAAGTGTGTCTCATGTGTTTAGAAATACCTAGAAAAGAAATCATTTGTTATGAAAGCATAGATTTTTGTAGAGCCTAAGGTAGACAAATATACATATAATCTAAGAAAATGTTTAGTTTATACATGCATTACAACAATTTATATTTCAAAAGATAGAATTCTATTGTAACATATTTTATATACGAAAGTTTCCTATAGAGCTTATAAATCACATGTGATTTGGATATATATAAAAGCATATAAAATAATTCTTTATGTAACACACGATAATACTCGTGTGTTTTACTTGTATTCCCCCCCCCCCCCCCCCTTGAAAGCATATAAAAGCATTTAGAATATCTTAAAAAGGTTAATTAAGGGGTATGAACTCACTTGAAAGTTTGAAGATAGCGACATGGAAAACCGGGCAGAGTTTCGTCTTGAGAAACGGATTTTTCTCGAGATTCTCGGGAATCTCGGGAGTAAAATCGACCCTCAGGACTTGAGCGAAAAGACCAGAGCTTCGGGGTAGTGCGGGCACGGAAAACGAGGCAAGATCGTGAGAGAAATGAGGGAAATGGGGTGATTTTTTCGGAACCCTCGCATTTCTATTTATAGGGGGTCTGAGAAGCCTCGGTACGCGGGGCGTACGCTCGTACGCAGCGCGTACTCGTACGTCATGCATGACCGAGTCCTCGACTGCCTCGGCTTCGGATGGGACGGATCGGGTAGCTTCGCATAGGGGCGACGTGGACGGACCGAGACCAAGGCCCTCGGGTACATGGGGCGTACGGGGTTACGCAGCGCGTAACTCGGATGAGGACGCTGACTCCTCCTTCGGATATTACCGGATTTTTGAATTAAATTTATATATAATTTATTTAATAAACTTCAAAAAATCATATCTTCTTCATACGAACTCTGTTTTCGATGGTCTTTATATCCACGCGTAGGTGAAACTACGCTCTACAACTTTCGTTTAGACTCCGTTGGCAAATTCCGAAATTATTTTTATTATTTAATTATAAAATGACGTGATTAAGGAATTTCTTTAAAAATTCATAACTTCTTTATCTGACGTCGGTTTTTGCCAGACTTTTCACCACTGAAATACCATTGTCGAGACCTTCGATTCTCGTTTAGGTCATTCCGGCCAAAAGTCGCTCGATCTCCGATTCGAGTTTTTAGCTGTCTGCTACTAAGCCGAACTTGGAAAATCTTAACTTCAATATACGAAGTCGGATTTGGGCGTTCTTTTTATGTACGATCATGGTTTAATGACATTTAAACATAGAGGGAATTTAAATAGAACTTTTTTGGACATTTTATTATCAAAGTTAATTTTATTAACTCAAAAGTTGTTACAATACTTGACTTTTTAGGTCATAACAAACATTTGAAATATCGGGTTGTCACACAAAGTTCGATGATATCTTTTGAGTATGAATAGAGCAAGTGGAGTTATCACCTAAAGTGGGTTTTACATGTTTATTCGATGCCCGAATGCTGCTTCCTTCGTGCTTTGTGGAACTCCCGATGATGGGAGTCAGCTACCAAATGAATGTGACGATATTCAGGAGGTAGATGACTGGCATCACGAGGAGTTTCTCAACAACTGATGGCAGAGAAGTGTGAGAACCTAGGAAGAGCCAAGGAAATGACCTTAGACAGATGAGTCCGCTGACAGAGTAGGGCATTTCGATGGGAAGCGAGAACGCGTGTGGGGAAAGGTAATTGAGAAGGTTGAACAGCTACTTAGGGACTCATGGATGGTCTGTGTAGAGAGTATTGGTAGATGTGGCAGGTAGTATGGGCCCGTACTACTGAAAGCAGAGGACCCATACTCGATGCAGGGAGTATTCTTGAGGATCTAAGTAGCAGACCAAGAGGAGATGTCATGGTTCGAGTACCATGATAATTTGCAGATCGAGAAAAGAGAACATGGTTCGAGTACCATGATTTGTAGCAAAATGAGAGGTGATCACATGGTTCATGTACGATGATCTGTAGGAGAATGAGAGGTGATCACATGGTTTGCGTACCATGATCCGTAGCAGATTGAGAGGTGATCACGTAGTTTGAGTACCATGATTCATACTGGTTGGTGCTTTAGAGTTTACCAGCTATTCCGTTGTGATTGGTTAGACCAAGAACATGTACGATAGAATGTGGGGCCAGAGGACCATGGCGGACGAGTTTTAGTGGCGTATACCCTGAGAGGGATATTGGCTTAGTTCCTGAAGGATTATTAATGGCAAGATACTATTTGGAGTCGCAAGACTCAGAGATGAGTAGAGAGGATGCCTATGGGGGAATTGTGATTTGAGAGGAGCACATGGTTGGTAATGGAGATATCACCTTCCATGACGAGAATTGCTCTATTTTGTTTCTTGTGTTGAGCAAAAAAGATATCGAGCTTCTAGTTTCAGAAGCTTGGAGGTTAATCCTATGGGGTAGTATATGGCTGTGACATCTTCATCAGAGTATTTTGTAGTAAGTCTGTTGCAAGGTATTTCATATACCGAGAAGGCTCATCAGTGGGGACTGACATGAATGAGGCAGGGGTACGCCTTAGGTGAGTATAGCGAGGCAGATGTTAGCAGCATTTTCGAGCACTACTAGAAAAATAGCCTTTAAGGACGCGCAAACAATGACACACAGTGATAGAGGACGCGCATTTGTACGTGCCCTAAAAACTAATGTCAGTTTTCCAAAATTTTAAGGATAGACGACACGCATTTATGCGTACCCTAAAATTAGTGTCAGAAATGAAAAAAAAAATGTGGAGGGCGCCTTTCATAAAATGTGCGTCATGTAAATGTGTAGCTTTATAATTTTTAAGTGAAACACGCGTTTAAGGCGGGAAATGAAATCGATGAAAATTACCCCCCAAAAAATTAACCCCCCCCCCCCCCCCCCCGCCTCTTCGACTTAGCAAGAAAAAGCCCTAGGGCCTTCATCTTCATCTTCAGCAATTGGAATACCTAGGTCGATTCAGATTTGTAAATAGCAAACATATACAATTCTGGATCTCGGCCATGATTATGGCGCTTTGGAGCTGGCGACGAGAACATCATTCGTGAATATCTGTCATTTCCTTCTTTCAACATTTCCATATTTTAGTCTTCACAAATCGACAAGGGGCCTCCGTAATCAAGTTGTTTCATCTTCATCTTGCTTTGGTGAAGAGAGAGATAGATACAGAAGCGGTTGAGAGAAGAAGAAAAAAGGGAAATCTTATCATTTTTGTTTCATCTTCATCTTTTTTAGTTATAAACTAGTTAAAAATTAAATGGTGCATCCTTAGGTCAGGCGTGCAGCAACGCGTGTTCACTGTTCAACAGCCTATGAACCCTTTAATGAACAATTGGATTAGGATTTCCTAAAACAACATAAAAATCCGATCTTTCGTTCCCCTTCAAGACATCTCTTCCGCTCTCCCTCTCTCGTAAACCCACCAATTTCTCACTGAAAGCGCGCGGCCTTTGAATCAGGCATCTATTTTGAAATTTTTGTTCGAGGAAGAAAGGGCTCGCCTTCTTACCCAGGTCTATTTTCCTTCATCTTTTATTTCAACGATTGCTTTGTTTCATCTTTCTTGGTTAGATCATGTCGATTATGCATATGGGTGGGTTATTACACTTTCACGCTCCATTGAAATCAGTTGGGGTTACATACGAAAAGAAAGAAAACCCTAATCTAAAAGAGCTTTTAGGGTTCTTACAGACCTTCTTCAAGTACCTTCAACATGGTTACGTAGTTGTAGATTACTCACTCTTTTCTTCTCTTATCTTTCCTCTTTGCTTTTACAGGTAGTACGACATGATAGTTTGGTACAACTCTTGCTTCTTGGCAGGATGTTACAGGGGACCACCAAACTTCCATGGAAATTTTCACACCATCCAGCTGCTGCTTGTACGTTTTTCACAGTCATGCTACTTGGACTTAAATTCTGCACATGCCAGTATGAAGAGAGCCTACAAAATGTTAGATTGGGAATTCAGCTGCTGGAAGATAGGATTTATCGGTATTACATTCAACTCGTCTTTCTTCATAATATAACATTTTTTATTTTAATTTAAATTCTGAAGTGGAAAACTGAAACCAACTGCAGGGCTGCATTAGGCTGGTTTGCTTACGAACCTGAATGGTTTGAACATGATCATGGAAATTTTGCACACATCGAGGCTCAATCTGTTAATTCATTTGTTCACTATCTCCAAAACGATCCAAAAGCACTGGGTGGGGAATATAAGGGATCTTTTCTTGACATGGTAAGACACCGATATTGCTATTTATCCTGTTGTGTTTTATGATTTTTTGTTAACAATGAACAATCTCAGAAGGATCACTGTCACCCTGTTTGGGGACCAATGGAGAACTATGCAGCTTGTAGAGATAAGAGGAAGCAACTACTTTTAATGTTATGCCAGCATGAAGCTGACAAGCTTGAAGTTTGGGCGCAACCTGTTAACTACAAGTAATTTCATCAACTGCAATTTTGCAACATGTGATCTCTTTCGTCTTTTATTAGTTAACAAGTCCATTACATGTTCATAATAAAATACTATATTCTCATGATTTGTATTTCATGGCCCAAAAGATGTGTGTCTGTTTTCAAAAGGGCCCACATATTGTTTTACATTTATATTTACTATTTTATCCTCTTCTTTTGGCAGACCTCATGACCGAGTCCCTTTGAAAGACATGAAAGCAGATTGGCATTCTTGCCTTGATAATAAAGTCGGATTCAAGGTGAGTTGCATTATTATTACTATGAAGTTTTGTACCGTGTATCTATTGTTAATGGTACTTTATTGTGGTTAATGTAAGCACAATGCAATGATTCAAATCCAGTGATGTTGTAATTTATAGTTCATGACCTCTCCATTTTGGTTTGTCTGTGCAGGTTTTACTTACATACAATGGTTTTGGTTACAAAAAAAAAACAAAAAAAAAAAATTTCCCTTCAATTTTTAGAGGTAGGAGGTGAGAGTCTCACCGTGAGACTCCATAATTAATGAACAAAATATGTTTCCTTCTGCTTCTAATGTGCACACATTCAATTATATTTTTATCTTCTTATTCAAAATTACACTTACAAATGTGTTGTTTGATTTCTTAGGTTTGAATATGCAAATCTCCATTGTATATCAGCGCTTTCTGGATCGGAGTTAGAGCATCCTATGCAACATGACGACTCAGGGTTCATTGACAGTTTCTATGTTGCAAATGACCATGGGCTTTGGTGAAATTTGGACTAGAAAACAAAATCCCCATACCAGTCTTTTTGATGGTTATGATTTAGGATTTTGATTAGTTATGGAAGGAAGAGGACTGTGATGGAGGATGCGCTTTCTCGTGATTGTAATTGTGTTGTAGCAAACATTTTGGCTACCAACTTTAACATAACATTCAACCCTTCATAGTTTCAGCAGGTAAATCTTTACAAATGGAGATGTATTTTAGTTATTGAAATATTAATGGTAATAGTTTTTTGTTTAAGAATACTCTACAATTGCTATCTTTGGATGTCTTTGGATCTGATATATTTTATAATTGATAAACTAGTGCAATTTAACCAAAAATAACATTGATTCTTAATTAATTTTCTGTATCATAACTACAACAAGGGTCATTGGTTGGGATCATGAAAATTTTATTTTTGAAATGAGTTTAGTGGGAGATGTTTACTTATAAGTTCATTACTTATTATTTACATTATTTATACAATGGACAACATGAGAAAACAGTGATATGTATATATTCGTAATGTTAAAAGATGTATATGCTCTTTGAAACCTTTTTTTCCTTCTGGCATTCGATAAACTCCAGGAATTTACAGAGTATGGGAATTTTGATTGTGGATTAGACTAGGTTATTAATAATCAGGCAGTTCTCAAGGGTTTTTACGTTGATGCCTGATGGTAGTGCAACTTCTGCATTGCTAAAGTTTGGAGTCATTGTTGGTAAGAATGATAGTCAATAGAAGGTAAAAACTGGAGCATTGGTGGAGGTTACACTTGTAATTAAATTATATAAAACATCGTAGAATGAATAAAGGTTAAATTCTTAGTAGCACAACCCACCGTTTACACTTCCTTTTACACAACGTGATGAAATCTCCCTAGGAATGGAAAGAAAACAAGCTGACATAAAGTTATAGGATGGGCCTCTAGGTCATTTTGTATTTATTTGTTTACAAAAAATCATGTATCTAAAATAATCAAATGAATGAGTATTCTTTTTTAACCAAATAGCTTGCTTATTTTACTTAAGTCTATATTTTACTTGAGGGGTATTTTTGTCGTTACCAAATTTGTTTTGACTTTTGACCAACATGAAAGAATGAAAGTTTTTTGTCTACTCATGGAACTTGAAACTCAAAGTACAGCTACATAATAGGAATATAAGCAATTGCAATGGATTATGTGTGTATGCACATCAAAACAGAACCCCCCCCCCCCCCAAAAAAAAAGAGTCGTGGTTTACCATGGGTTCACTTACTAGTTATATAATAATTCATATAGATCCTTTCTCATCTGTTTTTTGGTGAATAATGGGATTCTAGGTTAGTTGTGTGTGTGTGATGTGGATGATGCAGAATTTGATAATGCAGCATGTGGAGCATTTAGCAGGGGATTTGATTCATCTGTTTCAAGGGCTATTAAGATATGATCCATTAGAGAGGGTAACAACACGTGCAGCATTAAGACATCCTTTCTACACTAGGGACAATCTGAGTAGACGATACTAGCTGCTGCTAACAATATCAAAACAAAGTATGTGGTGGTCCATCTAAATCTGCACACAGAAGGAAGGTAGGATGTTTTTGCTGTAGATGTTTTTATTTCCCGAGGATATGTTTTGAGTTCCTACTGCACTGCTGTGTGGAAACCCCACCCACACATCTTATTGACAACCTTGAAGTCAAATTTATGTACAAAGTACAAACAAACAAACAAATGTAGAAAAAGAAAAGAGAGATGATTATAAGGCATGTGAAAGAGGAATGGGCATGGTTATGTTCTTTATCCAAGGTATTTTAGTCTTCTCTTTCTCTTTCTCTCTCTCTCTCTCTCTCTCTCTCTCTCACACACACACACAAACACATGCATACACAACATGATCTTTAAGTTTTTTACCATTGAGAATAAAGTGTTCATTATATTTCAGTTTATGGAGAGACAGCTGGTTGACTGTGAATGATCCTATTTTACAGACACACAAGGTATTAGTGACATACAATTTCATTGGTATTTCACTTTTTTTTAATTTAATTTAATTTAATTTAATTTTGTTCTCATTTTCTGTGCATATGTGCTTCATTTTGAGCAGTTTCTGTGTAGTTGAATGCTGGATTTTGATCTCTGGTTTCCCTAATAATGGTTTGGATTGAATGAAAGAAGTAGCAATGTATCATCACTGATCATGACACAACACCGAGAGGTCATCTTTAACAAAATTATCTTTACTATATGTGAATTACATGACAAAAATTTCAAATAACTTATAAAGATTTATTTTTTCAGAAAATCAGCTTATAAAGACTGATCAAGTGAACATACTGATTAGATCACTTCTCCTTAAGCAACAACAAAGTCTGGAACAACTTCAAAGAATGCAAAGGGTGCAGGCGCAAATGAGGGTTCAAGAAAGAGGTATTTAACTTTCTTTTGTTACACATACTTGTTTTTTATGCTCGCATTCAGTGTGCGTCCATTTATGACATTCACCAATAGACTTGGTCAAGATATATATTTGAAGCTAGGCAGCGAAGATGAACCGAGAATGTTGCGAGCATCTGATGTATGAGTCTTCTTTGTTTACCGTGAGATTGACCAACCTAGCAAGCTACAGGTGATTAGGGGTCCTTCGTGTGTGTGTGTGTGTATTTCTTTCATTATACAATTTTTATCTATTTATTATAGTGAAGGATAATTCAAGAAGCCCACTTTTATTTATTTCCATGCTTCTGCCTTACATGTGAAAAAATTGTGCTTGACAGGATTGAAAACAGAACAGTTGGAGAAGTTGTTAGAATTTGGCAGTCTGGTTTGAATAATTGTGTGCATAATAGTAATGAGGTTCTACCATTCAGTATTTCCTTATTATCCTTTGACATTTTTTTCTTTATATCTTCAAACATATAGCTGTAAAAGAACTAACTTTAGTAAGGAAATAAATTAATTGTTGAAGTTTTTGATTGATTAGGTGTCTTGATTGAAACCGGTTGTACATGTTTTGACAAGGAGTTGTTGTATCTATTCAGAGTAGGCTTAGAGCAATGGTTGCAAGAGATGAGTTCAGAAGAAGAAGAAGAAGAAACAAGGCTACAACTAACATGTTGACTCTTTGTTGACTTATTGTTGTTTTTAGTGCAGAAAGGTGCTTTATGTTCTGATACTAGTATTGGTCAAGGGGGGTACTATTTATTACATGGAAGGTGCTTCAATACACACTTGCTTACTCCATTGTACACAAACTAAGGAAATAGGAAAACACACAACGGAAATTGGAAAGCAAATGAAAATGACAAGTGATTTTGTGTTGTGTTTATAGGGTTGATGAAAGCGAATAGCTCTCGAGTTAGAAGTGGAAAAGAAAGCTCAAGCCGAAAGAGATAAGATGCTGAAAATGCAAGTGTTGTATTCTTCATTTCAATTGTTAGTATGAAACATAGAGTAGATTAGATGAATGCAAATTTATATATTGTAAGAATTAGAATTGTATGACATTAAAGTTTATTCAATGGATTGTATTTTTTTTGTATATGGTATTTTATTTCTATTATGACACATTAAATGCAAATTTAATTTAAATATTAATAAATATATAAATATATATTTTTTTAAATATTTAAATTTACGATACGCAAAAATGTGTGTCATCTTCATTTATGACATGGCCTTTCTTGACAGGGGCTTTCTTGATACGCATTGCGTGTCATTAACACGCGCGTTGTAAGGTTACGACATGCGAATGCGTGTCGTCTTCCTTTATGACAGGGCCTTCCTTGATACGCATTGCATGTCGTAAACGCACGTCGTAATTGCGCGTCGTAAATGGGCGTCGTAAATGCGCGTCGTCTCTCTTTATGACAGGGCCTTCCTTGACGCGCATTTGTGCGTCGTCTGAGCCTTTTATGACGCGCAATGAGCGTCATAAAAGGCTGATTTTCTAGTAGTGGAGTAATCAAGAAAGGTATGTGGGGCGGAGGCCCTCGTTGTTCCCCTTGGACAATTGAGAGGTCCGCTAGTGTGTTGGTATGGAATTTTGGATGACTAGAGGCAGTCATAAGTTTCCAAGGATTTCATCTAGGATTCGCGATAAATGGAGTTATTTGGTCTTTTTCCGGAAAGTCATCGAGTGTTGTGTGGTATGTCCCCTGAGTTGGGAATGATACATTTGGACAGCCAGTCTGTAGTGTGGTTGATTGGGTATGACATTGGGCGATGGTCTAAACCCTAAGTGGGGGAGAACGTGGTATTTTGTTGGGAGGATCATCCTACTGTGTAACTTAGGGTTATAGGACTAGGTATAGAAACCTGTGGTACGTTCATATGAGACTTGGGATTAGTGGTGGATGAGGTAGGGCGCAGAGTGAGATTATACATATTATACATGTCCAGGAAAGAGCGAGTGTATCCACGGCAAGTATCCATTGGTCAAGGATCTTATTGTGGTCAAGGATTCTTTAGGGTTGCAATGGTCGAGTTCGAGGCGGTTGGTTCGTCAAGGTCCAGTTTGGATTGTCGAGATTTGATAATTGATGTATAGATTGTATCTATACTCCGAGGGTAGCAACAATTGATTTGTTAATTAGTTTCAGAGTTATTATGAGTAGATTTGCATGGGTTTTGATCAGTAATAGGATGGGGTTTCGGATGATCGTTAACGTGATCTCAGTCCTTGACGATTTCTCCGTGTTTCAATTTGTGAGTGGAGTATTTCGAGGTTATGAGTTGTGAGAGAAGAAGATCAATAGTCGCATCAAGACACTGTGAGATTCGATGATGGTGTATCGGTGTATCCGAGTATCCGAGTATGATACCCTAAATTGTTGGGTTACTTTGACACTCGAGTTTATGATATGATAAGTGGAGTATTGAATAATTATTATTCCAGTGGGAACCCATCAACTAATTGTTCGAATGGGGATTGTCCAAGAATGTGAATTGTATCAAGAGAAAGTGCGTTGTTGCTACAAGGGGCGTCAGGAGTAGTGATGCTCAGTCTGGGTGGGTGGGTGCACCTGTCCATGATGGGTCACGAGAAATTTACAGTAGTTCAATGAGCGTAATATAGTGATGTAAGCCTGCGGGGAGCCTTAGCAATCACGAGTGAGCGAGTAAGTGATGTAAGCCTGCGGGGAGCCATCGCGTTCACGAGAGAGTGAGTAAGTGATGTAAGCCTACGGGGAGCCGTAGCATTCACGGGTGAGTGAGTAAGTGATATCAACCTGCGGGAAGTTGTAGCATTCACGAGCCGGTGTGAGAGTATCGTAAGACTATGGGAACCCGTAGTACTCCCTGGTTAGAGCATGACACACAGGAGTTCTTAGGCTTAAGTAGCCTTGACGAGTGAGTCTTTGGGGGACCTGCTGGCTGGACCAGGAGCGAGACTGGGGTCTCCATTATGTTCGGGATCCGTTATATCTTGAATTTGAGAGAGGTTGTCACGAATCGAAGGGAATTGGAGAAGTAATGTACGCGTAGATTCGCAGATCATGGGTTATGAGTCGAGTATCAGTTTAGATATGAGTGGTTCTAATTTTGCTATTGAACCAGACTCTTGAGTTTAAGTTGGCCCTAGTTTTGTAGAGGATAGATGAGTTGAGATTTTAGATCCCTGATGGATTTCATTTTGAGTGGTTGTGATTGGCATCTAATGTTGTGGACCTGGAAGGGTCGGTTTATTTGATTTGAGAAGGATCGCAACAAGCATGGAGTTAGCGAGTGTTAGACGACAGAGATCGAAAGCCATGTGTGACTACAGATCGGTTGTAGTATTTGCTTGAGGTAAAGCAAACTTGGTGGTTGCATATACGATGTGATTGGTTGAAATAACTTTATTGGTTTGGACGGTTGGGGTCATGCTTGGGCTCTTCTCCACGTCATTCAAGTTGTCGGGCGTATAAGGGATGGTAAGCAATGATTTCGAGGACGAAATCTAATTTAAGTGAGGGAGAGTTGTAACATCCCGATTATTGAATAAATAAATAGATAAAGATTTATAGCTCCAAAATAAATAACATTTAGCGGAGTAAGGGTGTCGGGGAGCCAATTGATGTAATTTTGGATTTTTGGGGGTTAAACGTGTAGGTTCATGATTTAAATTGTAAAGATTTCGGAGGGCAGGGGCTATTTGGTAAGTTTTGGTCCATAATTGTAATGAATTTATGGAATCAGGGGCTGCAAGGTAACTATTGGGATTTCAATTGAAGAGAATTATGGAAGTATGGGCTAAAAAGGTAAATATTGGGTTAAAGTTGAAGAAGGTTTCGTGGGGGAGGGCTGAAATTGTCAAAAGGTCCAAAGTTTCAAATGTCACGGGATTAATACAGTGTTTCTTTTCCCTCTCACTTGGAGGTGGGTAACCCTACACCTAAAGTGGAAGTCGCCGCCACCATCATGTAACCTCTCTTCAGCCGCCGTTGTGAGAGGGTCCAAGACTGCCGATTGCTGTCGGAGACGTAAAGGATCCAGAGGAGTCATCGTGAGCGGCGGCTTCAGCCGCGTTTGTCGCTGTACAGGTCTGGCGTGACCTGAAGGCCCTCGGTAAGACCACCAGCCACCCACCTTCTTTCTTCTTCTTTGTTTCTACCGGATGGACGTCGTGGGACGTCGCCACCTGCTGCCGGTGACCTTATGGTTACCTTTCTACTCATTTCGGTTATGGCAGCTGCCTGTGAGGGTGGCTGAGCTATGTATGGTCGAGTAGCTGAGTTATTCTCGACATTTGTGGTGTTATATGAGAATTATTGGACCTGAAAATCGACAACCACCACCTCAAGGTAGTGGCTGCCACCTAGCTTTGCCTTCTGCCGCCCTATGCCGCCACCAGCCACCATGGGAGGTGGTTGTGTGTGCGTATATTTTATGTTTGAGGTTGTTTATGCACTCTTTGGGCCGGAACCACCACCACCACCGTTAGAAATGGTGGCTACCGCTGGGAGCCGCCGTCGATCACCACTGCCTGAGGTGGCAGTGGGTGGTGTTGACCTAGTGGAACCCTCAGTAGCCCAATTACTTAATATTGGACTAGGGTTTAGAAAACCCTAATTTTGGGTTTGTTGATTTGGGCCTATTAGGACCCGCGTTTGGACTAGGGGAATGAAGATAAAACCCATGACAATTTTATTATATGATCTATTAGTGGAATAATGGACTTAATGGGTTATGACCTTAATGGGTTAAGTGAGAAATACTTAACCATAATCGTCATTTTATGTGTAAACCCGAATTTTATTACTTGGGCCTTGTGATTGGGCCTTCCTATTGGGTTTTTTGAATTTTGGCCATTGATGGGCCATCCAAGAGCAGTCATGTCGACTAGAATATTTACATGGGCTTCAGCGTAAGTCCCATATAAGGGTTTGGGCCTAATTTTCCATGGTGGGCCCAATGGACTCGAGTCGTATATGGACGAAGTTGGTGGACCATATTTAGACCTAATAATGTGAAGGTTGGTCTTAGATCCTAATGGGGTTATTTGTGAGTTTGGCTTAGTGATAGAAGCTGGAGTGTAGCAGCAGCATTTATAGGATCTATTCGCCACCCGAGGTGAGTCTTCTCATTATACATTACCTAGAGTGGTAACTATGAGCAGACCGGAGGGTCTTATGTGTCGTGTGTTAATTGTGAATATGTGTATTGTGATATATGTATGTTATGTGATATAGACCGGACCGAGGGGTCCAACAATATAGACCGGACCGGAGGGTCCAACGATATAGACCGGATCGGAGGGTCCAACGATACAGATGGGGCTGGAGGGCCCAATGAGACACACCGACCAAAGGGTCATTTTGTAGCCTTGAGTGGCGTATGTGTTGGATGTGGTATTTTGGGGAACTCACTAAGCTTCGTGCTTACCGTGTTATGTGTTATGTGTTTCAGGTGTTTCTCAGGTTCACGGGAAGGCGACGGTTCGATTGTACACACGAGATAAAGAGTTATCTTTTGGAGGATCCTGGATTATTAATTTAACTATTATGGAATTGGGTTTTTTTTAATCGATTATTGGGATTTTTGTGAAATGTATTATGAAAATTTTTGTAATTTAAAATAACAAAAAAATTGTTTGAAAAATCACGGTGTTACATATTCGATCAGCTGCAGGGGGTATACTGGTTCTCCAAGATTGATTTCCGATTCGGATATCATCATATGAGAGTATGCGAGGAGGATATTTAGAAGACGACCTTTAGAACTCGTTATGGGAATTACGAGTTCGTGGTGATGCCTTTTGGACTCACCAACGCACCGGCGGCACTCATGGACCTCATGAACTAGATATGTAGGCCTATGTTGGACCTCTTAGTGATCGTGATCATTGATGATATCTAACTATATTCGAGATCCATAGAATAGCACGAGGAGCATCTGCAAGAGGTTCTTGGGGTTTTGAGGTGAGCCCAAGGGCAAGGGTAAGGCGTGATGACGCGACGTGCACTATATCTCTCTTTCACTGATATGTTTGGGGACACTCTAATGATTTGAATAAGTTGTAATGAATCATTGATTTGAAAACAATTATGTTGGGATTTCATGGTTTAAGCAATTATGTTTTATTAATTAAAAGTGAAAATTTTCTTTAAAAAACAAATTGGGTCGTTACAAGTTGGTATCAAAGCCTTGGTTTGAGGGATCCGGGCACGCTTTCAAGTGTGTACGGACTCAAACTAAGGAAATGGTCAATATTGTTTTCAAAAGTAACATAAATGGGTTTTTAAAAGGAAATGGAAAGATGAGAGTGCAACACACGTGATCAGCCGAGCCAAGTAACTAGTTGCCCAATATGTTAGCCATGTTATACTCATATTTCAGCCTTGTTGATAATATGGAACTTACTATGTGTATTCTTTTAAAATTGTATACGGTTAGGAGTTTATAGCCTCAGAATGACTAATTTGGACTTATTTCCTGTTCCTTGTTTGGTTGTGGTCCTAGGGTAGAATTTGTTATTCGGAAGTCTATTTGATGCTCTTTCTGTGTATAATTTGCATACATAAGGGCAACCTATTATGATGGATTTGATTGATATGAGTAGAGTAAATCATAGGATATCCTGAGATTGATCTACACAGTAATTGTGGGATATGGTTTGGTTTTAGGATGAATTGGGGTTATCGGGTAGAGCAGTGGGGAAAGGTACAAGTAGGTGTTGAAGGTAGTATTGGGCCTGTAATACTGGAAGCACAGGACCTGTACCCAAAGCACTGTTAGATCTGACAACTTCAAGGAGGACTGGGGTGGGAATATCCCTTATATGGAAATCCTGATCATTGTAATTTATGATATTTTACTTCAGCATGGTGATCACACGATTTGGAGCAGGAGGATCAGGATCAGGGTCTGGATCCGGGGCGGGATCATGAGACACTACTTATATAATCGATGAGAGGTTGCACGAGCTCATTGTAGCCAAGGTTACCAAGTGCATCCTTGACACGTCCCCGGTCATTTTCGGGACGGTCAAGGAGGGCATTATGGAGATTATGGAGGAGAGACTCAGATCCTTCAGGGCTGAGATGACGGCAGGTCAGATTAGGGCCTGGACTCCCTCGTTTTGGGAGTTCAAGGCATGTGGGGCGCTAGAGTTTTTTTGGGGTCAGGGACCCCATTGTCAGCCGACGCTAGGTGGCGGATATCGATAACACCCATCGCAGGAGTTCCTGCCCGGATACGGCAAAGGTTGGGTTTGCTTCTTGCATGTTGAGGGATAGGGCCCGAGATTGGTGGAGCGAGGTTACTAGACAGGTAGGGCCAATCGGGGTGCCGGAGATGTCATGGGCCGAGTTTGTTCGACGGTTTGATTCGGAGTTTGAACCACCTATTGAGGTGCAACGTCTATTGCGGGAGTTTCATGACTAGAGGTAGACCAGCGAAACTGTGGCGGAGATCACCGCCAAGTTTCGTGAACGAGCTTTGTTGATCCCATAGTACACTACCGATGAGGAGATGAGGCGGACCTGATATCATTCCATGCTGAGGGATGATATTACGTAGTTTGTGAGCTTTATAGGGTGCAAGACCCTGAATGAGATGCTTCAGAAGGTCCGTGAGAGGGAGATGGAGTTGGATACCCCCACGAAGCGAAAGACTGAGTAGGCACATGCAGCAGGGGGTCAGGCTAAGAAGCCTAAGACCTATGATTCTTCAGGTAGGGGCCGGCAGGACTGGGGCCGGTGTGCCAAGTGCAGGAGGTTTCATAGTGGGGCGTGTCAGATGGCTTGGATATCGGGATGTTACTCTTATGGCCAGTAGGGCCACGTGAGCAGGGATTGCCCCAAGAAGATTCTAATATGTTTCCACTACAACCAGGCTGGCCATAAAAAGGCCGACTTTCCGAGGTTGCAGGGAGGGGAAGAGCAGTGGCGGTGCCTGCGCCCGCCACACTGAGGTCTACAGATGGCCGCCCTGCTAAGGTGAAAGCCCCAGCGGTGAAGAGTCGCGCGTTTCAGTTGACTACCGAGGAGGCCGCACCAAACGTTGTGGCTGGTATGTGTTTACTATCCTCTACTTTTATTATGTTGTATGACTTATGTGCAATTACGTTTGTATAGAGATCGTTTTGGTCAATGGTATGGCTGCTCATGCTTTGTTTGATTTGGGTACTACCCAGTCATTTATGTCTCCTGCGCTTAACAAGAAGTGCGGGGACGCGTCGGGGACCTTGGATTCCCCGCTCAAGGTAGAGATTGCTGATGACCGCACCGTTAGTGCGGCGAGGGTATATCGGGGCTGTGTTTTGAACGTGCTGGGTGAGAGGTTCCGTGTGGATCTAGTTCTAATACCGTTGCGAGCATTGAAAGTGATTGTCGGAATGGAGTGGTTGGTAGCCAACGGGGCCATGATTGATTGCAAGCGCCAGTTGGTCAGGGTTCGAACCCCAAGTGGGGGAGAACTAGTTATTCATGGTGAGAGGGCCTCACAGGGACCGACCCTCTGTTCGGCTGCGAGGGCTAGAAGATTTTTACAGCAGCTTCACACGGGATATTTGGCTTATATATCGGATACGTGGGTAGAGACCACGACGGATATGGGCAGTAGGCCGGTTGTATAGGATTTTCGGGATGTTTTCCCCGAAGAGCTACCAGGAATGCCTCTAGAGAGGCACGTGGAGTTTCGCATTAACTTGGTGTTAGATGTCGCTCCGATAGCAAAGGCACCATATCGGTTGGCACCACCAGAGATGTAGGAGTTGTCTACACAGCTTCAGGAGCTGCTAGACCGAGGGTTCATTCGTCCGAGCAGATCCTCGTGGGGAGCACCGATCCTTTTTGTGAAAAAAGAAGGACGGATCTCATAGGATGTGCATCGATTATAGGGAGATGAACAAACTAACGGTGAAGAACCGTTATCCGTTGTCAAGGATTGATGATTTGTTTGATCAGCTTCAGGGTGCGTCTTGGTTTTCCAAGATTGATCTTCGGTCTAGGTATCATCAGATGAGGATTTGGGATGAGGATATACCGAAGACGGCTTTTAGGACTCGGTATAGGCACTATGAGTTTGTGTTGATGTTGTTCGGCCTCACCAATGCCCTAGAGGCATTCATGGACCTCATGAACAAAGTGTGTAAGCCGATACTGGATCGGTCGGTGATTGTTTTTATCGATGATATTCTGGTCTATTCTAAGACAAGGGAGCAGCATGAGTAGCATCTGAGGGTGGTATTAGAGACCCTGAGGGTAGAGAAACTTTATGCGAAGTTCTCAAAGTGTAATTTCTGGCTGTGGGAAGTGCAGTTTTTGGGGCATGTCATCATTCAGGATGGTATTTCGGTTGATCCAGCCAAGGTCGAGGCTGTAATGCGGTGGGAAGTACAGAGGAATGCATTACCTATTCGTAGTTTCTTGGTCTTAGCGGGCTACTATCGGAGATTTATCCAGGATTTCTCCAAGATCGTCATGCCATTGACCCGCTTGACCAAGAAAAATGTGACTTTTCGGTGGGGTGCAGATCAGCAGATGGCTATTGAGACCCTGAGACGGAGGTTATGCGAGGCTCCGATTCTAGTACTACCCTAGGGGTTAGATGATTTGGTGGTGTACTGCGACGCGTCAATCTCAGGGTTAGGTTCGGTACTTTTGCAAAGGGGGCGTGTGATAGCTTACGCCTCTAGGCAGTTGAAGACTCATGAGGCGAATTACCCCACTCATGACCTGGAATTGGGGGCAGTGGTGTTTGCCCTCAACATTTAAAGGCATTATTTATATGGAGTGCGGTTCACTATGTATATTGATCACAAGAGTCTGGAGTATTTGATGGACCAGCAAAACCTCAACATGCGTCAGAGGAGGTGGCTGGATGTGCTGAAGGATTATGATTGTGAGATTCTATACCACCCAGGGAAGGCCAACGTTGTAGCCGATGCATTGAGCCGCAAGACGGCGGGGTCCTCGATTAGGGTTATTTGTATGAGGATGAACGTGATTTTGCCTTTATTGGATTTGATCAGGGAGGCCCAGGTTGAGGGGGCGAAGAAAGAGAACTTCAAGATAGAGAAAATACAGGGGCAGTATCCTTTGTTTTTTAAGGATAGTCGCGGACTTTTGACGTAGTGTGGTCGGGTATGGGTACCAGTGACAGGGGGAATGAGGTAGAGGTTATTAGAGGAGGCGCACAAGTCCAAGTTCTCTATACATCCGGGATCTACGAAAATGTATAGGGACTTGAGGCTGAGTTATTGGTGGCCCTGCATGAAGCGAGAAATCGCCTGGTTTGTGGAGCGGTGCTTGACCTACAGGAAGGTCAAGGCCGAGCATCAACGGCCTCATGGCAAGGTTTAGCCACTACGCATTCCCATGTGGAAGTGGGAAGAGATCACCATGGACTTCATCACAAAGTTGCCTAGGACGATGAGTGGAGTGGACGCTATATGGGTTATCATGGACAGACTGACGAAGAGTGCCCACTTTATTCCAATTTTCGAGAGTATATCCACGGAGAAGGTCGCAGACATTTATGTGCGTGAGGTGGTGGCTAGACACGGGGTGCCCGTGTCTGTAGTCTCTGACAGGGACGTCCGGTTCACGTCTAGGTTTTGGAAGAGGTTTCATGAGGAACTCGGGACTCAGTTGCATTTCAGTACGGCATACCACCCTCAAACCGATGGTCAAAGTGAGAGGATGATCCAGATACTAGTGGACCTACTTCGGGCATGCGTAATGGATATTGAAGGGAGTTAGGATACATATCTCCCACTAGCAGAGTTCTCATACAACAATAGTTATCATGATAGCATAGACGGAGCCCCAATCGAGATGTTAGATGGTCGGATGTGCAGGCCCCTAGTGTGTTGGGACGAGGTTGGCCATCGGGTCATGGGGAGCACTAAGGTAGTGCTCAAGACTATTGGATTGATTCAGCAGGTGCGCGACCGGTTGCGAGTGGCGCAGAGCCGTCATAAAAGTTATGCTGACCGATGGCGTTCGGATCTCGAGTTTCAGGTGGGAGATTTTGTATTGCTGAAAAGTGTCGCCCTGGAAGGCAATTATCAGATTTCAAAAGAGGGGCAACTTGGGGCCTCGGTTCTGTTATACCCCCAAACCGGAACGGCGGAAATGTTCGGGGGTGGAGGATGCCATGTATAGTAGCACAACAATTACATCATAGTAATCAAAATAAACACAACCATTACATTGAATATATAAAAATTATTTACATCTGTTTGCTTCAAATTTTATACATCAAAAGTAGCAAAAGAAAGACGAGACTCTATACGCTCCATCTTCTCCCAAGTCTGTCGAGGTACTTGTCTACTGATTTCTTGAGAATACAAGCGATTTTTGAAAGAGAGTATCAGCATATAAGCTGGTGAGTTCATAAGAATATTTTTGTAGTGAAAACCAGTCATTGAATTCATAAAAATGTATGTATGTTTCCCAAGATAATCGAATATTTTATTACATATATGTTTGTTACTGTTTTCTATAGTAATGTGTCGAGTAATGGTTTGTATGCCTAGCCACCACCAGTTGTATCGAATCATTGTTTTGAATGAAAACATTTTGTTTGAATACCCTGGTTACTACCAATAAGTAATGTATGTTATGTTTGAAAACCCTAGTCACCACTAGTATGTAATGTATAGTAGTTCTATTATTTAAAATAAAACTAATGAAGAATGAAATCTCGTAAACAAATGTTAGTTTATACTATTGTGAGTCGTATAACCATGCTTGATATGACCTAGAGACCTTTACTACGTTCTTCAAGTGTCGGTTAAATGACATTTGTCACTCCAGGCATGCCTGCCTAACTGTAGCTAGCAGTTTAGGTGTGGGATTGTCAGTACTGAATAGATCTATTCACAAATCTCACGCTCTCCCTCCATGAGACTCTGGTTATCCTAAATGATAGGATTTATTACGTATCCTGAAGGGTACGATTGAAGGGATGTCTCACAATTCTATATTAACTAGTTTACGTGTGGTTCTGAATTGTTCCCTTGTATTTGTATCCGTTTGTATACTAGTAGTGTAACAATAATTGTATTTAAATATTTATCTAATGTTGTACTCTTGAAATCCCAAAACTAGTAATGTGTATCATAAACTAAACTTGTCATAGTTTCTATGCTTGTTAATGTATATGCTCTAAATTTGTGAAATTGTGTATTAAAATCCCAAACTATACCTATTACAGTTTGCATGTATACTATGTACTTGATTCATGTATTGATCTAAAAACTATGCAATTATGGTTGTATGCTAAAAACGTCCCTGATGCTCGGCATATTACAAAAGGGGTAAAATATCTAAATATTTTATAAAACATGGAGATCTTTTTGGTTGTATCAATTGTACACACCAGAAAAAGAATGATGTTTCGAGGATCCTGGAGTTTTATATATAGTTTTAAATAAGAGAATTAATGATTTGATGTTTTGACAAAAAAAATGAGATTTATTACTGTGACATTGTGTTTTAAACTGAGAAATTTGTTTTCAAAATTTACGTCGTAACAAGTTAGTATCAGAGCCTTGGTTTGAGGGATTCGGATGCACCTTTGGGTAAATCTGGACTCAAACTTAGGATTGGTGAAATAATTTTCGAAAGAAAGGATTTTTCTAAAACGAGCAAGAGTTTCTATGAGAAAACGAGAAGGAGCAGTGTGTACAATCAGCCAGAGCCCAAACGGTGATTTCCCAAAATACCCTTACTTTTGTGTTCTGAGATATTTTATGAGATATTATGCATGCTAGAGATAAGCTAGGTATTTCATATTTTAGGACTAGAGAGGCCTGATTTCTGATGACATAGCCTAGGAGTTGCTGTTAGTTATGATGTGCTTTCAAGTATGTGTTGAGTAAGAGTATCTAGTAGGAATATTTCAGAGATAGATCTTTGAGTGGAGGGGTAACCTAGGAGAGATACCTAGATGAGCATTGGAGGAGCTTGCTGAGAGAGCAGTTAGATGCCCGCGTAGGGTAGAGTTGTTTGAGTTCAGTGACACCTGGTGAGTGTGAATAGAGCCAATGGTGCTGTATCCTAGAGTGTTTTTACCAGCTGGTGGAGATTATTCGATGCTCGAATGTTGCTTGCTTCGTGCTTTGTGGAACTCTCGATGATGGGAGTCATCTACTAAGTGAATATGACGATATTCAGGAGGTAGATGGCTGTCATCATTAGGAGTTCTTCAGCAGCTGATGGCAGAGAAGTGTGAGAACCTAGGAAGATTCTAGGGGTGACCATAGTCAGATGAGTGTGCTGATAGAGTAGAGCATTTCGCTGGGGAGCGAACAAGCGTGACGGGATGCGTGATCGAAAAGGTTGAGCAGCTACCTAGAAACTTCGGGATGGTCCGTGTAGAAAGTATGGGTAGATGTAGGAAGTAGTATGGGCCCGTACTACCGAAAGCAGAGGACCCATACTCGATACAGGGGGTATTCTGGAGGTTCTAAGTAGCAGATTGAGAGGGGATGTCATGGTTCGAGTACCATGCTTCGTAGCAGATTGAAAGGTGATGTCATTGTTCGAGTACTATGCTTTGTATCAAATTGAGAGGTGATGTTGTGGTTTGAGTACCATGATTTGTAGCAGATAATGCTTGTGCCTTTTCCCGATTATTCTGTGGTGATTAGCTAGACTGACATCAGATGTGAAGGAGTATGGGGCCAGAGGGCCATGATGAACGAGTTTCAATGGAGCATCCCTTGGGAGGGAAATCGAGTTGTTTTCAAAGGATTGCTTAAGAGATGCCAGCTAGAGTCGCAAGGCTCAGGGATGAGTATGGATGGCGCTTTATGGAGGACTACTGTCTGAGTCGAGCAATTGGCCGATAGTGGAGATGTTACATTCTGTGACCTGAGGGGTGCTATTTCCATTTCCAGTGGGAAACACAAGAGATGTTGAAATTTTCGGTTTCTGAACTTGGGTGGTGAACCCTGTGGGATAGCACTGATGGCAATCTTCAACCAGAGTATCTAGCAGTATGTCTGCCCCGAGGTAATGATATAGCATGAGCAGGTTGTCAGTGGGGACTGAGATGGTCAAGGACTAGGATACACCCTATTTGAGTATAGTAGGGCATGTGTTAACTGCAGCGATGGATGACCAAGAGGAGTATATTCGGGCAGTGGCTCTTATTGTATATGATAAGTGTCGAGTGTGGAAATGAGGTCTCTTCTCTTATGATAATTTGCATGATGGAACATTGGTTGAGGATTCGAGGATGAGGAGTATGATAGTTCATTATTTCAAGACTAAGGGTGAGGGGTACTACTGGATAGTTGAGATTGTTAGATTAATGTCTAAGTCCATAACTATAATTGGTAAGACTTGACCCGACCCGGCATAGTCCATTTGGGTTGTATAGCATCATGCATTTGGATAGACTATAATGAGAGAAATAACACTTAAGGTTTGTTAATATATTATAAGTTCTAATATATTAATAAGATTATTTAATTAGTATTTATCAAGAATTAATCTAGGATTAATTAAGTGATCAAAAGAAGACTAATTAAATATATGGGTTGATTGTGTAAATCATCCATACTTGTATAGTGGGCTAATGCTCCATGGATTGTCAAGTTGGGCTAAAACCCATGAGATGCTCAATGGATGCTCCATGGTATATTTGAACCCATGGATCCAAGGAAATGGAAAGCCATGACAATTAGGGTTCGCCCTAATTGTCACTAACTATATAAGCATCTTATTGTTGACAAAATCGGCACTAGAATATATGTGAAAGGGCTAGTCGATTTTCATGAAGTGTGTATATTCTCTCAAGTTATTCCAAGTGTATTTGATGTTGTGTGAACCATTTGAGGTGTCACACTAGGGGCACTATGCACTCAAGCTTCATGAAGACGTTCGACATTAAAGAGGTATATAATTCTAACTTGATATATTCATATGAATCAATGTTATTATGCTAGTTAGGATGAATACCTTGGAAAGTTCATATTTGCATGTATAATTGAGCAAACATAGATCCAAGGTATTTAGGGTTGCATTTACACTTAGGAGTGTTAGAATGCTCAAAACCCAACAGTGGTATCAAAGCCTAGGCTTGTTTTCAATTATACTTCCTATAAATTGTTCAAAAATGCTGAAAAAATCGATTTTCCAGATTTCTGGGTACCGTGCTCGCCGAGTCCACTGATAAACTTACCGAGTCCATGAAGAAAATCATCCTACTCGTCGAGTAGGTTGATACACTCGACGAGTAGGAGCCCCAGACAGCATATTTTCGAGTTTTTTGGCTAGAAATGGACTTAGAACATTACCCTAAGCTGTTTTTGAACTTATAAACTAATTTTTGATGTGGTAATGTTCATACTAATCCAATTTCAAAGATAATTGTAAATAGATTCGTGTTTTGTATTAGTTTAAGTGTTATGCTAATTACATGAAAAAGTTTGATTCCAATATCTTGTTCATATGAGTTGCATAGATTAATAGAAAAGGGTCTTTGATCCATTTTAATCTAAGAATTGATTCCAAAATGTATTTGTGTAACTTATCCTCAAGTTACATGAAAAGTCACATTAAAGTTTCTTAAAACTCATAAAAGTTCGCAATTGTTACAAAATGAAGAGTCTTGTCCTCATTAAATGGTTTTATGACTCCATAACTTGTCCTCAAGTTATGGAGGCTCAAGAGTCACTTCATTAATCATTAAAATGTGTAACCTTAATTAGTTTCATAAGTTACAAAGAAGCAGAGTTACATTCTTTAATAGTTTAAAGTCTTCCATAACTTGTCCTCAAGTTATGGAACTTGAAGAGTTTTTTAATTAAAACTACTTTAAACTCATAAGTTATGGAATTAATTCGTTTTGAATATTTTCAAAACTTGCCCTCAAGTTTTGGAATTTGAAAAGTTTTCTCTTATGAATACTTTAATTCCAAGTTAAGCCCTTAGAATTTTAAAAGTTAAAATTCAACCCTTATACTTTATAATATTATAAGTTAATAATAATATATATATATATATATATATATATATATATATATATATGTGTGTGTGTGTGTGTGCGTATAAGAGCAAGTCAGTCTTACCGTTAGTAGATCTCATTCACGAAGCCAATCTATAAGGAGGTATAAGGTTGTTGCCTATAAAATGGCAGCTTAATGGGTGTCCACTCTAATCCACCGCTTCCTTGACCGGTGGAGGGTGGTTAGCCGAACGGGTAGGACAAGGACTATAAATCTCCCTTCATTAAAAGTATTAATGACAAATACTAAGTAACTAAACCTTTTATAAATACCCAATCTTAGTTACTTAGGAAAATGTGAATAAGGTGCTAATCCATGAAATTACACTTTACACTTTGTTTAAGTCGGTTAGTGGAGCGTGTGTGGTAAACCGGCACACTAACTCGTATTTAACAAGGTAGGCAAAGGGTAACTTAATGTTTATCATAGTATCGATGGAGCATGTGTGCTTAACCGGCACATCGAGTGAGGGGTAAAAAGTTAAGAGTACCAAGTAATTTGCATGGTTACTTCACACCTTGTTTTGTGATCCTCGGCATCCCAATCACAAAACCTGAAGGGCACACTCGAGATTGAAACATGTCATTCAAAAGTTCAATGAATCTTAAAAGAATCTAGGAGTTTCAAAACCAATTAAAACCTAATAATACATTTCGTTTATCTTGGTGGAAGTTGGTGAATCGTCATTCACCTACCTTCAAATATTTTATAGCTTGGATTACGGCATCCTTTTTCCAAGTTATAAAAGTATTGTGTTGGGTCCTAGCCTTAATATTTCATATTGGGTGTTATATTAGGGACTTTAAATCAACTATCTTGAATATCTCCCAAAAGATGTCTGGTTTAGACATTTATGATCTTCCAAAATCTCTTGAAACAAGCTTTCCTAAATGAAGATGATGTCCCATGGAAATCATACTTCTTTCACCTCCTCCAATTATTCTTCCTAACCCATAATTTCTTGAAAATTTAAGGTCAATCAAGCCCTATTAGCAAGCAAACGTCAATGTGTGATCACATCTTGGAGATGTAGTCACATATTGACAAGCCGGGAGAGTTGGGTGTCAAAGTCTTGAGAAAGTTGGTGGCTCAACTACTTTCTATGTCACATAGTGAGTTCCTTTGGGACTCCTATGAAACAGACTATGAAAAGACCCTTAATGATCTTATCTATTTGCTAAGATCAACTTCCTAAAACTTTATGGACATTGACAATGATGACATTGGATATCCAGTAAAGCTCTCTCTTCCCAATGGAAAGGGATCGGCCATAGTCAACTCGGTTGACCAAATGGTAAAGAGAGAGGCTAAGTCTGAGATAGTCCCATTATCAAGGGTCCATTGCCAAAGGAAGGGGTATTGGTTGCGAAACTGCCAAATTTACCTAAGGATGTTAAAGTCAATAAGTTTAACTCTACTTCAGGTAAAGTCCATTGTCTAACTCTATTAAGTTCCTACTTGGAGATTCTTATTACATGATGTGACTGGGTCACATGTTGGTGGTTAAGAGTCAAAGGAAAAGTGTAGAAACTTGAAAAAAGTATATGCAGATTCTGATTGTGAAGATGGATTTCACTCGCATGGTTCGGTGATCAGAATTTTTAGGTTGTTACTTAAGACTTATGATATATATTGCTTAGGAATAGATAACAACAAGTTTTCATATGGATTGTAAGGATAAGTTTTTCTGCAAAGTTTTAAAATAAAAGGTAGATCTTTTGATTTTAGTTATTTTATGTATCCTTACAATGGTGTTTGTGGAAATTTGTTGCTTATAAGATTCCATTAAGAGCAAGAGTGGAAATATGAATTTGATTCTTTCATTTCTAGTAGTGTCTAAATTTACCAAATAAGGAAAGATTCCCATCACCCAAGTTTCAGTTGGATAGAAACTTGGATACCAATTAAGACTAACTACTTGTTCACATGGATGTGTGAGTCAACTAAAGGACTAAGGGACGAGTACACATTCTTGTGCACTGGTTAAGTCCACCACAAAAGATCGATAAGACTATTCACCATGATTTACTAAAATTTAGTAAATATGGTTATACTTACAGGCTTAAGTATAATTCTGAAGCATTGGAAAATTTTCAGAGTATGACAGAGCGAATAAGAAGAATCAACTTAGGAAGAAAGATAAAAGTTTCTCAAATCTGAAAAGATGGGAGAGTACTTTAGTATCATGTTTTAAGACCATCTTAATGATTTTGAGACCTTATCACAATTCATTGTCTAAGTTCATTCTGGTAGTTAAGAAGAGGAGTTATGAATTGTTGAAGTGGTTAAATCAAGAAGATGAGTCATACTTCGTTTCAAAACAAGTCTTAGAGTCATACTCCAAGACTATAAGTTGAGTGACATGTCTTAAAGAAGGTTTAAAACACTTGTCAAATGTAAGAGTAAAAGTTTTCTACTCTTGTACATTTGAAATTGGTAAGTTGTGATGTTTTGGATAAAATAAAGACCAACTAAGGCCAATTGTGTGAAGTGTTTGTCTTGATTAGCATGCACACTATCTTTTGACTATCTGACAAGAAAGTCTTATACGTCAAGAGGAAAGTGGGAGTCTTAAAGGTCTTGAAAGTCTCAAGAACTAATCAAGAATAAAACTTGAAGTTCTTCACTAGCACACGAATTGAGGTTTATAACCTATCGTATTGACATATTATGTGCCAATTCCAATTATAGTTGACTTTGCATATGAGTTCTTAGAGTTCTCAATTGGTTGCATAACAACTTGGAAGCAATGGTAGGCCCTTGAGCTGCCAGATGGCAAGAAATTAAGATTGAGTTCAGTCCATATGAGTTTGGAATTGTCATTATCCTTGTCTTGTGACTATGGTTTTGACAATTCACATGGATAAGAACACATACACCATTAAATTTAAGTGTCATAAGTTTTCTCTCCGATTCATGAAAATGATGGTGAGGAAACACTTTCACTAAGTAGATTTTAGCTAGATAGCAATTGTGTTATTTGCATTCTCAAAGTCTTTAGTGGAGCGTGTGTGGTTAACCGGCACACTAACATGGCCTTGTGAGAAGTGGCAAAGGTCTAAACAATCGAGACTATGATTACGACATCCCTTTTCTTAGTTCTTAAAATTGTTTAAACACACCTGTGAGCTATCTAAGATAAGGTGTATGATATTGATAAAGTTTTATCAAAGCAATCTAGTATCAGAAATTTGAACTTTGGCAAGAAATTCAATGAAGTGTTGTTTTTCTAGAAGTTCAGCTGATTTCTGTGTACATGTCAATGCTAGTGGGAGCATAAGTGTTATGCTAATAATCATCATGTTAGTGGGAGCATGATAATTATGATAAAGGTTGCAAGTTAGCAATGTTAATTATAGAAAATAAAAGGTTTCAATTACGAAAAAGTTGTTTTGCTATAATTAAGGGAGAGGAAATTATACTTCATCTCAAATCTAAAAGCTTAGATTGAGGTTTTAATCGTATTTAGTCAAGGATATATATATATATATATATATATATATATATATATATATATATATATATATATATATATATATATATATATATATATATATATATGAATTTCATGTTGGAATGGCTCAACATAAGGAAATTCTATATATGGGTCTATTATTTGCGTTCTAAAATTCGATTATGATTACGGCATCCCTTTTCATAATATGAAATTATGAGAACTTGGCAAATAGAAATATTGTAGCAAAAGGACTAGTCGAGTATCATGTCTTTATGTGAGACATCATGAATTGTGTCCCATATGCTTCAGATATAGGATCTATTGCATGTTCTATAATATTCATCCTTTCTAAAATACTCCAAATGCCTGGGGCATTAAGAAGGGAAAAAGGTCTAGAATTTGATATGACTAAAATGATTAAGCAATTGTCGAGGACAATCTAAGGTTTACTAAAGATTGGTTGCTCAAGGACAGTTGGAAGTATAGTGTTAATTCTGGAAGGGCCGTATTGACATAATCTGTAAGGAGGCAACTCTTGTTTAGAAGTGATAGTCAAAATGGAATATGGAAATGTTTCAAATTTAGAAATTATTCAATATGTGTAAGATTAGAAAAACTTAATGCAAGAAGGATGTCTCCATTGATTTGATCTCCATTGGAATACTCTGTAATGTTTGTTGACAAGTC
Source organism: Lactuca sativa (assembly GCF_002870075.4). Taxonomy (NCBI): domain Eukaryota; kingdom Viridiplantae; phylum Streptophyta; class Magnoliopsida; order Asterales; family Asteraceae; genus Lactuca; species Lactuca sativa. Next base: position 193,682,792 of record NC_056625.2, read on the forward strand.
TTTGTGACTTGAGCATAATCATTACAAGTGGATCAGTGCATATAAGTCTAAAATCTAATAGATTTTGGTAAGTGGCAGGAATTTGGAATTCTTACATTTGTAGTAAGGATTTGGGACTGTGAAATGAGAATCATTGGAGTTATGTTCAATTGATCTATTTCACAAACTAAAGATCATAGACAAACATAGTATGCATACTTGGTGTATGGCATCACTAGTGTTTAGAAAACATAGTGTACATGCTTGGAGCATGGGACAACTATTGTTTTAATTCAAGAATAAGGTTGATAGCTGAAACAGTATACAATGAATAATGTGTAATCATATGGTGATAAATAAAAGGTGTTTTATTTATATTCATAAGTTCTGAGACCATATTGGATTCGATTATTATTGTGTTTCACTTTGCATGTTTTGACTTCCAGAATAACTAGATCATTGTTCTGAATGACTAAGTTATTCAAACCATCCACAGTCAGTCATATGTTGGAAGTAGATATGAATCAAGACTGTCATGGGTTGGACTTGTAACGGTATAAGATGTTGGACAAGGTGGTGCTACAATACTCATGAGTGCTCATAAGTTTTGAGTATTGGATTCAACCTGCGCTCATTGGAATCACTTCATGGATTTTATCACGAGTGATCATGAGACAATAATATCTTATATTCTTCAAACCTAGAGATATGAGTTGTTACTTTGAGTTGGTTATACATTAATTGCACGAAAACGCATTGGTAACTCGATGTTATAAAATGTGCCTTTGTGTATGATTCAACAAGTAGTAGAACAAGCCATATGAGTCGAAGTTTATCCATTCCTTTTACCTCAGGATAAAAGCGATATCTGTGGTCCCCTCGATGATTTGGTGATGACAAATGTAAGTGCTCGGCCGGGCCTAGACTGATTTGATTTGTTCAATTAGTAAGTCGTCATAAATCGGAAATCGGGAAACAACAAATGGACAGAGAGAATGATTATAATCCATGTCTCAGTCCATATGATATTTACAATGGAGGAATATATGATCCCTTATCTAATGGACAAGTCGTTGACAAAGGTCAAAGATCATCGGCAAGGTCAGAGTTCGACAGAAGCTTTTGAGAGCTACGATTGCTAGTCGGTTCTTGAAGTCATACTTGCAATAAAAGTTTTACACTTATCCAAGTGGGAGACTCTTGGATTAATGTCTAAGTCGATAACTACAATTGGTAAGACTTGACCCGACCCGGCATGGTCCATTTGGGTTGCATGGCATCATGCATTTGGATAGACTATAATGAGAGAAATAACACTTAAGGTTTGTTAATATATTATAAGTTCTAATATATTAATAAGATTATTTAATTAGTATTGATCAATAATTAATCTAGGATTAATTAAGTGATCAAAAGAAGACTAATTAAATATATGGGTTGATTGTGTAAATCATCCATACTTGTATAGTGGGCTAATGCTCCATGGATTGTCAAGTTGGGCTAAAACCCATAACATGCTCCATGGATGCTCCATGGTATATTTGAACCCATGGATCCAAGGAAATGGAAAGCCATCACGATTAGGGTTCACCTTAATTGTCACTAACTATATAAGCATCTTATTATTGACAAAATCGGCACTAGAATATATGTGAAAGGGCTAGCCGATTTTCATGAAGTGTGTATATTCTCTCAAGTTATTCCAAGTGTATTTGATGTTGTGTGAACCATTTGAGGTGTCACACTTGGGGCACTAGGCACTCAAGCTTCATGAAGACATTCTACATCAAAGAGGTATGTAATTCTAACTTGATATATTCATATGAATCAATGTTATTATTCTAGTTAGGATGAATACCTTGGAAAGTTCATATTTGCATGTATAATAGAGAAAACATAGATCCAAGGTATTTAGGGTTGCATGTAGACTTAGGAGTGTTAGAATGCTCAAAATCCAACAGAGATGTCCGGTAGTGAGATGGTATGAGATTCTGAATGACTAGAGGCAGTCATGATGAAAAGTTTTTGAGCATTTCACATGAGATTCGGGGTATTTGGAGTTTCTTGATCTCTATCGGGTAGTGAGATTGCATAACACTTTCCAAGAGTAGGTGCGATGTTACTGGTGGAATCAGTCAGTGGGATAGATTGTTAATGCGTCAATTGGTGGTGGTTCGAACCCTATGTGGGCGAGAACTGGGTATTTTGAGGGGATCAGAGATTTTTTTCAAGAGCAGTTAGAAAACTGGATATAGAGACCTGTGGTATGGATTCATGAGACCAGGGTTGTTGGTGGTTGAGGCGAGGTGCAGAGCGAGATAATGCATGCGGTACGTGTTGAGAAGGATGAGTGTCCCCACGGCGAGTGGTCGTTGGTCGAAGAACTTGTGGTGGTTAGGAATTCTTTGAGGTTATTATGGTGAATTCAAGGTGGTTGGCTCGTAAGGTTAGTTCGATGGTTGAGAATTCCTGGTTCATCGTTTTGGCTGTTATACAATTTGGGAAGGGTCAGAAGTTGATTAGGCAACCAATCTCCAGGTTGTTACGAGTATTCTGACATGAGTTTGAGCAATATAGGAAGGAGTCTCGGATTGTCGTCAACATGTTCTAAGTCATAGACGATTCGTTTGTGTCTTAAATTGAGAAGTGGAATATTCTGAAAATTCGGGTTGTGTGGCAGGGAGATCAGTGGCGGAGGCAAGACATCGTGAGGTGTTGTGATTGTGTATCGAGGTATCCGAGTATACCGCCTTGAATTTCAGATTATTTGGGCTTTGAGATTAAGACGGCAAGTGGTGTATCAAGTATCTATGGTTCTAGTGGGAGCCCTTCGGCTAATGGTAGCAAGGGAGGTTATTTGAGAATATGCATTGCAGCGAGAAAAGGGGGTTTGGTCATGACGGTTGCCGTCTGTCACACCCCAAAACCGGAACGGCGGAAACGTTCTGGGGTGGATGACGTCATGTCAAGTATCACAACAAATGCATTATATAATCAAAGTACAACAAAACATTGCATTAATAGTAATAGTTTACATGGTTTACATTACAATACATCAAAGTAATACAAGTAAATATAAGTAAGTACAACATGGTACTAAGCTATCTTCATCAACAGCTCCGGGGATGTACCTGTCTAATGCTAACCTGAGAATACAAGTTATTTGAAAAGCGAGTATCAGCATTTTTTTACAAATGCTAGTGAGTTCATAAGTATTTAGTATCATTTTATTCAAATAACTTTAATAAAAGTGGTAGTTTCAGTGTATTCTATTACATTAGTGTCTTTTCCAGAAAATCCTATATTTTCTTTAATAAAAGCAGTCTTCTATCAAGACTGGACGGAGTATGTAGTAAAAAGGTAATTTTCCCTTAATCACTATCATTATCAAAATACAGAATTTGATTATTAAGAAAGTAGGAGAATTCAGGGAAAAACATATGCCTCAGCAGTGAGGACTGCTGACTAAGGCAAAGGAATCATAGACTCCAGGAGAGTATCAAATGAACGACAAGCCTGGCTCAGTCTAACAGAAAGAGACACAGACCCCAAACAGTACCAAGTGAAAGGTACATCTAGTAAGGTCTAAAACAGTGAACACAGACCCCAGACAGTATCGACTGAATGATACGTCTAGCAAGGTCTAAAACAGAGAATACAGACCGCAGACAGTATCAAATGAAAGATACGGCTAGCAAGGTCTAAAAAAGTGTGACTCTAAGAATAGGTTTCCCAACATACAGTGTAAATTGCCGGTAAAATACCGTTACCTTAAGGCCATGAAATATAAGGTAACCTGGGATACTCGTAACCATACTAACCGACACTAGAGTATCTGACGCCCTACAAGTGTCTATAAAATATGACATTTGTCACACCTTGGCTTGGTGGGCCGTGGACTGTAGCTAGCAGTCAGGGTGCGGGGGTGTCAATCCCGTATATATCCATACATACAATGTCCGCTCTCCCTATAGGAGACTCTGGTTACCAACTAGATGACGGAGAAAGCCGTGTCCCGAAGATGCATCCCTAATAGTGGGTAGTGGGTTTCATATGTAAGTGATGAATTAGAGGTAGAGAATCATAACTGAATTGACTAGAGTAAACCTATATGTCTATGCTCGTATACATAGCATACAACTAATGAATCAAATGACCTTCGGACGACCATCCGATCCCACCAGATCACATCTAAACAAAGAAAAGGAAATAGGGCGGACAAGCCTTCCTAAGTCCTTCAATCATTGTTTATATGAACCTATACAAGCACAGACATACATCTAACTACGACTGAGTGTGTAACAAGTGGAAAACGTATAGTGTGGAATAACCGAATCATATGTATTAACGTACAGTGTGTGAATAACCGAGTCAAGATGTATAAACAAACAGTGTGTGAATAACCGAGTCGAGATGTATAAACAAATAGTGTGTGAATAACCGAGTCGAGATGTATAAATGAACAGTGTGTGAATAACCGAGTCGAGATGTATAAATAACCAGTGTGTGAATAACCGAGTCGAGATGTATAAACAAACAGTGTGTGAATAACCGAATTGAGATGTATAACTGAACAGTGTGTGAATAACTAGACCGTGATGTATATGCATTACCAAATATAAGTGTATCACGAAGTGGAGACATTATCAAGTAGGAGTTCAAACTAAGTGAAAATGAAACAGCGGTGTCTAATAAGTAAGAGTATACGATATGAAAGAGAACTTTGTTGAAAACCTTGAAAAGCCTTGACACTTAAGAAAATCACAATTTGGTATTCTTTGTTAAAATAAGTTTGAAAACCTTAAGGATTTCCTTGGAAACCTTTCATAAACCAGTTTAAAATGAACTTTGATAAAGCAGTATAAGTAAGAGTTTGAACAAGTGAAAACCTTTTAGAAAGCCATTTATGGTATCCTTCTTGGTAAAACAGTTACAGTTGGTAAATCTTTGTGCATGCGGGTTATCAATCACATTTGATTGATATGATAACTGGCATGTTTAACTTGTATTCCCCCCCCTATAAAACATTTAAAAACATTTAAAAGGTTCATTCAGGGGTATGAACTCACCTGGTGTAAGTAGATCCGACGAAGGTGCCGGTTGGGTGCTCGGTGTCAAGTAAAGACTTGGACACTCTAATTGACCTAATTAACATATGTTCACATATAATTAGTACATTTAATACTAATTAAACAAGTATACGCACCCTATAGAGAGGAAAACACTTTGATTAAGTGTTTGGGATGTCCCGGGTAACATTTAAGGGTGTGAATGGCTTAGGAATGGAGTTTACTCTCCAAGAGTAAACTCACCTTATGGTGTTTACGGCCCAGGGACCACTCCACATGAGTTTACGACCGTAAACTCATGGTGAGGGGTTTCTAGGGTGTTTCAAGGCTTTAACTTGCTTGAGGAATTATTCTAGGTCCAAATCTAATTTGTATGTGTGGATTTAAGGGGTTTAAAGGGTCCAAATGGGAGTTTACGGCCCATGAACCACCCCTATGGGAGTTCACGGCCGTGAACTCCTATCCCTTGATTTTATGGAAGTTTTGAAGTCCCTAATTCCTTCTACTAATTTATAATGAACTATAAGGCCATTTGGGGGGGACAAAAACCATCATTTGACATAGTTTAGGGGTGTTTATGGCCTAGGCACTTGCTTGGGCTGTAAACTCCTTTTCATCCCATATTTCCTTGTGTTTAAATGTTCCAAACCCTAAATAGCAAGCCCCTAATTTATGTATTAAGCCTAAGGGTGGTTTGGGAGTGTTTTTGGGGCATTTTTACAAGTTTAAGAGGTGTTTAAGGCCTAAGCATGTGCTTGGGCCGTAAAATCTCTCTTAGGCACTACAATCTTGTGTTTTGATGATTAAACACTCCTAGACAAATTCCTTAATTGGTTCCTAGGCTCAACGGGACAAGTTTGGGTCATTTTGGCCACTTTTTGGGTGTTTACGGCCTAAGGAGGCTCTTAGGGCGTAAACTCCTTTTTCATGTCTCAATCATGTGATTTTTAGGCTAAAAAGACAATAATGCATGCATAGAACAAGTTAGGGTTGAAGCTCTTACGTTTAGGAAGCGTTTGGTTGCGGATTTGGGTCGAAAACGGGCGTTTATGAGAGAGTGCATAGAGAGAGAGTGATATGGGAGTGGGAAAAGAGTGGAATGAAGTCCACTCCCCCTTATATAGGTGCTCGAGTTGGGGTTCAGTGGGATTCTACCCGATACTGCCGTTATACGGGGCTTTTGGTCGCACCCGATTTAGTGGTCGTAATGATAAAAACTAACTTTTTCCAATTAAATGGAAATGTAATTTAAGTGTTTTTATTTAATTTATTACGACTATAACGACATAAAACATAAATAAATAAAACATTTATTTATTTGGCGACCTCCAATTAACGGAACTTTTATAAACTGGAATATTCCGTTAACGGTAACGGGGTAATGTAACGGAATAAACTTGGGTTGTCACACCGTCAGAAATTGTGATGCATAATTTGGATAAGTGTGAGTACCCATCTATGTTGGTCCACGGAGCATGAGTTAGTGGACGCAGTAGGTTGTTGTGGTGCTACGGGGAGCCGTAGTACTCACTAGTCAGTGAGAGGTTGTTGTGATGCTACGGGGAGCCGCAGTACTCACTACTCAGTGAGAGGTTGTTGTGATGCTACGGCGAGCCGTAGTACTCACCAGTCTGTAGGAGGGTGCAGTGATATTGTGGGGAGCCGTAGTATTCACCAAGCAGCGAGCAAGAAGCGTTGTGAACCTACGGGGAGCCATAGTATTCACTGGTCAGTGCATGACTCAATTAAGTTCCTAGGCTTCAGTAGCCTCATTATTTGAGTTTATAGGATCCTGGTGCTCGAACCAGGGTGAGACTGGGGTCTCCATATTTATCGGGAATCGTTATATTCTGAGTTGAGATTTGTAGCTGTCTCAGCCGAAGGGGAATTGAGAAGTAGTGTACGCGTGGGTTGCGAGTCATGGGTCATGAGTTGAGTGCTTTATTGGGACGAGTGGTTCCAATTCTGTGTCAGATCAGACGCTTGAGTTGAGTTTGGCTCTAGTGGTTTATCGAGTAGGAAAATGAATTTCCGGATTTTCAGATGGATTTCATTCGAGTAGTAATGACTTCCATCTGATGTTTTTAGACCTGGGAGGGTCGGTTCGTTAGTTGTGGGGGGCCACAAGACACATGGGACTAATAAATGGAGACGATAGAGGTTGGAGGTGGGACGACATCAGATAGATTGTAGTACCCGCTTGAGGTAAAGTGGACTTTGTGATTTTATGTTCTATCTGATGGTTTGAGATAACGAATGTGAGACGAAAGGCTGTAAAGTTGTTTTATTGGGAGTGCAAGGAGTACCAGCAAGACGTTAAGGATGGAAAAGTGAAACCCACCCATGCAGGTATTTACACAATATTGTCTAATAACTCACCCTATTCTAACTCTTGGGTCCTTGATACAGGATGTGGAATTCACATATGTTCTGATTTGCAAGGACTAAGAAGAACTAAGAATGTGAAGCATGGAAAGATAAACTTGATCATGGGGAATATGAAAGCTTCACATGTCACCAAGATTGGAGTTTATTCCTTGTTGCTAAGTAGTGGGTTTACACTAGATTTGAATAAATGTTGTTACTCGCCTGAAATGGCAAGAAATATTATTTCCTTTCATGCTTTGTACAAACAAGGGTTTACCTTTTCTTTTGATAATGAAATTGGTGGAATAAATGCTTTCTTTAATAATGTTCTTTATTTTAAAGAATTACCTTGTAATGGTTTGTATGAACCTGTGTCTGTTGTAGATAACCTAGGAAATAACGTGTTGTGTATTGATTCTTCTAACAATAATAACTTGGATAAAGCATCATTATGGCATTGTCGTCTTGGACATGTAAGCAAGAAACGCATAGGCCAACTCCAAAAGGATGGAGTCGTGGAGTCATTTGAACTAAATTCAGATGATAGTTGTGAATCATGCTTACTTGGAAAAATGACAAAGTCACCCTTTACTGGTTCCTGTGCAAGGGGTGAAGGTTTGTTGGATCTAGTGCATACAGATGTCTGTGGACCCTTCAAAACTGCCACAAGGGATGCTAATCGTTATTATGTGAGTTTTACAGATGATTATAGTAGATATGGATATGTCTACTTAATCAAGCATAAGTCAGAGACTTTTGAAAGGTTTAAAGAGTTTAAAAAAGAAGTTGAGAATCAATTAGGCAGGAACATTAACATGCTTCGATCTGATCGTGGTGGTGAGTATCTTAGTACAGAGTTTCTCGACTATCTTAAAGAATGTGGGATTGTCTCATAATTGACACCACCTAGGACACCACAGTTGAATGATGTGGCTGAGAGGCGTAATCGGACCTTGTTGGATATGGTTCATTCCATGATGAGTCGAGCTTCGCTATCAATCTCATTCTGGGGGTATGCCTTAGAGACTGCCGCCCATATCCTTAATGTAGTACCAACAAAGAAAGTTGCCAAAACTCCTCATGATATGTGTAGGGTTGTTCACTATTCGGATAAAACCGAATTATCCAATTGGACTATTTGGTTTGGATATTCGGATTTTTGGATTGGTTTTCAACGAAACCGAATTATTATTTTGGATTTCGGATTGGTTTTGGTTTTTAAAATAAGAACCGAATAGTCCAAAAAAACCGAATAAACATTTATTATTTATCTATTTATAATATATATCTATAGTTATTTATTAATTTTGTAATTTATTTTATCAAATAGGTTCAAAAAGTTTCACCCGATAAAAAAAACATTAATATGCATTTTCTCTCAAAAGTTTTGTATCTATAAAATATTTAACTAGAATATATCTTTTTATTAGTTGTTTATAAATTTCAAATCACAACAAAATTATTTGTTTTTACTTCTTGTGTAAAGTTGGGTAATATTATAATCATATTTCGTTTTAAAATGTTTCGGTTTTGAAAACCGAATTATAAAAACCGATCCAATCGAATTGTAATTGGATTGGATCGGATCGGATTTGAATTTAGTTTGGATAATTCGGATTCATGTTTTGAAAACCGAAATCAATTTGGATTTACTTGATTGGATCAGATCAAATCAATCCATCCAACAGAACAACCCTAGATATGTGGACTAGAAAAGCTCCCAATCTAGACCACATCAAGATTTGGGGTTGCGAGGCTTTCGTGAGGTGTGAGACTCACGATAAGCTCGAACCTCTAAGTGAGAGGTGTATTTTCATCGGCTACCCAGAGAAATCCTTTGGTTACCTCTTCTACAGACCTAGTGACAATGTGGTCTTTGTAGCAAGGAAGGGTGTCTTTTGAGAGAGAGAGAGTTCATAAGCCAAAGAAACAGTGGGAGGCAAATTGACCTTGAAGAAATTCAAGAGTCAAATGGTGAAGGAACTTCAAACCTTAGCAGACAACCTGAGGAGGAAACTCTTGTTGATCAGATTGATGAGTCTGTACCTCTAAGGCGTTCCACAAGGGTTAGGAATGCACCTAAGCACTATTATGGTTTCCATATTACTGCGGAAAGTGAGACACTGGTAAGTATGGATGAACCTAACAGTTATGCAGAAGCCATGGCAGGCCCCGAGTATGCTAAATGGAAAGAGGCAATGGACAGTGAGATACAGTCCATGTATGACAATCAAGTTTGGAACTTGGTTGACAATGTACCAGGTCGTAAGACAGTTGGGTACAAATGGATCTTCAAGAAGAAGACCGACATGGATGGTAATGTACACACGTATAAGGCGCAACTGGTTGCAAAGGGCTTCTCTCGAACTCCGGGAGTTGATTATGATGAGACCTTTTCACCGGTAGCAAAGATTAAGTGCATTAGGGTCTTGTTAGCCATTGCTGCATTTCATGATTATGAAATATGGCAAATGGATGTCAAAACCGCCATCCTTAATGGAAGTTTGGCTGAATATGTTTACATGTGTCATCCAGAGGGTTTTGTCAGTACAGAATACCCTAATAGAGTGTGTAAGCTTGAGAAATCCATCTATGGATTGAAACAAGCACCTCGCAAATGGAATCTTTGTTTCGATGAGAAAGTCAAAGAGTTTGGCTTTTCGAGGAGTGAAGATGAATATTGTGTATATGTCAAGGCTAGTGGGAGTATAGTCAGCTTTTTGGTACTGTATGTGGATGACATACTACTCATAGAAATGACATCCCAACCTTGCAGGAAGTGAAGTTCTGGCTTGGGAAGTGTTTCTCTATGAAAGACCTTAGAGAAGCCGATTATATTCTAGGGATAAGGATTCTGAGAGACTGGAGTAAAAGACTAATTGGACTTAGTCAGAGTACCTACTTGGATAAGATGCTGAAGAGGATCAGCATGCAAGATTCTAAGAAAGGAGAGTTACCCATCCAGAGTAACACCAGATTGAGTAAGACTCAGAGCCCGAGTACCGATGCTGAGATAGCAGAAATGATTCGAGTACCTTATTCTTCTACTGTAGGCTCGATCATGTATGCTATGACTTGTACTCGTCCTGATGTAGCCTTTGCGTTGAGCATGGTCAGCAGATATCAGGGGAATCCTGGAAAGGCTCACTGGACTGTGGTAAAGAATATCCTCAAGTACCCGCGGAGGACTAAGGATTGGGTCCTTACCCTCGGTGGGAGTGATGACTTGAGAGTTGTAGAGTATAGTGATGCTAGCTTCCAGACTAATAGGGATACTTTCCGCTCTCAGTCAGGCTGGGTCTTTACCTTAAACGGAGGAGCAATTACTTCGAAAAGTTCCATGCAAGAGATAGTGGCTGATTCAACTTGCAAATCAGAGTATATAGCAGCAAGCGAGGCTGCAAAGGAGGCAATATGGATGAAGAACTTCAATGGAGGCCTTGGAGTTGTACCAACTATAAAGGAGCCTATGGAAAATTTATGTGATAGTGAAAGTGCAGTTTCCTTAGCGAAAGAACCAAGGGATCATGGGAGATCCAGACACATCGATAGAAAATACCATTTCATCATACATCGAATACAAGAAGGACTTTTCGTGGCAAAGAGGGTATCATCAGATGATAACCCAGCAGATCCCCTCACGAAGGGATTGGGTAGGGTTAAGCATCTCTAGCATGCGAGGCGTATAGGGCTGAACGAAGATATTAGTTGTAGTAGTTAGATAGCACAGGAATTTGTAAAGTGTAATTGACATTTGATGATGAATAAAAGTTATGTTTATTTATGAGTAAAGTGTTGCCATCTTTTGTCAATCGTTTACTATATTTATTTTGCATGTTTTCACTTCCAGAATAATTATGTTTGGAATATCATATTATTCGAATTCTCCAGAGTCGGCCATATGTTGGAAGTAGGTATAAATCAAGACTGTCATGAGTTGGTTGCAGAGGTCTAAGTTGTTGGACATGGTTACAACACTCATGATTGCTCATAAGTTCTCAGTATTGGATTCAACCCACGCTCACTGGTATCACTTCATGAAATTTATCTCGAGTGATCGTGAGACGGTAACATCATATAAGTCCTCAAACCTAGAGATATGACTTGTTGCCTATGAGTTGGTTATGCATTGATCGTACGAAAACACATTGGTAACTCGATGTTATAAAACGTGTTTTTATGTGTGATTCAACAAGTAGTAGAACAAGCATATGAGTCGAAGTTTATCTGTTCCTTCTTGGATTATAAGCGATATTTGGGCCCCTCGATGATTTTGTTTTGACCCATGTACCGGGCCCGGTCAGAACTAAATTGATGTGTTCGATTAAGTTCTTTGTCAAACAAATCGAAAATCGAGAAACAAACTGTTGGATAATAAGTAAGACATTGTCCCATGTATTGTTCTAGATGATATCTAGAACAGAGAATTATATGATCACTTATCTTAAATGGCGTATCATCATCATCTCAGTTATGAGAGACCTTGAAAGAGATACAATTGTTGATCGGTTCCTGAAGTCATACTTGCAGTTATAGTTATTAGACTTATCCAAGTGGGAGACTGTTGGATAAGGTGTCTAAGTCCATAACTATTTCTGGTATGTACTTGACCCGGTTTGGCATGGTCCATTTAGGTTGCATGGCATCATGCATTTGGATAGACTAAAATGAGAGAAATAACACTTAAGGTTTATTAATATATTATAAGTTCTAATGTATTAATAGTATTATTTGATTAGTATTGATCAAGAATTAATTTGGAATTAATTAAGTGATCAAAGAAGACTAATTAAATATATGGCTTGATTGTGTAAATCACTCATACTTGTATAGTGGGCTAAAGCTCCATGGATTATCAAGTTAGGCTAAAACCCATAGGATGCTCCATGGTGGTTATATAACCCATGGGTCATGGAAATGAAAGGTCATGACAATTAGGGTTTACATGGTGTAACCCTATTTGTAACACACTATATAAGCTTCATGTTACACACCAAAATTGGCACCTAAGAGAACAAAGGAGGGCAAGTCGATTTCTAAGTGTTCTACATATCTCTCAGGTTTAGTCCAAGTCCATTTGGGGTTGTGTGAGACATTTGAGGCAGCACACTTGGGGTGCTAGGCTCACAAGGTTTCAAGGAATCGAAATCAATTCAAGGTATGTAATTTTAGCAAACTTTTATGAATAAAGTTCCCCATGTATGCTAGATAGGATTAAGAACCTTGGAAATCAAATTTTGCATGTATTTTAGACAAACATAGATCCAAGGTTTCTAGGGTTGCATGTACACCTTAGGAGTATTAGAATGCTCAAAACCCTACAATAATCACTGAGTAGCTCTACCCATCACCGTTGCCTCATGTTTAACTCTTTCTGGTCGAAAATATGGTGTAGGCTCTTTTGGTCGGTAAAGACAATGCACTTGGTTCCGTAGAGATAATGTCTCCAAATCTTTAACACAAAGATTATTGGTCCCAACTCCAAATTGTGAGTCTTATAATTGACTTCGTGTGATTTTAGTTGCCTTGAGGCATAGGCAATAACCTTTCCTTGCTGCATGAGCACACAGCCTAGGCCCTGATTTGATGCATCACAATAGGCTATGAAGTCCTCTGTCCCTTCAGGCAGAGACAAGATAGGTGTGCTGCACAGGGCCTGCTTCAATGTTTAGAACTCAGCGTCTTGCTTTTCACCCTAACTAAAGGGTACACCTTTCTGAGTCAGGGTGGTTAAAGGCTTAGCGATTCTGGATAAATTTGCGATCATAGCCAGCTAGGCCCTAGAATTGACGGATTTCTGTGGGCGTTTGCGGTGCTGACCAATTCTCAATCGCTTTGATTTTGGAAGGGTCCACGTGTATGCCTTCTTTGCTAACCACGTGACCAAGGAAAGTTACCTTTCAGATCCAGAATTCGCACTTAGAGAATTTTGCATACAACTTCTCCGCCCTAAGAGTTTCTAGCACTAGCCTCAAGTGTTGTCTATGATCTTCCTCGTTTTGGGAATAGACAAGTATATCATCAATGAACACAATTACAAACTTTTCCAGGAAAGGGCGGCACACTCGATTCATCAGATCCATGAATATCGCCAGTGCATTGGTTAGACCAAAGGGCATTACTACAAACTCGTAGTGACCATACCGAGTCCGAAATGTTGTCTTAGGAACATCACTTTCATGGACTTGTAGCTGATGGTACCCTAATCTTAGGTCTATTTTCGAGAAGTAGCCGACTCCTTGAAGTTGATCGAAGAGGTAGTCGATTCTCGGTAGCGGATAATGGTTTTTAATGGAAAGCTTGTTCAGTTCGCGATAATCTATGCACATCCGAAAGGATCCATCTTTCTTTTTCTCAAACAAGATCGGGGCTCCCCAAGGTGAGGAAATTGGTCTGATGAATCCCTTACTGAGTAGTTCATTGAGCTGGCTGGATAAATCTTGCATTTATGCAGGCGCTAGATGGTATGGGGATTTAGCTATGGAGGTAGCTCCGGGGATTAAGTCAATTCGAAACTCGACTTGGCACTCAGGAGGGATTCTGGGAAGATCTTCGGGGAAGACATCAAGAAATTTGCAGACTTCGGGGATGCTCTCGAGGTCTTTAACTTCCTACTTTTCATCAATGACATGGGCTAGGAATGCATGTCACTCCTTTCGTAGATATTTCTAGGCTTTGATGCATGAAATGATACAAAGGTTTGAGCTGAGTTTATCACCATAAATAATGAGGGCTTCGCCAGAGGGAAGGTTGAGGCGTATGGCTTTTTCATAACAAAGGATATCAACACAATTAGGGCTCAACCAATCCATGCCAATGATGACGTCGAAGCTTTTTATGGAAACCGACATAAGGTCGATTGGAAAGGAATGGTCATTTAGGGTAAGGGTACAACCGATGAATATGTCGTTAGTGCTCTCTTTCTTTCCGTTCTCCATCTCAACAGTGAATGTTTCGATTAAGGGTTGGGGTTTATGTTTGAGAAAATGCTTGAATGTATGACTAACAAAACTTCTCTCCCACCAGAATCGAAAAGAATGCATGCATAACAGTTGTCAAGGAGGAACGTACTCGTAACAATGGTGGGATCAACAACTGCCTCTTCTTGGCCCATCGCTAGCACTCTCATAGTGTTGTCAGCTGTAGTTGCCTTGGGGCAATTTCTCTTGTAGTGCCCGACCTCCCCACAACCATAATAGGCTTGACCAACGCCTACTCTAGTAGTCTGATTGGTTGCTTGGGCTGGTGTCTTGAAAAATCGAGTTGTGTGCCCCTTCTTACCACAGTTGTTGCATTGCAAATCACGGCAAGGCCCGTGATGATGGTAGTTGCACTTGTCGCATCGAGGAAGGGTACCAGCATATATACTAGTAGGTGCTTGAGCTGCAGGAACAGCGGCAGGAGTGGTAGCAACATGAACACCCATTACTTGATGTTTTTTTGGAGGGCTCCTGCAAATACTGGCCCTTTCTCTTGTTCCAAAACCTCTTCTTTCCACCAATTGCCTTGGGTGGTTTGGGAGTGGCTGCCACTTCCTCAAGATCAACCCTGTGATCTATCAGGGTTTGCACTAAACATTTGGCGCCGTCGAAAGTGGAAGGATTAGCAGCCAAGACATTTCCATGAGTTAGGGGTGTCAATCCCCAAATGTACCTCTCTATTTTCTTGCTTTCCGGGGTGACCATTCTCGAACAGAGAAGAGTCATCTCGCAGAATCTAGATGTATATGTGGCTATGTCGGAACCTTTCATCTGCAAGTTCCAAAGATCGTACTCCAACTTCTGCATCTCACCCCTTGGGCAGTACTCAGCAAGCATGAGTTCCTTTAAACTCTCCCAACCCATGGCGTTTGCCACTAGTAGGGTTAAGGATTTGACTCGGCCATTCCACCAAGTCAATGCTCTGTCTGTGAATGTGCAGGCGGCAAAATTCACCTTGTTTTCCTTAGAACATGCGCAAATCTCGAAAATGGATTCGATTTTCTCCAACCATTGGGTTAAGGCAATGACCCCTCCATTTCCGTCGAAGGACTTGGGCTTCACATTCATGAAATCTTTGTAGGAAAACTCGTTTTGGTGTCCCTAACCACCCTCAAGATTAAGGGGATGGGTACCACTTCCTGATCTGCTAGAGCTGTCAGAATTAATCTGTGACATCACGGCAGCCACAACGGCTATAACTGCTGCCTGGAACATGGCAAGATCGAACTGAGGAGTTGGTGGCGGTGAAGGGTCGTGGTTCTTCTTGTCGGATCTCTTCCTGGGAGGCATCTTATTCCAAAAATAATCAGGAAGAAGAGGATGATAAGTCCCCTAGATCTTTGAATCAAGAGATATAAAACAAGTTATATCTCAGCCTATTAGATAAAGTGTTCTACTAAGCGATAAACAAAGGAAGGTTACCAATGAAAGTAAACTATCGCTATGAATAAATAAGTAGCAACACTTGGAATGAATCTCTACACTGTGTTCGGCTCTAGCTAAAATACTCCTATAATATTTTAAGTTGTATGCTCTGTTCTATCGATATCTTGATGTATATAGCTTGGTAAGTTTTAGGCTTGCTGCAACACCACGGTCACTCCCAAACACATGTTGGTCATGTCTCAAATAAATATAGTTGATCAGGCTATATTGATCCTAGACATGATTACATAACTATTCAGGTTTAACCGTAGTGTCCAACATCCAAATACTTTTGTTTTGTTCTGCTTATGATATTGTTTCTGGTACGTATGCATACTTGTATACTTCTTATAAAATACTTATATTTTAAATAAAAATTATATATATATATATATATATATATATATATATATATATATATATATATATATATATATATACTTTTACTTCAGATCACTTCGGCCCCTTAGTGTTTATAGTTGTATACCATGTAAGGTTCGATATACTTAGTTCACTATAAACAATAGCTCTGATACCAATCCATCACACCCCCAAACCAGAACGGCGGAAACGTTCGGGGTGGAGAACGTCATGTATAGTATCACAACAATTGCATCATAGTAATCAAAGTAAACACAGCCATTACATTGAATATATAAAAAGTATTTACATCTGTTTTCTTTATATGTTTATACATCAAAAGTAGCAAAAGAAAGACGAGACTCTATACGCTCCGTCTTCTCCCAAGTCTGCCGAGGTACCTGTCTACTGATTTCCTGAGAATACAACCGATTTTTGAAAGTGAGTATCAGCATATAAGTTGGTGAGTTCATAAACATGTTTTTGTATTGAAAACCAGTCATTGAATTCTGTAAAAATGTATGTATGTTTCCCAAGAAAATCCAATATTCTCTTACATATATGTTTGTTACTGTTTTCTATAGTAATGTATCGAGTAATGGTTTGTATGCCTGGCCACCACCAGTTGTATCAAATCATTTTTTGAATGAAATCCTTTTTGTTTGAATACCCTGGTTACTACCAATAAGTAATGTATGTTTTGTTTGAAAACCCTGGTCACCACCAGTATGTAATGTATAGTAGTTCTATTAGTTAAAATAAAACTAATGAATAATGAAATATCGTAAACAAAGGTTATTTTATACTATTGTGAGTCGAATAACCATGCTTGATATGACCTAGAGACCTTTGCGACGTTCTTCAAGTGTTGGTTAAATGACATTTGTCACCCCAGGCATGCCTGCCTAACTGTAGCTAGCAGTTCAGGTGTGGGATTGTCAGTCCCGAATAGATATATTCACAAATCTCATGCTCTCCCTCCATGAGACTCTGGTTATACTAAATGATAGGATTTATTACGCATCCTGAGGGGTACAATTGAAGGGATGTCCCACAATTCTGTATTAACAAGTTTACGTATGGTTCTGAATTGTTCCCTTGTATTTGTATCTGTTTGTATACTAGTAGTGTAACAATAATTATATCTAAATAATTATCTAATGTTGTACTCTTGAAATCCCACAAGTAGTAATGTGTATCATAAACTAAACTTGTCATAGTTTATATGTTTGTTAATATTTAAGCTCTAAATTTTTAAAATTCTGTATTGAAATCCCAAACTATACCTATTATAGTTTGCATGTATACTATGTACTTGATAGATCTATTGATCTGAAAACTATGCAATTATGGTTGTATATTGAAAACGTCCCTGATGCTCAGCATATTACAAAAGGGGTAAAATATCTAAATATTTTATAAAACATGGAGATCTTTTTGGTTGTATCTATTGCATAAGTTTTAAACCTTTTGAAATTCCTTTGTATAAGTTCACAAAAATCATTTGTGTTTGGCTTGTATTCCCCCCATGAAAACATTAAAAATAGTAAAAGCATAGGGGTATGAACTCACAGTTGGTTGCTTGAAATGTCGGACAATGGAACTGGAAATGACCCTTGAGCTATCGTACGCGGGATTTAGGGAGTGTTTACGGCCATGAATGGGGTTTACGGCCGTAAAGGGAGTTTACGGTCGTGAACTGTTATGGACATGAACTGCCTCTCGAAGGGTTTACGACCCTTGAAGTATGTATGGCCGTGAACTGGTTTACGGTCAATGAAGATTTGCAGATTTGAAGGTTGTACGGTCGTACACTCAAGAACAAGGGTGTTGGATTCTATGAAAAACATGTTCTAGGTGTTCCAAATCAACTCCCAATGACGATTCTCGATGATTTTCGGGAGAATAAGGGTGTTTTTGGTGTTTACGGTCAAGAGTTTAGAGAGAGAAGGAGAGATTTTTCGGTCAGAAAAGTGTAAATGAGGGGTAGGGGATCGTATTTATAGGAGATTTGCATGGTCGGTGGTGTGGGCCACCTGGTACTGGCTGTGAACAAATGTACGACCATAAACAGGTGTACGGTCATAAATGAGTTTATGACCGTGAACCTCACTTATGCCGAAAACTAATAATTTTTCAAAGGAGACTAAGGTTTTTCACACGATTTTGGTTCTGATTTTTCGCGCGATTTTGATATAAGTATATTTAAAACTAGTTGATTTTCTAAACCAAGAAGTTTGACGGAAACTCAATAAAATTTAAATTTCATTAACGGAAAAAAGTTAATGGTAGCGAAAAATGTTCGGGTTGTCATAGGTTCATAGGCCCGTTCAGGATTACGGCCTGAGTGGGCAGGGTGGCATATCGCTTGGAGCTGCCAGAGGAGCTTAGTCAGATTCACAACACCTTCCACGTGTCCCAACATCAGAAGTGTGTTGCTGACGAGTCCGCAGTTGTTTCGTTGGATGACATTCAGGTGGATGGGAGCCTAAACTATATCGAGAAGTTGATCTCCATCTTAGCTAGGAAGACGAAGGGTCTTCGGAACAAGGAACTGAAATTGGTAAAGGTGTAATGGCAACACCAGAAGGGCTCTGAAATTGGTAAAGGTCCAAGTGGGGGAGAGTTGTAACACCCTAAATCTGATATGTCTCGAAACCCTCAAGAATTACATTTTAGCATAAGTGGTCCTTTGAGTACGATGGGCGTACTTAAGTGTACGCTTAGCATACTACGCCTGGTTGGTCGCGGAGGAACTAGAGGTACACTGGGCGTACCAAGCTGTACGCCGAGCGTATGTCCAGGGGTTCAAAACCTTAATTTTCGGACATGAGACCTATTTAAGCAACCTTAAGTCCCATGGACTTAGCCCTAGAGAGCCTCCACTACCTTAGAACGCCCTTACACTCAAGAGAAACTTGTGAGACCATTTTTAAGCTTCAAAAGTGCATTTGTGGCCTTTTAGTGTTCATACTAAGAAGAAGAGGTGGTTATTTAAGCTTGGAACGAGTTGGTGCTTCAAGATTCTGCATCATAGTCAACTTGCAAAGCTTTTGGAGGTAAAAAGCTTGGATCTTTCATCTTAAATCTCTCGATTCTATCTTGTCCTTTTTTGGTTGATTTTGGACCTCCATTGAGAGTTAAGCAACTCCAGAAGATGAGAAGGACAAATCTAAGGTCCCTTGGTCCTTTAGTATCATAAAAATGGAAGCTTGATGAGAGATTTGGCCTCATGCATGGGTTAAAGACCTTAGAAATGTCTTAAGGGAGAAGTTAGGTATGTATGAGACATGCAAAGGCATAAAGTTGCCAAGTTTATGCCTTATGACATCTTTTTAGACTTAGATCTGGCTTTTGGACATGAAGCAAAACGTATATTAAACACTTAATGGAGAAAGTGCTCAAAATGGGTGTACGTTGGGCGTAACCTAGTATACGCGTACCAGGAAGGTATGCCAAGCGTACGCAGTGTAGATGGGCCGAATCTGTTTTGGGCCATTGTGCTAATTGGGCCTCATTAGATTATTGGGCATGGTGTATTTTGCGAATCACGGACTACTTTATCTTTTATGGGCCATGGAAATATTAGTTGGGACTTATTGGGCCAAGAGGCCCACTAGTAATTGTGGACTTGGATTTTGGGCGCAATAGCAAGGGAAGGATAATTAGGCCTCATGGATGGGTTTGGAGTATGGGTTTTCCCTATTTACTAATCTTATGTCCTAACATTAATTATTATTATTATTATTCAACTCGGGAGGTTTCAGATTGTTAAGAGGGAAACTTTTGTATTCAGTAGACACAGGTGAGTCTTCTCACCATACCCATGGGTCTAAGGTACCAAGACCGGCCCATTATGTGATTACATTATATGTGTTGGTCATTGTGTGTTTTGATATGATATGTGATTGTGTGTTTTGCATGAAGACCACGGGGGAGCCCGTGACATTGGATGTAAGACCATGTGGGGTAGCATATCACAGTCCTAGGTAAAGACCATGTGGGTAGCCCATGGCATTGGATGTAAGACCATGTGGGGTACCCATGATAGTCCTAGGTAAAGACAATGTGGGGTAGCCCATGGTAGTCCTAGGTAAAGACCATGTGGGGTAGCCCATAACACTTTTACAGGTTTTATGTATGCATGGCTTATGTGATATGTGTGTAGCTTTAATTAGCTAACAAGAAATATGTATGTGTAGTGTGTGGTATGCTCTAGCGAACTTACTAAGCATTTAGCTTACAGGTTGTTGATTTATTTCTGGTACATCTGAGCCCAAGGGAAGGGCAAGGCGTGATGACGCGGCGTGCACTTTATCTATCTTTCACTGATATGTTTGGGGACACTCTGATGATTTGAATAAGTTGTAATGAATCATTGATTTGAAGCCAAATATGTTGGGATTTCATGGTTTAAGCAATTATGTTTTATTAACTAAAAGTGAAAATTTTCTTTAAAAAAAATTGGGTCATTACATTTTTAGTCCAAGATATTTAGATAATATTGTACATCTCTTCAACACCTTTCTGTGGATATAAAGAATGTCGAAAACGGAGTTGGAATGAAGAAGTTTTGGTTGTCTGAAGTTAGGGTGGTTTTGGGTAGAGTCATGTACGTTGGTCGTACTCAACGTGTATGTTGGGCGTACTAGGCCATCCCTAGTACGTTGGGCGTACGCGATCAGTGCCCAAACCTTGTTTTGTAGTTTAATCCCTATTTAAGCTCCTTAACTTCCACAAACTCATTCCATTCTTAGCCTCCACCTCTCCAACACCCTTTTTTGAAACCCTAACCCTAGATTAAGCCTTGTGAGCAAAAGGACGGTGTTTTAAGTGCTTTGGAGTGTTCTTGGTGCACTTTGGAGAAGAAGGAACCCATTAAAGGAGCATTGATTCTTTGGAGCTTGTAGATCCAGACCTTGCTCACTTTGATCTTTCTTTTAGAGGTATAAAGTTTGAATCTTGATGATGAAATTGTTAGATCTAGCTAGTTTTGGGTGTTATGAGCTTTTGGCCAATTTAAGTGCATAAATGTTAAGATCTTGAAATTTTATGACCTTGTTATGGATAAAGTTGGAAACTTTATCCATCTAAACATCATTTTGATTCAGATCATAAGGTTAGAGACTTAGACATATTAGATTAAGTTGGAAAAAATGCACTTTAGGTCCCTTTAAGACTTAAAGACTAAATCTTGTTTGTTGGGACCATTCTAAAGGATAAAGTTGGAAACTTTATGCATTATGGAGTTATTATGAACCATAAAAATATGATCTTAAGTGTTGTATGTAACCCATGCATGTGCTAGATGGTCTTATTAAGTTAAGAACATAGGGTTTTGGTCATTAAGCACTTAATAGCCATGAAAAGTCATCAACTTGGAAACTTTATGATTTAGGACATCATTTTGGGCTAGGATCTGAGTTTTTGACAAAAGGGCTTAATGGAATAAGCTCTTAATGAAGTTTTAGGATTGGGCAGTGTACCTTGGGCGTACCTAGAGGTTCGTTATGCGTATGTGGTCAGCGCTCCGCTTTTTTGTCAACATCAGAGTACGTTGGGGTACTCTCTTGGTATGCAGGGCGTACTCTGCTGGGAAGGATGTTGACTTTTGGGACCTTGACCGTTGAATTTGACTTTGACTAGGGTTAACCAAGTTTGACTTAAGGGTATTTTAGGTATTTCAAGCTATAGTTAAGCGTTGGGTCTCTATCAGTTGAATAGGTGACCTGTTGAGCCAACTGTCATTGCAGAGATTCATTCAGATTGTTTTCAGACTGAGAGATTAGTTTTCCTCACTGTACTTATGGGTCGAAGGCACCAACATTGGCCCATTGGATTGATATCTTGATTTACTGTATGTTGTTATGTTGTAGTGATCGTTAGATCAGTATCCTAGTTTATAGGATGCTGTTATGCTGTAGTGATCTGTAGATCTACCTATTTATCTTTTGATTGATTATATCTTTATATGTTATGTATATAGGACATGTTATCGGTTTTGGTTGAGGCTTTACTGCTTTGTGTGTGAGTCAACAGACCGAGGGTATTCCAGTCCGATGACTAAGTGGGCCCGAGGGTATTCCAGTTTAATGACTAAGTGGACCCGTTGTATATTGGCATTCCAATCCGATAACTAATTTGGGCGAGGGTATTCCAGTCCGATGACTGAGTGGACCCATTGTATATTAGCATTCCAGTTCGATGACTAATTGGCCCGAGGGTATTCCAGTCCGATGACTGATTGGGCCAGGGGAATCCAGCTCAATGGTTGTGGACCCATGGGTATTCTAGTTTGATAACTGATTGGACCCAACATGTTTGTTTGTATATGTTATGTTGTGTGGTGGTACTTTGGGATAACTTACTAAGTTTTGACTTACAGTTTTAGTTTATGGTTCCAGGTACTTTAGAGGCTCGTGGGAAAGCAATGGCGTGATCATACACAAGTTCCTATTTTATGGCTTTGGGTCTTGGGAAAACACTAATTTTGAATCTATGCTTTTGGAAACAATCACTCTTTTGTAAACAATGATGTTAAATGGTTGATTTTGAAAATTTTAAATTTCTTTGGTTTTTGGAGTTTTATATATATATATATATATATATATATATATATATATATATATATATATATATATATATTGAATTGGTTGGTATAAGACTACTATGGTATTAAAATCATTGTATCACTATCAAACTGTATTTATTGAATTTGTATGGTGCTACCAACCAGTGGGTACCAAACATATTGTTTATCAATATTATTGATTCGCTTGGTATGGTATTTTGTAGTCTTAGATAATACGATGTGCCTCTTATTGCATACTACAGTATAGTGTGGTATACGGTAAACATTGCATCAATCCCCTAAACAAAAGTATGGTATGTATATAGTGTGTTACAACTTTACTACACAGGAAAAAAGGCATTCCTTCAAATGTTGTACATCATGCATAAAAATGTGTATTGTAGTAGGTGTGGTATGACATTCATCAGTTTTGTGGGGTGAAACAAAAAATAATGTGGCATTTGTAAAAGTGTAGTAAGTGTGGTAGGAAACATACTAGCCTTAGTAGAAACTAGTTAGACACAACTCTAAAGGGAAGAAGATACACGGGTGGATGCAGGAATTGATAGTAGGTTTTGCCGAAAAAAAATCCGGTCAAACATAATACAAAACTAAAAAATCATTTATTACGTCTAATACAAAAACACAATCCATTATATAAAAAGTTAAAACATAACAACGATCTATTACAATTTATATTTATTTTCTTCGTACAAACATTTTTTGAAACCACTCCATTACTTTTTCATTCTCAATTTTCGCAAATGTTTCGATCTCAACATTTCAAAGCAACGCGTTGTTCAAAAAATTATCGTCAATTTTGTTGCACAGATCGGTCTTCGCGATAGAAAGGAGACTAAGGGGGTGTTTGGCTTAACTTTTAGAAAAAAGATAGAAGCCAAAAGATGTTTGGCAAAACAATTTTAGAACCTACTTTTGGATTTTTGATAGAAGGAAAATCAATTTTTCGGAAAAATCAAGAAAATCTGACTTTTTGCAATTTTTCCAAAAAGATCTTTTGGCCCTTAAAAAGCTAAGCCAAACACCCCCTAACCAATGGAAAATTTGTGGGTGATAGGGGATAGATGAGGAGGCGTAAACTTTTTTTCTAATAAGAATATTTGAATTAGAAGATAAAGTAAATTTCAAAATACAATTGGTAATATCACCGGATATAAATTAATTGCGACATGCAACTTTTCAGCATATAAATTAATTGCGACAATATCACCGGATCAAAGTATTCAAAAATCCTCAAAGGTTATCACCTAACCAACCATAAAAATGTCATCCAAGTCCAAATTCCAATTTTGAGTGAGACCATTAATTTTCCAAAAAAGCCCTTATTCCCTTATTCCCTAATGGGCCTTTTCTATGTCAGGTACTCAGGTTAGCTGGTTTGGCAGCAAATTTATACAAGTTGGCTTTTTCATTAGTTAAAGCTATTACCTCTTGTTTTCTTTTCGATAGAACCATTTAAGCGTTAATTACTTCGGTTAAGAAGGAAAAACTAAAGGGTGTTTGAGAGGGTTATTTAAAGTGATAAATATGTTTTAATTTATTAGTTTATTAGTGTATAGTGATAGTGATAGTAATATCAAAATGGAATTTTTTAAACTGTTTGTGAGTTTTCGATAAGTTAGAGAGACTAACTTATCAATAAAATAATGTATCTTGTTGTGTAATAGTTATAAGTTGTTTTTAAAAATTTATATATCCTAACAATTATTTTAGCTTTCTAAAACATCCTCTAAATTGATATGTTATACAGTAATTAAAGTTGGAATTGATAGACTATCATGATGCATCAAAGGATTAGTTAGTTTTACTCTCAAATAATAAGTTAAATTCTTAAGAAGATTAAATATTAAAAAAGTAAAGAAATTAAAGTATATAATAAAAATAAGTAAATTAAATTGATCGTGACAAAATGAATTAAAATCATCTAAAACTTATCACCATCAGAATAGTTTTTTTAAAATTGTTTTATTAAGAAATAAGGTTGGATACCGGTATATTGCATGATTTTTTAAAAATAAAAATAAATATATATTATGTATTTCTAAACCATTTTTTCCAATAAAATTGAACTGAAGTGAAGATTAGTAGGTACTTTAAGTGATAAATAAATATTATTCAAAATAATTATAAATTAGAAATTTCAATAACTATTTGAATTCGGAAACAAATAAATTTTCTATTATATTTTATAAAAACTAATATTTTTAAAATAAAGTGTGAGTTCTTAAAAAACCAATTTTGAATAATTCTTTTTACAAAATATTTGAAAAAATTGTGAGAAGAGCTGTTTAATTTTATTGACATTTGGAGAAAAAAATTGGTTTGTGGGGTTATAGAAAATGAACAATTATATATTTCTTTAAATTACATATAAATGGTTATTTGAACCGGAATTAAATTTTAAGAATCTGTATACACCCTTGATAAACATCAATCAATATATATATATATATATATATATATATATATATATATATATATATATATATATATATATATATATTGCTAAGTTATCTTTACTATATTATTAAGGATATTGCTCATTTCTTGAAAATTAAGAGGTACAACACATATTATCTTAATCTTATGTACAATAATATTAAGCATATAACTATATGTATTACACTACACGGATATACCTATTACACTAGGATCTTACCCTAATCTCCTAAACACAGCCGCCATCAAACCAATTCTCATTGTCTCCGCCAAAGATGCAGGGATCTCCACCAATGTCTCTCACCGAAGGTCCACAGCTGCCGACTTCCCCCACCAAAGATGCAGTGATCTCTCTCGCCTCTCTTTCTCTCTCTCTCTCGCGCGCGCGCGCGATCGCCATCAGAATGAAATGGAAACCCTAATTTCAAATTACCGTGTATTCGAGATGCCTACAGCGAGGTATGTCCCCGTTTACTGTGATTACAAACTCCTAAACACCTCACGACCACACACACAAAAATGTACAAAACCACCATTGACATCTTCAAAGGAACATCATCGCTTTCTTTTCCCAAGTCATTTAAACTCTGTAAACATCATCGATTTCTTTTCCCAAGTCATTTATCCTCTGTAAATTGTCAAGCACACTGAAGAACTTGAAGGTAATTATAAGCCGATTCTTGATTTTTTCAGATACTATTCAGTCTTTATATGCATAACTTTTTTCTCAATCCCCGATTTTTGAGTTTCCTGATTGTGGGTATACGTTGATTGCGGTTGTTGGTATTAAGGATCTGCTTAGGCCAGGGGTTAAGGAAGCGGTGGAGATTTGTTTAGCAGTTGGGATTACTGTGCTAAATCAGATGTAGAAAAACGTGAACTCGCACCGAGAATTCAGGTACAAACAAAAAAACGTGGTGATGGCTAGATCAAAATGTAACTATTTTTTTTCTTTTCCTTTATTTTGAAACTCAGGAGAATAGGTGGTTAGTTCTCCAAGACAAGTAATGAATTACAATCCTTAAGTACATTAAAGGTAGTGGCTAGATCATCACCAACAGACAAGTTAAAGATTGTAAAGCATTTGAGGGGTCTGTCTGAAGTTGTTGCAGTCACAGATGATGGGACAAATGATGCTCCATCTTTACATGAATCAGATATCGGATTCGCCATGGGTATAGCAGGAACAAAGGTTGGTTTGTGCCTCATATTCATGTCAATTTAGTATAAAAAACTTAAGTTAATGAAAAAACTTAAGTTATTTGTGAGGAGTTCATCATGGTTTTCTGGTTGTGGATATGGTTCATTGGTATGGAACCGTGGGTTTGATTATGATGATAAAATGATAGGGTACATCAAGAATTACAGGCGTGTGTTTGATCTTGGTATGCAAACTTTACCTGTTTTCATATTTATACATTTCTATCTTAATCTGGTTATTAATTAATATCATGTTATTATGCCACAACATTCATTGATCATAGAGGTATACCTGAGGACCCTGCAAGAACATGCACACTTGAATATAAGGAAGGAACAGTCTGTGTAAGTAACACCAAATTTCAACTTTTCCATGATTTTCAGTTGATTGTGGGACTTTTAAAAGCTAGTTCTTAATCTTTCTTTCAGTGGGGCGCTGTGTATTGTGTAAAAGGAGCTGAGGAGAAATAAAGATTGGCAATGGCGGTATGTTTTTTACTGCAATACATGTTTTACATTTTGGAAACAAAATAAAAAAAGTTATCTTTTAATCTTTCTTTAGAGACACATGTCATATCAGAAGAACTTATCTTACTTGGTTCTTATTTCTTTCAGTATTTAGAGAACAGAGAATGCGAATATGATCAGAAGACCACTGTAGACTTTCTCAAGGTGAATATACTTCTGAGATACATATGTTCATTTTTCAATTATATAACGGATTATTCTCTTTTAAAAAACACAAAATTAAAAGCAGACATTTTGTTATCTGTTGATTCAGGAAGGAGAGATTTGTGAGGCTACTTTATCAGGAGTTATTGTGTAAGCCATTTATTCTTGACATTTGAATAAAATTAAATTTTCAAGAAAGAAGACTTATTACAGAAATCCCCATTTTTACAAATTTGCCCTCATTTATTTTTCTCTTCCATATAACTAACAAATACTATATTTTACTTGTTACAGTGTCACATCAACTCCAGACAAGGAATCGAATAAGTATTACCTTGGGCCTGCACCATTGGAGGATATGCAAAGTAATTACTTTATATTATTCTATTGAGGGTATTTTAGACCTTTTCTTGGTCTTTTTTTTCTTTTCTTATTCGTGTAAATTTTCAGACAAATTGCGACAGCTACTGGTCCATGTGGAAACAATAGAGACTAAATCGGCGACGCCGAATAGTAGTTATTGAGCGTATGTTAGTAAGTCATTAAAATCAAATTCAGATGGATTCGGAATTGGAGAATCAAATTGGTGCAACATTTGAGGAAGATCTCGATAAGATGCTTCCTAAGTGTGACATTATTGTCATCAATACCCCTTTAATAGAAAAAACAAAGTGAGTATTTTCTTTTGTCCTCAACCAACTCCAAAGGATCATCCATGGAGATACATGCCAAATCAAGCAATGACACCTCACATTTATGGTTTCTCAAATGCAGGGTGATACTTTACATAGGTGGCAAACTGAACCTTTCATAATGATAACTGGTAGTAGGAGGTAACATATGTTATTCATCTACACACATCATCTTTAATTACTTTTTCTTTTTTTTGGTGGATAAAAATCATAACTTTTTAAATAATATTCAATACTTTTACACTTTTTGATTGTGTAGATGGGTACCTCCTGCTTTGCCAACAACCAAGAGTCCAGAAAATGAGGAAACTGGAGCCACATTTGCTGCTGGAAGAAGTAGGGTACTACTATCTTTTTTCTATTATAGGCTAATAGCATTATTATTTCTATTTAAAAGATTTAAAAAAACAATAAATTAAAAAAAAAAACATCTTTGCAGCGTGCTAAGACTGAACGAACACTAACTGATGCATAAAGAGATGAATTTGAAGATATGCTTCGTGCCCTAACATTAGAAAGAATTCAAAACAAATAAGCAATGGGTTTTGCATTTGATAATGCTGACGCTGCTGGAGACGTAAATATGGGTAAAATGGTCATTTTTTTAAATAAAACTAATGTTTTAGTGTTACTGAATTAGTTGTATTGGTTGCAGATAGTTGAAGTTTTGACCGAGTCTTTGACTCTTAAAGAAACACCAATGCCCACAATAGTAGTGCTCATCTAAAGAATGCATCTACTCAATGTATCCTCTTAATACATGATATTGCAATGTTTACACTGTTATGAGGAGGAAGATTTATATGATGGAATACTTTAGGGTTAAAGATTTTATTAAACTGAATTTGTCTCTTTTCCTCTTATTCTTTCCCTTTATGTTTGCATATTTTAGATCGGCACACATATTTCTATTAGTCACAATGTAAACTATTATGATTGTTTCCTTTTATAGATTTATCATCATATAGATAAACTTGAAGTTAAAAAAAAACATTGTTTTTAATGTTGGAAAATAAAATGAGACGAGATATTTTTGTCAAATATTTCAAAGGAATGAAACATAATTGAACTTTTATCATCGAAATTAACATGAGATAATGATAGGACTTTTTGGTAGTAGTTCTTCCATCCTTCGACTATATTTGTTAATTTGTTTAATATTATCAAATCTTTGGGTAAAACCTTGCATAAATAGACTTAATCAACCAACTAATTATAGTATAATAAAAATGATTTAAAAGAAAAAATAGGTTTCATTTTTAAACTTGAATACGAAATATTGCATTTTAGACAAAAGTAGTAACAATTAGACCCAACATACTTGATCCATTTTCTATAAATAAACAAATCTTAGATAACTTCCATAGGTGCTTTAGTTCTTGGATTATCATTTCTCTACTAATAAGTTTGAATGTGTGTGCTAATATCGAAAATTGTAAGCAACAATTTTCAACCTCCTTTCTTATCTACGACCCATTAGAAGCCAACTAAAATAAATTAATTTTGAAACCATTCGCCGCCCCTTCCAAAAACCTATTTCCTACTAAACTGTGTGAAATGACAATATACTCAACTTTATTTTATTACTTTTTATGGCCGTTAAAAACAAAATTCTACTAGAACACCATGTCCCTCATGTTGTACTGACTTATTTGTATTATTAACCAAAAAAACAATGTGCTTAAACCATAATCATTGAAACGGATGCATGCCCAGCTTTTTATGGCGTTGTCTAGGTGATATCACCTGTTAATACAAAAGTATTAGTGAAGTTTGGCGAACAATTCAACGGAAGTGAAATTTATGCATCAAATGTAGTACATTTGTAAACAATCCCAACGTTTCCTTTTTAATTCTTATTGATTTGGTTTATGCTAGGATGACTCTAATTGATGATTGTTTACATACAGTAAACTATTTACGCAAAATAATCAATCACCTCGAGAAACTAATTTCTGAAAGAAATTATTCGTACCCGTCGCTTGGCGCGGGTAAACGGCTAGTTATATTTTAACTATTTACTGTGTAGATTTAATATTGATTGTGGACCAATCATTATAGTTATTTTAAGAAACTGGTTAACAAATATTATTGAATTAAAGATAATTGAAAATCACAATCTAATTTCACTATAAAGGTATTTAAGTTAATTAAGATGAATTCAAAAAAGGAAAATTTCATATCTTAGGGATAATTAATTCTCTTGATTTAAAAAATCTAATTTTCTTAATTAATTCAATTTGAATTCTAACACAATTTGTAATCAAAACCGATTTTTATTCTGTTAGAATATTATTTTGTTAGAATGATAATTATATGATAATATTGTATTAGAATGTTATTCTATCAAAATATATATTTTGATTGAATAAACTTTTATAGAATAATAAGTTTTTAGATACACTTTAAATTTTTTCCTCACATTCTTAAAACCCAGAAAACTTTATATACTATTATATGATGATGTAACACTCGCTAATAACAAATAAATACAATATGTAGATTATTCTACAAATATACTATTACATATACTTTTAGTATCCAATTATAGATTATTATTTCAGAATATGATGATGAATAGTGCATTATTTTTAGAAGATTGGTAACCATTGATCATTTGTTTATCTCCATCCCACATACATGAGAATAACTGCCATGAAATCGAATTATGTAAGAATAAAATTATACGAGAATGTTCTTATACGACAATAATAAACCAAATTTTAGTAACACTAATAACCAATTCAAAATTCCTTTTGTGTTCTTCAAAAATTTAAACATCAAATTCTATTTTTTAGGTATTTCTACAAACATCTAGCATGCAACATAGACAATATAAAGAACTAGTTGATGATTATGACTTTACTTTAATCGAATTCGCTTCTTTTTTATATAAAAAGATACATTATACATTAGTAAATTAGACCCATTCAATAGTAAAGTAATTGTCATTGCAGTATTACGTAACAAACATCAAAACATATGCCATTCTTACATGTGAAACAATGCATTTTTATCCGTATCATTCTGAAAGAATATTTATATGAATCATTCTGATAGAATACTTGTACAAAAAATGTTACAAAAAAGTAGCAGGTAATCAAACCTTTCCATTTCAAACATAAGATCATTATTATACAAAACCATTCCTATTTTTTGTGGCTTAAACATAGATCATACATAATATGTAAAGCCTTTTAGTCGATTATCTAAATCAAGAGTCTCATGAACAATTTTCATAATTATTAAATTCCTGGAATAAATATGATATAAGAAGTTTAAATCATATTTGAACAATTTTGAAATCTAAATAAAACAATGAATAATAAAACGTAATTTGAACGAAATGATAAGTAAAAAAAGAGAGACATTAATTATATACACTTTTGTTTTAGAAGGTTGAGCTACATTTCAATTTATTTAGTCGAATTCATACTAAAAACTAATCCCCAAACCAATCAGATTCATAAAAAATTAAACAAAAATTGAAATTGTCAAAAAAAAATTCTTGTGTATAAGCATATTAACAAGAATATAATGCATCGCATACCTACCCCCCCATCATTCATCATCATCCGTCGCCAAACAATTAAAAATTGGTTTCTTGAACAAGAACATCACTGGGTTGGAAACTGTTAAAGGTTTTAAAAACAAATGCAAATTACTAGAAACATAGAGTACATGAAGGCAAACAATAAGCAACTAGGTTGAGGCCAAGAAACCATCGAAGAAAAGACTGGCGCCAGAAAAATAATGAAAAAAAGAGGGACAATGAGAAAGAAACAGAGTGTCGTATGATTGGTGTGGGGGATGTGGGGGGATGATTTAAGAGAAAGAGATGAAGAAAGCATAGAGATAGTTCATAGTTTAAGATAATAAGATATTTAAACTGATTTCCATTAATCTGCCTAAATTAAAGGTATTAATAAATTAGTATGTAACTACTAAACTTAATTAATGATTAAAATTATCATTTAACCCTTATTTGGGTTTTGAAAATGATCTGCTTACAATGGTTCTTACATCCATAAAATTTAGGTGACAAAACAATTAAACAAACTAGAAAGACGATGATCATAAAGGATGAAAATGAGAAAGGATTGTTGAGGTGTTGGATTAAGTTTATGCCTCCTTCAAATGTATTTATTATAAATAGGTTTGAGAAAGTTTAGTAAATAAAGATTATTTAGAATTGGATAAATCTAAAAAGTAGAAACTATTCGAGACTAGTGAATGGCTAGCTACTAGTGGACCAATCATATAATATAATAATGGGATGCTAATGCTTGTAATAACAAACTAGTATGTAAAATGGGTGTAGTGTAATGATTAACCATTAATAGCTATTTTATTGCACCAATGGATTGATCAAGCATGAACAACAAACTAGTATGTAAAATGGGTGTGGTATAATGATTGTAGTTTATGATCTGTGCAAAAGAACCCTTCAAGTATTACGATACTTATATACTGCAAAAATACAATTGGTTACTACACATCGATTCCAGTTTATGTGGTGATGAAAACTACATTCGAATAAGACTTTCACATCAATCAGAAAAGTTGCAGGGCGGAAGACAACATACGGCAACTACTGATGGACGTTCGCCGGAGATGGTGGACGGTGACGACTGACAAGCCTAAAGATGATGAGTCGTCTTTGTGCATGAAAGGGAAAATGTAAATTAGATTCACAAAGAAGTTTCTCAATTTAAATGAGAGGTAATATGGTTAAATTTTTTTTTGTAATTATAATATTTTAAAAATATAAAAATAAATTATAAAATATAACAAAATGTTTAAAAAAAATATGCAAATATGTTATTTTGAGAGTTTAAAAATGGTAAATATGACATTTAAAAATTAATCTAGATAAATATGATATTTCGATATTTAATAAGGACATATACAAAATTAGCACTAAAATTTAAGATTTTTCGAATTATTTACAAATAAAAAAAAATTATAGAGAAAAATTAAAATTAGAAAAGAAAGGTTAAACCACTTAGAGAGCAACACCTAGCAGATAGAGGGTGTTTCTCATTCTTTGAATTAGAGACATTTAGGTTGAAATGAAAAA
Organism: Lactuca sativa; assembly: GCF_002870075.4. Lineage (NCBI taxonomy): Eukaryota > Viridiplantae > Streptophyta > Magnoliopsida > Asterales > Asteraceae > Lactuca > Lactuca sativa. The sequence continues at coordinate 193,715,647 of NC_056625.2, forward strand.
TTAGATAGTTGTGAATATAAAAATATGACAAATATCCATAAAGTTACTTATATATATATATATATATATATATATATATATATATATATATATATATATATATATATATATATATATATATATATATATATATATATATACACACACACACGTATGGGCGTGTCTTCAGTGAGAAAAAAATCATAAAAATAAATTAAATGCATGTTTTTTGACGAACCAAAGTCATTAATCATTAGATGATACAAAAATATGATGATTCATATAAAAACTTCCAAAAAATAGTTCAAATACTTATTTTATAGATTATTCGAAAAGACACTCGTCCCTGGAGTCACTAAAAAAAATGAATCATCGAGACGTTTTTTAATTATTTCACATAAAAACATGAAAAAGGTTCATTTCTCATGTTTCTCATGAAAGTTTTGTTTCTGAGCAGATCTTACATATCTCTCTCTCTCTCACACACACACATACACACACACTCTCTCTTTCTCTCTCTCTCTCTATCTCTCTCTCTCTCTCTCTCTCTATATATATATATATATATATATATATATATATATATATATATATATATATATATATATATATATATATATATATATATATAGACCTAAGGCCAAGCCCAAAATACGAATAATCTAATGCTAGACCGAAAACACATGGGTTTTTGGTCCAAACTACAATTAATCATATACTATTTTTGGCCCAAATAATTAAAACAATAAATGCTTAGAAAAAAAAAAGTATAAACCATATTTTTGACCCAACAATCTCCCTCGTGGTTTATAGCTTTCTTTTCTAATTGACCCAACAAGCTCCACCTAAAAAGTAGCTGGCACTTCTTGTCAATCTTCATTGGGAGCTTGGCTTTGGCTATTATCTTCAAATTCTTCACAACGTCAAGATGATCTTGATGAATCTTCAATGAATGACTTCATCTGGAGCAGTTGGGCTTTTCTTCAAGATTTGACATTGAATGCACATTGGGTGAGGAAGCTTCAAGTACTGATTCTTGAAAGATAGTGCTTTCAGCTTGAGAATCTTCAGAGAGAACTAACAGAGAGAAATAATCTTCTAGATCACTTCAGCAAGTACAAAGATAGCAGCAGACTGATTGAGGAGGTTTCAATGCAATCCGTCACATAATCTTCAATTATAGCTTCACCATGCTTTTAGGGTTGAAAGATTAAGTGTTGAAAGAATAATCTTCATTTCTTGCTCCTTCGAATGAGAATTCTTCGATGATCACAGATAAAGCCTTGGCTCAGAAAATCTTCGATACAGTCTCCATGAGTCTCATCTACATCTGAATTCATTTTTTTCAAGACGAAATAAAACTAAAAGAATACTTAGCACACAATATTTTTGGATTTTTTATATTTTCTAGAAAAATAAAAACAGAAACAAAAATATTTTTGGATTTTTGATTTCTTTGAACAAGAAATAAAACGGAATATAACACTATTATTGAATTTTTAATTTTCTGATTTTTGTTTGATTTTTTTAATACTCCCCCTAAATTTGTGGATAGAGGAAAACTATGAACAAATTTAACAAAAACAAAAATATTTGGGATCAAAGTTGTTAGACTGTCTTAATCCCTTTGTCAGTACCTTCCCCTTCATGAATAGATCTGGTCGATTGCTGGTATTTTGGTCCACTTATGCACGAAAAATTGTGACAAATTTTGGACATGCTATAAGTGATTGGACAGATTGATCCTAAGTTACTAGATAAAATTCCTAAGGACCATTTATCTGACGACGACCAATGATATTGTTATCCACCTAAATTGAGCAGCGAGATCTACAGAGAATCTATAAATCATCCAATTTTAGTTGTACTAGAACATGTTTCCCGCTTCTTGATATACCCTAATAATCAAGGACTTCCAAGATACTCCTTACTTTAGGTGAGCAGAAAATTATTAGGAGATAGAATTGATTTAGAGTGCATATGTTGTACACCCAGGTCGGATCTTTTCCAATCACGTAGAGGGTGAAACATATGACTAACTAGAGTTTTAGAGGGATTGAGGAGTAGAAGGTTGCATATGCTGTGTACCAGGTCGGATTATTAATCACGCAAAGGAGACAACATATGGCTAACAGGTAGAAAGAATAGCATAGATAGAAGATGCAGAGAGACATATTTGCATATGTTTCAGTCCAGGTCGGATCTTTCGATCACATAAAGGAGGCAACATATGACTAACAGTAGGAAAGAAAAAAATAACTTTCTACAGACCTAATTTATCGGAATTCCCCAGTCGCCCCGTCAATACTGGAATTAAGGACAGAATTCGTACATCGAGGAAAAGTTAATCCATAGTTCTAGATACGGGTTTCTTTAATGTGACTGGTGGATTCTCATTTCTATCTCCCTGCTCAACCTATCCAAGCATTGTATTGTCAGGACACGATTTTGAACATAGCAAGAAGTGTTGATCGCCTCTGCCCAAAAGAAAATTGGAAGTTTAAAATCACATAGCATCATCCTTGCTGCGTCTTGTAACGTTCGATTCCTCCGATCAGCAACACCATTTTATTGTGGTGTCCGAACAGAACTAAACTGACGCACAATACCCTTCTCAGCGCAAAAATGATCAAGAACAACATTCTTGAATTCTATTCCATTATCTGTGCGTACCGCTTTCACTCGGTGGTTGGTTTGGTTCTCGATCATTACAATGAACTTCTTGATAAGTTCAGTGATCCCATCTTTGTTGGATAGAAAGAAGACCCATGTGAAATGAGAGAAGTCCTCTATCACAACAAGATAGTATGAATTTCGGTTGATGCTGAGGATGTTGACTGGACCAAACAAGTCCATGTGCAACAATTGGAGCAACTGACTGATGGAGTTGACTTGCTTCCCCAGATGTGGCTTTTGATGATGTTTGCCTTGAGCACATGACACACATTTTTCAAAAGTGATGAAGTCTCTGAAGGGTAGACCACGGACCATTTTGTTTTTTGCAAGACGGTTCAGATTCTTTACATTTGCATGGCCAAGTCGACGATGCCACAACATAGCCTTTTGTTCTGAGACCTTTGAAAAGAGACAAGTGACTTCATCGGGTATGTTGGTGTTCATGTCAATAAGGTAGTCATTCCCATCCCGCTTTTATTTGACGAGAATCCACTCCTCTGGGATGACAATGCCAGGCTTTAAGATTAGACATTCCTTATCGGTGAAGTGTGTCGAATAACCCTTGTCGCAGATTTGAGAAACACTCAATAAACCGTGGTTCAACTCAGGAGCATAGTTGACGTTCTCAAAACTAAGGACTCCATTGGTTACCGTTCCTTTTTGCGTGATTTTTCCACCCTCGCCGCCCGCGAAGGAGACATATCCCCCATTAAAGGTCTAAATGTTGTGCAGTTGGGAGATATCTCCTGTCATGTGTCGGGAGTAGCCACTGTCGACATACCGTGGTCTGACGACATTTCTCCGCAACTGTCCCTGCACGATGAGCGGAATCATTTAGTTTTGGGGACCCAGGTCATTACAGTCCTTGGTTGACCCTTAACGTTTACAGATTTATCTTTTGATTTTCCTAAATTTGAACTTTCATTTACAGCAGATACAGAGGATGATGATTACTGATTAGACTTTAATATTGGCAACCATTGATAATTAGGTTTTGAAACAATTTTCTCTCTAGTTTTCTTTGAGCAGGTGGATTTTCTACTTGAAGAAGTTGAAGAACCAGACCTGCATTTTGACAAAATCGAATTTGGCTTCGCTTTGGTCGATTTTGGCAAACTGTATGTGATTTTATTAAAAACCTGTTTGTTCTTATGAAAAACTGCCATTTTCTTTTTTTGATTTGCTTTCCAGTCATCATCTCAAGAGCGAGTTCTTGAGGACTTTCTAATTAAATACCATCCTCTAGACTCATTCTCTCCTCTTTGTGACAAGTAATGCACAAACATCCGATTGAGACAGTTTCGAGCAATATGACCAACAGTACCACAATTGAAGCAAATTATCATTGGACTTGGTACTGCTTTTTTCAGATTTCTGGCTTTTATTATCTTTTCTAGCATTTTCACATTTGCAAGAACAAGTACTAGATTGTGTAGCAAATGTAAAAGATGTAGAAGCATTCGAATCAAATTTAGCAACTTTATCATAAACAATATAATTATTTTCAAAATTATAAGTCTGAAACAACACACCACCAGAAACAAAGACATTAGTTTTTGAGTTTAACACAGACTCATCACAAAATTCAACACCAATTTTAGACACATAATTATTCGACTCAGACTTTTCAGCTTCTTGCTCCCCCTAAGCTACTAACACATCTGCACTTAAGGTAGAAATGTTAGTATCCAAAATTTTATCATTAGAATGTGTTGCTTGTTCAGAGGTTGGCTTCCCATAAACCAAGAAAGGTTCTATATAAATTTCTTCTTGAGATAAAGGAATAATAGTGTAATTGTGATTGAAGGAAGGAGGGACACTCTCAAATCCTAATCCTATTTTTCTCTGGTTGCCACAAGTAATGTCCTTCCACTGCATTTGTTCCTCGATCATTTTTGCAACTATTTCACTTGAACCATCAAATTTTTTAAAATTAAATTTAGCATTTTCAAATCGGTTTTTCAATGCGTCAAGTTCAGCGGTTACAACATCAAGTTTTCTTTTGAGATGATAATAATTCTCACACTTGTTGTTGTAATCCTCTTGCAATTTCTTAAAATCTTTTGTTTTGTTCTCTAATTGAGTTTTCAAAGGCTTTTGATTTTTCCTATGAGTATAGCCTTCATAATTAAGGTCCTCATTCTCTTTCTTAATTAATTCAATGTGGTCACGCAAGAATTTAACAGTTTTCATACAAGATTGAGAGCACCTATTTTCACTGACCTTGGTTTTGCCAGTCTCTGGAGTGGTTTGCACCATGAATGCAAATTGACGATTCATCATTTCCTCTTCAGGATCCTTTTCTGCTTCTTCTTCCACACCATTCTTGATCTGGGCAAGATGTGCATTTTCAGGTCCTAAAATATTCAGAGCTTGAATTTTGTCTTCCCAATCAAAGGATTGAGCCACCATAGCCAAGTTCTCAGTCTGATTTTTTGCAGAGGATCCCTTGTTGTTGTTCACCAGCACTATAGCTCGCTCATAATTCTCTCTTCGGTCTGGTTTTGGACATTCTCAGGCAAAGTGTCTAGGTTCATGGCAATTATAACACCTCAACTTTCCTTTGTTGAACCCCACTTTCTTGTCAGAGTTCACACTCCAGTTGTTCTTTCTAGTTTTCTTGGAGAATTTTTTTTCCCTAAAAACAGCCATAGCCATTTTCCATGTGATTTCCATCTCCTCCACATCCTCTATATGGATTTGATCTAGGTCAGCAAATGATAATTGTGGGGAAAGTTTTTCGGCCACAAAAGCGTTGTAACAGCTCACTAGACCAGTGGCGAGGGCCAAATTTTCTTCTTTTTCTTTCACTGATGAAGATTGAGGATTATTTCCATGAGCGTGAATGGGTGCATTTAAGGATGAACCAACAACAGAACCAGCTTGTTGAAGAGAAGATTGAGGTTGAGAAACTTGAATGTTTTACATTGATGGGAAGACGTATGAAGTGGGCTGATGAGTCACATAGGGTTGAACTTAAGGAACATGAGATACTTGAGAAACTTGAGGAGTAGAGAAACTTGAGAAAGCAGTATTGTTGGTGGTTTGGATTCCAAGATTTGCAAAGGAGTATGAATTAACATGATTATTCTCTCTTTGCTTATCATCAAGATCGCAAGCCTTAATGATTGCAATTGTTTCAGCCAAAATCAAACGGTTCAAATCTTTGGTCTTCTTTATCACTGAGACATTCATATCCCAAGATTTCGGTAGAGAATTCAGCAGCTTCTTGTTGATCTCAGATTTTGTAACCATAAAACCAGCAGATCTCATCTTGGTGGTAAGTGTGATAAACCTTTGCAATTGATTCTCAAGAGATTCCCCCATGACATAGTTAAACATGTTGAACTTTTGTCGCAACATGTCTTGGCAACTTTGTTTCATGTCTTCATTTCCTTCGTATACTTCGATCAATGCTTCCCATAATGCCTTTGCTGAAGTGTACTCACGGAAACCTTGGGCAATTTCTGGGGATAATGCCATAGTGAGTGTGGAAAGAGCCTTTTCCTGTTCCTCGACTCTCTCGAAATCATCATTGGTGTAGTTCTCAACTTTCTTATCAATTATAGTGCCATCTTCCAATTTTGTTGTGATACGGATTGGAACTCTCAGAATACTTCTCCAAATTTTAAAATCCTTCATCTTGATGTATTTTTCAATCTGATATTTCCATTTAGGAAATCCTTCTGCTGATAACAATCAGGGAATTCAAGAAGTGGTACCCATAATAGCATCCAATTCATGATGAGAAGACATGTTTTGAGATTCCAAGTTTTTTTTGCTTGATTTTTTTGTTTTTGATTTTTTAAAATTTTTTTTAATAAAAATTAACTTGATAAATAAACCAAAAGATCGAAGAAAAATGGGTTTTCGGTTGAAGAACCTTGACCGAAAACAAGGTGTGATTGGATAAATTCGGTTAGAGAGTATTCGGTTGAGAAGAAAAGATAAGGTTTTCGGTTTCTGAGTGTTCAAGGGTTTTCAGTTTCTAAAGAAATGAGGTTTTCAGTTAGTGAAGACTCAAGAGTTTTCGGTTGAAGAACAGTTTTTGTTTTATGAAGATCAGACCGAAAACTTCACATATTTCAATGAAGAGCTTGGTTTTTCGATTTGATTTGATTTCCATGAAATGAGAATACCAATTAAAGCCTCAAAAACAACCACTTATCAAAGAGAATTCGGTTGAGTATGAGTTTTCGGTTGATGAAGATTAAGCCGAAAACTGTAATAATTTAACCAAAAAGCTGAATTCTAAACAGATCTTGATTCCACACGATGTAAACTCCAATCTGGTCTTCAAACTTTTAGCAAAAACAAGCTTTTAGTGAACAAGAACATGATGAACAAATGCTATGAAGCTGAGAAATGAATAATGAGCATAATTGACATTGGTTTGAAGCTCTAATACCAATTGTAAGTCCCCAAATCTGCTTGTGTATCAATTAGATCCAATTGATGGTGCGGAATCCCAATCAATTGGATGATGTCAAATCAAAATAGAAGAGAAGGAGAAGAGGAAGAAGATAAATCTATGATGTATTAATGAAATGATTGATGCCCCATACACATAGTTCACACACACTCTTCTCTCTTGTTTCTCTCACACCTTAGAATACAAACACTTAAGCTCCTTGGCTATGTCCCTCACATGCACTCCTCACCCTATATATATATATATATATATATATATATATATATATATATATATATATATATATATATATATATGTTGAGTTCTTAATTAAATCTTTGATCGATTAGATCTTTGTAACAGGTATGCGATGAACGTAAAAACAGTAAACAAAACACAAGAATGAATCAACAGGTGTCGAATGATTAGATTACTCGATCCTCAGCAGAGGTCGACTAAGAACTTCCGCTGTAGAGGATTCTAGGGTTACAAAACAAGAACGATAAATTTGCTGAACAATAAATCTCTAATCATTACTAATCGTCCTCTCGTTCTAGGATGCATGCAAGCACCTATTTATACTAAACCCTACAAAACTCACGGATGGACAGGCCCATACCGGAGACACATATTGGACTAGCTAACGAGCCCAATAGACGCAACACAAAATACGACCCAATAATCTCCCCCTTTGCGTCAAATTGGAGCGAGACTACTTCTTCTTCTTGCTTGGGCCAGTAGCGGGAGCCTTCTTTACTGTATCGAACAGACGTGTGATAAGTGCAAGGATTGTTTGTCTGAGCCGAATGTACCATTGAATCATATCATCAAAGTACTTTACATCATCCGCTGTGTTCTGCTTGCATCGATGGATGATCCCCAAAACGTGTTCCAAACATGCAGTGGTGTAAAGATGTTTGTCTGCCAAGGCGAAAAGACATTTCTGTCCTTCGTTCCTGGTAAACATGACAGAGTTTCTCTTTGGGTCAATCTTGCCCATCTGCATCATGTTGAGTTCACTGGCAGAGCCAACAGGAGATATGGTAGGCTTCTTCTTGAATACGCTCGCTATCTCCTGATCCATCAAAGCAACTTCCATGATATAGCATACAAGCATCCTCTTAAAGTGGTCGATGATCGGACCATATTCAGCTTCGTTTGTAAGAAGGATGTTGTGAAAGATAATCCAATCATGGGGATTAAGGTTGGGAAGATCTGCAAGTGAGATGGCATGTTCGGCCTTGGAAGATCCCCGTAGTACCTTGAACCGAACGTTGGTGAAGTTTCCTTCCCTGTACGGCTTCAGGACCCGAACATTGACAATTTTCTGAGAGTCGCCTCCTACATCTCCAGCCATTCCATCCCTCCCACACCTCCGACACCACCATCGCACAGCAGAACTCTGACTCATCTTCAGGTATCTAGTCCGTTCTTCAGTTTTCCTGATTTATCTTTATTTTTGTTGAAATCAATGCTTGAAATCTGATGAAGTTGGCGATTTCTCGTATATCGGTAATGAAATCGTTGATATGAAATTGTTTGTTGACTTCTTAAAATCGTGATGTTCTGATGAAATTGTGTGTTGATTTCTCCACATTGTATGTTTTGATTCGAGTATAGTTGTCAATTACTTTAGCTTTACTTTGATTTCTTTGTATTATTCACAATATAATGTTCCAATAAGAAAAAATATTGAAAAACCCTAACTTCCATATTTTACATTGATAGCATGATTACAAAAGACTAGATACAAACCGACTAAGTTTTAGTATATTACATAACTACTGAGGATATTGTAATTTTTTATACAAACATAAACCCTAATACAAAAGTAATAATATAAACTATTCTAAATCTTCCAGCAGTATATGACTATAATGGATTCTCATTACCTGCAATTGTTAAACACTGGGAGGGGTAAGCGGTGACGCTTAGTGAGTTCAATAATAGATACAATATAACGCTATGCCATACACATATCAATATGACAGAAGCAAATAGGTACAAAGAACAACAAAGGCAGATGAGTATCATATGACATGCTTTCCATATCAACGCATAATCTGATTCAATGATATACAATCAATAAGGCTTTTGCCCATATGGCATGGAAAAATAACCGATTTATGAATAAACATTTTGGCTATCAAATTATAGGCTTTCAGCCCTGCCTAGCCTTCTGCCAATGCCATAATGGTAGAAGTCATTCTCTTACGAGACATGCTCTAAACGGCCAGAGGCTACATACCTGTACCCAAGTGATGCTTATGTCATACACTTCGTGGTCTAAGGTATAACTCATTATCATAATAACATGGGAAAGCACATTTAACATATAACACATAACATACAATTGTTCCTATATATTTAGCTCACCATGAAATAACTGGGGATTAATTTGGGCAGCACTTCGGCTCTAAATATGATTTTCTACGATGGAACTGGGGATTTTAGTTGAAAACCGGCCTTACACGGCCTTACACGCCTTTCGGGTCAGTGGCATATCGAACTGAGAGTCGACAGTGTTAGAACAATCTAAAGAGATCACAGGTTCTAGCCACAAGATACTTGGTGTTTCGATGGCTTCTTTAATCAGCTTCTCAAGAGTCCAAGGAGGAAAAAGAGTTTTCCTACTCTCGAGAAGGTCGTGGGCTTCTTTCTGTCTTCTTTCGGCTTCTTCAACCTCTCTAGCTACATGAGCATTAATGTCATCCTCGTTATTTCGACTTTGCTGCTTCAGAATGTCGGCAATCGTTTCTTTATCATCTTCATCACTCTCGTCAACAATATTCTTGCCTTTGTCTTTCACACCGAAACCTGAGGCTTGGCCTACTGGAGGAGGTTCGGTTGTGTGAGTTGCTGAAGTAGGAGGTGGTTGAGACACTTGTTTGTTTTCTCCCCCTTATTTCGGAATGGACACGAAATCAAGTAGCCCTTCGATTTTGCTGAGTAGAGAAAGGGCAGGAACGAGCTTCTCTGTAAGGGTACGTCGTACTGAATAATTAAGGATTGGGTCATGTGCTTCAAGGATGTTTGAGATAGTAGAGTGGACATCCGAAACACACGATTTAACCACCTCTCTTTCAGATCGAAGAGACTCAATCTCCTGTTGAGAGTTGGAGAGTTGAATGCTCTTGACCTTTAGAGCGGCAGTCTTCCTTGCGAGAGTTCTCAGCAGCTAAGTCTTCTTGAAGCTTGGATAAACGCTCTTCAATGGATGTTCTGAAAGCTGGGTTGTCATCAGAAATAGATTGTCTAAGTGAAGAGAACGACTTCAGCTCAGAAGCGACTGATGTAGCCAACTGGTTGATAATGGGTTCCAGCGTAGTCTTGGTGGCTTCAGCACTTTCCTGTAAAGATTTCAACAAGGAAGAAGCATCAGTGAATAGTTTATCGACTTTTTCGGTCGCTGCCTCACTAGCTTTGGTTGAGGCGTTTATAGCTGCAGTAGTGGAATCGATAGAAACTTGATGAGCTTTGGAGAAAGCCTCAACAATTTTCTGAATGGCAGCTTCAGATATGGAGGACTGAGATGTGGAAGACGAAGCGATGAGCGAATCGATTTTGTCGTGGAGCTCCTTGAGATACCTCTTTGTGACAGGAGCATCGTCATCGTCGTCACTTTGAACTTGAAACGAACTGTAATAGACCGAATCAAAAGTCATATTCTCCCCGCCAAGGAGTGGTTCTTCTTCCTCTGAAGAATGAGCAGGAGAAGATGGTGGTGGTGAAACTGGAGGCTCGGTAGTAGTAGTAGTTTCGGGTTGGGTGGTGTGTTCGGTTGTTGGTGTGAGTTCGGGTGCTGAGTTGGATTTTGGTACGTCAGTATGAACCTCCGTATCAGATACATTGGTTCTAACATCTGCAGTGGTGGTGGTTGTTGCTTCGGTAAAGATAGGTGGTGGTACTGGGATGGAGGTGGATGGTATTTGAGTGGTGGAGGTTATGGGGGGAATGGAAAAAGGAATTGTAATGGGTGGAGAAGAGATAGGAGAAGTAGAAATATGTATCTCTAGGGTAAGCGAACGTGGTGGAGTGTTACCACGTTGAGATCCATCTGAATCAGAACCCGCTTCCTCAGATTCGCTTGAAGATGAAGCGATAATGAGCTTTCGTCTCGGTTGGGTTTTTCTCCTCTTCTGCGGTGGAGACTGAGCAGCCTTAGTGGTTTTCCCTTTCTTGGGAGATGGGCCTTTTGCTCCCTTTGCCACCTGTTTTCCCTTATCAGCCTTCTTGCCTCTAGGAGCAGGCTTGTCAGTGTCATGAATTGATTTCAACATCTCTGGAGTAAGATCTCTTGGACTAGAACGTCGGAACTCCTTGTATGTTTGAATGATCCGGCTGTCAGCAGGAACATCACCATACATTGTTTCAGGGATAGACCCGTTGAAGGGAAATTTCGAAGCATCCGATACAATGATCTTCGTGGTATGGAAAGTACCAATCGAAGACATTGGAGCACCAACGACAATGGGGACGTGGTACTTGTCCATCACCCATTTCGTGACAATAGTCCAGAACCGGGCATAAGAAATCTCTGAGTGTCGAGAGGTGGAAGAGAGACTCTAAATGAGTTGTTGCCATAGGACCGACCCGTAGTCCATATTGATGCCATTGTAGATCCCGTACATGATGGAGAGAAATAAACGACTTGCCCCATCGGATCCAACACTTCGTTCAGATAAGCCCTTGAAAAGAACAGTGAACATCCCATTCCACTGAGGGGGCAGGCACGACTTTTTGAATTTCATGACTGTAGTGAGCACCTTAGTGTACCCCATGTTGTAGAACATGTTGAAAGGATGACCCATTGGAATGGTTTCAGGATTAACCCTCGAAGAATCAGGTTCAAACCCTAACAGCATACAAAACCTTTGCTTAGAAACCGACGCCTTGTGCTCAAAGACATCGAAGAAAATCCTGTCGACGACCTTGTTGTAGTGAGCTGTAGCAAAAATTTGTGACAGGAACTCCATTGGAACAACTTTAGCCCTGGTAAGAGCAGGAGCGATTGGCGAGAACTTCAGGCATTCGATGATGGGAAACATGAAAGCGTCATATGCCTGAGGAGTAAGATCAATGATCAAACTCTGCTGGGGACGAATGGGCAAGATGTGAGAAGTTGCGTGAACAGATGAAGAATCCGCCATTGTTGAGATGAAAGTGGGAGGATGATGAACAGTAGAGGTTGGAGGAATTCTTGCTCTTTGGAAATATAGGTGCAGTAAAGAGGTAAACGGAGGTTTACATTGCCTTTTATACTGAGGGTAAAGGAGAGAGAAGAATCTTTTCCAAATCTTTGATTGAAAAACGAAGGATTTTTCGGAGGTGACTGACGCGTGACAGTTGGGTGTGCCGATGATCATGCAGGAGAGAGAGTGTCAGTCCCTAATCACACGCCTTCCCATCAGGCGCCGTTTGGAGATGAAACGGTTCCTATTCGCACACTTTTCCCTGTTGCGCCGTTTGAAATCAAATCGATTGGACTCCCGCCTGAGTCATCATTTCGACATCTTATCCCTTTAGAGATTAACGACATCTTTAAAGTAAAATCCCCACGTGGATCAATATTAACCACAACCTTTTATAACAACCAATCCAATTAAAATTCCTTAGAATTAATGAAACCAGAATTTTGGAAAATCAAAAAGATTTTCGTGCTGAGTGTGTAAAAGAAAAAGAAATAAAGCAACACTTTTGAGGAATTATGTGATGTCAATAAAGACACGAAACAGTGGATCCCGGACACGAATCTCTTCCTTCAAAGTCAAGAGAGACTTTAAATTGTTTGTGTGGTTTCCCGTTGAATAACGATCAGACACTTATTAAGAAGTGTTGAAAGGCTTCTTTTAATTAGGCTTATGGGGTGGCTTTCGCTTCGATTCATAATTCCTGATCTTGATATAAGATAGAAATCGAACGAAGTACTTGTGAGACCAGTGTAGTCTGTTGAACAAGTAGGTTGGAGATAATTTAAGTAGCAAGTTAAACTAATATATGTGAAATCTCAAAAAAAAATTAAAACTGGATCCCAAGGGAAGAAATGTTATTGGATTTAACAATTTCATAGGAATCACACAAAAGAAAAATAGAGATTTCATGTTGTACCCCCAAGGATAAGTTCGTCAATTCATTAGTGAAAGCTAGAGCAAGTTAATTGTTCACCGTCAATGCATAGTAGGTATTGAATTGTGGGTTTCACTTAGCACGTAGTGACACGAAGCTAAGATCATGAACACAGAAATTGTGCAACCATAAACCTCAGTGGGAATGTCTGAGAGTCTCAAGGGTTACGTTTGTGAAACGAATATGATGGAGAAAAGTAATGTAGGTGGTGTAAAGAAACCAAAGTACCTCTGCTATAAAAATAAGGACTAAGCAGAAAACTCTTATCTCATGTGAGAAGAGAGTTAGGTAGCTCATGATTAGAATAAATATGAGAGCCTAATTGGGAAGACAAGGTTTGTTTGTACCAAGTCAGTAAGGCTTTTATTCAGAATCAGATGAGGCTTTGGTCACATACAGCAGCATGCTTCTAGGGACACTTAGCTAGTGAAATAAGTTACCCACAATGAAATAAAAAATAAAAGCCAAAATAATAAAAAAATATTTTTGGAGTTTTTGAATTTACGAAAAAAAAAATATTTTTGGAATTTTTGATCGAAATAAATAAGACATAAAAAAAATTTATACAAAAAAAAAATGTTGGAACCGAACCCGAGCGTTCGGTTTATTTCGGTTGAGAAAACTTTGGAACCGAACCCGAGCGTTCGGTCTATTTCGGGTGAGAAAAATTTTGTAACCGAACCCGAGCGTTCGGTCTATTTCAGTTGCCAAAAAAATAAGATTAAAAAAGAAAAGAACTTTGACAATAAGATAAATGAATTAGGAAAAATAATACAAAAGATTTACAACTAAAGAAACTACCTTTGAGTGATAGGCGAAGATCAGATGATACAACCGAACCCGAGCGTTCGGTCTATTTCGGTACACCAGAGCAAGACCCGAACCCGAGCGTTCGGTCCATTTCGGCATACAAGAGACCCGAACCCGAACGTTCGGTCTATTTCGCTTCTTACTTTTAATCTTGAGAGGTAATTTTTGGTACTGACTCCGATTCCATCATTCCTAGCCCTTGTAGAATTTTGTTGAAAGAAGCTTCAGGAAGAGCTTTGGTGAAGATGTCAGCCAGTTGATCAGTGGTTCGAACAAAATGAATTTCGACGTTCCCATCTTCCACATGATCCTTAATAAAGTGATACATCAGTGCTATGTGCTTAGTCTTGGAGTGTTGCACTGGGTTATGACAGATCCTAATTGCACTCTCGGAGTCGCAATATAGTGGGATCTTTTTCATATTGAGTCCATAGTCCCGGAGCTGGCTTTGGATCCAAATCACTTGAGATGTTCAGGAGGCAGCTGCGATGTATTCTGCTTCAGCTGTAGACAGAGATACACAAGTCTGTTTCTTTGATTGCCAGCTAACCAACTTCCCGTCAAGGAATTGGCAGCCTCCAGTGGTGCGTTTCCTGTCTAGTCCACAACCTCCAAGGTCTGCATCTGAGTAGGCTTGAACGAAGAAACCTGAGTTTGATGGATACCATAAGCCGAGAGAGGTAGTTCGTTTCAGATACCGGAGACTGTTCTTCACTGCAAGCATATGAGGTTCACGAGGATTCGCCTGAAATCTAGCACAGTAACAAACAGAAAACATTATATCAGGCCTGCTAGTAGTAAGGTACATTAGAGAACCAATCATCTGGCGATATAGTGTAATATCGACTGCTGGCTTATCCAAGGATGGAGTGAGCTTGGTGCTGAACGCCATTGGAACTTTAACCTTTGAGTCTCCCATCATGCCGAATTTAGCAAGGAGAGTCTTGGTGTAGGCTTCCTGGTTAATAAAGATGCCTTCGGGTCCCTGTCTAATATTTAAGCTAAGGAAAAAGTTAATAGGACCCATTGAGCTCATTTCAAATTTAGTCTCCATCAGCTTTCTGAATTCAGCCGTTAAGCTAGGATTCGTTGAGCCGAAGATGATGTCATCGACATAGATATGAACAATCATAAGGTGGTTACCTTCCTTCTTACGAAAGAAGGTTGGGTCAACCGAACCTTGTTTGAATTTGGACATCTTTAAAAACTTAGTTAGCGTTTCATACCAGGCTCTAGGTGCTTGTTTCAGTCCGTATACCACTTTGTCCAGAATATAGCAGTGATTGGGGTATTTTTCATTCACGAATCCCGGAGGTTGCTCCACGTACACCGTTTCTTCAAGTTCTCCATTTAGAAATGCGCACTTTACGTCCATTTGGTAGACCTCAAAGTTCTTGTGTGCAGCATAGGCAAGAAATATTCGAACAGATTCCAGCCTAGCTACAGGAGCAAAAGTTTCTTCATAATCGATTCCTTCCTCCTGGCAGTATCCTTTCACAACTAGACGAACTTTGTTTCTTATAACATTGCCTTCCTTGTCCATTTTATTTCTAAAGACCCATTTGAGACCAACAACCGAGGCATCTTGAGGAGTTGGAATGAGGCGCCAAACTTTATTTCTTTTGAACTCATTAAATTCGTCTTGCATAGCTTGAAGCCAATCAGAGTGATCAAGAGCAGTGTTTACTGTCTTTGGTTAAACTTTTGACACGAAAGAGTTAAACATTCAGAACTCTACTTTTGAAAATAAAGATGTTTGCTTTGCCTTCAGTTGAGATCGGGTCAGGACTTTTTCAGAGACATTACGCATAACTTGTGAAACAGGATGATCTCTGGTCCATTTGACAAGAGGAGGGTAATTTGGATCATAGGATGGATCCAATTCAACATTTATCATCTCTTCTAATTTAGATTGACTGTCATCGTCGTAAAACATATTGGCATTCTCCCCCTCGACTGATGAGCTGTCAAGTGTAACTTGACTTTCCGGAGCTACAGGAGTTTCGGGTGGTGTCGAGCTTTCGGGTGTTGCAGTACCTTCGGGTGTTATTGAGCTTTCGGGTACTATAAGACTTTCGAGTGCAACTGGAGAACAGTTCTCCCCCTCAACTTGTGAGCTCGGCTGTTTTAAAGAAGATGGATCCTCCCCCTCAACTGAAGCACCGTGCTGTGGAGGTTCATTTGGAACTGATTCTCCTTTACCCATTCGTTTGGCAGCGTCATCGACGATTTTCTTCAGATGGTCAACTTTGTTGTCTGCTGCATTGGCTTCTGAGAGAGTAGCCTTCTCTGGTTCATCGAATAACTCCACAAACTGCTCAAACAAATTTGCAATCAAGGTTGTGACTTGGCTTGTTTGAGAGAAGATTTCTCCAACTGATTCTTCCGTGGCCTTCAGCTTCTTGACATAGTTGTCATCGAAAGTCACATAATACGTTTCTTCAATCTTCCTCGAATGCTTGTTTAAAACCCTGTATGCTTTCGAAGTGAGAGAATATCCCAGAAAAATCCCTTCATCGGCTTTTACGTCGAACTTGTTACGATGTTCTTTAGAATTGAAGATAAAGCATCGTGAGCCGAATACATGGAAGAATTTGACGTTTGGCTTCCTGTTGTTGATGATCTCATAAGGAGTAAGAGTGAAACGCTTATTGAGATAGGACCTGTTCTGCGTAAAACAAGCTGCAGCAATATCATCAGCCCAGAAATATAGAGGTAGAGAAGCGAAACTTAGCATGGTTCGGGCCGCCTCACACAAAGATCGGTTTCGTCTTTCGACAATTCCGTTTTGTTGAGGGGTGTAGGGAGCTGAGAAGTTGTGACTGGTTCCTTTTTCTGCTAAAAAGTCTTCAAATTCTCTATTCTTGAACTCCAGCCCATTGTCGCTTCTGATGTTGCGAACGACTTTCCTCAATTGCACTTCAACCTGCTTGATAAACATCTTTAGCTTGAGAGTTGCCTCAGATTTGTGCTTCAGAAAGAACACCCATGTAAAACGTGAAAAGTCATCAATAATAACAAGAATATACTTGCTACCGCCAATGCTTTCGATAGATGAGGGACCACACAAGTCAATGTGAATTAACTCAAGTGGTTCAACAACTTTAGTGTTTATAATGGATGGGTGACTTTGACGACTCTGCTTCCCCATTTCACATGCAGCACACAAATGTTCTCGATCAAACTTGAGCAATGGAAGACCCCGAACATGACCTCCTGTGACAAGTTAGTTGATATCCTTGAAATTGAGATGGGAGAGCCTTCGGTGCCATAGCCAGCTTTCATCAGAATGTGCTTTGGATAACAGACAGATATCTGGATTTCCTTTGATAGGTTTGAGATTGAGAGGAAACATTTCGACTTTGCACTCTGATTTGAGAATCACTCTTTTTGTTTTCTTTTCTATTATTTCCGAACCCTCATCATCAAACGAAACTTTAAGACCGGTACCTCCAACAAGCTGAGATACACTGATGAGGTTATGCTGTAGTCCTTCAACGTATGCAACTTTTCTAATCGTGAAGTCTCCATTTGTGATTATCCCATAACCTTTTATTGTGCCATATGAGTTGTTCCCGAATTTGACATTCCCGCCGTTCGGAAGAGATCGGAATTCCCTCAGCTATTCCTTCCTTCCTGTCATGTGACGTGAGCAGCCACTGTCAACATACCATTCTTCGTCGAACTGCTCGTCACTGATAACCTACAAAAATCAAGCAGTTTAGGAACCCAAAGTTTCTTGGGTCCACCTGAGCCTTTCACAGGAACAGGAATAGTAAGAGAATTGTCAACAAGATATGTTCTTTTTATTAAAGTTGTTTCATCTTTCTTCTTAATAATGAAAACTATAATTTTGGTGGGATTTGTTACAGTCGGTTTGGATTCAGGTTCAGGCGTTTGGGCCTTGGAATGCTTTTGATCATTCTTGACTGAGGAAACCTTCGATTTTCCTTTCAAATGTGTTGAAGATTTTGGATTTTGAGTTTGAATAGAATTGGATTTAGAATGGGGTTGAGAAGAATTAGAACAAGAGAATTTAGACTGAGAAGTTTTCTTGACTTGAGGTTCTAAGTGACCCTTTTGTTTTTGGTCATTAGTGGGACCGAACCTTGAACCTTGGTAGCTTTTGTTCTCGGAACCGGACCTATGCTTTCGGTAGCTGGTGTTCTCTGAACCGAACCTTTCCCTTCGGTTGTTATTCCTTTCAGAACCGAACCTGTCCTTTTGGTTACTTTCTTGTGGTCTGACAACACTTTTCTCTGACTTTGAATTTTTGTCATGATAAGAGAAATGGGCGTTTTGAGATCGCCAAAACTGTTTTCGCTCTGAGAGATTCTTTTTGTATCTCAGATTCCTTTGTTGCTTTTGATCCTTCACTTGCTTTGGCTGTCGGTGGATGTTGGCTTTTTGCTTTTGCTTCCTGTCAGCCGGTTCACTTTTAACAGATGATGTTTCGCTTGAAGGAGTGACTTCTTCTACAGGAACTTCTTTTGCACCACTGGTATCTGGCACATCGAAGTTGTCAGGCTTGTTTAGTGGCTCTGGCACATATCTGCCTTTGGTTTTCCAGGATGTTAGCTCTGACAGACCAACAGTTTCGTCTGCATTATCTATAGGAGTAGACCAGAAAAACTCATCACAACCATCTGCATTATCTTCGTTTACTATGGCGGTGAGTTCGACTGTCTGATGTTCGGTTACTCCTGTGACCTTATACACCTGATTTGGTGTTGTTCTCACCTTTTGGTACACCACAACCTTTTCTTCAAGAATCGGGGACTTATTTTGGGATAAACGAGCAAACTCCACCGAATTTTCAGAAATAAGATTTTTGTGGTTTTCGGGTTCGCTCTTGAGAAACTCAGAACAGTCGACTTCATCCTCTATAGAAATTTCACTCATATCATCATCCTCATTGAGCTCAGACGCATTTTCAACATCAATTTTATTTTCCGAGCTCAAGTTGGCATTCAATGAGTCAAACTTTTGTATGGTTTCGGTCCTTAGATTCAGTTTATCGTTTTCATCCAAAAGGTTTTTTAACATGTCCTTATGGTCCTTGGACTTTATAAAAGATTCGATTTTGTCCAGACCATACATATAAGTCGGATTCACATCATCAGACGAAACTACACATTCACAATTATATGCTTCAGCATCGATTTCATCTTCCTTAAATTCAAGGAAGGGCAAAATCATGCGATGAATTTTCTGCCCTATTTCACAGTTCAGATGAAGTTGAGTGATGTTAGCTTAAAGACGTTTAGCAATTAAACAAAAGAAATTTCTTTGTTTCAAAAGTTTTAAATTGTCTCTTTGCAAATAAATGTTTTCATCTTTGGATTTAATCAGCTCCGACTCCTTCAGCTCTATCCACATCCTCCGTTCCTCACACTTGGAAGACAGCCTACTTATTTGGTCAGTTAGGTTAGAATTGGTGACCCGTGTTTGAGTTAAACTGCTATCTAGATTTGAGATTCTTGAATTTAAGCTTTTTAATTCTTTTTCATACGAATTTTGCGGGACTTTGAATGAAACAAAAACGGATTGTACCTTCTTGATCAATTCATCTAGCTCATTGATCTGCACGCTGAGAGGTTTTGCTGTGAAGCATAGGTCCTCTTGCTCCTTGCATTCTTCATTCCCACCATCCGTATTGTATCCCCTCATTTGAAATACATCTGTCACCATCAAACACTTCCCACCGCTTTCTTCACCTCTTGCAACGTATGCCATTCCATGAGATGGATTCCTGACCTCATCATCCTCTGAGTTGGTTGACCAGACCTGCACGCCACCGAACTCATCATCCGCTGCTGAACCCTGCACAATTAAAGCATTCATTGAAGGGTTAGCAGTAGCTTTCTTTCTCTTGATCTCTTCCAGCTTTTTCATCAACACGGCCTCTTCATCT
The DNA here is from genome assembly GCF_002870075.4 of Lactuca sativa. NCBI lineage: Eukaryota > Viridiplantae > Streptophyta > Magnoliopsida > Asterales > Asteraceae > Lactuca > Lactuca sativa. The sequence goes on from NC_056625.2 coordinate 193,735,563, forward strand.
TTTTCCTCACCCTTCTCTGCCATTTTCTTTAGAAGCAGTCTTTGGGATAGTGGTTCTTTCCTCCACAGTAGTAGCAGTTCACACCTGAATCTCCTTCAACTTTCGCCTCTTTCTTTGGTTCCTCTGTCTTCGGTTCCTCCCTAACCTTTTTAGAACTGTAGCTTCCCTACCAATTTCGGTTCTTATTGGTAGGGAACCTTTTCTTAATGAACCTCTTTGAATTCGACACCATCATTGCATAGTCCTCAGAAGTAAGATCATAGTCTTCTAAGTTGAGATCTTCATCTTCTACCACACTTTTGCTTTTGGACAAGAGGGCCAAGGACCCTAAACTGGAGACCACATTTTTCTCTTGCAAAACAATCTTTTCTTGGGATTTCAAAATCCCCACCAGCTTTGCCAATGAATAAGATTTAAATTGCTCATGAGCTTTAACAATGGACACAACTGCTCTCCACTCGGATCTAAGGCCATTCAAAAAGGTTACTTTCTGTTCAATCAGCTTCCTTTCTATATCGTGTTTGATCATCTTGCTAAGAAGATGATTGAAGCGATTGAACGTCTGAGTAACAGTTTCATCAGAATTCTGCTTAAATTCACCAAACTCAGACAAAAGCAAGGTCTGAATAGAATGCTCCAAATCTTCATCTGTGGAATATAGCTCTTGCAGCCTATCCCATATTTCTTTAGCAGTGCTGCATGAACTCACTAGCCTGAATGTATCTGATTGCAGAGCGAATCGAATCAGTCTCAATGCTTTAATGTTGCATTGAAACTTTTCCTTTTCGTCTTGAGCAACATCCTTTACATCCTTTAACAGATCATTGTACTCTTTCTGAGTTTTAATGATTTTTGACGTTCCAGAGTGAGCAAATGGTCCAGAAACGATTGCTTCCCAAATAAGGTATCCATTGTCTTCCGATCTAATGACATAATCTTCAAAGTGATGTGCCCAGACTTCGTAATCTTGGGTGTAAAGAATAGGAATCTTCGTCGTCGATCCAATGCTGTTAGAGATGTTGATGGGTTTAGATTGTGACTCGTCCATGCTTGATCGTTTTTAACCTGTTTGAAAAATCAGACTTGTAATATTTAATATTAGGGCAAACAAATAAATGCTGAGTTACGTCAATAATGGAATGACGGCTCAATAAATATTAGTTAATGCAGAATAACCCTAATCACAAACTTTTTCACAGAAAAGATATGTATGAATTACACAGCCTCCTGCTCTGATACCAATTGTTGAGTTATTAATTAACTCTTTGATCGATTAGATCTTTGTAACAGGTATGCGATGAATGTAAAAACAGTAAACAAAACACAAGAATGAATCAAGATGTGTCGAATGATTAGATTACTCGATCCTCAGCAGAGCTCGACTAAGAACTTCTGCTGTAGAGGATTCTAGGGTTACAAAACAAGAACGATAAATTTGGTGAACAATAAATCTCTAATCATTACTAATCGTCCTCTCGTTCTAGGATGCATGCAAGCACCTATTTATACTAAACCCTACAAAACTCACGGATGGACAGGCCCACACCGGAGATACATATTGGACTAGCTAACGAGCCCAATAGACGCAAGACAAAATACAACCCAACAATATATATATATATATATATATATATATATATATATATATATATATATATATATATATATATATATATATATATATGGGTTTTGTAACAGCCCGGAATTTCAGGTATTACTTTAAATTAATTTGGGGAATATTTAGGGGGGACTCGGCGAGTTGATGCCTGACTCGCCGAGTAGGACCACGGTCTTGGACACAGATTCGCGACTGGACTCGACGAGTCCATTAGGGACTCGGCGAGTCGACGCTGTTCAGCTGAAACCCTAGCCGTTTTGACTCTAGATCGTATATAATGTCTTTAGGGCCGTCATGTCTCGTCTTTTGGCCGATTGAAGATAACCTAAACGGCTGTGGGCATCTGGAGCAAGGGTGAAGGCTAGTGGAAGCTTAAAGAGGTTGTTAGGCAAGGAGAGGCGAGGTGGTGATCAAAGGAGGATCAAGGGGTTGAGCTCTGAAGGTTGGGGACGCAGGGATCACGTTTTCCAGGTAATCCTCGGATCATTTCTGTAGTTTGGTGTTGTACACGAATCTAGGGTTTAGGAAACCCATTTAAGGATTTGATAGATTATAGAGTTGTTACTAGTGTTTAAATCCCAGTAATAGTATGTGTAAAGGACCAGGAAGTCCCATATCTATATATTGCGGAATCATGCGAATTACAGGAGGCAGTTGATTGACTGCATGGCGAGGACTCGCCGAGTCCAATGATCAGACTCGGCGAGTAGCTTGAAGATTCACTAGGACTCGCCGAGTTGTTCTTCAGACTCGGCGAGTAGCTTGAAGACTTACTGGAACTCGTCGAGTCGTTCTTCAGACTCGGCGAGTGGTGTCAGGATGTCTATACTCGTCGAGTTACCCTTTGTACTCGACGAGTCCGGTCAAGATTGACCGTTGACCTGTATATATCTTAGAGGGGCCAGTTGTCTTGTTTGATAAGATCATTAACTAGGGCTGTGGTATTATAGGGAACCTGCGGACAAGCGGATTGTGTGCGAGTAGCTCGAAGAGGTTATAGCCTGCGTACTACGAGGTGAGTTTTCTCACTATACTGTACCCGGAAGGGTTTCACTGTGTGACCGGAAGGTCGGTTATGATATGTGATATGTATGCTATATGTGGTATGTTATATGTTATATGTGCTATGAATGTTATGTGGATCGAAAGATCCGGGCCGGACGGCAATGTTATGTGGATCGAAAGATCCGGGCCGGAAGGCAATGTTATGAGGATCGAAAGATCCGGGCCGGAAGGCAATGTTATGTGGATCGAAAGATCCGGGCCGGAAGGCAAAGTTATGTGGATCGAAAGATCCGGGCCGGAAGGCAATGTTATGTGGATCGAAAGGTCCGGGCCGGAAGGCGTATGTGGGTAAGTTGTATACTGGGGAACTCACTAAGCATTTATGCTTACTAGTTGTTTATGTTTTTCAGGTACTAGTGATGACCGTGGAAAGGCGCCGGCGTGACACGTACACACTGCCACTGTTGAAGATCCTGGAGATTTATTATTTATATTTTGAAACAAACTTGGAATAAACCCTTTTGTCGAATAATGATGTTTTGTTTTAAATGAAAAATTTGTTTGAAAATTTGAGATGTTACAATTGGTATCAGAGCCTTGGTTTGAGGGATTCGGGGGTACTTTTGGGTGCAACTGAACTCAGACCGGGGATTTGAGGAAAAACTTTTTATTAAAAATGATAAGGACATAACATTTTATAAAGGGCAAGGCGGTAAAAACAAGGGTGGAACAGTGTGTACGAGCAGCCAGCGTCCGAACGGTAAAGATCCCCAGAATACCTTACGATGTTATGTTATGCACTGAATTATGAATTGTTATGCATGCTAGAAGACTAGGTATACATGATAGGAATGGAATTGCCTGTTTTGTGATGCCTTAGTCTAGGGAGATTGCTTATATGAGATATTTGGTAGCGTGCAAGTAAATAGTGCATACTAGAAGTAGAGTACTCGTTATTCGGGATTTGGGGAGGAAGATTTGGGACGAATACTGATACGGTGTGGTCGGTAGTATTGGGCCCGTACTATCGAAGGCACCGGATCAGTGGAAGACTCAAATAAGAATCCCTGGAAATCGGAGACTGGGTAGGGCGCGTATCGAGTACAATTGTACTTGGTGGAGTCTCTGATGATTTTATGTTGTATTTCAGAGACATCATGGTTATCACACGCAATGGGGCGAGTTCGAGCGGTGCGAGTGACGAGGAGATTCGTCAGATTATTCAGGAAGAGGTAGCTGCGGCGGTCCGGGCCGAGATCCCGGAGATGTTTGGGTCTATTAAGACCACGTTGATGGAGGAGTTTGAGGAGCGGTGCGCCGCAATTTCTGAAGCTGCAGTTGCTGCCGCTACCGCAGCGGTGGCTGCTGCCAGGCCGCAAGGGGGTGATTCATTACTATTCAGGGAATTCAGCAACACAAAACCCCCTGAATTTGATGGGACGCAGGATCCGATTGCAGCTATGAGGTGGATCGCCGACATCGAGGGGTGTTTCTATACTTGCTCATGCCCGGAGCACTTGAGGGTACGGTTCGCCTTGAACCAGCTCCGTCTGGGAGCGAAGGATTGGTGGAAGTTCGTGACAGCGAACTTCACTCAGGCAGAGATTTCGGCGGTGACATGGGAGAGGTTTACAGAGATGTTCAGGGATGAGTACGTTCCCCCGGTAGAGAGGGAGCGATTGATTCAGGAGTTCTTGACCCTTAAGCAGGGTACCGATTCCGTGGCAGTGATCACACGGAAGTTTCATGAGAGGGCAATGTTCTGCCCCGAGCTGGTATCTACGGAGCAGTCGCGAATGAGCCGCTATTTGGGTGTTTTGAAGAGGGAGATTCGGGAGTTTGTGTCAAACTCCACCTATCGTACTTTCACTGAGCTTCAGGCGAACGCCAGGAAGCGCGAGATTGAGTTGGAGACTCAAGCGAGGGAGGAGGCTGAGTCTCGGCAGGTGGATCGACGGCCGGCCCAGTCTCAGCCGGCAGCCAAGCGGACTAAGTTCGCTGATTCGAGGATGGGAGGTTCGAAGGGTCGCACTTGCGCGAAGTGCGGCAAGAGTCACGAGGGGGCGTGTCGAGCTAGTGGTTGCTACAAGTGTGGCAAGGATGGACATATTGCCAGGGATTGCCCTAAGGGGTTTATGGTTTGCTTTCACTGCAATCAGACAGGCCATCGGAAGGCCGAGTGCCCGCAACTTCGTCAGGGAGCTACACCTACTACCCGGACTACTGAGACCCGACCGGCGAAGGTCGAGGCCCCGAGGGCTCGCGGGAGAGCCTTTCAGCTGACTGCGGAGGAGGTCCGCGCTGCGCCCGATGTTGTGGCAGGTATGTTATCTTTCATGTATTTAATTAAAGGTCGAAATGTTATGCTTATGTTAATATATGTGTAGGTACTTTCCTTGTGAACTCTATGCCTGCTCTAGTATTATTTGATTCGGGTGCGAGTAGATCGTTTGTATCGTTAGCTTTTAGTCAGCACATCGGCATTAGTCGTGAGCCGTTAAGTCGGCCTTTGAGCGTTTCCATTGCGGCCGAGAGGGTGATTTGTGCTACGGAGGTTTTTCGGGGATGTGTGCTAGAGATCTTCGGGGTCGCATTTCCGATTGACCTAATTCCTATTGCGATGGGTGATGTCTGTGTCATTGTAGGCATGGACTGGTTGAGCCGATTCAGCGCTGTCATCGACTGCGAGCGTCAGTTGGTGACTATACGAGATCCTAGTGGGGGAGTTCTTACGGTGTACGGCGAGGGTACCCGTTCGAGATTAGCTTTTTGTTCGGCTGCTAGGGCGAGGCAATGCCTACAGCGGGGACGTAACGGTTTTGTGGCGTATGTGATGGATACGCGGGAGAGTTCCGAGAGACCGAAGACATTGAAGGAGGTTCCAGTGGTGTGCGAGTTTCCAGATGTTTTCCCTGAGGATTTGCCGGGAATACCTCCTGCGAGGCAAGTGGAGTTTGGTATCGACCTAGTTCCAGGGGCGGCGCCTATTGCGAAGGTGCCTTATCGTCTTGCACCTCCAGAGATGCAAGAATTGTCCTCGAAACTTCAAGAGTTGTTGGGGAAGGGATTTATTCGGCCGAGTAGCTCGCCGTGGGGAGCACCGATTCTGTTCGTCAAGAAGAAGGATGGTTCACACCGAATGTGTATCGATTACCGGGAACTGAACAAGGTGACAGTTAAGAACCGCTATCCGTTACCAAGAATCGATGATCTATTCGATCAGTTGCAAGGGGCATCTTGGTTTTCCAAGATTGATTTGAGATCAGGGTACCATCAGGTAAGGGTGCGGGATGAGGACGTCCAGAAGACAGCCTTTAGGACGCGGTATGGGCATTACGAGTTCGTGGTGATGCCTTTTGGGCTCACCAATGCCCCAGCAGTGTTCATGGATCTCATGAACAGGGTATGCAGGCCGATGCTGGATCGGTCTGTGATTGTATTCATCGACGACATTCTGGTGTATTCGCGGTCTAGGGAGCAGCATGAGGGACATTTGAGGGACGTCCTTGAGGTACTGAGGTCGGAGAAGCTATATGCAAAATTCTCCAAATGTGACTTCTGGTTACGGGAGGTTCAATTTCTGGGGCACGTTGTAAATCAGGCAGGGATATTGGTCGATCCGGCCAAGGTGGAGGCGGTGATGAGATGGGAGGCACCAAAGTCACCTTCGGAGATCAGGAGTTTCCTTGGGTTGGCAGGGTACTATCGAAGGTTCATTAGGGACTTCTCCAAGATCGCAGTGCCACTTACCAAATTGACCCGAAAGGGTGTTGCATTCTCATGGGGACCCGAGCAGCAGACTTCCTTCGAGACACTTCGTCAGAGACTGTGCGAAGCACCAGTATTAGCCCTTCCTGAAGGGATGGAGGACTTCGTCGTATATTGCGACGCATCGGTTTCAGGACTGGGTGCAGTGTTGATGCAGAGGGGCCATGTGATAGCCTATGCATCGAGGCAGCTGAAGCCTCACGAAGCGAGATATCCCACGCATGACTTAGAGTTGGGGGCAGTAGTGTTCGCCCTCAAAATTTGGCGTCACTACCTGTACGGGGTTCGTTGTACCATATACACGGACCATAAGAGTTTGAAGTATTTGATGGATCAACCCAACCTAATCATGCGCCAGAGGAGATGGTTAGACGTGGTTAAGGATTATGATTGTGAGATCCTATATCACCCAGGCAAGGCTAATGTGGTAGCCGATGCATTGAGTCGAAGGGCGGAGGGTACTCCATTGCGGGACGTATGTTTGAGATTGACGGTGGTGACTCCGGTATTAGATACTATTCGTGGGGCACAGGCCGAGGTTGTGAAGTCTGGGATGCAGAAACAGGAGCGGGTCGTCGGGTTAATTTCAGAGTTCGCTATGGATGGGCGGGGACTTCTGACATTTCAGGGTCGGATCTCGGTGCCATTCGTGGGCGGTACGCGTGTCATTTTGATGGAGGAGGCACATAGATCGAAATTCTCGATCCATCCCGGTGCTACGAAAATGTATCTGGATTTGAAAAAGGAGTACTGGTGGCCTTGCATGAAGAGAGACGTGGCTTGGTTCGTGGAGAGGTGTTTGACCTGCCGTAAAGTTAAGGCCGAGCACCAGAGACCGCACGGTAAGTTGCAACCCTTGGAGATCCCTGAGTGGAAGTGGGATCAGATCACGATGGATTTCATCACCAAATTGCCGAAAACTGCCAGGGGAGTCGATGCGATTTGGGTGATTGTGGATAGACTAACAAAGAGTGCACATTTCCTTGCCATTAGTGAAAGTTCATCAGCAGAGAAGTTAGCGGAGTTGTACGTGAGAGAGATAGTATCTCGGCATGGAGTGCCGACCTCGATTGTTTCGGACCGCGATGTGCGTTTCACTTCCAGGTTCTGGAAGAAATTCCATGAGGAGTTGGGTACTAAACTGCATTTTAGTACCGCATACCATCCCCAGACCGACGGTCAAAGCGAGCGGACGATCCAGACATTGGAAGATATGCTTAGAGCGTGTGTGTTAGACTTCGGGGGTAGCTGGGATGCGCATCTGCCGCTGGCTGAATTTTCCTACAACAACAGCCATCATTCGAGCATTGGTATGCCACCTTTTGAGTTGTTGTATGGTAGGAGGTGTCGGACTCCCATTTGCTGGGGAGAAGTGGGACAGAGAGTGATGGGCAGTACAGAGATCGTACTTCAAACGACTGAGCAGATCCAACGGGTGAGGCAGAGGTTATTGACCGCCCAGAGCCGACAGAAGAGTTATGCGGACAGACGCCGGTCCGAGCTCGAATTCCAGGTCGGCGACTTCGTTCTCCTAAAGGTTTCTCCTTGGAAAGGGGTGATTCGGTTCAGGAAGAGGGGCAAATTGGGGCCCCGGTTCATAGGTCCATTTCGGGTAATTGCAAGGGTAGGTCGGGTAGCTTATCGGTTGGAGTTGCCAGCGGAGCTGAATCAGATTCACAATACCTTCCACGTATCACAGTTGAGGAAGTGTATAGCCGATGAATCGGCAGTGGTTCCGTTAGAAGATATTCAGGTGGATGCGAGCCTGAATTACGCCGAGAGACCAGTAGCTATCAGGGATCGGAAGGTCAAGGTTCTACGGAACAAGGAGATACCTCTGGTGTTGGTTCAGTGGCAACATCGGAAGGGATCGGAGATGACTTGGGAGCCGGAGAGTGAAATGCGGGAGCAACATCCGGAGTTATTCGCAGAAGGAGACTTCGAGGGCGAAGTCTAGTTCTAGTGGGGGAGAGTTGTAACAGCCCGGAATTTCAGGTATTACTTTAAATTAATTTGGGGAATATTTAGGGGGGACTCGGCGAGTTGATGCCTGACTCGCCGAGTAGGACCACGGTCTTGGACACAGATTCGCGACTGGACTCGACGAGTCCATTAGGGACTCGGCGAGTCGACGCTGTTCAGCTGAAACCCTAGCCGTTTTGACTCTGGATCGTATATAATGTCTTTAGGGCCGTCATGTCTCGTCTTTTGGCCGATTGAAGATAACCTAAACGGCTGTGGGCATCTGGAGCAAGGGTGAAGGCTAGTGGAAGCTTAAAGAGGTTGTTAGGCAAGGAGAGGCGAGGTGGTGATCAAAGGAGGATCAAGGGGTTGAGCTCTGAAGGTTGGGGACGCAGGGATCACGTTTTCCAGGTAATCCTCGGATCATTTCTGTAGTTTGGTGTTGTACACGAATCTAGGGTTTAGGAAACCCATTTAAGGATTTGATAGATTATAGAGTTGTTACTAGTGTTTAAATCCCAGTAATAGTATGTGTAAAGGACCAGGAAGTCCCATATCTATATATTGCGGAATCATGCGAATTACAGGAGGCAGTTGATTGACTGCATGGCGAGGACTCGCCGAGTCCAATGATCAGACTCGGCGAGTAGCTTGAAGATTCACTAGGACTCGCCGAGTTGTTCTTCAGACTCGGCGAGTAGCTTGAAGACTTACTGGAACTCGTCGAGTCGTTCTTCAGACTCGGCGAGTGGTGTCAGGATGTCTATACTCGTCGAGTTACCCTTTGTACTCGACGAGTCCGGTCAAGATTGACCGTTGACCTGTATATATCTTAGAGGGGCCAGTTGTCTTGTTTGATAAGATCATTAACTAGGGCTGTGGTATTATAGGGAACCTGCGGACAAGCGGATTGTGTGCGAGTAGCTCGAAGAGGTTATAGCCTGCGTACTACGAGGTGAGTTTTCTCACTATACTGTACCCGGAAGGGTTTCACTGTGTGACCGGAAGGTCGGTTATGATATGTGATATGTATGCTATATGTGGTATGTTATATGTTATATGTGCTATGAATGTTATGTGGATCGAAAGATCCGGGCCGGACGGCAATGTTATGTGGATCGAAAGATCCGGGCCGGAAGGCAATGTTATGAGGATCGAAAGATCCGGGCCGGAAGGCAATGTTATGTGGATCGAAAGATCCGGGCCGGAAGGCAAAGTTATGTGGATCGAAAGATCCGGGCCGGAAGGCAATGTTATGTGGATCGAAAGGTCCGGGCCGGAAGGCGTATGTGGGTAAGTTGTATACTGGGGAACTCACTAAGCATTTATGCTTACTAGTTGTTTATGTTTTTCAGGTACTAGTGATGACCGTGGAAAGGCGCCGGCGTGACACGTACACACTGCCACTGTTGAAGATCCTGGAGATTTATTATTTATATTTTGAAACAAACTTGGAATAAACCCTTTTGTCGAATAATGATGTTTTGTTTTAAATGAAAAATTTGTTTGAAAATTTGAGATGTTACAGGTTTTCGGTCCAAGCTATATACTATTTTTGGCCCAAATAATTAAAACAATAAATGATTAGAAAAGCAAAGTATAAATCATATTTTTGACCCAACACAGAGGGTACGCTGGGCGTACTAGGTCCTAGAAGAAAACCCTAATGTTTTGGGGTATTCCTATTTAAGGAACATTGTGCCTTCATATTCAACCACCATTTTTAGCTCCTTACCTCTCTCAAAACCTTAAATCTCGTTTCTTAGCTTGTGTGAGCATTGGAGGCTTATGAAGTGATCTTATGGAGTTCTCTTGAGAAGAAGGAACTTTGAAGGAAGAAGAGTTGGCATTCAAGCTTTTGGATCTGAGTTTCCTTGTGGATGGAGCAACATTCAGAGGTATCAAGCTCAAAGCTTTACTCTTATTTTTCATAGTTCATTTAAAGGTCTATTTTAGGGTTTATGTCCCCAATGCTTGAAGCTTTATGATTTGGTCCACCCCAGAGCCTTATACCTGTCCTCATTGATGTATTCAAATGCTAGAGTTCATAAAAATGGAGTCTTGGTTGTCAACACCTTCCCATTTAAGAGATATGTGGGCTTTTGTGGTGAATAAGTGAGATTATATGAGATCTAGACTTATACAACCTTGATGGGGCTTAAAGTCACCAGCTTTATGCTATAAGAGACTTTATTTAACTGAGATCTGAGATGATAGCCTTTGTCTTAATGAGTTAAGACGAATAGAGTGTAATAAGCAAGACTGGGACGTACGCTGAGCATACTCCTAGTTACGCACAGCGTAGCGCTGAGCTACCCCTGTTGCATGCATGGCTAGACGTACGCCCAACGTATGCGCCGTGTGTTGACCTCTTCGTTGACTTTTAGGGTTTCAAGCAAATGTGGAATTTTGAGGGGCAAAAGGGTCTTCTTACCCTCCTAGGACTTAGTAGAGGAGATGACGTAACATTATGGGATATTCATGTCATGAGTTAATTGGTGGCAATTATGACATATGTCAGGCAGGGATTAGATTAGCAAGTCAGGTGCAGGAGTTTCTTACTGTACTTGCAAGGTCAGTCTTCTCACTATACCTTACCTTGAGTGGTAAATCTTATGTGTGACCAGAGGGTCATATGTGCATGAACTGTGTAATGAGATATCCTGCTATTTACTTGTGTTATGCTTTATGAGTATTATATTGTGATGTTGAGTTGAGGGACGGGAGGGTCCATATGAGTTGTGAGACCAGAGGGTCCCACTGAGACACATCGACTAGAGGGTCTAATTGAGTTATAGCCTCGAGTGGCTAATGTGCTGCGTGTGGTATTTTGGGGAACTCACTAAGATTCGTGCTTACCATGTTATGCGTTATGTGTTTCAAGTTCTTATGAGGATTGCGGGAAGGTACCGGCTTGATTGTACACATAAGAGAAGGAGTTATGTTTGAGGATCCTAGATTATTAATCAAAACGATTACGAAGATGTGTTTTGTAAATTAAACAAATAGGGATTTTGAGGAATGTGTTATGAGAATTATGTGATTTTTAAATGAAAATTTTACGTGAAAATTTACGGTGTTACAAGTTGGTATCAGAGCCTTGGTTTGAGGGATTCACATGCACCTTTAGGTATGTCTGGACTCAAACTGAGGATTTAAGAAAAGATTTTCAAAAGAGATAAAATTTTCTAAATGAGAAAGAGTTTATGAGAAAACGAGTTGGAGCAGTGTGTACAATCAGCCAGAGCCCGAACGGTGATTTCCCAAAATACCCTTATTTTGTGTTATGAGATATTATGCATGCTAGAGGATAGGTTAGGTATTCCATATTTTAGGGCTAGAGTTGCCTGATTTGTGATGCCTAGGGGTTGCTACTATCTGTAATGTGCTTTGAGTATGTGCCGAGTAAGAGTATCTAGCAGGAATCACCTATAAAGAGAAAGAGTTTTGAGTCAAGAGATAATATAGGAGAGATACCCAAATGAACATTTGAGGAGTCTATTGAGTAGAGTAATTAGATACCTCGAGAGGTAAGATTGTCTGAGTCGACGATGTTTTGTGAGTTGTGAATAGAGCAAGAGGAATTATATGCCAGAGCGGCTTTATGTATTAGTGGAGGTTATTCGATGTCCGAATGTTGCTTGGTTCGTGCATTGTGGAAATCTTGATGACGGGAGACAACTATTAAGTGAATATGACGATATTCAGGAGGTAGATGGCTAGCATCATGAGGAGTTCTTCAGCAGCTGATGGCAGACAAGAGTGAGAACCTAGGAAGAGCCTAGAGAGTGAACTGAGTCAGATGAGTACGCTGATAGAGGGGAGTATCTCGCCGGAGAGCGAACATGTGTGTCGAGATTTGGTGATTGAGAAGGTTGAGCAACAACTTAGAAAATTTGGGACGATCCATGTGGAAAGTATGGGTAGACGTGGCAGGTAGTATGGGCCCGTACTGCTGAAAGCAGAGGACCCATACTCGAAGCAGGGAAAATTCCAGAGGTTCTAAGTAGCAGATTGAGAAGAGGTAACATGGTTCGAGTACCATGATCCGTTGAGGTTAGTGTTTCTGGGTTGCCAGTTATTCCTTTGTGATTTATTATGCTGAGATCAGTTGTGATAGAGTGTGGGGCTAGAGGGCCATGTCGAGAGAGTTTTAATAGAGCATACCTGGAGAAGGAATCGATTTAGTTTCCAGGAGATTTATTAGTGAGATGACAGTTGAAATCGCAAGACACAGGGATGAGTAGAGATGAGACTTTATGAAGAATTGCGGACTGAGTTGAGCAATCGGTTGATAGTTGAGATGTCACTTTCTGTGACAAGAGTTGCGTTGTTCCTGTTTCCTGGGAGAAGAAAAGCGAGATGTTGAGCTTCCAGTTTTAGAGTTGGATGTAAACCCCATGGGGTAGCATAGGGTTGCAACCTTTTCACCAGATTATTTGGACAATATGTTTGCTGCGAGATGTTCCTCATACCACGAGAGAGCCATTAGCGGAGACTGAGATGAGGACAAAAAGATGCCTTAGTCGAGTCAGGCATGCTTTTAGCAGCAGTTTCAAGTTATCAGGATGAGTATAATGGGGCGGTGGCCCTTGTTGTTATGCTATGTATCGGATGTGGGAGCGAGGTCTCGTGCTTTGATGATGATTCATGTGTTAGGAGGATGGTCGAGGAGATGGAGACGAGGTGTGTGGTAGTGCATTATTTCCGGACCGAGAGTCAGGATTATTTTGGAACAGTTAGGGTACTCGCCGGTGTGTCATTGATGCAACTAGAGGCAGTCACGTCGAGAGGATTCTGAGATTTTTGCCTGAGTTACTGGATATTTGGAGTTGTTTGGCTTCCATCGGGAAGATCATTGATGCAACTACGTGGTACATTCCAAGAGTTAAGTGTGATGTGCCCGGTGAAACAACCTGTGGAGTAGACTGTAGGTATGCCAATTGGTGATGGATCGAACCCTGAGTGGGGGAGGATTGAGTATTTATTAAAGAGGATCAAAGATTTGTTCAGGTACTTTTAGAGAGATGGTTAGGGATATCTATGGTGCGGACATAGGAAATATGGGTTATTGGTGGATGAAGCAAGGTGCAAGGTGGGATGATGTACGTGTATGTGCTTAAGAAAGGATGGGTGAATCCACGGCAGGTGTTCATTAGTCAGAGAAGTTATTGTGGCCATGGATTTTTTGGGTTTGAAAATGTTGAGTTCGATGCGGTTGGGTCGCTGAGTTCAGGGTGCAATTGCTAAGATTTATGGGCATCGGTACGGATTGTGATCTTTGCTCTAGGAGGGGCAGCAATCGAGTTGTCAATTAATTTCAGAGTCAGTATGAGTAGCTTCGTATGGGTGGTGATCAGTAGAGAATGGAGCTTCGGATTTTTTTCAATGCGTTTTCAGTCATTGGTGATTCCTCCGTGTTTTAATTTGTGATATTGGGGGTATTTTGAAATTTCGAGTTGCGTTAGTGGAAAGTCAGTGGTGGAGGCAAGACATCGTGAGATGTTGTAAGGGTGTACCAAGGTACCCATGTATGATGTCCTAATTTTTGGTCATGTTGAGACTCAAGTTGTGGGATGGCAAGTAGAGTACGGAGTGACTTTTGTTCCAGTGGGAACCCTTCGGTTAATTATCTTCAGAGTTGGACTGTCTAAGGGTATAACCATGCAAAGAAAAGTGCCTTGCCTACGAGAACTTTCATCAGGAAGTGGTGATGCATAAACTGAGTAGGTGGGTGCACTTATCTATGTTGGGTTGCGGAGCATGAGTTAGTGAACTCAGTGTGGTGATGACTTGATGATGAGATTATGAGGTGACACGAGAGTGGGTGGATCGGAGTGGGGGGGTAATCACTTGGTATTATTGGGAAAAAAACAGGGAGTGAGCCCATGGCGAGTCAGTGAGTAAGAGGGTGTTGTAAGACTTCAGGGAGTCATAGCATCTATGAGTCAGTGAGAGAAAAGGGATCATGTAATTACGGAGAGCCGAAACATACGTGAGTCAGAGAGAGGGTATCGTGATACTGCGGGGAGCCATGGTATTCACTAGGCTGAGAGGGAGTGTATCGTGTGACTGCGGGGAGCCACAGCACACCTGAATTAGATAAAAGAGTATTGTAAGACTACGGGGAGCCATAGGATCAGTGAGCCAGCAAGAGAGAGGGAGAATATCATAAGACTACGGGGGTCGTAGCATTTGCGAGGCAATGTGAGAGTTCCATAAGGCGACAGGGAGTCATAACACTTGTTAGTAAGTGAGGGAAAGTGTTGTATAACTGCAGGAAGCCACAACCTTATTTGCCAGGATATGACATAGAGTGGCTCTTAGGCATGGGTAGCCTTACCAGAAGAGTCTGAGAGAACTTGGAGGCCAAATCAAGGTCGAGACTGGGAACTCGACAGTGGTCGAAAACTGTGGTGTTTTGAGCTAAAGAGGGGTTGTCACGAATCGGACAGATCGAGGTGAGTCTCCTCACTATACCTTACCTTGAGTGGTAAATCTTATGTGTGACCAGAGGGTCTTATGCGCATGAGCTGTGTAATGAGATACCCTGCTATTTACTTGTGTTACGCTTTATGAGTATTATATTGTGATGCTGAGTTGAGGGACCGGAGGGTCCATATGAGTTGTAGGACCAGAGGGTCCCACTGAGACACATCGACCAGAAGGTCTAATTGAGTTATAGCCTCGAGTGGCTAATGTGTTGTGTGTGGTATTTTGGGGAACTCACTAAGCTTCGTGCTTACCGTGTTATGCGTTATGTGTTTCAGGTTCTTATGAGGATCATGGGAAGGTACCGACTTGATTCTACACACAACAGAAGGAGTCATGTTTGAGGATCCTGGATTATTAATTAAATGATTACGGAGATGTGTTTTGTAAATTAAACAAATGGGGATTTTGAGAAATGTGTTATGAGAATTATGTGATTTTTAAATGAAAATTTTGCTTGAAAATTTACGGTGTTACATTAATGGACTCCATAACTTGTCCTCAAGTTATGGAATTCCAAAAGTCTTTTCTTTAAAACCATTAAAACTCATAAGTTATAGAAATGAGAAGTTTTTGAATAGTTTCAAAACTTTCCCTCAAGTTTTGGAATTTGTAAAGTCACACACACACGTTAATTCCAAACCCTAGAGTTTTAAAAGTTAAAATTCAACCCTTATACTTTATAGTATTATAAATTAATAATATATATATATATATATATATATATATATATATATATATATATAAGGGGGGGCGGGGGGTAAGGTCGTTGCCTAGAATATGACAGCTTAAATGGGTGTCCACTCTCACCCACTGCTTCCTTGACTGGTAGAGGGTCGTTAGCCGAATGGGTAGGACAAGGACTATATTTCTCATTGAAAGTATAATGATGAGTATAAAGTAACTAAATCTTTTAAATTCCCAATCTCAGTTACTTTTGGAAAATGTGAATTTGGTGCTAACCCATGAAATTACACTTTGTACCTTACCAAGTCGTTGGTGGAGCGTGTGTGGGTAACCGACACAATAACATGGATTAGTAAGAGTTGAAAAGGGTGACTTAATGTTTACTATAGATCGGTGGAGCGCGTGTGGGTAACCGACCCATTTATTAGGTGATAAAGATTAAGGGTACCAAGTTAATTTGCATGGTTATTCACACCTTGTTTGTGATCCTCGGCATCCCAGTCACAAACCTGAGAGGGTACAATCGAGATTGAATCATGCCATTAAAGAAAATTTCAATGAATCTCAAAAGATCTAGGAGTTTCAATCCATTTAAACCTAATATTTATTTCGTTTTTCATGGTGGAAATTGGTGAATCGTCATTCACCTACCTTCAAATATTTCATAGCTTGGATTACGACATCCCTCTTCCAGGTTATGAAGTATTGTGTTGGGTCCTAGCCTTAATATTACATTAGGATGTCTTATTAAGGATTCTTTATCTAATATAAACTTGTCTTTCTTCTTTTCACATGTCTTCCAACAATGCTTCTAGCTCAAACCCTATCGGCTCCTTCTCTCTCATGAATCTTTGTGGGAGAGTCATCTTCGATGGTTCAAACTTTAATGATTAAATTAGGAATATCAGGATGAGCACACGTTACGAGGACAAGGAATATGTCCTCGACAAGGAGCTGAAGGAAATTGATGAGTCTTCTGCTACTCCATAGGAGATCGCTGACTTTAGGGCACATGCGAGAAATGCCACCAAGGTGGCATGTATCATGTTGGCCACAATGACAGCTAAAATCCAAAAGTCCTATGAGTACTTTTACCCTTTTGAGATGCATATGGACCTGATGTACAGATACCATGAGAGTGCTCGCCAAGAGAGGTATGAAATAGTCTCTTCCATGATAACAACCTGAATGAAGGATGTTGAACCCTGATGGGTTATTAGCAGAACATCAATCTTATGGTGTTCATGCAACCATAATTGCTTTGATCTAGGTTTTTATATGTAAACATACAACATTGAATACCAAAGCAATAAACCCTAATTGGCTAGCATACAAATCTGAAATTGACATATGATTAGGGTTAGAATCATTACCTTGATTGTTATGTAACAATAACAATCAAAACCTCCTTGATCTTGACTTCTAAAAGATTAGTGTCACAAGTGTCACGCCTCTAATAGCTCACAAACACCATGAGCAAGTGGATGAATTAGGAGAGGAGAAGGAGGCACCAAAAACGTCCAAGAAACTCCAAGGAATGCTTAGCCTCATTTTTGGGTGCCCTAGGGGTCTTTATATAGTGAGGCTATTAGGGTTTTGAACTAGGAAACCGTATTCTGACTACTTAGGCTCTAAGCAGCCCACGGACTCCCTCCTTAGAGGCCTTGGACGAATTCTCATGGGTTTCCCCATAGATTTCATCCACTCTAACCTTTATGGAGTCCATTAGCCCAATATCCAACTATCACACAATTGACAGTTCTAGCCCCCTTTATTTAATTAATGTCTTATAGCCACAAAATTAATTGTTATTAATTCTTGACTAATATTAATTAAACAATATGATTTATCTTTTATTATACTATTCATATAATATATTAATAAATCATAGTTAATCTCTTTCTCCACAAATCATCTTATTAGGTTGCTTTGGTGAAGGCAACCCAAAAGAACCATGCTCATAATCGGGTCGAGTACATACCAAAATAGTTATGGACTTAGACACTAATCCAACAGTCTCCCACTTGGATAAGTCTAACAACTATTATGCGTATGACTTCACACCTAATCAACAATCATAGCTTTCAAAAGCCGCTATCGAACTTTCATCTTATCAGTTACATGCCCTTTAGATGAAGGATCATATATTCCTCCATTCTAGATATCGTATGAACTGAGACATGGATTTTCATCATACTCTCTATTCATATATTGTTTCCCGACTTTCGATTTATGACGACTGAGAACAGACTACAATTGAACACCTCAACTTAGTCCCGACTTGGCCAAGCGCTTAGGGTGTCATCACTAAATCATCGAGGGGACCACATATATCGCTTTTATCCCACTTTGGGTAAAAGGAACAGAAAAAGTTTGAATCAATGCTTGCTTGTACCCACTCATTAAATCACACACAACAATATGTTTTATAACACCAAGTTATTGGTGCGTTTACATAATATCAATGTGCAGCCGACTTGCAGAATACAACTCACACGTCTCGGTTTCAAGAATATAAGATATTATCGTCTCACTAAACACATGTGATAAAATCCATGAAGTGATTCAAGTGAGCGGGGCTTTAATCCAATACTCTAATCTTATAGGAGTACTCATGAACCCTGCTGCAAACTTTTGCTATGTCTAAAACACTTTAGACAATCTACATTCAGATTCATGACAGTCTTCTTTCATACCAACTTCCAAAGTATGAGCGACTGTAGAGGGTTTGAATAATCTTATTATTCGGAAAGTCAAAACATGCAAAGTGAAACACAAGAATAATACTAATACTATATTGCCTCAAACCTTTTAGTATAAATAATAGACTTTTATTTAATCACCATATTGATTACTCATTATTTGTTGTTTTGGGTAATCAACTTCTTACTTGAATTATAACAACAATTGTCCCATGCTCCAAACATGCACACTATGTTTACCTATGGTCCTTACTTTGTGAAATAAATCAATTGAACATATTTCCAATGATGCTCGTTTCACAATTCCTAATCATTAGTGTAAGAATACAAAATTCTCGCCACTACTAGAATATGTTAGATTCTAACATTTTATGCAACGGTCCTTTCGTAATGTCACAGTGTCAAAGTCACCAATAATTTGCCAATGAAATTACAAAGTGCTCTATTGGAGATTGTTACAAGACAATTCCATAGTCATGAAGTCTCACATTCAAAGTACATTCCTTTGAACATCCTTCTTGCATAGAAGTTTCTAATCTAGACATAGATTTTTAACGTCCAACTCCCAATAAGGAAACATTTCCATATTTTCCATATGACAACTCATTCCAAATAGAATCTTATCTATTCATAATAATGCCAATATGGTGTATCTGTCACTATACTTCCAATTGTCCGCAAGCGACCAATCCTTAGATTGTCCTTGAGAGTTGTTTAATCATTTTAGTCAAATCCGGTTCTATTCCCTTTTCCCTCTAAATTCCCTAGGCATTTGGAAAATTTTTTAAACGGTCGAATATTACAACATATGCAATCGATCCTATACCCGAAGCGTACGGAATACGATTCATAATGAAAAACATGATACTTTTCCAGTTTCTTGCTATAATATTGTCATAATTTTTCTAATTTTTGTGTTCTCAAAATTCGAACTATGAAGAGGGATGCCATAATCATAATCGAAATTTGAGGACGCAATTAATATATCCTTGACTAAATTTGATTAAAATTTCTCGATCTAAGCTTTTAGATTTCGAAACAATGTATAACATGCTCTCCCTTAATTATAGCAAAACAACTTTTCAACCCCTGCAACTTTGCAAAGTGAACCTTTTGGTTTTCTATAATAATCATGCTCCCACTAACAAGATGATTATATCCATTCCAGCATAACATTTATACTCCCACTAGCTTTGACACGTCTTCAGAAAATAGTTGGTCTTCTAGAAAACAATACTTATTGACTTCCATACACTACTAGAGAATAGACATTTAATGATGCGCTTTTTACGACACGCGCTGATTAATGATATGCAAAAGGACATGCCCTTAAAATAGTGTCATCTCTCCAAAAAATTTAAGGATTTACGTCACGGATTATTGCGTTCCCTTAATTTAGTGTCTCAAGAAAAAAAATTAAAAACACGGAGGGCGCTTTATCTTAATCGTGCGTCGTCTGTACCTGTCACTTTATAATTTTAATGAAACGCGCTTTTAGTAGACAAGGGGGAAACGAAATCCCCAAAATTTTGAAATCCCGCCTTGTTTTTTCTATCTTCTATCTATTTTTCATCCTTGCAATCCATTCTCCCCTCTCTGATACTCTCTCCTCTAGATCTCCCTTCATTCTCTACCTCTCGTCTCTCTGTAAACCTCGAAGGTGAATCGTAATTGATCTGCGAGGTCTCCTTCTTTTTCTTTGTTTTCTTAGGTACGACATCATCCCAATCCATTAACCCCTTTCATTTTTCATTAAAAAAAACCCTAATTGACTTGGCAAGTTCATGAACCAGATGTAGCACATTCCAAATTGGGGATTTAACCAAACCCGATAGAGCCATTGACGGAATCTTTGGATTCGGTCAACAAGGACTCTTTGTAATCGCGTAGCTTTCTTCACAAGGGATCGCTCCAGGTCTTCAATCTATCAATCTACAATGGCCATTGTCAAGTTACATCGAATCAAGGTCTAGGGTTTCAAATGCTTCAAGTTCTTCCCAAATAACTTCCCCTCTCAAGACGATTTTCCTCAATTTTCTATCGAACTTGGTAGCTGTTAAATTGGTGCGTATCGGTGTCAAGAACCTGCCCCGAGGTCTGTTGCATTTATGAATGAGGAAGATTTGGTAAGGCAACTCACTCGATCTTCTACCTCTCTCGTGTTTTCAACACATAAAACACAGACAAACCTTGAAGAGAAATTTCAAGCTTTTGAATAAGAATCCTCAAAAACCATCGTGATTTCAAACGAAACCCCTCCCCCTAGAGTCTAGATGCTTCTTCTCTGTCGATAGCACATAAAATCTAGGTTTTCTATTGTTTCTATCGACCAGAGACTTTCAATGGAGAAGACAAAATCTGGAAAGAAAGATTCAGATGCCTAGATATTCAAGGGCATAAACAAAGTTTTTCGATGTATTGTTTCTATTTACTTTTTTTTCTTTGAACTCTATGAATTCATTTTTCTCGTATGTGTTTAGGATGTCTCATATCAAGAGACGAATTGTTGATGTGCTTCAACCTGGGGAGACAGTAAGTTTCTTGTTATGTCAAATTGTTCAATTCTCTTTTATTATTTTTCAAACTGATTGATGAAAATAATAAGTATAATATTCTTTTTAGGTGTTGCGAGCTTTAAGAAGGCTAAAAGGAAGTTCTAATAGAAAGGAAAAGATGTCAGCTGAAACAAAAATTGTGTTTGATCAACTAAATGAAGATGCCATGAAGCTGATGGAGGATGGTGACTACAGTTGAGATAATCTTCTTTCAACATTTTTCTTTATATTTATTATAAATTTGTCAACATTCTGATTTATGTCATAAATATTTCTGCAGATGTGTATAATGAAAAACAGGAGGTCTTTCAGAGGGAAGCAGGTAATTAGCATTTATTTATAAGTTTAATAATGAAATGATTTAAATATCAATAATACAATATTTCTTGTATTCTTAATTATTGGGAATGTTATTAGTGAAATTCTGATTTCATTTTTTTTTATAATTTCAGAGGGATTTGAGAACCTAGCACGTGCTAGAGGGGAAAGGGCCTCTTCTAGTTCAGGAAACAAGCAACCTAATTCCTCTGGAATGAGTGATTCCGGTCTCAATGGAATATCTTCTACAGATCATACTTCAAACAATGAGGATGATTCCTTTGACATGTTTGCTGAAGATGATGACAAATCTACTGTTGATCCATCAGCAGGTAAGTCGACATGTAGTTTTCGTTTTTTTCATTCGGATGATTTATTACAATATTGCCCCTCAGTTCTGTTTTCACTTGCAGGCATTGGATCTATAGAAAACGATTATGTATTTGATGTGTCCTCAGGGTATGGATCTCTTTTTGTTTTCCATTCAGATTTATATTTAGTCAAAAAGAAACAACATCTTATTGTTTTTGTATTTTTATTTTTTAATTTTTTTACGGGTACTACTACAACAGCAATTTAGGATATTATTATGACCCATCTTCAGGACTGTATTGCAGTGCAGCATCTGGACAGTGGTAATATATTATATAATGTGGTCACTATTTTCAACCTGATTTAGTATTATTTGAATTATATTGATTTTGATTTGGAGATAAAATGTGTTTATATATAAAGTAATGTGTTTGTGTTTTGTATTTCTTGGTGTTCATGTAACCAAGAAACTGGTGCCTATGAGGAGTTGCCATCAGGGGAAGGCAATGGCAATTGAATTGCAACATAGTGGAATGGAATTGGAATCACAAGGAGATTATCTCTTCTAGCTCTATTAGTTCTTGATATTTTTCATGATTTCCTCCCTCTCCAAGGCCTGCACACAGATGAATATGTTGTAAGTAATCTTTCTTTATTTAATAGTCCTGAAATCTGTGATGGCCTCAATAAGTAATTATATATATAACATAAAAGAGTTATTAAACCTCACAACTTCCAGATTCTACTTTAGACTATTTGGCATGCTAGTTTATCTTTAATAGATCTATAAGTTAGTAGTACATTTCAGTTTTGATCTCATATACAAAGTTTAGATTAACTTATTGCTCAACTTAACGATCCCACTTGATTTTTCTTAAATTTTATCACTATCATTATACAATTATACTCTCTTCATGATTTTTTCTTTTATCGTAGCATATGGACAAGTCTTGGATGAACAAGACTTATCATGTGGCAAAGACCCTTTTGAGTCTAATTCACATTTTCTAGTGAGCCAACAACTGACTACAAGTGAAACCACAATACATGTACAACACTTTGTTCAGTCATTCCGGAATCATGCTTAGTTGCTGAAGGAGCTGAGGGGTTAAAGATACGCTTCAGGGAAGAAGTTGATGATGAACTAGAAGGAAAGAATAAAGATGTAATAGTGTTGATGTAAGTAGCTTTGAGCAAGTTGTACATTTATTTATTTATTTGTTTTTTTCCAACTTTTATTGATTTTTAATTTTTAATTATCATTTATCTTATTTTTTTATTAATCTTTCACAACCAATAGGAGATATTGCAGAAAGATTTCATGCTTTATGTCTCAAAGATAGTGGGGTTCTATATGAAGATCATTACGTTCAGGTAATTTATATGTTTTTTTTATTATACAACAGTCCATTTAAGATAATTAATATTTAATATTATTAATATTGTTATTGTAGAATGGTATTAAAGCAGAATGGAGAAATCACCAGGGTAGACTTGTATTACTTTTGGGAAACAAAACTACGGGTCCACTTGATTCAGTACAAGCAGTGGTTTTACCTCCACGTGTACAGGTCATATTATTTTTTACGTTTTACTTTTTTTTAATTTAAATGTTTTATTAAATTATTTTTTTTAATTGTTTAGAGATGTTGTTGTTCTTGACTTCTCCTACAAGTTTGGAACTCAGTTTGTATTTTATAGTTGTAGTGGTATTTAATTTAATTTATAACTTTTTTTTAACTTTTTAAATATTTAATTTGTTTTTGGTTGTACAGGTTGAACAAATTTTTTACTCCTATTCAAGTTACCGCTGAGGTATTTTTCCCTCAATGGAGATCACTATCTGGACCTCCTTTAAAACTTCAAGAAGTGGTTTGTCCATTTTACCCCTCCTTCCTATTTACATTATTAAATTTTGTGAAAATTATATTATATTGACTTCCAAGTTCCATCATAATTTATATAGGTAAGAGGTGTGAGACCAATGTCATTAGGAGAAATGGCAAATCTGTTCAACACTTTGAGATTGATGGTTTGTCCTGGACTGGTAAGTTCTTTCTATTATTTATTATCTACAATAACAATGTACTTTCATTAAACATGTTCCTGTTCATTAAACCAAAGCATTTATGGTGTCAGGTTACTTCAGTAAAAACTTGTAGTTGGTATTAACCATTGACTATTGATTGACTTACCTTTTTCTGTTTGATGCAGAGTCAACTGGTAGGGAAATTGTTAATTTTTCAAAGTAAAACAAAAGGGTTGATTGAACGAGAGAAAAGAAAACACCAACACTCCATGGCTAATAAGAATAAAAAAAAATAAAGATATGAGGCAAAAAAGGTAAAACAAACTCGTATGTACGAATATGATTTGTACGGTAATTAAATTTATAATGTATGTATGTTTTGGTTTGCATGCAGTCTTTGTTTGGCAACTTGGACAAACTTTTTAGCACCTGATCATCCATGCCACTCTTGGTAAAACTAATTTATAGTGTACTTCTTCCATTCATGTTAGTAATTTCTCATTATGATGTGTTGTTTCTTGTGCAATTTTATTTTTAGGAGGTATTTCACTTTATTAAATGTTTAAAGTTACAGGACATGAGTATGGGCACATCATGGAACATTTTAGGGCAGTTGTTGGTTTTTCTCTTGGTGATCCATCAATGAAGTGGCCAACATCATGTAATAACATTTTAGGGGAAGATGTAGGTATATGTTTTTTTTAATGAATAATGTAATCATATGTATGAATGTGAAATAAAGTTTGTTATTTGTATGACAATAAATTTTATGCAATGGATTATATTTTTTTATATGATATTTTATTTTATGTTATGAGACATTAAATGAAAAATTAATTTGAAAATTAGTAAATCTGTAAATAATATTTTTTTAACATTTAAAATTATGATACGCAAAAATGTGTGTCATCTTCATTTATGACATGACCATTCTTGACAGGGGCTTCCTTGATACGCATTGCGTGTCATAAATGTGTGTCGTCTCTCTTTATGACAGGGCCTTTCTTGACGCGCATTTGCGCGTCGTCTGAGCGTTTTACGACGCGCAATAAGCGTCGTAAAAGGCTGTTTTTCTAGTAGTGACAATTCATATTTCCAATACGATGTTCTTCGATAATCCTTTTATCTAAGCTTCTCAAACTCACACGCCTTTCCTTAGACAGCTCACATGTGTGTCTAAACTAATTTAGAACTTATATTACTAAGTCAAAAATGTTCAGACTAATTGCTAAATCTCACAATTCGAACTATGAAGAGGGATGCTGTAATCATAATCGAATTTGAGAATGTAATTTACATAATCGCTATCTCCTTAAAATCTATCTTAGTGAAAGCGTTTCCTCACAATCATTTTCATGAAGGAGAGAAACCTTATGACACTTAGATTTTATGGTGCATGTGTTCCTATCCATGCAAATTTGTCATAATCATAAGCATAAAATTCAAACTCTTATGGACAGAACTTGTTCATTCTTAATTTCTTGCCATCAAGGGTCCCACCATTGCTTCCAAGTTATTTAGCAGCTCACCTATGCCAGTCAATATACTTTCATTGAACAAGGTGTTTGCCCTTATGCAGTCATTTGAGAACTCGTAGAACTCATATGCATAAGTAACTTTACTAGAATGGCATAGAAATAAAATTTTGTCAACACGATAGATTATAATCCTAAAGTCGTATGCTAGTGTTTAATAGGATTACTCTTGATTAGTTCTTGAAACTTTTCAAGATCTTAAGACTCCCACTGACCTCTGTACATATTAGATTCTCTTATCAAGAAACATTTCTTCACAAAACAAATATCCAAGAGTTAGTGTGTGTCTATATCAAGACAAAACCTACACACGATTTGGTACTAATTGGTCTTTGTCTTATTCAAGATATCACAACTCACCAAAATGTGCAAGTGTAAGAACATTCCTACTTAAGATTAAGTCACTCAAGTCACAATCTTGGAGTATGACTCTCAGACTTGATTTTGAAACGAAGTACGATACATCTTATTGACTTAACCACTACAACAATTCTCAATTCCTGTTCTTATCCAAACTAGTGCACTAAGGTGTCCTTGGAGGATGAATTGTGATATGGTTCTTAATCATTAAGGCGATCATAAAACATGATACAAAAGTACTCTCCCTTCTTCTTAGATTGGAGATACCTTTTATCTTTCTGCCTTCATTGATTCTTCTTATTTGTTGTGGCATTCATTAACACTTTTCAATGATTCTGAACCATGCTTAATCCTATAAGCATGATCATATTCACTAATCTTTTAATAAATATGATGAATTATCTTGTTGATATTTATGATGGATTCAACTAGTGCACAACATTGTGAACCCAATCTTCTAGTCCTTCACTTGACTCTTTGTCAAGGAATTGGTCTTAATTTTTCTAAGTACTAAGATTTCCACACATCACATGACTTAAATCATATGATTCCAAGCTTATTTCCAATTGAAATTTGAGCGATGGGAATCTTTCCTTACTTAAAGAAATTCAACACTTCCATAAATAACATAACTAAGAATCACATCCATTTATAGAAATACACAAACATCAATTTTTCACAACGATTTCATTGGTAGGATATATATATAAATAAGACAAAACAAAAAATTTATTTTATTCATAAAAGCAACGGAAAACATGTCCTTACAATGCAAAATCAAATGAAAACTATGTAATAAAAAATTCCTAACAAATCTATCATAACTTCCTAAGCTCAAAATCTGATCTTCGAATCCATGTGATCGTAATCCATTTCTTCGTGATTAGACTCATCTCGCTCTTTCATCAAGCTTCCTTTTTTTTATGATCTTGCAAAAACATCCAAATGTAATCTTATCACATCATGTATTAAGAATCAATGAATAGGAACTTAATGGAGTTAGATAGTGTATTTTACCTGAAGTAGATCCATACTCCTTGACTCTCCCATCTCTTAGATTCCTCAGGTGATCGAGGCAGATTCGTATCCAACGCCCCTTCTCTTGGCAGCAGAAACAGGTGGCTTCTTCTGGGCGACCACGGAAGCATGGTTGGTTGAATTACCAGAAAAATAAGATCCATTACTTTGCCAAATCATTTCTAATTCAGCAGCAACAAGCATGTAAGTTAGGTCAATGAGGGTTGCGTCAAGATCCATCATATAATACTCTCTTATGAACTTATTATATGATGCAGGGAGTGACTGAAGAACCCAGTCTACATCCAACTTCTTTGGGAAAGTTTCACCCAAAATTATGAACCTATCGATGTGTGATTTCATCCCTAGGACGTGAGCACACACGGGTTTTCCATCTTCATGTTTCATCGTCAACAGGGCTTGAGTGAGCTTGAACTTTTCAATCCTTTGAACTGGTGGGTAAGGGAGAACAATAGGAGGAGGTGGAGGAAACGAAGCATGATCTCTTGTTCCTCGATCGAATCATGGAATATCATCTTCATGTGGAAAGCTTGTTACAAGCGATTTGGGAAGACCATAGTTGTCATACTTTGACATCTACAAAACGGGAGAAAATTCAATTTAGTTGATTGATTGAGTCCTTAATAAAACACCCAAAATGAGATATTAAGGCTAGGACCCAAAACAATACTCTATAACTTGGGAGAGGGATGTCATAAACCAAATTGCAGAACATTGAATGTAAGTGAATGACGATTCACTAATTTTGCACCATGAAAAATGAAAAAGAGATTAAGTTTTAAATGTATTGAAAACTCCTATATCCTTTGAGATTCATTTAACTTTTCAATGGCATGTTTAAATCTCGATATGCCCCTCGATTTGTGACTGGGATGACGAGGATCACAAAACAGGGTGTGAATAACCATGGAAACTTACATGGTGCCCCCAATGTTACCGTCACCTATTCCATGTGCCAGTTAACCACCCACGCTCCACCGAACTATGACAAACATCGAGTCACCCTTTGCTACCTTTGCCTAGAACCAATTTAGTGTGCCGGTTAACCACACACGGTCCACTAAAGTCTTAGCAACGGTCCAATGTGCAATTTCATGGAATTACATCAAGGTCACTTTTGCCTAAAGTAACTAAGATTGGGAATTTTGTAAAAACATTTAGTTACTTTATAATTCATTATATTTTTAATGGAAAAGGTTTGCCCTATCCTACCCGTTCGGCTAACAACCCTCCACTAGTCAAGAGTGCAGTTGGTAAGAGTGGATACCTAATGACGGTCATTTTACAGGCCGCTTCCTTAAACACCCCTTATAGACCAGCTTCGTGAAAATGACCTACTAACGGTAAGACTGACATTTAAGTTATACATATATAATATTAGACTTTTAATTTTATATATAGTATAAGGGTGTATTTTACACTTTTAAAATACTATGTGGTCTAATTTACTAAATTACATTTTTAATTTAATTAAATGTGAACCATATCATTATAGATTTATTAACTCTCTTTTAATTGTACACTTAATTAATTTAATAAAACCATAAGGGTGCAATCTAAAATTTTTAAAAAATTAGGGTTTTAGAATTTACATTTTAAAATTAAACTTTTAATCAAAAATTTAAATTGCAAAACTTGAGGGGAAATTTTGAAACCTTTCAAAATATTAGGGTTAAACTATTTAAAATTCAAAACTAAAACTTTTGAGTTCAGATTTACACTATTAAACCTAAAGGGTGTAAATTGAAACTTTTTAATGTTACTAGGTTAAATATTTTACTTATAATAATCCTATATTATCCATATTTAACCAAATCCATTAATTTTGATAAGGATAATCATTCCAAACATTGAAAATCGATTTTAGGCAATAAAAACAAGTTTTGATAATTATCCTTAACAAAATCTGCTCAAAAATTTGAAAATCCTGTCAATAGCACCGTGGACTCGCCGAGTTTAGCCTACTCGTCGGGTCGAGGTTACTCGCCGAGTTGGCGGCGCAGACAGCAAAAAATTCGACTTTTTAATCCTTTGGCAGTTCACTTTTGCATTTATTCAACTAGAAAAAAATCTACGCTCTGATACCACTGGTGGGTTATTAGCATAATTTCAATCCTATGGTGTTCATGCAACCTTAATTGCTTTGATCTAGGTTTTTTCTAAGTAAACATACAATATTGAATACAAAAGCAATAAACCCTAATTGACTAGCATACAAATCTAAAATTGACATATGATTAGGGTTAGAATCATTATGTTCATTGTATTGTAGCAATAACAATCACAAACCTCCTTGATCTTGACTTTTGAAAGCTTAGTGTCACAAGTGTCACACTTCTAATGGCTCACAAACACCACGAGCAAGAGGATGACTTAGGAGAGGAAAAGGACGCACCAAAAACGTCCAAGAAACTCCAAGGAATGCAGCCCCGTTTTTGGGTGCCCTAGGGTGTCTTTATATAGTGAGGCTATTAGGGTTTTGAACTAGGAAACCCTAATCTGACTGCTTAGGCCCTAAGCAGCCCATGGACTCCCTCCTTAGAGGCCTTGGACAAATTCTCATGGGTTTCCCCATAGATTTCATCCACCCTAACCTCTATGGAGTCCATTACCCCAATATCCAACTATCACACAATTGACAGTTCTAGCCCCCTTTATTTAATTAATGTCTTTTAGCCACAAAATGAATTCTTATTAATTCTTGACTAATATTAATTAAACAATATGATTTCTCTTTTAATACATAATTCATATAATATATTAATAAATCATAATTAATCTCTTTCTCCACAAATCATCCTATCAAGTTGCTTTGGTGAAGGTAACCTAAAAGGACCATGCTCACAATCGGGTCAAGTACATACCAAAATAGTTATGGACTTAGACACTAATGCAACAAACCCATCAAGGGCCATATGCAGAAAATGCAAAGGTTTGAGGACCATTTGCTGAAGTTGAATGTGAACTTCCCTGAGGAGTTGGCTATTGACATTGTACTACACTCCCTCCCTAGTTGTTATGATCAGTTCCAAATAACCTATCACATGAAAAAGGAGGAGATCACACTCAACAAGCTTCAAGGACTTTTAAAGACCGCCGAAAGTGGTCTTAATGGTAAATCGGTTGTTACTACTCCTACTCCTAGCACCGCACTTATTCTGGCAATCAGACAAGGTAAAGGGAAAAAGAGGAAGGCCCTTCGAAGGCTACCAAGGGAAAGTCTCTTATGGCTTCTCCTCGAGTGGAATCAAAGGTGGTTCTGTTACCCCCTCTTCCAACCCAAGAGAAGCTGAATGCTTCTATTGTCATGATAAGGGGCACTAGAAACGAAACTGCCCGAAGTACCTGCAACATGTTATGGATGGGAAGGTTAAACCTACCCATGTATGTATTTACACTATATTGTCTCATAACCCACCACATACTAATTCTTGGGTCCTTGATACAGATTATGGTATTCACATATGTTCTGATTTGCAGGGCCTAAGAAGAAGTAAGGATGTGGAGCACGGAAAGATAAACTTGATCATGGGGAATAGGAAAGCTTCACCTGTCACCAAGATTGGAGTTTATTCTTTGTTGCTAAGTAGTGGGTTAATATTAGATTTGAATAAATGTTGTTACTCGTCTGAAATGGCAAGAAATATCATTTCTTTTCACGGTTTGTACAAACAAGGATTTACTTTTTCATTTGATAATGAATGTGGTGGTATTAATACTTTTTTATAATAATGTTCTTTATTTTAAAGCATTACCTTGTGATGGTGTATATGAAACTGTTTTGGTTTTAGAAAACTTAGGAAATAATGTTTTGCATATTGATTCTTCCACTAGTTTGGATAAGGCATCCTTGTGGCATTGTCATCTTGGACATGTCAACAAGAAGCGCATAGTCCAACTCCAAAAGGCTGGAGTCCTAGAGTCATTTCACTTAAGGTTAGATGATAGTTGCGAATCTTCTTTGCTTGGAAAAATGACAAAGCCACCCTTAACTGGTACTTGTGCTAGGGGTGAAGGTTTGTTGGACCTCATACACACAGATGTGAGTAGACCCTTTAGAACCGCCATACGGGATGCTAGCCGCTTCTATGTGAATTTTAATAATGATTACAGTAGATATGGTTATGTCTACTTAATCAATCAAAAGTCAGAAACCTTTGAAAAGTTCAAAGAGTTTAAACAGGAAATGGAGAATCAGCTGGGCAGGAACATTATGATGCTCCGATCCGATCGAGGTGGAGAGTATCTTAGTACAAAGTTCCTTGACTATCTTAAGGAATGTGGAATTGTTTCACAATTGACACCTCCTAAGAGACCACAACTTAATGGTGTGGCTGAGAGGCACAATAGAACCTTGTTAGACATGCTTCGTTCCATGACGAGTCGAGCTTCGTTATGAATCTCATTTTGGGGGTACGCCTTAGAGACTGCCGCCCATATCCTTAATCTAGTCCCTACCAAGAAGGTTGCCAAAACACCTCACGAGATGTGGACTGGGAAAGTTCCCAATTTAGACAACATCAAGATTTGGGGTTGCGAAGATTTTTTGAGAAGTGAGACTTCGGAAAAGCTCGAACATCGTAGTGATCGGTGTATTTTCATCAGGTACCCATATAAATCCTTTGGTTACTTCTTCTACATACCCAGTGAGAATGTGGTCTTTGTGGCAAGGAGAGGGGTCTTTCGCATGAGAAAATTTATAAGCTAAGAAAATAGTGGGAGGCAAATTGACCTTGAAGAGCTTCAAGAGTCAAGTGGTGAAGGAACCTCAAACCCTAGCAATCAACCTGAGGAGGAAACTCTTGTTAAACCAACTAACGAGTCTATACTTCTTATGCATTCCACTAGAGTTAGGAATGCACCTGAGCATTACTATGGTTTTCATATTATTGCGGAAGGTGATACATTTATCAGTGTTAGTACACTGGTAAATTTGGATGAACCTAACAGCTATAGGGAAGCCATGGTAGCCCTTGAGTCTGCCAAATGGAAAGAGGCTATGGATAGCGAGATTCAGTCCATGTATGACAATCAAGTTGGGAACTTGGTTGACAATGTACCGGGGCGTAAGATGGTCGGGTGCAAATGGATCTTCAAGAAGAAGACCGACATGGATGGGAAACTGCACACTTATAAGGCGCGATTGGTTGCGAAGGGCTTCACTCAAACTCAGGGAGTTGACTATGACGAAACCTTCTCACTATTAGTGAAAATTCAGTCTATTAGGGTTAAGCTAGCCATTGTTGCATTTCATGATTATGAAATATGGCAAATGGATGTCAAAACCGCTTTCGTTAATGGAAAGTTGGCTGAGGATGTTTACATGAGTCAGGAAAAGGGTTTTGTCAATGAAAAGTACTCTGATAGAGTGTGCAATATTGAGAAATCCATTTACGGATTGAAACAAGGATCTCGCAGCTGGAATCTTTGTTTTGATGAGAAAGTCAAAGAGTTTGATTTTTCAACAAGCGAAGATGAGTCCTGTGTATATGTCATAGCTAGTGGGAGTATAGTTAGCTTTTTGGTATTGTATGTGGATGACATACTACTCATAGGAAATGACATCCCAACTTTGTAAGAGATTAAGTCCCGACTTGGGAAGTGTTTCACTATGAAGGACCTTGGAGAAGATACCAATATCCTAGGGATAAGGATACTGAGAGAGAGAGAGAGAGAGAGAGAGGAGTAAAATATTAATTGGACTTAGTCAGAATACCTACTTGGACAAGCTGTTGAAAAGGTTCAATATGCGTAATTCCAAGAAAGGTGATTTACCGATCCAAAGCAATGCTAAACGGAACAACCATAGAGTCCGAGTACAGAGTCTGAGATAGCTGAGATGAGTTGATTACCATATGCTTCCGCTGTTGGCTCAATCATGTATGCTATGACTTGTACCCACCCTGATGTGGCATTTGTTTTATCATGGTCATCAGATATCAGGTGAATCCTGGCAAGGCTCACTGGAATGTAGTAAAGAACATTCTCAAGTACCTGTGAAGGACAAAGGATTGGATTCTTACCCTTGGTGGGAGTGATGACTAGAGAGTAGTAGGGTATAGCGACGCCAACTTTCAGACCGACATGCATAACTTCTGCTCTCAGTCGGGTTGGGTGTTTACCCTTAATGGAGGATCAACTACTTGGAAAAGTTCCAAGCAGGAGATGATAGCTGATTCGACATGTGAATCAGAGTACATAGCCGCGAGTAAAGCGGCGAAGGAGGCGATATGGGTGGAGAACTTCATCGAAGACCTTGGAGTTGTACCAGCTATAAAGGAGCCTGTGGAGATTTTCTGTGATAACAATAGTGTGGTTGGCTTAGCCAAGGAACCAAGGGATCATGGCAGATCCAGACACATTGACAGAAAATATCACTTCATAAGACACAAGATAGAAGAAGGACTCCTCGTGGAAAAGAGGGTATCTTTATAAGAGAACCCAACAGATCCCATTACGAAGGGACTGACCAGCGTTAGGCATTTGCAGCATGCAAGGCGCATCCGGCTGAAGGACAATATTAGTTTTACAGATTAGATAGCTATCTCTCAAACTTGTAAAATGTAATTGACATTTGATGATTAAATAAAAGTTGTTGTTTATTTACAAGTAACGTGTTTCTATCTTGTGTCGATCGTTTACTATTGTTTCAACTTTGCATGTTTTGACTTCCAGAATAATTACTTTATTAAAACTCTCCACATTCAGTCATATGTTGGAAGTAGGTATGAATCAAGACTATCATGAATTGGGCTTGTAGATTTCTAAGGTGTTGTACATAGCAAGAGTGGATACAACATTCATGAGTCCTCATAAGTTCTGAGTATTGGATTAAACCCACGTTCACTTGGTATCACTTCATGGAATTTATCTCGAGTGATTGTGAGACGGTAATATCATACAAGTGTTCAAACCTAGAGATATGAGTTGTTGCCTATGAGTTGGTTGTTCATTGATTGTACGAAAATGCATCAGTAACTTGATGTTATAAAACGTGCCTTTGTGTATGATTCAACAAATAGTAGAAAAAGCATATGAGTCGAAGTTTATATGTTCCTTTTAGTACTAGGAGGATTAGAAGCGATATCTGGGCCCCTCAGATAAGTACAACGTTGTTCCATGTATTTGTCCGGCTGATATCTAGAACAGAGAATTATATGATCAATTATCTAAAATGGCACTTCATAGTTCAATAGAGTTTTAATAGCTACGATTGATGGTCAGTTCCTGAAGTCATACTTGGAACTATAGTTATCAGACTTATCCAAGTGAGAGACTGTTGGAAATCGGGAAACAAACTGCTGGACAATAAGTACAACGTTGTTCCATGTATTTGTCCAGCTGATATCTAGAACAAAGAATTATATGATCACTTATCTAAAATGGCACTTCATAGTTCAACAGAGTTTTAATAGCTACGATTGATGGTCAGTTCCTGAAGTCATACTTGCAACTATAGTTATCAGACTTATCCAAGTGAGAGACTGTTGGATAAGGTGTCTATGCCTGTAACTATATTTGGTATGTACTTGACCCGACCCGGCATGGTCCATTTGGGTTGCACTTCACCGAAACAATTTGTATGGATATTCTTTTGAGAATAGTATATTTATGATTTATTAATATATTATAAGTCATAATATATTAATATGAAATCATATTATTTAACTAGTATTGATCAAAAATTAATTTGGAATTAATTTAGTGATCAAAAGGAACTAATTAAATATCGACTCTTATATATATATATATATATATATATATATATATATATATATATATATATATATATATATATATATAATGGTCTAAAGTTCATTTAGTATGGGCTAAGCCTGCGTGGATAGTCCATGGAGTTTTTAACCCATGGATCCTATGGAAATGAAAGGTCATGGGTATTAGGGTTTACATGGATGTAACCCTAATCCACCATACTATATAAAGAGGTCTTTGGCACATGAAATGACACTAGTGTGTGTGAGAAAAAGGGTGAACTGATTTCTGGTGTGCTTACTATTCTTTCAAGTCTTCCAAGTTGTTTTGGTTATTTGTGATTCCACTTGAGGCATCCACAGTATTGGTGCTAGGGTCTTGAAGCTCCAAGCAATCTACCACAAGAAAAGTTAAGTCATTCTACTAGTTTTTATATTACAAGTACCCCATGATATGCTAGTTAGGATGAGAACCATGGATAAATTAAATGTAACACCCGAAATCAAAAAGGTCAAGAAAGAAAAGGAAAACCATAAGTTAAAGAGGGTCGACTCGCTGAGTCCAGGGAGGAACTCGGTGAGTCGGAGCGGGATTCCGAGTGTAAAGTAAGTGACCGACTTGGCGAGTCTGGTATGGGTTGGGAAACCCTAATTCCGGGACTTGGTACCCTATTTAAGCATCTTATTCTCTTCCCTAGGGCTCATTTTGCGGCCCCTATAGTCCAGAATCCCAAACCCTAGCCACCATAACCATTTTTGGAGCAAGATCTACCCTTGGTGAAGTAATTTGGAACTTGGAAGAGAAGAGATTCATAGTGGTTCAAGAGGAGGCCTTGGATCCAGAGTTGGTGGAACTTTTTAGAGCATTTGGAGGTAATGAATCGTTATCCTTGGCTTTCTCCTTTCTAGATCCGTCTTTCATGGAGTTTTAGGGTTTCTTTGAGAGTATGTGATGAGAAGTGGGTGCACAAGTTAGATCTGGAGTTGAAACTCCAGATCTGAGCTCTATTTGGACCAAAGATGCAGAAAGCCCTGTTAGTTGCTATGAAAAAGCCATTCCCCATGAGTTAAGTTCCTTTCTAGCTTGGTTTTGGTATTATGAGGCAAGAAACACATAAAGGTAGAAACTTTATGTTGCTAATGGACTCTAGGAACCCAGATCTATTGTTTGGAGCAAAGGAGAAGCTATGTGACTCGAAATTATGGAAATGTAGGTAAGGACTCGACGAGTCTGGGAGAAGACTCGGCGGGTCGGACTAGATATCAGACTTGAGTCACGTAGTAACTCGGCGAGTCACATGGGAGGACTCGGTGAGTTGGATGAAGATAGGGAGGAACTCGATGAGTTGGATGAACAACTCGGCGAGTCTGTTCTTAGACTCGGCGAGTCCAGTCGTGAAACCCCAAACCCTTCGAGTTAAGACTCGGATCAGTGAGTGGAGTGGGGACTCAGTGAGTTGGACAGGTCAGAACTCGGAAATCAGTAGACTCGGCGAGTCATGGTCTGACTCGGCGAGTCGAGTCGCGAATGAAAGGGGTTTCTGAGCTTAGCAACTCGGCAAGTCAGTAGGCTGACTCGGCGAGTAGGGTCAACTCGGAAGGTTGACTGTGACCAGGACTTTGACATTAACCAGAGTTGACTTAGTTGACTTTTGGAGGACTGTCAGACTAAGTGTCATATTGTTATTGGTAGCTCGGAGAGCTAGAGGATCAGCGGCTCAGAGGG
Source organism: Lactuca sativa (assembly GCF_002870075.4). Taxonomy (NCBI): domain Eukaryota; kingdom Viridiplantae; phylum Streptophyta; class Magnoliopsida; order Asterales; family Asteraceae; genus Lactuca; species Lactuca sativa. Next base: position 193,771,382 of record NC_056625.2, read on the forward strand.
TTGTCGGTTGGCAGCTAGAGGGTTATCAGCAGAGCTCAGCAGTTCAGGTGAGTTTCCTTCCAGTAGGAACGGGTCTACGACCACAATTCTGGCCCGTTTAGTTAGCAGTAGTTCCGGACTACAGTCTGATGCAGTAGCTCATTATGCTTGGTGTCTTTATGATACATATGAGTTATGTGTTCCGAACTATGGTCCGATGCAGTATGCAGTATATGTGTTTATATTATATGCTATGATTATGTTATGCTATGTTCAGTTAGTTCTGGACCTCGGTCCGATGCAGTAGTTAGAGTGCTTGATGTCTTTGTGATTCAAGCATGTTTTGTGTTATGTGTTCCAGACTCAGTTCCGATGCAGTATGCAATATATCTATTCAAGCTAGTTGATATGTTTATGCTATGTTATGTTCAGTCAGTTCCGGACTTCGGTCCGATGTAGTCAGTTTCGGGCTTCGGTCCGATGCAGTTAGTTCCGGACATCGGTCCGATGCAGAGGGCAAGGCCCTGGTTAGTTCCAGACTCTGGTCCGATGCAGTTTCCGGACTTCAGTCCGATGCAGAGGGCAAGGCCCTGGTTAGTTTCCGGACTTCAGTCCGATGCAGTGGGCAAGTCCCAGTAGATGCTTTATATGTTATTGTGTGGTATGTGGTAGTTTGGGGGAGCTCACTAAGCTTCGTGCTTACGGTTTTCAGTTTTGGTTTCAGGTACTCAGTTTTCAAAAGAGGAGCTCGGGAAGATTGCAGTGCACACACCATTTTTTCACCCTGGGATGTTTTACCCTGATAATAAGTTATGTTTGAAATTAATACTATGAAATTATGTTATGACATATGATACAGTGTTTAGTAATGTTTTAAAAGAAAATTTTTAGTCGTGAAAATTGGGTCATTTCATAAAATTTGCATGTATAATAGAGAAAACATAGATCCAAGGTTTCTAGGGTTTCATGTACACCATAGGAGTGTTAGAATGCTCAAAACCCTTCACCAATCTCCCAGGTCCCCGGAGTTGGTGTAAGCCAGGCTAGTTATGGGTGCGGCGAGACCGGACACTACAATAGAGACTGCCCAATAATGAAGAACTCTGGCAGGGATGGACGAATATTGATGATCACCGCATGAGAGACTGTCCCTGATCCAACTGTGAACAATGGTACGTTTTCTAAATAATAGTAAAATTTTAAAGCTTAGTATTCCAAGTAAAAAGAAAATTTTAAATTACTCACTAATCCGAACAAATCACAACATTCATATAAGAACTAAAGATTCGTGCAGGTGAGCTATGATGGCTTAGTGTACACATCAGGGTTATGCATAACTAAGATTTTGCAAGCTTAGCTTGAGATGGGTTAGTGTGTACATCAGGGTTATGCATAACTAAGATTTTTCAGGCTTAGAGTGAGTGATTTCGCCTCATTTCCTATTGCTTGTTTGGTTGTGGATTTAGGGCAGAGTCACTCAGTTGACCACCTTATTTATCTTAATGATACATGAGTTGTATATACCAAGCGATCATAGAAGTACCTGAGAAGGATCATAATATAAAGTATCGTCACTAGTTATCAAATCACTTTTACTGCTAGGACTCGCCTATTGTGGTACGTTTTGTTGTAGTAGGTAATATCAAGGAGAAAAATGAAAGCACTAGAAAGTATACACAAAATTTACTATCGAGTACACACATAACACACTATCGCTATAACAAACATTTCTTTCGAATCAATTTAGGACTTGTATCTATAAGGAGTTTCAACGTTGTCATTCAACGTGGATTGGCGTGGTCCTCATCATACCAAGTTCATGTGCTATGAAAACCCATCGCCTTAACTAACCGACTAACGAAACCCTCGTCACTCATAACAACAAACCCATCATAAGACCTCAGAATCGTCCCTCATATTCAAAACCCCGAAGTACTCATGCAAGGAGTACTTTTCCCTCCGAAACCTTTCCGACATATACCCAACAGACCTTCCACAACTACCACTCATACAATAGGTCAAGTTCAAACAGAGAGGCTAAGGACGAGTATGGTTAACCTATCACTACTAAGTATATACACGAGAGTTGTATATAATTAAGATTATGCGGACTTAGAAAGTGTGTTTCCGCCCTATCTCCTGTTCGTCGTTTGGTTGTGGATCTGGGGCCGAGTCGTACATCCGACCGTCTTATTAATCTTAATTATATACAACTTCTATACACGAGGTAATGATAGATGGATCAGGTATGAATGCTATTATGAACTTTAGGACAAAGCTGCCCAGGCCTACGAGTGGACATTCTACCTTTCGGATGAGCATAACCCCTAAAGTCCAGCTAAGAAAGCTAATTTTGGGACAAAATTCTCTCTAACGGGGGGATGATGTGACAACTCGTTGTGTCAGGTCAGCAAAAAGTCAATCTTGGTCAACAAAATTCAAACATATTTCTTTAATCATCATAAAAAGGCTAAGTTAATAAGTTATAAAGGTATAGACTGTAACGCCCGTGTTTTTGGGCTAAGCATTAGTATAGTGATGTAATAGTCAGGTTAACCATTGTAACCTAATATGAAATAATAAAGATGAATTATTTGAGTAATACGTGAATTATGTGAATTTATGTGCTTATTACTTGTTTATAATGATATAATAAATAAAGGATAAAAATAAGCGTAAAAAAATAAAGTGTTAGATAAACCCAATATCGATGAAGAAATTTGTGTTGATTGTGACAAGGATTCCAGACATATAAAGAACGTCGAAATCCGAGTTATAACGAAGAAGTTATGACCTGTCGAAGTTTCACGACAAAACTAACACGACGTTGTGTGACGTAAATAGTGAATTTATGATAGAGGACTTTTTGGCCGTAGTAATCTAAACCAAAGTTGTAGTATACGTTAAACAGAGAGCATGCATAAAAAGAACGCCCAAATCTGACTTCGTATAAGGAAGTTATGAATTTTCAAAGATTTGGCTTAGTAGTGCACAACCCCAAACTTGAATTTTAGATCCAGCGGTTTTTGGCCTATGCGACCTAAATGAGAATAGAAGATCTCATTAATAGGAACTCAAAGGTAAAAATACAGACGAAAACGGAGTCTGTATGTAGAAGTTATGAATTTTATGAGGAGATTTAACACTATAATGTCCTTGTACTGTTAAATTTAAGATCAGAAGTGTGTTGTGCGAAAATGGGTGACGTGGCACAATCTTGGCCATTGCTTTCTCCCCAAGTCTTGCCACCAGATGGTGACATGTGGCACAAAGTTTAGCCATATTTCATCCTATAAATAGAACCTCTCTCACCCTCATTTTCTTCACACCTTTGCCATTCTTTCTTGTCTCTATTCTCGCTCTAAACCTCCCACCCCCCCCCCCCTAAGCCCTAGGGAACTCCCATAGCACTAGAAGAAAGCCCCGGAGTGCTCGACGACACCGAGAAGAAGAGCTTTTCGGCTTCGGAAAGCTGCTCCAAGTGAAGCCCGGTTTTCGAGAAAACTCACTATAAGTAAGTTATGCCTACGCTATTTTAATATAGCTTTTAATTAATTATAGTAATGTTATTAGGACCTTATAATCATTATTTGGGCTATTATTATGAGTTATATAAGTGTCGTTATAATATATTTTTAAGTACTCGCGGTACGGAGAATCTGGTTTAAAGGGCCGCATAAGGTTGTTGGATTTCAGAAGTGCTATATGCCAAAATGGTCCTGCCCTCCGGTGTTTTATGTCTGGCCCCTATCGGTACATAGTGGTTGGAAAATATTCTTTAAACGATTATATAATAATAATAATAATAAAAATAATAATAATAATAATAATAATAATAATAATAATAATAATAATAATAATAATAATAATAATAATAATAATGTCACACCCCCGAACCAGACGGCAGAAACGTCCGGGGGCTTGTGTGTGAATTCATCTTGAAATATCATTACAGTGAATATAATTGAAACATAACATCATCATCATCACACATGTAATATAACAATATTCATTGTTTACATCGAGTATTGTATTTCAATATTACATGCCAAAATAGTAAGAGTATGATGAAACAAAATATCACACAATATCCATTAGTTTGTTTCGTTCATCCTACTTCAACGGTTTCCTGAGGATACAAGTTATTTTGAAAACGGTCAACATAAAAATGTTGGTGAGTTCATAAGCATGTTTGTGAAAATGATTTGTATAATTTTGAAAACCACCAGAAAATCCGATATTTTCTGAAAACTGTTTAGTATGTTTGTGCCAGATCTTGTATTAATGCATGTATGTTATTGTTTAGTTGACTAAAAAGGTAAAGAGAATGTAAAGAGAATGTAAAGAGCATGTAAGAGAATATACCCAGACAACCCGATGTTGTCTGTAAAAGAGAAGTTGCCATACCAACCCCCGAGGTTGAGTACTAGTAAAAGAATGCTTCCGAGTAATCCAAGGGAAAAGAGAATGGTCTTCCATAAACTTCATAACGTTAATTCCTCTAAGCGAGCCGTCATAACCATACTAATTAATGACAATTTCACCTGTCTTGGCGTCGTTGGACGCCGACAGAAAATAGAATAAGGTTTTCGTCACCCTAGACTGAGTTAGTCTAACTGTAGCAAACAGCTCACGTGTGGGGTGTCATCCCCGTATAGATCTATACACAAATCCCCTTTCTCCCTCCAAGAGACTCTGGTTATAACTACAGGCTACGATCGTACACTTAATAGGTGCCAACCGACAAAAACTCACTAGATCCTTAATCGAATTTACGCGAAGAAAAAGTATAAACTCATTCTAGGCACAATGATCCATGTAAATGAACCACTAAGGCATCGCTAAACATGAAATCGCTTCAAGGCCCAATAAGATTATATAACATGGGCCCGAAATATATGTGAAAGGAAAACTAAGGCGCATTTCACATGTAAGGTATTTACAGGCCCAAATAGCATGCAAATAGTATCCAAGGTCCGTCTTACATGTTAATGGGTCAATGAGGCCCAATAAACATATAAATAGTATACATGACCTATCACACATAAAAATGGGCCACTAAGGCCCGATAACCTAGAAAATCATCAAATTAATCTGTTTGTTAGTTTATCGTTGATTTTGGTTCAAGTATTCACTTAAATATCACAAAAGTCCACTTTTTGTAAAAATGACGTTCTTGGCCCAATAAGCCAAAAATTTACATTTAAGGCCCAATTTTTGTAAGAATAACATTTTAATCTTCATTTTGTTCAAAACTTGTGTTGATGACTAGTTTGTGACAAGAATAACATTTTAAACCCATTTTTGTCAAAAATATCATTTTTGGCTTTATTTTTGTGGAAACACACAATTTTCTGGTTTTGGGCTTTTCTGAGCTAGTTGTTGGAAAATTTGCGGAAAAATCATCGTAAGTCTAAATTTGGATCCGTAAATTCTAGAAGTTTAGAAATTTTGTCTATCTTGTTCACAATGTTTCTCATAATTTTTAAGGTCTTCTAAAAAGTGTGAAATTGCTCACCTTCATAGGTTGGTCCGAAAATATTTCAAATATGATAGACAGTTTTGTAAAATTCGCGAAAAATTGTATAAAAATCGTATGAAAACGTGAAAGTAGTCATTTTAAAGGCATAAATCTGAACTTTATCCACATAAAACAGTTTTGAAAAATACTTCCATTAAGAGGGTCAAAACAGTCCGAGATTAGACCAAAACGTTTCTGTCAAGGGCTATTTTATGAGTTTGAATTATAGATCCTAGAACACAACACTCATTTTTGCTATTTAAAGTGTATAAATCCCGTATCTACTAGTTTATATGTAATATATGTGATAAAAAATACTTTTCTCAAAGTTATTATAAAGATTCAAGTGATAAACTACAAGTTCTTAACATATTTTTAGATTAATGAAGTAATCAACACATAATCACCAAATAATTCATGGAAAACACACATAGTCATGCATATACACATAGATCTACACAAATCAACTTGTATTCTCCCCCAAAAACATGTAAAAACCAAAAAAAGGGGGTATGAACTCACCTTGGGGTTTGGATTTCGATTTTGATGAAGATAAGAAGAAGGTGGTGTAAGTTATGACTCTAGCCAGCTTCTTGACGTGATCTTCGAATCTTGATGAGTTCTAGGGAGCATGGTCACGAATTTGAGGTGGTAAGAGGAGTGATTTCAGTTTAAAGATGTAGCAAACCAATTTAGGTTGTGAGATTTTACCAAGGATGATGATCTTATGGAAGAACCTCCTTGAAAGCTTCTTATTCTCGAAAATTTTGAGAGGAAAAGAGAGTAGTTTTCTTGAGAGTGTTGGAAATGATTTCAAATGAGGTGTATGTGTGTAAGTTTTTGATTCTCGGCCAAGAAGAAAAAGAGAGAGAAGGAGAGAGTGTGAAGTGAGGGATACGTGGAAACATGGGATATTTGCATGGATGTCCCATGTATAATGGTGAGGTGGCAAGTACAAAAGTCAACCCTTCCTCCCATTGTGTAGTTTGGGCCGAGAAGAGGAGAAGAAGGAAGAGAAATTGGGCCTTTTTATGCTTAAGACCATGTTATGATCCAATTAGATGATTTTTGACCGAAAATAAATCAAGGAATGATTTTTATGACCCACTAGGGTTAGTTAGATTTGTTATGGCCTAATAAGGCCCCATTAAAGTTAACCTAGTTCATTTTAGGCTTATAAGGCCCAAAATATTAAGTTTCAAGTATATGGGTCCAATTAGGGCCCATTTGAGAGTTCTATGTTCAAGATAGTTAAATTGGAAGCTTACGGGTCCATTAGGCCCAATAAGGAAATCCTAGTCCATAATGGACTTAAACCGGGATTTCAAGGGTTTCCAACCCGTATTTGAGCATATGAGATATATTTGAATGAGAATGGAGTATATTATTCACTTAGAGTAAAATTTATTACACTAGGTGAATGATTGCATGAGAGTAGAATTTCCTAGCAAAAATGCTAGTTATGACAAATAATTAGTCACGATAAATATTAGACTAAAATCTAGTGGTAATAATACTAGGTTTCGTCGAAGGAAATTATTTTTAAGAAGCGAAGCGCTGTCTGAGTTCGGAATCACCACCTTTTCAGGTGAGTGCATAGCACTTTCATCTTACACATAGATATGAAGTATGTTATATAAATTACGTGCTATGTGTGCATATTGTCTTTATACTTGCTATCTATGCTGGATGAACGATTTTTATACATGTTTTAAATGATTTAAATTGTATATGTATTTTATATCTACAAAAATATTGGGGTAAAACATGGGTAGATGTAATAGACGATGTGTGATAAAATGATGAGAGGCCTCAATGTTGTTTGTTGTTGATTCTGTCATGTAGTAGAGTATGGATGACGACCACAGACTCTTCTAGACAGTCCAATGGAACACCAGTAGGCTCGCAACCTGTAGGTGTTTGTGAACGATGTGTTCACCGGTGTACTCTATCCCTCTCATGTTTGCTTTAAGTACATTTATTGCTGAGGAATCCCCTTAGCAGTAGTGTCCATCCCAATAATGATCCTTAGGCTAGGTCCCTTATGATTGGTGTTTAGAGACGTAAAATGAGGATAACGGGAACGAGTAATCGGGTTATTATTGGTTGATGAAATTAAATAACTTATTTATTGTGGGTTGACAACCCAATGTGCTCACCAGGCTCCCAAGCCTGACCCACTCAGTTTCATGTATTACAGGTAGTGGTGTTCGAGCATAGATGTGATGTTTTGGATGAGGGATTATGGATATAGGCGTGTAGATATGAATAAATGTAGTAAGGCTTATATTGTACCGGGTATGCTTTTTATTTGTATCGAACATGACATCCCAATGTTTTTAATGAAATACATTTCTACGGAAATGCTTTGATAAATCTTTATCATATTTTATTTTGGGAAAAAATTCCGCAACACTTTTATTTAAAATGTTACTCTGATTTTAAAAAAGCATAAACGAAATCGGTCTTTTCTGGCTGTGAAAATGGGGATGTCACATTAGACCTTGTATTCAAAGGTGTTGTATGTTAAGGAGGAAATAAATAGGAACCGAGAAACCTTCATCCGAGCCACAAACCCTCGCATAGATGTACCCTTCGGACTAGAAACAGTTCGCAGCCGCAAATGGTTCGCAACCGAGAACTCATCTCCTCAGACCGTAAACCTCAGTCTTATCCACTTGGTGTGGAAACCAACGAAGGTGTCCCATTTGTTTTGACCCTATATAGGGGCTGGACCATAAAATCTTCCTCACTTCTTCTTTTTCCAGCCGAAAACACACCATCACTCTCAAGAACACCAACCGTAAACACCTTTTCTCTCTCAAAAATCATCCTTCGATCCTCTGAATCTTCTTAGGATCTTGCTTGGATCTTCAAGTGTTCTTGATTTGATCAAGATCATTGGGCCGTAAACCCTTGAATCTCCTTCATTTCTTCAAGAACCCCAGCTGAAAACCCATGAACACCAAGATCTTCTTGGGTCATAAACTCCTGGGGCTAGCCGTAAACACATAGCAGCCTTCCATTTTAGCTTCTAACACTCTTATTTGTAAGTTAAACTTACAAATTAGTCCAATTATTTATCATTGTTATGATTATATTCACTAATTGTATACATATTTATTACATAAAATGCTAATTAGGACTCGATTTTGCTACTGAAATTCACTCGTGGAAATAACATCCTATATTGAACCTTCTGTCGAACCACTCCCGTAATTTGAGTTCATACCCTACTTTTTTTTTTTACCATTTTTTGATGTTTTAGGGGTGGGGGGGGTGATATAAGTAAAAACACAAGTAAATCTTGTGTTATCATTCAAATAATTTCGAAACAATTTTAAAAATATTTCAAGCTATTTCAACTGATTTAAACAATTTTAAAAAGTGTTTTCAAACTACTTAAACTGTTTTATTTGTTTATTTCCTGAGATACATGTTTATATATATAAAGATATATAATTAAGATTCAACAGACTTACGAATGATGTTTTCCACCTTATTTCTTGTTCCTTGTCTAGTTGTTGAATAGGGTTTGAACCATTTGTCTGACTGTCTATTTGATCTCTATTATATATGTTATATATATATATATATATATATATATATATATATATATATATATATATATATATATATATATATATATTGAAACATGAAACTTATTTTAATAAAGCTTTACCCCTTTTTGTAAACATGTCGAGTAAAAGTTTTCATTCTCAAATTATTTCATTGTGTTATATAAACTATTAAATTACTAAGTTTCTACTTTCATAAAGAACGTACATGTAAACTATAATAGGTATAGTTTAGGGAACACTAATACTATTTTACTAAATCATCAATATCATACCAATACGATTATTTAAATGATAATTATTGTACACTACTAGTACAATGTAATTTAAACATTTTCAAGAACAAAAGAACATTAGTATTCTCTTCGTGTCTAGTTATACAGAGTTGTGAGGTACTACTTGGTTGTACCCATCCGGGTACAGGCTTCTAAGTCTTATAATTTATAACTAGAGTCTTCTGGAGGGAGAGGGTGAGTTTGTGTATAGATCTATATAGTACTGACAATCCCCACCTTGCTGTTAGCTATAGTGGGACCGACAGGTCTACTGGTGACAAATGTCATATCTTTTTCGACGCCTACAGAACATCGTGTTTTACCCGTCCAATTAAGTATGGTTATATAAAACTCACAATAGTATTAACTAAGGCGTTTAGATTAAGGGATTTCATAACATCAAGAAGTTTTACTAAACAATGGAACTACACCACACAACTTTTCTAGTAACAAGCACGTACAGTTTAAAAGGGGCCTATAATGCTAACTCTATGATTCCATGGTTTACACATCAAGGTTATATATTAATAGAATCTGGTAGATGGTAGAATGTGTGCATTCCACTTCATTTCCTGTTCCTTGTTTGGTTGAGGGCTTAGAGCAGATTCACATAGTCTACTATCTATTCGATCTTGGTTATATATATATATATATATATATATATATATATATATATATATATATATATATATATATATATATATATATATATATATTACCCGTATACACTAAGAAATCTTAGGGGGAAACAGGTATGGGTCAGGTCATAACTTACAAGTACAACATACTGTTTCAAGTACAAAAGAATACTTTTCGGATGGAAATTTTAACTAAGTACATACATACACAAAGGATTGCATACAATTACAACAGTTTTACATTACTTTCTAAGTACAATGTAGATGTCACTTAAAAAGGACCAACACTGTTAACTCTGTAATTACCTAGTGTATACGCCACGGTTACATACAGTGTAGATCCGACAAACAGTGGAATGTGTAGATTCCGCCTCATTTCCTGTTCCTTGTTTGGTTGTGGACTTAGGTCAGAACCACACAATCGACTGTCTATTTGATCTATATTGTATATAACTTGTATCTACTAGGTGATTGTAGAAGGAAATTAAAGGTCACATTATTCTTACATTAGATTTACATCAGAAAATATTAGATTTTTTGGAGGAACATACTAAGGTTTTCAAGGAACAATATACATGCTTTCTAAAAAAAATACTTATGAACTTACCAACTTAAATGTTGATACACTTTCAAAATTACTTGTATTCTCAGGAGACTAGTAGACAAGTACACGCACAGGGATTCGGAAGGTGGACCATTGTAGGTTCATGTCTTTGTTTTGCTATTTACTTTTGGAGTCAATCATATGTGATTTGAATACAATATAAACATTTTAATATTAATGCAATGGATGTTGTTTCTTTTTTACTATCCTACAATTGTTGTGATACTGAGCATGACGTCATCTACCCCCGAACGTTTCTATCATTCCGGTTTGGGGGTGTGACATTGTTTCCCTTAGATGATAGATAAGAGTAACCTATGAGATTAGACCGTAGGTTCTAGCTGAGAATAGAATTCTAAGGCATGATAAGTTGGAGAATAAAGAGGTGAGTACGAAAAGTATGAGAATGCATGTTAAGAGTAAGAGGTTTCACAAGAGCATGAGTAGAGTATAAGAAGAACAAAAGAGTATGGGATGAGATAAGAGTAAGGGACAAGAAAAGATATGTAGAAAAAAGTGTATGACAGAGATAATTAAAGAGAAGGTAGATTATGTATAGTTTATGAGATGCACCTAAGAAGAGGCTAAGATAGAATATGAGACAAGGAGAAAAAATTAGAGAAAAAGAGTAGAAGGTAGAGTATAAGATAGATGAGATGAGAAGACATGAGAAAAGATTAGAAAATATAGATGGAATGAGAAATAATAGCAGAGTATGCTATGAGAAGAAGATATTAGGTTGAAGAGTATGAGATAGAAGTAGAAAATAATGTTAGATTTTGTGAAGAAAGAATGAGTTAGAAGAAGAGTATAGTAACATGAAAATAGAAAGAATAAAAATCACCAAACATCATTGTCTGATGTTGTAGATAATTTTCATGTTTTGCAGGTTCATGTGTTAGCCGTCGTACGAGAGGACATAGGAGCACAAGGACATAGATTAGGAGTATTTATATTTCCTTACACGTTCCTTATTTCTTTAATTTATATGTATGATTCTATTATAAACCCGAATAATTTCTGGGATGTAAAATGTTATATTTTTATAAGTTAAATAAAATTCCAAATTTTTTTGAATAACTCTAACAATCCCTAAATAATTAGATGTAGAAAATTTGGGTCGTTACATGCATTACTAGAAAACAGCCCTTTAATGATGCGCAAACAATGACATGCGTTGATAGAGGACACGCATTTGTGTGTGCCCTAAAAAATAATGTAAGTTTTGCAAAATTTGATGGATAAAGGACACACATTTTTGCGTGCCCTAAGATTAATGTCCAAAAAAAATTACAAACACGGAAGGCGCTTATCTTAAATGTGTGTCATATACAAGTGTCTCTTTATAATTTTTTACTAGAACGCACGTTTTTAAAGGGGGGGGGGGAATGAAATCCTCTCAAATTCTAAAATTTTGAACTACCCTGCTTCTGCATTCTCTTCTCTGTATCTCCCTTCCTTCCCTCTATAAACCCTAAGCCATCGCCACCACCATTGAACCCTAAAAACTCAATCCACACTTCACGCCTTCTGTGATTGTCTCCTCTTCGGCACTCTAATCTACGATTTCGGTCTGAAAACATCTATCGACCTCCCTGCTTCGATTAGAAACCCAAAAAAATTAGAAAACGCCACATTGTCGAGCATGTTGGTGCCGATGCTTTGGTGTACCTTGTCACCGTTTTATAACTTTTCTGACCCTTTAATTTTAGCAAACGCACCGGAACCCTAAGTCTTGTCTTTTAAGCATTCACATCTTTCCTTCCCTAATCGACTGTATTTAATTCACTATTTGGGCATTTTGGTAAGAGCGTAACGATTTCACTAAGCCCATGGGAAGTCTCGCAAACTCCGCCATGGAAGTAGTCTCTCGCTCGTTAGCTTCTAACTATTGCCGTACCAGATTCACCTTTTGGAAATGTTGAGATTAAAACTTTAATCTATGAAGATCGATTAGATCTTCAACAGGTAATTAATTATAAAAACAGCAAGAACTCGAAAATAAGAACAAGGCAAGAGTGAATCAATCGTGTCGAATGATTAAAACAAAATCCTCAGAAGAGCTCGATTAAGAACATCAACTGTAGAGGATTGGTAGGTTACAAGAACGATTAAAGAAATCTGTAAATTCTATCGTTATGCTCTGATCTATCGTTCCAATCATTGACCTAATATGCATGCAAGCATATACTTATATAATAAACAAAAAGGGCTCTCGGTTGGACAGGCCCAAACCGGAATATAAACTAAGTAAATAAACAGCCGAGCCCAAATAACGCAATCTTCAACAAAACTTCAGCCCAACAATCTCCCCCTTTGCGTTAATTGGAGCGAGATCTTCACTTGTTACTTGGGCCAGCAGCGGAGGCAGGTACCTTCTTCTTCACGGTGTTAAACAGACATTTGGTGAGCGAGAGTATTGTTTGTCTGAACCTGATGTACCATTGGATCATGTCGTTGAAGTACATTACATCATCCGCTGAATTCTCTTTACACCTTTTGATGATCGATAACACATGCTCCAGACAAGCAGTGGTGTAAAGGTGTTTGTCAGCTAAAGCAAAGAGACATTTCTGTCCTTCTGCTCTAGCGAACATAACCGAGTTGCGTCTCGGGTCGATCTTGCCCATCTTCATTTAGTTGAGATCACTGGCCGATCCCACAGGAGCTATCTTCGGTTTCTTCTTGAAGACTGTGGCAACCTCCTGATCCATAAGGGCAACCTCCATGATGTAACAAACTAACATCCTTTTGATATGGTCTATAATGGGACCATATTCGGCTTCATTAGTCAAAAGGATATTATGCAAGACAATCCAATCATGAGGATTTAAGTTCGGTAGGTCTGCCAGGGAGATATGATGTGCGGTTTTTGCAGATCCTCGAATCACCTTGAACCGAACGTTTATGAACCTTCCTTCGGTGTAAGGCTTTAAGACCCAAACGTTCAGTATCTTCTGGGCGCTCCAAGTTAAGTACTGAGGACGAGCAGCCTTCAGATAGAAATCGATGAGCTCCCTATCAAGTTCAGCATCTAGATGAGGGACTTCAAAGATATTTGAGAAGGCGTGGAAGATAAACGCCTTTCGAGTCAGCGGCATGTCGAACTGCGAGTCGACAGAGTTGAAGCAGTCGAACGAGATCACTGGCTCGAGCCATAAGATGCTAGGAGTATCTATGGCCTCTTTGATCAAGCGCTCCCGAGTCCAGGCAGGGAAGAGAGTCTTCCTGCTCTCAAGGAGATCGTGGGCTTCCTTCTGCTTGCGTTCGGCTTCTTCAGCCTCTCGCGCAACACGATTAACATCATCATCCACATTGCGACTGTTCTTTCGTTTCAACATGTCAGCAATGGTTTCATCATCTTCATCTTCATCTTCTTCCTCAGCTATGTTTTTCCCTTTGTCCTTCACACCCGAACCCGAAGCTTGACCAAATAGAGGCGGTTCGGTTGTGTGAGTAGCTTTGGAGGAAGGAGGTGGTTTCGATCCGGTCTGCTTCTCTTCTCCCCCTTGTTTCGGAATGGACACGAAAATCGGTAAGCCTTCTATTTTGCTGAGAAGGTCCATGGCAGGAGAAAGCTTTTCAGCAAGGGTTCGCCTCACTGAATGGTTGAGAATGGGATCGTGTGCTTCTAGGATGTTCGATAAGGCAGCGTGTACATCCGAAACACATGTCTTGATGACTTCCCTTTCGGATCGAAGAGCCTCAAGTTGTTTTTGTGAGTTTGAAAGTTGCGTGCTCTTGATCTTGAGGGCGGTTGTTTTGTTCGCTAGAACGTCCATCAATGAATTTTCAGCTGCGAGATCCTGCTGAAGCTTAGCGAGGCGCTCGTCGATGGAGGCACGAAGGGCCGAGTTGTCGTCGCTTAGGGATTGGCGAAGTGTAGCGAACGAGGTTAACTCCGTAGAAACAAACTTTGCCAATTGCTGAACAATCGGTTCCAAAGTTGTCTTTGTGGCGTCGGCGCTTTCCTGTAAGGACTTCAACAGGATAGAAGCGTCGGAGAACAGTTTATCGACTTTTTCGGTCGCTGCCTCACAGGCTTTGGTTGAGGCGTCTATGGCGGCAGTGGCTGAGGCTACCGAATCATGTTGAGCCCTGGAGAAGGCATCAACAATCTTCTGAAGGGCAGCTTCAGAGAGAGAGGACTGTTGGTTGGAAGATGAGGCGAGAAGTAGGTCAACCTTCTCGTTGAGCTCCTTAAGATGCTTCTTTGTCACTGGAGCATCATCCTCTTCATCACTTTGAACTTGAAACGGACTGTAGTAGACCGAATCAAAGTTCATGTTATCACCGCCAAGAAACGGGTTATCTCCATCAGAGGCATGATCTGGAGATTGAGGAGGTGGTGAAGCTAGGGGTGTTGTTGTGTTGGTTGGTTCAGGTTGAGTGGGTGTGGAGTTACTTTCGGTGGTGGTTGAGTGTGGGTTTCGGTTTGAGGTGGTTGGGTTACGGGTGGGGTTTCGGTTACTGGTGGTGTTTCGGTTGCAGTTGTGAAAATGGCTGGTGGTATAGGGAAAGAGGTTGAAGGAATAGTGGTAGTGGGGATTATGGTCGGAATGGAAGTAAGAATGGTTGGAGGAGGTGAAGGAACTGGTGAATTATGAGGTTCCATCTCTGGGGTAGGAAATCGAGGTGGTGTGTTGCCTCTTTGAGGGGTTTCGCCTCCTTGAGAGCCGTCCGAACCCGAACTCTCGTTTTCTGATTCACTCGAAAAAGAGGGAATAAAAAGCTTTCGCTTTGGTTGGGTCTTCCTTCTCTTCGGCTGCGGGGACTGAGCAAGTTTCGATTGTTTCCTCTTCTTGGGAGAAGGACCTTTAGCAGCTTTGGTCACTTGCTTCCCTTTGTCCGCCTTTTTGCCCCTGGGAACCGGTTTGTCAGCATCATGGATTGACTTTAGCATCTCCGGTGTAAGTTCCCTAGGACCAGTTGCCCTGCATTCCTTGATCGTCCGAAATGAGTCTGCTGTCAGAGGGAACGTCGCCATACATTGTCTCCGGAATAGAGCCAATGAACGAGAATTTTGATGCATCAGAGACGATGATCTTCTTGGTATGAAACGTACCAATAGAAGACATCGATGCACCTGCAGGAGTGGGAATGCCGAACTTGTCCATTGCCCACTTTGTGATTAAAATCCAGAACCGGGCCAGCGACACCTCAGAGTGTCGTGATGATGAAGAAAGGATCTGGATGAGCTGTTGCCAGAGGACCAACCCAAAATCCAAGTTGACCCCGTTGTAGACTGCATACATGATCGACAAGAAAAGTCGACTAGCACCGTCGGACCCTGAGCTCCGTTCCGACAAGCCCTTGAAGAGGACTGTGAACATGCCGTTCCACTGTGGCGGCAAACAAGGTTTCTTGAACTTTGCAACGGAGGTGAGGAGCTCCGTGTACCCCATATTGTAGAACATGCTGTAAAGATGCCCAACCGGAATCGTCTCCGGATTAATTCTCGATGGGTCAGCAGCCAACCCCAGCAATGTGCAAAAACGTTGTCGAGACATAGAGGTCTTGTGATCGGTAACCTCGAAGAACACCCGGTCGACTACTTTATCGTAATAGGCAGTCGCATAAACCTGCGAGAGAGTTGCCATGGGCACAGACTCAATCCGGGAGAGAGCCGGAGCTATTTGGGAGTACTTCAGGCACTCGTTGATCGGCGGCATGTAGGAGTCATACGCCAGAGGGTTTAGATCGATCACCATGCATTGTTGAGGACGAATAGGAAGGATTTGTGAGGTAGCATGGACTGAGGATGATTCCGCCATTGTTGAATGTTGTAGAAGAAGAAGATGAACAGTGAAGCTTTTGGGAGTTTTTGCTCTCTAGAAAATCCGGAAGCAGTAAAAAGGTAAATGAGAGTGTTGACTGCCTTTTATAGTGAGGGAGTGGAGAGAGAAAAATCGTTTCAAATCTTCTATGCGATGATCACGTAGGAGAGAGAGTGTCAGAATCCTAGGATCACGCCACCCAACAAGCGTCGTTTCAGAGGAAAACCGTTTCAAATCCTCACGCGCCTTTAAGTGCCAGAAAGATGGCGCTTGAAATGTGCACACGCGTCCCTGATGTCAGTAAAAGTATGGGCGTTTGAAATTCACACGCGCCCCCTTTTTTACCATCGTTTGAATTTCAATCCGTTTAACTCCCGCCGAGTCAGCAACCTTTCGTCTTATCTTTTTAAATGGCATCTTTTGAATTAAATACCCACGTGGATTATTTTTTACCACAACTTCATAATTAACCACCAAAGGAATAATACAGCCTGGAATAATTAGTAACGGAACTTTGGAAAATCAAAGATTTTCGTGTAAAGAGTGTAAAAGGAAAAGAAATAAAGCAACTCTTTTAAGGATTTTCTGTGATGTCAATTATGACACGAAACTGATGATCCCGGGCACGAATCTCTTCCTTCAAGGTCAAGAGAGACCTAAAAGTGTTAAGGTGGATTCCCGTTGAATTATGATCAATCATTTATTAAGAAATGTTGAAAGGCTTCTTTTAATTAGGCTAATTTAGGGTGGCTTTCGCTTTGATGCAACAATTCTAATCTTGAAATAAGAAAGAAAGTGATCAAAGTACTTGTGAGACCGGTGTAGTCTGTTGAACAAGTAGGTAGGAATTAATTTTAAATAGCTTGGAAAAGATAAAATCTCAAAAAAAATAAAAACTGGATCCCAAGGGAAGAAATGTTATGGTGTTTAACAATTTCATAGGAATCACACAAAATAAAATTTGAGATTTCATGAAGGTACATTCATCAATTCATTGGTGAAAACTTGAGCAAATTAATTGTTCACCGTCAATTCATATTTGGTGTTGAATTTTGGGTTTCACTCAGCTCGTAGTGGCACGAAACTAAGATCATAAATGTGGTAGCCTTATTGGGAAGACAAGGTTTGTTTATACCAGGTCATGAAGGCTATTATTCAAAATCTTATGAGGCTTGGGACACATACAGCAGCATGCTTCTAGGGACACTTAAGTAATCCAACAATGATATCCCCATAAACAAACGAGCACAAGTAAAATTAAAAAAGAAAAATATTTTTGGAGTTTTTGAAATAGAAAAAAAAATAAGCAAGAAAAAAATAGACTTAAAAAAAAACTTTTGAAAACTTTGAAAAACCGAACCCGAGCGTTCGGTTGGTTTCGGTTGAAGAAAATTTTGGAAAACCGAACCTGAGCGTTCGGTTGATTTCGGTTGAAGAAAATTTTGAAAAACCGAACCCGAGCGTTCGGTTGATTTCGGTTCAACAAAATTTTGAAAAACCGAACCTGAACCTTCGGTTGGTTTCGGTTCAACAAAATTTTGAAAAACCAAGGAATTAGACATGCAATTGGAATAAAATTTTCAACAACAAAAAACTTTGTACAAGCAGTATACAACCAAGAAAACTACCTTTGTAGTGATGAGCGAATCAGATGATTCAACCGAACCCGAACGTTCGGTTGGCTTCGCTTCTTACGTTTGAGGTTGAGAGATAGTGTGAGGTACTGACTCTGATTCCATCATACCTAGCCCTTGCAGTATTCTGTTGAATGATGCTTCAGGAAGAGCTTTGGTAAAGACGTCAGCCAGTTGATCAGTGGTTCTTACGAAATGAACTTCTACGTTTCCATCTTCCACGTGATCTTTGATGAAGTGATATCTCAGTGCTATGTGTTTAGTTTTAGAGTGTTGCACTGGGTTATGACAGATCCTAATTGCACTTTCAGAGTCACAATATAGTGGGATCTTCTTCATATTGAGTCCATAGTGTCGAAGTTGACTCTGGATCCAAATCACTTGAGAGGTGCAGGATGCAGCGGCTATGTATTCCACTTCAGCAGTAGACAACGACACACATGTTTGTTTCTTGGATTGCCAGCTGACCAACTTCCCGTCAAGGAATTGACAGCCACCAGTAGTGCTTTTTCTGTCGAGTCCACATCCTCCAAGGTCAGCATCAGAATAGGCTTGAACGAAGAAGCCTGAGTTGGAAGGATACCATAGACCTAAGGAGGCAGTTCGCTTCAGATAGCGTAGAATGTTCTTCACTGCAAGCATGTGAGGGTCGCGTGGGTTTGCCTGAAATCGAGCACAATAACATACAGAAAACATGATGTCAGGCCTGCTAGCAGTAAGATACATTAGTGAGCCAATCATTTGACGATAGAGCGTGATATCAACAGCCGGTTTGTCTAGAGATGGAGTTAGCTTGGTGCCGAATGCCATTGGGACTTTGACTTTGGAGTCTCCCATCATACCAAACTTTTCTAGGAGATTCTTCGTGTAAGCTTCCTGATTGATAAAGATGCCTTCGGGTCCCTGTCTAATATTTAAACCAAGGAAAAAGTTAATAGGACCCATTGAGCTCATTTCAAATTTAGTCTCCATCAACTTTCTGAATTCAACGGTTAGGTTGGGATTAGTAGAGCCAAAGATGATGTCATCGACATAAATTTGAACGATCATAAGGTGGTTACCTTCCTTTTTGCGAAAGAAGGTTGGGTCAACCGAACCTTGTTTGAATTTAGACATCTTTAAGAATTTAGTTAGCGTTTCATACCAGGCTCTCGGAGTTTGTTTAAGGCCATACACAGCTTTATCGAGAATATAAAAATGGTTTGGATACTTTTCGTTCACGAACCCAGGAGGTTGCTCCACATACACCGTTTCTTCGAGTTCTCCATTAAGAAATGCACACTTGACGTCCATTTGGAAAACTTCAAAGTTTTTGTGGGCAGCATAAGCAAGAAATATTCTTACCGATTCAAGCCTAGCCACAGGAGCGAAAGTCTCTTCATAATCAATCCCTTCCTCCTGACAGTATCCCTTTACAACCAGACGAACTTTGTTCCTTATAACATTCCCTTCCTTGTCCATTTTGTTCCTAAAAACCCATTTGAGACCAACAACCGAAGCATCTGGAGGAGTTGGAATGAGGCGCCAAACTTTGTTCCTTTCAAATTCGTTCAGTTCGTCTTGCATTGCTTGAACCCAGTCAGAGTGATCGAGGGCAGTGTTAACTGTCTTCGGTTCAACTTTAGATACGAATGAGTTAAACATACAAAACTCAACTTTTGAAAATAAGGATGTCTGTTTTGCCTTCAGTTGTGATCGGGTCAGAACCTTTTCAGAGACATTACCAACCACTTGAGAGATAGGATGATCTCTGGTCCATTTGGTAAGAGGAGGATAATTTGGATCAAAGGTTGGGTCTAGTTCAGCATTGATCATTTCTTCTGGCTCGAATTGGCTATCATAGTCAAGCGTCATATCATCATGCTCCCCCTCGATTGATGAGCTTTGAGAAACTTGAGGTTCAGAGGTTTCTTGTGATGCTAGACTTGCAGGCGTTGATGCACCTTCGGTTGGTGAAGCACTTTCGGTTAGAGAAGCACTTTCGGTTTCAGTTGTAGAGCTTGGCTCCCCCTCGACTGAAGCATCGTTGGATGGAGGTTCATCAGAATTCGATCCTCCTTCGTTCATTCTCCTGGCAGCATCTTTGACAATTTGCTTTATATGGTCTACCTTGTTGTCGGCTGCACCAGCTTCTGAGAGAGAAGCTTTCTCTGGTTCGTCAAAGAGCTCCAGAAATTTATCGTATAAATTAGCGATCGAGACTGTGACTTGCCCAGTTTGAGGAAAGATTTCCCCAGCGGTGTCTTCTTTAGCTTGTAGCTTTTTGACATAGCCATCGTCAAAGGTCACGTAATATGTCTCTTCAATTTTTCTCGAACGCTTGTTTAGGACTCTGTATGCTTTCGAAGTGAGAGAATAACCCATAAAGATTCCCTCGTTGGCTTTGACATCGAACTTGTTGCGGTGCTCTTTAGAGTTAAAGATGAAACACTGTGAGCCGAACACATGGAAAAATTTCACGTTGGGCTTCCTATTGTTGAGAATCTCATAAGGTGTGAGCGTGAATCGCTTGTTGAGATAGGACCTGTTCTGTGTAAAACAAGCAGCAGAAATAGCATCAGCCCAAAAATAAAGAGGTAAGGAAGCGAAACTTAGCATAGTTCGGGCAGCTTCACACAAAGATCGGTTTCGTCTTTCGACAATTCCGTTCTGCTGAGGTGTGTAGGGAGCTGAGAAGTTGTGACTTATTCCTTTTTCTGCAAGAAATTCTTCAAACTCCCTGTTCTTGAATTCAAGACCATTGTCGCTTCTGATGTTGCGAACGACCTTCTTGAGCTGTACTTCAATCTGCTTGATGAACATTTTCAGCTTATGAGTCGCTTCAGATTTGAGCTTTAGAAATAACACCCATGTAAATCGTGAAAAGTCATCAACAATAACAAGAATATACTTGCTACCACCGATGCTTTCGATAGATGATGGACCACACAAATCAATATGAAGTAATTCGAGTGGTTCAACAACTTTTGTGTTAATTACAGATGGATGACTTTGACGACTCTGCTTCCCCATTTCGCATGCACCACACAGATGATCTCTATCGAACATGAGCAATGGAAGACCCCTAACATGACCTCCAGTGACAAGTCGGTTGATATCTTTAAAGTTGAGATGAGAGAGTCTGCGGTGCCACAACCAGCTTTCGTCAGATTGAGCTTTTGATAACAGGCATATAGCTGGGTTTCCTTTGATGGGTTTAAGGTTTAGAGGAAACATTTCACCCTTTCGCTAAGACTTGAGAATTACTTTCTTTGTCTTTTTCTCAATAATTTCAAAACCTTCATCATCAAATGAGACTTTGAGACCTGTACCTCCAACAAGCTGAGATACACTGATGAGGTTGTGTTGGAGTCCTTCCACATAAGCCACCTTCCTTATGGTGCCGAAAGAATTATTTCCAAACTTGACATTGCCACCATTTGCAAGAGACCTGTATTCCCTGAGCTCTTCTTTCCTCCCTGTCATGTGACGTGAGCAGCCACTATCGATGTACCATTCTTCGTCGAACTGCTCGTCACTTATAACCTGCAAAACTTAAGCAGATTTAGGAACCCAAAGTTTCTTGGGTCCACGTGAGCTTTTCATGGGAACAGAAACAGTAAGAGAGATATCAACAAGATATGTTCGTTTTATAAGTGTTGTTTCATCTTTCTTTTTAATGGTAAAAACTTTTATTTTGTTAGGATTGAGTGCGTTCGGTTTAGACTCTGGTGTGGATTCATTAACCTTCTGTTTGTCTTTTTGTTCAGCCGATGAATGAGATTTTTGAGAATGAACAGACTTAGCTTTAGAGCTTGATAGAGATGATTTGGAAGAATTAGAAGAATTAGATGAACTAGAAGGAGTGGGTTTAGATTGAGAGGACTTCTTGGCTGGAGACTCTAGGTGACCCTTTTGCTTTTGATCATTGGAGGGACTGACCTTAGAGTATTGATCTCTTTTAACTTCAGAACCGAACGTTTGCTTTCGGTTGGAATCGTTCTTTGAACCGAACCTTTGCTTTCGGTTGAAGTCATTCTCAGAACCGAACCTTTGCTTTCGGTTGGTATTTTCTTGTGAACCGAACCTTGGCTTTCGGTTGTTGTGACTCTCAGGTTTTCCGGCAGGATTGTTTTCATACTTCAGATTCTTGTCTTGATGTGAGAAGTATGCATTCTGGGATTGCCAGAATTGTCTCCTTTCAGAGAGATTCTTCCTGTATCTTTGGTTCCTTTCTCGTTTCTTATTCCTCATCTGCTTAGGTTGATGATGAATATTAGCTTTCATTTTCGGTTTGTCCTTGGCTGGTTCATTTTGAACTTTAGGAGTTTCATTTTGCACTGAGGAAGTAGAGGGAACGTCTTCTGATGCCGAACTTTCATTCTCCTGAGGAATGTCTTTTGTACCGCTGGTGCTTGGCTCATCGAAATTATCTGGCTTATTTAAGGGTTCAGGTATGTATCTACCTTTACTCTTCCAAGAGGTTCTTTCTGACAGACCAACTGTTTCATCAGCATTATCGATTGGAGCTGTCCAGAAGAACTCATCACAGCCTTCAGCATTGTCTTCGTTCACAATAGCCGTGAGTTCAGCCGTCTGATGTTCGGTTACTCAAGTGACCTTGTACACTTGATTTGGAGTGGTCTGGACCTTTTGATATACGACCGCTTTCTCTACTAAGATCGGGGACTTTTTTTGGGACAATCGAGTGAACTCTACTGAATTTTCAGAAATTAGATTCTTGTGGTTTTCAGGTTTGCTTTTTACAAATTCTGAGCAGTCAACCGTGTCCTCTACAGAAATTTCACTCATGTTGTCGTCCTCGTTAAGCTCAGATGCATTTTCAACATCAATTTTGTTTTCTGAGCTTACGTTGGCGTTTAAAGAGTCGAATTTTTGTGTGGTTTCGGTTCTCAGTTTAAGTCTATCATTTTCATCCAAAAGGTTTTTAAGCATATCCTTGTGGTCCTTGGATTTAATGAAAGATTCAATTTTGTCCAGTCCATACATGTAGGTCGGATTGACGTCATCAGATGATATCACACTCTCACAATTATAGGCTTCAGCATCAATTTCATCCTCCTTAAACTCAAGGAAGGGCAAAATCATGCGATGGATCTTTTGACCTATTTCACTGTCCAAGTGAAGCTGAGTAATATTAGAATAAAGACGTTTTGCAATTAAACAAAAAACATTCCGCTGTTTTAACAACTTTAAATTGTCTCTTTGTAAATAAATGTTTTCGTCTTTAAATTTAACTAATTCAGACTCCTTTAACTCGATCCACATGCGCCGCTCCTCACTCTTCGACGACACCCTGCTTAATTGATCAGTTAGGTTAGAATTGGTGACTCGATTTTGAGTTAAGCTACTATCTAGATGAGAAATTCTTGTATTAACATTTTTTAGTTCTTTCTCATATGAGGATTGTGGTACTTTAAACGAAACAAAAACCGATTGTAACTTCTTGATCAGTTCATCGAGCTCATTGAACTGCTGGCTGAGTGGCTTGGCCGTAAAGCACATGTCCTCCTGCACCTTCAGTTCCTTGCTTTCACTATCGGTGTTGTATCCCCTCATCTGAGACACATCAGACACCATGAAGCATCTTCCTCCACTGCTCTCCTCCTTTGCCATATAAGCCTTTCGATGAGTAGGCTTCCTTACTTCATCGTCTTTTGAGTCCGTAGACCAAACTTCCACTCTACCGAACTCGTCATCAGCAACCGAACCCTGCACAATAAGAGCATTCATAGAAGGGTTAGCGATAGACTTCTTCTTTCTCATCTCATCAAGCTTTTTCTGCAGCACAGCTTCCTCATCCTTTTCATCATCCTTTTCAGCCATCTTCTTCAGGACACAATCTTTAGCATAGTGGTTTTTCCCACCACAGTAGTAACAGCTTACTCCAGAATCACCATCCACCTTCGGTTCCTTCTTGGGCTCTTCAACCTTCGGTTCATTGTTAACCTTTTCTGAACTATAACTCCCCTGCCAGTTTCGGTTTTTATTGCTGGGGAATCTCTTCTTTATGAACCTCTTGGGGTTAGACACCATCATAGCATAATCCTCAGACGTGAGATCATACTCTTCCAAGTTAAGGTCTTCATCCTCCATCACAGCTTTACTTTTTAATAGGAGGGCCAGCGAACCAAGGCTTGAAACAACGTTCTTCTCCTGTAGTACAATCTTCTCCTGGGACTTGAGAATACCCACCAGTTTCGCCAAAGAATATGATTTAAACTGATCATGGGCTTTGACTGTTGACACCACTACTCTCCATTCAGACCTTAGACCATTTAAGAACGTAACCTTCTGCTCGATAAGCTTCCTTTCAATTTCATGTTTGATCATCCTGCTGAGAAGATGATTGAAGCGATCGAAGGTCTGGGTCACAGTTTCTTCGGCTCCTTGCCTGAATTCTCCAAACTCAGATAATAGCAAGGTTTGGATAGAATGTTCCAGATCCTCGTCTGTAGAGTACAGTTCACGAAGTCTATCCCAAACTTCCTTTGCCGTCGTGCATGAGCTGACCAACCTGAAAGTATCGGACTGAAGGGCGAATCTAATCAATCTTAACACCTTGATATTGCACTGGAATTTATCCTTTTCATCTTGTGCAATATCTTTGACATCCTTCAGCAGATCATTGTACTCCTTTTGAGTTTTAACAATTCTTGACGTTGCAGAATGAGAAAAAGGTCCATTAATGATTGCTTCCCATATGAGGTATCCATTATCCTCAGATCCTATGACGTGATCTTCAAAGTGATGCGCCCAGACTTCATAATCATGGGTATATAGGATTGGAATCTTCGTCGTCGAACCGATGCTGTTGGAAATACTGATAGGATTTGATTGCGATTCATCCATTATGATCGAAAAAACCTGTTAAAAGATCAGACTTGTAATAACTCAGATTAGGGCAAAACAATAAATATCAAGATACGTCAATAATGAGATGACGGCTCAATAAATATTATTAATTGCAGAAAAACTCTAATTGTAACCTTTTCACAGAAAAGATGTGTATCGATTACACAGCCTCCTGCTCTGATACCAATTATTGAGATTAAAACTTTAATCTATGAAGATTGATTAGATCTTAAACAGGTAATTAATTATAAAAACAGCAAGAACACGAAAATAAGAACAAGGCAAGAGTGAATCAATCGTGTCGAATGATTAAAACAAAATCCTCAGAAGAGCTCGATTAAGAACATCAACTGTAGAGGATTGGTAGGTTACAAGAACGATTAAAGAAATCTGTAAATTCTATCGTTATGCTTTGATCTATCGTTCCAATCATTGACCTAATATGCATGCAAGCATATACTTATATAATAAACAAAAAGGGCTCTCGGTTGGACAGGCCCAAACCGGAATATAAACTAAGTAAATAAACAGCCGAGCCCAAATAACGCAATCTTCAACAAAACTTCAGCCCAACAGGAAAATCACTACAAATCATTTTAGTCAGAGATTTCGAGGGAAAACGCCTTTTGGGATGCCTTCAACAACGCAATTTCATCCAGAATTAAATCACTAAATGCCTTTGATGAAACCTCTCTCTCCGATTTGCTTGGTATCTTTCATGAAAGGTGATTTCACCCATAATCAAATCACTAATGTCTCACATTCTCTCTCCCCCCCCCCTCTCTCAATTCTAATGGCGATTTTGGTTTGTAATTGTTTGTTTTCCGGCGATTTCACCCAGACCATCAATTTAATGTTATTTTTTCGGTGAACGAGCAATGTCTCTAACAATGTAAGTGTTTTCCGAATTATTTCTTATTTTTAATATTTTCAATTTTTCGATGTCCTAATAATCATACTGATTATGCTCAAAATTCTTGATTTCAGGTTTCTCGTTCCCAATATTATTTCGATCCATATGACAAATGGTCTGTTACATGGTAATTTTTTTTTGCTCTACATTGTATACATATCATCAAGTCACCTGTTTAATTGATTCGTGGTATGATTTCACTTCCTCAGAGAGTTTAATGAGACGAGTCAAATAAGTTGTATCATGTTTACGTATAAAATCCCATATCGACTCTCTCTGTTCATGGATAGCTTGAATTTTATACATCTTTTGTATATTCTATAAAATCTTGCAGCTAATTTACTTTTCTTATTTTAAACCAAGGATTTGAATAGATAGATGGTTTTATTTTTTAATTCAAAAATTGGAACTCTTATACTTGTAATATTTCTGTTCTTTCAGCTGATTTGATACAAGAAATTGACAGTGAACTACCTTTTGTATAGCTTGCTCTTGAGCTCACTCACAAGATCTTTAGTTCTTGTCCACCTATGCAAAGTTTTGATCCAACCAAGATGCTCACAGTAAGATTTTATTTAACTATAACATTGATGCAATTTTCCCTTTTTCCTCTTCCTAAAATGAACTGATGTTATAGTGATTAGGACTCCGGGAAGCTTCAAACACTTGATATAGTGGTTGCATGAAGGAAATCATCATGTTCTCATGTTTGCTTGCAAATCCCATTTTGGCTTTGTTTTTTTTAATCAAGTGCTATTAAAAAATATTTTATAAAATGAAAATGCACTTGAAAAATGAAAACAATACATAAATGAGCACAAAATCACTTTTTATTGGCATTAAGTAAAAAAGAAACAACTATATATAGGTGAGGTGTTGTTATTAATCCATATAAAATCACTTTTTTATTGGAAGATTGAGATGGTGTACAAGATTATTGCACACATGGTTGCTAATGATCGAGCTATTGTAGAAGGTGATTGTGGTTCGCCTCGAAGTGTCAAAGTTTTTCTTGGGGAGTGTAATTTTGATGGCATGAGCTATGGATAGCAGTATACCAACTAAAACTTCAAAGTGTTTGATTCTTTCAAGAAATAATACAAACACGTTGCAGGGTGAGAAGGAGGTTGCACTGAGGAGAGAATTAATGGCAACAAGTCAAGCCTTTTGTCTTTGCCTTTTCTCCTCGTGAAACCAGGTGCCCACATATACACACTTCAATTATTCAGCACACACTCACATACATATTTTTATATGTATTTCAACACGTCTTCCCATTCACACCCTCCAACTGTTTGATTTAATTTCCTAGTGAGTTCTTAATTTTCTATCACTTTTATTACTGCTGCTCTATCTCTATCCCTCTCTCTCTCTCTCTCTAAGAAGAAGGGGAGACTCCATTCAGTCTTTTGAATTAAAAATAAGGAAGAAGATCAATATCTGGATCAAGATGGGTTCTTGTTTCAGTGTTAGATTGAAAATTTAAAGTTCACATTTAGATGGTGATTATACCATATTCCTATGATCCTATCATCTGCTTGTGATTTTAGTCATTGTTATAACTTTTATATTTTTGTGATGAATTTTTATATGTTTGTCTTGAAGAACTTATATTTCTTATTTCATTTTCTTATCAATATCTATGGGTGAAATGTGTAAATATAAATATAGAACATAATAAAGTTGAATTTCTTCACAGTTTGATTGGAATTTTTCCAAGTTTAGATGTGTACTACATTTAACATTAAATCAAAATTCAAATGTGTGAAGTTGTGAACAGTGAAACCACACAGACCCCTCATGTTTATGATTCATTTTCTGTGATAGATCATTGTATCAAGCTGCATAAAATTAAGCAGTATAGAGGGTAATATGGTCTTTTTGATTAAAAAAAAAGGTTGTTTTGGTCTTTTTGATGTGTTTAAACTTCAATAGGTAAAGTTACATCTACATCAGTACCTCCAAGCCCTTGGAGTCCAAAAAGTCAAACATAAATCTTACAATTGGGAAATTTAAAGCCTTTTAGCTTCAATGTACTTAAATTGGCTCCAAGAAATTTCTGACTCGATAGTGTTCTTGGAAAAGGTGGATCCGGGTCGGTTTTCAAAGGATAGATCGATGAACAATCACTTACAACCACTAAACCTGGAACTAGAACTGTCATTGCTGTTAAGAGATTAAATCAACAGATATTCAAGGTCTTCAAGAATGGCTCGCTTTAGGTGCTGCGAAAGTCCCTTAGGTGCCGGAAAAGGTACAAAAGTCGCTTTAGGTGGCGGAAAAGGTACAAAAGTTATTTTTTTTAGAACGAACTGGAATTGGAAAGAATGATCTTTTTGTGTATGTCTCTATGTAATATAAAGGAATTTTTTATCTGATTGTGAGTAATATAAAGGAAGCTGGTCAATGCATCAAGTATCTTCTTGAAATGGTAATATAAAGGAATCGATTTGATGACGGAGTTTTTTTTGGTCTGTTTTGCTTCGTAACTTGAAATTGAGTATTTTTTTACATCAATATGATTTTTTTGGATTTTTAATCGATGCAAATTCTTTCCCTTTTAGGGGCTTGGTAATTGAGATAGGAGTTAGGGATATGTGAATCAATCTAAAGGCCCCACATATTAGATACTTGACAAATCACCGAAGAATGAAGTTTGACTGAAAGAAACCCTCAATATTGCCTAACAAAATGTTAAAGTCTAGCCTATAATTGAAAAAGTATGATCCTCTCTTTCTCTCTCACATACATCCATATCAGTATCAGTGTATTACAATACTTCCTTGTATATATGTATACATGCCAAGGCCATACACATCTAGCACTGCAATTGAAACAAAATGAAATGTTGTAGGTGGCTATAAGAAAGGGTAAGCAAAGGGTAATTTGGTATTTGCTATTGTTATTGTGTTGTGTATTACATTTCCACTCATTTGTATGTGATGAAAATTGACAGGGATAACGATTTACACCGCTTACTATTTATGCCAAATGGACTTCCTGATGGAACTGAATTGGCTTATTATGGCAGAAAACTGTCTGTAGGCTCCATTTTTTTAGTTTTTTCAACTTGTTTTTTTATCAAAAACTCTCCTAACATATTATTTATTTTTACATGAAGGAGTTTAGATTGGGTATTTTTACTTAAACTATCAATGAAAATAATGAAGCTTCAAGTTTCCTTTTGTGGTGCCAAAATCAGTAATTATATTCCTAATCCTACTCAGAGTTTGATGCTATAGCAAGAAGGTAAATCAAATCATTTTAATTAAAAAGATTTATTGTGTTTTTATGTTTTTTAATCTTGATATTGTTTGTGTAGTTTTTCAGCATTAGAGAGGCGTCTTTTAAGGGATGAAAGTGTGTATACAGTTGATTGTTAACGGCTAGCAAGTTTGAATCTTGCTGGCAAGTCTTTCATCCAGAAAGTTTGTTCTTATTTAGATTTTCCTTTTACCATTGATTTCCTTATTGAGGCATTGTACTTTGAAAATGTTAATTCTTAACTTTTGTCTATGTACGACCCACCAGGAACAGGAAAAACACAAACAATTCTTGGGCTTCTTAGTGCCATATTACATACCAACTGAGTATTTAAGTCTCTTAGTAACTTTGTAAGAGTTTGATTACTTGAGGGTATTTTAGTAACATTTTAAGAGATTGATTACTTGAGGGTACTTATGGTATATAATCTTATCTTCTTTTGTTCACACTGTCCTTATGCCGTCCTTATGCCATATGTAGACATTCAAGACATGTATGCTTTCCACGGAGTAAGCAAGCTGTCTCTTCTGTCAAAGGTTAGAGTCGCAAATTACAATCAAGACTTGTGATTAGTTGTATATGTTGGACAACAGATTATTTGACATTTTTTGCAACAGGTGTTAGCAGTGACTGTGAGATTCATTCAAAATGATGTTGAGGAGAAGAAAACATCATTCAACCCCAGACCATATTTCTATTTATTCATTGATTGGCTGCTTGACCTTAGTGCCCTTGATCTGGTTTTTGAAGGTGCAGACTTTCAGGTGGGTATTCACTTTTCTCTTTTCTTTATCATATCATCTTGTATTGTATTGTATGTTGAGTTACCGATTTGCCCTGTGCAGGTTCTGACAGCTCTAGCAACCTCCTTCCATGCCTTGCAGCCTCTCAAAGTTCCTGCATTGAGGTTATTCTCTTAGAAAGGAAATTGTCAAAGGAGAATTTAGTCATGGGTTTCTTTTAATGTTGTGCATGTTTTGTTTTCTATAATAAATATTATGCAATATTAGCAATGTGTTACATTTACTTACTATTGGAATGATTATTTTATTTGACATAGTAGTGCAATGAATTATCTTTATTGTTTATTGTATTTTATTTTGTATTATGAGACTTTTAATGTATTATTTAATTTGAAAATTAGTAAAGCTATCAAAAATATATAATTTTAAAAGCATTTAAAATTATGACACGCCAAAATGTGTGTCGTCTTCCTTTATGACAGGGGATTCCTTGATACGCATTGCGTGTCATAAACACGCGCGTCGTAAGGTTACGACATGCAAATGCGTGTCGTCTTCCTTTATGACAGGGCCTTCCTTGATACAAATTGTGTGTCATAATTGTGCATCGTAAATGTGTGTCATAAATGCGCGTTGTAAACAGACGACGCGCAAAAGCGTGTCATCTCTCGTTATGACAGGGCCTTCGTTGACATGCATCTGCGCGTCGTCTGAGCGTTTTATGACACGCATTGTGCGTCGTAAAAGGCTGTTTTTCTAGTAGTGATGCCACATCTAGGAGTCCTTTCCGAGAGTGTGCCATATATATTACATGATTGACACGTGTCTTTCAGCGATTGGCATATGTCTCATGACTCCACTTAACTATACGTCACATAAGACATTTCTACACGCCACATTGACTCGAGATTTGGCCGTTTGACTTTGGATTTTGTTGACTTTTCTCAAAACAACAAGATACTTTTATCTCAACTTCAAATGTCTATAACTTCTTCATACGAACTCCATTTTTTTGAAACTTTATATCCATAGAATCATCCCTGTATGAACTACAACATTCTTCATTATATTTTTCTAAACACCAATACACATGTTAAAACAAACACAAGCTTTATTTCTTGTATTTTTCTTATAACAAATTATATATTTGTTATGAAAGACGACTGTTATAAGCTTTCTCCACCCTTTAAGAAGATTTCGTCCTCATAATCTTACCAAAATTGCTACAACCAGATTATAATAACCTAATTTATTATTCCCTTGTATTTACATGAAAGTATAAATCATTTCTCTATCGGTGACCATTATAGCATACCATAATACACTTTTTGTCCAATTACAATTTCTCCAACATGCTTGCAATATCTAGCATACTTTTCGCCATTCTTTCCGCAAGAACGGTTATGAACCTATACTATTCATAACAAAGTATAGTAAGGCTAACAATAATCAACAGTTGTTTAGGTCATAACCATGTCCAAATCATATGCCCTATAAGAGAGTTTAATTTTCAATATGTATCGCATTTTCTATCTCACACATCACTTATCTATCATTTTGTTTCCACATTGCCATTTCATGATTCATCATTAAACATCTAATGTGAGTGCTTCTCATATGCGCTTCATACATATTCATGAATATCCATACCTTGGTCATTAGGTTTACCATTATTATTGTTAATAATTTTCTCCAATTACTAATATTAACCAATATCCCTATGTAGAAAATCCACAATAAAAGGGATCACAATTAGCTCTATATACCAAGGAATAGAAAGACTCGTACTATCTCTACTTGAGGCTTTATAATTTCTCTTTGATCATCACTTAATATTTCTAGTAATTTTTTTATGATTTTAACTACCATCAAGTACTCGACTTATGGATCATCCCTAAGCTAGGGGTGAGTAACATATAACTATCGCTCAACCAAATGGAAACTCATAATCACCATATTGGGCATAAAGATCTTTCAATATCCCACTTGCAAAAGACTCATCATAGTTTGATATAGACAGTGGTGACCATCTAGCAACATTTCACGGCCCCCAATAACACACGACGAAGAATGCCATTCATCAACATCCGATTCCGAAAATCTCAAAACAACAATTGATTCATAAGGTAAGTTTATCAATTATCCCTTTGTTACAGACATCATGTTGAAAATCAGAATTGAACCGCAATCAACCTCATAATGAGTTTAACTTTGGGTAACACACATCAAATTTCTAGCTTTCAACACATAATAGGAACAAATCCCATCTTTACTATATAACACTCTTGTATAGTTCATACCACACCTTATAATGTTCTTCATAACTGCGTGGTCAAAGAACAACATTTAACCAAATCAAAGTATAGTACTCCTATTACATAAGTCCCACTATGTATCTCACGTATTAAAGATACAAAGATAGTGTTGCGTTTTAAGCACTATAACACTCATATGGTGCACATGTTACCTTAGATGCTTTGGATCTAAGTTTTCTCTAATTATACATGCAATCACAATTTTCCAAAGCACACACCCTAACTAGCATACAATTGGAGATATACAACATAAAACCAAGTTAGATGAATACCTCTTAGTGTAGCTTGTAGTTCTTGGCCTTCAAAAGATTTAGCACCTTAAATGTGATGCCTCTAATGTGTCACAAATACCAAATGCAATAGGGGCTTATGAGAGAGGCTAGATGGCACCAAATCAGTTATGACTCTTCTTTAGAGTGCATGGGGGCCAATTTTAGTGACTAGGGGGTTGCTTTTATAGTGTGGCATAGCCTAGGGTTTCTTCCATGCAAATCCTAATTCACCATGACTCTTCATATTTCTTAGGCCCTTTAGTTTAAACCTTTATGGACTGTCATATAGGTTTAGCCCATTCCTATCAACCATGGATCATTAGCCCAAACTATAAGTATTACTGATTTACCTAATCAGTCCCCATAAATTTAATCAGTCTCTTTTGATCACTAAATTAATTTCAAATTACTTCTTGATCAATACTAATTAAATAATATGATTTCTCAATTAATATATTACACTAATATTATATTAATAAATCACAAATAAACTCTTCCTCAAAAGTCCATCCTATCAAATTGCTCCGATGAAGGCAACCCAAAAGGACCATACTTGTAGCACCTGGTTCCTGGTACGTAAATCTTATTTGAGTATTTTCCATTTTTAGCCTTAGACTCGACGAGTCATAGGTCCGACTCGTCGAGTAGAGACGGGATCCCGGGACACGTTTAAGTTGGTGACTCGGCAAGTCCATATTCCGTACTCGGCGAGTCACCGCTGTTGGATGAAACCCTAAGTTTCAGGGGTTTGCACCCTATTTAATCTCTCATTTCCACCCCAAGCCAGCCCCCTTCACCCTCAGAAACCCTCCATACGTCCTAGCCCTTGTTCTTGTGAGTTTGAGGCTTATTAGTGTGTTTTCCTTGAAGATTTTGAGAAGGAAGAGGAGTAAATCAAGAGGAAGGGATGGAAGCCAAGCACCTCTGTGTTCTCTCAGTAATTTCCTTGAGGTATAACTCGTTTTCCCTCTGTTTCTATGCTTATTACTCCATTAAAGTCCCTCTTGAACCATGTCCCAAGCTTGGTTGTGCATTATTGGTTGATTCAAGTTTATTAGCCTTTAGATCTAGACCCCATTCAGTCTCTGGAGCTTGGATCTACTGCCTTTACGGAGTTATATTGCACACAAGCCCTAGATCTACCCCTTTTAGTGCACTTTAAGCCATAGAACCTTTATTGGTGATGATCTACACGTAAAGTTGGAAACTTTACGTGTAAACCAGGCCCTACGAGCCCAGATCTATGTTTGGCATGGACTGGATTCAAGAAGAATTGACCATATAAAAATTGCATGGTAACGACTCGGCGAGTCGTTCATCTGACTCGGCGAGTCTGCTCGCAAGTCTTCGAGTTGTCTCCTTTTCGTAGTGTCGAGTGTGAGCAGTGAGTCACGGGGTGTGACTTAGTGAGTTGGAAGCTGAACTCATCCATGGAGGAACTCGACGGGTCGATGCCCTGACTCGGCGAGTTCAAGGCAATCTCCTTAGATCAAGAACAGACTCGGCGAGTTGTTCATACAACTCGGCGAGTCGCAGCATAAGTGTTCTTCGGATGAAGATGAACTCGGCGAGTTGTTCATACAACTCGGCGAGTCGCAGCATAAGTGTTCTTCGGATGAAGATGAACTCGGCGAGCTGTTCATACAACTCGGCGAGTCTTAGCATAACTGTTCATCGGATGAAGATGAACTCGACGAGTTGTTCATACAACTCGGCGAGTACGATGAAGGACTTGAATATCAGTTTAGAAGGAGAACTCGTCGAGTCATCGCCTAACTCGACGAGTAGAAACGGGATTCAGGACAATCGTTTGGGTAGGGACTCGGCGAGTTGGAGAGCCAAAAGACAGTTAGTTGTGTTTGATTGAGTAGAAACGAGATTCAGGACAACTGAATGTTGACTCTGACTTTGACTTATGGCATGATCAGGGGTAAAATGGTCATTTTACCCAAAAGACAGTTAGTCGTGTTTGATTGAGTATGTTGTGGGAATTGCAGCCGGAGGATTTCCGGAGCAGCAGCAGCAGCAGTAGACAGTCAGTTACCGATCAGATCAGCAGCTACTTTGAGGTGAGTTACCTTCCAATAGCGGTGGGTCTAAGGCCACAATGTCGGCCCACCAGTAGGAGACATATGATAGATGATTGTCTCTGTGATATCATCTAGGTTTGCTACTACCTGATATGTTATATGCTAGCATGATATGTTATATGTGATAGTAGTATGGTTCGGTTGTTAGAACCGGAGGGTAGTCAGACACCCCAGATATGTCTGATAATATGTTATGTTATGATAGGTGATAGTAGTAGCAGTAGGGGGTGAAATAGTCCCCGAGGATCGGTTGTCAGGACCGACGGGTAGTCAGCACCCCAGAATGGCTTGACACGGGTAGTCAGCACCCCAGAATGGCTTGACACGGGTAGGACGGCACCCCAGAATGGCCGTACGGGTAGTTGGCACCCCAGAATGGCCGTACCGGGTAGTTAGGCACCCCAGAATAGCCTGGCAGTATGTATGATATGTGTTGTATGGTATGTGGTACGATGGGGGAACTCACTAAGCTTTGTGCTTACGTTTCTCAGTTGTTGTTTCAGGTACCTCTTCATCCAAGGGGAACCAGCAGGCGCGGTAGCGGCTCATCACACAAACTCTTTGATTCCGCACTTATGAGTTTACTCCGGGATTGGTACTCTGATATTTCGATTGGTTGTATGATTTGGCTTTTAGACATGGTTTACGTTATGATATGGTTTGATCAAACAATGTTTTTAATTATTAATGTTTTCTAAAGTAATGTTTTAAAAACGAAATTTTTCGACGTGAAAATTGGGTCGTTACAAGTTGGTATCAGAGCCCTGGTTTGAGGGATTCGGACACACCTTCGGGGGTGTCTGAACTCAAATCGAGGGATTAAAAGATTTTCCAAAAGAAAATGTTTTCTAAAAATTGAGAAAAGAGTTTCAAGAAAGAACGAAGTGTGTGATGTGCGCGACCGGCCGAGCTCAAGTAAGTATTCCCCAAAGTACCCATACAAGTTTATGTTATGTTTATTAGCTTTTGTAGAACAGCATGCTAGAATAGGACTAAGGATCTAGGAGTGATGCCTTATGTGCCTGCTTTATGTGTTTTAGTTGTATGAGAATTACATGCTAGTTATTGAATAGACAGCAAGTAGGATAGCCTGATTAGGTTATGCCTGATAGTAGGAGCTTAGCACTTTATGCTAGTACAGTTCCTGTAAGCAGATAGAGTTGATTGAGATGGTTACCCTTGTTTGAATGCTACTTGCTTCGTGCTGTGTGGGACTCTGAATAATGGGAGCTAGCCATTAGGCGAATACGTCACATCACATGTGATCAGAGTTGAATAATCTTAGAGTGTCGGATTTGATCCTACTGCGCAACTCTTGTTTGAGTCCTACCGTTGTAGGGACGAGTCGGGTACTCGAAGGATTATCTGAGCCTCGTCACATGTGATGGTATTCGGGTAATGGCTAATTGGCATTACAAGGAGGCCTGCAGCAGCTGAGGACTGGATTGAGTAGAATCAGAGATTTCCCTAGGGCAAGCCTAGGATGAGTATAGCAGTGATCGGCAGTAGTGAAAAGGATCTGGTGGACTCGAGGCATTCCTTGAAGAAGGTACGGATAGATGTGGAAGTTAGTATGGGCCCGTACTACTGAAAGCAGAGGATCCGTACCTGAACCAAGGAAGGCCAAGATAAGACCAGGGAACTTGTAAGTAGCAGTGATCCCTCAGGAAGTATCAGTATCACTAATGATTGTATTATGTATTGCAGAATGGTGGTACTTTGATCGAGGCCGGTAGATGGCGGTTCAGGAGAGGGGTCAGGTTTGGGATCAGGTTCTGAGCCGGTAGATGAGGGACTATGCGAGTTCATCGCGTCAGAGATCACCAGGGGTATCCTTGAGTCGACTCCCATTATCTTCGGGTCGATAAGGGAAGGGATCATGAAGTTGATGGAGGATCGCCTCAGGGCGTTTAGGAGCGACATGGCATTTGGCCAGGCGGGTCCTTGCACACTGTCCTTTAAGGACTTCAGGGGCAGTGGTGCGCCAGATTTCCACGGGGTGAAAGACCCCATTGCTGCTAGGCGATGGATTGCAGACATCGAGTCTGCAAAGTTGACTAGCTTCTTCCCCGAGGGGTCGAAGGTGAGGTATGCAGCAGGGTGTTTACGGGACCGAGCCCGGGATTGGTGGGAGTCAGTGGGTGATTTGTTGGGAGCCTCAGCTATCGAGGCTATGACCTGGTCGGACTTTGTGACCAGGTTCAGGGCAGAGTTTGTGCCGGCCGTCGAGCTTCAGCAGCTGGCCAGGGAGTTTCTGGACATGAGACAGACGACGGAGATTGTGGCGGAGATCACCGCCAAGTTCCGAGAGAGGGCTTTGTTGGTGCCCTAGTATGCTGGTGACGAGGATATGAGGAGGACTCGTTATCATGATATGCTATGAGCTGACATCCGAGAGCATGTTAGCTTTTCAGCTTGCCCTACCTTGGACTCCATGATTGCCAGAGCGAGGGAGAGAGAGATAGATTTGGAGTACATCCGGAAACGGAAGACAGAGGAGGGACAGACAGGAGGGGCTTCGGGGAAGAAGCCCAACGGATCAGATGGTAGGCCGAAAGGCCAGTCAGGACCGAGCCGCTGCAGGAAATGCGGCAGGCCACACGAGGGGGGGCGTGCAGGATGGGATCATCAGGCTGCTACAAGTGCGGCAAGTCTGGGCACTTTAGCAGGGATTACACTGCTCCGGTAGCAGTTATTCAGACATCGGAGTTGCTGTGTTTCCACTGCAACCAGAGGGGCCACAAGAAGGCCAATTGCCCCCAGTTGACAGTTTCAGCGCCGGTGAAGGCGCCAGCTCCAGCGACCCTGCGGATCACGGATGGCCGGCAGGGCAAGGCAGAGGCTCCGGTGGTGAGGAGCCGAGCATTTCAGTTGACTACCGAGGAGGCACGCGCCGCACCCGATGTGGTGACGGGTATGATTTTTTCCCTCTATTTTATTTTTATGATGTTATGATATTGATATGTGCTCCGTATGTATGTGTATGCATTAGGATCGTTCCATGTGAACGGCATCCCAGTTCAGGTGTTGTTCGACTCGGGTGCATCCCGATCATTTGTTTCCCTTGCACTTAGCAAGAAGTTTCATGAGACTGCGGGCGAGTTAGATTGCCCTTTAGAGGTAGAGATTGCTAATGATCGATCGGTGCGAGCATCGATGGTATTTCGAGATTGCGTATTGCGTTTGTTTGAGGAGCGCTACTTGGTAGACTTGGTTCCCATTCCGTTACGTGGGAACAAGGTGATTATAGGCATGGATTGGTTGAGCCCCAATGGGGCGGTGATAGATTGCGCGCAGCAGCTAGTGCGGGTCAGGACCCCAAGCGAGGGAGAGTTAGTGATTCATGGCAAGAGGCCGCAGTGTGGACCCGCAGTATGTTCAGCAGCGAG
Source organism: Lactuca sativa (assembly GCF_002870075.4). Taxonomy (NCBI): domain Eukaryota; kingdom Viridiplantae; phylum Streptophyta; class Magnoliopsida; order Asterales; family Asteraceae; genus Lactuca; species Lactuca sativa. The sequence goes on from NC_056625.2 coordinate 193,809,229, forward strand.
GGCGAGACGCTACCTTCAGCAGGGATGCGCAGGATATGTCGCGTACGTGATGGATACCCGGGAGACGGGTAAGGCGATGGTGAACGAGGTTCCGGTGGTGCGAGATTTCGCAGATGTTTTTCCAGAGGAGCTTCCTGGGATACCTCCAGAGCGACAGGTTGAGTTTAGGATTGACCTCGTTCCTGGTGCGGCTCCGATAGCCAAGGCACCATATCGGTTGGCTCCTCCTGAGATGCAGGAGTTGTCTACATAGCTGCAGGAGCTGTTCGACAAGGGATTCATTCGTCCGAGTAGCTCACCCTGGGGAGCCCCGATTTTGTTCGTGAAGAAGAAGGACTGGTCGCATCAGATGTGTATAGATTACCGGGAGCTGAACAAGGTAACGGTGAAGAATCGATACCCGCTCCCGAGGATTGATGAACTCTTTGACCAGCTTCAGGGAGCATCTTGGTTCTCCAAGATTGATTTGCGTTTGGGTTATCATCAGATGAGGGTCAGGGAGGAGGATACGCATAATACCGCGTTTCGGATGCGCTATGGCCACTATGAGTTTGTGGTGATGTCGTTTGGGCTCACCAATGCTCCTGCCGCGTTCATGGACCTCATGAACCGCATATGGAGACCGATGCTGGATCGGTCTGTGATAGTCTTTATCGATGACATCTTGGTTTATTCCAAGACTCAGGAGGAGCATGAGGAGCATCTGAAAGAGGTGTTGGAGACCCTGAGGAGGGAGGGCTTGTATGCCAAGTTCTCCAAGTGTGAGTTTTGGTTGCGCGAGGTGCAATTTCTCAGACATCTTGTCAACCAGAACGGGATTCTGGTCGATCCGGCCAAGGTCGAGGCCGTGATGAGATGGGAGGTTCCGAAGTCTCCATCTGAGATTCAAAGTTTCCTGGGATTAGCAGGCTACTATTGGAGATTTATTCAGGATTTCTCCAAGATAGTCGTACCCCTGACGCGGCTGACGAAGAAAGTTGTGGTCTTTCGATGGGGACCCGAGCAGCAGGCTGCATTTGAGACCCCGAGACAAAGATTGTGCGAGGCGCCGATCTTAGCCCTGCCAGAGGGCGTAGAGGATTTTGTGGTTTATTGTGACGCGTCCATTTCAGGGTTGGGTGCGGTACTGATGCAGAGGGGTATGTCATTGCCTACGCTTCGAGGCAGCTCAAGCCTCACAAGGAGAACTACCCGACGCATGATTTGGAGTTGGGGGCGGTGGTTTTTTCCCTCAAGATTTGGTGGCATTACCTCTACGAGGTTCGATGTACCATCTACACGGACCACAAGAGTTTGAGGTATCTCATGGATCAGCCGAATTTGAACATGAGGCAGCGTCGGTGGTTGGACATGGTGAAGGATTATGATTGTGAGATCCTTTACCACCCGGGGAAGGCCAACGTGGTGGCCGATGCGCTTAGCCACAAGGCGGCGCCGATCAGGGATACGTGCATGAGCATGACCGTAGTGACTCCCCTGTTGGAGCAGATTCGGGAGGCTCAACAGGAGGCTATCAAGGAGGAACATTGGAAGAGAGAGCGTGTGGTGGGTCAGTTTTCCTCCTTCGATTATGATAGCCGAGAACTATTAACACTACATCATAGGGTATGGGTGCCGTATCACAGAGGTGTGCGCCAGATCTTGATGGAGGAGGCACACAAGTCCCGATTCTCTATTCATCATGGGGCGACGAAAATGTATAGGGACCTTCGTCCAGATTATTGGTGGCCCTACATGAAGTGGGATGTGGCATGGTACGTCGAGCGGTGCTTGACCTGCAGGAAGGTCAAAGCCGAACATTAGAGACCGCCTGGCAAGATGCAGCCGTTGGATATTCCACTGTGGAAATGGGAAGATATCACGATGGATTTTATCACGAAGCTTCCCAGGACCGCGCGTGGAGTGGATTCGATTTGGGTCATCGTGGATCGATTGACCAAGAGTGCTCACTTTATCCCGATTCAGGAGACCATATCGGCCGAGAAATTGGCCGACATCTATATCAGGGAGATTGTGTCGCGGCACGGGGTGCCAGTATCGGTTATCTCGGACAGGGATGTGCGTTTTACTTCCAGATTTTGGAAGAGATTTCATGACGATTTGGGCACTCGTTCGCATTTTAGCACCGCCTTTCACCCGCAGACGGATGGTCAGAGCGAGCGGACCATCCAGACCTTGGAGGATATGTTGCGGGCGTGTGTGTTAGACTTCGGTGGTAGCTGGGATACCTATCTTCCCTTGGCAGAGTTCTCCTACAACAACAGCTACCACGCGAGTATTGACCGTCCCCCATTCGAGATGTTGTACGGTCGGAGGTGCAGGACCCCGATATGCTGGGGTGAAGTTGGCCAGAGAGTCATGGGGAGCACCGAGGTGGTGCTCAAGACGACCGAGAGGATCCAGCAGGTTCGGAGCAGGCTTCAGACTGCTCAGAGTCGACAGAAGAGTTACGCCGACAAGCGTCGATCCGACTTGGAGTTCCAAGTCGGGGATATGGTTCTCCTAAAGGTGTCGCCTTGGAAAGGCGTCATTCGATTCAAAAAGCGGGGCAAGTTGGGCCCGAGATTCATCGGACCGTTCAGGGTTGTAGCCCGGGTGGGCAACGTGGCGTATAGGCTGGATCTGCCAGCCAAGCTCAGCCAGATCCACAGCACTTTCCATGTTTCTCAGCTGCGGAAGTGCCTAGTGGACGACTCAGCAGTAGTGCCGTTAGAGGACATTCAGGTTGATGACAGCCTGAATTACATTGATCGCCCAGTCGCAATCCTCAAAAGGAAGTCGAAGGATTTGAGGAATAAGAGGGTGGAGCTAGTGAAGGTGCAATGGCAGCACCGCAAGGGTTCGGAATCGACTTGGGAGCCGGTGGACGAGATGATGGAGCATTACCCCGAGCTGTTTCAGGATCGAGCAGCAGACTTCGAGGACGAAGTCTAAAATAAGTGGGGGAGATTTGTAGCACCTGGTTCCTGGTACGTAAATCTTATTTGATTATTTTCCATTTTTAGCCTTGGACTCGACGAGTCATAGGTCCGACTCGTCGAGTAGAGATGGGACCCCGGGATACGTTTAAGTTGGTGACTCGGCGAGTCCATAATCCGGACTCGGCGAGTCACCGCTGTTGGATGAAACCCTAAGTTTCAGGGGTTTGCACCCTAATTAATCACTCATTTCCGCCCCAAGCCAGCCCCCTTCACCCTCAGAAACCCTCCATATGTCCTAGCCCTTGTTCTTGTGAGTTTGAGGCTTATTAGTGTGTTTTCCTTGAAGATTTTGAGAACAAAGAGGAGTAAATCAAGAGGAAGGGAAGGAAGCCAAGCACCTCTATGTTCTCTTAGTAATTTCCTTGATGTATAACTCGTTTTCCCTCTGTTTTTATGCTTATTACTCCATTAAAGTCCCTCTTGAACCATGTCCCAAGCTTGGTTGTGCATTATTGGTTGATTCAAGTTTATTAGCCTTTAGATCTAGACCCCATTCAGTCCTTGGAGCTTGGATCTACTACCTTTATGGAGTTATATTGCACACAAGCCCTAGATCTACCCCTTTTGGTGCACTTTAAGCCTTAGAACCTTTATTGGTGATGATCTACACGTAAAGTTGGAAACTTTACGTGTAAACCAGGCCCTAGGAGCCCAGATCAATGTTTGGCATGGACTGGATTCAAGCAGAATCGACCATATAGTAATTGCATGGTAACGACTCGGCGAGTCGTTCATCTGACTCGGCGAGTCTGCTCGCGAGTCTTCGAGTTGTCCCCTTTTCGTAGTGTCGAGTGTGAGCAGTGAGTCACGGGGTGTGACTCAGTGAGTTGGAAGTTAAACCCATCCATGGAGGAACTCGGCGGGTCAATGCCCTGACTCGGCGAGTTCAAGGCAATCTCCTTTGATCAAGAACAGACTCGGCGAGTTATTCATACAACTCGGCGAGTCGCAACATAAGTGTTCTTCGGATGAAGATGAACTCGGCGAGTCTTAGCATAATTGGTCATCGGATGAAGATAAACTCGACGAGTTGTTCATACAACTCGGCCAGTAGGATGAAGGACTTGAATTTCAGTTTAGAGGAAGAACTCGTCGAGTCATCGCCTAACTTGACGAGTAGAAAGGGATTCAGGACAATCGTTTGGGTAGGGACTCTACGAGTTGGAGAGCCAACTTGGCGAGTCGGGTCAACTGAAAGTTGACTCTGACTTTGACTTAGGGCATGATCAGGGGTAAAATGGTCATTTTACCCAAAAGACAGTTAGCAGTGTTTGATTGAGTATGTTGTGGGAATTGCAGCCGGAGGATTTCCGGAGCAGCAGCAGCAGCAGTAGACAGTCAGTTCCCGATCAGATCAGCAGCTACTTTGAGGTGAGTTACCTTCCAGTAGCGGTGGGTCTAAGGCCACAATGCCGGCCCACCAGTAGGAGACGTATGATAGATGATTGTCTCTGTGATATCATCTAGGTTTGCTACTACCTGATTTGTTATATGCTAGCATGATATGTTATATGTGATAGTAGTATGGTTCGGTTGTGAAGGCCGGAGGGTAGTCAAACATCCCAGATACGTCTGATAGTATGTGATGTTATGTTTATATGCTAGCATGATCTGTCATATGAGTTAGAGGTAGTAGGAGGGGAGCAGTCCCTGAGTTCGGTTGTTAGGACCGAAGGGTAGTTCAGACACCCCAGATATGTCTGATAATATGTTGTGTTATGATAGGTGATAGTAGTAGCAGTAGGGGGTGAAATAGTCCCCAAGGATCGGTTGTCAGGACCGACGGGTAGTCAGCACCCCAGAATGGCTTGACACGGGTAGTCAGCACCCCAGAATGGCTTGACACGGGTAGGACGGCACCCCAGAATGGCCGCACGGGTAGTCGGCACCCCAGAATGGCCGTACCAGGTAGTCAGGCACCCCAGAATAGCCTGGCAGTATGTATGATATGTGTTGTATGGTATGTGGTACGATGGGGGAACTCACTAAGCTTTGTGCTTACGTTTCTAAGTTGTTGTTTCAGGTACCTCTTCAGCCAAGGGGAAGGAGCAGGCGCGGTAGCGGCTCATCACACACACTCTTTGATTCCGCACTTATGAGTTTACTCTGGGATTGATACTCTAATATTTCGATTGGTTGTATGATTTGGCTTTTAGACATGGTTTACGTTATGATATGGTTTGATTAAACAATGTTTTTAATTATCAATGTCTTCTAAAGTAATGTTTTAAAAACGAAATTTTTGGACGTGAAAATTGGGTCGTTACAATGCTACTATCGGGTCAAGTACATACCAATTATAGTTATGGGATTAGACACCTAATCCAATAGTCTCCCACTTGGATAAGTCTAATAACTATAATTGCAAATGCAACTTCAATATCCGATTAACAACCATAGCTCTTAAAAGCTGATGTCGAACTTTGACCTAGTCAATGACACGTCCTTTAGATAAGGGATCATATAATCCTCTGTTCTACAAGATATCGTGTGAACAAAGACATGGAATAAAGTTATACTCATTGTCCAACAGTTTTTTTCTCGATTTCTAATTTGTTTGATATAGAACTTAATTGAGCACATCAATTGTGTCCTAACCGGGCCCAGCACATAAGCCAATAAAAAAATCATCGAGGGGCCCAAGATATCGCTTTTAATCCTCTTAGGATAAAAGGAATAGATAAACTACAACTTATATGCTTGTACTAACAACTCGTTAAATCATACACCACAATACGTTTTATAACATCAAGTTACTGATGTGTTTTCATACTATCAATGCACAACCAACTCGTAGTTAACGACTCATATATCTTGGGACTAGATTAAGGATATGGGCGACAGTCTCTAAGGAATACCCCCAGAACGAGATAGGTAGTGAAGCTCGAATTATCATGGAACGAACCATGTCCAAGAAGGTTCGATTGCACCTCTCAGCCACACGATTAAGATGTGGTGTCCTAGGTGGTGTCAATTGTGAAACAATTCCACATTCCTTAAGATAGTCGTGGAACTTGATACTAAGATACTCACCACCTCGATCGGATCAGAGCATCTTTATCTTCCTGCCCAATTGATTCTCCACTTTTTGCTTAAACTCTTTGAAGTTTTCATAGGTTTCTGACTTATGCTTGATTAAGTAGACATAGCCATATCTGCTGTAATCATTAGTAAAAGTCACATAGAAGCGGTTAACATCCCTTGTGGCGGATCTGAAAGGTCCACACACATCGGTGTGTATGAGATCCAACAGACCTTCATCCCTTTCACAAGTACTAGTGAAGGGTGACTTGGTCGTCTTTCCAAGCAAGCAAGATTCGCAAGTGTCATCTAACTTTAAGTCAAATGACTCCAACACTCCATCCTTTTGGATTTGGGCTATGCGCTTCTTGTTCACAATAATGCCACCAGCATGCCTTGTCCAAACCATTGGACGAATTAATGTTCAACACATTATTTCCTAAGTTATCTACAACCATCACAATTTCATATATACCATTACAAGGCAGTGCTTTAAAATAAAATACACCACTAAAGAAAGTATTAATAGAACCAATTTCATCATCAAATGAAAATCTAAATCCTTGTTTATACAAACCATGAAAAGAAATAATTTCTCGCCATATCCGACGAGTAACAACAATCATTCAACTCTAAAGTTAACCCACTTCTAATTAATAAAGAACAAACTCCAATCTTGGTGACAGGCGACACTTTCCTATTCCCCATGATTAAGTTTATATTCCCGTGCTCCACATCCCTACTTCCTTTTAGTCCCTACAAATCAAAACAAATGTGAAATCCACAACCTGTATCAAGGAGCCAAGAATTAGCATGTGATGAGTTATTAGATAGAATAGTGTAAATACCTGTGATGGTGGGCTTTATCTTCCCATGTCCAAATCCCAAGACAGGGGCAACAGCAGTAGGAGTGGATACAACAGACTTGCCTTTGAAATTACTTTCTGCAGTTCTCAGTAGGCATTGAAGCTTGCTCAGAGTGACTTCCTCCTTGTTCATATGATAAGTCATTATGAACTAATCATAACAAGAAGGCAAATAATCTAGGATGATATGAATAGCCAACTCTTCATCGAAGTTCACATTCAACTTCAGCAAGCGGTCCACAAACCTCTGCATCTTTTTCAAGTGGGCCGTGATGGACTCTCCATCCTTCATCTTGGTTGTGATCATGGAGGCAATGATCTCATACCTTTCTTGTCGAGCACTTTGATGGTACCTTTCCATCAAATCTTGGTGCATCTCGATGGGCCAGAACTCCTCATAGGACTTTTGAACCTCATCGGTCATGGTAGCAATCATAATGGACAACACCTTTGTTGCGTCCATCTGATGAACCCTATATTCCTCGATTTGCTCGGGAGAGCAGTTTGTTCATCAATCTCCTTCAGCTCTTTATCGATGACATATTCTTTGTCGTCGTAGAGAAGGGCCATACGAATGTTTCGAATCCAATCGTTAAAGTGTGACACATCGGAGATAGTTCTCCTAACCAAGTTCATGATGGAGAATGAGCTAGAATGGTTGGAGCCTGAAGCATTGTTTGGGATAGACAAATGAAAAGGAAAACCAAGTTTAGATTAGATAAGAATCCTTAATATAACACCCCAATTAAATATTAAGTCTAGGACCCAACACAATATTCTACAATTCGGAAGAGGTATGTCGTAATCCAAATGAAAAATATTTTAAGGTAGGTGAATGACGATTTACCAATTTCCACCATGAAAAACGAAATTGATTATTAAGCTTTAAATGTATTGAAATTCCTAGATTTGTTGATATTCATTGAACTTTTCAATGGCATGTTTAAATCTCGATTATGCCTTTCAAGTTTGTGACAGGGATACCGAGGATCACAAACAAGGTGTGAATAAACATTAAAATTGCTTGTAACTCTTGATGCCACTTATCACCTAATCAATGTGTTGGTTAACTACACATGCTCCATTGATCTATGACAAACATCAAGCTACACTTTTCCAACCTTGTCAGTCCCAAATTAGTGAGTCGGTTAACCACACACGCTCCACTAACTACATAACAAGGTGCAAAGTGAAATTTCATGGGATAGCACCATTATCACATTTTTCCTATAGTAACTAATATTGGGAATTTATAAAAGTTTAGTTACTTTATGTCACACCCCCAAACCAAGATGACAGAAACGTCAGGGGGCACATGAAGTCATTATATAGTATCATAACAATTGAATATGAATGAAACATAGCAACCAAACAACATGCATTAAGAGATACCAACATACATTGTTTACATATTGTATTTGTTCATCAATTACACAAAAGTGACATAAAGTATGAAATTCCAAAATGCAGTAAATCTGGTGAGTTGGTGAGTTCATAAGCATATTTGAAAATCGTCAGCATTGAATGTTGGTGAGTTCATAAACATATTTGTTTGAAAAGATTTGTAACATCCTCGATTGTAATAGTTTGTATGACTCCAGAAAATCTGATATTTTCTATAAAAATGGTTTGTAAGTCTCGTTCCAAAACTGTGAATATGTGCATGCATGTCCTTTGTTTTCCATTGTTTGTAATTGTAAGGTGTATGTTCCCAGAAAATCCAATATTTTATGTTGTATTAAAAATTGTGGTCTTAAACCCAGACTAGTAGCAGAAACAATCATGTACCGAGAGTCAAAATGCAGTTCTATATTTTATAAAACCGGTGAAGTATAAACTTCCTATAAATCAAGATAGTATTGTTAATCCCTAAGTGAGTTATTATAACCATGCTTGATGTGATTGTTATGCATGTACGACGTTCTTTAAGCGTTGGAAAAGGTAAGATGTTTGTTACCCTAGACTGGCCCATCTAGTTGTAGTGAACAACTCATGTATGGGGGTGTCAATCCTCGTATAGATCTAATCACAACTATCTCGTTCTCCCTCCAGGAGACTTTGGTTATAATGCGGGACTTTGAATGTACACTAGATAGGTACAGTGTCTCACTAGAGCCTTAACGGATTTACGTGAATTTTGACTCCCATTATTGAATAATGAAAATGACATTAATAGTATGGATTTATGACTGAAGCTATATGACACGCGTTTTACAGCTTTTATGACATACAGTTTATTACTCATGCTTTGAAAGCCTTATGATAGGCAGATTATGACACCTAAATTTTTTTGTCACAAATTTTGTTTTGTATATCATTTTGGTTAAATTATTTATAACACTTTTTATGAATAATCTTTAGTGAACATGTCTATGTGTAACATAGGTTGTGAAAATAGCATAATAGCTCCAGTTTTAAGCCATCAAAATAGTGACAACATAGTTACGACTATTTTACTAATAAACTCATTTTTAGCAAAAATATCAAGCTTTGTAATTTGTTTAACATGCCATAGCCGTTTTGAAAGTTTTGTAATACAAAATATTCTATTTTGTTGTCTCTACTAAGTCACTTTTTTTTACCAAAACACATATAATAACTTTGGGATCTGTTATCTTCAAATATTTGTGTAAAGTATAAGAGTTGAAAATGCATATGTCCAAGAGTTAAACATGTTTGAGCATAACACTTATATTTTTGCCATTTTGAGTGTACAATCATGACCACAAAAATTTTTATATTCCAAAGATGTTATCAACATTTACTTCATGACTTTTAGCACATGTTAAGATCCTTTTTATTAAAGAACTTGTTCCATTTTCAACCCATAACTATGATGCACGCAATTATCCAAAGGGGTAACTGAGACTTGACTTGTATTCTCCCCCCGAAAAGTATGAAAAACATGAAAATACGGGGGTATGAAGCTCACCTTGTTGTTTTCATAAGTTGTAGGAAGAAGAAGAAAGAAGTTGTTGAGCTTAGCCTTGTGTAGCTTGAAGGGATTTTCGAAATCTCAAGTGCTCTAAGGATCATACACACGAAAATAAGTGTGTAGATAGAATTATCTTAACACAAACATGTATAAAAACACTTTGAGTTTGACAAGGAACTTACCAAAATGCCTAGGACCGATTTTGTGATGATGATACTTGAAATTTTTTAGAGAAGAGATGGGAGGAAATTTCTTGAGAGCAAAGTGGGTGAAATGAATTTGTGAGGATGGGTGGGTCGGCCGATTACTCCCTTAAATGGGAGGATTGGGTTGACTTCTTGTTGCTTGATGGGAAGTAGGCCTTGAAACATGAAAGGTAATAGTACATAGGCATGAATTCATGATGGATAATAGCTTTGAGATTGGTGGGGTAAATATGAGGTGGTAATCTTTTTTATTTTTCTTTTACTTATTTATTTTTTTACTAATCCCAACCGAAAACCATAGGGTTTTCGGCCATAAAAGCTCCTCAAGGGGTTTTCGATTTTAGGGTGGCCGAAAACACCCTAACTCCATAAAGGGTTTGTGGTTTTGGATGTGTGTATGGGATTTTGAGCTTGATTTAACCCAACAAAAGGGTTTTTGTTCCAATTAAGGCCTAAAGAATATGCTTTTAGGCCTAGGCTAAATTGGCCGAGAGTTCTTGGGCCAAAACCCACAATTGATCGGGTTTAGCTATTGAGTCAATTTGGGCTTGCACGAGGCTATTTCAACTTGATTCTCAATATACGCTCATAAGTATGCAAATAGCATTATAGTTTGAATTTCACTAATTCGATGTTGCAAGGTTACATAGAGGTAACTGTGACAACCCGAAATTTCCATCCGTACAAACCCTACAGTCAAGCACTTCAAATAAAGTCAAATACTTTTCTGCTAAATTTTAGCCGGTTTAAAGTCCGTTTGAGTGATTTTAATATTTGTCCTTCAAATAAACGAATAAAAGGAAGTATATTCTAGGACTATGGGGCATCAACAAATCAACCAACACCTTGGTTAGGTGTTCACAGCCAAACAAATGGGGTTTGGGCCGTGAACTCCTTTTGGCCGTAAACTCATGCATATAGCATGAGTTTACTCCCCATTTTTCTCATTCTTCACTTCCTAACTCAAGAACTCCCACTTTCTCTCTCAAGTATCATAACCTCTACCTTCCAATCTTCCAAAAATGCAAGTGTTTCTACCCTTGATTTGATGTTATAACCTTTCATCTAGTTGTTATACATCATTTCATCCATAAATTCTTCACTTTTCATAGATCTTCAAGTGTTTTTCAAAACACCATGAACACACGCTAGTGTTCTTGGACCTTAAACACCCAAACAAGCTCCTAGATTGTTAGTACTCTTGTCCTATCTTGATGTGTGCTTGAATGAACTTGTTTACACTGTAGAAACACCATAAAATCTGGAATGGATGAGAGTTTACGGCCAAGGCATCACCCAAGGCTGTAAACTCCATATAACGGTGCAATGTTGCCTTAATTTCCTTCCTAATGCTTAGAACTTAGACTAGAACCTACCGCCATTGAACTAGGGACCTTAAACTTCGAGTTTGTGGAGTTTGCCATGGGTTTACGGCCATATACCCACTAGGGTCGTAAACTCTAGGCCGTAAACTCCATGGGGAGTGGTCCTTGGGCCGTTAACTCCATGGTGGGTGGTCCTTGGGTCGTGAACTCAATAGCAATGCTTTCCATCCCCTTTGATGCATTCCAATGACCTTCTCACCCTTAAACCAAAGTGTTTTCCACACTTTAGGGTGTTTATACTTGCTTAATTGGTGTTATAATCACTAATTAGATGTGTACATGTGTCTTTATATGTTATTAGGATCATTGTGTGTGTTCAAGTCTTCACTTGACACTTAGCACCCTATCCAACACTTCCATACAATCCACTCACTACAGGTGAGTTCATACCCCTTAGTTAACCTTTTAAATGTTTTAAGTGCTTTTATGGGGGGAATACAAGTTGAATCATACTAGTTATTATATCGATCACATGTGATTAAGAACTAGCATACAAATGGATTTTCTATGCTTTAAACAGTTTTGTCAACAAATCTACTTGAAAATGATTACTAAACCCTTTTACATGTTAACCTTGTTATAAAACTTAGTTTTAGTTTCCAAATCTTTACTTTCAATTATTATACTCTTATATTGTGAAATCATCTCCCATACATATATAGTTATATAAGTAAGGTTTGAAGGACTTCGGACTGATAATACACTCTATTTCCTGTTCCTTGTTTGGTTGTGGACTTAGAGTACCTTATTATTTGTCCGAGTGTCGTTTGATCCTTAGTTATATATCATGTATATATGTATAGACATAAAAGCTTATTGTCTTATTTCAATACACTCAGATATACACACAACATTACTATTAAATTATAATAAGTATAGTTTAGTGGTGTATTACTTACTATTTCTAGTACAAAGAAACATACAAAGAGTCAGTTCATACATGAGTCAATACACACTATAAACAATACATACACTATACTATACAATTGAACATACTATTCATACACACTATATACTATACTAGAGAACTTACTATGATGAGAATCAGGGGAGACATACACTACGCTAGTACATACACTACATACACACTATATCATAAATGTGAGGCACTACTTCAGGGCACGACATCTCTGTCATGGCTCGTCTTGTATCCAGAGTCTCCTGAAGGGAGAGCGTGAATTTGTGTATAGATCTATACTGGACTGAGTGTCCTACACCTTGCTGCTAGCTACAGTGGGACCTACAGGTCTTCGGATGATGAATGTCATAACATCTCGACGTCTTCGAGCGTCGTGTTTCACTAGGTCGATCAAGTATGGTTACAATTACATCACATTATACCTTAATTAACAATTGGTTTAAGGTAGTTAGTACAATAGTAGTTATAATATTATTATACTACAGTACTTCATTATTTTCCAATTACATCTACCTTGTGACCTCCTCACATAAAGTGTAATGTAAATCTATATTTTTACTAATGATAGTAACGTTTGGGAAAAATACTCACTTTTACAATGAACCAACATATAGTACACTTGATGCCTTGGTAGAAGGCTGCTTTTAATGGAAAATATAGGATTTTCTAGTAGATACAAACAATTACTACAAACATTTACATACTTTTGCATTCGAACACTTACAAACATTTTCATAGAAATTATGACACTAAATACTTATGAACTCACCAGCTTTAATGTTGATAAACTCTTTCAAAATAACTTGTATTCTCAGGTCATCAGTAGACAGGTATAGGGACCAGCTTCTGAGAAGATGGAGCATACTTCAAGTCTCATCTTTTATTTTGATTCATATTTTTCGTGTCTTATAAACTGTACAGAACTGATGGGTTTGAGCCATAAGAACTTTCCTATGTGCACATGAAAACCATAATGCTTGGACCTAGGTTTCTCTAATTGAACATGCAATGTATCCAAGGCTTAAAATTCTAGATCTAGTGTAAACAATTGAATCATAACATATGAAATCAAATCTAGAAGAATACCTTGAGTTGATTGCTTGAAACTTCTTGTTCTTGGAGCTTAGAGTCACAATTGTCACTCCTCTAATGGCTTACAAACACCAACTAGCAAGAGAATGATCTTGAGAGAGAGAGAGAGAGAGGAGGAGGAGAGGAAATCGGCTCTAGGGTTTCTTCCTTGCTAGAGTGGCCGATTTCCCTCACCCATGGGGTTTATTTATACTATGATTTACTAGGGTTACACCCTTAACCCTAATTGAATAACTTAGGCCCTAAGCAATCCAAAGATCCTTCTAGATATGAGGCTTGGACGATTTTAAGATATTATAACCCTAAAATTCGTCCACCCTAATATATTTAAGGATTCATAGCCCAAAACCACAACTATCATACATTTGACATTTTATGCCCCTTTATTCAATTAACCTCTTTAAGTCACCAAATTAATTCTTACTTAATTTATGACTTATATTAATTAAATAATATTATTATTCCTTTAATATATTACTCTCATAATATATTAATAATAATATACCTTCTCTCTTTACAAATCACCCTGTCAAGTTGCTATGGTGAAGGCAACCCAAAAGGACCATGCAGAACCGGGTCAAGTACTTACTAAATATAGTTACAGCCTAAGACACTAATCCAATTGTCTCCCACTTAGATAAGTCTAGTAACTTTATATGCAAACACAATTCGATTAGCAATCGTAGATCTCAAAGACGCTGTCAAACTCTGATCTTATCAGTATCCTGTCCTTTAGATAAGGGATCGTACAGTCCTTTGTTTAGATACGGTGCGGACAATCTCATGGAACATAGTCATACTTATTGTCCAGCAGTTGGTTTCTCGATCTCAGATTCATTTGACATAGAACTTAATTGAACACATCAATTCAGTCCTGACCGGGCCCGACACATAAGTCAAATCAAATCATCGAGGGGCCCTGATATCGCTTTTACCCTCTTAGGACAAAAGTAACAGATAAACTTCGACTTATATGCATTTACTATTTACTAATCAACTATACACAACAATGTGTTTTATGACATCAATTTACTGATGCAGTTTCGCATTGTCAATGCACAACCAATTAATAAACAATAAACCATATATCTTGGTTTTAAGACCATATGATATTATCGTCTTGCGATCACTTGCGGTACATTCCATAAAGTGATTCCAGCAAGTGCGGGTTTATTCCAATGCTCAAAAATTGTTCATAAGCACTCATGAACGTTGCAGCAAACCTTTGCTATGTCTAATACCTTTTAGACAATCTACACACCAATTCATGACAATCTTCATTCATACCTAATTCCAACATATGAACGATTGTGGACCATTCAAATAATTGATTATCTAATAACTCAATTATTCAGGAAGTCAAAACATGCAAAGTGAATAATAGTTAAACAATTAACGTAAGACAGTAGCTTTACTTATAAATAATACTCCTTTATTTAATCATCAAATGTCAATTACATTTATCTATTACATGTTTCTAAACTATCTAATCTAAACTAATATCGTCTTTGAGCCAAATGCTCCTAGTGTGCTACAAATGCTTAACCCTACTTAGTCCCAAGGTAAGCGGATCTGCTAGGTTAACCTCTGACGATACCCTCTTTACTATGAGGTGTCCTTCTTCTACTCAATGTCTACTAAAGTGATATTTTCTATCGATATGTCGAGATCTACAATGATCCCTCGGTTCCTTGGTCAAGGCAACCGCTCCTTCATTATCACAGAAAATTTCCATAGGCTTCTTTATGGCAAGCACAACTCCAAGGTCACCAATGAAGTTCTTCAACCACATCGCCTCCTTTGACGCTTCGCTCGCTGCAATGTACTCTGATTCACACATTAAATCAGCTACGGTCTCTTGCTTAGAACTTTTCCAAGTCACTGCTCCTCCATTGAGGGTAAAGACCCAGCCCGACTGTGAACGGTAGTTGTCCCTATCGGTCTGGAAGCTGGCGTCACTATACCTCCGCACCTTTAAGTCATCACTCCCTCCGAGGACTAAAAACCATTCCTTGGTCCTCCGAAGGTACTTAAGGATATTCTTGACTGCAATCCAATGAGCTCTGTCAGGTTTCCCTTGATATCTACTGACCATGCTCAAAGCAAAGGCCACATCAGGGCGAGTACAAGTCACAGCATACATGATTGAGCCAACTGTGGAAGCGTAAGGTACTTGGCTCATCTCAGCTATCTCGGCTTTTGTACTCGGACTTTGAGTCTTACTCAATTTGGCACTACTTTGTATCAGTAGTTCTCCCTTCTTCGAGTTCTCCATACTAAAACATTTTAGTAGTTTATCCAAGTAAGTATTCTGACTAAGTCCTATTAGTCTCTTATTTTGTTCTCTCACTATCCTTATTCCCAAAATATAGGAAGCCTCTCCGAGGTCCTTCATAGCGAAGCACTTCCCGATCCAGGAATTAACCTCCTGCATAGTCGGGATGTCATTTCCTATGAGCAACATGTCATCGACATACAAAACGAGGAAGCTAACTATACTCCCATTGGCCTTGACATATACACATGATTCATCTTCACTTTGTACAAATCCAAACTCTTTGACTTTCTCATCGAAGAAAAGATTCCATCTGTGAGATGCTTGCTTAAGTCCATAAATGGACTTCTCAAGCTTGCACACTCTATTGGGATGCTTCGTATCGACAAAACCCTCTGGCTAAGCAATGTAAACATCCTCAGCCAACTTCCCATTAAGGAAAGCGGTCTTGACATCCATCTGCCATATCTCATAATCATGAAATGCAGCAATGGCTAGCATCACCCTAATAAACTTTATTTTAGCAACTGGCGAGAAGGACTCATCATAGTCAACTCCGGGAGTTTGAGTGAAGCCCTTCGCAACCAATCATGCCTGATACATGTGCACATTCCCATCCACGTTGGTCTTCTTCTTGAAGATCCATTTGCACCCAACCGTCTTACATCCGGGCACATTGTCCACCAAATTCCAAACTTGGTTGTCATACATGGACTGAATCTCACTGTGCATTGCCTCTTTCCATTTTGCAGACTCTGGGCCTACCATGGCTTCCTTATATCTATTAGGTTCATCTAGATTTATTAGTGTACCATCACTAATGTACGTGTCCCCTTCGGTAGTAATATGAAAGCCATAAAACTGGGGTTGAACTCTAACTCGTTCGGAACGTCTAAGAGGTAAGGACTTGTCAATTGGTTCAACCGGAGTTTCCTCCTCGGTTTGAGTGCCAGCGTTAGAGGTTCCTTCATCGCTCGACTCTTGAATCTCTTCAAGATCGATTTGCCTCCCACTGTCCCCTTGGCTTATGAGTTCTCGCTCTCGGAAAACCCCTCTCCTCGTAACGAATACAACATTGTCACTTGGTCTATAGAAGAGATATCCAAAGGATTTCTGCGGGTAGCTGATGAAAATACACCGCTCACCTACGAGGTTCGAGTTTGTCGTGATTTTCTCCTCTTATGAAAACCTCACAACCCCAAACCTTGATATATGCCAACGAGGGAGCTTTCCCTCTCCACATCTCGTGAGGTGTTTTAGAAACCTTCTTTGTAGGGACTCGGTTAAGGATATGGGCGGAAGTCTCTAAGGCATACCCCCAGAATGAGATAGGTAGTGAAGCACGACTCATCATAGAATGAACCATGTCTAACAGGGTTCAATTACGCCTTTCTGCCACACCATTCAACTGTGGTGTCCTAGGTGGCGTCAATTGCGAAACTATTCCACATTCCTTGAGATAGTCGCGGAATTCAAGACTTAGGTACTCTCCTCCTCGATCGGGTCGAAGCATCTTGATTTTTCTGTGCAATTGATTCTCCACTTCATGTTTGAACTCTTTGAACTTTTCAAACGTTTCTGACTTGTTCTTGATTAAGTAAGTATACCCATATATACTATAATCATCGGTGCAAGTCACGTCGAAGCGGTTCCCATCCTTTATGGTGGATCTAAAGGGCCCACACACGTCGGTGTGTATGAGATCCAATAAACCCTCACCTCTTTCACAAGTGCTAGTGAAGGGTAACTTGGTCATCTTTCCAAGTAAACAAGATTCGCACGTGTCATCTTCCCTAAGGTCGAATGACTCCAACACTCCATCCTTTTGGAGTTGGGCTATGCACTTCTTGTTGACATGTCCAAGACGACAATGCCACAAGCATGCTTTATGCATACTATTGGAAGAATCCATACACAACACATCATTTCCTAGGTTATCTACAACCATAACAGTTTCATAATTTCCATTACAAGGCATTGCTTCAAAATATAAACACCATTTAGATAAACATAAATCGAAATAAGAATAATCATTTTAGAATATGAATTTGATCGTTAAGGAAAAAGTGATTAAGTAAATAATCAATCATCTAATTAATTATATAGGACATTTATTTACACAAGCTAAATTTAAAACATACATTGTTGTAAAACAAGCATTGTTTTATAATACATGTATTTTATGTTCTAAGCATAAATAAAAACTCCACCATAGTAGTTCCAACTTGCTTGTGCTCAACTGCTTACTCTTCTAGAGTATCTATAAGCATTGGCAAATATTAGATTAACATTAAGTATCAAGTACTTGAGTGTTAAATGAATAATATAAGTTCCATCTAATAAATACATGAATTACTGGTTTGGCCAGTTGTTTTTATAATAGACATGTTTGATCCCAATTATGCCTCAGACATCTGTTGTTTAGGTGACCTTTATCACAATAGATTTCCGATCAAATCATCTAGTTTGAGGAACATGTGTAATCGGCCTATAACTTGGTTATAGAAATCGTGAATACACATGGGCCATCAAAACATAACACTAGCGGTTAGGTGCCTTTTATCCCACTAGCTCATAAAAGTGATGTGCGAGTGATTTCAAAGTGGACTGCATAGATTTGAGTTTAATAAGAGGTCTTCAAATGTTTTTATAATTCTAGTTTACCAAACATATGGTATCATGGTTATTGCATGCATTCAATAATCCATTATATGCTTTTATGTAAAATCACATTTTAAGAATGTTCTTTTATAAAATCATATTTTATATAATCCACGTGATCAAATTTTAAATTTAACATCTAGTATTAAGTTTCGATATTTGAGCGCTAAACAACATTTATAAACCTTTTACTAAAGTTTCCTTTTATAAAATAAGGTTTGAAGTTTGATAAGTCTCTAAAATTCCAATTTCAAACTTATATAATTTTAATCCTCGAAATTTACCATTAACTAATTTTAAAATATGAAGCCCATTTTATTTTTAAAATCTTTTTACCATCATATGTTAAAAGAAAATTGTCACTAAAATCAATCTCTTTGTGACCATTTTGTGTTAAAAATATTTTATAGAATTAAAAACTAATTTTACAAAGATGGATACTTTATCATAAAATCAACATTACAAAGCATAAAACATAATGCATAAACCATCCATAAATTAATGAAATTTTGTGAGCCATCACAAAAATGTGAAGTCCATTCCTACGGGACATAAGGGACCAAAACTTCTTGTAATGTCTTCGTCATCCCATTTTCTTCAACACCTTGTAGCAAGTTTATAAAATAATTTTATAAAGTTTATAAAACTTTAATAAAACTAAGCGCATTAACTTTTGATCTTTAAAATGACCACCATCTTCATTCTTGTTACGTCTTTTATAAAATTAAACTATTCTAACTAATCTATTACTTACAAAAACAAACAAAATGAAAACTAACTATTTAATTATTACATACAATATGAAATAAGTAAATATTACAGCCATTTTAACTAATCAAAACAAATAACATCACAAGAGGTCCATGTCTAGTTTATATATATATATATATATATATATATATATATATATATATATGAATGAATGAAAAGATCCACGTAAACTTCCAGTCATAAAATATAACAATTATAAATATTTTGAAGTTGTCAAAAAAAATATGTATGATATTTTCTTATAAAAGAAAATTATATATGATTTCCAAAAAAAATATTATTCTAAATAATCTAATAATCTAACCAAACTTGTAAAAATGTATTTCACACAGATTGTTGGGTTTTATTCAAAAACAATCTATAATAAACTACGAGTTTAGCAACAAGAGGATTTTAAAATGACTAAACTTAAAACCATTTAACCCCCTAATAATCATTTTGCAAAGCATGGAAAAACTAAATCAACCATAAAATGAAAAGGATCATAACTTTTGAAGACTTTGATTGCCATGGAAGATTGGAAGTTAATGAAGTAACGCAAAAACTTCAAAATAGAAGCTTTCTATAATGTATGTCATCTTCCTAGGTTCATGGTCATCTCTTCCATCTTGTTTTCTCTCAATATGGTATTCTTCCAATTCTTTCCAGCGAATCAAGATTTTCTGTCTCGATAGTTTCTTTTATCCCATATTCTTAGTTTACTATTAGACTTTCATTCATACTTAACCTTAGAGGTCGATACCTTTAATTTATAATCTATGTGTTTTTTACCATTCACTTTTCAAGTTGTGTTATCCTCTTCATTCAGCGCAAGAATTTGATAAGCATGAAAATTTGAATAACCACTAAGCCTTTTATTATCTTAACATTTTAACAAACTGATGAAATTTCAATTCAACTTTTATTCATCATGATTAAATGAAATTCTTTCGTATCCAATCATGAGGCTCTTAAGGTCACATTTCCATTGATGATATTTAGAAAATAATCATTTCTTTTTTATGTCATTCTATTTATAAGGTAATTTTTTCTCAACTACCCCCCACCAAGAAGTAACCCATTATTGGTCAACATTCTCATGTCACTAAGCTTTACAATAATGATATAACAAAATCACATACTTTTCATAATCCCTCTAAACATTAGATCAACTATTCAGTTGTTCTTCCGAGTCATACATCTGATCTTCTTCATACATGTTTCCTATGTTTTTCTCTTAAACAACTTTTAACAAATGTTTCTCTGGGATCCATTCTACATTCCATCACCGTAGTCTTTACGACAACTAATTCCAACCATTATAATAAGAATCTATTTACACCAACCATCTGGTTGAAGCATTTAGTTTTCTATAAATGACCCCATTTCCACAAAATTATCCACCTAACACGAGATTATATTTCTAAATCATTTTCCAATACCAACATTGTAACAACTGGTAAAAATTGGTTAGAGTTTGGGGTCAAACCACCGCAAACCGCTATGTGTTAAGGACCAATTGTGTGTAATTCTATGTTTATAATGTATATTAAAGATGTTTTAGGGAAAGGATCAAATGAGAACACCTTAAAGGTTGAGAACGCAAGAACAAGTATATTCATTTGTGATTCCATGTATTAATTTGTGGAGAAATGATAAATTTTTACGCATAATCTACATGAATGTGCCTTTTTTCTTCAATTGAAATTAAAGGCATAAAAATTTATCATTTCTCCACAAATGAATACATGGAATCACAAATGAACATATTTTGTTCTCGCATTCTCAACCTTTTTGTGTTCTCATTTGATCCTCTTTCAGATGTTTTATTCATAATTATTTTCAGAACATCCTAAACTTCTCAAACCGTCTATCGTTGAAGACTGAATAGAAACTTACTAAAAATTTAATTTATCTGTGGCGTTAAAAGTAATTTTTGCATCTAGTATATCTGAGAGTTATGGATAAGATATTTTAGTATATTACATTCTCCTGATTTCGTGAATATAAAGAACGTTTAAAACAGATGTCGTATGACAAAAAGTTACGTCTCTTTAAAATTACAAAAATCAATATATATCTGATTTTTCTGAAACAAACGGTACACTGCTTCCTTTGGAATAACTATGAACCTCGAAAACCACTTTTGCATGTTTTCACATAGGTTGGTACCTCATAATTGAATTGAGTCTACGTTTTTGGAATCACCACGACTAGGAGAATTAACATGCAATACCATAAGAATATTATGTAGTGAGCATCGATGGCACCAGAATCAAGAATCAAGAAATGAGATTAATACCATAAAAAATACATAATATATGTTTAGTATCAAAAATATCTATACAATGAGTTTTTTTTTTTTTTTATAAAGTATTTGTGCTTCCAAATGAAGCTATCCTTTTCCCTCACACTTGACAGCACCACTCGAAATCTCTTCCTCCCCAACCATTTCATCTCTATCTCCCTCAACCAATTGAAGAATACCTACCGGAGGTGAGTGTTTTCCGATCACCAGCAAGAGGTTGACGCCTCTCCTCCCCCCCTCGGGTCGATGAAGGACCACCCAAGCCCACCCTCATCTTCAGTTCAAACAAAAGGACAATCCGGTGGAATTTACTAATAATCAGGAGGGCAATGACCCTCTTTCTTTCGATTTTCCTCCTCTTTTTTTGTTTTCCTTTTCTGTCCACTGATTGAAGATGCCAAGGGACCACCAGTGGTGGGTGAAATGCCGGTGACCACCAAGAAAAGCGTAACGACCCATATTTTCCTTCTTTCTGTCAAATACAACAATCCAAAACACCCTCTGAATCGCCGCTTCTTTCTTTTCGATAAACTATCAAGAAGCACCGGAGGTGTGCTGATTCCGACGAAAATCAAAAGGAAGCAGCATCCTACGTTTACCTTTCCTCCTCCTGTTGAGCACCCGCTGTCAAACGCCCCCTGGAGCTGCTGCTATCGTCGGATGCTTTCTAGTCACCAAAACAGCCGCCAAAGGCCTTCCCTTTCGAGAACCTACCGGCGAGCCAAGGGACTGCATCGCCACCAATTGTCGCCTCTGCTTCCTCCTGCATCTTCCTTCTACGTTGTCGCTGCTTCAACTTCTTCAACCTTTGACTGTCGGCGACGAAATCACGAAGGCCTAGGAGGGATCGCCGTTCTCGACGGCCTTCTTCTTCCCTCAACGCGATTTGAATGACCACCATTGGAATTTCTCATCGTAACCGCTTCCGATTCGCTCGTTCCTTTCAATCCCCAATCAGATGAAGATGACGAGGCGTTGACCCCCATTTGTACATGTGATAAATTTGGCGAAATCAGTCCCTGCAGTTGAATTCTTTAATAAAAATTAACTCCTTAGTGGAAATCCTTACAATCTGAGTCCCATGTGATTTAGTCTTTTCAAAAATGGTCCCTGCATTGTTTTTAAAGATCAAAATTGGTCCTTATGGATATAATTCATCACCAAATCAATCCTTTGTGTTAGTGAAACAAGTTACAAAACAACTTTTAAATATAAAGTATTTTAAAACAAGTCCATTAACTTCAAATATTATAAAAATTGTCCAGGACCTTGTTTTAACTCAAAAAGACGTCAAGATGCGGTTTCTCAAGTGAAGCTTCACCAAAACGAACCTGGATCGAGATCACACATCAAATGTGAGTTGCTACGACCCCTATTTGACTATTTTAATATTTGGGGGAGAGTAAATGTGGGTCTATTAGAGTTTTGAGGATTTTCATGTTTTATACACATAATAGCATCCTACTTTATTATTGGCCAAAAACTTATTAAATAGCAATCTAAAATGTTATAAATCATTAATAAACTATACAAGTTAAAGTAGATTGCTAAAAGATAATATGTATATTAAGAAAAATTACAAGATTACAAATAAATACTATAATGGTGCAAATGTATTTAATGATTTATAAAGACTATGATACTTGTCATATATAAGTTTGAGCATGATAAAAGTATGTAAAAAGATATTATGTAATCAAAAATACTATTCCACATATTTACTGCGTAAAAGGAAAATAGATTGACAAACGTGGTGGAAAAACCAAGTTTATGAAAACATATAATTATTAGTTAAGATTATCAAATTTAACTTTTAATGTATAAGATTTTGTAAAAATAAATCTAAAATTTATTAATATATTTTTATATTGATTATAAAAATATAACTAATTTTTTACTAAATTAAGAACACAAGAATGGCTTTAAATATGTCGTATGATTAAGAGTCAACACCTCAGAAGAGCTCGATTAAGAACTTCGACTGTAGAGGTGCTTAGGGTTACAAAACAATAAATGATAATCACGACTTTTTTTACAATGCATACATGCATGCATTATTTATATAGTAAAACCCTACTAGATAATCACAGATGGACAGGCCCAATCCGGATACAAAACATAAGCTCATGACACAACAAAACAAGACCCATCAATCTCCCCCTTTACGTCAATGGAGCAGAAAGCTCACTTCGGTTGAGCTGCAGAAGACTTCTTGATTGTCTTGAACACCTTCGGTATGATGGACAACAGATGATGACGAAAGGTAACGTACCACCGAAGCATGTCTGTGAAGTTCTTCTTGTCTGCTTCTGAGTTCTGCTTGCACCGATGGATAATATTAATAATGTACTCCAAGCAGTCAGTTGAGAATAAATGCTTATCAGCAAGAGCAAACAGAAAGCGATTGCCTTCGCCTTTTGTGAACATCACAGTAAGATGTGTAGAATCAATTTGGCCAATCTTCATTTTGTCCACATCACTTGGTTTCGGTGTAGGCTTGACAGTCGGTTTCTTGTTCATCACTTTCGCTATCTCCTGCTCCATAGTAGCAACCTCATGAATGTAAGAGGCCAACATTCTCTTCAAATGATCCAATATCGGCTCATATTCTTTCGGATTGGAGAGCAGAATGTTAAACAATAGGATCCGGTCATGAGGATTTAAATTCGAAAGATCTGCCAGAGAAATAATCGACACCGAGTTTGCTGATCCTCGTGTGATTTTGAAATTAACATTTGCAAATTTCCAAGCAGGTGTAGGTTTCAATACCTTGACAGTAACTATCTTCTGTGCGCTCCATGTCAAGTACCGCGGTTGAACATACTACAGATAGAAGTCGATAAGCTCTCGATCAACTTTTGGATGAGGGAAAGGAACTTCAACAGTCGAATCAAAGCAATGAAACGTGAATGCCTTTCGTGTTATCGACATGTCAAACTGTGAATCCTTGGAATTGTCAGAATCAAAAGAAGTGACAGGTTCCAGCCAGTAAACGCTTGGAAACACTATATCCTCATTGATAAGTGTTTCTCTAGTCTAGAGGGGAAACAAGGCCTTCTTGCGGTTCAAGGCTTCTTCTTCTTCCATGTTCCTCCTTTCCCTTTCCTCAGCCTCTTTAGCAGCCCGAGGAGTCCTCATCTATCTCTTCATCCTCGTCATCTTCTCCAATAAGACGCTTTTTCCTTCCTTTGACACCAGAACCCAAAGCTAAATTATCCTTCGGTTTGGTTGTAACTCCGACTTTCGGTTGAGGAGATTTAATTTCAGTCTTCATAGTAAACTTCATTTGAGCATCTTGTCCCCCTTGTTTTGGAGATATGAACCTCTTCGAAACACTCTTCATCTCGTGTAACAATGCAAGGGCAGGAAGAAGTTTTGAAGTAAGATGATTCCTGATAGTCAAAGTGAGGATATGATCATGAGCACCAAGGAAACTGGTCAGCATATCCTTGACATCCCCAGCACAGCTGCGAAAGACAGCTCTCTCCGTCTTAAACAATGAAATCTCCTTTTCTGCTTGAGCTAGCTGTACCTTCTGAACTTCAATAGTGGAGGCTTGGCGTGCAAGTTCTTCCTTTAGATTACTCTCCTTAGCTAAATCAACATGAAGAGAGTCAAGCCAAGACATCACAGAACTGATAAGTGAGGTGTTCTCTGCTTGTATTGAAGAACGAACAACCTCAAACTTTGTACTCTCCACTTGAATAGACTTGGATAAGGAATCCACAGAGGCATTCACCTTTGCTAAATTGGAATCAGCATGCCCTTTGAGTGACTTAACAAAAATATGAGTATTTTGAACAATTTCTGCAACGGCAGTAGTGGCCTTTTTGCAAGAAGAAGTAGACTCATTAACAACCTTGGTAGATTTGTCAATAGACTCGGTGTATTGCTCAAGAGCAGTATCCAGGAAAGCCTTGAGTACAACATCACTGTAGGACTTATTGGCGTTAAGTAGGTTGTTGAGTTTCTCGTCAATGCTCTCCAAGTGTTTGCGTGTGACTGGAGCTTCATCATCATCATCATCTGTAGGAAGCCGATAAGGACTATAGAAGATTGAATCAAACTCATCATTAGCACCACCGAGAGTGGCACCAGAATCGGTTGAATGTGAGGGTGAAATTGTTTTAGAAGTAACTGGAGGTTTTGTCTCAGTAGTCTCCCTCGTATCAGATACGTTGACTCCTACTCTCGGTTGTGAGATAGTTGAGGAAGTTGATTGGGAAATAATGGGAGTAGGGATTGGTGTTGTAGAAATGGGAATAGTAGAAATAGGAGGCGGTGGTGGAATAGAAGTTGTTGTTTGAGATGTAATAGGTGGGGGAATAGGAGCAACCGAAATAAGAACAGTTTGTTTCGGTGATGGAGGTGGTGTTGGAAGTTTGTCATGAGGAGGTTCGGTTGGAGAGGGGGATCGGGGAGGAGTGTTGCCTCTCGGTGATACATGGTGAGTTTCCTCTTCTGCATCCTTCTCATTGTTTTCTGAACTAGAAGGAGAGGGACTCTTGGATTTTTTTCGCCATCTTCTTGATCTTCTTTGACTTAGAAGAATCCCCTTTCTCAGACTTCCGCTTCTTCGACTTTGACTTATTATCCTCGCCTGTCCCTTTCTTGGTAGTAGCCTTTTTTCCTCGGTTGTAACTCCGACTCTTGGTGCCTTGGGAGGAATCTTGCGATATTCAGCAATGAGCTTACTCTCAGCTGAAACACACCTGTACATGGTCTTAGGAATAGAGCCATTGTGAGGGAACTTCGTAGGATCAGAAATTATGATCTTCTTGGTGTGAAACGTAGCCACAGAAGCTACTAAGGCATCCTTCATAACTAGAACCTGCAGAGTATCAATTGCCCTCCGTGTAATGAGAGTCCAGAATCCACCACACGAAACTTGTGAGTGCCTCGTTGAAGTGTTGAGGCTTTGCACCACCTATGACCAGATAATCGACCCATAGTCGAGATTGATACCATTATAAAGGCCATATAGAAGGGTCAGAAAACCCTTGCTAGTACCATCAGACCCACTACTCCTCTCTGCCAAACTCTTGATGAGAAGAGTAAGCAATCCATTCCACTTCGGCAGTAAGCATAACTTTTTGACCTTCGTAACAGTGGTAAGTACATTGGTGTAGCCCATCTCGTAAAGCATCGAGAACAGTTGAGTAGTGGTGATGAAGTCCGGTGAGATCACAGATGAATCCACAACAAGTTGCAAGAGGGAACATAATCTCCCTTTAGAATTTGAAGCCTTGTGAGAGAAGATTTGGAAGTAGATCCTCTCCTTGTTCTTATCATACGAGGCGGTAGTGTAGACTTGCGATAAGAGTGACATTGGGACAGATTCAACCTATGTTAGGGCTAGAACCAGAGGTGAATACTTCAAACACTCAACCACTTGCAGCATGTACGAGTCGTATAGAAAAGAGTTGAGTTCGATGATCATGTTCTGATTTGGCTTGATAGAGATCAATGTGGACGAAGCAGTAGAGCTGATGATGAAGTCACCATTGTTGAGTGAAGGGTGAAGATGAACAGTTGCAAATCGTCGTGTATATAGAGAGAGTTTGTTGCAGGTAAAAGAAACAAATAGAATTAGAAACCCTTTATATACCGTTTCCAGGAGAGAGAAAGAATCATCATGATATTGATGAGATCACTAAAATGTCGCCTGTAAAAGCATGATGTGACAAGGTGATATCTCCCAGGTATAAGTCAGCACGCGTGGGTTTAGGAACCGTTCAAATTCACGTGCCCAAAAGCTTATCCTTAATTCGTCGTTTGAAATTCAATGTTGCTCCAAAATTTAGGATAACCTCTGTTATTCCAAAGATAAATAACAATCGAACCAACAACAACCAGATTGTTTAGAAAATAAAAAAAAATCTTCGTGCAATAGGGTGACAAAAGATAAAGAAATAAATCAAAAGGTGTATTAGATGTGAGTGATGTCTATTACAAGACATAAAGCAGATGATTCCGGGCAAGAATCACTTCCTTCAAATTCAAGAGAGACTTAAAGTGCTTGTTTGGTTTCCCGAGAAGATACAATCAATTGTTTGTAGAGAAACATTGAAAGGCTTCTTTTAAATTATAGGCTAAGGGTATCTTATCTTCAACCGAACGTCGATTCTTAACATAAGACTGAACGTTGGAAGAAGTACTTGTGAGACCATTGTGGTCTGTTAAACAAGTAGGTTGGATATAATTTATAGTGACTTAAGATGTGATAGATATCTCAAAAACAAAAATAAGCTGGATCTTTTTGGGAAGAAAAGCCTTGGTGTTAGACAATTTCTTAAAAGACCACTCAAAAATAAATAAAGATTTCATTAGATAACAAGTAAGATCTTGAATATAATGATTCACCGTCAATTCTTTGTAGGTGTTGGTTTTTGGGTTTCACTTAGCACGTGGTGTATGTATCTAAGATCACAAACACAAATTTTGTGCAACGATAAACCTTAGTGGTAAAGACCGAGAGTCTCGAGGGTTACAATGGTGAACCGAAAGTTAATGGAGAATGTAAAGAGGAGGGTTAAAGAACCGAAAGTACCTCTGCTATATTATCATGACTAAGCAGAAAACTCTTAACTCATTTGAGAAGAGTAAGGTAGCTCTGAACTTGAATGAATTTTATCAGCCTGATTGGGAAGAAACGATAGGTATAGATCGAATCATTAAGGCCTTACTCTTAGTTATAGAGGCTTAGGTCAACATGCAACAACATGCTTCTAGGGACCCTTAACTAGTTCAAATAGAAAGAATCGAACCTGCCTTAGCTCCAAATTCTGTTGTACTGGTATACTTGGGACCTAATTAAAAGAACAACCAAACAAACACACCACACAAAAAAAAACAACCAAACAAAAAGAGTGTTTAGAAAAATATTTTTTAAGTTTTGAAATTTTTCTGAAAAATAGTAAAAACAGAAAGAGAAAATATTTTTTGATTTTTGAAGTTTTTCTGAAAAATAGTAAAAACAGAAAGAGAAAAATGAAGTAAAACACTAAAAAAATTGTTAAAAGAATAAGTAAAGAGTACAACCGAAACCTTATCTTAAAAGAATGAAGCAAAATAAACCGAGCGTTCGGTTCATTTCGGTTCCTAAAGTTCTAGAGCCAAAAAGGACCGAGCATTCGGTTCCCGAAAAATCCGGAACCGAAATAGACCGAGCAGTCGCTCTATTTCGCTTGTCCAATTTGTAGTGAGAGTTTTGAGGATTTGGTACCGACTCTGCTTCCATCATTCCCAAGCCTTGTAAAATTTTATTGAAGCTTGCTTCAGGTAAGGCTTTAGTGAATATGTCAGCCAGTTGATCAGAGGACCGAACGAAATGTACTTCCACGTTCCCATCTTCTATATGGTCCTTGATGAAATGATATCTAAGTGCAATATGCTTAGTCTTTGAGTGTTGCACTGGATTGTGACATATTCTTATTGCACTTTCTGAGTCACAATAAAGAGGAATCTTCTTCATACTCAGCCCATAATCTCTTAGTTGACTTTGAATCCATATTACTTGAGAAGTACAGGATGCTACAGCTATATACTCAGCTTCGGTTGTTGAAAGCGACACACTGGTTTGCTTTTTGGACTGCCAGCTTACAAGTTTACCGTCAAGAAATTGGCATCCACCAGTTGTGCTCTTACAGTCCAGACCACATCCTCCAATATCTGCTTCAGAAAAAGCCTAAATAAAGAATCCAGATCTAGCAGGGTACCAGAGCCCGAGAGATGAGGTTCGCTTCAGGTAACGGAAAATATTTTTCACCGCCACCATGTGAGGTTCTCTTGGATTAGCTTGAAACCTAGCACAATAACAAATAGAAAACATAATGTCCGTTCAACTAGCTGTTAGATACATAAGGGACCCTATCATTTGTCGATATAGTGTTATGTCAACAACAGGTTTTTCCAGAGAAGGTGTTAACTTAGTGCCAAATGCCATAAGAACCTTTCCTTTCGAATCTCCCGTCATACCAAATTTTGCCAGTAAGTTCTTTGTGTAGGCCTCCTGGTTGATAAATATACCTTCTGGTCCCTGTCTAATATTCAAACCAAGAAAAAAATAATCGGACCCATTGCGCTCATTTCAAATTTAGTCTCCATCAACTTCCTGAATTCAGCCGTTAAGCTAGGATTCATGGAGCCGAAGATGATGTCATCAACATAAATCTGAACTATCATTAGATGTTCTCCTTCTTTCTTTCGAAAGAAGGTTGGGTCAACCGAACCTTGTTTAAATTTCGACATTTTCAAAAAGCGACTTAAAGTTTCATACTAGGCTCTCGGTGCTTGCTTTAAACCATATACAACTTTATCCAGCACATAGCAATGATTAGGGAATTTCTCGTTCACGAACCCAGGAGGTTGCTCAACATATACTATTTCTTCTAGTTCTCCATTCAAGAAAGCACATTTTACTTCCATTTGGAAAACTTCGAAGTTTTTATGAGCAGCATATGCCAGAAAGATTCTAACTGATTCCAACCTTGGTACTGGAGCGAAGGTTTCTTCATAGTCTATCCCTTCCTCTTGACAATATACTTTTACTACCAACCGAGCCTTGTTTCTATTGACGTTCCCCTCTTTGTCTAATTTATTCCTAAAGACCCACTTCAAGCCAAACACTGAAGCATCCTTTGGTGTGCGAATCAATCTCCAAACTCGATTGCGTTCGAACTCATGAAGCTCATCTTGCATTGCTTGTACCCAATCAGAATGATCAAGTGCAACATTAACTGTTTTTGGTTCGACTTTGGAGACAAACGAATTAAACATACATAATTCAAGTTTAGAGAATAATGCAGTTTGTTTTGCTTTCAATTGAGATTGAATGAGAACTTTCTCAGATGATTCACCAATGATTTTTTGTTTTGGGATGATCCTTGGTCCATTTTACTAAAGGAGGATAATTTGGGTCACAGGCTGGATCCAACTCTGCATTTACTTCCTCTTCAAGTTCTGATTGTTCATCTTCGTCAGTTGTATTCTCTTTCTCCCCCTCGATTGGTGAAGTAAAACCTGTGTCAGGATCAGAGTTTTCATCCTCTGTAGAAGTTGGATTCTCCCCCTCGATTGGACTATTATTGGGTGGGTTTGGAATTGTATGCTCCCCCTCGCTTGGACCTTTATGAGTTGAGGATGGTATAGGATTCTCCCTCTCGAAAGACATTTTAGTTGTATTTGGTGCTGATGAACTCTCCCCCTTGAACATTGAGCCGTTGTTTGGAGAGTCATTGGAGGGTTGACCACCTGTCGGTTTAGGAGGTTCACTTTTCATTTCTTTGGCAGCTTCATCTATGATCTTTTTGAGACTGTCGATTTTTTTGTCTGCTGCTTTCGCTTCTGAGTGTGCTGCTTTCTCTGGTTCATTAAATAGCTGAATGTATTCTTCAAACAAATTGGATAGTGGAACCGAGACATGTCCTGATTCAGGAAATATTTCCCCCAAGACACTTACGCTCCTTTGAAATTTCTTCATGTAATTATCGTCAATGGTTACATAATATGTTTATTCAATTAGTTTGGAGTGTTTTTTCAAAATTCTGTATGCCTTTGAAGTGAACGAATACCCAAGAAAAATTCCCTCATCAACTTTGACGTCAAACTTATTGTGGTTCTCTTTTGAATTAAAGATGAAACACCTTGAACCGAACACGTGGAAAAATTTAACATTGGGCTTTAGATTGTTCAGAATCTCATATGGAGTGATTAAGAATGTTTTGTTGAGCAAGGATCAGTTCTGAGTGTAGCACGCGGTTGCAACTGCATCAGCCCAAAAGTATAGTGGTAGAGAAGCGAAGCTTAGCATGGTTCTGGCTGCCTCACATAGGGAACGATTTCTTCTTTCAACAATCCCATTCTGTTGTGGAGTATAAGGGGCCGAGAAGTTGTGAGATATCCCCTTTTCTACCAAAAATCCTCAAACTCTTTATTCTTGAATTCCAGCCCGTTGTCGCTTTTAATGTTTCTCACCAGTTTCCTCAGCTGTACTTCCTCTTGGTTGATGAACGTTTTCAACTTGGGCGTCGCATGTGATTTCTGTTTAAGAAAGAAAACCCAGGTGAAGCGTGAAAAATCATCTATAATGATAAGAATGAACTTACTACCACTGAAGCTTTCGATAGCCGAAGGTCCACACAAGTCAATGTGCAAAAGTTTAAGAGCTACAACTATCTTTGTGTTGATTCGTGTAGGATGGCTCTTTCTGCTCTGTTTGCCCAACTCACATGAAGCACACAGATGTTCCTTGTCGAATTTGAGAAGAGGAAGGCCTCGAACATGGTCACCTAGCACCAACTTATTAATGTCTTTGAAGTTCAGGTGCGATAGGCGTCGATGCCACAACCAACTTTCATCATTGTTTGCCTTTGATAACAGGCATATAGCTGGTTTTCCTCGAATGGGGTTGAGATTCAAAGGATACATCTCTCCCTTGCATTCAGACTTCAACAGAACCTTTTTGGATTCCTTCTCAATTATTTCAGAGCACTCATCATCAAACGAAACCTTCAAACCTGTTCCCACAACTAATTGTGACACGCTAATGAGGTTATGCTGCAATCCTTCCACATACGCTACTTTTCGAATCGAGAACTCTCCGTTGGTTATCATTCCATATCCTTTGATTGTTCCATATGAGTTATTGCCATACTTCACACATCCACCATTCTTTATGTAACAATTGGTAAAAATAGGAACGATCGTACGATGCTATCTTTTGATTATTAAGCAATATGAGTATTTTATTAAGAATGGTTGAAGGAATTTAACCTCTTTTATTTAAATAAGTTATTGTGAAATATAAAACAAGTAACTATTGATAAATTTCGTTATGATGTATGACATCGAACCATCACCGGTTTGTGAAATTAACATATAACATCATTTAAATGCAACAAACTTAATTTTTGTATCAACATGTCTCTAGTTGATAAGTAAGTTAGGTTCTATGTAAATCGTTTGCTTAATAGATGTGAAGGATCTAAATTTGACAAATATACGAACCAAAGTGACAAAACGTGTTTAACGATATGGTTAACCGGTTAAATGTCACGAAATTATACATTGCTCAATAAATTTTATATTTAAATAAATTAAAATATAAAATGAATTATTATAAGGTATAATTAAAATGTATTTAAGTGTTTTTGAATAAAAAGAATAAAACATAAACATTAAAGTTCAAATACACAAAAACTACATTGTTATTTTATACTAAGTATACATGTATGTATTTGTATATATGTATTATTATCTAGTGAATGACTAGTTATAAGTCATGAATTAAAATGATTTCATGTAAGTTTTATGATGTCTAAATCAATTAAGATAAGAGAATTGGTGGAGATAAGTGCCAACTTAACTAATAAGTGCTTAATCACTTAAGACATTTTACTAAGAATGCTTATTAATCCCTCTTCTAATTTTCGAGATTAAGACCTTCCCTCTCCTTAACTAGAACTCCTAACTAACTAAATAACTAGTAGTTAGTTAGTTAACTAACTCTATCTCTAAACAACCACCCAAGCAAGTGGCTAGACAAGATCACATCACTTAAACTCACATCCCATCACATGCTAGTCTAGGTTTTGTCCCCTTATCCTCTTCCACCCTTTCCTCCTTCATAACCACGAAATTTCCTCTTCATTTTACCCTCATTTGACCAGCCAATACTCCAAGTAATTACTCTCAACCTTCATCTCATTTTCAAGCACAAGAACTTCCTTCCAAAGCCATCAAAACCATGAACTAAAGGGTTGCTGTCCCTTTTGTGTTTCAGCCACCATTTCACCCATCTACACCTTCCTTTTGCTTGATATTTTTACTACCAAATACCCCTGGAAGTTACTTGTTTTGATACTCAAAATTATTGATTCAAAACAGTGAGTAAACTACCCTTTTTCTTGCACTTTTGCTGTGAAATTTTCGTGACAGCAACATAGCCAAAAGAGTGGCTGTTTTGGAGCATCAAACCAACAACCAAAAGTTCATCTTCAACTTTCCATTCTTCAAGTATTCACATAAGGTGAGTTCATACCCCTACATTTTCATGTTTTATTCAAGTTTTAAGGGGGGGAATACAAGTTAGAACACTAAACATAACTCAAATTTAAATGACAGCTTTCTACAGAAAAGTTGAGTCCTGTTCACGGACTGTTTTGACCATCTTAAACTTAATATCTTTCAAAACTGTACAATATGCAAATAGTTCAAGTTTATACCTTTCTAATGACTACTCGCACGCGTTCATACGATTTTTCTACAATTTATGGCGATTTTTATAAAACTGCCTGTCATTTCAGAAGTGATTTCGGACCAGTCTGTGAAGATGTTCATTTTCACACTAGTTTGAGACCACTAAAAATCATAATAAAAATTAGGAACAAAGTAGACTCATTTTATAAACTCTCAGAGGTGACGGATTCAGTTTTTGACTTACGCGGATTTTTCTATGAGTTTTCTAAAAACAGGGACA
This sequence comes from Lactuca sativa, assembly GCF_002870075.4. NCBI lineage: Eukaryota > Viridiplantae > Streptophyta > Magnoliopsida > Asterales > Asteraceae > Lactuca > Lactuca sativa. The sequence continues at coordinate 193,843,106 of NC_056625.2, forward strand.
GTAAAGGGCAAAACTGTCAAAAGTGGTTTATACATTTATTAACACCTTCTAACATTTTTTAGCAATGTTTATACATTAAGGAAGTTAAAACACAATCATTTAAATATGTTTAATTACCATTTTTACAAAAGTGATAAGTACAAAAAGGTCTTTAGTATCAAACTTAAGGATTATTTCATGCAAAGTTTCTAATAAAAACGTAAGAATATGAACAACAATTACGAAACATACCAAATCATCTTTTAAAATTTATACATATATATAACCATATACATATATATGTTTTGTTTACAAAACTTCTTTATGCTTTTATATTATAAATTGCATGCCTCTATATGTATAGTTATATAAGAAATGTTTAAAAGACTTAGAAAGGCTATCCACTCTGTTTCCTTTTCCTCGATTTGGATGTGGTCTGGTGGGATATCGGGTACTCCTCCGAAGGTCGTTTAAATATTAGTTATATATCATATATACATATATGGTCATAAATGTTCCACCAGTTAATTTAGTTTCGATACTCCTGGGTAGCAAAGGTGTATAAACCTACTTGGACACTCATCAATTACATTCTAGTAAACTATTATAGGAATAGTTTAGAGTAAACAAAACATTTTCACTACTACAAGAAATTACACCAGAGTCAGTTCATTCATGAGTCCAGACTACATGTTATATGAAGGAATACTTTTACATGAATACTTATACATGAATACTTATACATGAATACTTTTACATAAACATTATATGGCAAATTACTACTACATGTTATATGAAGGAATACTCTTACCTGAATACTTATACATGAATACTTGTACATGAATACTTTTACATAGACATCATATGGCAATTTAATATTACATGTTATATGTCTAGATACGGTTATATTGTTCGCCTTTCTATCTTTACCTTGTGATTCAATCACATCATCGACGAGGTAGACTGGGACTTTATCTCCTAGTACCACATCATACTTTGAGGGACTAACCATTCCGATAACCACTGCTAGCTACATAGGTAAATGAACAATCTACGGATGTTCTAGGTTGATACCATCGTGGGTATACAGAAGGGACTAACTATTCCTAAACTCGGCTGTTAGCAACAGAGGTAAATGAACAGTCTACGGATGTTCTAGGTTGATACCATTTCAGGTATACTTAAGAGACTACTAATAAGAGTTAAACAAGGAAAAACCATCACATTTTCAAGAGATGCGTACTTTCAAAACAGTCAGGTCTAGGTAAAAGACTACTTTCAAAACATTCGAGTCTTGGTAGAAGACTACTTTTATACTAGTAGGAAATATGGGATTTTCTAGAGCTTTTCGTACTTATACTAAATGTTTCATCATTCATTTACCAGTCTTTCATATCAACTAATCAAAGCAATGACATTAAATACTTATGAACTCACCAGCTTAAATGCTGATCTACTCTTTCAAAATAACTTGTATTCTCAGGTTACAAATAGACAGGTGTCGATACAAGGTTCAGAGAAGACGGAGCAGTCAAGACTCGTCTTTTTTTTTTTGATAAGTTATTATCATATCTTGTACAATGAAAGAAAACACTTGTAACTAAAATTATACTATTGATGCAATGGATGATGTTGTTGCTTGTTTACTACTTTACATTTGTTGTGATGCATACATGATGTCCTCCGCCCCAGAACGTTTCCGCCGTTCGTGGTTTTGGGGTGTGACAGATTGGTATCAGAGCATTGTTTATAGTGAATTGAGTATATCAACCCATAAAAGATATACTAACTATAAATACAATGGGATTAAAAATACTCTGATTTAGAGTTTATACTTTAAATAATAAAATATTTAAGTAAGTATACGTGCTGCATTCATACTAAAATCAGTGTCACTAGGACAGTACAAAAGAATTACGATTGTTGGGCAACACAAGTGGGCTTAGAGACATATGGTCAAAACTGGGAAGATATAGCCTGATCGCCTATATTATCCGAGGGTTGACTAGCATGTGCCTAAGTTTAAATGTATAGTCGCAACAATGCTAAAATCTTACCAACCCTACCACAATGAGAACAATAGAACATAACGTTAAAATTAAAATACTATAGGAGTATTTGGTGTTACTATAAGTACTTTATACTTGAGAATTTAAAACAGGATCCTCATTACTAAGTTGATAGTTGCTAAGTGGATACACTATGGCTACATGTAATTAGGATGTTATAGACTTAGAATTAGTGATAATTTTGCCTTACCTCTATTCTGTGTGAATTTGGAAATAAGGTCACTTATTCGAAGGTCTATCCTGTTTAGATTACACATAGCTGGTATGCACTTCACAAATAGCGATGTAACTAATAAGGGTTTTTTCTAAATAATTATCTAGATAGTTCGTCTAATAATTATCCACTTACCCTAAATTCTCGCATAGAAATCATAGTTGGACTCCATCCCCTCGGCAACCAGTATCTTCCGAATGAAGTCATAGCTGGTTGGTTTGGAGAAGAACCAGAGAATGATCATCCTATCCCTTTGGATGATCATCATGATGAAAACCTTTCAGCCGATGCTAATTCCGAACTAGAGGTTGAGAACCTACCTCGAGCAACTCCCTTTCCAATTCCTAACCCTCGTCCAGCTCTTCATGGCCCGACGCCTGATTCGGTGGAATGCTTGGAAACATGAAGCCAAGAACAAGATCAGCCCATGCCATTTATTGGCGACTGAAACTTTTACGACCTGAGCAATGGGGGCTCAGCAGGTAGAATCTTGCCAATCATGGTCCGCAGAGTGGCCCAAAATGAGATTCAAGGCAAGACAGCCCAACATCAGATTGCCGAAGTTGTCACCGATGCAAGAATGAGTACCCTCCACACCACTCATCTAGAAGATGCTCACAAGAGATCAGAAAGAAACCATAAGAACCTGCTGCAAACACTAGCTGAAAACCCGAGCCAAAGTCATAGAGCTCCAAGTACGCCAGAGGGTGTAATAGAGACACCTACTTGACATGGAACGTCAATTGGTTGAACTAAGAATTCACCAGAGGAATTACCGTCACCAGTAGTAGACGCTTTACTTTATTTCCCTTACAAAAAGAGGAATCGTATTCATCTGTCTATGCCTGATGTGGCATTTTCCATGAAATTATCTTGTACCGTAAGTACTTTAGTTAGGTCTTTATACTGTCAGGAACTATCTCCTGTGTATATGATGTAAGACCTTTACAAGGCCATTTTCCTGAACCGTTACGCCGTAAATATCCAAGATATTGACCGCTGGCTAACTTTTGTGTCATTTCCATCATTCAAGTACTCTTATCATACTCTCATTGGAGTCTATCTGAAACCTGCTTTATTTAAGTCATTGGACCATAGCAAGTTAGATACGGAGACATTTCCAAGTCTCTTTCAGTGGTTGGATTTTATTATTCACCAATCCACGATACCTCAACTTGTACAACAAACAGTGACATTCCATACCACCACCATCCCTACTACCTCAGTGCCAACAAGACCATATGTTGGAAACCTGCCAAAATGCACCAAGTGTAGCTTTCATCACAAAGGAAAGTGCAGGGAAATGCATTGCAAGAACTATAATGAAAAAGGGGCATACCACAAAGTTTTGTAGGGTGCCGGCTCAACAGACCAACCAGAACACAAAAGCTGGGATGAGTCGGACTTGCTACAGATGTGGAGAAGTAGGGCATTTCATAAAGGAGTTCCCGGAGACTAAAAACAAAGATGTCAAGAGCATCGGAAGTGTTTTAGCAACAGAGCGTGGGAAAGCAGTAATAGACCCCGCTGAGATTCCGGTACGTTCATTCCCGATAGCACATATGCATGGATACTATATAATAGCAACGCGGAGAGGAGTATTGTGAGTCGTAGATTTAATCAATTTCTCAACCAAAAACCTCAAAAACTTAAACGAAATATTTACAGTAGAATTGGAATAATCAAAAGCACTAGAGACGTGTACATAGGGTGCACTCTAACACTAAATCAACCAATTCATTCAAATCATCCTAAAACCGGTCACAATAAAAATTTACGACATTTTCATTTTAACAACGTATTAGTTAGTTTCCTCACCATACCGATATCATATATTACGAAAAGTCCATTCGCCTAAACCCATCGAGTAATAGAACCCTCGTTGTCTATAACGACAAACCGGACACAATCCCCCGACTCACCTTTTGCAACAAGACTCAGAAGTACCTACACAGGAGGCACCACGCCGTCCTAGCCTGTGCTGTGGATAAGAAACAAGAAGAGAAAGACATCATGGATGTTGAAAAAGCCCGTAACCTTCTCGATATATTCCAAGAAGATCTCCTGGGAATACCATCCATACGGTAACCCGAGTTCAAAAATCAACCTAAGTGTAGTAGTTGCGGAAAAGGGTTGTGGTAAATGCCATCTCACCCAAGTTAATCACCCCACTCAAGTAGAGACTCTGGACCCATACTAGTGAATCTATGATTACTAAGTGTATATATTGGAGCCTTATATAATTAAGATTCTACGGACTTAGGGTTGGTAATTCCGCTTTAAATCCTTTTCCTTGTTTGGATGTGGGCTTAGAATAGAATCACCGATTCGACTGTCTTTTCAATCTTAATTATACACGACTTATAAACACAAAGAGATGATAGATGAATCAGTTATGAGTCATACCATGAACTCCATGACAAGTTACCCAAGACAGTGGATGGACATGCTACCACTTGAGCGATCGTAGACAAATCAACCAAACCCACACACTTTCTACCGACCAAGGATACAAAGAAAAATAGAAAAGCTAACAGGAGCATATACAAAGAAAATTGCGAGAATGCATAGTATACCACTGTCTATCATTTTGGATAAGGGACAGGTGATTCGCCTCGTGTTTTTAATAGTCGTTAAAGAAGTCCTTTTTATCACCCTCAAACTGAAAGACAAAGAGGAAGAACCATTCATCGAATCCTTATACAACATCAACTATTACATTAACATCAAGGTCACGTCATTCGAAGCTCTTTGCAGAAGCAAGTGTAGATCACCTCTTTGATGGGATGAGGTAAGTGACACACAAATAGCTAATAGGCAAGTTCCTAACAACACTTTCACCAGCCCCCAGATCATACGAGAAACTACAGAGAAGATTGTTCAAACCCGTGAATGATTGAAGGCATCCCAGGATCGGAAGAAGATCTTGTCTGATGAGACTCTTGTTATTCCACTGGATGAAATTGAAATCAACGGGAGTCTAAACTTCATCGAAGAACCGGTGGAAATCATGGATCAGGAGGTCAAAAGGACGAAACAAATCCGCATACCCATAGTGAAGGCCCGTTGGAACGCCAAGCGAGGACCTGAATTCACTAGGGAACGCGCGAATCAAAAAAAAAAAAATAAATAAAAGAAACACCCCCAATTGTTTAGTGATATCCCGTCTACAAGTTGAATTTCGGGGCGAAATTCTTTTAACGGGGGGAGAATGTAACAATTGGTAAAAATAGGAACGATCGTACGATGCTATCTTTTGATTATTAAGCAATATGAGTATTTTATTAAGAATGGTTGAAGGAATTTAACCTCTTTTATTTAAATAAGTTATTGTGAAATATAAAACAAGTAACTATTGATAAATTTCGTTATGATGTATGACATCGAACCATCACCGGTTTGTGAAATTAACATATAACATCATTTAAATGCAACAAACTTAATTTTTGTATCAACATGTCTCTAGTTGATAAGTAAGTTAGGTTCTATGTAAATCGTTTGCTTAATAGATGTGAAGGATCTAAATTTGACAAATATACGAACCAAAGTGACAAAACGTGTTTAACGATATGGTTAACCGGTTAAATGTCACGAAATTATACATTGCTCAATAAATTTTATATTTAAATAAATTAAAATATAAAATGAATTATTATAAGGTATAATTAAAATGTATTTAAGTGTTTTTGAATAAAAAGAATAAAACATAAACATTAAAGTTCAAATACACAAAAACTACATTGTTATTTTATACTAAGTATACATGTATGTATTTGTATATATGTATTATTATCTAGTGAATGACTAGTTATAAGTCATGAATTAAAATGATTTCATGTAAGTTTTATGATGTCTAAATCAATTAAGATAAGAGAATTGGTGGAGATAAGTGCCAACTTAACTAATAAGTGCTTAATCACTTAAGACATTTTACTAAGAATGCTTATTAATCCCTCTTCTAATTTTCGAGATTAAGACCTTCCCTCTCCTTAACTAGAACTCCTAACTAACTAAATAACTAGTAGTTAGTTAGTTAACTAACTCTATCTCTAAACAACCACCCAAGCAAGTGGCTAGACAAGATCACATCACTTAAACTCACATCCCATCACATGCTAGTCTAGGTTTTGTCCCCTTATCCTCTTCCACCCTTTCCTCCTTCATAACCACGAAATTTCCTCTTCATTTTACCCTCATTTGACCAGCCAATACTCCAAGTAATTACTCTCAACCTTCATCTCATTTTCAAGCACAAGAACTTCCTTCCAAAGCCATCAAAACCATGAACTAAAGGGTTGCTGTCCCTTTTGTGTTTCAGCCACCATTTCACCCATCTACACCTTCCTTTTGCTTGATATTTTTACCACCAAATACCCCTGGAAGTTACTTGTTTTGATACTCAAAATTATTGATTCAAAACAGTGAGTAAACTACCCTTTTTCTTGCACTTTTGCTGTGAAATTTTCGTGACAGCAACATAGCCAAAAGAGTGGCTGTTTTGGAGCATCAAACCAACAACCAAAAGTTCATCTTCCACTTTCCATTCTTCAAGTATTCACATAAGGTGAGTTCATACCCCTACATTTTCATGTTTTATTCAAGTTTTAAGGGGGGGAATACAAGTTAGAACACTAAACATAACTCAAATTTAAATGACAGCTTTCTACAGAAAAGTTGAGTCCTGTTCACGGACTGTTTTGACCATCTTAAACTTAATATCTTTCAAAACTGTACAATATGCAAATAGTTCAAGTTTATACCTTTCTAATGACTACTCGCACGCGTTCATACGATTTTTCTACAATTTATGGCGATTTTTATAAAACTGCCTGTCATTTCAGAAGTGATTTCGGACCAGTCTGTGAAGATGTTCATTTTCACACTAGTTTGAGACCACTAAAAATCATAATAAAAATTAGGAACAAAGTAGACTCATTTTATAAACTCTCAGAGGTGACGGATTCAGTTTTTGACTTACGCGGATTTTTCTATGAGTTTTCTAAAAACAGGGACAGTAAAGGGCAAAACTGTCAAAAGTGGTTTATACATTTATTAACACCTTCTAACATTTTTTAGCAATGTTTATACATTAAGGAAGTTAAAACACAATCATTTAAATATGTTTAATTACCATTTTTACAAAAGTGATAAGTACAAAAAGGTCTTTAGTATCAAACTTAAGGATTATTTCATGCAAAGTTTCTAATAAAAACGTAAGAATATGAACAACAATTACGAAACATACCAAATCATCTTTTAAAATTTATACATATATATAACCATATACATATATATGTTTTGTTTACAAAACTTCTTTATGCTTTTATATTATAAATTGCATGCCTCTATATGTATAGTTATATAAGAAATGTTTAAAAGACTTAGAAAGGCTATCCACTCTGTTTCCTTTTCCTCGATTTGGATGTGGTCTGGTGGGATATCGGGTACTCCTCCGAAGGTCGTTTAAATATTAGTTATATATCATATATACATATATGGTCATAAATGTTCCACCAGTTAATTTAGTTTCGATACTCCTGGGTAGCAAAGGTGTATAAACCTACTTGGACACTCATCAATTACATTCTAGTAAACTATTATAGGAATAGTTTAGAGTAAACAAAACATTTTCACTACTACAAGAAATTACACCAGAGTCAGTTCATTCATGAGTCCAGACTACATGTTATATGAAGGAATACTTTTACATGAATACTTATACATGAATACTTTTACATAAACATTATATGGCAAATTACTACTACATGTTATATGAAGGAATACTCTTACCTGAATACTTATACATGAATACTTGTACATGAATACTTTTACATAGACATCATATGGCAATTTAATATTACATGTTATATGTCTAGATACGGTTATATTGTTCGCCTTTCTATCTTTACCTTGTGATTCAATCACATCATCGACGAGGTAGACTGGGACTTTATCTCCTAGTACCACATCATACTTTGAGGGACTAACCATTCCGATAACCACTGCTAGCTACAGAGGTAAATGAACAATCTACGGATGTTCTAGGTTGATACCATCGTGGGTATACAGAAGGGACTAACTATTCCTAAACTCGGCTGTTAGCAACAGAGGTAAATGAACAGTCTACGGATGTTCTAGGTTGATACCATTTCAGGTATACTTAAGAGACTACTAATAAGAGTTAAACAAGGAAAAACCATCACATTTTCAAGAGATGCGTACTTTCAAAACAGTCAGGTCTAGGTAAAAGACTACTTTCAAAACATTCGAGTCTTGGTAGAAGACTACTTTTATACTAGTAGGAAATATGGGATTTTCTAGAGCTTTTCGTACTTATACTAAATGTTTCATCATTCATTTACCAGTCTTTCATATCAACTAATCAAAGCAATGACATTAAATACTTATGAACTCACCAGCTTAAATGCTGATCTACTCTTTCAAAATAACTTGTATTCTCAGGTTACAAATAGACAGGTGTCGATACAAGGTTCAGAGAAGACGGAGCAGTCAAGACTCGTCTTTTTTTTTGATAAGTTATTATCATATCTTGTACAATGAAAGAAAACACTTGTAACTAAAATTATACTATTGATGCAATGGATGATGTTGTTGCTTGTTTACTACTTTACATTTGTTGTGATGCATACATGACGTCCTCCGCCCCAGAACGTTTCCGCCGTTCGTGGTTTTGGGGTGTGACACTTTAGGGACCGAAACTCCCTCAACTCTTCCTTCCTGCCTGCCATGTGACATGAGCAGCCACTGTCTATGTAACATTCATCATCAAACTGCTTGTCACTTATCACCTGCAAATTCAAGCAGATTTAGGAACCCAAAGTCTCTTGGTTCCTTGTGAGTTTTTCACAGAAAAAGGAACTGCAGTAGAAACATCAACCAAATAAGTTCTTTTTATTAGAGTGGATTGATCTTTTATTTTGATGGTATACACCTTGATTTTTGTTTTATCTTGTTTAAATTTTAGTGTATTCAATGGTGTGTTGTTAGATGGTTTTGGTATTTTCTTTTGAATTCTAGGGTTAGCTGACTTTTTCTTATTATTGATATCAAAATCAGAATCAAACCCCTTCACTGAATTGAATTTTCTTTGGGAGTAGGATGGACCGAAACTAGACTTTTGACCGAAACTTGACTTTCGGTTCTGAGTTTTTAGGTTGGAACCGAAAGTAGACGATTGGACCGAAACTAGACATTCGGTTCTGAGCTTTAGAATAGTAGGAATTTGGACTGAAATTTTCTTTTCCTTTTAACTTTTCCTTTCCTTTGTCAATTGATTCTTTCTTAGGAGGTATGTAGTTGGGATTTTGAGATTGCCAATAACGTTTTCGCTCATTTAGATTTTTATTGTATCTTTGATTTCTTTGCGATTCTGTTAAGCTAGCTCCTTCTAAGATTTGCGAATGTTAAAACTCGATTTTGGCTTTTTCTTTTGAGTTTCGGTTGTCTTAGTTGGAACACTTGTTTTTCTCATTGGTTCTTCAGGGATTTCTTTTGTTCCACTTGTGCTTGGTTTGTTGAAACTCGAGGGTTTGTTGATAGGTTCAACAACATATCTTCCTTTAACTCTCCATGAAGTTTGCTCAGATAAGCCAACAGTTTCATCTGCGTTGTCAATAGGGGCTGACCAGAAGTAATCGTCGCATCGTTTAGCATTATCTTTGTCAATTAAGATTTTTAACTCTGCTGTTTGTTTTGCAGAGCTCCTGTAACAGCATAGACTTGATTCGACACAGTTTGAACCTTGTTATAAACCATTGCTTTCTCTTTGAGTTTCTGTGGCTTGTCCTTTGACAGGTGAGTGTATTCCATCGAATTTTCAGAAATGAGGGGTTTCTCATTTTCGGTTTCGCTATTCATGAACTCAGAGCAATCAACAACATCTTCAACTGAGATTTTGCTCATCTCACTTTCTTCATCAAATTCAGACGTATTTTCTATGTTCATTTTATTTTTTGAAATTAATTTAGCGTTGGACGAGTCAAATGATTGAATGGTTTCGGACTTAATTTTTAACCTATCATTTTCATCTAAAAAATTTTTGAGCATACATTTATGTTCCTTAGAGTCAATGAAGGTCTCTATTTTATCCAGTCCAATTTTGTAAGCGTTGGATGTTTCTTCTGAGGACACTATTGATTCACACTCAACAATAACCTCATCCTCCTTAAATTCAAGGAAGGGTAATATCATCTTATGAATCTTTTTCCCTACTTCACAACTTAAATGCAATTGAGCAATATTTGTATATAAGCGCTTAGCAATTAAGCAAAAAAACATTCCTTTGTTTCAAAAATTTTAAATTTTCTCGTTGCAAATAAATACTTTCATCCCTAGCCCAAGATAACTCCGCCTCTTTCAGCTCAATCCACATCCTTCTCTCCTCACTTTTTAAAGACACCCTGCTGAGTTGGTCAGTTAGGTTAGAATTCGCTAAGCGAGTTTGAATGAGACTACCATTTAAGTTAGAAAATTTAAATTTAAATTCGTTTAATTCTTCTTCATAATTTGTTATTGGAACTTTAAGTGATTCAAGGATGGAGTGTACCTTTTTGATCAGCTGATCACAGTCCTTTGAGACAAGGGCCAACGATCCCACACCTGAAACAACTTTCGGCTCCTTGGTTACCACACTTTCATGGGATTTAAGTATTCCCACAAGTTCCGCTAGTGAATAAGATTTAAACTGTTCATGAGCTTTCACTATTGAAACCACAACCATCCATTCTAGTCTCAGACCGTTCATGAAGGTTACCTTCTGCTCGATCAACTTTCTTTCTATTCTATGCTTGATCATCTTACTTAGGAGATGATTGAATCGATCAAAAGTTTGTATTAGTTTTTCTTCTAGTTTCTGTTCGAAAACTCCAAATTCAGAGAGCAACAAGGTTTGAATGGAGTGTTCTATATCTTCATCGGTTGAGTAAAGTTCTTTCAACCTATCCCAAATTTCTTTGGCAGTCGTGCATGAACCAACTAATCAAAAAGTGTTAAACTTCAAGGCGAATCTGATCATTCTCATGGCCTTCACATTACTTAGCAACTTGTCCTTCTCATCCTGTGGCATCTTGTCTTTGTTTGCCATCAGCTTGTTATATTCTTTTTGAGTCTTAACCGTTGTGTTCGTTCCAGAATGAACGAACGGCCCAAGCATGATGGCTTCCCAGATGAGATAACCATTATCTTCAGATCCGACCACATAATCTTCAAAGTGGTACGCCCATACTTCATAGTCTTGAGTGTAAAGAATGGGAATCCTGGTAGTGGATCCAATGCTGTTAGAGATGTTGATGGGATTTGTTTGAGAATCTTTGAGAGACATGGTGAGCCGCTAGAATCAGACCTGTAACTCGAGATTAGGGTTTTATCAAAAAGAGTTCCCATCGACAGGAAGAAGACGACTTCTTTTATATTCGATAAAAGCGGAGACCCATAGGAATTCTTAACACATAAGGAATGTGTATTGATCACACAGTCTCCTGCTCTGATACCAATTGTTAGAACTAAGTTCTATTAGGATTGATAGATTCTATGGAGGCAAAAAATTAAGAACGTAATTAAGAACACAAGAATGGCTTCAAATATGTCGTATGATTAAGAGTCAACACCTCAGAAGAGCTCGATTAAGAACTTCGACTGTAGATGTGCTTAGGGTTACAAAACAATAAATGATAATCACGACTTTTTTTACAATGCATACATGCATGCATTATTTATATAGTAAAACCCTACTAGATAATCACGGATGGACAGACCCAATCCAGATACAAAACATAAGTCCATGACGCAACAAAACAAGAACCAACAAAAACAATTGGAATAAAAACATTCCTTTTGAAATCACAGTGATTTGATCCAATTCATTAAATAACACATCCTTTGAAACTTTATTTATTTCCAAACAGGAAGGACAATTTTGGTGCTCTTGAAGGAAGAACTGCAGTATGAAACGTTGATTGCGTAGAATGGACTAGAACTAAAATATAACATGATTGCAACGTTTGACATAAAAAATAATAAAAGGATCCAAAGAGTATGTATGTAACATCCCATAATCAAAATAAAAATTTTCAGTTTTAATTAAAGAGAAATCATTGTTTTCAATCAAACCCAAATCATAAGAACGCAAGATCAAGTACAAATGTTCCAAAATCAATGTATCATAACACCTTCAAAATATATCACCAAAGGTTGTGTACTATCATGCCTTTGCTTTTCACCGATCATCTGAAGTACCTAAAAAATAAAACTTAAACTGTAAGACAAAGCTTAGTGAGTTCCCCTAAAGTACCACATACAACCAATACAAATAACAACATGCATATATGAGCCTTCACCCTGACTAGACCGCCTCGCAAAGCCTGCAACCTATCTGGACGCTCTCCAAGCCTTCGTCCTGACTGAACCGCGAGATTTTAGTCTATTCGGACCGCCACATGTATATTGTTCTTTAGCACGAAGCGGGACTGCCTCAAACCAACAAACCATAACATGTCGACATATACAATAGCAATCAATAACAAACAACACAAATAATCATACATATCTACTAATCTAACGCATACTCAGTGAACACAGGTAATTATACAGATCTATCAATCTAACGCATACTCAGTGAACACTGGTAATTAGACAGATCTACCAATCTAACACATACTTAGCATAATATCAATCTAAAATACCAGGATACAAAATCCAATGGGTTGGCCTTGGTGCCATCGACCCACAAGTACAGTGAGGAAAGCACACCTTATAGTCTAAAATGGTAGGAAAAAAGAACGTTGCTCCAAATGCCAACTCTACATGTCACCTATTCAACAAACAATGACCTAGTCTCAAACTACTACTCAAAATACCTAAAATACCCCTAGGTAAGACTTGGTCAAAATCCTTGTGAAGGTCAAATTCAAAAAGTCAAAGATCCCTTCTGGGCTGCATACGCCTAGCATACTTCCCTCTACGCCCAATGTATAGGGTACCTTCACAATGCACAGGCTCAAACCTTGGTATGCGCAACATACCTCCAGGTACGCCTAGCGTACCATAGATTAATCTTAACTTTACCATTAAGCTGTTATTTTGTTAAGTCAAAGCACCAAACTTCAAATCCAGATATCAAGGGACGTCTTAAAGTCTCTGAATTTATCCATTTGCATGCATACAAGAGGGTAAAAACTCAAATCCTTGGCCCAAAAGTCATCCAAACTCTTGCATAGCTTAAGGAGAGTGTCCAAGCTCTCATTTTTATGAATCTAGAAGCTCAAAACTTTAGGAAACTACATTTGAAGGACCTAGAGTAGCTCATACTCCATTAGACTAAAGTATGGGACAAAAAAATCATACAAATTCTATACTAACAAGATATAAGAAAATAACACATCAAGATCCAAGCTTTTTACCTCCAAATGAAGCTTGGGGGCATGATAGTTATGGATCCAAGAAACATTGAGCTTTCAATTTGATTCCACTTCTTTCTTCTTCATTCAAGATCACTAAAAGCACACTTTCAAGCTAAAAATGCACATGTGAAGGATTAGGTTTTTCTAGGGACGATTTGGGAGATGGAGGATAATGAAGGAAGAGGTCTTGAAGAGATAATGTTGCTTAAATAGGGTTGAAACCCTAAAAATTAGGTTTTGACCCTCAACCACTTACGCCCAACGTAAGCTGGAGTACACCCAACATACTAGGCACATATACATTTTTGACTTAAAGAGACAAGGGACCAATTTCAGAAATAAATATCATACTAAGGGTATAAATGGAAAATACGTGGATCAAGATGTTACAACATAGATCATAAATAAACTTCGGTGAATTGGAATTGACTGGGGTATAATTTATGAAGTATGTGATGAATAGTTAAACATAAATAGATATAATTTAAAACATATAAAAATAAACATGCATCAAAGATTTTGAGATATCAAGATGAGTGCAACATATCTATTTGTTAGTTGTGAAGACTTTGTAGTATGTGAAGATTATCGATTCAAGAAAAATAGAGGGTCGGGATTCATCATTCCCAACATTTCTAAAAATCCATTAAGCTTTGTGGAATCAAGTGGTTTGGTGAAAACATTGGATATTTCTTTGTGTGCAGGAACAATGATGAGTTCAATGATACCTATAAGGATATGATTCTTGATGAAGTGGTATATGAGTTCAATGTGCTAAAGAGGATTATGTGAGATTGCAATCGTGCTCTCAAACTCACAGTAGATAGGTATGTAAAACATTATGTGGTTGTAATCCATTAGTTGAGTTTTCATCTAGAGAACTTCTGAGCAACAACTTAAGGCTGCAACATATTCCGCCTTTATGGTGGAAAAAGATACACAGTTCTTATTTCTAGATGAGCAACTCACAAATCTTACAACGAGGAATTGGCATCCTGTAAACGTGATTTTGCAGTCCAATCTACATCTCACATGGTCTGAATCTATTAAATCTTGCAGATTGAAGTCGTTTCCTAATAGGTACCAAAGTCCTAATGTTTTACTCCCTTTAAGGTATCTGAAAATCTACTTGACTGCATTAAGATGAGATACTTTGGGATCAACCTGTTATCCGACACACAAACCTATTGCGAAGAATATATTAGTCCTACTTGCGTTCAAGTAGAGTAGTGAACTACTCATTCCTTAGTATATCTTTTGATCAACCGACTCTCCACTGGGATCAACTGTGATTTTTTAAACGAAGGCCATAGGGACCTTTCCATAAGAACAATTATCCATGGAGTATTTCTTTAATAGTTCAATGGTATACTTTTCTTGATAAATGAAGATTTCTTGTGGGACTTTTTTGATTTTTAATCCTAGAAAGAAATTAATCTATTGGTTCATACCCATTCAGAATTTGCTCGTCATGAGCTTTGCTAAGTCATGTACCATTACCTGATTAGTTAAGCTAAATATAATACCATCCACATAGATTTATACTAGAATGGAATGCTTTTCACTTGAATGTCTAAAGAGGGTAGGATCAATGACCACATGCTTGAATCCATACTCGAATACAAACGTAGAGAGAGTTTATACCAAGCCCTTGGTGCCTGCTTCAAACCATAAGCAACTTTCTCTAATTCGTAACATTAATGGGGTAGATCAAGTTTCTCAAAACCCAAAGATTTTTTTAAATATACCTATTCTTTCAGTTCACCATTGAGGAAAGTGATTTTGACATCCACTTAATGTACTTCAATATTTTTATGCACCGTCTACGCTAAAAAGATGCGTATGGCCTCAAGCCTCGCAATTGGAGCATATGTTTTGTCATAGTCAGTACCTTCTATTTAACTATAACCTTTAGCTACCATTTAGGCTTTGTTTGTGATTACAACACCTATATCATCAAATTTGTTGTGAAAAACCTAGCGGGTTCCAACTATGGTATGTCCCTTTGGATTAGGAATGAGTTTCCAAACATTTTTTCTCTTAAACTCAACAAGCTCTCCATGCATTGCAACACTCCATTCGTGATCAAAAAGGGATTCTTTAGTAGTTATGAGCTAAGTTGATGACATGAAAGCTATGTAGTGACAATGTTTAGTCAAATCATCAGAGGATCGAGTTCGAATACCAGCAAAAGGACTTCCTATTATTTGGCTAGGTGGATGATCTCTAGTCAAGATGTATAGACGTGCTTAATGATATTTAGTAGCGACATTAGATGGAATGTATTCAACTTCAGGAGGCTCTTCTCCTTGAACGTCTTGAACTTGTTCCTCCTCAGTTTGTGAACATCCTATAGATAAGTCTTGAACTGAGGAAATCGGTTACGCAACTGACGATGAATGTTCCCTGGAAAGTTAATGGTCCCCCTCGACTAATGATTCCCCCTGGACTCATGTCATGGTGATCCTAGGAACCTTATCTCATGTTTCTATACCATCAACTTCTTATTTTTCAGAATCTTCTGAGTTTTTAGAGACATGAAATTGATTGTTGACTATTGGAACAACTTCTTCTAAGACTGGAAGCTCAATGGTTTTGAAAATTGTCTGATTATTAGGCATGATTTCCCTTTTAACCACTGAGGTAGAAGGCACATGCGATGAGCCATCAGTAATGGAAGGTCCAGATTCTTCAGTGTGTTGCAGTTAAGCAGCAAGTGAGACTAGAATTTCTTATAGTCTCGCAGTCTCTGGAAGATAAAAGAGAGCCTTGTAGTTTACTTCAACTATGTTGAAGGGTCCATATTATATTGGAATATCATTCTCCAAGATGAATTTTTTTCGTTGACTAGAGCAGTTTTCCAGACATGGAAATCACTAAAATTCATGTCAAAGCTTTCTTCAATTATCCTTGTTCTTCAGATCAGAACTCTATATGCAACTTTGTTTGTAGAATAGCCCAACAAGATTCCTTCACTAGAATCCGGTGCAAACTTCCTCAGATGATCTTTGTAATTTACTACAAAACAATTGAAACCAAAGATATGACTGAGGTGGCTTCGAAGAACTTCATCCACTAATAATAATTCCTTTTGTCAACAAAATTTTTGTTGTCATTGTAAAAGTTATTGGAACATAAGTCTTGGGCATTGAAGTGGGAATTTGAGTTAACATAGCCTTTCCAACAACCTTTGCTTCATCTCCATCTTTTGGAGAACCATTTCCTCCCATACCAGCTTTTGAACCCATGCCGACACTTACTCTTTCTCCCCCTTGCACCCCTGTGTGAACAAGCGGGGCATCAGTTGACATCAAATTTATGAACTTCTGCAATGGAACCATTTCTGCTTTGAGTGTAGACTCCAAAGACATAAATTTTTGAGATAATAATTCCTGAGTGAGTAATGATGGTGACGAAGACCCAAGCTCCAAAACTAATTGCTTCAAATTACCCAATGTCTCTTCAATTTTACCATAACTTTGAATATCAACCTCATCCTTCTTATCAACTTTGGGAAGTAAAGAGTTGTACCGTAATCACTTTTGTCACAACATCAATAATTATCTCAAACTTTGTACGAAGAGATGAATATTTGTGATCAAGAGCTGCAACCTCCTTCGCCATATCAGCTTTGAGTTCCTCAATCTTCAAGTTGACATTTTTATGAACTGTTTTCACATCTTGAACAAACAACACATGTTGTTCCTTCGCTATAGCTTTCAACTCTTTTAATGCATGAATAAAAGAATCAGATTGAAACTTCACTCACAACTCATTATTCTTATCCATGTGATCCGTTTTATTTCTCAAACGAAGCTCTTGGGCCTTGAGCATCACATCCACTTCAATCCCAAACACATGATTTCTACTTCCAACATCAGTTTGAAGTTGCAACAAGAAATTGAGTTTTCTATTTAGAATTTTGAACTGATTACCAGACATAAGCATATGATTTGGTATATTCTCTTATTCTGGATCAAACTGGATGTTGGCAAAAGATACCATGTCATCATCCCCTTCGGTAGTATCATCCTCTGTAACAGATTTAGGTCCTTCCATAGATTGAGATTGAATTAAGGAGGTGATAGGTTGATTGAGGATGTTGTGAAAAGTAGGTGAAGTAGTGGATTGAGGTAATGTAGGAGAAATAGGAGTATGAAATGGCGGTATAGAAGTAATAGTATCAATGGTAAGTGTATCGAGAGTAGAGGAAATAATAATGGTAGAAGTACCTTGGGCTATGTTATTAAAAACCCCATCACCCTTGTTGACATTTGCGTTCATATCAGATATGTTGGCATTGATGCCAGAAGTTCGAACCTCCTCAGAAACTGATTCGACAGTCGAAACTCCGGATGGTGTAACTGTAGTCTGCTTAGGAGCAGATACTTGCGAAGGATCACCTCGATTGGTGGTTGTGTCCACATAAAATTCTTCCACATTTCCACCAGAACCTCCAGTCTCCTCGAAGATCGAATTGAGTGGAGAGTTCATTGATGGTGATGGAATGCCCATATCATCGTGATGAGTTGGAGACTGAGATTTGCCACTGTTTTCGAAGTCAATCTCAACAACCACTTCGTCCAATGGATCTTCAATAAGCTTTTTCTTCTTTTGAATACACCTTACCATATCTCTTTCCATTCGCTTTTTCGATGTTGGAGAAACAGGAGAAGGAATTTCACGAATCACCATCCCCTTACGAGTAAGTTGTGGTTTGCGAATCCACTTTGACTTTGCTTCGTGAACATTAGACCTGTCTGGTTATTAACGAGGCCTATGAGCTATTTTCTTTAATCGTTTGAGCACCCCAGACTTCGAAGGAATTGTATCCTTGGTAGATTCTTGAACAACCTCCTCTTGAATAGGTTTCTTTGTTTCTTTCTCAATTGGCACAAAAGAAGACTTAACAATCTTTTTAGGAGAAGGATCAGGCTTCGAAGGACTAGCCTAAACACCTTTCTTCGAGGGTTTGACCTTTTTCACATTAATCCCCTTTTCCAATAATACCCCAGTTTCAATTGATGGATTAATAGTTTGAAGATAAGCAAGAAGAACTTGATTTGCAGGATCTACTTTATGAAGCGTAGAATCACGAATGCGTGCCACCGTTGGAAAAACATCCAAATCATCCATCACAACCTTCGGATGTTGGTAAATACCAAATTCAGCCTGAAGATCATCTGTAGGAACCATTATGCCTTCTTTTTCGTAGACACTGTTCAGTATCAAACTCTAATAGTGAGCATAAGAAACTCCAGCAACAACACTAGTTTTCACAATACTATTAGCAAAATCTTGCCACAACTGAGTTGCATAATCAATACTTAAATCATAGTACAATCAAGGAAGAGAGGATTTCTTAAAGTCACTTATCTTGATCATCAGTGGTTGATAACCCATTTCATTGAACATATGAACCACTTGTTCAGTCCAAACCTCATAAAAAGGTTCTTCGTTGGGGATGTTCATGATGTGACCAAACTGCTTCTTGGTTAATTTGTATTTCTTCTCATTTGTCAACTGAAAAGTGACCACTTTAGTCGTCTTGTTGAACACAATTATGGAACCAACAAGCGACAACCATGTCATTGGAACAGAGAAAGATGCTGACATTACAGTAGATAAAATTGAGTGATTTAAAGCAACTATTAGCATCTGCAGTTCTTCAGGATATTGCTCAACATTAGGTTGAACTCGGTAATTAGTCCCCTGAATGTTCAGTATTGGTTGGGATGTGTTGTCATCAGTGGTTTGAGAAGGATCACTGTTCATAGTAGTGTCCGCCATTGTTAGGGTTTGAAGTGTTTGTAGAAAATAGAGCGTATAAAGAGAAAGAATTGGGAAAATCTAGAATTTTGATTGCGTAAAATTGGAATAAGAGTACCCAAAACCCTTTTATAAGTAAACCCCACATTTGAATTTGAATCGATTCACCATTAAAACCATGCCACATGCCTCCTTCTAAATCGGGACTATTGCTATAAAAGTAGCCACGACTAAAAAGTGATGAGTAGTTTTCCTGGAAAATTGTGAAGCAACCAAACTGTCACATCAATCAGACTTTTCACATACACCAAGAGGATAAGAACCGTTAGAAGACCTTCGGCATGGAGGTTGGGCTCTTTCACTTTTGGGTTGTGAAGTGAAGTCATATGCCAGATGTTTCGAAATCATCAGCTTGAGTTGGCATAACTTAGAACCTCAAGGATTTCGGTGTGTGCTTAACTATGACAAAAATTCGGATGGGATCAAGATAAAATTTTTTAGATCTATGAAGTCAATTACAAATCAACATAAATGCAGTAAGATCCCAGGCAAAGATTACTTTATTCTACATCAAGAGAGATGTCAAACAGCTTGTGTGGTTTCCCGTGACTTACAATCAAATACTTATAGAGATGTATCAAAAGGCTTCTTTTTCAAGGCTTTGCGGGTGGTCTTAATTTCATAACATATCACGACTCAACATAAATGTGAGAAAATGTAAGTGAAATTACTTGATTGACCAGTGTAGTCAGTGACAAGTATGCTTTGGAAAATATATAAAGTAACGAAGAATCAAACTGATATTTAGAAAAAAAATCATATTCCAAGAAAAATAAGTAAGTATTGGACCTTGTTGGGCAAAAATGTCGTGGGTGTCAAATATTTTATCAAGATCACTCAAAACAAAAGAATATGATTTTGAACATAGAAAATAGGTACAAAAAGAAGTGTTCCGTGAAAATATTGAACATTAAGTTCATTGTCAATCCCATTAATGGTTCGAAATTGAAGGTTTCACCATCATCACGGCCTCATGATTCTGGATCATAAACACAGAAGGTTTACATACCTATAACCAGGTTGCTTTCGACCAAAGATATCTTAGGTATGTGTCATTCTGTGTGAACGTGAAAGAACATTAGGATGAAAAAGATTGGTTAAAAGAAACGAAGTGTACCTCTGCCATACTTGGACCAAGTAGAAAACTATTAACTCAATATGAGAAGAGTAAGGTAGCTTAGTGACTAATGCGAATATAGCCTAATTGGGAAGGAGTCCTCAGGATGAGAATTCCATTAAGGCACGAAACACATTGAGTCGAGGAGGCTTGGGACAACATGCTGCAGCATGCTTCTAGGGACACTTAACTAGTGCAAATGATTGAGATTATACCTTTCCCTAAAGCTACGATGCATGTATCATCAGAGGTCTTCGCTAATATGATGTACAAACAAGTTAACCAACACAAAAAAAAATTGTAAAATATTTTTGGCTTTTTATCTATTTCAAAAAGAAAAATAACAAAAGTAAGAAAATATTTTTGATATTTTGATTTTTGAAGTGAAATAACGAAAATAAGAAAATCTTTTTGATGTTTTTGAATTTTTTAATTGATATAATAAAAATAAGAAAATCTTTTTGATGTTTTTGTTTTGAAATGAAAAATGTATTAGACAAACAAAGTGTAAAATAGTGACATAAAGATATAATACATCAACAAAATTGTTATATCTTGACTTAAGAAGAGTGTTCTGAATCGTTCAGAGGAATGTCGAAAGCGAAGCATGTCGAACGCTGAATAGTGAACAGTAACATCTGAATTAGTCAGCGAGAATTCGACACAACTTGACTTTAAGACGAAGGCAAGCTTGGAACAATAGTTGCATCAATCATGCCTAATCCTAACAAAATCCTTAGAAAAAGTTTTCTCATCCAAGGTTTTGTGAATATATCATCAAGTTGATCTATAGCATCCCAAATTTCGAGTCCAAAATTTTCATTTTTAATTAACTGGTTTATAAAACTTCCATAAGAAAACATAGCGAAGACATATCATTTCATAAAATTAATATCTCATGTCTGAAAACCAAACCATAGATATAACAATGTCAGAGTACAATCCCAAGAATCTCATAATGCGGAAATCCAACGTGTGTGTGTATGATGTGCATCTACCGCGCCGACTCCTTCCCCTTCGCTGAAGAGGTACCTGAAACAAAACTGAAAACTGTAAGCACGAAGCTTAATGAGCTCCCCCATCGTACCCCATATCATATAATCATATAACAAGCATATACTGTTAGGCATATCTGGATGACCGACCTACCCCTTTGGTCCTCTCGACCGGATACTGCCTAACATATCTAGGTGCCGACCTCCCTTTCGGTCCTCTCGACTGGATACTAGCTAGCATATCTGGGTGCTAGCCTCCACTTCGGTCCTCTCGACCGGATACTGGCTAGCATATCTAGGTATTGGCCTCCCCTTCGGTCCTCTCGACCGGATACTAGGGACTATTTCACCCCTCTACTATTACGACATAACATATAACACATAATGGTATTCTATCTAGCATGACTGGGTATGACTACCCCCTTTGGCCCTATCAACCGAAAATCTTGGGGACTGTCTCCCCTACTGCTACTAGCATATAACATCATATCATACTAGCAGATAACATATCAGGTAGTAGCAAACCTAGATGAATATCACAAACAAAACAACTCAGATGTATGAATAGTGGGTGAAGGGGCGGTACAATCCTTGCTGAAATGCCCCAACTTGCCGCACTTATAGCAACCCGACGCTCCCAACCTGCACGCTTCCTCATGTGACTTGCCGCATTTCCTGCAGCATCCTCAGCCCTGCTGGCCTTTTGACCCAGCGTCTGATCCCTTGGGCTTTTTCCTCGAAGCCCCAATCTCTGGCCCTATCTCTCAAGCATCCTACTGCATATCTCACCTTCGACCCCTCGGGGCAGAAGCTGGTCAACTGCACAGACTCAATGTCTGCAATCCACCGCCTAGCGACAATGGGGTCCTTTGCCCCATGGAAGTCCGATGCACCACTGCCCCTGGAGTCCTTAAAGGATAGTGTGCGTGATCCTGACTGGCTGGTTGCCATGTCACTCCTGAACACCCTGAGGCGATCCTCCATCAGCTCGATAATGCCTTCCTTGATCGACCCAAAGATGACCGGGGTTGCATCAAGGATGCCTCTAGTGATCTTGGTTGCGATGAACTCGTGTAGCCTCTCATCTACTGGTTTGGAACCTGAACCCGAACCCGACCCCTCTCCTAAACAACCAACTGCTGGCTTCGGACATAGTACCACCATTCTGCAATACATAATGACAACCGTCAGTGATACTAATACATCTAGAGGGATCATATCCATTTCAAGTTTCCCGGTCTCGTCTCAGCCTTCCTTGACTCAAGTATGGATCCTCGGCTTTCAGTAGTATGGGCCCATACTACCGTCCACATCTATCCGTACTTTCTTCAAGAACTGCCTCGACTCCACCAAATCCCTTTTACTACTGTTGTTCTCTGCTACTCTCATCCCAGACTTGCCCTGGGGTACCTCTAACTCCATCCAAACCAGTCCTCAGCTACTGAAGGGCTCTTTGCAATGCCAATTAGCCACCATATGGATACAGTCACATGCCACGAGGCTCAGATAATCCTTTGAGCAAGGGACTCATCCCTACAACGGTTAGGACTCAAACAAGAGCTACGCAGTAGGGTCAAGTCCAACACTCTAAGATTATTCGTCCCTAGTAGCATGTAACCTAACATACCCACCTAATAGCTAACTTCCATCACTCTGAGCCCTACATAGCAAAAAACAAGCAACATTCAGACAAAAAGGAAACAAAATCAAGCAATTATATCCACATAATAGGAATTTGTACTAGCATGCGATATAAGCTCATGTAATCAGGCAAAACCTAAACAGACTATCCTATCTCTGTCTAATTGACACTATCATGCAACTCAAAAGCACATATAACAGGGACATAAGGCATCCTTCCTAGATCCATAGTCCTAATCTAGTATGTTGTTCTATTGAAACTGATAAACATAACATAAACTTGTATGGGTACTTTGGGGAAAAAATTAATTGAGCTCGGCCGGTTTCGCACTTCACACACCTTGTTCTTTCTTAACACTTGTTAACTTAGCTTTTAGAAAACCATTTTCTTTGTAAAAATCTTTTAATCCCTCGGTTTGAGTCCAGACATCCCCGAGGGTGTGTCTGAATCCCTCAAACCAGGGCTCTGATACCAACTTATAACATCCCAAATTTTGAGTCCAAAAATTTCATTTTTAATTAACTGGTTTATAAAACTTCCATAATAAAACATAGCGAAGACATATCATTTCATAAAAATAATATCTCATGTCTGAATACCAAACCATAAATATAACAATGTCTGAGTACAATCCCAAGAATCTCATAATGCGGAAATCCAAAGTGTGTGTGTATGATGAGCATCTACCGCGCTGGATCCTTCCCCTTCGCTGAAGAGGTACCTGAAACAAAACTGAAAACTATAAGCAGGAAGCTTAGTGAGTTCCCCCATCGTACCCCATATCATATAATCACATAACAAGCATATATTGTCAGGTATATCTGGGTGCTCGACCTACCCCTTTGGTCCTCTCGACGTGATACTGCCTAGCATATCTGGGTGTCGGCCTCCCCTTCGGTCCTCTCGAACGGATACTGGCTAGCATATCTGGGTGTTGGCCTACTGGTGGGCCGACATTGGTGCCTTAGACCCACCGCTACTGGAAGGTAACTCACGTCATAAGGCTAACTGCTGAAAAGATGATCGGCAGATGTCTGACTGCTGCTCCGGTGATCCTCTGGCTATAAACCCATAAAACACTTAATCATACACTGATAACTATTCTTATGGTAAAATGACTATTTTACCCCTGACCAAGTCAAAGTCAAAGCCAACTTTCAGTTGACCTGAGTCGCCGAGTTGGGCCGCCAACTCGTTGTGTCCCTATCCTTTCATCTGACCTTCTTCACGCTTGTACTAGTCGAGTTTAGCAACGACTCGATGATTCCTCCTTCTAAAATAACCTTGAGTGAACCTTCATCCAACCCGCCGAGTTGTATGAACAACTTGTCGAGTTCATCCTCATCCAACGAACAAGTCCTGACCTTGACTCGCCGAGTTGTATGAACAACTCGTCGAGTTCATCTCCAATGGGTGGGAGATTGCCTTGGATCCACCGAGTCTGCTCATGCACTCGTCGAGTCCTATGAACTCCCGGTCTATGGCTAAGTCCAACACGTTGGGCCACTCCATTAGACCCTCTAAAACCCTTCTAATGCCCAATTGGGTTCCTTCGAAGCACAACAAAAAAGGGTAGTCAAGCCATGGACTCGCCGAGTCCCAAGAACGACTTACCGAGTCGAGATTGTCCAAGTCTCATTTCTCGATTTCTGATATACAACACTTGTCCAAACGATAGATCTAGGCTCCTAAGATCGATCTAGCATGTAAAGTTATAAACTCTACGTGCATGTATGGGACTATGAGCTAAAAAGACCCTAAAAGAAGCTCTTGAGTTGCACGGGGCTTTCCATGGGTGCAAAGGCAATCCCTTTCTTCCTTCTAACTCCTTAAGGAGACTGGATATGAAGCCTCAACCCCCAACCATGCTTGCAATCGTGGTTGGTCACCAAGAATGGCTTATCAAAAGCCCTAAATCTCCCCAAAAGGGATCTAATGCAAGAAGGAGCACGGTGTCCACTTTATACCTTCCAAGGACTGTAGATGATGCACAAGCTTGACTCCTTCTGGTCTCCTCTTGATTCCTCAATCTTTTCCCTCCTTCTTGCCAACACAAACCACTAAGAATCACCAAAAAGCCCTTAGATCTTTCACAGCACAGTTAGGGTTCGAAATGGAGTGCTCTAGGAACATAAAGGGGCGATGGTGTGACAACCCGATATTTCGAGACAATGTAATGTAAAACCAATCAAATTTAGGTCAAAATATAACTTTCCTAAAATCTTATTTGGGTTAAATAGAGTAGTAGGAATCGTATCAAGGTTTTCGTACATATAAAGAACCCTGAAATCCGAGTTATAACGAGGAAGTTATGACCAACCGAAGATTCTCGGCAAAACTGGCAACACCGATTAAACGAAAAACGAGAAGTTTCAATATAATAGTTTTTAGCCTTAAGTATCTAAATGGAAGTTATAGATAACCTCAAACCCTGAGCATACATAAAAAGAACGTCCAAATCTGACTTCGTATGAGGAAGTTATGATTTTTCCAAGATTCGGGTATAGCAGTAGACAGCTAAAAACTCAAAATAGAGCTCGAGATACTTTTGACCAAAACAACCTAAATGAGAATCTAAGGTCTCAACATTAGTAGCGCAACGGCGAAAAGTCTGACGAAAACGGACATCGGATGAAGAAGTTATGGAATTTTAACGGACTTTTCGTGTCCCGGCCCTTTAAAAATAAATAATTAAAAATAAGGTCAGAATTTGCCGATGAAGTCTAAACGAGAGTTGTAGATCATGTTTTTAGCTACGCGTGCATATAAAGAACGTCTAAAACGGAGATCGTATGCGAAAGTTATGGATTTTACAAGTTCGGGGTCCAAAATCCGATGCTGTCAGGCCCCACGACGTGGCACAAGCTTGCCGCGACCCGGCCAGTGACTGAGGGCGTCCAATCAATGGAAGAGGATAGGTTTGACTCCCCACGACGTGGCCATCACTTGCCACGACGTGGCACACCCCAAAAATGCCCCTATAAGTAGATTTCAAGGGCTCCGAGTTCATTTGTTCAGTTCCTTTCTTTCTAGCGCCGAAACTCTGCGTTTAAGCCCCCGAGACCCTCCCAAAAGCCCCGGTTTTCACCTTCAAGTCCCGAAGGAAGGCTTTGTGTTCCCGAGGTCCCCGAGATTCCCGAGAATCCCGATATTTTCCCGCGTTTCAAACTGTTCCTGTCGAAGTTCTGCTCGATTCTCTTCTCGACTACTTCAAATCAACCACTTCAATCAAGTGAGTTCATACCCCTATAATCTACACTTTCAAATGTTTTGTAAATGCTTTTATACACTTTTAAGGGGGGGAATACAAGTAAACACACAACTAAAATCGTGTGAAACACCGATCTTTTGCTATACTTTTCATACTGTTGTTTTAACTATCTTATGAAGTTATTATGATGCAAAACCCCTCACAATACAGCTTTACCCTCTTGGGATATAATATGTTTATAAATAGAAATATGTTTTATTTATACGTTTACATACAAATACATCATATCAAGGGTAACATTCTTTACTAAGTCATTTTATGCATTCAAAGAACTTATGATTTATGCTTTGTCAAACATTGTGATAGAGGTTAAACTTTGCATACAAACTACTACTTTAATACAGACTTAGTTGAGAATCCATGAGTCGTGTATATCTTCAAACGTTACTTTCTTTATTAGAAAATAATGCTGCAAGTCCTGTCTATAACCAGAGTCTCCCGTTCGGAGAACGTGTCAAATGTGTATAGATCTATACGGGAAGTCATGATCCCGCGCCCTGACTGTTAGCTACAGTCCGTCTTTTGGGGTGACAGTTGTCATAACGCTACGACGCCTGAAGAACGTCGCTACAGGCATATTATGTTTAGTATGGTTATAAAACTCATCGGATATACAATTATTATGGTATTATGCTTTTATGAACGAGTAGTCATTAAAACTATTCTTCATCTAATAAGTGCGATCTTCGTATAGCTTTACTATGTAAAACTATGACACAACTTACAAGCACGTCGCTTGCTTGCGATTTTCGGTCTTAGAGACTGCCAGTTATGTCAGGGAATTAAGGGTTTTTCCTGTATACAAACCAAACAACTAATAGGAAAATAAGGGATTTTCTCGGTACAATTAGTTGCAATTTACATCACGAACATTCATATGCATTGCATACTTTTATAAGAAAATAAGGGTTTTTCTGGAAAACATACAAGCACTTTCGAATGGCATACATTTTCTCAAAACACCACTTATGAACTCACCAACTTAAATGTTGACACTTTTTCTTTGAAATAACTTGTATTCTCAGGAAACCGCTAGACCAGGTAGCAACTACTTTTGAAGACTAACGCGCTGGCGTTAGTAACATATTTTGGATCACCATATTGTATTTGATTTCTTTTGCAAACATGTAACATATACAATCATGTAAACTTTTCAAATATATTTATATTATGGTGGTGTGTACTTTCCTTTCTATGAACTGTTATGATACTGAATATGACGTCCTCCGCCCCCGAACGTTTCCGCCGTTCTGGTTTGGGGGTGTGACAGATTGGTATCAGAGCATTGTTTATAGTGAATTAAGTATATCAAAACCATAAAAAGATATACTAACTATAAATACATAAGGGATTAAAAATACTCTGACCAAGAGTTTATACTTTAAATAGTAAAATATCTAAGTAAGTATACGTGCTGCATTCATACTAAAATCAGTGTCACTAGGACAGTACAAAAGAATTACGATTGTTGGGCAACACAAGTGGGCTTGGAGACATATGGTCAAAACTGGGAAGATATAGCCTGATCACCTATATTATCTGAGGGTTGACTAGCCTGTGCCTAAGTTTAAGTGTGTGGTTGCAACAATGCTAAAATCTTACCAACCCTACCACAATGAGAACAATAGAGCATAACAATAAATTTAAAATACTATAGGAGTATTTGGTGTTACTATAAGTACTTTATACTTGAGAATTAAAACGGGATCTTCATTATTAAATTGATAGTTGCTAAGTGGATACACTGAGGCTATATGTAATTAGGATGTTATAGACTTAGAATTTGTGGAAATTTTGCCTTACCCCTATTCTGTGTAAATTTGGAACTAAGGTCACTTATTCGAAGGTCTATCATGTTTAGATTACACATAGCTGGTATGCACTTCACAAATAGCGATGTAACTAATGAAGGTTTTCTAAATAATTATCTAGATAGTTCGTCTAATAATTATCCACTTACCCTAAATTCTCGCATAGAAATCATAGCTGGACTCCATCCCCTTGACAACCAGTATCTTCCGAATGAAGTTATAGCTGGTTGGTTTGGAGAAGAACCAGAGAATGATCATCCTATCCCCTTGGATGATCACCGTGACGAAGACTTTTCGTATGATGCTAACTCCGAACCAGAGGTTGAGAACCTACCCCGAGCAACTCCCTTTCCAATTCCTAACCCTCGTCTGGCTTTTCATGGCCCGACGCCGGTGTCGGTGGAATGCTTGGAAACAGGGAGCCAAGGACAAAACCAGTTTGTGCTATTTGATGGCGACCGAAGCTTTTACAACTTGAGCAATGGGGGCTCAGCAGATAGAGTCTTGCCAATCTTGGTCCGCAGACTGGCCTGAAATGAGATTCAAGGCAGGACAGCCCTACATCAGATTGCAGAAGTAGTCGCCTATGCTAGAATGCATACCCTCCACACCATTCATCTAGAAGATGCTCACGAGAGATCAGAGAGAAACCATGAAACCCTACTGCAAGCACTGACTGAATCACGAGCCGAAGTCATAGGACTCCGAGTACGCCAGACGGTGTGCGAAAGACACCTACTTGACATGGAACATCAATTGGTTGAACTAAGAGTTCACCAGAGGAATGACCGTCGCTAGTAGTAGACGCCTTACTTTATTTCCTTATAAAGAGGAATTGTATTAGTCTGCCTATGCCCGATGTGGCATTTTCTATGAAATTATCTTGTACCGTAAGTACTTTAGTTAGCTCTTTATACTGTCAGGAACTATCTCCTATAGATATGATGTAAGACCTTTACAAGGTCATTTTCCAAAATCTTTACATTATGAATATCAAAGATATTGACAGCCGGCTAACTTCTATGTCATTCTTCATTCAAGTACTTTTATTTTACCTTCATTCGAGTCTATCTGAAACATGCTTTAGTCAGGTCATTTGGACTATAGTAATTTAGCTCCAGGGACAATTCCGAGTCTCTTTCAGTGGTTGGATCTTGTTATTCACCAACCCACGATACCTTAGCTCGAACGACAAACGTCTTGAGACCATTCTACGAACTTACCTCTACTCATTACTAGGACTGCATCATAGGGATGTAGGTCAAACCTTCGTGAAGATACTTTCATTATGTACTAGGACTGCATCATAGGGATGTAGGTCAAACTTTCGAGAACATCGTCGTACTCTTTACATGAACAATCTAAATTCTCAGGATCACAGCTGCAGGAGAGCCTACTCCGGAACCACGTTAAATGTAATTTGGGCGTTTCATTGTAACAGACTTATAAACTATCGAGAACTAGTGCAACTAGAGTCTTACCTTTTGCGAGATCCTGTTTGTATAGGAATTCTCGTGCTGCGTATACTTGTCTTTTGTAGTATATCTTATTCGCAGCAATAGTCTTGTGGTAAATCTAAAGTACTGAAACTCTGTTCATGGTTGCACGGTTGTGTTTTGTCTGTGAACGTCTTATGTTCAAATCTAATGTCTTTAAATTTCAGTATGATTCCGACATTATCATACGACTCGATTCAATTTGATCCTCACAAAAATAGCTTCATGCGTACATCTCTTTCTTCTAGATCACTTTTCTAGCGAAACCGTCATGTCAGAACGCCGAAGTACTCATGCCAGGAGTACCTCTTAGTTATTTTCTTTCCGAAGAAATCCCCGAAGTACCACTCGTGCAGTACGTCAAGTTCAATCCAAGGATTTATACGATTGATCTATCACTGAGAAATGTATGCATAAGAGTGATATATAATCAAGGTTCTACAGGTTTAGAATTGATGATTCCACTTTAACTTCTTTTCCCGGAGGGGATGTGAGGGTAAGGAAGAATCAGTTATTCGACTACCTTTTCAATCTTAATTATATACGACTCGTATACACGATATTGTGATTGTGAAGCCCTGTATAAATTCTAAAATGGACTTCAGGACGAAGAACTGCCTAAGTATACGAGTAATCACATCGTCATGTGAACAAACTTAGAACCCAATACGACTCCCGAAAACAGATCGCCCTATAGTTTAAACACCCTCGAAGATACCAGAACAGTACAAACCACTTGACGAACTACACAGAAAGAGAATTAGAAGACTAGGCTTCTCACCCTAGAGAACCCCGGTCATATTCTCGCGGAGATCGACGGATTGCAACGTATGTGCCTCGGATATCGAGGACTCCGTCAAGATTTTCATAGAAATCGTTATCTCTGCCTCGCATAGACAAAATGGTTGAGCAAACGCAAGGAAAGAAACTACATCCAGGAATGGATCTGGAATCCGAATATCACCAGTTCGAGTGTTAGGGGAGGATGTCCGGAAGACTATCTCCTGAACTCAATGCGGACACTTCGAGTTCGTAGTGATACCTTTCGAATAGGACCAATACGCCCATAGTTTTCATGAGCTAAATAAATAGAGTTACGTCTTTCTTACTGGGATCATTCATCATTTCTCCATGTAATGACTTACTTATCTACCCTCGTAGTAAGAAGAAAGCCCATGGTAATATTCCTACAGAGGAACTTTTAGCAAAGTTCTCTAGGCACGAATTTTGAAATTGAAGAGTCAAATTTCTAGGACACACTGTTAGTAATGTGAGAAATTTTGAGAACTCTTTCAATTTGTCAAAACCGCTGAGCATTTATCGACACCAGAGACGCCGACAGTTTTTTTTGCCAGATTCTAGGTCTTACTGACCTACCGCCTTAGTTCATTCAGAACTCCTCGCAAGCTACAGAAACTCGTACGACTTTGACCCAGCAAGGGGTGGCCTCTGACTGGGAAGTTACGTAAGAAAAGGAACCTTTGAGATTCCATGTGAGTGACCAAGTTCTTTAGGATAACTCACTCTGGGAATGGATTAATACGCTTCATAAAGCATGGAAAGCTAAATCCAAGTTAGACAGGACCTCCAAGATTCTTATCAGAATCGGTCTTGTGCCTCACACAAACTAGACCTACTCCGCGAACTCAGTAACGTACTTTCTACTCTTCGCATATCGATCGTAAAAACCATACCTTTCCGTTAGGACTCTTGCAAGTCCACTCGTCGAGATCCTCGCCTTCGTATTAGAACCATGGTGACCCTTGACCGAGAGGTCAAGCGGACGAAGAAACGCCATCGCCAGTTAGTGAAGGTTCGTTGGAATGCCAACCGAGAACCCGTTATCACTTAGGTGTGCTAGAACCAATCGATTAGGAAGTTTCCTCCTCACGAGTCGATCATTCGTGCATACTTCCTTGCTTAAATTCTAATTTCGGGACGAAATTCCTTCTAACGGGGGGATGATGTGACAACCCGATATTTCGAGACAATGTAATGTAAAACCAATCAAATTTAGGTCAAAATATAACTTTCCTAAAATCTTATTTGGGTTAAATAGAGTAGTAGGAATCGTATCAAGGTTTTCGTACATATAAAGAACCCTGAAATCCGAGTTATAACGAGGAAGTTATGACCAACCGAAGATTCTCGGCAAAACTGGCAACACCGATTAAACGAAAAACGAGAAGTTTCAATATAATAGTTTTTAGCCTTAAGTATCTAAATGGAAGTTATAGATAACCTCAAACCCTGAGCATACATAAAAAGAACGTCCAAATCTGACTTCGTATGAGGAAGTTATGATTTTTCCAAGATTCGGGTATAGCAGTAGACAGCTAAAAACTCAAAATAGAGCTCGAGATACTTTTGACCAAAACAACCTAAATGAGAATCTAAGGTCTCAACATTAGTAGCGCAACGGCGAAAAGTCTGACGAAAACGGACATCGGATGAAGAAGTTATGGAATTTTAACGGACTTTTCGTGTCCCGGCCCTTTAAAAATAAATAATTAAAAATAAGGTCAGAATTTGCCGATGAAGTCTAAACGAGAGTTGTAGATCATGTTTTTAGCTACGCGTGCATATAAAGAACGTCTAAAACGGAGCTCGTATGCGAAAGTTATGGATTTTACAAGTTCGGGGTCCAAAATCCGATGCTGTCAGGCCCCACGACGTGGCACAAGCTTGCCGCGACCCGGCCAGTGACTGAGGGCGTCCAATCAATGGAAGAGGATAGGTTTGACTCCCCACGACGTGGCCATCACTTGCCACGACGTGGCACACCCCAAAAATGCCCCTATAAGTAGATTTCAAGGGCTCCGAGTTCATTTGTTCAGTTCCTTTCTTTCTAGCGCCGAAACTCTGCGTTTAAGCCCCCGAGACCCTCCCAAAAGCCCCGGTTTTCACCTTCAAGTCCCGAAGGAAGGCTTTGTGTTCCCGAGGTCCCCGAGATTCCCGAGAATCCCGATATTTTCCCGCGTTTCAAACTGTTCCTGTCGAAGTTCTGCTCGATTCTCTTCTCGACTACTTCAAATCAACCACTTCAATCAAGTGAGTTCATACCCCTATAATCTACACTTTCAAATGTTTTGTAAATGCTTTTATACACTTTTAAGGGGGGGAATACAAGTAAACACACAACTAAAATCGTGTGAAACACCGATCTTTTGCTATACTTTTCATACTGTTGTTTTAACTATCTTATGAAGTTATTATGATGCAAAACCCCTCACAATACAGCTTTACCCTCTTGGGATATAATATGTTTATAAATAGAAATATGTTTTATTTATACGTTTACATACAAATACATCATATCAAGGGTAACATTCTTTACTAAGTCATTTTATGCATTCAAAGAACTTATGATTTATGCTTTGTCAAACATTGTGATAGAGGTTAAACTTTGCATACAAACTACTACTTTAATACAGACTTAGTTGAGAATCCATGAGTCGTGTATATCTTCAAACGTTACTTTCTTTATTAGAAAATAATGCTGCAAGTCCTGTCTATAACCAGAGTCTCCCGTTCGGAGAACGTGTCAAATGTGTATAGATCTATACGGGAAGTCATGATCCCGCGCCCTGACTGTTAGCTACAGTCCGTCTTTTGGGGTGACAGTTGTCATAACGCTACGACGCCTGAAGAACGTCGCTACAGGCATATTATGTTTAGTATGGTTATAAAACTCATCGGATATACAATTATTATGGTATTATGCTTTTATGAACGAGTAGTCATTAAAACTATTCTTCATCTAATAAGTGCGATCTTCGTATAGCTTTACTATGTAAAACTATGACACAACTTACAAGCACGTCGCTTGCTTGCGATTTTCGGTCTTAGAGACTGCCAGTTATGTCAGGGAATTAAGGGTTTTTCCTGTATACAAACCAAACAACTAATAGGAAAATAAGGGATTTTCTCGGTACAATTAGTTGCAATTTACATCACGAACATTCATATGCATTGCATACTTTTATAAGAAAATAAGGGTTTTTCTGGAAAACATACAAGCACTTTCGAATGGCATACATTTTCTCAAAACACCACTTATGAACTCACCAACTTAAATGTTGACACTTTTTCTTTGAAATAACTTGTATTCTCAGGAAACCGCTAGACCAGGTAGCAACTACTTTTGAAGACTAACGCGCTGGCGTTAGTAACATATTTTGGATCACCATATTGTATTTGATTTCTTTTGCAAACATGTAACATATACAATCATGTAAACTTTTCAAATATATTTATATTATGGTGGTGTGTACTTTCCTTTCTATGAACTGTTATGATACTGAATATGACGTCCTCCGCCCCCGAACGTTTCCGCCGTTCTGGTTTGGGGGTGTGACAGATGGAGGCTGTATAAGGTTGTTTAAATAGGGTGCAAAGCCTCAGATTAGGGTTTTGCCCAGCCAGAGTCTACTCGTCGAGTCTTGCCGCCGACTCGACGAGTCTGTCACTTAACCCCCGTGTCCAAACCGCTACCACTCGATGAGTTGGGCCATCAACTCGCCGAATCTCAGTCCAAATTGCGAAAAATACCAGAATTAAATACATACTAGGAACCGAGTGCTACATGATCTTTGGTTTTTAAAAAGTGAACTTCAATGTTGCCATCCTCAACAAGATCTTTGCTAAAGTGATAGCGAAGAGCAATGTGTTTAGTCTTCGAATGGTGCACTGGATTATGGGAGATGCGAATAGCACTTTGTGAGTCACAATACAACAAAATTTTCTTCATGTTGATTGCATAATCACTGTAATTCTCGTATCCTAGTTTTTATTTTAAATAAAATCTGTCCTTTTTGCAAAGGGACTCGACGAGTTGGAGGCCCCAAAATCATCGAGTAGGAACGGATTTTGGATGGAGGAATTGAAGTCTACTCGACGAGTCGAGAGCCTCGACTCGACGAGTAGGGCTGCCATGGTGAAACCCTAATTTTTAGGGTTTGCACCCTATTTAAACACGTTAACCTCCAAAGGGTGGCCTCATTTGCAGCCTCCATCACTCCAAACCCTAGCCACGAAACCCTAATCCATTTTTGAGTGTTCTTGAGCCATTATTGTGTGTTTTTGGTGATTTTGAAGCTTAAGAAGGAAGAAGAAGCATGGGAATTCAAGAGGAATCAAGTAGATTCAGATTTTGTGCTACATTTATGACTTATTTGAGATATAAAGTCGATACCTTGGTTTTCCATTGCTTAGATCTTTAATTAGGGTTGTATTTTGTTACTTTTGGGCCATATTGAAGTCATTGTCGGGATTTGAGTGTATCATGAGGTTTTGACGTCAGATCTAGACACTCATGAGCTAATGAGGCTTAAAGTGGCCAGTTTTATCAAGCCTTGGCTCTTCCCCATGCCCTAAATGATGGGTTTTATACAAACAATCCTATGTGTGCATGCAACCCTACAGTTGGATCTATGTTTTCACTATTGGTTATACAACTTTATGAACACAAAAACAAACCTGGCATGCTAGTACTATTTTCGAAATCCATATAGAAGAATAGAATACATACCTTTTGTTGTTATATAGTAATAACAACTAGTTCCTTGAATTTCCTTAGCTCTTGAAAGCAAGTAACACAAGTGTAGTACCTCTAATGGCTTACAAACACACTAGGCGAAAGGATGAATATGGGAGAGAGGAGAGAAGGGTATCTTGCCCTAGATTTCGTCCCTTTTAGGGTTTCCCAAGGCTTGGACGAAATCTTAGTGCCTTAGGGTGCTATTTATACTTAAGGCTAACTAGGGTTTCAAGGTGTAAACCCTAATCCCTTAGCTTAGGGCCTAAGCAAGTCCATGGACTCCTTTCCTTAAGCCCTTGGATGAAAACTCCTAGATCCTTCTAGGACTTTCGTTCAAGCCTTAATAAAGGTGATCCAATGGCCCAAAGCCTCAACTATTGAATAATTACAAAATAGCCCCTGCACTTTCAGTCAGTTTCTTTAATCCCAAAATTAATCTTAAATTAATTTCTAATTAAATACTAATTAATAACATGATTCCAAATTAATATATTATTCATATAATATATTAACAAATCATATTTATACCCTAATTTATTATTCTTAACAATAAACCAGCGTCTCTCCTTAACAATCATCCTATCTAGTCACTAGTGTGAAGGCAACCCAAAAAGACCATCCACAATCGGGTCAAGTACATACCAAAATAGTTATGGACTTAGAAACTAATCCAACAGTCTCCCACTTGGATAAGTCTAATAACTATTCTGCGTATGACTTCAGATCCTGATCCACAATCGTAGCTTTTAAAAGCCGCTGTCGACTTTGATCTTATCAGATACGCGTCCTTTAGATAAAGGATCATATATTCCTCCATTCTAGATATGGTATAGACTGAGACATGGATTGAAATCATTCTCTCTGTCTATGTGTTGTTTCCCGATTTCCGATTTATGACGACTGACAACATACTACAATTTGAACACATCAAATTAGTCCCGGCTTGGCCAAGCGCTTATGTGCCATCACTAAATCATCGAGGGGCCCACATATATCCCTTTCATTCCACTTTGGATAAAAGGAACGTATAAACTTTGATTCAATGCTTGCTTGCACTCACTCACCGAATCACACACAACAATGTGTTTTATGACACCAAGTTACTGGTGCGTTTACATATTATCAATGTGTAACCAACTCGCAAGATACAACTCACACATCTCGGTTTCAAGAATATAAGATATTATCATCTCACCAATCACTCGTGATAAAATCCATGAAGTGATTATTGTGAGCGTGGGTTTAATCCAATGCTCAAAATCATATTCATAAGCACTCATGAACGTTGCAGCAAACCTTTGCTATGTCTAATACACTTTAGACAATCTACAAACCAATTCATGACAAGCTTCATTCATACCTAGCTACTTCCAACTAGGGATGAAAGTGGGTCCAAACCCGGACCGGATGGACCCGGACACGGAAAACCCGGAACCGGTTAACGGGATTTTATAGAACCGGAAACCGGACCGGTATATAGGAACCGGTTCCGGTTCGGTTCCGGGTATGGTTCCGGGTAAAGTGGGTCTAGAACCGGAAAACCCGGAAACATCAAAGTGGGTAGGTTGGAACCGGATAAAGTGGGTTTAGACCCGGAAAACCCGAAAAAACCGGAATTTTTTGGTAATTACTTACTACTTAGTGGGTTGAACTTTGAAAATTTTCATATTGGTATCCCGACTTTGGGGGGCTATAACTTATTGAATACGAAACCACAATTAACAAAATTAGAGTCTAAAATCATGTACAAACTCTAAAATACACTCTGGAAAAACCCGCATGTCAATCCGAATTTAAACGAATGAGATATACTTGTGTTAATATTTTCACATAATACAAAGTACAAAAACAAATAGCTGAAAAGTTAAAAATTTTCAGTTTTGATATCCCGACTTCGGAGGACTGTAAATCATTGAATGTTAAACCAAAAATGACAAAATTATAGTCTAAACTCATGTACAAACTGTAAACTAGAAGTTGAAAAAAACCACATGTCAATCCGACTTCAAACGAATTAGATATGCATGTTTTAAAACTTTCACCGAATACAAAAAAACTAAAAAACTAAAAACTTTCAGCTTTGGTATCTCAAATTTTGAGGACTGTAAGTCAATGAATATAAAACTAAAAATGACAAATTTATAGTCTAGAATCATGTACAAACTCTAAACTACATGTTGGAAAAAACCGTATGTCAATTGGAGTTGAAACGAATAAGATATGCACCTTGTAAACGTTTCACAAAAAGTGGTTCCGGCCCTAAAAGTGGTTCCGGTTCCAAAAACCGGTTCCGGATTTTAGACCCGGTTTACCCGGACCCAATGGACCCAAACCCGGATTACCCGGAACCCGGATAAAGCCAATTTTTAAACCCGGAACCGGACCCGGTTCTATATATTCCGGTTCTAACGGGTCCGGTTCTGGTTCGGTTCCGGTTCCGGTCCGGTTTTCCGGTTCTAAATCTCATCCCTACTTCCAACATATGAACGACTGTGGTCCGTTCGAATAATTTGATTGTTCTGATCCAATTTAATTATTCAGGAAGTCAAAACATGCAAAGTGAAACACAAGAATAATACTAATCCCATATGGCCCCAAACTCTGGGTATAAATAAAACATTTTATTTAATCACCATATTGATTACTCATTATTTGTTGTTTCGGGTAATCAACTTCTTACTTGAATTATAACTACACTTGTCCCATGCTCTCAGCATGCACACAATGTTTTGCTACGGTCCTTACTTTGTGAAATAGATCAAATGAACACATTTCCAATCATACTCATTTCACAATTCCCAATCCTTATCATAAGTATAAGAATATCAAATTCTTGTTACTTATGCTAGATTCTAACATTTTATGCAATGATTCTTTCGTAAACTCATAGCTCAAAATCATCAAGATTTGGCCAATCTCTATCAGAAACAATTCTATAGTTATGATGTCTCTCACTCAAAGTATATTCCTTTAAACATCCTTCTTGCGTAAAAGTTTCTAATCTAGACATAGATTCTCAATATCCAACTCCCAATATGGAAACATTTCCATATTTGCCATATGAAAATTCATTCTTAATAGAATCTTATCTATTCATAATAATGTCATCCAATACCATACTTCCAACTACTCACAAGCGACCAATCCTCAGCGATCTTTGGATCGTCCTTTGATAGTTGTTTGATTATTTTAGTCAAAACCGATTGTAGTCCTTTTTCCCTCTTAATAGCATTTGGAAAATTTTAGAATGGTCAAATATAATAGCACTGGCAATCAATCCTATACCCGAAGCGTATGGGACACGATGCATAATGTCTTACATAAAGATATGATACTTTATCAATCTTCTGCCATAATATTTTATGTGTCTCGTTCTTACAATTCGAATTATGAAGAGGGATACCGTAATCATAATCGAAATTTAAGAACACACTATGTATCCTTCGACTAAATTTATTAAAATTTCTCAATCTAAGCTTTAGATTTTGAAACGAAATACAGTATTCTCTCCCTTAATTATAGCAAAACAACTTTTCAACCCTTACGACTTTGCAAAGTATAACTCTTGTTTTATATAATTAATATTACTAACTTGCAATACTTGCCTTAATAAGCACAACATTTATGCTCCCACTATCATGATGATTATTATCATATAAGCATAACACTTATACTCCCACTAGCTTTGACATGTATTCAGAAAACAACATAACTTCCAAAAAACAATACCTATTGAATTTCTTAAGTTCATATTTCTAATACCTAATGCTTTGATAATCCTTTATCTATGCTTCTCAAACTTATACACCTTTGCCTTAGATAGCTCATATGTGTGTCTAAACAATTCAAACTAATTGCCAAATCTCACAATTCGAATCATGGAAAGGGATACCGTAACCATAATCGAGTTCGAGAATACAATTTTCACAATCACTATCTTCTTAAAATCTCTCTTAGTGAAAGCATTTCCTCACAGTTATTTTCATGAAGGAGGGAATCTTATGACACTTAGATTTTAATGGTGTATGTGTTCCTATCCATGCGAATTTGTCACACCCCCGAACCAGACGGCGGAAACGTCCGGGGGCTGTCGTGACTCAATTGAATACCATAACATTGAATATATATGAAACATAACAACATTCGTCGCCATTCATTAATACAGTACAACCAGTAGTGTTTACATGAAATACATTGTTTAAACATTACATTCCCAAAAATTAAATTGTTCGATTCATACATAAATAAACTGCAACCGTCACTGAATATGATTTCCTTCGATTCACTGGTTCCCTGAGAATACAAGTATTTTGAAAAACGTCAACATATGAAATGTTGGTGAGTTCATAAGTAGTGGTTGAAATCCAATGTTTGTATTGTTTGAAAACCACCAGAAAATCCGATATTTTCTGAAATGAAAAACTTTCGAAAATGTTTGTGAAGATCCATAGGTATGCCTGTTTGTTTCTATACTTGTGAAAATTGTTTATTAAAAATTATATGCGTTTCGAATCCGATATGTTTTGAAAAACCTAGGAAAACCCGATGTTTTCCTAATCCTTTGAAATTCATTAAGTTGCGTTGAAACCATTACAAAGATAGAAGTGTCATTCCCAGGCGACGTTGGATTATTTTTGAGCATGATTATTTACTACAAACCCGCATTACACAAACGCCCAGTTTGTAGCAATACTAACGATCCCGAAGGCGTCGTTCGTACAAATCACGTTATCCAGCCGCCCTGACTATGTGTCGTCCCACATCCGAAGAGTAAGAGGACACGAAGGCCTCGATGACTCTATTAATCGGTTGGGGATAATATGCGTACGAGGGGTCCCCGACCCGCCTCGCAAAATATGCAGACTCTTCTAGCCATACCAAAGGACCCTTGGGGACCAGTGGTATACAAGCCATTGAAAGTCCCTCTACGTTGTGCCAAGTCGGTGAAACTCAACACTTCGTAGAAAAATATGCGTCTTCGGGCCTTAAGATCAGGTCATTGGGCTAGCTAGGCCCAACAAGCAAGATTTTACACTTTTGGGGCCCGAAGGTGGTGCGTAGACGTCTGTGCACACTCGTATGTAAGCTAAGTTCCCAAACGTTATTTGTATGAACCGTAGTGTAGTAGTGTCATAGTGTTAGTAGTTGTAGGTTTCTATTGGTTCGAGACCGAGCCAATTCGTTTAACAACGACTTTTGGTATTGTAACGTATTGTATTTCGTCGAAAGCCGCGATGCCATTATTTGATCAAATTGTGTATATTGAATTAGCCTTGAAAATTTTCTGTTTTCAGCCCCTCATTGTTTGTAAAGTTTACATTTTCAACCCTTTTATTGAATACTTCCCGGTTTGGTCCTTAAACTAATTTTCTTGACATTTTAACACCAAAAATTATTGAAATTAATATTTTTCAGCATATTTTTCATAGAAAACAGTTTAAGTCCCTGAAAATGCAGTTTTCTCGGTTTTAACCCTTCTTTTTCGCAACTTTGGCAATTTTGGCCCAAATTGGAAAATTTTTGCAACTTTGGTCCTTTTTAAATTTAAAAAGCATTTTAAACCTTTGAAAAGGATTTGGAACACTTATAGTCCACTGTTTTACAGAAAATCATAGTTTTGGCCCTCCAAAACAGAAAAATTCGCATAATGGGCCTCATTGGGCCAAAAATGTCATTTTTAGCCCATTAAGCTTGGATTTTATGTTTTTAATCCCCTAAATGAGTATATTTCCAGAAATTGATTTATGGAAACTGTTTTGGCACACTTCATCCAGCAGAATTCGTGATATGCCAATTTGGACCCTTAATTTTGTATTTTTCACATTTTAGGCCCAAAATTTGTGTTTTTAACCCAAAGAAAATTGTTACTAAACCACTTGACCATTTTTCTTGAAACACTTTGTATTTAGAAATATATTTGAAGCTAAAATCATTTAACACAAGATATATCTCGGTTTTGAGGGGTTTTATGGCTAGATCCAACATTATAACACACAAATACATACATATAAGCATGGAAATCATACAAGGCATACAAAACACATATAGATCTACACTTTCACTTGTATTCCCCCCCCCCCACAAAACTCATAAAAACAGAAAATAGGGGGTATGAAGCTCACCTTGGGTGTGGTTTCGGTTTTTGGAAGAAAAGATGGAAGAAAACTTGAAGATTTTTGGCCTTAGCACCTTTCCTTGGTAGATCTCGAGTTTGAGATGGTTCTAGGGTGCAAGATCACGATTTTTGCATAGATTAGGAAAGGATTTTGATAAAACAAAGAATTTAGTTCATAGATTCAAGCAACTCTTACCTTAGATGAAGAATTTTGTGGAGATTTCCTCTTGAATGCCTCCTAATTTTTGAGATTTTTGGAGAGGGAAGAAGGGAGTGTTCTTGAGTGATCTAGAGAGAATTTGAGAGATTTGTGAAGGTGTGTGTGTGTGTTTCGGCCGAGAGGGAGAGAGAGGAAGGAGTGAGGTGATTTTGAAGTGATACTTGCATGGGAAAAGGGAATATCTTGCATGGAAATCCTATGGACAATAATGAGGTGGCATGGGAAAGTCAAACCCTCCTCTTGGGCTTGATGTGGGCCGAAAACATGGAAGGAAAAGGAAATTTTTGGGCTTTTTGCTCCCAAGCCCAATATTAGTGTTAATTAGGGTGTGTTTTAAGTCTAAAGGAGTGTGGTAGAATTTTTATATTTTTATTGGACTAGTTTAGGTTATTCATGTATCAAGGCTTTTAATTCATTTCATTCTAGGCCCAACATGGCCCAAAATGTTGAAATAAGTTAGTGTGGGTCCAATTAGAGCCCAATTAGGGTTCTAAGCCCATGATAGTCTAATTGGAAGCTTATTGGTCCATTTGGATCCAATAAGGAAGTCCTAATCCAAAATGGACTTAACAAGGACTTTTAGGGTCTCCAATTGTTTGATGACTATTTGTAGTACTAGCATGTTGTATTTGATTGAAGTTTTTGATTCACATTAACTTGAATGTATAGATTACATGGCTCAAAATTTCCAGTTATGACAGAATTTGTCAAAACCAAAATTTGCGACAAATCCAAACTCATATGGACCGAACTTTCTTAATCTTGATTTCTTGCCTTATGGTAACATGAGTGCCCACCATGTCTTCCAAGTAGTTAAGCAACTCATCCTTTCCTATCAATGTACTTTTCATTGATCAAGGTGTTTGCCTTTTATGCGTTCAAATGAGAACTCACAAAACTCACATGCATAATTAACTCAATTGGAACGACACAA
Organism: Lactuca sativa; assembly: GCF_002870075.4. Taxonomy (NCBI): domain Eukaryota; kingdom Viridiplantae; phylum Streptophyta; class Magnoliopsida; order Asterales; family Asteraceae; genus Lactuca; species Lactuca sativa. The sequence continues at coordinate 193,885,754 of NC_056625.2, forward strand.
AAACAAGATAATGTCAACACGATAGGTTGTGAACCTCAAGTCGTGTGCTAGTGATGATCGATAAGGTTTATTCTTGATTAGTTCTTAAACTTTTCAAGACCATTAGGACTCCCACTGACTCCTTGACATATAAGATTCGCTTGTCAATAAACATTTCTCGACAAACAAATATTCAAGAGTTAGTGTAGCTTTGTTCAAGACAAAACACTTCACAAAATTGGTCCTAGTTGGTCTTTGTCTTATCCAAGACATCACAACTTTCCACATTTGATGAATGTTATAAACCTTCTTAAGGCTTGTCACTCAATGTCACAATCTTTACTCTAAGACTTGTTTTGGAACGAAGTATGATTGACTTCTTGATTTAACCATTTCTTCAATTCTTGATTCCTCTTCTCAGACATACAATTGTACTAAGACTCATTTAGAGGATCAGTTGAGATATGGTTCTTAATTATTAAGACCTATAATAAAACATAATAAAAGTTACTCTCCCTTCTTCTTAGAATAGAGAAACTTTTATCTTTCTACCTACTTGATTCTTCTTTATTCGTTCTGCTATTTATTGAAACTCTTTCAATCAACTGAGAATTACACTTAATATCATAAGTATAATCATATTTAGTTAACCTTGGTAAATCATTACGAACATTTTTTTACTCTTGTGGTGGACTTGATCAACACACAACCTTGTGTACTCGATCTCCCAGTCCTTCACTTGACACTTTGTCAACGAATTAGTCTAATTTCCAAATATGAAATTTCTCATTCATCATGCAACCAAGTTGCGTGATTCCAAGTCTCTGTCCAATTGAAACTTGGGCGATGAGAAACTCTCCCTATTTGGTAAAATCTTGACATTTATACAAATAACATAATCGATTATTGCTAATAACTGAAACATTCAAACATCAATTTTTTATACACGCCATTGCAAGGATAAATAATAATATAAAATCAAAATTTATTTTATTGCGGAATAATTTGTCCTAACAATGCAATTCAATTGAAAAACTATGTTAATACATATTTCATAGCAATCTATTCTAACTCCAAGTAGTAGCTCAAAATTCTAATCTTCAAGCAACGCGATCGAAATCCATTTCTTCACGATTAGATTCAACTCACTTCTTCCCTTAAGCTTCCTTTCTTTTCTTCGATTCTACAAAACATCAAAATGTAATCTTATCACATCATGTATTAAGAATCTAGAATAGGAACTTAAAAGAGTTAGTTAATGGATTTTATCTGAAGTAGAGCCATACGTCTTGACTCTCCCATCTCTTAGATCTCTCAGGTAAATAGGACTGCTTCGTCTCCAAGGCCCCTTCTCTTGGCAATGGACTCCTTTGGCATAGCACATCGGAAAATCATAGACTTAGTTCTTTCTAGAATTCTGATGTTGCCAATGTTCATTGCAGTTTGGGAGTTTGACTCACCAGACAAATTTGCTTGACCAGCACGCCAAATCATTGCTGATTCAACAACTATATGCAAATAGGTGAGATCAATGAGGGTCACGTCGTGATGCATCATATAGTACTCTCTAAAGAACTCACTATATGATTTAGGAAGTGACTGAAGAACCCAATCAATAGCCAACTCGCCTGAAATCTCGACATCCAACATCCTTAACCTATCGATGTGTGACTTCATCTCTAAGACGTGTGTACACACAGGTTTCCCATGTTCATGTTTACTTGCCAAAAGGGCTTGAGTGAGTTTGAACTTTTCAATCTTTTGACCTTATGGATTAGGGAGAACAATAGGAGGTGGTGGAGGAAGTGAAGCATGATTTCTTGTTCCTCGATCGAATCATGGCATATCATCTTCATGTGGAAAGCTTGTTCCACGGGATTCGGGAAGACCATAGTTGTCATACTTTGACATCTACAAAAACGGAGAAAATTCCAGTTAAGTTGATTAGGATCCTCCATGTGACACCCAAATGAAACTTCGAGGCTAGGATCCAACACAATACTCTACAACCTAGAAGAGGGATGTCGTAATCTAGTTGCAGAATATTTGAAGGTAGGTAAATGACGATTTACCAATTTCCACCATGAAAAACGAAAATGAAACTTGAGTTTTAAATGTATTGATAACTCCTACATCTTTTGAGATTCATTGAACTTTTCAATGGCATGTTTAAATCTCGACATGCCCCTCGATTTGTGACTGGGATGCCGAGGATCACAAAACAGGGTGTGGATAACCATGCAAACTTACATGGTTCCCTCAATGTTACATTCACCTATTCGATGTGCCGGTTAACCACACACGCTCCACCGAACTATGACAAACATTGAGTCACCCTTTGCTACCTTTGCACAAAGTGTAATTTCATGGAATTGCATCAATTCACTTTTGCCTTAAGTAACTAAGATTAGGAATTTTGTAAAAGAGATTTAGTTACTTTATACTTCATTATACTTTTAATAGAAAGGATTTGCCTTGTCCTACCCGTTCGGCTAACGACCCTCCACCAATCAAGGAAGCGGTGGGTGAGAGTGGACACCCATTAAACGACCATTTTATAGGCCATAACCTTATACCCCCTTATAGATCGGCTTCGTGAATGAGGCCTACTAACGGTAAGATTAGCATTTAAGTTATACATATATAATATTAGACTTTTAATGTTATATATAGTATAAGGGTGTATTTTATGCTTTTAAAATACTAGGTGGTTTAATTTAATAAATTACACCTTTAATTTGATTATATATAAACCATATGATTATGGATTTATTAACTCTCTTTTAATCATACTTTTAATTAACTTAACAAAACCATAAGGGTGTAATATGAACTTTTCAAAATTAGGGTTTTAGAATTTAGACTTTTTCAAAATTAAACCTTTTAATCAAACAATTTAAATTCCAAAACTTGAGGGCAAGTTTTGAAACTTTTTAAAACATAAGCAAGAACATTCTAGATCAAATTATAAATAATAATAATTAACCAATTAATTAGTAATTATCTAAATATGACCTAATTCAATTTCTTGCAAGATAATCTATCAAATAATTCAAATAAATCACGTTTATCGCATAAGGATATGATTATCTAATTAATTTGACAATTATCTTTTACTTTGGTAAGGATATCTTTTAAATTAAACAATTAATTTAACCTAATCCCTTAAATCCCCTAGAATTCGAAATTATGGGATGGATATTCAAAATCTTTAATTACCAAATTTAAACATTTAAAGGATAATTACAAGATATGACAATATCCAAATCCCTAAAATTTAGGATCTAATCATGGGGAAAGAGGCAATTTCGAAATCCTAGGGTTAGACAACCCTAAAAACGAAATCTTGGGGCTAAAGAAAAAGGTTTAGGAAATCTTACCAAAAATTTTGAAATCTAGGGTTTAGAAACCCTAATTTCGAAAATCAAGCGTCCAGAGTTTATTAGCCATAAAACCTAACATGTCATGTTCATACATTTGAATAAATCTAATTGAAAACAAAACTAATGGCTCTGATACCACAGATGGGTTTTATACAAACAATCCTATGTGTGCATCCAACCCTAGAGTTGGATCTATGTTTTCACTATTAGTTATAAAACTTTATGAACCCAAAAAGAAACCTGGAATGCTAGTACTATTTTCGAAATCCATATAGAAGAATAGAATACATACCTTTTGTTGTTATATAGTAATAACAACTAGTTCCTTGAATCTCCTTAGCTCTTGAAAGCAAGTACCACAAGTGTAGTACCTCTAATGGCTCACAAACACACTAGGTGAAAGGATGAATATGGGAGAGAGGAGAGAAGGGTATCTTGCCCTAAATTTCGTCCATTTTAGGGTTACCCAAGGCTTGGACGAAATCTTAGTGCCTTAGGGTGCTATTTATACATAAGGCTAACTAGGGTTTCTAGGTGTAAACCCTAATCCCTTAGCTTAGATCCTAAGCAAGTCCATGGACTCCTTTCCTTAAGCCCTTAGATGAAAACTCCTAGATCCTTCTAGGATTTTCGTTCAAGCCTTAATAAAGGTGATCCAATGGCCCAAATCCTCAACTATTGAATAATTACAAAATAGCACCTGCACTTTCAGTCAGTTCCTTTAATCCCAAAAGTAATTCTAAATTAATTTCTGATTAAATACTAATTAATAATATGATTCGAAATTAATATTGTAACATCCAAAATTTCCGAACAATTAAAACTTTTCGAAATCACCCATTTTATTAACGTTATTACAAAAAGTTTTTCAATACATTATTTAACAGAGTAATTTCCCAGGTTCATATCATAAAACACCAACGCGAGGAACAGTACGATCACGCCTTTGCCTTGCCACAGACTCTTGAGAACCTGAAACATAAAACCACAACTGTAAGCCCGAAAGCTTAGTGAGATACCCCCAGAATACCAACCACATATACGCCTTTCCAGGCCCTGACCTTCCGGTCCATGTGTCTCAGGGGACTTCCGTCCCTGCTGGGTAAACCTTCCGGTCCTACCCACGCCGACCTTCCGGTCCATCACACAACATAATCGCCTTCCGGCCCATAACATATTGCCTTCCGGCCCATAAGCATAAAATGCACATAACAAGCAATCATTTAGCAGTTCATAGACAACAATCGATCAACAGATCACATATCATAGCATTACTCTAACAAAATACCGGTCTAGCCGGTCACTAGCATAACATTACCCTATGAATCAGTCAACATACTAAATGCATAAATACGCCTTTCCAGGCCATGACCTTCCGGTCCACATAGCAATGCCTTCCGGCCCATAACATGTAATGACCACTACCCGGATTTCCATCCGATAAAAGGGTCGGCCTTGGTGCCATAAACCCTAGCGATATAGTGAGGATAACTCACCTCGAAACTGCCGACTGAACTGATAGCTCAAGCTGCTCCGATCACTGATACGATCTCCACCTCTGGACAGTCACCAATGCACTAAACTCAAACAATAACAACAATTACCAAAATACCCCTGGAACCACTGGTAAATCCTTGGTCAAAGACAAGGTCAAGGTCAACCCCTGACTGACCCTACTCGCCGAGTCAACCCTAAGACTCGCCGAGTCCCCATGCTCAGAACTTCACTCAACCCGCGACCTAACTCGCCGAGTCACCCCAAGACTCGCCGAGTTCAACGACTCTGAGTCCACTCGCCCTTAACTCACCGATTCCTTAAGACACCCTTTCTACACGTCGAGTATTCCCTTTTTACTCGACGAGTTCCTCCTGGAAGAATCGCGGGGCCACCCCGACTCAACTCGTCGAGTCTGAAGAACAACTCGACGAGTCCCAGTTAATCTTCAAGCTACTCGCCGAGTCTGTTCATCGAACTCGGCGAGTCCATGCCATGCAACCGCTCAAACCGCATCCTGGGATAAGGATGGTTCCGAACTACCCAAGCATGGGACCTTCTGGACCTCTAAAGGTCCTAATACAGGGTTATATTCGTTTGGATAACAAAGTAATGATCCATCTAATCACCAAATGGGTTCCATAAACCCTAGATCCATGCACACATCAATGTAACAGAAATGATCCGAAATATTACCTGGATAACACACTCTCTGTGACCCCAAACCTCAGAACTCGAATCCCTTGCAGTTCCTTTAGCCAAGACTCTTCTCCTCCTTGCACCACAATTTCTTCAAGTCACCAATGGCCTTCAATCTTGCTCTAGATGCCCACAGCCGCTTAGGGTTCTTCTCAGTCGACTAAAAGACGGGCAATGACGGCATATAGTGCGTTATATACGACCCAAACCTGAACGGTTAGGGTTTTCGCTAAACAGCGTAGACTCGCCGAGTCCATATCGGACTCGTCGAGTCCAGTCGCGAACCCGCGACCAAGTCTGCGATCCTACTCGGCGAGTCTAGACTCCAACTCGCCGAGTCCCCTCTTAAAACACCCCCAAAATCATAATTATATCAATATTTGAAATTCCGGGCTGTTACAACTCTCCCCCACTAGAACTAGACTTCGCCCTCGAAGTCTCACTCTGAAAATAGCCCCGGATGCTGCTCCCACATATCACGTTCCAGATCACAGTTCATTTCCGATCCCCTCCGATGCTGCCACTGAACTAACCCAGAGGTATCTCCTTATTCCTCAGAACCTCGATCTTCCGTTCTCTGATGACCACTGGCTTCTCGGCATAATTCAGGCTCGCATCCACCTGAATGTCTTCTAATGGAACCACTGCCGACTCATCGGCTATATACTTCCTCAATTGCGACACATGAAAAATATCGTGGATTTGTCTCAAATCCGTGGGCAACTCTAAACGATAGGCCACCCGGCCTACCCCCGCAATCACATGAAAAGGTCCAATATACCGGGGCCCCAACTTGCCCCTCTTCCTGAATCGAATCACTCCTCTCCAAGGAGAGGCCTGCAGGAATACGAAGTCACCGACCTGAAACTCAAGCTCGGACCGGCGTCTATCTGCATAACTTTCCTGTCGGCTCTGGGCGGTCAATAACCTCTGTCTAATCTATTGAATCTGCTCTGTCGACTGAAGCACGATCTCTATACTGCACATCACTCTCTGAAATCGAAAATTACCCAAGTTGCAAGTCTGCTCTAAATCTCAACAATCACTCGACCCATAAGGGTTAGAAGACCATGAACCACCGGATCCCCGATCCAAAGCCCACTTTGTCCATTCCGGACCGACTGAGAGATCCATTCTCACCCTCAGAGCAACTCTCACAAGTTCTCCTCTTGCCAGACCCGATACACTGATGATATCCTCTAACATCTCCCAATATGAACCACTACATCCACCCTACACTCTGATCAGAATCACACTGAGAATTTAAGATTCTCCCTCTCCCTGCATCCCTTCTGAGCCTCAACAGGCATCCCAAACCGGATGGGTTCCTACTTCGCTGCCGCGAACACGATGCTCGAAGGCATACTCGAAACACTCTAACCATAACTCCGCTCTGCGGCTTCCATTCTCGTGAATTTGCACTCCCTTCGGAGTTTCACACCTTTCTCTTTTCCTTCCAAGGGACTCTCTTGGCCATAATGCCCCTCCAACCGGTGCCACGGTGCTTGCCCCAAGTGACACCACCCTTTTTGCGTAACCGCTATTCACATAATCTGGTTCCCATTGCAGGGGCTCTCAATCCCATGCACTCTCTCCACTCATCAAAATCGCTGCCTCAGCTAAACAAGATCACTAACCCGGGGCCAGACCTTCCAATGCAATCACACTGCAACATACACGATCCGCAATCTCAAACTGATCCAGCAATACCAACAGAGTCTCCAGCATGACTGGACCGACTCTCATAACACATACTAGCCACTCGAGGCTATATCTCTGTGGGTCCGTACACCCAAACCCTGCGAACCCTCAGGTTCTAACTCTGGGAACCTTCCGGTTCCAGCTCTAGAAACATGCACAACATAATCCCGTGGGATTAATGCAGTACAACCCATCACGTACCTCAAACATACAAATACTCTGATCGCATAACCCCGGTTACTTACTCAAGCTTGATCCCGGCCTTCTCTCAGGCCTCCACAATCAATGCCCTAGGCCTGTATCCCGCCCCGCATACCCGACACTCGCTCTCGTCGGCCTATACTCTGAGCTGACAAACACTGCTGAATCCCAGCAGCTAAGCACCCTCACATACTCATCGATCTCCCGGAGAATTCTCCAATTCTCCCCCACTAAAGCACTGACTAACTGCCACCGATCGTCATTAACGACCTTTCAGAACAACCTTGCACAAAGAGAACATTTACGCACTCACTGCTTCCCACAAGCATAAGCAACCCTCAGCAAAACACATCTCCTCCCTGATCAATCCACTCAAAAGAATCCGGTCTTTCAATTATCCACTCTACGACTGCAGATGCTGCCTGACATTCAACCCAGTGCCGCATCCCCACTAACAACCCGCACGAATGATAACCAGCGGAATTCCCAACAATAACTCGTAACCAAACCCACAACCTGCCAAAGGATGAATACCGCATCGAAAACCGCACAAGGCTACCGGCACCAAAACACCAAACTATAACCATACCAAACCATCAGGGAAACAACGAATGCCAAAGCGAAAACCTGAAGCACCAATCCATAACCATGCCAAACCCGCGAAACAACGAATACCGCATCGAAATCCACGCAAGATACCAGCACAAACAATACGCCACAATCAACGCAAGACAATCAAGACACCAAGGAAGCATCATACCCGCAGCTGCCTTCGACACTGCTCCGTCTCCCTCTGCCGCAAGCCGATAAGCACGACCCTGAGCCCTTGGGGCTCCACTCCATCCTGTCCTCCTCCTGAACTCCTCAAGGTGGCCGGTGCTAGAGCCTGCACCGGTCCTGCAGAAAGCTGTGGACAGTTGACCCTCAAATGTCCAACCTGCCGACACTGATAACAAATCCTCAAATCCTGTGCACAGTGTCCCTCCTTTCCGCACTTGCGGCATGCACCACCGGACCAGCAAGCTCCGGTGTAGCCCCTCCCACACTTCCCACAAGTGTGGCCGTTTCGATCCCCCATTCTAACATCTACGGTCCTGGACCGTTTGGCGCTGGCTGCGACTGCATTGGGGCCTGCCTCAGCTCACGTAACTGCAACTCAACCTCTAACTCACGCCACATGGCGGCCTCCTGCAACTCCAACAAGGTCTCACACCTCTGCGCAGACACGAACTGTCTGATATCCCCCTTGAGCATACTCAGATATCGGGACATCTGAGCCTGCTCCGAAGCGAACTCAGGGCAAAACATCGCCCTCTCAATAAACATCCTGGTGCTCTCAGTCACCGACTCCAAATCCTGCTTCAGCTCAAGGAACTCCCGAGCCAATCTCTCCCTCTCATCTCGCGGAACATAGCGAGTACTGAACATCTCTCTGAACTGATCCCCTGAAACCGCAGCCCTCAGCGCGTCGAAATATGACCCCGTGGTCAATCTCCACCAATCCTTCGCCCCGAGCCTCAATAGGTTCAGAGCACACCTCACCCTCTGATCAGTAGGGCATAAACTCGTGGAGAAACACCCCTCCATGTCTGATAACCATCTCATAGCAACAATCGGGTCCTAAACTCCATCGAATGTGGGAGGCTTCGCATAATAGAAGTCCCGATACTGAAACCCCGACTGGCTCCTCCCCTTGCCGCTGTTACAGCCGTTGTAGCCACCGCGGCATCCGTCTCTACGAGAGCCGCATATCGCTCATCGAAATACTCAATCATGGCGGTCTTGATCGACCCAAACAACTCCGGCAACTCAGCCCGGAACAATACAGCAACCCCATCACGCAGGATCTCACGAATCCTCGCATCCCGCTCACTCGTGCTCATCCGATCGATAACCTTCGACGGCACCGATCCACCCGGGACTCGCTCTCCAGCTCCCGATCCCGATCCGGATCCACTATCATCATGCTTCGAGATCTCCATAATGAAGACACCCTACCAATCTCAGACACTTCCCAAAATCCTGGGATCCAACTCTCGCAGCCCTACCCCAGAGACCATGGTTTCCCTGATACGCGTATGGGTCCTGTGCTTTCAGTAGTACGGGCCCATACTACCTTCCACACCTACCCATATTTGTATGAAGTACTACCACAATACCCTAGGGAACATGCATAACAACTATCAACCCTCACCACTAGAGGAACACTGAGAACATCCCATAGGGGACCCTAGGCTACAGGCATCATATATCAGGCAACATTATCATGAATTCCTGAAGATCCCTAGCCTAACTCTAGCATGCTGTTCTATCAAGCTCAAATAATAAATATCATGTATGGTATCTTGGGGTTACTTACTGGCTCTGGCTGATCGTACCTCCGCGTCCTCCTTTTACTTAATTTGAAAACCATTTTAATTTCTCATTTTAATTTCTCTTTTTAAAATCCTCCTCGATTTGAGACTGGAGTCACACGAATGTTTCCCCAATTCACTCAAACCAAGGCTCTGATACCAACTTGTAACATCCAAAATTTCCAAGCAATTAAAACTTTTCGAAATCACCCATTTTATTAACGTTATTACAAAAAGGTTTTCAATACATTATTTAACAGAGTAATTTCCCAGGTTCATATCATAAAACACCAACGCGAGGAACAGTACGATCACGCCTTTGCCTTGCCACAGACTCTTGAGAATCTGAAACATAAAACCACAACTGTAAGCCCGAAAGCTTAGTGAGATACCCCCAGAATACCAACCACATATACGCCTTTCCAGGCCCTGACCTTCCGGTCCATGTGTCTCAGGGGACTTCCGTCCCTGCTGGGTAAACCTTCCGGTCCTACCCACGCCGACCTTCCGGTCCATCACACAACATAATCGCCTTCCGGCCCATAACATATTGCCTTCCGGCCCATAAGCATAAAATGCACATAACAAGCAATCATTTAGCAGTTCATAGACAACAATCGATCAACAGATCACATATCATAGCATTACTCTAACAAAATACCGGTCTAGCCGGTCACTAGCATAACATTACCCTATGAATCAGTCAACATACTAAATGCATAAATACGCCTTTCCAGGCCATGACCTTCCGGTCCACATAGCAATGCCTTCCGGCCCATAACATGTAATGACCACTACCCGGATTTCCATCCGATAAAAGGGTCGGCCTTGGTGCCATAAACCCTAGCGATATAGTGAGGATAACTCACCTCGAAACTGCCGACTGAACAGATAGCTCAAGCTGCTCTGATCACTGATACGATCTCCACCTCTGGACAGTCACCAATGCACTGAACTCAAACAATAACAACAATTACCAAAATACCCCTGGAACCACTGGTAAATCCTTGGTCAAAGACAAGGTCAAGGTCAACCCCTGACTGACCCTACTCGCCGAGTCAACCCTAAGACTCGCCGAGTCCCCATGCTCAGAACTTCACTCAACCCGCGACCTAACTCGCCGAGTCACCCCAAGACTCGCCGAGTTCAACGACTCTGAGTCCACTCGCCCTTAACTCACCGATTCCTTAAGACACCCTTTCTACACGTCGAGTATTCCCTTTTTACTCGACGAGTTCCTCCTGGAAGAATCGCGGGGCCACCCCGACTCAACTCGCCGAGTCTGAAGAACAACTCGACGAGTCCCAGTTAATCTTCAAGCTACTCGCCGAGTCTGTTCATCGAACTCGGCGAGTCCATGCCATGCAACCGCTCAAACCGCATCCTGGGATAAGGATGGTTCCGAACTACCCAAGCATGGGACCTTCTGGACCTCTAAAGGTCCTAATACAGGGTTATATTCGTATGGGTAACAAAGTAATGATCCATCTAATCACCAAATGGGTTCCATAAACCCTAGATCCATGCACACATCAATGTAACAGAAATGATCCGAAATATTACCTGTATAACACACTCTCTGTGACCCCAAACCTCAGAACTCGAATCCCTTGCAGTTCCTTTAGCCAAGACTCTTCTCCTCCTTGCACCACAATTTCTTCAAGTCACCAATGGCCTTCAATCTTGCTCTAGATGCCCACAGCCGCTTAGGGTTCTTCTCAGTCGACTAAAAGACGGGCAATGACGGCATATAGTGCGTTATATACGACCCAAACCTGAACGGTTAGGGTTTTCGCTAAACTGCGTAGACTCGCCGAGTCCATATCGGACTCGTCGAGTCCAGTCGCGAACCCGCGACCAAGTCTGCGATCCTACTCGGCGAGTCTAGACTCCAACTCGCCGAGTCCCCTCTTAAAACACCCCCAAAATCATAATTATATCAATATTTGAAATTCCGGGCTGTTACAAATATATTATTCATATAATATATTAACAAATCATATTTATACCCTAATTTATTATTCTTAACAATAAACCAACGTCTCTCCTCAACAATCATCCTGTCTAGTTACTAATGTGAAGGCAACCCAAAAAGACCATGCACAAGCGGGTCAAGTACATACCAAAATAGTTATGGACTTAAACACTAATCCAAAACTAAATCTCTTACATAGCTTGGTTTTGGTGTTTCTAGCTTCATAACACTATGCATGGACGTAATGTTAGGAACTTTACATGGTAACTTGGTCCTAGGGGACCAGATCTATGGTTTGGAAGCATTGAACTCGAATGGAAACGACTGAATGGGTTTAGGCTATGGGGGACTCGACGAGTTGTTCATGCAACTCGGCGAGTTGGGTCGTGGTCCCACAACTTTTTTTATAGTGGACAAACTCATTGAGTCTGGGTGATGACTCAGTGAGTTGGACAAGGTTTTTGGTTTTGAAGATTGGAGAACTCGACGAGTTCAAGGATGAACTCGGCAAGTTATGATCGAAATGTCCCGACTCTGTATGAAGAGGAACTCGACGAGTTCATGGACGAACTCGACGAGTTGGATCGAGATTTACAGGTTTTATGGATCATGGAACTCGACAAGTTGATGGACCAACTTGGCGAGTTGAGTCAACCAGGATGTTGACTTTCACCAGGATGTTGACTTTGACCTTGACCATTGACCAAATTTGACCTTTAGAAGGGTTATGAGTATGAAGGGGTAATTAAAGGAGATTTTGTGTATAAGAGTTTGAGAGGAGTTGATTCCAGAGCCGAGGACAGCTCAGCTACTACATGACATTTAGGTGAGTTACCTTGTAATAGAAGTCGGTCCAAGGCACCAATGTCAGCCCACTAGTAGTTGACTATAATAAAGATGATTGTCTTCATGAAAATTGTCTGGTATGCCACTATTTGTTATGTTTTATGTGCTAGTATGATATACAATTATGTGGTAGTGGTAGGGGTGAAATAGTCCCCGGTTACCGGTTGAAAGAGACCGAATGGGAGGCCAGCACCCAAATATGCTAGGCAGTATGTGATTTATACGTATATGCTAGGGTATTATCTGGTAGTGGTAGGGGTGAAATAGTTAACTCTTATCGGTTGAAAGAAACCGAAGGGGTAGGCTAGCACCTAGATATGCTAGGAAATTACCGGTTGAAAGATACCGAAGGGGTAGGCCATCAACCAGATATGCTAGGCATTACCGGTTGAAAGAGACCGAATGGGAGGCCAACACCCATATATGATAGACATTATATTATTATATGTTATATGGTATGATAGGGGAACTCACTAAGCTTCATGCTTATGGTTTACAATTTTGGTTTCAGGTACCTCTTCTTCGAAGGGAAAGGAGTCGGCATGACTGCAGCGCATCGCACCACTATTTTCCGCACTATGATGTTCTTGAGGTTTGTACTCTGACATTGTTATGAATTGCTTTGAGACATATGACTTATGGGTTTTATGATATGAGATAACTTAACGATGTTTTTAATAATCTGTTTTACGATTTACTAAATCAAAAATGAAAATTTTAGTCGTAAATTTTTGGATGTTACAAATTGGTATCATAGCCTTGTTTGAGCGATTCGGACAGACCTTTGGGGGTGTCTGAACTTAAATCGAGGGTTTGAAAAGTTTTTACAAGAAAAATATTTTTTTCTTAAAATTAAAATAAGGGATTTCGAGAAAGAACAAGATGTGTGATGCATGTAATCGGCCGAGTTCAAGTAAGTTTTCCCCAAGATACCCATACAAGTTATGTTATGATGTGATATGATTATGATAATGGCATACTAGATTAGGGCTGAGGATGTCGGAAGGAAGCCTTATATGCCTATTTTATGGTTATGAGAATTGCATATTAGATTAGGGCTAAGGATCTAAGAAGATGCCTTATGTGCCTGCTTTATGCTTATTGAATTGCATGATAGTATTGACTAGTCAGAGATATGATAGCCTGATCAAGATATGTTTGGGTTGGATTATTCAATGCCCGAATGTTGCATGCTTTGTGCTTTTAAGAGTCCTAGTTATCTTTAATTAACTAGTAAATGAATGCATTAAGTAACATATTATGAGGACTAAATAATTTCAAAAGGTTAGGTCTATCCCTATTTCGTAGCTCTTGTCTGAGTCCAACCGTTGTAAGGTAGGACCTCTCATTCGAAGAATTATCTGTTATTAATAATATGTAATGGTATTCGCGAGCTAGTTAAGGAGAGGTCGCAGGGACTTCTTATGCAGCTGATGACGGAGAGTGGGTTGGAGGTTACCCTAGGGTAAGCCTAGGATGAGATTAGTGCAACGAGCAGTAGTAGTGAAAGGGACATGGTGAAGTCAAGGCCATCCTTGAGGAAATTATGGATAAATGTGGAAGGTAGTATGGGCCTGTACTACTGAAAGAAGCGGATTCGTGCTCGATTCAAGGAGGAATGGGATAGAACTAGGGAAATTGTAGAGTGTGTGAGGTCTCTCGATGTTATGTATGACCCTGACGATTATGTGTTTTGTTTCAGAATAGTGATGACACGTCATGGAGCAGGAGGTTTAGGGTCTGGATCACGATCAGGTTCAGGTTTGGGTGCAGGTTCTGAGCCGGTTGATGATGGGCAACGCATGTTCATCGCATTTGAGATTACGATAGGCATACTTGAGGCAATCCCGGTGATTTTTGGGTCGATCAAGGAAGGGATGATTGAGCTGATGGAGGATCGCCTCATGGCATTCCGGATTGCCATGGCGTCTAGCTAATCAGGCACACACACACACACTCTCCTTCAAGGACTTTAGGGGATGTGGTGCGCCAGACTTTCATGGGTGAAGGACCCCATCATAGCCAGGAGATGAATTGCATACACCGAGTTTGCACAGTTGACAAGCTTCTGCCCTAAGGGGTTGAAGGTCCGGTATGCTGCAGGTTGTTTGAGAGACAGAGCTAGGGATGGTGGGAGGCAGTCAGTGATTCATTGGGAGCCCTAGCCATCGAGGCTATGACCTGGTCAGACTTTGTGACCAGGTTTAGGGATGAGTTTGTGCCGAGTGTGGAGCTTCAACAACTGGCCATGAGTTTCTGGATATGAGGCAAACTACTGAGTCGGGGGCGGAAATTACCGCCAAGTTCAAGGAGAGGGCTTTACTAGTGCCTCAGTACGTGGGTGATGAGGAAATGAGGAAGATCCGGTACCATGACATGTTGAGAGCTGAGATTCGGAAACATGTCAGCTACTCAGCATGTCCAACTTTGGAGGATATGATAGCCAGGGAAAGAGAGAGAGAGAGAGAGAGAGAGAGAGAGATTGACATAGAGCACCTTCGGAAGAGGAAGGCGGAGGCTGGGAAGGTTAATGGGGTTTCAGGGACGAAACCCAAGGGATTTGACTCTAGGTCAAAAAGCCAGCAGGGTCAGAGCCACTTTGGGAAAAGCGGCAAGGCGCATGAGGGAGTATGCAGATTAGGGGGATCGAGCTGCTATAAGTGCAGCAAGCCCGGACACTTTAGCAGGGATTGTACTACCCCTACCCTCACCCTCCAGAGATCAGACTTTATTTGCTTTCAGTGCAATCAAAAGGGCCATAAAAAGGCCAACTGCCCGAGACTGACATCAGGAGCGCCAGTGGTGGCGCCAGCTCCAGCGACCCTGCGGATCACGGATGGTCGACAGGGCAAGACAGAGGCTCTAGTGGTGAGGAGTCGAGACTTCCAAATGATCGCCGAGGAGGTGTGTGCCGCACCAGATGTAGTGGCTGGTATGTTTTCTTCTCCTTAACTCTTATTACATGTCGGTTATGATATTTATGTTTTATGTTTTATGTGATTTGTTTAGGATCGTTCCATGTGAACGACATCCCAGTACAAGTGTTATTTGACTCGGGGGCTACCCGATCATTTGTCTCTCTTGCACTTAGCAAGAGGTTTGTTGAGTCTTCAGGCATGTTGGATTTCCCTTTAGAGGTCGAGATTGCTGACGATCGATCCATCCGAGCATCGGAGGTCTATAGGGATTGCGTTTTGACAATGTATGACAAGTGTTACCTCGTGGATTTGGTTCCCATTCCGTTGCGTGGGAACAAGGTCATCATCGACGTGGATTGGCTGAGCCCTAATGGGGCGATGATCAACTATGCGCAGTAGTTGGTATGTGTCAAGACCCCAAGTGGGGGAGAGCTGGTGATTCATGGCGAAAGGCCGCATCGTGGACCAACTTTGTGCTCAGCAGCAAGGGCTAAGCGCTACCTTCAGCAGGGTTGCCCAGGGTATGTCGCAAACGTTATGGATACCCATGAGGTGGGTAAGGCGACCGTGAGTGATGTGCCAGTGGTGCAAGAGTACCCAGGCGTATTTCCAGAGGAGTTGCCTGGGATACCTCCAGAAAGACAGGTGGAGTTCGGGATAGACCTAGTCCCTGGTGTGGCTCTGATAGCCAACATACCATATCTGTTGGCTCCTCCCGAGATGTAGGAGTTGTCTACACAGCTGCAGGAGCTGTTAAAAAAAGTATTTATTAGGCCGAGCAGTTCGCCCTGGGGACCCTGATCCTGTTTGTGAAGAAGAAGGACGGGTCGCATCGAATATGTATAGATTACCGGGAGCTGACCAAGGTAATAATGAAGAACCGTTACCTACTCCCGATGATTGATGATCTTTTCGACCATCTACAATAGGCATCTTGGTTTTCCAATATAGATTTGCATTTAGGCTACCTTTAGATGCGATTCAGAGATAAGGATGTACATAAGACTGCTTTCCAGACTCGCTATGGCCACTACGAGTTCGTGGTGATGCTGTTCGGGCTAACCAATGCCAGTGCCGCGTTCATCAACCTCATTAACCGCGTATGCAGACCGATGCTGGATCGGTCTATAATAATCTTTATCGATGACATCTTGGTTTATTCCAAGATGTAGGAGCAACACGAGGAGCACTTACGGGAGGTGTTGGATACCCTGAGGAGGGAGAGCTTGTATCCCAAGTTCTCTAAGTCCGAGTTCTGGTTGCACGAGGTGCTGTTTTTGGGGCCCTTGTCAACCAGAACGGTAGTTTGGTTGACCCGGCCAAAGTGGAGGCCATGATGAGTTGGGAGGTTCTGAAGTCTCCATCTAAAATTTAGAGTTTCCTTGGGTGAGCAGGCTATTACCGGATTTTCATTTAGGACTTCTCCCAGATAGCAGTACCCTTGACCCGGTTGATGAAGAAGGTCGTTGTATTTTGCTGGCGGCCTGAGAAACAGGCAACATTCGAGACATTGAGGTAGAGGTTGTGCGAGGCGTCGATCTTATCCCTAATAGCGGGCATTGAGGATTTTGTTGTATACTACGATGCGTCCATCTCGGGTTTGGGTGCGGTATTAATGTAGAGAGGGCACGTCATCGCCTACGCCTCGAGGCAGCTGAAGCCTCATGAGGCGAACTACCCGATGCACGACTTGGAGTTGGGGGCAGTTGTTTTCGCCCTCAAGATTTGGCGACACTACCTCTATAGGGTTCGTTGTACCATTTATACGGACCACAAGAGCTTGAGGTACCTCATGGATCAGCCGAATCTGGACATGAGGAAGCGTCGGTGGTTAGATGTGGTGAAGGATTACGACTGTGAGATCCTCTACCACTCGAGGAAGGCCAATGTAGTGGACAATCAGAGACATATGTATGAGGATGACAATAGTGACTCCACTTCTGCAGAAGATTCGGGAGGCCCAACAGGAGGCTATGAAGGAGGAACATAGGAAGAGTAAGCGTCTCGTGGGCCACATTTTCTCCTTCGACTATGATAGCCATGTGTTGTTGACACTTCACCGCAGAGTGTGGGTTCCGTACACAGGCGGTGTGCTCCAGATCCGGATGGAGGAGGTGTACAAGTCCAAATTTTTAAACCATCCTAGGGCGATGAAGATGTATAGAGATCTTCGTCCTGATTACTGGTGGCCCTGCATGAAGTAGGATGTAGCTTGTTACGTTGAGAGCTGCTTGAATTGCAGGAAGGTCAAGGCCGAACACTAGAGGCCTCACGGAAAGACGCAATCGTTAGATATCATTGTGTGGAAATGGGAGGATATTACTATGGATTTCATCATGAAGCTTCCCAAGACTGCGCAGGGAGTGGATTTGATTTGGGTCATTGTGGATAAGTTGACCAAGAGTGCCAATTTCATTCCGATACAACACAGTATTTCGGCCGAGAAGCTGACTGACATCTACATCCAAGAGGTAGTAGCTCGATACGGAGTGCCAGTTTCCATGATTTCTAACTGAGATGTACAGTTCACTTCCAGATTCTGGAAGAAGTTTAATGATGAGTTGGGTACTCGTCTACACTTTAACACGGATTTTCACCCACAGAAGGATGGTCAGAGCGATCAGACCATCCAGACTTTTGAGGATATGATGCGGGCATGCTTTTTAGACTTTAGTGGTAGCTGGGATACCTACCTTCCCTTGGCAGAGTTTTCTTACAATAACAACCACCACGCGAGTATCGACCATCCTCCCTTCGAGATGTTATATGGGAGGAAGTGCAGAACCTTGATATGCTGGGGGTGAGGTGGGACAGAGAGTCATGGGGAGTAACGAAGTGGCACTCAAGACCACTGAGAGGATACAACAGTTCCGGAGCAGGCTTCAGACTGCTCAGAGTCGATAGAAAAGTTATGCTGATAAGCGTCGTTCAGACCTGGAGTTTCAGGTAGGAGATATGGTTCTCCTAAAGGTGTCACCTTGGAAAGGTGTCATCCGGTTCAGGAAGATGGGAAAGTTGGGCCCCAAGTACATTGGTCCTTTCAGGGTTATAGACCAGGTGGTCAAGTTGACGTATAGGCTGGATCTTCCAACCGAGCTCAGTCAGATCCAAAACACCTTTCATGTCTCCCAGCTGTGGAAGTGCTTGGTAGATAACTCTATAGTGGTGCCTCTAGATGATATTTAGGTGGATGATAGCCTGAACTACATCGAGCGACCAGTAGCCATCCTCGATAGGAAGACGAAGTATCTGAGGAACAAGAGTGTTGAGTTAGTGAACGTGCAATGGCAGCACCACAAGGGCTCAAAATGGACTTGGGAGCCGGAGCAAAAGATGAGGGAGCATTACCTCGAGCTGTTTCCAGGCGCAACAGACTTCGAGGACAAAGTCTAAAATTAATGGGGGAGATTGTAACGCCCGTATCTTGGTATGAATTTTAAATCAAATTTGTCATTTTTGCAAAAGGACTCGACGAGTTGGAGGCCCTAAAATTGTCAAGTAGCAATGGATTTTGGACACAGGAATTGAAGTCTACTCAACGAGTCGAGAGCCTCGACTCGACAAGTAGGGTTGCTAGAATGAAACACTAATTTTCAGGGGTTGCACCCTATTTAAACACCTTAATCTCCAAAGGGTGGCCTCATTTGCAGCCTCCATCACCCCAAACCCTAGCCACGAACCCTAATCCATTTTTGAGTGTTCTTGAGCCATTGTTGTGTGTTTCTGGTGATTTTAAAGCTTGAGAAGGTAGGAGAAGTTTGGGGATTTAAGAGGAAGCACGTAGATCCAGAATTTTTGCTGTATTTTTGAACTATTTGAGGTATAAAGTCAATACCTTGGCTTTACATTGCTTTGGTCTTCATTTAGGGTTGTATTTTGTTACTTTTGGGCCATATTGAAGTCATTTTTGGGATTTGAGTGTATCATCAGGTTTTGACTTCAGATCTAGACACTCATGAGCTTATGAGGCTTAAAGTTGCCAGCTTTTTCAAGCCTTTGCCATTCTCCATGCTCTAAATCTCTTATATAGGTTGTTTTTGGTGTTTCTAGCTTCATAAGACCATGCATGGTCGTAAAGTTAGCAACTTTACGTGGTAACTTGGTCCTAGGGGACCAGATCTATGGTTTGGAAGCATTGAACTCGATTGTGAACGACTAAATGGGTTTAGGCTATGGGGGACTCGACGAGTTGTTCATGCAACTCGGCGAGATGGGTCGTGGTACCCCAACCTTTTTCTTTATTGGACAAACTCGTTGAGTCTAGGCGATGACTCAGTAAGTTGGACATGGTTTTTGGGTTTGAATATTGGAGAACTCGACGAGTTCAATGATGAACTCGGCGAGTTGTGAGCGAAATGTCCCGACTCTATATAAAGAGGAAATCAATGAGTTCATGGAGGAACTCGACGAGTTGGATCGAGATTTACAGGGTTTATGAATCATGGAACTCGACGAGTTGATGGACCAACTTGGTGAGTTGAGTCAACCAGGATGTTGACTTTGACCTTGACGAGTGACCACAGTTGACCTTTAGAAGGGTTATAAGTATGAAAGGGTAATTAAAGGAGATTTTGTGGATATGATTTTAAGAGGAGTTAATTCCAGAGCCGAGGACAATTCAGCTACTACACGACATTGATGTGAGTTACCTTCCAGTAGAAGTGGGTCTAAGACACCAATGTCGGCCTACTAGTAGTTGATTATAGTAAAGATGATTGTCTTCATGATAATTGGCTGGTATGCAACTATATGTTATGTTTTATGTGCTAGTATGGTATGCTATTATGTGGTAGTGGTAGGTGGTCAAATAGTCCCCGGTTACCGGTTAAAAGAGACCGAAAGGGAGGCCAACACCCAGATATGCTTGGCAGTATGTGATTTATATGTATGTGCTAGGGTATTATGTGGTAGTGGTAGGGATGAAATGTCCTCGGTTACTGGTTGAATGAAACCAAAGGTGTAGGCTAACACCCAAATATGCTAGGCAGTTGCCGGTTGAAAGAGACCGAATGGATAGGCCATCACCCAGATATGCTAGGCACTTCCTGGTTGAAAGAGACCGAAGGGGAGGCCAGAACCCAGATATGCTAGGAATTATATGATTATATGGTATGTGGTATGATGGGGGGACTCGTTAAGCTTCGTTCTTACAGTGTACAGTTTTGGTTTCAGGTACCTCTTCTTCGAAGGGAAATGAGCCTACATGACTGCAGCGCATCACACCACTATCTTCCGCACTATGATGTTCTTGGGATTTGTACTCTGACATTATTATGACTTGTTTTGAGACATATGACTTATGGGTTTTATGATATGAGATAACTTAACGATGTTTTCAATAATCTGTTTGATGATTTACTTAATCAAAAATGCAATTTTTTGTCGTAAATTTTGGGATGTTACAATCACGCAGTTGAATTTGAATCCAAATGATTTGAAAAGTGCAAGCTGCAGCAGCAACATATTCTGCTTCTGCTATGGAAATCGAAACACATGTTTGTTTCTTCGATTGCTAGCTAACAAGCTTCCCATCCAAAAGTTGACATCCACCACTTGTGCTTTTGCGATCTAGTTGACATGTACCAAGGTCTGCATCCAAAAATGCATGTATGAAGAACCCTGTGTTCGAAGCATACCATAATCCCAACGATACTATGCCTTTGAGATTACGAAAGATATTCATTAGAGCCGTAAGATGAGGTTATCTAGGATTCGACTAATACCTAGCTCAATTGCACACAACAAACATAATATCAGGTCTACTAGCAGTTAAGTAATGTAACGAACCAATCATGATTTGGTACAACGTGAGATCAACAACTGGTTTGTCTAATGAAGGACCAAGTCGTGTGCCAACTGCCATTGGTACTCTCAACTTTGAATAATTCGTCATTCCAAACTTCTCAAGCAGATTTCGAGAATACTTCTCTTGATTGTTAAAAATACCTTCTCTGCTTTGACGAATATTCAATTCCAGAAAATTATTGATCTTTCCCATCATGCTCATCTCAAATTGGCTTTTCATCATATTTTGAAACTCATTTGACAAATTAGGATCAGTAGAGCCAAAAATAATATCATCAACATAAATTTAAACAGGCATGAGATGATTCCGAACTTTCTTTCAAAAGAGTGTGGGATTAATGTATCCTTTTTTAATTTTCAATGATTTTAAAAAATTAGTAAGAGTCGCACACCAGGCTCATGGTGCTTGTTTAAGTCCATAAACAACCTTATCCACAACACAACAATGATTAGGATATTGAGAATTTATAAAACCTGGTGGTTGCTCAACATACACCGTTTCTTCCAGCACTCCATTGAGAAAATCACACTTCACATCCATTTGATATACATAGAAATCCTTGTGTGCTGCATAGGCTAAACATATTCGAACAGCCTCGATTCTTGCGACAAGGGCAAAGGTTTTCTTCATAATCAATACCATCTTGTTGTGAACATCCTTTTACTACTAGCCTAGCCTTATTTTGCACTATGTTCCCTTCTTTATCAGTTTTATTTTTAAAGATCCATTTTAAGCCTATTACTGATACATCTTTTGGTTTCGAATAAGGTCTCCATGCTTTATTTCTTTCGAACTCAGCCAATTCAAATTGCAAAGAAACAATCCAATCAGGATCTTCTAATGCAACCTTGATTGATTTTGGTTTAATTTTTGAAAGAAAAACATTCAACATGCAAAATTCTTGATGAAAATTAAGTACCTCATTCTTTGCACGAAATTGAGCTCTAGTTAATACTCCAGATTGAGGATCACCAAGAACTTGTTCTTTGGGATGACTTCGTGTTCTTTTATCTATTGGTGGATGTCTAGGATCAAAATCCAATGGTGCATCTTCGAACATTTCTTTTGATTTAGAACCATCACCTAGATTGGACATATTATCATTGACATGAAGAAATACATCAGTATGAATATTCAAAGAATTTGGTAAAGATCCATTTTGCTCTCCCTCAACAATTGGATCATTGTGATGATTCTCCCCCTTGACATCGACATTCACTTGATTTTCTACCCCTCAAAAGTATGCTCCCCCTCAAAATTATTGATCGAACTCAAGTGCTCCCCCTCCACTTCATCATTAAGTAACACTGGCAGACTTTCGTTGTTCATTAGAGAATTCATTGTAGAGGTCAAATCAACATCATCCTGTGTGATAGTCGATGTAACATCCCGTTTATTTAATAAATAAATAAAAGAAATTGATAAATGAATCATAGTGCTAAATTGATAATTATATAGCAAGGTTATGGTCTCGAGGAGTTAATTGCTACTATATTAGAAGTTGGGGGTTAAAAGTGTGAAATTTGGATTTAGGTTGTAAATATTTATGAAGAAAAGGACTTTGTGGTAATTATTGGAACTTACGTTGAGAAGAATGAGAGGAAGAGGGACTAAAAATGTTAGCATGGCTGAAGTGTGACCATTGGACTTAAATTGGAAAGAATTTGGAATAATGAGGGCTAAAGAGTAATTTTCGGATCAAATTTGAAAAGGATTTGTTGAGGAGGGGACGTTAGGTAACTGTTGGATTTAATATGTAAAGGATTTCAGTAACCAGGGTATATTTGGTAAATTATGGACTTGAGTTGAAGGGAACTTAGATGGTATGGGCTAAAAAGGTAAAATATGGATCTATTTTGAAATAAATGGGAGCTGGAGGGACCATTTTGGGTCATTATGGCAAAATTTTGAAGGGCATCGGGTACACATATATTTAGCTAAAGAAACCTAACCCTAATCCATGTTACATCCGTCTCTCCACCCTTGTCTCTCCACCACCGTTCCCTCCCTAGCCGCCGCATCTTCCTTGTCGACGGCAACCAAGCCGGTAACAAAGTTCATGACCTCCGCCATTCCTCTTCGTCTCCTATTACAGTCGCCACCTTAGAAGCCTTCCATACGCTGCCACCCATGTCATTGCTTCGATCAGACCAAGCCGCCTAGTGGCCACCTTGCCATCGAAGTCTCGCCACCGCAACCTGCTGATGGAGATGATGTGTTGCGATCCGAGAGTCGCCGAGATCGGAGAAGTAGTCATGTTCATTGTTGTGCGAGTCGGGAAACGGTAATGTGTGTGTTGGTTTCGTCGTTCAATCGATGGTTTCCCTACAGTCATCGCCTCCTTTCCTTTTTCGCCGATACATTGCAACCGCCATTGTGTCGCCACTATGGACGTTAGTATCACTGCTGTCGCCACCGAGAGCCACTAGGTAAGTGGCTGGATCCGTCTGCAAGATAGAAAATGTGTGGGTTTTAGTTTGGTTATAGTGTGTGTCGTCTCTGTAGTTGGTTTGGTCGGCAAAGCCACCACCACCACCGTGAGGTGGTAGCTGCCACCACTTACCACCACCGGCCACTACAAGGGTGGTTGTGTGTGTATTTAGGATTAGTGTGTGTTTGTTTATTTTAGAGATTGATATTGTAAATTGTAAAAAAATGGAATAATGGAAAGAAACTCAAAACCACCACCGTGAGGTGGTGGCTGTCGCCACCGTCTGCAGTGTCGGGTAGCGGTGTGTTTGCCTTGTGAGTTTGATTCGTTTGCGGGTGCTTGAAACCCTAATGGACCTTGTAAGCACTAATGGGTCCAATGAAGCCAAATGGGCCTAAGGAAAACCCAAATAGGCTTAATGATATTCTAGTGGGCCTAATAGGCACAATAAAGACCTAATTGACCTAAAAGCACAACAAATTGATAAATGGGTTAGTATTTGGGTTGGAAACTCTAATTAGGATTTGGAAAACCCTAATGCCAATAAAACCCTAATTTGGGGAATTAATCGGGACACACGGGAATTATTTAATAACTTGAGATATTAAATAATTATTATTGGCAAAAATGAATCTAAGCAATATTGGACTTAATGGATTAAGTCCTTAGAGGATTAAGTCCTTAATGAGTTAAGTGAGAAACACTTAACCCTAATCATCATTTTATATGAAACCCTAATTTTACTTGGGCTTATTGTTGGGCCTTTCTATTGGGCCTTGATGATTGGGTTATTAAATGGGCCATCCAAGATTAAGCAAATGGACTAGAATAATTAATGGGCTTTGGGATAAGGTCCATGTAAGGGGTTTGGGCCCCATTTGGAAAATTGGGCCATAGTTTGGGCCTTAATGATTATATGATGTTGGGCCTTAGAATAAGACCATGTAAAGGCTTAGGCCCAATTTGAAATTTCATAACTCTTTTCCAATTAGAAATGATGTTTGATATTTGTTTTTGTTGGTTTGTTGGCATTTCTATCTAGTGATTAAGAGATTTAAGTGAAATTGATGAATCAAGTATACTAGTCCTAGTTTTCAACTTTGAATTTGTAACATCCTAGATTCCCAGGTATTATTTATTCTTGTATTTTGGTGATTTGTGAGGAGACTCGGCGAGTTGGAGTCCAAACTCGCCGAGTAGGATCGCGGTTTTAGGCACGAGTTGGCGTCTGGACTCGGCGAGTCCAAAAGTGGACTCGGCGAGTCCACGTTGTTTAATGAAACCCTAATTTCCAGGGTTTGGGACCTATTTAAAGGGGCTTATGGCCATCATTTGCGGCCACCTACCCTTAGAGAGAGAAACCCTAAAGAGATTTGAGCGTTTGGGAGAGAGAAGAGGCCATTGTTGACCTTTGAAGCTTTGTTTGGCCAGGCAAAGGAGATTCTAGCTAAGAGAAGGCAAGGGAGGTGGACATCCTTCGATTTTGGAACTCAAATCATCATCTTGGAGGTATATTTTGGCTCCCTTTCCTGTTGTTATGATGAACATGGGGGTTTAGGGTTTCTTGTCCCCTTTGTTGTTTAGATTTGATGTCCATTTCGTCCCTATTTGTGATAAGGCTTGAGATAAGATCCATAGAGGTCCAGAGAAGCTTTATTCCTTAAGCTTTATGAGGGATCATGAGAGTATTGGCCTAGAGTTATGAGATATGGGGCTAAAACATCATTTATGAGCAAATAGTTGTTGTTTGAGCATCAAGGTTTGGACTTTACGTGAATATCATGCATGGGGAGGCCAGATATATGATTGTATGGAACAGATCTGACCTCAGAAGTGAGTTTGAGTTTATGCATGGCATGGACTCACCGAGTCTGAAGAGCAGACTCGGCGAGTAGCATGAAGTTTGCCCGTAACCACTCCACGAGTAGTTTTGCGAGTTGAGGGGTCGACTCAGTGTGTTAGGGAGAGTCTAGGGGGGGGGGGGCTGAGTCAAGTCTGAACTTGCCGAGTTGTTCTTGAGACTCGGCGAGTTGAGTCGTGGTGGCCCTGCAATTCATGCCAGGTGGAACTCGTCGAGTTAGGGAAGTACTCGACGTGTCAAGAGAGGATGCAAGGGAGACAGTGGACACGTATAGACTCGCCGAGTCGCCCTAGTGCACTCGCCGAGTCTGGTCAAAGTTGACCGTTGACCTTGTTGACCTTTAGGGTTGAGTCCAGTTGTATTTATGGGTGTATTACTTTGTGTGATTAGGCGGAGGTTAGATCACATTTATTCCGACACAGATATTTACCGAGATACCCGAGGTGAGTCTTCTCACTATACTTTACCTAGTGTGGTAATAGAGTTAAGAGACGGAGTATTATAGAGTTATATGCCAGTGTGATTGCATGTTATTATGTATTGTGATTTGTTGTGATATGTGACATGCATGATTCAGAGTTACAGAGTTGGGACTTTCGGGTCCCTAGAGTTAGGGCCAGATGGCCCACAGAGAGTTGGGGCTGGAGGGCCCCAACTGAGACACATTGACCAGAGGGTCAACAGAGTTACAACCTCGAGTGGATATTATGTGATTAGTGTGGTATTTTGGGGAAACTCACTAAGCTTATGCTTACAGTGTTCAGTGTTATGTGTTTCCGATACCAGTGATGACCGCGGGAAGGCGCCGGCTTGATTCATACACACATATGGGATTGGATGTATTTTGATCTTGGGAGACATTTTGATTTGAAAACTTGATGTTATGACATTTTGTGAATGAATGGTTTAATTAAAAATGTGTTTATTCAAAGTGAAAAATTGTTTTAATTTTTACGATGTTACAAGTTGGTATTAGAGCCTAGGTTTGAGGGATTCGGGTGCACCTTCGGGCATATCTGAACTCAAACCGAGGATTTGAGAAAAATTTTGATAATAAAACAAGTTTTCAAAAGAAGAACATGCGAGATAAACAGAGCAGAGTCGTGTGTACGAACAGCCAGCGCCCGAATGGTGATTTCCCAAAATACCATCATTATAAGTGTTATAATATGTATGATGTGATATGTTATCTAATGAGCTATGATATGCATGCTAGAGTAGACTAGGTATTCTTATTAGGACTAGAGTGGCCTGATATGTGATGCCTGAGTCTAGGAGTCTTGCTGCTATGAATATTTCAGAGTGGTTAGGTAGCATCGAGGAGATGTTGAGAGATCTGTAGCGAGTATCATATGATTAGAGAGAGAGAGTAGAGTGCTTGGGACTTGGGGATCTGGGAGGAGGATGTGGGGTGGATGTTGATGCGGTGTGTATGGTAGTATTAGGCCCGTACCACTGAAGACACTGGGTCAGTGCACAGTCCAAGTAAGAATCTTTGGAGTACCAAGGAACAAGTAGGATGGAGTAATCGAGTGTAAGTATACTCGAGCGAGTCCCTGATATTATTCTTGTATGTATTTCAGAGAGAGAGAGATCATGGTTGAGACTCGCCACACGCCAGGGACCAGTGATACGAGGGATGAGGAGATCCATAGGATCATCCAGGAGGAGGTGGCTGCGGCCATCAGGGCAGAGATACCAGAGATGTTCGGGTCTATCAAGACCACGTTGATAGAGACATTCGATGAGAAGTACGCAGCTCTTTCCGAGGCTGCTGTCGTTGCAGCCACTGCAGCTATAGCTGCGACGAGGCCGCAGGGTGGTGATGCGTTGCTGTTCTGAGAGTTCAGCAACACAAAACCAACGGAGTTTGACGGGACCCAGGATGCGATTGCGGCAATGAGATGGATTTCAGACATAGAGGGGTGTTTCTTTACTTGCTCATCTCCTAAGCATTTGAGAGTCCGGTTCGCGCTGAACCAGCTTCGCTTGGGAGCGAAGGACTGGTGGAAGTTTGTGACGACGCACTATACACCTGCTGAGCTTGCAGCAGTGACCTGGGAGAGGTTCACTACTATGTTCTGAGATGAGTACGTTCCCTAGGTGGAGAGGGAGCGTTTGGCCCAGGAGTTTCAGACCCTCAAGCAGGGTATTGAGTCTGTTACGGTGATTACGAGGATGTTTCATGAGCAGGCGATGTTCTGCCCAGAGCACGTGTCCTCCGAGCAGGCACGTATGAGTCGATATTTGAGCATTCTGAAGAGGATATACGAGAGTTCGTGGCGAAATCGATGTACTGGACGTTTGCCGAGCTTCAGGAAAATGCCCGGAAGAGGGAGATAGAGAGCTGGAGACTCAAGCTAGGGAGGAGGCTGAGTCTCAGGGGATGGATCGGTGACCGGTGCAGTCTCAGCTGGTAGCCAAGCGGGCCAAGCCTGCCGATTCGAGATGACGGAGCCAGAGGGGCCGCACTTGTGGCAAGTGCGGCAAGAGCCACGACGGTGTGTGCAGAGCAGGGTCTTGCTACAAATGTGGCGAGGAGGGGCATATGGCCAAGGACTACCCCAAGGGGTTTGCAGTATGTTTTCACTACAACCAGACCAGACACTGGAAGGCAGAGTGTCCGCAGTTACGGGGATCAGCTCAGGGAGCACCTCAGGGATCTGCCCCTGCCGCCATCAGAGCTACTGAGAGTCGGCCAGTAAAGGCCGAGGCGCCGAGGGCATGAGGGAGAGCCTTTCAGTTGACCACAGAGGAGGTCCGTGCAGTGCCCGATGTCGTGGCTGGTATGTATTATTTCGTGTATTTATTTTGATGATGAGATAGTATGCTTATATCATGTTATGCGTAGGTACTTTTCTTGTGAATTTTGTACCTGCCTTGGTGTTATTTGACTCGGGTGCGGGTCGGTCTTTTGTATCTCTGGCTTTTAGTCAGCATATCAGTGTTAGTCGTGAGGCATTGAGTCGGCCTCTGAGAGTTTCCATAGCTGACGAGAGAGTGATATATGCTACGGAGGTGATCTGTGGGTGCATATTTGAGATTTTCGGTGTTGAGTTTCCGATTGATTTGGTTTCTATTGCGATGGGCGATGTCTGTGTCATTGTGGGCATGGACTGGTTGAGCAGATTCGGCGTGGTTATCGACTGTGAGCGACTGCTGGTGACCATACGAGACCCTAGTGGGGGAGTTCTTACGGTGTACGGCGAGGGTACACGTTCTGGGTCAGCTTTTTGTTCGCCCGCTAGGGCGAGGCAGTGTCTACAGCAGGGCTGTAAGGGCTTTGTGGCGTATGTGATGGATACGCGGGTTGATTCAGAGAGACCGAGGTCAGTTGAGGAGGTTCCGATAGTGCGTGAGTTCCCGGATGTATTTCCAGAGGAGTTGCCGGGTGTGCCTCCCGTGAGGCAAGTGGAGTTCAGTATCGATTTGGTTCCGGGGGTCGCGCCTATTGCCAAGGTGCCCTATCGCCTTGCACCTCCAGAGATGCAATAGTTATCCTCGCAGCTTCAGGAGCTGTTGGGGAAGGGGTTTATTCGGCCGAGCAGCTCGTCGTGGGGAGCACCTATCCTTTTTGTCAAAAAGAAGGATGCTTCACACCAGATGTGCATTGATTACCGGGAGTTGAACAAACTGACGGTTAAGAACTGTTACCCGTTGCCGAGGATCGATGATTTGTTCGATCAGTTGCAGGGAGTGTCTTGGTTCTCCAACATCGATTTGAGATCTGGGTATCATCAGGTAAGGGTACGAGATAAGGATATCTAGAAGACAGCGTTCAGGACTTGTTATGGGCATTATGAGTTTGTGGTGATGCCTTTTGGACTCACCAATGCCCCGGTAGTGTTCATGGATCTCATGAACAGAGTGTGCAGACCGATGTTGGATCGGTCGGTGATCGTGTTCATCGACGATATTTTGGTGTATTCGAGATCTAAAGAGCAGCATGAGGAGCATTTGAGGGAGATCCTCGGAGTTCTGAGATAGGAGAGGCTTTACGCAAATTCTCCAAGTGTGATTTCTGGTTGCGAGAGGTCCAGTTCCTAGGGCACCTCGTTAACAAGAAGGGGATTTTGGTCGACCCGGCCAAAGTGGAGGCAGTGATGAGTTGGGAGGTGCCGAGGACACTATCTGAGATCAGGAGTTTCTTGGGGTTGGCAGGCTATTATCGGAGATTTATCAGGGATTTCTCCAAGATCGCTGTGCCACTCACCAGATTAACCCGGAAGGGTGTCACTTTTTCATGAGGACCAGAGCAGCATACCACTTTTGAGACGCTTCGCCAGAGGCTATGTGAAGCCCCAGTGTTAGCCCTCCCAGAGGGGATGGAGGACTTTGTGGTGTATTGTGATGCGTTGACCTTGGGATTGGGAGCGGTGCTGATGCAGAGAGGGCATGTGATAGCATACGTATCGAGGCAGCTAAAGCCTCATGAGGCGAGGTATCCCACCCACGATCTAGAGTTGGGGGCAGTGGTGTTCGCCCTCAAGATTTGGCGTCACTATCTATACGGCGTTCGGTGTGCGATATACACGGACCACAAGAGCTTGAAGTATTTTATGGATCAGCCCAACCTAAACATTCGACAGAGAAGATAGTTGGATGTGGTCAAGGATTATGATTGTGAGATCCTGTACCACTCGGGCAAGGCTAATGTTGTAGCCGATGCACTGAGCCGCAGGGCGGAGAGCACCTGTTGCGAGATGTATGTTTGAGATTGACCGTGATAGCTCCAGTGTTGGACGCCATTCGTGGGGAACAGGCTGAGGCTATGCAGCCTGAGATGCAGAAGAAAGAGGGACTTGTTGGGTTGGTTTCGGAATTCATTACCGATGGTCGGGGGCTTATGACATTCCAGGGGCGTATTTGGGTACCGTTTGTGGGAGGGACGCGTACCATTTTGATGGAAGAGGCTCATCGGTCGAAATTCTCGATCCATCCTGGGGCCACTAAGATGTATTTAGACCTGAGAAGAGAGTATTGGTGGCCCTATATGAAGAGGGATGTCGCGTGGTTTGTTGAGAGGTGCTTAACCTGCCGTAGGGTTAAGGCCGAGCACCAGAGATCGCATGGTAAGTTGCACCCGTTGGAGATTCCCGAATGGAAGTGGGAGCAGATTACCATGGATTTTATCACCAAATTGCCAAGGACTTCTAGGGGAGTCGATGCAATTTGGGTGATTGTGGACAGGTTGACGAAGAGCGCCCACTTCCTTGCTATCAGTGAGAGCTCTTCCGCAGAGATGTTAGCAGAGATGTACATAAGGGAAGTGGTATCGCGGCATGGAGTTCCGATCTCGATTGTCTCAGACCGAGATTTGCGTTTCACTTCCATATTCTGAAAGAAGTTTCACGAGGAGTTGTGTACTAGGCTACATTTTAATACCGCATATCACCCCCAGACTAACAGACAGAGTGAGCGGACGATGCAAACGTTTGAGGACATGCTCCGGGCATGTGTGATGGATTTCGGGGGGAGTTGGGACACGTATTTGCCCTTGGCAGAGTTTTCCTACAACAACAGCCATCATTCGAGCATTGGTATGCCACCCTTTGAGCTGTTGTATGGGAGGAGGTGTCGGACCCCCATTTGCTAGGGAGAGGTCGGGCAGCGTGTTATGATTAGTACTGAGATCGTACTTCAGACGATAGAGTAGATCCAGCAGGTCAGACAGAGGTTGTTGACCGCTCAGAGTCGTCAGAAGAGTTATGCGGACAGACACCGGTCCGAGCTTGAGTTTCGGGTCGGCGACTTTGTGCTCCTGAAGGTCTCTCCTTGGAAAGGAGTGATTCGATTCAGGAAGAGGGGCAAGTTGGGGCCCCGATATATTGGTCCATTCAGGGTGGTCGTGAGGGTAGGTAGGGTAGCCTACCGTTTGGAGTTGCCAGCAGAGTTGGGTCAGATTCACGACACTTTCCACGTGTCGCAATTGCGGAAGTGTATAGCCGATGAGTCGGCAGTGGTACCATTAGAGGATATTCAGGTGGATGCGAGCCTAAATTATGCTGAGTGACCGGTGACCATCAGAGATCGAAAAATCAAGGTTTTCAGGAACAAGGAGGTACCTTTGGTTTTGGTTCAGTGGCAACATCGGAAGGGGTCCGAGATGACTTGGGAGCCGGAGAGTGAGATGCGTGAGCAGCATCCAGAGTTATTTGCAGAGCGAGACTTCGAGGGCGAAGTTTAGTTCTAGTGGGGGAGAATTGTAACATCCCGGATTCCCAGGTATTATTTATTCTTGTATTTTGGTGATTTGTGAGGAGACTCGGCGAGTTAGAGTCCAAACTTGCCGAGTAGGATCGTGGTTTTGGGCGCAGGTTCTCATCTGGACTCGGCGAGTCCATGCTGGTTAATGAAACCCTAATTTCCAGGGTTTGGGACCTATTTAAAGGGTCTTATGGCCATCATTTGCGGCCACCTACCCCTAGAGAGAGAAACCCTAAAGAGATTTGAGTGTTTGGGAGAGAGACGAGGCCATTGTTGACCTTTGAAGCTTTGTTTGGCAAGGCAAAGGAGATTCTAGCTAAGAGAAGGCAAGGGAGGTAGACATCCTTCGATTTTGGAACTCAAAGCATCATCTTGGAGGTATATTTTGGCTCCCTTTCCTGTTGTTATGATGAACATGGGGGTTTAGGGTTTCTTGACCCCTTTGTTGTTTAGATTTGATGTCCATTTCGTCCCTATTTGTGATAAGGCTTGAGATAAGATCCATGGAGGTCCAGAGAAGCTTTATTCCTTAAGATTTATGAGGGATCATGAGAGTATTGGCCTAGAGTTATGAGATATGGGGCTAAAACATCATTTATGAGCAAATAGTTGTTGTTTGAGCACCAAGGTTTGGACTTTACGTGATTATCATGCCTGGGGAGGCCAGATCTATGATTGTATGGAACAGATCTGACCTCAGAAGTGATTTTGAGTTTATGCATGGCATGGACTCGCCGAGTCTGAAGAACAGACTCGACGAGTAGCATGAAGTTTGCCCGTAACCACTCAGCGAGAAGTCTTGCCGAGTTGAGGGGTCGACTCAGTGAGTCAGGGAGAGTCAAGGGGGGGGGGGGGGGGCTGAGTCAAGCCTGACGCCGAGTTGTTCTTGAGACTCGGCGAGTTGAGTCGTGGTGGCCCCGCGATTCATGCCAGGTGGATCTCGTCGAGTTAGGGAAGTACTCGACGTGTCAAGAGAGGATCCAAGGGAAACAGTGGACACGTATAGACTCGCCTAGTCGCCCTAGTGCACTCGCCGACTCCGGTCAAAGTTGACCGTTGACCTTGTTGACCTTTAGGGTTGAGTCCAGTTGTATTTATGGGTGTATTACATTGTGTGATTAGGCGGAGGCTAGATCACATTTATTCCGAGACAGATATTTACCGAGATACCCGAGGTGAGTCTTCTCACTATACTTTACCTAGTGTGGTAATACAGTTCAGAGACAGAGTATTATAGAGTTATATGCCAGTGTGATTGCATGTTATTATGTATTGTGATTTGTTGTGATATGTGACATGCATGATTCAGAGTTACAGAGTTGGGACTTTCGGGTCCCTAGAGTTAGGGCCAGAGGGCCCACAGAGAGTTGGAGCTGGAGGGCCCCAACTGGGACACATTGACCAGAGGGTCAACAGAGTTACAGCCTCGAGTGGCTACTATGTGATTAGTGTGGTATTTTGGGGAAACTCACTAAGCTTATGCTTACAGTGTTTAGTGTTATGTGTTTCAGGTACCAGTGATGACCGCGGGAAGGCGCCGACTTGATTCGTACACACATATGGGATTGGATGTATTTTGATCTTGGGAGACATTTTGATTTGAAAACTTGATGTTATGACATTTTTTGAATGAATGGTTTAATTAAAAATGTGTTTATTCAAAGTGAAAAATTGTTTTAATTTTTACGGTGTTACAGAATTAAGTTCGAATGAGACTTAGGCCTAATTTTTGCTACTATGTCGAGTGGATGATGTATCTATTGCAATGCACAAAAATGCTCGAGTCAAGGAATGACTCGAATTTAGATAGTCACTACAGTTAAAGTAGTTGTAGAATTCACATATCAACGAGAAATCTACATACACTATCCTTTGATTCTACTTGTTTCCAAGTTTCTAGTAGGTCATAACTTAGCTTCTAGTTTCTAAGTCTAGAACGTGGTGTGCCTACCTGTGCAACTGAGTTTATTCAAATGTATAACCGAATCGAATTTTGATGGTTGTCACATAATTACAGCCAAATCATAACATTTTAAATGGGTCGGGTAAAAGTGTTGAAAATTTGTTGATCCGTTTGATAAGGGTATATGTTTAATTATTCAAAACTCTGCGGGTTACGGGTCAGGTTTAGATCAACATTTGAAAATTGCTTAATGGGGTTGGATCAAGTATAGTCCGCTCCAAAGCTGCTACATTGTCAAGTCTAACCGTATCCCAAACCCATTGAAAAAACACCATATTATCGTCTAAACCTTCCAAATCAACCTTAGAAACCTCAAGAAGCTCCAACATTGGTTAAACCCAAAATCTTATGTCAAAAATGTGGTATCAGAAACCACTATACAAAAGATTGTTTGTCTGAAATTCATTAGAAACCGAAGGTGAAAGACTCTACTTACTATGCTTGTCGTTCATAATAGATAACAGAGAGCGAGAAAGCATTTATTACCATAGTTTCTCAGAATGTGGATGGATATTGGTCATCTGAAGATGAGGGTGATAGAAAACCTAGGAAAACATGTGTTTCATGGCTAGGAAAAGTGTTGAACGTGATGAAGGTGACTGGCCATCTGGTTCACAAAATGAAGATGAGGATGTTGAGCCCAACTATTGCTACATGTAAACTAAAAACCCACCAAGAAGAAGCATCATCCAATAGGTAAAATCTATTATTACTGAAAATACTTTTGATTTATCTGTTTGTGAAACTTATCTAACTCAAATCGAATTAGTTATGACAATTATCCAAAAATCCCATGAGTTTGCCATAGATGTGAGTGAGAAGTTGGATAGTGAACTAACCAGACGTAGATTTCATTTTGAATATCGTAAGCTTAAGATAGAGTCCTTAGAAAGACAACTTGTAATAGCTAAGGGTGAATGTATTGTTTTAAATGAAAAATATGCTATTTCAATTAGTGAAAGAAATATTTTGGTTAATGATAATATGTGTCGTAATGCTAAGATTGATAGTATGCATAATTCCATTGATATGATTGAAACGAATGAAATGATGATTCATAATTTTCGTCATCCATGGTCCAAAGCACCTGGTCTTGGAAGTGAGTTTCTAAAACCAATTGCAAATCCCTTGAAGGAACTTCAAAATCAGACTTTTATGGGTGACATTTTGAACCACACTTATTCAGATACTCCTGTCTTTCCATTGGTGTCCCTCCAAGAGCCTACATGAGGATATCAATCCTTGATTCCTGAGTTCAACCCAATCACTGCCACATGTCCTAATTCAACAAAAACTTCCGCCTCTGATATCCATGGACATCAATCCATCTCAGAATGTTCCATGTAGCATAGGAGGCACTAGAGTTTATTTTCCGAACTCCGACCCTCCAAACAATTGTGTTATCAAGGAAATTATTCCTGAGATATCCTGACATGATCCTGAAAGACCAACTGAAAATGATAATTCATTTTGGGCCTCTCTAGATAGTGATATGAATGAAGAAATTAGGTGTGATGACAACTCCTCGTTTGATTCCTCCGTTCTAAACTCTAAAGTTGTTTCAAACTCTACCTTAGTTCCGATTAAGCCATGTTTCAACAATCCATCTATCAGACAATCTTTTAAGTCAAAGTCTGACTCTAAGAAGGAACCCTGGTTGAACAATAGGGATATTTTTTGTCCAAAGGTAGAGGCGAGAAAAGCCTTAGAGAAAGAAACTAGTTCTACACAATGCTCTAGGTTCCTTGAAAATTCTAAAAAGTATCTCAGAAAGTTATCAGTCCGGCAACTAAGAATCACAATACTTTTGCTTCTATTAAGATTCACAAACGACCATCCATTCCTGTTAGCTTAGATAATCATGACACCTTGGCTAAAAATAAAGTAAAACTTTTTAATGTTGAGACCTCACCAATGAAATGTAACTCTCCTTGAAAAGTATCCTCTCCAGTACGCATTGCTACCTCGGAAGGTAAAATTTTCAAACAAAAACTTATTTCGAAATCAAATGTGCGTAATAGCACAATGAGTAAGGGAAATGATATTTAGAACTCCCATAGAAGAAATTCTTCAAAAGGTTTAATTCAGAAATATGAATGGATAGTTAAAGGGAAAGTCACTCCAAAAGAATCTCAGAAAATTATTGTTTCGAAGAATTTTGTGTCTGAGTCACCATAAATGGAGTATGATTTTCGGATTAATGACAGGACTTTGACATTATGTATTTTCCCAAAAGAATCTCAGAAAGAGAAATTTGGGATTCCAGTTGTTCAGAAATCCAAAACCAAGTCCAAATCCCGTGCTAAAGTCCCTCGTTCTAACTCGGAGCTTCAAAACTCCAGAACTCACTGATTTCATAGGATTTTTTTTGCTTTGGAACAAGATACAATATGGTATATTGATAGTTCTTGTTCCTGTTGGGTTATGAGCATTCTAACACTCCTATGGTGTACATGCAACTCTATAAACCTTGGATCTATTTTTTTCTATTATACATGCAAATAAGAACTTTCCAAGGCATTAATACTAACTAGCATAATATGAGGCAACTATACTACAAAGACTAGTTAGATGACAAACCTTTTTGGTGTAGCTTGATGTCTTCAAGCATTAAGAGCTTAGCCCCAATAGTGTGGAAGCCTCAAGTGGAATCACAAATCACCAAAACACCTTGGAAGACATTAAGAATAAGAATACTTAGGTTTTCTCTAGTTAAATCTCCTATCCCTCTTAGTGTACTCACACTAGTGCCAATTTCACCAAACAAGGACATCTTTATATAGTGTGGAGACTAGGGTTAAACCCATGACCTTTCATTTCATATGATCCATGGGTTAAACACTCCATGGACAATCCATGAAAGCTTAGCCCAACCTAAATGAACTTGGCCCATCACACACATATACCTAAGAGTCCATATTTAATTAGTTCATTTTGATCACTTAATTAATTCTTGATCAATACTAATAAAATAATATGATTCCATATTAATATATTAGAACTTATAATATATTAATATAAATCATAAATATACTATTCTCAAAAGACTATCCATATAAATTATGTCAGTGAAGTGCAACCCAAATGGACCATGTCGGGTCGGGTCAAGTACATACCAAATATAGTTATGGACTTAGACATTAATTTAACAGTCTCCCACTTGGATAAGTCTAAAACTATTACTGAGTATGACTTCAAAACCTAACTGGCAATTGTAGCTCTTAAAGCCGTTGTCGAACTCTGACCTTTGTCAATGACTTGTCCATTAGATAAGGGATCATATATTCCGCC
Source organism: Lactuca sativa (assembly GCF_002870075.4). Taxonomy (NCBI): domain Eukaryota; kingdom Viridiplantae; phylum Streptophyta; class Magnoliopsida; order Asterales; family Asteraceae; genus Lactuca; species Lactuca sativa. Next base: position 193,922,863 of record NC_056625.2, read on the forward strand.
ATTCTTCATATCGTATGGACTGAGACATGGATTATAAATCATTCTCTCTGTCCATTTGTTGTTTCTTGGTTTCCGATTTATGACGACTGACTAATTGAACAAATCAAATCAGTCCTGGCTTGGCCAAGCACTCACATGTGTCATCACTAATTCATCGAGGGGCCCACAAATATCGCTTTTATCCCGAAGGTAAAAGGAATGGATAAACTTTGAATCATATGGCTTGTTCTACTACTTGTTAAATCATACACAAAGGCACGTTTTATAACATCGAGTTACCAAATGCAGTTTCGTGCAATCAATGTACAACCAACTGATAGTAACAACTCATATCTCTAGGTTTGAAGAATATAAAATATTATCATCTCATGATCACTCGTGATAAAATCCATGAAGTGAATCAAATGAGCTTGGGTTGAATCCAATACTCAGAACTTATGAGCACTCATGAGTGTTGTAGCACAATTTTGTCCACCAACTTGAACCTCTACAAGCCAACCCATGACAGTCTTGATTCATATCTACTTCCAATATATGACCGACTGTGGATGGTTTGAATAAATTAGTCATTCCGAAAGAATAACCTAGTTATTATGGAAGTCAAAACATCCAAAGTGAAACACAAGAATAAATGAATCTAATATGGTATCAAAACCTAAGAATATAAATAAAACACTTTCTATTTATCACCATACTGATTACTCATTATTCATTGTTTCGGTTTTATCAAATTTATATTTGAATTAAAAAACACTAGGTATCCTATGCTCCAAGCTTGTACACTATGTTTTTCTAAACAATAGCTTTGCCATACACCAAGTATGAACTCTATGTTTGTCTATGATCCTTTTCTTTGTGAACTAGATCAATTGAACATAATTTCAATGATTCTCTTTTCACACTCCTAACTCCTTCTCTTAAATGTAAGAATTCCAAATTCCTATCATTTATCGAAATCTATTTAGATTTTAAACTTGTATGCATTGTTCCTCTTGTAATGATTATGCACAAAGCCACAAAGGCTTGACAACAATCATTACAGAGTATCCCAATGGAGTGTATTTCCATGGAAACGATGTCTCAGATTCAAAGTGAATTGCTTTTAACATGCTTCTTGCATTAAGTTTCTTTAACCTTACACATATTGCTTCCACCTATGAAGACAACTCTATATTCCCATTTTGACTTCCACTTTTGAACAAGAGTTGCCTCTTTTTCATACTATGTCAATATGGTCCTTCCAATATTAACAGTATACTTCCAACTGTCCTTGAGCAACCAATCTTTAGTAAACCATAGATTGTCCTCGACAATTGCTTAATCACTTTAGTCATATCCCATTCTAGACATTTTCCTCCTTAATGCCCCAAGGCATTTGGAAAATTCAGAAAGGATAAATATTATGGCACATGTAATCGATCTTGTACCCAAAGTAAATGGGACACGATTCATGATGTTTCATATAAAGACATGGTTCTAGACCAGTCTTTTTCCATAATAATTTTTGTTTGCCATATTTTCAAAATTTGACTATGAAAAGGGATGCCGTAATCATAATCGAATTTTGAGAACGCAATATATAGAATTTTTTTTAAGTTGAACCAATCCAACATGAAATTCATATATATATATATATATATATATATATATATATATATATATATATATATATATATATATATATATATATATATATATATATATTCTTGACTAAAGGCGATTAAAATCTCAATATAAGCTCTTTATAATGATTATAAACTCAATCTAAGCTTTTCATGATTGAAATGAAGTATAATTTCCTCTCCCTTAATTATAGCAAAACAACTTTTTCAACCCCTGCAACCTCACGAATTGAAACTTTTGTTTTCTATAATTAACATTGCTAACTTGCAATTCTTATCATAATTGTCATGCTCCCACTAACATGTTGATTATTAGCATAACACTTATGCTCCCACTAGCTTTGACATGTACCCAGAAATCAACTGGACTTCTAGAAATCAATACTTTATTGAGTTTCTTACCAAAGTTCAGATTTCTGATACTAGATTGCTTTGATAAGGCTTTATCAAAATTATACACCTTATGTTAGATAGCTCATAGGTGTGTCTAAACAATTTCAGAACTATGAAAAGGGATGCCGTAATCATAGTCTCAATTGTTTAGACTTTTTGCCATTTCTCATAAGCCAATGTTAGCGTGCCGGTTAACCACGCACGCTCCACTAGCGACTTTGAGAACTGCAGATATTACAATTGCTATCTACATAAAATCTACTTAGTGGAAGAGTTTCCTTACCATCATTTTCATGAGTCGAAGAGAAACCTTATGACACTTAGACTTTATGGTATATGTGTTCTTATCCACGTGAATTTGTCAAACCATAATCGCAAGACTAGGTTAGTGACAAATCCTAACTCATATGGATTGAACTTGTGCAATCCTTACTTCTTGCCACCTGGTAGCTTAAGGGCCTGCCATTGCTTCCAAGTAGCTATGCAAACAATTGAGAACATGTAGAACTCAAATGTATAGCCAGCTTAACTGGAATGGGCACAAAAATGTCAACACGATAGGTTATAAACCTCTAGTGGTGTGCTAGTGATGAAATACAGGTTTTTATTCTTGATTACTTCTTGAAACCCTTTTAGGATCTTTTAGAATCCCACTGTCTCCTTGACCTATAAGACTTTCTGCTAAATATTCAAGAGATAGTGTAATTTCTAATCAAGATAGACACTTAACACAATTGGCCTTAGTTTATCTTGTTTTATCCAAAACATCACAATTTACCAATTTCAAATGTACAAGAGTAGAAAACTTTTACTCTTACATTTGACAAGTGTTTTAAACCTTCTTTAAGACATGTCACTCAAGTTACAATCTTAGAGTATAACTCTAACAATTGTTTTTGGAACGATGTATGAATCATCTTCTTGATTTAACCACTACCACAATTCATAACTCCTCTTCTTAACTATCAGAATGCACTTAGAGGATGAATTGTGATAAGGTCTCAAAATCATTAAGATGATCTTAAAACATGATACTAAAGTACTCTCCTATCTTTTCAGATTTGAGAAACTTTTATCCTTCTACCTAATTTGATTCTTCTTATTCGTTCTGTCATACGTTGAAACTTTTCCAATGTCTCATAATTATACTTAAGCTTGTAAGTATAATCATATTTACTAAACCTTAGTAAATCATGACGAATAGTCTTATCCATCTTTTGTGGTGGGCTTTGACAAGTGCACAAGAAAGTGTACTTGATCCCTTAATCCTTCTCTTGAGTCACATATACATGTGATCACTGAACTAGTCTTAATTTTCCAAAGTTGAAAATTCAGACACTACCACAAATGAAAGAATCAAATTCATATTTCCAATATTGCTATAAACATACAAACATCAAGTTTTCATGAATGTCATTGTAAGGAGATAAAAATAAAGTAAAACAAAATTTTATTTATTTTAAAACGTGGAAAAAACTTTTTCCTTACAATGTAACTTGAAATGAAAACTATGTTATTACATTTTTCCTAGCAACCTATCATAACTCCTAAGAAGTAGCTCAAGAATCTGATCTTCAATCAAGCGATATAAATCCATCTTCGCGGTCAGATTCAGCATACTTTTTCTTTAAGTTTCCTTCTTTTTTTCCTTGGATTCTTAAAACATCAACTTGTGACCCAGTTACATCGTGTAATAAGAATCTCATAATAGAAACTTAATAGAGTTTGATAGTGGACTTTACCTGAAATAGAGTCAAACTTATTGACTTTACCAGCCTTATGATCTTTTAGGTAAATTTGGCATCTTCGCAACCAATTCCCTTTCCTTTTTGGCAATAGAACCATATGGATCCTTTGGGAATGGTACATGGGATAATCTCAGACTTAGCCTGTCTCTTTACCATTTGGTCAACCGAGTTGACTATGACCGATCCCTTTCCATTGGGAAGAGAATGCTTTTTCTGGATTTCTAGTGTCACCATTTTCAATGTCCATAAAGTTTTGGGAAGTCGATCTTCTAATCAAATTTGCTTTACTAGCCTTTCGAATCATTGCTGATTCAGAAGCACCAAAAAAATAGATGAGATCATTAAGGGTCTTGTTATAGTCTGTTTCATAGGAGTCCCAAAGGAACTCACTATGTGACTTAGAAAGTAGTTGAGCCACCAACTTTCTCAAGACTTTGACACCCAACTCTCCCGGCTTGTCAATATGTGACTACATCTCCAAGATGTGATCACACATAGACCTTTGCTTGCCAATAGGGCTTGAGTGACCTTGAAATGTGAGTAACGGAGAATAATTGGAGGAGGTGAAGTTCCAAGAGGTTTGGGAAGATCATAGATGTATGAACTAGACATCTTTTGGGAGATATTCAAGATAGTTGATTTAAAGTCCTTAATATAACACCCAATATGAAATATTAAGGCCAGGACCCAACAAACTATTTTATAACTTGGAAGAGGGATGTAGTAATCCAAGCGATAAAATATTTTAAGGTAGGTGAATGACGATTCACCAATTTCCACCAAGATAAACGAAATGTATAATTAGGTTTTAATTGGTTTTGAAACTCCTAGGTCTTTTCAGATTCATTGAACTTTTCAATGGCATGTTTCAATCTCGAGTGTGCCCTTCAGGTTTTGTGACTGGGATGTCGAGGATCACAAAACAAGGTGTGAAGTAACCATGCAAATTACTTGGAACCCTTAAGTTGTCACACCCCCGAACCAGACGGCGGAAACGTCCGGGGGCTGTCGTGACTCAATTGAATACCATAACATTGAATATATATGAAACAAAACAACATTCGTCACCATTCATCAACATAATACAACCAGTAGTGTTTACATGTCATACATTGTTTGAGATATTACATTTCAAAAAAATTAATATTGTTTGGTTCATTCAAAAATAAACTGCAACCGTCACTGAGCATGATTTCCCTTGATTCACTGGTTTCCTGAGAATACAAGTATTTTGAAAAACGTCAACATATGAAATGTTGGTGAGTTCATAAGTAGTGTTTGAAATCGAATGTTTATATTGTTTGAAAAACCACCAGAAAATCCGATATTTTCTGAAAAGGAAAGCTTTCAAAAACGTTTGTGAAGATCCATAGGTATGCTTGTTTGTTTCTATACTTGCAAAAAATGTTCATTTAAGATGTATGCGTTTAAAATCTGTATGTGATAAAAACCCTAGGGAAACCCGATGTTCCCCTAGTTCCTTTGAAATCCATTGAGTTGCGTTGAAACCATTACAAAATAGTAGTGTCGGTCCCAAGCGACGTTGGAAGGTTCTCGAGCATTGATTATTTACTACAAACCCGCATTACACAAATGCCCGGTTTATAGATATACCAACGATTCCCGAAGGCGTCGTCAGTACTAATCACGTTATCCAATCGCCCGGACTATGAGTGGTCCCACATCCGAAGAGAAAGAGGTCACGAAGACCCCGGTAACTCTATTAACCGGCTGGGAAAAATGTGTGCGAGGGGTCCCCGACCCGCCTCGTAAAATGTGTAGACTTTTCTAGCAATACCATGGCCCTTGGGGTCCAATGATACAAGCCATTGAAAGTCACCCTACGTTGTGCCAAGTCGGTAAAACTCAACACTTCGTAGTAAAAATGTCTTCGGGCCTTAAGATCAGGTCATTGGGCTAGCTAGGCCCAACAAACAAGATTTTACACTTTTGGGGCCCGAAGATGGTGCGTAGACGTCTGTGCACACTCGTATGTATATGTGTTACCAATCGTTATTTGTATGTATCAAAGAGTTAGTAGTTGTGGATTTTCATTGGCTCGAGACCGAGCCAATTCGTTTAACAACGACTTTTGGTATTGTAATGAGTTGTGTTTCGTTGGTAGTTGAGGTGTCATTATTTGATCACATTGTACATAATGAATCTGCCATGAAATATTTCTGTTTTCAGCCCCTCATTATTTGTAAAATTTACATTTTCAACCCTTTTATTTGAATATTTCCCGGTTTGGTCCTTAAACTATTTTTCTTGACATTTTAACACCAAAAATTATTGAAATTAATATTTTCCAGCATATTTTTCAAAGAAAACAGTTTAAGTCCCTGAAAATGCAGTTTTTCTCGGTTTTAGCCCATCTTTTCGCAATTTTGACAATTTTGGCCCAAAATGGAAAATTTTTGCAACTTTGGTCCTTTTTAAATTTAAAAAGCATTTTAAACCTTTGAAAAGGATTTGGGACACTTATAGTCCACTGTTTTACAGAATTTCACAGTTTTGGCCCTTCAAAACAGAAAAATTTACATAATGGGCCTTATTGGGCCGAAATTTTCATTTTTAGCCCAATAAGCTTGAAATTTATGTTTTTAATCCTCTAAATGAATAAAATTCCAGAAATAGCTTTATTGAAACTGTTTTGGCACATTTCAACCATCAGAATCTGTAAAATGTCATTTTGGGCCCTTTATTTTGTATTTTTCACATTTTAAGCCCAAAATTTGTGTTTTTGACCCAAAGAAATTATTACTAAACCACTTAGCCATTTTTCTTGAAGCACTTTGTGTTTAGAAATATATTTGAAGCTAAGATCATTTAACACAAGATATATCTCGGTTTTGATGGGTTTTAAGGCTAGATCTAACATAAAAACACATAAAAGCATACATATAAGCATGGAAATCATACAAGGCATACAATTACATATAGATCTACACTTTCACTTGTATTCCCCCCCACAAAAACTCTTAAAAACAGAAAATAGGGGTATGAATCTCACCTTGAGTGGGTAGTTTCGGTTCTTGAAGAAAATTTGGAAGAAATGAAGTGATTTTTGGCCCTTGCACTCCTTGATGAACTTTTCGAGATTATGGGGTTTCTAGAGTGCAAGATCACGGTTTTTACATGGATTAGGAAGAGATGTTGATAACAAAAGAATTTAAACCATAGATATATGCATGATCTTACCTTAGATGAAGAATTTACTTGCAAAATCCTCTTGGAAAGTCCTTAAATTTCGAGATTTTTGGAGAGGGGAGGGAAGGAGAGTTCTTGTGTGTTCTAGAGAGAAAGTGGAGATATTTTTGGTGTGTGTAGTGTTGCTTGGCCGAGAGCAAGAAGAGAAGAGAGAAAGGAAGTGACTTTGAAGTGATACATGCATGGAGGTATGTGATATGCCTAGAAGTCCATTAGATAATAGTGAGGTGGCAACCAAAGTCAACCTTCCTTGTATTTGGGCCTTGGGCCGAGAATTTGGAAGGGAAAAGGAAAAATTTGGGCCTTTACCCCTAAGCCCAATATTAGAGTTAGTTAAAGTGTGTTTTATGCTTAAGAGAATGTAGTATGATTTTTATATTTTTATTGGTCTAGTTTAGGTTATTCATGTATCAAGGCTTTTAATTTATTTAATTCTAGGCCCAACATGACCTAAAATGTTAAAATAAATAAGTGTGGGTCCAATTAGAGCCCAATTAGGGTTCTAAGTCCATGATAGTCCAATTGGAAACTTGTTGGTCCATTTGGATCCAATGAGGAAATTCTAGTCTAAAATAGACTTAACAAGAATTTCTAGGGTCTCCAATTGTTTGATGACTATTTATGTTGTATTTGATTGAAGTTTTTGATTCGCATTAACTTGAATGTATAGATTACATAGCTTAAAATTTACAGTTGTGACATCATCCCCCCGTTAGAGGGAATTTCGTCCCGAAATTCTGTTTGAAAGCTAGATTTGAGAAAACTAGAATAGGTGAGGGTACTTCTGCTTCATTTGATCTTCGCGTTCCCACGTGAATTCTGGCCCACGCTTTGCGTTCCACCGTACCTTCACGATCGGGATGCGACTTTGTTTAGTACGCTTCACCTCCCTGTCCATGATTTCGATTGGTTCTTCGACGAACAGGAGATTCTCATTGATTTCGATTTCGTCAAGAGGAATGACGAGAGTTTCATCTGATAGGCACTTTTTCAGATTAGAAACATGAAACACGGGGTGTACACCGTTTAGCTCCGGGGGTAGTTGTAGTCTGTAGGCTACCGGACCTATTCGGGCGACGATTTCGAAAGGTCCAATGTATCGCGGGTTTAGCTTTCCTCGTTTTCCGAAACGTATAACCCCTTTCCAGGGTGAGACCTTCAACAATACTCGATCACCGACCTGGAACTCTAAGGGCTTTCGCCGTTTATCAGCGTAGCTCTTCTGCCGGTCGCGCGATGCCTGTAATCGAGCTCTGATCTGGACAATCTTTTCTGTGGTCTCGCGAATGATTTCCGGTCCTGTCATTGCCCTATCCGACGTATGTGTTCCTGCTAGCTGGGTGTCACCTACTTCAGCCCAACATAACGGTGATCTACATTTACGCCCATATAGTGCTTCAAAAGGGGCCGCCTTGATGCTCGAATGATAACTATTGTTATATGAAAACTCGATCAACGGTAGGTGGGTATCCCAAGACTTTCCGAAGTCTATCACACATGCACGAAGCATGTCTTCAAGCGTCTGAATGGTTCGTTCGCTCTGACCGTCCGTTTGTGGGTGATACGCGGTGCTCATATCAAGATGAGTTCCCATGGCCTTGTGGAGCGACTGCCAAAAGCGTGACGTGAACCTACTGTCCCTATCCGAGATGATAGATTTTGGCACTCCATGAAGTCTTACAATCTCTCGTAGGTACAAACGCGTCAGCCTCTCCATCTTGTAGGATTCTTTGATGGGCAGGAAATGGGCAGATTTCGTCAGTCGGTCGATTATTACCCATATGGTGTCTAATCCGTCCGACGTCTTGGGCAGCTTGGTCACGAAGTCCATAGAAATCCCCTCCCATTTCCACTCAGGGATTGCCGGTTGTTGTAACAATCCGGAAGGTTTCTGGTATTCCACTTTTACTTTGGCACACGTAAGGCACTTACTAACATAAGTTGCGATTTCCGCCTTCATGTTAGGCCACCAATAGTGCTGCTTAATGTCCAAATACATCTTGTCCGAACCAGGATGAATGGAGTATCGTGTCTTGTGGGCTTCCTTCATGACGGTATCTCTGAATCCTCCGATTTTTGGAACCCAAATGCGGTTCATGAAGTAGTATACCCCATCCTCTTTGACTTCCAGGTTCTTCTCCATTCCGCGTAATGCCTCGCTAGTTCTATTTTCCGCTCTCATAGCCTCTGCCTGGGCTGATGCAATTTGAACGGTCAGATGAGACTGAATGGTTATCGAGTGCGTTTTCGTACGGCGATTCGTGTATTCCTTTCGACTTAATGCGTCAGCTACCACGTTGGCCTTGCCTGGATGGTACTTGATCTCGCATTCGTAGTCGTTTAACAATTCCACCCATCTTCGTTGTCTCATGTTCAGCTCCTTCTGATTCAAGATGTGCTGGAGGCTCTTGTGGTCCGTAAAGATGGTGCACCTTGTACCGTACAGGTAGTGCCTCCAAATTTTTAGAGCGAAGACCACAGCTCCCAGTTCTAGGTCATGGGTTGTGTAATTTACTTCGTGCGTCTTTAGTTGACGGGACGCATATGCTATCACTCTTCCACGTTGCATGAGAACGCAACCTAAGCCTTGATTTGACGCGTCACAGTATACTACAAAATCTTCCGTCCCTTCAGGTAGAGATAGTACAGGAGCGCTGCAAAGAGCTTGCTTCAAGGTTCGAAACGCAATCTCTTGTCTGTCTGTCCACTCGAATGGCACACTCTTTTGCGTAAGCAAGGTAAGTGGCTTGGCGATTTTTGAGAAGTTTTGGATGAATCCCCTATAATAGCCTGCTAGGCCTAAGAACTGACGAATTTCCGTGGGAGTAGTCGGAGTTGCCCAACCTTCCACAGCTTTGACCTTAGAGGGATCCACATGAATTCCATCTTGGCTAACTACGTGGCCTAAGAAATTCACACTCCGAAGCCAGAACTCGCACTTGGAGAGTTTGGCGTAAAGCTTTCCGTGCGCAGAGTCTCTAAAATTTGTCGGAGATGTCGGCCATGCTCCTCTTTGCTTCGAGAATAGACGAGGATGTCATCGATAAACACAATGACGAAGTTGTCTAGAAACGGTCGACAGATTCGATTCATTAGGTCCATAAATGCGGCAGGTGCATTTGTTAGACCGAAGGGCATTACAACGAATTCATAATGTCCATAGCGGGTTCGAAAAGCGGTTTTTGGAATATCCTCTTCTCGGACTTTGAGTTGGTGGTATCCGGACCGTAAGTCTATTTTAGAGAAATAGCTAGCTCCTTGGAGCTGGTCGAATAGATCATCGATTCGTGGGAGTGGGTAGCGGTTTTTGACAGTGAGTTTATTCAACTCTCTGTAATCGATGCACATTCTGAAGGATCCGTCCTTCTTTTTGACAAAGAGCACCGGAGCTCCCCATGGCGAGTAGCTAGGTCGGATAAATCCTTTGTCCAGAAGCTCACTGAGTTGGCTGGACAATTCCTGCATTTCAGCAGGAGCCAGTCGATATGGTGATTTAGCGAGAGGAGTTGCTCCTGGAACGAGGTCGATTCGGAATTCAACCTGTCTCTCTGGGGGTACTCCTGGAAGATCTTCGGGAAACACGTCCGGATATTCACACGCTACCGGAATGTCTTGGATGTTAGTTTCTTCTTTGGTCTTGTCCACTATGTGAGCCAAGAACGCCAAATTGTTCTTTCGCAAGTGTTTTTGCGCTTTGATGCACGAGATGAGGCGGAGATTTGTACTGGGTTTGTCTCCGTAAATTACTAGGGTTTCGCGATTTGGGAGATGAAGGCGAACGGCCTTCTCGTGGCACATAATCTCAGCATGGTGGGGGCTTAACCAATCCATGCCGATAATCACATCGAAACTCCTAATTGATACTGGCATTAGGTCTATTCGAAAGACGTGCTGATTAAGGGTTAGGGTACATCCGATGTAGATCTCCCTAGTGGATTCGGTTTTCCCATTGGCCATTTCCACCGTATAGGTTTCATTTAGCTTCTGGGGTTGTTGTTTTAGTAAATGTTTAAACTTCTCGCTTACGAAACTTCGCTCCGCTCCGGTATCAAATAAGATGCATGCATAAGTGTGGTTTAGGAGAAACGTACCGGTCACAACTGCGGGGTCTTGAACTGCATCACTCTGACCCATAGTCAGCATCCTTCCTGTTCCTCTGTTTCCGGAGTTGTTGTTGTTGTTAGGGCAATCTCGACGGAAATGTCCCGTCCTTCCACACCCGAAACAGGTGTGGCTAGGCCCTGTGTTGTTGCCGCCGGCATTGGTGTTGTTGGTGTTGCGGTGGTTGTTGTTGTTGTTGTTCTGGTTGTTTCCCTGACTCTGGTACTGAGAAGGATAAGTCCTGCAGAACTTTGCAGTGTGTCCCCTTCGGTTGCAACTGGTGCAATGGAACTCCCTACATTCTCCTTGGTGATGGAAACCGCACTTGTTGCATTTGGGATGAGTGCCGGAATAGGGTCTTGAAGTATTTGAAGCAGCTGAGGCTGGAGCATGTGAGGTGACTGGTACCGGCGCAGTGACAGCGTGAACTGCCACCGTTTGCTGCTTTTTAGAGGTCTCGGGACCTTGACGCCCCTTCCTCTTGTTGTTCCATCCCTTCTTACCATCGCTCTCCTTCTTCTTCTCAGTCTCTACCGGTTTCTCGCCCTTTTTGTGGTTATGATCATAGAGCCTCTTTGCCAATCTCTTTGCACTGTCAAACGTTTCAGGGTTAGCAGCTATCACGTTCCCTTGAATGGGGGATGTCAGTCCCCAGATGAATCGTTCAATCTTCTTTCCCTCTGATGTGATCATACCCGGGCATAGCAGGGATAGCTCGCTGAACCTCGATATGTAAGCATCGATGTTCCCATTCTGCACCGTGAGATTCCAAAGTTCCTGCTCCATCTTCTGTATTTCGCCTCGGGGGCAGTACTCAGCCGTCAACATCTCTTTCATTTCCGTCCAGGGAATAGAGTTGGCAACAGGGAGTGTCATAGCTTCTATGTGACCATTCCACCAGGTGAGTGCTTGGTCCACGAAAGTGCAGGCCGCGAACTTCACCTTCATCTGCTCGGGGCACTCGCATATCTCGAACACCGACTCTACCTTCTCGATCCATCGCTTTAGAGCGATCACTCCCCCAGTGCCGTTGAAAGTTCGGGGTTTCGCGTTCGCAAAATCCTTGTAGGTGCACGTTTTAGTGAGTCCTTGGTTCGTCCCGTTGTTCGAACTTCCGGAGCCTTGACCATTGCCTCCTCCATTGTTTCCTCGGTGAAGTTGTGCCATAGCCGCCGTGACCGCAGCAGACACGGCTGCCTGGAAAGCAGTGGAGTCAACTTCCGGCGGGGTTGGTTCGGGATTTCCGCGAGTAGCTGGGCGAGGCATCTTTCTGTCATGAAACGGAAAGATGTTGAGTGTACGTGGTTTCGGGTAAGGTTATGATCCTACTAACTAGGTGTAGGGTACGAACCTAAACATTGCTATCATCAAGCATACAATCATAACGCTTCAACATATAACAACTGAGAATATCATAGCAAAACACACAAAATTTTATTGATATTATCCGCATTTAGTACAGGAAAATTTGCTCGTAGGAGCATACATAAGTAACACTAATCCGACAGCATAACGGCTCCATGAGTAGTGTAGTCACTTAAACATAGAGCCGGAGTACATAACATAGTTACTAATATCCTACCACGATAGGTCTATCCCTAACCGCGATGAGCTGCGTCAGGAGGTGGTGCCGAAGATGTGGATGCTCCCTGAAAACGAGTCACCAAGCGTTCTGCATCCTGAAGTCGAGATTCCCACCTTACCTGCCTCATGTGAAACTCTCGGAGGACGTCACGCGTCTCCTGTTCCGCACGCTCGACCCTAGTCCACAGCTGGCGTACCTGATCAGCAGTGTCCTGAGCAAGGTCGCCGGTGTCCCGTAACCGTCTCACCATGACCGGTAGAGCTCGATCGGCCGGTCCTCCGTCCCTCAAGTCAAAGAACTCACGTGACATGCCAAACGGGGGTCGCTGTCCCTGATGTCTGCTCCATCTCCAAAGATCCATGCCCCAAGGAGGGGTAGGTCCAGTGGGTCCCACACGATAAGCGGGTACCCTGATCGGGTAAGGGGGATCGATGACCTCGGACTCTGCGTCCGAATCACCCCCTTCGCTGTCATCAAGCTCCTCTCCGAAAGGTTCTTCATCTTCTTCGGGTTCGACAGGCTCGCCCTCGACTTCTGCCTCCGGTTCCCCATCTGATTCCTCTTCGGGGTCCTCCTCAGGTTCTTCTTCAGGCTCTTCCTCAGGCTCCTCCTCCTCCTCTAGCCACCCGTTGTTTCCCTGATTAGGGAAGTAGGGGTCTCCAGGGTGATGAAAACCAGCCATGCTGTCTGCGCGAGTACGTAATTATGCTACATTATCCTAGGGTACTATGACTATTACACAGACTAAGCAGATATTCTCTTTTTGGGTGATAGAGGGTAAAATTTTTAGGTTCCCTGGCTATTCCGATCTCATCAAGACATGTGTTAGTTTTACCTTGGAGAGAATGTAGTTGATCAGGCTACATTCACCCCTTGGTATCACTAAGAACAGTTCCGAGTTAACCGGGATACCAGCATTATGGTGTTTGATTCAGCGTTAGGTCCTTACTCCTAATGCAGGCAAGAGTATTTTATTCATTTGTTTTGTTCAGAGTTATGTTAGTCCCTCTTTTTGGTTTATAGTTGCATATCAATGTATGGCTCGACATGCTAGTTCACTATAAACAAAGCTCTGATACCAACCTGTCACACCCCCGAACCAGACGGCGGAAACGTCCGGGGGCTGTCGTGACTCAATTGAATACCATAACATTGAATATATATGAAACAAAACAACATTCGTCACCATTCATCAACATAATACAACCAGTAGTGTTTACATGTCATACATTGTTTGAGATATTACATTTCAAAAAAATTAATATTGTTTGGTTCATTCAAAAATAAACTGCAACCGTCACTGAGCATGATTTCCCTTGATTCACTGGTTTCCTGAGAATACAAGTATTTTGAAAAACGTCAACATATGAAATGTTGGTGAGTTCATAAGTAGTGTTTGAAATCGAATGTTTATATTGTTTGAAAAACCACCAGAAAATCCGATATTTTCTGAAAAGGAAAGCTTTCAAAAACGTTTGTGAAGATCCATAGGTATGCTTGTTTGTTTCTATACTTGCAAAAAATGTTCATTTAAGATGTATGCGTTTAAAATCTGTATGTGATAAAAACCCTAGGGAAACCCGATGTTCCCCTAGTTCCTTTGAAATCCATTGAGTTGCGTTGAAACCATTACAAAATAGTAGTGTCGGTCCCAAGCGACGTTGGAAGGTTCTCGAGCATTGATTATTTACTACAAACCCGCATTACACAAATGCCCGGTTTATAGATATACCAACGATTCCCGAAGGCGTCGTCAGTACTAATCACGTTATCCAATCGCCCGGACTATGAGTGGTCCCACATCCGAAGAGAAAGAGGTCACGAAGACCCCGGTAACTCTATTAACCGGCTGGGAAAAATGTGTGCGAGGGGTCCCCGACCCGCCTCGTAAAATGTGTAGACTTTTCTAGCAATACCATGGCCCTTGGGGTCCAATGATACAAGCCATTGAAAGTCACCCTACGTTGTGCCAAGTCGGTAAAACTCAACACTTCGTAGTAAAAATGTCTTCGGGCCTTAAGATCAGGTCATTGGGCTAGCTAGGCCCAACAAACAAGATTTTACACTTTTGGGGCCCGAAGATGGTGCGTAGACGTCTGTGCACACTCGTATGTATATGTGTTACCAATCGTTATTTGTATGTATCAAAGAGTTAGTAGTTGTGGATTTTCATTGGCTCGAGACCGAGCCAATTCGTTTAACAACGACTTTTGGTATTGTAATGAGTTGTGTTTCGTTGGTAGTTGAGGTGTCATTATTTGATCACATTGTACATAATGAATCTGCCATGAAATATTTCTGTTTTCAGCCCCTCATTATTTGTAAAATTTACATTTTCAACCCTTTTATTTGAATATTTCCCGGTTTGGTCCTTAAACTATTTTTCTTGACATTTTAACACCAAAAATTATTGAAATTAATATTTTCCAGCATATTTTTCAAAGAAAACAGTTTAAGTCCCTGAAAATGCAGTTTTTCTCGGTTTTAGCCCATCTTTTCGCAATTTTGACAATTTTGGCCCAAAATGGAAAATTTTTGCAACTTTGGTCCTTTTTAAATTTAAAAAGCATTTTAAACCTTTGAAAAGGATTTGGGACACTTATAGTCCACTGTTTTACAGAATTTCACAGTTTTGGCCCTTCAAAACAGAAAAATTTACATAATGGGCCTTATTGGGCCGAAATTTTCATTTTTAGCCCAATAAGCTTGAAATTTATGTTTTTAATCCTCTAAATGAATAAAATTCCAGAAATAGCTTTATTGAAACTGTTTTGGCACATTTCAACCATCAGAATCTGTAAAATGTCATTTTGGGCCCTTTATTTTGTATTTTTCACATTTTAAGCCCAAAATTTGTGTTTTTGACCCAAAGAAATTATTACTAAACCACTTAGCCATTTTTCTTGAAGCACTTTGTGTTTAGAAATATATTTGAAGCTAAGATCATTTAACACAAGATATATCTCGGTTTTGATGGGTTTTAAGGCTAGATCTAACATAAAAACACATAAAAGCATACATATAAGCATGGAAATCATACAAGGCATACAATTACATATAGATCTACACTTTCACTTGTATTCCCCCCCACAAAAACTCTTAAAAACAGAAAATAGGGGTATGAATCTCACCTTGAGTGGGTAGTTTCGGTTCTTGAAGAAAATTTGGAAGAAATGAAGTGATTTTTGGCCCTTGCACTCCTTGATGAACTTTTCGAGATTATGGGGTTTCTAGAGTGCAAGATCACGGTTTTTACATGGATTAGGAAGAGATGTTGATAACAAAAGAATTTAAACCATAGATATATGCATGATCTTACCTTAGATGAAGAATTTACTTGCAAAATCCTCTTGGAAAGTCCTTAAATTTCGAGATTTTTGGAGAGGGGAGGGAAGGAGAGTTCTTGTGTGTTCTAGAGAGAAAGTGGAGATATTTTTGGTGTGTGTAGTGTTGCTTGGCCGAGAGCAAGAAGAGAAGAGAGAAAGGAAGTGACTTTGAAGTGATACATGCATGGAGGTATGTGATATGCCTAGAAGTCCATTAGATAATAGTGAGGTGGCAACCAAAGTCAACCTTCCTTGTATTTGGGCCTTGGGCCGAGAATTTGGAAGGGAAAAGGAAAAATTTGGGCCTTTACCCCTAAGCCCAATATTAGAGTTAGTTAAAGTGTGTTTTATGCTTAAGAGAATGTAGTATGATTTTTATATTTTTATTGGTCTAGTTTAGGTTATTCATGTATCAAGGCTTTTAATTTATTTAATTCTAGGCCCAACATGACCTAAAATGTTAAAATAAATAAGTGTGGGTCCAATTAGAGCCCAATTAGGGTTCTAAGTCCATGATAGTCCAATTGGAAACTTGTTGGTCCATTTGGATCCAATGAGGAAATTCTAGTCTAAAATAGACTTAACAAGAATTTCTAGGGTCTCCAATTGTTTGATGACTATTTATGTTGTATTTGATTGAAGTTTTTGATTCGCATTAACTTGAATGTATAGATTACATAGCTTAAAATTTACAGTTGTGACATAAGTGCTTACCCCTCAATCGATGTGTCGGTCAACCACACACGCTCCATCGATACTATGATAAACATTAAGTTACCCTTTTCCTACCTTGTTAAATACGAGTTAGTGTGCCGGTTAACCACACATGATCCACTAACCGACATAAACAAAGTGCAAAGTGTATTTTCATGGATTAGCACCTTATTCACATTTTCCTAAGTAACTAAGATTGGGCATTTATAAACGGTTTAGTTACTTAGTATTTATCATTAATACTTTTAATGAAGGGAGAATTTATAGTCTTTGGCCTACCCGTTTAGCTAACGACCCTCCACCAGTCAAGGAGGCGGTGGGTGAGAGTGGACGCCCATTAAACTGCCATTTTATAGGCAGTAACCTTATACCCCCTTATAGATCGGCTTCATGAATGAGGCCTTGTAACGGTAAGACTGACTTGCTCTTATATATATATATATATATATATATATATATATATATATTATTAAATTATAATATTATAAAGTATAAGGGTTGAATTTTAACTTTTAAAATTCTAAGGGCTAAACTTGGAATTAAAGTATTCATAAGAGAAATGTTTTCAAATTCCAAAACTTGAGGGGAAGTTTTGTAACTTTAAAAACTTTTCTATTCCATAACTTATGTGTTTAAAGTAGTTTTAATTAAAAAACTCTTCAAGTTCCATAACTTGAGGACAAGTTATGGAAGACTTTAAACTAATTAAGAAAGTGACTCTTCATAATTCATAACTTATGGAAACTTTATGAGTTTAACTAAGGTTACACAAATTTTATTTAATGAAGAGACTCTTGAACCTCCACAACTTGAGGAAAAGTTATGGAGTCATAAAACCATTTAATGAGAACAAGACTCTTCATTTTGTAACCTATGACAATTTTTATGAGTTTTAAGAAACTTAAATGTGACTTTTCATGTAACTTGAGGACAAGTTACACAAACACATTTTAGAATCAACTTTTAGATAAAATGGATTGAAAACAACTATTCAATTAACTTTTCTATTAATCTAAGCAACTCATATGAACAAAGATAATTCACATCAAACTTTTCCATGTAATTAGAAATACTCTTAAACTAATACAAAACGTGAATCTATTGAAAATTATCTTTGAAATTGGATTAGCATGAACATTACCACATCAAAATAGGTTTATAAGTTCAATAACTAGTTAGGGTAATGTTCCTAGACCATTTCTAGCCAAAAACAGTCGAATATATGTTGTCTGGGGGTCCAACTCGTCGAGTGCATGAACCAACTCGGCAAGTTGGATCATTTTGAACATTTTTAAGGCATGGACTCGTCGAGTCCCATGATGGACTCACTGAGTCCGTTGTCCAGACATCAAAAAACTTCGATTTTTAAGCAGTTTTTGCAAGTGTAACAGGAAAACAAACATGGATCTAATACCACTATTGGGTTTTGAGTATTCTAACACTCCTATGGTGTACATGCAACCTTATAAACCTTGGATCTATATTTTCTCTATTATGCATGCAAATAAGAACTTTCCAAGGCTTTAATCCTAACTAGCATAATATGAGGCAACTATACTACAAAGACTAGTTAGATGACATACCTTTTTGTGTAGCTTGACGTGTTCAAGCTTTAAGAGCTTAGCCTCGATAGTGTGGAATCCTCAAGTGGAATCACAAATCACCAAAACACCTTGGAAGACATTGGGAATAAGAATACTACGCCATGACAGAAAATTGGAAAGAATGTAGAAATAAGTTAGATTGGAACAAAAATATGTATACCATGGATATTAACATGATTTTCGTAAAGCATCATATGTGTTTTCCCTCAAAGGTTGTCCCTGATGTCAGTTGGTTATGTCATCGTTGACTCGCACATCTGAATTTTCGATACATGAATGACCTAGTTTCTAGAGAAATGGTCTGAGGTTTTCCACTCCTCAAGTTTGATAACGATCATCTATGTGATTTGTGTGAGTGTAGGAAGCAATCCAATAAATATCATCTAGTTCTGATCAAAAATTCCATCTTTGAGCCACTAAAACTCCTTCATACCGATTTTTTGGTCCATATGTTGTTGAAAGTTCACACCATAAGAAATACATTCTTACTATTGTTTAAGATTACACAAGATTCACTTGGGTTTTCTTTTTGAGATTGAATTCAGAAACAACTTCCGATCTCATCAATATTATTAAGGGAATCAAAGTTCTTACAAAGTTGCTTGTCCTAGGAGTTCATAGTGACAATGGAACTTAATTCACAAATACCACTGTTGAAGCATTCCTGGTTGACAAAGGCATTGAATACAACTTTTTTGCTCCCTACAAACCAAAACAAAATGGTGTCCTTGAACGAAGAAACTATACTCTTGTTGAACCCACTCGCTCGATGATGAAATTTCCAAATATACCTCTTTATCTTTAGGTTGATGTGACAACCCGAAAAACTTCTCGCATACACTCTTCAATTCTTTCCAATATTAGACTTATTTTACTATATGGTAGTACGCTTTAGAGCCTAATGAAGCGTTCTAAATGTGTTATAATCAAGGTAGGAGTGTTAAAAAGGGTTAACTCGAAGTGTAGGAATCAAAATCGGGCCAAACACTCCGACACATGGAGTGTGCGGCCACACACTTGTGTTTGCGACCTCACACCCTTCCCCAACCGCACACTCCACTTATATATACCATACTTAGTCATTTTTTTAACACTTCTTTCACTTCTTCAAATATAGAACATGAAATCCTCTCAAGTATCATCCATTCTCCTTGAAGATCTACATAAAAAGGTACCAAGAACACCATGTTCTGGCAGCACACATGGCCGCACACCAGGCCGCACACTTGGCCGCACACACACATATAGTGTGTATTTTGGCCATACACCCTCTTGTATAGCCTTATAAACCCTCATACAATCATATGTGATTGTAACACTTCATTACAAGTGTTTGCTAGTCCCTAAGGTGGTCCCAATACATTAATTAGTCGTTCATAATACTAATTATAATCACATATGTACAATATATGCTCAGTAGGATTCGCGTGTGTACTCAAGTCACCATTTGACACCTAGCATCAAATCCAAAATTGTCATCAGAACCACTCACTACAGGTGAGTTTATACCCCTTTAATTAACCTTTGAAATACTTTTAAATGTTTTAAATGCTTTTATGGGGGGGATACAAGTTGAATACTTATAGTCATTACATTAATCACATGTGATAAATAACTACAAAACCAATGATTTTATCACTGTTTCAAACTGTTTTACTTCAAAATGTTTTACAAACTCTTTTACTGATCAAATACTTTCATTTAAACTTTATTATACTTCTTATAAATTGCATTTCCATATATGTATAGATATATAGGAAATGTTTAAAAGGCTTAGGAAGGCCATCCGCCTTATTTCCTTTTCCTCGATTTGGATGTGGTCTGGTGGGATGTCGGGTAGCCGTCCGAGGGTCGTTTCAATATTAATTATATATCATAGGAGCATATATAGACATAAAAGTACTTCCATATTCATGCGTATCAGTTACATCATTAGTAAGTTACCATTGGGGTAACACATGATTACACTTATACTATTACTAGATTAATGAGTCAGTTCATTTATGAGTCAGTACTTAGTACTATGAGAAACATATACATTTCATTACTATAAGAAACATATACATTACATTACTATGAGAACATATACAACTATACTAGAAGGAGAACATATATAACTATACTAGAAGGAAAACATATACAACTATACTAGAAAGAGAACATATACAACGATACTAGAACAGGAACAATACATTACATATACATACATACACTTACATAAATGTGATCCACTGTATCGAAGCATGCCTTAAATGTCATAACCTGAGTTGTAACCAGAGTCTCTTGGAGGGAGATCGTGATTTTACGTATAGATCTATACTAGATTGACTATCCTACACCTTGCTGCTAGCTACAGCCGGACCTGCAGGTCTGCGGGTGCTAAACGTCGTTTCTTTTTACGACCTACATTTGTCATTGTTTATCCAGTCGATAGTATGGTACAATAACTCACATGATACCTTAATATAAATCCGGTTTAAGGTAGTTAGTACAGCAGTAGTTCCTATAATACAACACTACAGTACTACAATAAGTTACCCATTACATATATTTAGTGATTATGTCACTTAAACACTAATGTACAAACTATATTTTGTTAATGATAGTTACATTTGGGAAATTACACACATTTACAACAAACGAACCTACAAAACAGTTAAGCCTTGGTAGAAGGCTACTTTAATAGAAAATATAAGTTTTTCTGAGAGATTCAAACTTTTACAAACAGTTACAAACATTTACATACATTTTACAAACTTACACTTGAGACATTGTTCAACCGTTTTGATAACAAACACAGACACTAAAATACTTATGAAATCACCAGCTAAATCCTGATAAACTCTTTCAAAATAACTTGTATTTGCAGGTCATCAATAGGCAGGTACCGAGACCAGCTTTTGAGAAGATGGAGCGCATCCAAGACTCATCTTATTATTTTGATTCACATTATTTTTGGTGTCTATAACTGTAAAGAACACTCTTGTATTAAAATTATATATTTAATGCAATGGATGATGTTGTATGCTTGTTTACTTTTACTGTGTTGTGATACTTTACATGACATCCTCCGCCCCAGAACGTTTCCGCCGTTCATGGTTTTGGGGTGTGATAGATTGGTATCAGAGCATTGTTTATAGTGAATTGAGTATATCAACCCATAAAAGATATACTAACTATAAACCCATTTGGGATAAAAAGACTCTGACCAAGAGTCTATACATTAAATACTAAAATATTTAATTAAGTATACTAGGCTTCATTCATACTAAAATCAGTGTCGCAATGACAAGAACAAAAGTATTACGATTGTTAAATATCACAGATAAGCTCGGGGATGTATGGTCAGTCTTGGGAATGGCATAGCCTGATCAACTATGCTGGTCCGAGGAGTGATTAGTAGATGCCCTAGAATGGTTGTGATATGTTAACAAGTCTAAAAACTTACCAACACTACTACAACAAGAACATTAGAACAGAACATAAGTCTAAAATACTATAGGAGTATTTTGGGTTACTATAATTACATACCTGAGAATTAAAAAGATCTCTATCAAGTAGGTCAATACTTGTTAAGTGTATATGCTACGGTTATATGAAATTTAGGTGTTATAGACTCAAAATCTGTGACCTTTGCCTCACTTCTTGTTCCTTGTTTGGTTGTGGATTTGGAGTTAGGGCCACTTATTCGAATGGATATCCTACTCTAATTTCATATAACTGGTATACACTACACAGGTATTGACATAACTGATGAAGATCATCTTATAATTATCTTAGTAGTACGTCAAATTTCATAAGATTCTTATATCCCCTTTCTCGCGTAGATATCATGGCTGGATTTCATCATGGTGACCTATACTTCCCCAACCACGGCAATGCAAGATGGCTAGAAGAGGAACCAGAAGATGATCACCTGATTCCTTTGGATGATCATGAAGCTGAAGGCTTTTCTGATGGATGTGACTCGGAACCCGAAGTCAACAACCTACCATTCGTAGGTCAAGCCCCAAACAACAATCCCCGACCAGCTTTTCCAGGTCCCACTCCCTTGTGGGTAAACAACTTAAATCGCTGGAGCGATGAACAGGGTCAACCCTTACCTTACTTTGGGGACCGAAGCCTTTACAACATTAGCGAAGGTGGTTCTGCGGATAGAGCTCTGCCCGTCATGGTCCGTAGAATTGCTCGAAACGTCGAACAAGGTCGAGCAGCCATCGACCGAGTCATGGAAATTGATGCCAACTCAGGCGTTAATACCGTCCGCATTCGACATCTGGAAGAAGCACTCGAAAAGACGAGGAGATCCAATGACGCACTGCGACATCAATTGACCACCGAAATCGCAGAACTCCGAGTTCGCCAAAGAGCTCACGAACGACACCTTCAAGAAGTGGTTCGCCAATTGGAAGACATGAGGATTCGCCCTAGGAATTCCCGTCGTCGTTAGAAGATGTCTAGTACATATTTGTCTTTTGATTAAGGAATAGCCTTTAGTATCTGGGCTTTTAGTAACGCTTGTCTTTAAAATATTCCTAACTTTCAATACGCTAACTAGGAAGTTAGTAACTGTCAAACTTTTTCGTATGGTATGATGTAAGACCTACTGTTAGGTCAATTTTCCCTGAACACATTACACCAATAATACCAGTAATATTGACAGCTAACTAACCTGTGAGAAAATCTTTACACTTGCGTTTTCCTACTATTCTTCCTTATTGTGAATTCAATTTGTACACTCATTCAACTGTTGGACTATGGCTATTTAGTCCATGTGTCACTCTCAACTTGCTTACAATTGATTCTTACCATTGTATCTGTCTTTATAAACTTATAGCTGAAAGATGCCTCCTCGTAAGTCAACAAGACGTAACCCTGCACCTCCTCCACCTCCACCTCCTCCGGTCATCGATACTGCGGCTCTGAATGATGCAGTGGCTACGGCAGTAGCAACTGCCATGGCTCAATATCACTCAACTAACAACAACCAAGGTGGAACCCCTGTTGAATGTACTCATGTTGAGATCCATGTGCGCACGAGAGAATGCTCCTACAAGGATTTCACCAACTGTAAGCCAAAGTCCTTTTATGAAACCGGCGGAGTCATTGCCCTCTCGCAATGGTTCGAGAAGACTGAATCGGTCTTCGAAATTTGTTCATGCCCTGCGGCAAGCAAGGTTAAATATGCCGCCTGTACCTTTGAAGGAAAAGCCCTGACGTGGTGGAACGGCCACGTTAAAGCTCTAACCCTCGTCGGAGCCAACGACATGGGCGGGAAACAATGAAAGACCTCATGATTGAGGAGTATTGCCCGAGAGGCGAAATCCAGAAATTGTAGCAAGAGCTGTGGGGCCTAACCATGAACGGCTCCAACATAGTCGCTTATACCGCCAGGTTTAGTGAACTAGTGGCTCTCTGCCCCAATATGGTTCCCTCTGAGGGGAAAAAGATCGAAAGGTACATCTGGGGACTGGTGGCTCCGTACCAAGGAAATGTTCTATCATCAAACCCTACTACTTTCGACAGTGCCAAGCGGCTGGCACAACGACTCATTGACCATGGAATTCAATCCCCAACAGCGACAACAACCCAAGCCATCTCAGAACCCTCCAAACCCGCTGACTCTAAGCGGAAGTTCAGGGATGACAAGAAGCAGCAGCGAGCTGCCAAAAAGCAGCAAATTGTGGCTGTGCATGCTGCGATAATCCCTACTGTTGCTACTGCTCCGGTGAAGCAGTATGCTGGAAGTTTACCTAAGTGCAACAAATGCAACTTCCACCACGACGGCCCCTGCCGTGAAATGCAGTGTTCTAACTGCGACAAGAAAGGACACACTGTCCGTTTCTGTAGGTCTCCGGCAAGACCGATCACTCAAGTCCCTGGCTCAGGCGCCAGCCCAACCTGCTATGGATGTGGTGAAGCAGGCCACTACAAGAGGGACTGTCCCAAAGCAAAGAATGCAGGTGGATCAGGGAGAGTACTGGCAATAAGCCATGGGGAAGCGGTTGCTGAACCGACGGTGGTGACTGGTACGTTCCTTCTCGATAACTCCTATGCATGTATTTTGTTCGATAGTGGAGCGGAGCGAAGCTTCGTGAACCATAAATTTGCTCACATACTTAAACATCAACCGCATGCACTTAAAGAACAATTCACGGTAGAAATGGCTAATGGGAAAACTGAAAGCACCAGGAGCATATACTTAGGATGCAACCTAACTCTAGATAACCATTCATTTCCAATCGACCGCATGCTGGTTTCAATTAAAAGCTTTGACATTATCATCGGCATGGATTGGTTGACTCTTCATCGCCCCAACATCATGTGCTACGAAAAAGCAATCCGTCTAAACCTTCCATCTAACGAAACTCTTATTGTCTACGGCGACAAACCCAATACAAGTCTTCATATTATCTCCAGTATCCAAGAACAGAAATATCTACGTAAGGAATATCGTGCATTCCTTGCTCACGTTGTCGATACGAGCCTCGAAACGAAAGAACTAAAGAACATTCCTGTAGTGAGCGACTTCCCCGACATTACCCAGAAGAGCTACTAGGATTACCTCCGCAACGGCAGGTCGAATTCAGAATCAACTTAATCCCAAGAGCTACCCCAGTAGCCAAGTCGCCCTACCGATTAGCACCAGCAGAGATGCAGGAATTATCCGGTCAACTTAACGAACTTCTCAGCAAAGGCTTTATAAGACCGAGTTTCTCACCTTGGGGAGCACCGGTCTTGTTCGTTAAGAAGAAAGACGGATCATTCGGTATGTGTATCGACTACAGGGAACTCAACAAACTGACGGTCAAAAATCGTTACCCTCTGCCTCACATTGACGATTTATTAGACCAACTCCAAGGGGCGAATTGTTTTTCCAAAATTGATCTGAGATCCGGATATCACCAGTTACGAGTGCTAGAGGAGGATGTTCCGAAGACAGCCTTCCGGACTCGTTACGGATACTACGAGTTCGTGTTGATGCCATTCGGACTGACCAATGCACCTGCAGTTTTCATGGATCTGATGAATCGAGTATGCCGACCCTACTTGGATCAATTCATAATTGTTTTCATCGATGACATTCTGATCTACTCCCGGAGTGAGGAAGAGCATGACAATCACCTACGACAAGTTTTAAGAACGTTACGAATGGAAAAACTCTATGCGAAGTTCTCGAAGTGCAAATTTTGGATCCGAAGAATCTAATTCTTAGGACATGTGGTAAGTGAAGAGGGAATCCACATGGATCCATCCAAAATTAATGCTATTGAGAACTGGTCAGCACCAAAGACGCCTACATAAATTCGTCAATTTCTAGGTCTAACTGGCTACTACCGCAGATTCATACAGAACTTCTCCAGTATTGCAAAACATCTTACAACACTGACCCAGAAGGGCGTGGCCTTTGACTGGGAAGAGAAACAAGAGAGAGCATTTCAAACGCTCAAGCGAGCCTTGTGCACCACACCAATACTATCCCTACTCGAAGGGATAGAAGACTTCGTGGTCTATTGTGATGCGTCGAATCAAGGGCTCGGTTGTGTCCTGATGCAACGGGGTAAAGTCATCACCTACGCCTCGAGACAGCTGAAGATACACGAAGTCAACTACACCACACATGATCTTGAGTTGGGGCCAGTTGTGTTTGCCCTGAAGATCTGGAGACATTACTTGTATGGCACAAAAAGTACTATTTTTACTGACCACAAGAGTTTACAACACATATTCGATCAGAAGGAGCTCAACATGCGTCAACGACGGTGGGTCGAGCTACTCAATGACTACGAATGCGACATTCGTTATCATCCGGGTAAAGCCAACGTAGTAGCGGACGCCCTAAGTCGGATGGAATATTCTGGTCGAAGAGTCAAGTCGTTGACAATGACTATCCATTCGCACTTGTCTAAACAAATTCAGGCGGCTCACCTTGAATCTGTGAAACCTGAACATGTGGCGAGTGAATCCCTCAGAGGAATGGATAAGAACTTAGAAGCCAAGGGTGACGGAGCCCTATATTTCATGGACCGGATTTGGACCCCGAAACACGGTGGTTTCCGAGACTTGGTCATGACCGAGGCACACAACACTCGGTATTCCGTCCACCCAGGTTCGGATAAGATGTATCTGGATCTTAAAAAGCTATACTGGTAGCCTAATATGAAAGCAGAGATTGCTACCTTCGTAAGTAAATGCCTTACTTGCGCAAAGGTCAAGGTCGAGTACCAGAAACCCTCTGGTTTATTGCAACAACCAGAGATCCCAGAATGGAAGTGGGAGCAGATCACTATGGACTTCATAACCAAGTTGCCCAAGACAACGATTGGACTTGATACCATATGGGTCATCGTCGATAGATTGACCAAGTCTGCATACTTCCTACCTATCAAGGAAACTGATAAAATGGAGAAACTTACGAGAACATACATTAGGGAAATCGTGTGACTGCATGGTGTTCCTCAAGATTCTGGCAATCGTTGCAACATTCCCTGGGAACAAGGCTAGACATGAGCACAACCTACCATCCACAGACTGACGGACAAAGTGAGAGGACCATTCAAACACAAGAAGATATGCTAAGAGCCTGTGTGATTGACTTTGGAAAGGCATGGGACACTCACTTACCTCTTGTCGAATTTTCCTACAACAACAGTTATCACACGAGCATCAAGGCTGCCCCATATGAAGCCCTTTACGGCCGGAAGTGCAGATCCCCTCCGTGCTAGGCTGAAGTGGGTGACACCCAGTTGGCTAAGGGGCAAACTTATGACAGTACTCTCACAGGCCCAAAAATCATTCGGGAAACGACGGAGAAAATCGTTCAGATCCGTGAACGATTGAAAGCCTCCAGAGACCGACAGAAAAGCTACGCCGATAAACGTAGAAAACCGTTGGAATTCTAGGTGGGTGACCGTGTCCTATTGAAGGTCTCACCCTGGAAGGGCATGATACGCTTCGAAAAGCGTGGAAAGCTGAATCCAAGGTACATTGGTCCTTTCGAGATTCTCGCCAGAATCGGCCCAGTGGCTTACAAACTCAATCTACCGAACGAACTTCATAACGTACATTCTACCTTCCACGTTTCTAACTTGAAAAAGTGTCTGTCCGACGAGACTCTTGTAATCCCACTCGACGAGATCGAGATCAACGAGAGCCTCAACTTCGTGGAAGAACCTGTAGAGGTCATGGACCGTGAAGTCAAGCAGACGAAACAAAGCAGCATCCCGATTGTGAAGGTTTGCTGGAACGCCAAGCGAGGACCGGAATTTACATGGGAGCAAGAGAATCAGATGAAACTGAAATATCCTCATCTTTTCACTTAATTATTTGTAATAATCTAGTAACTTAAACTCAAATTTCGGGACGAAATTCCCTCTAACGGGGGGATGATGTGGCAACCCGAAAAACTTCTCGCATTCACTCTTTAATTATTTCCAATATTAGACTTATTTTACTATATGGTAGTACCCTTTAAAGCCTAATGAAGCGTTCTAAATGTGTTATAATCAAGTTAGGAGTGTTAAAAAGGGTTAAATCGAAGTGTAGGAATCAAAACCGGGCCAAACACTCCAACACATGGAGTGTGCGGCCACACACTTGTGTTTGCGGCCTCACACCCTTCCCAACCAAACACTCCACCTATATATACCATACTTAGTCATTTTTAAACACTTCTTTCACTTCTTCAAACATAGAACACGAAATCCTCTCAAGTATCATCCATTCTCCTTGGAGATCTTCATAAAAAGGTACCAAGAACACCATGTTCTGGCAGCACACACCATCTGGCAGCACACATGGCCGCACACAGGGCCACACACATGTGTTGGCTGCACACCAGGCCGTACACCTGGCCGCACACACACATATAGTGTGTATTTTGGCCATACACCCTCTTGTATAGCCTTATAAACCCTCATACTATCATATGTGATTGTAACACTTCATTACAAGTGTTTGCTAGTCCCTAAGGTGGTCCCAATACATTAATTAGTCATTCATAATACTAATTATAATCACATATGTACAATATATGCTCAATAGGATTCGCATGTGTACTCAAGTCACCACTTGACACCTAGCATCAAATCCAACATTGTCATCAGAACCACTCACTACAGGTGAGTTTATACCCCTTTAATTAACCTTTGAAATACTTTTAAATGTTTTAAATGCTTTTATGGGAGGGGATACAAGTTGAATACTTATAGTTATTACATCAATCACATGTGATTAATAACTATAACACCAATGATTTTATCACTGTTTCAAACTGTTTTACTTCAAAATATTTTACAAACTCTTTTACTTATCAAATACTTTCATTTAAACTTTATTATACTTCTTATAAATTGCATGTCCATATATGTATAGATATATAGGAAATGTTTAAAAGGCTTAGGAAGGCCATCCACCCTATTTCCTTTTCCTCAATTCGGATGTGGTCTGGTGGGATGCCGGGTAGCCGTCCAAGGGTCGATTCAATATTAATTATATATCATAGGTGCATATATAGACATAAAAGTACTTCAATATTCATGCGTATCAGTTACATCATTAGTAAGTTACCATTGGGGTAACACAGGATTACACTTATACTATTACCAGATTAACGAGTCAGTTCATTTATGAGTCAGTACTTAGTACTATGAGAAACATATACATTTCATTACTATGAGAAACATATACATTACATTACTATGAGAACATATACAACTATAATAGAAAGGAGAACATATACAACTATACTAGAAGGAAAACATATACACCTATACTAGAAAGAGAACATATACAACGATACTAGAACAGGAACAATACATTACATATACATACATACACTTACATAAATGTGATCCACTGTATCGGAGCGTGCCTTAAATGTCATCGCCCGAGTTGTAACCAGAGTCTCTTGGAGGGAGATCGTGAGATTCTGTATAGATCTATACTGGATTGACTATCCTACACCTTGCTGCTAGCTACTGCCGGACCTGCAGGTCTGCGGGTGCCAAACGTCATTTCTTTTTACGACCTACATTTGTCGTTGTTTATCCAGTCGATAGTATGGTACAATAAATCACATGATACCTTAATATAAATCTGGTTTAAGGTAGTTAGTACAGCAGTAGTTCCTATAATACAACACTACAATACTACAATAATTTACCCATTACATATATTTAGTGATTATGTCACTTAAACATTAATGTAAAAACTATATTTTGTTAATGATAGTTACATTTGGGAAATTACACACATTTACAACAAACGAACCTACAAAATAGTTAAGCCTTGGTAGAAGGCTACTTTAATAGAAAATATAGGTTTTTCTGAGAGATTCAAACTTTTACAAACAGTTACAAACATTTACATACATTTTACAAACTTACACTTGAGACATTGTTCAAACGTTTTGATAACAAACACCGACACTAAAATACTTATGAACTCACCAGCTAAATGCTGATAAACTCTTTCAAAATAACTTGTATTCTCAGGTCATCAGTAGGCAGGTACCGAGACCAGCTTTTGAGAAGATGGAGCGCATCCAAGACTCATCTTATTATTTTGATTCACATTATTTTTGGTGTCTATAACTGTAAAGAACACACTTGTATTAAAATTGTATATGTAATGCAATGGATGATGTTGTATGCTTGTTTACTTTTACTGTGCTGTGATACTTTACATGACATCCTCTGCCCCAAAATGTTTCCGTCGTTCTTGGTTTTGGGGTGTGATAGTTGAAGCAATCTCGACAGCTTTCTTAACTCAAAACTAAAGCATCATCAATCGATGACTCAACATGACACCTTATGTAACAACTGAATCCTGCTATGTATCTTATTTTGCCCCAAAACGTTTTCGCCATACCATTTGGTACGCTTAGTGTACTGATGCGAGGTTGGGACAGGACTCTAGACATGTATGTTGGGCGTACATTTATGTACATGGGGCATACGTGAAAGATATTGAAACCTCAATTTAGGGTGTTGTACCCTATATAAAGGCCTTAAGTCCTAATGGTTGGCCTCTTTACCAGCCTCCATTTCCATATAAACCCTAAAATCAACCCTTAAGCCTCCTTGTGGTGTTCTTGAGCTATTAAGAAGACTTTGTTGCCATTTCCTAACTTTGTGAAGGAAGTAGAGAAGCTTGAAGTTGCTTTGCTTGGTGAGAAGATGTTGGATCCAGAATCATCATCTTGTGTGCAAGCTTTCTCGGGTATTAAGCGTGCATCTTGGCTTGTATATGTTTAAGATCTCTTCATAGTTGTTTTGGTATGATTTTGGTCCCTTTTTTATTGATGGAAGAGTTAAGTCATTTTAAGGGCTTATTCTTTTAGATCTAAGTTTCTATTGGACTCCTTAAGCATAAAGGTGCAAGATTTAAGAGATTTTTGGTTACATGTATGCATTATGTAACTTACTAGGTCCCTTTTAAGCTTAAGAGCTTCATTTATCCATGCATGAACGTAAATTTAGCAACTATACATGATATTTCAGCTCAAGGAAGTCAGATCTATGTTTTGGGGATATGTCTTAAAGGATTAGGGACTAAAATTGAGTTTTGGTTGAATGGGTGAGTATGTTTGGCGTACTAGAAGGTACTCTTAGTGTACAAGACCTCAAGCGATTATGTTGCGCGTACATGCTAGGTACGCCCCAGGTACTCAATCTCATGGACTTCTCATGATTGGGCTTTAGTCTTAGGCTATTCTTTTGGCTTGGTGGCTTGGGGCCTTGTTGGACCACTTGAATGTAAGAGTTTGGAGTAGAAAAAATTAGTAGGCCTTAGGGCAAAACCCATGTAGAAATTTGGGCCCGATTTGGAAAATTGGGCCATATATGGGCCTTGGATGGTTAATTGGTTTTTGGGCTTTTTAGATTGAAAGTGTGGGCCTTAGTCTTGGACCAAACTAGGTATGGGGTGAAATGGTCTTTTTACCCTAAGTAAGGATTGAATGATATAGATTTCACTCCAATTGCTAATTGGGTGTTATTTGATATTGATAGCTCGGGGATTTGTCGGACCAACAGACAACGATTATTAGTGTTAGTCAGCAGTGCGAGGTGATTTTCCTCACCATGTCTAGTAGGTCAAAGGCACCAATATCGACCCATGATCTGTTATGTTAGAATACTCATTGTCATTGTGACACTATTATGTATATGTGCTTGTATGCTTACTGGGCAGGGCCCGAGGATTATTCAGTATGTTATTACTTGTTATGTAGTATGAATTGTATGTGGGAGTGGCCCGTTATGCGAGTTAAGGTGGGGCCCATTATACTCATTGGGTGGGGCCCGTTATGCTAGTTAGGGCGGGGCCCGTAATACTCATTGGGTGGGGCCCGTTATGCGATTTAGGATGGGGCCCGTTATACTCTTTGGCGGGGGCCATTATGTGTTATATGTTTGGTATAAAATGTCTTGGGGAACTCACTAAGCTTTATGCTTCCGGTTTTCAGTTTATGTTTCAGGTACTTCCAGTTCCAAGTGAAAAGGCTCGAGATGATTGTAGAGCACACACCACCTCGTTCCGCATTTTGGTGTTTTAATATGATTGTTATGATGTTTGATACATTATTTTGTTTGGCTTGTATCGATTATGTTTTGGAAATACTGGTTTTATTAAATTAAAAATGAAATTTTTGGGTCTTATTTTTGGGACGTTACAAGTTGTTATCAGAGCCTTAGTTTGAGGGATTCAGGCATACTTGCGGGTGTGTCTGAAGTCAAACTGAGGATTTGGTAAGTTTTTCATAAAGAAATGTAGTTTTAAGAAAAGAGTTTTCTTAAGATAAGAAAGGGTGTGGTGCATGCAATCAGCCGAGCTCAAGTAAGTTTTCCCAAAATACCCATACATGTTATCTGATATGCTTTGATCTGTGAATCATATGCTAGTTAGGGCTAAGGATCTACTCATTTTTGCATGATAGAATGCTAGTAGAGATGCCTTTGTAAGCCTAACATATGATATTTTAGACTTGCATGCTAATACTGATTAGTCAATGATAGGATGAACTGATTAGGTGTTACATGGATCTGATTACTTGATGCCCGAATGTTGCTTGCTGTACGCTTTTAAGAGTTCTAACTAGCTCCATCTTACTAGTAAGAAAATATGCTAGATTACATATTATGGGAACTAGATAATTTTAGAAGTTTAGGTTTTAACTCTATTGCACAACTCTTGTCGGAGTCCAACCGTTTTAGTGTGTGACCTCTCATTCGAATAATTATCTGTTTTTGGTAATATGTAATTGTACTCATGAGCTAGTTAGAGGAAGTTAGCGGGAGTTCCTTCTGCAGCTGATGGCAGAGAGTGGCGTGGAGTTTGCCCTCGGAAAACCTAGGATGAGATCTAATGCTGGGAGCCTTATCTATGAAGGGAAATTGTATGGATATAATGTGACTTGGTGGAGTCAAGACAATCCTTGAGGAAAGTACAGATAGATGTGGAAGGTTGTGTGGGCCCGTACTATTGAAACCAGAGGATCTGTACTGGATTCAAGGAGAGTTGTGATGAAACCAAGAATCTTGTGAGCTTGTGATCGCTCGATGTATATATATATATATATATATATATATATATATATATGTGTGTGTGTGTATATATATATATATATATATATATATATATATATATATATATATATATATATATATATATTGATGTGAATTATGATGGTTTTTTTGGTCTATTTTCAGTATTGTGACATTACGAGGCAGATATGTTGGCAGTTATGGTGCTGGAGGCGGCTCGGGCTCGGTATCTAGAGTCGGGCAGCTAGCTGACTAGACGAGGGAGTTCATCTCGTCTGAGATTACGCATATTATCCTTGAGCCGACTCCTGTGATCTTTGGTACAATAAAGGAGGGTATTTTGGAGATTCTGGATGAGCGGTTGAGCGCCTTTCACACAAAGATGGTGTCCTTGGTTAGGAAGCATTCTTTGACCATTAGGGAGTTTCGGTCATGTGGAGCTTCGGCTTATCACAAGGAGAAGGACCCGATAGCGAGCTAGAGGTGGTTAGTGGATGTTGCTAAATTCTTCTGTATCGGCTGTTGTCCCCAGGGGGACAAGGTCAACCTAGCTTCCTACTTTTTGAAGGACATGGCATGAGACTAATGGGAGGAGGTAGGACGTGTGGTGGGTGATGATGTTGTTGATGTTATGACCTAGATGATTTCTCAACCAGGTTCCGAGCTGAGGTTGCACCTGTTATTGAGGTGCAACAGTTGGCGCAAGAGTTTCAGGATCTCAGCCAGACTATGAAGATAGTGGCTGAGATCACCGCTATGATCCAAGACAGGGCACTTTTGGTTTTACAATATGTGGAGGACGAGGAGATGAAGAAGGCTCGGTATCATAGGATGTTGAGGAGTGACGTTCAACAATTTGAGAGCTTATCCTGTTGCAAGATGTTGTAGAATATGATAGCGCGAGCTAGGGAGAGGGAGATTGATTTGGAGATGGAAAAGAAGAGGAAGCCATATTTCGTGTCGAGAGTTGAGGGTTCGGGAAAGAGGCCTAAGGTTGTCGATTCGAGAGGGAAGGGCCAATAGGGTCGAGGCCGCAGTTGCAAGTGCGGCAGGTCGCATGAGGGGACGTGCAGGGTGGGTGGTTCTGGCAACTTCAAGTGCGGCCGGACTAGTCATATTAGTAGGGATTGTACTGCTACCACCACCATCACCCAGATATCCAATCTGATTTGCTTCCATTGCAATCAGAGGGGCCACAAGAAGGCGTATTTTCCAAGTTTGGTTGTAGCAGGACCGGTGTCAGCACCCACTCCTGAAACTCTTCGGATTACCGATGGCTGCCAGGGCCGGGAAGACGCGCCTATGGTGATGAGCAAGGCTTTCCAGTTGATGACCGATGAGGCATATGCAACTCCTGACGTGGTGATGGGTATGTATCTTCTCCTTATGTCTTTATTTATATTGAATTGATTTTTTAAGTTTATGTGTTTTATTTTAGGATCGTTCCTTGTGAACAATATTTCTACTTTGGTATTGTTTGATTCGGGGGCTACCCAATCGTTTGTATCGCTTGCGCTGAGCAAGAGATTCGTTGGAGCTCCGAGGGAGATGGATTATCCTCTAGATGTTGATATTGTTGATAATAGGTCTGTTCGGGTTGCTAGGGTTCATCGGGGTTATACTATCCAGTTATTCAACGAGCAGCATATGGTTGATTTGGTTCCCATTCCTCTACATGGGAACAAGGTTATCGTGGGAATAGATTGGGTGAGCCCTAATAGGGCAGTGATCGACTATGAGCAATGGTTAGTTCGATTTCGGACCCCAAGTAGAGGAGAGATAGTAGTTCATGGGGGAGAGATATCAACATGGGCCGATTTTGTTTTCAACAACGAGGGCCATACACAATCTTCAGCAGGGTTGTTCCGGTTATGTCCCCTATGTTATGGATACCCAACATAAGGATAAGGAGACTGTGGATGATGTACCTATTTTGCGTGATTACCGGAATGTATTCCCGGAGGACTTGCCTGGGGTGCCTCCGAGTGCGGATCCGATAGCTAAAGCACCGTATTAGTTGGCTCCTCCCGAGATACAGGAGATGTCTACACAGTTGCAGGAGCTGGTAAACAATGGAGTTATTCATCCGAGTAGTTCTCCTTGGGTAGCACCGATTATGTTTGTGAAAAAGAAGGATGGATCTCACCGTATGTGTATCGACTACCAGAAGCTGAATAAGGTAACGATGAAAAACCGCTACCCACTCCCTAAGATTGATGATCTTTTTGACTAGCTTCAAAGTGCTTCTTGGTTCTCCAAGATTGATATGCGATCGAGTTATCATTAGATGCATGTCAGGGATGAGGATGTGCACAAGACCACTTTCCAGAGTCGTTATGGCCATTACGAGTTCATGGTGATGCCTTTTGGGCTCACCAATTCTCCAACTGCATTCATGGACCTCACGAAGAGTGTGTGCAGACCGATACTGTATCGGTTAGTGATAGTATTCATTGATTATATCTTGGTCTATTCCAAGACTCAGGAACAACATGAGGAGCACATGAGGGGAGTGTTGGATATGTTAAGGAGGGACATACTTTTTGCAAAGTTGTCCAAGTGTGAATTCCGCTCGCGCGAGGTGTAGTTTCTGGGGCACCATGTCAACCAGAATGGTATTCTGGTCGATCCGGCCAAGGTTGAGGCTGTGATGCAGTGGGAGGTTACGATGTCTCCATCTGAGATTCAGAGTATTCTTGGTTTTGTGGGTTATTATCGGAGATTCGTACCACATTTCTCCAATATGTTCCTTCAACCCGAATGAAAAATAAGACGGTGACATTTCGTTGGGGGTCTGAGCAGCAGGTAGCTTTGAGACTTTGAGGCAACGATTGTGTGAGGCACCGATTATGACCCTGCCAGAGGGTGTTGATCATTTTGTGGTTTATTGTGATGGATAGATCACATGTTTGAGGTAATGTTGATGTAGAGGGGTCGCGTGATCACTTACGCTTAGAGGAACTTAAAGCCTCATGAGGCAAATTATCCAACACATGATTTGGAGTTGGGGGCCGTGGCTTTCGCCCTCAAGATTTAGCGGCATTAACTCTATGGGGTCCATTGTACTATTTACACTGATCACAAGACCCTGAGGTACTTGATGGATCAGCCGAATCTGAATATGAGGCAGTGTCGATGGGTGGATGTGGTGAAGGATTATGATTAAGAGATGCTTTATCACCCGGGAAAGGACAATGTACTGGCCGATGCTCTCAGTCGCAAGGAGGTCAAGACTCCGATTAGAGATATATGTTTGAGGATGAGCATGATTACTCCATTACTGAAGCAGATTCGTGAGGCTCAAATTGAGTCTATAAAAGAAGAGCAGAGAAAGAGAGAGTGTATTGTGGGTCAGGTGGCTTCCTTCGATTATGATGGTCATGGATTGTTGAATTTTCACCGGCGTGTTTGGGTTCCTTATTAGGGCGATGTACGCCAGATTCTGATGGAGGAGGCCCACAAGTCTAGTTCTCCATTCTTCCCGAGGCGATGAAGATGCATAGGGAACTACATCCTGATTATTGTTGGCCCTACATGAAGCAGGATGTGGCCTGATACGTGGAACGGTGCTTGACTTGCAGGAAATTCATGGTCAACCATTAGCGTCCTCATGCAAGACGCAACCATTAGAGATTCCCGTATGGAAATGGGAGGATATGACTATGGATTTTATCACGAAGCTTCCCAGGACTACACGCTGAGTGGATTGATTTTTGGGTCATCATGGATCGTTTGACCAAGAGCACACATTACATTCCTATTTAGGAGAATATTTCCATAGAGAATTTGATTGAGATGTATATCCGGGAGGTTGTGGCACGTCATGGGGTGTTGGTAGCAGTGGTTTCCGATAAAGATGTTCGGTTTACTTTTAGGCTTTGGAAGAGGATCCTTGACGAGTTGGGTACTCATCTCCTATTTAGCACAACTTTTCATCCGCAGACAGATGGTCAGAGTGAGCGGACTATTTAGACTCTCGAGGATATGCAGCGGGCGTGTGCTCTGGATTTTGGTGGGAGTTTAGATACGTATCTTCCATTAGAGGAATTTTCATATAACAACATTTATGACGAGAGCATCGATCGACCTCCTATCGAGATGCTCTGTGGGAGGAAGTGTTGGACCCCGATTTGTTGGGGCGAGGTCGGTCAACGGGTTATGGGGAGTACCAAGGTGCTACTTAAGACTACTAAGGTGATTCAACAGGTTCAGAGCAGGCTCTAGACAGCTCAGAGTCGGCAGAAGACTTATGCCAACATTTGTCGATCAGACTTAGAGTTCCAGGTGGGAGATAAGGTCCTCCTGAAAGTGTCACCTTGGAAGTTGTCATCCAGTTCAGGAAGCAAGGCAAGCTGGGGCCCAGGTATATGTTGGATTAGTGTCTAAGTCCATAACTACTTTGGTATGTACTTGACCCGGTGGTGCATGGTCCTTTTGGGTTGCCTTCACCAAAGCAACTAGATAGGATGAATTATGGAGAGAAAGGATTAAATATGATTTATTAATATATTATGAGAATAATATATTAAAGGAGAAATCATATTGTTTAATTAATATTAGTCAATAATTAATTAGTAATTAGTTTTGTGACTAAAAGAGATTAATTAAACTTAAGGGACTGGAATTGTAATTATAGGATAATTGCAATTTGGGCCATGGATTGTCTTAAATTAAGGAGTGGACGAATTCTATGCGGAAACCCATAAGGAAATCGTCCAAGGCCCTAATTAAAGGAGTCCATGGGTTGCTTAGGGCTTAAGCATCCAAATTAGGGTTTCCTTGTTAGATAACCCTAATTGCCTAACTATATATAAGACCCTTATGACCCAAAAACGTGGTGAATCATTCTTCTAGGGTTAGAACACGTTTTGGACAGCCTCCATCCTCTCTCCTCTTCATCCTCTTGCTTATGGTGTTTGTGAACCATTAGAGGAGTGACAATTGTGACTCTAAGCTTTCTAAAGTCAATACAAGGAGATTTGGGATTGTTATTGCTACATAACAATCAAGGTAACATCTTAAACCTATTCTCATGTTAATATGATTACTTGAATGCTAGAATTAGGGTTTATAGTCTTGGATAACTTGCATGTACAATAGAGAAACCTAGATCCAAGCATTAGGGTTTGTATGAGCACATAGGATGTCTTAGGACCAAAACCCATCAGTGGTATCAGAGCCTTGATTGGTTTCTATTGTATTGATGCATTATGTGTTTATTCAAGTTGCAAAATCGAATTTTGAGCCATCTGCCTGATGAACTCGGCGAGTACCACAGTGTACTCGGCGAGTAGGCCTTAACTCGGCGAGTACAGTGTGGTACTCGGCGAGTTTGAGCGTCAAATGGAGCTATTTTCGTGATTTCTTGTTGTTTATCTTTGAGATACTTGCCTTTATCATATTAGATCAATATAAATCCGATTTTATGATATATATGAGTATATTCTTGATCTAATTGAAGATATTTATCAATTAATAAAATATTTGTTTCCTTATGTGATAATTGATTAATTATTTTGATTAAATTGGTAAATTGTTTTGCAAGAAATCAATTAAATAAATCAAATATGGATAATTATGTGATTAAATGTTAATTTAGATTATTTGTTATTTGATCCTTGTGCTTTGAAAAGTTTCATATTTTCCCCTTTAGGTTTTATAGTTTAAATTTGAACCCAAAAAGTTTTGTTGTTTTGAAATTTAAATAGTTGAAACCCTAATGTTTTGAAAAAGGTTTCAAAACTTGCCCTCAAGTTTTGGAATTTAAATTTTGATTAATAGTTTAATTTTGATGTATATTTAAATTTTAAACCCTAATGTTTTGAAATGTTTCAAAACTTGCCCTCAAGTTTTGGAATTTAAAAGTTGATTAAAAGTTTAATTAGGAATGTTAAATTCTAAAACCCTAGTATTGTTTTGAAAAGTTCAAATCATACCCTTATGGTTTTATTAATTAATTAAGGAGTATAATTAAAAGAGGTTTAATAAATCCATAAAAGTTTAGGTTAACAATTTAATTGAATTAAAAGTATAATTGTTAAATTAAACCACCTAGTATTTTAAAAGTGTAAAATACACCCTATACTATATATATAACATTAAAAGTCTAACATTATATATATATATATATATATATATATATATATATATATATATATATATATATATATATATATATATATATATATATATATATATATATATATATATATATATATATATGAGTAAAAGTCAGTCTTACCGTTAGTAGGCCTCATTCACGAAGCTGGTCTATAAGGGGTGTTTAAGGAAATTGCCTATAAAATGGCGATTGAATGGGTATCCACTTTTACCCACCGTACTCTTTACTAGTGGAGGGTCGTTAGCCGAATGGGTAGGATAGGACGAAACCTTCCATTAAAAGTATAATGAATTATTAAAGTAACTAAATGTTTTCATAAAGTTCCCAATCTTAGTTACTTAGGCAAAAGTGAATTGATGCAATTCCATGAAATTACACTTTGTGCCCTTGCGAAGACGTTAGTGGAGCGTGTGTGGTTTACCGGCACACTAAATGGTTCTAAGAAAAGGTAGCAAAGGGTGACTCAATGTTTTTCATAGTTCGGTGGAGCGTGTGTGGATTACCGGCACATCGAATAGGTGACTGTAACATGTGAGGGCACCATGTAAGTTTGCATGGTTATTCACACCCGCTTTGTGATCCTCGGCATCCCAGTCACAAACAAGAGGGACATATCGAGATTTAAACATGCCATTGAAAGTTCAATGAATCTGAAAGGATCTAGGAGTTTTCATAGATTTAAAACTTAAAATTTCTTTTTCGTTTTTCATGGTGGAAATTAGTGAATCGTCATTCACTTACCTTCAAATGTTCTGCAATTTGGGTTACGGCATCCCTCTCCCGAGTTGTAGAATATTGTGTTGGGTCCTAGCCTTAGTATCTCATTTGGGTGATTTACTAAGGACTCAATCAATCAACTAACTTGAATTCGTTTTCTCCCGTTTTGTAGATGTCAAAGTTTGACAACTATGGTCTTCTCAAATCCCGTGGAACAAGCATTCCACATGAAGATGATATTCCACGATTCGATCTAGGAACAAGAGATACTTCACTTCCTCCTCCTCCTCAAATTATTCTCCCTAACCCACAAGTTCGAAGGCTTGAAAAGTTCAAGATCAGTCAAGCCCTTTTGGCAAGTAAACATAAAAAAGGAAAGTCGGTGTGTGCACACGTCCTAGGGATGAAGTCACACATTGATAGGTTAAGAATGTTTGGATTCGTTGTCTATAAGGAAATGGCTGTTGATTGGGTTCTTCAGTCACTTCCTAACTCATATAGTGAGTTCGTAAGAGAGTACTATATGATAAACCGCGACGTGACCGTTATAGATCTCACCTATATGCTTATTGCTGCTGAATTAGCAATGGTTTGGCGCAATAGAAAAGCAAAGTTGATTAGTGAATATGACTTCAAGACCTCTACGGATATAGACGATGGCAACAAAATACATGCTATGACCGAAAGGTTTGATCATAAGAGAAAGGCAATGTCTGAAGTAGTTCCATGCCATGTTCCAAAAGAGTCAATTTGCTTTTATTGCCAAGAGAAAAGGGCATTGGAGACAAAGCTGCCCCATTTAACTAAGAGATCTAAGAGATGGGAGAGTCGAAACGTATGGCTCTAATATAGTTAAAATCCATTAACTAGCTCTTTTAAGCTTTTATTCTAGATTCTTAATACATAATGTGATAAGATTGCAATTGATGTTTTGTAGGATCGAAGAAAAGAAAGCAAGCTTAAGGGAAGAAGTGACCAGAATCTAACCATGAAGGAATGGATTTCGATCGCATTTCTCGAAGATTAGATTCTTGAGCTACTACTTAGAGTTAGAATTAGATTGCTAAGAAAGATGTATTAGCATAGTTTTTCAATGAATTGCATTGTAAGGACAAAATTTTTCCGCAATAAAATTAATTTTGATTTTATATTATTTATTTATCCTTGCAAAGGCGTATATGAAAAATTGATGTTTGAATGTTTCTATTATTAGCAATAATGGATTTGGTTCTTATTATGTTATTTATGGAAAGTCGAGAGTTTACCAAATAGGGAGAGTTTCTCATCGCCTAAGTTTCAATTGGACAGAAACTTGGAATCATGCAACTTGCTTGCACAATGAATGAAATATTTCATATTTGGAAATTAGACTAATTCACTGACAAAGTGTCAAGTGAAAGACTAGGAAATCGAGCACACAAAGTTGCGTGTTGATCAAGTCCATCATAAGAGTAACAAAGATATTCGTCATGTTTTACTAAAAGTTTAGTAGATGTGATTATACTTACAAGATTAAGTGTAATTATGAATTGATTGAAAAGGTTTAAATCAATAGCAAAACGAATAAGAAGAATCAAGTAGGCAGAAAGATAAAAGTTTCTCCATTCTAAGAAGAAGGGAGAGTAGCTTTTATGCTTTATGATAGGACTTAATGATTAAGAACCATATCTCAATTAATCCTCTAAGTGAGTCTTAGTACAATTGTATGTCTAAGAAGAGGAATCAAGAATTGAAGAAATGGTTAAATCAAGAAGTCAGTCATACCTCATTCCAAAACAAGTCTTAGAGTTGAGATTGTGACATTGAGTGGAAAAGTATTAAGAAGGTGTGACAACTGTCAAATTTAGGTCATTCTCGGACTCATGCATCTGTATAAAAACCATTCATGCACAACATGCCATGGCCTAGTAGTATAGATTAGGTCAAAATCTTGCATAAACTAGGATCCAACTAAGATCTAGGACTAATATACTTGACACTTACAATTCTAGTAAGTTGCTTAACCACAATAGGAAATGCCAATGCGATAATTTGAATGAAACTTTCAAGCTTAGTTATAATTGAAAAAGGGTATAAAACCCTAAAAATAAATTAAAATATTCTAATTATACTTCATTATGATGATGAATATCAAACAATATTCCAAAACCCTAAAAGAGCTAAAAATCCAAACTTATAAATTATAAAGCTTAAAAACTTTATAAAATTTGGCTATAAACTTTCTAATATAAATTTTTTATTAATCAAATTATGAATTATAATCAATGAAATAGAAATTAAATTATCAAGTATTAATCATAATTTATTAGTTAAAAACAAGATTTTTAAATAAATCAAATTTGCTTAATAAACACTTTTATAAAATTAGGGTTTTTATAAAGAAAATAGAGGGAATTTTATAAAATTTGAAAATTTTGAAGAGAGGAGGCCTAATGCATGATAGATCCGGCCATCTCCCCTCCCCATGCACTCTCTCTTCCCAAAACACAATCATTAAGTCAAAACCCTCACACTTCCTCTTCTCTCTTCACTCTCTTACACTCCACTCTCCTCTCATACAAACTCTCTTCCTTTCTCTCTCTAACCCACGAAATCCTCCCTTCCTCTTCCATATTTCGAGATTTAGGAGGCTTCAAGTGTTCTTACTTCTCTCAAGGTCAAAACCAAGGTAAACAACACAATCCTCTCTCATAGTTTCATGATTTTTACTCCTTCTTCTTCTTAGTTTTCTCTTCTTTTCGGATTCTATGCCTTTCCATGGCTAGAAATCCTTATTTTTCCATTGTAGTTTGTAGATTCTCACTGTAACACAATGCATGTGTTTGAAATGGTGAAAATCCGGGATCAAACCCATGCGAGGAGTGAAAATGATGCACATATGTCCATGTGACTTCAAAACCAATTATTACATCTTCTTCTCCATTTCTTTTGTGTTTTTACATGATCAAAAGCATTTAAACCATTTCTAGTACATCTTGGATGCTCATTCACTCCATGCATGTGCTAGAAATCAGACCTTAACAAAGGTATGCATGATGTTCTTGTCAAAATATCTTAAGAATGCACTCAAAGCAAACATGCAATCTGCCAGATTACTTTGTTCAACTTTGAACGACCATAACTCGGTCATTACTTAACCAAATCATGATATTCTTTTTTTATTGGATAGTACCATGAGTTAAATTTCAAACCCAACTGGTCTCACTGTAAAATATTAAATATCCGAGTTTGGGCAATTTTTACAAAATAGTTGCGCAAACAACTCTTTTTCTGTGATCACCATTTTTTCCTTGCATGATCAATGGCCTTAAACCCAACCATAAATCTGGGGGAAAGTTCTTTAGGAACTTAACATATCCAGTGAATGATGGCTGAAAATTCGTGGCTTAAAACCTCACTGAATGGGTTCAATACCCCTATTTACCTTCTGAATAAATTTTGAACATTTTTCCTTTTGAAAGCCCTCACATGCATGTGATAATCTGTAAAATACCAAAAGTTTTTATTATTTCTTTGATTTATTAAAATTATTGCTAGAAACCAAGGGCATAAATCACATAAAATACTTCCAGAGGTCAATAAATCCGGAACAAATTCATGGATGACCCT
This sequence comes from Lactuca sativa, assembly GCF_002870075.4. NCBI lineage: Eukaryota > Viridiplantae > Streptophyta > Magnoliopsida > Asterales > Asteraceae > Lactuca > Lactuca sativa. Next base: position 193,966,159 of record NC_056625.2, read on the forward strand.
TATGACGGATAATGACTCTCACTAAATTTCATCAATTTTTGTTGCTGTTTGGTATGATTTCCGATTTTCTTTTTGTTAAGATATAATAAATCACAAAACCACTTTAGAGAGTGTAAAAATTTTATCTAACAATTTTCGTATACTTTACCTGTGATGGGTGACTCAGCAAAATAATTTCAAAATTTTTCATCATGCCTTGCTATTTTTCCCGATTTTTGGTAATTATAATGGTTTTAAAATGGGAAAACTAGTTCTGATTATCCAAAATTCAGGAAAATTTACCATGACATCATATTGTACAGTAGGAGGTTACATAAAAATTTTGAGGATTTGTCTCTACTGTAAACTATTTTTCTGTTATTTTCTAATGTTAATTACACATAAATACCCAAAACCAGATTATACATTATCAAAACCACTTTTGATATTTTTCCCAGGTTATTTATACTGTAGATGATGTTACAAAAAATTTTGGTAATTTATTTTAACTGTTTAGTATTATTTCTTCAATTAATGATTATTTAAAGGAATAAAACAAGGAAAAATAGAAATACCCACTGAAAAATATCTTTTATATTTTTCCCAGCATATTTATGTACAATAACAGTTAAATAAAAAGTTTGGGTAATTTTGGAAACTGTTATATATTTATTTCAATTTTTATTGGAATAAATGCTCAAAAATCATAAAATATAATTAAACAGCTTGGAAATCCATTTTTATATATTTCCCAGCTTAGTATTGTGTAATATCAGATAAATAAAAAGTTTGAGAATTTTTATCCTTTGAATGCTATTTTTCGTGAATTTATGTTGTTATAAAGACTTAAAAATTTGGAAAATTTATATTCCAAAGTTGTAATTAATCGCACGACTTATTTCAGAAAAAGTGTAACCAATTAATATAAAATCAAATACTAAAACATAAATTGGCATTTCACTATACGTATTTCTACTCTTGTGTAATAGAACCATGTCAAGAAAGCCTAATCGCGGGCGCCCACAGAACGAAACACCCGATGTTGCTAAAGTTGTAGCACAACAACTCGTGGAAGCAATCCCAAACATTGTTACTCAAGTAACTGCAAGACTTAATGCTAACCAAGGAAGTAGTGGAGGAAACCGGGGAAACAATGAAAGAGAATGCAACTACAAGTCCTTTATGGCCTGTAAACCTAAGGAATTCCACGGAAAGGAAGGTGCGGTCGGGTTGCTGAAATGGATTGACAGCATGGAGTCGGTCCTTCACATTAGCAAATGCCTCGAGCGCAAAAAATTTGAGTATGCATCTTGCCTATTCCAAGATAGGGCATTAACCTGGTGGAATACTCTAGTGCAAACCCGAGGCCGTACGACAGCATATCAACTAACTTGGGAAGACCTAAAGAAGCTACTGATAGAGGAGTATTGTCCTAAGGATGAACTTCAGAAGCTTGAATCTGAATTCTGGAACCATTCTATGGTTGGAACACTAATAGAGAAGTACACAGTCCGATTTCATGAACTAGCAAAACTGGTACCTCACATGGTTACTCCTGACGAGAAACAGATAGATCGTTACATCTGGGATCTGGCACCAGAGATTCGGGGAATGGTTACCTCAGCAAACCCAACTACTATTCAAAGTGCAGTAAGTCTAGCAAATTGACTAACCAATGATGTGATAAGGATGGGAGCATCGACAAAGAAAAGCTCTAGTAGTAAGAGGAAGCCAGCAGATCAGGGAGAGAAGAAGTATGGAGGCAAGTAAAGGAGGAAGCAGAAAGTCTCAAGAAACTTTATGGTAAGAGCCCAGGAGCAAGAACCAGTGAAAACTCAAGAACAGGAAGTGCAGGAGCGAAAGCAGTACTCAGGACCGCTTCCGAAGTGCAATAAGTGTAACTTTCATCACAAGGGAGCTTGCCCAGTATGTCAAAACTGTAAGCAAACAGGCCATTACTCGAAGTATTGTAAGATGAATAAGGAAGAAAAAAGGGCATGTTACGAGTGCGGGAGTACTGATCATCTCCGTAGAGCATGTCCTAAACTGAACAAAGGACCTGATAACAATGGACAAGGCCAAGCCAGGCAAAACTTCCAAGGAATTCAAGTTCGACGGCCAAGAGGTGTAGCCTTTGTGATTGGTGCAGAAGAAGCTTGTCAGAACCCTGAAGTGATAACAGGTACGTTTCTCCTGAACAACCATTTTGCATCGGTAATATTTGATGCGGGAGCAGATAGGAGCTTTGTTTCTTTAGCATTTAGACCGTTAATTGGCTTGAAATCGAAAAAGATGAGGAATGCTTATGCTATTGAACTTGCTGATGGGTATGAAATTAGGGCTAATGATATAATTCCTGGTTGTACTCTAAATTTAGCTGATAAACTATTTAGCATTGACCTAATTCCTATAGAGCTAGGTAGTTTTGATGTGATAATAGGAATGGATTGGTTATCCAAAAATAGAGCGGACATTGGTTGTTACGAGAAAGTCATTAGAGTGCCTCTCCCTAATGGAGAAACCCTTATCATACACGTTAAGAAGCTAGGAAGAAGTTTAAACATAGTATCAAGCATGAAGATTCACAAGTACTTGAAGAAGAATTGTATTGCATTCACGGCTCACGTGCTAGAAAGAGAACCTGAAGCTAAGCAACTCAAGGAGATTCCAGTGGTTCAAAATTATCCCGAAGTGTTTCCCGAGGAATTGCCCGGTTTACCCCCTCACAGGCAGGTCGAATTTCGGATACACTTAATTCGCGGAGCGGCACCGGTAGCAAAAGCACCATATCGCCTTGCACCATCCGAGATGCAAGAACTATCCGGACAACTTCAAGAACTTCTAGACAAAGGGTTTATTCGACCAAGTTCTTCACCGTGGGGAGCCCCAATGTTATTCGTCAAAAAGAAAGATGGTTCGTTCCGAATGTGCATTGATTACAGAGAACTGAACAAGTTAACAATCAAGAATCGATATCCCCTCCCTAGAATAGATGACTTGTTCGATCAGTTGCAGGGCGCTTCCTATTTCTCAAAAATCGACCTTCGGTCAGGGTATCATCAGCTAAGAATTCACGAAGGGGACATTCACAAAACAGCATTTAGAACCTGTTATGGACATTATGAGTTCTTATTCATGCCTTTTGGACTAACGAATGCACCCGTTGTATTCATGGATTTGATGAATAGGGTCTGTAGACCATACCTAGACAAGTTTGTAATTGTATTTATCGATGACATACTTGTTTACTCGCAAACCAAAGAATATCACCATAAACATCTGAAGCTAGTGTTGGAGATGTTGAAGGAGCAGAAATTGTACGCCAAGTTCACTAAGTGTGAATTTTGGATTCGGGAAGTACATTTTCTTGGTCATGTGATCGGCGAAAGAGGAATTCATGTAGATCCGGCTAAGATCGAGGCAATCAAGAAATGGGAAGCCCCCAAAACCCCGATAGAAATACAACAGTTCCTAGGATTAGCTGGGTACTACAGACGCTTCATTGAGAATTTCTCTAGGATTGCTCAACCATTAACATCTTTGACCCAAAAGGATAGAAAATTTCTCTGGGAAGAGAAACACGAAGAGGCGTTTTAAATCCTGAAAAACAAGCTGTGCAATGCACCAATTCTGGCTTTACCAGAAGGATCAGAGAACTTTGTGGTGTATTGTGATGCGTCTCATCAAGGATTAGGATGTGTGTTAATGCAAAAAGATAAGGTCATTGCGTATGCTTCCAGACAACTCAAATCGCACGAGAAGAATTATACCACCCATGATCTACAACTAGGAGCAATGGTTTTCGCTCTTAAGATATGGAGGCATTATTTGTACGGAACCAAGTGCACCATTTATACCGATCGCAAAAGCCTTCAGCATATCCTGGATCAGAAAATGTTAAACATGCGGCAGAGAAGATGGGTAGAGTTGTTTAGTGATTATGATTGTGAGATACGATATCACTCAGGAAAGGCTAACATAGTAGCCGACGCTCTTAGTAGGAAAGAAAGAGTGAAACCTTCATGTGTGAGAGCTTTGGGAATGGTAATTCAGACAAGCTTGAAATCTCAAATCATTGATGCCCAAGAGAAAGCGTTATTCAAGGAAAATCTTGCAGGCGAGACTTTACATGGTTTGGAAGAGAGATTTGAATCCAAACCTGATGGAGTTCGTTATTTTAAGGACAGGGTCTGGATTCCAAGGGTTAGCAATCTGAGAGATATGGTACTAGAGGAGTCTCATCGATCTAAATACTCAATCCACCCTGGAGCGGATAAGATGTACAAGGATCTTAAAAAGTACTATTGGTGGCCTGGAATGAAAAAGGATATTGCCTTGTATGTCGGGAAGTGTTTGACATGCTCAATAGTCAAGGTTGAACATCAAAAACCATCCGGGCTGTTGCAACAACCTGAAATTCCCCAATGGAAATGGGAGCAAATATCTATGGATTTCGTTACCAAACTTCCTAGAACTGCTAAAGGTCACGACTCAATTTGGTTCATAGTGGATCGACTAACGAAATCTGCTCACTTTCTCCCCATCCGGGAAGATTTCAAGATGGAAAAATTGGCCCAAATCTACATCGACAAAATTGTTTCTCTGCATGTGTACCCCTATCTATCATTTCTGATAGAGATAGTCATTTTACATCACGATTTTGGTGGATGTTACAGAAGGCACTAGGAACCAAGATAGATTTGAGCACAGCTTACCACCCTCAGACAGATGGGCAAACAGAGAGAACAATACAAACATTAGAAGACATGCTACGAGCGTGTGTCATCGAGTTCAAAGGAAATTGGGATACTCATTTGCCTCTAATTGAGTTTTCCTACAATAACAGTTACCACACGAGTATCCAATGTGCTCCATATGAAGCATTGTATGGACGCAAGTGTCGTTCGCCCTTATGCTGGACAGAAATCGGAGACAGATAGTTGACTAGACGCGAACTTATCCAGGAAACATCTGACAAGATTGCTATCATCAAGGATAGGCTTAAAGCTGCTAGAGATCGTCAAAAAAGTTATGCGGATAATCGTCGAAAACCATTAGAATTCCAAGTAGGAGACAAGGTACTTTTAAAAGTGTCGCCTTGGAAAGGGCTTTTGCGTTTTGGTAAGAAAGGAAAACTAAGCCCGAGATATGTTGGACCCTTTGAAGTCATTGAAAGGATTGGTCCGGTAGCTTATAAACTCCAGTTGCCCCAAGAGTTAAGCGCCATTCACGACGCATTCCACGTCTCCAATCTTAAGAAATGTCTAGCCAACGAAGCATTAATAGTACCCCTAGAGAAAATTAAGATCAATGATAAGCTAAACTTCATTGAGGAACCGATAGAAATCCTTGACAGGGAGGTAAAACAACTTAAGCGGAGTAAGATCCCGATTGTGAAAGTTCGATGGAACTCAAAACGCGGTCCGGAGTACACCTGGGAGCGTGAGGACTTCATGAAGGAAAAGTATCCACAACTTTTCCCATGCGATGACAAGTGATGACATATAAGGAATTTCGGAACGAAATTCTTTTTAAGTGGGGGATACTATGACAACTGTCAAATTTAGGTCATTCTCGGACTCATGCATCTTTATAAAAACCATTCATGCACAACATGCCATGGCCTAGTAGTATAGATTAGGTCAAAATCTTGCATAAACTAGGATCCAACTAAGATCTATGACTAATATACTTGACACTTACAATTCTAGTAAGTTGCTTAACTACAATAAGAAATGCCAATGCGATAATTTGAATGAAACTTTCAAGCTTAGTTATAATTGAAAAAGGGTATAAAACCCTAAAAATAAATTAAAATATTCTAATTATACTTCATTATGATGATGAATATCAAACAATATTCCAAAACCCTAAAAGAGCTAAAAATCCAAACTTATAAATTATAAAGCTTAAAAACTTTATAAAATTTGGCTATAAACTTTCTAATATCAAATTTTTATTAATCAAATTATGAATTATAATCAATGAAATAGAAATTAAATTATCAAGTATTAATCATAATTTATTAGTTAAAAACAAGATTTTTAAATAAATCAAATTTGCTTAATAAACACTTTTATAAAATTAGGGTTTTTATAAAGAAAATAGAGGGAATTTTATAAAATTTGAAAATTTTGGAGAGAGGAGGCCTAATGCATGATAGAGCCGGCCATCTCCCCTCCCCATGCACTCTCTCTTCCCAAAACACAATCATTAAGTCAAAACCCTCACACTTCCTCTTCTCTCTTCACTCTCTTACACTCCACTCTCCTCTCACACAAACTCTCTTCCTTTCTCTCTCTAACTCACGAAATCCTCCCTTCCTCTTCCATATTTCGAGATTTAGGAGGCTTCAAGTGTTCTTACTTCTCTCAAGGTCAAAACCAAGGTAAACAACACAATCCTCTCTCATAGTTTCATGATTTTTACTCCTTCTTCTTCTTAGTTTTCTCTTTTTTTTTTCGGATTCTATGCCTTTCCATGGCTAGAAATCCTTATTTTTCCGTTGTAGTTTGTAGATTCTCATCGTAACACAATGCATGTGTTTGAAATGGTGAAAATCCGGGATCAAACCCATGCAAGGAGTGAAAATGATGCACATATGTCCATGTGACTTCAAAACCAAGTATTACATCTTCTTCTCCATTTCTTTTGTGTTCTTACATGATCAAAAGCATTTAAACCATTTCTAGTACATCTTGGATGCTCATTCACTCCATGCATGTGCTAGAAATCAGACCTTAACAAAGGCATGCATGATGTTCTTGTCAAAATATCTTAAGAATGCACTCAAAGCAAACATGCAATCTGCCAGATTACTTTGTTCAACTTTGAACGACCATAACTCGGTCATTACTTAACCATATCATGATATTCTTTTTGTATTGGATAGTACCATGAGTTAAATTTCAAACCCAACTGGTCTCACTGTAAAATATTAAATATCCGAGTTTGGGCAATTTTTACAAAATAGTTGCGCAAACAACTCTTTTTCTGTGATCACCATTTTTTCCTTGCATGATCAATGCCCTTAAACCCAACCATAAATCTGGGGGAAAATTCTTTAGGAACTTAACATGTCCAGTGAATGATGGCTGAAATTTCGTGGCTTAAATCCTCACTGAATGGGCTACACAAATTCATGAACTTCAGCCACATTTACATTTCATGCACTATTGCATGCAACATTTCTTAACTTGTTTGGGTTCAATACCCCTATTTCCCTTCTGAATAAATTTTGAACATTTTTCATTTTGAAAGCCCTCACATGCATGTGATAATCTGTAAAATACCAAAGGTTTTTATTATTTCTTTGATTTATTAAAATTATTGCTAGAAACCAAGGGCATAAATCACATAAAATATTTCCAGAGGTCAATAAATCCGGAAAAAATTCGTGGATGACCCTTATGACGGATAATGACTCCTCACTAAATTTCATCAATTTTTGTTGCTGTTGGTATGATTTTCAATTTTCTTTTTGTTAAGATATAATAAATCACAAAGCCACTTTAGAAAGTGTAAAAATTTTATCTAACAATTTTCGTATACATTACCTGTGATGGGTGACTCAGCAAAATAATGTCCAAATTTTTCATCATGCCTTGCTATTTTTTCTGATTTTTGGTAATTATAATTGTTTTAAAATGGGAAAAATAGTTCTGATTATCCAAAATTCAGGAAAATTTACCATGACATCATATTGTACAGTAGGAGGTTACATAAAAATTTTGAGGATTTGTCTCTACTGTAAACTATTTTTCTGTTATTTTCTAATGTTAATTACACATAAATACCCAAAACCAGATTATACATTATCAAAACCACTTTTGATATTTGTCCCAGGTTATTTATACTGTAGATGATGTTACAAAAAATTTTGGTAATTTATTTTAACTGTTTAGTATTATTTCTTCAATTAATGATTATTTAAAGGAATAAAACAAGGAAAAATAGAAATACCCACTGAAAAATATCTTTTATATTTTTACCAGCATATTTATGTCCAATAACAGTTAAATAAAAAGTTAGGGTAATTTTGGAAACTGTTTTATATTTATTTAAATTTTTATTGGAATAAATTCTCAAAAATCATAAAATATAATTAAACAGCTTGGAAATCCATTTTTATATCTTTCCCAGCTTAGTATTGTGTAATATCAGATAAATAAAAAGTTTGAGAACTTTTATCCTTTGAATGCTATTTTTCATGAATTTATGTTGTTATAAAGACTTAAAAATTTGGAAAATTTATATTCCAAAGTTGTAATTAATCGCACGACTTGTAGAATTTCGTTATTTCAGAAACAGTGTAACCAATTAATATAAAATCAAATACTAAAACATAAATTGGCATTTCACTATATGTAGAATTTAGTATATTAGCATTAGATTTCGACATGGAAACTCACTAGTGTGTGTTTGATGTCGTAGGATCCCGGTAGTAAGACGTTGGTGCATTCCGAAGTACCACTTGTACCTACTCGAAACATTGTGAGTATTCACGCACTCCCCTATTTTCAGTTTTTATGTTTTGGGGTGGAAAAGCATGTCCGGAAAAACTATAATCTGCATGTTGTATTTAAATTGGTTATTATCAAACATGATTGCTATTGTATTGCTATGTTTCTTTATGTATGTCTATGCAACACGGAACATGAGAACTTATCGTACCAAGGCCCTTCCCTTATCTCTAACCATTAACTCTTTGAGCCAATGGTCATTATGGATAGCGCTATTAGGAATTGACAACTCCTCACTCGCCCTATTGCTGGAGTGCATGATACCATATTCATCTATGGAACAATAAGCATAGATCTCGATAGGACTTCAATCATAGGTTTGGTTGAGACTCATTGTTTTCTCATATACATACAAACTCATTTCTCGTTATAGCAATAAACGTGTATTCATTAATAGCAATCAACCTTGTTTATCATTAAAGCAATGTACTTGTATTTACGAAAAGCCTTATTTCAAGCTCGATTTTATAAACTTGTGAACTCACCAACTATTTTCATATTTGATGCTCGTTTTACATGCTTTTCAGAAAATAATTAGTAAGTTGATGTAAAGATTCATCATCATAGAGCATGCTGCATCGTGTTGAAGCTATTATGAAGTTATATTTTGAACAATGTTGTTTTGGAAAAACTTGTACTTTGTTTCTTTTTAATCTATGGGTTGTAAACTTTTAAATACTGCTATGGTGATGTATCTTTATCGTTTGCAATGAAACCGTTATCGCTGTCATATCTTGCGTTTCTGCTTTAGCTGGGTGTGATAGAAGGTTTATAACATTCATCAAATGTGGAAAGTTGTGATGTCTTAGATTAGACAAAGACCAACTAGGACCAATTTATGAAGAGTTTTGATAAAAGCTACACTAACTCTTGAATATTTGTTTGTCAAGAAATGTTTTGACAAGAGAATCTTATATGTCAAGGAGTCAGTGGGAGTCTTAATGGTCTTGAAAGGTTTCAAGAACAAATCAAATAAACCTTATCGATCATCACTATCACACGAGTTGAGGTTTACGACCTATCGTGCTGACATTATTTTGTTTCTGTGCCAATCCAATCGAGTTAATTATGCATGTGAGTCCTATGAGTTCTCATTTGAATGCATAAAAGGCAAGGACCTTGATCCACGGAAAGTAAATTGATAAGAAAAGGTGAGCTGCTTAACTACTTGGAAGACATGGTGGGCAGCTGTGCTACCATAAGACAAGAAATAGAGATTAGGAAAGTTCGATCCACATGAGTTTGAATTTTTCGTAAACTTTGGTTTTGACAAATTCACATGGATATGAACAAATACACCATTTAAATCAAAGTGTCATAAGATTTCTTCCTTCATGAAAATGATTGTGAGGAAATGCTTTCACTAAGAAAGATTTTAAGAAGATAGTGATTGTAAAATTGCATTCTCGAATTCGATTATGGTTACGGTATCCCTTTCCATAATTTGAATTGTGAGGTTTGGCAATTGTTTACACACACATATGAACTATGTAAGGCAAAGGTGTATAAGTTCAAGAAGCCTTGATAAAAGATTATCAAAGCATTAAGTATTAGAAACATGAACTTAAGAAATTCAATAGGTATTGTTTTTCTGAAAGTTAAGATGTTTATGAATACATGTCGAAGCTAGTTGGAGCATAAGTGTTATGTTTTATAGTAATCATCATGATAGTGGGAGCATAAAAGTTATGATTGTATGATTATTATGGAAAGTATTGCAAGTTGGCAATATTAATTATAGAAAACAAGAGTTATACCTTGCAAAGTTGTAAGGGTTGTAAAGTTGTTTTGCTATAATTAAGGGATAGAATATTATGCTTCATTTCAAATCTAAAGGATTAGGTTGAGAAATGTTAATAAATTTAGTCAAAGGTACATAGTGTGTTCTTAAAATTTCGATTATGATTACGACATTCCTCTTCACAATTCGAATTTTGAAAACATAGCAAATAAAACATTATGTGTCGTGTCCCATACGCTTTGGGTATAGGATCGATTGCAAATGCTTTAATGTTTGACCATTCTAAAATTTTCCAAACGTCGAGCGCATTTAGAGGGAAAAGGGACTAGAATTGGTTTTGACTAAAATAATTAAACAACTATCAAAGGACAATCCAAAGTTTGATGAGGATTGGTCGCTTGTGAGTAGTTGGAAGCATGGTATTGGATGGACCATATCGACATTATTATGAATAGAAAAGATTCTATTAAGAATGAGTTGTCATATGGAAATTATGGAAATGTCTCCATATTGGATGGACCATATCGACATCATTACGAATAGATAAGATTCTATTAAGAATGAGTTGTCATACGGAAAATATGGAAACGTGCCCATATTGAGAATTGGATATTGAAAATCTATGTCTAGATTAGAAACTTTTATGCAAAAGGTTGTTCAAAGGAATGTACTTTGAGGAATTGTCTTGTAACAATGTACGATAGAGGATTTTGTAATATCATTGGCAATAGTCTTTGTGACTTTGGTGTAGTGACATTACAAAAGGATCATTGCATAGAATGTTAGAATCTAGCATATTCTATAAGTAGCAAGAATTTGATATTCTTTCACTTATGAAAAAGGATTTGGAGTTGTGAAATGAGAATGATTGGAAATGTGCTCAATTTGGTCTATTTCACAAGGTAAGAACCATAGGTAAACATTGTGTGCATGCTAAGAGCATGGGACAAGTGTAATAATTCAAGTAAGAAGTTGATTACCCGAAACGACAAATAATGAATAATCGATATGGTGATAAATAAAAGGTGTTTTATTTATACTCAAAGGTTTGAGGCCATATGGGATTAGTATTATTCTTGTGTTTCACATTTGCATGTTTTGACTTCCAGAATAATTGAATTTATTAAGAATAATCGAATTATTCGAACGGGCCACAGTCGTTCATATGTTGGAAGTAGATATGAATGAAGACTGTCATGAATTGGTGTGTGGTTTGTATAAAAGAGTATTAGACATAAGCAAATGTTTGCTGCAACGTTCATGAGTGCTTATGAATATGATTTGAGCATTGGATTAAACCCACGCTCACTTGGATCACTCCATGAATTGTATCATGAGTGATTGGTGAGACGATAACATCTTATATTCTTGAAACCGAGATGTGTGAGTTGTATCTTGCAAATCGGTTGCACATTGATAATATGTAAACGCACCAGTAACTTGGTGTTATAAAACATATTGTTGTGTGTGATTCGGTGAGTAAGTGCAAGCAAGCATTGTATCAAAGTTTATCCGTTCCTTTTATCCATGGTAGGATAAAAGCGATATCTTTGGGCCCCTCAATGATTTAATGATGACAAACGTAAATGCTCGGCCGGGCTAGGGCTAATTTGATTTATTCAATTAGTCAGTCGTCATAAATCGGGAATCGAGATATAGTACAAAGAGAATGATTTCAAATCATACCTCATATGATATCTAGAATGGAGGAATATATGATCCCTTATCTTAAGGACACGCGTATCTGATATGATCAGAGTAGACAGCGGCTTTGGAAAGCTACGATTGCAGATCAGGATCTGAAGTCATACGGATAATAGTTATTAGACTCATCCAAGTGGGAGACTGTTGGATTAGTGTCTAAGTCCATAACTATTTTGGTATGTACTTGACCCGATGGTGCATGGTCCTTTTGGGTTGCCTTCACCAAAGCAACTTGATAGGATGAATTATGGAGAGAAAGGATTAAATATGATTTATTAATATATTATGAGAATAATATATTAAAGGACAAATCATATTGTTTAATTAATATTAGTCAATAATTAATTAGTAATTAGTTTTGTGACTAAAAGAGATTAATTAAACTTAAGGGACTAGAATTGTAATTATAGGATAATTGCAATTTGGGCCATGGATTGTCTTAAATTAAGGAGTGGACGAATTCTATGGGAAAACCCGTAAGGAAATCGTCCAAGGCCCTAATTAAAGGAGTCCATGGGTTGCTTAGGGCTTAAGCATCCAAATTAGGGTTTCCTTGTTAGATAACCCTAATTGCCTAACTATATATAAGACCCGTATGACCCAAAAACGTGGTGAATCATTCTTCTAGGGTTAGAACACGTTTTGGGAAGCCTCCATCCTCTCTCCTCTTCATCCTCTTGCTTATGGTGTTTGTGAACCATTAGAGGAGTGACAATTGTGACTCTAAGCTTTCTAAAGTCAATACAAGGAGATTTGGGATTGTTATTGCTACATAACAATACGGGTAACATCTTAAACCTATTCTCATGTTAATATGATTACTTGAATGCTAGAATTAGGGTTTATAGTCTTGGATAACTTGCATGTACAATAGAGAAACCTAGATCCAAGCATTAGGGTTTGTATAAGCACATAGGATGTCTTAGGACCAAAACCCATCAGTATATTGGTCCCTTTAGGGTTTTGACTCGGGTGGGTCGAGTTGCGTATCATTTAGATCTTCTAGCTGTGCTCATTCAGATTCATAGCATGTTTCACGTCTCTCAGCTGTGTAAATGCTTACTGGATGATTTTGCAGTGGTACCTTTAGAGGATATTCAGGTGGATGACCGTCTGAATTATATTGAGAGACTAGTGTTGATTCTGGATCGGAAGATTAAAAGCTTGAGGAACAAGGTTTTCGAGTTGGTGAAGGTGCAATGGCAGCACCGCAAGGGTTCGGGGTGGACTTGGGAACCGGAGGATGAAATGAGGGAGCATTATCCGGAGTTAGTCAGGGCAGCGGACTTCGAGGACGAAGTTTGATTCAAGTGAAGGAGAAATATAACACTTGAATCCTGGTGTGTGTCTTAATTTTGCCTTGTTATTATAATATTTTCATTTTGTTCCTTGGGCAGTACGCGGGGCGTACCACTTGGTACTTTTAGTGTACAAGCTGTAAAGTGAGTACGTCAGGCGTACCACTTTGTACGCTTAGCGTACTGATGTAAGGTTGGGATAGGACTTCGGAAACGTATGTTGGGCATACATTTATGTACGTGGGTCATACGTGAGAGATATTGAAACCCCAATTTAGGGTGTTTTACCCTATATAAAGGCCTTAAGTCCTCATGGTTGGCCTATTTCCTAGCATCCATTGCCATATAAACCCTAAAATCGACCCTTAAACCTCTTTGTCGTGTTCTTGAGTTATTAAGAAGACTTTGTTGCCAATTTTTTTGCCCTTGTGAAGGAAGTAGAGAAGCTTGAGGTTGCTTTACTTGGTGAGAAGGTGTTGGATCCAAAATCACCATCTTGTGTGCAAGATTTCTCAGGTATCAAGTTTGCATCTTGGCTTGTATATGTCTAAGGTCTTTTCATAGTTTTTTTTTGTTATGCCTTTGGTCCCTTATGGGGGTTGATGGATGAGTTAGTTCATTTTAAGGGCTTGTTCTTTTAGATTTGAGTTTGTATTGGACTCCTTAATCATAAAGGTACAAGCTTTATGAGATTTTTGGTTACATGCAAGCATTAAGTCACTTATTAAGTCCATTTTAAGCTTAAGAGCTTCATTGAGCGCCTTTCACGCAAAGATGGTGGCCTTGGTTGGGAAGCATTCTTTGACCTTTAGGGAGTTTCGGGAATGTGGAGCTCCGACCTATCACAGGGAGAAGGACCCGATAGCAAGCAGGAGGTGGTTAGTGGATGTTGCTAACACCTTCCGCGCCAGCCGTTGTCCCTAGGGGGACAAGGTCAGACTAGCTTCCTACTTTTTGAAGGACATGGGATGAGACTAATGGGAGGAGGTAGGACATGTGGTGGGTGATGATATTGTTAATGTTATGACCTGGGATGATTTCTCGACCAGGTTCCGAGCTGAGGTTGCACCTGTTATTGAGGTGCAGCAGTTGGCGCAAGAGTCTCAGGATCTCCACCAGACTACGAAGATGGTGGCTGAGATCACCGCTATGTTCTAAGATAGGGAACTTTTGGTTCCACAATATGTGGCGGACGAGGAGATGAAGAAGGATTGGTATCATCGGATGTTGAGGAGTGACATTCAACAATTTGTGAGTTGATCCAGCTGCAAGATGCAATAGGTTATGATAGCACGAGCTAGGGAGAGGGAGATTTATTTGGAGATGGAGAAGAAGAGGAAGCCATATTTCGTGTAGAGAGTTGATGGTTCGGGAAAGAGGCCCAAGGTTGTTGATTGGAGAGGGAAGGGCCAACAGGGTCGAGGCTAGTGTGGCAAGTGTGGCAGGTCGCATGAGGGGACGTGCATGGTGGGTGGTTCTGGAAACTTTATGTGCAGCCAAACTGGTCATATTAGCAGGGATTGTACTGCTACCATCACCATCACCAAGATATCCGATCTGATTTGCTTCCAAAGCAATCAGAGGAGCCATAAGAAGGCCTATTGTCCAAGTTTGGTTGTGCAGGACCGGTGTCAGCACCCGCTCCTAAAACTCTTCGGATTACCGACGACCGCCAAGGCCAGGCAGACGTGCCTGTGGTGAAGAGTAAGGCTTTCCATTTGACGGCTGAGGAGGCGCATGTAGCTCCCGACGTGGTGATGGGTATGTATATTCTCCTTATCTCTTTATTTATATTTAATTGCTTTTTTATGTTTATGTGTTTTATTTTAGGATTGTTCCTTGTGAACAATATTTCTGTTTTGGTATTGTTTGATTCGGGGCTACCCGATCGTTTGTATCGCTTGCGCTAAGCAAGAGATTTTCTGGAGCTCCGAGCAAGATGGATTATCCTCTAGATGTTGAGATTGTTGATGATAGTTATGTTCGGGTTGCTAGGGTTCATCGGGGTTATACTATCCAGTTATTCAACGAGTAGTATATGGTAGATTTGGTTCCCATTCCTCTGCATAGGAACAAGGTTATCGTGGGAATTAATTGGGTGAGCCCTAATAGGGCAGCGATCGACTGTGAGCAATAGTTAGTTCGATTGCACACCGAAAGTGGGGGAGAGATAGTAGCTAATGGGGAGAGATCTCGACATGGGCCAATTTTGTGTTCAACAGCGAGGGCCATACACAATCTTTAGCAGGGTTGTTCCGGTTATGTCCCCTATGTTATGGATACCTGACATAAGGATAAGGTGACCGTGGGTGATGTACCTATTGTGTAGGATTACCCGGATGTATTCCCGGAGGATTTGCCTGGGGTGCCCACAAAGAAGCAGGTGAAGTTTAGAATTGATTTGGTTCCGGGTGCGGATCCGATAGCTAAATCACCGTATCAGTCAGCTCCTCCCAAGATGCAAGAGTTGTCTACATAGCTGCAGGAGTTATTCGTCCAAGCAGTTCGCCTATGGGAGCATCGATTATGTTTGTGAAAAAGAAGGATGGGTCTCACCGTATGTGTGTCGACTACCGGGAGTTGAATAAGGTAACGGTGAAGAACCGTTATCCACTCCCGAAGATTAATGATCTTTTTGACCAGCTTCAGAGTGCATCTTGGTTCTCAAAGATTGATTTGCGATCGGGTAATCATCAAATGCGTGTTAGGGATGAGGATGTGCAGAAGACCACTTTCCAGACTCGTTATGGCCATTACAAGTTCGTGGTGATGCCTTTTGGGCTTACCAATGCTCCAATCGTGTTCATGGACCTCACGAACTGCGTGTGCAGAACGATGCTGGATCGGTCAGTGATATTTTTCATTGATGATATCTTGGTCTATTCCAAGACTCAGGAACAACACGAGGAGCACTTGAGGGAAGTGCTGGAGATGTTGAGGAGGGAGAAACTCTTTGCAAAGTTGTCCAAGTGTGAGTTCCACTCACGCGAGGTGCAGTTTCTGGGGCACCTTGTCAACCAGAATGGTATTCTAGTCGATCCGGCCAAGGTTGACGTTGTGATGCAGTGGGAGGTTCCGAGGTCTCCATCTGAGATTCGGAGTTTTCTTGGTTTTGCGGGTTATTATCAGAAATTCATCCCGCATTTCTCCAACATGTTCCTTCAACCCGAATGACAAAGAAGACGATTACATTTCGTTGCGGGTCTGAGCAGTAGGCAACTTTTGATACTTTAAAGAAACGGTTGTGTGAGGCGCCGATAATGACCCTGCCAGAGGGTGTTGATGATTTTATTGTTTATTGCGATGCATCGATCACATGTTTGGGGGTAGTGTTGATGCAGAGGGGTTGCGTGATCACTTACGCTTCGAGACAGTTATAGCCTCATGAGGCGAATTATCCGACACATGATTTGGAGTTGGGGGCCGTGGTTTTCGCCCTCAATATTTAGCGGCATTACCTCTGTGGGGTCCATTATACTATTTACAATGATCACAAGAGCCTGAGGTACTTGATGGATCTGCCGAATCTGAATATGAGGCAGCGTCGATGGGTGGATGTGGTGAAGGATTATGATTAAGAGATGCTTTATCACCCAGGGAAGGACAATGTAGTGGCCGATACTCTCAGTCGCAAGGCGGTCATGGATCCGATTAGAGATATGTGTTTGAGGATGACCATGATTACTGCATTATTGAAGCAGATTCGTTAGGCTCAGATTGAGGCTATAAAGGAACACCAGAGAAAGTGAGAGTGTATTGTGGGTCAGGTGGCTTCCTTCGATTATGATGGTCATGGATTGTTGACCTTACACCGGAGAGTTTGGGTTCCATATCAGGGTGGTGCATGCCAGATTCTAATGGAGGAGGCCCACAAGTCTAGGTTCTCTATTCATCCCAGGGAGATGAAGATGTATAGGGATCTACATCCTAATTATTGGTGGCCCTGAATGAAGCAAGATGTGGCCTGATATGTTGAGCAGTGCTTGACTTGTAGGAAAGTCAAGGTCAACCATTAGCGTCCTCATGCAAGATGCAGCCGTTGGATATTCCCGTATGGAAATGGGAGAATATCACTATGGATTTTATCACGAAGCTTCACAGGACTGCATGCATAGTGGATTCGATTTGGGTCATCATGGATCGTTTGACCAAGAGCACGCATTTCATTCCTATTTAGGAGAGTATTTCCATAGAGAATTTGATTGAGATGTATATCCGAGAGGTTGTGGCACGTCATGGGGTGTCGGTAGCAGTGGTTTCCGACAAAGATGTCTGGTTTACTTCCAGGTTTTGGAAGTGGATCCATGACGAGTTGGGTACTCATCTCCATTTTAGCACAACTTTTCATCCATAAACCGATGGTCAGAGTGAGCGAACTATTTAGACTCTCGAGGATATGTAGCGGGCGTGTGCTTTGGATTTCGATGGGAGTTTGGATATGTATCTTCCATTAGAGGAATTTTCATATAACAACATTTATCATGTGAGCATCGATCGACCTCCTTTCGAGATGCTCTATGGGAGGAAGTGTTGGACCCCGATTTGTTGGGGCGAGGTCGGTCAGTGGGTTATGGGGATTACCGAGGTGGTACTTAAGACTAGTATGGTGATTCAACAGGTTCAGAGCAGGCTCTAAATAGCTCATAGTTAGCAGAAGACTTATGCCAACATTTGTCGATTTGACTTAGAGTTCCAGGTGGGAGATATGGTCCTCCTGAAGGTGTCACCTTGGAAGGTATCATCCAGTTCAGGCAGCGGGGCAAGCTGGGCCCCAGGTATATTGCTCCTTTCAGGGTTTTGACTCAGGTGGGTCAGTTGCATATCATTTAGATCTTCTAGCCGAGCACATTCAGATTCATAGCATGTTTCACGTCTCTCAGCTATGTAAATGCTTAGTGGATGATTTTTCAGTTTACCTTTGGAGGATATTCAAGTGGATGACTGCCTGAATAATATTGAGAGACCGGTGGTGATTGTGAATCGGAAGATGAAAAGCTTGAGGAACAAGGTTGTCGAGTTGGTGAAGGTGCAATGGCAGCAGCGCAAGGGTTCGGGGTGGACTTAGGAACCGGAGGATGAAATGAGGGAGCATTATCCGGAGTTAGTCAGGGTAGCAGACTTCGAGGATGAAGTTTGATTCAAGTGGGGGAGAATTGTAACACTTGAATCCTGGTATGTTTGAAGTGGGGGCGTACCACATGGTACTCTTAGCGTACTAGTTGTAAAGCGAGTACGCTAGGCGTACCACTTTATACACTTAGTGTAGTCATGTGAGGTTGGGATAGGACTTCAGACACGTACGTTGGGTGTACATTTATGTACACGGGTCGTACGTGAGAGATATTTAAACCCCAATTTAGGGTGTTATACCCTATATAAAGGCCTTAAGTCCTCATGGCTGGCCTCTTTACCAGCATCTAATGCCATATAAACCCTAAAATCGACCCTTAAACCTCTTTGTCGTGTTCTTGAGCTATTAAGATGACTTTAGTGCCATTTTTGTTACCTTTGTGAAGAAGATAGAGAAGCTTGAAGTTGCTTTGCTTGGTGAGAAGGTGTTGGATCCAAAATCACCATCTTGTGTGCAAGCTTTCTCAGGTATCAAGTTTGCATCTTGGCTTGTATATGTTTAAGATCTCTTCATAGTTTTTTTGTTATGCTTTTGGCCCCTTTTGGGGGTTGATGGAAGAGTTAGTTCATTTTAAGGGCTTGTTCATTTAGATTTGAGTTTGTATTGGACTCGTTAAGCATAAAGGTACAAGCTTTATGAGATTTTTGCTTACATGCATGCATTAAGTCACTTATTAAGTCTATTTTAAGCTTAAGATATTCATTTAGCCATGCATGAATGTAAAGTTAGCAACTTTACGTGATATTCCTTCTCAAGGAAGTCGAATCTATGTTTTGGGGCTATGTCTTAAAGGATTAAGGACTTAAATCGAGTTTTGGTTGAATAGGTATGTACATTAGGCATACAATCAGGTATGCTTAGCGTACAAGCCTTCAAGCAAGTACGTTGCGCCTACGTTCTGGGTATGCCCCGAGTACTCAATTTTTTGGATGTCGCATGATTGGGCTTCGGTTTTGCGCCACTCTTTGCGCTTGGTAACTTGGGGCCTTGTTGGGCCACCTGAATGTAAGAGTTTGGAGTAGCAAAAATTAGTAGTCCTTAAGGTAAGGCCCATTGTAGGGATTTGGGCCCAATTTAGAAAATTGGTCCATATGTGGGCCTTGGATGGTTAATTGGTTTTTGGGCTTTTTAGATTAAAAGTTTGGGCCTTAGTCTTGGACAAAATTAGGGAAGGGGTAAAATGGTCTTTTTACCCTATGTATGGATTGAAGGATATATATTTGACTCCAATTATTAATTGGATGTTATTTGATATTGATAGCTCGGGGATTTGTCGGACCAACTACCGGGGATTATCAGTGTGATTCAACAGTGCGAGGTGAGTTTCCTCACCATGTTTAGCGGGTCGAAGGCACCAATGCCAACCCATGATCGGTTATGTTAGAATACTTATTGTTTGTGTGACACTAGTATGTGTATGTGCTTGTATGCTTACTGGGCGGGGCCCGATGATTATTTTGTATGCTATTACTTGTTATGTAGTATGAATTGTATGTTGCAGGTGCCCGTTATGTGAGTGAGGGTGAGGCCCGTTGTACTCGTTGGGCAGGGCCTGTTGTGCGAGTTAGGGCAGGGCCTATTATACTCATTGGACGGGGCCCATTGTGCGAGTCAGGGAGGGGCCCGTTATACTCTTTGGGCGGGCCCGTTATGTGTTATATGTTTTATATGTTGTATCTTGGGGAACTTACTAAGCTTTGTGCTTACGGTTTTTAGTTTATGTTTCAGGTAGTTCCAGTTCCAAGGGAAAGGGCCCGGGTTGATTGCAAAGCACACACCGCCTCGTTCTGCTTTTTTTTTGTTTTACTCTGATTGTCATGATGTTTGATACATTATTTTTTTTGGCTTGTATCGATGATGTTTTGCAAATACTGGTTTTATTAAATTAAAAATGAAATTTTTGGGTCTTATTTTTATGACGTTACATAATATGAAGCTATGAATGGTTAGAAGCCCAATATCTCTTTTCTTCACATCTTCAAATGTAGATGTTTCATAAATAACAATTGTGATCAATTCACCAAGTTTCAGCCAAAATATGATGAAGTTATCTTTTTGGGACGTTCTTAATATTCGTACCCGTTTGATTAAAGAAAGCTTTAATATAACCTTTGATCACAACTTCATTCAAAACTCAAAACCAACCTATGCTAAAACTCACGTTACGGAGTCCAATGCTTCATCTCCTGGTTCTCCGAATTCTCAAGTCATTCATGAAGTTGACTTTGAAAGTTTGTTCAGACTAGTAGAAATAACTATTGACTCGGAATCTAGATCAAAACCCTCGTCAACTCAAAATCCTCATGTTTCTCAAACCATATCTGGTAGGACTCCAACTTTTCCTCCATTTGATTTTGAAGTATTCCCATCTCGGATTGAGGGGGAGAATGCCTCTACTTCCATGCCTCAAGGGTAGTGAAGTAATCCAACCATCGAATGAAATGTTGAACACATTGAAGATGTAGCAGATCAATTTGTCGAAATTGATCCAATTCCGAACAATGACAATGATGTTCAATTCTTTGACTTTCCGAAGGACAATAAAGATATATCTGGTTTAGAAGTTCAGGAGGAGCATCATCCTCAAATTCAAATTATTCAGGAGCAGCAACATAACCCCATCATTGATGTCGGATCTTTTGTTGCACAAGAACTTTCAAGGTTCAAATCTAGACAAAGGATCATCCTCCAAATCAACTTATCAGAAATTTAAATGTCGGAGTTCAAACTCGCTCTGCTTCCAACATTAAAAAAATGTCACTTTTCTCCTTTTATTTCAACGGTTGAACCTAAATCCATCAAATAATCTTTAGAACATTCTGATTGGATTACAGTTATTCAAGAAGAGCTAACCGAGTTTGACAAAAATCAAGTTTGGACTCTTTTCCTTCTTCCTCAGGATCACCAATTATTGGAACTCATTGGGTTTTCCAAAACAAGCTCGACGATACGTGAGTTATAATCAGAAACAAAGCAGGATTCATGTCTAAATGATCCACATATATTAAAGGTCTAGATTACGAAGAGACCTTTGAACATATTGCTCATCTTGAAGCCATCTGAATATTTCTTGCATATGCAGCTCAAAATGCCTTCAAAGTTAACCAGGTGGATATCAAAAGTGCTTTCCTCAATGGTGAACTCAAAAGTGAATTATATCTTTAACAACCTCCTGGTTTTGTTAATCTATCCTATCCAAACATTTTCTATAAACTCCAAAAAGATTTGTATGGCCTTAAGCAAACTCCTCACGCCCAATACGATACTTTTACTTTTCTTTTTTTTCTGAAGCAGTCATGTAACACTCGGAATCCAGGTAGGTTACCTTTTAGCCCTTGGGTTAAAATGTATTTTGCATGTGAGGCCCCTCCATATGTTGGATGTACATATGTGTACGCTTAGCGTACATGGGTGTTATGGACACAGACTTCAACCACGTGTGATGGGCGTACTAAGGTGTACGCGGCGCGTATGTGGCCAGAGACAAAAACCCTAATCTTAGGGCATGCGATCTATTTAAGCTTACTTATGACATTTAGACCTCACCCTTATCATCATTCATTGATTGTTATCATCCTTTAAACCCTAGTTTGCTAGTGAGTATGATCCTTGAGCTTTAAAGTGTATTTGGTGGCCATTTTAGTGAGTTTGCAAGAAGAAGAGCTTGGTATGCAAGCCTTGGACGTGGTTGAGCTTCTAGATCCTGTATCTACTTCATCTTGGAGAGCTTTTGGAGGTAAAAAATTCATAACTTGCTAATCCTTTTACTAGTTTGAGTTAGAGTTGGGTAGTAAGATCATTTTGGTCCTTGTATCCTCTTTTTTGATTTTGAGCAACTCCAAAGGTTAGAAATGTTAGATATGAGTCCATTTTGCATGTTAGAAACATAAAAATGCTATCTTGATGGTTGTAATGGCATCATGCATGGTTTTGAGTTCTTATAGTGAGTCTTAATGGACTTTGAAATGACCAAGATCTGGAATTTAATGAAGTGGCTGCATGGATTAAGCTCTTAATGGTTGGTTATGCTTAGCATCCTTGTACGTTAGGCGTACTGGGATGTACGTTGCGCGTACTGCCTTAAGACAGAGTATCCTAAGCGTACTAATGATGTACTCTGGTCAGATGGGGCGAAATTTGGGCTTTTGGGACTCTTGAACCTTATAGTGTTGGGCCACGACCCGTTTAGTATAGGTGGGGTCAATTTTCCTTCGTGGACCTTGTGTATCATGGAATGGTGGCATTGTTGGGCCTTATGGCACATTATTGATTTTAGACCAAGGGTAGTTGGGCCCATTAAAGGAGAATGACCTTTTTTTCTTTATTATTTGAACAGTTTGGACTTAGGGATTTGGGCCCATGAGTGGGTTTGTATCATATTTCTAATTAGGGTAAATTGTATATTTACATTGTGAGATTTACGGATCGGTAGTCGAGCAGTTATTATTTATCAGCAGTTTGAGGTGAGTGTTCTCACTATATCAATGGTTTGAAGGCACCAATGTCGGTCCATTACTTGACATGTGGATTGACAATTGTTTATGTATATAATTATCTGAAGACCTCGGGGGTAGCCCGTGTCACTTGTATGAAGACCATGGGGGTAGCCCATGGCATTCCATGTAAAGACCATAAGGGTAGCCCGTGGAAACTATATGTATGTCGCATGGTATTTTGTGCTTGTATGTTATGTGATATTTTGGGAACTCACTAAGCTTTTGCTTACAGTTTATTTGGCTGTTTTCAGGTACTTCCGGTACTAAATGGAAGGGCCCGGCTTGATGGCGCAACATTCACTCTCCAGCATTTTCCGCAATTATTGATATTGATATTCATATATTTTGACATGATATGATGTAATGGATTTTTGGAAACAAATTGTGATTGTAATTCCTATTTTAAAAAATGAAAAAATTTTATCTGGTTTTTGGTTTGTTACTGCTGCTACCTGATATGTTATATGCTAGCTTGATGTGTTATAGTAGTAGAATTCGGTTGTTAGGACCGAAGGGTAGTCAGACACCCCAGATACGTCTGACAGTATGTGATGTCATGATTATATGATAGCATGATTTGAGATATGTTTTAGGGGTAGTAGGAGGGGAACAGTCCTCGGGTTCGGTTGTTAGGACCGAAGGGTAGTCAGACACCCCAGATATGTCTGAGAGTATGTTATGTTATGATATGTGATAGTAGTAGTGGTAGGGGTGAAACAGTCCCCGACGTTCGGCTGTTAGGACCGAAGGGTGGTCGGCACCCCATAATGGCCGCATGGGTAGGACGACACTCCAAAATGGAGGCACGGGTAGGTCGGCACCCCAAAATGGTCATACCGGGTAGGTCAGGCACCCCAGAAATGCCTGACAAGTATGGCATGTTATATGATTGTATGGTATGTAGTAGTTTGGGGGAGCTCACTAAGCTTCATGCTTACGGTTTCAGTTTTTGGTTTCAGGTACTCAGTTTTCAAAAGAGGAGCTCGGAGAGGTTGCAGTGCACAAACCATAGTCAGTTAGCCTGGGATGTTTAACTCTGATAATAAGTTTATCTTTGAAATTAATACTATGAAATTATGTTATGACTTATGATACGGTTTTTATAAATGTGATTTCAGTAATGTTATAAAGAGATTTTTAGTCGTGAAAATTGGGTCGTTACAACCCATGTCGGGTACCCTCACCGTACACCGTAAGTACTCCCCAACTAGGGTCTCGCATCATCACCATCTATCACTGTAGTCTATAACAGCCCCAAATCGGCTCAACCAATCCATGCCCACCATGAAACACACATCCCTCATCGCAATCGGGACCAGATCTATCGGAAACTCAACACCGAAGATCTCGAGTACACAACCCCGAATCAAATTCGTATCGTACACTACTCGCTTGTCAGCTATGGAAATTTGTAGAGGTCGACTCAACGCCTCCCGCTGGATACTGATGTGCTGACTAAATGCTAAAGACACATATGACTGACCCGCACCCGAGTCAAATAACACCAAAGCAGGTACAGAACTCACAAGAAAAGTACCTATGCATATCATAATATACGCACAATATCTCATAACTTAGCATAAGTAAATGAAAGAATACATACCAGCCACGACATCGGGCGCCGCACGGACCTCCTCCGCTGTGAACTGGACGACTCTCCTGCGAGCGTCTGGTGCCTCGGCCTTCACCGACCGAACCGCAGTAGCTCGGGCAGTAGGTGCAGATCCCTATGCCAATCCCTGCAGTAGCTGTGGGCACTTGGGCTTTCGATGGCCAGTCTGGTTGCAATGAAAGCAAACCGTGAATCCCTTGGGTGAATCCCTTGCATAATGCCCCTCCTTCCCACACTTGTAACACACCCCAACTCTGCATACCCCCTCATGGCTCTTGTTGCACTTCCCTGACCTGAGTCTCCAGCTCAATCTCTCTCTTCTTGGCATTTGCCTGCAGCTCAATAAATGTCCGGTATGACGAATTCACCACGAACTCACAGATATCCCTTCTCAGAATGCTCAAGTACCGACTTATACGTGCCTGCTCAGTAGACACGTGCTCAGGGCAAAACAACGCCCTCTCATGAAATATCCTCGTAATCACCGTCACAAACTCAGTTCCCTGCTTGAGGGACAAGAACTCCTGGGCTAGACGTTCCCTCTCCATAGGGAACATACTCATCTTGAAACATCATGGTGAACCTCTCCCAGGTCACAGCAGTAAGCTCTACCGTAGTGAAGTCTGTCGTCACAAACTTCCACCAAACCTTCGCTCCCAAGCAAAGTTGGCTCAGTGCAAACCGACCTCTCAAATGCTCTGGACACGAGAAAGTATAGAAACATCCCTCAATATCATATATCCATCTCATCGCAACAATCAGATCCTGTGTCCCGTGAAACTCTGGTGGCTTCGTGTTGTTGAACTCTCGGTACAACAATGAGTCGCCCCCTGCGGCTTGGCAGCAGCGACGACTGCGGTGGCCGCAACGACAACAACATCAGTAAGAATAGCATACCGCTCGTCAAAAGTCTCGATCAGAGTGGTCTTGATAGACCTAAAAATCTCCGGTATATCGGCTCGGATGGCCGTAGCCACCTCCTCATGAATCAACCTGCGGCTCTCCTCATCACAAACACCACTGCTCTCAGGTGTGTGGCGTGTCCCAACCATCAGGCCTCTATAAAATACAACATAAAAATATCAAAGATTTGTTCAAGCATACTCGCACTCGATAACTCAACCCTACTTGTTCCCTAGTACCCTAAGGATTCTTACTTGGACTACGCACTGACCCGGTGTCTTTAGTTGTACGGGCCCTATACTACCGTCCACACTGCATCAGTATTCACCCCAAGTCCTCCTCCTTCGATGCTAGATCACAAGTACTCTACATCTCGCTAGCATAGGCTACCCTTCGGTAGACCTCTCATAAGCTCCTCACTACTACCTACTCATTCTCAAGCATCTAATAGCAGCATAAATCTTCCTAGGCTAAGGCATCACAAATCAGGCTACTCTAATCCTAATATGAATACCTAGCCTACTCTAGCATGCATAACATATCATAACATATCTAATAACACATAATGTAAGCGTATTTCGGGAAATCACCGTTCGAGCGCTGGCTAATTGTACACATTGCTTCCTTATGCTTTTCTCAAACTTTATTACTTCCTTAGAAAAATTGTTTATTTTATGAAAAACTACCTCAAATCCTCAGTTTGAGTTCAGACACACTCGAAGGTGCATCCGAGTCCCTCAAACCAAGACTCTGATACCAACTTGTAACAACGTAAATTTCCAAAACAATTTTTCATTTTTACAACACCATTTTATTCACAAGATAATATCAAAACATAATGTATCCACTATTATTATAACAAAATCACATCCCAAAATTTCAAAAAGTAAACTTTATGAGTGTGTATGGATCATGTCGGCACCTTCCCGCGATCCTCGCTAGTACCTGAAACACATAGCACAACTGTAAGCATGAATGCTTAGTGAGTTCCCCAAAATACCACATACAACACATATGCCACTCGAGGCTACAGTACGACCCTCTGGTCGATATGTCTCAGCGGGACCCTCCAGTCCCGTAGCTCGTTGGACCTTTTGGTCCGGTCATAGCTCGCCGGACCCTTCGGTCCAGTCTATATCGTTGGACCCTTCGGTCCGGTCTATATCGTTGGACCCTCCAGTCCGGTCTATACAACACATGGCATACATATAACAAAATGCACGCAATCTCATACATACACATAGCAAACAAGACCCTCCGGTCTACACATAAATACCACACAAGGTAATGTATAGTGAGAAGACTCACCACAGGTATCTCGGATGATCTCGCACACGAAAACACGGATCTAGCCCCCGCCTAATCACTTAAACAATATCCTCAAATAAATAATGGCTCTCAAAGACTACATTAAATCCCTTCCTACAATCCCACAGAAGGGTAAAAGACAATTTTACCCTCCCTGACTCAAAAGTCCAAATGTTGACCAAAACCCTAAAAGACAACAAAAGTCAGCAGGGGGCAGTACGCGGCACGTACCATCTCTGTACGCGGGGCATACACCGGCGATCCATAATCGGGGTCTCAACCCCTTACGCTGCGCGTTCTGAGAGTTACGCCCAGCGTAAATCTCGGTTTCTGCCTTTCTTGGATTTTGGTCTTAAATTGTTAAGACGTAAACTTAAACTCCATATCTGACTTCTCTAAGGCCACTTAATCCATAAAGTGAAGACCTTTAAGCCTTTTCATGGGTGTAGAGGTCCCAAATCACTCTAACACCTTTCCTCTTTCCTTATAAGGTCTACATCTCATGCATGGCTCAATATTCACGTCCAAGATTGGATTTTTATGAACATACAACTCATATTACCCTGAAATATGGCATACCTAGGCTTATGGAGACCATTTGCTCATAAAGTCTCCACCTTGGGACCAAAAACCCTAAAAGTTGGTCCAAGAAGCACAAATAAAAAATGACAAGGAAAGCTTTGAGCTTTTTACCTCAAAAATAAGCTCAAACCTCTATAGAAATCAGGTCTACTCTTGTCCACCAACTTCTAGCTCCTATAATGGCCTCCTCTTCTCTATCACCACCTTGAAATGGCACTTTCAAGCTTAGAACACACACACAAGCTAGGAACAAAGGCTAGCTCTCTATTAGGGTTTCAGTCTATGCAATGGTGGATGAGGATAAGGCCTTAACATTCCTTTTATAGTCCACAAGCCACAATTAGGGTTTTGCACCTGGGCCCGCTACGCCCAGCATAATCCTGGGTACGCCCAGCGTACCTAGGCGAGTCCGAGTCCAACTTAAGCGCATGAGTACGCGCAGCGTACTCTTCAGTATGCCCAGTGTACTCATTTGCCACAATATTTCATTTAGGGGTTAAACTTGAAAACTTGGAAAAGAAGAAGGGTTTAAGAAACGCACTTGAATTTCGGGATGTTACAAAGTGATAGAAAAATTGCCAAACCGCAGGCAATTGATTCTTCTTAAATTCTCCAATCCCCTTGATTCTTTTCTGGTAACCCATCTGGTACAGGGTTGATGTGATGATGTTCATGCTTGGGGAATAGACTTTTGTAGTGGGAGGAACCCTAAGGTTGATGGCATTTAGGAATTTTTCCTTGGTCAAGATGACCAAAGAATCATTGATTAGGTTTAGATGAACATCTTGCAAGTTGTCGATTAGGAAGAATGCAGAGAATGCACATTTGAAGAAAGTTGATAGAGGAACAACATCAGTGAATGAATCGAAGGCTCCAAATAGAGGGTGAGTTGACAAGAACTTGATCATCAGATGGACTGAGTCGTTGTAGGACTGATGATCTTCAAACACAGCCATAAAGTTGCTTGAGGCAATTTGTTGGAGACTGGTTCTTCATCGTGGAGTCAGAACTAGTTGGTTGTACTGATCTTGAAGCCTTGGATTGCTTCTTTCAGATCCCAGATTTTACCATTTTGTTTCGACAAAGTTAGGAACTTACAGAAAACTGTAAGAAAGAAGGTGAAGAAGAGAAAGATCGTCTCGAGAGTTCGGAAAGCCTAAATCTTTCTTGGGATAGAAAAAGGCTTTTTATAGTTCCGAATTCCAAATAGTTATGTTATTTAATTTATTAAAGTTGTTAATGGTAAAAACCCTTGGGTTTTGAGCCATTATCAGCCATTCATAAAGTAAAAGAAAACATTTATTTTTTTTTATTTTTTTTAAAAACAATTATTGAATGTCAGCCCGCAATCAAGGATCGTTTGGAGGGGGTTGAAAATCCGTTGGATAAAGAAGCTGAAACGGATTAGACGTCTTGGGTAGGGAGATGTGACAGAAAAAGGTAAAAGATTTCTTAAAATATCTCTTTTATGGGAAAAACAATTTATTTGTCACATAACCTAAAATAGGTCTGACACCAAAAGTTTATTAGAAAAGGAACTGAAACGTTGTATGCTACAAAATGTGTTTGAATTTAATATGTGAGAATTGTTTATTTAGTGAGAAACATTAAATTGCACATAATGTTTTGGGGAATTTATAAAGTAGTTGTTGAGAATCATTAAGTGTGTATGCAGATTGATTCTTCACTGGGATGGATGGACATAAGACTAAGATAGTAAAAAATGAGGAACACTTGACAAAATATCAGAAATAACAAGAAATAAGGACCCAAGAAATATAGGTATGATATATGGTTGCGGTACACAGAGTATACTGAAACCATGTATGATATATATATTTAACTAGGACCGCAATGGAGACTAGAAGTGGTCTGCGGTACCTATCAACTCAAAAAGAATTGAGGATCCGGATTCATCATCCCTAACATTTGTAGAAAACTGTTGAGTTTTGTTGCATCAAGTGCCTTTGTAAACACATACGTAATCTCTTCGTGAGATGGTAGAAAAATTAGTTCAATGTTACCTTTGAGTATATGGTCCTTGATGAAATGGTACTGAAGTTCAATGTGCTTTGTCTTTGAATGGTGAATAGGATTAAGAGAAATCGCTATAGCACTCTTTGAATCATAATAAATCGGTATCCACAACATTTTGTATCCATAGTCCATCAGTATGGTTTCCATCCATAGGACTTGAGAACATCAGCTTGTTGCGGCCACATACTCAGCTTCTACGGTAGACAAAGAAACACAATTTTGTTTCCATGAAGACCAGCTAACCAGTATTCCTTCAAGAAATTGACAACCACCGGAAGTGATTTAACTATCCAATCTACATCCGGCATGATCCGCATCTGTAAAGGTTTGAAGGCTAAAGTCGTTCCCTGCAAGATACCATGAGCCGAGAGCTTTGCTTCCTTTTAAGTATCTGAAGATCTGTTTGACTGCGGTTAAGTGCGATACTTTAGGGTCGGCTTGGTATCTTGTGCATAAGCGTGTTGTGAAGACAATATATGTTCTGCTTTCGGTGAGGTACATCAAATAGCGAATCATTCCTCTATAAGTTTTGTGGTCCACTGGTTCTACGGAAGGATCAACAAAAATCTTATATTTGAACGCCATAGGAACCTTGGCTAAGGAACAATTATCCATTGAGTATTTCTTAAGCAGTTCATAGGTATATTTTTCCTGATGAATGAATATCCCCTAAGGGACTTGTTTCACTTGGAGTCCTAGAAAGAAGTTAATCTCTCTATTCATGCTCATTTGGAACTTCTTGGTCATGAGCAATGAAAATTCATCCACCATCCTCTGATCTGTTGATCAGAGAATGATATCATCCACATAGATTTGTACAAGCATAATGTGATTACCGTTTTCCTTTCTAAATAATGTGGGATCAATCATTCCTCTTTTGTATTCGAACATGACAAGAAACTTTGAGAGAGTCTGGTACCATGCCCTTGGTGCTTGCTTAAGACCATAAACTGCTTTCTCAAGCTTGTAATACTGATCTGCGAATTCTTGAAATTCGAAGCCCGGAGGTTGTTGGAGATAAACCTCTTCTTTCAGTTCACCATTCAGGAAGGCACTTTTTACATCCATTTGATGTACTTTGATATTTTTGTGTGCAACTTATGCTAAGAAAATTCGTATCGCTTCCATCCTGGCTACAGGGGCATATGTTTCATCGTAGTCAACACCTTCTAATTGACTATACCCCTTGGTAACTAACCTTGCTTAAATTCAAACGACCGCAACGGAGTCATCAAGTTTGTTTTTGTACACCCATCTTGCTCCAACAATATTGTAGCCTTTAGGCTTCAGAACGAGTTTCCACACTTTGTTTATTTCAAACTCTGCTAACTCTTCTTGCATGACATAGATCCAGTCAGGCTCCAGAAGAGATTCCTTGATAGATCCGGGCTCGACTCTGGACATATAGGCTGCATAGTGGTAGTGGTCTGTAAGATCATGAGAAGATCGAGTATGTACTCCTGCAGTTGGGTTTCCGATGATTTGACCTGTAGGGTGTTCTTTTATCCAGACATGTAAACACAGTTGTTGATGATCAACAATTACGGTGGAAGGAATGTCAACAATATCATAGGATTCTGCGGTTGGAGAAGGCAGTTCCCCCTCGACTTGTAAGCGGCCTGCAGAAGGGTCTTGGAGTTGGACTGAAGGAGTAGGATCAGAATGAGTTTCCCCCTGGATTGCGGATGGGAGTCCCTATTGAATGGAAGATGTTTCCCCCTGGGATAAAGAATGCATGATAACCCTTGGATCAGTTATTGTGTCAATATTTTCTTCTTCATTTGAGTCAAAGGAAGCATTTGATGGATTAGAGCCTTTGTAGATGGAAACGGGAGTTGGGTCTTCAAGAACTGGAACCTTGATGGTTGTCGTTAGAACCGGAGTAGTGCTTTCCCCCTCAACCGACAAGGTGGATGTTCCGTGAGACAAGTCATCAGATATAGAGGGTCCAAAAATGCCTGCGTGTTGTTATTGAGCTTCCGGAGACACAAGAATTTCAGACAGTTGAGCAGTCTATGCGGTGTCAAAGAGGTCATCATAGTTAACTTCAACTATGTTGAGAGGACCCGAAGAGGCTGAGATATCACTTTCCAATATTTTTTTCGTTTCACTCGAAGGAGCAGTGTTGTGGACGTAATAGTCATCGAATTTGACATCGTAACTTTCAACTATTAGTTGCATGCGTCTAACAAGAACTCTGTATGCCACCTTGTTTGTTGAGTAGCCAAGAAATATGCCTTCATCTAACCTTGGTGAAAATTTATTAAGGTGATCCTTGTTGTTGATCTCAAAACATATACACCCGAATATGTGAAAGAATCGAACATTCGGTTTTCGATTGATGAGGCCCTCATAAGGTGTTTTGTTGAGACGCTTGCAGACAATGCTTCGGTTTTGGACAAAGCATGTCGTTGCCATTGCTTCGGCCCAGAAGTATAGAGGAAGGTTTGCAAAGTTTAACATAGATCTGGCTGCTTCTACCAGGGTACGGTTCCTTTGCTCTACTACTTCATTTTGTCGTGGTGTGTAGGGAGCAGAGAAGTTGTGACTAATACATTTGGAAACCAAGAAATTATCCAAGAGATGATTAGTGAACTCGGTTTCGTTGTCACTACAGATTCTATCAACTGGTAGCTTGATTTGGAGTTTAATTTCTTTATGAAGTTTAGTAGAACCTGCGGTGTTTCGGACATGAGTTTCAAGAAAAAGACCTATGTGAAACAAGTGAAGTCATCAACTATAACTAGTCTGTACTTCTTGTGATGAAGACTGGCTAGAGTAGATGGACTGTAGAGATCAATATGCAGCAGCTCTAGAGGTTCAGAAATTGATGAATCAATGACTAGTGGGTGACTTCTCTTTGATTGTTTTCCACACTCACAAGTAGGGCAGAGTGTTTCATTGTTTTACTTGAGAATTGGGAGGCCTCAGATGAGTTCTTCTGTGACTAGGTTGTTGATGTACCGAAAGTTCAGATGAGCTAGCTTGCGATACCACAACCAGCTAACTTCGGATATGGCTTGGGACATAAAACATAGCAATGATTTTCTAATGATCAATGGGACATCCAAAGGATACATAGTCCCTTCGGATTTGGATTTGATCAAGCAGGTGCTTCTATCACTTGTCATGATGTAGCAGTATTCATTATCAAATTCAACCTGATTGCCTACTTTGCATAGTTGGACTACACTGATGAGATTGTGTTCGAAGCCTTCCACGTAAGCAACCTTTTGAATAGAGAAGTTCCATGTAGTAAGCACACCGTAACCTCGGATTATTCCATTTGCCTTGTTGCCGAATGTGACGTTTCCACTGTTGCATATAGGCCTAAAATCCCGAAGGTATTCTAACCTTCCAGTTCTGTGCAAGTAGCAGCCATTGTCTATTAACCACTCCTCTTCTTGTTCCTCATTGCACATTACCTGAAAATTACACGGTTAGTTTGGGCACCCAAACATGATTGGAGCCTTGGGCGACAGGTGGGTTTTTCATAGATGCATGAACCGAGGTTGCAGAAACAGGTTTCATGTCAATTTTGAGACCTAGACCTGGGTGTTTGTGAACCTTTGGAGTGTTGTGGGATTTTGTAAAGTTACGAGGTTTTTGAAAGGCGCGATCTTGGACTTCAGATGACCTTTTTAGAAGATAAAAGCCAATTGAGAGATTTTTCTCATTCATCCAAACACTATGCTTTGGTCAGCGGTCCAGAGGGTGTAAGGTGAGTCTTATGACCAGTCCGAGAATGAGATCTGACAATGGTGCCCTTGGGATTTGAAAAACTACGGTTTGAAAGAGTCTGAGCACGTGTAACTCTCCTAGGTTGTATTTTCCTGAAAAGTTGATGTGACTTGATAAGTGTTGGAGTTGGTAAAATCCCCTTCCATTTTGGGTCGTCTAAGGAATAGATATGAAAACCATTACTTTGAAAAGACTTTACTCGCTTTAGGGTTTTGTCAGAAGAGTTTGAAATGATTTTTGGAACTATACATTCCTTTTTGTTCGATTTCTTGACTGTAGTGTTTTTCGAAAAGTAATTTGAGAAAACGAGTTTTTCTGGACTCTTATGTTTTGAAATTTTGGCTTATCTTTTGTTTTTTGAAAAGATTTCCCGCTTTTTATTACAACATCTAAGTTCTTCCTTGAAAGCGAGTTTTGCCTGAGTTCTTGGAGAACCACGATCATTGATTTTCAACAGCGGTTTCCTGGAAACCTTTGATTTTTTTTGAAAATGAGGACTTGAGTCATCTGAACAAGAAGGTTTAGGACTCTGAGAGCATTGGCCGTATTCGAAATTTTCGATGGGCAACTCATGATGAATTGGCTGAAAAGTCACCTAGCTCTTGACTGCAGACTGCGGTAAGGAAGATTGGACTACTGCTTAATAAGTCAAAGTTAATTCTTTTGTGGGACACCTGATAGAAGGCAGCTGGATGGATTGTGGTTCAGGAATGCAGTGAGAGAAACTGTGGTCCAAAGGCAGAGATGGATAGTTCATAAGAACTTTGGGTCCTTCCACAAGGATTTCCTCATCGACAACTGATGAAGCCTGAGGGATGGGAAAAATTGTACCATGATTGGAATTTGATCACATGGATGATCTGAGGTTTCAGGAAGAATTTCCTTAATGAAACAATTATTACTCAGATTGTGAAGTCTACCGAAGTGGACTCTAATGTCTTCAGGAAACGTCTTGTTAAATCGGGGTGATGAGTCCTTTGCGGTGGAGTACCCATTGGACCAAGCCCAATTGTATGTATTGTTAATGGTTCCATTATTTACAAGTTATTCAATGGACTCACTTTCATTAAACAAATTTTCAATTAACAAGTTTAAACGTGCAATTTCTTTTTGTGCTAAATCCCTCTGATCAAATGTTATTCCTAATTGGGTTTCACATAACATTTTTGCATCCTTCTCTAATCCTAAGTCTCTTTCTAGCATGGCCACTTTGAGTCTTTTGTCTTCTAGACGTCCTCGTACATGGAACATTTTCTGGGACACTATGTTCTTCTCATCTAAGGCTTTGTTATAGTCTAAAAGTACGGCAGCACATGTGTCATTTAGGTTGTCAAGGAATGGTTGACAATCATGCATGCTTTAACTGAGAGTTTGAATCATAAGTTTTACCTGTTCGACTATACTCAGAGTTCCGTCCATGGCCATATAGTAGTAGTTCTTTTTAAGCTTGGTTGATCCATCTTCGTCTGTAGTTGCCGGCATGCAAATCTTACTATTTCCCTTTATGTTGAAGTCTTCATCCTCATCACCCGAAGACCACACTTGATGATCTCTTTTCACTTGGGCCACATATGCTCTTCCATTTTCTTTTTCATCCATCTCATGTGCCATTCGGATATAAAAACCTTTGTCTTTCACAACATTTTCTTTGCAGTCTTTAGCAAAATGATTCTCTTTGTTTAACTTCGGTTGAGGGACCAGAGTCAGTCGGTTTAGCAGGTTGCGGTATCTCCTTAGCTTGATGAGAGTTTAGAGGCTGCAGATATTGGTGAGGGTGTTTTGAATATCGAGGGTGATTGTTTTGTCGATTGAAGTTTCTATTAAAGGGAGGCTTAGTGAACTGCTCATTTTTGCGAAAAGAGGTTAGAGGTAATCAATTGAACTACTGACTAACAAGAGCAATAGCATTCTTGAATTCTTCGTCATCAGCATACTCTGTGTCAGCTTCGGAAGACTACGGTGATTTTTCATAGGAGAGAGAATAGGATTGAGGAGTTATGTTTTGCAGAGCTTGGGCCATAAGAGCAAGTGGCCCTCTGAATTCAGCACAATCGTTGCGAACGGTTGATTCTTGGGCTTGGAGTTCTCTGTATAGTTTGAAAAGAGAGAGTGAGTGAATATTCTTGTCACCTTGGACTATCATCTTTGCTATAGTCCAGTGTTTCCCTAAACAATTA
Organism: Lactuca sativa; assembly: GCF_002870075.4. Taxonomy (NCBI): domain Eukaryota; kingdom Viridiplantae; phylum Streptophyta; class Magnoliopsida; order Asterales; family Asteraceae; genus Lactuca; species Lactuca sativa. The sequence continues at coordinate 194,001,390 of NC_056625.2, forward strand.
AGGAATTGGAGTTTGGTTTCATGGTTGCTGCGAATGGTGCCAGTGTTTGAAAACTTGGTAACAATGAGGTTGAATCTTTTGAAAGAGTCCTCAAGGCTTTCACCTGCATGAGGTTTGAAATTATTGAAATCGTTGAGTGCGGTAGTGAGCTTCTTATTTTGTGCCTGCTCAGAACCTTCATACAAGTTCTAGAGAACATCCCAGATCTCTTTAGAATAATTGCAATTTATGATAATGTCGAAGTTGGCAGAAGAAACTCCATCGGATAATTCATAAAAGGCAATTGCATCATTTTCCATTTTATCAAGATCATCCTTCGTGGGAAGATTTAAGGCAGCTTGACCTCCTCCAAGTCTGGCTTGGGCATCGTCGGTTTGAACTGGAGTAAGAATTAGGACATGAGGTCCTTCTTCTAAAGATCTCCACATATCTCGTCCAAGTCTTCTTATATATCTCTCCATTCTTTGAGACCAGTGATGATACTCATTTGCCACTAGTATTAGAGCTCTGTTCAAACCTACAACACTGTTGGAAACGTTAAGAGATAATGCTTGTGCCATATTTCCTTGTTTTATATTTTTTAAGAGAAATGAGCTTTAGTGGTATAGAAGGATTTTCAAAATCAGATTTTTGTTCAAAAAGCAACCACATTGGCTCTGATACCAATTGTTGAGAGAAAGTTTTTTTAGACACACTTGAACAAACGTTAGAACAAGTTGTATATTGCGGAATAAGTTAATCTCAAAGGATCATAAAGATTAAAAATAATTAGAAGTTAGAGTTGTTAGATTGTTAGGTGTGGAAATGTAATTGGTGAAAAGTAAGGAAATGTAAATGATAGCAAGTTGTATATCAAGTAAACATTAAGCTGATTCGTGACAAGGTTTGTAATCAAACATAAGTCAGTAAGAGTGATAAACTAAAGGGAAGAAGTCTCAAGGGCTTGATCTGAATGAGAGTTCGGGAGTTTAGATCTGAATAGGTGAATATAAGTTCAGATAAATCTATAAGATATGAAAGATAAGAGATGAGTAAAAGAGAGATGTAAGATGTGTATTCAATCAGAACATCAGAGCTCTATATATAGAGTCTCTGAGTCTTGAGATTACAAGAAAATAAACAAAGTCTAAATCTATCTTAAGTGGCCATGCAAGGCACATTGGATATAGCAATGTAAAGTGAAAAGATAAAAGATAAAACTAAGTCTATGTTTGATGAAGACAACTGTAGATGTGGTCGGTGATTGCGGTTGAAAAGTTGAATGTGGATCAGGAGATTGGTTCGGATTGGCTAAGTTTAAGAGGGTCACTTTCTTGCTTCAACAAAGTAGGTTTATAACACCTCATGATATGTGGAGTAGAAAAGTTTTCTTACTCTAGCACATTTGAAATAGTTAGTTGTGATGTTTTTGGTAAAAACAAAGGTAAACTAAGACTAATTAAATGAAGTGTTATTTTGACAAGAATCCTCACTAACTTTTTGAATATTTTTTTTAAGTTTGTCATGGAATGTTCCTTGAAGAAAGAAACTTATATGTAGAGAAGACATTGGGATTCTTATTAATGATGAATAGTTTCAAAAGTCAATAAGCCTTCTAGTAATCACTAGCACACGACCGGAGGTTTATAACCCGTCGTGTTGACACATTCTTGTTTCTGTGCACCTTCCACTTGAGTTGGCAATTCTTATGAGTTGTATGGTTCTCATTTGACTACAAAACGAAGAGCACGTTGATCGGTGATAGTACATTGGTCAATGGAAGTGAGCTGCTTAAACAACATGGAAGCACTGGTAGACCATTGTGTTTCCAGACGACAAGAAATTAAGAATAAAGAAAATTTAGTCCATGAAAGGAAAAACTAAATTTGATTTTGGTTTCTCCTCAACCTTATCTTATGATTGTAGGTTGGAATTGGTAAATTCACATGGATAGGAACACATACACCATAAAATCTAAGTGGAAAAAGTTTTTCCTCTAATTCATGAAAATGATTATGAGGAAACACTTTCACTAGTAGATTTTAAATTTGATTGATAACATTATGGTTAGCAGTTGTGATAATTATATTCTCAAATTCGTATATGATTACGGCATAGTTCGAATTGTAAGAAATGGTAAAGGACTATTTGAACATTCAAGACTTATTGTTGTATGTTCTGAAAGGGTTTAAACACACACATATGCTATCTAATGAAGGTGTATGAACTTGAGAAGTGTAGATGAAGGCTTATCAAAGCACCATGTATCAAAAATCTGAACTTTGGAAAGAAATTCAATAGTATTGATTTCTAGAAGTCTAGTTGATTTTTTGGTACATATCAAAGCTAGTGGGAGCATAATTGTTATGCAATTAGAAATATAATTATTATGCTAGTGGGAGCTTAGTAGTTATGCTTAGTGTTGCAAGTTGCAATACTAATTGTAGGAAACAAAGATTTCAGATTTAAAAGTTGCAACGTTTGGAATTGTTTCACTATGATAAGCCTACGGGAGAAGGAACTCATACTTTATTTCAAATCTAAATGTTTAGATTGAAGTTTTAATGGAACTTAGTCATGAACATATATGAATATCGTGTTGAAGTGATTCAACATAGGAAAATTCTATATATGGAAATATTATAGCAAGAGACTGATCAAGTATCATGTCTTTGTGTAAGACATCATGTATCGAATCACATATGATGCAGATATAAGATTGATTACGTATGCTATAATATTAACTTGTTCTACTTTTTCAAATGCCTAGGGAATTTAGAGGTAAAAGGACCATAACTAGATATGACTAGAGTTGTTATAAAATTGTCAAGGACAATCTGAAGTTTGCTAAAGATTGGTTGCTTGTGGACAGTTGGAAGTACAAATTTGGAAGGACTGTATTGACATGTTCTGAGTGTAGGTAACTCTTGTTTAGAATTGATAGACATATTGGAATATGGAAATGTTTCCATAATGGGAATCTACATGTGAGTTAGAAACCTTAATCGCAAGGAAGGTGTTCAAGGAGTTACCTTGAATTTGATACTTCTTTATCATGAAATTGTTTTATTAACAAAGTTTCAATGGAGCATTTTGTGACGTCATTGGCTAAGTCTTAGTGACTTTGACGCCATGTCATCACAAAAGGATATTGCATGAAAGGTTAGACTCTAACACATTTAGAAGTGACAAGAATTTGGAATTCCTACAATTGTAATAAGGATTTTGAATTGTGAAATGAGCGTCGTTGGAATTATGTCCAATTGATCTGTTCACAAAGGAAGGAACATAGAGAGACATTTTATGCATGTTTGGAACATGGCATGACTGATGTTTTATTCAAGTGTTTAGTTGATAAATCGAAACATTATACATTAATAAAATCTAATTAATATGGTGATTAAATAATAAGTGTTTTATTTATACTCAATAGTTTTGAGACCATAGTTAATTATGTTATTATTTTATTTCACTTTGCATGTTTTACTTTGGAAATAATTGGATTATTCAAAGCATCCACAGTCGATCATACTTTGGAAGTCAGTAGTGAATTAAGACTATCATGAATTGAATTGTAGATTGTTTATGGTGATTAGACATGGCAATTGTTTGCTTCAATGTTCATGAGTACTTTTGAAATGGGGATTTAAGTATTGGATTAACCCACACTCATAGAATTACTTCATGGATTTTATCACAAGTAATTTTGAGACGATAATAACTTATATTATTCAAATGAAGACATACGAGTTGTTGTTTATGAGTCAGTTGTGGAATTAAGTATTGTGATATTTGTGGGCCCCTCAATGATTTGATGATGACATCTTAAGCGCTTGGCCAATCCTGGACTGAATTGATGTGTTCAATTAGTAGTCGAATATCAGTCGTCATAAATCAGAAATCAGGAATCAAATCTTGGACAAAGAGAATGATTATAATCCATGTCTCATGTTTATACGATATCTTGTAGAACGGAGGAATATTTGATCACTTATCTAAGGACAGTCACTGACTAGGTCAGTGTTTGACCGAAGCTTTTGATAGTTAAAATTTGCTAGTCTGTTTTTGAAGTTATATTTGCAACTATAGTTATTAGACTTATCCAAGTGGGAGACTTTCGAATTACGTGTCTAAGCCCGTAACTATAATTGGTATGTACTTGAATTGATAGTAGTAATTGTTGGATAAGGTGTCTAAGTCCATAACTATATTTGGTATGTACTTGACCCGACTTAGGATGGTCCATTTGGGTTGCATGGCATCGGAACAATTGGATAGACAAATGAGAAAAGAAAACTTGTGATTTGTTAATATATTATAAGTTGTAATATATTAATATGAAATCATATTATTTAATTAGTATTGATCATGAATTAATTTGGAATTGATTTTGTGATCAAAAGAGACTAATTAAATACATGGGGATTGATTGTTTAAATCATTCATTCTTATATAGTGGGCTTATGATCCATGGTTCATTAGATTGGTAGAACCCATAAGGTGATCCATGGAGGTTAAAACCCATGGATCATGGAGGAAGTAAAAAGTCATGCACATTAGGGTTTGCATGGTGTAACCCTACATGTGACACACTATATAAAGGACCTTATAGCAAGTAAAATCGAACACGAGAGACATAGCTGAGGGCTAGCCGAATTTTTTAGCACAACTGTTCTTCTCTCAAGTTATTCGAATAGTTGTTGTGTTGTGTGAGACATTTGAGGCATCACACTTGGGGTGCTAGGCACACAAGGTCATAAGGAATCAAAGCTACAAGAAAGGTTTGTTATTCTACTAGTTTTTATATTACATATACCCAATGATATGCTAGTTAGGATGAAAACCTTGGAAAATGAAAGTTTGCATGTATAATAGAGAAAACATAGATCCAAGGTTTCTAGGGTTGCATGTACATCATAGGAGTGTTAGAATGCTGAAAACCCTTTAGTGGTATCAGAGACTAGGCTTGTTTTCAATTATACTTGATGCAAATTGCTGAAAAAAGTTGAATTTTTGCTCTCTGTTTAGTGAACTCACCGAGTCCATGGGGGGAATCGACGAGACCATGTGAAAACTCATCCAACTCGTCAATTTGGTTCTTGCACTCGATGATTCGGAGGCCCTAAGTGCGGAATTTCGAGTTTTATTACTGGAATTGGACTAGGATCATTACCATAAACTGTTTTTAGATTGTTAAACCTGTTTTTGATGTGGTAATGATTGTGCTTATCCAATTTCAATGATAATTTTCAGAGTTTCAAGTTCTATATTAAGTTCATATGATACTTGAAAATTGTTGATATGAATGCTTCTTGCTTATGAGTTTTTGTTAGATCATAAGAATTATTTGCAAATTGTTTGTTAGTTAATTGTTGATCTAAATGCTTCATAATGGACTCCATAATTTGTCCTCAAGTTATGGAATTCCAAAAGTCTCTTCCATTAAAAGCCTTTAAAACTCATAAGTTATAGAAATGAAAGGTTTTCAATAGTTTCAAAACTTTCCCTCAGGTTTTGGAATTTGTAAAGTCACTTTAGAAAACTTTAATTTCAAACCCTAGAATTTTAAAAGATGAAAATTCAACCCTTATACTTTATAGTATTATAACTTAATAATATATATATATATATATATATATATATATATATATATATATATATATATATATATATATAAGATCAATTTAGTCTTACCGTTAGTAGGCCTCATTCCCAAGTCGGTCTATAATGGGGTATACGGTTGTTGCCTATAAAATGGTAGCTTAATGGGTGTCCACTCTCACTCATCGCTTCCTTGACTGGTGCAGGGTCGTTAGCTGAACAGGTAGGACAAATACTATAATTCCCCCTTCATTAAAAGTATAATGATAATTATAAAGTAACTAAACTTTTATAAATTCCCAATCTTAGTTACTTTTCGAAAATGTGAAATTTATTCTAACCCATGAAATTACACTTTGTACCATTACCAAGTCGTTAGTGGCGCGTGTCTGGTTAACCGACAAACTAACATGGACTAGTAATGGTGGAAAAGGGTAGCTTAATGTTTATTTTAGATCGGTGGAGCATGTCTGGTTAACCAGCACATCGATTAGGTAATAAAGTTAAGAGTACCAAGTTAATTTGCATGGCTACTCACACCTTGTTTTGTGATCCTCGGTATCCCAGTCACAAACTTGAAGGGCATATTCGAGATTTAAACATGCCATTGAATTGTTCAATGAATCTCAAAAGATATAGGAGTTTCAATCTGATTAAAACCTAATATTCTATTTATTTTTTCATGGTGGAAATTGGTAAATCGTCATTTACCTACCTTCAAATATTTTGTAGCTTGGATCACGACATCCCTCTTCCAAGTTATAAAATATTGTGTTGGGTCCTAGCCTTAATATTTCATTTGGGTGTCTTATTAAGGATTCTATATCTAATCTAAACTTGTCTTCATTTTTTTTTTCAGATGTCTTCCAACAATGTTGCTTCTGGCTCAAACCCTTCTGGCTCCTTCTCTTTCATAAACCTTTGTGGTAGAGTCATATTTGATGGAACAAATTTCAATGATTGGATTAGGAACATAAGGATGGTCACTCTCTACGAGGACAAGGAGCTTAAGGAAATCGATGAGTCTGCTGATACTCCTTAGGAAATTGCCAACATTAGGGCACATGAGAAAGATGCCACCAAGGTAGCTTGTATCATGCTTGCCACTATGACACCTGAACTCCAAAAGTCTATGAGGACTTCTTGTTGGATATAGTGTCTAAGAACATAACTATATTTGGTATGTACTTGACCCGACCCGACATGGTCCATTTGGGTTGCACTTCACCCGAACAATTTATGGATAATCTTTTGAGAATAGTATAAGTTATGATTTATTAATATATTATACGTTCTAATATATTAATATAAAATCATATTATTTAATTAGTATTGATCTACAATTAATCTAGAATTAATTTAGAGATTAAAAGTGTGACTAATTAAATATGGGCTCTTGTATTTATATAGTGTGGGCTAATGCTTATTTGGAATGGGCTAGGCTTGCATGGAAAGTCCACGGATACTCCATGTAGCTTTAACTCATGAATGCTCAAAAGCCATCAGTGGTATCAGAGTCTAGGCTTGTTTACTGGATACTTGATGCAAATAGCTTAAAAACTCGAATTTTTTTGTTCACTGCTGTTTGAGCTCGCCGAGTCCATGGGGGGAATCGACGAGTCCATGAAGAAATGCATGCTACTCGTCGAGTCTGTTCATGCACTCGACGAGTAGAGGCTACAATGTCCAATTTTTCGAGTTTTGCTGCTGGAAATGGACTAGAAAAACCCTAAAATGTTTTGGTGTTATAAAACTTGTTTTAGATGGTGTAATGTTTATGCTAATCCATTTACAATGGCTATTATCAAAAATTACAAGTTTTATAAGTAATTTATGATTCTTGGAATGTTCATATTCATGTTCTTGAACTTATGAAGATTAGATTATCATAAGAATTGTTTGTAACTTACTTGGTAGTTTAATTCATGATCATTATGTGTTTTAATGGAGTCCATAACTTGTCCTCAAGTTATGGAAAACCAAAGGTCACACTTTAATAAAAACCATTAAAAGAACACAAGAGTTAGAAAAATGAAGAGTCTTCATTTTTAATACTCAATTAAATTCATAAGTTATAAGAAATGAAAAGTTTTGAAAGTTTACAAAACTTCTCCTCAAGTTTTGGAACAAGTAAAGTCATGATTAAAACTTTAGTTCCAACCCTTAGAATTTTAAAACTTAAAATTCAACCCTTATACTTTATAATATTATTAGTTAATAATATATATATGTATAAGATCAAGTCGTCTTACCGCTAGTACGCCTCATTCACGAAGCCGGTCTATAAGGGGGGGTATAAGGTTGTTGCCTATAAAATGGCAACTTAATGGGTGTCCACTCTCACCCACCGCTTCCTTAATCGATGGAGGGTCGTTAGTTGAACGGGTAGGACAAGGACTAATAAATTCTCATTAAAAGTATAATGATAATACTAAAGTAAGTGAACCTCATTAAATTCCCAATCTTAGTTATTTTAGGAAAATGTGAATAACATGCTAATCCATGAAATTACACTTTACACTTTGTTTAAGCCGTTAATGGAGCGTGTGTGGTTAACCGGCACACTAACTGTTGGATAAGATGTCTAAGTCCATAACTATTTCTGGTATGTACTTGACCCGACCCGACATGGTTCATTTGGGTTCCATGGCACCATGCAATTGGATAGACTAAATGAGAGAAATAACACTTGTGGTTTATTAATATATTATAAGTTCTAATATATTAACAATATTATTTAATTAGTTTGATCAATAATTAATTTAGAATTAATTAAGTGATCAAAAGATAACTAATTAAATATATGGATTGATTATGTAAATCATCCATAACTTGTATAGTGGGCTAAAAGGCTCCATGGATAATCAAGTTGGGTAAAACGCATTGGATGCTCCATGGAGGCTCCATGGGAGTTACAAACCCATGGGTCATGGAAATGAAGAGTCATGACACATTAGGGTTTACATGGTGTAACCCTAGATGTGTCAACACTATATAAAGCTCATGTTTTTACCAAAATCGGTTAGACATGCATGCTTGAGGGCTAGAGCCAATTTTAAGAGTGTTATACTTTCTCTCCAAGTTTACTCCATAGCATTTGGTGTTTTGTGAAGCATTTGAGGCATCACACTTGGGGTGCTAGGCTAACAAGGTTTCAAGGATCAAAATCAACAACAAGGTATGTAGTTATATCTTTCATTCAAGTTAAAATTGTTCCCCATGTATGCTAGATAGGATTATAACCTTGGAAATCAACTTTGCATGAGAATTAGACAAACATAGATCCAAGGTTATTAGGGTTGCATGTACACTTAGGAAGTGTTAGAATGCTCAAAACCCATCAATGGTATCAGAGCCTAGGCTTGTTTGTTTGTTATTTGTGCAAAATTGTTGAAAAAAGTCGATATTGTGCAATCTGCCTGCTGAACTCGCCGAGTCCATGGGGGGACTCGCCGAGTTCATGCGTATCTTCATCCTACTCACCGAGTAGGTTCGTGCATTGCTGGAAATGGACTAGAAACATTACCCTAAACTGTTTTGGTGTTATTAAACTTGTTTTAGATTGTTTAATGTTTGTTCTAATCCATTTACAATGGCTAATATCAATTTTTCATGATTATATGTGTTCATATGATCTTGAAACTTTGATATGGATATTCATGTTCTCAATCTTATGAATTTAAATGATCATAGGAATTACTTGAAACCTACTTGGTAGTTTAATTCTTGGTCATAATGTGTTTTAATGGAGTCCATAACTTGTCCTCAAGTTATAGAAAACCAAGAGTCACACTTGAATTAAAACCATTAAAAGAACACACGAGTTAGAAAAATGAAAAGTCTTCATTTTAATACTCAATTAACTTCATAAGTTATAAGAAATGAAAAGTTTTGAAAGTTTACAAAACTTGCACTCAAGTTTTGGAACAAGTAAAGTCATGATTAAAACTTTAGTTCCAACCCTTAGAATTTTAAAAGTTAAAATTCAACCCTTATACTTATAATATTATAAGTTAATTATATATATATATATATATATATATATATATATATATATATATATATATATATATATAAGATCAAAGTCGTCTTACCGCTAGTACGCCTCATTCACGAAGCCAGTCTATAAGGTGGGTATAAGGTTGCTGCCTATAAAATGGCAACTTAATGGGTGTCCACTCTCACCCACTGCTTGCTTGACTGGTGGAGGGTCGTTAGCCGAACGGGTAGGACAATTACTTAAAAAAAATCTCATTAAAAGTATAATGATTATTATAAAGTAACTAAATGTTTTATAAATTCCCAATCTTAGTTACTTTTGGAAAAATGTGAATAAGGTGCTAATCCATGAAATTACACCTTGCACCTTGTTTAAGTCGTTGGTGGAGCGTGTGTGGTTTACCGGCACACTAACTTGGAATTAACAAGGGAGTCAAAGGGTGACTTAAGGTTTTTCATGAGGTCGGAAGGAGCGCGTGTGGTTTACTGGCACAACGATTAAGTGAAAAACATTGAGGGTACCAAGTAATTTGCATGGTTACTTCACACCTTGTTTTGTGATCCTCGGTATCCCAGTCACAAAACATGAAGGGCACACTCGAGATTGAAGCATGCCATTGAAAAGTTCAATGAATCTCAAAGAATCTAGAAATTTCTAAAAACCAAATAAAAAACTAATAATTTATATTTCGTTTTCATGGTGGAAATTGGTGAATCGTCATTCACCTACCTTTCAAATATGTTATTTCTTGGATTACGGCATCCCTCTTCTAGGTAATAATATATTGTGATTGGATCCTAGCCTTAATATTACATTTGGGTGTTTTATTAAAGACTATCCCTATATCTAAAATAAACTTATTTTCTTCTTTTCAGATGTCTTCCAACAATGCTACTCCTGGCTCAAACCTTACTGGCTCCTTCTCTCTCATGAACCTTTGTGGGAGAGTCATCTTTGATGGATCCAACTTTACTGACTAGATCAGAAACATCAGGATGGTCACTCGTTACGAGAACAAGGAATATATTCTTGACAAGGAGCTCAAGGCTCCTGAGCCAACTGCAACTCCTGAGGAGCTTGCTGAATATGAGGTTCATGAAAGAGATGCTACAAAAGTAGCATGCATCATGATGGCCACCATGTCAGCCGAGCTCCAAAAGTCCTATGAGGACTAGTATCCTTTTGAGATGCACCAGGATTTGATGGGCCGCTACCATCAGAGTGCTTGTCAAGAGCGATATGAAATCATCTCCTCTATGATAAAAACCCGAATGAAAGATGGTGAACCCATCACAAGCCACATGCAGAAAATGCAAAGGTATGTGGACCGCTTGATGAAGTTGAATGTGAACTTCCCTGAGGATTTAGCAATAGATATTATTTTGCACTCCTTACCTTCGTGTTATGATCAATTCCGCATGACATACCACATGAACAAAGTGGAAGTTACACTTAGAAAACTTCAGGGACTCCTTAAGACCGCAGAATCAGGTCTTAAAGGTAAGTCGGTTGTTACCACTTCTACTCTTACTCCAAACTCCACAACTGTCTTGGAAATCGGGAAAGGGAAAGGGAAGAAGAGGAAGACCCCCTCGAAGGGTACCAAGGGGAAGACCCTTGATGGCTCCTCTTGTAGCGGAACCAAGAAAGGTTTCGTTCCTCCTTCTTCTGATCCCAAAGAGGCTGAATGCTTCTATCGCCATGAAAAGTCGCACTGGAAGCGAAACTGCCCAAAGTACCAGCAAGATTTGAAGGATGGGAAATTGAAACCCAACCATGCAAGTATTTACACTATATCATCTAATAATTCACTCTATTCTAACTCTTGGGTCCTTGATACCGGGTGTGGTATTCATATTTGTTCTGAATTACAGGGACTAAGAAGAAGTGAGAATGTGGAGCATGGAAAGATAAACTTGATCACGGGGAATAGGAAAGATTCACCTGCCACCAAGATTGGAGTTTGTAATTTGTTGCTTAGTAGTGGATTTACTTTAGATTTGAATAAATGTTGTTATTCGCCAGAAATGGCAAGAAATGTTATTTCTTTTCATGCTTTGTATAAACAAGGTTTTACCTTTTCCTTAGATAATGAAATTGGTGGAATAAATGCTTTCTTTAATAATGTGTTTTATTTTAAAGCATTGCCTTGTGATGGTGTGCATGAAGCTGTGTCTGTTGTAGATAATCTAGGAAATAATGTTTTGTGTATTGATTCTACTAATGATAATAACTTGGATAAAGCATCATTATGGCATTGCCATCTTGGACATATAAGCAAGAAACGCATAGGCCAACTCCAAAAGGATTGAGTTTTGGAATCATTTGACCTAAAGTCAGATGATAGTTATGAATCATGCTTACTTGGAAAAATGACAAAGTCACCCTTCATAGGTTCTTGTGCTAGGGGTGAAAGTTTGTTGGATCTTGTACACACAGATGTGTGTGGACCCTTCAAACACGCTAGAAGAGATGCTAATCGTTATTATGTGACTTTTACTGATGATTACAGTAGATATGGATATGTCTACTTAATCAAGCATAAGTCAGACACTTTTGAAAGGTTTAAAGAGTTTAAATAGGAAGTTGAGAATCAATTAGGCAGGAACATTAAGATGCTTCGATCTGATCGTGGTGGTGAGTATCTTAGTACAGAGTTCCTTGACTATCTAAGGGAATGTGGGGTTGTCTCGCAGTTGACACCTCCCAGGACACCACAGTTGAATGGTGTAGCTGAGAGGCGTAATCGAACCTTTTTGGACATGGTTCGTTCCATGATGAGTCGAGATTCGCTACAAATCTCATTTTGGGGGTATGCCTTAGAGACTGCCGCCCATATCCTTAATCTGGTCCCTACAAAGAAGGTTGCCAAAACACCTCACGAGATGTGGACTGGAAAAGTTCCTAGTCTAGCCCACATCAAGGTTTGCGGTTGCGAGGCTTTCGTGAGACGCGAGACTCACAACAAGCTCGAACCTCGAAGTGGGAGGTGTATTTTCATCGGCTACCCACATAAATCCTTTGGTTACCTCTTCTACAGACCTAGTGAGAATGTAGTCTTTGTAGCAAGGAGGGCTATCTTTCGAGAGCGAGAGTTCATAAGCCAAGGAAACAATGGGAGGCAAATTGACCTTGAAGAACCTCAAGAATCAAGTGGTGAAGGAACCTCAAACCCTAGCAGTCAACTTGAGGAGGAACCTCCTGTTGATCCAATTATACCTCCAAATGTACCTATGAGGTGTTCCAGAAGGGTTAGGAATGCACCTGAGCGTTACTATGGTTTCCATATTACTGCAGAAGGTGAGACACTTATCAGTGATGAGACACTGGTAAGTCTGGATGAACCTAACAGCTATGCGGAAGCCATGGCAGGCCCCGAATCTGCTAAATGGAAAGAGTTAATGGATAGCGAGATACAGTCCATGTATGACAATCAGGTCTGGGACTTGGTTGACAATGTACCAGGTTGTAAAAAAGTTGGGTGCAAATGGATCTTCAAGAAGAAGACCGACATGGATGGTAATGTACACACCTATAAGGCACGACTGGTTGCAAAGGGCTTTTCTCAAACTCCAGGAGTTGATTATGATGAGACCTTTTCACCAGTAGCCAAGATTAAGTCTATTAGGGTATTGTTAGCCATAGCTGCATTTCATGACTATGAAATATGGCAAATGGATGTCAAAACCGCTTTCCTTAATGGAAAGTTGGCTAAGGATGTTTACATGAATCATCCAGAGGGTTTTGTCAGCACAGAGTACCCTAATAGAGTGTGTAAGCTTGAGAAATCCATGTATGGATTAAAGCAAGCACCTCGCAGATGGAATCTTTGCTTTGATGAGAAAGTCAAAGAGTTTGGCTTTTCAAGGAGTGAAGATGAATAGTGTGTGTATCTCAAGGCTAGTGGGAGTATAGTTAGCTTTTTGGTACCGTATGTGGATGACATACTACTCACAGGAAATGACATCCCAACCTTGCACGAAGTTAACTCCTGGCTTGGGAAGTGTTTCACTATGAAGGACCTTGGAGAGGCTTCCTATATTCTAGGGATAAGGATTTTGAGAGACCAGAGTAAAAGACGAATTGGACTTAGTCAGAGTACATACTTGGAAAAGTTGCTGAAGAGATTCAGCATGCAAGATTCCAAGAAAGGAAAGTTACCTATCCAGAGTAATGCTAGACTGAGTAAGACTCAGAGTCCGAGTACTGAGGTTGAGATAGCAGAAATGAGTCGAGTACCTTATGCTTCTGCAGTAGGCTCGATCATGTATGCTATGACCTGCACTCGACCTGATGTAGCCTTTGCTTTAAGCATGGTTAGCAGGTATCAGGGGAACCCTGGTAAGGCTCACTGGACAACGGTAAAGAATATTCTCAAGTACCTGCGTAGGACTAAGGATTGGGTTCCAAACTGATAGGGATAATTTCCGCTCTCAGTCGGGCTGGGTCTTTACCTTAAACGGAGGAGCAATCTCTTGGAAAAGATCCAAGCAGGAGACAGTGGCTAATTCAACTTGCGAATCAGAGTATATAGCGGCAAGAGAGGCGAAAAAGAGGCTATATGGCTAAAGAACTTCATTGGAGACCTTGGAGTTGTCCCAGCTATATCGGAGCCAATAGAGATTTTTTGTGATAGTGAAAGTGCAGTTGCCTTAGCAAAGGAACTAAGGGATCATGGGAGATCCAAACACATTGACAGAAAATATCATTTCATCAGACATCGTATAGAAGAAGGACTCCTCGTGGCAAAGAGGGTATCTTCGGATAAGAACCTGGCAGATCCCCTCACGAAGGGACTGGGTAGGGTTAAGCATCTCCAACATGCTAGGAGCATAGGGCTGAAGGAAGATATTAGTTTTATTAGTTGGAAAATTTTGAAATTTGTAAAATGTAATTAACATTTGTTGATGAATAAAAGTTGTGTTTATTTATGAGTAAAGTGTTACTATCCCTTGTCAATCCTTTACTATTATTTCGTTTGCATGTTTTGACTTCCAGAATATTTATGTTGTTTTACATATTATTCAAATTATCCACAGTCAGTCATATGTTGGAAGTAGATATGATGCAAGACTGTCATGAGTTGGTTGTAGAGGTCTAAGATGTTGGACATGGCCTCAACACTAATGATGGTCATAAGTTCTGAGTATTGGATTCAACCCACGCTCGCTGGTATCACTTCATGGAATTTATCTCGAGTGATCGCGAGACGGTAATATCATATAAGTCTTCAAACCTAGAGATATGACTTGTTAACTATGAGTTAGTTATGAATTGATCGTGCGAAAACGCATTGGTAACTCGATGCTATAAAAAGTGCGTTTGTGTGTAATTTAACAAGTAGTAGAACAAGCATATGAGTCGAAGTTTATCTGTTCCTTCTTGGATTAGAAGTTGATATCTGGGCCCGTCGATGATTTTGTTTTGACCAATGTACCGGGCCCGATCAGAAGTAATTTGATGTGTTCAATTAAGTTCTATGTTAAACAAATCGGAAATTGGGAAACAAACTGTTGGACAAAAGTAAGACATTGTTCCATGTATTTGTCCGGCTGATATCTAGAACAGAGGATTATATGATCACTTATCTGAAATGGCGTACCATCATCTTCTCAGTTCCGAGAAACCTTGAAAAGAGCTACGATTTCCGATCGGTTCCTGAAGTCATACTTGCAGTTATAGTTATTAGACTTATCCAAGTGGGAGACTATTGGATAAGGTGTCACAACTGGAAATTTTGAGCCATGTAATCTATACATTCAAGTTAATGTGAATCAAAAACTTCAATTAAATACATTATACAAGTGCTACAAATAGTCATCAAACAATTGGAAACTTTAGAAGTTCTTGTTTAAGTCCATTTTGGGCTAGAACTCCCTTACTGGATCCAAATGGACCAATAAGCTTCCAATTAGACTATCATGGGCTTAGAACCCTAATTGGGCTCTAATTGGACCCACATTTATTTATTTCAACATTTTGGGCCATGTTGGACCTAGAATGAAATGAATTAAAAGCCTTGATACATGAATAACCAAAACTAGTCCAATAAAAATATAAAAATCCCACTACATTCTTTTAGGCTTAAAACATACCTAAGATTAACTCTAATAGTGGGCTTAGGGGCAAAGGCCCAAATTTTTCCTTTCTCCCTTCACATTCTCGGCCCAAGGCCCAAATCCAAGGAGATAAGAGATGAAGTTGACTTTGGTTGCCACCTCATCTTTACCCATAGGATATCCATGCAATATTTCTCATTCCTCCATGCACATCACCTCAAATATCACTTCTCTTCTCTCCTCTCTCTTGCTCTCGGCCATACACACACACACACCACAAAAATCTCTCAACTCTCTCTCAAGAATAGTCAAGAACACTCCTTCCTCCCCTCTCCAAAAATCTCGAAAATTAGGGGCTTTCAAGAGGATCTTGCAAGTTAATCATCATCTAAGGTAAGATTATACTTGGATCTATGGTTTAGATTCTTTTGTTATCAAAATCCTTTCCTAATCTATGAAAAAATCGTGATCTTGCACCCTAGAACCATCTCAAACTCGAGATCTACCAAGGAAAGGTGCTAAGGCCCAAAAATCATCAAGTTTTCTTCCATCTTCTCTCCAAAACCGAAACCACACCCAAGGTGAGCTTCATACCCCGTATTTTCTGTTTTTATGAGTTTTGTGGGGGGGGGGGGGGATAGAAGTAAAAGTGTAGATCTATATGTGTTTTGTATGCCTTGTATGATTTCCATGCTTATATGTATGCTTTTGTGTGTTATAATGTTGGATCTAGCCATAAAACCCCTCAAAACCGAGATATATCTTGTGTGAAATGATTTTAGCTTCAAATATATTTCTACATACAAAGTGTTTCAAGAAAAATGGCTAAGTGGTTTAGTAATAATTTTCTTTGGGTTAAAAACACAAATTTTGGGCCTAAAATGTGAAAAATACAAAATTAAGGGTCCAATTGGCATATCACGAATTCTGCTGGATGAAGTGTGCCAAAACAGTTTCCATAAATCAATTTCTGGAAATATACTCATTTAGGGGATTAAAAACATAAATTCCAAGCTTAATGGGCTAAAAATGACATTTTTGGCGCAATGAGGCCCATTATGCGAATTTTTCTGTTTTGGAGGGCCAAAACTGTGATTTTCTGTAAAACAGTGGACCATAGGTGATCCAAGTCCTTTTCAAAGGTCTAAAATGCTTTTTAAATTTAAAAAGGACCAAAGTTGCAAAAATTTTCCAATTTGGGCCAAAATTGTCAAAATTGCGAAAAAGAAGGGTTAAAACCGAGAAAACTGCATTTTCAGGGACTTAAACTGTTTTCTATGAAAAATATGCTGAAAAATATTAATTTCAATAATTTTTGGTGTTAAAATGTCAAAAAAATTAGTTTAAGGACCAAACCGGGGAGTATTTAATAAAAAGGGTTGAAAATGTAAATTTTACAAACAATGAGGGGCTGAAAACAGAAAATTTTCAAGGCTAATTCAATTTACACAATTTGATCAAATAATGGCACCGCGGCTTTCGACGAAAGACAATACGTTACAATACCAAAAGTCGTTGTTAAACGAATTGGCTCGGTCTCGAACCAATAGAAACCTACAACTACTAACACTACGACACTACAACACTACGGTTCATACAAATAACGTTTGGGAACTTAGCTTACATACGAGTGTGCACAGACGTCTACGCACCATCTTCGGGCCCCAAAAGTGTAAAATCTTGCTTGTTGGGCCTAGCTAGCCCAATGACCTGATCTTAAGGCCCGAAGACGCATATTTTTCTACGAAGTGTTGGGTTTCACCGACTTGGCACAACGTAGAGGGAATTTCAATGGCTTGTATACCACTGGTCCCCAAGGGCCCTTTGGTATTGCTAGAAGAGTCTGCATATTTTTGCGAGGCGGGTCGGGGACCCCTCGTACGCATATTATCCCCAACCGATTAAAAGAGTCATCGAGGCCTTCGTGTCCTCTTACTTTTCGGATGTGGGACGACACATAGTCAGGGCGGCTGGATAACGTGATTTGTACGAACGACGCCTTCGAGATCGTTAGTATTGCTATAAACTGGGCGTTTGTGTAATGCGGGTTTGTAGTAAATAATCATGCTCAAAAATAATCCAACGTCGCCTGGGAATGACACATCTCTCTTTGTAACGGTTTCAACGCAACATAATGGATTTCAAAGGATTAGGAAAACATCGGGTTTTCCTAGGTTTTTCAAAACATATCTGATTCGAAACACATATAATTTTTTATAAACAATTTTCACAAGTATAGAAACAAACAGGCATACCTATGGATCTTCACAACATTTTTGAAAGTCTTTCTTTTCAGAAAATATCGGATTTTCTGGTGGTTTTTCAAACAATACAACCGTTGGATTTCAAACACTACTTATGAACTCACCAACATTTCATATGTTGACGTTTTTCAAAATACTTGTATTCTCAGGGAACCAGTGAATCAAAGGAAATCATATTCAGTGACAGTTGCAGTTTATTTATGTGTGAATCGAACAATTTAATTTTTGGGAATGTAATGTTTAAACAATGTATGACATATAAACGCTACTGGTTGTACTGTATTGATGAATGGTGACGAATGTTGTTATGTTTCATATATATTCAATGTTATGGTATTCAATTGAGTCACGACAGCCCCCGGACGTTTCCGCCGTCTGGTTCGGGGGTGTGACAGGTTGGTATCAGAGCTTTGTTTATAGTGAACTAGCATGTCGAGCCATACATTGATATGCAACTATAAACCAAAAAGAGGGACTAACATAACTCTGAACAAAACAAGTAAATAAAACACATTTGCTTGCATTAGGGATAAGGACCTAACGCTAAATCAAACACAATAACACTGGTATCTCGGTTAATTCAGGACTGTTCTTAGTGATACCAAGGAGTGAATGTAGCCTGATCAACTACATTCTCTCCAAGGTAAAACTAACACACGTCTTGATGAGATCGGGATAGCTAGGGAACCTAAAATTATACCCTTTATCACCAAAAAGAGAACGCTCGCTTAGCCTGTACAATAGTCATAGCACCTAGGAATAATGCTAGCATATTTACGTACTCGCGCAGACAGCATGGCTGGTTTTCATCACCCTGGAGACCCCTACTTCCCTAATCAGGGAAACAACGGGTGGCTGGAGGAGGAGGAGGAGCCTGAGGAAGAGCCTGAAGAGGAACCTGAGGAGGACCCCGAAGAGGAATCTGACGGGGAACCGGAGGCAGAAGTCGAGGGCGAGCCTGCCGAACCCGAAAAAGACGAAGAACATTTCGAAGAGGAGCTCGATGACAGCGAAGGGGGTGATTCGGACGCAGAGTCCGAGGTCATCGACCCCCCTTACCCGATCAGGGTGCCTGCTTACCGTGTGGGCCCCACTGGACCTACCCCTCCTCGGGGCATTGATCTTTGGAGATGGAGCAGACATCAGGGACAGTGACCCCCGTTTGGCATGTCACGTGAGTTCTTTGACTTGAGGGACGGAGGACCGGCCGACCGAGCCCTACCGGTCATGGTGAGACGATTACGGGACACCGGCGACCTTGCTCAGGGCACTGCTGATCAAGTACGCCAGTTGTGGACTAGGGTCGAGCGTGCGGAACAGGAGACGCGTGACGTCCTCCGGGAGTTTCACATGAGGCAAGTAAGGTGGGAATCTCGACTTCAGGACGCAGAACGCTTGGTGGCTCGTCTTCAGGGAGCATCCACATCTTCAGCACCACCTCCTGACGCAGCTCATCGCGGTTAAGGATAGACTTATCATAGTAGGTTATTAGGAACTATGTTATGTACTCCGGCTCTATGTTTAAGTGACTACACTACTCATGGAGCCGTTATGCTGTCGGATTAGTGTCACATATGTATGCTCCTACGAGCAAATTTTCTTGTATTAAATGCGGATAATATTAATAAACTTTTGTGTGTTTTGTTATGATATTACCAGTTGTTATGTGTTGAGACATTATGATTGTATGCCCGATGGTAGTAATGTTTAGGTTCGCATCATACACCTAGTTAGTAGGATCGCAACCTCACAGAAACCACGTACACTCAACATCTTTCCGTTTCATGACAGAAAGATGCCTCGCCTAGCTACTCGCCATGGGGAGCTCCGGTGCTCTTTGTCAAAAAGAAGGACGGATCTTTCAGAATGTGTATCGATTACAGAGAGTTAAATAAACTCACTGTTAAAAACCGCTACCCACTCCCGCGAATCGATGATCTATTCGACCAGCTCCGAGGAGCTAGCTATTTTTCTAAAATAGATCTACGGTCCGGATACCACCAACTCAAAGTCCGAGGAGAGGATATTCCTAAGACTGCTTTCCGAACCCGCTACGGACATTATGAATTCGTTGTAATGCCCTTCGGTCTAACAAATGCACCTGCCGCATTTATGGACCTAATGAATCGAATCTGTCGACCGTTCCTGGACAACTTCGTCATTGTGTTTATCGATGACGTCCTCGTCTATTCTCGAAGCAAAGAGGAGCATGGCCAACATCTCCGACAAGTCCTAGAGACGCTGCGATCGGAAAAGCTTTACGCCAAACTCTCTAAGTGTGAGTTTTGGCTACGGAGCGTGAATTTTCTAGGTCACGTAGTTAGCCAAGACGAAATTCATGTGGATCCCTCTAAGGTCAAAGCTGTGGAAGGATGGGCAACTCCGACTACGCCCACCGAAATTCGTCAGTTCTTAGGCCTAGCAGGCTACTATAGGAGATTCATCCAAAACTTCTCTAAGATCGCCAAGCCGCTTACCTTGCTCACACAAAAGAGCGTGCCATTCAAGTGGACTGACCGACAAGAGATTGCGTTTCGAACCTTGAAGCAAGCTCTCTGTAGCGCTCCTGTGCTATCTCTACCCGAAGGAACGGAAGATTTTGTAGTCTACTGTGACGCGTCGAATCAAGGCTTAGGTTGCGTTCTCATGCAACGTGGAAGAGTGATAGCATATGCGTCCCGCCAACTAAAGACGCACGAAATAAATTACACGACCCATGACCTAGAACTGGGAGCCGTGGTCTTCGCCCTAAAAATTTGGAGGCACTACCTGTACGATACAAAGTGCACCATCTTCACGGACCACAAGAGCCTCCAGCACATCTTGAATCAGAAGGAGCTGAACATGAGACAACGAAGATGGGTGGAGTTGCTAAACGACTATGAATGCGAGATCAAGTACCATCCAGGCAAGGCCAACGTAGTAGCCGATGCCTTAAGTCGGAAGGAGTACTCTAATCGCCGTACGAAAACGCACTCGATAACCATCCAGTCTCATCTGGCCACTCAAATTGCACCAGTCCAGGCAGAGGCTATGAAAGCGGAAAATAAAACTAGCGAGGCATTACGCGGGATGGAGAAGAACCTAGAAGCAAAAGAGAATGGGGTATACTACTTCATGAACCGTGTTTGGGTCCCAAAAATCGGAGGATTTAGGGAGACCGTTATGAAGGAAGCCCACAAGACACGATACTCCATTCATCCCGGTTCAGACAAGATGTATTTGGACATCAAGCAACACTATTGGTGGCCTAACATGAAGGCGGAAATCGCGACTTATGTTCGTAAGTGCCTTACGTGCGCCAAAGTAAAAGTGGAATACCAGAAACCTTCCGGATTGTTACAGCAACCGGCCATCCCTGAGTGGAAATGGGAGGGGATTTCTATGGACTTCGTGACCAAGCTGCCCAAGACGTCGGACGGATTGGACACCATATGGGTAATAATCGACCGACTGACGAAATCTGCCCATTTCCTGCCAATCAAAGAATCCTACAAGATGGAGAGACTGACGCGGTTGTACCTACGAGAAATCGTAAGACTCCATGGAGTGCTAAAATCTATCATCTCGGATAGGGACAGTAGGTTCACATCGCGCTTTTGGCAATCACTCCACAAGGCAATGGGAACTCATCTCGATATGAGCACCGCATATCACCCACAAATGGACGGTCAAAGTGAATGAACCATTCAGACGCTTGAAGACATGCTTCGTGCATGTGTGATAGACTTTGGAAAGTCTTGGGATACCCACCTACCGTTGATCGAATTCTCATATAACAATAGTTACCATTCAAGCATCAAGGTGGCTCCTTTCGAAGCACTGTACGGGCGTAAATGTAGGTCACCGTTATGTTGGGCTGAAGTAGGTGACACCCAGCTAGCAAGAACTCATACGTCGGATAGGGCAATAACGGGACCGGAAATCATTCGCGAAACCACAGAAAAGATCGTACAGATCAGAGCTCGATTGCAAGCGTCGCGTGACCGACAAAAGAGCTACGCCGATAAACGGCGAAAGCCCTTAGAATTCCAGGTCGGCGATCGAGTACTGTTAAAAGTCTCACCCTGGAAAGGGGTTATACGTTTCGGAAAACGGGGAAAGCTGAACCCGCGATACATTGGACCTTTCGAAATCGTCGACCGAATAGGCCCGGTAGCATACATACTACAACTACCCGCGGAGCTAAACGGTGTACACCCCGTGTTTCATGTCTCTAATCTGAAGAAGTGCCTATCAGATGAAACCCTTGTCATTCCTCTTGACGAAATCGAAATTAATGAGAATCTCCTGTTCGTCGAAGAACCAATCGAAATCATGGACAGGGAGGTGAAACATACTAAACAGAGCCGCATCCCGATCGTGAAGGTACGGTGGAACGCAAAGCGTGGGCCAGAATTCACGTGGGAACGCGAAGATCAAATGAAGCAGAAGTACCCTCACCTATTCTAGCATTCTCAAATCTAGCTTTCAAACAGAATTTCGGGACGAAATTCCCTCTAACGGGGGGATGATGTCACAACTGGAAATTTTGAGCCATGTAATCTATACATTCAAGTTAATGTGAATCAAAAACTTCAATCAAATACATTATACAAGTGCTACAAATAGTCATCAAACAATTGGAAACTTTAGAAGTTCTTGTTTAAGTCCATTTTGGGCTAGAACTCCCTTACTGGATCCAAATGGACCAATAAGCCTCCAATTAGACTATCATGGGCTTAGAACCCTAATTGGGCTCTAATTGGACCCACATTTATTTATTTCAACATTTTGGGCCATGTTGGACCTAGAATGAAATGAATTAAAAGCCTTGATACATGAATAACCTAAACTAGTCCAATAAAAATATAAAAATCCTACTACATTCTTTTAGGCTTAAAACATACCCAAGATTAACTCTAATAGTGGGCTTAGGGGCAAAGGCCCAAATTTTTCCTTTCTCCCTTCACATTCTCGGCCCAAGGCCCAAATCCAAGGAGATAAGAGATGAAGTTGACTTTGGTTGCCACCTCATCTTTACCCATAGGATATCCATGCAATATTTCTCATTCCTCCATGCACATCACCTCAAATATCACTTCTCTTCTCTCCTCTCTCTTGCTCTCGGCCATACACACACACACACCACAAAAATCTCTCAACTCTCTCTCAAGAATACTCAAGAACACTCCTTCCTCCCCTCTCCAAAAATCTCGAAAATTAGGGGCTTTAAAGAGGATCTTGCAAGTTAATCATCATCTAAGGTAAGATTATACTTGGATCTATGGTTTAGATTCTTTTGTTATCAAAATCCTTTCCTAATCTATGCAAAAATCGTGATCTTGCACCCTAGAACCATCTCAAACTCGAGATCTACCAAGGAAAGGTGCTAAGACCCAAAAATCATCAAGTTTTCTTCCATCTTCTCTCCAAAACCGAAACCACACCCAAGGTGAGCTTCATACCCCGTATTTTCTGTTTTTATGAGTTTTGTGGGGGGGGGGGGAATACAAGTGAAAGTGTAGATCTATATGTGTTTTGTATACCTTGTATGATTTCCATGCTTATATGTATGTTTTTGTGTGTTATAATGTTGGATCTAGCCATAAAACCCCTCAAAACCGAGATATATCTTGTGTGAAATGATTTTAGCTTCAAATATATTTCTACATACAAAGTGTTTCAAGAAAAATGGCTAAGTGGTTTAGTAATAATTTTCTTTGGGTTAAAAACACAAATTTTGGGCCTAAAATGTGAAAAATACAAAATTAAGGGTCCAAATTGGCATATCACGAATTCTGCTGGATGAAGTGTGCCAAAACAGTTTCCATAAATCAATTTCTGGAAATATACTCATTTAGGGGATTAAAAACATAAATTCCAAGCTTAATGGGCTAAAAATGACATTTTTGGCGCAATGAGGCCCATTATGCGAATTTTTCTGTTTTGGAGGGCCAAAACTGTGATTTTCTGTAAAACAGTGGACCATAGGTGATCCAAGTCCTTTTCAAAGGTCTAAAATGCTTTTTAAATTTAAAAAGGACCAAAGTTGCAAAAATTTTCCAATTTGGGCCAAAATTGTCAAAATTGCGAAAAAGAAGGGTTAAAACCGAGAAAACTGCATTTTCAGGGACTTAAACTGTTTTCTATGAAAAATATGCTGAAAAATATTAATTTCAATAATTTTTGGTGTTAAAATGTCAAAAAAATTAGTTTAAGGACCAAACCGGGGAGTATTTAATAAAAAGGGTTGAAAATGTAAATTTTACAAACAATGAGGGGCTGAAAACAGAAAATTTTCAAGGCTAATTCAATTTACACAATTTGATCAAATAATGGCACCGCGGCTTTCGACGAAAGACAATACGTTACAATACCAAAAGTCGTTGTTAAACGAATTGGCTCGGTCTCGAACCAATAGAAACCTACAACTACTAACACTACGACACTACAACACTACGGTTCATACAAATAACGTTTGGGAACTTAGCTTACATACGAGTGTGCACAGACGTCTACGCACCATCTTCGGGCCCCAAAAGTGTAAAATCTTGCTTGTTGGGCCTAGCTAGCCCAATGACCTGATCTTAAGGCCCGAAGACGCATATTTTTCTACGAAGTGTTGGGTTTCACCGACTTGGCACAACGTAGAGGGAATTTCAATGGCTTGTATACCACTGGTCCCCAAGGGCCCTTTGGTATTGCTAGAAGAGTCTGCATATTTTTGCGAGGCGGGTCGGGGACCCCTCGTACGCATATTATCCCCAACCGATTAAAAGAGTCATCGAGGCCTTCGTGTCCTCTTACTCTTCGGATGTGGGACGACACATAGTCAGGGCGGCTGGATAACGTGATTTGTACGAACGACGCCTTCGGGATCGTTAGTATTGCTATAAACTGGGCGTTTGTGTAATGCGGGTTTGTAGTAAATAATCATGCTCAAAAATAATCCAACGTCGCCTGGGAATGACACATCTCTCTTTGTAACGGTTTCAACGCAACATAATGGATTTCAAAGGATTAGGAAAACATCGGGTTTTCCTAGGTTTTTCAAAACATATCTGATTCGAAACACATATAATTTTTTATAAACAATTTTCACAAGTATAGAAACAAACAGGCATACCTATGGATCTTCACAACATTTTTGAAAGTCTTTCTTTTCAGAAAATATCGGATTTTCTGGTGGTTTTTCAAACAATACAACCGTTGGATGCTTAAGGGCTAGAGCCGATTTTTAGAGTGTTATACTTTCTCTCCAAGTTTACTCCATAGCATTTGGTGTTGTGTGAAGCATTTGAGGCATCACACTTGCGGTGCTAGGCTCACAAGGTTTCAAGGATCAAAATCAACAACAAGGTATGTAGTTTTATCTTTCATTCAAGTTAAAATTGTTCCCCATGTATGCTAGATAGGATCATAACCTTGGAAATCAACTTTGCATGAGAATTAGACAAACATAGATACAAGGTTATTAGGGTTGTATGTACACTTAGGAAGTGTTAGAATGCTCAAAACCCATCACTAACTTGAACTTAACAAGGTAGGTAAAGGGTGACTTAATGTTTATCATAGTATCGATGGAGCATGTGTGGTTAACCGGCACATTGATTGAGGGGTAATACATTAAGGGTACCAAGTAATTTTCATGGTTACTTCACACCTTGTTTTGTGATCCTCGGCATCCCAGTCACAAAACTTGAAGGGCACACTCGAGATTGAAACATGCCATTGAAGAAAGTTCAATGAATCTCAAAGAATCTAGGAGTTTCTAAACCAATTAAAACCTACTTAAATATTTTGTTTTTCATGGTGGATATTCGTGAATCGTTATACACCTACCTTCAAATATCTTATAGCTTAGATTACGGAATCCCTCTTCTAAGTTATAAAATAGTGTGTTGGGTCCTAGCCTTATTATTACATTTGGGTGTTTTATTAAGGACCATCTCTATATCTAATCTAATCTATTCCCTCTTCTTTTCAGATGTCTTCCAATAATAATGCTTCTGGCTCAAACCCTACTAACTCCTTCTCTCTCATGAATATTTGTGGGAGAGTCATCTTTGATGGGTCCAACTTAACTGATTGGATCAGGAACATCAGGATGGTCACTCGGTATGAGAACAAATAATATGTTCTCGACAAGCAGCTGAAGGTACCCGAGCCAACTGCTACTCCTGAAGAGCTTGCTGAATATGAGGTACATGAAAAAGATGCTACAAAAGTGGCATCCATCATGATGGCCACCATGACAGCTGAGCTCCAAAAGTCCTATGAGGACTATTATCCTTTTGAGATGCACCAGGACTTGATGGACCGCTACCATCAAAGTGTTCATCAAGAGCGATATGAAATAATCTCCTCCATGATAAGAACCTGAATGAAGGATGGTGAACCCATCACGGGCCACATGCAGAAAAATGCAAAGGTATGTGGAACGTTTACTGAAGCTGAATGTGAACTTCCATGAGGAGTTAGCAATAGACATCATTTTGCACTCCTTACCATCGTGTTATGATCAATGTTGCATGACATATCACATGAACAAGGAAGAAGTCATCCTCAACAAACTTCAAGGACTCTTGAAGACCGCCGAAAGTGGTCTAAAGGGTAAGTCGGTTGTTACTACTCCTACTCCTACTCCAACTGTGGCCAATTTCTTGACAATCGGGCATGGAAAAGGGAAGAAGAGAAAGAACCCTTCTATGGGTACGAAGGGTAAGACCCTTGAATGCTCCTCTTCAAGCAAAACCAATAAAGCTTTTGTCACTCCTTTTGCTAAGCCTAATGAGGCTGAATGCTTCTATTGCCATGAAAAGTCGCACTGGAAGCGAAACTGCCTAAAGTACCAGCAAGATTTAAAGGATGGGAAAGTAAAACCCAACCATGCAGGTATGTACACTATATTGTCTAATAACTCACCTTATTCTAAGTCTTGGGTCCTTGATACAGGTTGTGGTATTCACATATGTTGTGATTTTCAAGGACTAAGAAGAAGTGAGAATGTGGAGCAGGGAAAGATAAACTTGATCATGGGAAAGAGGAAAGCTTCACTTGTCACCACGATAGGAATTTATTCCTTAGTGCTAAATAGTGGGTTTACATTAGATTTGAATAAATGTTATTATTCGCCAGAAATTGAAAGAAATGTTATTTCCTTTCATGCATTGTATAAACAAGGTTTTACCTTTTATTTTGATAATAATAATAGTAGTATTGATGCTTTCTTTAATAATGTTGTTTATTTTAAAGCATTACCTTGTGATGGTGTGTATGAAACGGTATCTGTTGTAGATAATCTAGGAAATAATGTATTGTGTATTGACTCTTCCACTTGCTTAGATAAAGCATCTTTATGGCATTGTCGTCTTGGACATGTAAGCAAGAAACACATAGGCCAACTCCAAATGGATGGAGTCTTGGAGTCATTTAACCTAAAGTCGGATGATAGTTGTGAATCTTTTTTTCTTGGTAAAATGACAAAGTCACCTTTTACTGGCACTTGTGCTAGGGGTGAAGTTTTGTTGGACCTCATACACACGGATGTGTGTGGACCCTTCAGAACCACCACAAGAGATGCTAATCGGTTCTATATGACTTTTACTGAAGATTTTAGTAGATATGGGTATGTCTACCTAATCAAGCATAATTCAGAAACCTTTGAGAAATTCAAAGAGTTTAAGCAAGAAGTGGAGAATCAGTTGGGTAGGAACATTAAGATGCTTCGATCCGATCTTGGTGGTGAGTATCTTAGTACTGAGTTCCTTGACTATCTTAAGGAATGTGGGATTGTCTCTCAATTGACACCTCCTAGGACCCCACAATTGAATGGTATAGCTGAGAGGCACAATCGAACCTTGTTGGACATGGTTCATTCCATGATGAGTAGAGCTTCGCTACAAATCTCATTTTGGGGGTATGCCTTAGAGACTGTCGCCCATATACTTAATCTAGTCCCTACAAAGAAGGTTGCCACAACACCTCACGAGGTGTGGACTAGAAAATTTCCCACTCTAGACCACATCAAGATTTAGGGTTGTGAGGCTTTCATGAGACGCGAGACTCACGATAAACTTGAACCCCGAAGCGAAAGGTGTATTTTTATCGGCTACCCACAGAAATCCTTTGGCTACATCTTCTACAGACCCAGTGATAATGTGGTCTTTGTACTTGGAAGAGGATTCTTTCAAGAGAGAGAATTCATAAGCCAAGGAGAAAGTGGGTGGCAAATTGACCTTGAGGAAATTCAAGAGTCAAATGGTGAAGGAACCTTAAACCCTAGCCCTCAACCTGAGGAGGAAACTCCTGTTGAATTGACTGAAGAATCTATACCTTTGAGGCGTTCCACCAGAGTTAGGAATGCACTTAAGCATTATTATGGTTTTCATGTTACTGCAGAAGGTGAGACATTTATCAGTGATAACACACTGGTAAATCTGGGTGAGCCTAACAGCTACATGAAAGCCATGGCAGCCCCTAAGGCTGCTAAATGGAAAGAGGCTATGGACAGTGAGATACAATCCATGTATGAAAATCAGGTTTGGAACTTGGTTGACAATATACCTGATCGTAAGATAGTTGGGTGCAAATGGATCTTCAAGAAGAAGACTGACATGGATGGTAATGTACACACTTATAAGGCACGACTGGTTGCAAAGGATTACTCTCAAACTTCGAGAGTTTATTATAATGGGACCTTTCACCAGTGGCCAAGATTAAGTATATTAGGGTTCTGTTGGCCATTGCTGCATTTATGACTATGAAATATGACAAATGGATGTCAAAACCGCTTTCCTTAATGGAAAGTTGGCTGAAGATGTTTACATGGTTCAGACAGAGGGTTTTGTCAGTACATAGTACCCTAATAGAGTGTGTAAGCTCGAGAAATCCATTTATGGATTAAAACAGGCACCTCGCAGATGGAATCTTTGCTTCGATGAGAAAGTCAAAGAATTTGGGTTTTCAGGGAGTGAAGATGAATCTTGTGTCTATATCAAGGCTAGTGGGAGTATAGTCAGCTTTTTGGTACTGTATGTCGATGACATACTACTCATAAGAAATGACATCCCAACCCTGCAGGAAGTAAAGTCCTGGCTTGGGAAGTGTTTCGCTATGAAGGACCTTGGAGAAGCTGCGTATATCCTAGGGATAAGGATTTTGAGAAACAGGAGTACAAGACTAATTGGAGTTAGTCAAAGCACCTATGTGGACAAACTGTTGAAAAGGTTCAACTTGAATAACTCCAAGCAAGGTGAGTTACCTATCCAGTGTAATGCCAGACTGGGTAAAACTCAGAGTCCGAGTACAGAGGCTAAGATAGCTAAGATGAGTCGAGTTCCATGCGCTTCTGCTGTAGGCTCGATCATGTATGCCATGACTTGTACTCGCCCGATGTTGCCTTTGCTTTGAGAATGGTCAGCAGATATCAGGGGAATCCTACCAAGGGTCACTAGACCGTAGTAAAGAATATTCTCAAGTATCTGCAAGGACTAAGTATTGGGTCCTTACCCTTTTTGGGAGTGATGACTTGAGAGTTGTAGGGTATAGTGATGCTAGCTTTCAGACTGACAGGGATGATTTCCGCTCTCAGTCGGGCTGGGTCTTTACCCTAAACGGAGGGGCAATTACTTGGAAAAGTTCCAAGAAGGAGACAGTGGCTGATTCCACATGTAAATCAGAGTATATAGCAACAAGCAAGGCATCAGAGGAGGCTATATGGCTAAAGAAATTCATCGGAGATCTTGGAGTTCTACCAGCTATAAAGGAGCCAATGGAGATTTTCTGTGACAGCAATAGTGCGGTTGCCTTAGCCAAGGAACCAAGAGATCATGGGAGATCCAGACACATTGATAGAAAATATCACTTCATCAAACATCGAACAGAAGAAGGAATCCTCGTGGCAAAGAGGGTATCATCGGATGAGAACCCAGCAGATCCCCTCACGAAGGGACTAACTCGGGTTAAGCATCTCCAGCATGCTCGGAGCATAGGGCTGAAGGATCATATTAGTTTTAGTAGTTAGATAATCTTGAAATTTGTAAAATGTAATTGACATTTGATGATAAATAAAAGTTGTTATTTATGAGTATATGTTGCTATCTCTTGTCAATCGTTTACTATTATTTCTTTTTGCATGTTTTGATTTCCAGAATAATTATGTTATGCTTTATATCATATTATTCAAAATATCCACAATCGGTCATATGTTGGAAGTAGATATGAATCAAGATTGTCATGGGTTGGCTTGTGGAGGTCTAAGTTGTTAGACAAAGTGGGGCTACAACACTCATGAGTGCTCATAAGTTCTGAGTATTGGATTCAACCCACGCTCACTTGTATTGCTTCATGGAATTTATCTCGAGTGATCGTGAGATGGTAATATAATATACGCCTTCAAACCTAGAGATATGATTTGTTGCGTATGAGTTGGTTATGCATTGATTGCACGAAAGCGCATTGGTAACTCGATGTTATAAATCGTGCTTTTGTGTGTAATTCAACAAGTAGTAGAGCAAACATATGAGTCGAAGTTTATTTGTTCCTTCTAGGATTAGAAGCGATATCTGGGCCCCTTGATGATTTTGTTTTGACCTATGTACCAGGCCCGGACAGAACTAAATTGATGTGTTAAGTTAAGTTCTATGTCAAACAAATCGAAAATTGGGAAACAAATGCTAGACAATAAGCAAGACCATGTTCCATGTGTTTGTCCGACTGATATCTAGAATGGCGCTTGGGTTGCACTTCACCCGAACAATTTATGGATAATCTTTTGAGAATAGTATAAGTGATGATTTATTAATATATTATAAGTTCTAATATATTAATATAAAATCATATTATTTAATTAATATTGATCTATAATTAATCTAGAATTAATTTAGAGATCAAAAGTATGACTAATTAAATATGGGCTCTTGTATTTATATAGTGTGGGCTAATGCTTATTTGGAATGGGCTAGGTTTGCATGGAAAGTCCATGGATACTCCATGGAGCTTTAACCCATGGATCTCATGGAAATGAAAAGACATGGGTATTAGGGTTTACATGGATGTAACCCTAATCCACCACACTATATAAAGGAGGCTTTGGTTCTTGAAATCACACTAGTTGTCGTAAGTAAAGTAAGAGGGCTGATTTCAAGAAGATGATTACTATTCTCTCAAAGTTCCAAGTTTGTGGTGATTTGTGATTTCCATTTGAGGCATCCACACTATTGGTGCTAGGCTCTAAAACTCCAAGCAATCAACCACAACTACAAGGTAAGTAATTCTACTAGCTTTATTTGATTCAAGTTCCCTATGCCATGCTAGATAGGATAAGAACCTTGGAAAAATAATTATTTGCATGTATCTTAGTCAAACATAGATCCAAGGTTTCTAGGGTTGCATGTACACCATAGGAGTGTTAGAATGCTCAAAACCCATCACTTCTACACTTTTGAAATGCACCAGGATCTGATGGAAAGGTACCATCAGAGTGCACGCCAATAGAGGTATGAAATCATCTGCTCTATGATCACAACAAAGATGAAGGATGGTGAACCCATCACGACCCACCTACAGAAAATGCAAAGGTTCGTGGACCGTCTGCTTAAATTGAATGTGAACTTTGATGAGGAGCTGCCTATAGATATCATTCTACACTCCTTACCTCCATGTTATGATCAGTTCTAAATGACATATCATATGAATAAGGAGGAGGTCGCTTTGAGTAAGCTTCTAGGACTTTTGAGCATTGCGGAAAGAGGTCTTAAAGGTAAAAATGTTGTGGCTACTCCTACTACTGCCCCCGTTCTGGCAACCGGGCAAGGTAAAGGGAAGAAGAGGAAGACCCCTTCTAAGTGTACGAAGAGAACGTATCTTGATGGCTCCTCTTCGGGTGGAACCAAAGGTGGTCATGCCACTCCCTCTTCCAACCCAAAGGATGCACAATGATTCTATTCTCAGGAAAAGGGGCACTGGAAGCGAAGCTGCCCTAAGTACCTGGAAGATGTTAAGGATGGGAAGGTTAAACCTACCCATGCATGTATTTATACTATTCTGTCTAACAACTCAACACATAATAATTCTTGGGTCCTTGATACAGGTTGTGGAATTCACATTTGTTCTGATGTGCAGGGCCTAAAAAGAAGTGAGCATGTGGAGCACGGGAAGATAAACTTAATCATGGGAAATTGGAAAGCATCACCTGTCACCAAGATTGGAGTTTACTCTTTATTGCTTAGTAGTAGGTTAACATTAGATTTGAGTAAATGTTGTTACTCATCTGAAATGGCGAGAAATATTATTTCTTTTCATGGCTTATACAAAAAAGGATTTACTTTTTCATTTGATAATGATATTGGTGCTATTAATGTTTTTTACAATGATGTATTTTACTTTAAAGCATTACCTTGTAATGGTGTATATGAAGTTGTGAATGTTGTATACAACTTAGGAAATAATGTGTTGCATATTGATTCTTCCATTAGTTTGGATAAAGCATCCTTGTGGCATTGTCGTCTTGGACATGTCAACAAGAAGCGCATAGGGAAACTCCGAAAGGCTAGAGTCTTGGAGTCGTTTGACTTAAAGTCAGATGATAGTTGTCAATCTTTTTTACTTGGTAAGATGAGTAAGTCACCCTTCCCTGGTACTTGTGAAAGGGGTGAGGGTTTGTTGGACCTCATACACACAGATGTGTGTGGACCTTTCAGAACCGCCACAAGGGATGTTAACCGCTTCTATGTGACTTTTACTGATGATTATAGTAGATATGGTTATGTATACTTAATCAAGCATAAGCCATAAACCTTTGAAAAGTTCAAAGAGTTCAAGCAAGAAGTGGAGAATCAGTTGGGCAGGAAGATAAAGATGCTCTGATTCGATCGAGGTGGTGAGTATCTTAGTATCAAGTTCCTTGACTATCTTAAGGAATGCGGGATTGTCTCACAAGTGGCACCTCCTAGGACACCACATCTGAAAGCTATGGATGAGAGGCATAATCGAACTTTGTTGGACATGGTTCGTTCCATGATGAGTCGAGCTTCGTTACCAATCTATTTTTGGGGGATTGCCTTAGAGACTGCCGCCCACATCCTTAATCTAGTTCCAACTAAAAAAGTTGCCAAAACACCTCACAAGACGTGGACTGGGAAAGCTCCCACATTAGACTACATCAAGATTTGGGTTTGCGAGGCTTTCGTGAGACACGAGACTCACGATAAGCTCGAACCTCGAAGTGAGCGGTGTATTTGTTGGGTTTTGAGGATTCTAACACTTCGTAAGTGTACATGCAACCCTAATAAACCTTGGATCTATGTTTGTCTAAGGTACATGCAAAATATTATTTTCCAAGGTTTATAACCTATCTAGCATGGCATGGGGTACTTTTAAACATAAAAGGACTAGATGAATTACATACCTTTTGTTGATTGTTGATTCCTTGGAGTTTGAGAGCCAAGCACCAATAATGTGAATGCCTCAAATGGAAATCACAAATCACCACAAACTTGGAAAATGTATGAGAGAGTATACTAACACTTAGAAATTGGCCACCGCTATTACACACACACTAGGGTGTTTTTCAAGCAACATAAGCTTGTTTATATAGTGTGCATGGTTAGTGTGAAACCCTAATAACCCATGTTTTTTCCTTTCCAATGATCCATGGGTTAAAAGCTCCATGGATCATCCATGGACTTCCATATAAGCTTAGCCCATTAACAAATGAGCATTAGCCCACACCGTATAAATATAATAGCCCATGATTGAATTATTCTTCCTTTTAATCACTAAATCAATTCATAATTAATTCAAGATTAAAACTAATTAAATAACGTGACTTTATATTACTATATTATAACTTATAATATATTAATAAATCGTAAGTATATAATTCTCAAAAATTTATCCATAAATCGTTTGGGTGAAGTGCAACCCAAATGGACCATGCCGGGTCTGGTCAAGTATATACCAAATAAATTATGGACTTAGACACCTTATCCAACAGACTCCCACTTGGATAAGTCTAATAACTATATTTGCCTATATTACTTCAGGAACCAACCGACAATCGTGGCTCTCGAAAACTCTATTCAACTATGAAGCATCATTTTAGATAAGTGATCATATAGTCCTCTGTTCTCATGATATCAGCCAGACAAATACATGGAACAATGTCTTACTTATTGTCTGGCAGTTGTGTTCTCGATTTCCGATTTGTTTGACTAGGAAATTAACTGAACACATCAATTTAGTTCTGACCAGGCCCGGTACATGGGTCAACACAAAATCATCGAGGGGCCCAGATATCGCTCCTATTTCTAGAAGGAACATATAAACTTCGACTCATATGCTTGTTCTACTACTTTTTGAATTGTACACCAAGGCACGTTTTATAGCATCAAGTTACTGATGCATTTACGTGCAACCAATGCACAACCAACTCATAGGTAACAACTCATATCTCTAGGTTTGAAGACTTATATGATATTATCATATCACGATCACTCGTGATAAATTCCATGAAGTGATACAAGTGAGCGTGGGTTTATTCCAATACTCATAACTTATGAGCACTCATGAACGTTGTAGCAACGATTGCTATGTCTAAACACCTTTAGCCATTTACAAACCCAATTCATGACAATCTTGATTCATACCTACTTCCGACGTATGACCGATTGTGGAGGTTTGAATAAATTAATTATTCTGGAAGTCAAAACATGCAAAATTGAAAAAATAGTAAATAATTGACAATGGTAGCAACACTTTACTTATAAATAAATCACAAATTTTATTCCTCATCAAATGTCGATTACATTTTAAAAGTTTCAGAAAAGGCTATCTAATCCGTAAAACTAATATCGTCCCTCAGCCCAATGCGCCTCACATGCTGCAAATGCTTAACCCTCGTCAGTCCCTTCGTAAGGGGATCTGCAGGGTTCTCATCCGACGATACCCTCTTTGCCATGAGGAGTCCTTCTTCTATCTCGTGTCTTATGAAGTGATATTTTCTGTCAATGTGTCGGGATCTGCCATGATCTCTTGGTTCCTTGGCAAAGGCAACCGCACTATTGTTGTCACAGAAAATCTCCATAGGCTCCTTAATAGCTGGTACAACTCCAAGGTCTCCGATGAAGTTCTTCAGCCATATCGCCTCCTTCGCTGCTTCACTCGCTGCTATATACTCTGATTCACAAGTCGAATCAGCCACCATCTCCTACATGGAACTCTTCCAAGAGATTGCCCCTTCATTTAGGGTAAAGACCCAGCCCGACTGAGAGCGGAAGTTATCCCTATCAGTCTGAAACTAGCATCGCTATACCCTTACACTCTCAAGTCATCACTCCTACCAAGGGTAAGGATCCAACCCTTAGTCCTCCGCAGGTACTTCATAATGTTCTTTACCGCGGTCCAATGAGCCTTCTCAGTGTTCCCCTGATATCTGCTTACCATGCTCAAAGCAAAGGCCGCATCAGGGCGAGTACAAGTCATAGCATACATGATCGAGCCCACAACGGAAGCATACGGTACTCGACTCGTCTCTGCTATCTCGGCCTCCGTACTCGGACTCTAAGTCTTACTCAGTTTGGCATTGCTTTGGATCGGTAAATCTCCTTTCTTGGAATTCTGCATGTTGAATCTTTTCAACACCTTATCCAAGTAGGTACTCTAACTAAGTCCAATTAGACTTTTACTCCTTTCTCTTAATATCCTTATCCTTAGGATATAGGCAGCTTCCTCTAGGTCCTTCATAGCAAAGCACTTCCCAAGCCAGGACTTAACCTCCTGCAAGGTTGGGATGTCATTTCCTATAAGTAGTATGTCATCTACATACAGTACCAAGAAGCTAACTATACTCCCACTAGCTCTTACATACATGCAAGACTCATCTTCACTTCTCAAGAAGCCAAACTCTTTAACCTTCTCATCGAAACAAAGATTCCAACTACGAGACGCTTGTTTTAATCCATAAATTGATTTCTCAAGCTTGCACACTCTATTAGGGTATTCTGCACTGACAAAACTCTCTGGCTGATTCATGTGCACATCCTCAACCAACTTTCCATTCAGAAAAGCAGTTTTGACATCCATTTGCCATATTTCATAATCATGAAATGCAACAATGGCTAGCATGACCCTAATAGACCTAATCTTTGCTACCGGTGAGAAGGTTTCATCATAATCAAT
Source organism: Lactuca sativa (assembly GCF_002870075.4). Classification (NCBI taxonomy): domain Eukaryota; kingdom Viridiplantae; phylum Streptophyta; class Magnoliopsida; order Asterales; family Asteraceae; genus Lactuca; species Lactuca sativa. The sequence continues at coordinate 194,037,455 of NC_056625.2, forward strand.
GCCCTAAGTCTGAGTAAAAGCCTTCGCAACCAATCGAGCCTTATAAGTGTGCACCTTTCCTTCCATGTCGGTTTTCTTCTTGAAGATCCATTTACACCCGACTGTTTTACGGCCTGGTACATTGTCAACCAAGTTCCAAACTTGATTGTCATACATGGACTGTATCTCGCTGTCCATAGCCTCCTTCCATTTAGCATACTCTGGACCTGCCATGGCTTCCTTAACACTATTAGGTTCATCCAAATTTACCAGTGTACTATCGCTGATAAATGTATCACCTTCCGTAGTAATATGAAAACCATAATAAAACTCAGGTGTGTTCCTAACCAGTGTGGAACGCCTTGAAGGTGCAGACTCGTCCGCTGGCTCAACAGGAGTTTCCTCCTCAGGTTGATTGCTAGTGTCTGAGGTTCCTTCACCAATTGATTCTTGAATTTCTTCAAGGTCAGTTTGCCTCCCACTGTCTCCTTGGCTCATAAACTCTTTCTCACGAAAGACCCCTCTTCTTGCTACAAAGACCACATTCTTACTGGGTCTGTAGAAGAGGTAACCGAAGGATTTCTGTGGGTAGCTGATGAAAATACACCTTTCACTTCGGGGTTCAAGCTTATCATGAGTCTCACGCCTCACGAAAGCCTCGCAACTCCAAATCTTGATGTGGTCCAAGTTGGGAACCTTCCTAGTCCACATCTCATGAGGTGTTATGGTAACCTTCTTTGTAGGGACTAGATTAAGGATATGGGTGGCAGTCTATAAGGCATACCCCCAAAAAGAGATTGGTAGTGAAGCTCGACTCATCATAGAGTGAACCATGTCTAACAAAGTTTGATTACGCCTCTCAGCTACACCATTTAGCTGTGGTGTCCTGGGAAGAGTCAATTGTGAGACAATCCCACACTCCTTAAGATAGTCAATGAACTCGGTACTAAGATACTCACCACCTCGATCGGATCGAAGCATCTTAATGTTACTGCCCAATTGATTTTCTACTTCCTGTTTGAATTCCTTAAACCTTTCAAAGGTTTCTGACTTATGTTTGATCAAGTAGACATAGCCATATCTACTAAAATCATCAATAAAAGTCACATAATACCAATTAGCATCCCTTGTGGCGGTCTTGAATGGTCCACATACATCAGTATGTATTAGGTCCAACAAACCCTCACCCCTTTCACAAGTACTAGTGAAGGGTGATTTTGTCATCTTTCCAGATAGACAAGATTCATAACTATCATCCGATTTAAGGTCAAATGATTCCAAGACTCCATTCTTTTGGAGTTTCCCTATGCGCTTCTTGTTTACATGTCCAAGACGACAATGCCAGAATGATGCTTTATCTAGGCTAATAGAAGAATCAATATACAATACATTATTTCCTAAGTTGTCTACAACTGACACAGTTTCATACACACCATCACAAGGTAACGCTTTAAAATAAAACACATTATTAAAGAAAGCATTAATACCACCACATTCATTATCAAACGAAAAGGTAAAACCTTGTTTGTACAAACCATGAAAGGAAATAATATTTCTCGTCATTTCAGACGAGTACACACATTTATTCAAATCTAATTTTAACCCATTATTCAGAAACAAAGTATAAACTCCAATCTTGGAAACAGGTGAAGCCTTCCTATTCCCCATGATCAAGTTTATCTTTCCATGCTCCACATCCTCACTTCTTCTTATACCCTGCAAATTTGAACATATGTGAATACCACATCCTGTATCAAGAACCCAAGAGTTAGAATTGTTGGGTTTTGAGCATTCTAACACTCCTAAGTGTACATGCAACCCTAAATAGCTTGGATCTATGTTTTCTCTATTATACATGCAAATAAGAACTTCCAAGGTATTATCCTAATCTAGCATACAAAACAATGACTATAGCAAGATAGAATACATACCTCTTTGATGTAGAAAGTCTTCAAGCTTTAAGAGCTTAGCCCCAATAGTGTGGAAGCCTCAAATGGAATCACACAACACCAAATACACTTAGAATAACTTGAGATAATTCTACACTCATGAAAATCGGCTAGCCCTTTTACTTCACACACTAGTGGGCCGATTTTGGTCAAGAATAAGATGCTTATATAGTTAGGGTTACACCATGTAAACCCTAATTGACATGGCCTTTCATTTCCATGATCCATGGGTACAAATACACCATGGAGCATCCATGGACCATCCTATGGGTTTTAGCCCAACTTGATTATCCATGGAGCATTAGCCCACTATACAATTATGGATGATTTACACAATCAACCCATATATTTAATTAGTCTTCTTTTGATCACTTAATTAATCCTAGATTAATTCTTGATCAATACTAATTAAATAATCTTATTATTCTTATTATTAATATACTAGAACTTATAATATATTAATAACCATAAGTGTCTTATTTCTCTCATTAAAGTCTATCCAAGTGCATGATGCCATGCAACCCAAATGGACCATGTCGGGTCGGGTCAAGTCTTACCAATTATAGTTATGGACTTAGACATTAATCCAACAGTCTCCCACTTGGATAAGTCTAAAACTATTATTGCGTATGACTTCAGGAACCAACTGGCAATCGTAGCTGTCAAAAGCTTCTGTCGAACTCTGACCTTGTAGATGAACTCTGACCTTTGTCGATGACTTGTCCATTAGATAAGGGATCATATATTCCTCCATTCTAGATATCATATGGACTGATACATGGATTATAATCATTCTCTCTGTCCATTTGTTGTTTCCCGATTTCCGATTTATGACGACTGACTAATTGAACAAATCAAATCAGTCCTGGCCCGGCCGAGCACTTCCATTTGTCATCATCAAATCATCGAGGGGCCCACAGATATCGCTTTTATCTCGAAGGTAAAAGGAATGGATAAACTTCAACTCATATGGCTTGTTCTACTACTTTTTGAATCATACACAAAGGCACGTTTTATAGCACCGAGTTACCAAATGCGTTTTCGTGCAATCAATGTACAACCAACTCATAGTAACAACTCATATCTCTAGGTTTGAAGAATATAAGGTATTATCGTCTCATGATCACTCGTGATAAAATCCATGAAGTGATTCCAATGAGCGCGGGTTGAATCCAATACTCAGAACTTATGAGCACTCATGAGTGTTGTAGACCTTTGTCCAACACCTTAGACCTCTACAAGCCAACCCATGACAGTCTTAATTCATATCTACTTCCAACATATGACCGACTGTGGATGGTTTGAATAACTTAGTCATTCCGGAAGAATAACCCAGTTTATTCGGGAAGTCAAAACATGCAAAGTGAAACACAATAATAATTGAATCCAATATGGTATCAAAACCTATGAACATAAATAAAACACCTTTTATTTATCACCATATGATTACACATTATTCATTATATACTATTTCAGCTATCAACGTTATTCTTGAATTTAAAATAATAGTTGTCCCATGCTCCAAGCATGTACACTATGTTTTCTAAACACTAGTCATGCCACACACCAAGTATGCATACTATGTTTGTCTATGATCTTTACTTTGTGAACTAGATCAATTGAACATAACTTCAATGATTCTCTTTTCACACTCCCAAATCCTTACTGCAAATACAAGAATTCCAAATTCATGCCATTTACTGAAATCTGTTAGATTCTAAACTTATATGCATTGATCTTCTTGTAATGATTATGCACAAAATCAGAAAGACTTGACAACAATCATTACAGAGTATTCCAAAGGAGATCAGCTCCTTGGAAACATCCTTCTTGCATTAAGTTTCCTTAATCTTACACAGATTGAAAACTTCTAACTTTGAAACATTTCCAGATTCCATTTTGACTATCACTTCTGACCAAGAGTTGCCTCATTACAGATTATGTCAATATGGTCCTTCCAGAATTATCACTATACTTCCAACTGTCCTTGAGCAACCAATCTTTGGAAAACCTTAGATTGTCCTCGACAATTGTTTAATCCTTTTAGTCATATCCAGTTCTAAACCTTTTCCCTTCTTAATGCCCCAGGCATTTGGAAAATTTTAGAAAGGATGAATATAGCACATGTAATCGATCCTATATCCGAAGCATATGGGACACGATTCATGATGTCTCACATAAAGACTAAACCAGTCTTTTGCTATAACAATTCCATTTCAATTTGCCAAGTTCTCATAATTCAGATTATGAAAAGGGATGCCGTAATCATAATCGAATTTTAGAACGCAAATAATGGACCCATATACAGAATTTCCTTATGTTGAGCCATTCCAACATGAAATTCATATATATATCCTTGACTAAATGATTAAAACCTCACGATCTAAGCTTATAGATTTGAGATGAAGTATAATTTCCTCTCCCTTAATTATAGCAAAAAAAACTTTTCCCAATTGAAACCTTTTGTTTTCTATAATTAACATTGCTAGCTTGCAATACTTATCATAATTATCATGATCCCACTAACATGATGATTATTAGCATAACACTTATGCTCCCACTAGCTTTGACATGTACTCAGAAATCAGCTGACTTTTTTACCAAAGTTCAGATTTCTGATACTAGATTGTTTTTGATAAAAATTTATCAAAATCATACACCTTTCCTTAGATAACACACTTGTGTGTCTAAACAATTATGAAGAGGGATGTCGTAATCATAATGGTTAGACCTTTTTGCCACTTCTCACAAGTCCAGGTTAGTGTGCCGGTAAACCACACACGCTCCACTAACGACTTTGAGAATGCAAATATCACAATTGGTATCTAGCTAAAATCTACTTAGTTAAAGTGTTTCCTCACCATCATTTTTCAAGAATCGGAGAGAAACCTTATGACACTTCGATTTTTATGGTGTATGTGTGCTTATCCATGTGAATTGTCAAAACCATAGACACAAGACAAGGATAATGACAAATCCACACTCATATGGATTGAACTCAATATTAATTTCTTGCCACATGGCAGCTAAAGGGCCTGCCATTGCTTCCAAGTTGTTGTGCAACCAATTGAGAACTCTAAGAACTCATGTGCAAAGCCAACTTTAACTGGAATGGGCATAGAATATGTCAACACGATAGGTTATAAACCTCAAGTCGTGTGGTAGCGAAGAACTTCAGGTTCTCTTCTTGATTAGTTCTTGAGACTTTCAAGACCTTTAAGACTCCCACTGTCCTCTTGACCTATAAGACTCCCTTGTCAAACATCTAAGAGATAGTGCGGATTCTAATCAAGACAAACACTTCACAAAATTGGCCTAAGTTGGTCTTTGTTTTATCCAAAACATCACAACTTACCAATTTCAAATGTACAAGAGTAGAAAACTTTTACTCTTACATTTGACAAGTGTTTTAAACCTTCTTTAGGACATGTCACTCAAGTTACAATCTTGGACTATGACTCTAAGACTTGTATTGGAACGAAGTATGACTCATCTCCTTGATTTAACCACTTCAACAATTCAAGTTCCTCTTCTTAGTCATAAGAATGCACTAAGATTTCCTTAGAGAACTAATTGTGCTGTGGTTTCTTAATCATTAAGATGATCACAAAACTAATACTAAAGTACTCTCCCATCTTTTCAGATTTGAGAAACTTTTATCTTTCTGCCTAATTTGATTCTTCTTATTCGCTCTGCCTTACATTGGAACCTTTTCCAATGTCTCAGAATTACACTTAAGCTTTTAAGCATAATCATATTTACCGAGCCTCAGTAAATTATGACGAATAGTTTTATCAATCTTTTGTGGTGGACTTAATCAGTGCACAAGAATGTGTACTCGATCCCTTAGTCCTTTACTTAACTCACACATCCATGTGACCGAGTAATTAGTCTTAATTTTTCCAATACTTGAAAGTTCTCATTCATCATGCTATACAACTTGCATGATTCCAAGTTCCAGTCCAATTGAAACTTGGGTGATGAGAATCTTTCCTTATTTGGTAAATTTAGACATTACCACACATGAAAGAATCAACTTCATATTTCCACTCTTGCTATTAATGGAATCATATAAGCAACAATTTTTCTCAAATGCCATTGTAAGGATATTTTAAAATAAATAAAATCAAAAATTTCCTTTTATTTTAAAACTTTGCGGAAAAACTTATCCTTACAACCCATATGAAAACTTGTTGTTATCTATTCCTAAGCAGAAATATCATAACTCCTAAGAAGTAGCTCAAGAATCCAATCTTCAAACTATGCGATAGAAATCCATCTACGTGATCAGATTCAGCATATTCTTTCTTTAAGTTTCTTTACTTTTTCTTTGATTCTTAAAACATCACCATGTGACCCAGTCACATCATGTATCCAGAATCTCAGAATAGAAACTTATCAGAGTTAGATAGTGGACTTTACCTGAAGTGGAGTCAAACTTATTGACTTCAACATCCTTAGGTATATTTGGCAGATTCTTAACCAATGTCCCTTCCTTTGGCAATATAAACATATGGACCCTTTGATAATGGTACACAGGACTATCACAGACTTAGCTTTTCTCTTTACCATTTGGTCAACCGAGTTGACTATGGCCGATCCCTTTCCATTGGGAAGAGAATGTTTTTCTGGATTTCTTGTGTCACTATTGTCAATGTCCATCAAGTTTTAAGGAAGTTGATCTTAACATATAGATAAGATCATTAAGGGTCTTGTCATAGTCTGTTTCATAGGTGTCCCAAAGGAACTCACTATGTGACTTAGAAATTGATTGAACCACCAACTTTCTCAAGACTTTGACACCCAACTCTCCCGGCTTGTCAATATGTGACTACATCTCCAAGATGTGATCACACCTAGACCTTGCCTTGCCAATAGGGCTTGAGTGACCTTAAGCTTTTCCAAGAACTTGTGGGTTAGGGAGAATAATTGGAGGAGGTGAATGAAGTATGATTTCCATAGGACATCATCTTCATTTAGGAAAGCTTGTTTCAAGAGATTTGGGAAGATCATAAATGTCTAAACCAGACATCTTTTTGGGAGATATTCAAGATAGTTGATTTTAAAGTCCTTAATATAACACCCAATATGAAATATTAAGGCTAGGACCCAACAAACTATTTTATAACTAAGAAGAGGTATGCCGTAATCCAAGCTATAAAATATTTGAAGGTAGGTGAATGACGATTCACCAATTTCCACCAAGATAAACGAAATGTATTATTAGGTTTTAATTGGTTTTGAAACTCCTAGATCTTTGAGATTCATTGAACTGTTCAAAGGCATGTTTCAATCTCAAGTGTGCCCTTCAGGTTTTGTGACTGGGATGCCGAGGATCACAAAACAAGGTGTGAAGTAACCATGCAAATTACTTGGTACCCTTAAGTGTTTACCCCTTAATCGATGTGCCGGTTAACCACACACGCTCCATCAATACTATGATAAACATTAAGTTACCCTCTACCTACCTTGTTAAATACGAGTTAGTGTGTCGGTTAACCACACACGCTCCACTAACCGACTTAAACAAAGTGCAAGGTGTAATTTCATGGATTAGCACCTTATTCACATTTTTCCTAAGTAACTAAGATTGGGTATTATTAAGAGTTTAGTTACTTAGTATTTATCATTAATACTTTTAATGAAGGGAGAATTCTAGTCCTGTCAAACACGTTCGGCTAACGACCCTCCACCAGTCAAGCAAGCGGTGGGTGAGAGTGGACACCCATTAAGTTGCCATTTTATAGGCAACAACTTTATACCCACCTTATAGACCGACTTCGTGAATGAGGCGTACTAGTGGTAAGACTGACTTTACTCTTATACATATATATATTATTAACTTATAATATTATAAAGTATAAGGGTTGAATTTTAACTTTTAAAATTATAAGGGCTAACTTGGAATTAAAGTATTCATAAGTGAAAACTTTACAAATTCCAAAACTTGAGGGCAAGTTTTGAAACGATTCAAAACTAATTAATTCCATAACTTATGTGTTTAAAGTAGTTTTAATCCAAAAACTCTTCAAGTTCCATAACTTGAGGACAAGTTATGGAAGACTTTAAACTAATAAAAGAATTAACTTCTCTTTATTTTATAACTTATGAAATTAATTAAGGTTACACTTTATTTATTTATTTATTAATGAAGTGACTCTTGAACCTCCATAACTTAAGGACAAGACTCTTCATCTTTTGTAACCATTGCCAACTTTTATGAGTTTTATGAAACATAAATGTGACTTTTCATATAACTTGAGGACAAGTTACAAAAACACATTTTAGAATCAACTCTTAGATTAATTTGGATTGAAAACACATAATCAATTAACTTTTCTATTAATCTAAGCAACTCATAAGAACAAGATAATTCAAATCAAACTTTTCCATGTAATTAGAGTAACACTTTAAATTAATACAAAACATGAATCTATTGACAATTATCTCTTTGAAATTGGATTAGCATGAACATTACCACATCAAAAACAAGTTTATAAGTTCAAAAACAGCTTAGGCTAATGTTTCTAGTCCATTTCTAGCCAAAAACCTCGAAAATATGTTGTCTGGGGCTCCTACTCGTCGAGTGCATGAACCTACTCGGCGAGTAGGATGATTTTACTCATGGACACGGCGAGTTCATCAGTGGACTCGGCGAGTCCAGCGCCCAGAAAGCCAGAAAATCGAGTTTTTCAGCATTTTTCAGCAATTTGCATCAAGTATAATAGAAAACAAGCCTAGGCTCTGATACCACTGTTGGGTTTTGAGCATTCTAACACTCCTAAGTGTACATGCAACCCTAAATAGCTTGGATCTATGTTTTCTCTATTATACATGCAAATAAGAACTTCCAAGGTATTATCCTAATCTAGCATACAAAACAATGACTACAGCAAGATAGAATACATACCTCTTTGATGTAGAAAGTCTTCAAGATTTAAGAGCATGGACCCAATAGTGTGGAAGCCTCAAATGGAATCACACAACACCAAATATAACTTGAGATAATTCTACACTCATGAAAATCGGCTAGCCCTTTTACTTCACACACTAGTGGGCCGATTTTGGTCAAGAATAAGATGCTTATATAGTTAGGGTTACACAATGTAAACCCTAATTGATATGGCCTTTCATTTCCATGATCCATGGGTACAAATACACCATGGAGCATCCATGGACCATCCTATGGGTTTTAGCCCAACTTGATTATCCATGGAGCATTAGCCCACTATACAATTATGGATGATTTACACAATCAACCCATATATTTAATTAATCTTCTTTTGATCACTTAATTAATCCTAGATTAATTCTTGATCAATACTAATTAAATAATCTTATTATTCTTATTATTAATATACTGGAACTTATAATATATTAATAACCATAAGTGTCTTATTTCTCTCATTAAAGTCTATCCAAGTGCATGATGCCATGCAACCCAAATGGACCATGCCGGGTCGGGTCAAGTCTTACCAATTATAGGTATGGACTTAGACATTAATCCAACAAGAATATCATGAGTAATTAGAAATTATTGTGTAAATACCTGCATGGGTGGGTTTCACTTTCCCATCCTTTAGATCCTGCAAGTACTTAGGGCAGTTTCGCTTCTAGTGCCCCTTGTCCTGGAAATAGTAGCAATCAGCATCCTTGGGGATGGCAGAAGGAGTGACAAAACCGATTTTGGTCCTTGATGAGGAGCCTTCAAGAGACTTTCCCTTGGTACCGTTCAAAGGGGACTTCCTCTTTTTCCCTTTGCCTTGCCCGATAGCCAAAACAGGGGTAGATGTTGGAGTAGGAGTAGTAGAGGTAACAATCGACTTGCCCTTAAGACCGGTTTCAGCAGTCTTCAAGATTCCTTGAAGTTTGCTAAGAGTAACTTTGTGACAACCCGAAACTTTTAACCTATGTAATTGATTCGCGTATCAGCACTAAAACATGAATTCATTATCTTTTGTAAAATCTTGTGGTTCCATATGGGTGCTCTAGACTTAGTATAATCTAGATATGAGTCTTAGGAAGGGTTGGAAAGTGTTTATCATCACAAAATCGGGCCAAACTCACCAAATAAGGTGTGTGCGGCCACACACCTATGTGTGCGGCCACACACCTAACCGCAAACACTCTCAACCTCACACCCAATTCAATATATGCATGGATACCCCTTCATTCATTCATTTAGATGTTTCTCTTCCCTCTCTCTACTTTCTCTCTCTAAATCATCAACCAAGATAACTTTGAAGGCTTCATAATCATGATCTACTCCATCTTCAAGCTAATTATAGTGGTAAACACTTGAATCCCAAGCTTAAAACTCATCATATTCATCATCCCTTGAAGGTGTACGGCCACACACCTTCATATGGGGCAACACACATTCAAAACTCCCAAGTATGAAGAGCATACACTTCAAAAATCATCATATGGACTCAAATGAGGAGTGTACGGCCGCACACTCCTGTGTACGGCCGCACACACCCTCTGTACGGCTGCACACTCTTGTGTGCTACCTCACACACACTTATGGCCGCACTCCCCAGCCACACACTCATTTTCAAGACCATACACCCACTCTAATGCCCATATTTGGCCCTAAACTTTCATAAATCATTAAGTTTGGATTATAGGAAACTTATTCTTAGTAATTCCAAGCCCTAAGGATGTTTTCCCATCATGTTTAGCCATGAAACACCTTAGTTCTAATTCGTTTATGTGTCATCACATGAATAATAGGGGCCATTGGCGTTCAGGGCATCTGTTGACACTAGAACCCTACATTAAGCGGTGAGTTCATACCCCTACACTTTTTCAATGTTTTTCAATATTTTTAGGGGGGGTACAAGCAAAGGACAAGGAATACTTGTATTCTACACTTGTTTTACATGTGTTGCGTTCCATATTACATATGCTTTTAACACTGATAATCATAACAGATAACAGTCTGAACTTGCAGAACACATTATCGTATTATTGGTGAAAAACGTTATAAAATGTTGTATTTTATATTTTCACAATTGGTTTTCCATATTATAACAGTTAAAAGCATAACCTTTGAACTTTTAGCATGAAACCTAGTACATTGTTTTGTCCTCGATAACACTCCACAGAGATATGCGAGTGGAGGACCATCGTTTGTAACAGTATCTTTCTGTATTATTACTAGTAAATTTGTTATTCATATAAATTGGAGACACGTCCTCGGAAACACTCCACAGAGATACGCGAGTGGAGGACCGCCCCTGTAACCAGAATCTCCTGGAGGGAGAGCGTGACTTGAGTGTATAGATCTATACGGGGCTGACTGCCCCACACCTAGCTGCTAGCTACAGCCGAACCGAAAGGTTCAAGGATGAAGAAAGTCATAAGGTGATGTGGACTACTTATTTCCATATCTAGTCTATCGTATGGTTATGGAACTCGCAATTTGGATAACAGAGATTTACTTGTTAGTAATAATGGGTTAGTAGGCAATTTACTTTACACTTATTAGTTTTATGTGCATGATAAAACTAATACATTTCACAAGGATAACCAGGTTTTCAGAATACATCTTTTACACTACATTTCGGATCGGTAAGCAACTTCTAGGAAAATATGGGATTTTCCTAGGATATCAGTTGTACATAACCAGAATCGTGAAACAAACCAGACGACTAAACTTTACAATTAAGAAAATATGGGATTTTCTTGGGTGTGTAACTTTTTCAGAAAACGAAAGGAAACTTGTACATTTTCAGAAAACAAAACCACTTATGAACTCACCAGCTTCATGCTGATTTTCAAACTGCTTGTATTCTCAGGTCCACATTATACAGGTACCTAGTGATCCTTTTTGGCGAAGATGGAGTGCGTTGAAGATGCGTCTCTACTTTTTTTCATATATACATATGTATAACGACTGTAACTCTTGGTTTTCAAACGAATGTAAATCTATATATGTAATGTAATGGTTGTTTACTTTGCTTACTATGTACATTGGATTTGATACTCAACGTGCAGTCCGCCCCGGAAACGTTTCCGCCCTGGGTTTCGGGGTGTGACAAACTTCCTCCTTGTTCATATGATATGTCATACGAAATTTGTCATAACAAGAAGGTAAGGAATGCAAAATGATGTCAATTGCCAACTCCTTAGGGAAGTTCACATTTAGCTTGAGCAAACGGTCCATATACCTTTGCATCTTTTGCATGTGGCCTATGATGGATTCACCATCCTTCATGTGGGTTGTTATCTTGGAGGAGATTATTTCATACCGCTCCTGACGAGCATTCTGATGATACCTTTCCATCAGGTCTTGGTGCATCTCAAAAGGGTAGGAGTCCTCATCGGAGTTTTGGAGCTCGGCTGTCATCGTGGCCATCATGATGTATGCCACCTTAGTAGCATCTCTCTCATGTGTCATGAATTCAGAGATCTCCTCAGGAGTAGCAGTAGACTCATCAAGCTCCTTTAACTCCTTATCGAGGATATATTCCTTGTCCTCATAACGAGTAACCATCCTGATGTTCCCGATCCAGTCCATGAAGTTGGAACCATCAAAGATGACTCTCCCACAAAGATTCATGAGAGAGAAAGAGCCAGTTGGGTTAGAGCCCGAAGCATTAGTGTTGGAAGACATCTGAAAGAAGAAAGCAAGTTTAGATTAGATATATAGAGTCCTTATTAAGACACCCAAATGTAATATTAAGGCTAGGGTCCAATCAAATATATTATACTTGGAAGAGGGATGTCGTAATCTAAGTAATAACATATTTGAAAGGTAGGTGAATGACGATTCACCAATTTCCACCATGAAAAACGAAATGAATTATTAGGTTTTAATTGGATTTGTAATTCCTAGATTCTTTTGAGATTCATTGAACTCTTCAATGGCATGTTTCAATCTCGATTGTGCTCTTCAAGTTTTGTGACTGGGATGCCGAGGATCACAAAACAAGGTGTGAATAACCATACTAATTCACTTGGTACCCTTAATATTATCACCTAATGAATGTGCCAGTTAACCACACACGCTCCATTGATCTATGACAAACATTAAGTCACCCTTCGTGATCCTTACTAGTCCAAGTTAGTGTGTCGGTTAACCACACACGCTCCACCAACGACTTGGTAAGGTAAAAAGTGTGAATTGCATGGACTAGCACCATGTTCACATTTTTCCTAAAGTAACTAAGATTGGAAATTAAAATATTCAGTTACTTTATAATAATCATTTTACTTTTAATGAGGATTTAAAGTCATTGTCATACCCGTTTGGCTAACAACCCTCCACCGGTCAAGGAAGCGGCGGGTGAGAGTGGACACCCATTAAGCTGTCATCTTATAGGCAACAACCTTATAACCCCTTACAGACTGGCTTCGTGAATGAGGCCTACTAACGGTAGAACGACTTATTCTTATACATACATATATATACATATATATATATATATATATATATATATATATATATATATATATATAATAATTAACCATTAATGTTATAAACAGTATAAGTGTTGAATTTTAACTATTAAAACTCTAAGGGTTGGAATTAAATTTTATTAAAGTGTGTGAAACTTTAAAAATTCCAAAATTTGAGGGCAAGTTTTGTAACTATCCAAAACTTTTCATTTCATAACTTATAAATTAAAGGTTCATAAAAATGAAGACTCTTCATTTTTATGTAACTTATGTGTTTTAAATGTGTGTTTAAAAGAAGTGACCTTTAGATATCCATAACTTGAGGACAAATTATGGACTCCATTAAAACACATAAATGATCAAGAATTAATCCTAAACAATTCAGCAAATAATTCCTATCATATTCTAAATTCATAAGAACATGAACATGATCATCAAAGTTTCAAGAATTATATGAACACATATAAAGCATGAAATTTGGATATAAGCTATTGTAAATGGATTAGAACAACCATTACACCAACTACAAAAAGTTTTAAAACACCAAAACAGTTTAGGGTAATGTTTCTAGTCCATTTCCAGCAGCAAAAGTTGAAAATCTGCATTCTGAGGCTCATACTCGCCGAGTGCACGAACCTACTCGGCGAGTAGGATGAGTTTACACATGAACTCGGCGAGTCCCCGAATGGACTCGGCGAGTTCATTAGGCAGACAACAAAAAATTCGACCTTTTTCACTATTTTGCATCAAGTATCAAACAAACAAGCCTAGGCTCTAATACCACTGTTGGGTTTTGAGTATTCTAACACTTACTAAGTGTACATGCAACCCTAATAAACCTTGGATCTATGTTTGTCTAAGGTACACACAAAATATTATTTTCTAAGGTTTATAACCTATCTAGCATGGCATGGGGTACATTTACACATAAAAGGACTACATGAATTACATACCTTTTGTTGATTTGTGATTCCTTGGAGTTTGAGAGCCAATCACTAATAATGTGCATGCCTCAAATGGAAATCACAAATCACCACAAACTTGGAAAATGTATGAGAGAGTATACTAACACTTAGAAATCGGCCACCACAATTACGCCCACACACTAGGGTGTTTTTCATGCAACATAAGCTTGTTTATATAATGTGCATGGTTAGGGTGAAACCCTAATAACCCATGTTTTTTCCTTTCCAAGGATCCATGGGTTAAAAGCTACATTGACTTCCATATAAGCTTAGCCCATTAAAAAATGAGCATTAGCCCACACCATACAAATATAATAGCCCATGATTTAATTAGTCTTCCTTTTAATCACTAAATCAATAGATAATTAATTCAAGATTAAAACTAATTAAATAACATGACATTATATTAACATATTATAACTTATAATATATTAATAAATCGTAAGTATATGATTCTCATAAAATTATCCATAAATCGTTTGGGTGAAGTGCAACCCAAATGGACCATGCCGGGTCGGGTCAAGTATTTTCATCGGCTACCCACATAAATCCTTTGGTTACCTCTTCTACAGACCTAGTGAAAATGTGGTCTTTGAAGCAAGGAGAGGAGCCTTTCGTGAGAGAGAATTCAACATTCGAGTAGTGAAGGAACCTCATGATGGGTTTTGAGCATTCTAACACTTCCTAAGTGTACATGCAACCCTAATAACCTTGGATCTATGTTTGTCTAATTATCATGCAAAGTTGATTTCCAAGGTTATAATCCTATCTAGCATACATGGCGAACAATTTTAACTTGAATAAAAGATAGAACTACATACCTTGTTGATTTTGATCCTTAAAACCTTCTGAGCCTAGCCCCCCAAGTGTGATGCCTCAAATGCTTCACACAACACCAAATGTTATGCAGTAAACTTGGAGAGAAAGTATAACAATCTAAAAATTGGCTCTAGCCCTCAAGCATGCATGTGTAGCAGATTTTGGGAGAAACATGAGCTTTATATAGTGTTGACACATCTAGGGTTACATCATGTAAACCCTAATGTGTCATGAATCTTGATTTCCATGACCCATGGGTTTGTAACTCCCATGGAGCCTCCATGGAGCATCCAATGGGTTTAACCCAACTTGATTATCCATGGAGCCTCTTAGCCCACTATACAAGTTTTGGATGATTTACATAATCAACCCATATATTTATTTAGTTATCTTTTGATCACTTAATTAATTCTTGATCAAACTAATTAAATAATATTGTTAATATATTAGAACTTATAATATATTAATAAACCACAAGTGTTATTTCTCTCATTTAGTCTATCCAATTGCATGGTGCCATGCAACACAAATGGACCATGTCGGGTCGGGTCAAGTACATACCAGAAATAGTTATGGACTTAGACACCTTATCCAGTAGTCTCCCACTTGGATAAGTTTAATAATTATAACTGCAAGTATGACTTCAGAAACCGATCGGTAACCGTAGCTCTTTTCAAGGTTTCTCGGAACTGAGAAGATGATGGTATGCCATTTCAGATAAGTGATCATATGATCCTCTGTTCCAGATATCAGTCGGAAAAATACATGGAACAATGTCTTACTTTTGTCCACCAGTTTGTTGACCGATTTCTGATTTGTTTGACATAGAACTTAATTGAACACATCAACTTAGTTTTGACCGGGCCCGGTACATGGGTCAAAACAAAATCATCGAGGGGCCCAGATATCAGCTTCTAATCCAATAAGGAATAGATAAACTTCGACTCATATGCTCGTTCTACTACTTGTTAAATTACACACAAACGCACGTTTTATAACATCGAGTTACCAATGCATTTCTGCACGATCAATGCATAACTAACTCATAGTTAACAAATCATATCTCTAGGTTTGAAGACTTATATGATATTACCATCTTGCGATCACTCGAGATAAATTCGATGAAGTGATACCAGCGAGCATGGGTTGAATCCAATACTCAGAACTTATGAGCACTCATGAGTGTTGAGTCCATGTTCAACATCTTAGACCTCTACAGCCAACTCATGAAAGTCTTACTTCATATCTACTTCCAACATATGATTGACTGTGGATAATTTGAATAATATGTAAAACAACATAAATATTCTGGAAGTCAAAACATGCAAAAGAAATAATAGTAAACGATTGACAAGGGATAGCAACACTTTACTCATAAATAAACATAACTTTTATTCATCATAAAATGTCAATTACATTTTACAAATTTCAAAATTATCTAACTACTAAGACTAATATCATCCTTCAGCCCTATGCTCCTAGCATGTTGGAGATGCTTAACCCTACCCAGTCCCTTCGTGAGGGGATCTGCCGGGTTCTCATCCGATGATACCCTCTTTGCCACGAGGAGTCCTTCTTCTATACGATGTCTGATGAAATGATATTTTCTGTCAATGTGTTTGGATCTCCCATGATCCCTTAGTTCCTTTGATAAGGCAACTGCACTTTCACTATCACAGAAAATCTCTATGGGCTCCGATATAGCTGGTACAACTCCAAGTTCTCCAATGAAGTTCTTTAGCCATACAGCCTCTTTTGCCGCCTAGCTTGCCGCTATATACTCTGATTCGCAAATTGAATCTGCCATTGTCTCCTGATTGGAACTTTTCCAAGAGATTTCTCCTCCGTTTAAGGTAAAGACCCAGCCCGAATGAGAGCGGAAATTATCCCTATCAGTCTGGAAACTAGCATCACTATACCCTACAACTCTCAAGTCATCAGTCCCACCAAGGGTAAGTACCCAATCCTTAGTCCTCCGCAGGTACTTGAGAATGTTCTTTACCGCTGTCCTGTGAGCCTTACTAGGACCCTAATACATGCTAACCATGCTTAACGCAAAGGCTACATCAGGACGAGTACAGGTCATAGCATACATGATCGAGCCTACTGCCGAAGCATAAGGTACCCGACTCATTTCTGCTATCTCAACCTCAATACTCGGGCTCTGATTCTTACTCAGTCTAGTGTTACTCTAGATGGGTAATTCTCCTTTCTTGGAATCTTGCATGCTGAATCTCTTCAGCACCTTATCCAAGTATGTACTCTGACTAAGTCCAATTAGTCTTTTACTCTGGTCTCTCAAAATCCTTATCCCTAGAATATAGGCAGCCTCTCCAAGGTCCTTCATAGCACAACACTTCCCAAGCCAGGACTAAACTTCCTGCAGAGTTGGGATGTCATTTCCTATGAGTAGTATGTCATCCACATACAGTACCAAAAAGCTAACAATACTCCCACTAGCCTTGACATACAAACAAGATTCATCTTCACTCCTTGAAAAGCCAAACTCTTTGACTTTCTCATCAAAGTAAAGATTCCATCTGCGAGGTGCTTGCTTTAATCCATAAATGGATTTCTCAAGCTTACACACTCTATTAGGGTACTCTATGCTGACAAAACCCTCTGGCTAATTCATGTAAACATCCTCATCCAACTTTCCATTAAGGAAAGAGGTTTTGACATCCATTTGCCATATTTCATAGTCATGAAATGCAGCTATGGCTAACAATACCCTAATAGAATTAATCTTGGCTACTAGTGAAAAGGTCTCATCATAATCAACTCTTGGAGTTTGAGAAAAGCCCTTTGCAACCAGTCGTGCCTTATAAGTGTGTACATTACCATCCATGTCGGACTTCTTCTTGAAGATCCACTTGCACCCAACTATCCTACGACCTGGCACATTGTCAACTTAGTCCCAGACCTAATTGACATACATGGATTGTATCTCGCTATCCATTGCCTCTTTCCATTTAGCAGACTCGGGGCCTGACATGGCTTCCGCATAGCTGTTAGGTTCACCCAGACTTATCAGTGTCCCATCACTGATAAGTGTCTCACCTTCCGCAGTACTATGGAAACCATAGTAATGCTCAGGTTCATTCCTAACCCTTGTAGAAAGCCTCAGAGGTACAATTGGAGGTACAACAGGAGTTTCTTCCTCAAGTTGGCTGCTAGGGTTTGAGGTTCCTTCACCACATGACTCTTGAAGTTCTTCAAGGTCAATTAGCCTGCCACTGTCTCCTTGGCTTATGAACTCTCTCTCTCGAAAGACAACCCTCCTTGATACAAATACCACATTCTCACTAGTCTGTAGAAGAGGTAACCAAAGGATTTTTGTGGGTAGCCGATGAAAATACACCTCTTACTTCGAGGTTCGAGCTTGTCATGAGTCTCATGTCTCACGAAAGCCTCGCAACCCTAAACCTTGATGTGGGCTAGACTAGGAACTTTTCTAGTCCACATCTCGTGAGGTTTTTTGGCAACCTTCTTTGTAGGGACCAGATTAAGGATATGGGGGCAGTCTCTAAGGCATACCCCCAAAATGGGATTGGTAGTGAAGCTCGACTCATCATGGAACGAACCATGTCCAACAAGGTTCGATTATGCCTCTCAGTTACACCATTCAACTGTGGTGTCCTGGGAGGTTTCAATTGTGAGACAACCCCACATTCCCTTAGATAGTCGAGGAAATCAGTACTAAGATACTCACCACCACGATCGGATCGAAGCATCTAAATGTTCCTGCCCAATTGATTCTTGACTTCCTGTTTAAACTCTTTAAACCTTTCAAAAGTCTCTGACTTATGCTTGATTAAGTAGACATGTCCATATCTACTATAATCATCTGTAAAAGTCACATAATAACGATTAGCATCCCTTGTAGCAGTTTTGAAGGGTCCACACACATCCATGTGTACAAGATCCAACAAACCTTCACCCCTCTCACAAGAACCAGTGAAGGGTGACTTTGTCATTTTTCCAAGTAAGCATGATTCACAACTATCATCTGACTTTAGGTCAAATGATTCCAAAAATCCATCCTTTTGGAGTTGGCCTATGCGTTTCTTTCTTATATGTCCAAGACGACAATGCCATAATGATGCTTTATCCAAATTATTATCATTAGTAGAATCAATACATAATACATTATTTTCTAAATTATCTACAACTGACACAGCTTCATACACACCATCACAAGGTAATGCTTTAAAATAAAACACATAATTAAAGAAAGCATTTATTCCACCAATTTCATTATCAAAGGAAAAGATAAAACCTTGTTTATACAAAGCATGAAAGGAAATAACATTTCTTGCCATTTCTGGCGAATAACAACATTTATTCAAATATAAAGTAAATCCACTACTAAGCAACAAATTATAAACTCCAATCTTGGTGACAGGTGAAACTTTCATGTTCCCCTTGATCAAGTTTACCTTTCCATGCTCCACATTCTCACTTCTTCTTAGTCCCTGCAATTCAAAACAAATATGAATACCAGAACCGGTATCAAGGACCCAAGAGTTAGAATAGAGTGAATTATTAGATTAGATAGTGTAAATACCTGCATGGTTGGGTTTCACTTTCCCATCCTTCAAATCTTGCTGGTACTTTGGGTAGTTTCGCTTCCAGTGCGACTTTTCATGGCAATAGAAGCATTCAGCCTCTTTGGGATTAGAAGCAGGAGTAACGAAACCTTTCTTGGTTCTGCTAGAAGAGGAGCCATCAAGGGTCTTCCCTTGGTACCCTTCGAGGGGGTCTTCCTCTTCTTCCCTTTCCCTTTCTCGATTGCCAGGATAGTTGTGGAGTTCGGAGTAGGAGTAGAAGTGGTAACAACCGACTTACCTTTAAGACCTAATTTTGTGGTCTTAAGGAGTCCCTGAAGTTTGCTAAGTGTAACTTCCTCCTTTTTCATGTGTTATGTCATGTAGAATTGATCATAACACGAAGGTAAGGAGTGCAAAATAATATCTATTGCTAACTCCTCAGGGAAGTTCACATTCAACTTCATCAATCGGTCCACATACCTTTGCATTTTCTACATCGCTTGTGATGGGTTCACCATCTTTTATTCGGGTTGTTATCATAGTGGAGATGATTTCATATCGCTCTTGATGAGCACTCTGATGGTAGCGGTCCATCAAATCCTGGTGCATCTCAAAAGGGTAGTAGTCCTCATAGGACTGTTGGAGCTCGGTTGACATGATGGCTATCATGATGCATGCCACTTTTGTAGCATCTCTTTCATGAGCCTCATATTAACAAGCTCTTCAGGAGTAGCAGTTGGCTCAGGCACCTTGAGCTCCTTGTCAAGAACAGTTTCCTTGTTCTCGGTATGAGTGACCATCCTGTTGTTTCTGATCCATTCTGTAAAGTTGGATCCATCAAAGATCACTCTCCCACAAAGGTTCATGAGAGAGAAGGAGCCAATAGGGTTTGAGCCAGGAGTAGCATTGTTGGAAGACATCTGAAAAGAAGAAAATAAGTTTAGTTTAGATATAGGGATAGTCCTTAATAAAACACCCAAATGTAATATTAAGGCTAGGATCCAATCATAATATATTATAACCTAGAAGAGGGATGTCGTAATCCATGTTATAACATATTTGAAAGGTAGGTGAATGACGATTCACCAATTTCCACCATGAAAACGAAATATAAATTATTAGGATTTATTTGGCTTTTAGAAATTCGTAGATTCATTGAGATTCATTGAACTTTTAAATGGCATGTTTCAATCTCGAGTGTGCCCTTCATGTTTTGTGACTGGCATACTGAGGATCACAAAACAATGTGTGAAGTAACCATGCTAATTACTTGGTACCCTTAATGTTTTTCACTTAATCGTTGTGCCGGTAAGCCACACGCGCTCCTTCCGACCTTATGAAAAACATTAAGTCACCCTTTGCCTCCCTTGTTAAGTCCAAGTTAGTGTGCCGGTAAACCACACACGCTCCACCAACGACTTAAACAAGGTGCAAAGTGTAATTTCATGGATTATCACCTTATTCACATTTTTCCTAATGTAACTAAGATTGGGAATTTATAAAACATTTAGTTACTTTATAATAATCATTATACTTTTAATGAGAATTTTTTAAGTCATTGTCCTACCCGTTCGGCTAACGACCCTCCACCAGTCAAGGAAGCGGTGGGTGAGAGTGGACACCCATTAAGCTGCCATTTTATAGGCAACAACCTTATACCCCTTTATAGACCGGCTTCGTGAATGACGCCTACTTGCAGTAAAACAACTTGATCTTATATATATATATATATATATATATATATATATATATATATATATATATATATATATATATATATATATATATATATATATTATAATATTATAAAGTATAAGGGTTGAATTTTAACCTTTTAAATTCTAAGGGTTGGAACTAAAGTTTTAATATGACTTTATTTGTTCCAAAACTTGAGGGCAAGTTTTGTAAACTTTCAAAACTTTTCATTTCTTATAACTTATGAAGTTAATTAAGTATTAAAGTGAAGACACTTCATTTTTATAACTCTTGTGTTCTTTTAATTGCTTTAATAAAAGTGTGACTTTTGGTTTTTCATAACTTGAGGACAAGTTATGGACTCCATTAAAACACATTATGATCAAGAATTAAACTACCAAGTAGGTTACGAAGAATTCCTATGATCATCTAATCTTCATAAGTTCAAGAACATGAATATGAACAATTTCAAGCATCATAAATTACACTTAAAACCTTGTAATTTTGATAATTGTCATTGTAAATGGATTAGCATAAACATTACTCCAACTAAAACAAGTTTTAAAACACCAAAACAGTTTAGGGTAATTGTGACAACCCAAAATTTCCATTCTGAACAAACCATATCAAGTCAATAGAAGTAAGAACAGTTACAGTGAAATTCCAGACTTTTGCGTATAAGTTGGAGTATTTCAGGATTTACACTTAAGGAGATATCAGGAGAGTGGATGCACTAGGGTTTTGTGCAACACTGTTATTCTAAAACTCTATGATATTAGAGTTCATTCCGGGAATAAAATATTTTCTGCCAAAAATCCCAGGACTATATATAGAAATTTGAACCATATTTATTCATTAGTTACATTTCCAACTAGAGAAAAGCCGAATTCTCTCTCACGGAGCTTCGGGTTTTCATCCCAAATCATGAGTACTTCCATCTAGTTGTATTATATAGCTTAGATTGTGCTTAATAACATCAAAATTGGATCAAAACCCCAAGATTTGAGAGTTTACCGCCCAAGACCACTTGGAGAGTAAACTCTTTTATAAGGGCCAAATGGTGCCTAGTCCTTCCTTAAGCCATGAAACTAGTTTGGAGTTGTACACTAATGAGTTTAGGGATAGAAAAAAACCTCAAAACACCAAGGAAATGGTGTTCACAGCCCAAGATCTTCTTGGACCGTGAACACTAAATTTAGGGCCGAATGTGTGCCCAATGTCCCTCCAAACCTTGGAAATGAACCTTGATACTACCCATAGTTTGTTTAGACATCCAAAACATTAAGAATCAAGGGTTGAAAGTGAGTTCACGGCCAAGGATGTTCTTGGGCCGTGAACTTCATTTTAGGTTGCCAAAATGCCCTAAATGCCTTCATTAAGCCAAGATACAAACATAGCACTTTACCTTGATGTGTCTAGGACCCAAAACAATGAAAATACCAACATCCATGAGTGTTTACGGCCGCAAACACATGACCAAATGGTCCATGGGCCATAAACTCAAGTTAAGGGTGTTTTGATGCCACAAACACTTCCTAAGGCTTAGGCTTGAAATTAGGATGCTTCCTTATGACCTTTAGGACCCTCATAAACATAAATGGCCATGAGTTTATGGCAGTAAACACATTACGGCCGTGAACTCCTTGAAACTCCAAAGAAAGTGAGTTTTTCTTCATCCTAGGTTAGAACTAATGTCCCTAAATCATACCCTAGCCTTCAAACTTGCATTCCCACATGAGTAGCCATGAGTTTATGGACGTAAACTCCCTTGGGTCGTGAACTCATGGTAGTAAACTCATGTGAGTGCCTTTATGTCACACCCCCAAACCAAGGATGGCGGAAACGTCCACGGGTGGAGGACTTCATGTACAGTATCACAACAACGTGTATAATAGTGCTCAAAGTAAATACAACCATCATAAATATAATTGAAAAAGTTACATCAAAGTATATGTTTACATGTTTCAAAATCAATTACAATATGATGACAAAAATAAATTGTTGACGGTTTAACGTCCCATCCTCAAAGCGCTGAAGTTTTCCTGTTTCACTGATTTCCTGAGAATACAAGTAGTTTTGAAAAAGAGTGTCAACAATTAAGTTGGTGAGTTCATAAGAGTTTTGTTTGGAGTAGAAACCGTTTTCCTTCTTAAAATCGATGAAGTTTGATTTCCAGAAAATCCAATATTTTCTTAGTTAAGTGTAAACAGAATAATCCTAAATGATCTGTTGATGTATTCTAGATTTACCCGTAGATTTCCCCTATAATTGTCCAGCCTATATAAGTTATATAAGATTTAGGTTAGATAAAACGTCGAATGTAATGGGTCCGCCCTAGGTCCACAACCAAACAAGGAACAGGAGATAAGGCGGGCACCACCAATTCCAAGCCAATCCAGACTAAATTCTTGTATGACTCAAGCATATACGCTCAACGATTATAGTTGAAGTCTAACCATATGAAAATCTATTGCGATTATAACCTATACATATCATAGTTCACCGGGGAGTAATAGGGATTAGGGAACCTGAACTATGCATATGAATAGCTTATCAAAAGTGATGGTGATGGTGAGTGTAACCTATACAATGTGTTAATGTGAATATAACCTATACATATCATAGTTCACCGGGGAATAATAGAGATTAGTGAACCTGAACTATGCATATGAATAGCTTATCGAAAGTGATGTGCATATTATCTATATGATGTGTTAATGTGAATATAACCTATACATATCATAGTTCACCGGGGAATAATAGAGATTAGTGAACCTGAACTATGCATATGAATAGCTTATCGAAAGTGATGTGAATATAACCTATATGATGTGTTAATGTGAATATAACCTATACATATCATAGTTCACCGGGGAATAATACAGATTAGTGAACCTGAACTATGCATATGAATAGCTTATCGAAAGTGATGGTGAATTCCTTTCTTGTAATTAAGTTCCTAGAGTAGATGAAACATAAACTATACCTATTATAGTTTATTACATTGTTTGTAATATGTATTTACCATAACTATACCAATTATAACTAACGAGTTCGTTTGTGGGGGTATAATGGCCTAACTATACTTAATATAGATTATCTTAATCGTCCATAGCGGCAATAACTCTTATGTAAGTGTAAGACCTTTAATATTGTGTTTGTTATATGAATGACCCTAAACTATACCTATTATAGTTTATCGATTGATTTCGTGGGAAATAAGAATAGGCCTTACTTGTCATAATTTATCAATATTTATATTTTAATGGATATAGCCTCGTAGTATCGTATATATATATATATATATATATATATATATATATATATATATATATATATATATATATATATATATATATATATATATATATATATATATATATATATTTGTCATACTTGTGAAGATGTAAATCCATGTGTTTTCTGATGTATGTCTATGTAGGAATACAAAATTTGTCATATATTGCAACTACACATAATCAACTAACGATGTATACCTTGCTCGACATGTTACAAGGTGAAATGAAATTTATTGTGTTTTTCTGTTAATAACCTTTTCTGTAACTGATATTGGAAAAATTGTAGAAAAATCATAAAATGTCCAAATCAGGTTCTGTAACTTCTGAGAGTTTGGAAAATGAGTCTAGTTTGTTCATAATTTTTATTATAATTTTTAATGATCTCTAAGTTGGGTGAAAAAGTCCATAATCACAGACTGGTCCGGATTGATGTTTGAAATGATAGACGGTTTTGTAAAAATCACCATAAATTGTAGAAAAATCGTATGGAGATGTGCAAGTAGTCATTTTAAAGCTAAGAAGTGGAACTACATGCACCTAAAACAGTTTTGAAAACAAAAATATTTAAGATGTCCAAAACAGTCCGTGAATGGAGTGAAACTTTTCTGATGAAAGCTGTTAGAAGAATGTAGTTATGTTCTAAGCATTTTAACTTGTATTCCCCCCCTAAAAACTTGAGAAAACGTGAAAATGTAGGGGTATGAACTCACCTTGTGTGATTTCAGTAGATAAGTGATGAAGAAGAGAAGTGTTCAACCCAAGAACACTAGAAGAACCGTTTGAAGATTCGAAGCTCTAACACAAATATAATGGAGTTTGTGTAAGATATCCATGATTTGAGTGGAAATAATAGAGGTAATCATAAAGGAAATGGATTATGCTTACCAAAGGTGGAGGAAACTCTCAAGATCAGCCCTTGAATCATGGATTTCTAGAGAGAGAAAGTGAGAGAGAAAGGAGTTTGATCTTCTTGTGAAATGAGAACAAATGAAAGAAAAATGAGGAGAGAGGATGATTATCCAGCCCTCAAAGCATGGAGGTGGCTTGTGAGGGAGGTAAAAAGTACAAGGTATGGTGGGGAGGAGTGTGGGTTGTCATGGAGTGGGTGAGGGGGTTGCTTGCGTCATAACTAAGGTAAGGTCAACATTTCTTCTTTTTGTACTTTACCAACTCCTTTTTAAATAAGATTTTACCCTTAAAATGTGATTAAATCATTAATTTAGGGGTCTTATAATTAAAAATAAAGTTTTGGGTGAAAATCCCATGTTAAAATAATCAGAAATGGGTTTAAAATGCAAAAATATGTAAAAATAGGCGAAATCCGAGCTGCCCAGCGAGACCCTTCGGATCTCGGCCGAGGCTCGGTTCTCTGGGCGAAGGTTCGGACGCGGGTGGCTGAGGCGGGGAGGCGAAAGGCGAACAAGCTCGGTCCGAAGCGATGCAGTCCGAAGCGAAGGCGAGAAGCGGAAGGTAGAGGTGAGAAGCGGAAGGTAGAGGTTCGGTCCGAGGCAGGCTAGAACCGAAGGTACTGTTGTGAACAGTAATGAACAGTACTTTCGGTTCGGACCCTTCTTCCTTGCATGGTTCGGTTCGGACCTTTCCTCCTTGCATGGTTCGGTTCGGATGAACAGTACTTTCGGTTCAGCTCATGAACAGTTCTTTCGGTTCGGACCCTCATGAATAGTGCTTTCGGTTCGGTTCATGAATAGTACTTTCGGTTCAGAGGGTTCGTTTCCTTAAGTCCGTTTTTCGCGTAGACTTCCGTTCTTGGGCTATTTTCGCCAAATTCGAGGGTCGGGATGCCCCGAGTGATTATAGAAAGTTGGGAGAGATTTCGAGAGAGATTTGAGAGAGATTCCTCGTTCTCAGAGAGATTTGGGAGAGATTCGACGTACTTGGAGAGATTTCGCATACGAAGAGATACGTGAGAGAGATTTCACATACTTAGAGAGATTTGGGAGAGATTTGACATACTTGGAGAGATTTGGGAGAGATTTGGCATACTTGGAGAGATTTCGCATACAAAGAGATATGTGAGAGAGATTTCACATACTTAGAGAGATTTGGGAGAGATTTGACATACTTGGAGAGATTTCACATACAAAGAGATATGTGAGAGAGATTTCACATACTTAGAGAGATTTGGGAGAGATTCGACGTACTTGGAGAGATTTCGCATACGAAGAGATACGTGAGAGAGATTTCACATACTTAGAGAGATTTGGGAGAGATTTGACATACTTGGAGAGATTTGGGAGAGATTTGGCATACTTGGAGAGATTTCGCATACAAAGAGATATGTGAGAGAGATTTCACATACTTAGAGAGATTTGGGAGAGATTTGACATACTTGGAGAGATTTCACATATAAAGAGATATGTGAGAGAGATTTCACATACTTAGAGAGATTTGGGAGAGATTTGACATTCTTGGAGAGATTTAGGAGAGATTTGACATACTTAGAGAGATTTGGGAGAGATTTGACATACTTGGAGAGATTTCACATACTTAGAGATATGTGGGAGAGGTTTCACATACTTAGAGATATGTGGGAGAGGTTTCACATACTTAGAGACATGTGGGAGAGGTTTCACATGCTTAGAGATATGTGGGAGAGGTTTCACATACTTAGAGATATGTGGGAGAGGTTTCACATACTTAGAGACATGTGGGAGAGGTTTCACATGCTTAGAGATATGTGGGAGAGGTTTCACTGGTGACCTTTTTGAGTGTCCGGCCACGCACTGCAAGGTCCTTAAACCCAGTTAAGCCTTGATTAGGGATCTTGCATACTCCCGATGAGTATGTAACATTGTCGTATCGGTTTGGCTTTCTACGTACCATCGTTTCAGGTTAAGGAGATTTAGGTGAACGCACTTTTCGATTTATGATCTCTCATTAGAATAGAGAGTTGTTTAGAAGTTACTTAACGTAAACTCTAGTACTCACGGCAAATTGGGTTGACCGGTTTGACTTGTTGTCTTTTGTTGACTTTGACTTGACCGAAAATTGACGGTTGTCACACTTTATACCTTCCTATGTTGAATCACATGTGATTCCAACACTTGGTAAAGGTGTTTCCTAGTCCCAGAAAGTGTTTCCTTTCATATAGATGTTATAAACACTATATTCATGTCAATATGTATCCTTATATGTCATTTAGGACTTATTGTGTCTCAGGACTTCATTCGTGGAACTTCCCATTCCTACACGCATACCCAATAGAACCACTCACAACAGGTGAGTTCATACCCCTTAATCAATGTTTTAAATGATTTTAAATGCTTTAATGGGGGGGGGGAGGGAATACAGATAGAAACCAACATGTTATTAAATCAATCATATGTATTTATAACTTTGTTTTCACCCAGCAGATTTCACATACTACAAAATGTGATGCATGAAATGGATTTATATCTTAAAAATACCTTGATAGCAAAAGTATTAAATTTGAAATGTTTATTAAAATGACATCAAGTCATTGTTAATTATTGTTGAAAACTCTTAGATGTCTTACAAAACCATTTTTACCTTCTTGAACAAAACTATATCTTTACACTTGTGTTCTTTTATATGTATTGATGTTATAGTTTTCATCCTTCGTTCAGTTTCCCACACTCTTGTGTAGCAAGGGTGTGTAAACCTGTTTGGACAATCAATTACCTTCCAGTTAACTATTATAGGGATCGTTAGGAGATACATAACATTATTCCTATTACAAGGAATTACATCAGAGTCAGTTCATTCATGAGTCTACACTAGACATTACATGAATACCTTACATGAATACATTACATGAGTACCTTACATGAATACATTACCTGAGTACCTTACATGAATACATTACATGAGTACCTTACATGAATACATTACCTGAGTACCTTACATGAATACATTACATGAGTACCTTACATGAATACATTACATGAGTACCCTTACGTAGATACATTTTCCTGTATACATTTACATGGATACTTGTACTTCGATTTATTAGGATGATTTATTAGTATCTTCTGTGTAAATTGTCCTGCCTATCCCAGTTCAACAGGATATCTAGACAGGACTAACCATTCCGAAGCCTAGCTGTTAGCACCAGTGGTTGATGAACATCTACGGATGCCTACGGTTGATTCTTATATTAGCATACGTTTACGGGACTAACCATTTCTCGAGCCTACTATTCGCTACATAGGTTGATGAACATCTACGGATGTCTACAGTTAAAACTTATATTAGGATATCGATTACGGGACTAACCCTTCCTCCCCCTTGTTGTAGCTACAGAGGACAATTGAACAATCTACGGATGTTCAAAGGTTATACATGTCGCAAACCGCGATGTCGTGTTAATCCTAATACAAAAGGATAACACTTACATGATTATATTTTTCCTATTACTTTATTTTGTTACACATTCACATAAACGATGAGTTAGACTAAGTACTGTTTGTAATAAACAAAAAGAAGGAAAAACTATCATTATCATAGCAAAACATTCGGGTCTTGGTAGAAGACTACATTGTCATAACAAAACATTCGGGTCTTGGTAGAAGACTACATTTCATACTAGTAGGAAACATGGGATTTTCTAGGGTTTTTCATACTTATATCAACTGTTTCATTTAAACATTTGCATGGCATTCATAATAGCTTTCCAAAACAAAACAATGACACTTAAATACTTATGAATTCACCAGCTTTAGGCTGATACTCTCTGTCAAAATAACTTGTATTCTCAGGTCATCAGTTAGACAGGTACGATGGCCAGGTATTAAGAAGACGGAGCACAGACATGACTCGTCTTATTTTGATTATTCATTTTATTGTTGTACACTATGAAAGAACTCACATGTATTAAAACTTTACTTTTAATGCAATGGATGATGTTGTTGCTTGTTTACTACTTTACACTGTTATGATACTTCACATGATGTCCTCCACCCCGGAACGTTTCCGCCGTTCTTGGTTTTGGGGTGTGACAGATTGGTATCAGAGCACTGTTTATAGTGAATTATGTATATCAACCCATAAAAGATATACTAACTATAAATACATTGGGATTAAAACACTCTATCTAAGAGTCTATACTTTTAAATAATAAAATATTTAACAAAGTAAACGTGCCTGCATTCATACTAAAATCTGTGTCACAATGACAAGAACAAAAGTATTATGATTGTTGAATATCACAAGTAACCCTGGGGATGTATGGTCAATCTTGGGAGTAGCATAGCCTGATCAACTATGCTGGTCCGAGGAGTGATTAGCATATGCCCAAGAATGGTTGTGATATGGCAACAAGTCTAAAAACTTACCAACATTACCACAATGAGAACATTATAACAGAACCTAAGTTTAAAATACCATAGGGGTGTTTTCTGTTACTATAAGTACTTTATACTTGAGAACTAAAACGGGATCTTCATTACTAAGTTGATAGTTGCTAAGTGGATACACTAAAGTTATATGTAACTAGGATGTTATAGACTTACAATCGGTGAAATTTTTGCTTTACCCCTATTCCTTGTGAATTTGGAGTTGAAGTCACTTATTCGAAGGCCTATCATGTGTTGATTACAAATAAGTGGTATGCACTTTACAAATAGCGATATAACTAATGAAGATTTTTCTAATAATTATCTAGATATTTCGTCTAATAATTATTTCCTTACCCAAATTCTCGCGTAGATAACACGGCTGGAATCCAACCCACAGCAACCCGTACCTTCTGAACGAGGTCATTGCT
This sequence comes from Lactuca sativa, assembly GCF_002870075.4. NCBI lineage: Eukaryota > Viridiplantae > Streptophyta > Magnoliopsida > Asterales > Asteraceae > Lactuca > Lactuca sativa. The sequence continues at coordinate 194,067,863 of NC_056625.2, forward strand.
GGATGGTTTGAAGAAGAGCCAGAGAATGATCATCCTATCCCCGTGAATGATCACCATGATGAAGATCTCTCGGACGGTGTTAACTCCGAACCCAAGGTTCAGAACCTACCCCAGAGAGCTCCCTTTCCAATTCCTAACCCTCGTACGGCTTTTCATGGCCCGACGCCTGAGTGGGTGGAATGTTTGGAAACATGGAGCCAAGGACAAGATTGTAACACTCCAAGATTGAGGTGCATTTCTTTCATCCTTTCTCTTTATTGAAATGTCATATTTAGTCCTTGTGTGGAGGATGTGTAGCAAGTGAGTACACTGGGCGTACCAGAGGGGTACGCTGCGCGTACTCATGCGCTTAAATTGGACGCGGAGTCGCCAAGGTGCGTTGGGCGTACCTAGAGTTACGCCGGGCGTACCGGCCCAGGTGCAAAAACCCTAAACCTCCTTGTGCACTATTTAAAGGATGTTATGGCTCATTCCTTAGCCTCCATATCAGTGAGTGAAACCCTAAAAGAGAGCCCCATCATTCTTAGAGTGAGAGAGTGTTGATTTGAGCTTGTTGGTGCTTTAGTGGCTTGGAGAAGAAGGAGGAAAGGAGATCTTGGAGGCTAAAGCTTGAGGTGCCATTTTGGATTTGGGATCTACAGAGGAAAGAGCTACTCTTAGAGGTATAAAGTTCAAAACTTTCCTCTTCTTTTGGTTGATGTTGTATGTGTCCTTTTTAGGGCTAAAAACCCCAAAGGTGGAGACTTTATGAGTTTAAAGTGCTCCATGGTCCGAGATCTGTCCAATTTCAGTGTTATTAGTGATGTAGAGCCATAAAGTTCCCACCTTGGATGTTACTTTGGAGTCATGCATGTGTTTTAAGCCTTCTAGAGTTGAAGGTTGGATCATTTAAGGAGTTAGAGACTTGTTCAGCCATGTAAAGGCTTAAAGTCATCAACTTAATGGATTAAGGGACTTAGAAGGGGTCAGATCTAAAATATGGACTTAGGTCTTAACTGTTTAAGACCTCAAGAAAAAAATGGCTGAAGCAGGGGAGTACGCCGGGCATAATCCCCAGTACGCACCGCGTACTGGGTGGCGCTCCCCGATTCTGTGGTGCAGCCGGGTACGCTCAGCGTACACATCTGGTACGCGCAACGTAACCCCGAGAGTTGAATTTCGGTTGACTTTTAGGGTTTGGTCTATTGTGGGGCCTTTGAGCTATGGGAGGGGTAAAATGGTCTTTTACCCTTCTGAGAGTGACATAAGAGAACATAGTCTAGCCTCTAAGAGTAATATTAAATAGAGTGTTATTTTCATATGAATAGGAGGAGGCTGGGCCAGCGTTACTGAGTCAGGGATTTACCGACATACCCGAGGTCAGTCCTCTCACTATACTTTACCTAGTGTGGTAATAGAGTTCAGAGACACAATATTATAGAGTTATATGCCAGTGTGATTGCATGTTATTATGTGTTGTGATTTGTTGTGATATGTGATATGCATGATTATAGAGTTACAGAGTTAGGACTTTCGGGTCCCTAGAGTTAGGTCTAGAGGGCCCACAAAGAGATGGGGCTGGAGGGCCCCACTGAGACACATTGACCAGAGGGTCAACAGAGTTACAGCCTCGAGTGGCTATTATGCGATTAGTGTGGTATTTTGGGGAACTCACTAAACTTATGCTTACAGTGTTCAGTGTTATGTGTTTCAGGTACCAGTGACGACCGCGGGAAGGCGCCGACTTGATTCGTACACACATATGGGATTGGATGTATTTTGATCTTGGGAGACATTTGTGAATTGAAAACATGATGTTATGACATTTTGTGAATGAATGGTTTTATTTAAAAATGTGTTTTCAAAAGTGAAAAATTGTTTTAATTTTTACGGTGTTACAAAGATCAGCCCATGCCATTTAATGGTGACCGAAGTTTCTATGACCTGAGCAATGGGGGCTCAGCAGACAGAATCTTGCCAATCTTGGTCCGCAGAGTGGCCTGAAATGAGATTCAAGGCAGTACAACCTTACATCGGATCACCGAAGTTGTCGCCGATGCGAGAATGCTTACCCTCCTCACCATTCGTCTAGAAGATGCTCGGGAGAGATCTGAGAGGAACCATGAAGCCCTGCTGCAAGCACTGGCTGAATCACGAGCCGAATTCATAGAACTTCGAGTACGCCAGAGGGTGTACGAAAGACACCTACTTGATGTGGAACGCCAACTGGCTGAACTGAGAGTTCACCAGAGGGATGACCGTCGCTAGTAGTAGATACTTTACCTTATATTCCTTGTTAGAAAGGAATCGTGTTTCTGTCTATGCCCGATGTGGCATTTTCTATGAAACTATCTTATACTATAAATACTTTAGTTAGGTCTTTATGCTGTCAAGATCTATCTTCTCTGGATATGATGTAAGTCCTTTTACAAGTTCATTTTGCCGAACTTGTACGTTGTGAATATCAAAGATATTGACAGTCAGCTAACTTCTATGTCATTCTTTATTCAAATACTCTTATCATACTTTCATTAGAGTCTATTTGAAACATGCTCTAGTCAAGTCATTGGACTATAGCAATTTGACTTCGGAGACATCTCCAAGTCTCTCTTAATGGTTGGATCATGTTATTCACCAACCAACGATACCTCGGCTAGAACGACAAACATCTTGAGACCATTGTACGAACTTACTTCCGATCTTTGTTAGGACTGCATCATAGGGATGTAGGTCAAACCTTCGTGAACATACTTCCATTCCATACTAGGACTGCATCATAGGGATGTAGGTCAATCCTTAGAGAGCACACTTCTATACTTTACATGAGCGATCGAACTACGTCTAGGTTCAACCATTCTCGCTCATAAATTCATTTTTCTTTCCGTGTAACAGAATCATGTCGCCAAGGAAAGACAATCAACCCCTCAACCAAACACCAACTCTTCAGATTGATGCAACAACCTTTCAAGCTGCAGTCTCGGCTGCCGTGTCATCTATTCTGACCCACCTTAATGCTAACAACGCAAATGTTAGCGGGATTGTTAACAATGATTCCAATCCGAGTAACAATCAAGTACCTCAACGAGCAACAAACTACGATGATACCCCGAGTCCCAAGACCAGTGTAACAAACGGAAGGCTTGGGCTAAATCTAAGGACAAATCGCTTCGAAGGGCGAACAAGTAACAACCTTCACATCCAAGGCATCGGTACCTCCTACTACCATCCCTTCGGGTATCCCAATTGTCCCTAACCCAGCCAGTCAATATGCTGGAAATCTCCCAAAATGCATCCAATGCAGTTATCACCACCATGGACCTTGTGGGGATATGAATTGCTCAAACTACAACAGAAAGGGGCACACCAAGCGTTACTGCAAGAGCTTAACAAGGGAGAACAACCAAGTGCCCAGCACCAATGTAAACCAAGCTTGCTACAGTTGTGGCAAGGTAGGTCACTACAGATGGAACTGCCCAGAGGCAGCAAATGCTGGCAAAGACGGAAGTATGCTACCGACCACCGCCGCAAGAGAGACTACTCCGGATCCACGTTAATGTAATTAAGGCGTTTTGTTGTAACAGACTTATAAAATGTCCAAAACTAGTGCAACCAGAGTCTTATCTTTTGCGAGATCCCGTCCGTTTAGGGATGCTTATGCTGCGTATACTTGTCTTTTGTAGTATACCTTGTTCGCAGCTACAGTCTTGTAGTAAATCTAAAAGTACAGTAACTCTGTTAGAGATTGCACTGTTGTGTTTTGGTCTGTAACGCCTTATGTTCAAATCTAATGTCTTTAGTATCCATATGATTTCGACTTTATCATACGACTCGAGTAAATTCGATCCTCACAATACCAGCTTCATTAGTACATCTCTTTCTTAGTAAACGTCTTTTAGCAAAGCCGTCATATCAGAACATCGAAGTACTCATGCATGGAGTACCTTATAGTTCTTTCCCTTTCCGAAGGAATCCCCGCAGTATCACTCGTGCAGTACGTCAAGTTCAATCCAAGGATTCATACGGTCGATCTATCACTGAAGAATGCATACATGAGGGTGATATATAATCAATGTTCTACAGGTTTAGAATTGATGATTCCACTTTAACTTCTTTTCCCTTGATGGGATGTGAGCTTAAGGAAGAATCAGTTATTCGACTACCTTTTCAATCTTAATTATATACGACTCGTATACATGAGATTGTGCTCGTTGAACCATGTATGAATTCTAATATGAACTTCAGGACGGAGACTGCCCAAGAGTACGTGTAATTGCATTGACATAGGAACAAAATTAGAACCCAGTATGACTCTTATAACCAGATCGCCTTACAGCCTAAACACCTAAAGAGATACAAGAACAGCCCGGACAACTCAGCGAATTATTGAGCAGTAGAATTGGAAGACCAGGCTTCTCACCCTTGAGAGCTCCGGTCTTATTCTTCCAGAAGTCGACGGATTGCATCATATGTACCTCGGCGATCGGGGACTCCGTTACGATTTCCTTTAGAAATCGTTATCTCTGCCTCGCATAAATGAGTTGATTTAGCAAATGCAGGGAAAGAATTACTTTCAGAAATGGACCTGAAATCAGAATATCACTAATTCGAGTGTTAGGGAAGGATGTCCTGAAGACTACCCTCCAAACTCGATGCGGACGCTTCGAGTCTGTAGTGATACCCCTTGGATAGGACCAATACGCCCATAGTATTCATGAGCTAAATGAGTAGGGTACATCTTTCTTACTGGGATCAATTCGTCATTCTCCTTGTAATGACCTACTTATCTACCCTCATAGTAAGAAAGAACCCATAGAAACATTACCTTCAGAGAGACTTTCGTGAAGTTCTCTAAACACGAGTTTTGAAATTGAAGAGTCAGATTCCTAAGACACACTGTTAGTGATGTGGGAATTTTTGAGTACTCTTTCAATTTGTCAAAACCATTGAGAATTCGTCAACACCAGAGACGCCGGCAGAAATTCACCAAATACTAGGTCGTGTAGACCTACTATCGTAGTCCATTCAGAACTCCTCCCAAATTATAGAAACGCTTTTCGACTTTGACCCAGCAAGGGGTGGCCCTTGACTGGGAAGTTATGCGAGAGAAGGAACCTTTGGAATTCCAAGTGAGAGACCAAATTCGTTAGGAAGTCTCACTCTGGGAATGGCTTAATACACTTCGTAAAGCTTGGAAAGCTAAATCCAATATAGTTAGGACCTCTGAGATTCTTACCAGAATTGATCTGGTATCTCACAGACTAGACCTACTCCGCGAACTTAGTAACGTACATTTTACTCTTCGCGTCTCGATTTTTAAACCATACCTTTCCGTTAGGACTCTCGTAAGCCACTCGAGGAGATCGAGATTAACAAGATCCTCGCCTTCGTATTAGAACTTTACTGACCCTCGACTGAGAGGTCAAGCGATCGTAGCAACGCCATCGCCCATTAGTGAAGGTTCGTTGGAATACCAACCGAGGACCTAGATTCACTTATGAGCGCGAGAACCAATCGATTAGGAAGTTTCCACCTCATAACTTGATCACTTCTACCTACTTCCATACATAGATTCTAATTTTGGGACGAAATTCCCACTAACAGGGGGATGATGTGACAACCCGAAATTTCCATTCTGAACAAACCATATCAAGTCAATAGAAGTTAGAACAGTTACAGTGAAATTCCAGACTTTTGGGTATAAGTTGGAGTATTTTAGGATTTACACATAAGGAGATATCAGGAGAGTGGATGCACTAGGGTTTTGTGCAACATTGTTATTCCAAAACTCTATGATATTAGAGATCATTCCGGGAATAAAATATTTTCTGCCAAAAATCCCAGGACTATATATAGAAATCTGAACCATATTTATTCATTAGTTACATTTCCATCAAGAGAAAAGTCGAATTCTCTCTCACGGATCTTCGGGTTTTCATCCCAAATCGTGAGTACTTCCATCCAGTTGTATTATATAGCTTATATTGTGCTTAATAACATCAAAATCGGATCAAAACCCCAAGATTTGAGAGTTTACCGCCCAAAAAAACTTGGAGAGTAAATTCTTTTATAAGGGCCAAATGGTGCCTAGTCCATCCTTAAGCCATGAAACTAGTTTGGTATTGTACACTAATGACTTTAGGGATAGAAAACAACCTCAAAACACCATGGAAATAGTGTTCATGGCCCAAGATCTTCATGGACCGTGAACACTAAATTTAGGGCCGAAAGTGTGCCCATTGTCCCTCCAAACAATGGAAATGAACCTTGAGACTACCCATAGCTTATTTAGACATCCAAAACATTATGAATCAAGGGTTGAAAGTGAGTTCACGGCCAAGGATGTTCTTGGGCCGTGAACTCCATTTTAGGTTGCCAAAATGCCCTAAATGCCTTCATTAAGCCAAGAGATAAACATAGCACTTTACCTTGATGTGTCTAGGACCCAAAACAATGAAAATACCAACATCCATGAGTGTTTACGGCCGCAAACACATGACCAAATGGTCCATGGGCCGTAAACTCAAGTTAAGGGTGTTTTCATGCCACAAACACTTCCTAAGGCTTAGGCTTGAAATTAGGATGCTTCCTTATGACCTTTAGGACCCTCATAAACATAAATGGCCATGAGTTTACGACAGTAAACTCATTAAGGTCGTGAACTCCTTAAAATTCCAAAGAAAGTGAGTTTTTCTTCATCCCAGGTTAGAACTAATGTCCCTAAATCATACCCTAGCCTTCAAACTTGCATTCCCACATGAGTAGCCATGAGTTTACGGTCGTAAACCCCCTTAGGCCGTGAACTCATGGTAGTAAACTCATGTGAGTGCCTTTATACCATGCTATGTTGAATCATGTGTGATTCCAACACTTGGTCAAGGTGTTTCCTAGTCCCGGAAAGTGTTTCCTTTCATATAGATGTTGTAAAGACTATATTCATGTCAATATGTATCCTTATATGTCATTTAGGACTTATTGTGTCTCGGGACTTCATTCGTGGAACTTCTCATCCCTACACGCATACCCGTTAGAACCACTCACAACAGGTGAGTTCATACCCCTTAATCAATGTTTTAAGTGATTTTAAATGCTTTAATGGGGGGAATACAGGTAGAACAACATGTTATTAAATCAATCATATGTATTTATAACTGTGTTTTCATCCAGCAGATTTCACATACTACAAAATATGATGCATGAAATGGATTTATATCTTAAAAATACTTTGATAGCAAAAGTATTACGTTTGAAATGTTTATTAAAATGACATAAAGTTATTGTTAATTATTGTTCAAAACTCTTAGATGTCTTACAAAACCATTTTTACCTTCTTGAACAAAACTATATCTTTAGACTTATGTTCTTTTATATGTATTGATGTTATAGTTTTCATCCTTCATTCAGTTTCCCACACTCTTGTGTAGCAAGGGTGTGTAAACCTGTTTGGAAAATCAATTACCTTCCAGTTAACTATTATAGGGATAGTTAGGAGATACATAAGATTATTCCTATTACAAGGAATTACATCAGTGTCAGTTCATTCATGAATCTACACTATACATTACATGAATACCTTACATGAATACATTACATGAGTACCTTACATGAATACATTACCTGAGTACCTTACATGAATACATTACATGAGTACCTTACATGAATACATTACCTGAGTACATTACATGAATACATTACATGAGTAACTTACATGAATAGATTACATGAGTACCTTTACGTAGATACATTTTCCTGTATACATTTACATGGATACTTGTACTTCGATTTATTAGGATGATTTATTAGTACCTTCTGTGTAAATTGTCCTGCCTATCCCAGTTGAATAGGATATCTAGATGGGACTAACCATTCTGAAGCCCAGCTGTTAGCACCAGTGGTTGATGAACATCTACGGATTCCTATGGTTGATTCTTATATTAGCATACGTTTACGGGACTAACAATTCCTCAAGCCTACAGTTCGCTACAGAGGTTGATGAACATCTACAGATGTCTACGGTTAATACTTATATTAGGATATCAATTACGGGACTAACCCTTCCTCCCCCCTGCTGTAGCTACAGAGGACAATTGAACAATCTACGGATGTTCAAAGGTTATACATGTCGCAAACCGCGATGTCGTGTTAATCCTAATACAAAAGGATAACACTTACATGATTATATTTTTCCTATTACTTTATTTTGTGACACATTCACATAAACGATGAGTTAGACTAAGTACTATTTGTAAAAATCAAAAAGAAGGAAAAACTATCATTATCATAGCAAAACATTCGGGTCTTGGTAGAAAACTACATTTCATTCTAGTAGGAAACATGGGATTTGTTGGGTTGTGTTTTGTATTAAGTGTTGCGTCTATTGGGCTCGTTAGCTAGTCCGTTTTTGTATCTCCGTTATGGGCCTGTCCATCCGTGAGTATAGTAGGGTTTCTTATAAATATAGGTGCTTGCATGCATCTTAGGTTAACGATAGTAATGATAGATCAGAGCATTATTCAGAAGTTTTAATTATCGTTCTTGTAACCCTAAATCCTCTACAACGGAAGTTCTTAGTCGAGCTCTGCTGAGGATTGTTTGAATTAATCATTCGACACATTGTGATTCAATCTTGTCTTGTTTATTGTTTTATGTTCTTCGCACTACCTGTTACAAATATCTAATCGATCTTCAAGTTTATTTAATAAATTATCAATTGGTATCAGAGAAGGAGGCTGTGTAATTCATACGCTTCTTTTCTGTGAAAAAGGTTGCGATTAGTGTTATTCCGCATTTACTGATATTTATTGAGCCGTCATCCCATAATTGACGTAACTCAACATTTATTTGTGTTGCCCTAATTTAATATATTACAAGTCTGATCTTTTAAACAGGTTATTCGATCAAGCATGGACGAGTCACAATCCAATCCCATCAACATCTCAAACAGCATTGGATCAACGACAAAAATTCCAATCCTTTACACCCAAGATTACGAGGTCTGGGCACATCACTTTGAAGATTATGTCATCGGATTTGAGGACAACGGATATCTCATCTGGGAAGCAATCGTATCCGGACCATTCGCTCATTCAACAACTTCAAGAATCATTAAAACTCAGAAGGAGTATAATGATCTTTTGAAAGACGTTAAAGATATTGCTCAAGACGAAAAAGATAAATTTCAGTGCAATATTAAAGCATTGAGACTAATCAGATTCGCTCTTCAATCTGACACTTTCAGGCTAGTGAGTTCATGTAGCACTGCCAATGAAATATGGGATAGGCTGCGAGAGTTATATTCTACGGATGAAGATCTCGAGCATTCCATTCAAACCTTGCTTTTGTCCGAATTTGGTGAATTCAAGCAGATTCCTGAAGAAACTGTAACTCATCGCTTCAATCATCTTCTTAGTAAGATGATTAAACATGATATTGAAAGGAAGTTGATTGAACAAAAAGGTTACATTTTTAAACGGTCTCAGATCTGAGTGGAGAGCGGTTGTGTCCACTGTTAAAGCGCATGAGCAATTCAAATCTTACTCTTTGGCGAAACTGGTAGCGATTTTGAAATCTCAAGAAAAGATTGTGTTACAAGAGAAAAATGTGGTTTCAAGCTTGGATCATTGGCCCTTCTGTCCAAAAGCAAAGCTGTGATGGAAGATGAAGACCTCAACCTAGAGGATTATGACCTTACCTCTGAAGACTATGCAATGATGGTCTCAAACCCAAAGAGGTTCATCAAGAAAAGGTTCCCTACAAATAAGAACCGAAATTGGCAGGGAAGTTATAGTTCTGAAAAGGTTAGGGAAGAACCGAAAGCAGAAGAACCAAAGAAGGAACCGAAAGCTGAAGGAGATTCAGGTGTGAGCTGCTATTATTGTGGAGGAAAGAACCACTATGCCAAAGATTGTGTTCTCGAGAAAATGGCAGAAAAGGATGAGGAAAAAGACGAAGAAACTATGCTGTTGAAAAAGCTGGAAAAGATCAAAAGAAAGAAATCCACTGCTAACCCCTCTATGAATGCTTTAATTGTGCAGGGTTCGGTAGCGGATGATGAGTTCGGTGGCGTGGAGGTCTGGTCAACCGATTCTGAGGACGATGAAGTCAGGAAGCCATCTCATGGAAAGGCCTATGTTGCAAAAGGTGAAGGGAGTGGTGGAAAGTGTTTAATGGTTTCAGACGTGTCTCAAATGAGGGGATACAACACAGATGGTGGGAATGAAGACACAAAGGAGCGAGAAGACTTGTGCTTCACAACAAAACCTCTCAGCGTGCAGTTTAACGAGCTTGATGAATTAATCAAGAAGGTACAATCAGTTTTTGTTTCATTCAAAGTCCCACAAAGTTCATATGAAAAGGAATTAAAAAATGTTAATTCAAGAATCTCTCATCTAGACAGCAGTTTAACTCAAACACGAGTCACCAATTCTAACCTAACTGACCAAATAAGCAGGGTATCTTCAAAGAGTGAGGAACGAAGGATGTGGATCGAGCTAAAGTAGTCGGAGTTAATCAAATCCAAGGATGAAAACATTTATTTACAAAGAGACAATTTAAAACATTTAAAACAGAGAAATGTCTTTTGTTTAATTGCTAAGCGTCTTTACACTAATATCACTCAACTTCATTTAAACTGAGAAATAGGGCAGAAAATTCATCGCATGATTTTGCCCTTCCTTGAGTTTAAGGAGGATGAAATTGACGCTGAAGCATATAACTGTGAAAGTGTTGTTTCGTCTAAGGATGTTAATCCGACATATATGTATGGTCTAGACAAAATCAAATCTTTCATAAAGTCCAAGGACCATAAAGACATGCTGAAAAATCTTTTGGATGAAAATGATAAACTAAAACTAAGAACCGAAACCATATAAAAGTTTGACTCATTGAATGCCAACCTGAGTTCAGAAAATAAAATTGATGTTGAAAATGCATCTGAGCTCAATGAGGACGATGATATGAGTGAAATTTATGTTGAAGACACAGTTGACTGTTCAGAGTTTGTCAAGAGCGAACCCAAAAACCACAAAAAACTTATTTCAGAAAATTCTGTGGAGTGTGCTCGTCTGTCCCAACAAAAGTCCCCGATCCTTGAAGAAAAGGCTGTTGTATACCAAAAAGTGAGAACAACTCCAAATCAGGTGTATAAAGTCACAGGCATAACAGAACATCAGACAGCCGAACTCACAACTATTGTAAACGAAGATAATGCTGATGGTTGTGATGAGTTCTTCTGGTCTGCTCCTATCGACAATGCTGACGAAACAGTTGGTCTGTCAGAAAGGACTTCATGGAAAACCAAAGGCAGATATGTGCCAGAGCCTTTGAACAAGCCTAATAGCTTCGACGTGCCAAGTACTAGTGGTACAAAAGATGTTCCTAAAGAAAAAGGAGTTTCTGCAAAAGAAGTCACTCCTTCAAGCGACACATCATCAGTTCAAAGTGAATCAGCTGACAGAAAGCAAAAACAAAAAGCGAATATCCATCGTCAGCCGAAGCAGGTGAGAAATCAGAAACAACAAAGGAATCAGAGATACAAGAAGAATCTCTCTGAAAGAAAACAGTTCTTGCAATCTCAAAATGCCCATTTCTCTTATCATGACAGAAATTTAAAGTCAGAGAAAAACAATGTTAGGTCACAAGAAAGTCATAACAACCGAAGAGAGAGGTTCGGTTATGAAGGTCAAAACAACCGAAAGGATACGTTCGGTTCTGAAAAATTTGACAACCGAAAGCAAAGGTTCGGTTCAGAAAACACTATCTACCGAAAGCAGAGGTTCGGTTCCCAGAGCAAAAGAGACCAAAGATCTAGGTTCGGTCCCACTAATGATCAAAAACAAAAGGGTCACTTAGAATCTCAAGCCAAGAACTCATCTCAGTCTAACTTCTCTCGTTCTTCTTCTTCTAATTCTTCTAATTCCTCTCAACCTCTTTCTAAATTCAACTCTGTTCGCACTCAAAAACCTAAATCATCAACAGATATGAAAGGAAAATCAAAGTTTTCATCAGTTGAAACAAATCAAAATAATCCCAGAGTCCAAATACCTAAACCAGAATCCAAACCGAAAGAAACAAATCACAACAAAATTAATGTTTTCACCATTAAAAGGAAAGATGAAACAACGTTAATAAAAAGAACATATCTTGTTGACATCTCTCTAACTATTCCTGTTCCAGTGAAAGGCTCACGTGGACCCAAGAAACTTTGGGTTCCTAAATCTGCTTAATTTTTGCAGGTTATTAGTGACGAGCAGTTTGACGAAGAATGGTACATTGACAGTGGCTGCTCACGTCACATGACAGGAAGGAAGGAAGAACTGAGGGAGTTTAGGTCTCTTTCAAACGGTGGAAATGTCAAGTTCGGGAACAACTCCTTCGGCACCATAAAAGGCTATGGAATGATTACAAATGGTGATTTTACGATTAGGAAGGTTGAATACGTTGAAGGACTACAGCACAACCTCATCAGTGTATCTCAGCTTGTTGGGGGTACCGGTCTCAAGGTTTCATTCGATGATGAGGGTTCGGAAATAATTGAGAAGAAAACGAAAAGAGTCATTCTCAAATCGGAGCGCAAAGGCGAAATGTTTCCCCTGAACCTCAAACCCATCAAAGGGAATCCAGCTATCTGCCTGTTATCCAAAGCACAATCTAACGAAAGCTGGCTGTGGCACTGAAGGCTCTCTCATCTCAACTTCAAGGATATCAACAAACTTGTCACAGGTGGTCATGTTCGAGGTCTTCCATTGCTCAAATTTGATCGAGAACATTTATGTGCTGCGTTTGAAATGGGGAAGCAGAGTCGTCAAAGTCACCCATCGATTGTAAACACTAAAGTTGTTGAACCATTAGAATTAATTCACATTGACTTGTGTGGTCCATCATCTATCGAAAGCATCGGCGGTAGCAAGTATATTCTTGTCATCGTTGATGATTTCTTGCGTTTTACATGGGTGTTCTTTCTGAAGCGATTCTCAAGCTGAAGACGTTTATCAAGCAGATTGAAGTACAGCTAAAGAAAGTCGTTCGCAACATCAGGAACGATAATGGTCTAGAGTTCAAAAATAAGGAATTCGAAGAATTCTTAGCCGACAAAGGAACCAGTCATAACTTCTCAGCTCCCTACACTCCTCAACAAAATGGGATTGTCGAAAGATGAAACCGATCTTTGTGTGAGGCGGCCCGAAGCATGCTAAGTTTTGCTTCTTTACCTTTATATTTTTGGGCTGATGTTATTGCTGTTGCTTGTTTTACGTAGAACAGGTCATATCTCAATAAGCGATTCACTCTCACTCCTTATGAGATCATCAACAACAGGAAGCCAAATGACAAATTTTTCCATGTATTCGGCTCACGGTGCTTCATCTTCAATTCTAAAGAACATCATAACAAGTTCGATGTCAAAGCCGATGAAGGGATATTTCTGGGCTATTCTCTCACTTCTAAAGCCTACAGGGTATTAAACAAGCGCTCAAGGAAAATAGAAGAAACCTATTATGTGACTTTTGATGATAGCTATGTCAAAAAGCTTAAGGCCGAAGAAGACACTGTTGGAGACATCTTTTCTCACACAGGCCAAGTCACAGTCTCGATTGCAAACCTATTTGAGAAGTGCGTCGAGTTATTTGATGAACCAGAGAAGGCAACTCTCTCAGAAGCGAGTGCATTAGACAACAAAGTAGATCATCTGAAGCAACTCATCGAAGATACTGCAAAGAGAATGAATGAAGGAGGATCAAGTTCTGAGGACCCTCCACAGCACGATACTTCAGTTGAGGGGGAGGGCACATCTTCGTCATCACAGGAGAGCTCTCATGTTGAAGGGGAGAATTATTCTCCAGCTGCTCCCGAAAGCTCATCTGCACCCGAAAGTCCAGTGGTACCCGGAAGCTCAACACCGCACGAAACTCCTATAGCTCCAGAAACTCAAGACACACCTGAAAGCTTATCTGTCGAAGGGGAGAATGCAGATATGTCTTACGACTATGATAGTCAATTTGAACTAGAAGAGATGGTAAACGCTGAATTGGATCCATCTTATGATCCAAATTACCCTCCTCTTGTAAAATGGACCAGAGATCATCCTGTTTCTCAGGTTGTCGGTAATGTCTCTAAAAAGGTCCTGACCCGATCACATTTAAAGGCAAAACAAACTTCCTTATTTTCAAAAGTAGAATTTTGTATGTTTAACTCCTTCGTCTCAAAAGTTGAACCAAAGACAGTTAGCACTGCTCTTGATCACACCGATTGGGTTCAAGCTATGCAAGATGAACTAAATGAATTCGAAAGGAATAAAGTTTGGCGTCTCATTCCAACTCCTCAAGATGCCTCAGTTGTTGGTCTCAAATGGGTCTTCAGAAATAAGATGGACAAGGAAGGCAACGTGATACGAAACAAAGCCCGTCTGGTAGTGAAAGGATACTGTCAGGAGGAAGGAATCGACTATGAAGAAACTTTTGCTCCTGTTGCTAGGATGGAATCCGTTAGAATATTTCTTGCCTATGCTGCACACAAAAACTTTGAGGTCTACCAAATGGATGTCAAGTGTGCATTTCTAAATGGAGAACTTGAAGAAACCGTGTACGTGGAGCAACCTCCCGGATTTGTCAATGAAAGGTACCCGAATCACTGTTACATTTTGGAAAAAGCCGTATATGGAATGAAACAAGCTCCGAGGGCCTGGTATGAAACGCTAACCAAATTTTTAAAGATGTCAAAATTCAAACAAGGTTCGGTTGACCCAACGTTCTTTCGTAAGAAGGAAGGTAACCAACTTATGATCGTTCAAAATTTATGTCGATGATATCATCTTCGGCTCAACGAATTCTGGCTTAACAGCTGAATTCAGAAAGCTGATGGAGACTAAATTTGAAATGAGCTCAATGGGTCCAATTAACTTTTTCCTTGGTTTAAACATTAGACAGGGACCCGAAGGCATCTTTATTAATCAGGAAGCTTACACAAAGACTCTCCTTGCAAAATTTGGCATGATGGGAGGTTCAAAGGTTAAAGTTCCAATGGCGTTCGGCACCAAGCTTACTCCATCATTGGATAAGCCAGCAGTTGATATTATGCTATATCGCCAGATGATCGGTTCACTGATGTATCTTACTGCTAGCAGGCCTGATATCATGTTCTCTGTTTGTTACTGTGCTAGATTTCAGGCGAATCCGCGTGAACCTCATATGCTTGCAGTGAAGAACATACTCCGTTATCTCAAGCGAACTACCTCTTTAGGCCTATGGTATCCATCCAACTCAGGCTTCTTCGTTCAAGCATACTTAGATGCAGACCTTGGAGGTTGTGGACTAGACAGGAAAAGCACCACGGGAGGCTGCCAATTCCTAGACGGGAAGTTAGTTAGTTGGCAATCAATGAAACAAACATGTGTGTCTTTATCTACAGCTGAAGCGGAATACATTGCAGCTGCCTCCTGTACTTCTCAAGTGATTTGGATCCAAAGTCAACTCCGGGATTATGGACTCAATATGAAAAAGATCCCACTATATTGCAACTCAGAAAGTGCAATTAGGATCTGTCATAACCCAGTGAAACACTCGAAGACTAAGCACATAGCACTGAGGTATCACTTCATTAAAGATCATGTGGAAGATGGGAACGTCGAAATTCATTTTGTTCGAACCACTGATCAACTGACTGACATCTTCACCAAAGCTCTTCCTGAAGCATCGTTCAACAAAATTCTACAAGGGCTAGGTATGATGGAATCGGAGTCAGTACCACACATTACCTCTCAAACTCAAAAGTGAGAAGCGAAATAGACCGAAAGTTCGGGTTCGGGTCTTCTACTAATGTACCGAAATGAACCGAACGCTCGGGTTCGGTTGAATAATCTGCTTTTCGCTCATTAATCAAATGTAGTTTTCTTGGTTGTAGATCTTATGTATAATTGCTCCAATTGCATTTATTTAATTATCAAAGTTATTCTCTTTTTGAAAATCTATTTTCTTTGGTAACCGAAATAGACCGAACGCTCGGGTTCGGTCCCAAAGTTTTTCACAACCGAAATAGACTGAACGCTCGGGTTCGGTTCCAAAGTTTTTTTTTAAATTATTTTTTTTTCTTTCTTATTTTCATTCCTTCTTTTTCTTTTCTCAAAAATTCCAATATTTCTTTTTATCTGTTTTTTTATTTTATTTCAATTTTTTATTATTATCAAAACCTCCAAAAATATTTTCTTCTTTATTTTCTTTTTGGCTCTAATTTTAATTGTGTGTTCGTTTATGGGGAAATTATTGAATTAGCTAAGTGTCCCTAGAAGCATGTTGTTGTATGTGTCCAAAGCCTCACTTGATTCCGAATAATAGGCCTTACTGACTTGGTATACACAAACCTTGTCTTCCCAATTAGGCCTTCTTATTTATTCTAATCATGAGCTACCTAACTCTCTTCTCACATGAGATAAGAGTTTTCTGCTTGGTCCTATTTTTCGCAGCAGAGGTACTTTGATTTCTTACACCATCTACATTTCATTTCTTCATCACACTCGTTTCACATACGTAACCCTTGAGACTCTCAGAAATTACCACTGAGGTTTATGGTTACACAATAACTGTGTTCATGATCTTAGTTTCGTGCCACTACGAGCTAAGTGAAACCCAAAATTCAATACCCAATACGAATTGACGGTGAACAATTAATTTGCTCTAGTTTTCACCATTGAATTGACGAATGTATCTTAATGCTATCTCAAGTTTTTTTTGTGATTCCTATGAAACTGTTACAACCCATAACATTTCTTCCCTTGGGATCCAGTTTTAAATTTTTTTTTGAGATTTTATATTCCCAGCCAGTTTAAATTATTCCCAACCTACTTGTTCAACAGACTACACCGGTCTCACAAGTACTTCGTTCACTTTCTATCTTATATCAAGATTAGGAATGTTGAATCGAAGCGAAAGCCACCCTAATAAGCCTAATTAAAAGAAGCCTTTCAACACTTCTTAATAAGTGTTTGATCGTCATTCAACGGGAAACCACACCAACACTTTAAGGTCTCTATTGACTTTGAAGGAAGAGATTCGTGCCCGGGATCATCTGTTTCGTGTCTTTATTGACATCATATTTTTCACAAAAATTCAGGTTCTATTAATTACATGTATTTTACTTGGATTGGCAGTCGATTAAAGGCTATGGTTAATTTTAATCCACGTGGCGGTATTTTTCAAAAGATGCCGTTACAATTTAAAGGGATAAGATGATGACATGCTGACTCAGGCGGGAGTCTAATCGATTTGATTTCAAACGGCGCAAAAGGGAACGCGTGCGAATTGGAACCGTCTCATCTCCAAATGGCGCAGAAGGGGTGCGTGTGAATCTGAAACGGTTCATATCCAAACGGCGCTTCATGGGAGGCGTGTTCTTTGGGATTTGACACTCTCTCTCCTGCGTGATCATCGGCTACCCCAGCTGTCACGCATCAGTCAACTCCGGAAAACTCTTCGTTTTTCGATAGAAGATTAGGGAAGATCTTTCTCTCTCCTTACCCTACAGTATAAAAGGCAACATCCTCCACCGTTTACCTCTTTACTGCAATTAAAATTCCCAGAGCGCAAGAAATCCCTGAACCTTAACTGTTCATCATCTTCTCCACTTTCTTCAAGCAATGGCAGATTCATCTTCTGTTCACGCAACATCCCACATACTGCCTATTCGCCCTCAACAAACGCCTGTCAGGCTGCGACCGAAAAAGTCGATAAACTATTTTCTGATGCCTCTTCCCTGTTAAAGTCTTTACAGGAGAGTGCAAATGTTGCTAAGACTACGTTGGAACCAATTGTTCAACAGTTGACAACGTCTGTCTCAACTGAGTTGAAGTCCTTCGCTTCATTTCGTCAAACGCTTTCCGACGACAACTCAGCCTTTCGCACAACCATAGACGAGCGTCTCTCGAAGCTCCAAGAAGATTTGGCTGCTGAGAACTATCTTATGGATGTTCGTGCCAAGAAGACCACTGCTCTGAAGGTCAAGAGTGTTCAACTCTCCCATTCTCAACAGGAGATTGACTCTCTTCGGTCCGAAAGGGAGGTGATAAAGACGTGTGTTTCGGATGTCCACTCAGCCATCTCAAACATCCTCGAAGCACATGATCCTATCCTTAACTATTCTATGAGGCGTACCCTTGTAGAAAAGCTCGCTCCCGCCCTTACCCTGCTAAGCAAAATCGAAGGGCTTCTTGATTTCGTGTCCATTCCGAAACAAGGGGGAGAGAAGGAGTCTATATCCCAACCACCTCATTCCTCAAAGGCAACTCACACTACCGAACCTCCTCCAGTAGGCCAAGCCTCCGGTTCGGGTGTGAAAGACAAAGGCAAAAATATTGCTAAGGAAGAAGAGGAAGAAGACAAAGAAACAATTGCCGACTGGTTGAAGCGTAGAAGTCGACGCAATGAGGCTGATGTCAGTGCTCGTGTGGCAAAAGAGGCTGAAGAAGCTGAACGAAAACAAAAGTGTAACATCCCAAAATTCAAGACCAAAAATTTCTTTTTAATAAAACATTACTTTAAACAAAGACATCATTCCAAAACATAATATGAGTATAAGTTTTCAAAACACATGTTTATTATCAGAGTAAACATTCCCAGGCTGACTAATCTATGGTGTGTGCCATGCGATCACCCCGAGCTCCTCCCTCCGCTACCGGAAGTACCTGAAAACAAAACTAAAAACCGTAAGCACGAAGCTTAGTGAGTTCCCCACCTTACCACATACCATACAAAGTCACATACTGCACATACTGGGCCACGCCCGATATCCTGGACCTCGCCCCTACCCCGGGCCTCGCCCGATACAACGGCCCCGCCGCTCCAGGCCCCGCCTGGCTTCGAGCCCCGCTCGGATACAGATCTTTTCACTTAGGCATCGCCTGTCAGAGGGCCTCGCCCACTAACATATAATAGTACATAAACACATCACATAACATTACATAACTAAACATATACTAACAACTCTTGCTCTAAGGCCTCGCCTATCTCTGGGCCCTGCCCATGTCCTGCTACTGATGAGTCATGGATCCTCATCCATACTCCTGCTGATAGTGAGATACGGGCCCAGCCCACCCTCATTCCTTTCCTAACTTGGGCCTCGCCCCTGCTCTGCTACTACTAAGATGCGGAACACCATCTACACTCTGCTATTGGTGAGATACGGGACCTCGCCCACACTCACCCCCCTACCAGGCACATACAAGTATCACACAGACAACAAGTATAAACTATCACATAAACCGCTCCTTGGGCACCCGCCCTCTATCATTGGACCTCGTCCGAATATCATACTAGCATACTGTGCCTAGGGCTAACCCCCGGGTCTTCTACTCATAACTACATGAGCCGGCATTGTGGCCGTAGACCCATTCATACAAAGGGAAACTCACCTGATACTGCTGAACTGCTGTTGCTAACCCCTTTGACAGCTACCTGACCACTGACTCTAAACTGCTGCTCCGCTAGCTCCCCGAGCTACCAATATCAACATAACACTTAGTCTAACTGACCTTCAAAGGTCAACCAAGTCAACTCTGGTCAAAGTCAACGTCTTGGTCAAAGTCAACCTTCCAGGTAAACCCTACTCGTCGAGTCACCCTACTGACTCGCCGAGTTCATAAGTCCAGAGTCCTTCCACTCGCGACTCTACTCGCCGAGTCAGCACCTGACTCGCCGAGTGTACTGATTCCCGATTCCTGTCCTATCCAACTCGTTGAGTCCTGGCTCGACTTGCTGACTCGAGACTTAACTCGAAGGGTTTGGGACCACGCGACCTGACTCGCCGAGTCTAAGAACAGACTCGCCGAGCACACGGCAATCATCATCCAACTCGCCGAGTTGTTCATCCAACTCGCCGAGTTCATGCTCATCTTCATCCGACTCGACGAGCTGTTCATCCCACACGTCGAGTTCCTCCTCATCTTCAAGCTACTCACCGAGTCCACTCGAAGGACTCGCCGAGTCCATTAAGATCCACTTACATGCAGAGGACTTCCGAGTCATGCATGAACTCCAAACTGTAGATCTACCCTTCCCCAGCCTATTCCCCACGTAAAGTTGCAAACTTTACGTGTAGAGAGGGAGATCTAGGCAAAATGCACTAATAACTAGGGTTTAAGACCAAGAGGCTCCAAACTCCACCCAATGGCTGATACTTTACGGGATTCTAAACCAAAACAAACATGGATCTGAGGTAGCAACCTCAGATCTGGACTTCAAGCTCAAGATTGATCTTAAACATGGCTTAAAAGCCCCAAAACTCATAACCAAGGAAAATCTGGAGGAGAGAAACGACTTAATACCTTCAAATGCTCTGAAATGCTCCCCAAACTTTGGATCTAAGACCACTCCTTGATGCTTCAAAGATTCCCGCTCCTTCTTCTTCCTTAAAACCACCCAAAAAAATGGCTAAAAGCTTGGATGAACACAATGAAGGCTTAGGGTGCGGTGTTCTGGGTGTGAGAGACAGTAAAGGAGCCCTAGGAAGAAGATTGAGACGTTTAAATAGGCTCCAAGCCCCGGATTTAGGATTTTCCTCGCACAGACCAGACTCGCCGACTCCACTTGGCTGACTCGCCGAGTTGGTCACTTACTCATCGACCCGGATCCCGCTCCGACTCGCCGAGTCCTTCCTTGGACTCGCCGAGTCCCTCTTAAATTTAGGGTTTCCTTTTACTTTCTTGGCTTTCAAAATCTTGGGTGTTACAAATCTCCCCCACTTAAACTGAACTTCGTCCTTGAAGTTTACCATGGCCCACCGCCTGCGGTCTGCCTCCAATACACAACACCAGCCGCCTACCTGTGCTGGTCCTCCGCCTGGTCATTCGGACTAACATCAACCTCGCGGGTAAACCTCGAGTCAAACCTGACCCTGAACAACTTAGAAACAGAACTTACTCAACCGATAATCCTTCTGGTACTCACCGAGTACTGCACTGAACCCGCAGAGGTTCTCCACTACTTTCCTTGCGCAAATTCCTTGCCTCCCCAAGGCAAGGTCTCATAACCGACTTTTCCTCTGACACTGTGAAGGTCCTATCCTTCACTAACTCCATCACTCCCCCCCCCCCCCCCCGCTATTCCCAGAACGGGTCATCACCGTCAGTACTCACTGACACTCCTTTCTGCCAACACTTGGTGTCGAGCACCCCTCGACTCAACTAACTGAATTCCACCATACGCCGCATACTCGCACTGCCACCGACTGGAAACTCTGCTATTCCTCAACCGACTCCCTGATAAACTGGGACCGCCCTGGTCCCTATCAACCTATCAATGACTGGATTACCGGCTCCCACCGGTAACTAGTCCCAACACCATCACTGGTCGCTCTCAACGACTTCCAAAGAAACCTCGACCACCTATAACTACTCAATCAATCCTGCCATCCAGGCACTACAAACCTGGGATCCCAGATCCCCTAATCTTGACACTAAGGTCCCTACCAAGTCCCACCTGCGCTGCTAAAACTCACGGGCCTCGCCCACGGGTCCCATCCGCCTCTATCCTTCTAGTATCACTAGTCTAGTCACTCTCGCTCGGGCCTACCCCACGGGTCTCACCCAACCATACTACTGAGCAACCCTGCTCCCAGGTCTCATCTACACTGCTAATCTCATACGGGCCTCGCCCACGGGTCTCACCCAACTATATCCTGGAGCGGCCTCTCCCAAGGTCTCACCTCTCTAGAGCTATACAGGCAACTCCCAATCATTCTTATCCACTTACCCAATCTTGATCCCTACTTGATCACTAAGAGATAAGGGCCTCGCCCCAACTCCACTAACGGAGCTACTAAGGAATGGTACGGCTTACTCGTAGTCTTACATCAACAACCATTGCTGACCTCTAGTGAATGCTACAGCTGCCCTATAGTCTTACAACACTTCCACTACTGACTGCTAATACGAAGGCACCCACGTGCCATCAGCTGCTCAAGATCCTTAATCCGACTCCCGCGAGTCCTACGGGCAATCCACAACCTGAATTCTCAACCATAACTAACCATTACCATCACACGCACTAGCTGATGGGGAGTTTCTCAAACTCCCAACCCTGAAATCCTCAATCCATCAAACGCTGAACTACTTATCTTCCTTCTCGGAGGTCACGTACTCATTCTGGGTCTGCGTGCTCCTCTCTGGGCACACCCGGAGGATTCTCCCCCACTTCAATCTTGCTTACCCCTTGCTGCTCAATACTTAAAGAGATCCCGATCTTTGCTACCATTCCATAACCCATCTACGGAGGAACCCAAGCCCGCCATAACTAGGGATTTAGCCAATCCATCACAATCACTGCACCACTCTGAACTAGCGAAACGTACCAAATCCCTCCCAAGCATGCTACAGTTACTGCATCCTTCGAAACCTTCCTCAATAGAGCACATCCCCTAACTACTATACAAATATCCAAGGTATGCAGATGGCATATAACTCGATCACAATCAACCAATCAAAATAAAAGACTTTTACCGCTAAT
The DNA here is from genome assembly GCF_002870075.4 of Lactuca sativa. Taxonomy (NCBI): domain Eukaryota; kingdom Viridiplantae; phylum Streptophyta; class Magnoliopsida; order Asterales; family Asteraceae; genus Lactuca; species Lactuca sativa. The sequence goes on from NC_056625.2 coordinate 194,090,323, forward strand.
GATGCAGCACCATAACAATGAAATCATGCACAAATAAAAGAACTGAAAATGGGAAATTGCATACCTGCAACGTCCGGCGTTGCTCGCGTCTCCAAGGTCGTCATCTAAAAAGCCCTGCTCCCTGCCGCAGGTGCCTCTACCCGGCCCTGACGGCCATCTGTGATCCTCAAAGTTGCAGGGGACGGTGCCATCACCCGTCCTGCCGAAGACAAACTGGGGCACTGGGCCTTCTTGTGGCTCCGCTGGTTGCAATGAAAACATATCATGTCTGATCCCTGCGCGGTGGTAACAGTACAATCCCTACTGAAATGACCTGTCCGACCGCACTTGAAGCAGCCAGACTCACCACCGCTACCACTCCTGCACGCACCCCCGTGCACCCTGCCACACTTTCCGCACCGACTGCGGTCCTGATGATCCCTCGATCTCGAATCCGATCCCTTGGGCCTTTTGCCCGAACCCGTAGCTACCTGAACCTCATCCGGCTTCCTCTTCCGGATCTGCTCCATATCAATTTCCCTCTCTCTAGCCCGAGAGATCATATCTTCCAGCGTCTTACAGCTAGATCTGCTCACGAACTCCCTGATGTCGTCCCTCAACATCTCATGGTACCGAGCCTTCTTCATCTCCTCATCCGCGACATACTGCGGTACAAGAAGAGCCCTCTCCCTGAACTTGGAGGTGATCTCCGCCACAGTCTTAGTAGTCTGTGTCAAATCCTGAAACTCTCGTGCCAGCTGCTGCACCTCAATAATCGGCGAAAACTCCGCCCTGAACCTGGCCAAGAAATCGCTCCAAGTCATCGCGTCCAACGCGGCATCATCCCCCAAAGCATGACCAATCTCCTCCCACCGATCCCTCGCTATGTCCTTCAGAAGACAGGAAGCGAGTCTAACCTTGTCCCCCTCGGGACACCTGCTCATACGAAAAGCATTGGCTACATCCGCCAACCATCTGCTGCTAGCAATGGGGTCCCGAGCCCCATGATAATCTGGTGCCCCACAGGCTCTGAACTCTCGAAACGTCAAGGTACGCGCTCCCATCAATGCCATCATCTCAGTACGGAAGGCTCCCAGCCTCTCCTCCAAGATCTCCAGTATACCCTCCTTGACCGTGCCAAAGATTACAGGAGTCTGAGCTAGAATACTGCGCGTAACCTTAGCTGATATCAACTCTCTCATCCGCTCCTCGAGCTGCTCGGTCCCTGAACCCGAGCCTGATCCCTCTACGGCGCCTGATCCGCCCGCTGGTCTCTCTCGCAATGTCACCATGCTGAAAATATACCACAACCACTATCAGAATACTCATCACTGATACGAGACCAAACACACCCCTTACTAGGTTCCCGGTCTTGTCTCTGCCCTTCCCGAATCGAATACGGATCCTCTGCTTTCAGTAGTACGGGCCCATACTACCTTCCACATTTATCCGTACTTTCCTCAGGAATTGCTTTGACTCCACCAGGTCCCTTATCCACTACTACTGCTCCCAGCACTATCTCATCCTAGGCTTACCCTAGGGAAACCTCTAACTCAACTCAACCAGTCCTCAGCTGCTGAAGGTCTCCTTGTGATGCCAACTAGCCATCACCTAGATACCATCACATGTGATGAGGCTCAGATAATCCTTCAAGTAAAAGACTCGTCCCTACAACGGTTGGACTCAGACAAGAGCTGCGCAATAGGGCCAAATCCAGCACTCTAAGATTATTCAACCCTGATCACATGTGACGTAACGTATCTATCTAATGGCTAACTCCCATCACTCAAAATCCCATAATGCACAAAGCAAGCAGCATTCGAACAAGGGGAAAGTCTAACCACAACATACTCAAGCAATCATATCCACATAGCAAGAATCTGAACTAGCATGCAACACAAACTCATAAACTCAGGCATAACCTAAACAGGCTATCCTACTACTGTCTAATCAGCACTATCATGCAACTCAAAAGCACAAATAACAGGCACATAAGGCATCATCCCTAGATCCTTAGTCCTATTCTAGCATGCTGTTCTATCATCTGATAATCATAACATAAACTTGTATGGGTATTTTGGGGTACTTACTTGAGCTCGGTTGATTGCATGCACCACACCTCTTTTCTCTTTTCAAAGTTCTTTTCTTTCTGAATTCTTTTTGCTTTTCTAAAACTGTTTTTCGTTCTCAAGATTCTTTTTACAAAACTGTCTTTTCACTTTTGAAAACTTTTTATCCGAACCCTCAGTTTGAGTTCAGGCACACTCGAGAGTATGCCTGAATCCCTCAAACCAAGGATCTGATACCAACTTGTAACATCCCAAAATTCAAGACCAAAAATTTCTTTTTAATAAAACATTACTTTAAACAAAGACATCATTCCAAAACATAATATGAGTATAAGTTTTCAAAACACATGTTTATTATCAGAGTAAACATTCCCAGGCTGACTAATCTATGGTGTGTGCCATGCGATCACCCCGAGCTCCTCCCTCCGCTACCGGAAGTACCTAAAAACAAAACTGAAAACCGTAAGCACGAAGCTTAGTGAGTTCCCCACCTTACCACATACCATGCAAAGTCACATACTGCACATACTGGGCCATGCCCGATATCCTGGACCTCGCCCCTACCCCGGGCCTCGCCCGATACAACGGCCCCGCCGCTCCAGGCCCCGCCTGGCTTCGAGCCCCGCTCGGATACAGATCTGTTTCACTTAGGCCTCGCCTGTCAGAGGGCCTCGCCCACTAACATATAATAGTACATAAACACATCACATAAAATTACATATCTAAACATATACTAACAACTCTTGCTCTAAGGCCTCGCCTATCTCTGGGCCCCGCCCGTGTCCTGCTACTGATGAGTCATGGATCCTCGTCCATACTCCTGCTGATAGTGAGATACGGGCCCAGCCCACCCTCACTCCTTTCCTAACTTGGGCCTCGCCCCTGCTCTTCTGCTACGGAGATGTGGAACACCATCCACACTCTGCTATTAGTGAGATACGGGACCTCGCCCACACTCACCCCCCTACCAGGCACATACAAGTATCACACAGACAACAAGTATAAACTATCACATAAACCGCTCCTTGGGCACACGCCCTCTATCATTGGACCTCGTCCGAATATCATACTAGCATACTGTGCCTAGGGCTAACCCCCGGGTCTTCTACTCATAACTACATGGGCCGGCATTGTGGCCGTAGAACCATTCATACAAAGGGAAACTCACCTGATACTGTTCAACTGCTGCTGCTAACCCCTTTGACCGCTACCTGACCACTGACTCCGAACTGCTGCTCCGCTAGCTCCCCGAGCTACCAATATCAACATAACACTTAGTCTAACTGACCTTCAAAGGTTAACCAAGTCAACTCTGGTCAAAGTTAACGTCCTGGTAAAAGTCAACCTTCCAGGTCAACCCTACTCATCGAGTCACCCTACTGACTTGCCGAGTTCATAAGTCCAGAGTCCTTCCACTCGCGACTCTACTCGCCGAGTCAGCCCCTGACTCGCTGAGTCTACTGATTCCCGATTCCTGTCCTGTCCAACTCGCTGAGTCCTGGCTCGACTCACTGACTCGAGACTTAACTCGAAGGGTTTGGGACCACGCGACCTGACTCGCCGAGTCTAAGAACAGACTCGCCGAGCACACGACAATCATCATCCAACTCGCCGAGTTGTTCATCCAACTCGCCGAGTTCATGCTCATCTTCATCCGACTCGACGAGCTGTTCATCCCACTCGTCAAGTTCCTCCTCATCTTCAAGCTACTCGCCGAGTCCACTCAAAGGACTCGCCAAGTCCATTAAGATCCACTTACATGCAGAGGACTTCCGAGTCATGCATGAACTCCAAACTGTAGATCTACCCTTCCCCAGCCTATTCCCCACGTAAAGTTGCAAACTTTACGTGTAAAGAGGGAGATCTAGGCAAAATGCACTAATAACTAGGGTTTAAGACAAAGAGGCTCCAAATTCCACCCAATGGCTGATACTTTACGGGATTCTAAACCAAAAGAAACATGGATCTGAGGTAGCAACCTCAGATCTGGACCTCAAGCTCAAGATTGATCTTAAACATGCCTTAAAAGCCCCAAAACTCATAACCAAGGAAAATCTGGAGGAGAGAAACGACTTAATACCTTCAAATGCTCTAAAATGCTCCCCAAACTTCGGATCTAAGACCACTCCTTGATGCTTCAAAGATTCCCACTCCTTCTTCTTCCTTAAAACCACCCCAAAAAAATGGCTAAAAGCTTGGATGAACACAATGGAGGCTTAGGGTGCGGCGTTCTGGGTGTGAGAGACAGTAAAGGAGCCCTAGGAAGAAGATTGAGACGTTTGAATAGGCTCCAAGCCCCGGATTTAGGGTTTTCCTCACACAGTCCAGACTCGCCGAGTCCACTTGGCCGACTCGCCGAGTTGGTCACTTACTTATCGACCCGGATCCCGCTCCGACTCGCTGAGTCCTTCCTTGGACTCACCGAGTCCCTTCTAAATTTAGGGGTTCCTTTTTACTTTCTTGGCTTTCAAAATCTTGGGTGTTACAAGAAGGAAGCCCACGACCTTCTTGAGAGTAGGAAAACTCTTTTTCCTGCTTGCACCCTCGAGAGGATGATAAAAGAAGCCATCGACACACCGAGTATCTTGTGGCTGGAACCTGTAATTTCTTTTGATTGTTCCAATACTGTCGACTCTCAGTTTGACATGCCACTGACCCGAAAGGCGTTCATCTTTCATGCCTTCTCCAACGTTGCAGAGTTCCCTCATCCTCATCCACAGGTTGATCGGGACTTAATCGATTTCTATCTGAAGGCTGCTCAACCTCAGTATCAGACTTGGAGCGCTCAGAAGATTATCAACGTTCGGCTCTTGAAGCCGTATACTGAAGGGAACTTCATTAACATTCGGTTCAAGGTACTTCGGGGATCTGCCAATACCGAGCATGCCATTTCCCTTGCAGATCTTCCGAATCTCAGTCCCCATGATTGGATTATCTTGCACAACATCCTTCTCACCAACGAAGCTGAATATTGTTCGATCATCGACCATCGCAAGAGGATGCTGGTGTGCTACATCATGGAAGTTGCACTGATGGATCAGGAGATAGCAAGCATATTTAAGAAGAAACCAAAAATATCTCTTGTTGGCTCTGCCAGTGATCTGAACCAAATGCAGATGGGCAGAATTGACTCAAGAAGGAATTCAGTCATGTTCACCAGAAATGAAGGACAGAAATGTCTTTTTGCCTTGGCTGACAAACATCTGTACACTAATTCCTGCTTAGAGCATGTTTTGGGGATCATCCACAGATGCAAGCAAAACTCAGTGGATGATGTCAAGTACTTCGATGATATGATACAATGGTACATTCGGTTCAGACAGATTATTCTCGCTCTTATCACACGTTTGTTTGATACTGTAAAGAAGACACCCGCTGCTGGCCCAAGCAAGAAGAAGAAGTAGTCTCGCTCCAATTTGACGCAAAGGGGGAGATTGTTGGGTCGTGTTTTGTATTAAGTGTTGCGTCTATTGGGCTCGTTAGCTAGTCCGTTTTTGTATCTCCGGTATGGGCCTGTCCATCCGTGAGTATAGTAGGGTTTATTATAAATATAGGTGCTTGCATGCATCTTAGGTTAACGATAGTAACGATAGATCAGAGCATTATTCAGAAGTTTTAATTATCGTTCTTGTAACCCTAAATCCACTACAGCAGAAGTTCTTAGTCGAGCTCTGCTGAGGATTGTTTGAATTAATCATTCGACACATTGTAATTCAATCATGTCGTGTTTATTGTTTTATGTTCTTCGCACTACCTGTTACAAAGATCTAATCGATCTTCAAGTTTATTTAATAAATTATCAGGATTTTCTAGGGTTTTTCATACTTATATCAACTGTTTCATTTAAACATTTGCATGGCATTCATAATAGCTTTCCAAAACAAGACAATGACACTTAAACACTTATGAATTCACAAGCTTTAGGCTGATACTCTCTTTCAAAATAACTTGTATTCTCAGGTCATCAGTTAGACATGTACGATGGCCAAGTATTGAGAAGACGGAGCACAGACAAGACTCGTCTTATTTTGATTATTCATTTTATTGTTGTACATTATGAAAGAACACACATGTATTAAAACTTTACTTTTAATGCAATGGATGATGTTGTTGCTTGTTTACTACTTTACACTGTTATGATACTTCACATGACGTCCTCCACCCCGGAACGTTTCCGCCGTTCTTGGTTTTGGGGTGTGACAGTAATGTTTCTAGTCCATTTCCAGCAACAAAAGTCGAAAATCTGCATTCTAAGGCTCTTACTCGTTGAGTGCATGAACCTACTCGGCGAGTCCCCCCATGGACTCGGCGAGTTCAGCAGGCAGATTGCACAAAATCGACTTTTTTCAACAATTTTGCACAAATAACAAACAAACAAGCCTAGGCTCTGATACCACTGATGGGTTTTGAGCATTCTAACACTTCCTAAGTGTACATGCAACCCTAATAACCTTGGATCTATGTTTGTCTAATTATCATGCAATGTTGATTTCAAAGGTTATAATCCTATCTAGCATACATGGGGAATAATTTTAACTTGAATAAAAGATAGAACTACATACCTTGTTGTTGATTTTGATCCTTGAAACCTTGTGAGCATAGCACCCCAAGTGTGATGCCTCAAATGCTTCACACAACACCAAATGCTATGGAGTAAACTTGGAGAGAAAGTATAGCACTCTAAAAACTGGCTCTAGCCCTCAAGCATGCATGTGTACTAGATTTTGGGAGAAACGTGAGCTTTATATAGTGTTGACACATCTAGGGTTACACCATGTAAACCCTAATGTGTCATGACTCTTCATTTCCATGACCCATGGGTTTGTAACTCCCATAGAGCCTCCATGGAGCATCCAATGGGTTTAACCCAACTTGATTATCCATGGAGCCTCTTAGCCCACTATACAAGTTATGGATGATTTACATAATCAACCCATATATTTAATTAGTTATCTTTTGATCACTTAATTAATTCTAGATTAATTCTTGATCAAACTAATTAAATAATATTGTTAATATATTAGAACTTATAATAGATTAATAAACCACAAGTGTTGTTTCTCTCATTTAGTTTATCCAATTGCATGGTGCCATGCAAGCCAAATGGACCATGCCGGGTCGGGTCAAGTACATACTAGAAATAGTTATGGACTTAGAAACCTTATCCAACACCTCAAACACTAGCCATCATCCTGAGGAGGAAACTCCTGTTGAACAAATTGACGAGTCTATATCACTGAGGCGTTCCACTAGAGTAAGGAATGCACCTGAGCATTATTATGGATTCCATATTACTACAGAAGGTGATACATTGATCAGTGATAGTATACTGATTAATCTAGATGAACCTAACAGCTATAAGGAAGCCATGGCAGGCCCTGAGTCAGACAAATGGAAGGAGGCTATGGACAGCGAGATTCAGTCCATGTATGACAATCAAGTTTGGAACTTGGTTTACAATGTATCGGGTTGTAAGACAGTCAGGTGCAAATGGATCTTCAAGAAGAAGAATGACATGGATGGGAGTACACACTTATAAGGCGCGATTGGTTGCAAAGGGCTTTACTCAAACTCTGGGAGTTGACTATGATGAGACCTTCTCACCAGTAGCGAAGATTAAGTCTTTTAGGGTTATGCTAGCCATAGCTGCATTTCATGATTATGAAATATGACAAATGGATGTCAAAACCGCTTTCTTTAATAGGAAGTTAGATAATGATGTTTACATGAGTCAACCAAAGGGTTTTCTCGATGCAAAGGACCCTAATAGAGTGTGTAAGCTTGAGATATCCATTTATAGATTGAAACAAGCATCTCGTAGATGGAATCTTTGTTTCAATGAGAAAGTCAAAGAGTTTGGTTTTTCAAGAAGCGAGGATGAGTTCTGTGTATATGTCAAGGCTAGTGGGAGTGTAGTTAGCTTTTTGGTACTGTATGTTGATGAAATACTACTCATAGGAAATGAGATCCCAACCTTGCATGAGGTTAAGTGGTGGCTTGGGAAGTGTTTCGCTTTGAAGGACCTTGGAGAAGTTGTCTATAGTCTGGGAATAAGGATACTGAGAGACAGGAGTGAGAGACTAATTGGACTTAGTCCAAGTACCTACTTGGATAAGGTGCTAAAAAGGTTCAGCATGCAGGATTCCAAGAAAGGTGACTTGTCATTCCAATGTAATGCTAAACTGAGTAAGACTCAGATTCCGAGTATAGACGTTGAGATAGCTGAAATGGGTCATGTCCATATGCTTCCATTGTGGGCTCAATCATGTAGGATATGACTTATACTCGCCCTGATGTGGCCTTTTCTTTGAGCTTGGTCAACAAATATCAAGGGAACCCTGGAAAGGCTCACTGGACTGCCGTGAAGAACATTCTCAACTACCTACGGAGGACTAGGTATTGGGTCCTTACCTTCGGTGGGACTGATGACTTCAGAGAAGTAGGGTATAGCAACGTTGGCTTTCAGACTGATAGGGATAATTTCCACTTTCAGTTAGGTTGGGTCTTTACCTTAAATGGAGGAGAAATTACTTGGAAAAGTTCCAAGCAGGAGACAGTAGCGGATTCAACATGCAAATCAGAGAACATAGCTGCAAGTGAGGCGGCAAAGGAGCAAATATGGCTAAAGAACTTCATTGGATACCTTGGAGTCGTACCATCTATAAAGGATCCTATGGAGATTTTCTATGACAACGAGAGTGCAGTTACTTTAGCCAAGGAACCAAGGGATCACAGCAGATCCAGGCACATCGACAGAAAATACCACTTCATTAGACATCGTATAGAAGAAGGACTCTTCGTGGTAAAGAGGATATCATCAGATGAGAACCCAAAAGATCCCCTCAAGAAGGGACTGCATAGGTTTAAGCTTATACAACATGTGAGGCGCATTGGGTTGATGGATGATATTAGTTTTAGTAATTAGATAGCTTCCGAAACTTGTAATAGTTGAAATGTAATTGACATTTGATGTTTAAATAAAGGTGTTTTTATTTACTAGTATGGTACTGTCTTGTGTCAATCATTTATTATGGTTTCATTTTGCAGGTTTTGACTTCCAGAACAATTATATTATTCGAAACCATCCACAGTCGTTCATACTTTGGAAGTAGGTGTTGAAATAAGATTGTCATGAATTGGGTTTGTAGATTTGTCTAAACTGTATTAGACTTAGCAATCGTTGCTACAACATTCATGAATGTTCATAAGGTCTGAGTATTGGATTCAACCCACGCTCACTTGTATCACTTCATGGAATTTATCTCGAGTGATCGTGAGACAGTAATATCATATAAGTCTTCAAACCAAGATATATGAGTTGTTGGCTATGAGTTGATTAAACATTGATAGTGCGAAACCATATCAGTAACATGATGCTATAAAACGTGTTGTTGTGTTTAACTTTATGAATAGCTAGTACAAGCATATGAGTCGCAGTTTATATGTTCCTTTTAGTCCTTGGAGGATTAAAAGCGATATATTGGACCCTCGATGATTTTGTTTTGACTTATGTGTCGAGCTTGGTCAAAACTAAATTGACGTGTTCAATTAAGTTCTATGTCAAACAAATCGGAAATCGGGAAACAAACTGCTGGACAATAAGTACAACATTGTTCCATGTATTTGTCTGGCTGATATCTTGAGAATAGAGGATTATATGATCACTTATCTTAAATGGCACGTTCTAGTTCCACGAGACTTTGAAGAGCTACGATTGTTGATCGGATTTTGAAGTCATACTTGCAGCCATAGTTATTAGACTTATCCAAGTGGGAGACTGTTAGATCAGATGTCTAAGTCCATAACTATATTTGGTATGTACTTGACCCGGCTTAGCATGGTCCATTTGGGTTGCATGGCATCAGAATAGTTGGATAGACAAATGAGAAAAGAATACTTGTGATTTGTTAATATATTATATGTTCTAATATATTAATATTAAATCATATTATTTAATTAGTATTGATCAAGAGTTAATTTGGAATTAATTTTGTGATCAAAAGAGACAAATTAAATACATGGGGATTGATTGTGTAAATCTTTCATTCTTATATAGTGGGCTTATGATCCATATTAATATTAAATCATGTTATTTAATTAGTACTTATCAAGAATTAATTTGGAATTAATTTTGTGATCAAAAGAGACTAATTAAATACATGGGGATTGATTGTGTAAATCTTTCCTTCTTATATAGTGGGCTTATGATCCATGGTTCATTAGATTGGGCTAAACCCCATAGGGTGATCCATGGTGGTTAAAACCCATAGATCATGGAGGAAATGAAAAGTCATGCACATTAGGGTTTGCATGGTGTATCCCTACATCTGACACACTATATAAGGACCTCATAGCAAGTAAAATCGGACACGGGAGACATAAGTGAGGGTAGCCGAATTTTTTAGTACAAGTGTTCTTCTCTCAAGTTATTCCAATAGTTGTGGTGTTGTGAGAGACATTTGAGGCATCACACTTGGGGTGCTAGGCTCACAAGGTCTTAAGGAATCAAAGCTACAAGAAAGGTATGTTATTCTACAAGTTTTTATATTACATATACCCCATGATATGCTAGTTAGGATGAAAACCTTGGAAAATGAAAGTTTACATGTATAATAGAGAAAACATAGATCCAAGGTTTCTAGGGATTGAAAGTTTGCCTTCAAACTTGACAATTTAATAGGATAATTGTTACAGAGAGAAGAATGATTTATTAATTTATTACTTGGATGATAAATCTATTTTGAAATCAAGATAAATGATTTACAATGTATTATGGATATAATATATTAATTAGAAATCATATTCTTTTAGTTAATATTTAATCAGAAATTAATTTGTAGTTAATTTTGGGATTAAAGGAATTAATTGAAACTGCAGGAACTAAAGGTGACAATATTCAATAATTGTGCATTGAGCAACCTAGAACCTACCTAAATGGGGGGAACGAATTCTAGGGTGTTCCTAGGTTTTCCTTGGGCTCTAAAGGTGCGTTGGATGCCTTAGGGAGGAAGTTAAGGGATTAGAGTTATCTTGGATACACCTGCCTAATCTAATACCTTCCTAGCAACTATATAAACCCTCTTAGGGTTAAATTTTGGCCTATGCACTCCAAAAAGAACCTAAAGGCCTAAATTCTACTCTACTTCTCTCTCTCTCTCTCTCTCTCTAAAGTATTCCTTGGTTGCTTGGTTTTTTTGTGAGCCATTAGAGGCGCGACACTTGTGGCGCTTGCTACTGAAAGTCTTTCAAGCAAGGTTTTAGATTGTTATTACAATATAACAATCAAGGTATATATTTTGATCCCTATGATGTGAGTTTTGATTATTATACATAGAACCTAGGGTTTCCTCTTTGGATTCAAGTTTATATGTTCAACTAGTGAAAACCTAGATCCTTAATTTAGGGTTGCATGAACACATAGGATTTGTAGTTATGCTCATAACCCTTTAAAAGTCATCCATTCTAATTTTCCAAAGGGCTTTCATACGTCAAAAGCAATATAAAAATCATTGCTTTATGGACATGCATGTCCAATGCATGTCTTGAACTTGATTAGGTCAAGAAGGGTGAAAATGAGATCCAAATCTCATTCATGGGACCAAAACTCAATCAAACCATAGATCTAGCACACCAAACCTCAAAGGGACCTCATGGATCCATAAATTTCCAACTTTATGGAATCCAACCACTCAAACCACCTCCAACATGAAGAAAAAGGCATAAAATTCTAGATCTTCGAAGAATAACACATAAAGGTTGGAACTTGAGGCCTTACCATGGTCCAAGGTATGATCTTTAAGGTTGTGAGGGAGTCACACCCCAAAATCGGAATGGCGGAATACGTTCTGGGGTGGAGGACGTCATGTAAAGTATCATAACAATGCATAATAGTAAAGGCAAGCAGCAACATCCATTGCATTAATATAATAATTGTAATACGAGCGTGTTCTATACAGTTTGTTAGACACCAAAAATATAATCAAAATAAAAGATGACTCTTGTATGTGCTCCATCTTCATAAAAGTTGCATCTGTACCTATCTACCGATGCCCTAAGAATACAAGTTATTTTGAAAGCGAGTATCGGCATAATGCTGGTGAGTTCATAAGTATTTAGTGTCATTGCTTGTATAAAATTTTTTACAACCATGTGGTATAATAGCTAATATCAATGTTTAAAAAACTAGTATGATTCCTAGAAAATCCTATATTTTCTAGTAAAAGTAGTCTTCTACAAGACCCGGTTGGTTGTATGTTTGATCCTTTGAAAATGTAAAAGTTATCCCAGTGAAGCTATCAGTATGAAAATATAGTTTTAAACTTCGATCATATAAAGTAATTGGGGAAATAGTGTTTTACCCCAGCAGTGACACTGCCAGCTTAATGTAATAAAAATGCAGACTTTAGGTAGTATTAAATGCACAATACACCTCGGGGAATCTGTTTCGTCTTTAATTCTTAATGTGTTAATTAATGGTCTGAATGTGAACTCGTATGTAACCATACTGATTGACGATCGAATAAATGATGACCCTCCAGGTCATACGTAGCATGGTGACATTTTTTCATCCCTGGGCCTAGTCGGCTCGGACTGTAGCTAGCATTCGGGATGTAAGAGTGTCTGTCCCGTATAGATCTATACACATAATGCCCGCTCTCCCTCCAGGAGACTCTAGTTACACGGTGATAGCACAATGAAGTGGCGTATCTAGAAGTAGTATGTCACAATCTGTTTTATAGTATATTATCTTATATAGTGTATAATGTATTTTCTGGTATAATGTATAGAGTGTTCTCCTATATAGTATATAGTATTTTCTTTGTATAGTGTTTAGCATGTATTGAGTCTGGTAGGTGTCATTGTAATAGTAGTAATGAGTGGTAATCCTTAACTATACCTATTATAGTTAAATAGTAATATTGGTAGCATGCCTTTGTTACACAAAGGTACTGAACTGAAGTGAAGACTTTTATATCCAACACAAATATATATGATATATAACTAAGAATTTAACGACAGTCGGACAAATAACAAAATACCCTAAGTACACAACCAAACAAGGACAGGCAGTAAGGTGAGCTATCAGTCCTCAGTCCTTCAAGTCTTACTTATATAAATGTGTTGGTGTAGATATGATTTTACAAAAAATGCAAGTTTAAAAGGGTTTGAAAATAGTTTTGTCATTAAACGAGTTTGATAAAAGGTTTGAAACACTTGGAAATCCAAAGTTTGATGGTAATTTGAAAGCAGTAGCAATTCTTGTAGTCTATTCTAATTATTAATCACATGCGATTGATTCAATAACTATAAAAGTTCAACTTGTATCCCCCCCCCCCCCCATAAAAGCATTTAACATCATTTAAAAGGTTGGTTTAGGGGTATGAACTCATCTGTAGTGAGTGGATTGGATGGAAGTGACGGGTAGGATGATAGGTGTCAAGTGAGGACTTGAACACACACACGGATCCTATGCAACATGTAGTGACACATATATGTATCTAACTAGTTACTTATTCACTAATTAAGCAAGTAAAGATACTCCAATACATGAAAACACTATGTTCCAAGTGCTAGGTGTGCTAAGGGTTGCATCTAAGGAGAGTATGGCTTCACTATGGAGTTTACACCTCAAATGGTAGCCCTTCTATGTGTTTACGGTTTCTGGACCATTTACCCCATGAGTTTACGGCCGTAAACTCATGGAAATGGTGCATTCATGTGTCTTAAGGTCTTATATCTTCCAAAGAAGTGTCCAAGGGTTGAATCAAAGGCTTAGGAAGTGGTTAGGGCTTGAAATGGCACACTTTTGGAGTTTACGGTCCTTGGACCACACTTTAGAGTTTGTCGTCGTAAACCCATGAGTTTACGGTTGTAAATTCATGGTTACTCTTACCATTTAGTGTTTTGGTGTTTCTAGTTTATTCATGCAAGGTTCTAGTCTTTTATCCAAGCTATATAAGGTGTTAGGGGCATCTTAACACCACTTAGTGGTGTTTACGGTTCAAGGATCTCCCTTGACCGTAAACACAAGTGTTCTTGGGGATTTTGATGTTCATTACATGGATTAGCAAGTATACTAAGCAATTAACTAGCTAGGAAGAGTGTACTTACTTATAGGAAGCTTGTAAGAGTGTTTAGGACCCAAGAACACTAGTGTGTGTTCTTGGTGTTCTTGGTGTTTTGAAAAACACTTAAAGATCTAGGTAAAGATCAAGAATCCATGGATGAAATGATGTATAAACACTAGATTAAGTGTTGTATGAACGAATTCAGGAAGAAAACACTTACATTTTGGCGGATTTGAAGAAATGAACTTAAGATACTTGAGAGAAAAAGCTTGGTGTTCTTGATGTGGGAAGTGGAAAATGAGGAAAAGGTGTGTAAACTCATGCTATGTGCATGAGTTCTTGGGAAAATGGTTTTTACGGCCCAAACACCTCTTGTTTGGCTATAAACACCTTGCTAAGGTGTTGTATCTTGCTTGTTATACCTCACTAATAACGACACTTCCTTTTATTTAAATTGTTTGACGAAATTAAAATAAATCACCCAAAAGGACTTAAAACCGGCCAAAAATGTACTGGAATGTTTTTGACTATTATTTGAAGTGTTTGACTGTGGAAATTATACAAATGAAAACTTCGGGTTGTCACATCATCCCCCCATTAGAGGGAATTTCGTCCCGAAATTAGAGTTCAAACAAGTAAGTTATTACAAAATAACTAAGTAAAAAGATGAGGATATTTAAGCTTCAATTGATCCTCACGCTCCCATGTGAATTCAGGTCCTCGCTTGCCGTTCCAACGAACCTTCACAATTAGGATGCAGCTTTGTTTTGTTCGTTTGACTTTTCGATCCATAATCTCCACAGGTTCTTCCACGAAGTTGAGGCTCTCGTTGACCTCGATCTTGTCGAGGGGGATTACAAGAGTCTCGTCGTGTAGGCACTTTTTCAAGTTTGAGACGTGGAAGGTAGGATGCACATTGCTAAGTTCGTGGGGTAGATTGAGTTTTTAAGCTACGGGGCCGACTCTAGCGAGAATCTCGAAAGGCTCGATGTATCTTGGATTCAGCTTTCCACGCTTTCCGAAGTGTATCAAGCCCTTCCATGATGATACTTTCAAAAGGACTCGGTCTCCCACCTGGAACTCCAAAGGTTTCCTTCGTTTGTCTGCGTAGCTTTTCTGTCGATCTCTAGAGGCTTTCAATCATTCACGAATCTGAACGATCTTCTCTATCGTTTCCCGAATGATTTTCGGACCCGTGAGAGTGATGTTAGGAACTCGTCCTTTAGCTAACAGACTGTCACCCACCTCAGCCCAACACAGAGGGGATCTGCACTTCCGGCCGTAGAGGGCTTCAAACGGAGCAACCTTTATGCTCGTGTGATAACTGTTGTTGTAAGAGAATTCAACAAGGGGTAAGTGGGTATCCCATGACTTACCAAAGTCGATCACACAGGCTTGCAACATATCTTCTAATGTTTGGATAGTCCTCTCACTTTGTCCGTCTGTCTGTGGATGGTAGGTCGTACTCATGTCCAACCTCGTTCCTAGGGAGCTTTGTAATGACTGCCAGAACCTCGAAGTGAATCTACTATCTATATCAGAAATAATAGATATAGGAACACCATGTTGTCGTACGATCTCCCTAACGTATGTTCTTGTGAGCTTTTCCATCTTTTCGGTTTCTTTGATGGGTAAGAAGTGTGCGGACTTGGTCAATATGTCGACGATGACCCATATGGTATCAAGTCCACCCGTTGTCTTGGGTAACTTGGTTATGAAGTCCATAGTGATCCACTCCCACTTCCATTCAGGTATCTCTGGTTGTTGGAGTAGTCCTGATGGTTTCTAGTATTCGACCATGACCTTGGCGCAAGTAAGGCATTTACTCACGAAGGTAGCAATTTTAGCTTTCATGTTAGGCCACCAGTATGACTTTTTGAGAACCACATACATCTTATCTGAACCCGGGTGGACGGAGTATCGAGTGTTGTGCGCTTCTTTTATTACTGAGTCTCTGAAGCCACCGTGTTTCGGTGTCCAGATCCATCACCCTTGGCTGCAAGGTTCTTATCCATTCCTCGTAGGGATTCTCCTACCACATTTTCAGGTTTCAATGCTTCAAGCTGGGCCTCCTTAATTTGTGTGGATAGATGCGAATGGATAGTCATTGTTAATGACTTGACTCTTCGACCAGAATATTCTTTCCGACTTAGGGCACCTGCTACCTCATTGGCTTTACCCAGATGATAACGAATTTTGTATTCGTAGTCATTGAGTAGCTCGACCCACCGTCGTTGTCTCACGTTGATCTCCTTCTGGTTGAATATGTGTTGTAGGGTTTTGTGGTATGTAAAGATAGTGCTCTTTGTACCATAAAGGTAGTGTCTCCAGATTTTTAGGGCGAACACAACCACTCCTAACTCGAGATTGTGTGTGGTGTAGTTGACCTCATGTGTCTTCAGCTGTCTTGAGGCGTAGGCGATGACTTTACCTCGTTGCATCAGAACACAGTCGAGCCCTTGATTGGATGCATCGTAGTATCCTACAAAGTAGTCTATCCCTTCGGGGAGGGATAGTATCGGTGCGATGCATATGGCTCGTTTCAGGGTTTAGAATGCCTTCTCTTGTTTCTCTTCTCAGTCAAAGGCCACGCCTTTCTGGGTCAATGTCGTAAGGGGTTTCGCGATTCAAGAGAAGTTCTGAATGAACCTGCGGTAGTAGCCAGCGAGGCCTAGAAATTGACGAATTTCCATAGGCGTCTTCGGTGCTGACCAGTTCTCAATAGCTTTAATCTTGGATGGGTCCACGTGGATTCCTTCTTCGCTAACCACGTGTCCTAAGAATTCGACTCTTCGGATCCAAAATTCGCACTTAGAGAACTTCGCATATAGCTTCTCTGATCATAGGGTCTCCAGGACTTGTCGTAGATGATTGCTATGCTCCTCCATACTTCGAGAGTAGATAAGTATATCATCAATGAAGACGATGACGAACTGATCCAAGTAAGGACGACATACTCTATTCATCAAGTCCATGAATATTGTGGGCGCATTGGTCAATCCAAATGGCATCACCACGAACTCGTAGTGTCCGTAACGAGTTTGGAAGGCTGTCCTCGGAATACCCTCTTCAAGTACTCATAATTGGTGATACCCGGACCTCAGATCGATTTTGGAAAAGTAGCTCGCCCCTTGCAGTTGGTCAAATAAATCGTCTATGCAAGGAAGAGGATAGCGATTCTTGACCGTGAGCTTGTTGAGTTCCCTGTAATTGATGCACATACGGAACGATCCATCTTTCTTCTTCACGAACAAGACTGGTGCTCCCCAGGGTGAGAAGCTTGGTTTTATAAAGCCCTTGCTGAGCAGTTCATTAAGTTGACCGGACAGTTCTTACACCTCAGCAAGCGCTAGACGATAGGGTGATTTGGCTATGGGGGTCGCTCCTGGGATTAAGTTAATTCGGAACTCGACTTGACGTTGCGGGGGCAATCCTGGGAGTTCTTCCGGAAAGACGTCGGTAAAATCACATACTACGGGAAGGTATTTTAGGTCTTTTGTTTTCCGGCTCGTGTCGACAACATGTGCAAGGAATGCACGATATTCCTTACGCAAGTATTTCTAGGCTTGAACACTTGAGATGATACGAAGGCTCGTACTGGGTTTGTCACCGTAGATCAACAAGGCTTCGTTATTCGGTAGGTTTAGACGGATGGCTTTATCGAAACATAGGATATCGTTACGATGGAGACTCAGCCAGTCCATGCCTATGATGGCATCGAAGCTCTTGATTGCTACTGGTATGAGGTTGATAGGAAATGAGTGATTATCTAGCGTGAGGGTACAACCTATGTAGATCTCGTTAGAACTCTCTGTCCTTCCGTTAGCCATTTCTACGACGAAGGTTTCTTTTAGTGGTTGTGGTGATTGTTTAAGTAAGTGTTTAAATTTTTGGTTTACAAATCTCCTCTCTATCCCACTATCAAACAGGATACAAGCATAAGAGTTATCGAGAAGGAACGTACCCGTGACTATGGTGGGGTTTGCTACTTCTTCATTGTGGCCAATACCAAGCAGTCTCCCTGTTCCTCCTGCATTCCCAGCCTTCGGACAGTTTCTTTTGAAATTCCCTATCTCGCCACAGCCGTAGTAGCCTGGCTTACTCCGGTGTTGGGAACTTGATTGATGGATTTGGGTTGGGATCTGCAAAACCGGGCGGTATGGCCCTTCCGGTCACAGTTAGCGCAATTCATTTCACGGCAGGGGCCGTTATGATGAAAGGAGCACTTCGTGCACTTTTGTAAGTTTCCAGCATATGTTTTCACTGGTACAGGGGCAGCAGGAGTAGTGGCAGCATGGACAGCCACCGTTTGTTGGTTCTTTGAAGAGGATTGGGCTGATTTGCCTTTCTTTCGGTCCCACCATTTCCTTTTGTTATTGGATGTCTTGATCCGTGAAGTGGCAACCGTTGTGTTTGTTGATGGAGTATAGGGAATGTGACAACCCAAAAATTTCCGTTAGTTTTAACGTCGAAATTAAGTACGTCAAAAATTAGTCAAATATATCCCAAAAATATTGTTGACCGGATTTAAACCCGTTGGAATATTTTAAATAATATTCGTTAAGCGAACCAAAATTAAGGAGGTATAAATTTTAAAATTTGTCGTGTTTAACGGTAATCGTGAAAAACCCCGTTCGTGGTTGGTGTCGGGTGAACCCCCAACCAAGCCATAAATTCCAACCTATATAAGGGTTGAGTGGGTTTCATCCCACCCTTTTCCCCACCTTAGACACTTTCTCTCTCTACTTTCTCTCTGTACAAATCGGGTATTGGTCAAAAATCGCCCCTTCGAGCTTCAAATTGGTAAGTTAACCTTCCTAGCTTGTTATTTATCTCATCTAGCTTGCAAATTCGTGGCTTAAACACCCAAAAACCCCCCCAAGAACAAGATTTTACGGTCTTGGGAGCATCCGAAAACCGTAAACACCTTGAAAGAGGGTTTTGGTGCCCAAAAACCCTTCCAACCCACTTCTAATACTTAGCAATGACTTAAAGGCTTGCATGAAAGGACTTAGAACACCAAAATCATACCAAATGGGGAGTAAACATGAGTTTATGGTCTAAGAACATTCTTAGACCGTAAACCCATCTTCAAGGACCACAAACACCTTTTAAGGTGTTACACTACCCATTAAACACCTCCAAGAGCTTCTATGCACTTCCTTGAGTGCATAGAACCTTATATTTCTTCTTATGATGCACCAAAGCATACACAAGTGAGTCACACTTGTGTTTACAGCCCAAGAAGGTTGTTGGACCGTAAACACGCTTTCTTAGACCATAAACACCCCCAAAGGGTGTTAAAGTGCCCCTAACACTTTGAATGGTTTGGAATTGAACCTAGAACTTTGTATGCTTAACCTGCAACCACCAAAACACATGATTCATGGACTAACATGAGTTTACAGCCGTAAACTCATGTGTTTAAGGTAGTAAACTCCCCAAGAACATCTTCATAGACCGTAAACACCTTTCCAAGGTGTTTAAGTGCCTTGAACACCTTCATATGCTCATATAAGTGATTAGAACCTTGTGTGCATGAGTTAGAACCACCAAACAACAAAAGAAAGGGGAAAACATGAGTTTATGACCGTAAACTCATGTGTTTACAGCCGTAAACTCCTCAAGGAGTGGTCCATGGACCGTAAACTCCCTATTGTGTCCATTTTGAGCCCCAATCACTTCCTTAGCCCTTGATTCGACTCTAGCATGATTCCATGAGTGAGTTAAGACCTTTAAACATCCCATGACACCACTACCATGAGTTTACGGCCGTAAACTCATGGGGGAAGTGGTCTTGAAACCGTAAACACCCATAAGGGCCTTCATTTAAAGAGTAAACTCCAATGTGAGTCCATACACACCTTCTATGCAACCCTTGATACTCCTAACACTTGTAGCAAAGTGTTTTTATGTAGTAGGACTTCATTACTTGCTTAATTAGTTATTAAATGACTAATTAGATACTTAAATGTATCATTACATGTTAAATAGGATTCGTGTGTGTGGTCAAGTCCTCACTTGACACTTAGCATCCTATACCATCCATTCATCCGAATCGCCAACGACAGGTGAGTTCATACCCCTAAATCAACCTTTTAAATGTTTTTACATGCTTTTATTGTGGGGGAATACATGTTAAAACATGCTAGTTATAATATCAATCATATGTGATTAATAACCCACATGCACAAGGATTTATTACACTTTCAGTTGTTTTACCAAGTATAATATTGTAGATGGTTTTCCAAAACGTTTTTACTTGTTTAAATCTTTTCTCAAATTAACTCTCGTGCTGTATGTTTTACTTCTAAACCAATTACAACAGTGTTTTAAACAAAGGTTTTCTTTACCTATATTGTTTTTTCAAGTTATATTCTAAACAGGTTTATGAACGGTTTTCAAACTTGTTTTACAAACTGACTTTAAGTCGTAAATTTCTTATTTGTAAAGATTTTCCAAAGTTTTCACTTAAGTTTTCCTCTATGCTTTTACTTCGTTAAATGCATGTCTATATTTCTATAGTTATATAAATAATGTTTAAAAGACTTAGGAAGGCTAGTTCGCCCTATTTCCTTTTCCTCGTTGGGATGTGGTCTGGTGGGTATCAGATATCCATCCGAAGGTCGTTTAAACATTAGTTATGTATCATGTATACATATATGGACATAAAATCTCTCTCTCTCTCTCTCTCTCTCTCTCTCTCTCTCTCGCTCTCGACCATTACATCGCCTTGGGTAGCAAGGGCATCCTTCCATTCATCACTTATAGATCAGAGACACTAGTAACTATTATAGGAATAGTTAGGAGGTTCTATTCACTCTTTCTAGTACGAGAATTGCACAGGAGTCAGTTCATACGTGAGTCCTTATCATTTCTCCAACACCTCTAATAGCATTCAGAATACGAGATGCATCTTCAAGACACGGATCTCCCCGTCGTCGAGTTGGTAACCAGAGTCTCCTGTAAGGAAAGTGAGCATTGTGTGTATAGATCTATACGGGACTGACACTCCCGCACCCTGACTGCTAGCTACAGTCCACGGCCTACCAAGCCAAGGGGTGACAAATGTCATAGTTATTCTGACGCTTGCTGGACGTCAAGTACTCTAGTGTCAATCAGTATGGTTACGAGTATCTCCATGTTTACCTTATAATTCATGGCCTTAAGGTAACGACAATTAAAATTGTATTCTTAAAACAACACTCTTAGGACTTTCCCTTTGTTTTAGACCTTGCTAGCTGTATTTTTCGTTTGATAATGTCTGGGGTCTATGTTTCTCTGTTTTAGACCTTGCTAGCTGTATCTTCCATTTGATACTGTCTAGGGTCTGTGTTTCTCTGTTTTAGACCTTGCTAGCTGTATCTTTCATTTGATACTGTCTGGGGTTTGTGTTTCTTTGATTTAGACCTTGCTAGCCGTATCGTACATTTGATACCGTCTGGGGTCTGTGTTTCCTTTTGTTAGACTGAGCCAGGCGTATCATTCATCTGATACTCTCCTGGAGTCTATGATTTCTTTTGCATTAGTCGGAAGTATTTCTGCTAAGGCATATGGTATATTCCCCTAGTATTCTACTAGTGATATTCTCCTACTCTCTTTAAAGTCAAATACCGTATTTTGATAATGATAGTGTTTAAGGGAAAAATTACTTTTTACAACATAACTCTGTCAAAGTCTTGGTAGAAGACTGCTTTTATTTAGAAAATATAGGATTTTCTGGAAAGGACGTTAATACACTGTAGATTCTAAACTACTACTTTTCATAAAGTTATTTTTGAATAAAATGTTTACTTACATAAATGACACTAAATACTTATGAACTCACCAGCATTTATAAAAATGCTGATACTCGCTTTCAAAATAACTTGTATTCTCAGGTCAGCAATAGACAGGTACATCAGGAGCTTTTGTTGAAGACAGTTTAGTACCGAGCTGCAACTATATTAGTTTCTGTATTACTTTGATGTTTCTATGCAATGTAAACTATGTAAAATTATTACTATTAATGCAATGGTTGTTGTACTTTGATTACTATACTGCATATGTTGTCATACTTGACATTACGTCATCCACCCCAGAACGTTTCCGCCGTTCCGATTTTGGGGTATGACAAGGAACTTCATGATCAATCAGCCTTTGGTCTAATTCTTTGGCACTGCAAAGGTCGTAGGGTGTGATGCTAGAACGTTCCCTTGATACAGGGGCACTAAACCCTAGATGTATAGTTCAATCTTTTTGCCCTCGGTGGGAACCATGTTAGGGCATAGAGTTACCAGGTCGCAGAACCTGGCTGTATAAGCCACTATGTCGGTCCCCGCCATCTTGAGGTTCCAGAGTTCCTCCTCGAGTATCTGAATTTCGCCCCTAGGGAAGTACTCCCTCGTCAACAGGTCTTTTAGTGTATCCCAGCCCATGGCGTTGGCTATTACGAAAGAGAGTGATTTGACATGGCCATTCCACCATGTCGGGGACCTTTCAGTGAAGGTGCAAGAAGCAAACTTTATCTTGCTTTCCCCGGGGCATGAGCACATGTCGAAGATGGCTTCGGTTCTTTCGATCCATTGGGACAGTGCAATGATCCCTCCGGTCCCATTAAAGAATGTTGGTTTGCAGTTCATGAAATCCTTATAGGTACACCCCTGTGTACGTGGGTGGATTTCACCATGTCTAGAGTTGGTGCCCATTCCAGCTCCACTTGCATCACCGGAATTTATTTGGGCCATAGCTGCGGTCACAACTGCAGTTACGGCTGCCTGAAACATCACCGCATCGAACTGCGGAGGAGGAGGTGGTGGAGGTGGAGTTTCATTCACACGCGTGCTTCTGGTAGGACGCTTGCAGGGAGACATCTTTTACTGAAAATTTATAAAGATGATGACAATAGTGAGAAACAATTGTAAGCATGATGGGGGTGTTTCATGGACTAAATCGCCATAGTCCAACCATTAGTTAGAAATATACTAATAGATTCGTAAAACACAAGAGTACAAACTTTCCCATAGATTAGATAGCTGCCAATATTACTGGTATTAGTGATGTAACATGAGTTCAGAAAAGTTGACCTAACAGTAGGTCTTACATCAAACCATAAGGAAAATGTTGACAACTTAGAATTCCAATTAGAGTACTTTCAAGGTTAGGAATGTTTACAGACAAGTGCTCTACCGAGCATAGAAAAGAAAAGGCTATTCCTTAAACAAAAGAGAAAGATGAGTTGACATCTTCTACTGGCGACGGGTATCCCTTGAGCGAACCCTAAGATCAGCCAGTTGGCATACAACTTCCTGAAGATGTCGTTCATGAGCCCTCTGACGCGCTCGGAGTTCCATGACTTTGGCTCGGGATGCAGTTAGTTGTTGCTGCAGAGCCTCATTGGTCCTCCCAGTCCTATCCATAGTTTTTTCAAGTTGACGGATACGGACAGTGTTAAGGTTAGAGTTGGCGTCAATTTCCACAACTTTTCCGATGGCTGCATGACTTTGTTCGACGTTCCTAGCAATCCAACGTACCATGATGGGCAAGACTCGATCAGCTGTACCTCCCTCGCTTATGTTGTAAAAGCTTCGGTCTCCGTTGAAAGGTAAAGGTTGACCTTGTTCTTCACTCCATCGATTCAAGGTTATTGCCCACATGGGAGTGGGACCTTGAAATGTTGGACGGGAATTGGGGTTTGGAGCTACTGGGGGTAGGTTGTTGACTTCTGGTTCGGAGTCGGAGCTATCCGAAAATCCTTCTGCATGGTGATCATCCAAATGGATTGGGAGATCATCTTCAGGCTCTTCATCGAGCCATCCTCCAATGCCTTGGTTCGGTTAGTACGGATCTCTAGGAAGATAGAATCCATCCATGGTATCTACGCGAGAATGGGGAAAGAATTGTTAATAGACGTTCCAATCTAAGATACTTATATGATGATCTTTACCAGTTACTTCGATACTTGCATAGTTCATACTAATTACATGAAACCAAGACAAGATAGACCTTCGAATAAGTGACCCTAACACTAAATCCACAACCAAACAAGGAACAGGAAGTAAAGCAAAGGTCACAGATTCTGAGTCTATAGCGCCTTAGCTGCATGTAACCTTAGCGTATCCACTTAGCAACTATCGCCATACTAGTAAGGACCCTTTTTAGTTCTCACATATGTAAATTACAGAAATGCAGAATACTCCTATAGTATTCTTGTTCTAATGTTCTTGTGGTAGTGTTGGTAAGTTTTTAGACTTGTTGCAACACCACAATCACTCATAGGCACATGCTAGTCACTCCTCAGAATATATAGTTGATCAGGCTATATCCCCTTAGGATTGACCATATGTCTCCAAGCCTAATTGTGTTGCTCAAGAATCGTAATACTTTTGTTCTATTCTAGTATGACACTAATACTGGTATGGATAAATGTATATATATACTTACTTAAATATTTTATTATTTAAAAGTATATATTCATGGTTAGAGTGTTTTACTCCCGATGTGTTTATAGTTCGTATATCTTTTATGGGTTGATATACTAGATTCACTATAAACAGTGCTCTGATACCAATCTATAACACCCCAAAACCGGAACGGCAGAATACGTTCTGGGGTGGAGAACGTCATGTATAGTATCATAACAATGCATAATAGTAAAGGCAAGCAACAACATCCATTGCATTAATATAATAATTGTAATACAAGTGTGTTCTGTACAGTTTGTTAGACACCAAAAATATAATCAAAATAAAAGATGAGTCTTGGGGAAATAGTGTTTTACCCCAGCAGTGACACTGCCAGCTTAATGTAATAAAAATGCAGACTCCAGGTAGTATTAAATGCACAGTACACCTCGGGGAATCTGTTTCGTCTTTAATTCTTAATGTGTTAATTAATGGTCTGAATGTGAACTCGTATGTAACCATACTGATTGACGATCGAATAAATGATGACCCTCCAGGTCATACGTAGCATGGTGACATTTTTTCATCCCTGGGCCTAGTCGGCTCGGACTGTAGCTAGCATTCGGGATGTAAGAGTGTCTGTCCCGTATAGATCTATACACATAATGCCCGCTCTCCCTCCAGGAGACTCTGGTTACACGGTGATAGCACAATGAAGTGGCGTATCTAGAAGTAGTATGTCACAATCTGTTTTATAGTATATTATCTTGTATAGTGTATAATGTATTTTCTGGTATAATGTATAGAGTGTTATCCTGTATAGTATATAGTATTCTCTTTGTATAGTGTTTAGCATGTATTGACTCTGGTAGGTGTCATTGTAATAGTAGTAATGAGTGGTAATCCTTAACTATACCTATTATAGTTAAATAGTAATGTTGGTAGCATGCCTTTGTTACACAAAGGTACTGAACTGAAGTGAAGACTTTTATATCCAACACAAATATATATGATATATAACTAAGAATTTAACGACAGTCAGACAAATAACAAAATACCCTAAGTCCACAACCAAACAAGGACAGGGAGTAAGGTGAGCTATCAGTCCTATGTCCTTCAAGTCTTACTTATATAAATGTGTTGGTGTAGATATGATTTTACAAACAATGCAAGTTTAAAAGGGTTTGAAAACAGTTTTGTCATTAAACGAGTTTGATAAAAGGTTTGAAACACTTGGAAATCCAAAGTTTGATGGTAATTTGAAAGCAGTAGCAATTCTTGTAGTCTATTCTAATTATTAATCACATGTGATTGATTCAATAACTATAAAAGTTCAACTTGTATCCCCCCCCCCATAAAAGCATTTAACATCATTTAAAAGGTTGGTTTAGGGGTATGAACTCATATGTAGTGAGTGGATTGGATGGAAGTGACGGGTAGGATGATAGGTGTCAAGTGAGGACTTGCACACACACACGGATCCTATGCAACATGTAGTGACACATATATGTATCTAACTAGTTACTTATTCACTAATTAAGCAAGTAAAGATACTCCAATACATGAAAACACTTTGTTCCAAGTGCTAGGAGTGCTAAGGGTTGCATCTAAGGAGAGTATGGACTCACTATGGAGTTTACACCTCAAATGGTAGCCCTTGTATGTGTTTACAGGTTGAATCAAAGGCTTAGGAAGTGGTTAGGGCTCGAAACGGCACACTTTTGGAGTTTACGGTCGTTGGACCACCCTTGAGAGTTTATGGTCGTAAACCCATGAGTTTACGGCCGTAAACTCATGGTTACTCCAACCATTTCGTTTTTTGGTGTTTCTAGTTTATGAATGCAAGGTTCTACTCTTTTATCCAAGCTATAGAAGGTGTTAGGGGCATCTTAACACCACTTGGTGGTGTTTACGGTTCAAGGATCTCCCTTGACCGTAAACACAAGTTTCCTTGGGTATTTTGATGTTCATTCCATGGATTAGCAAGTATACTAAGCAATTAACTAGCTAGGAAGAGTGTACTTACTTATAGGAAGCTTGTAAGAGTGTTTAGGACCCAAGAATACTAGTGTGTGTTCTTGGTGTTCTCGGTGTTTTGAAGAACACTTGAAGAACTAGGTAAAGATTAAGAATCAATGGATGAAATGATGTATAAACACTAGATTAAGTGTTGTATGAACGAATTCAGGAAGAAAACACTAACATTTTGGCAGATTTGAAGAAATGAACTTATGATACTTGAGAGAAAAAGCTTGGTGTTCTTGAGGTGGGAAGTGGAAAATGAGGAAAAGGTGTGTAAACTCATGCTATATGCATGAGTTCTTGGGAAAATGGTGTTTACGGACCAAACACCTCTTCTTTGGTCATAAACAGCTTGCTAAGGTGTTGTATGTTTTGCTTGTTATACTTCACTAATAACGACACCTCCTTTTATTTAAATTGTTTGACGAAATTAAAATAAAACACCCAAACGGACTTAAAACCGGCCAAAAATGTATTGGAATGTTTTTTACTAATATTTGAAGTGTTTGACTATGGAAATTATACAAATGAAAATCCCGGGTTGTCACAGAGGGAACTTTCTTGTTGGATCTAAGCACCAAGAACATCTTTTTCTTATTCAAATCACCAAAATCTTCATAAATGGATGAAAGAGGAGAGAGGAGGTTCAAAATAGTGAAAGGTGGGCTAGGTTTTATCTCAAGATGATCTAGATATGATGGAGGATCATAAAATGCCACAAAAATACAAAACCAGCCTTTATAAATGTTGAAAACCCTAAAAATTTATGGGCTTGGGCTATAGAGTTCTCATGTCGTGAGTCCCACTATGCTCACATCGTGAGCACAATTTAAGTCAGCATTTCCATTTAATCGCTTCTCGCGTCATGAGCTACAACTGCTCATGTCGTGAGATCAGTTTTTCCCCCAAATCCTTCGTTTCAACTCTGATTTCGACAATCTTTATATCCATGGAAAGGTAATGACAAGTTCTCCAATTCTATCAACTCCCCCTTGCCATAAAACTTTCTGAACTAAAATATCGAATTCATAAAAGGCTCAAACTTCCACGTTATTGATAAACCTTTTGAATCCAAAACACAAACTGAACTTTCAACATTATCCACTCTCAAAGGGAACTGAATCTCTTTCCCAAAGACCCTAAGCCTTATGATAACCGGTCTTTGTGTCACGACCCCAAATTATGAAATGATTCGAAACAGGGTGTTACAACTCTCCCCCACTTAAATTAGATTTATTCCTCGAAATCATTCCTTACTACATCCTATGCCGCTAGACGATCTTGCCCAAACATCCTAAACTATGATAGATTTATCCTATACCAACAACCGCCTCCCAAACCTGCCATCTAAGCCCCGCCGTGGTAGAAATAGCTTATACCTCTGAAAGAATGAACCTTAACACTCTTCCCTCTGCCCAAAAGAAGGAAGTCCAGCTTCCCTACCTGAGATCAGAAACAACTACCTTACTCTTTACAACTGGAAGACCTCAACATAGTGATAACCTCCCAAAACGAGAACTTCTTGAAAATATACTAAAGATTACTCCCTAGGAGTACTAATCATTCATTCATCGCACTCACCCCCTAGTCCCTAACTAGGAATACCATCCTACTTTGTAGAAAGAATGCTCAAAATATACCAATAGTTAATTACAACAAATCACCAATTTGGAGGTTGCACCTAACAACCTCAAATATGCACTTGACTTTTTGACAAGTCCTCACCAACCTGCTGATCCCACGAGCACAAGGATGGTCAACCCAAAAATTCTCATGTTGCATCCAAATCCCATGTCAACTTAGGTATACCACCACCTGACGAATTGCTTGAGACATTCACAATGGACTTCATGGCTCAAGATTCCATAACCGATGCCCAACATTGGTAACCAAACTCCTGATCGACAACCCTCAAGCAACCAAAGTTGATAATGTGAATACATTGCAAGTGGCTACTGGTGTACAACCATCATCCCTACAACTTTTAACTACCCACGTGATCTAACCAGCTGGTTACTGAATCTCCCGACTCCCACACTGCACTGACATCAAAATAAGCCAAGAAAGCTAATGATTCGAGACCTAAGAGTCTAAATCAAAAGACAATCGGGTCTTATCCATATAGATCATATAGCTATTAGTTCACAATATATTATGACACCTAGTATCCCCTAGACGATAAGCTCACGGTACTAAACCAATCTTGATGTCGTCACATCCACAACTTGAAGACTCACGACCAACATCACATGGACCTAAGATACCCAACCATCAGTCCACCAAATTTAAAGAACCCAAACAAGATCCCTCTCAAAGTTATCCAAACATAACATGAGCCATACTCATCTATCATGCACAATTCCTTTCACAGCCCACTCTGATATCAACGCAAACTAGACAAAACTCAACCATTAACCGAAACATCCTGGTGAATAATCGATACAAGATCCCACACCTTGACTGAAATTGAACAGATTCCACCATTACGTAACTAGCTCGAGAAAACTCCCATGGTGGTCTAAAAATGTTGCAAACACCTGAGCCTGCTATGCACCAAATTACATAACACAATTGAGGGTAAACATACCCAGAAACCAAAGAAAATTTAAAACATATAGACCTTGATGATAGGTGGACACATCCATTGAACTTCAACTGACACAACTTGAAACTTTCAAAGAACCTCCACTTTTGATAAAGAACGAAAATACCAACGATCGAGACTGCATTGACAACTAACCTAATAACCCAATACGCTATTTGCACAAATCCCATCCCAGACTAAACATACCAAACTCTTAAGATGAGTTACCAATCAATACTACCCACCCTAGAACAAGGATAGAAATCTATACAATGAGTCGAGGAATCCCTCAACACTCGATGCTCAACTTAAGAATCCCAAACGCCTCTCGATCTATTCAACAACATTCTGAAAGGAGCCAACTAGCTACAACAAGCTCCTTATCCAACATCTTCTTGCCACGAAGATGACTCTTGCATTCCTGAACACATACATCTAATGATATCTTTCTATGTACCTACGTCCTGACTAGATCCTGAAATGAAGTTTCGTATACCCGAACCGTAAATCCTTACGACCCATTCTTCTGAAAACATTAACCCAACCATAGCAATGATCCTTCAACCAAAATATTTGGTTATCCCCCACCCAAGGTTTGAACTACCACCAAATGATGTTACAGACATACCACATCTCAAACCGGTCTTCTAGATAAGGACCAAGCGAACACAAAGTTATCCTATATCTTAGTTGGAAACCTCAAAAAAAACTCCCAATCATAAGCACCTCTAATATCAGAATCCCATGCAAATGCACAGAAAATAATTTTGTCCACTCATGACACCAGTTCTCCATCTAGAAAGAAATGAACTACCACACTCCTCACCAAATTCCCCAGCACACAATTCATCGCGAGCATTACTTATAATTATAAGAAGCATCATTCTCATAGTCAGGATACGTCAGAGAGAACAAAAGTTGCTCTTACTGATTCATGTTCCTTGGTTCTTGAAACAATCAACTAGAACTTGTCCTAACTAATTTCAAGAAAGCATACCCCTGATATCATCTCAAAGCAACCGCACTGCAAAACCCTTTTGTGCATTCTAAGGCTGCCATACCCATCGACATAGAAAACCATAATCTTCTAGACTCGTATCGGGACTACATCCCATATCTGAAAATCTCATGTCTACTCCCTCTTTCCTCCGATCGCGAAAAGCTCGAAGTATACCCCTACCGATGATAGTGACATCCCAATCCATTTGCCAATCACTTAATCTTCAGTTGCAATCCTCAAATCAATCCTCACACTCACTTCCTTCTCGAGTCCCATGACTCAACTGTCACTACTTTTGTAAGGGCCACCAGACCTCAGAATCAATTACTTTCACGTTTCTACACCATTGAAACCAAACAGTCATGGCCACTGAGTCCTGAACAATCATCTGATCCATCCTCAAGCTGGACAATCATACTCGATAACACGATAAAGGCAGAAATACACCGCAACAAATCATGGTACCAAATCGTGCCTCTTTCCTTAACTATTTCCTTAGAATCCCCCAAATTTTCCTCGAGTCGAGTATGGATCTTATGCTTCTAGTAGTACGGGCCCAATACTAGATTCCTCACCTATCCATACTTTCCTCAAGAATCATCTTGGATCCTCTAATTAACCACTCATGTCCGCATCTGTCTTACCCATTCTTATACACACGCTCTCAAATAAGTACCCATCGCTAAACAGCATAGGTCAACCCACTACAACACATCCTAGGCTCTCCTAGGTTCCCGACCTCACCCTGCCATCAACTGGTGAAGAACTCCTAATAATGTCAGTTAACCACTTAATGAACACAATCACATGCGTCAGAGCTTAGATAATCATTCGAGTGAAAGATTCATCCCTACAACATTTGGACCCAGACAAGAGTTGCGCAGTAGATTCAAATCTGTCACTCTAAGATTACCTAACATATGTCACATGTGACCTAGCATGTTCACTTAATAGTTAACTTGTCACACCCCCGAACCAGACGGTGGAAACGTGTGGGGGCTTGTGTGTGATTTCAACATGTAATATCATCACAATATATATATATATATATATATATATATATATATATATATATATATATATATATATATATATATATATATATAATTGAAACAAGACAACACCATCATCATACATATCAAAATACAACCAACATTGTTTAAATTAAGTATAGTATCATAAGTTACATCCCAAAACATTTAATGTATGATGATAACAAAATTCGACAAATTTCCATATGTTCTTCTAGACCTTTCCGCTTAACGATTCCCTGAGAATACATGTTATTTGTAAAACATAAACATATATAATGTTGGTGAGTTCATAAGCATGTTCAAATGAAAAGTTTTGTATTGTTAGTAAAGCACCAGAAAATCTGATATTTTCTGAAAAATAGTTTGAACGTGATGTGTCAAAATCAAGTACTAATGCATGTGTGTTTTCTGTTTTTGAAATGTATATAAAGATGTAATCCAGATAAAATCATGTATTTTCTGTTGTAAGTAAAACGTATTGTTTAACTGTGTATTTTCCCAGAAAATCCTATATTTTTTTATTTATAAGAGTGTTGTGCTCTCAACCCTAAGAACGAATATCTGTGTATGTATGTTTTCGTATCAAACAAGATTTTATATGTGTTCCATAAAATTATCTTGAGGAGAATCTCTATGTGATTTGTTTTAACCATACTTGGTTATGACGAGTTCGCCTGTCGTGGCGTTTTTCAGGCGCCGGCTTGATTAAGGTAAGGTTTGTCACCTTAGACTGGCCTAGTCTAACTATAGTGAACAGCTCAGGTGTGGGGTATCACCCCGTATAGATCTATACACAAACTCTCTCTCTCTCTCTCTCCCTCCAAGAGAATTTGGTTAAAATAACATTTTTGGCCTAATATCATGAAAATTGACATCTTCGGCCCAATTGTATATAAGTTGACATTTTTGGCCCAAGTAAATATAAATTGATGTTTTCGGCCCATTATTATAAAATTTACATTTTCGGCCTTTTTATATATATAATTTACATATTCATCCCTTTTTAAACAAAAGTTACATTTTCGGCCAAAGTTTTGTAAAGATTGACATTTTAGGCTCAAATCCAAATAAAGTGAAATTTTCAGCCCATAAATCCGTAAGTTTACATTTTTGGCTCAAATTGGTGTTAAATGACAATTTAATCCATAAAAATCATAATTTACAATTTAAGCCCAAAGAAACCGTGAAGGCCCACATTAAGGCCCATTATACGAAATTTGACACTTTTGGCCCTTTTAACACTAAGATTATCATAAAGAATCATTTTTAAGCATATATGACTCTTTTAGTCCATGTAAAACCATAAGTTTCATAAACTTCCATTCTTTTTGTTTATTTGACAAAAATGGTCCCTTTACAAGATTTTGTTGGTTTTTCAACATCATTAGCATGTTTAACACTTTCATCTTTATGGTAGATTGTATAAAGTGTTTTAGTTTACATATATTGTCGAGATCTATGAAGTTCTTCACATAATCACAACATATAACTTAGAAAACACACATAAACATGCACAAATACATAGATCTAGCACATAAGCAACTTGTATCTTCCCCCAAAACATAGTAAAACCGAAAAACAAGGGGTATGAACTCACATTGGGGTTAGGATTCAGTTTTGATGAAGAGATGAGAGGAGATGATGTTGTTTTCGGCCTTGAGTGCTTCTTTGGGAGGATTTTCGAAACTTAGATGGTCCTAGGAAGCTACAATCACGAAATGAACCTATGTAAGGAAGAGTTCTCAACATAAAACGGATAATAGGTATTTGTGTATGATAACAACTTACCAAGAGTGTGAAAAACTTGATGGGAACCTCTTGAAAACACACACCAAGTCACGATTTTTAGGAGGAAAGTGAGAGACTTACTTTGAAGAATTAAGAGAGAGTAATGTGTTTGAAAAATAGAGAAGGGTAAATTTGTTGGGGAGTGGCTCTCAGCTGAGATTAAGAAGGAAGAGAGAGAGGGGTTAGTTTGGTTATTACATGTAGGTTTAATCCTAGATATATGGAGGATATTGCATGGATTACCATTAAACAGTGAGGAGGTATCGCATGGGCCCATTGGGCCCACATGTGTGTTTACAGCCCAAAAGGGTAAACACAATGGGTTTTAGGCCCATTAGCATCATTTATGTGGGTTTTGGCCCAATAAGGCCCATGAAAATGACATGAGACAATTTAGGCCCATTATGGCTCAAATGTTATAGTTTAATGAATGTGGGTCCAGTTAGGGCCCAAATAGAGTTCCTAGGCCCAAAGTAGCTAAATTGAAAGTTTATTGGTCCATTAGGCCTAATAAGAGGATCCTAGTCCATATTAACTTGAACCGGGATTTCTAGGGTTTTCAATTCATATGAGATGTCTTGTATTAGGTTTTAAATTTAAATCAAGAGTTTGGATTCAAATGGATGGTTTTGATTAAGCATAGAGTATGATTTTTACTTAGAATACATGCCTTACAATAGATGATGTTTACATGTTTACACAGGTCATCTCAATCTCACTTCCTACCAAGAAAGATTTCAAATCTAGCATAACATCCAATTCCTCTTAGGCTACAAAGCATCACATATCAGGCCAATCCACCCACCAAACCTTTCCGCAACTGAGAGACGTGTAACACGCTATGGATCTAACTAAACAACTCGGGAAGATCCAGGCGATAAGCAACATGGCCCATCCAGGGTAACCCTTGAAAAGAACTATTGCAACCACCATGCTACTCCCCGCCATTAGCTGCATAAGGAACTCCCCTAACATCCTCTAACTAGCTCATGAATATAATTACATATCGCCGACACCAGATAATTCTTTGAATGAAAGGTCTCACACTACAACGGTTAGACTGAGACAAGAGCTACGTAATAGAGTTAAAACCTAACCTTATAAAATTATTTAGTCTCAACAATATGTAACTTAATATAGTCGCTAACTAGTTAGCTGTAACGCCCGTGTTTCTAGGATATACATTATTAGAATGATGTAATACTTAAGGTCAACAATTGTAACCTATTTTGAAGTAATGAAGAGGAATTATTTGAGTATTATGTAATTTTATGTGCATTATACTTTCTATTAACGATGTAAAAAAATAATAATAAAAATAAGCGTCAAAAATAAAATAATAGATATGTTGGATTAATGTCTAAGCCCGTAACTATATTTGGTAAGTACTTGACCCGGTTGTGCATGGTCCTTTTGGGTTGCCTTCACCAAAGCAACATGATAGGATGATTTATAAATAAAGAGGTTAATATGATTTATTAATATATTATATGATTAATATATTAAAGGAGAAATCATATAGTTTAATTAATATTAGACATGAATTAATTAAGAATTAATTTTGTGGCTAAAAGAGATTAATTAAATAAAGGGGACTAGAAGTGTCAATTGTGTGATACTTGGTTTTGGGTTGTGGAACCTTACGGATCATAGGGTGGACGAAATTAAGGCGTATGGACTCCTTGAATTCGTCCAAGCCGTAATCTAGAAGGATCCTTGGACTGCTTAAGGCCTAAGTAATCCAATTAGGGTTTCAGGTTGTAACCCTAGCAGCTCAAGTATTTAAAGAACCGAGGAGCTACAAAAATCGGCTACCAGAAACCCTAAGGAGTTCCTAGAGCTGATTTTGTGCCTACAACCTCTCTCCAAATCATCCTCTTGCTTTTTGGTGTTTGTAATCCATTAGAGGAGTGACATTTATGACTCTAAGCTCCAAGGATAACAAGATTCAAGCTATCAAGAAGAGGTAATCATCTAGATCTACTTTGTCATGTCAATTTCAAATTGTATACCATAGATCTAGGGTTTGCAAGTCTTGGATGAAAAGCATGTTCATTAGAGAAACCTAGATCAGAACATTAGGGTTTGCATGTGCACATAGGAATGTTCTTATGGCTCAAACCCATCAGTGATTCAATAGTATCAGAGCCTTTATTTGCTTCTCTTGAATTTGATGCTTTATGTTTTGATTCTTGCTTAAAAACGTTTTTCTTGCTCTCTGCCTGATGAACTCGGCGAGTCCCATTGTGGACTCGACAAGTAGGATGAACTCGAGAAGTCCATAAGGGGACTCGGCGAGTCGGAGCGTCAGACAGAGGGAATTTCGGGATTTCTTGCTGTTTTGCTTAGGGATAATTACCTAAATTGTTTTAGTCTAATAAAATCCGAATTTTATTACCTTTTTATCAATATCCACATCAAAACAAAAGATAATTACCAATTGTTTAAATAATAATTTCCTTATTTGATAATACTTGATTATTTAAATTAATTGTTGAATTATCTTGCAAGTAATATTGACTAGGTCAAATTTAGATAATTATTAAATTAAATGCTTAATTGAAAATTATTTGCTATTTGATCTTTCTGTTTTAAAAAAGCTCAAAACTTGTCCTCGAGTCTTGAAATTTAAATTTATGATTAAAATGTTTAATTTGAACTATTTAAATTTCAAACCCTAGAATTTTACAAGTTTAAAATTCAACCTTATACTTTATAATATTATAAGATTAATATATATATATATATATATATATATATATATATATATATATATGTATATATATATATATATATATATATATATATATATATGTATGTATGTATAACTTAAATGGTAGTCTTACCGTTAGTAAGCCTCATTCACGAAGCCAATCTATAAGGGGGGTATAAGGTTATGGCCTATAAAATGGACGTTTAATGGGTGTCGACTCTTACCCACCACTTCCTTGATTGGTGGAGGGTCGTTAGTCGAACAGGTAGGATAGGTCAAACCTTTCCTCATATAAAGTAACGAAATGTTTTTACAAAATTCCCAATCTTAGTTACTTTAGGCAAAGTGAATTGATTCAATCCCGTGAAATTAAACTTTTTACCCTTGCTAAGAAGTTAGTGGAGTGTGTGTGGTTAGTAGGTGGCAAAGGGTGACTCAATGTTTGTCATAGTTCGATGGAGCATGTGTGGTTAACCGGCACATCGAATGGGTGACTGTAACAATGAGGGCACCATATACATTTGCATGGTTATTGACACCCACTTTGTGATCTGTGACATCCCAGTCACAAACTTGAGGGGGAATATCGAGATTTAAACATGTCATTGAATGGTTCAATTAATCTCAAAAGAATCTAGGAGTTTTCAATACATTTAAAACTTAATCTTCCTTTCGTTTTTCATGATGGAGAATTAGTGAATCGTCATTTACTTACCTTCAAGTTATTGGTATATTAGATTACGGCATCCCTTTTCTAATATGTAAATAATGTTGTTGGATCCTAGCCCTAATTTCTCATTTTGGATGTTTAATTAGGGATTCATTTCTAATCAAACTTTGTTCTTTTCCTTTTCAGATGTCGAACATGAACAACAACAACGCTTCCAGCTCGAATTCCTCCGGCTCATTCTCACTCATGAACTTTTGTGGGAGGGTGATATTTGACGAAAACAATTTCAATGATTGGATCTGTAACATAAGAATGGTTACCTGTTACGAGGACAAAGAGTATGTCCTTGACAAGGAGCTGAAGGAGATCAACCTCAACACTGCCACTGCCGATGAGATTGCTGCCTTGGAGGCCCATGAGCGTGATGCCATGAAAGTCCATTGCATCATGCTAGCGACCATGACCGCAGAACTCCAAAAGTCCTATGAGGACATGTATCCCTATGAAATGCATCAAGACTTTTTGGACCGGTACCACCAAAGTGCGAGGCAAGAAAGGTATGAGATCATCACTTCGATGATCACTGCCAATTAACATCATCCTTCACTCCTTGCCTCCCTTCTACAACCAGTTCTGCATGACCTACCATATGAATAAGGAAAAGGTCACCTTGAGCAAGCTTCAAGGATTGCTTAGGACCGCTGAGAGCAATCTCAAGGATTAGTATGTTGCATCAACTCCCACTCCAACGGCTGCCCCTGTTTTGGCAATTGGGCAAGGGAGGGGTAAGAAGAGGAAGGCTCCCTCAAAGAGCAACCACAAGGGTAAACCCCAAGATGGTACCTCTTCTAGTGAAACCAAAGTTGGTTCTGCTAAACCGAACTCTAACCCGAAGGACGCAGAGTGCCACCACTGCCACAAAATAGGGCATTGGAAGAGAAGCTGCCAAGAATATATGCCGGCCATCAAGGATGGAAAGATCAAGCCATCTTAAGCAGGTATTTACACAATTACATCTAATGATTCATCACATTTCATTTATTGGGTACTTGATACAGGATGTGATTTTCACATTTCTTCTGATTTTCATGGCCTAAAAAGAGATAGGGATGTGGAGCATGGGAAGATAAATTTTGATCATGGGGAACAGAAGATCGTCACGTGTCACCAAGGTTGGAATTTACTCTTTTGTGCTTAATAGTGGATTAGGATTAGATTTAAACAATTGTTGCTATTCGCCAGATATGGCAAGAAACATCATTTCATTTCATGGTTTGTTTAGACAAGGATTTAGATATTCATTTGATAATGGGAAAGGTTCTATTTATGCTTATCTAAATGGTGTTTTATATTTCGAAGCATTGCCTTATAATGGAATATATGAAACTGTGATGATTGTAGATAACTTAGGAAATGATGTGTTGTCTGAGTATTTTTGCAATAGTATGGATAAAGCATGCTTGTGGCATTGTCATCTTGGACATGTCAACAAGAAACGCATAGCCCAACTCCAAAAGGATGGAGTGTTGGAGTCATTCAACCTTAGGTACGATGACGTGTGCGATTTTTGTTTACTTGGAAAGATGACCAAGTCACCCTTCACTGGCACTTGTGAAAGGGGTTAGGGTTTATTGGATCTCATACACAGCGAAGCGTCAAACGAGGCGATATGGTTGAAGAACTTCATTAGAGACCTTGGAGTTATGCCATCCATAAAGGAGCATATGGAAATTTTCTATGATAACGAAAGAGTGGTTGCCTTAACCAAGGAACCGAGGGATCATGGTAGATCTCGACATATCGACAGAAAATATCATTTTATTCGACATCAGGTGGAAGAAGGACTCCTCGTAGTGAAGAGGGTATCGTCAGAGGATAACCCAGCTGATCCGCTTACGAAGGGACTAAGTAGGGTTAAACACTTACAGCACGCTAGGAGCATTGGGCTGAAGGACGATATTAGTTTATATTAAATAGTTTAGAAACATGTAATAGATAAACTATAATTAACATTTGATGATTAAATAAAAGAGTATTATTTATTAGTAATGTTACTGTTTTATGTTAATAGTTTACCTATTGTTTCATTTTGCTTGTTTTGACTTCCGGAATAATAAGAATTATTCGAACCGTCCACAGTCGTTCACATGTTGGAAGTAGGTTTGAATGAAGACTGTCATGAATTGGTGTGTAGATTGTTTAAAATGTATTAGACATAGCAAAAGTTTGCTACAACATTCATGAGTGCTTATGAGTTTGATTTGAGCATTGGAATAAACCCACGCTTGTTGGAATCACTTCATGGAATCTATCACGAGTGATCGCAGGACAATAATATCATATGGTCTTAAAACCTAAATATCTGGTTTATTGTTTGCTAATTGGTTCTGCATTGATAATGCATAAACGCAACAATAACTTGATGTTATAAAAGGCATTGTTGTGTATGATTTGATTAGTATATAGTAAATGCATATAAATCGAAGTTTATCTGTTCCTTTTATCCTAAGAGGGTAAAAGCGAAATCAAGGCCCCTCGATGTTTTGTTTTGACTTATGTGTCGGGCCCGGTCAAGACTGAATTGATGTCTTCAATTAAGTTCTATGTCAAACGAATCAGAGATCAAGAAACAAACTGTTGGACAATGAGTATGACTATGTTCCATGTAATTGTCCACACGATATCTAGAACGGCGGGCTATACGATCCCTTATCTAAGGACATGTTACTGATAAGATTGGAGTTCGACGGCGTCTTTGAGGGCTATGATTGCTAATCGGATTGTGCTTATATTTATAGTTAATATACTTATCCAAATGGGAGACTGTTGGATTAGTGTCTAAGCCCGTAACTATATTTGGTAAGTACTTGACCCAGTTGTGCATGGTCCTTTTGAGTTGCCTTCACCAAAGCAACATGATAGGATGATTTATAAATAAAGATGTTAATATGATTTATTAATATATTATATGATTAATATATTAAAGGAGAAATCATATAGTTTAATTAATATTAGACAAGAATTAATTTTGTGGCTAAAAGAGATTAATTAAATAAAGGGGACTAGAACTGTCAATTATTTGACAGTTAGTTTTGGGCTGTGGATTCTTACGAATCATAGGGTGGACGAAATTAAGGTGTATGGACTCCTTGAATTTGTCCAAGCCTTAATCTAGAAGGATCCTTGGACTGCTTAAGGCCTATGTAATCCAATTAGGGTTTCAGGCTGTAACCCTAGCAGCTCAAGTATTTAAAGAACCGAGGGGCTATAGAAATCGGCTACCAGAAACCCTAAGGAGTTCCTAGAGACGATTTTGTGCCTACAACCTCTCTCCAAATCATCCTCTTGCTTTTTGGTGTTTGTAAGCCATTAGAGGAGTGACATTTGTGACTCTAAGCTCCAAGGATAACAAGATTCAAGCTATCAAGAAGAGGTAATCATCTAGATCTACTTTGTCATGTCAATTTCGAATTGTATACCATAGATCTAGGTTTTGCATGTCTTGGATGAAAAGCATGTTCATTTGACAAACCTAGATCCAAGCATTAGGTTTTACACGTGCACATAGGAATGTTCTTATGGCTCAAACCCATCAACATAGACCCAATATCTTTAAAGAAAGTTGAAGTAGTCATAAAAAGGATTTAAGGGATATAAGGAACGCTGAAATCCGACATAAAACGAAGAAGTTATGACCCGACAAAGTTTTAAAACAAAACTGGCACGACTTTGTGTAACGTAAAAATTGACTTTGCGATAAAATACCTTTTAGCCTTAGCGATCTAAAAGAAAGTTGTAGTATACGTTAAACCGAGAACGTACATAAAAAGAATGTTGAAATCTAAATTCGTATGAGGAAGTTATGATTTTTCTAAAATTTGGCTGACATAACCTAAACGAGAATCAAAGATCTAGTTAATAGGAGCTCAACAATATAAAGACAGACGAAAACGGACTTTGGATGACAAAGTTACGAGTTTTAAACGGACTTTATATGTCTAAGCCTATTAAAATATAAATTTAAAAATAATGTCAACATTAGTTGACAGAGTCTAAACGAAAGTTGTAGATTACATCGCCACCTACCCATGGATATAAAGAATGTCAAAAGTAGAGCTCGTATGCTAAAGTTACAGAATTTAGAAGTTTATTAATTTTTGGGTGGATGCGAGGTTGACACATGGCGCCATCTGCACCCTCACTTTCTCCCCATGGTCTCGCATGTGATGCTAACATTTTTCCCTCATACATGCAACGTAGCGCTTCAGATGCGCAACGTACTCCGAAGTTACGCCCAACGTAACAGAAGACTCCAGTTTATAAATAGATGCGAGGAGCACCCCATTTCTTCACACCAAAACCCTTCTTTCACTTTCAACACTCCCAAACTCTCCCTCCTATTCCCTAGTACTTCCGAAGTGCTAGAGGCGAGCTTTGGAGCGCCATAGGGCTCCGAGAAGAAGAGCTTTGGCTCAGAAGTTCTGCCCCCGTAGAGCCCGGTTCCTAGCCAAACCCCTTTGTAAGTGAGTTATGCTTACGCTACTTTAAGTATAGCTTATGTTTAAGTTCAATATCATTATTATGAAGCTATAAACAATATATGTGCTAAGTATTATAAAATATAAAGTGTTATTATAATACCTTTTAATTGCTCACGGTACGAGGAATCTGGTTTGAAGGGCCTCATAGGGTTGTTGGATTTCAGAACAACTTAAATGCCAAAATGATCCTGCCCTCTGGTGTTTCATGTCTAGCCCCTGTCTGTACATAATGGTTAAAAAATTATTGTTTAACACTTATATAATATAAGAAAAACAATATTACTTAGATTTATAATTAGTCACAATAAACGTTAGACTAAAATCTAGTGATAATGATACTAGGTTTCGTCAAACGAAAATAAAATTGTTAAAAGCGAAGTGTTGCCCGAGTTTGGAGTCGTCACTTTAACAAGTGAGTGCATAGTTACTTTCATCTTACACATAGATATGAAGTATTTAGTATAAATTACGTTTTATATGTGCATATTATCTGTGTTCTTGATATTTATGCTTGATGAACGATGTATACATGTTTTTACTTGATTTAAAATGTATATGTATTTTATAGCTATCAATATGTTGGGAAAGATGGGTATATGCAATAGATGATGAGAGATGAAATAAAATGATGAGAGTCCTCGATGTTTAAGCTGATTTAGTCATCTAGCGGAGTATATATTATGACTACAAACTATTCTAGACAGTCTAGTGGAACGTTGATAGGCTCGTAACCTGTAGGTGTTTGTAAACGATGTGTTCACCGGTGTACTCCATCCCCCTCATGGTTGCCTTACTGACACATATTTCTAAGGAATCCCCTAAGTAGTATTGCCATCCCGATGATGATCCTTAGGCTAGTACCCTTGAATTAGATACTTTCGGGATAGAAAGTGAGGATAATGGGAACGGGTAATCTGGTTGAATGACTTGATGAAATTAATAAACTTAATTATTGTGGGTTGAAAACCCTATGTGCTCACCAGGTTCCCAAGCCTGGCCCACTCAGTTTCTTGCATTACAAGTAGTGGCAAAAGACCACGTGAGTGTTGATTTAATAAGAGATCTATGGATTATAGGCCATTAGAATAATAGATATTGTAAGGCATGTACTATTTCTATTTATGCTTATGTACTGTATTGACAATGACATCCCAGTGTTTTTAATATAATGAAAACCCATTCCTTCAGGAATGCCTTAATAATTTACTTATCATATTTTTGGGATCAAATTTCGAAACATATTTCTTTAAATGGATACTCTGATTTTCAAATAAACCATAAACAAATTGGTCTTTTCTTGTAGTGAAATTGGGGATGTCACATTAGCTAAGGTTAATGGGAACTCCTAAAAGCACAAAGCAAGTAGCATTCAAGCATCGAGTAATCGGAACAAACATAACCTAAACAGACCATCCTATCATTGACTGATCAGTACTAGCATGCAAGTCTACAAGCTCATATGGTAGACATATAAAGGCAGCTCTCCTAGCATTCTATCATTCAATCCTGAGTTGATCCTTAACCCTAATCTAGAATGCAATTCACATATTCATAATTCAAAGCATAACATAAATATGTATGGGTATTTCGGGACAACTTACTTGAGCTCGGTCGATTGCATGCACCACACTCCTTTTCTTTTATCAGAAAACTCTTTTTATAAAACATTTCTTTTTGAAAAATCTACCAAATCCTCAGTTTGAGTTCAAATATACCCGAGAGTATGTCCAAATCCCTCAAACTAAGGCTCTAATACCAACTTGTAACGTCCCATAAATTAAGACTAACAATTTCGATCTTTAAGGTTGTGA
Source organism: Lactuca sativa (assembly GCF_002870075.4). NCBI lineage: Eukaryota > Viridiplantae > Streptophyta > Magnoliopsida > Asterales > Asteraceae > Lactuca > Lactuca sativa. The sequence continues at coordinate 194,132,984 of NC_056625.2, forward strand.
GGGAACTTTCTTGTTGGATCTAAGCACCAAGAACATCTTCTTCTTCAAAGCATCAAAATCTTCATAAATAGATGAATGAGGAGAGGGAGGCTCAAAATGGTGAAAAGGGGATAGGATTTCTCTCAAGATGATCTAGATATTATGGAGGCTCATAAAATGCCCCAAAATCACGCTTCTCATGTCGTGAGATCAGTTTTTCCCCCGAAATCCTTTCCAACTTCGAACAGCCATAACTTCTTCGTTTCAACTCCGATTTCGATGATCTTTATATCCACGGAAAGGTAATGAGAAGCTCTACACTTCTACTAAATCTCTCTTGGCATAAAACATTCCGAACTAAAATCCAAAATTCATAAAAGGCCCGAACTGCCACTTACCGATAAACCCTTGGACTCCAAAACACAAACCAAACTCCCCAATCAGCTAATCTAAATTATCCACACTCAAAGGGAACTAAATATCTTCCCCATATGCCCTAATACTTATGATAATCTATCTTCGAGTCATGACCCCGAATTATGAAATGATTTAAAACAGGGTGTTACATAAGAGTTATTGATCCTACACTTTTCCGAAGAACGAATGGGAAGCATCTCATGTTAGTCCAGATATATGATGATGACATGATCTTTGGATCAATTGATCTGATGATGGTTGCTGACTTTGCTAAGCTGGTGGTTAGCCAATTCCAAATGAGCATGAATCGTGAATTGAGATTCTTCCTTGGATTTCAAGTCAAACAAACAAATTGAGGAATATTTATTCACAAAGAGAAATGCATTTTGAACTTCTAAAGAAATATCCAATGGACTCATCTTCCTTTGCAAAATTTCCAATGGGATTCGGACATAAGATCTATTCTGACCCATCTGGTGAAGTCGTAGATAAGAAGAAGTATAGGGTAATGATCGGATCGTTGTTGTACCTCAGTACAATCCGCCCAAATATCATGTTCTCGACAAGCCTATGTGCTAGATTCCAGGCTAATCCAAAAATGTCTAACTTCTTGGTTGTGAAGCAAAGTTTTCGATATCTCAAAGGAAAAAAGAGCCTCTGAATTGAGTACCCTACAAACGAAAGATTTTTGTTGCAATATTATTCGGATTCTAATTATGGTGGCCTATAACTTTAAAGGAATAGCACATCCGGTGGTTATCAATTCCTTGGTGGAAGGTTGGTATGTCGGTCATCCAAGAAGCAGAACTGTATTGCTCTCTCAACAACTAAAGCGCAATAAATCGCTGTTACTAACTGCACATCATAAGTTCTTTGGATGGAATCACACCTTCTATATTATGGTTTTCGATTTCAAAAAATTCCGATCTAATACGACTCACAGTGTGCCATTGTGATTTCTCATAATCTGATCTAGCCCTCCATGACCAAGCATATTGATATTCGATACCATTTTATTAAAGATCATGTTTTAAATGGTAACACTGAGCTCATTTTTTCACTACTGATGATGAGATCAATGATGTATTCACCAAGGCATTGGACGAGACAAATTCAATAGTTTTCTTAACAAAATGGGAATGATGCTACCTGGTCCTTAGTTTTTCTAAGAAGTTTGTACTCTCTGATGGGAACATCATAAAGTCAAATAATTCAAAACTAAATATCTTTCTCTTTCAAAAATATTTCTTCTCATAAAATAAAGGATCATTATGTGTCTTTTAATCTAACCTTTCATTTAGTTTTAAGCTCTTTCAGGTTGTTATGGTCTTTGCCAGGAAACATGTTCCAATATCTTCTTATTGAATAATGTTGAGAAAATTCTATGTAGGAATCCAAAATGTCACATTTCGATCCTTTCTGTATAAACATATTTCGGAATTCAAATCTAAAATGGTAATGTGATTTCGTTATTTCTCTTTTTGAGCTCTATTCCTTTAGCTCTCGAAATTTTTGAAATCTCTTTCAAAAAATTCCAATCTAATACGACTCACAGAGTGCCATTTTGATTTCCCATAATCTGATCTAGCCCTCCATGACCAAGCATATTGATATTCGATACCATTTTATTAAAGATCATGTTTTAAATGATAACATTCAGCTCATTTTTGTCATTACTGATGATGAGATCAATGATGTATTCACCAAGGCATTGAATGAGACAAATTCAATAGTTTTCTTAACAAAATGGAAATGATGTTACCTGATCCTTAGTTTTTCCAAGAAGTTTGTACACTCTGATGGAAATATCAGAAAGTCAAATAATTCCGAACTAAATATCTTTTTCTTCAGAAATATTTCTTCTCAAAAAATAAAGGATCATTATGTGTCTTTTTATCTAACCTTTCATTTAGTTTTAAGCTCTTTCAGGTTGTTAAGGTCTTTGCCAGGAAAAATGTTCCGAAATCTTCTTATTGAATAATGTTCAGAAATTCTATGTAGGGATCCAAAATTTCACATTCTGATCCTTTCTGTATAAACTTATCTCAGAATTCAAATCTGAAATGGTAATGTGATTTCAGTCTTTCTCTTTCTGAGCTCCATTCCTTTAGCTCTCAGAATTTCTCAAATCTCTTTCAAAGATTAAGACCTCTAAAATTTTCAATGTAACTTATTTCTTTAACATCCATTCTAGAAATTGTGCCATTTTTCGGATCAATATCAAGCATTAATTGAGTGCCTATCATTTAATACAACCCTTTTAGTTTTGGGTGTCATCACTGATTCTACGACCCGACCTGAAACAAACCTACCTATAAATGGATTTTGAATCCAAACCATTCCATTTTTACGATTTTTATCTCTCTTTTCCCTAGAAAACTTCTGTCTGTAAGTTGTGCTCATCGTTCTAAGCTTTCAAGGTTCATCAATGGCTTCCAAATCTCCAACAAAGAAGAAATCCTCAAAGGGACCTACCATTTCTTCTTCCACTAAATCCATCTTTAGTGACACAATTCAACTATTTTCACTCAAGCCTCTTGACCACGAGGAATTTGTTTGATTCATAATCAATTTTATCTCCCGCCATCCCATCACAGTTCCTCTCACTAAAATCCTAAACCTTAACTTCCCTCTTCGTTTACTGCACAAAGCTTTTGAAAGGGTCAAAAACTTACAAATATGTTCGTGAGTGCATGATTATACATGATAGGATCGTTCCTATAACAAAAGATACCTTCCTTCGAGCCATTGGGGTTCCCCCAAATCCTGAAGGGTTTACAGTGTTGAACCCATGCCAGATGAGTTTCAAGAATTTTTTTAACCAAATCGAATTCAAATGAGTGTACAAGTCTAAGGAGTTCAAGAAATTTGAAGTTCTTGGGATGTGGACGATACTCATTCATATCTTCATGAATGGTTTGTCAGGAAAGCATGGAGGTTACGAATCCATGAAAAAGATTTGGTTATACCTGGTATATAGTATCTTCACCGGAAGATCAAATGTTGTTAATCTACCTGAAGTGTTGTGGCAAGACTTTTGGAAGTTCGTCGTTCATCTGAAATCTAATGAGATGATCAATCTGAGATTTTAGACACTGAATCTCTAACAACTTTACTTGGACATACGTGAACCAATTCCTTTGACGACGGACCCGCCTAAGGTATATTGCTCTTTCAAACATGTTAAATCTTATCGTCTTCCAAGTCAATCTTCATTTGTTCCTATTAGACGATTGTCACAACACATGTTAGACGTTCTCCTTTCTAACTCTCCTTACAAATCAAAACATCTTGAGATTTTGGAGCTGGTTGATCTACTGGTTCCTTCCAAACTCTCGGATACATGGCCATCGGAAGGAGACACTCTTTCCAAGAAAGGTGGACGTATCAAAATGAAGTCTAAGAAGAGTTTTTCCCTTTCACCCCTTAAAGTCAAAGCCAAAAATAGAACCAAAATAGGTGAATCCTCTCAGTAGGAATCACATATCTGTTTCTAACATGACCCTGGATGATAACCTACCCCACTCACCCACTATTCTAAAGTACCCTTCAGAGTTTCAATACCACACGCACACACTCACGGGGAGTATGCTCATGATTTTCCCCATCCTCTTAAAAGGATGGTGCCGCACTTGAACAAAGTTCCTTGCCCCATAGAACACACCCACGTGTCATTGTCAAACCCATTCATTCTTCACAATCATGATTTGTGGCCCCTGTCAAAGGTTTTAAGCTTTACAAACAAGGAGTAGTCCCTCCAAGCTCGAAAGCCTCAATCGACAATACCCACTATGGGTAAAGGATGTTCTGGTTTTACTAATGAGGAATAGGATGATTTTCTTAATAGGGATCAACTTCGACATCCTGATCTATCCAAAGAACAAGTTCAATATGGTCTTCTTCGAATGTAGCATAGAGCACTCTGAAGCAAGCTTCATGTGACACATCCAAAAGATTATGATATTGATGCTCTTTTGCCTCCTCCTAACAAAAAAATCGATGATGCTCCCGCCTCCATGGATGATCCATCAACCAAAGATGTAGAGAAGAATCCAACTGGAGATGTCCCTAATCCTAATCCTACTTTGAATGAGCCTCCTTGGACCAATTTCAAAGCTACATGAGATGTTCTCGACACTAATCTTGGTTCGGATGGTCCTCCTCCAAGTGATCATAATGAAGCTATTGTTGTTGAGTGCACATTTGAAGGTTATAACTTCAAGGATGTCGAAATTCAGGTGCAATCGGTGTTTCAATTCTTGAAGCCCCCTCCTCAAACATGCTAACAATTTTGATCTCACCTCTTCTTTAGATGAGATGGATCTTGGTGGAAATGTTGATCAAGTTGATTATGGTGGTAATAATTATGAAAACAAAGTTGCTAGTGACTCGGATGATGATGACTATGATGATGAAGATGATAAGAAAAGCTCGTAAAGGGAATCCAGTTCGGACACAGGATCTTCTGATGAGAACATAACATACCCGTTTGCCCTACTTGAAATGTGTAACCAAATCATCAAAGTAGTTTCAAATATCGAGAACGTGAATGCTCAAGTCGGAGCTGTTGATTCGAAATTGGACCAACTTTTGAAGTCCATTTCAAAAGTCAACAATGTTTCCCCCTCGCTTCAACAACGAGAGCAACAACTTGATTAACTCATCTCTTTATGCCTCGCCCATGCTCTTGAATAATCCGACCGACACTATTATGAGAATCTGGATACCCATATTGAAGGTTCATGAAGACTTGGTGTCTGCTACCAATGAACACATCAAGCAAACCCGTGTTCAATATTAGAAACAAATCCAATGCCTCAAGAAGGAGAGTCGAGCCAAATACGGGATGAACCTGCTTATGCCACTGGTGTTGATCAAAGTAATTCAATTTGCCCTTTACTTTGTGCACATTCTGAATTACAAGTTTAACGAGATGCTAAGTATTTTTAAGACATTATGAAAGAAATTGAAGCCAAAGTTCTGACTGTTGATGGTTACAAAAATCTCACCAAATTTGTCAATGTAAGTTTTCAAAAAGTTTTTAATAAGCTCTGGGAGATTAAAGAGGATTATGAGCTTACATCCAGAGCAAGGCCCTTGGTTTTAAGAGAGGGAGAAGGAACGAGTACAAGTGGATGGCAACCAAAACCATGGAAACCGAGCTAGGTTTTCCAGTTAAGGGATGAGACTTCTAATGAAGAAGAAATTGAAAAGGTTGAACAGGTTCTTAAAATAGATGAACGTGAAGAAGAAGAAAACATGCTCGATGGTGCGAAAGTGACCCTGGCCCTTCAAGCTAAGAAAGATAAACTCTCTTTCACTACACTCCTTTCCAAATTAGAGAAACAAAATTGGTTCAAGTAGCCATCAATTTTATATGATCAACTGAAGGGAAGTACGGAATTAGCCAAGATCAAGACGAAGCTCATAGTGGATGTATTCAACACTTCTCAGCATAAGTTCCCTCCGATTTTACCACCCAAAATTGATGTCATTGATGAGGGATCTCCAATCTAAAAGGATGATGATTTACCCACTCTTGAGCATACAATGTCCATTTCCGACATTTTTATCATTCCTCCTACTCAACACCTTATCAACATCGTCACTCGTAATGCTACCATCAAATAAAAAGGGAAATGTATTCAGTTCAGATCGATCAGCCTAATAAAATCATCTAAAAGTTCTGAGGGCTAGTGTAAAGATCAACTCAATCAGGCACTTGAAGAAATCATTCACCTACAAGCTGAGAAAGACAACCCTAATCCAATGTCTGGTATCTCTCCTCTTCATCCTGATGGAAGAAAATACAACCATCACTTCATCCCATTCATGAGCTATGCTATTCCTACTTCCAGTTTAGATCAACTAGATTTGCCTATATTTGCATATGGAAAATTTGATGTCAAATTTCCACCTATTTCATCCTTTGGATGACATAGAAACCTAAATCCAAACAGAAAGGGAACGACTCAACACTTTCTATGCCACCAATTCTCAACCGATCAAAGAATCCTATTCGAAGAAAAGGATCACAAACATTAGTGGTTGTAGGATGTTGGTACAAAACACGTTCAGACTCAACTACGTGTTGCATTATGTCAATGCAACTCGGAATTCTCAAAAGGTCATCAAAATCTTGGATGTTGATTATCTAACCGTCAATCTGAATGACCTCCTTGTGATTGAATCTCATCTTAAATCCAGACAAGATTTGGATGTAGCTATCGGAGCATATGCCTTCACTTTGAATTTTCTAAAGGATTATGTGGTGGAATTCTAGAGAACTGATATAGAGTATGCATCACTTTGCGGCACGGAAAAATTCCTTGCTCCGTTGAACCCTGAACTCGAAGAAGTTGATCTTCTCGATGAAGGCCCTATCAAATATCCAAAAGTGGGGTACATATTCAAAAGAAAGATTTCAATCAAGAAAGAGTTATTATGGGGGAGACAAAATCACTTGTTCCACACCCATGTGCTTTAGAGACTCATTTCTAGATGATCATATCTGCCAAGTCTCAAGCCTCAGAAGATGCAAAGAAGGAGCTTGTTAAATAAATCTCATGTTGTATCGAGGAACGAAGCTAGATGCAGAAGTCATACTTGTTTGCCTTTGAAAAATTGGAGTGAAGATGGAAAGGATAACTAAGGTCATTTAGGAGGAGATTCATAGTACAAGAAAATGAACCTTACGCTATCTGAAGTTACCATGATTCTGAGATTGAAGTTTGTCCAAAACGATGTATATCCGAAGTGTGTTGCTATCCAAACCTATTGTTTGTGATCTGATGTCATAAGACTAAGTAATTTTTTGTTGTACTATTTTTTCATCTTTTATTTGTATTATGTATGAAGAAGATAAGGTCAACCTCCATGTATCGGGTGGTTGATCTGTAATCAGCTTTATAATACAATTGTCTTCTTATTTGATTGATCTTATGTTTATATATAGGACCATCCCCATGTAGTTCGATGTACACCTTTGTACCTTAATATATATAATCAATAATCATTTAGTCAAATCTCTAACATTTTTCTTGTTCCTATACATTGTTCATACATTATTACTTATCATATTTCATTGAATAATTTGTTGATTTATCATCTTCAAGGCTTGACTTGTTTTACCATATTTGAATAGAATCATTACCAGCAACCATTGTCGTGTTTAACTCATAGTTTGAGTTTGGAACATTTTCCTCATAATCTTGCACTCTCACAAGTTCTTCGAGTCAGTGTTCATCGAAGAAAGGAGCTTGTTTCTTCCGAAAAGAGATGCAAACTCGATATCAACTCTGCCAAATCCGGCAACAGAGTCTTTCAGAAAGTTAAGAGTTGAGACACATGCTCCTATTACAACAACTGAATCTTGTATGGATCTTAGATTGGTTGCAATCACAAGAATGTCATTCGGACCTAGGCTTTCTATAAATCCCCAAATCCACCATGAAAGTGCAAGAAATTTGTGTGTTTGGTGTAGGAGATGAAGTATAGAAGATAAAAATCAAACATTTTTAAATATTTAAGAAGAATCAACAGTTTTGAAAAACAAATAGACTTTGGGGTTTCTTAGGGGATAAAAGCTATTTTGGGAAGTATTTAAGGAGAATAAGGCATAAAACCCAGATTTTAAGTTGAAAAAAGTCATTTCTTCAGGTGCATAGACATGACCCATGCCAATATAAGCAAAAACCACATCGCCCATGTTGGTTGAAAAATGGTGTTTTTGCATTGTAATTTTGAAAATGCCCTGTATCAATATGAACTAAAATAACACGGTCCATGTTCACGGGGTATTTGTAGGTATGAATTTTGGAAAATATTTAACACGACCCTTGTCGACTTGAACTAAACCAACACGAGCTGTGTTGGCAAGGTTTTCATGGGGATGAATTTTCAAAAAAAAGTCGAGCATGACACATGTTGAGTTTCAAGTTAAAAAGAGACATGGATCGTGTTCCTCTTTGTTTGACAATGCCAATTTTTTGACCCCCCCCCCCTCCCCCCTAAATCCCAAACCGTCCAAAAAATGATTTTTTTGTACCCCCGAGATTCATTTTAAAGGTTTAAAAGGATGTTGTAACACATTTACGACATTAAAAATCAAAAACTTTATAGAAACATAAATGTTTTGAAGGAAAAGACGAAAATACACTGGGGTTTCCTCCCGATTATTTGCCCTTATTTTAAGTCGTTGGCTTAACTTGGTCCTTGAATGGGCTTCATTCTTGGTACATGGGGCTCATAACCACCTCCAAGTCATCATTCTTCACCACGAATCCCTTATAATACGGTTTCAACCTATGACCATTAACTTTAAATGTCTTTTCGGTTTGTTGGCTTGTAATTTCTACTATACCGTATTCAAAGATACTTGTACCCACAAAGGGGCCAAACTACCTTAATCTTAGCTTTCCTGAAATCAACTTGAATCTTAAATGGTATAGGAGCACTTTCTGACCCTTTTTTGAAAGTTTTATCGGAGATCCTCTTGTCATGATTCGCTTTTGTTTTCTCTTTATAGATCACTTCATTTTTATAAGCATTATTTCTAATCTCCTCTAACTTTTGAATGTCTAACTTCCTTTTATTTCCCGCTTCATCTTCATCCAAGTTGAACTTTTTTCATAACCCAAAATGCTTTCTACTCAAGCTCTACCGGAAAGCGACATGGTTTCCTAAATACTAACCAGTATGCTCCAATCCTTTCGATTTGGATTAACCATTTTCTCCAAAATCCCTTTGATTTGCCTATTATAGACATTTCATGCCATTGGTTTGAGGGTGATAAGTTTTTTATACTTTATGTGTCACCCCATACTTTTTCAAAAGGCCTACAAGCATTCGGTTGCAAAACTAACTTCCATCATCACTTATGAGAGCTTTTGGAGTGCAAAATCAGGAAAAAACTTGTGCCTTAAGAAAATCCACATAAACTTTGGAATCATTAGTATGAGTGGCCATGGCGTCCACCTATTTAAGAAAATCCACAACAACTTTGGAATCATTAGTACAAGTGGCCTTGGTGTCCACCTATTTGGACACATAGTCCACCGCTAACAATATATATGAAAAACCAAAAGATGGTGGAAATGGTCTGAAGAAGTCTATACCCCATAAGTCGAATATCTCACAAACCAATATGGGTTTAAGGGGTATTTGATTTCTAGAGCTAAGGGACCAAGACTTTTGACATTTCTCTTAATTTGCACGAAAGGAATATGAGTCAGGAATATGTGTGGCCAATAGAGCCCGTTGTCCAAAATCATTCTTGTGGTTCTTTGGGGACCAAAATGTCCCCCACATGCATAAGAGTGACAAAAAACAATAATAGATTTTACCTCATTTTGTGCAACACACCTTCAGATGACTTGGTTCGCATAATATTTCCATAGGTAAGGCTCATACTATACATACCTTTCTGCTTCCTTTTTTATTTTGACTTTTTTTTCCAATGGGAGAGATTGGAAGGGAGTTGGTTTGTGACAATATAATTCACAATATTTGCATACCATGGTATGAATTTTGCAGCAAACAAATGTTCATCAAGGAAGGTTTCACGTATTGGTGTTGGATCTTTGGGTGAGACAATATCACTCAAATGGTCTGCAATCAAGTTATCTTTCCTACTTTTGTCTTTAATTTCAAGATCAAACTCTTGTAATAAGAGTATGAGAGTATCCATCTAATGAGACTTGGTTTCAAATCCTTCTTTGATAATAAGTGCTTGATAGCCTTGTGATCAAAATACACTATCAACTTGGTACCTAAAAGGCATTGTCAAAACCTTTCAGGGGAAAAAGACAATAGAAATAAGCTCTTTTGTTTTTGTGGCGTAGTTGATTTTCACCCCATCTAGACTCTTGGATGCATAATAGATGACATGATGTGCTCTATCTACTTTTTGGCCCAATACTACCCCAACAACCATGTTGCTTGCGTCATACATGATATCGAATGGGAGATCCTAATTAGGTGGTTAGATGATGGGAGAGGAGGTGAGTAGGTCTTTCAAACGATAAAAAGCATCATTGCATGGTTGGTTAAACTCAAATTCAACATCTTTTTGGAGTAGTTGACACATCGGAACCATGATCTTTGAGAAATCCTTGATGAAACGCCGATAGAAACCTATATGACCAAGAAAAAACAAAATTCCCCAACATTTTTCAGGTAAGTAGGACTCTTAATAACATATATCTTGGCCTTGTCAACTTCCAAGACTTTTGGGACATCATATGACCTAAAATCAATCCTTTGTCCACCATGAAATGACATTTCTCATAGTTAAGCACAAGATCTATGTCAATGCACCTTTGTAGAATTTTTGTTAGAATGCTTAAATATACATCAAAGGAGTCTTTATAAACTATGAAATCATCCATGAAGACTTCAATGATGTTTTCAACATATTTAGAAAAAATTCTCACCATGCATCTCTAAAATGTTACGGGTGCATTGCATAGACCAAAAGACATAGGCCTATAAGCAAATGTGCCAAAGGGACAAGTGAAAGTGGTTTTCTCTTGGCCTTCTAAGGCTACTAGAATTTGATGAAAACCCGAGAAACCATCTAAACAACATTAGTGAGATTTACCTGCCAATCTCTCTAACATTTGGTCAATAAATGGAAAGGGGACATGGTATTTTCTTGTAGAAGTATTAAGCTTCCGATAATCATTACAAACCCTCCACCCGTTTTGCATACAATTGGGAACCAATTCTCCTTCAAACTTTTTCACAACAGTAACTCCATCTTTCTTTGGGACCACTTGAACAGGACTAACTCATTTACTGTTAGAGATGAAGTAAATTACAAATGCATCTAAAAGCTTCATGATTTCTATCTTCACTACCTCCATTATTAGAGGTTTGAACCTGCTTTGTGCCTCCCTTGTGGGCTTGAACTCTTCCTCCATCAAGATCGTATTCATGCACAAGGAAGGACACAATTCTTTTATGTTTTCCATTATCCACCGAATAGCCTTCTTGTATTGTTTTAACAAAGTGATTAACTCCTCCTCCTCTTTTCTTGACAGCTTATTAGAGATGATGACTGGTAAAGTGTTTTCCTCCCCAATATATGCATACTTCAAATGACCTAAGAGAGTCTTTAATTCTAGCTTTGGCGGTTGAATTATTGATGGAAAGAGTTTGGCAATGGTGGGAGGTAACTTGGTTTTCCTTTCATCAACCCCGAGTGTCTCTTATCATCGATAAGATTAACAATTTCCAGCGTCTTTTTGTCTATGTTGAGTATCCTTGCAAGTTCCTTGATTTTTTCCATGTCTAAAATTTATGACAAAACTAACTTCAGAGCATCATGGTTAGACAACGTTCTTCAATCAAGGGACGAATCACATCCACAAAATTAAAAGAATGCACATCGGAAGGATACCTCATGGCTTCATAAATATTGAAGTTGATGACTTTCCCATCAAATTTACCATAGATAAAGCTTCATCGTAAACATCAATTTTAGTTTTTTTTGTTTTTAGAAAGCGTCTACCTAAAAGAATGGAACTAGAATTTGGGGAGTCATCATCTCCCATATCTAGGGTATAGAAGTCAGTCGGGAAGACAACCTCATTTACTTACACTAAGACGTCCTTTCGTACACCTATTGGGTATACTATCGACTGGTCGGCAAGTTGAATAATGACACCGGTTTTTCTCAATGTTCATATACTAATTTATTTGTAAATAGAGTATGGTACGATATTTAGAGATGCACCTAAGTCGAGCATGGTTCTAGGCACATGAAGATTCCCCAATTTGCAAGGCACAGTGAAGACACAGGGATCCTTGCACTTCAGAGGCATCCTTTTTTATAAAACCACTGAAACATTCCCACTCGCTTTTACCGTTTCGTTACATTTAAGTTTCGTTTTAGACGTGTAAAGTTCTTTTAAGAACGTAGCATATCTAGGTACCTGCTTTATGGCATCAAGGAGTGAAATATTGACTTCAACCTTCTGAAACATTTGCATAATCTTATATTCTTCCCGTTCTTTCTTTAAACTTGACAATCTATCGGGAAATAGGACTGGAGTGACTTTGGCTTCGGGGATGAAAGGCTTGTTTCGATTGGATTTTTTTCCTTTTGCTCTTCTTGATCTTTTCCCGACTTCTTTACCACTATCTCTTCCTCCTCTTTTTCAATATCAACTAGCTTCTTTGTACCATCATAGCTTTTTCTACCTCTTAGTGTAATAGCACAATCATTGTGCCTCAGTTTGGTCTCAATTTGGGCAGGCAACTTTCCTTGATACTCTAATTTGCATACGAATGTGGCAAGCTATGACATTTGTTTCCCTAAATTTGTAACATCCCAAAAATCTTAGTAAAATTTTTTCATTTTTTAAACCATTTAACAATCCATAATTCATACAAAAACATGTTTCTAAAACATAAACATAAATCAAAATATCCCAAAATCATCTATCAATAAAATGTACAAGGATGATGTGAACCATCATGTCTTTCACTTGACCCGATCATCTGATATACGTGAAACCATGAAATCAAACTGTAAGTCAAAACTTAGTGAGTTTCCTAAAAATACCTCACATAGAAAATAATCATCGGACTCGATTACCCTTGGGTCCGTAGTCATCGGACTAGATTACCCTTGAGCCTACAACATAAGTTTGGATTTCCCTCACGACCCTCAGCTCATGTATGGATTCCTCCCTAGCCCACAACATAAGTTTGGATTGTCCTCCCGGCCCTTAGCTTATGTTTGAATTACTCGTGGGTTAGTTGGCTTTCACACAAAGCAATGTCACCTCAACACAACCGCACTATGTCAACATATGCAACAGATAAACATATAACTAGCAAAAAGGTAATCATACATATCTATCAATATAACATATCACAACAGTATAACAACATCATATATACCATGATACATAATATAACCTAGTGGCCCGAAATTGGTGCCATCAACCCACGAGTACAGTGAGGAAAACTCACCTCAAAGTCCGAAAGATAGCTTGACTAATTATTTCTCCAAATATTGGCTCTACAGGCAACCTATATAACTAATAGGGACCTAGCCTCAGCCTACTACTCAAAATAGCCCAAATGACCTAAAGTAAAACTTGGTCAAATTCAACAGTCAATGGTAAAAAAAAAGTCAACATCAACATCAACCAGGTTACGCTATGCGTAATAGCTCTGCGCCATGCGTAGAGCCTAAGGAAGTAAAATAGGCAATTATGGGGCTATGCATTGTGTAGCCTAAGTTATGTCCTACGTAAGCTCAAGAACAAACCCTAATCTCATGAGAACTTCTAAAGACCAAAAATCATGCATAGAGAAATGAGAGTGACCAACCTCTCACTTTTATGCCTTAACATACTCCAAAATCAACTGGAAAGGATACATTAGTGGCCAAGAGTAGCTTACACTCAAAAGAACCAAGGTTATGGGGACAAAACATGGGAATTATTAATCATGCACTATATCTATCATAAAGCTCATAAAGGTGGAGAATTTATACCTCAAGGATATGGATAAGGGAAAAGAATTTCCAGATCCAAGGTTGATTCAAGCTTCTAAGCAACTCCACCACCTTCTTCTTCCGTAAAAAATACCCAAAAGCAGTCTTTAAGCTCACAATACACTAAAATGGAATTAGGGTTTCAATGGAAACATTTGGGAAATAGAGGTTGAGAATGAAAGGGGTTCGTGAAGGTTTGAGTCCTTAAATAGGGCTCAAAATCCCAAAATTAGGGTTTGGTCTCTGGGCAAGTATGTGTTGCATACTAAGATCTATGATTAGCGTCGATCATTAAAGCCCCCCACCTCCAACATACCCTTCTATGCAGCGCAAAGAAAGCTATCTATGCCCTGCATAGATACACACCCATCCTAAAAACTTAAGAACAAAGGGAAGGAATTTACTCGCAAGGATCGGGTGTTACAAAATTCTTTATGCTTGCTTTAGTCTCTAGTTGGAATGATTGAGTGCTTGTAGCCAAACTTTTAACTATGTCTTCCACGGATATACTTGATGAACCTGCTTGTTGAGGTGGTTGTTATGGTTTCATTGGCTAAAAATTCTAAGGTTGAAATTGTGGCCTTTGTTGGTATGGAGGTGGTTGTCTTGGTTGATAACTCATTCCTTGATTATTTTTCAACCTTTGATCGCCTCGGGGCAGATCATAAGTGTTGGATAAGGTGTCTAAGTCCATAACTATTTCGGGCTTGTACTTGACCTGACCCGGCATGGTCCATTTGGGTTGCATGGCACCATGTAATTGGATAGACTAAATGAGAGAAATAACACTTGGAGATTATTAATATATTATAAGTTCTAATATATTAATAATATTATTTGATTAGTTTGATCAAAGAATTAATTTGGAATTAATTAAGTGATCAAAGGATAACTAATTAAATATATGGGTTGATTATGTAAATCATCTATATCTTATATAGTGGGCTAAGAGGCTCCATGGATTATCAAGTTGGGTTCTACCCATAGGATGCTCCATGGGAGTTACAAACCCATGGGTCATGGAAATGAAGAGTCATGACACATTAGGGTTTACATGGTGTAACCCTAGATGTGTCAACACTATATAAGAGTCCCATTCTCCACAAAATTGGACACACAAGTTGAACACTAAGAAACTAGAGGGCTTGGCCGATTTTGAGAAGTGTGTGTTATCTCAAGAGTCTTTCCAAGAGCATTTGGTGTTGTGTGAAGCATTTGAGGCATCACACTTGGGGTGCTAGGCTCACAAGGTTTCAAGGAACATAAGCAACAACAAGGTAAGTTATTCTATCTTTCATTCAAGTTAAAATTGTTCCCCATGTATGCTAGATAGGAATATAACCTTGGAAATTCAACTTTGCATGATAATTAGACAAACATAGATCCAAGGTTATTAGGGTTGCATGTACACTTAGGAAGTGTTAGAATGCTCAAAACCCATCAATAAGTTCTTTGATTATGCCCAAATAAGCCTCCCATAACATTTTCTTCTTCATAGTCTTATTCTTACAATTTAGGGCACATGTCGGTTGGATGCCTAATTTGAGTTTATATTCCACAAGGGTAGGGTATGTATTGCATACCTTTTTCTTTAGCAAGCAGCATTACCACCTTGGTAAACTCTGATAGTTGATCTTTGATTTGAGGAGTATTCACTTCTTTTATAACATGGGGTGTGTCTGCAGACCATTCTTCATCTTAACTCGTATGTTTAGAATCTTTCTTCATGTTCTTGATAAGATCACGAATCTTGGTGGGGTCTTATCGGTCAAAGACCCCCCACTTGAGGCACTAAGAAGTCTATTTTCCCAAGGGGTCATGCCTTCAATGAAGTATTGGAAGATTTGATATTCCCTAATGTTATGCTTTGGGCAACAGGCACAAAGCTTTTTTAACCTCTCCCAGTATATATGAAAGGCTTCTCTCTTATGTTGCTTGATCCCAATGATCTCTCTTCTTAGGGTTGAGGCTTTCATTTCTAGGAAGTATTTGTCTTAGAATATGTGCGTAAGTTCCACCCATGCATTGACCATCCCTGGTGGGAGATCATAAAGCCAGTATTTAGCTCTATCTTGCATTATAAAAGGGAATGCCCTAAGCTTGATTTGATCCTCTGTGACATTGTGTAGTTTCATGCCAACACATACAACATGGAATTCAGTGAGGAATTTACGGGGATGTTCATTTTCAAAGCCTCTAAAGGTTGGGAGTAAGTAGATGAGGCCGAATTTTACTTCAAGGTTTGTGGTTGCTATATAGGTGATGCAAAGAGGTTGTTGAGTAACATTTTGCCTCGCCTATTGGTGAAGGGTTTGCTGAGGTGAGCTTAGTGGACCATAGTGTTTGTTGTTATCACATCTATCTCCTCTTTGATCTTCCATAGTGGAAGTAGGAATTGAGGTTTCTGTTGGTGTAGAGTATGGGATGTTGTGAGTAGGTAAGGATGGTGTAGTGGTGTTTCATATTGAGGATGGTTGTGGTGAGAGTGAGAGGGTTTTTGTTTCAGTTTCAGATACACTTAAAAGGGGTATGTCCTCCCAAATGTTAATGACCGGAGGGGTGAATGACGAAGAAGTCATGGAACCTAGGTGCTTCTAAAAAATCTTTGCATGCTTCTTCATCTTCATGTTAATTAGCAATGGTTTACCTGTACGAAAACATTTAGGCATTAAAAATTAGTAACCTTGTGCCCCCAACAACAATGTCGATTTGTTAGCGTGTCAAACCCAACAAATGATGGGGGTATAATATACTCCATAAGAGCACTACTATATTGCACTAAATGGTAGTATAGGATAAGCATGGTCGGTCCACAGTCACATGGCTAACATCTATACCTTTTTACATAAGGTACTTTGATCACCAAAAGTAAATGGGGGTGGAGGAGGGGGTTGTATGTACTAGTTCAAGTAAATAAATAAAGAAACAACTCAATGATTAACTAATTAAAATAGATTCATAATTTATAAAGGCTCTAACTCTATGTATGAGCTACTTAGAAATGTGACTCAAAGATGACATGATATTTACTTAACTCTACCTAGGTTAGTACTTGAAAGTGTCAACAAGATCTAACATTTTCCACTCACCGCATTAATTAACCAAAATAAGCTCTTTGATTGACCCTAACCTCGCTAACCTAAGCTAAACAAGCTCTTAGAATTAGATTGAAAGATTGCATTAAGCTTAATGTGAATGTTACCAACAACACCCAACACTCCTCATAAGCTTGGGAGGGTATGATTGTGTGAATAAGATTTACACTAAATTCATTCAATGGAAATCAATTTATTGCTTATTACCTAGTCCAATTCACAAAACAATTACAAAATTTTCAATTAGACAATTTGAATAACCTAACGCTAAATGAACAATAAGAATTATAATTAGAATCAAAAATTCGATTTAAACAAAATCAAATTCACTATATAGAATTTGAAAGCAAAATCAAGTCATATGATTTAAATCACAACTAAAAAGTCAAGACATAAAGTTGGAGAAACTAGGATTCTAGCCATACATGGATAGAACAATCAACAAGTTCTGAAAAGGATGAAATAAACTGCAATGAGATTTACAAATGTAATGAAAAAATGTTTCCAAATGATTACAATCAAAACCTTGCAATAGTACTCAAAATCACCCTTCTCCAAGTTCTCTTAAATGAATTGTGTGTCTCTAATGTCTTAAAATCTTGAGATAGAGTAAAAAGGAAAAACTGTCAAAAGGAAGTTATTGAGCCGAACACGGCTCGTGTCAAAATAGAGTAAATCAACATGACCTGTTTTGGGTAGAAAATTTCTTGACATCCTTGAGACTTCTTCCAAAGTATGATGCTCAAACTTGTATAAATGGACCAACACGAATTGTGTCATTATATGCTAAAATGACACGACATGTGTTCAACATGCTCCTTCTTAGTCAAAACATGACCCATGCCTACTTTTTTAATGCAATTCCATCATGCCCCGTGTTCCTCTTTACTTCTGAGCAAAAAATTGATTTTTCAACTATTTTCATTTCACGTCCAATCGTCCCGATAACTTCACCCGTGCATCCCGACACCTCATAAAAAGTATTTCCACCTCTGGATCACTTGAAAAGACTGTAAAAACATGCAAATAAGGTTGTTCTAGTAACTAACATGACTTTTGATGAAATTCATGTAAAGTGTAATTCCATGCATGACATGATGCTTAGTATGTATGATTATATAGTCAAAATTTATCCATACCTTTTGCCTATTAAGTAAAATCGATATATTTGGCTCCCTCGATGATTTGATGTTGACATTGTAGTGTTGGGCCCAACCGGGACTAAACTAATGTGTTTAATTCGTAGTCTAATGACATCATCACAAATCGGAAAATCGAGAACAAAATCTTGTACCAGGAGTTTGATTTGTATCTATGTCTCGTGTCAATACGATATCATGAACAACGAAGGAACAAATGATTAATTATATTATGGCTAACACTCAAAGTTTGGAAGTGGGTTTGGAAAGCACTCTTTACTAGTTATTCAAAGACTATACTTGCAATTGTAGTTGGCGACTTATCCAAGTGGGATACAGTTCAATTAAGGTATCTAAGATCTTAACTAAATTGGCATAATCTTAGTGAATAAAAGTAAAGTCCTTTTTATGTTTCCCTCATAACCATGAAATAACTTAGATTGATATTAAGAGAGAGATAGATGATTTATTAATATATTATATGATTAATATACTAATTAGAAATAGTTAATAAATAATAAAGAATTAACTAGAATTAGTTTTGGGTTAATTAGAATTAATTAAGAGTTTAAGGATTGAACTGGAGTTGTTGAATAGTTTAGCAATGAAGGCAATTCTAGATCCTTCCCTTGTTATGGATAGTTTTAAGGAGCTAAATGAAGTGTTCTGGAAACCTTCTGAATCAGATAAGGAAATAGATTTGAATCAAATTAAAATACTATTATTTTAATATTCAAATATAGGGTATCTAGGTTATCTGGTAGCTATATAAAGGGTCATAACCCTTCACAAAAACTGATCCTTAACCTCATACGCTAGAGAATTCAAATTTCTCACTTCCCCTATCTTTATAATTTCGATCCTAGGGTTTCATAGGGTTTGGGTGTGACACGTTAGATGCTACCACACTATTAAAGATAGCCTTCCAATGAGCACTAGAAGAGAATTGTTTGCATCATTCAATTATTGAAAAAGGTATGTCTTCTTACACTGATATTTTTTATTTTCATAGCATAGGGTCTAGTTTCATAAAGTATGTTGCTATAGAAACTTATTCCAGGAGAGCGCTCTAGGTTGCATGTACCCACAAGAGTTTATGATAAATCCGTTGTGCAAAATATTTTGTTGTAGCCTAGAAAACCCATCAAATTATTGGTATTTTATAAGTTGCATTTATAGTCTCTTTGTAACACGAAAACTTCCCAGGAGGTCACCCATCCATGAATTGCTTTCTCCTTGACACACTTAACTATAGAGTTCTTATGGGATCTGTTTCCCTCATGGATTTAGAATGCATTGTGTCAGAGAAGGTATATATACCCCTTATAAGGAATGCTTAGTTCTCCTTCCCAGCCGATGTAGGATCAGGTACAACCCACCTTCACCCCCCCCCATTATAAGGTTCGGCGTCCCTATCAACACACCGACTTGTGCCTTAGCTCTTATACCATTTTTAACATCCCCCTCTGGAACGTATGACCATATTGTCCGATTTGGGCTCCCAGAACAAAAACTTCCTATGGGGTCATCCATCCTTGTATTTCTCTAACTCGAGCATGCTTAACTGCAAAGTTCTTATGGGATCTGCTGCCTTCACGGATGTAAATAAGTTGTGACAGGAAAAGTATCCACATCCCTTATAAGGAATGTTTGGTTCTCCTTTCCAGCCGATGTCGGATCAGGTGTAACCCACCTTCACGAGTTCATAACTAGAATTTGGGGTACTGACTTAATGAATTAAGTCACTTTACCCTTTAAATTAAGGCAAAGTGTGATGTCCTTTTCCGATGCATGAGGCGTTTTCTGATTTGTCTCGGACACATCTGTTTTAAGCTATAAGCCCAATTATTTTGTCTTCTAGCAAAGCGTAGGGCGCTTCTTAAGCGCACGACAAGCTTTTTGACCAAGTGTTGCCTTTGACTGTTGACCGTTGAGTTTTTGACCAATTTCACTTTTTGTAAAACTTGTAGATGTATTGAGCTATAGTCTAAGGTTTGGCTTGTGATTGATTTAGGAGGTTCATGTAGCTAATTTTGTAGGTATTTGAATAGTGCTGGGTAGAAACCCTAATCCCTTAGCTTAGGGCCTAAGCAAGCCCATGAACCTCCTTGCATTAGGCCTTGGACGAAAACTCCTAGATCCTTCTAGGATTTTTGGCCTAGCCCTATTAAGGTTGATCCAATGGCCTAAAGCCTCAACTATCAAATAATTACAAAACAACCCCTATACTTTTAATCAGTTCCTTTAATCCTAAAATTAATTCCAAATTAATTTTTGATAAAATACTAATTAATAATATGATTCCAAATTAATATATTATTCGTATAATATATTAATAAATCATATTTATGCCCCAATTCATTATTCTTAATAATAAATCAGCCTCTCTCCTCGACAGTCATCATGTCTAGTCACCAGTGTGAAGGCAACCCAAAAGGACCATGCTACTATCGGGTCAAGTACATCTCATTTATAGTTATGGGCTTAGACACCTAATCCAACAGTCTCCCACTTGGATAAGACTAATAACTATAAATACCAATGCAACTTCAAAATCTGATTAGCAATCGTAGCTCTTAATAGCCGTCGTCGAACTCTGACCTAGTAAATGACACGTCCATTAGATAAGGGATCGTATAGTCCTTCATTCTCAAGATATCGTGTGGACAAATACATGGAACATAGTCATACTTATTGTCCAGCAGTTTGTTTCTTGATCTCTGATTTGCTTGACATAGAACTTAATTAAACACATCAATTCAGTCCTGACCGGGCCCGGCACATAAGTCAAATCAAATCATCGAGGGGCCCATGATATCCCTTTTAGCCTCATAGGATAAAAGGAACTAGATTAACTTCGACTTATATGCTTGTACTATTTACTTATCAAAACTTACACAACAATGTGTTTTATAACATCAAGTTACTGATGCGTTTACGCATTACCAATGCATAACCGACTCGTAAACAACAACTTGTATATCTAGGTTTAAAGACTATATGATATTACAATCTCACAATCACTTGTGATTAAATTCCATGAAGTGATTCATGTGAGTGAGGGTTTAATCCAATACTCAAATCATATTTCGGGAGCACTCATGAACGTTACAACAAACTTTTGTTATGTCTAAATGCTTAGACAATCTACAATCGAATTCATGACAGTCTTCTTTCATACTTACTTCCGACGTATGATCGACTGTGGATAGTTTAAATAATCTTATTATTTAGGAAGTCAAAACATGCAAAAATGAAATAATAGTAAACAATTGACACAAGATAGTAACTTTACTCATAAATAAAACTCCTTTATTTAATCATCAAATGTCAATTACAATTTATCTATTACAAGTTTCTAAAAGCTATCTAATCACTAAAACTAATATCGTCCTTAACCCCAATGCTCCTAGCATACTGTAAGTGCTTAACCCTACTCAGCCCCTTCGTAAGGGGATCTGATGAGTTCTCTTCTAGCGATACCCTTTTCACTACAAGGAGTCCCTCTTCTACCCGATATCTAATAAAATGATTTTTTCTGTCGATATGCCTGGATCTGCCATGATCCCTTAGTTCCTTGGTTAAGGAAACTGCACCTTCATTATCGCAGAAAATCTCCCTAGGCTCCTTTATGGCCGGTACAACTCCAAGGTCTCCGATGAAGTTATTTAGCCATATTGCCTCCTTTGACGCTTCGCTCGCTTCTATGTACTCTGATTCACACGTTGAATCAGCTACGGTCTCATGCTTGGAATTTTTCCAAGTCACTGCTCCTCCATTCAGGGTAAAGACCCATCCTGACTGCGAGAAGAAATTATCCTGTTCTGTCTGAAAACTAGTGTCACTATACCCTCACACTCTCAATTCATCACTCCCACCGAGGATAAGAAACCATTCCTTAGTCCTACGAAGGTACTTAAGAATATTCTTTACTACGGTCCAATGTGCTCTACCAGGGTTCCCTTGATATCTACTAACCATGCTCAAAGCGAAGGTCACATCAGGGTGAGTACATGTCATAACATGCATGATTGAGCCAACTGCAGAAGCATATGGTACTCTATTCATCTCTGCTATCTCAGCATTGGTACTAGGGATTTGAGTCTTAATCAACTTGGTATTGCTTTGGATTGGTAACTCTCCCTTCTTGGAATTCTCCATGCCAAAACGTTTTAATACTTTATCCATGTAAGTACTTTGACTAAGTCCTATTAGTCTTTTACTCCTATTTCTCAATATCCTTATTCCTAAAATATATGCAGCTTCTTCGAGGTCCTTCATAGCGAAGCACTTCCCAAGCCATGACTTAACCTCCTTCAAGGTTAGGACATCATTTCCTATGAGCAGTATGTCATCCACATACAACACGAGAAAGCTAAATATACTCCCACTAGCTTTGACATATACACAGGTCTCATCCTCGCTTCTTGAGAAACCAAACTCTCTGACTTTCTCAAGTAAACAAAGATTCCATCTGCGAGGTGCTTGTTTTAATCCATAGATGGATTTCTCAAGCTTACATGCTCTATTAGGGTGCTTCGCATCGACAAAACCCTCTGGTTGACTCATGTAAACATCTTCAGCCAACTTCCCATTAAGGAAAGCGGTTTTGACATCCATCTGACATATTTCATAATCATGAAATGCAAATATGGCTAGCATAACCCTTATATATTTGATCTTCACTACTGGCAAGAAGGTCTCATCATAGTCAACTCCGGGAGTTTGAGTAAATCCCTTTGCAACCAATCATGCCTTATACGTATGCACTTTCCCATCCATGTCGGTCTTCTTCTTGAAGATCCACTAGCACCCGACTGTCTTACGACCCGGTACATTGTCAACCAAGTTCCAAACTTGATTGTCATACATGGACAGAATCTCACTATCCATCGCATCTTTCCATTTCGCAGACTTCGGGCCTACCATGGCTTCCTTGTAGTTGTTAGGTTCATCAAAATTTATTAGTGTACTATCACTAATAAACGTATCACCCTCAGTAGTTATTTCGAAACCATAAAAGTTCAGTGGAACGCTAACTCTACTGGAACGTCTAAGAGGTAAGCACTCGTCAATCTGTTCAACAAGAGTTTCCTCTTCGGTTGAGCGCTAGTGTTAGAAGTTCCTTCATCACTTGATTCTTGAAGCTCTTCAAGATCAATTTGCCTCCCACTGTCCTCTTGGCATATAAGTTCTTCAAGATCAATTCTCGCTCTCGGAAAACCCCTCTCCTCGCAACGAAGACAACATTGTCACTTGGTCTATAGAAGAGATATCTAAAAGACTTATGTGGATAGCCGATGAAAATACACCGCTCACTAAGAGGTCCGAGCTTGTCGTGAGTCTCTTGTCATACGAAAGCCTAGCAACCCCAAACCTTTATATGTGCCAACGAGGTATCTTTCCCTGTCCGCATCTCATGAGGTGTTTTAGCAACCTTCTTAGTCAGGACTAGATTAAGGATATGGGCGGCAGGCTCTAAGGCATACCCCCAGAATGAGATAGGTAACAAAGCTCGACTCATCATGGAACGAACCATGTCCAACAAGGTTCGATTGCACCTCTCAGCCACAACATTCAATTGGGGTGTCCTAGGTGGCGTCAATTGTGAAACAATTTTGCATTCCTTAAGGTAGTCGTGGAACTCGATACTAAGATACTCACCACCTCGATCGAATCGTAGCATCTTTATCTTCCTGCCCAGCTGATTATCCACTTCTTGCTTAAACTCTTTGAACTTTTCAAAGGTTTTTGACTTGTGCTTGATTAAGTAGATATACCCATATCTGCTATAATCATCGGTGAAAGTCACATAGAAGCGGTTTGCATCCCTTGTGGTGGATCTAAAGGGCCCATATACATCGGTATGTATGAGACCCAATAATCCTCACCCCTTTTACAAGTACCAGTGAAGGGTGACTTGGTCATCTTTCCAAGTAAACAAGACTCACACGTGTCATCGTCCCTAAGGTCGAATGACTGCAACACTCTATCATTTTGGAGTTGGGCTATGCACTTCTTGTTGACATGTCTAAGACAAAAATGCCACAATCATGCCTTATCCAAACCATTGGAAGAATCGATATGCAACACATCATTTCCTAAGTTGTCTACAACCATCACAGGTTCATATATTCCATTACAAGGCAATGCTTCAAAATATAAAGTACCATTAAAGAGAGCATTAATAGATACATTTTCATTATTAAACGAAAATCTAAAACCTTGTCTATACAAACCATGAAAAGAAATAATGTTTCGTGTCATTTATGACGAATATCAACAATTATTCAAATCTAGTCCTAACGCACTACTAAGCGCTAAAGAGTAAACTCCAATCTTGGTGATAGGCGACATTTTCCTATTCCTCATGATCAAGTTTATATTTCCATGTTCCACATCCCTACATCTTCTTAGACCCTTCAAATCAGAAAAAATATGAAAACCACATCTTGTATCGAGGACCCAAGACATAGCATGTGATGAGTTATTAGATTGAATAGTATAAATACTTGTGAAGGAGGAATTTATCTTCCCATCCTTGATGTCCTGCAGGTGTAAGGTCGAAAATATATTGTAATATGTTGAAGTCTATGTAATGCATGTTTCGTTTCTTTTGTTATGTATTTACTAAGGCATCTTTGTAACGAAGTCTAGTGTTTAGTCCTTAGTATTTTTTGTACTTTCAGTCCTCCTATAAATAGGAGTGTTTACTTAGAGTTAGATATGAGTTTTTCCAAGTTCTCTGTCTGAGTTTATCTCTATAAAAAATTGAAAGTAATATGAGCTGAAACCAGATTCTATTTTGATCTCGTGTTCTTTAATTGTTTACTCTGATTTTGATTCCTATACTCAATTATTCACTTCTACAATTGGTATCAGAGCAGGAATCTAACTGTGAAGATCTGATTTTCGATTTGAATCATTTGCTTTTGAGTCGCAATTTGTCTCAAAAGTTTCTGCACTGTCTGGCTCTACAAATCATCTCTAATCTTCAGTTTTGATTTGATTCTGTAATTGAATTGTGTAATCGAGTGATCGACTTTGAGTTTCTGATCAGTTCATCTATTTATCTTTGAATTTCATCAAGTTTTTCTGAAAAATCATAACCATTAGATAATGGCAAATTTCAACATGAACACGATGACTTCATTTTCTCATCTGTTAGGATCTTTTACGAAGATTCCTATGTTGATTCCAGAGTACTATGATCAGTGGGCTGATCGAATGGAGGATTACTTGAACGGATTGGACGATGAACTCTGGAGTTGCATTCTAGGAACTGCTCAACCTCCATTGAATGTTCAAAACATTGGATCATCAGGATCAGCATATGTTGTTTCTAAACAATCTTCGAGGCTGAAGAACAACGAAAAATGTTGTATGAGAGAATTAAGAGGTGCCTTGCCACCTGTTGTTTACAATCACGTTCGTGGTTGTAAAACTGCAAAGGATATTTGTGACAACCCGAAATTTTCTTTTGGTCAAACCCTAAAAGTCAATCACTTCAATTTATAAGTCAATTACATTATTACTTATTTTTAGCAAATTTATAGTTCGTTTGATTATTTTAATATTATTCTTTAAACGAACGGGTGAAAGGAAGTGTCGTCTCGGGTCTTGAAATTTCAAAGCCGCAAATACCTCATGCCTTAGAAGTTTACGGCCAAACTTTTAAGTTTGGGCCGTAAACTCCCCCAAAAACCGTAAACTCATGCCTTAAGCATGAGTTTACTCCCCAAACTTGTCACTTTTTACTTTTACTCTCAAGAACACCATAGAAACTCTTTCAAGTATCATCCAATATTTTATTCAAGATCTTCAAACTAGTAAGTGTTCTAGCCATTTCAAGTTAGTATAACACTTAATCTAGTGATTGTACATCTTTTCATCCATCTATTTTTGTGTTTTGACTAGATTTCCAAAACATCAAGAACACACACTAAGTGTTCTTGGATTTTTAGCTCATTTCAAGCTTCCATATAGTAAGTACTTCTATCCTAGAGTCTTATCAAGCTTGTTATACAAGTTTACATCAAGAAAATGTCCCTAGAACACAAAAAGAAAGGTGTTCACGGTCCAAGAATGTTCTTGGGCCGTAAACACCAAGTAAGGGAACCAAAGTGTGTCTAAGTCTCTCTCTAGCCCTAGATTGATGTTTAAACCCTTCCTTGATGTGTTTAAGCCATGAAAAACACCAAGGTCCATCATTTTTATGTGTTTACGGTTTGGGGATCTCCCAAAACCGTAAACACCCCAATGTGGGTGTAAATGGACCATATTCCTTCCTTAGGCCTAAAATCTAACCTAGACTTTTACCTTGTTGAACTAAGGACTTGAAAACATGACAATACCACTTTCCATATGGGTTTACGGTAGTAAACCCAAAAGGAAATGGCCATGGGGCCATAAACTCCTCCAAGGGGTGTAATAATGCCCTAATCCCTTGCAAAGGCCT
Organism: Lactuca sativa; assembly: GCF_002870075.4. Taxonomy (NCBI): domain Eukaryota; kingdom Viridiplantae; phylum Streptophyta; class Magnoliopsida; order Asterales; family Asteraceae; genus Lactuca; species Lactuca sativa. Next base: position 194,159,582 of record NC_056625.2, read on the forward strand.
AACCACCAAGTAGAAATGCTTCAAAGGACTTGTAAAACCTCAAAACAACTTATGGTCATACAGTGTAGAGTTTACGACCGCAAACCCTTAAGTTTATTGCCGTAAACTCCTTGGGTAATGGTCATGAAAATTGTAAACTCCAAAGGAGTTTACCCTTGAACCCCAAACACTCTAGCTTTGCCCTACAAACACTTAGATGCAACCCTTGTGATCTTTAACACTTGAAACAAAGTGTTTTCATGTTCTAGGGTGTCCCAACTTAATTTATTAGTTATAATTTGGCTAATTAGTTATATATATGTTTATTATATGATAACTAGGCTCGTGCGTGTGTACAAGTCTCCATTTGTCACCTAGCACCGTATCTGACACTTCAATCCAATCCACTCACTGCAACTGAATTCATACCCCTTTAACTAACCTTTGAAATACTTTTAAATGTGTTAAATGCTTTATGGGGGGATACAAGTTGAACCATGTTAGTTATTAGATCAATCACATGTGATTAATAACCAACATGCAAATAGATTTTTCATGCTTTAAACTGTTTTATCAAGCAAATGACTTTAAACTATTATTAAACTATTTTACATGTTTTTAAACTTATATATTGTTAAAAACCATGTCTACTACATATATATAGTTATATAAATAAGGTTTGAAGGACTTAGGAGAGATAACCCACTTTACTTCCTGTCCTTGTTGGGTTGTGGTCTTAAAGTACCCGGTTGTTTGTCCGAGTGTCGTTGAACCCTTACTTATATATTATGTGTATATGTATAGACATAAAGATTTATATCTCAGTTCAATACATTTCAGTCGTTCCTCAAATTTACTAATAAACTATAATAGATATCGTTTAGGGTTATACTACTTACTACTTTTAGTTCCACGAATCATTCAAGAAGACAGTTCATTCATGAGTCGGTACTTATTACTATGAGAACATATACAACTATACTAGAAGGAGAACATATACAACTATACTAGAAAGAGAACATATACAACGATACTAGAACGAGTAACCATACATTACATATACATGAATACATTAACATAAATGTCATCCACTGTATCGAAGCATGCCTTCAATGTCATGGCTCGAGTTGTAGCCAGAGTCTCTTGGAGGGAGAGCGTGAGTTTGCGTATAGATCTATATTGGATTGACTATCCTACACCTTGTTGCTAGCTACAGCCAGACCTGCAGGTCTGCGGGTGCCAAACGTCATACCTTTTTACGATATACATTGTCGTGTTACATAGTCGATGGTATGGTACAATAAATCACATAATACCTTGATATAAATTCGGTTTAAGGTAATTAGTACAGCAGTAGTTCCTATAATACGACACTACAGTATTACATTAATTTACCCTTTACATATATTTAGTGATCATTTCACTTAAACATTAATGTACAAACTATATATTGATAATGATAGTATTTCGGGGAAAATTTCACACTTTTACAATAAGCGAACATACAAAACAGTTATGCCTTGGTAGAAGGCTACTTTTAGTAGAAAATATAGGATTTTCTAGGAGGTTCAAACTTTTACAAACACTTACAAACATTCATTTACTTTTATTACAAATGTTTACAAACTCGTACTTCAAAATCGCGTTCAAACATTTTGATGCAAACACCGACACTAAAATACTTATGAACTCACCAACTTTAATGCTGATAAACTCTTTCAAAATAACTTGTATTCTTAGGTCATCAGTAGACAGGTACCAAGGCCAGCTTTTGAGAACATGGAGCGCATTCAAGACTCATCTTATTATTTATATTTACATTTTTGGTGTCTATAACTGTACAGAACACGCTTGTATGAAAATTATATATTTAATGCAATGGATGATGTTGTTTGCTTGTTTTCTATTATACTGTGTTGTGATACTTTACATGACGTCCTCCGCCCCAGAACGTTTCCACCGTTCTCGGTTTTGGGGTGTGACAATATTTCGAACACTCTTAAAGAAAAATTTCAAGGGAGTGAGAAAACTAAGATCAATTCAATCAACCAATGCTTGGTTGAGTTGAGGGAATTCAAGAAAAAAGATAACGAAACAATTGAATCCTGCTATGATCGTTTGAATGAACTTATCTACAAGTGTAATCGCTTTGGGATTACAAGGTCAACAATGGAGTTCAACCTTACTTTCATTATGGGGCTTCGAAAGGAATGGAGAAGTGTTAATTTGATGTCAAAACACAATCAAGTTTTGATAATTCGTCTTTAAATGACTTATACAATCTTTTGAAAACTCATGAAGGAGAGGTGAATGAGATGGCTGAAGATTCGAAATTAAGTTCGGGAGGCCCTTTGGCTCTAGTTTCGAAAGTTACTGAGAAAGAGTCAACTGAAAAAGAGAATTCAGATGAAGAAGGATTTCTTATGAATTCAGATGATGAGGCGGTTGCTTTTTACTTAAACAATCGAGTAAAGAATTTTTTCAAGAAACAGTTCAATCCAAAGATGAAACAAGGTGATGCTAAAGGAAGTTTCGTTAAAAATTCAACTGGTGAGGAAAAGTAAGAGTTTGAGAAAAATGAAGCAAAGACTGATGAATCCAAAGCTGAGAAGAAATATAAAGGAGATTCGGGAATTGATTGCCATTACTGCCATTGAGCTAATCATATGTCGAGTGATTGTATGCTTTGTAAGAAGGACGAAAAGAAGAATAAAGTCAAGGATGAAGCATACTATGTGGAGCGTTTAGAAGAGGTTCGCAAAAGCGAAAGGAATGTCGTTGGTTGCGAGAGGCAAAGGTGAGGAAGATGGTACTTATCAGATATGGTCTTCAGGTTCTGATGACGAAGACATGTGTAGTCCGACGCATGGGACCATGTTCGCAAAGTTTGAAGAGGAAGAAGAAAAATTGGTGCTTAGTCGTTGCTTCATGACCAAATCAGGAGATAAATCACCAATGATGACAAAGGTATTCTATATTCTTCAATCTTTTAACATTCCTTTACAAGCTTATGATTCTAAAATAATTGCATTTGATGATATTGTTGCTTACTTTGATACTATTGTTGTGTCTGCTAGTAATTAAGCTAAGAAATTGAATGATCAGTTGCTAGAGACCCAAAAATTGTTAGATTAAAAAAGAAGCAAGATAGAGTATTTGGAATTGTAGTTGAAAAATGTGAATAGTGATAGGGAATGTTTAAACAATGAAGTACGAATGTTGCTAGCACAGCGAAACATTTATTGTAATTTGGCAAAAATACTATATGCTAAGTTGACTTCATTGCATCATTTGTCTGAAATAAGAAAAGAACAACATAGGAAATTATTACCTTTTCTTGTTTTCGAAAGAGAAAAAGTTGATATTTTGTCTTATGATTGTGAGAAATCTATAGCAGAATTCGATAAAGTGCCTGATAATCGATTTGCTTATGGTATTGTTAAGATAGATGAGTACTTCAATGCTAATGAACTTGTTGAGATTGTGAATGATACTTTGACCAAAACTGAACAAATAAAATTTTTGAAAAGAACTGAGAATTCGAAACTTGACTCTCAATCAAATTTTGTTGATATCGAAGATAATTCTGATAGTTTTACCGAAATCGGTGAAATTGAGGATGAGGAAAGTGTCGATTGCTCTCAGTTATCTGTCATTAATGTCATATCTAAGTCAAAAGGTAAAGAAATTTGTGATGATTCGATGGTTGAGAATGAAGTTGATAGACCCTCTACTTCGAAAGTTTGTGACTATGATTATGTGAGTGTAAGAGATAGTCAAACGGATAGTAGTGGTGATGAGAATGAAGAAGAAGTTTCGAAAAATTATGAAACAAAAAAGAATGTTTCAAATGAAACATCCATTTCATAAATTGTTGTTGATCAAGTGTTTGAAGACACTAAAAAATTCGACAAATTGTTATCTGAAAAAGGTGCTCATTATTTGGAAACAAATACTGTTGTGTATCCAAATTTTAAGTGCACAGATGATGTTGTCTTTCCAAATCAAGTGTTTGTCACTACTGGGAATGTTGATAACGTCAAATCAAAGTTCAACAAAATGGTTGAAGAAGATAATAAGAACACATCAAACGAAGGATTCTTTTCAAACCAAAGCACTGTCGAAAATAATCTAACAAAGAATGCGTATGTTTTTCAAAGACAAAAATCACAACGAAAATGGGTTGAAAAACAAGAAAATAAAAAAGAGATTTTAAAACAAGATTTTGTTGAAACAAATTAGAGTTTGAAACTAAATTCACAAGATTTTAAGGATCTTTTTGAAAAAAATTTGAAAGAAAAAGGAATTTCGAAAAGACAGACGAGAAAGAAATTGTTTTGGCAAGTAGTGGACAATGAAAAGCAATCAAATGAAACAACAAAGAAAAAGACTGAAAATGGGTTGTCTAAATCTGATCAAACAAAGTTTTCAACTCATTCGGATAAGAAGAAAAATCCCGCTCAATCAATTTCATCTGATTCTCAAAATTCAAATCAAAAAGATCATTCAACAAAGTTTTCAAAATCAACATCATCAAGGATTTTTAAAACAAATGATCAACAAAAGAATTTTCATTCAAATAGTTAACAATGGTTTTCAATTTCAAATTCATTCTTTCAAAAACCAACAAATTTGAAACACAAATTTTCTTCAAACAGAAATTTTAATTCAAATGCAACAAATCGATATTTTGAAAATGTTTGTCAATTTGAGAAAAAAAATTTGAGAATGTTCGAATATTTGAAAATGTTCGAAAATCTACAAACAATCAAAAATTTGTGAATGATAAATTCAATTCATCTGCGAAGTTTACTTCACAAAAACCAAATTTTCTGAATCCATCCGCAGACAAAGCTACTAAAGTTTTGTACACAAAAGGTTCTTCAGAAATACAAACCATTAATCATTGGCTTGAGAAAAAAGGGAAACAGTATCAATCGGGAATGTTTTCTCAACATCAGTTCAAGAAAGCTTATGAACAGTATTTGAATGAATCTTCATCTGGAAGTTCATCTTCGAAAGAATCAAATACTCCAATTCAAAAATGGCAACCCATCTTAAAAGTTAATCATCCTGAGAAGCGTGAGGATAAAATTAGTGAAAGTCCAAAACTATCGAAAAATTATGTTTCAATACCTTTAACTAATGATGTTAACTTAATTGATACTTTCAAATCCAAAGTTAGAAATTGGGCTTTATGTTCTAAATTTCATTCACTTTTTCAAGCTAATGACCAAGGACCCAAACAGCCTTGGGTACCTAAATTCTTTTAATGAATGCAGGTATTGTGTGATGAGCAATATAATGAGAAATGGTATATAGATAGTGGTTGCTCACGACACATGACTGGAAGGAAGGAGAATTTGCGAGATTTTCAAAGTTTAGACAATGCAGGTGTAGTGAAGTTCGGGAACAATCACAAGTGTCAAGTAAAAGGTTACGGGAAAGTAATGAATGGAAAGTTTACTGTAAACCGTGTTACTTATGTCGAAGGTCTTAAACATAATTTGATAAGTGTTTCGCAACTTGTTGTGGGCACTGGTAATCAAGTTGTGTTTAACGAAGAAGGAAGCATCATTTTGAATGTTGAAACGAAAGAATTTTAACTGAAATCGAAAAGATATAGTGACATGTTCACTATTGACATCATACCTATTGGTAGGAAACCCTCAATTTGTTTACTTTTGAAAGCTCCAACTGATGTTAGCTAGTTATGGCATCGACGTTTACGTCATTTAAATTTTTGAAATCTGAATAAATTGGTGGTAGAGGATCTTGTTCGATGGCTACATGTTTTAAAGTTTGACAATAATACTTTATGTGCAACTTACGAACAAGGAAAACAACATCGCCAAGGGCATCCAGTTGTCATAGAATCGAAAATTGTTGAACCATTGGAACTTCTTCATATTGACCTTTGTGGACCATCAACTATTGAAACAATCAACAAGAAACGGTACATTTTGGTTATTGTTGTTGATTTTTCACGATTCACTTGGGTGTATTTTCTCAGGTTAAAATCTGAAGTCGCTCAAACAATGATTAAATTTATCAAGTAAACTGAGACAAGCCTAAAGAAGATAGTTAGTAAAATCAAAATTGATAATGGTTCAAAGTTAAAAAACAATTTCCTTGATTCGTTCTTAATAGAGAAAGGAATTTCGCATAATTTCTCTTCACCATATACACCACGGCAAAATGGTGTGGTTGAAAGGAGGAATAGGTCTCTTTAGCATGAACAATGTTGACATATGCATATCGTCCTCAATATCTATGGGCAGAAGCAGTTTCGACAGCATGTTTTACTCAAAACCGATCCTTTATTCATCGTCGTTTCAATAAAACTCCGTATGAAATCATAAATAACCGAAAACCTAATGTCAAATTCTTTCATGTTTTTGGTTGCAGGTGTTTTCTCACGAATCTCAAAGATAATATTTCGAAATTTCAAGCTAAGGCTGATGAAGGAATCTTTTTGGGATATTCAAATAACTCGGTTGCATACAGAGTGTTTAATAAACAAACACAAAAATTTGAAGAAACATTTAATCTCACTTTTGATGATTATTATGTGAAACAAGTTAAAAAACGCTTTGAACAAAAACCAATTTTTAATGATTCAAATGATGAGTCTGAAAGTTACAATTCATATGATTTTGATTATGATTTAATTTTTGGTGTTCTAGACAAGGCTGCTGATGTTGAAGTCAATGTTGCTGATAATCAAACTCCTGAATCTTCAAAACATTATGATGATTTGATAATCACAACAGATATAACTGCTAATGATCAAAGTATGCTAGATGCACAAGTGGAGGAGGAGCACTTGAATATACCTTCAATTGTTGAAGAGGGAGCATCCTTTCGAGGGGGAGAAGAGCAGTATGAATGATGTTTTCGAGGGGGAGCATCAGAGTGATAATTATGTCGAGGGGGAGCATAATGATACTGATACGACAAATCTTGATCAAAACGATGAACTTCACGAACTAAATGATAATATTTCTATTGCGGGATCGGAAAATGAAGAAATGTACGAAGATGCACCGTTGGATTTTGATCCAGCATATCCTCCAATGGAAAAAAAGACAAGAGATCACCCAAAAGCACAGGTTATTGGAAATCCTCAAGATGGAGTATTGACAAGAGCTTAGATTCGTGCAAAGAATGAGGTACTTAATGCTCATCAAGAGTTTTGCATGTTTAATGTTTTCATTTCAAAAATAGAACCAAAAACAGTTAAGGTTGCAATGGAACACTCAAATTGGGTGGTAGCAATGCAATCTGAACTGGCTGAGTTTTATAGGAACAAAGTTTGGAGTTTAATTCCTAAACCTGAAAATGCTTCGATTGCCAGACTAAAATGGATTTTCAAAAACAAAATCGACAAGGATGGAAACATTGTTCGAAATCAAGCACGATTAGTTGTTAAAGGGTATTTGCAACAAGAAGGTATCGATTCAAAGAAACCTTTGCCCCTGTCACAAGACTCGAGGCTTTTTGAATATTTTTGGCCTATGCAGCTCACAAAGATTTTGATGTTTATCAAATGGATGTAAACTATGCTTTTCTCAATGGTGAACTTGAAGAAATAGTTTACGTTGAACAACCTCCAGGTTTCGTGAATGAAGAATTTCCTAATCATGTTTATATCTTAGATAAAGTAGTTTATGGGTTAAAACAAGCACCAAGAGCATGTGAATTTGAGAGTTTGATGAAAAACCAGTTTGAGATGAGTATGATGGGAAAAATTAACAATTTTCTCGGGTTAAACATTCATCAAAGTAGAGAAGGCATTTTTATCAATCACGAAAAATATACCAAGAATTTGATTGAAAAAATCGGAATGACAAATAGCACGAAGTTAAGAGTACCAATGGTGGTTGGAACAAGGCTAACACCTTCGTTAGATAAACCTGTTGTTGATCTAAGTTTATACAGGAGCATGATAGGTTCATTGCTTTATCTTACTGCCAGTCGACTTGATATCATGTTTTCTGTATGTAATTGTGCTAGGTATCAAGCAAATCCAAGAGAACCACACTTAACTGTTGTGAAAAATATTTTTCGATGCTTGAAGGGAACAATTTCGTTAGGATTGTGATATCCTTCGAAATCAGGATTTTTTATTCAGGCTTTTTCAGATGCGGATTTGGGAGGATGTAATCTTGATCGAAAAAGTAAAAGTGGAGGATGTCAATTATAGGATGGGAAGTAAGTTGGCAATCGAAAAAGCAAACTTGTGTTGCAATTTCAACTGCTGAAGCTAAGTATGTTGCAGTTTCCGCTTGTACTTCGCAAATCATATGGATCCAAAGTCAATTGCGTGATTATGCAATAAACATGAAAAAGATTCCAATGTATTGTGATTCACAAAGTGCTATACGCATTTGTCATAATCCAGTACAACATTTGAAAACCAAACACATTACGCTTAGTTATCATTTCATTAAAGATCATGTGGAAGATAGAAACATCGAAGTTCATTTTGTAAAAACAACTGATCAGCTTGCTGATATTTTTACAAAACCATTGGATGAAAAATCATTTGTTAGAATTTTGACAGGATTGGGAATGATTGAAGCAAGTTCTGTTCCAGGACTACTTTCGAAAGAATGATAAGTTGATATTGATGAAAATGTGTCAATTCAGAGGCAATAATGACTCATTCAGAGATTGAGAGTATTAATCATTCAGAGGTTACTGTTCACATTTAGTGCTTCGATATGCTTCGTTTTCGACATCTGGGAAAGAAAATTTTCCGTTAAGTTTGGTATATTCTTAAATTTTTGTTTGTTTTAATTTCGAAAAAAATTTGAAAAGCACAAAAATATTTTCGTGATTTAGTTTTATTTTTCATCAAATCAAAAATACCAAAAAGATTTTTTCGTTATTTGTTTCTTATTTTCAAATTCAAAATACCAAAAATATTTTTTGTTATTTGTTTCTTATTTTCATAAATATAAAAACCCAAAAGATTTTTGTTGTTTGTAGTTGGTTTTACTTGTTTCATGTAGATTCTAAAGGAGTCTATCAAGATTCATGCTTCCAGCTTTGGGGTCAAGTTATCTTTCAAAAAATTTTGAACTAGTTAGGTTGTCCCTAGAAGCATGTTGCAGCATGTCGGCCCAAGCCTCCATTGACTCAATATGTGATTTCGAAAGCCTTAATGAAATTTTTCATTACAAAATTTTCTTCCCAATTAGGCTTATATTCATATTAGTCTACTGAGCTACCTAACTCTTCTCAAATGAGTTAAGAGTTTTCTGCTTGGTCTAACATCGCAGAGGTACAATTGGATTTATGAACCAACCTTTTTCATCTCAAAATTCTAACACGGTTCACACACAATGACATATGTCTAAGAGGTCTTTGATCAAACCAATCGAGACTTAGACATATAAAAAATTTGTGTTTATGATCCAGATTCGTGAGGCCGTGATGAAGGTGAAACCCAATTCTTCGTAAACCAAAAAGGAATTTACGAGGAACAAAGTTCCAGATTTCACCAAACATTTGTTCTTGTCACACCCCAAAACCGGAACGGCGGAAACGTTCTGGGGTGGATGACGTCATGTCAAGTATCACAACACATGCATATAGTAATCAAAGTACAACAAAACATTGCATTAATAGTAATAATTTTACATGGTTACATTACATAGTATCAAAGTAATACAAGCAACATATATAAAGTGCAGCAAGGTACTTAAGCCATCTTCATCAGCACCTCCGGGGATGTACCTGTCTAATTGCTGACCTGAGATTACAAGTTATTTGAAAAGCAAGTATCAGCATTTTTACAAATGTTGGTGAGTTCATAAGTATTTAGTGTCATTTAGTCAAATAACTTTAATAAGTAGTAGTTTAAGTGTTTTCAGTGCTTCAGTGTCCTTTCTAGAAAATCCTATATTTTCTTTAAATAAAGCAGCCTTCTACCAAGAATGTTTCAGTGCATTGTGGTAAGAGGTAGTTTTCCCTTAATTTCTATTGTTATCAAAATACTGAATTTGATTATTAAAGAAAGCAGGAGACATCAGGGAATAACATAGGCCTCAGCAGTGAGGACTGCTGACTAAGGCAAAGAATCATAGACTCCAGGAGGGTATCGAACTGATGACATGTCTGGTACAGTCTAACAAAGGGGAGACATAGACCCCAGAAGGTACCAAATGAAAGGTAAGGTCTAAAACAGTGAATATAGACTGAAGACAATACTAAATGAAAAGTACATCTCGCAGGGTCAAAACAAAGACTACAGACCCCAGACAGTATCCAATGAAAGATACAGCTAGCAAGGTCAAAATAGAGACTATAGACCCCAGACAGTATCAAATGAAAGATACAGCTAGCAAGGTCAAAACAAAGACTATAGACCCCAGACAGTATCAAATGAAAGATACAGCTAGCAAGGTCAAAACAGAGACTATAGACCCCAGACAGTATCAAATGAAAGATACAGCTAGCAAGGTCAAAACAAAGACTATAGACCCCAGACAGTATCAAATGAAAGATATAGCTAGCAAGGTCAAAACAGTGTGAATCTGAAAAGTGACATCAGCATACAGTCTAAACATGCTGACGAAATACCGTTACCTTAAAGCCATGAATTATAAGGCAACCCAGGATACTCGTAATCATACTGACTAGAGTTCCAGACGCCCTACAAGCATCTAAATAATGTGACATCTGTCACCCCTTGGCTTGGGGGGCCGTGGACCGTAGCTAGCAGTCAGGGTGCGGGGTTCTCAATCCCGTATAGGCCTATACACATAATGTCCGCTCTCCCTACAGGAGACTCTGGTTACCAACTAGACGACGGAGAAGGCCGCGTCCCGAAGATGCATCCCAAATAGAGGATAGTGTTTTTCTAGAGGGGAGTGGGTTTCTAATGTAAGTGACATTCTAGAGGTAAAGACTTTCAACAGTGGGTAGTGTGTTTCTAAAGTAAGTGTAGATTGGAGGTAGAGATTCTTAACTAACTTGACTAGAAAATTTCCTGTATGTCCATACTCATATACATAGTATTTAACTAATGAACCAAACAACCTTCGGACGGCTACCCGATCCCACCAGACCACATCTCAACGAAGAAAAGGAAATAGGGCCGACGAGCCTTCCTAAGTCTTTCAATCATTACTTATATATACCTATATAAGCACGGACATACATCTAATTATGACTAAGCGCGTTTTAAGTAGAAGTGATCCTTGTGAAGTAGTAGCGCCTAATAAGTGAAGTAAAAGCGTTCGCAAGTGAAGTAGAAGTGTCGCACAAGTATAAGCGTATCATGAAGTAGAGGCGACAATAAGTGAAGCGAAGGCGTATCAAGTATAAGTGAAGTAGAGTTGTTATCAAGTGTAAGCGAAGAAGAATCATATCACAAAGTAAGAGCGTGAATAAGTATAAGCGTCATTAGGTATAAGCGACTATCAGTATAAGTGGAAGCATTACAGAGTAGGAATATGGAATAAGTATAAGCGAATCAGTAATAACTTCAAATAAAAATATATGTAAAAAGGAATCTTAATGAAAAACCTTTATGAACAGAAAATTTCACACTTAGTATTCGTTTGTAAAATACGCTTGAAAATCTTGGGAAAATCTTTCACAAACCAGTTTAGAATGAATTTAGTTTAAAAGGGTATAACTAAAAGTTTTGAAACAATTGAAAAGCGTTATAGCGTCCTACTCGGTAAAAACAGTGTATAGTGGCAAAATCTTGTGCATGCGGGTTATCAATCACATGTGATTGATATGATAACTGGCATGTTTAACTTGTAATCCCCCCCTATGAAAACATTTAAAAGCATTTAAAAGGTTCATTCAGGGGTATGAACTCACCTGGTGTAAGTAGGTCCGACGGAAGTGTCGTTTAGGCGTTCGGGGTCACGCAAGGACTTGAACACACACAAGGACCTATTTTAACATATGATAACATATGTTCACATACAATTAGCATATAATATACTAATTAAACAACTATACACACTCAAAGGAGTGGAAAACACTTTTGGTTGAGTGTTTGGGGTCCCGGGTAGCATTTAAGGGTGCTAAGGGTCTCCTATCAGCTGTGGGACTTTGCTATACTCACATATCAAGTGTGTAAATGGATTTAAAACACCAACATGGACCAAACAAGGAGTTTACGGCCCAACCTAAGGGAGTTTACGGCCGTAAACTCCCAAGGTCAATTTCTTGGGTGTTTGATGCTTCTAGCTTGTTCATAGAATTATTCTAAGCACTTTTCCTCAAAGGCATGAGTGGGTTTGAGGTTTCTAAGGGCCTTATAATGGAGTTTACGGCCTAAGAACAACTCCTAAAGGAGTTTACGGCCGTAAACTCTAAATCATTGAGTTTTGTGATGTTTCAAGCCCCTAATGCCTTTCTAGTGATTTCTAATGAAGTGTGATGCCATTTTGGGTGATTAAAACCAACATTTGAGGGGGTTTTGGGGAGTTTATGGCCTAGACAATGCTTGGGCCGTAAACTCCAAGAAATCCCTCATTTTCCTTGTGTTTAAGCCCTTAATTCCTTTCTAGCATTTTATAGAGATAGCCTATGGTAATTTGGGGGGCAAAAACTACAATTTTGGGCATGATTTAGGGTGTTTACGGCCTTGACCATGTCTGGGCCATAAACTCCTTTCATTAAATCATTTTGGGGTGTTTCAGTGTTCTAAACTCAAAGGAATAAGTCCCTAAATTATGTAATAAGCCCTAGGATGAGTTTGGGAGTGTTTTGGGGCACTTTTGACATGATTTTGAGGAGTTTACGGCCTAAGCTTGTGCTTGGGCCGTAAACTCTCCTTTACCCCCTAATTCCATGAGTTTTTGTGTTAAAACACTCCTAGGCTATTACCTCAATTTATTTCCTAGCCAATGGGGACAAGTTAGGGTCGTTTTGGCCTTGTTTTAGGTGTTTACAGCCTAAGGAGGTGCTTAGGCCGTAAACTCCTTTTCCAATGCTTCTAAGTCCGAGTTTTGGGCTATAAACATGAATTTATATGCTTAGCATAGGCTAGGGTAAGCGGACTTACAATTTGGAAGCGTTTGGTTGCGGATTCGGGGCGAAAACGGGTCTAGAGAGAGAGTTTAGAGAGAGAGTGTAAAAAAATCTCCAATGGACTCCACTCACCCATATATAGGTTTCACAGTCGGGGCTCAGTGAAATTTTACCCGATACTACCGTTAAACGGGGCTTTTGGTCGCACCCGATTTAGTGGTCGTAATAATAAAACTTGACATTTTCCAAATGAATGAAAATGTGTGTCCTGTGTTTTTATTTCCTTTTATCACGACTTAACGGCATGTTAAAGGTAATCAAATGGAATGTTTATTAAATTGATGCCCTCTAATTAACGGAACTTTTATACAGTGGAATATTCCGTTAACGGTAACGGGGAAATGTAACGGGACAACTTGGGTTGTCACATCATCCCCCCGTTAGAGGGAATTTCATCCCGAAATTCAAGTCTAGACAAGGAAGTAGGTATGAATGGCCGAGTAGGTAAGAGAGTACTTCCTATACGGTTCTCCTCACATTCCCAAGTGAACTCTAATCTGTGGTTGCCATTCCAACAGACCTTCGCGTACGGGATGCGAATTCCGTCTTAGATAACTAGTGGGCTCTAACAGATGTATCTTTAGGGTTAGAGTTCTCGATGGATTCTATCAAGATGATTGAGGCACTAAGAGTGTTGTCGGTAATTCACGCATCAAGTCTAAGGAGTGGATCGATCGGGTGTGAATCTGGTGGCATATCCGAAGGTAGTGGCAGCCTGGAAAGGGTTGGACCAAGCCTCCATGAGTATTCTCGGATGGTCCTACGCTCTCGGAAGGGTAGAGCCTTTCAGTACTTAGAACACAGTGCACTTCTATGGCAAGATCATCACTGGCGTGATCGCCATTCCGAAGTTCCTAACGTTCTTTCTCGTACTGGTAGTGTAGTCCTTCGGGCTGGTTCTTAGGAATCTCAAGGGGTCTTTGGTTTCGGGTTTTTCTGCCAACTGGTTGATGGTGACATTCTAGATCGTCGAGTGGGTTGCGTGACTATGGTTATCGGTTTGCTGTAGAGGGTCTATCTCACGCATTGTGCAAAATGGACCTGCACTAACGAACCTTGAGATACGGAAACCCTGAGGGTCGGGGAGATAGGGTTTCACCAGACAAGTGTTGGACTATCTCGGGAGGTGGTTCTACTATCTCTGCGCGAAATAGTATTCGTGGAACACCTAATAGTCCAAGGAATCTCTAAGACTGTGGCTTATTCTAGCGTGGAAAGTGCGTGTTCCTGCATAATCCTTCGACTAACACCAAAGCTGGTGTCGAGTCTATAATCTCATCGGGATCCGGGTCATGAGATTTAACGCAACTACCTTCGCACTTGACCAAGTATTCTTGGCTGCGAAGGTTACCCTGTGGTTCTCGGTATCCTAGTGTTCACTTCGAAGAATGAAGTCTATCGTCTACGGGGCGACGACGATTTCCTCCTTGCGAGAGGGTGGAGGATGATAAGCACCACTGGTCTATAACTGGGTGGACAAGGTGCAGGAGTAGTGCGAGCACCTACCGCAACTACTCTCCTAAAGGTTCTGAGTTTTTCTTGGTCTAAGTCAAATCTAGTGGGTATAGGGTCTCTTCACTCGGAACTTTACTAGCTCAATCCGTAGTAGTTCTCTTGATTTCTGCTCCTATGTTATCGAATGGGGTGAAAGTGTTTTGCGAAGAGGTTCATGGTAGAACTCATGCTTGGCTTAACCGCCCATACTTGATGGATGCCAGCAGAACACCTGGTCATAGTGGCCATCCTCATGAGTTCTATTCTCTGGGTTCACGAACCTGATGTGTGAGGTGAGGAGGGCCACCCAGGGGAATCTACGGAATATGCCTCGGATAGTTGTTGTTTTCTGAGGTATTTGCAGTGCCTTTCACTTCGGTGTTCATTCGGCTACGAGGGGTCGGTCCATAGCGCGGGGTACCCTCACTTGGGTACTTCGGAAGGTTTGAGATAAGATAGACGGTTGACGAATCGCATTAGGTTTGATTATTTGTGTTAGGTTCGGGTTCGGAAGAACCTTTATTTGCCAATATGGCTTATGGAGAAAGCTCACAGCACTACGAATGTACACATGGTTGCACGAAGTCAAACCATGCTCAATAGAGTCGTCGAAGTTGGCACACTTCGACATGATATAAAGTGAAGATTGATAGAGTCATGTGCCGAACAGGCACACAAGTTCTAGGCGTCTTGGGGTTTCATCCTATGTATCCCTACCGCGGGTAATTAGACCGATTAGAGTCGACGCGGAACTATAGTGAGTTCTAAGTGCTTCCGAATAGAGTATCTTTTCATGAATGGATTCTCACGAGGCATTTCTATAATCGCCTCACATATACTAGTCATGTATATTTAAGGTGGGGAGGACTGTTGACTGAGCGACTCCGCCCTAAATCCACAACCAAACGAGGAACAGGAAATAAGGCGGCATTCGCTCACTCTAGGTCTGTCCATCTTAACTATACATGGCCGTAGCGTATATGTTCAGTCATTATAGTTTTACCTAATGGATTTTAAATTTTATAACAATGCTGCGACTTTCGCCTTATTGGAAATAATTTATATTTGAGTTAGTCTTTTATTGTTCTTAGCTTAGTTATCCGGGATCGAGAGACGTACCAAAAATCTAACGAATTTCCTTGCTGCTTTTCCCTAAGCAGTAGTGTCAGGCTCCTTCTATGTCTTTTTCTTTCTCTTCAGTTGGGCAGTCCCTCTTAAAGTGTCCCATTTTACCACATAGGTGGCAAACTATACAGGTCGCCACATTGGTGGTTGGTGTAATGAACTCAACCGGGGTTCTGCAGACACGAGCAGTATGCCCCAGCAGGTGGCACCTAGCACAATAAAGTTCCCGGAAGGTACCATGATGATGGTAGCCGCACTTGCTGCAGTGGGGAAGGCCTCCTAGGTATGGTCTTCTTGAGATCGGGAGGGAAGGATTTACAGGGGTATCGACTGCCTCAGCTCGTTGCCCTTCGGAAGGTCTTGGAGCCGAGGTACTTCCCTTCTCTATCTTGAGTTTTCTCTTTAGTGGGTTCAGTGCAGGTTCTTGGGTGGCTGAGTGTGGAAGAGTGGGTTTCTGCCGTCCATTGCCAGGATTGGAATTCCTGATAGGGCCCTTGCTAACATTGGCATTGTTAGCATTCAGGTGAGCCATGATAGCTGCTACGGCTGCCGAGACTGCAGCTTGGAACGTAGCTTCATCGAATAAGAGGGCAGGTTTCTTGCTTGCGGATTGGTTACGCTTCTTTGGTGGCATGGTTTTTCCTACACGGAAAGGAATACAAGGTAATGAGAGACAATGGTTAACCCTGGGCATTTCTGTCCTGAACGTATTAGGCATAAATTTCTCCCGTGCCTCGGGTACTGGTTGTTTGAACGTTGACCTACATCCCTATGATGTAGTCCTGGAAATCAAGGTAAGAGTATGAGTATCGGAAAAAGGCCATAAGATGCGAGTCGTTCCTACTAAGTTACCTTTGTACATGGAAAGGTTTCACTCTCCGGCCTGGAGAGAATTGAGAACGGTTCGGAACGAAATCGTGGAAAGAAAGGCTCACAAGGGCAGATAGCTAAAATTCTCTCAATTAGGGATGCGGGGATCCGCCCTAATCGTGTATCTGGCAACGGGAAACGACGATTTACCTAACACATAGCGTGAGTAGTGTAACCACTAACTCACTAAATTGCATTATTTTAAGGGTGAATCATCGTGACGAATACGAGGAAAAGACAATTCTCGGGTTCCATGTACTAGCTCCCTCGGTCTGCCTCGTATCTTTGACTGGAATCGGCGTTGGCTTCCTTCGGGTAGTTTCCTAGGGTTCTCTTCTTGTATGGACTTATTGAATTTCTACTCCGCCTTCCTTCTGATTCCAACTGTGGGTGTCATCACTTCATGATGGATGACTAGGAATCTCCGAAGTTTAGGCGAATCTCTCACCACTGTCCCTAAGAGAATATGGGCACTTGGTGCATTCAATAGTCTCGACCCAGTTCATTTATTTCCGAACAGGAAATCTTCTCAATGAATCTCCTCGGGGTCGGAATCAACTCTTCTGTCAAGCACTGAAGTGAGTAGGTTTTTCTACGGGGTTCGCGCGAGAATGGAAATGTCTAAAGAATCCTAAGAGATTATTAACATTTCACTGTATGATCCATATCGAGTCCTGCTACGATTACATAGGGTATACAAATCATATATAGCTTAAATTCGATAGGCCTTCGAATATGTGATACTACTCCAGAACCACATCCCAACGAGGAAAAGGAGATAGAGCGAAACCACACATTCTTAGCCTATGGGATCCTTATTATATATAACCTTGGGAGTATACCCTCTGTAGTTGTAGGTATATCAATAGGGATCTTTTTAGTTATTCACGCAAGGTTGTTTATGGATTCTAAAATACCCCTATGGTATTTTAATTCTTGTTTGAGTCTTATCTTCTGATTATGATTCTGGGATTAGTGTGGATCTTTTAGCGTTCTAAAATACTCCTATAGTATTTTAACTTTATGTTTGGCTCTAGCATTCCTAGTTGGTAAGTTTCAGACCTACTGCACACCATTATCACTCCCGAGCACACGTTCATCGCATCTCGGATAAATGTAGTTGATCAGGTTACATTTATCCCAGCTTACGATTACATAACTGCCCAGGTTTGACTGTAGTGCTCAACATCCGAAGACTTTTATTATTGTTCTTCTTGTGATACTTTTGTTCGAGTGTTTAGATTCTGGATGTTATTATACTTTGGTAAAATATGGTTATATTTTAAAGTATAATTCTTGGTCAGAGTGTTTTATCCCATTGTATTTCTAGGCTGTATATCTTTTATGAATTGATATACTTAGCTCACTATAAACAATGCTCAGATACCAATCTGTCACACCCCAAAACCGGAACGGCGGAAAAGTTCTGGGGTGGATGACGTCATGTCAAGTATCACAACACATGCATATAGTAATCAAAGTACAACAAAACATTGCATTAATAGTAATAATTTTACATGGTTACATTACATAGTATCAAAGTAATACAAGCAACATATATAAAGTGCAGCAAGGTACTTAAGCCATCTTCATCAGCACCTCCGGGGATGTACCTGTCTAATTGCTGACCTGAGATTACAAGTTATTTGAAAAGCGAGTATCAGCATTTTTACAAATGCTGGTGAGTTCATAAGTATTTAGTGTCATTTAGTCAAATAACTTTAATAAGTAGTAGTTTAAGTGTTTTCAGTGCTTCAGTGTCCTTTCCAGAAAATCCTATATTTTCTTTAAATAAAGCAGCCTTCTACCAAGACTGTTTCAGTGCATTGTGGTAAGAGGTAGTTTTCCCTTAATTTCTATTGTTATCAAAATACTGAATTTGATTATTAAAGAAAGCAGGAGACATCAGGGAATAACATAGGCCTCGGCAGTGAGGACTGCTGACTAAGGCAAAGAATCATAGACTCCAGGAGGGTATCGAACAGATGACACGCCTGGTACAGTCTAACAAAGGGGAGACATAGACCCCAGAAGGTACCAAATGAAAGGTAAGGTCTAAAATAGTGAATATAGACCGAAGACGATACTAAATGAAAAATACATCTCGCAGGGTCAAAACAAAGACTACAGACCCCAGACAGTATCCAATGAAAGATACAGCTAGCAAGGTCGAAACAGAGACTATAGACCCCAGACAGTATCAAATGAAAGATACAGATAGCAAGGTCAAAACAAAGACTATAGACCCCAGACAGTATCAAATGAAAGATACAGCTAGCAAGGTCAAAACAGAGACTATAGACCCCAGACAGTATCAAATGAAAGATACAGCTAGCAAGGTCAAAACAAAGACTATAGACCCCAGACAGTATCAAATGAAAGATACAGCTAGCAAGGTCAAAACAGTGTGAATCTGAAAAGTGACATCAGCATACAGTCTAAACTTGCTGACGAAATACCGTTACCTTAAAGCCATGAATTATAAGGCAACCCAGGATACTCGTAATCATACTGACTAGAGTTCCAGACGCCCTACAAGCATCTAAATAATGTGACATCTGTCACCCCTTGGCTTGGGGGGCCGTGGACCGTAGCTAGCAGTCAGGGTGCGGGGTTGTCAATCCCGTATAGGCCTATACACATAATGTCCGCTCTCCCTACAGGAGACTCTGATTACCAACTAGACGACGGAGAAGGCCGCGTCCCGAAGATGCATCCCAAATAGAGGATAGTGTTTTTCTAGAGGGGAGTGGGTTTCTAATGTAAGTGACATTCTAGAGGTAAAGACTTTCAACAGTGGGTAGTGTGTTTCTAAAGTAAGTGTAGATTGGAGGTAGAGATTCTTAACTAACTTGACTAGAAAATTTCCTGTATGTCCATACTCATATACATAGTATTTAACTAATGAACCAAACAACCTTCGGACGGCTACCCGATCCCACCAGACCACATCTCAACGAAGAAAAGGAAATAGGGCCGACGAGCCTTCCTAAGTCTTTCAATCATTACTTATATATACCTATATAAGCACGGACATACATCTAATTATGACTAAGCGCGTTTTAAGTAGAAGTGATCCTTGTGAAGTAGTAGCGCCTAATAAGTGAAGTAAAAGCGTTCGCAAGTGAAGTAGAAGTGTCGCACAAGTATAAGCGTATCATGAAGTAGAGGCGACAATAAGTGAAGCGAAGGCGTATCAAGTATAAGTGAAGTAGAGTTGTTATCAAGTGTAAGCGAAGAAGAATCATATCACAAAGTAAGAGCGTGAATAAGTATAAGCGTCATTAGGTATAAGCGACTATCAGTATAAGTGGAAGCATTACAGAGTAGGAATATGGAATAAGTATAAGCGAATCAGTAATAACTTCAAATAAAAATATATGTAAAAAGGAATCTTAATGAAAAACCTTTATGAACAGAAAATTTCACACTTAGTATTCGTTTGTAAAATATGCTTGAAAATCTTGGTAAAATCTTTCACAAACCAGTTTAGAATGAATTTAGTTTAAAAGGGTATAAGTAAAAGTTTTGAAACAATTGAAAAGCGTTATAGCGTCCTACTCGGTAAAAACAGTGTATAGTGGCAAAATCTTGTGCATGCGGGTTATCAATCACATGTGATTGATATGATAACTGGCATGTTTAACTTGTAATCCCCCCCTATGAAAACATTTAAAAGCATTTAAAAGGTTCATTCAGGGGTATGAACTCACCTGGTGTAAGTAGGTCCGACGGAAGTGTCGTTTAGGCGTTCGGGGTCACGCAAGGACTTGAACACACACAAGGACCTATTTTAACATATGATAACATATGTTCACATACAATTAGCATATAATATACTAATTAAACAATTATACACACTCAAAGGAGTGGAAAACACTTTTGGTTGAGTGTTTGGGGTCCCGGGTAGCATTTAAGGGTGCTAAGGGTCTCCTATCAGCTGTGGGACTTTGCTATACTCACATATCAAGTGTGTAAATGGATTTAAAACACCAACATGGACCAAACAAGGAGTTTACGGCCCAACCTAAGGGAGTTTACGGCCGTAAACTCCCAAGGTCAATTTCTTGGGTGTTTGATGCTTCTAGCTTGTTCATAGAATTATTCTAAGCACTTTTCCTCAAAGGCATGAGTGGGTTTGAGGTTTCTAAGGGCCTTATAATGGATTTTACGGCCTAAGAACAACTCCTAAAGGAGTTTACGGCCGTAAACTCTAAATCATTGAGTTTTGTGATGTTTCAAGCCCCTAATGCCTTTCTAGTGATTTCTAATGAAGTGTGATGCCATTTTGGGTGATTAAAACCAACATTTGAGGGGGTTTTGGGGAGTTTATGGCCTAGACAATGCTTGGGCCGTAAACTCCAAGAAATCCCTCATTTTCCTTGTGTTTAAGCCCTTAATTCCTTTCTAGCATTTTATAGAGATAGCCTATGGTCATTTGGGGGGCAAAAACTACAATTTTGGGCATGATTTAGGGTGTTTACGGCCTTGACCATGTCTAGGCCGTAAACTCCTTTCATTAAATCATTTTGGGGTGTTTCAGTGTTCTAAACTCAAAGGAATAAGTCCCTAAATTATGTAATAAGCCCTAGGATGAGTTTGGGAGTGTTTTGGGGCACTTTTGACATGATTTTGAGGATTTTACGGCCTAAGCTTGTGCTTGGGCCGTAAACTCTCCTTTACCCCCTAATTCCATGAGTTTTTGTGTTAAAACACTCTTAGGCTATTACCTCAATTTATTTCCTAGCCAATGGGGACAAGTTAGGGTCGTTTTGGCCTTGTTTTAGGTGTTTACGGCCTAAGGAGGTGCTTAGGCCGTAAACTCCTTTTCCAATGCTTCTAAGTCCGAGTTTTGGGCTATAAACAAGAATTAATATGCTTAGAATAGGCTAGGGTAAGCAGACTTACAATTTGGAAGCGTTTGGTTGCGGATTCGGGGCGAAAACGGGTCTAGAGAGAGAGTTTAGAGAGAGTGTAAAAAAATCTCCAATGGACTCCACTCACCCATATATAGGTTTCACAGTCGGGGCTCAGTGAAATTTTACCCGATACTGCCGTTAAACGGGGCTTTTGGTCGCACCCGATTTAGTGGTCGTAATAATAAAACTTGACATTTTCCAAATGAATGAAAATGTGTGTCCTATGTTTTTATTTCCTTTTATCACGACTTAACGGCATGTTAAAGGTAATCAAATGGAATGTTTATCAAATTGATGCCCTCTAATTAACGGAACTTTTATACAGTGGAATATTCTGTTAACGGTAACGGGGAAATGTAACGGGACAACTTGGGTTGTCACAGTTTTTGTACCAATTTTTCGTATGCTCAAAATCATATTCTTTCATTGTGAGTGGTCTTGATCAAATTTTCGAATCCCACGACATTTGTTTCCCAACAGGATCCAGCTAACACTTGTTATTTTTTTTGGAATATGATTTCTGTATGAGTATCATTCGTTGTCTTTGTCACGAACAAAAATTTCCAGAACATACTTGTCACTGACTACACTAGCCAAACAAGTAATTTATGTTACAATTACTCACCTTATGTTTAGGTTGATATGTAATGAAATTTTTTAAGCCACCCACGAAGCGATATAAAAGAAGCCCTTTGATACTTCTCTACAAGTATTCGATTGTAATTCACGGGAAACCACACAAGCTATTGATTATCTCCCTTGATAATTAACGAAGCAACCTTTGCCTGGGGTTTAATTGCTTTGTGTCGAAATTTCATTTTTCAGCATCACAGATCCCAAATTTTCGTCATTTTGCTTCTTATCTCATTTTGTTGGCACAGTGCACTCACGAAATCCTTGAGGTTCTGAAGACTACCAGCTCAGGCTGATGATTTCGCAAATCTGGCATATAACTTCGTTTCTAAACCCAAAAATGAAAAAGCCTAACCTCCATGCCGAAGGGTTTTGATCTTATCCACTTGGTACTTACGAACAGTTTGATGTAACTGATTGGCAACTTGGTCCGATTTTCAAGGTACTTTATCTGACACGATACTTATAACGACTAGTGTTGTGAGTTTCAAGGACAGGCGTGGCTTACTCTTTAATGCAACTGTTTAGAATTCAATTGGGGATACATATAAAAGGAAGTTATTATCTCCTTTTATAATTATGCGTTCAA
Source organism: Lactuca sativa (assembly GCF_002870075.4). Taxonomy (NCBI): domain Eukaryota; kingdom Viridiplantae; phylum Streptophyta; class Magnoliopsida; order Asterales; family Asteraceae; genus Lactuca; species Lactuca sativa. The sequence goes on from NC_056625.2 coordinate 194,182,256, forward strand.
ATTCTCAGACGATCAAAAAGCCCTAAATTTCTCTGTTCTTCAAGAATTTTCTCAAAACCCTAATGAATGGCTGCTGCTCATACCAACACTAATGAAGAATTTGCATCTCAACCAATCATGAAGATTCAAAGCACCAACTATCAAGTTGAGGCTGATGTTTCATTTTATTCAGAAGAACTTAAAATCTTGATTGTTGCTCTTCAACATTCAGGTCTTGCCACTACTATGTTCAACGTCTTTGATGTTCTGATGTCTTGGTTGTCAATGGTTAGTTCAGCTGCTACCTACAGCAAATCACTTGATGTAGTTACATTCAATTTGGTGAATGACAAGAGGTTACGTCTTACAAAGTGCTTGTTTGCCCAAATTCTGGAAATTCCCAGCACATCTCCATTCTACAAGGTTTCAACTAATCAAATAATCTTTATGTTCAATGAGATGTGTTATTAGCCATCACTCACCAAGATCAGTGATTTCAAAAAGTCAGGTCTTCCTTGTATCTAGAATTTCTTATTTGGAATTTATCTTTGTTGCTAACTGGACGGAGTGTAGGGTTAGACAAGGGAAGATTGGAGGTATATGCAATGGTCACTGGTATATATTACGATCTTAATGTTGATTATGCTACGCAACTATTGAAGGAGTTCATCAAGAGTGTGGAAAACACGAATGTGGTACAAGGTATTTTGTGTGCTCGATACTGGAGTTTGATACTTTAGTATGCTTATGAGAAGGAGGGTATTCTAGTTCCTGTTGATGAAGCTACCATAGAATTTATGAAGTATCACTTTCCGAAGTCAGTGGAAGATGATTCGGAGGTTTTTCCAAGTATTGCTAGGATTCCAGATGGTATGCTTAATAAGATTGATCCATCAAACTCTATATTGGTGGTTTATTTGAAGCATGTAAACCCTTCAATTGAAATTGGTATATTGTTACAAAGGAGTAATGAAGGTTCCTTAAAGAAGCCAAAGAAGTCCAAAAAGGTTACTGATGAGGTTGTTGTTCAAGAAAGTCCCAAGAAGGTTATTGTTGAAAAGGAGAAAGTTTCGAAGAAAATTGAGAAGGCTGAGAAGAAGGTTGTTACTGAGTGTTCGAAGGAATTAATTCCTTCAAAATCAGTGGTTTTTATAGATCTATACTGGATTGACTATCCTACACCTTGCTGCTAGCTACAGCCGGACCTGCAGGTCTGCGGGTGCCAAACGTCATTTCTTTATTACGACCATTCATTATGTCGTTGATTATCAGTCGATAGCATGGTGCAATTTATCACAATATACCTTAATATAAATCCGGTTTAAGGTAGTAGTATTTAGTACCATAGTAGTCTTATTATACAAAGCTACAGTACTACAATGATTTACCCATTACATATTTTAGTGATAATCTCACTTAAAGCATTAATGTACAAACTATATTTTTAACAAATGATAGTTATACTTGGGAAATTACACACTTTTACAACAGACAAGTTTACAAAACCATTTAGCCTTGGTAGAAGGTTACTTTTATAGAAAATATAGGATTTTCTGGGAGATTCAAACTTTTACAAACACTTTCAAACATTTACTTACATTTTTACAAACTTATACATTGAGACAGGTCCAAACGTTTTTTTTACAAGAAACATTGACACTAAAATACTTATGAACTCACCAGCTTAATGCTGATAAACTCTTTCAGAATAACTTGTATTCTCAGGTCATCAGTAGACAGGTACCGAGGCCAGCTTTTGAGAAGATGGAGTGCATTCAAGACTCATCTCATATTATTTTGTGTTTCATTATTTTTGGTGTCTATAACTGTACAGAACACACTTGTATTAAAATTATATATTTAATGCAATGGATGATGTTGTTTGGTTATTTACATTTACTATGTTGTGATACTATACATGACGTCCTCCGCCCCAGAACGTTTCCGCCGTTCTTGGTTTTGGGGTGTGACAGATTGGTATCAGAGCATTGTTTATAGTGAATCAAGTATATCAACCCATAAAAGATATACTAAACTATAAACCCAAAAGGGACTAAAACACTCTGACCAAGAGTCTATACTTTAAATAATAAAATATTTAATTAAGTATACTAGTCTGCATTCATACTAAAATCAGTGTCACAATGACAAGAACAAAAGTATTACGATTGTTGAATATCACAAGTGAGCTCGGGGATGTATGGTCAGTCCTGGGAATGGCATAGCCTGATCAACTATGCTGGTCCTAGGAGTGATTAGCATATGCCCTAGAATGGTTGTGATATGTTAACAAGTCTAAAAACTTACCAACAATACCACAAGAAGATCAGTAGAACTTAAACTTAAAATACTATAGGAGTATTTTGTGCTATTAGTTACACGTATACTATATTCTTATACCTCTCTTCTCGCATAGATCGGTAGGGCGACTTGGCTACGGGTGGATCGATGCAGAGCCCGAAGATGACCATCCAATCCCTTTGGATGATCACCTCGCAGAAGACTTTTCAGATGGATCTGACTCCGAGCCTGAAGTCAACAACCTACCGCTTGTAGGTCAAGCCCCGAACAACAACCCTCGACCAGCGTTTCCAGGTCCTACTCCTATGTGGGCAAACAATCTGAATCGCTGGAGTGATGAGCAGGGTCAGCCCTTACCAAACTTTGGGGACTGAACCTTTTACAACATTAGCGATGGTGGCTCTGCTGACAGAGCTCTGCCGGTAATCATCCGCAGAATAGCTCGTAATGTCGAGCAAGGTCGAGCAGCCATCGACCGGGTCATGGAGATTGATGCCAATTCAGGTGTCAACACAGTCCGCATCCGCCGTCTTAAAGAAGACATGGAACGGACCCGGAGAACCAATGAAACCCTACAACAACAGCTGGCTGCCTCCCGAGCTGAGGTCGTGGAACTTGGAGCTCGTCAGAGAGCTCAGGATCGACACCTTCAGGAGATGTTTCGCCAAGTGTCCGACCTCAGGGCTCTCCCGAGGAATTCCCATCGCCATTAGATGATGTCTAGTACATCTTTGTCTTTTGATTTAGGGATAGCCTTGAGCTTATGTGCTCTAAGTAGCACTTGTCTGTAAAATATTCCTAACTTTCGATACTCTAATTAGGAATCTAGGACTGTCAGTCTTGTCCTTATGGTATGATGTAAGACCTACTGTTATGTCGATTTTCCTTGAACTTATTACATCAGTAATACCCATACTATTGAAATCTATCTAATCTGTGGGAAAAATTTGTACACTTGTGTATTCCTACTAATATTTCTTATTGTGATTTCAAGCACTCATTCAAACTGTTGGGCTATGGTTAGTTAGTCCATGGGTCACTCTCACGTTGCTTACAAATTGATTCTTATCATCCTTCGTGTCTTTATAAACTTATAGCTGAAGGATGCCTCCTCGCAAAGCTCCCAGGACTAGGAATAATCCTGTACCTCCACCGCCTCCTCCACCTGCGGTCATCGATACTGCAGCTCGGAATGCTGTCGTAGCTGCAGCAGTGGCTACTGCCATGGCTCAGTATCACTCATCCGATGCTAGCAGAGGTGGAACCCCTGTTGAATCTATCCCATTTGAAATCCCTGTGCGCTCGAGAGAGTGCTCTTACAAGGATTTCATAAACTGCAAGCCGAAGCCTTTCTATGGCACCGGCGGAGTCATTGCTCTCTCGCAATGGTTCGAGAAGACTGAATCAGTCTTCGAAATCTGTTCGTGCCCTGCTGCATTTAAAGTGAAATATGCCGCGTGCACCTTTGAGGATAAAGCCCTAACGTGGTGGAACGGCCACGTCAAAGCCCTAACTCTTGTTGTGGATAACAGCATGGGCTGGGAAACGATGAAGGACCTCATGACTGAGGAGTATTGCCCGAGGGGCGAAGTCCAGAAGTTAGAGCATGAACTCTGGAATCTGACCATGAAGGGCACCAACGTGATCGCTTACACTGCCCGCTTTAGCGAACTGGTGGCCCTATGCCCCAATATGGTTCCCACTGAAGGGAAAAAGATTGAACAGTATGTATGGGGGCTAGTGCCTCCATACCAGGGGAATGTCTTAGCATCCAACCCTGCTACCTTCGACAGTGCCAAGCGATTGGCACAAAGACTTATTGACCATGAAGTCAAGACCCCTGCATCCACAACCACCCAAGCCATCCCAGAACCCTCCAAACCCGCTGGCACCAAGCGGAAGTTTTGGGATGAGAAGAAGAAGCAGCGAGCTTCAAAGAAACAGCAAATCATAGCAGTACATGCTGCGGTAGCCCCTACTGCTGTTACTACTCCGGGGAAGCAATATTCTGGAAGTTTGCCGAAGTGCAACAAATGCAACTTCCACCATAACGGCGCCTGCCGTGAAATGCAGTGTTCTAACTGCCACAGGAAAGGACACACCGTCCGATTCTGCAAGTTCCCGGCGCAACCGATCTCCCAAGTTCCTGGCTCTGGCATGAGCCCAACTTGCTATGGATGTGGCGAAGTAGGCCACTTTAAAAGGGACTGCCCTAAGACGAGGAATACTGGAGGAGCAGGGAGGGTACTAGCAATAGGCCACGGGGAAGCAGTTGCTGACCCGACAGTGGTGACTGGTACGTTCCTCCTTGATAACTCCTATGCATGCATTCTGTTCGATAGTGGAGCGGAGCGAAGCTTCGTAAACCACAAATTTGCTCGCATGCTTAAGCATCAACCACACACACTTAATGAACAATTCACAGTAGAAATGGCCAATGGGAAAACTGAAAGTACTAATAGCATATACTTAGGTTGTCTTCTAACCTTAGATAACCATTCATTCCCAATCGACCTTATGCCGGTCTCGATAAAAAGTTTCGACGTTATTATCGGCATGGATTGGTTAAGTCTTCATCGCGCCGACATCATGTGCTACGAGAAAGCAGTCCGACTAAACCTCCCGTCTAACGAAACTCTTATAGTCTACGGCGACAGACCTGGTGCGAGTCTTCGCATTATATCTAGTATTCAAGCACAGAAATATCTGCGCAAAGAATACCACGCATTCCTTGCTCACGTCGTCGACACGAGCCTAGAAACGAAAGAACTAAAGAACCTCCCAGTAGTGAGCGACTTCCCCGACATCTTCCCAGAAGAACTACCCGGGTTACCTCCGCAACGACAAGTCGAGTTCAGAATCGACTTGGTCCCAGGAGCTACCCCAGTAGCCAAGTCGCCCTACCGTTTAGCACCAGCCGAGATGCAAGAACTCTCTGGTCAACTTAACGAACTGCTCAGCAAGGGCTTTATAAGGCCAAGTTTCTCACCTTGGGGAGCACCGATCTTGTTCGTTAAGAAGAAAGACGGATCTTTCCGTATGTGTATTGACTACAGAGAACTCAACAAATTGACGATCAAAAATCGTTACCCTCTGCCACGCATAGATGATCTATTCGACCAACTGCAAGGGGCGAACTATTTTTCCAAGATTGATCTGAGATCCGGATATCACCAGTTACGAGTACTCGAGGAGAATGTGCCGAAGACAGCCTTCCGAACTCGTTACGGACACTACGAGTTTGTGGTGATGCCATTCGGATTGACCAATGCGCCCGCAGTCTTCATGGATCTGATGAATAGAGTATGCCGACCTTACTTAGATCAGTTCGTCATCGTTTTCATTGACGACATCTTGATCTACTCCCGAAGTAAGAAAGAGCATAGTGATCATCTGCGACAAGTTCTAGAGACATTACGAAAGGAGAAACTTTATGCGAAGTTCTCGAAATGTGAATTTTGGATCCGAAGAGTCGAATTCTTAGGACACGTGGTAAGCGAAGAGGGAATCCACGTGGACCCATCCAAAATAAAAGCCATTGAGAACTGGTCAGCACCAAAGACGCCTACAGAAATTCGTCAATTTCTAGGTCTCACTGGCTACTACCGCAGGTTCATTCAGAACTTCTCACGAATAGCGAAACCTCTTACAACCCTGACCCAGAAAGGCGTGGCCTTTGACTGGGAAAAGAAGCAAGAAAGAGCGTTCCAAACACTCAAACGAGCCTTGTGCACCGCACCAATATTATCCCTTCCAGAAGGAATAGAAGACTTCGTAGTCTATTGCGGTGCATCCAATCAAGGACTCGGATGTGTTCTGATGCAGCGAGGTAAGGTCATCGCCTACGCCTCGAGACAGTTGAAGACACATGAGGTTAACTACACGACCCACGATCTTGAACTAGGAGCAGTAGTGTTTGCTCTGAAGATCTGGAGACATTACTTGTATGGAACGAAGAGCACTATCTTTACCGACCACAAGAGTTTACAACACATTTTCGATCAGAAGGAGCTCAACATGAGACAACGACGGTGGGTCGAGCTACTTAGTGACTACGAATGCGATATTCGTTATCATCCGGGTAAAGCCAACGTAGTAGCAGACGCCCTAAGTCGGAAGGAATATTCTGGTCGCAAGGTCAAGTCATTATCAATAACCATCCATTCACACCTGACTAAGCAAATTCAGGCGGCTCAGCTTGAGGCCATGAAACCTGAAAATGTGTCGAGTGAATCCCTTAGGGGAATGGACAAGAACTTTGAAGCCAAGGGTGACGGAGCTTTATATTTCATGATCCGGATGTGGACACCGAAACACGGTGGTTTCCGAGACTTGGTCATGACCGAGGCGCACAACACTCGGTATTCCGTCCACCCAGGTTCAGATAAGATGTATCTGGATCTTAAAAAGCTATACTGGTGGCCTAATATGAAAGCAGAGATTGCTACCTTTGTGAGTAAATGCCTTACTTGCGCGAAGGTTAAGGTCGAGTACCAGAAGCCCTCTGGCTTACTGCAACAACCAGAGATCCCGGAATGGAAGTGGGAGCGGATCACTATGGATTTCATAACCAAGTTGCCCAAGACGACGGGTGGAATTGACACCATATGGGTCATCGTTGATAGATTGACCAAGTCTGCACACTTCCTTCCTATCAAAGAAACCGACAAGATGGAGAAACTTACGAGAACATAGATTAGGGAAATTGTACGGTTGCATGGTGTACCTATTTCCATTATCTCCGATAGAGATAGTAGGTTCACCTCAAGATTTTGGCAATCCCTACAACATTCCCTAGGAACAAGGCTGGACATGAGCACAGCCTACCATCCACAGACTGATGGACAGAGTGAGAGAACCATTCAAACGCTGGAAGATATGTTGCGAGCCTGTGTGATTGATTTTGGGAAGGCATGGGATACTCATTTACCCCTTGTCGAATTTTCCTATAATAACAGTTATCACACGAGCATCTCTCTACGGCCAAAAGTGCAGATCTCCTCTGTGTTGGGCTGAGGTGGGTGATACCCAATTAGCAAGAGGACAAGCTTCCGACAGTACTCTCACTAGTCCGGAAATCATTCGGGAAACGACGGAGAAAATCGTTCAGATCCGTGAACGATTGAAAGCCTCTAGAGACCGACAGAAGAGCTACGCTGATAAACGAAGAAAACCTTTGGAATTTCAGGTGGGAGACCGAGTCCTTCTCAAAGTCTCACCCTGGAAAGGCTTGATACGCTTCGGTAAGCGTGGGAAGCTTAATCCGAGATACATAGGGCCTTTCGAGATTCTTGCCAGAGTCGGCCCCGTAGCTTACAAACTTGATCTACCCGACACACTGCGTAACGTACATTCTACATTCCACGTATCTAACTTGAAAAAGTGTCTGTCCGACGAGACTCTCGTAATCCCACTCGACGAGATCGAGATCAACGAGAGCCTCAACTTCGTGGAAGAACCTGTAGAGATCATGGATCGTGAGGTCAAGCAGACGAAACAAAGCCGTATCCCTATCGTGAAGGTTCGCTGGAACGCCAAGCGAGGACCGGAATTCACTTGGGAACGAGAGGATCAGATGAAGTTGAAATACCCTCATCTTTTCGCTTAATTGTTTGTAACTTTTATCTGCTTAAATTCTAATTTCGGGACGAAATTCCCTCTAACAGGGGGATGATGTGACAACCCGAAATTTCCATTGTACGAACATCATCTATTCAATAGAAGCTAGTTCAGTTTCAGTGATTTTCAAGCTTTTCCGAACAAGTTTGTGTACATTAGGGTTTATGTTTTAGAGGATATCAGGAGAGTGGATGCTCCTAGTTTTGTGAAAATTGGGCATTCCAAGTTTCATACTATTACAATCCTATATCCAGAATAAAAATATTTTCTGCCAAAATATTCCAGGACTATAAATAGTTTTCTGAATTAAATTAATTCATTATTCACAATTCCAAATAGAGAAAAGCCATATTCTCTCTGACGGATCTTCGGGTTTTCATCCCAGATTGTGAGTCTACTTTTCTATATGTGTTTCAATACTTGTTTAATGCTTATTAACAACAATAACATGTTTAGATTACAAGATCCGGGAGTTTACCGCCCAAGAACGTTCTTGGGGAGTAAACTCCAAAATGGAACTTTATGGCTTCCTAGTCCCGTTTCCTTGTTAGACAACTTGTTTAGGAGTTAGGGTATTATCTTTATGGACCAAAAAGCAACCAAGAAACACAAGTTCTTGGAGTTTACGACCAAGGAACTCCCTTGGGCCGTAAACCCCTTTTCAAGGGCTTAAAGTGCCCCAAAACTTCCCCAAATGCTTAAGGACTTTAACTACTAGTACTTGTGCTTATTTAGAACATCAAAAGCTCATTAAAATCACAAGTTAGTAGGAGTTTACGGCCAAGAACCCCTCTTGGGCCGTAAACCCCTTTTTGAAGGGTAAAAATCATTCCAAGCACACCTTAAGCCTTTAGACAATTTACCTTGAACCCTTGGGACTAGAATGGAGAGAAGAACACATAAAAATCACTCCTTGAAAGGAGTTTACAGCCAAGGAACATATCTTGGGTCGTAAACTCCAAGTGAAGGCACAAAAGTGTGCCTCTTGTCCCCATTAGCCTTAGATAAATTCATGGAAGCCATCCTTGATGTTTAAGAGCCTCAAAACAATTAAAATCCAAGAGTTTACGGCCGTAAACTCTAGGGTGAATGGACCTTAGGCCGTAAACTCCCATATGGAGTGTTCTAAAGCCTTAAACTACTTCATGTGTTATTCCAACAAAGCTAGGAGTGTTCTAGGATCAAGATAGCACCACAAAACACCCAAAACCACCATTTGAGGAGTTCACGGCTATAAACCCATGAGTTTACGGCCGTAAACTCCAAGGTGTGGGGTTTGTTGGGTGGTGAACTCCTATACAAGGCCATTTGATGTTTCAAACCCTTTTGCCTTGTCCCGTAGCAACTTAGATGCAACCATTTGAACCTTAAACACTCATAAAAGTGTTTAAATGTTTTCTAAGTGTCTTAACTTATTTATTTAAGTTATTATTTGTCTAATTAGTTATATATATGCTTATTATATGATAACTAGGCTCGTGCGTGTAAACCAGTCTCCGTTTGCCACCTAGCACGGTGTCCGACACTGCAATCCAAACGACTCACCACAAGTGAGTTCATACCCCTTGAATCAACCTTTAAAATGATTTTAAGTGTTTTAAATACTTTATGGGGGGATACAAGTCAAATACTTATAAGTTATTGCTTCAATCACATGTGATTGCATTTAATCACATGTGATTAATAACTAGGAAAACAACGATTTTTACCACTGTTCAAACTGTTTATCAAACTACTTTACTTTGAAATGTTTTACAAACTCTTTTACTATCCAAACTTATTTATAGACTGTGATTTAAACAAATGCTTCTTATACTTAAACTGTTTCATCAACTTATGCCTTTAAATTGTTTTATAGATCGACATCAAGTCGGTCTCCTCTTGATATCATATTTATGCTTCAAATGTTTTATGAAAACTTATTTATGCTTTATATATTCAATTGCATGCCCATATATGTATAGATGTATAAATAATGTTTAAAGGACTTAGGAAGGCCATCCGCCCTATTTCCTTTTCGCGCCTTGAGATGTGGTCTGGTGGGATTTCAGGTGACCATCCGAAGGTCGTTTCAATATTACTTATATATCATATATACATATATAGACATAAAAGTACTTCCATATTCATACTTATCAGTACATCATTAGTTAGTTACCATCGGGGTAACACAAGATCAATACATATACAGATATACTAGAAACAATACATATACAGATATACTAGAAACAATACATATACAAATATACGAGAAACAATACATATACAGATATACTAGAAACAATACATATACAGATATACGAGAAACAATACATATACAGATATACGAGAAACAATACATATACAGATATACGAGAAACAATACATATACAGATATACGAGAAACAATACATATATATAAATACGTAATAATTGTGATCCACTGTATCGGGCATGCCTTAAATGTCATGGCCCGAGTTGTAGCCAGAATTCTCTTGGAGGGAGAGCGTGAGTTTGCGTATAGATCTATACTGGATTGACTATCCTACACCTTGCTGCTAGCTACAGCCGGACCTGCAGGTCTGCGGGTGCCAGACGTCATTTCTTTATTACGACCATTCATTATGTCGTTGATTATCAGTCGATAGCATGGTGCAATTTATCACAATATACCTTAATATAAATCCGGTTTAAGGTAGTAGTATTTAGTACCATAGTAGTCTTATTATACAAAGCTACAGTACTACAATGATTTACCCATTACATATTTTAGTGATAATCTCACTTAAAGCATTAATGTACAAACTATATTTTTAACAAATGATAGTTATACTTGGGAAATTACACACTTTTACAACAGACAAGTTTACAAAACCGTTTAGCCTTGGTAGAAGGTTACTTTTATAGAAAATATAGGATTTTCTGGGATATTCAAACTTTTACAAACACTTTCAAACATTTACTTACATTTTTACAAACTTATACATTAAGACAGGTCCAAACGTTTTTTTACAAGAAACATTGACACTAAAATACTTATGAACTCACCAGCTTAATGCTGATAAACTCTTTCAAAATAACTTGTATTCTCAGGTCATCAGTAGACAGGTACCGAGGCCAGCTTTTGAGAAGATGGAGTGCATTCAAGACTCATCTCATATTATTTTGTGTTTCATTATTTTTGGTGTCTATAACTGTACAGAACACACTTGTATTAAAATTATATATTTAATGCAATGGATGATGTTGTTTGCTTATTTACATTTACTGTGTTGTGATACTATACATGACGTCCTCCGCCCCAGAACGTTTCCGCCGTTCTTGGTTTTGGGGTGTGACAGATAAGATGGGAGTTTTACTTGGTGAGCTGAAAGAATTGGTGTCCAAACCTGCTCCGACTTCGTTCTTAACTCCTGAGTTTTTAACTCAGAAGTTACATGCTCTGGTTCAAGCTATTCAAAAGGTCATGGCTCCAATCTTGAAGTTTGCTAATATGTTACCTACTGATGCCCCACCTACTGTCACAGGGGTTCAAGGGGGAGAAAAAGTGAAGAAAGTTCAAATGGGTAAAACTTTGAAAGTTTCTAAAGGAGGAGAAGATAAGCCTAAAACTGTCAAAAAGGTGATGCCAACTCAAGCTTCAACAAAGGTAGTATCAACTCAAATTCTAACTCCAATAGTTTCGAAAGTCAATACAACACAAGCCATCAAAACCACAACAAGACATATAATGAAAGGAATTGTGATTGGTTCAACAACTGAAGGAGGGAGTTCAAGTTCTTCAAAGCCAAAGATTTTTGAAGCTGAAAAAGATAAAGGGAAACAAAGTTTGATTGAAAAATCAAAGGAAGAGAAAAAGGCTGAGATAGATGCTGAAATGGAGAAACATAGGCAAATTCAAAGCATAATGAGGCTTCATGAGAATGATCCACCACACATGGATAAGGGAGATCCTAAGAAGTTGAACAGTTACGAAAATATTGAAGCCAAAGTATCATACAATAATATGTATGCATTCAAGAAGAAACCTAGAAAGAGTTATTCTATCAAAAATTCTTATATGAATCAACTTGATTTTCCTGTTAAAGAAATGATGTTCATAATAGCCCAATATAAGGTGATAGAGAAGTTAAAGAACGAAGATAAATTTATTCATATGAAACTTAGGTTTCATGATGTTGTTGGAAAGGAACAAGATGAATTTTGGTCGCTTATCAAGATCACAAGGGTATTAAGTATTACAAAAGATGTAATGTTTGAGAACATGATACAGAACTTCCGTTATCATGTTATTAGAGCAAACAACATTGTTTGTGATTTCTCAGTTGCATATTTCCCTCTCAAGAACTTGAATGATCTTATTCAAGTTGCTCTAATTTTGAAAGACATGGATGCTTCGCAACTTCAAGGAACTGACAAGGAAATTTTGAGACTAGGTCTTGGTCATATCAAAATTTTCATAGATAATTATTATGATTGTCTAGCTTTGACTGATGTTGAATTGTCAACTGCTCTTGGGAAGCAAGTAAAAGTGGCTACGGAAGTAACGAAGTCTCAAGCAGAACTAAAGAAATATGATGATGGGGAGATATGTTTAAAGCCATTTGGGTTGGTATTTGCAGGAAAAGATAAGAATGGGAAAGCTAAAAGGTTTTTCTTTCAAGCAATTGAAGTGGAGAGGTATACTACATCTCAATATACGAACTTTATTGTTCGTATGAACAATTGCAAGAAAAACAACGAAGGGGATAAATCTGAACTGAAGAAAGTGATGACATGGTATTCAGAGATTAGAAGGATGATGCATTTTGCTGCACAGATTCTAACAAATTGAGAAGTTCGACATTATTACAAAGGGGGAGATTGTAAGGTCGAAAATATATTGTAATATGTCGAAGTATGTATAATGCATGTTTCGTTAGTTTTGTTATGTATTTACTAAGGCATCTTTGTAACGTAGTCTAATGTTCAGTCCTTAGTATTTTCTGTACTTTCAGTCCTCCTATAAATAGGAGTGTTTACTTAGAGTTAGATATGAGTTTTTCCAAGTTCTGTCAGAATTTCTCTCTGTAAAACATTGAAAGTAATGTGAGTTGAAACCAGATTCTATTTAGATCTCGTGTTCTTTACTTGTTTACTCTGATTTTGATTCATATACTCGATTATTCACTTCTACAGCAGGTACTTCGGGCAGCTTCATTTCCAATGCCCTTTTTCATGGTAGTGGAAGCACTCTGCATCCTTCGGGTTGCAAGAGGTAGCAACAACACCAGCTTTGGTTCCACTAGAAGAGGTACCATCGTGAGACTTTCCCTTGTGGCTCTTAGAAGGAGCCTTCTGTTGGATTAATGTCTAAGTCCATAACTATATTTGGTATGTACTTGACTCGACCCGACATGGTCCATTTGGGTTGCACTTCACCGGCACAATTTATATGGATTGTCTTTTGATAATAGTATATTTATGATTTATATTAATATATTATAAGTTCTAATATATTAATATATAATCATATTATTTAATTAGTATTGATCAAGAATTAATTTATAATTAATTAAGTGATCAAAAGGAACTAATTAAATATGGACTCTTAGATATATGTGTGTAGTGGGCCAAGTTCATTTAGGTTGGGCTAAGTCTTCATGGATAGTCCATGGAGCTTTAACCCATGGATCCTAGGAAATGAAAGGTCATGGGTATTAAGGTTTAACCCTAATCCTCCACATTATATAAAGGGTCTTATGGTTCATGAAATAGGCTAGTAGCTAGTATGGATACACTAAAGAGGGCAATAACCAATTTCATAAGTGTGAGCCAAGTATCCATATTCTCTAAAAGGTTTTTCCAAGGTGTTTTGGTGATTTGTGATTCCACTTGAGGCTTCCACACTATTGGGGCTAAGCTCTTAAAGTTTAAGACTTCAAGCTTCATTAAAAGGTATGTATTCTAACTTGTTATATTACCCAAGTATCAAGGATTGTATGCTAGATAGGGTAATACCTTGGAATATTCATATTTGCATGTATAATAGAGAAAACATAGATCTAAGGTATTTAGGGTTGCATATATACTTAGGAGTGTTAGAATGCTCAAAACCCATCACCTTCCTCTTCTTTCCTTTTCCTTGCCCAATTACCAAAACAGGGTTAGCATTAGTAACTGTGGATGTAAGAGATTTGCCTTTCAGACTATTCTCAATAGTCCTTAGCAGGCCTTGAAGCTTGCTTAGAGTGACCTCCTCCTTGTTCATGTGGTAGGTCATACGAAACTGGTCGTAGCAAGGAGGTAAGGTGTGTAGAATAATATCTATGGCTAGCTCCTCATCGAAGTTAACATTTAACTTTAGAAAGAGGTCCACATATCTCTACATTTTCTGCAAGTGGGCCATGATGGACTCTCCATCCTTCATTTTGGTAGTGATCATCGCAATGATGATCTCATACCGTTCCTTCCGGAAACTTTGATGGTACATTTCCATCAAATCTTGGTGCATCTCGTAGGGATAGTAGTCCTCATAGGACTTTTGGAGTTCCACAGTCATTGTTGCGAGCATGACGCAATGAACTTTCGTAGGATCTCGCTCATGAGTTTCGTAAGTAGCGATTTCTTTGGGAGTGGCAGTGTTCACATTGACCTCCTTTGGCTCCTTTTCGAGAACATACTATTTGTCCTCATAATGGATGACCATGCGAATGTTGTAGATCTAATCATTGGAGTTGGGCTCATCAAATATCACCCTCCCACACAAGTTCATGAGTCAGAATGAGCCGGAAGGGGTCGAGCTAGAAGCGTTGTTGTTGTTCGGAGTAGACATCTGAAAAGGAAAAGAGACAAAGTTTTGAATAGATAATAATCCCCAATTTAACACCCAAATGAAAATTTAGGGCTAGGACCCAACACAATTATTTACGATTCAGAAGAGGGATGTCGTAATCTAATTGCAAATAATTAGAAGGTAGGTAAATGAAGATTTACCAATTTCCACCATGAAAAACGAAAAAGATTTTAAGTTTTAAATGAATTGAAATTCCTAGATCATTTGAGATTCATTGAACTTTTCGATGGCATGTTTAAATCTCGATATGGCCTTCAAGTTTGTGACTGGGATACCGAGGATCACAAACAAGGTGTGAACAACCATGCAAATATACTTGGTACTCTCGATGTCATTTACCACCTAATCAATGTGTCAGTTAACCACACACGCTCCATTGATCTATGATAAACATCGAGCTACCCTTTGCCACCTTTTCTAGTCCCAAATTAGTGTGCTAATTAACCACACATGCTCCACTAATGACTTGGCAAGGTGCAAAGCGTGATTTCATGGAATAGCATCATTTTCAGATTTTTCCTAAAGTAACTAAGATTGGGAATTTATAAAAACATTTAGTTACTTTATAAATCATTATACTTATTAATGAGGAATTAGTTGCCCTATCATACCCGTTTGGCTAACGACCCTTCACCAATCAAGGAACCCGTGGGTGAGAGTGGACACCCATTAAACTGCCATTTTATAGGCAGTTACCTTATACCCCCCCCCCCCCCCTTATAGATTGGCTTAATGAATGAGGCTTACTAACGGTAAGACTAGCTTATCTTATACATACATACATATATATATATATATATATATATATATATATATAATTATTAATCATATAATATTATAATAGTATAAGGGTGTACTTTAAACAATTCAAAATACTAGGGTTTTAATCAAATTTAAAATTTTCGAAAATTAATACCTTTTAATTTTAAAATCTTAAATATTAAAACATTGATTTAATAATTGTCCAAAATTAAACAATTAATTTAAATTATTAAATCTTGAAGGATTATCCACTAAATTAAACAATTAATTTAACATAATCCCTTTATCCCCTAAAATTCGAAAATTTGGGATGGGATAATTCAAAAAATCTTTAATTATCTATTTAAACAATTAAAGGGATAATTACAAAAGATGACATTATCCTAATCCCTAAAATCTTGGAATCTAATCTTGGGGAATAAGGCATTTTCGAAAACCCTAGGGTTAGACAACCCTAAAATCGAAAATTCAATGCCAAAGGAAAGGGTTCAAGAAACCCTAACAAAATTCAAAAACTAGGGTTTTGGAACTCTAATTTCGAAAATCCAAGCACTAAGGTTTATTTTCCATAAACCCTAATTTGTCAAGTTCATACTTTTGTATTAAATCTAATTGAAAACAAAAACCAAAGGCTCTAATACCACTGTTGGGTTTTATACAAACAATCATATGTGTGCATGCAACCCTAGTTTGGATCTATGTTTTCACTATTAGACATACAACAAATGAACAAAAAAGGAAACCCTAGCATGCATCTAATATTTCTAAATTCAAAAACTAAAGGGATTAGAATACATACCTTTGTTGCTATGTAGTAATAATAACTAAATCTTGAAGTTCCTTCGCTCTTGAGAACAAGTACCACAAATATAGTACCTCTAATGGCTCACAAACACACAAGAGTGAAAGGATGAATATGAGAGAGAGGAGATAATTCAACTTGCTCTAGAAATCGTCTCTTCTAGGGTTTCTAAAGGGGTAGGACAAAATCTTAAGCCTAGGGGTCTATTTATACTTGAGGCCAGCTAGGGTTTCAAGGTGGAAACCCTAATCCCTTAGCTTAGGGCCTAAGCAAGCCCATGGACCTCCTTGCATTAAGCCTTGGAAGAAAACTCCTAGATCCTTCTAGGATTTTCGGCCTAGCCCTAATAAGGGTGATCCAATGGCCCAAAGCCTCAACTATCAAATAATTACAAAACAACCCTTATACTTTTAATAAGTTCCTTGACAGTCATCCTGTCTAGTCACCAGTGTAAAG
This sequence comes from Lactuca sativa, assembly GCF_002870075.4. Lineage (NCBI taxonomy): Eukaryota > Viridiplantae > Streptophyta > Magnoliopsida > Asterales > Asteraceae > Lactuca > Lactuca sativa. Next base: position 194,198,989 of record NC_056625.2, read on the forward strand.
GTAACCCAAAAGGACCATGCTACTATCGAGTCAAGTATATCCCATTTATAGTTATGGGCTTAGACACCTAATCCAACACTTCGGTCTTCAAGTATGCGTGATATGAAAAATTCAACTTTTGAATTCCCATATTTAATTCTCTCCCCCCCCCCCCCCTTTATAATCGATAAAACCAAAAAGAAATGAGAAAGTGCTCAAATTCGGAATTTTTCTATCCAAATCTCCCCCTTAACACATGGCATAAACATTTTGCAAAAATCCGGAAAATCCAAAAAATCTTCAATTTCGAATTCGTTCACGGACCCCATTTGACAAAATTTCACAAATTTGGGTGGAAACTATCAATTTCGAAATTTTGTAGTGACTCGGTGCGCCCAAAACAGCCTAAGATGCGAAACACTACCCCATTTGCGAAATTGGGCATAAAGTGTTAATTCACATTAATTGTAGGGGCCTATTTCGAAAATAATCCCATTTCTCAAAATTTTCAGCCCAATTTCGAAGTTGGGTAAATTTTGCTATTTCTCACGAACTCCAGGGATTCAAAATGAAACTTCTTCATTCTTCATAAGTTTTTCACCATTTCGAAGTTGGGTAAAAACCGTTAATTCGAAAATGTTTCTAAGCAGCTAGTTGAGGATAGATAACATGTTTTAGCATCGGGATTCGTTGTAGTGTGTTTCCGTCTCTATTAGTTTATCGATTATGGTTTTTTAGGATTAAGACGAGTCCAATAGTTGTTTCGGCCTTAATAGTCATGGCATATTGGGTCTAAACGGAGCATACGTATGTAGGTTAGCTGATTCTAAGGGATCAAGGGCCTTGTTGGAAGTAGTGATGGTGTGATTTGTTGGACTCAAGTGGGAAGCAATTGTGATGGTCGACTCGAGGTTTACATCCTAAGGCTGGGTGGTCGGTTGGGATGTAGACCTATCGTGGGATTCGTGGCGGGTGTAGGTTTTGGCACCACCGAAGTAAGAGATCAAGGCTCTGGATATTCCTTCGAATTTGGAAGTTTTATCATGTTAGGTGCACATTTGTGGTATGTGTTCAATTTTAATTAAGGCGTGGGTTCTTGTTTCGATCATTCATGAGGATGTTTCTGTTAGCAGTTGAGATTCGTCTAACATGGTTATAAGGACTTCATGTAGATTAAATAAGATATCCTGAGAACACCTGGTTCAGTTTTCTGGCATGGTTCTCGTTTGATTTATTGCTTTCGAGTTGGAATAAGCATTTAACTGTTTATCTTATTTTCTGGTCACATGTAATCATGTTGTCATCTAGTTGTGCATTAGTAGCAGTCTAGCCTGCGGTGGGGTTTGCATACTATTGAACCGTATAGCTCGTTTTATGGTTGACTAGTGTGGGAAGGATGTTGACTGGGTTCCTACAGGTCGGTGGGATGATGGTTATGTGTCTATAGACCAACATAGGTATTGGTCATGAGTCTTTATGCCCGTGGTTGGATGATGGCAAGATCAATGTTGAGTCATGAGCTTCTTGTGCCAATGATTGGATGTTGTCATGATGTATCGTGAACCATAATAGATATGAATTAAGTGGATAAGACACCGGGTCTTGATTCGTTAGTCTTCTTGGCATGATGGGAGCTTGATCAGTATGGTGTTGCTACTGGTAGCATAATGGCCAACAAGTTTGGGTCGGGCATTTGTAGGACATTGCCTTGTTGGAAAAGTCACGGTTGTTTATCAACAATTCCTTATTGAGCTTTTTCTTTGTGGATCCTTTTAGATTTTTTGAGAATGGTTTCGTGTGAGTTAAATTTACCAGTGATGGAGTTCATTGTAGGTCTCTTTGATGATTAGTCAGATGGCTATGCATCTAAGCTGTTATGGGAGTTTGGTTGTCATATAAGATTTTTTGATTGACCGTTGTTACGCTCTTGGGAGCTATGGGTAAGTGATGACTTTTTAAGAAGTCAAGTGTATAATTGAGGTCTATTAGGCATACCTTATGGATTTGGGATTGATTGGATTTCACAATAGGGATGTTTTGGGTATTCTTTCCGCATGGTTGGTGATGTTCCTAGTCAGGGACTAAGGATAGGATAGCGAATGGATGATCATCGGTGTTCAGATATGGTTTCTAGAGTTCAGACTAACGGGTTCCTAGTCTTGTGTAGTATCTTGATGGAAATTGGTTGTACTTGCAGTTTCGAGAGTTTTCCGTTCTGATTGGTTTTCGCGGTGAGTTGGGTCTTATAGTTTGAAAAAGAGAGGTAGTTGTTGTAGTTGAGTACCTTCAAGTGATTGGGTTCTCTGTTAGCATCATTGGGTTTTGAAGGGTCTCTTAATGTTTCTTTCTAGAAGTCTTCATTTTATGAAGTGGTTGTAGGAAGCATATTGATTGTTTTGGTGTTGTTTTAAGAAATTTTAACCACGACGAATTTCGAGGAAAAAAATACAATTTAAGTTGGGGAGAGTTGTAACTGTTGGGTTTTGAGCATTCTAACACTCCTAACGTGTGCATGCAACCCTAAAAACCTTGGATCTATGTTTTACTAAGATACATGTTGTCACAACTAGCCTTTTTTACTAAGGAAATTTCGTCCTCAAGTAAGCAAGGACTATTGTGAGACTTGTGCTAACACACCTAAGTGTTCAATATAAGTTCCTAAGGAGCCATATAGTGTTAGAATGAAAATCTCTCCAAGTATAGTGAATATCTCCCAAATCTCTCCAAGAATAGTGAATCTCTCCCAAATCTCTCCAAGAATAGTGAATCTCTCCCAAATCTCCCTAAGTATTTGAAATCTCTACCAAATCTCTCTAAGTATGTAAAATCTCCCCAAGAATAGTGAATCTCTCCCAAATCTCTCCAAGTATGTGAAATCTCTCCTAAATCTCTCTAAGTATACGAAATCTCTCCAAGAGTAGTGAATCTCTCCCAAATCTCTCTAAGTATGTGAAATCTCTCCAAGAATAGTGAATTTCTCCCAAATCTCTCCAAGTATGTGAAATCTCTCCTAAATCTCTCTAATTATGTGAAATCTCTCTAAGTACCTTCCTCAGTTAAAAACAGCTCAAACTGGAAGAGGAAACCCCAAAAGGACCCTCTTGGTCCGGAACCCTCTTCGTCCGGAACCCTCTTTCTCCTGAACCCTCTTGGTCCGGAACCCTCTTGGTCCGGAACCCTCTTAATCCGGACACCTCCTAAGGAACCAAGAAGGTTCTCACCCCGAAACCCCTTTGCTTCAAATCTTCTAATAGACTACGGAAGGCTTCACTCCGGAAGCACCATGTTCGGATGTTCGGATCAACTCCGAAAGACCTCGCCTCGCCTCATTTCGGAAGGGTTAGACTGCCTCGTATCTTCGGTCCGGATCAGATGTCTCGCATCCGAAGGGAGTACTCCGGAATCAGGAGAGAAGCTTCGAAATTCTCCCAGCACCTCCGAAACTCCCATGCTGCCACTTCGGACCCTCGCAGGATATACCCTCTGTTGGGTCGTGTTTTGTATTAAGTGTTGTGTCTATTGGGCTCGGTTGTTAGTCCGTTTTTATATCTCCGGTATGGGCCTGTCCATCCGTGAGTATAGTAGGGTTTATTATATATATAGGTGCTTGCATGCATCTTAGGTTAACGATAGTAACGATAGATCAGAGCATTATTCAGAAGTTTATTATTATCGTTCTTGTAACCCTAAATCCTCTACAGCGGAAGTTCTTAGTCGAGCTCTGCTAAGGATTGTTTGAATTAATCATTGACATATTTTGATCCATACTTGTCTTATTTACTGTTTTGTGTTCATCGTAATACCTGTTACAAAGATCTAATCGATCTTCAAGTTTATTTAATAACTTATCAATTGGTATCAGAGCAGGAGGCTGTGTAATTCATACACTTCTTTTCTGTGAAAAAGGTTGCAATTAGGGTTATTCCACATTTACTGATATTTATTGAGCCGTCATCCCATAATTGACGTAACTCAACATTTATTTATGTTGCCCTAATTTAATATATTACAAGTCTGATCTTTTAAACAAGTTATTCGATCTAGCATGGACGAGTCACAATCCAATCCCATCAACATCTCAAACAGCATTGGATCAACGACAAAGATTCCCATCCTTTACACCCAGGATTACGAAGTCTGGGCACATCACTTTGAAGATTATGTCATCGGATCTGAGGACAATGGATATCTCATCTGGGAAGCAATCGTATCTGGACCATTCGCTCATTCAGCAACTTCAAGAATTATTAAAACTCAGAAGGAGTATAATGATCTTTTGAAAGATGTTAAAGATATTGCTCAAGACGAAAAAGATAAATTTCAGTGCAATATTAAAGCATTGAGACTAATCAGATTCGCGCTTCAATCTGACACTTTCAGGCTGGTAAGTTCATGCAGCACTGCCAAAGAAATATGGGATAGGCTGCGAGAGTTATATTCTACGGATGAAGATCTCGAGTATTCCATTCAAACCTTGCTTTTGTCCGAATTTGGTGAATTCAAGCAGAGTCCTGAAGAAACTGTAGCTCAGACGTTCGATCGCTTCAATCATCTTCTTAGTAAGATTATTAAACATGATATTGAAAGGAAGTTGATTGAACAAAAGGTTACATTTTTAAACGGTCTCAGATCTGAGTGGAAAGCAGTTGTGTCCACTGTTAAAGTGCATGAGCAATTCAAATCTTACTCTTTGGCGAAACTGGTAGGGATTTTGAAATCCCAAGAAAAGATTGTGTTGCAGGCGAAAAATGTGGTTTCAAGCTTGGGATCATTGGCCCTTCTGTCCAAAAGCAAAGCTGTGATGGAAGATGAAGACCTCAACCTAGAGGATTATGACCTTACCTCTGAAGACTATGCAATGATGGTGTCAAACCCAAAGAGGTTCATCAAGAAAAGGTTCCCTACAAATAAGAACCGAAATTGGCAGGGAAGTTACAGTTCTGAAAAGGTTAGGGAAGAACCGAAGGCATAAGAACCAAAGAAGGAACCGAAAGCTGAAGGAGATTCGGGTGTGAGCTGCTATTATTGTGGAGGAAAGAACCACTATGCCAAAGATTGTGTTCTCAAGAAAATGGCAGAAAAGGATGAGGAGAAAGACGAAGAAACTGTGCTGTTGAAAAAGCTGGAAGAGATCAAAAGAAAGAAATCCACTACTAACCCCTCTATGAATGCTTTAATTGTGCAGGGTTCGGTAGCGGATGATGAGTTCAGTGGCGTAGAGGTCTGGTCAACCGATTCTGAGGACGATGAAGTCAGGAAGCCATCTCATGGAAAGGCCTATGTTGCAAAAGGTGAAGGGAGCGGTGGAAAGTGTTTAATGGTGTCAGACGTGTCTCAGATGAGGGGATACAACACAGATGGTGGGAATGAAGACACAAAGGAGCGAGAGGACTTGTGCTTCACAGCAAAACCTCTCAGTGTGCAGTTTAACGAGCTTGATGAATTAATAAAGAAGGTACAATCAGTTTTTGTTTCATTCAAAGTCCCACAAAGTTCATATGAAAAGGAATTAAAAAATGTTAATTCAAGAATCTCTCATCTAGACAGCAGTTTAACTCAAACACGGGTCACCAATTCTAACCTAACTGACCAAATAAGCAGGGTATCTTCAAAGAGTGAGGAACGGAGGATGTGGATCGAGCTGAAGGAGTCGGAGTTAATCAAATCCAAGGATGAAAACATTTATTTACAAAGAGACAATTTAAAACTTTTAAAACAGAGAAATGTCTTTTGTTTAATTGCTAAGCGTCTTTACACAAATATCACTCAACTTCATTTAAACTGTGAAATAGGGCAGAAAATTCATCGCATGATTTTGCCCTTCCTTGAGTTTAAGGAGGATGAAATTGACGTTGAAGCATATAACTGTGAAAGTGTTGTTTCGTCTGAGGATGTTAATCCAACATATATGTATGGTCTAGACAAAATCGAATCTTTCATAAAGTCCAAGGACCATAAAGACATGCTGAAAAATCTTTTGGATGAAAATGATAAACTAAAACTAAGAACTAAAACCATACAAAAGTTTGACTCATTGAATGCCAACCTGAGTTCAGAAAATAAAATTGATGTTGAAAATGCATCTGAGCTCAATGAGGACGATGATATGAGTGAAATTTATGTTGAAGACACAGTTGACTGTTCAGAGTTTGTCAAGAGCGAACCCAAAAACCACAAAAATCTTATTTCAGAAAATTCTGTGGAGTTTGCTCGTCTGTCCAAACAAAAGTCCCCGATCCTTGAAGAAAAGGCTGTTGTATACCAAAAGGTGAGAACAACTCCAAATCAGGTGTATAAAGTCACAGGCGTAACAGAACATCAGACAGCCGAACTCAAAGCTATTGTAAACGAAGATAATGCTGATGGTTATGATGAGTTCTTCTGGTCTGCTCCTATCGACAATGCTGACGAAACAGTTGGTCTGTCAGAAAGGACTTCATGGAAAACTAAAGGCAGATATGTGCCAGAACCTTTGAACAAACCTGATAGCTTCGACGTGCCAAGTACTAGTGGTACAAAAGATGTTCCTGAAGAAAAAGGAGTTTCTGCAAAAGAAGTCACTCCTTCAAGCGACACATCATCAGTTCAAAGTGAACCTGCTGACAAAAAGCAAAAACAAAAAGCGAATATCCATCGTCAGCCGAAACAGATGAGAAATCAAAAACAGCAAAGAAATCAGAGATACAAGAAGAATCTCTCTGAAAGAAAACAGTTCTGGCAATCTCAAAATGCCCATTTCTCTTATCATCAAAGAAATCTAAAGTCAGAGAAAAGCACTGTTAGGTCACAAGAGAGTCAAAACAACCGAAGAGAGAGGTTCGGTTCTGAAAGTCAAAACAACCGAAAGGATACGTTCGGCTCTGAAAAATTTGACAACCGAAAGCAGAGGTTCGGTTCCGAGAGCAAAAGAGACCAAAGATCTAGGTTCGGTCCCACTAATGATCAAAAACAAAAGGGTCACTTAGAATCTCAAGCCAAGAAATCATCTCAGTCTAACTTCTCTCGTTCTTCTTCTTCTAATTCCTCTCAACCTCTTTCTAAATTCAACTCTGTTCGCACTCAAAAACCTAAATCATCAACAGATATGAAAGGAAAATCAAAGTTTTCATCAGTTGAAACAAATCAAAATAATCCCAGAGTCCAAATACCTAAACCAGAATCCAAACCGAAAGAAACAAATCCCAATAAAATTAAGGTTTTCACCATTAAAAAGAAAGATGAAACAACGTTAATAAAAAGAACATATCTTGTTGACATCTCTCTTACTATTCTTGTTCCTGTGAAAGGCTCATGTGGACCCAAGAAACTTTGGGTTCCTAAATCTGCTTAATTTTTGCAGGTTATTAGTGACGAGCAGTTTGACGAAGAATGGTACATTGACAGTGGCTGCTCACGTCACATGACAGGAAGGAAGGTCGCATATGTTGAAGGACTACAGCACAACCTTATCAGTGTATCTCAGCTTGTTGGAGGTACCGGTCTCAAGGTTTCATTCGATGATGAGGGTTTGGAAATAATTGAGAAGAAAACGAAAAGAGTCATTCTCAAATCGAAGCGCTAAGGCGAAATGTTTCCCCTGAACCTCAAACCCATCAAAGGGAATCCAGCTATCTGCCTATTATCCAAAGCACAATCTGACGAAAGCTGGTTGTGGCACCGAAGGCTCTCTCATCTCAACTTTAAGGACATCAACAAACTTGTCACTGGGGGTCACGTTCGAGGTCTTCCATTGCTCAAGTTCAATAGAGAACATTTGTGTGCTGCTTGTGAAATGGGGAAGCAGAGTCGTCAAAGTCACCCATCGATTGTAAACACTAAAGTTGTTGAACCATTAGAGTTAATTCACATTGACTTGTGTGGTCTATCATCTATCGAAAGCATCGGCGGTAGCAAGTATATTCTTGTCATCGTTGATGATTTCTCGCGTTTTACATGGGTGTTCTTTCTGAAGCACAAATCTGAAGCGACTCTCAAGCTGAAGACGTTTATCAAGCAGATTGAAGTACAGCTGAAGAAAGTCGTTCGCAACATCCGGAGCGACAATGGACTGGAGTTCAAAAACAAAAAATTCGAAGAATTCTTGGCCGACAAAGGAACCAGTCATAACTTCTCAGCTCCCTACACTCCTCAACAAAACGGAATTGTCGAAAGACGAAACCGTTCTTTGTGTGAGGCGGCCCGAAGCATGCTAAGTTTTGCTTCTTTACCTTTATATTTTTGGGTTGGTGCTATTGTTGCAGCTTGTTTTACACAGAACAGGTCATATCTCAATAAGCGATTCACTCTCACTCCTTATGAGATCATCAACAACAGGAAGCCAAATGTCAAATTTTTCCATGTGTTCTGCTCACGGTGCTTCATCTTCAATTCTAAAGAACACCGTAACAAGTTCGATGTCAAAGCCGATGAAGGGATATTTCTGGGCTATTCTCTCACTTCTAAAGCGTACAGGGTATTAAACAAGCGATCAAGAAAAATAGAAGAGACTTATTACGTGAATTTTGATGATAGCTATGTCAAAAAGCTAAAGGCCAACGAAGACACAGTTGGAGAAATCTTTTCTCACACAGGCCAAGTCACAGCCTCGATTGCAAACCTATTTGAGAAGTTTGTTGAGTTATTCGATGAACCAGAGAAGGCAACTCTCTCAGAAGCTAGTGCAGCAGACAACAAAGTAGATCATCTGAAGCAACTCATCGAAGATGCTGCCAAGCGAATGAATGAAGGAGGATCTAGTTCCAACGACCCTCTACAGCACGATGCTTCAGTCGAGGGGGAGGACACATCCTCTTCTTCACAACCGAGTTCACATGTTGAGGGGGAGGACAGTTCTCAAGCTTCTCCTGAACGATCAACAACACCCGAAGGTGCTACAACACCCGAAGATGCTACAACACCCAAAAGTGCTTTATCATCCGAAGGTGCGTCAACACCCGAGAGCTCGATACCGCCCGAAACCCCTGTAGCTCAAGAAACTCAAGACATACTTGAAAGCTTATCTGTCGAGGGGGAGAATGCTGATATGCCTTATGACAATGACAGTCAATCTGACCAAGAAGAGATGGTAAACGCTGAATTGGATCCATCTTTTGATCCAAATTACCCTCCTCTTGTCAAATGGACCAGAGATCATCCTGTTTCACAGATTGTCGGTAATGTCTCTGAAAAGGTCCTGACCCGATCACAACTAAAGGCAAAACAAACTTCCTTATTTTCAAAAGTAGAATTATGTATGTATAACTCCTTCGTCTCGAAAGTTGAACCAAAGACAGTTAACACTGCTCTTGATTACTCCGATTGGGTTCAAGCTATGCAAGACGAACTGAATGAATTCGAAAGGAATAAAGTTTGGCGCCTCATTCCAACTCCTCCAGATGCCTCAGTTGTTGGTCTCAAATGGGTCTTCAGAAATAAGATGGACAAGGAAGGCAACGTGATACGAAACAAAGCCCGTCTGGTGGTGAAAGGATACTGTCAGGAGGAAGGAATTGACTATGAAGAAACTTTCGCTCCTGTAGCTAGGCTGGAATCCGTTAGAATATTTCTTGCCTATGCTGCACACAAAAACTTTGAGGTATACCAAATGGATGTCAAGTGCGCATTTCTAAATGGAGAACTTGAAGAAACCGTGTACGTGGAGCAACCTCCTGGATTCATAAATGAAAGGTACCCCAATCATTGTTACATTTTGGATAAAGTCGTATATGGACTGAAACAAGCTCCGAGAGCCTGGTATGAAACGCTTACCAAGTTTTTAAAGATGTCAAAATTCAAACAAGGTTCGGTTGACCCAACCTTCTTTCGTAAGAAGGAAGGTAACCACCTTATGATCGTTCAAATTTATGTCGATGATATCATCTTCGGCTCAACGAATCCTGGCTTAACAGCTGAATTCAGAAAGCTGATGGAGACTAAATTTGAAATGAGCTCAATGGGTCCAGTTAACTTTTTCCTTGGTTTAAACATTAGACAGGGACCCGAAGGCATCTTTATTAATCAGGAAGCTTACACGAAGACTCTCCTTAAAATTTGGCATGATGGGAGATTCAAAGGTTAAAGTTCCAATGGCGTTCGGCACCAAGCTTAATCCATCATTGGATAAGCCAGCAGTTGATATTACGCTATATCGCCAGATGATCGGTTCACTGATGTATCTTACTGCTAGCAGGCCTGATATCATGTTCTCTGTTTGTTACTGTGCTAGATTTCAGGCGAATCCACATGAACCTCATTTGCTTGCCGTGAAGAACATACTTCGTTATCTCAAGCGAACTACCTCCTTAGGCCTATGGTATCCATCCAACTCAGGCTTCTTCGTTCAAGCCTACTCAGATGCAGACCTTGGAGGTTGTGGACTAGACAGGAAAAGCACCATGGGAGGCTGCCAATTCCTAGATGGAAAGTTGGTTAGTTGGCAATCAAAGAAACAGACATGTGTATCTCTGTCTACCGCTGAAGCAGAATATATCGCAGCTGCCTCTTGTACTTCTCAAGTGATTTGGATCCAAAGTCAACTCCGGGATTATGGACTCAATATGAAAAAGATCCCACTATATTGCGACTCAGAAAGTGCAATTAGGATCTGTCATAACCCAGTGCAACACTCGAAGACTAAGCACATAGCACTGAGGTATCACTTCATTAAAGATCATGTGGAAGATGGGAACGTTGAAATTCATTTTGTTCGAACCACTGATCAACTGGCTGATATCTTCACCAAAGCTCTTCCTGAAGCATCGTTCAACAAAATTCTACAAGGGCTAGGTATGATGGAATCGGAGTCAGTACCAAACATTACCTCTCAAACTCAAAAGTAAGAAGCGAAATAGACCGAACGTTCGGGTTCGGGTCTTGTACTAATGTACCGAAATGAACCGAACGCTCGGGTTCGGTTGAATAATCTGCTTTTCGCTCCTCTATCAAAGGTAGTTTTCTTAGTTGTAAATCTTTTGTATAATTGTTCCAAATGCATTTCTCTTATTGTCAAAACTATTCTCTTTTTGAAAATCTATTTTCTTTGGTAACCGAAATAGACCGAACGTTCGGGTTCGGTTCCAAAAATTTTCTTACCCGAAATAGATCGAACGCTCGGGTTCGGTTCCAAAGTTTTTCACAACCGAAATAAACCAAATGCTCGGGTTCGGTTCCAAATTTTTTTCTCTCTGTAATTTTTTTTCTTCTTTTGTCTTATTTTTTATTTTCATCTTTTATTTATTCATAAAAACTCCAAAAATATTTTTTTTATAAATTCAAAAAAAAAACTCCAAAAATATTTTATTCTTTTTTTTCTTTTTGGCTTTAATTTTATGTGTGTGTTCGTTTATGGGGAAATTATTGAATTAACTAAGTGTCCCTAGAAGCATGCTGCTGTATGTGTCTAAAGCCTCACCTGATTCTAATTAATAGCCTTAATGACTTGGTATACACAAACCTTGTCTTCCCAATTAGGCTATCATATTTATTCTAATCATGAGCTACCTAACTCTCTTCTCACATGAGATAAGAGTTTTCTGCTTTGTCCAGTTTTTCACAGCAGAGGTACTTTGTTTTCTTACACCATCTAAATTGCATTTCTCCATCACTTTCGTTTCACAAAAGTAACCCTTGAGACTCTCAGAAATTACCACTGAAGTTTATGGTTACACAATTTATGTGTTTATGATCTTAGTTTCGTGTCACTACGATCTAAGTGAAACCCAAAATTCAATACCCAATACGAATTGACGGTGAACAATTAATTTGCTCTAGTTTTCACTAATGAATTGACGTACGTACCTCGTTGAAATCTCAAATTTTTCTTTTGTGTGATTCTTATGAAATTGTTAACACCCATAACATTTCTTCCCTTGGGATCCAGTTTTAATTTTTTTTAGATTTTATATTCCCAGCCAGTTTAAAATATTCCCAACCTACTTGTTCAATAGACTACACCGGTCTCACAAGTACTTTGTTCGATTTCTGTCTTATATCAAGACTAGGAATTTTGAATCGAAGCGATAGCCACCCTAATAAGCCTAGTTAAAAGAAGCCTTTCAACACTTCTTGATAAGTGTTTGATCGTTATTCAACGGGAAACCACACAAACACTTTAAGGTCTCTCTTGACTTTGAAGGAAGAGATTCGTGCCCGGGATCATTTGTTTCGTGTCTTTATTGACATCACATTTTTCCTAAAAATTTTGCTTTATTTCTTTTCTTTTACACCCTAAGCATGAAAATCCTTGCTTTTCCAAAATTCTGGTTCTAATAATTACAAGGCATTTTACTTGGATTGGCAGTCGATTAAAGGCTGTGGTTGATTTTAATCCACGTGGCGGTATTTTTCAAAAGATGTCGTTCCAATTCAAAGGGATAAGATGAAGACATGCTGACTCAGGCGGGAGTCTAATCGATTTGATTTCAAACGGCGCAAAAGGGAAAGCGTGCGAATTGGAACCGTCTCATCTCCAAATGGCGTAGAAGGGGCGCGTGCGAATCTGAAACGGTTCATATCCAAACAGCGCTTGATGGGAGGCGTGTTCTTAGGGGTCTAACACTCTCTCATGCGTGATCATCGGCTACCCCAACTGTCACGCATCAGTCAACTCCGGAAAACTCTTCGATTTTCAATTGAAGATTTGGGAAGATCTTTCTCTCTCCTAAATCCCCAGTATAAAAGGCAACATAATCCTTCATTTACCTCTTTACCGCAATTAAAATTCCCAGAGAGCAAAAATTCCTTAATACTTTCCTGTTTATCATCTCCTCAACTCTCTTCAAGCAATGGCAGATTCTTCTTCTGTTCACGCAACATCCCATATACTACCCATTCGCCCACAACAAAGTCTAATCATCGACTTAACCCCTCATGTTTACGACGCCTTCATGTTCCCCATTATCGAGTGTTTGAAGTATTCCCCAATTTCTCCTGCACTTACAAGAGCTGAATCTGTTCCGATGGAGTTCTTGTCGCAGATCTTTGCGACCGCTCACTACGACAAGGTCGTTGACAGAGTCTTCTTTGATATATTTCAGCACAAGGCATCAATTTCCAAGCAAAGGTTTTGCTCGCTGTTAGGGTTTGAACCTGATTCCTCGAGGGTTAACCCTGAAACGATTCCAATGGGGCACTTGTTCAACATGTTTTACAACATGGGTTATACGGAGGTGCTTACTTCAGTTGCGAAGTTCAAGAAGTCGTGCCTACCTCCACAGTGGAACGGGATGTTCACTGTTATATTCAAAGGGTTATCTGAAAGAAGCGTTGGATCTGATGGTGCCAGTCGGTTGTTTTTGTCTATAATGTATGGTGTCTACAATGGCATCAACATGGATTATGGCTATGTTCTGTGGCAACAACTCATTCAGAGTCTCTCCTCTACTTCCAAGCATTCAGAGATTTCTTACGCTAGGTTCTGGACTTTGGTCACGAAATGGGTGATGGACAAGTACCACGTCCCCATTGTCGCTGGTGCTCCAATGTCTTCGATTGGTACCTTCCATACCACGAAGATCATTGTATCGGACGCTTCCAAGTTTCCATTCAACGGTTCAATTCCGGAAACCATGTATGGCGATGTTCCTGCTGATAGCCGGATTATCCAGACGTACAAAGGATTCAAGCGTTCTGGTCCGAGGGATCTTACTCCGGAGATATTGAAGTCTATTCATGACGTCGACAAGCCTGCTCCAAGAGGCAAGAAGGCTGATAAGGGGAAACAGGTGGTGAAAGGGGCTAAAGGCCCTTCTCCAAAGAAGAGGAAACCAACCAAGGTTGCTCAGTCTCCGCAGCAAAAGCACCGAAAAACTCAGCCCAAGCGAAAGTTGATCATCGCTTCCTCCTCAAGCGAGTCTGAGGGTGAGAGTTCGGATTCTGACGAATCTCCACGAGGCAACACTCCACCCAGATCTCCTACCCCAGAAGTTCATGCCTCTACTTCTCCCATTAACTCTCCACCTAAAACCATTCCTATTTCTATTCCCCCCATAACTTCCACTACTTCAATACCACCCACTTCCATCGCAATACCAACTCCAATATTTACCGAAGCAACCACAACATCCACTGCAGATGTTCGAGCCAACGTATCTGATATGGGGGTTCCTACTGATGCACCCGAAACCACCCCAGCACCCGAAACTACAAAAGCATCCGAACCGACACCTATACCCGAAACAACCCAACCTGAACCTACCCATACTACTACACCACCAGCTTCACCACCACCACCTTCTCCTGGTCATGCTTCAGAGGATGAAGAACCATTCCTTGGCGAGGAAGATATGACGTTTGACTCGGTCTACTATAGTCCGTTTCAAATACAGAGTGATGACGATGACGACGCTCCTATTACAAAACGACATCTCAAGGAGCTCCATGACAAAGTTGATTTACTCATCGCCTCCTCTTCCACTTCTCAGTCATCCCTTTCTGAAGATGCAATTCAGAAGATTGTTGACGCTTTATCTAAGGCTCAGCAAGATTCCATTACTTCTGCAACCTCCGCCATCGACGCCTCAACGAAAGCTTGTCAGGCTGCGACCAAAAAAGTCGATAAACTATTTTCTGATGCCTCTGTCCTGTTAAAGTCTTTACAGGAGAGTGCAAATGTTGCTAAGACTACGTTGGAACTAATTGTTCAACAGTTGACAATGTCTGTCTCAACTGAGTTGAAGTCCTTCGCTTCATTTCGTCAAACGCTTTCCGACGACAACTCACCATTTCGCACAACCATAGCCGAGCGTCTCTCGAAGCTACAAGAAGATTTGGCTGCTGAGAATTCTCTTATGGATGTTCTTGCCAAGAAGACCACTACTCTGAAGGTCAAGAGTGTTCAACTCTCCCACTCTCAACAGGAGATTGACTCTCTTCGGTCCGAAAGGGAGGTGATAAAGACGTGTGTTTCGGATGTCCACTCTGCCATCTCAAACATCCTCGAAGCACATGATCCTATCCTTAACTATTCTGTGAGGCGTACCCTTGCAGAGAAGCTCGCTCCAGCCCTTGCCCTGCTAAGCAAACTTGAAGGGTTACTTGATTTCGTGTCCATTCCGAAACAAGGGGGAGAGAAGGAATCTGTATCCCAACCACCTCATTCCTCAAAGGCAACTCACACAACTGAACCTCCTCCAGTAGGCCAAGCCTCCGGTTTGGGTGTGAAAGATAAAGGCAAAAATATTTTTGAGAAAGAAGAGGAAGAAGACAAAGAAACAGTTGTCGACTTGTTGAAGCGTAGAAGTCGACGCAATGAGGCTGATGTCTTTTTGCCTTGGCTGACAAACATCTGTACACTACTGCTTGCTTAGAGCATGTTTTGGGGATCATCCACAGATGCAAGCAAAACTCAGCGGATGATGTCAAGTACTTCGATGACATGATACAATGGTACATTCGGTTCAGACAGACTATTCTCGCTCTTATCACACGTTTGTTTGATACTGTAAAGAAGACTCCCGCTGCTGGCCCAAGTAAGAAGAAGAAGTAGTCTCGCTCCAATTTGACGCAAAGGGGGAGATTGTTGGGTCGTGTTTTGTATTAAGTGTTGCGTCTATTGGGCTCGGTTGTTAGTCCATTTTTATATCTCCGGTATGGGCCTGTCCATCCGTGAGTATAGTAGGGTTTATTATATATATAGGTGCTTGCATGCATCTTAGGTTAACGATAGTAACGATAGATCAGAGCATTATTCAGAAGTTTATTATTATCGTTCTTGTAACCCTAAATCCTCTACAGCGGAAGTTCTTAGTCGAGCTCTGCTGAGGATTGTTTGAATTAATCATTCGACATATTTTGATCCATACTTGTCTTATTTACTGTTTTGGGTTCATCGTAATACCTATTACAAAGATTTAATCGATCTTCAAGTTTATTTAATAACTTATCACCCTCCCCTCCGGAATTTGAACTACTTGCTTCGAAATTTACTCCTTTGCTCTGGAAATTTCATAAGAACTTCGGATTCCGCTTCTAAGCTCCAGATTTTGGTCATTTTTGGTCCTTTTTATCATTTTAAAGTATTTTGAGGTCGAGAATCCCACCAAACTTGTGTTTTTCTTAACTGAGATCCCTAAAACCCTTATTTTATGACAAAATTAATTATTTTAAGCATATTTTTCATAAAAATAAATGTTTAGGATTTAGGAAAACCTTATCCTAAATCAAGAAAATGACAAAGGGATTGACTTTGTGATTTGATGAAATTCCTCATTTCCCAAGCAAATCCCAATTAAACACAAAAATACCCATGGAGATAAGTCTTGTACACCAGTCCTCCAAGCAGGTGTCATATCACTCATATCCCTCCACTTAGAATACATGAACTCCTTTTTTTCCTTTTCCCCACTTCTCATTTTCATCTCCAGCAAACTGCTAAGAGTGCTCTCAACTCCTTCAAGCTTTAAGTTCATCTCTTCAAAGGAAATTCCCAGATTTCTTTGGTGAGTATTCTTATCCTCTTTGAACAACAATTCTTCACATTATTCTAAGATTTCATTACATTTACACAAAAATTATTCTTAGGATATTTTTAAGTTCAAAGAAACTCTCAAGTGTTGGAACTTGGAAACTCCTCCTCAGCTCTTCAACTCACCCAGCAAGTCAACTAAGATGAGCTTCATACCCCACCGTTTCAATGTTTTAATGTTTTTGGGGGAGAGTACAAGTCAAACCTTGCCTAAATTCTTAAATGATTGCATATATACGTATGTTTGTATATGTGTGTGAAATATTATTAAATTAATATTTTAGTAATATACTCATGAACGTAGGAATTCTCAATTTCATAAAGAACAGAGGATACTTTGTACAAAAGAGTCTCCCAACTATTGGGTGTGTCCAACTTAACCTCTTTATCTATGCTTTCATGTCTAAAGATAAAAGTTATAGAAAGGGACCTTACTAAGTGGACACCATTTCTAGTGACTTTCGAAAATAGAAACTTTGTGACTACTTTGCAAACTATCAGGGAGTATTTTATAAATATTCAACATAAAAGTTTGCGTCAAGAAATTACACAAATAGAGCCTTTATGACAGAAATATTTTCATGTAATAAACCGTTGTCATAAAACCTCTAACAATATAAGTTGTGTTCTATATATCATAAAACAGAAAATGCGTGTCATAACCGGCAGTTATAAAATTATACAAATTATAACTTGACACTTTTCTCTTGACTAAAATGACTTGTTTTTCAATAAACAAAAAGGAACGAACACGAGCACCCAGTTAACGAGCACAATCAACGATATGGAACTAGAACGATATTTCTATTCAATGAGTACGAATTTCATTATTTATCTAACAAATAATGGATCTCTAACGATAGCTCAAAAGGTTGTTAATATTCTAGTCAGACAAATCTCAAAAGTACCTAAATATAAAAATATTAGTGTACGTATCAGTCCTGTAAGGAGTTATAGCCAGAGTCTCCTGGAGGGAGAGCGGGAATTTGTGTATAGATCTATACGGGGTTGACACCCCGCACCTTCATTGTTCGCTACAGCTAGACAGGCCAATCTAGGGTGACAAATGTCTTTTCCAAACCGAGGGCACGTGAGAAACGCCAAAACAGGCACTCCGTCATATTAGTATGGTTATAACGACTCACTAGAGTATGTTATATTAACTAGAAATTTATGTAAGGAAAACCTCATAAATAAATTTTGGCACGTTGTGTTGATTGTCCTACACGTGATAGGTGATGGTCCGCATTTGTTGTGTCGATTCATCGTGTAAAATGTCCACAATAGCCAGGTTGACTCTTTCTCCTAACAAGTATTGAGTCGTAATACTGCTATTTTTACAAATTAAAAAGCGTAGGACTCTATGGAAAACGTTTGTAAACGATTTTCATAACGATAAACTAACCCACACATATATATAGTTGGAAACTAGAACTTACGATTATTTTATAGCAGAAAATATAGGATTTTCTGGGGACAACAATTTTTCTACGATTTCGATAACGATAAACTACAACTTACGATTATTTTATAGCAGAAAATATAGGATTTTCTGGGGAAAGCGATTTTTCGACGATTTCGATAGTGATAAACTAGAACGCACATACTCAATTTTACTCGATAAAAGGAACAATATTTTCAACCATATTCCCTTTTTGAAAATAAGGGATTTTTCTGGAAACGGTTGACTATTACTATTCAAAAGAACTATTCTCGTACGCAACTCGCTTTTCAAATCACACCACTTTTCAAAATCACTCCTTATAAGGATGAACAAAAGTAATGTCATACACACATATATCCATGATTTTCAAGGCAAGACTTCAAACGATTTCATAGAAAATATCGGCTTTTCTGAAAGTACAATGAGAACAATTCTAAAACAAGTGTAAACGATTTTATACAAAAATGCTTATGAACTCACCAACTTTTTAGTTGACGCTTTTCAAAACGACTTGTATTCTCAGGGATCTAGTAAGCAGGTAACAAGGGATGCTGATGCAAGACTATTTAGTTGTAGTTTGAAGTTTTATACTTATGTATCTTTTGTGTAACTCGAGAACAAATACAATATGTAAACCATGTAAGTTTTTTATCTGAATGTATGATGTTTGGATTGCTCTGTTTCATTTTTATTCAATTGTTATGATACTGCACAATAAAGTCACCCGCCTCCGGACATTTCCGCCGTCTGGTCCGGGGGTGTGACAAATTGGTATCAGAGCATTGTTTATCGTGAACCGGTATATCTAGCCATACGAGATATACAACTATAAATACAATGGGACTAAAACAAACTTTGTCTAAAAGTATACTTTAAGAAGATAAGTATTTTATAAAAGTATACATAATTACTAACCCATTATCATAACGAGAAGAAACCAAAAGTAACTAAAGGTTTGTTGAGAGAAAAACTTTGAGACACACTTGAACAAACGTTAGAACAAGTATATTGCAGAATAGTTAATATCGAAGGATCTAAAAGCTCAACAATAATATTTAGAGTTAGATGGTTAGAGAGTTAGTTGCGGAAAAGTAAAGAAATGGAAATGACAACAATTGTTATATCAAGTATACACATAAGTTGATTCATAACGAGGAATGCATTCAAGCCAAGTTAATAAGTGAGATCAAACTTAGTGATTAAGTCACAAAAGACTTGCTCTGAAGAGAGATTGTAATCGGTTATGTGAGAGTAAGAAGTGTGAGTAAGTGAGATAGAAAAGATAACTTCAGATATGTGTATTCAGAATAATAGATGTGTAATGAATACAAGAGAATGAGCTCTATTTATAGAGACTCAAGGAGTTACATTAGATTCACTCTCTAAGAGTAGCCATGCAAGGCATACTGGGCAATAGAGAGGATTACAGTAAGACAAAATGAACTAAGTAACAAAGAGTGATTGCAGTAGGTAGAGACTCCGGATGCGGTTGCTGATGAAGGAGCTTGACTGCGGGTGCTTGTCAGTTGCGGTAGCTGAAGTTCAAGAGGGTCTTTTTTTATGATTCAATAAGGTTGAGCACTACAGTCAAACCTGGGCAATTATGTAATCATATATGGGATCAATATAGCTTGATAAACTATATTTATTTGAGATATGACCAACATGTGCTTGGAAGTGATGGTGGTGTTGCAACAAACCTAAAACCTAACAACTATGCACACAAGAGAATACTATAATTCGAACATCAATTTTAAAATATTGTAGGAGTATTTAGGATACTATAAACCCCTCCCACACCTAAACTATCCCATACATCTTGAGCCGCGACTCTTACACAAACGACGTAATTGAAATTCCTCACCAAGACTTTTACTACCCTATCACGATGATTTGCGGATGGGGCAAGGAGAGACCAAAAGAAGCCCAAGAGGAAAATCCATAAGTGGACCCTAAGGAACACCAAGGGATGAATCGTGAAAGGGATAATTCCGACTAAGAACCCGACAAGGATAAAAGTGCCAATGAAACCTTTCAGGAGCTTTACCCAACTGAGAGTAGACCCGGGACCCTTTCACCTTTCTCTACCCAGATACGTAACCACCCGATATAAGTGCCCCTGGAATGAACATACCTAGAAACAAAACGATACCCACGCAAAAACAAGTTGAGCAATTGACTCCTACCCAGATTCAGGGCGCATCTCCACAAAAGACAATCTGATCCACAATCGATGCGCACCAAACTCCGATAGCCAACACCCTCATGAATCAGACGTCCGTTTGGGTCACAAGTAATCTGAATTGACTCCTAATTTCCAACCGTCTGTCATAAAGTAATGGAGACCATATGCAAAACATGGTGTGCAACAGTGTAAATCTGATCCCTCCAATAGTAGTAAACCAAGAGGATTACACCCTCCAAGAATCCATACAACCAAATTCGTTAACTATAGTGCTAGCCACGTGCTATTTTGGATGGACTTTACATCAAACAATACATGTTTCCACTCTCCCACCATAACTGCATCATGGGGATGTAGGTTGACCCGATTAACACCAGTACGTTAAGATTATACGAATAAACCCCTATGGAACTAACTACGAATATTTACAAGCTCACTTTTCGTGTGCAACAGGGTCATGTATTCTCATGAATATAACCAGTACCCCGACCATACACCGGTCCTAGAAATACACTCCGCCACTTTCCAAGCCACTCTAACAGCGGCCGTGGCAGCCGTCATGGCATACTTCAATGCCAACGACACAAGCGAAGATGGAAGCAATGTCGATAACTCCAACCATAACAACAACCAAGGAAACCAGCGAAGGACAACCCACCCATGCACTCAACAACCTAAACCTAAGAACAAGAAACGAAAATTTGGGAACGAAAAAGGAGGTAGTTCGACTCAAAGGCTTACTAAAAGGCACCAAGCGGGACTAGTCCCTACCCCTACTAACCCTACTCGTCCCACATCAACACAATCATACCTTGGGAACAATCCACCTTGCAACAAGTGCAAATACCATCATTGGGGAGTCTGCCAGACATTTCGTTGCAAAATGTGCAATAAGATGGGGCACACCTCCCACTACTGTAGGGCTCCGACCCCATGCGTCACTCCAACCCTCAACTCAGAAGTAAGGCAAGTTTGTCACTGGTGCGGTGCAACAGGACATTTCAAGAGAAATTGTCCGACAGAGATGACTGACGAGGAAATTGACAACTAGACAGGAAGAGACGACAAGAAATCCTTTCGAGATTCTTGGTACGTTTCGAATGATAAACTTTATGTAAAGAATTTTCACAGAAAGGTCTTGCAAATTAAAAACATAATCAAAAACTATTTCCCCATCCGATCGAATCCATAAATCACGAAGAAGCTAGATAATCCTTACTAATAGACCAGGAATGGTTCCATATGAACGTTAATATCATATATAGTTAGGATTCCATAAACTAAGAACGTGCGATCCCACATCATTTTCCTGTCCTTGGCCTAAATGTTGATTAGGATAGAACCCCACAGTCAAGTAACTTTTAAAATCCTAAGTATGTGCGGCCGGGTCACATCCATCTATAGTGGAAAAACCTGGCAGAAGTCGGATTACGAATTCCCTTGACTTATAGCAGCACCTTTGTGTCGCTAACACACCTAACAAGCAGAAACGAGATAGACCCAATGGTAACAACGAAAACAAAACTAGCAACAATAAGAACACGAACACTAGAATACGTAACAAGCAGAAACGAGATAGACCCAATGGTAACAACGAAAACAAAACTAGCAACGATAAGATCACGAACACTAGAGTACCTAACAAGCAGAAACGAGATAAACCCAATGGTAACAACGAAAACGAAACTACCAACGATAAGAACACGAACACAAGAACACCTAACAAGCAGAAACGAGATAGACCCAATGGTGACAGCGAAAACGAAACTAGTAACGTTAAGAACACGAACACTAGAACACCTAACAAGCAGAAACGAGATAGACCGAATGGTAACAACAAAAACAAAACTAGTAATGACAGGAACATGAACATAAAACACCCTGTCACTCCTAACAACCAATACTCCTCAAATCGATGTAACAACAAGGAGTCGAATGTCATCAATTGACACGGATGGGCTTGATTCTCAACTTACAAACCTCGAGCTCTGCAAATAGACTTTTGTCTTACGCAACCGAATAACAAAACTCGTTCAGTCGATAATGACGAAATCCCTATCAACCAGACGCCTAAGTTCTGACGTAAGAAATACCACGCCCTTCCCTAGCCCCATCAAAGATTGAAAATCAAGGAGCAAAGGGCATAAAAAGGAATCCGAAAGGCTTCCAACATGCCTCCAGAGATTCCCAAAATCTCTTAGAACACCTCAACCATGTGCTAAGCAGAGATAGAATCACCTCAACTCCTGGAAACACCTCAATGACCAAACAGCCAATACCACTTAGCACGGGCACAAGAACAAATAGTGTCTGATAATAAGATTGGCATCTTGTGTAAAGGAAACACCAAACCCAGTCCCCAACCACAAGAAGCACCTATCTAACTCATAAGGGGAGAAAGACGAAATTGCCATAGGCACCACCGACTACGATTAAGCCAAACAAAACCCATCCTCAAGGATCAATACTCCCTACCCAAATCGGAGGCATGACCAACCAACAACAAGGAACTGGAAAGGCCGACCTACCATTAGCTTGGAAAGACCCTAGGGAGAAAACTCTCAAGGTAATCAAGGACTCATAAAGTAACTACATCACACCAACTCAACCTCGGTGACCATAGTACCAACTCTTAAGACCCAGAAAACTCTACTTCTAGGACACCAGGATCCCGATCTCTAGAAGACCATTCAAAAGGCCTCGCCAAGGAAAAGTTCTGATAACACATAGTCTCCGATTAACCTAAGATCTCAGTTTATACATTTTACATCCCATGTATTCAACACTCATAAGTGTCGAACCACCGAAGCCTTAGAAATCCTACTTGACTAGAACGGGGTAAACAAGAATCTGCACTCCGAAGAGAAACATGTGTAATGGACATTGAAAGAGTTGGGATACCCATCTACCTCTACTCGAGTACTCATATACCAACAACTGACACCCAAACATGGGAGTTGTACCCTTCGAAGTCCCGCGTGACCGGAAATGCAGATCATCCTCTGTTGGGCTGAGTTGAGAGACACCCAACTAACAAGAGAACAAACACTCAATAGCACACTCCCTAAACCCAAGATTATTCGAGAAACCATAAAAAGGATAGTCAAAACCCGAACACGACCCTGAACATCGTATAAGTCGACAATAGAACTATACAGACAGCAGGTTAAAGCCTCAAAATCCCAAGTAAGGGATCATAGTATTCTTAAAGATCTCCCCTTAGGGAAGGATGACTCGATTTGAAAGGCAAGGTAAACTAACTCCCCGATGCACCAGACCATTTGAGATCCTCGCACAAATCGGTCCGGTAACCTACGAACTCCAACTACCCTCCAAGCTTAGCAACATACATCTTGTGTTCCATATGTCGAACCTAGAAAGGGTGCGCCAGACAAAACCTTTCCAGTCCCACTAGACAAGGTTTAGTAGACTAGCACCTCCTAAAAATTTATCAACCCATCGAGACTATGGATAGAAAAGTTAAGCATACAAAACAAAGCCACATCCTAATGGTGAAGGTTCAAGGGAACGCTAGGCGTGAGCCAGTATTCACCTGGGAATACAAAGACCAAATAACTCAAAAGTACTCTCACCTATTTCCGCTTTCATAACCCTATCTTTCGAAAGAATTTCAGGACGAAATTCCCTCTAATGGGGCAATGATGTCACAACTAGCCTTTTTTACTAAGGAAATTTCGTCCTCAAGTAAGCAAGGACTATTGTGAGACTTATGCTAACTCACCTAAGTGTTTAATATGAGTTCCTAAGGAGCGATATAGTGTTAGAATGCAAATCTCTCCAAGTATAGTGAATCTCTCCCAAATCTCTCCAAGAATAGTGAATCTCTCCTAAATCTTCCTAAGTATGCCAAATCTCTCTAAGTATGTGAAATCTCTCCCAAATCTCTCTAAGTATGTGAAATCTCCCCAAGAATAGTTAATCTCTCCAAGTATGTGAAATCTCTCCTAAATCTCTCTAAGTATGCGAAATCTCTCCAAGAATAGTGAATCTCTCCCAAATCTCTCCAAGTATGTGAAATCTCTCCAAGAATAGTGAATATCTCCCAAATCTCTCCTAGTATGTGAAATATCTCCCAAATCTCTCCAAGTATGTGAGATCTCTCCCAAATCTCTCTAAGTACCTTCCTCAGTTGAAAACAGCTCAAAACTGGAAGCGGAAACCCCAAAAGGACCCTCTTGGTCCGGAACCCTCTTAGTTTGGAACCCTCCTGGTCCGGAACCTCTTAGTCCGGACACCTCCTAAGGAACCAAGAGGGTTCTCACCCCGGAACCCTTTGCTTCAGATCTTCTAATAGACTACGAAAGGCTTCACTTCGGAAGAACCATGTTCGGATCTTCGGATCATCTCTGGAACACCTCGCCTCGCCTCATTTAGGAAGGGTTAGACTTCCTCGCATCTTCGGTCCGGATCAGATGTCTCGCATCCGAAGGGAGTACTCCGGAATCAGGAGAGAAGCTTCGGAATTGGCCCAGCACCTCCGGAACTCCCATGCTGCCACATCGGACCCTCACAGGATGTACCTTCCCCTCCAGAATTTGAACTACTTGCTTCGGAATTTACTCCTTTGCTCCGGAAATTTCATAAGAACTTCGGATTCCGCTTCTAAGCTCCAGATTTTGGTCATTTTTTGTCCTCTTTATCATTTTAAGGTATTTTGAGGTCGGGAATCCCACCAAACTCGTGTTTTTCTTAACTGAGATCCTTAAAACTCTTATTTTATGCCAAAATTAATTATTTTAACCATATTTTTCATAAAAATAAATGCTTAGGATTTAGGAAAACCTTATCCTAAATCAAGAAAAGGACAAAGGGATTGACTTTGTGATTTGATGAAATTCCTCATTTCCCAAGCAAATCCCAGTTAAACACAAAAAATAATCATGGAGATAAGTCTTGTACTCCAGTCCTCCAAGCAGGTGTCATATCACTCATATCCCTTCACTTAGAATACGTGAACTCCTATTCTTCCTTTTCCCCACTTCTCATTTTCATCTCCAGCAAACTGCTAAGAGTGCTCTCAACTCCTTCAATCTTCAAGTTCATCTCTTCAAAGGGAATTCGAAGATTTCTTTGGTGAGTATTCTTATCCTCTTTGAACAACAATTCTTCACATTATTCTAAGATTTCATTACATTTACACAAAAATTATTCTTAAGATATTTTTAAGTTCAAAGAAACTCTCAAGTGTTAGAACTTGGAAACTCCTCCTCGGCTCTTCAACTCACCCAGCAAGTCAACTAAGATGAGCTTCATACCCCACCTTTTTCAATGTTTTAATGTTTTTTGGGGAGAGTACAAGTCAAATTTTGCCTAAATTCTTAAATGATTGCATATATACATATGTTTGTATGTGTGTCTGAAATATTATTAAATTAATATTTTAGTAATGTACTCATGAATGTATGAATTCTTAATTTCATAAAGAACAGAGGATACTTTGTACAAAAGAGCCTCCCAACTATTGGGTGTGTCCAACTTAACATCTTTATCTATGCTTTCATGTCTAAAGATAAAAGTTATAAAAAGGGGCCTTACTAAGTGGACACCATTTATAGTGACTTTTGAAAATAGAAACTTTGTGACTATTTTGCAAACTATCAGGGAGTATTTTATAAATATTCAACATAAAAGTTTGCGTCAAGAAATTACACAAATAGAGCCTTTATGATAGAAATATTTGCATGTCATAAAACGCTGTCGTAAAACCTCTAACAACATAAGAAGTGTTAATGCGTGTCATAACCAGCAGTTATATATTTATACAAATTATAACTTGACACTTTTCTCTTGACTAAAATGACTTGTTTTTCAATAAACGAAAAGGAACGAACACGAGCACCCAGTTAACGAACACAATCAACGATATGGAACGAGAATGATATTTCTATTCAATAAGTACGAATTTCATTATTTATGTAACAAATAATGGATCTCTAACGATTGCTCAAAAGGTTGTTAATATTCTAGTCAGACAAATCTCAAAAGTATCTAAATATAAAAATATTAGTGTATGTTTAAGTCCTATAAGGAGTTATAGCCAGAGTCTCCTGGAGGGAAAGCGGGGATTTGTGTATAGATCTATACGGGGTTGACACCCCGCACCTTCGTTGTTCGCTACAGCTAGATAGGCCAGTCTAGGGTGACAAATGTCTTTTCCAAACTGAGGGCGCCTGAGAAATGCCAAAACAGGCAATTTGTCAGATTAGTATGATTATAACGACTCACAAGAATATGTTATATTAATTAGAAATTTATGTAAGGAAAACTTCATAAATAAATTTTGGCACGTTGTGTTGACTGTCCTACATGTGATAGGTGATGGTCCGCATTTGTTGTGTCGACAGTCCTTCTTCATCGCGTAGAATGTCCACAATAGCCAGGTTGATTCTTTCTCCTAACAAGTATAGAGTTGTAATACTGTTATTTTTACAAATTAAAAAGTGTAGGACTCTATGGAAAACATTTGTAAACGGTTTTGATAATGATACACTAACCCACACATATACATAGTTGGAAACTAGAACTTACGATTATTTTATAGTAGAAAATATAGAATTTTCTGAGGAAAACGATTTTTCTACGATTTCGATAACGATAAACTAGAACTTATGATTATTTTATAGCAGAAAATATAGGATTTTATGGGGAAAGCGATTTTTCTACGATTCAATAACGATAAACTAGAAGTTACGATTATTTTGTAGCAGAAAATATAGGATTTTCTGGGGAAAGCGATTTTTCAACGATTTCGATAACGATAAACTAGAACGCATACACTCAATTTTACTCGATAAAAGGAACAAGATTTTCAACCATATTCCCTTTTTGAAAATAAGGGATTTTTCTGGAAACGGTTGACTATTACTATTCAAAAGAACTATTCTCGTACACAGCTCGCTTTTCAAATCACACTACTTTTCAAAATCACTCGTTATAAGGATGAACAAAAGTAATGTCATACACACATATATCCATGATTTTCAAGACAAGACTTCAAACAATTTCATAGAAAATATCGGGTTTTCTGAAAGTACAATAAGAACGATTCTAAAACAAGTGTAAACGATTTTATACAAAATGCTTATGAACTCACCAACTTTTTAGTTGATGCTTTTCAAAACGACTTGTATTCTCAGGGATCTAGTAAGCAGGTAACAAGGGACGCTGATGCAAAACTATTTAGTTGTAGTTTGAATTTTTATACTTATGTATCTTTTGTGTAACTCGAGAATAAATACAATATGTAAACCATGTAAGTTTGTTATCTCAGTGTACGATGCTTGGATTGCTCTGTTTCATTTATATTCAATTGTTATGATACTGCATAATGAAGTCACCCGCCTCCGGACATTTCCTCCGTCTGGTCTGGGGTGTGACACATGCAAATTTGTTTTTCCAAGGTTCTTAACCCTAACTAGCATGGCATGGGGAACTTTGAAACATAAAAATCTAGTAGAATTACATACCTTTTGGTAGTGGTTGATTGCTTGGAGTTTGAGAGCCTAGCCCCAATAATGTGGATGCCTCAAATGGAAGTCACAAATCACCACAAACTTTGGAAACTTGAGAGAGTAGTAGAACACTTCAAGAAATCGGCCACCTTTAGTTCTCACACACACTAGTGCCATTTCAAGTGCGAAGGACTCCTTTATATAGAGTGGTGGATTAGGGTTACATCCATGTAAACCCTAATACCCATGACCTTTCATTTCCATAAGATCCATGGGTTAAAGCTCTGTGGACTATCCATGGACTTACCAAGCAAGCCTAGCCCATTCTAAATAAACATGAGCCCACACTATATCAATACAAGAGTCCATATTTAATTAGTCACCATTTTGATCACTAATTTAATTCTAAATTAATTTTAGATCAATACTAATTAAATAATATGAT
This sequence comes from Lactuca sativa, assembly GCF_002870075.4. NCBI lineage: Eukaryota > Viridiplantae > Streptophyta > Magnoliopsida > Asterales > Asteraceae > Lactuca > Lactuca sativa. The sequence goes on from NC_056625.2 coordinate 194,226,955, forward strand.
TTCATATTAATATATTAGAACTTACAATATATTAATAAATTATAACTTATACTATTCTCAAAAGATTATCCATATAAATTGTTCAGGTGAAGTGCAACCTAAATGGACCATGCCGGGTCGGGTCAAGTACATCTCAAATATAGTTTTGGACTTAGACACCTTATCCAATAGTCTCCCACTTGGATAAGTCTAATAACTATAGTTGCAAGTATGACTTCAAGAACCGACCGGCAATCGTAGCTCTTAAAACCCTGTTGAACTATGAAGCGCCATTTTAGATAAGGGATCATATAATCCTTTGTTCTAGATATCAATCGGACAAATACATGGAATGATGTCTTACTTATTGTCCAGCAGTTTGTTCCCCGATTTCCGATTTGTTTGACATAGAACTTAATTGAACACATCAATTTAGTTCTGACCGGGCCCAGTACATAGGTCAACACAAAATCATCGAGGGGCCCAGATATCGCTTCTAATCCAAGAAGGAATAGATAAACTTCAACTCATATGCTTGTTCTACTACTTGTTGAATCATACACAAAGGCACATTTTATAACATCAAGTTACCAATGCGTTTTCGTACAATCAATGTATAACCAACTCATAGTCAACAACTCATATCTCTAGGTTTGAAGACTTATATGATATTACCGTCTCATGATCACTCGAGATAAATTCCATGAAGTGATACAAGCGAGCGTGGGTTGAATCCAATACTTAGAACTTATGAGCACTCATGAGTGTTGTAGCAACTCTTGCTATGCCCAACAGCTTAAACATCTACAAGCCAACTTCATGAAAGTCTTGATTCATATCTACTTCCAACTTCATGTCAATTACACTTTACAAATTTCAAAATTATCTAATTTCCAAAACTAATATCATCCTTTAGCCCTATGCGCCTTGCATGTGGAAGATGCTTAACCCTACTCAGTCCCTTCGTGAGGGGATCTGCTAGGTTCTCATCCGATGATACCCTCTTTGCCACGAGGAGTCCTTCTACTATTTAATGTCTGATGAAGTGATATTTTTTGTCAATGTGTCTGGATCTGCCATGATCTCTCGGTTCCTTGGCTAAGGCAACCGCACTATTGTTGTCACAGAAAATCTCCATAGGCTCCTTTATAGTTGGTACAACTCCAAGGTCTCTAATGAAGTTCTTCAACCATATTGCCTCCTTTGCTTCCTCGCTTGCTGCTATATACTCTGATTCGCAAGTTGAATCAACCACTGTATCTTGCTTGGAACTTTTCCAAGCAACTGCTCCTCCGTTTAAGGTAAAGACCCAGCCTGACTGAGAGTGGAAATTATCCCTATCAGTCTAGAAGCTAGCATCACTATACCCTACTACTCTCAAGTCATCACTCCCACCGAGGGTAAGGACCCAATCCTTAGTCCTTTGTAGGTACTTGAGAATATTCTTTACAGCAGTCTAGTGAGCCTTGCCAAGGTTCCCCTGATATCTGCTGACCATGCTCAACGCAAAAGCCACATCAGGACGAGTACAAGTCATAGCATACATGATTGAGCCTACAACGGAAGCATACGGTACTCAACTCATCTATTCTATCTCAGCCTCTGTACTCGAGCATTGAGCCTTGCTTAATTTTGCATTATGTTGGATCGGTAAGTCACCTTTCTTAGAGTTCTGCATGTTGAACCTTTTCAACACTTTGTCCACATAGGTGCTTTGACTAAGTCCAATTAGTCTCTTACTCCTGTCTCTCAAAATCCTTATCCCTAGGATATAGGCAGCTTCTCCAAGGTCCTTCATAGCAAAACACTTCCCAAGCCAGGACTTCACTTCCTGCAGAGTTGGGATGTCATTTCCTATGAGCAGTATGTCATCCACATATAGTACCAAAAAGCTAACTATACTCCCACTAGCCTTGACATATACACAAGATTCATCTTCGCTCCTCGAAACACCAAACACTTTGACTTTCTCATTGAAACAAAGATTCCATCTGCGAGGTGCTTGTTTCAATCCATAGATGGATTTCTCAAGCTTACACACTCTATTAGGGTACTCTACACTGACAAAACCATCTTGCTAACTCATGTAAACATCCTCAGCCAACATTCCATTAAGGCAAGTGGTTTTGACATCTATTTGCCATATTTCATAGTCATGAAATGCAGCAATGGCTAGCATAACCCTAATAGACTTAATATTTGCTACTGGTGAAAAAGTCTCATCATAATCAACTCCCGAAGTTTGAGAAAAGCCCTTTGCAACTAGTCACGCCTTATAAGTGTGTACATTACCATCCATATCGGTCTTCTTCTTGAAGATCCATTTGCACCCGACTGTCTTACGACCTGGTACATTGTCAACCAAGTTCCAAACTTGATTGCCATACATGGACTGTATCTCATTGTCCATAGCCTCTTTCCTTTTAGCAGCCTCAGGGACTGACATGGCTTTCGTGTAGTTGTTAGGTTCATCCAGACTTACCAATGTGCTATCACTGATAAGTGTATCACCTTCCACAGTAATATGGAAACCATAGTAATGCTCAAGTGCATTCCTAACTCTCGTGGAACGCCTCAGAGGTACAGACTCATCTGTCGGATCAACAAGAGTTTCCTCCTCAGGTTGATTGCTAGGGTTTGAGGTTCCTTCACCACTTGACTCTTGAATTTCTTCAAGGTCAATCTATCTCCCACTATTTCCTTGGCTTATGAACTCTCTCGCGCGAAAGACTCATATCCTTGCTACAAAGACCACATTATCACTGGGTCTGTAGAAGAGGTAACCAAAGGATCTCTGTGGGTAGCCGATGACAATACACCTCTCACTTCGAGGTTCGAGCTTATCGTGAGTCTCGCGCCTCACAAAAGCCTCACAACCCCAAATCTTGATGTGGTCCAGATTGGGAACTTTTCCAGTCCACATCTCGTGAGGTGTTTTGGCAACCTTTTTTTATAGGGACTAGATTAAGAATATGGGTGGCAGTCTCTAAGGCATACCCCCAAATGAGATTGGTAGTGAAGCTCGACTCATCATGGAACGAACCTTATCCAACAAGGTTCGATTACGCCTCTCAGCCACACTATTAAGCCATGGTATCCTGGGAGGTGTCAATTGTGAGACAGTCCCACATTCCTTAAGATGGTCAAGGAACTCTGTACTAAGATACTCACCACCTCAATCAGATCGAAGCATCTTAATGTTCCTGCCCAACTGATTCTCCACTTCCTGTTTAAACTCCTTGAACTTTTCAAAAGTTTTTGACTTATGCTTGATTAAGTAGAAATATCCATATCTACTATAATCATCAGTAAAAGTCACATAGAAGCAGTTAGCATCCCTTGTGGCGGTTCTGAAGGGTCCACACACATCAGTATGTATAAGGTCCAACAAACCCTCACCCCTATCACAAGTACCAGTGAAGGGTGACTTTTTCATTTTCCCAAGCAAACAAGATTCACAACTATCATCCAATTTTAGGTCAAATGACTCCAAGACTCCATCCTTTTAGAGTTGGCCTAGGCGTTTCCTGCTTACATGTCCAAGACGACAATGCCATAATGATGCTTTATCCAAGCTAGTAGAAGAATCGATACACAATACATTATTTCCTAGGTTATCAACAACCAACACAGTTTCATACACACCATCACAAGGTAATGCTTTAAAATAAAGAACATTGTTAAAGAAAGCATTAATACCACCACATTCATTATCAAACGAAAAGGTAAAACCTTGTTTGTAAAAATCATGAAAGGAAATAATATTTCTCGCCATTTCAGACGAGTAACAACACTTATTTAAATCTAACACTAACCCACTACTTAGAAACAAAGAATAAACTCCAATCTTGGTGACAGGTGAAGCTTTCTTATTCCCCATGATCAGGTTTATCTTCCATGCTCCACATTATCACTTCTTCTTAGTCCCTGCAAATCAAAACATATGTGAATACCACAACCAGTATCAAGGACCCAAGAATTAGAACGTGGTGAGTTATTATACAATATAGTGTAAATACCTGCATGATTGGGTTTTACTTTCCCATCCTTAACATCTTGCAGGTACTTTGGGCAGTTTCGCTTCCAGTGCAACTTTTCATGGCAATAAAAGCATTCAGCCTCCTTAGGGTTGGCAGAAGGAGTGACAAGACCTCTTTTGCTTCCAATTGAAGAGAAACCATCAAGGAACTTTCTCTTGGTACCCTTCGAAGGTCTCTTCCTCTTCTTCCCTTTACCTAGCCCGATTGCCAAGACATGGTACGCGGTAGGAGTAGGAGTGCTAACATCCGATTTACCTTTAAGACCACTTTCGGCGGTCTTCAAAAGTCCTTGAAGTTTGCTGAGTGTAACTTCCTCCTTGTTCATGTGGTATGTCATTCGGAACTGATCATAACACGAAGGTAAGGAGTGCAAAATGATGTCAATTGCCAGCTCCGTGGGGAAGTTCACATTCAATTTCAGCAAACGGTCCACGAATCTTTGCATTTTCTACATGTGGCCCGTGATGGGTTCACCATCCTTCATTCGGGTTGTTATCATGGAAGAGATGATTTCATATCGCTCTTGACAAGCACTTTGATGATATCTTTCCATCAAATCCTGGTGCATCTTAAAAGGATAGAAGTCCTCATAGGACTTTTGGAGCTCGGCTATCATTGTGGCCAACATGATACATGCCACTTTGGTAGCATCTCTCTTACGTGCCCTAAAGTCAGCGATCTCCTCGGTAGTAGCAGAAGACTCATCAAGTTCCTTAAGCTCCTTGTCGAGGACATATTCCTTATCCTCATATCGTGTGACCATCCTGATGTTCCTGATCCAATCATTGAAGTTGGATCCATCGAAAATGACTCTCCCACAAAGGTTCATGAGAGAGAAGGAGCCGGTAGGGTTTGAGCCAGAAGCAGCATTGTTGGAAGACATCTGAAAAGAAAGAAGGACAAGTTTAGATTAGATATAAAGATAGCCCTTAATAAGACATCCAAATGTAATATTAAGGCTAGGACCCAACACAATATTTTATAACTTAGAAGAGGGATGTCGTAATCCAAGATATAAAATATTTGAAGGTACGTGAATGACGATTCACCAATTTCCACCATGAAAAACGAAATAAATTATTAGGTTTTAATTGGTTTTGAAACTCCTAGATTCTTTTGAGATTCATTGAATTTTTCAATGACATGTTTCAATCTCGAATGTGCCTTTCTGTAACAGCCCGGATTTCCAGGTATCTTTTATTCATATATTTTTGGTGTTTTGTGAGGGGACTCGGCGAGTTGGAGCTCAAACTCGCCGAGTAGGATCGCGGTTCTGGACGCGGGTTCGCGCCTGGACTCGGCGAGTCCAAGGAATGGACTCGGCGAGTCCGCGCTGTTTAATGAAACCCTAATTTCCCGGTCCTAAGCCCTATTTAAAGGACCTTATGGCCCTTCATTGCGGCTACCTTGACCTTGAGAGCACCAAAACAGCTGAGAGTTCTTGTGAGTGAGATAATAGGCCATTATTCACCAATTTTGTGTGTGTTTGCAAGAAAGGAAGGGGAAAGTCAAGCTAGGAGAGTTGGGGAGCTTGGATCTACTTCCATTTCGACAGAGGAAGCTACTTGAGGTATCATTCAGAGCTTATTCTCGTGTTTTTGTTGATATGGTCAAATCTAGGGTTTCTTCATGCCTTGTTTGCCTTGTATTTGGAGTGTGAGAGGTCCCATGGGGATATGGTACCTAGATCAGGACCTTAGTAGGTCCAGAGAGTCCCAAATGCCATGCTTTATGTCTTTCCTTTTGAGTTGGAGACTTAGGTTGCCATTTTAAAGGTCATTTCTTCAAAAGAAGCCTTGTAGGAGTTGCATGGTAGCCAAGACTGTGACTTTACGTGATGAATGTGCTTGGGAGGGCCAGATCTATGAGTTGTTGGAGCGGATCTGACCTCAGAAGCGAGATTGAGTTGATGCATGGCATGGACTCACCGAGTCCGAAGAACAGACTCGACGAGTTGCTTGAAGATTGTCCTTAACCACTCAGCGAGTGGTCTTGCCGAGTTAAGGGTTGACTCAGTGAGTCAGGGAGAGTTGGAGAGGGTTGACAGGTGGATTGAGTCGAGCTGGAACTCACCGAGTTGTTCTTGAGACTCGGCGAGTTGAGTCGTGGTGGCCCCGCGATTCATGCCAGGTGGGACTCGTCGAGTTGGGGGTGTACTCGACGTGTCAGGAGAGGATCCTAGGGAGTCAGTGAACACGTATAGACTCGCCGAGTCGTCCTAGTGCACTCGCCGAGTCCGGTCAAAGTTGACCGTTGACTGTTGACCAGAGTTGACTAGTGTTGACTTGATAGGGGTAGTCAACCTTAGTGGTAAATGTGTTAATTAGAGATATATATGATGTTATAGGAGGATTATAGCTCGGAGGATCGAGCACGAGTGATTTCCAGGATTCGCGAGTTATCGAGATATACGAGGTAAGTCTTCTCACTATACTTTACCTTGAGTAGGTAATCAGAGTTATGTGACAGAGTATTTGTATGCTATATGTATGTTATGTGTTGTACTGCATTATTTCTATGTGATTTATGATGTGCATGTTTATAGAGTTGGAACCGGAAGGTTCCCAGAGTTAGAACCAGTGGGTTCACAGAGCAGGGTCCACGGACCCACAGAGTTATAGCCTCGAGTGGCTAATATGTGTTATGTGTGGTATTATGGGGAACTCACTAAGCTTTGTGCTTACAGTGTTAGTGTTGTTTGTTTCAGGTACTAGTGATGACCGTGGGAAGGCGTCGGCTTGATCTGTACACACGCATGAGATTTTTATGATATGTGATCTTGGGATTTTGTATGATATGGAATGGAGTTTTAAACTTGATGTTTTATGAAAATATAATGAAAATGTTTTTATATTATGCGAAAAATTATTTTGAAATTCACGGTGTTACAATTTGGTATCAGAGCCTTGGTTTGAGGGATTCGAGTACACCTTCGGGCGTATTTGAACTCAAACTGAGGATTTGAGAAGTATTTTCAAAAGGAGTAACAGATTTTGGAAAAAAAAACGCAGAGCAGAGTGTGTGTACGATCGGTCCGCGCCCGAACGGTGATTTCCCAAAATACCCTCATGTTATGTGATATTGATATTGATATGATGTATTCGCATGCTAGAGTAGGCTAGGTATTCCTATTAGGACTAGAGTGGCCGGATTTGTGATGCCTTAGCCTAGGAAGAGGTGAGCTGCTATGAGATGCTTGAGAGTGAGTAGGTAGCAGCGAGGGGCTTATGAGAGATCTATTAGAGAGTGGCTATGCATGATAGAGTACTTGGAATTTGGGATCCGAAGAGGAGGACTTGGGGTGGATTCTGATATGGTGCGGACAGTAGTATTGGGCCCGTACTATTGAAAGCACCGGAGCAGTGTACAGCCCAAGTAAGAATCTTTTGAATACGAAGGATCAAGGAGGGATGAGTTGTTGAGTGTGAGTATGCTCGAATGGATTCCAATTTATCGTATGTTGTATTTCAGAGGTAGATCATGGTGAGGACACGTTTGATGCCTGAGAGCAATGATACCAGTGATGAGGAGATCTGCCGGATCATCCAGGAGGAGGTGGCTGCGGCCATCAGGGCAGAGATACTAGAGATGTTCGGGTCTATTAAGACCACGCTGATTGAGACCTTTGACGAGCGTTACGCCACTCTTTCTAAGGCTGCTGTTGCAACGGCCACCGCAGCTATTGCTGCCGCGAGGCCGCAAGGTGGTGATGCGTTGCTGTTCCGGGAGTTCAGCAACACAAAACCGCCAGAGTTTGATGGGACCCAGGACCCGGTGGCAACTATGAGGTGGATTTCTGACATAGAGGGGTGTTTCTTCACTTGCTCGTCTCCTAAGCATTTGAAGGTTCGGTTCGCGCTGAACCAGCTTCGCTTGGGAGCGAAGGACTGGTGGAAGTTTGTGACGGCGCACTTTACGCCTGCTGAGCTTGTGGCAGTGACCTGGGAGAGGTTCACTACCATGTTCCGAGATGAGTACGTTCCCCAGGTGGAGAGGGAGCGTTTGGCCCAGGAGTTTCTGACCCTCAAGCAGGGTACTTAGTCGGTTACAGCGATTACCAGGATGTTCCATGAGAGGGCGATGTTCTGCGTTGAGCACGTGTCCACCGAGCAGGCACGTATGAGTCGATATCTGAGTATCTTGAGGCGAGACATTCGGGAGTTCGCGGCGAACTCCTCGTACCGGACATTTGCTAAGCTTCAGGCAAATGCCCGGAAGAGGGAGATTGAGCTAGAGACCCAGGCCAGGGAGGAGGCGGAGTCTCAGGGGAGGGATCGGCGACCGGCACAGTCTCAGCCGGCAGCCAACCGGGCCAAACTCGCTGATCCCAAACCAGGGAGCCAGAAGGGCCGCACTTGTGGGAAGTGTGGCAAGGGTCATGATGGAGTCTGTAGAGCGGGATCTTGCTACAAGTGTGGCAAGGAGGGGCATATGGCCAAGGACTGCCCCAAGGGGTTTGCGGTGTGTTTTCACTGCAATCAGACTGGACACCAAAAGGCAGAGTGCCCGCAGTTGTGAGGATCATCTCAAGGAGCACCTCAGGGATCTGCCCCTGCCGCCATCAGAGCTACTGAGAGTCGGCCAGTGAAGGCCGAGGCGCCGAGGGCACGAGCGAGAGCTTTTCAGCTGACCGCGGAGGAGGTCTGTGCAGCGCCCGATGTCGTGGCTGGTATGTATTCTTTCGTGTATTTATTTTGATGTTGAGATATTATGCTTATATTATGTTGTGCGTAGGTACTTTTCTTGTGAATTTTGCACCTGCCTTGGTGTTATTTGACTCGGGTGCGAGTCGGTCTTTTGTATCTTTGGCCTTTAGTCAGCATATCAGTGTTAGTCGTGAGGCGTTGAGTCGACCTCTGAGAGTGTCCATAGCTGATGAGAGGGTGATATATGACATGGAGGTTCTCCGAGGGTGCATAGTCGAGATTTTCGATGTTGAGTTCCCGATTGATCTGGTTCCTATTGCGATGGGTGATGTCTATGTCATTGTGGGCATGGACTGGTTGAGCAGATTCGGTGCGGTTATCGACTACGAGCGACAGTTGGTGACCATACGAGACCCTAGTGGGGGAGTTTTTTCGGTGTACGGCGAGGGTACACGTTCAGGATCAGCATTTTGTTCGGCCGCTAGGGCGAGGCAGTGTCTACAGCAGGGCTGTAAGGGTTTTGTGGTGTATGTGATGGATACTCGGGTGGACTCCGAGAGGCCGAGTTCAGTTGAGGAGGTTCCGGTGGTGCGTGAGTTTCCGGATGTATTTCCCGAGGAGTTGCCGGGTGTGCCTCCTATGAGGCAAGTGGAGTTCAGTATCGATTTGGTTCCGGGGGCCGCGCCTATCGCTAAGGTGCCTTATCGCCTTGCACCTCCAGAGATGCAAGAGTTATCCTCGCAGCTTCAGGAGCTGCTGGGGAAGGGATTTATTCGGTCGAGCAGCTCTCCGTGGGGAGCGCCTATCCTGTTCGTCAAGAAGAAGGATGGTTCACACCGGATGTGCATTGATTACCGGGAGTTGAACAAGCTGACGGTCAAGAACCATTACCCATTGCCGAGGATCGACGATTTGTTCGATCAGTTGCAGGGAGCATCTTGGTTCTCCAAGATCGATTTGAGGTCTGGATATCATCAGGTGAGGGTACGGGATGAGGACATCCAGAAGACAGCATTCAGGATGCGTTATGGTTATTACGAGTTTGTGGTGATGCCTTTCGGGCTCACCAATGCCCCAGCAGTGTTCATGGATCTCATGAACCGAGTGTGTAGGCCAATGCTAGATCGGTCGGTGATTGTGTTTATCAACGACATTCTGGTATATTCGAGATCTAGAGAGCAGCATGAGGAGCATTTGAGAGAGGTTCTCGGAGTTCTGAGATCGGAGAGGCTTTATGCCAAATTCTCCACATGTGATTTCTGGTTGTGGGAGGTCTAGTTCTTAGGACATCTCGTTAACCAGGAAGGGATATTGGTCGATCCGGCCAAGTTTGAGGCGGTGATGAGTTGGGAGGTGCTGAGGTCACCCTCCGAGATCAAGAGTTTCCTGGGGTTGGCAGGGTATTATCGGAGGTTTATCAAGGATTTCTCTAAGATCGCAGTGCCACTCACCAGATTGACCCGGAAGGGTGTTGCTTTTTCATGGGGCCCCGAGCAACAGGGCTCCTTTGAGACACTTCGCCAAAGGTTGTGCGAAGCCCCGGTGTTAGCCCTCCCAGAAGGGATGGAGGACTTTGTGGTATACTGTGATGCATCGATTTTGGGGTTGGGAGCGGTGCTGATGCAGAGAGGGCATGTGATAGCATATGCATCGAGGCATTTGAAGCCTCATGAGACGAGATAACCCACCCATGATCTAGAGTTGGGGGCGGTGGTGTTCGCCCTCACGATTTGGCGTCACTACTTGTATGGGGTTCGGTGTACGATATACACGGACCATAAGAGCTTGAAGTATTTGATGGATCAGCCCAACCTAAATATGCGTCAGAGAAGGTGGTTGGATGTGGTCAAGGATTATGATTGTGAGATCCTGTACCACCCAGGCAAGGCTAATGTCGTAGCCGAGACATTGAGCCGCAGGGCGGAGAGCACCCCGCTGCGGGATGTATGTTTGAGATTGACCGTGATAGCTCCAGTGTTGGACGCCATTCGTGGGGCACAGGCCGAGGTTGTGCAACCTGAGATGCAGAAGAGGGAACGAGTTGTTGGTTTGGTTTCAGAGTTCGTTACCGATGGTCGGGGGCTTATGACATTTCAAGGGCGTATCTGGGTATCGTTTGTGGGAGGAACGCGTACCATTTTGATGGAGGAGGCGCATCGGTCGAAATTTTCGATCCATCCGGGGGCCACTAAGATGTATTTGGATCTGAGAAAGGAGTATTGGTGGCCCTGTATGAAGAGGGATGTCGCGTGGTTTGTTGAGAGGTGCTTGACCTGCCGTAGGGTTAAGGCCGAGCACCAGAGGCCGCATGGTAAGTTGCAGCCATTGGAGGTTCCCGAATGGAAGTGGGAACAGATCACTATGGATTTCATCACCAAATTGCCAAGGACTACCAGAGGAGTTGATGCAATTTGGGTGATTGTGGACAGATTGACGAAGAGCGCTCACTTCCTTGCTATCAGCGAGAGTTCTTCAGCAGAGAAATTGGCGGAGGTGTATGTGAGGGAAGTGATATCTCGGCATGGGGTGCCGATCTCGATTGTTTCAGATCGATATGTACGCTTCACTTCCAGATTCTGGAAGAAGTTTCATGAGGAGTTGGGTACTAGGCTGCATTTTAGTACCGCATAGGACATGCTCCGGGCATGTGTGTTGGATTTCAGGGGTAGCTGGGATGCATATTTGCCCTTGGCAGAGTTTTCCTACAACAATAGCCATCATTCGAGCATTGGTATACCACCCTTTGAGCTGTTGTATGGGAGAAGGTGTCGGACCCTCATTTGTTGGAGAGAGGTTGGGCAGCGGGTAATGGGCAGACAGAGATCGTGCTTCAGACGTCAGAGCAGATCCAGCAGGTCAGACAGAGGTTGTTGACCGCTCAGATCCCACAGAAGAGTTATGCAGACAGACGTCGGTCCGAGCTTGAGTTTCAGGTCGGCGACCTTGTACTCCTGAAGGTATCTCCTTGGAAAGGAGTGATTCGATTCAGGAAGAGGGGCAAGTTGGGACCCCGCTATATTGGTCCTTTCCGTGTGATCGCGAGGGTAGGCCGGGTAGCCTATTATTTGGATTTGCCAGCAGAGTTGGGGCAGATTCACGACACTTTCCATGTGTCGCAGCTGAGGAAGTGTATAGCCGATGAGTCGGCAGTAGTTCCATTAGAGGATATTCAGGTGGATGCGAGCCTGAATTATGCTGAGAGACCAGTGGCCATCAGAGATCGGAAAATCAAGGTTCTGAGGAACATGGAGGTACCCCTGGTTTTGGTTCAGTGGCAGCATCAGAAGGGGTCAGAGATGACCTAGGAGCTGGAGCGTGAGATGCGTGAGCAGCATCCGGAGCTATTTGCAGAGCGAGACTTCGAGGGCGAAGTCTAGTTCTAGTGGGGGAGAATTGTAACAGCCCGGATTTCCATGTATCTTTTATTCATATATTTTTGGTGTTTTGTGAAGGGACTCGGTGAGTTGGAGCTCAAACTCGCCGAGTAGGATCGCGGTTCTGGATGCGGGTTCGCGCCTGGACTCGGCGAGTCCAAGGAATGGACTCGGCGAGTCCACGCTGTTTAATGAAACCCAAATTTCCAGGTCCTAAGCCCTATTTAAAGGACCTTATGGCCCTTCATTGCGGCTACCTTGACCTTGAGAGCACCAAAACAACTGAGAGTTCTTGTGAGTGAGATAAGAGGCCATTATTCACCAATTTTGTGTGTGTTTGCAAGAAAGGAAGGGGAAAGTCAAGATAGGAGAGTTGGGGAGCTTGGATCTACTTCCATTTCGACAGAGGAAGCTACTTGAGGTATCATTCAGAGCTTATTCTCGTGTTTTTGTTGATATGGTCAAATCTAGGGTTTCTTCATGCCTTGTTTGCCTTGTATTTGGAATGTGAGAGGTCTCATGGGGATATGGTACCTAGATATGGACCTTAGTAGGTCCAGAGAGTCCCAAATGCCATGCTTTATGTCTTTCCTTTTGAGTTGGAGACTTAGGTTGCCATTTTAAAGGTCATTTCTTCAAAAGAAGCCTTGTAGGCGTTGCATGGTAGCCAAGACTGTGACTTTACGTGATGAATGTGCTTGGGAGAGCCAGATCTATGAGTTGTTGGAGCGGATCTGACCTCAGAAGCGAGATTGAGTTGATGCATGGCATGAACTTGCCGAGTCCGAAGAACAGACTCGGCGAGTTGCTTGAAGATTGTCCTTAACCACTCAGCGAGTGGTCTTGCCGAGTTAAGGGTTGACTCAGTGAGTCAGGGAGAGTTGGAGAGGGTTGACAGGTGGATTGAGTCGAGCTGGAACTCACCGAGTTGTTCTTGAGACTCGGCGAGTTGAGTCGTGGTGGCCCCGCGATTCATGCCAGGTGGGACTCGTCGAGTTGGGGGTGTACTCGACGTGTCAGGAGAGGATCCTAGGGAGTCAGTGAACACGTATAGACTCGTCGAGTCGTCCTAGTGCACTCGCCGAGTCCGGTCAAAGTTGACCGTTGACTGTTGACCAGAGTTGACCAGTGTTGACTTGATAGGGGTAGTCAACCTTAGTAGTAAAAGTGTTAATTAGAGATATATATGATGTTATAGGAGGATTATAGCTCGGAGGATCGAGCACGAGTGATTTCCAGGATTCGCGAGTTATCAAGATATACGAGGTAAGTCTTCTCACTATACTTTACCTTGAGTAGGTAATCAGAGTTATGTGACAGAGTATTTGTATGCTATATGTATGTTATGTGTTGTACTGCATTATTTCTATGTGATTTATGTTGTGCATGTTTATAGAGTTGGAACCGGAAGGTTCCCCAGTTAGAACCAGTAGGTTCACAGAGCAGGGTCCACGGACCCACAGAGTTATAGCCTCGAGTGGCTAATATGTGTTATGTGTGGTATTATGGGGAACTCACTAAGCTTTGTGCTTACAGTGTTAGTGTTGTTTGTTTCAGGTACTAGTGATGACCGTGGGAAGGTGCCGGCTTGATCTGTACACACGCATGGGATTTTTATGATATGTGATCTTGGGATTTTGTATGATATGGATTGGAGTTTTAAACTTGATGTTTTATGAAAATTTAATGAAAATGTTTTTATATTATGCGAAAAATTATTTTGAAATTCACGGTGTTACACTTTCAAGTTTTGTGACTGGGATGCCGAAGATCACAGAACAAGGTGTGAATTAACCATGCAAATTACTTGGTATTCTTAATGTTTATCACCTAACCGATGTGTCGTTTAACCACACGCGCTCCACCAATCTATGATAAACCTTAAGCCACCCTTTTCCTACCTTGTTAAGTCCAGGTTAGTGTGTCGGTTAACCACACACGCTCCACTAACGACTTAAGCAAAGTGCAAAGTGTAATTTCATGGGTTAGCACCAAATTCACATTTTCCTAAAGTAACTAAGACTGGGAATTTATAAAAACATTTAGTTACTTTATAATCATCATACTTTTAATGAGTATTAAAGTCATTGTCCTACCCGTTCGGCTAACGACCCTCCACCAGTCAAGGAAACGGTGGGTGAGAGTGGACACCCATTAAGTTGCCATTTTATAGGCAACAACCTTATACCCCCTTATAGACCGACTTCGTGAATGAGGCCTACTAAAAGTAAAACGACTTGTTCTTATATATATATATATATATATATATATATATATATATATATATACATATATATATATATATATATAAATATTATTAAACTTATAATATTATAAAGTATAAGGGTTGAATTTTAACTTTTAAAATTCTAGGGGTTGGAACTTAAGTTTTACCATTGTGTGTGAGACTTTACATGTTCTAAAACTTGAGGGCAAGTTTTGTAACTTTCAAAACTTTTCATCTTTCATAACTTATGAGTTAATGGTTTATTAAAATGAAAGACTTTTCATTTTATGTAACCTATGTGTTTATTAATGGACTTTAAAAGAAAGACTTTTGGTAATCCATAACTTGAGGACAAATTATGAATTCCATTAAAACACATCAAGATCAAGAATTAAATTAACAAAATAATTCTTATGATCTACCAAACTCATAAGTTTATGAACATTCATTTCAACAATTTCAAGAATCATAAAAACACATATAAGACTTGAAATTTTGATAATAGCCATTGTAAATGGATTAGCATAACCATTACACCATTTAAAACAAGTTTTATAAGACCAAAACAATTTAGGGTAATGCTTCTAGTCCATTTCCAGTAGCAAAACTCGAAAAACTGCATTCAGGGCCTCCTACTCATCGAGTGCAAGAACCTACTCAACGAGTAGGATGAATGGACTCGTCGAGTCCCCCCATGGAATCGACGAGTTCACTCAGCAGAAAGCAGGTTAATCAATTTTTTAACAAGTTTGCATCAAGTATCATCAAAACAAGCCTGGCTCTGATACCACTATTGGGTTTTAAGCATTCTAACACTCCTAAGGTGTACATGCAACCCTAGAAACCTTAGATCTATGTTTTACTAAGATACATGCAAATTTGTTTTTCCAAGGTGCTTAACCTTACTAGCATGACATGGGGAACTTTGAAACATAAAAAGCTAGTAGATTTACATACCTTTTGGTAGTGGTTGATTGCTTGGAGTTTGAGAGGCTAGCACCAATAATGTGGATGCCTCAAATGGAAATCACAAATCACCACAAACTTTGGAAACTTGAGAGAGTAGTAGAACACTTCAATAAATTGGCCACCCTTAGTTCTCACACACACTAGTGCCATTTCAAGTTGTAACGACCCAAAAATCAAGAATAAAAATTTCATTTTTAATATAGTTAAAACATTGATACCATTTATTCCAAACATTTCAAATCATCATTAAGTAAAACATTTATCAGAGTTCATCTCAAAATCATCCATTGCGGAAATCATAGGTGTGTGCACTGCGATCAATCTGAGCTCTTCATTTCCAAATCGATGATACCTGAAACCAAAACTATAAACTGTAAGCACAAAGCTTTGTAAGTCCCCAGAGCATACCCCCCACACAAGCCACATAACACATGCCATATTAGCTATAAAAGCTATATATCACATAAGCCATGCATACATAAACCTATAAGAATGTCGTGGGCTACCCCACATGGTCTTTACCTAGGACTGCCATGGGCTACCCCACATGGTCATACATCCAATGCCATAGGCTACCCCACATGGTCTTTACCTAGGACTGCCATGGGCTACCCCACATGGTCTTACATCCAATGCCACAGGCTCCCCCCGGGCTCTTTCATGCAAGTATCACAAAGATAACTAGCATAACACATATCATATAATCACTAGCATACCACTTCGTATAAAGCTAACTATCATACCACATATCTCTACTACAGCTAGTATACCACATAACATAAAATGGGCCGACCTTGGTGCCTTAAACCCATTGGCATGGTGAGAAGACTCACCTCGAATGCAGAAACTTCCTGAAGAAATCCTTAGCTATTGCCCCACCAGCTACCCGAGCTGTCACTACCAATCAATATACCCAATTAGCAATTAGATCCCATACCATAATCCTTAATCCATGCATGGGGTAAAATGACCATTTTACCCCTGGCCCAAAATGATTAAAAACTAAGGGCCCAAACCCAAAACAAAAGCCTAACATTATAATGTCCATAAAACCATCAATGGCCCAATTTTCCAAATTGGGCCCAGACCTTTCCAATGAACCTTATACTAAAACCCAATACTTTCCTTTAGTCAATAATCCTGACCCAAATGGCCCACGAAGGCCCACAACAATCTAGTCCAAGAATTGGCCTACACCGAGGCCCGTAATGCGAAGTTTATTTCTATATTGGGCCACAAGGCCCAATAGGCCCAACTATTCCATTATTGGCCCAAAGATGCATTTAGGCCCAACTATCAAAAAATCCAGGCCCAAAACCATTAGAGCCCAAAGGTCCGAAGTTCACTAAGGCCCAAGTCCTCTTGAGAGTGTACGCCCAGCGTACCTCTTCTATACGCTTAGCTTACCGAGCAAATGAATTGTATGCGCAGCGTACTACATAGTACACCTAGCGTACAAACAACTCATGCACAAAATCCATTAAGTGCTTAATACTTGATCCAATAAGTCCAAATCACAGATCTGAACTATACTTAACGTCTAAACCCATAAAGTCACTAACTTGGTGACTTTGCATGCCCCAAACACACCCAAACTCCAAAAATGGCATTCTACTTCCATAAAAGTGACCCTAACTCAAGTATGAACCCATTAAGACCATCAAGATGACAACTTTCTACCTTAGGGACTTATTTAACAATGAGAGTGGTAGATCTACATGAAAGATGGCAACTTTCAACCATAAAGTTCCATCCTTGGGACCAAAATAATCTAACTCCCACAATGGTAGATCTACATGAAAGAGTTGACAAGGTTGAGACTTTATACCTCCAAAAGCTTGCAAAGTTGATGAAGGTTCTAGATCTAGAAGCTTGACTCCAACCATAGCTTGATCACCAAGTTCCTTCTTCTTCAAGGTCCAACATAACAAGTCATAACCCAACTAGATCCACATGAGAAAGCCACCAAGATCCAAAATTTATACTTTCTGGAGTTAGATCAACATGATTAGGGCTTGGATCCACAAGCTTCAATCCAAGCAATGCTTCCTCAAGGAACTCCTTCTTCCACCATAAGCACAAAAACACACTAAATCACCAAAAAGCTCAAGAATCACTTAAATGGAGGCTAAGGGTCGATTTCTAGGGTTTAGAGGGATGGAGGCTGAAGATATTAGGGTTAGGTTATGAGATAAGGAGCTTAAATAGTGTCCAAGACCTTAAAATAGGGTTCTGATCTGACTGGAGTACGCCCAACGTACATATGGTACGCCCAGCGTACTCCAGGGAACTGTAACACCGTAAAATTTGAACAAATTTTCACTTTTGAAAAACCATAAAATATCATTCACAATCATTTTAAAAACATTGTATCAGTACAAAACCCCAAGATCAAAATATATAAACTCTGATGTGTGTGTACGAATCATACCGGCGTCTTCCCACGCTCATCACTGGTACCTGAAACACATAACACAACAACTGTAAGCATAAATGCTTAGTGAGTTCCCCAAAATACCGCATACAACACATACGCCACTCGAGGCTATAATACAACCCTCCGGTCGATGTGTCTCAGCGGGACCCTCCAGTCCCGTAGCTCGTTGGACCCTCTGGTCCAGTCATAGCTCGTTGGGCCCTCCGACCCGGTCTGTATCGTTGGACCCTTCGGTCCGGTCTATAACATCATACAACATACATATAACACATAGCACATAATCTCATACATAGCACATAAGACCCTCTGGTCCACACATAATACCATTCTAGGTAACATATAGTGAGAAGACTCACCTCAGGTGTCTTGGTAAGTCTCTGACTTGGTAGAAATGTGATCTAGCCTCCGCCTAATCACACAAAGTAAATACTCTCATAAATACCACTATACTCAACCCTAAAAGACAACAAAAGTCAACGGTCAAACTTTGACCCGACTCGTCGAGTGCACTTGGGCGACTCAGCGAGTCTACATGTGTCCACTGACTCTCTTAGTCCCTCTTTTGGCACGTCGAGTACTTCCCCTGACTCGACGAGTCACACCTGGCATGAATCGCGGGGCCACCCCGACTCAACTCACCGAGTCTCAAGAATAACTCGGCGAGTTCTGCCTTGAACTCCAGTCCCCCTAACTCTCCCTAACTCACTGAGTTATTCTCCAACTCGGCAAGTCTACTCACTGAGTGATTTACGGGAAACACTCATCCTACTCGCCGAGTCTGTTCTTCAGACTCGGCGAGTTCATGCCATGCACAAACTCCATAGGCCTCTTGAGGTCAGATCTGTTCCATACATTCATAGATCTGGCCTTCCCAAGCATGATAATCACGTAAAGTTCAAACCTTGACACTCATATAACATCTAAATGGTCTAACTTGGTGATTTAGCCCCAAAAATGACATCCCAAGCTCATGGATCCCAAAATGACTCATAAAGCTCCATGTGTTAAGGTCTCTGGACCTCTTTGGGTCCAGATCTAAGACGTAGACTCGAGAAGGGACCAAATGCTCCACTTATCCAACCTCTAAATGGGTTAGAAAACCCTAACACTAATAATCAACACCAAAACTGAATAAGGTCTGAGCAAAATACCTCAATATGGTCTCTAAGAACTCAGAAATCACCAAAATCGCACCTCCTTCAGCCTCCTCTTGCCTTGGTCACCTCCCTCTTGCAAAAACACCAACAAAGGATCAAGAATGGCCTCTCCTTCCTCACAAACGCTCTAGATCTCTTAGGGTTTCTCTCTGGGGTTTGGTGGCCGCAAATGGCGGCCCTAAGGGCCTTTAAATAGGTCTCAACATAATTCGGGCTCGCATCCACCTGAATATCTTCTAATGGCACCACTGCCAACTCGTCGGCTATACACTTTCGCAGCTGCGACACGTGGAAAGTGTCATGAATCTGACCCAACTCTGCTGGTAACTCCAAACGGTAGGCTACCCTGCCTACCCTCGCGATCACCCTGAAAGGACCAATATATCGGGGCCCCAACTTGCCCCTCTTCCTGAATCGAATCACTCATTTCCAAGGAGAGAGCTTCAGGAGCACAAAATCGCCGACCTGAAACTCGAGCTCGGACTGGCGTCTGTCTGCATAACTCTTCTGACGACTCTGAGCGGTCAACAACCTCTGTCTGACCTGCTGGATCTGCTTTGTCGTCTGAAGCACAATCTCGGTACTACCCATCACAGGCTGCCCTACTTCTCCCCAGCAAATAGGGGTCTGACACCTCCTCCCATACAATAGCTAAAAGGGCGGCATGCCAATGCTCGAATGATGGTTGTTGTTGTAAGAAAACTCTACCAAGGGCAAATATGTGTCCCAACTCCCGCCGAAATCCAACACACATGCCCGGAGCATGTCCTCGAGCATCTAAATCGTCCACTCACTCTGCCCGTCAGTCTGAGGGTGATATGTGGTACTAAAATGTAGTTTCGTACCTAATTCCTCATGAAACTTCTTCCAGAATCTGGAAGTGAAATGTACATCTCGATCTGAGACAATCAAGATCGGCACTCCATGCCGCGATACCACCTCTCTCATGTACATCTCTGCCAACCTCTCCGCGGAAGAGCTCTCACTGATGGCCAGGAAGTGAGCAATTTGGTGATGAAATCCATGGTAATCTGTTCCCATTTCCACTCGGGAATCTCTAATGGCTACAGCTTACCATGTGGACGCTGGTGCTCGGCCTTAACCCTACGACAGGTCAAGCATCTCTCTACAAACCATGTGACATCCCTCTTCATACAGGGCCACCAATATTCCTTTTTCAGGTCCAAATACATCTTAGTGGCCCTGGGATGGATCGCAAATTTCGATCGATGAGCCTCTTCCATCAAAATGGTACGCGTTCTGCCCACAGACGGTACCCATATCCGAACTTGAAATGTCATAAGCCCCCGGCTATCGGTAACGAATTCTGATACCAACCCGACAACTCACTCTCTCTTCTGGCTTTCTGGCCTCACAGCCTCAACCTGGGCCCCACGAATAGCATCCAACACCGGGGTCATCACTATCAATCTCAAACAAACATCTCGCATTGGGGCACCCTCCGCCCTACAGCTCAGTGCATCGGCTACAACATTAGCCTTGCCCGGGTGGTACAGGATCTCACAATCATAATCCTTGACCACGTCTAACCACCTCCTCTGGTGCATATTCAGGTTGGGCTGATCCATCAAATACTTCAAGCTCTTGTGTTCCGTGTATATCGTACACCGAACCCCATACAAATAATGTCGCCAGATCTTGAGGGTGAACACTACCGCTCCCAGTTCCAAATCATGAGTGGGATACCTCGACTCATGAGGCTTAAGCTGCCTCGATGCATATGCTATCACATGCCCCTTCTGCATAAGCACCACTCCCAATCTGGATATCCATGCATCACAATATACCACAAAATCCTCCATCCCTTCCGGAAGGGCTAACACTGGGGCTTCACATAAATTCTGGCGAAGTGTCTCGAACGAGGTCTGCTGCTCCGGACCCCAAGAAAATACAGCACCCTTCCGGGTCAACTTGGTGAGTGGCACGACGATTTTGGAGAAATCCTTAATAAATCTCTGATAATAGCCGGCCAAACCCAGAAAGCTCCTGATCTCGGTGGGTGATCTCGGCACCTCCCACCTCATAACCGCCTCAATCTTGGCCGGATCGACCAATATCCCATTCTGGTTAACGAGATGCCCCAAATATTGAACCTCTCGTAGCCAGAACTCACATTTGGAGAACTTGGAATAAAGCCTCTCCGATCTCAAAACTCCGAGGATCTCCCTTAAATGCTCCTCATGCTACTCTCTGGATCTCGAATACACCAATATGTCGTCGATGAACACGATCACCGAGCGATCCAACATCGGTCTGCACACTCTGTTCATGAGATGCATGAATATCGTCGGTGCGTTGGTGAGTCCGAAAGGCATCACCACGAACTCGTAATGCCCATAATGAGTCCGGAATGCTGTCTTCTGGACGTCCTCCTTCCGCACCCTCACCTGATGATACCCAGACCTCAAATCAATCTTGGAGAACCAAGATGCTCCCTGCAACTGATCGAACAAATCATCGATCCTCGGCAATGGGTAACAGTTCTTGACCGTTAGCTTGTTCAACTCACGATAATCAATGCACATCCAGTGCGAACCATCCTTCTTCTTGACAAAAAGAATAGGCGCCCCCCATGGCGAACTACTCGGCCTGATAAACCCTTTCCCCAACAGCTCCTGGAGCTGCGAGGATAGCTCCTGCATCTCCGGGGGCGCAAGGTGATAAGGCGCCTTGGCGATAGGCGCAGCTCCCGGAACCAATTCAATACCGAACTCTACTTGCCTCTCTGGAGGCACACCTGACAACTCATCTGGAAACACATCCGAAAACTCACGCACTATCGGGACCTCATCCACTGACTTCGGTCTCTCTGAATCAACCCTCGCATCCATCACATATGCCACAAATCCCTTACAGCCCTGCTTTAGACTCTGTCTCGCTCTGGCGGCTGAGCAAAATGCTGACCCCGTATGTGTACCCTTGTCGTACACCGTAAGAACTCCCCCACTAAGGTCTCGAATCGTCACCAATTGACGCTCGCAGTCTATCACCGCTCCATATCGACTCAACCAATCCATACCCACTATAACACACACGTCCCCCATCGCGATCAGAACCAGATCTATCGGAAACTCCACACCGAAGATCTCAAGGACACATCCTCGAATCACATCAAAAGCATACACTGCTCACTCATCAGCTATGGAAACTCGCAGAGGTTGATCCAACGCCTCTCGACGGATACTAATGAGCTGACTAAATGCTATGGAAACAAACGACCAACTCGCACCCGAGTCAAATAATACTAAAGCAGGCACAAAACTCACAAGAAAAGTACCTACATACATCATCATATAAGCATAAAAACTCAACTCAAATAAAGATGAATAGAGAATACATACCAGCCACAATATCGGGCACCGCGCGGACCTCCTCCGCAGTCAACTGAAATGCTCTCCCATGAGCCTTCGGGGCCTCGGCCTTCACCGACCGAACCTCGGTAGCTCTAGCAGCAGGCGCAGATCCCTGCGCTGACCCCCTGAAGAAGCTGAGGGCACTCGGCCTTCCGATGGCCGGTCTGGTTGCAATGAAAGCAAACCGAAAATCCCTTGGGGAAATCCCTCGCGATATGCACCTCCTTCCCGCACTTGTAGCATACTCCAACCCTGCACGACCCCTCGTGACTCTTACCGCACTTCCCACAAGTGCGGCCCTTCGCGCCCCCAGATCTCGAGTCAGCAGGTCTAGCCTGCTTGGATGCTGGCTGAGACTGAGCCGGTCGCCGATCCGCCCTCTGTGACTCGGCCTCCTCCCTGGACTGAGTCTCCAACTCAATCTCCCTCTTTCGGGCATTTGCCTGGAGCTCAGCAAATGTCCGGTAAGTCGAGTTCACCACGAACTCCCGAATATCTCTCCTCAAAACACTCAGATAACGGCTCATACGAGCCTGCTCAGAAGACACCTGCTCAGGGCAAAACATCGCCCTCTCATGAAACTTCCTGGTGATCACTACCACAGAATCAGTACCCTGCTTAAGGGTCAAGAACTCCTGAATCAACCGTTCCCTCTCCACCGGGGGAACATACTCCTCTTTGAACATAGCGGTGAACCTCTCCCAGGTCACCTCGGAAATCTCAGCCAAAATGAAGTTTGCCGTCACGAACTTCCACCAATCCTTCGCTCCCAAGCGGAGCTGGTTCAGGGCGAACCGAACCCTCAAGTGCTCTGGACAAGAACACGTATAGAAACATCCCTCGATGTTAGAGATCCATCTCATAGTGGAAATCGGGTCCCGCGTACCGTCAAACTCTGGTGGCTTCGTGTTGCTGAACTCCCGAAACAACAACGAGTCACCTCCCTGAGGTCTGGCAGCAGCAACAGCAGCAGTAGCTGCAGCTGCAGCAGCCTCAGTCAGTGCTGCATACCGCTCATCAAAAGTCTCAATCAATGTGGTCTTGATGTCCCCGAACATCTCAGGAATCTCAGCACGGATGACAACAACCACCTCCTCGTGAATCAATCGACATATCTCCTCGTCGCTAACACCACTGCTCTCAGGTGTGTGTCAAGTCCCAACCATGATGCCTCTGAAATATAAAAAAAATTATCAGAGACTCGATCGAGCATACTCATACTTGATGACGCAACCCTACTCGTCCTCCGTTGTCCAAAAGATTCTTACTTGGAATGCCCACTGATCCAGTGTCTTCAGTAGTACGGGCGCAATACTACTGACCACATCGCATCAACATTCACTCCAAGTCCTCCTCCTTGGATCTTGGATTACAAGTACTCTATTCTCATGAGCTCCTAACTGCTATCTACTCGCTCTCAAAGCATCTCAGCAGCAGAAATCTCCTAGGCTAAGGCATCACAAATCAGGCCACTCTAGTCCTAATATGTATACCCTGCCTACTCTAGCATGCATAATGTAACATAACATATCTCATAACACATAATGTAAGGGTACTTTTGGGGATTCACCGTTCGGGCGCTGGCTGATCGTACACACGGCTCTGCTCTGTTTGTCTCAAAACTCTTTTTACTCCTTTCAAAAAAAAAATTACTTCATTATCAAAATTTTCCTCAAATCCTCAGTTTGAGTTCAGATACGCCCGAAGATGCATCCGAATCCCTCAAACCAAGGCTCTGATACCAACTTGTAACACCATAAAATCTGAACAATTTTTCACTTTTGAAAAACCATAAAATATCATTCACAATCATTTTAAAAACATTGTATCAACATTGTATCAGTACAAAACCCCAAAATCAGAATATATAAACTCCGATGTGCGTGTGTACGAATCATACCGGCGCCTTCCCGTGCTCATCACTGGTACCTGAAACACATAACACAACAACTGTAAGCATAAATGCTTAGTGAGTTCCCCAAAATACCGCATACAACACATACGCCACTCGAGGCTATAATACAACCCTCCGGTCGATGTGTCTCAGCGGGACCCTCCAGTCCCGTAGCTCGTTGGACCCTCTGGTCCAGTCATAGCTCGTTGGGCCCTCCGACCCGGTCTGTATCGTTGGACCCTTCGGTCCGGTCTATAACATCATACAACATACATATAACACATAGCACATAATCTCATACATAGCACATAAGACCCTCTGGTCCACACATAATACCATTCTAGGTAACATATAGTGAGAAGACTCACCTCAGGTGTCTCGGTAAGTCTCTGACTCGGTAGAAATGTGATCTAGCCTCCGCCTAATCACACAAAGTAAATACTCTCATAAATATCACTATACTCAACCCTAAAAGTCAACAAAAGTCAACGGTTAAACTTTGACCCGACTCATCAAGTGCACTTGGGCGACTCGGCGAGTCTACACGTGTCCACTGACTCTCTTAGTCCCTCTCTTGGCACGTCGAGTACTTCCCCTGACTCGACGAGTCACACTTGGCATGAATCACGGGGCCACCCTGACTCAACTCACCGAGTCTCAAGAACAACTCGGCGAGTTCTGGCTTGAACTCCAGTCCCCCTAACTCTCCCTAACTCACCGAGTTATTCTCTAAGTCGGCAAGTCTACTCACTTAGTGATTTACGGGAAACCCTCATCCTACTCGCCGAGTCTGTTCTTCGGACTCGGCGAGTTCATGCCATGTACAAACTCCATAGGCCTCCTGAGGTCAGATCTGTTCCATACATTCATAGATCTGGCCTTCCCAAGCATGACAATCATGTAAAGTTCAGACCTTGACACTCATATAACATCTAAATGGTCTAACTTGGTGATTTAGCCCCAAAAATGACATCCCAAGTTCATGGCTCCCAAAATGACTCATAAAGCTCCAAGGGTTAAGGTCTCTGGACCTATTTGGGTCTAGATCTAAGACATGGACTCGAGAAGGGACCAAATGCTCCACTTATCCAACCTCTAAAAGGGTTAGAAAACCCTAACACTAAGAATCAACACCAAAACTGAATAAGGTCCGAGCAAAATACCTCAATATGGTCTCTAAGAACTCAAAAATCACCAAAATCGCACCTCCTTCAGCCTCCTCTTGCCTTAGTCACCTCCTTCTTGCAAAAACACCAACAAAAGGATCAAGAATGGCCTCTCCTTCCTCACAAACGCTCTAGATCTCTTAGGGTTTCTCTATGGGGTTTGGTGGCCGCAAATGACGGCCCTAAAGGCCTTTAAATAGGTCTCAAACCCTGGAAATTAAGGTTTCATTAAACAGCGTGGACTCGCTGAGTCCACTCATAAACTCGCTGAGTCCAGCTGTGAACTCGGATACGAATCCGCAACCATACTCGGCGAGTTTAAACACCAACTTGCCGAGTCTCTTCACAACTTCCAGAAATAAAGAATAAAATATAATACCTGAAAAATCCAGATGTTATAGGAACATTC
The DNA here is from genome assembly GCF_002870075.4 of Lactuca sativa. Classification (NCBI taxonomy): domain Eukaryota; kingdom Viridiplantae; phylum Streptophyta; class Magnoliopsida; order Asterales; family Asteraceae; genus Lactuca; species Lactuca sativa. Next base: position 194,252,627 of record NC_056625.2, read on the forward strand.
GCGATCCTCCTGGTCAGTACACCCAACGTACTCCAAAAGTATGCCCAGCGTACTGCCTTCTTCACTAGTACGCCCACCATACTCCTTGTGTACGCCCAACGTACTCGGTTAAGCCTGAAACTACTAAACTTCCGAAGGCCATAACTTCTTCGTTATAAATCCGTTTTCGACGATCCTTATATCCATGGAAAGGTAATGAGAAGCCCAACACTTCTACTGACTCATATCTTCCTAAATACCTTTTGTACAAAAGTCCATTTTCCACAAAAGCCCGGACTGCCATTTTACCGAAATACCCCTAGGCTCCAAAACACAAACCAAATATCTGGATCACTTCTAATACATAACCCGCACCCAAAAGGGCTAGATATTACCTTCCCAAGAACCATAATCCTTATAATGACTGACCTTCGAGCCACCACCTCAGATTAGGAGTCAATTCAGAACAGAGCGTTACACAAGTGCTAAGGACTCCTTTATATAGTGTGGTGGATTAGGGTTAGATCCATGTAAACCCTATTACCCATGACCTTTCATTTCCATAAGATCCATGGGTTAAAGCTCCATGGACTTACCATGCAAGCCTAGCCCATTCTAAATAAGCATTAGCCCACACTATATAAATACAAGAGTCCATATTTAATTAGTCACCCTTTTGATCACTAAATTAATTCTAAATTAATTTTAGATCAATACTAATTAAATAATATGATTTCATATTAATATATTAGAACTTATAATATATTAATAAATCATAACTTATACTATTCTCAAAAGATTATCCATATAAATTGTTCGAGTGAAGTGCAACCCAAATGGACCATGCCAGGTCGGGTCAAGTACATCTCAAATATAGTTATGGACTTAGACACCTTATCCAATAGTAACACCCCATTTCTAAATGTTTCTTATTTCGGGATAGAAAACCGTAATTTACTCATGTAAAGGTCTTAGGCTTCAAGGGTATAAAGTTTAGACCTTTTTAAATGATTGATAATGTTGGTTAAGTGAGTTAAGCCCTTGAATTGTGTTTTGGAGCCAAAAAGGGGGTAAAATGGGAAAAAGGTGATATTCTAGACTCTTAGCATTAGTTAATAAATTAACTTATAAATGATTTGTCAAATTTTGTTGGTTAGAATTGTGGGGCTTGTCAATACCTTCGTGTGTATATAAATATCACCGAAAAAGGAGTTAGAACGAAAAAGTTATGATTGTTTGAAGTTGAAAGCTGAAATTTGGATTTCAGCAGGAGTGTGGGGTGCCCCTAAAAAGCGTGGGGCGCTTCTTGCCCGGTGGGCTGCGTGGTTTTAGGGTTTTTGAGGGTATTTAAAGGCCATTAACCTATAGGGTTTTCCATTTCTCGGCCTTCATTACCTCTAGAACAATGGCAAGTGAATCCCTAGACTCTCTTCTCTCATTTTGAGCTTGAAACCACTTTTGGAGGCTTATTTTCTCATACTTTGGTGTGAATCTTGAAGATCAAGGTTGTTGCAAGGTACTTTGGTGAAGGGCTCAAGGTTGGATCTATCAAAGTTACTCCATTTCATTGTGATTAAAAAGCTTCAATCTTTATCTTTAGTTTGTTAGATCTTGGCTTATGCCTTTTTATGCCTTATTTTCCTTTTGATGTGGGGTGATGGTACTAGATGGACTTAACACCTTTTATGCACTCTATAATGTTTATAGGACCTTATGAGTTGATAAAGTAAGGACCTTTAACCCTCTCTTCAAGCCATGCAAGCCTTGGTGATGCTTTAGGCCATTTTGAGTGCAAAAAGCTTAGATCTTGGAAGTTTGTGGCCTTATAATGGATAAATTTGGAAACTTTATCCATTTATACATCATGTTGAATCTTATATGAAAGTGGAAGACTTGGACTTATTAGATTGAGACAAGAAAGAGGCATTATTGGACTTTATGAGACTAAAAGTGTAGATCTTGTTTGTTTTGGAAAGGCTTAATGGATAAAGTTGGAAACTTTATCCATTTAGATCTCATGGGAGTTCAGATATGGATTTTGGGGTATTGATTTAATGGATTAAGTCACTTTACCCTTTGAATTAAGGCAAAGTGCAGTGCACTTTTCCGGTGCATGGGGTGCTTTCTGATTTATCTCAGACGCGTCTGTTTTAAGCATTAAGGCCAATTATTTTGTCTTCTAGCAAAGCATAGGGCGCTTCTTAAGTGCAAGACACACTTTTTTACCAAGTGTTGACTTTGATGGTTGACCGTTGACTTTTTGACCAGGTTAACTTTTTGTTAAACTTGTAGAGATTTTGAGTTATAGTTTGAGGTTTAACTTGTGATTGGTTTACGAGGTTCGTGTAGCTGATTATGTGGGTCTTCGAATAACAGACTTCAACTCTTTGATCATGTGAGTCTTTTCACTATACTATGTATGATGCTAGTCGTGTTTCTGATATTTGCATGAAAGACCAGGATCTGGCCCCTAAAACTTGTAGGTAAGACCGGGATTTGACCCTTGACATTGCAAGTAAAGACCATGATTTGGCCCATGGCAGGATGTGATTGCGAGACTATGATTTGGCCCATATCATTCACTTGGGGTTGAAATAGACCCATTATGTTATGTATGATATGTGATATTTTGGGGGACTCACTAAACTTTGTGCTTACAGTTTATGTTTAAATGTTTTAGGTACATCTGGTTCCAAAGGGAAGGCCCCGACATGATTGCATCACATCCACTATAATTTCCGCACTCATGACTTTAGTATTAATTTGATGTTATTTGAAACACTTTTGATACACTGATTGCCTTTTAGGAAGCAATGAATGAATGTTTTGATTTATTTAAAAATGACATTTTCACTTACTATTTTTAGGATGTTACACTCTTACTACCTTTTAAAGTTATGTTTTTGGTTTGTTGCATATTTTTTTATTGTTTTTATTTTAGTTAGTTTCCTTAAGACATAGTTTCAAACCTTATTTTCGCCCCCTTCCTTCATACGATTGAAACTTTGTTTTGATACTTTTATGTTATCGCCACTATGCTATATGTGAACTTAGAGCTGACAATGGGTCGACCTGGGTTGAGTTTAGGTTTAACCCATTTATTAATTGGGTTGAAGTGTTCAACCCAAACATAACCTACTTATTTAAATGAGTTCATATTTCCAATACAACACAACCTTTTAGATAAATGGGTTGTCACTGGGTTAACTTGTTTATGTAGTTCTCGATCCAACCTACTACATAAACCAGTTAAACTTGGGTTAACCCATTTAAAAGAAAAAATAAATAAATTAATTAACTAAAGATTATACCACTTAAATTAGTTCTAAACGTAAATAAGGTTTGAAAATATGACAAAAGCACAATTCTAATTCACAAATACATATAAATTGTTCAAATAACATTAAAAATATTTAATTTCAGAGTGATTTTGGAAAACGACTAATATTGTCAGTGCTAAGAAAAATGATGAGAATTATGATTGCGTTTTTTTAAAACATAAAAAATAATTTAATATTATAATTTATAAATTAATACTTTGATTAATTTATGATAATATTCAAATAATTATTAAATTAAATATATATTAAACTTAGATGGGTTGGCGGGTTGAAAATGTGTTAATATTTTTCTACCAAACACAACCTATTTAATTAAATGAGTTAAGCGAGTTAACCCACTTAACTTAAATGAATTGAAAAAATCACAATCTAACCCGCTAATTTTGGGTTGGGTTTGGATTAGGTCGATTTTTGCGGGCTCTATATAACTTTTGACATTTATAGATCATATTCTATATACAAATTACAAATAAGCTACCTCTTATAATAAAATTATAGTTTTGGTCTTTACATAATTTTGTTTTATATTTTTTGTTGTTATTAATTACAAACTACTTCTCTATGATAATGCACACAATGAGTTAAATACTAGTTATCAAATATTTAGGTTAATTATTTCAAACATTAAAATCATAAAAGTATTTAGTAAAACACAACTTTTATGTAAACAATTTATTTGGTAAATAAAAAGCTTTATAAAATATAAATTATTAATATATAATATATATTCTTTTTACTGTTATTATTGCAAATCTTCATATTCTAATAAAAGAATAGATTTACTCTCATTTTGTCATAAACTGTTATGTATCATTAACCTAAAAAACCATTTATTTGGTAAATAAAAAGCTTTATAAATTTATAAATTATTAATATATAACATATGTTTTTTGGCTGTTATTATTGCAAATCTCCACATTCTAATAAACGAATATCTTTATTCTCTTTTTTGCCATGTACCCCTATTAGGTTTCCTAATTAATACCATGTCACCTGTCAACCTAATAATTCTTTATTTTAAATTTCAAATTTTAAAAATTTCACTCTAATTATATTAGATTAATAACATTAGAATACAAGTTAAAATAAAATTAATACATATTATAAGATGATGTAATTTTTTTAATTCAACGATTATAATTTTATATAACTAAAAAATATCTCTTAATTAATAATTTATTTAAAATAATTGATTAATAATTTTAAATTTTACTATAAAAATTTAGTTAATTTTTTTTAGTAAATAATAAAAAAGAAATGGTAATTTCCACTATACCATGGGATCATTTTTGTAATTTACTCATACGTTGTGAAACGGTGCCGTTTTATGCTTATAAAAAGGCCTTGACAATGGTCAACACTTCACCTCCCGACCAGGCCTTCGCCGTTTCGCGTAGCATCACCACCCCACACCCGTCTCTTTTTCTCTCTTTCTCTCTCTTTCTCTTTCTCTTTCTCTCTCTCGATTTTCGTCTTTCCCCTTCTCGCTTGTTCGCTCGCTCTTCGATTTCTCTCTCCCGTTAAATCTTCGCCGGCTCAAAATCCGTTCAGAAATCTCACCGTTTCGCCAATTCACTCCTACCTCATACACAGATCTATACTATTATCCGAATTGTTGGTCGACGAAATCGTTTCAAACACACATAGCCCTAATTCAAATCCATACCCGTCGATTACTTCTCGATCGTTTAAGCTTATGTATTCCGGTGTTTCTCTTGTTCTATAGCCGATCTGGAGGTGTCAAAGTGCCTACTATATCCCATGATCAATCGTTTCAACCACCTAGGGTTTCTGATTAAATAGAAATTAGAAAAGGGGATCACAAAATTGGCTCCGGTAATTCATGGTTCTCGTCGCGCGGTACGAGCAACAAGATTTGATTATAAAGAAAAGCGATATCTTGGATTATGATGATGGAAGAAGGCTATTATGTATGGGCGGTGGGAAGGTGAGCTGTGGTTCCACCGGCGGCACATGTGGCCGGTCCCATCTTCCTCCAAGCCATCTGTAGCTGCTCCTTCCAATTCCTTCGTATTGATTGACACTAACTCTTTCTCCAAAGTATATATAATTTTTTATTCCGTTTATATACCCATATCCATTACTTGTATGTATATTTATATATCAATTTTGATTAGTTTACCTGCTTCAGTGCTCTTGTAAGTTAGCTCTATATCTGAATGCTATTTTTTTCAATGAATTGCTTTGAACGACAATTCGTGATATGTATGTACAGTCTCGTTCTTATGCATCTATACTGTTAAAATCAACCTTTCTCTTCTTGATTCAAATTTACTGGCTAGTCAATTCATAAAATGAAATTTCTTTTTGCGTTTGGGGTTATCAGTGAATTTAATTAGTTCAATGGATCACCACCTATTGTTATGCCACACTTGCTGTTTGCTTATCAAGATAGTTCTTGTTAGAGGTGGGATATTTATTACTCACTTTAAGTTCTTGTTTGAGTGTCAATCCACTTCCTTTTCTGTTTGTGCATGATAGATTTCAGTCATTATCGAAAGTATATCTTGTTAAATGTTTTCCCTCTATATGTTTATCTTCTTCTTGATACAAAAGCAACTTCCATTGGTTTAATCTGGTTCATTTCTTGCAGGATGGTCGAACGATTCATGTTGGTGACTGTGCTCTCTTCAAGCCATCCCACAACTCCCTTCCTTTTGTTGGACTAATCCGTAAGTTAAAAGTAGGAAAAGAAAACAACCTAACTTTAAGTGTGAACTGGCTTTATCGACCTGCAGACATAAAACTCAAAGAGGGTGCTTCATTAGAAGCAGCACCAAACGAAATCTTCTATTCCTTTCACAAGGATGAAATACCTGCTGCATCATTACTCCATCCGTGTAAAGTCGCATTCCTTCCTAAAAATCTTGAACTTCCTTCAGGGATATCCTCATTTGTGTGCAGACGAGTGTATGATATTGAGAGCAAGTGTTTATGGTGGTTAACTGATCAAGACTACATTAACGTAAGTATAATCATCTTCTTCTCTCTTTTCATTTCATAGTTTTGTTTCTGAAAGTTATATCTTGATTGGATATTTAGTCTTGTTTGACACAGGAAAGACAACAAGAAGTAGACAAGTTATTAGATAAGACACGTGTAGAAATGTATGGAGCACTACAAACACAAACTGGAGGGCGTTCTCCAAAACCCTTGAATGGTTCACAGCTAAAACCTAGTTCAGATAATGTACAAAATAGTTCATCCTCCATTTCATCACATGCTAAAAGTAAAAAGAGAGATCACGGGGTCCACAAATCCAAAGTAGACGATGCAGATTCTGGTCAACTTAGACCTGAACACATAATAAAAACCGAAATTTCCAAAATCACTGATAAAGGAGGATTGATGGATTTCCAAGGAGTTGAAAAACTAATCCAACTCATGAGACCCGAAAACACCGACAAAAAACTCGACTTATCTTCCCGAACAATGCTTGTTGATGTCATATCAGTTACTGAAAGATTTGATTATTTAACTCGGTTTGTTCAATTAAGGGGTTTGTCAGTTTTGGATGAATGGCTTCAAGAAATCCACAAGGGTAAAATCGGCGATGGGAATGGGAGTCCAAAAGAAAACGATAAATCTGTTGAAGATTTTCTTTTTTCTCTACTTCGTGCCCTTGATAGGTTACCTGTGAATCTTCATGCTTTACAGACTTGTAATGTTGGGAAATCTGTGAATCATTTAAGAAGCCATAAAAATTCAGAGATTCAGAAGAAAGCAAGAAGTCTAGTCAGCACATGGAAGAGACGTGTGGAAGCTGAAATGACAATGATTGAAACAAAATCTAGTACAAGTCGAGGTGGCTCATGGCCAAGTAAATCAATGATGTCTGATGTTTCTCATTTAGGAAACAGACGTTCTACTTCCACCTCTCAACCTTCCCCTTTAAAATCTCCACAACAACCGAAAGTTAATAATAATAATAATAATTCCGGTGAACCTGCCGCCAAATCTCCCGCCGATAAACTGGCGGCAACTGGCGGTGGCGGTGGTGGAGGTGGTGGTGGATCCTCGGACATGCCTTCATCTGGAACTAAAGAAGGTAGGAGTTCAAGCACCACTCATTCTCCAAACAACAGTCAATCTTGCTCTAGTGATCATGGGAAGACTGGTAGTGTTTACAATAGCAGGAACTCAAGCAATGGTTTCCATGGCTCCACAACTCCAGGAAATGAAAAGGGTAATCTTGGAAAAATCCGGAATTTTGGTAATGAGAAAGGAGCTGGACATGTGTCTGATGTGTCCATTGTAGATAATGGAAACAACCAAAGTGTTGTGGCACCTTCTGAGAAGCAAGATCAAAAGACAAGTGGAAAAACTGTAAACGATTCTTTACAGAGCAATGTGGAAAAAATGGATACAGATGGGAAAGATGGAATGGAGGGCTGTGATGATGCCAAGTCAGCAACTGTGACTGTTGTGTTACCTGATGAACATGGTGGTTCTTCATCTGGGGTCACTCCAAAACCAGGGAAATTATATGAACCTTCTTATAGCTCTATAAACGCGTTAGTAGAAAGCTGTGCTAAGTTTTCTGAAGCTAGTGTCTCAGTGTCACCTTCAATGGGTGATGATGGTGGAATGAATCTTCTTGCCAGCGTGGCAGCTGGTGAAATCTCAAGATCTGACGTGGCATGTTCCCCTCCTTTACCTGAAGATTCTTGTTCTGCAAATGTTGCTAAGCTGAGGCGAATAGTTCAAGACGAAGATAACGGGCCCCACGTGTCTGGAGATAGTAAGGACGCGACATTTGGGAAAGGCGAGGTACGGGTGGGGTCGGAATCGGAATCGTTGATTCCGGTTGCTGTGAAGCCTGAAGTGAAGACTGGAATGGTGGAAGTAGAAGAGAAGAGTGGTGATGATAAAACGATGGAGAAGAATGTGATTCTTCCGGAAAGTTGTAAAGTTGAAACACAAGTTAATGAAGAATCGGCTTCTTGGTCTTCTTCAGATATGCATGATGAAGAGAAGAAGAAACTGGTCAATAATCGGTCAAGAAATTTACAGGAATCTCAAGCTACTACCACTTCTTGTGGTGATGCTGATTTAGCAATAAAGTTTGAAGAGCGTGATGATGACAAGAAGGCCGGAATCCACAATGAAATGGATTCTGGGACGTCTGTTTCCCATGAAAACGTTGGAAAACACGAAGCCGACGATCCTGATTCCACCGTTAACATTTCCGCCACAACGCCCGTGGCGGAAACGGAAACGGAAACGGTGGTAAAGTTGGATTTTGATCTGAACGAAGTTGTTCCTAGCGATGACGGGAACCAAGGAGAGGTTGATGGGAATCAGAATCAGAATCACACATTACCTTCTTCCAATTCACCTGTTGATGGGAATCGGTCTCCGTTTATTACGGTAGCTGCCCCTGCAAAAGGACCATTCTACCCTTCCGAAAATCTTTCAAGAACTAAACCGGAGCTCGGCTGGAAAGGCTCAGCCGCCACCAGTGCATTTCGTCCCGCTAAACCGGTCCGCCCTCTTTTCGACTTCGACCTCAACATCGGAGTCGACGATTCCGGCCAAAACAATGCCCATGAAAACAGCGGAGGCGGACTCGATCTCGATCTAAATGCATGTCAAGAGCCACCGGAAACCGTCCAATTGCCGCCAAGGGTATTTCCGTCAAATTCAAATTCTTCACGTGGGTTTGACCTCAACGGACCTGGCGTGGAGGAGGCTATCAATATCAACCCCAGTGGTGGTGAAACGGTGCAATTTCAGAAAAAGGGTATGCAGTTTCTTCCAGCTGTTCCGAACATGAGAGTGAATAATAACATGGACATAGGGGTAAATATGTCATCTTGGTTTCCACCAAACAACACCTACCCCACCACCATCACAATTCCATCAATCCAGGAACAGAGTTATGTTCCTTCACAAAGAATGTTGTCCCCTGTCTTGTCATCAACTCCTGCAGTTGTCCCTTTCCAATATTCACCTTTCCCATTTGAAACCAATTTCCCTTTACCAAATTCGTTTCCACCCGTTTCAACCGCTTACATGGACTCATCGCCAGCTGGCGGGCCCACCTCCGCCCCCGGCCCCGGCCCCGGCCCCATTTGTTTCCCGACACAAACACAGCTGGTTCCAATGCCGTATCGCCCATCCTACTTCATGAGTCTACCTGGCGGTTCAAGTAATCCCGGAAAGTGGGGCGGCGGTGGTGGTGGTGGCGGCGGCGGTCTGGATCTCAACTCCGGTCCCGGTGGCGGCACTGGCGGCGTATCGAAGCGGAAAGAGCCGGATGGTGGTTGGGATGGAGATAGGATAAGCTATAAACACCCGTCATGGCAGTAGTAAAACAGAGTCTTTCAATGCCTTTGGTGAGTTTTTTATTTTATTTGTTATAAATAAAAAGTTAAATGTTTTTTATTTTTTCTCTTTTTAAATTTTTTATTTATTAATATGAGGTTATGCAGGTGATGATGTGGTGTTGGAGGTTGGAAACAAAGTGCCCCCTGGTGGTTTGATTATGATGAGATGTTATTTTGTTGTGGGGTTGTAATGAATGAATGAATGAATGAATGGATGGATGAATGAATGAATGAATGAATATGCATGCATAGGGTTGAATGAAATAGTTTGAACAGAGGTTGTTGATGTTTTTTTAACTTGTTGCAACTTGCAATCCATAGCCATTTCATTTTCATTTTCATTTTCATCTGCCTACCTAAAAAAACAAAACCCGGGAATTGTGGGTTTAGTTTATTTAATTTTTATTTGAATATATATATATATATATATATATATATATATATATATATATATATATATATATATATATATATATATATATATATATATATATATATATATATATCAGTAATTACGCTATCCTGGGCCAACTAGTTTATATGTCAGCCACCTAGCGAACCATTGAATGTCTATTTTCATTATGGTTGGAATTTGATTTGCAATTGTTTAAGCATGGTTGCTTGATTTGGGTTTGAGTTAGACGTTGATTTTGATGAAGGTGATTGTAAACTTATGGTTTTGATAGAAAATGTAATGCGAAATAAATTCAGTTAAACGCTCAAGTAGGGTTTCTTTTTGTTTGTTTAATGAGAAATAAGTCGCGTAAAAGGTTTCATCTGATTTTAGTGTTAGGTACTTAAATAGGCTCAAAAACAATAGTGGAATGTTTTGAAACTTTGAATTGATTTTAGTGTTCGGTATCTTAAAACCTTTTCTAAAGTTTCTCGCAACTCAATTCTTGATTCTCTCCAGCGATGAAACTCTAATAGCTTGGAAAACGAATATGGTAAGAGTTTCAAAATTTCAGTTTCGAAACCAACTCTTTCATGATAGTTTGTAATTTTCTTTTCTTAGATTGATGTATACTGTATATTATGATATTAAGTTAATGCTAGTTTCGGTATAAAGTGTAACAAAGTAATGTTTTTTTTTGATAAAATAGAATTTTGAAAACTCGAACAAATTTGAAACTAGAAAACAGTTTTGCAACTACCATTTTCATGACTTTCAAAGTTCCTATTTCTTTGATTGATGTATAAATCTCCCTTCTCCCTATACAAAATGCAATGTCTTGGTTTATATATTTAACACCAGGCGAATGTCCGTGTGTTGCGCATAAACACTTATATTGTTGGATTATTTTTAAATATATGTTTTTTAAAATATAACAAGAATGTTGTTAAATTTGATATAATAATTCGTATACTAAATTGATATAATATATTGACTATTTTGAATTATATGATAATATACATCTATTATAACTGCATAATCATAATCGTTTAAATGACTTCTACCCGTAAATTACACATGAATAAAATTAAATATAATATATGACTTAATGTTATTAATAGTTGTTATTGTTAATTAATTTTTTAAATTTATTTGTTTAATGTTTTAATTTCTATCATTATAATTATTTCAAACATCAAACATTGTTTTTTGATTTTAAGGGAAACAATATAATCATTTATATACATTAATTTTTAACTATTATTATTGTAAGTTATTTTAAGCTACTTATTCAAAAAATTTAAAGATTATAAAAATATCTTTAATAAATATTTTAGATAAATTGAGATTACAATTTAATTTTTTGCATTTATCACTATAATTTATCACTTTTAACTATTTACAAAATATTCGTTGATTTTTTAAGTATAACTGAAATTTATATTTAAGTTGACATTGTAATGTTATATTTAAATTAATAATTTAAGTATTTTGTCAAAACTATTCAAAAGTCGTATAGTTTTAAACTGATAATGGTTACATACAACAACATTTTAAATCTAATAAATAAAATATAATATGTTAAAAGTTAAAAACATAACCATATAAGTAGAAGTAAAAATATTAGAGTAAATTACACGAATGGTCCCTATGGTTTAGGGTAATTTGCACGTTTAGTCCCTAACTTATTTTTTTAACTCGGAAGGTCCCTGCTGTTTCTGTTTGTTACTCGTTTGGTCCCTGTCTTACCTAAAAAAACTATTTTGCCCTTGATTTTTTAATCTATTTAAATAAACACACCTCCACTCCCATCTCCCTCACGTTTCCTTATCTAACCCACCATTTTTTTCTATTTAAATAATAGTATTTTTAGGTAAGATAGGGACCAAACGCGTAACAAAAACAAACAGTAGGGACCAAGCGCGTAACAAAAACAAACAATGGGGACCTTCCGAGTTAAAAAAATAAGTTAGGGACCAAACGCGCAAATTATCCCAAACCATAGGGATCATTCGTGTAATTTACTCAAAATATTAATTTAAAATTGAATTTTAGTTTATTTACGATTACACTTTAAGTTTGATATTTATTTAACCTTATTAACCAACTTATAATCATTATTAGGACACTATAATTTATCACTTTTAACTATTTACAAAATAATTTTTGGATTGTTTAAACTAAATTAAAATTTATATTTAAGTTGACCCTATAATGTTATATTTCAATTAATAATTTAAGTATTTTATACAAATTGTTCCAAAATTGTATCTTTAAAATGATACTGGTTTACATCCAACAATATATGAAAACTAATAAATTAAGTATAATATGTTAAAGGTTAAAAAACATAACTTTATAATTAGAAGTAAATATATTATTTTAATACTAAAATTTAGTTTATATATGATTATACTTTAGGTTAAATATTTATTTAACCTTATTAACCAACTTATAATTATTATTAGAAAGAAATTGAAAAGTCATGGGGTTTCAAATGAATGTGGTGAAAAGAAAAATACTTCTTTTATAAGTATACTAGACGAATACCCGCATGTTGTGCATAAACACTTATATAATTAAAGTCTTTACAAATATATATATATATATATATATATATATATATATATATATATATATATATATATATATATATATATAACAAGAACGTTTTTGTTAAATATGATATAATAATTTGTATACTAAATTGATACAATATATTGATTATTTTGAATTATATGATAATATATATATATATATATATATATATATATATATATATATATATATATATATATATATATATATATATATATATATATATATATATTATAACTACATAATCTCAATCGTTTGAATAATCATTATAATGATTTTAAACATCAAACATTGTTTTTTGATTTTAAAGGTAACAATATAATCATTTATATACAGTTATTTTTAGCTATTGTTAATTTAAGTTATTTTAAGCTACTAATTTGAAAAATTTAACGATTATAAAAATATCTTTAGGAATTATTTTATTTAAATTGAGATCACAATTTAATTTTTGTATTTATCACTATAATTTATCACTTGTAACTATTTACAAAATATTCTTTGGTTCTTTAAGTAGAACTGAAATTTATATTTAAATTAACACTGTAATGTTATATTTAAATTAACAATTTCAGTATTTTGTCCAAATTGTTCAAAAGTTGTAGTTTTAAAATGATAATGGTTTACATACAACAACATTTCAAATCCAAAAAATTAAATATAACATGTTAAAAATTAAAGACATAACTTTACAAGTAAAAGTAAAGATATTATTTTAAAATTGAAACTTAGTTTATTTATGATTACACTTTAGGTTTGATATTTGTTTAACCTTGTTAACCAACTTGTAATCATTATTATAAAGACACTAAAATTTATCACTTTTAACTATTTATAATTTTTTTTGGGGTAGTTTAAGTTAAACTAAAATTTATATTTAATTTGACCCTATAATATTATCTTTAAATTAATAATTTAATTATTTTATACAAATTATTAAAACAATATATTAAAACTAATAAATTAAGCATAATATGTTAAAATTAATAAATTAAGTATAACATGTTAAAAGTTAAAAAACATAACTTTATAAGTAGAAGTAAATATATTATTTTAATACTGAATTTTAGTTTGTATATGATTACACTTTATGTTTGATATTTATTTAACATTATTAATAAATTTATAACAATTATTAGAAAGAAATTGAAAAGTCATGGGAGTTTCAAATGAATGTGGTGAAAGGAAAAATACATGAGAGATTCAAATGAATGTGATGAAAGAAAAAATGATTCCTTTATAAATATACTAGGCGAATGCCCGCGCGTTGCGTAGAAACACCTATATAGTTGAAATATTTACATATATATATATATATATATATATATATATATATATATATATATATATATACACACACACACACACACATATACATAAATATAATATAATATAAAAATAACTTCGTTGTTAAATTTGATATAATAATTCGTATGCTAAATTGATATAATATATTGATTATTTTTAATTATATGATAATAAATACATCTATTATAACTGCATAATCACAATCGTTCGAATGACTTCTATCCACAAGTTACTAATGTATAAAATTAAATATAATAAATGATTTAATGTTATTTATAGTGGTTGTTATGGTTATTAATTTTTTTTAAAATTTATTTGTTTAACGCTTTCATTTCTATCATTAAAATTCGTTAAAACATCAAACATTGTTTTTTGATTTTAAAGGTAACAATCTAATTATTTATATAGAGTTATTTTTAACTATTGTTAATGTAAGTTATTTTAAACTACTTATTTGAAAACTTTTAGCCATTATAAAAATATATTTAGGAAATATTTTAGTTAAATTAAGGTTACAATTTAGCTATTGCATTTAGCACTACAATTTATCACTTTTAACTATTCTAAAAATATTCTTTGGGTTTTTAAGTGGAACTAAAATTTATATTTAAATTGATACTGTAATGTTATATTTAAATTAATAATTTAAGTATTTTTTCTAAATTGTTCAAAAGTTGTAGCTTTAAACTGATAATTGTTTATATACAACAACATATTAGATCTAATAAATTAGAATAATATGCTAAAAGTTAAAAACATAACTTTATAAGTAGAAGTAAATATATTATTTTAATATTGAAATTTAGTTTATTTATGATTACACTTTAGGTTTGATATTTTTTAACCTTATTAACCAACTTATTATTATTATTACAAAGACAGTATAATTTATCACTTTTAACTATTTATAAAATATTCTTTGGTTGTTTAAGTTAAACTAAAATCTATATTTAAGTTGACCCTATAATGTTATATTTAAACTAATAACTTAAGTATTTTATATAAATTGTTCAAAAGTTGTAGTTTGTAAATGACAATATATTAAAACTTATAAATTAAGTATAATATGTTAAAAGTTAAAATACATAACTTTATAAGTATAAGTAAATATATTATTTTAATATTGAAATTTAGTTTATATATGATTACACATTCGGTTTGATATTTATTTAACCTTAGTAACCAACTTATAATCATTATTAGAAAGAAAATGAAAAGTCATGGGAGTTTCAAATGAATGTGGTAAAATGAAAAATACATGAGAGTTTCAAATGAATGTGGTGAAAGAAAAAATGCTTCCTTTATACGCGTTGCGCAGAAGAACCTATATAGTTGAAGTCTTTACAAATATATGGTTTTTTTAACTATAGCATTAACGTTTTTGTTAAATTTGATATACTAATTTGTATACTAAATTGATATAATATATATTGATTATTTTGAATTATATGATAATATATACATCATTTATAACTGCATAATCTCAATTGCTTGAAAGACTTCTATCCGCGAGTTACACATGAATAAAATTAAATATAATATATGGTTTAATATTGATAAGATATAAAACTAACGTGAAGATCGATTAGATCTTTGTAACAGGTATTGCGATGAACATAAAACAATAAACAAGACAAGAGTGGATCAAAATGTGTCGAATGATTAAATCAAACAATCCTCAGCAGAGCTGGACTAAGAACTTCCACTGTAGAGGATTTAGGATTACAGGAACGATAATCAACTGCTGAATAATGCTCTGATCAATCTATACTATCGTTGACCTAAGATGCATGCAAGCACCTATATTTATATTAAACCCTACTAAACTCACGGATGGACATGCCCATACCGGAGATACAAAAACGGACTAGCTATCGAGCCCAAAATACGCAACATACAAAACACGACCCAACAATGTCCCCCTTTGCATCAAATTGGAGCGAGACTACTTCTTCTTCTTGCTTGGGCCAGCAGCGGGAACTTTCTTCGTAGTATTATACAGACGAGAGATTAGCACGAGAATAGTCTGTCTGAACCGAATGTACCACTGAATCATGTCATCAAAGTACTTGACATCATCCGCTGAGTTCTGCTTGCATCTGTGGATGATCCCCAAAACATGCTCCAAACAAGCAGTGGTGTAGAGGTGTTTGTTAGCCAAGGCAAAAAGACATTTCTGTCCTTCGTTCCTGGTGAACATGACTGAATTCCTTCTCGAGTCAATTTTACCCATCTGCATTTGGTTGAGATCACTGGCAGAGCCAACAGGAGATATGGTTGGTTTCTTCTTAAATACACTCGCAATCTCCTGATCCATCAGTGCAACTTCCATGATGTAGCACACGAGCATCCTTTTGAAATGGTCGATGATCGGACCGTATTCAGCTTCGTTGGTGAGTAGGATGTTGTGTAAGATAATCCAATCATGGGGATTAAGGTTGGGAAGATCTGCAAGGGAAAGAGCATGTTCGGTTTTGGCAGATCCCCGAAGTACCTTGAACCGAATGTTGATGAAGTTCCCTTCACTATACGCTTCAACACCCGAACGTTGACAACTTTCTGAGCGCTCCAAGTCTGATACTGAGGTTGAGCAGCCTTCAGATAAAAATTGATTAAGTACCGATCAACCTGTGGATGAGGATGAGGGAACTCTGCAACGTTGGAAAAGGCATGAAAGATGAACGCCTTTCGGGTCAGTGGCATGTCAAACTGAGAGTCGACAATGTTGGAACAATCAAGAGAGATTACAGGTTCCAGCCACAAGATACTCGGTGTGTCAATGGCTTCTTTTATCATCCTCTCGAGAGTCCAGGCAGGAAAAAGAGTTTTCCTACTCTCAAGAAGGTCGTGGGCTTCCTTCTGTTTTCTTTCTGCTTCTTCAGCCTCTCTCGCCACACGAGCATTGATATCAGCCTCATTGTCTCGACTTTTTCGCTTCAACAAATTAGCGATTGTCTCTTTATCTTCATATTCATCCTCCTCAGCAATCTTCTTGCCTTTGTCTTTCACACCAGAACCGGAGGCTTGGCCTACTGGAGTTTCTAAAGGCTCTCAGCGTGGTAACACTCCACCACGATCTCCAACCCCTGAAATTCAAATCCCTCCTTCTCCAATTTCCTCTCCACCTAAAACTATTCCTACTTCCATTCCCCCCATAAACCCCTCTACACAGATTCCAACCACTTCCATCCCAATACCACCCATATTTACTGAAGCAACCACACCAACCACTGCAGATGTTAGAGCCAACGTATCTGATACGGGGGTTCATACTGATGCACCCAAAACCACTCCAGCACCCGAAACCACAAACGCACCCCAACCTACTCTAACACTCGAAACAACCCAACCCGAACCTACCCATACTTCTGCACCACCAGCTTCACCACCACCACCTTCTCCTGGTCATGCTTCAGAGGGAGAAGAACCATTCCTTGGCAGGGAGGATATGACGTTTGATTCGTGGTGCTTTTTCTGTCTAATCCACAACCTCCAAGGTCTGCATCTAAGTAGGCTTGAACGAAGAAGCCTGAGTTGGATGGATACCATAGGCCTAAAGAGGTAGTTTGCTTGAGATATCAGAGTATGTTCTTCACTGCAAGCATATGAGGTTCACGTGGATTCGCCTGAAATCTAGCACAGTAACAAACAGAGAACATTATATCAGGCCTGCTAGCAGTGAGATACATTAGAGAACCGATCATCTGGCGATATAGCGTAATATCAACTGCTGGCTTATCCAAGGATGGAGTGAGCTTGGTGCTGAACGCCATTGGAACTTTAACCTTTGAATCTCCCATCATGCCAAATTTTGCAAGGAGAGTCTTCGTGTAAGCTTCCTGATTAATAAAGATGCCTTCTGATCCCTGTCTAATATTTAAACCAAGGAAAAAGTTAATTGGACCCATTAAGCTCATTTCAAATTTAGTCTCCATCAGCTTTCTGAATTCAGCCGTTAAGCTAGGATTCGTTGAGCCAAATATGATATCATCGACATAAATTTGAACAATCATAAGGTGGTTACCTTCCTTCTTACGAAAGAAGGTTGGGTCAACCGAACCTTGTTTGAATTTGGACATCTTTAAAAACTTGGTTAGCGTTTCATACCAGGCCCTCGGAGCTTGTTTCAGTCCATATACGGCTTTCATTGACGAAAAGAAGCGAAGGACTTCAACTCAGTGGAGAATGACGTTGCCAGTTGGTGAACAATAGGTTCCAACATAGTCTTGGCAGCATTTGCACTCTCCTGTAAAGACTTTAACAGGGAAGAGGCATCAGAAAATAGTTTATCGACTTTTTCGGTCGCAGCCTGACAGGCTTTTGTGGAGGTATCTATGGCGGAGGTTGCAGAAGCAATGGAATCTTGCTGAGATTTGGAGAAAGCGTCAACAATCTTCTGAACGGCATCTTCAGAAAGGGATGACTGAGAAGTTGAAGATGAGGCGATGAGCAAGTCAATCTTGTCATGGAGCTCCTTGAGATGTCTTTTTGTAACTGGAGCGTCGTCATCGTCATCACTCTGTACTTGAAACAGACTATAGTAGACCGAGTCAAACGTCATATCCTCCCCGCCAAGGAATGGTTCTTCTCCCTCTGAAGCATGACCAGGAGAAGGTGGTGGTGGTGAAGCTTGTGGTGCAGAAGTATGGGTAGGTTCGGGTTGGGTTGTTTCGGGTGTTAGAGTAGGTTCGGGTGCGTTTGTGGTTTCAGGTGCTGGAGTGGTTTCGGGTGCATCAGTATGAACCCCCGTATCAGATACGTTGGCTCTAACATCTGCAGTGGTTGTTGTGGTTACTTCAGTAAATATGGGTGGTATTGGGATGGAAGTGGTTGGAATCTGTGTAGAGGGGTTTATGGGGGGAATGGAAGTAGGAATAGTTTTAGGTGGAGAGGAAATTAGAGAAGGAGGGATTTGAACTTCAGGGGTTGGAGATCGTGGTGGAGTGTTACCACGCTAAGAGCCTTCAGAATCAGAACTCTCACCATCCGACTCACTTGAGGAGGAAGCGATAACCAGGTTTCTCCTGGGTTGTGTTTTTCTTCTCTTCTACTGTGGAGACTGAGCAGCCCTGGTGGGTTTCCTCTTCTTTGGAGACGGACCTTTTGCCCCTTTGACCACCTGTTTTCCTTTTTCAGCCTTCTTGCCTCTTGCAGCAGGCTTGTCGGCGTCATGAATGGATTTCAGCATTTCCGGAGTAAGCTCTCTCGGACCAGAACGCTTGAACCCCTTGTACGTCTTGATAATCCGGCTGTCAGCAGGAACATCCCCATACATGGTTTCCGGAATAGATCCGTTGAACGGAAACTTTGAAGCATCCGACACAATGATCTTCGTGGTATGGAAGGTACCAATCGAATACATTAGAGCACCGGTGACAATGGGGACGTGGTACTTGTCCATCACCCTTTTGTGATAAGAGTCCAGAACCTTGCATACGAGATCTCTGAATGTCTGGAGGTAGAGGAGAGACTCTGGATGAGTTGTTGCCATAGAACAGACCCATAATCCATGTTGATGCCATTGTAAACACCATACATTATGGAGAGAAATAACCGGCTGGCACCATCAGATCCAACACTTCTTTTGGATAACCCTTTGAATAGAACAGTGAACATCCCATTCCACGGTGGAGGTAGGCACGACTTCTTGAACTTCGTGACTGTAGTAAGCACCTCTGTATAACCCATGTTATAGAACATGTTGAACAAGTGCCCCATTGGAATCGTTTCAGGATTAACCCTTGAAGAGTCAGGTTCAAACCCTAACAACGAGCAAAACCTTTGCTTTGAAATTGACGCTTTGTGCTCAAAGACATCAAAAAAGATTCTGTCAACGACCTTGTCGTAGTGAGCGGTCGTAAAGATCTGTGACAAGAACTCCATCGGAACAGTTTCAGCCTTGGTAAGTGCAGGAGCAATCGGAGAAAACTTCAGACACTCGATGATGGGGAACATAAAGGCGTCGTAAGCATGAGGGGTTAAATAGATGATTAGGCTTTGTTGTGGGCGAATGGGAAAAATGTGGGATGTTGCATGAACGGAAGATGAATCTGCCATTGCTTGAAGAAAGTGGAGAAGATGATGAACAGGGAAGGATTAAGGAATTTTTGCTCTCTTGGAATTTTAATTGCAGTAAAGAGGTAAACAAAGGATTATGTTGCCTTTTATACTGGGGATTACAGAGAGAGAAAGATCTTCCCAAATCTTCGATTGAAAATCGAAGGGTTTTTCGGAGTTGACTGATGCTTGACAGTTGGGGTTGCCGATGATCACGCATGAGAGAGAATGTCAGGCCCCTAATAACACTCCTTCCCATCAGGCGCCGTTTGGAGACGAGACGGTTCAGATTCACACGCGCCCCTCTTGCGCCGTTTGGAGATGAAACGGTTCCGATTCGCACGCTTTCCCTTTTAGCGCCGTTTGAAATCAAATTGATTAGACTCCCGCCCGAGTCAGCACGTTGTCATCTTATCCCCTGAAATTGAAACGACATCTTTTGAAAAATACTCCCACGTGGATTAAAATCGACCACCGCCTTTAATCAACCGCCAATCCAAGTAAAATGCCTTGTAATTAATAGAACCTGAATTTAGGAAAATCAAAGATTTTCGTGCTGAGGGTGTAAATGAAAAGAAATAAAGCAATATTTTTGGGAAAATATGTGATGTCAATAAAGACACAAAACAAATGATGCCGGGCACGAATCTCTTCCTTCAAAGTCAAGAGAGACCTTAAAGTGTTTGTGTGGTTTCCCGTTGAATAACGATCAAACACTTATTAAGAAGTGTTGAAAGGTTTCTTTTAACTAGGCTTATTAGGGTGGCTTTCGCTTCGATTCAAAATTCCTAATCTTGATATAAGATAGAAAGCGAACGAAGTACTTGTGAGACCGGTGTAGTCTATTGAACAAGTAGTTTGGAGATAATTTAATTTGGCTAGGAAATATATATATATATATATATATATATATATATATATATATATATATATATATATATATATATATATATATATATAAAATCTCAACAAAAATTTAAAACTGGATCCCAAGGGAAGAAACATTATTGGTGTTAACAATTTCATAGGAATCGCACGAAAGAAAAATTTGAGATTTCATAGAGGTACGTCCGTCAATTCATTAGTTAAAACTAGAGCAAATTAATTGTTCACCGTCAATTCGTATTAGGTATTGAATTTTGGGTTTCACTTAGCTCGTAGTGGCACGAAACTAAGATCATGAACACAGTAATTGTGTAACCATAAACCTCAGTAGTAATTTCTGAGAGTCTCAAGGGTTACTTTTGTGAAACGAGTGTGATGAAGAAATGCAATTTAGATGGTGTAAGAAAACAAAGCACCTCTGCTGAGAAAAATCGGACCAAGCAGAAAACTCTTATCTCATGTGAGAAGAGAGTTAAGTAGCTCATGATTAGAATAAATATGATAGCCTAATTGAGAAGACAAGGTTTGTGTATACCAAGTCATTAAGGCTATTATTCAGAATCAGACGAGGCTTTGGACACATACAGCAGCATGCTTCTAGGGACACTTAGCTAATTCAACAATTTCCCCATAAACGAACACACAAATAAAATTAAAGCCAAAAAGAAAATAAAGAACAAAATATTTTTGGAGTTTTTGAATTTATAAAAAAATTGTTTTTGGAATTTTTGATAATAATAAAAATTAAAATGAAATAAAAATAAGACATAAAAAAATACAGAGAGAAAAAAAAATGGAACCGAACCCGAGCGTTCGGTTTATGTCGGTTGTAAAAAAAAACTTTGGAGTCGAATCCGAGCGTTCGGTCTATTTCGGGTGAGAAAAATTTTGGAACCGAACCCGAACGTTCGGTATATTTCGGTTGCCAAAGAAAATAGGTTTTAAAAAGAGAATAACTTTGACAATAAGATAAATATATTTGGAACAATTATACATAAGATCTACAACCAAGAAAACTACCTTTGATTGATGAGCAAAAAGCAGATTATTCAACCGAACCCGAGCGTTCGGTTCATTTCGGTACATTAGTACAAGACCCGAACCCGAACGTTCGGTCTATTTCGCTTCTTACTTTTGAGATTGAGAGGTAATTTTTGGTACTGACTCAGATTCCATCATACCTAGCCCTTGTAGAATTTTGTTGAATGATGCCTCAGGCAGAGCTTTGGTGAAGATGTCAGCCAGTTGATCAGTGGTTCGAACAAAATGAATTTCGACGTTCCCATCTTCCACATGATCCTTAATGAAGTGATACCTCAGTGCTATGTGCTTAGTCTTGGAGTGTTGCACTGGGTTATGACAGATCCTAATTGCACTTTCAGAGTAACAATATAGTGGGATCTTTTTCATATTGAGTCCATAGTCTCAGAGTTGACTTTGGATCCAAATCACTTGAGAAGTACAAGAGGCAGCTGCAATGTATTCTGCTTCAGCTGTAGACAAAGACACACAAGTCTGTTTCTTTGATTGCCAGCTAACTAACTTTCCGTCAAGGAATTGGCAGCCTCCCGTGGTGCTTTTTCTGTCTAATCCACAACCTCCAAGGTCTACATCTGAGTAGGCTTGAACGAAGAAGCCTGAGTTGGATGGATACCATAGGCCTAAAGAGGTAGTTCGCTTGAGATATCAGAGTATGTTCTTCACTGCAAGCATATGAGGTTCACGTGGATTCGCCTGAAATCTAGCACAGTAACAAACAGAGAACATTATATCAGGCCTGCTAGCAGTGAGATACATCAGAGAACCGATCATCTGGTGATATAGCGTAATATCAACTGCTGGCTTATCCAAGGATGGAGTGAGCTTGGTGCCGAACGCCATTGGAACTTTAACCTTTGAATCTCCCATCATGCCAAATTTTGCAAGGAGAGTCTTCATGTAAGCTTCCTGATTAATAAAGATGCCTTCTGATCCCTGTCTAATATTTAAACCAAGGAAAAAGTTAATTGGACCCATTGAGCTCATTTCAAATTTAGTCTCCATCAGCTTTCTGAATTTAGCCGTTAAGCTAGGATTCGTTGAGCCAAAGATGATATCAACGACATAAATTTGAACAATCATAAGGTGGTTACCTTCCTTCTTACGAAAGAAGGTTGGGTCAACCGAACCTTGTTTCAATTTGGACATCTTTAAAAACTTGGTTAGCGTTTCTTACCAGGCCCTCGGAGCTTGTTTTAGTCCATATACGGCTTTGTCCAAAATGTAACAATGATTGGGGTACCTTTCATTGACGAATCCAGGAGGTTGCTCCACGTACACCGTTTCTTCAAGTTCTCCATTTAGAAATGCGCACTTGACATCCATTTGGTAGACCTCAAAGTTTTTGTGTGCAACATAGGCAAGAAATATTCTAACGGATTCCAGCCTAGCTACAGGAGCAAAAGTTTCTTCATAGTCGATTCCTTCCTCCTGACAATATCCTTTCACCACCAGACGGGCTTTGTTTCGTATCACGTTGCCTTCCTTGTCCATCTTATTTTTGAAGACCCATTTGAGACCAACAACTGAGGCATCTTGAGGAGTTGGAATTAGGCGCCAAACTTTATTCCTTTCGAATTCATTCAGTTTGTCTTGCATAGCTTGAACCCAATCGGAGTGATCAAGAGCAGTGTTAACTGTCTTTGGTTCAACTTTTGAGACGAAGGAGTTAAACATACATAATTCTACTTTTGAAAATAAGGAAGTTTGTTTTGCCTTTAGTTGTGATCGGGTCAGGACCTTTTCAGAGACATTACCGACAACCTGGGAAACAGGATGATCTCTGGTCCATTTGACAAGAGGAGGGTAATTTGGATCATAAGATGGATCCAATTCAGCGTTTACCACCTCTTCTAGTTCAGATTGACTTTCATCGTCATAGAGCATATCAACATTCTCCCCCTCGACAGATAAGCGTTCAGGTGTGTCTTGAGTTTCCGGAGCTACAGGGGTTTCGAGTGGTGTCGAGCTTTCGGGTGTTGACGCACCTTCGGGTGTTGTAGCACTTTCGGGTGTTGTGGCACTTTCGGGTGTTGTAGCACCTTCGGGTGTTGTGGCACTTTCGGGAGCAGCTTGAGAACTGTTCACCCCCTCAACATGTGAGCTCGACTGTGATGAAGAAGATGGATCCTCCCCCTCAACTGAAGCGTCGTGCTGTGGAGGTTCGTTGGAACTTGATCCTCCTTCATTCATTTGCTTGTCAGCATCTTCGATGAGTTGCTTCAGATGATCTACTTTTTTGTCTGCTGCACTGGCTTCCGAGAGAGTAGCCTTCTCTGGTTCATCAAATAACTCGACAAACTTCTCAAATAGGTTTGCGATCGAGGCTGTGACTTGGCATGTTTGAGGAAATATTTCTCCAACTGTGTCTTCGTTGGCCTTTAGCTTTTTGATATAGCTATCATCAAAAGTCACATAATAAGTTTCTTCTATTTTCCTCGAGCGCTTGTTTAATACCCTGTAGGCTTTCGAAGTGAGAGAATAGACCAGAAATATTCCTTCATCGGCTTTGACATCAAACTTGTTACGATGTTCTTTAGAATTGAAGATGAAGCACCGTGAGCCGAATACATGGAAAAATCTGACATTTGGCTTCCTGTTGTTGATGATCTCATAAGGAGTGAGAGTGAATCGCTTATTGAGATATGACCTGTTCTGCGTAAAACATGCTGCAGCAATAGCATCAACCCAAAAATATAAAGGTAAATAAGCAAAACTTAGCATGGTTCGGGTCGCCTCACACAAAGATCGGTTTCCTCTTTCGACAATCTCGTTTTGTTGAGGGGTGTAGGGAGCTGAAAAGTTGTGACTGGTTCCTTTTTCGGCCAAGAATTCTTCGAATTCTTTATTTTTGAACTTTAGCTCATTGTCGCTCATGATGTTGCGAACGACTTTCTTCAGTTGTACTTCAACTTGCTTGATAAACATCTTTAGCTTCAGAGTCGCTTCAGATTTGTGCTTCAGAAAGAACACCCATGTAAAGTGCGAAAAGTCATCAACAATGACAAGAATATACTTGCTACCGCCGATACTTTCGATAGATGATGGACCACACAAATCAATGTGAATTAATTCTAGTGGTTCAACAACTTTAGTGTTTACAATTGATGGGTGACTTTGATGACTCTGCTTCCCCATTTCACACGCAACACATAAATGTTCACGATCATATTTGAGCAATGGAAGACCTCGAACATGACCTCTAGTGACAAGTTTGTTGATGTCCTTAAAGTTGAGATCAGAGAGCCTTCGGTGCCACAGCCAGCTTTCGTCAGATTGTGCTTTGGATAACAGGCAGATAGCTGGATTCCCTTTGATGGGTTTGAGGTTCAGGGGAAACATTTCGCCTTTGCACTCCGATTTGAGAATTACTCTTTTCGTTTTCTTTTCAATTATTTCCGAACCCTCATCATCGAATGAGACCTTGAGACCGGTACCTCCAACAAGCTGAGATACACTGATGAGTTTGTGCTGTAGTCCCTCAACGTATGCGACCTTCCTAATCGTAAAATCACCATTTGTTATCATTCCATAGCCTTTTATTGTGCCGAATGAGTTGTTCCCGAACTTGACATTTCCACCGTTTGAAAGAGACCGAAATTCACTCAGTTCTTCCTTCCTTCCTGTCATGTGACGCGAGCAACCACTGTCAATATACCATTCTTCGTCAAACTGCTCGTCACTGATAACCTACAAAAATTAAGCAGATTTAGGAACCCAAAGTTTCTTGGGTCCACGTGAGCCTTTCACAGGAACAGGAATAGTAAGAGAGATGTCAACAAGATATGTTCTTTTTATTAACGTTGTTTCATCTTTCTTTTTAATGGTGAAAACCTTAATTTTATTGGGATTTGTTGCTTTCGGTTTGGATTCTGGTTTAGGTATTTGGACTTTGGGATAATTTTGATTTGTTTCGACTGATGAAACCTTCGATTTTCCTTTCATATCTGTTGAAGATTTAGGTTTTTGAGTGCGAACAGAATTGAATTTAGAATGTGGTTGAGAGGAATTAGAAGAATTAGTAGAAGTAGAACGAGAGAATTTAGACTAAGAGGTTTTCTTGACTTGAGGTTCTAAGTGACCCTTTTGTTTTTGATCATTAGTGGGACCGAACCTAGAACTTTGGTTGCTTTTGCTTTCAGAACCGAACTTATGCTTTCGGTAGCTTGTGTTTTCTGAACCGAACCTTTGCCTTCGGTTGTCATAATTTTCAGAACCGAACGTATCCTTTCGATTGTTATGACCCTCAGAACCGAACCTCTCCCTTCGGTTGTTATTACTTTCTTGCGATCTAACAGTACTTTTCTCTGACTTTAAATTTCTGTCATGATAAGAGAAATGAGCGTTTTGAGATTGCCAAAACTGTTTTCTTTCAGAGAGATTCTTCTTGTATCTCTGATTCCTTTGCTGTTTTTGATTTTTCACCTGCTTCGGCTGACAATGGATATTCGCTTTTTGTTTTTGCTTTCTGTCAGCTGGTTCACTTTGAACTGATGATGTTTCGCTTGAAGGAGTGACTTCTTTTGCAGAAACTGCTTTTTCTTCAGGAACATCTTTTGTACCACTAGTACTTGGCACGTCGAAGCTATCAGGCTTGTTCAAAGGCTCTAGCACATATCTGCCTTTAGTTTTCCATGACGTCCTTTCTGATAGACTAATGGTTTCGTCAGCATTGTCGATAGGGGCGGACCAGAAGAACTCATCACAACCATCAGCATTATCTTCGTTTACAATGGCTGTGAGTTTGGCTGTCTGATGTTCCGTTACACCTGTGACCTTATACACCTGATTTGGAGTCGTTCTTACCTTTTGGTATACGACAACCTTTTCTTCAAGGATCAGGGACTTTTGTTGGGACAGACGAGCAAACTCCACAGAATTTTCTGAAATAAGATTTTTGTGGTTTTCGGGTTTGCTCTTGACAAACTCAGAACAGTCAACTTCATCCTCTATAGAAATTTCACTCATATCATCGTCCTCATTAAGCTCAGATGCATTTTCAACATCAATTTTATTTTCTGAGCTCAAGTTGGCACTCAATGAGTCAAACTTTTGTATGGTTTCGGTCCTTAATTTTAGTTTATCATTTTCATCCAAAAGATTTTTCAGCATGTCCTTATGGTCCTTGGACTTTATGAAAGATTCGATTTTGTCTAGACCATACATATATGTCGGATTTACATCCTCAGACGAAACTACACTCTCACAATTATATGCTTCAGCGTCGATTTCATCCTCCTTAAACTCAAGAGCAAAATCATGCGATGAATTTTCTACCCTATTTCACAGTTCAAATGAAGTTGAGTGATATTAGTGTAAAGACGCTTAACAATTAAACAAAAGACATTTCTCTGTTTTAAAAGTTTCAAATTGTCTCTTTGTAAATAAATGTTTTCGTCCTTGGATTTGATTAACTCCGACTCCTTCAGCTCGATCCACATCCTCCGTTCCTCACTCTTTGAAGACACCCTGCTTATTTGGTCAGTTAGGTTAGAATTGGTGACCCGTGTTTGAGTTAAACATTTGTCTAGATGAGAGATTATTGAATTTACATTTTTTAATTCTTTTTCGTATGAACTTTGTGGGACTTTGAATGAAACAAAAATGGATTGTACCTTCTTGATTAATTCATCAAGCTCGTTAAACTGCACACTGAGAGGTTTTGCTGTGAAGCACAAGTCCTCTCGCTCCTTTGTGTCTTCATTCCCACCGTCTGTGTTGTATCCCCTCATTTGAGATACATCTGACACCATCAAGCACTTTCCACCGCTTCCTTCATCTTTCGCAACAAAAGCCTTTCCATGAGATGGCTTCCTTACTTCATCATCCTCAGAGTCGGTTGACCAGACCTCCACGCCACCGAACTCATCATCTGCTACCGAACCCTGCACAATTAAGGCATTCATTGAAGGGTTAGTGACAGCTTTCTTCTTCCTGATCTCTTCCAGCTTTTTCATTAACATAGCTTCTTCATCTTTTTCCTCATCCTTTTCTGCCATTTTCTTGAGGACACAATCTTTGGCGTAGTGGTTCTTTCCTCCACAATAGTAGCAGTTCACACCCGAATGTCCTTCAGCTTTCGGTTCCTTCTTTGGTTCTTCTGCCTTGGGTTCTTCCCTGACCTTTTCAGAACTATAACTTCCCTGCCAATTTCGGTTCTTATTAGTAGGAAATCTTTTCTTGATGAACCTCTTTGGGTTTGACACCATCATTGCATAGTCTTCAGAGGTAAGGTCATAGTCCTCCAAGTTAAGGTCTTCATCTTCCATCACACCTTTGCTTTTGGACAGAAGAGCCAATGATCCCAAGCTAGAAACCACATTTTTCTCCTGCAAGACAATCTTTTCTTGGGATTTCAAAATCCCTACCAACTTTGCCAATAAGTAAGATTTGAATTGCTCATGTGCTTTAATAGTGGACACAACCGCTCTCCACTCAGATCTAAGACCGTTTAAAAACGTAACCTTTTGTTCAATCAACTTCCTTTCAATATCATGTTTAATCATCTTACTAAGAAGATGATTGAAGCGATCGAACGTCTGAGTTACAGTTTCTTCAAGACCCTGCTTGAATTCACCAAACTCGGACAAAAGTAAGGTTTGAATGGAATGCTCGAGATCTTCGTCTGTGGAATATAACTCTCGCATCCTATCCCATATTTCTTTAGCAGTGCTGCACGAACTCACCAGCCTGAAAGTATCAGATTGAAGAGCGAATCTGATTAGTCTCAATGCTTTAATATTGCACTGAAATTTATGTTTTTCGTCTTGGGCAATATCTTTAACGTCTTTCAACAGATCATTATACTCTTTCTGAGTTTTAATGATTCTTGAAGTTGCTGAATCAGCGAATGGTCCAGACACGATTGCTTCCCAGATAAGATATCCGTTGTCCTCAGATCCAATGACATAATCTTCAAAGTGATGTGCCCAGACTTCGTAATCCTGGGTGTAAAGGATGGGAATCTTTGTCGTTGATCCAATGCTGTTTGAGATGTTAATGGGATTTGATTGTGACTCGTCCATGCTAGATCGAATAACCTGTTTAAAAGACCAGACTTGAGATGTATTAAATTAGGGCAAAACGAATAAATGCTGAGTTACGTCAATTATGGGATGACGGCTCAATAAATATTAGTTAATGCGGAATAACCCTAATCGCAACCTTTTTCACAGAAAAGATGTGTATGAATTACACAACCTCCTGCTCTGATACCAATTGATAAGATATAAAACTGACGTGAAGATCAATTAGATCTTTATAACAGGTATTGCGATGAACATAAAAGAATAAACAAGACAAGAGTGGATCAAAATGTGTCGAATGATTAAATCAAACAATCCTCAGCAGAGCTCGACTAAGAACTTCCGCTGTAGAGGATTTAGGGTTACAGGAACGATAATCAACTGCTGAATAATGCTCTGATCAATCTATACTATCGTTGACCTAAGATGCATGCAAGCACCTATATTTATATTAAACCCTACTAAACTCACGGATGGACAGACCCATACCGGAGATACAAAAACGGACTAGCTATCGAGCCCAAAAGACGCAACATACAAAACACGACCCAACAAATATTATTTATAGTTGTTGATATTTTTAATTAATTTTTTAAAATTTGTTTTCTTATTGTTTTAATTTCTATATTATAATTATTTAAAACATCAAACATTGTCTTTTGATTTTAAAGGTAACAATATAATCATTATATAAAGTTATAATTAATTTTTGTTATTGTAATATATTTTAAACTAATTATTTGAAAACTTTTAACAACTATAAAAATATCTTTAGGAAATATTTTAGTTAAATTAATATTACAATTTAGTTTTTGCATTTATCACAACAATTTATCACTTTTAACTATTTACAAAATATTATTTGGTTTTTTAAGTGGAACTGAAATTTATATTTAAGTTTAGATTGTAATGTTATATTTAAATTAACATTTAAGTATTTTGTCCAAACTATTCAAAAGTTGTAGCTTTAAACTGATAATGGTTATATACAACAACATATTAAATCTAACAAATTAAGTATAATATTTTAAAAGTTAAAGACATAACTTTATAAGTAGAAGTAAATATATTATTTTAAAATTGAAATTTAGTATATTTATGATTACACTTTAGGTTTGATATTTATTTAACCTTATTAACCAACTTATAATCATTATTAGAAAGACATTACAATTAATCACTTTTAACTATTTACAAAATATTCTTTGGGTTGTTTATGTTAAACTCAAATTTATATTTAAGTTGATTCTGTAATGTTATATTCAAATTAATAATTTAAATACTTTATACAAATTGTTCCAAAATTGTATCTTTAAATGATAATGGTTTACATCCAATAGTATATTAAAACTAATAAATTATGTATAATATGTTAAAAGTTAACAAAACATAACTTTATAAGTAGAAGTAAAAATATTATTTTAATATTGAAATTTAGTTTATATATGATTACACTTTATGTTTGATATTTATTTAACCTTATTAACTAACTTATAGTTAGTAGTAGAAAGAAATTGAAAAGTCATGGGAGTTTCAAATGAATGTGGTGAAAGGACAAAGTCATGAGAGTTTCAAATGAATGTGGTGAAAGAAAAAAAATATTCCTTTATAATATAATATGATATGATATAGACTAGGCGAATGCCCGCGCGTTGCGTAGAAACACCTATATAGTTGAAGTCTTTACAAATATATGCTTTCTTTTTAAATATAACAATAAAGTTGTTGTTAAATTTGATATAATAATTTTTATACTAAATTGATATAATATTTTGATTATTTTGAATTATATGATAATACATATATCTATTACAACTTTATAATCTCAATCGTTTGAATGATTTCTACATGCGAGTTACACATGAATAAAACTAAATATAATATATGATTTAATGTTATTTATGGTTGTTGTTATTGTTAATTAATTTTATAAAATTTATTTGCTTTATGTTTTAATTTCTATCATTATAATTATTTTAAACATCAAACATTATTTTTTGATTTCAAAAGGTAACAATATAATTATTTATATAGAGTTATTTTTAACTATTGTTATTGTAAGGTATTTTAAGCTACTTATTTGGAAACTTTTAACGATTATAAAAATACATTTAGGAACTATTTTAGTTAAATTGAAATTATTATTTAGTTATTGCATTTATCACTATAATTTATCACTTTTAACTATTTACAAAATATTCTTAGGTTTTTTCAGTGGAATTAAAATATATATTTAGGTTGACATTGTAATGCACAAAAACACCTATATAGTTGAAGTATTTACAAATATATGTTTTTTTTAAATATAACAATAATGTTGTTGTTAAATTTGATATAATAATTCGTATACTAAATTGATATAATATATTGATTATTTTGAATTATATGATAATATACACATATATTATAACTTTATAATCTTAATTGTTTGAATGACTTCTACCCGAGATTTACACAAGAATAAAATTAAATATAATTTATGGTTTAATATTATTTATAGTTGTTGTTATTATTAACTAATTTTTTAAAAATTTATTTGCTTAATGTTTTAATTTCTATCATTATAATTATTTAAAACATCAAACATTATTTTTTGATTTAAAGGTAACAATATAATCATTTATATAGAGTTATTTTTAACTATTGTTATTGTAAGTTATTTTAAGCTACTTATTTAAAAACTTTTAGTGATTTTAAAAATATCTTTAGGAAATATTTCAGTTAAATTGAGATTACAATTTAGTTTTTGCATTTATCACTTTTAACTATTTACAAAATATTCTTAGTTTTTTAAGTGGAACTGAAATTTATATTTAAGTTGACATTGTAATGTTAAATTTTTGTTAACAATTTAAGTATTTTGTCCAAATTGTTCAAAAATTGTAGTTTTAAACTGATAATAGTTTACATATAAGAACATATTAAATGTAATAAATTAAGTATAATATATTAAAAGTTAAAGACATAACTTTATAAGTAGAAGTAAAAATATTATTTTAAAATTGAAATTTAGTTTATATATGATTATACTTTAGGTTTGATATTTATTTAACCTTATTAAGCAACTTATAATCATTATTAGAAAGACACTACAGTTTATCACTTTTAACTATTTAGAAAATATTGTTTGAGTTGTTTAAGTTATACTAAAATTTATATTTAAGTCAACCTTGTAATGTTATATTTGATTTAATAATTTAAGTATTTTTTACAAATTGTTCCGAAATTGCATCTTTAAAATGATAATGATTACATCCAAAAATATATTAAAACTAATAAATTAAGTATAATATGTTATAAGTTAAAAAACATAACTTTATTAGTAGAAGTAAATATATTATTTTAATAGTGAAATTTAGTTTATGTATGATTATATTTTATGTTTGATATTTATTTAACCTAATTAACCAAATTATATTTATTATTAGAAAGAAATAGAAAAGTCATGGGAGTTTCCAATGAATGTGGTGAAAGAAAAAATAGATAAGAGTTTCAACTGAATGTGGTGAAGTATACTAGGCGAAAACTCGCGCGTTGCGCAGAAACACCTATGTTTTACAAATATATGTTTTCTTAAATATAACAATAACGTTGTTAAATATGACATAATAGTTCATATACTAAGTTGATATAATATACTGATTATTTTGAATTATATGATAATATATATATTATTAAAACTGTATAATCTCAATCGTTTGAATGAACTTTACCCAGGGTTATTCTTGAATAAAATTAAATATAATATATGATTTAATGCTATTTATAGTTGTTTTGATTGTTAATTAATTTTTTAAAATTTATTTGCTTAACATTTTAGTTTCTATTATTGTAATTATTTAAAACATCAAACATTGGTTTATGTATTTAAATTTAATAATATAATCATTTATATAGAGTTAACTTTAACTATTGTTACATTAAGTTATTTTTGTTATTTATTTGTAAACGTTTAATGATTATAAAAATATCTTTAGGAAATATTTTAGTTAAAGTAAGATTACAATTTAGTTTTTGCATTTATCACTATAATTTATCACTTTTAACTATTCACAAAATATTCTATGGTTTTTTTAAATGGAATTGAAATTTATATTTAATTTGACCATATAATTTTATATTTAAATTAACAATTTAAATATTTTATCAAAACTGTTGAAAAGTTGTAGTTTTAAAGTGATAATGGTTTACATACAACAACATATTAAATTTAATAAATTAAGTATAATATGTTAAAATTTTAAGACATGACTTTATAAGTAGAAATAAATATATTATTTTAATATTGAAATTTAGTTTATTTGTGATTACACTTTAGGTTTGATATTTATTTAAGCTTATTAACAAACTTATAATCATTATTAGAAAGATACTATAATTTATTACTTTTAACTATTTACAAAATATTATTTGGCTTGTCTAAGTTGAACTAAAATTTACATTTAAGTTGATCCTATAGTGTTACATTTAAATTAACAATTTAAGTATTTATCCAAAATGTTCAAAAGTTGTAGCTTTAAAATGATAATGGTTTACGTACAACAACATATTAAAACTAATAAATTAAGTATAATATGTTAAAAGTTAAAGACATAACCTATAAGTGGAAGTAAATATATTAGTTTAATATTAAAATTTAGTTTATATATGATTACACTTTTGGTTTGATATTTATTTAGTCTGATTAACCAACTTATAATCATTATTAAAAAGAAATTTAAAAGTCTTGGGAGTTTCAAACGAATGTGGTGGAAGGAAAAATGCTTCCTTTATAAATATAATAATAGGCGAATGTCCGTGCGTTGCGCAGAAACACATGCATAGTTGAAGTCTTCACAAATATATGTTTTTTTTAATATGAAAATAACGTTGTTGTTAAACTTGATATAATAATTTGTATACTAAATTGATATAATATATTGATTGTTTTGAATTATATGATAATATATACATCTATTATAACTACATAATCTTAATTGTTTGAATGACTTCTACCCGCAAATTACACATGAATAAAATTAAATATAATATATGGTTTGATGATCTTTATAGTTGTTTTTATCGTTAATTAATTTTTTAAAATTTATTTTCTTAATGTTTTAATTTTTATCATTATAATTATTTAAAACATTAAACATTGTTTTTTGATTTTAAAGGTAACAATATAATAATTTATATAGAGTTATTTTTAACTATTGTTATTGTAAATTATTTTAAGCTACTTATTTGAAAACTTTTAACCATTATAAAAATATCTTTTAGAAATATTTTAGTTAAATTCAGATTACAATTTAGTTTTTGCATTTATCACTACAATTTATCACTTTTAACTATTTACAAAATATTCTTTGGTTTTTAAGTGGAACTAAAATTTATATTTAAGTAAACACTGTAATTTATTTCAATTAACAATTTATTTATTTTGTCCAAACTATTCAAAAGTTGTAGCTTTTAATTGATAATGGTTTACATACAACAATATTTTAAATCTAATAAATTAATTATAATATGTTAAAAGTTATAGACATAACTTTATAAGTAGAAGTAAATATATTATTTTAAAATTGAAATTTAGTTTATTTATGATTACACATTAGGTTTGATATTTATTTAACCTGATTAACCAACTTATTATCATTATTAGAAAGTCATGATAATTTATCACTTTTAACTATTTACAAAATATTTTTTTGGGTTGTTTAAGTTAAACTAAAAGTTAAATTTAAGCTGACCCTGTACTGTTGTATTTAAATTAATAGTTGAAGTAGTTTATACAAATTGTTCAAAAATTATATCTTTAAAATGATAATGGTTTAAATCCAACAACATATTAAAACTAATAAATTAAGTGTAATATGTTAAAAGTTTAAAAACAAAACTTTATAAGCAGAAGTAAATATATTATTTTAATATTGAAATTTAGTTTATATATGATTACATTTTAGGTTGGATATTTATTTAACTTTATTATCCACTTATAATTATTATTAGAAAGAAATTCAAAATTCATGAGAATTTCAAATGAATGTGGTGAAA
Organism: Lactuca sativa; assembly: GCF_002870075.4. Lineage (NCBI taxonomy): Eukaryota > Viridiplantae > Streptophyta > Magnoliopsida > Asterales > Asteraceae > Lactuca > Lactuca sativa. The sequence goes on from NC_056625.2 coordinate 194,287,638, forward strand.
GAAAAAATGCATGAGAGTTTCAAATAAATGTGGTGAAAGAAAAAGAATGATTCCTTTATAAGTATACTAGTTGAATCCCCGCACGTTGCGCGTGAATATAATTATTTAATTAAAGCAATAACATTAAACAAATTCTGATTTGATATTTATACATGTAAACCCAATATCAATAGCAAAACAAACTCTATAGTTAACATATTAGTTTTATTAATTTTAATAAATTTATATCATTAGTTATTTCCCTTATTAATTAAAGATTTTATAGACCATTTTATGTTGTGTAAATTATATATCAAACATATATTGATTTTTATGTATAAAAAAACAAAGTAGTATGAAAAAATAAATACTACAACTTTTGATGATTTTATAGAACGTTTAACGTTGTGGAAATTATATATAAAACATATGGCAGTTTGTATATAAAACAAATAACAAATAGTATGAAAAACACTATAGCTGTTAATAAAACACAAACACTACAACATTATAACATTTAGATAAAACAAAACTTATTAAACACTTATAAATCATTCAATATGAATATTTCAAAATCAACATACATTTGATATATAGAAACATTGTTATAAAAAATTTATGTTGAAATAACCATTGATATGATAAAACTTATTATTTTTTTTTCAACTCTTTCATTTTGAATCACAAATATTTTCAAACATATGATTTTTTTAATCAAAACTTACTTATATATTACTAATATAGCTACAATATGTATAATAAATAAGTGGAAAATAAAAAAGCATTGCACATTGAGAACCATAAGTTTAAAAAAACTTTTGAATGTAGTGGAAAATATAAATGCAAATTACATTAAATTTGAAGTCATAATTACATTTAAATAAAAAAAACTATTGAGTTGTAGTGGGAGTTTTAGATTCTTGATTTGTACCCAATAACGTAATATAAATATTAACAATTATATGTTATAAAAACAATATTATAAATATTTATCATTGAAATAATAATTTTTATACTAAGTTGTAACTAATATTATAATAATTTTATGTATACAATAAGAAGGATATAAAAAAATTGTGTTTGAAGCAAATTGAATTAATTTTTTGAAATTTTTTTATTTCCTTTATTATTATTATTATTATTGTTATTATTATTATTATTATTATTATTATTATTATTATTATTATTATTATTATTATTATTATTATTTCAGATAACAATAATTTATTAATATAATATAGTCTATTCTTTAGTTTTATGTTATTTTAAACAATTACTATTTTTTACTAATTAAAAACTAATTATTTGAAAATTTTCATTATTATATTTAAAAAACTATCATACTCTTTTATTGTATTTTCAGTTTTTTCCTTAAAGCTATGAAATATTGGAAGAGAAAGAATGGTCTAAATAAAATGGTAATTTGAATTTCAAAACTATAGTAATTGTTATGTACTACGACCAATCTTAATAGCAATATGTTAAGAGTGGATTAGAGGAGGAGGAGTATTACACTTGAGGTATATTTTGATCACTTATATTTTCTTATGAAAATATTAATATTTTATTAATTTTATTATTCCTTTACGATAAAGAATGAATAGGAAAAAGGAAATTAACAAATGTAATAAGATAATTTCTTTTTATTACTTTAAAAACATTTAAAATTGGATACATCCATATAAGTTTTGGTAGAACATAAAGAACTCATTTTTATAACACACATAATTATTGGTTTTCAACGATAAAGTCATATCATATTAAAAATCATTTGTTTTAATTCGTTATTATCACCAACAATTTGAAATAATAATTGCAAACTCCTTTCATCAAAATCAATTCTAAAAAAATTCCACCAATGTTATTTACAAAATAAACGATAGAAACTATCATATACATAACATAAAATACATGTTGAATAATGTTCTCTTATACATAAAATATATTTTCTTAACATAAAAAAGAGAGAGACAATATAAAGATACATACAAGTTAACAAAGTTAATTGCTCGAACTTATAAATAACTTGATGGTCGATTTACCAAAATCTCACGAGAAGTAATTATCAATCCCAACTCATCATCATGTGATTATAGAAAGATACATAACACATAAACTTAAAAAATGATCTCAAGTATTCCTTTATAAAAATACCTAAATTTGAACATTGGTTAATATCTAAAACTTTACATGCACCCAATTTGAGTTTACATGATATTATATTTGGGAAAGTTGATATTACTTTCTTACATCCATGGAAACACTCATATAACTCTTCAAACCTTACAAATATAATCTATCATTTTTTTGTTGACATACATGCAATATGTAATCTACAAATTTCTTATATAGGCTAAATATTTCATTTAACTCATCAATTAAATAACATGATTTGAAGAGTTTTAAGAGTTACAAATCTTAATATTTCAAAAATTAATTTGTATAAGTTGAATAGTCTTAGGAGTTTCAAATGCATGAGGTTCAAGAAAAAATGGTCTTGGGAGTTTCAAATGCATGAGGTTCAAGAAAAAAATGCTAGCTTTATATGATATATAGATATAGATAATGATATAATGATATAGATATATAGATATCGATGTTAAAGAAGAAAGTTTTACATAGACGTAACGGGTAAACGAGCAACAAGCTATGCCACAACCCCTTTTTGGATGATAAAACTAATTCTTTTAAAAACATCTATAGATCTTGGGGGTCATAACATTACATGCATGACCCATTGGAATCTATTGAGTAGCTCCATAGCTTCCGGCACAAGGAAACCGAAAGTATCAAATGCAAAATGTATAAATGTGTGTCGATTTTTCATGCACGCTTTCTCATGTTTTGCCACTTTTCATGATGCAACTTTTAAAGCAGCTTGCCCCATAGTGAAAGCCCCACTCTCCAAGCCCACAAGAGCAGAAACCACTGTTAGATCCACGCATGCATGCTTCCCTACAGCCCATCCAAATACTAAAACATCAGTTGGTCTAAGTGTTGATCTTCCTTCCAATGGGCCAGTTAGAAAGTTTACAGGTGCCTTTTTCTTGGCAGAAACCCTAACACACCTTAATATGTCGAAAAGAACATCCCTAACTAGATCGTGTCGGTGCTTGAAACCTGGGAGCTCTTTACAATGAACTGCGTGTTCCCCAAAGGAGTCCAAGCATGCCTTGCGACAAACAGGGCAAGTCTCATCACCTGGAAATAAAGGTATCATACGACGATACTTGAGGATGACACGATATTCCACTGGCGACACATGCTGGCCAAGACCATCAATAGGAATAGTCATAAGAAAATCCTGAGCATGTGGGGCCCTTAGACACTCAAAAATTGCTTTCTGCCTAATCGTCATGTCAAAGTGAACATCCATGTCTTGGATAATTTTACTAAAAAGGGCACTCGCCAAAAAATGTTGGGATTTTGGAGGGTCGGTGTCTTTATTAGTGAAACCGTTAAAGGCAAAGCCCGAAACTATATCATGAAGACAGGCCAAAGAACGAACATATTCTGAATCCATACCACATATACCGCTATCTCGTAAGTTGTGGTCTTGTAACAACAATGGTTGAGCTCGTGAGGCCACAAAAGCATATGAGGAAGCTTCTACTATTGAGTACAACCCCAAACCACAAAACCTAATTGGTAATGAAGCCAGTCACCATTGAAGGTCCCCAAAGAACGGACCCCCACAAACCACAATGTCCTTAACCGACCCACGCAACCCTTTATCAAAACACAAAGAAGTCTCTTCCATGTGAACGAGTTGGCACATCCTCATACCAAAGAAAATTTTGGCGATGCCCATGCAAGATCGAAGACAAAGGAGCTCCCTCTAGGGGTCATGTAACTTTGGTAGAAGTCACATCAAATTAACATCCTTGGCAGCCATCTTCATGGCTACCCGCTAATAAAACTCACATCTCTACTAGCAGCTCCCTCAAGAAGCTCACCCCTAATAACGGTCACCCAATGTCAGTAGGGAATAAACCTATACAAAGCTTCCTACCATAGTATGAAGGTTGAAACTGCTCAGTTTTCTTGATATTCAACTCAAGCCCTAATCTTGGGCTTGCCACCCTAATGATGTCCAATACTCTGGCCACCTCCTCTGAATTTCCAATGGCGGTCCCGTCATCAAGGTACCAAGCATGAAGAAGAAGCTTGCAACTGGCTCTAATTTGATGTATAAGTGGGTGCAATACAAGAGCAAAAAGAAGTGGTCCCGAAGGGTTGCCTTGCTGGACTCCAATAGTAGACCAAATATGCTTATCTCCCAAATACATCCTTGCTGCATGTCCATACAAGAATTCAACCCATAAGGAAATTGAAGAGCACCTCATCCTGACCTCGTGAAGTAAGGCAGATCTATCCACTAAATTGAAGACGTTCGAGAAATACATAGTAAGCATTACAAGAGATCCATCATCATCACATGCACTTAACACCGTATTGATACTACGAAGTACAAATTTAGTGCCACCCGACACACCTACTCCAAATTGAAAAGGTATCGTGTCATTTCTTTACCATCTCCTTTCATAGCAACCTTTGAAACCAAACGCCTCCATATAGTGCCCACAACAATAGGACGGATTCCATTGCCAAGTTTTAGGAGTAGAGTAAGAGGTGCAGACACTACAAATTCTGCCTGACGGACATCTTCCCCCTAGCAACATATTAACCATTGTGGTGATGGCATGTAAGAGATATGTGGCAATAGAAGACCCCTCATTACATAGAGCATCCAAAAATGTGTTGAGCTCTCCACTCGTCTCTCCCACACGAAGTTCCTTTAAGAAACGATTTAATACAATCATAGACATTGTCAATATCTACTACAAGGGTAGGCTCAGAATAAATGGTGCTTGTGATGGATGGGGATGGCTTGTATGGATGCTTAGCCTATAAAGATTTGATAGTGTCACTGTCGTGTGAAGCAACACCCGAGGAGCACAACACTTTCAATGTTGCTGTAAAATGTCCATCAACAACCTTACAGAGACATTGTCTGACATTGGTGTTGCCTTTTGTTATGCCCTCCTGAAAGTGATCTGCTCTTTGGCCCGATGAGCCAAGACCTGCATTGTCGAACATATTTTCAACTAATGTGACAATACCGTCTTCTTTCCCCATGTAGCCAAAGAGTTCAATATACAATGATTTCCTGTTCCTAGACCTACTTTCTTGTCTGTTCTTATGCTTGAACACCAGCAAAGTACATCAGGGAAGAAGCAATAGCCTAACCCATGATTCAATAGACTCGGGGTGATTTTTGCAACACTTAAGAGAAAGCCATACGACAACTATGATGGATACTTTTGGTGATCGTGATAGTTGCCTTGAAAACACGATCAAGCAGCTCATCATCCAAAGGCATACCTACAAGTACTACAGTTTCATGCCCTATGGAACCCAAATTTGAAATGCCAATCATGTGTGCACTCATGCCGTCGACCCCACCAGTAAATTGTACAAGACCATCAGGGTAGTGGTAAAAGAAAAGCAATGCATGAATATTCATACAATTAGCACATATCCAAAGACCAAACACCTTTAATGTTTCTTCTACATCCATATACAATCCATGGTCGTCCCTAGAAATAGCCTCCCGCATCACATTTTTACATTCATCCAAAGCGAGGTGTAACCTCTTAATATGAGTTATCAAACGAGAAATCTCCTTAGACCTCACCTGATCATCCGAGCAACAATGAAACCCCTAAAAAGGACATGGACAAGTATCTATTAATGAAGTAGAAGAAGAAGCCATGAAAATAAAAGATAAGGAAATTAAAGCCTCGAGCTGAAGCCCTAAAGAAAATGCCAAAACCCTAAGATGGAAACACTGCGACCAAAAGTTGGAATGCATCAAATGAAGAAATCACTAGGAAGAAACTCTACATTTCCTTGAAAGTAAGGGCGATGGGCTCACTATCAATCTTGATTCCAAATCCGAGTGATAAATAGCCTTAAATAACTTCGTAAATAAAAAGCCATGGTTTTGCATGAGATGTAAAATAAAACTACTTGAATAGAGTTAAAAATATGGTTGTAGTATTTGAAAATTTTACTTTAACATTATATCCAACACTTGGTGGGTAGTGAAGTTGACATCTGATTTCAACTTGTAGGATGCTTTCTTGAAACCCATCATTTTCAAACCATAAACAATAAACCCATTTGACGTAAAACTAAAATCGCAGTTGATTCAATATTTAAAAGCGAGTATAGCATGGAGAAGTAAGTGCTTTGGCATCTTGAGAATTCTGAAGTCCTGGAATCTTAAACATGTATCCTTTTGCTTTCTTAAATTTGATGACTTGATGCTTTCCCCTTCACTTTTTTTCCTTTAGCAGAGAAATGACATATCCATCACGATTTCGAGAAGTGTATAATGATATAATATGTGTTGTAATTCCTTGAATCTTCTTCAACAGTAAAACGCAGATTAAAAAAGGGGAAGAACAATCAATATAGAAATAGAGCACAAGATCTAAATTCTTTCTCACAGGATGTCATGCCGATAAACGTTAAACCCCCCAAATCATATGATTGTGCTCCCTGTTTAGAAGTTGGAACACCATTGACAATCTCACATTGAACCCTACTCAGATCTACGATAAGAAACGACGAAAATCAAGGACGATATCAAGTACGACAATGCACATGCGAAGTTATCCGAAGTCGAAATGTTGAGAGTGGCATACAAATCAAGCACACAGTTGGAAGGCGGAAAAACTGCAGATTTCGAGCATGTGGATCTCTTCTATGCCATTCAAAATATCTATAGTCAACAACAAAACAAAGTTATGATTGCAAAATCAGAGCCTGTTGATCTATTCTCTTCTGCTCGAGGCGTCCCCGATGCCAACCAAACCAATAGTTCTTTTGCTATGTGTCACCCTATACTAATAAAATAATAGTTCTTTTGCTATGTGTCACTCTATTAGGCCTCCTAAATAATTTCATACCACATGTCATTCTATTGATTTTCCATTTCAAATTTTAAATTTTCCAATCTAATTATATTAAATTAATAACATTAGAATAAAAAATAAAATAAAATTAATACATATTATAAGGTGGTATAATTTCATTTTTTGATTTGAATCAACGATTATAATTTTATATAACTAAAAACATATATCTCTTAATTAATAGTTTATTTAAAATAATTAATTAATAATTTTAAGTTTTTACTATCAAAATTTAATTATTTTTGTAACCATGATTCCTACGAGTTATAAACTAATGTTATATAATATGACGAACCATATTGAATTTGATAAGAAGTGGAACATAATAGTGTTTGTAGCATGCTATTCTATCATAAACATAATAACAGATAATTGTAAGGTAAATTGGGGTATACTTACTAGCTCCAACTGATTGTACACATCGCATCCTTCATTGGTTACTTTTGAAAAAAATTTTGAAATTCATTTTAAAACCTTTGCAGTTCCTCAGTTTGAGCCTGGATTCACATGGATGTTCCTCCAATTCGCTCAAACCAAGGCTCTAATACCAGCTGTAACGTCTCAAAAATCAAAAGAAATTTAAACTTTTGAAAACAACCTATTTACTAAAAATAAGTGTTTACATAACCATTTTTTTAAAAACATTATTCAAAAACAGAGTCTCCCAAGATCAAAAACATAAAACCCAGGATATGTATGGTCATACCTTCGCCTTGCCACAGTCCTCTGAAGTACTTGAAATAAAACTAAAACTGTAAGCCAACGCTTAGTGATTTCCCTCAAAGTACCACCACATAAACATAACAAACAATAACATGCATACATAGCCTTCAACATGAATGGACCGCCTCACCGTGTCTTAGCCTATCTGGACCGCTCTCTGGGCCTTCAGCGTAACTAGTCCGCCTTGCAAGCCTTCAGTCTATCCAGACCGCCCTAGGTATCTCGGTCTTCAGCACAAAGTAGGACCGCCTCAACCGAATACACCATCAACATATAGACATATATAACATATACCATAACAATCAATCACTAGCATATATAGGAAGTCATACAGATCTAACAGATCACCACATCATAGCAACATCCTATATACCACGTTACAAATCTAACCGATCACTACAACATAGCAACATACGGTAAACCAGGATATTGATATTGCCATATTTATACACATTTTGAGGAAATATTTTAATGCATTTTGATTAATATTTTGGTTATTTGCAAAGATATATGGTACTTATGAGATTGAATTATATTTTGAAGCCAAAAGGAACACTCTAGAAGATAAAGGACCAAAAGCAACAATAATTGGAACTTTAGAGGGTTGGAGCTTAAAAGGAGAAGATTCTAGCTAAAAAGTCAATCTCATGATGTAAGGAATCACTTCTCACGACGTGAGCCTCAAGATTTTAGAAGATTGACATTCGGAAGGTCAGAGTCCGTGTTTGATACGGATGACAACCTAGCTCACGACGTGAGATGCCATATCTCATGATGTGAGAAGCATAATTGCCAAAACTAGTATAATCCTTAGAACTTATGAATTGGAAGGATTTGGAGGTTTAGAGAGAGATTTCTTGAGGAAATTTAACCGGAGAGACCAAGTTAAAAGAATTCAAGGAAGGAGAGTTGATTGAAGATCGAGAGATTGAAGAACATAATCATTACTTTAATTTGGTACACTTTGATCATGTCCTTATTTATTGGATTTGAGTTTTCAATTTCAGCAATGAGTAGCTGAATTTAGCCGCTTCTGTTTAGCTAGATGAAGCTTTAACTCTATGGATTAGTTTAATTAATTATGGATCTTAATAGTTGGTTATGTGCTTGTGTTTGATTATTGTTACCTAGCATGTTAATATTTGATACTTTAATTGCTTGAATTCATGTTCTATATAGCTTAGTGACCATTAACTTATATGAATTTGACACCTAGTAATTTAGTGACCATTGAATTACTAGAGCCAGGATCGACCCAGTCTTATATAAGTAATTGAAGTAATTAAATTTAGCTGCACTGAAGAACATTGATAATGACCATAATTGTGTTTGTTAAATAGATCTTACATAGCCCCGTCCATAATCAATAACTAATTCTACATTTGCTTGTGTATGACCATACATAGTTTTACATGAATTCGTGAAATATTAGTCAATTTGGACTTCAATTACTAATAGTAAATTATTTGGTAACCAACTTTAATAATCCATAATTAGTAGCTAACCATAGAGGAGAAGTGGATTCGAACTAAACGAAAGTGTTTTTAATCTATTGATTAAATTTGTTAGTTAAGTAATTAAGTTTGTCTGAACTTGCAAAATCAGATAAAAACCAATTTAACTTTTGCTAGTTTTAGGTTAATTTTTAGTAATTAATTTAGTTAATTAAATCCGTTCCCTGTGTTCAATACCTGTTTATTGAGCTATACTATTTTCAACAAGGTACGTTGCCTTAGGTAATAATTAGTTTCATTAGTAGGATAAACTAGTGCATAATTATTTTACGCATCAAGTTTTTGGCTTCGTTGCCGGGGAGCGGGTATTTAATTTTTGATTTATTTGCTTTAGGTTAATCGATCCTTTTTATGGGGTAAAATATGCAAAAAGTTAATTTTTAGTATTAGATTTTTTTTACTGAACTCACAATGTGAGCCGTATGCTCACGACGTGAACTCGGTAATTATACGTTATTTTTTGTTTTTTCGTTTCTATTAACTTTTTCTGCTTCAAAAAGAGGTGGTATTCCTTACCATGTGGTGGAGAACGTTAAGTAGGAACTTTAAGTAGTTTTTGTTCAGTTTTATGTTTTTATTTTTTTGTTTTTGATGCAGTAGTATATGACCCGCGAATCAAACACACCAATGACGCCACCTTTTGACGATCCAGAGTCAACCCTTCGTAAAAAGACGGATAAGAACGCAGGAAAAACCAAACCACCAAAGAAATCACCATTCAAAGATCTTAAATCAATTTTCGGGAAGAAGCAAGGAAAAAGCGTAGGAGTATCAAGCAATACCCAAAAGGACGAAAGCAAGGTTGGAATCTTTGAGAAAAATCTTAATACACAAGAATCCGAATATGAGTTCGAACCCAAATTAGAAAAAGAAGAGAGCGAACCTGAGGACGAGCCAAAAAACGAGATGGCGAATGTTGCCAACATGTCTATGGAGGCATACAAGAAAAGAATTCGAGAGGACACTGGTCCCGGTCTAGTGCAACTTACAATTCCCGCTACAACAACATCCGAGCTTAAAGGACATATTCTTTCCACACTTAAGGAAGTTCCATTTTCCGAGAAAGATTATGAGGATGATTACAAACACCTTGATGAATTCAATGACATCGCTGATTACTTCAACATCCCGAACATTCCACGAGAGACGATGTTATTGAGAATGCTTCCATTCACTTTCAAAGGAGTTGCTAAGGATTGGTTAAAGGCACCTCCACCTAGTGCAATTACTACATGGCCATAAATGCGTGAACAATTATTAGAACATTTTTGCCTACCTTCTAAAGTTTCTAAACTGAAGAAGGACATAGCAAATTTCGATCAACAACCGGGTGAGTCACCCTACGAAGCATGAGAGTGATACAAAGGATTAATAATAAATTGTCCCCAAAACAATTTAAATGAGCAACAAGAAGTATCAATCTCCTTTGATGTGGTAAATGTGATGACAAGGCAACTCCTTGATTCTCAAGGACCTTTAACTAAGAAAAATCCCGGTGAAATCAAGGAGCTAATTGAAGAATTTTCTAACCATTCGCGTGAGTATCATAATCCTCGACATGATGGTGCTAAAGGAATTAGGAGTGGAACTTTTGAGCTGATTTGGCTATGCTAAATAATATGGACCATAGAATGACAAAAACAGACCAATCCATACATGTTATTCTTACGGGTTGTGAAAGATGCAATGGTCCACGTTTGGCAAAAGATTGCCATTTGGACGAGAACGGGAATAAGAAAGCTCATGTGTGTTATTCAAGTGGAGAAAAATACGATGAAGATTGGAGGAAGACAAAGAAAGAATGGTTGCCATACAATGAATACAAAAAGAAAAAAGTCAAAAAATTTAGGCAAACTGGCCGAGGCTTTTACCAAAAAGAGCAACCGCAACTGGAAAAGAAAGTTGATTTAGAGTCCATGTTATCTAGCATGATGAGACCGATGCGGAAATAAGAAACCAACAAGTTTTAATGAGAGAAAAACAAGCTTTACTTAGAAACCATCAAGCATCAATCCAAAACATTGAAGCTCAACTTAGTCAATTAACTACATTGGTTAATGAAAGATTATCTCCATAAATTCCCGATAAAAAACCGAAATCGCATGTCATGGTCATCAATACTAAACAAGATACTATTTCTAAGTTCCTAGAAGGCCTAGAAGAAGAGCCAACGTATCCCAAACCACAACCACAAAAATCAAAAGTTGAAGAAAATATTGTTGCTGAATTACCGATCTCACGACGTGAGGATCCCGTTCTCACGATGTGGGGCCAGTCTGAACAGAAAAATTTAGCTGATGTTCCAGCTTTTCGCCCTCCGCTACCGTTTCCTTCTCGAGCTAAAATTCACCCACTAGAGCAAGAACATTTAAAATTTATGAATCAAGTTAAGGGTATTCCCATTAATACCCCTTTTATTGAATCTTTGGCATAAGTGCCTGAATATGCAAAGTTTCTTCAAGACTTACTCGACACTCGCCAATAGGGGTGACCAAACCCGAACCAAGAAACCGAGAAACCAAAAAAAACCGACGAAAATGAAACCGAAAAAACCAAAACCGAATCAAAACCGATGGTTAGGGTTTTAAATTTTTAAAAACCGATTTTTCGGGTTCGGTTTCGGTTTTTACCCAGAAACCGACCCAATAAACCCGAGAAACCGACCCTCTTTAAAAACCGAGAAACTGACCCATAAACCCGCAAAACCGATGATTTTTACTGCCCATTTTATTTTATATATATAATTATACATGTATATTAAAAAAATAAAGATGAATAAAAGAAGCCCTTCGTCGTTTACGTATTTCATTTACATTTTGCCCTACTCGCAATCGCATTACCCCCCATTCGGCCATTCCCGCAAAGGCACAAACGGCGCATCTCCGAGAGACCGAGACTCCATTGAAGTGAAGAAGCTCGTCACTCCTCAGGCGCTCAATCGATCGCACACTCGCAGTCTCAACTCTCGAACAGTCAGCAGTCGCACACATCTGAGGCTCCGAGCCTCCGATGAGACCTGTAACGGAGCCCCAAACCTACGGCGCCATCAACGAGACCTGCAACTCCTCTGTATCGTCAAATACGGTAAATGTTTTTTCTAAATTCATGTTCAATTGCTGCTTGCTACCATCGGCAACAACCCAAACCCAAAAAACACCCTTACGACCCAAAATATATAGCACCAAAGAGTTTATTTTTTTAACTTTATAATTGTTTAAGTTCTTCCTAATTTTTCTGATTTTATATAGAATCTTGTGTTTATGTGTGTTTATGTTATGAATTTCGCTTGTGAGAAGTTGCTCTCTGCTTCATTTTTTTTGCCTGATCTGTGTTCGGTTTTTTTGCTTGATATGTCATATGTGTTCGTTTTTTTTCCTAATTTCTGGAAATTGTTGGTGTCTTGGTAAGTTGGTATCAGTTTCCTTTTGTTATCAGTTTTCCTGATTTCTGATATGTGTTGCTGTGAAATGTTGATATGAGTTTCCTTTTGTTATTATTATTATTATTATTATTCAGTTTATTGCTGTGAAATGTTGATATCAAAATAATCAATTTGATGCATTGTATTCTGAAAGATGTGAATCTTATTGTTTGCATATAGAGTGTTGAACTGAAGCTTCTTATTTCCTGAAATTTTTTGGTTTACATATGGATTGGTGATTGTTTTTTTCTATGTAGATGGAAATGTCTCAACTAGATGCACAAACTGTTGATGTTGATGCTCCCCAAACCATTGATGTTGATCTTGATCTAGATGAAGGAGATGATGAAGTAGTTGCAGATAATAAGGGTGGTGGTCATAGAGTATCTTGGGTATGGCAACATTTTGATAGAGATGCCGTAAAGAAGGGTGCTAAGAAAGTGAAATGCCCATATTGTTCAACAATGATGTGTGCAAATTCAAAGAAAAACGGTACGAGTGCAATGGGAAATCATTTATGACTTTATTGTCCAACATCTCCTGTTTATGACCCTAAAGGAAAAGTTAGTGATACGAAAAAACAATCTGTGTTGAGTTTCAAAAAAGTAGGAGACTCGGGGGCTACTTCTTTGGAAGTTCATTCCTTCAGCCAAGAGAAATGTAGGAATTCCTTAGCCCGCATGTGTGTCAAAGACAATCAACCTTTTAGTATAGTTGAAGATGAAGGATTTAGGGAATATTCACGGGATTTGCAACCTCTATTTAAATTGCCTTCAAGGTGGACTGTTGCAAGGGATTGTTTGCAGATATACAAAGAAGAAATGTATAAATTGAAGGATGTTTTAAAAAATCAAACCATCTCCATTACAACTGATACTTGGACATCCATCCAGAACATTAACTATAGTTGTTTAACGGTACATTGGGTTGATGAGACGTGGGTTTTGAGAAAGAAAATTCTGAACTTTTGTCCCATTGCAAATCACAAAGGTGTAACCATAGGCAAACTCGTTTACAAATGCTTACAGAATTAGGGAATTGAGAAGGTGTTTACAGTGACTGTGGATAATGCTTCCTCAAATGATGGGGCAATTAGGTATCTAGCGACCATGCTTAAGGACCCCATGCTTTTTTGGATTGCAAATATTTGCATTTGAGGTGTTGTGCTCATATCATAAATCTTGTGGTTAGGGATGGGTTAGAAGAACATTTTAGTTCCATCACAAAGATCCGAAATACTGTGAAGTATGTGAGGTCATCGGGTGCTAGGTTTGCTACATTCCTAGAGTGTGTTGAGAAAGTGAAGATTAATTGTAGTAAGAAACCATCCCTTGATGTTGACACAAGATGGAATTCTACATTTTTGATGTTAGAGACGGCAGAAAAGTATGAGGCGGCATTTGATAGGTATTTTATATACTATTAAGTATGATATATATTTTTTTTTATAATTTACATACTAATGTTTTTATTGAATTTTATTTTGTATTGTAGGCTTCTTGCGATTGATAGTGGTTTTAAAACTTTTTGTGGAAGTGAGGTTGATGATGGTGAAGTGACTACGAGAAAAAGAAGAAGAAATGAGAAAGTTGTGAGGACTCCCGATGCCGACGATTGGGAGGTTGCTAGGTATATATATATATATATATATATATATATATATATATATATATATATATATTACTTCAATTATGAAATCTGATATTGTTTAATTGCTTTGGTAGGTATTTTATCGACTATTTGAGGATCTTTTACAATGTCACAAAAAAGATATCCGGGTCCAAGTATGTGACAGTAAATATATTTTTTAAGGAACTTGTGACAATGCAAGCAAGCATAACTAGAATGTGTGCAAGCACAGACGAGAAAAAGAAAAAGATGGCAAAGTCGATGAAAGAAAAATACGACAAATATTGGGACAACATTAAGAACATGAACTTCATGCTTCACATTGCTGTCGTTTTAGATCCCTGCAACAAAATGTGTTATTTGGAGTATTGCTTGGGGTTGATTTATGGTAAGAATTCTACCAAAACAAAAACAATTTTGGAGCATGTCAACAAAACATTAGAGGACTTGTTTCAACACTTCAAGAACAAGACGGAGAGAGAAAGATGTGAAAAGACAAGGAGTGCATCGTCTTCTACACCTAGTTATTTTGATTTTGGGCATGGAGTTGATATGGAAGACGATTTTGAAAGGTTTATGGAACAACGTGGACATGGGGCTAATAAAACAGAGCTTGAGTTTTATTTATCAGATGGGATGGAAAAATGGGCGGAGGATTTCCAGATTTTGGGGTGGTGGAAATCTAATTCAACAAAGTTTCCTGTACTTTCTGAAGTGGTAAAACTTGTTTTAGGAATGCCAATCTCCACAGTTGCATCAGAGTCGGCATTCAGTACTGGCGGGAGGGTGATTGATGAAAGTAGAAGCTCCCTTACACATGTGACTGCCGAAGCTCTGATTTGTGCACAAGATTGGATACGAGACACCCCAATTGATATCCAATTTAAAAATATGACGACTTTATATATGGAAGAGACGCGAGAAAAGTTGGTGCCAATAGAAACCGGTAAATATTTTACTATTTTTTACATAATTATAAGTTTGTAATTATATATGTTTATAATTAATTAATTACATACTATTGTTTTGTGTTTGTAGAGGAATTGGGGTGTGGTCAAGGGAGTTGCATGGATGAGGATTTTACTTGAATTTTAAAGGTTTATAACTTAATTATTTTAATTTTATACTTTTACACAAGTTTATTGCTCAATAATCATTGATCAATACTAATGTTTTTTGGTTTGTAGATGAATGGGGAAGTGGTGAAGAGATTTACATGGATATGGATTGAAGATTCGTGTTTGCGTGTTTTGGACTTTTGGTTGTAATCGACTATTTGACTATTTCGGACTTTGTGTTTTAGTGATTGTGTGTTAATGTGTTTGGTTGTAATCGTCTAATCGACAATTTCGGACTTTGTGCTGTAGTTTGATTGTATGTTTGGTTGTAATAGACAATTTGGTTGTAAAACTCATGTTTTTTGAAGTATTTAACTTCAATTAAGTGTTTTTTGAATTATTTAACTTATTGCTCCATTTCTGGAAAATGGGTTTAAACCCAAAACCCATGGGTTTAAACCGAGAAACCATAAGTGTATGGGTTGAACCCAAGAAACCGAGAAACCGCCCAAACCGATATCAGAACCCGAGAAACCGAACCGACCAGAAACTGATGCCATTGGGTTCTGAAAACCAGAAACCGATCATTTACGGGTTGGGTTGGGTTGGGGTCCAAAACCGACCCAAACCGACCCATGCACAACCCTACTCGCCAACAACTAGAGAAGACTTCCAAAGTGATCCTTAGTATGCAGAGTTCCATGGTGATTATGGGAAAAATACCAAAGAAGATAAGAGATCCAAGACACCTTACAATTCCATATGAATTTGGAAATAATATGCAGACTTACGCTTTAGCCGATTCTGGAGAAAGCATAGATTTGAAGCCTTACTCTTTCTATCAAAAGCTCAATCCTCCAGATTTAAATGCTACTAGAATGACTATTCACATGGCTAATCATTCGGTGACTCATCCTCGAGGCATAATTGAGGAAATCTTTGTAAAAATTGGAAATTATGTTTTTCCAATTGATTTTTTCGTGTTAGATATGAAGGAAGATAAAAATGTCCCAATAATCCTTGGAAGCCGTTTGTGGATATATGCGATTCAAAACTTACATCGCGAGTGGGAGATGAAGAGATGACTTTTGGAGTGGAAGATGGATTCAAGGAAGCCTATTCTCAAAATGAAGTGTTCAATATGGATGATGGAAACAAGCTTGAGGAATTGGAGAAATTAATGGAAGTAGAGATTCAAGCCATTAAATAAGTTAAGCGTAGAAATCCTAGAGCATCGATTCCGATGGTTTTCGAAGTCCTTGCTTACAAAAATCAATCGTCTTTAGTGAGTGAGGAGAGTAAAGAAGATTTGGTGTCGAGTGATGAGGAAGAAGTTGTTGGATTAGGTGTTTAAGCCCATAACTATAATTGTTATGTACTTGATTTGATAGTAGCATGGTCCTTTTGAGTTGCATTCACTCATGCAACTTGACAGGATGACTAGTGGAGAGAGAGAGAGAGAGAGAGAGTAGAATTTATTATTTGTAATAATAAATTGGTACTCAAAATGATTTTATTAAAATATTATTTGGAAATCATATTATTAAGTAGTATTTAATTAGAAATTAATTAGATATTAGTTTTGGGATTAAAGGAACTGATCAATAATGGAGGGGCTGTTTTGCAAATCATTGACATTTGTGAAACTCGGATTAAGACTTCATGGAGTGGAGTGGACGAAATTTATGGGTAACTCCATAAGATTTTTTCCAAGGGCTCGTTAAGGAGGTCCATGGGTCGCTTTGGGCTTAAGGTAAGAATTAGGATTTCCTTATTTAAGTCTAACTTCAAGGCTATGAAACCTAGACATATAAAAACCCTCTAAACCCTTGAAATTTTGGCTCCAAGCATATGATACTTACCCTGGCCGAAAACCCTTGTCTCTCTTTCTCATCCTTGTTGCATTGGGTGTTTGTGACTCCATTAGAGGTGCAACACTTGGGGCACTAAGCTTTAAATAGTCGAGGATCTTCAAGGATTGTCTTGTTATTACTATATAACAAGTGAGGTAATCATCTAACCCTATTTTATTAATGAATTTTGAAAATTGTATGCTAGTCTTAGGGTTCTTGCTTTGGTGTTCTATTTACGTGTTCAATTAGTGAAAAACTTAGATCCAAAGTAATTAGGGTTGGATGATCACATAGGAATGTAGATATGCTCATAACCTAACAGCAGTATCAGAGCCTAGTGTGTTTTTCAATTGAATTGATGCAAGAGTGAACTGTCCAAAGTTGAAGAAAATCGATTTTTGCTGTCCAGAGCCTGAAACTCGACGAGTTCATTTTAAACTCAACGAGTTGGGTGAACTTGATGAATTCAGTTTTCTACCTAGTTTTTTGATTTCCAGATCTTGTTTTGATTAGGATTGTTATCATATTTTGTTTTTACTACGTAAAATCGATTTTTTTAAATGGTAATGTGATATCCTTATCAAAATTAAAGGATTTGGTTAAATTTGGATAATATAAGATTATTTTGATTTGAAATTTAACCTATTATTTTGAAAAAGTTTTAAAATACACCCCTTTGGTTTTAGAGTTTAAATTTGAAATTAAAAGGTTTTGATTTTAGAAATTTAAATGGTTAATGTTGGGATTAAAACCCTAATTGTGATTTGATGAACAAGATGCGGAAAATAAGAACAAACACAAATATGAAGATTATGTCGAATGATCACTCGATTTATTGAAAACATTAGGAATGAATTACACTTTAAGCATAGACTAAAGAATCTAACACTACATAAGAAACCTAACACCGTGGCGGCTACATTTTGCCTCACTCTTAACCCTAATAATGAATAATACATGACTATTTATAGGGAAAAGACAAGTCTTGGGCTTTTAACCTAGAATTCATCAAAGGGGCCCATTGCCATCATCCATGGAGTCCTTTGAAATCTCCCCCTCAAAGTATGGAATGGATGACAATGCTTGAACTTCCAAAACAAGCATCTAGTAAATAAAAAGATCTGCAACGAGGAATATATGAAGCAATCGACGAATCTTGATTCTTCAATAGTCTTCAAACACGGGCTCTAGGATATATAAATCAAGCACTGAAGTAATGTCTTTAAACTTCATGAAAACAAAACCCGCCATAAAAACCCATTTCAGAACAAAGAAACCGAATCACTTATTGTCTTTGAAGAACTCCCCCTCCAAGTCACAATGATCTTCAAATAAGCTAATGATATAAGCCATCAAAAAAATATCATGTAACAACCCAAACTTTATAATTCGTAATGCCACTTGATCGAAAAAATACAAGAAGTCGAAGATATAACAAGTCCTTAGCAGAGCTCGATAAAGAACTTCCGCTGTAAATGATACTTCTCTGTAAAAGCTTTAGCAGAGCTCGATGAAGAACTTCCGCTGTAAAAGCTACCTTCATAATTCTACCACAAGCTTTATCAAAAATCTTCAAATTTAGAAAGTCACAAAACCAATTTCAAATGGCCATACCAAATTCTCTCCCGATTTATAATCGAAAACGTGATTATAAAGCCTTCAAATGGTCATGAGAATGATCTTTTATGGATAAAAATTATTGTGCTCCCCCGCGACAAAATGATATATACAATGAAGTATAAAATCCGAAAAAGTCGTGAAAATTTGTCGTTGTCACGAAAAACGACTTTCTGAACCGCCAAGACTTGATGGAATCCATAATTTTCTGTTCACAAAAAAATATGAGCATTGAAAAATCCAAAAATGTTCACCAGCCCTCAAATTTGCAAATTTTTTGAATAATGGGCTGAAACTGTCACGTTGCTGAAAGTTAGGGGACTTAAATGGTAAAACTGCATCATATTCCCCTTTATTTGTATTAATTTCAGAAATTTGACTAAAGCTGTCACTTGTCAAATATCTGGGGACTAAATGTGTAAATCTTTAGTCTTCTTCCCGATTTGTTCTATAATGCTAACAACAGCGACGACAACTCATAACGTGAAGACCGATTCCAAAGTCAAACAAAATTCTGAAAAAACCAAATAATTCCGATCAACAGTGAATTCTGAATTCTGTATAAGAAACAACTTCCGATTCCAAAAGAAATTCCGATTGCGAGACCTGCTTGGCAACAATGTTCCGATCACGGGTTCATTCCGAGTGAAGAATTAAGTTTCGATTCCGATTTAGTTTTGATAGCAATTCCGAAAATGGTTCTAGTTACGAACACTTCCATTCCGATCCATCGACATTCGAGTCGATTCTGTCTTCGTTTCCAATTAGAACACCGAAGTCAATTAACGCCAAACAACAAAATCAATTTTTATCAACTCCATCTCTGGGCTAAACAGGTGGATTTAAAGATCAAACATCACATTCAATCAAAAATCAGTACAAACTACATCTGTTCTTCGTTTGTTCATCATCGGTTCTAAGAAAAAATCAATTTATCAACAAGAATGCCCAATTAACATTGAAGGACAATTCTGGACCCAAAATCACAGTCGATGATAACAAGAGATGATTCACTTTCAGAAAAATCATTATCAATCGTCAAACAAAATCGATGTTAAGAACAAAACACAAGAAAGAAGAACAAAATAATTAGCGATTCAAACAGAAATCGATTTTGGAATATGATAGATTAGATCGACAATATAATCAAATAAGAAACTCAAAATCGATTTTGAGAATGGTATTGTTCAGGAATTTCGATTCATGAACAGAAGAACAAAGAATTTCAAGATACGACATTCACAGATTTGAGATGAGTCGACTTGCAATATACGATTTCAAAGAACGCTAAACCAATGAACAGTAATCGATAATAGTGGGCTCAAGAACACATGAACAGAATGAAATCGGCTGAATGAATAATGATCTAGAATGTGGGTAAAAAACAATTGGGCTAGTTGATATGGTTTAGGGTAACAAACTAGATCTGATCAAAAAGAAAATAAGAAAAAAACACATCGATCGAAATTATACCATGAACAGTGGAACACCATAAATTTTCATGAACAGTAGCTTGAACAAAAATCTAATCTTCATGAACAGTAGCTTGAACAAAAATCTTGATTCCAAAACGTCAAAACATCAAAAATCTTCAATATATGTGCAGGAAATCATCAAATCAAGAACCGATACTTCAAAAATCAATAGATTTTCAAAGACCCGCTTTGATACCACTTGTTGGGATTAAAACCCTACTTGTGATTTGATGAACAAGATGCGGAAAATAAGAACAAACACAAATATGAAGATTATGTCGAATGATCACTCGATTTATTGAAAACATGAGGAATGAATTACACTTTAAGCATAGACTAAAGAATCTAACACTACATAAGAAACCTAACACCGTGGCGGCTACATTTTGCCTCACTCTTAACCCTAATAATGAATAATACATGACTATTTATAGGGAAAAGACAAGTCTTGGGCTTTTAACCTAGAATTCATCAAAGGGGCCAATTGCCATCATCCATGGAGTGCTTTGAAACCCTACAGTTAAACCCTAGTATTTTTGAATAGTTTAGAAATACACCCTTATGGATTTTATTAATAAAATTAAGTAAGTGTTTAATTAAAAGAGAGAAATAATAAATCCATCATATGGTTTAAATTTAATTATATTAAAAGTTTAATTTATTAAAATATTAAACCTTAGTATTTTAAAAGTTTAAAATACACCCTTATACTATATCAAGTTAAAAGTCTAATATATTATATATATATATAAGAAAAGTCAGTCTCACCATTAGTAGGCATCATTCACAAAGCTGGTCTATAAGGGGTGTTTAAGGAAGCGACTTGTAAAATGACTGCCATTAGGTATCCACTCTTACCCACCGCACTCTTGACTAGCGGAGGGTCATTAGACGAACGGGTAGGATAGGACATTAAACTCTCATTAATAAGTATAATGAATATACAAAGTAACTAAACCTTTTATAAATTCCCAATCTTAGTTACTTTAGAAAAATGTGAATTTGATGCTAACCCATGAAATTACACATTGCACCTTATTGGTCGTTAGTGGAGCGTGTTTGGTTAACCGACACACTAATTTGGGACTAATGAATGATGGAAATGGGCAGCTCGTAAATTATCGTTGATTAATGGAGTGTGTGTGGTTAACCAGCACATCGATTAGGTGATAAATGACATCAAGAGTACCAAGCTAATTTGCATGGTTATTCACACATTGTTTGTGATCCTCGGTATCCCACTCACAAACTTGAAGGGCATAATCGAGATTGAACATGCCATTGAAAATTTCAATGAATCTCAAAAGATCTAGGAATTTAATCTAAAACCTAATTCGTTTAAAATTTCGTTTTTTCGTGGTGGAATTGGTAAATCGCCATTTACCTACTTTCAAATAATTTACAATTAGATTACGACATCCCTCTTTCAAATTGTGAATTATTGTGTTGGTTCCTAGCCTTGATATGTCATTTGGGTGTTATACTAAGGATCTAAATCAACTCACTTGAATTTCTCCATTTTGTAGATATCTAGTTCAAACAACCGTGGTCTTCCTCATCCTTTTTGAGAAAGCTTTCCGTTTGAAGATGATCTTCTATGTGTTGATCAAGGTGAAAGATCATTCCCTTCTTCATGCATTGGTGGAACTGGAAATCATACTTCTCTTCCTCCACCTCCTCCAGTGATTCTACCTAACCCATAATTTCATCAACTTGAAAAAATTCAAGGTTACTCAATCCCTATTGGCATGCAAACAGTTAGATGGAAAGTCTATGTGTGCACATGTTCTAAACAATAGGTTGCTTATTGACAGATTGGGAATGTTGGGTGTCGTTTTCCCAAAGGAGTTGGCTGTTGACTTGGTTCTTTAATTTCTTCCCGAGTCGTATAGTCAATTTGTTAAGGATTACTATATGACAGATCATGACGTGACCCTCATAGATCTAACATATTTTGCTAATTGTTGCTGAAGCAACAATCCTTTGGAGCACTGGTCAAGAAAATTCGTTTCGAAGATCTACCTCCCAAAGTTCCATGGACGTTGGTGATAGCAATGGTGATAGTCTAGAAATGGTTTCGACTCCCAAGGGAGGGAAACCGGACAAGGTCGAAAAGTTTGACCGCAAGAGAAAGGCTAATTCTAAGATAGTTTCATGTGTCACTCCTGAATAGTCCATCTGTCTATATTGCCGATTGAAGGGGAATTGGAAGCGAAGCTGCCCAGATTACCTGAGAGATCTAAGAGATGGTAAACTCAAATTGTATGACTCTACTTCAGGTACATCCATCATCTAACTTTATTAACTTCCTATTTATAGATTTTTATTACATGATGTGTTAATCACATTTTGATGTTTTGTAGGATCGAAGAAAATGATGGAATCTTAAAGGAAGCGTAAGCTGAGTTTGATCATGAGAGATGGATTTCGATCACATGGTTCAATGATTAGGATTTTGAGTTGCTGTTTGGGATTTATGATAGTTTGGATAGGAATATTTAGAAACATAGTTTTCAATTGTATTTGCGTTGTAAGGACAATTTTTTCTGCATTTTATCAATAAAATAAATTTTAATTTTTTCTTATTTTACATTTCCTTGCAATGACATTTATGAAAATTGATGTTTATATTTCTATTATTGGCAATGTTGAAAAATGGATTTGATTCTTAGTTTTATCACTTGTGGTATTGCCATAATTTACCAAGTGACGAAGGATTCTCATCACCCAAGTTTCAATTGGATAGAAACTTGGAATCATGCGATTTGAATTGTCTAATGTATGATAATCTTGATCCTTGGGAAATTAAGACTAATTCATTGTTCACATATATATGTGAGTCGAGAGAAAGACTAAAGGATCTATTACACATTGATGTGGACAAGTCAGAACCACCACAAAGGACGATAAAGTCTATTTGTCATGATTTACTGTTGGTTTAGTAAATATGGTTATGCTTATTAGATTAAGTATAATTCTGATACCTTGAAAGGTTTCAAAGTATAACAGAATGAATAAGAAAAATCCATTGGGCAGAAAGATACAAGTTTCTCCAATCTGAAAGGAAAGAAGAGTACTTTAGTATCATGTTTTATGATCATCTTAATGATTTAGAACCATGCCACAATTGATCCTATAAGGACACCTTATTGCATTTATATGACTAAGAAGCGGAATCGAGTATTGTTGAAAATGGTTAAATCAAGAAGGTAAGTCATACTTCATTTCAAAATCGAGTTTTAGAGTTATAATCTAGTTACTCCAAGTTGTACCTTGAGTAACATGTTCTAAGTAGGTTTATAACACCTCACGAAATGTGGAGTAGAAATGTTTTCTTACTTTTGCACATTTGAAATTGGTAGTTGTGATGTTTTGGTTAAAACAAAGACCAACTAAGACCAATTATATGAAGTTTTTTCTTGATAACAACCCACACTAACTCTTGAATATTTGTTTGTCAAGGAATGTTCTTTGACAGAGAATCTTATATGTCAGGAGGTCAGTGGGAGTCTTCCTGATCTTGAAAAGGTTCAGGAGACAATCGAGAATAATCCTTTTAGTAATCACTAGCACACAACCTAAGGTTGATAACCTATCGTGCTGACATATTCTTGATTCTGTGCCCATTCTAGTTAAGTTGAATATGCATGTGAGTTCTATGAGTTCTCATTTGATTTCATAAGGCAAAGCACCTTGATCAGTGAAAGTTCATTGATCTGTATGGGTGAGCTGCTCAATAACTTGGAAGCACTGGTAGACCCTTGTGCTACCGGATGGCAAGAAATTAAGATTAAGCAAGTTTGGTCCATATGAGTTTGAATTTGTCAAAAACCTTGTCTTATGATAGTGGTTGGAAATGACAAGTTCACATGGATAGAAACACATACACCATAAAATCTACGTGACAAGAGGTTTCGCTCTACCTCATGAAAATGACTATGAGGAAACGCTTTCTCTAGTAGTTTTTAAAGAATTGGCTAACATCATTAGAGTTAGTTATTGTGATGATTGTGTTCTCAAATTCGAGTATGATTACGGAATCCCTTTTCATACTTTGAATTATGAGAAATGAAAAATAGTTTGAACATTCGTGACTTATTGTCGTAAGTTCTGAGAGGGTTTAGACACACACATAAGTTTTCTAATGAAAGGTGTATGAGCTAGAGAAGTCTAGATAAGACTTATTGAAGCCCTGCGTATCATAAATCTGAACTTTGGTAAGAAAGTCAATAGGTATTGATTTCTAGAAGTCCATTTGATTTCTGGATACATGTCAAAGCTAGTGGGATCATAATTGTTATGCTGGTAAGAACATAATTGTTATGCTAATGGAAGTGTGATTATTATGTTAAGTGTTGCAATTTATCAATGCTATTTATAGGAAACAAAGTTCTAAATTTGTAAAGTTATAGAATTTGGAAATTGTTTCGCTATATGAAGTTATAGGGAGACATAATTTATACTTCATTTCGAATCTAAAAGTTTAGATTGAAATTTTAATAGAACATAGTCATCAACATATATGAATATCATGTTGAAATGTTTCAACATAGGAAATTCTATATATAGAAATATTTTAGTAAGAGACTGGTAAAATATCATGTCTTTATGTAAGACATTATGAATCATATCCTATATGCTTTGGTTATTGGGTCGATTGCATATGCTATAATATTCGCATGTTCTGATTTTTCCAAATGTCTGGCACATTAAGAGGGAAAAAGGACTAGAACTGGTTATGACTAAAGTTTTTAAAAAACTGTCAAGGACAATATGAGGTTTACTAAAGATTGGTTGCTTGTGGATAGTTAAAAGTATAAGATTAATTTGGATGGACCATATTGACATGTTCTGAATAGAGGTAACTCTTGTTCAAAATTGATAGTCATATGGAAATATGGAAATGTTTCCATTATTAGAGTTGGATATTGAGATATATGTGTGAGTTAGTAACTTTAATGTGAGAAGGATGTTTAATGAATGCTCTTTGAATAAGAGACTTCATTTCCATGGAATTGTTTTATAACAAATCTCCAATGGAATAATTTGCAATATCATTCGCCGAGTCTCTTTGACTTTGGTGCTTTGACATTACAAAAGGATCATTGCATGTAAGTTTAGACTCTAACAGATACTATTAAGAATTTGGTATTCTTACACTTGTATTAAGGAGTTGGATTTGTGAAATGAGCATCATTGAAAATGTGTTCAATTGATCTGTTTCACAAAGGAAGGACCATAGATAAACAAAGTATGCATGTTTTGTGCGTGGCATGTCTGATGTCCAAATTCAAGTATTAAGTTGATTGTTCGAAACATTATACAATGAATAAGGTCTAATTAATATGGTGATTAAATAAAGGTATTTTATTTATATTCAAAATTTTTGAGACAATATTGGATTAGATTATTCTTGTGTTTTACTTCATATGTTTTTCTTCCTAAATAATAAGATTATTCAAACATCCACAATTGGTCATACTTTTGGAAGTAAGTAGTGAATTAAGACTGTCATGAATCTGACTGTAGATTGTCTAAGTGCTTAGACATAGCAAATGTTTGCTGCAGTGTTCATGAGTACTCCTGAAATAGGAATTTGAGTATTAGATTAACCCATTCTCAAGAATTACTTCATAGATTTTATCACAAGTAACTTGGAGACAATAATATCTTATATTCTTGAAACGAAGACATATGAGTTGTTTACTAGTTGGTTATGCATTGATGATACGTAAACGCATCAGTAATTTGATGTTATAAAACGTATTGTTGTTTCTGATTTGATTAGTAAATAGTACAAGCATATGAGTCGAAGTATATCCGTTACTTTTACCTTAAATAGCATAAAAAAGATATATATGGGCCCCTCGATGATTTAGTGACGACACCCTAAGCGCTTGGCCAAGGCAAGACCAATTTGATTTGTTCAATTATTCGATCTTCATAATCCATGTCTCATGTTCATACGATATATTGTAGAATGGTGGGATAGTTGATCACTTATCTAAAGGACGCGTCATTGACTATATCAGAGTTCGACAACGGCTTTTTGAAAGCTACGATTGCTGGTCAAATCTTGAAGTCATACTTGCAATCATAGTTATTAGACTTATCCAAGTGGGAGACTGTTGGATTAGCTGTCTAAGCCCATAACTATAACTGGTATATACTTGATTTGATAGTAGAATGGTCCTTTTGGGTTGCCTTCACTCATGTAACATGACATGATGACTAGTGGAGAGAGAGTAGAATTTATTATTTGAAATAATAAATTGGTACTCAAAATGATTTAATTAATATATTATAAGATTAATATATTATTTGGAAATCGTATTATTAATTAGTATTTAATCAGAAATTAATTAGATATTAATTTTGAGATTAAAGGAAATGATTAATAATGGAGGGCCTGTTTTGAAAATCATTGATAGTTGTGAAACTGGGCTTAGGACTTCATGGAGTGGAGTGGATGAAATTTTTGGGTAACTCCATAAGATTTCGTCCAAGGGCTCATTAAGGAGGTCCATGGGTTGCTTTGGGCTTAAGGTAAGACTTAGGGTTTCCTTATTTAGTCCAACAAGGCTAAGCAACCTAGCCATATAAACCCTTTAAACACTAAGAATTTCGGCTCCAAGCATATGATACTTACCCTGGCCGAAAATCCTTGTCTCTCCTTCTCATCCTTGTTGCATTGGGTGTTTGTGACTCCATTAGAGGTGCAAAACTTGGGGCACTAAGCTTTCAAGAGTCGAGGATCTTCAAGGATTGTCTTGTTATTACTATATAACAAGTGAGGTAATCATCTAACCCTATTTTCTTCATGAATTTTGAAAATTATATGCTAGTCTTAGGGTTATTGCTTTGGTGTTCTATTTTCATGTTCAATTAGTGGAAAACTTAGATCTAAAGCAATTAGGGTTGCATGATCACATAGGAATGTAGATATGCTCATAACCCAACAAAAGTTACCCAAGCTCCGAGACTACCAACTTTTGTCAATGAGAAGGTTGCCACTGTGGAACTAAAAAGTGAAGAAAAAGAAGATAACAAACATGGGCTTATTGTGAAAAATAAAGGAGTGAAAAGGAAGCATGAAGAAGGTGATGCTAAGGTTTTAAAATAGAATTCTTAAAAGTCTTATCTTAGACGAGTGCAAGCATACAAGAGAAAATGGAAGGAATAGAAGGTGCAAATGGTGATTGAAACTCCTAAAGATTCAACGTGAGGTGGCATGGAGTCCGGCTCATGAATTCAACAAAAAGCAGCGCTTCTCGGGAGGCAACCCGAGCTCGGTTTCCATTTTTCCTTTTGTTTTTGTTTTTAATTAATTAATTTATTTTTTAGTTCAATTTTATGGCACATAATCATCAGGGTCATCTATTTTTTTTTAGAAAACAACAAAAATCTAGTGCGAGGTTCATGACTATAGAGTTGTTAAATTTTTAGAAAAAAATGGATTTTTTAGACAATAACCTCGATATCACGACGTGGTCATAAGCCCGCCTCGTGATTCGCCCGTAATTTTAGTCCAACTTATGAATTCACGATGTGAGCTTTAGTTCTCACGACATGAGCTTTAGAAAGTCATGGGGGAAGGGACCAATTAATATGACTTCCACTTTTGACCTAACCACTTACCACTCACGCACGGACGAACACAACCCTCACTTCCATTTTTGTGCCAATTTTCTTCTGCAATTCCTTTATTTCATTATTCATCTCCCGGGTTGGAAATGGTTTTCAGGAGAACCAATGTGCAGTTCCATGGGAATGTTTTTGACCGCCACCGTTGTACCAAATTCCGGTCAACATGCCTCAAAACATGGTGACAAACTTTTCAAACAAGTTGGGTTGGATACATAGCATGGAATTTCCTCTCTCTCATAGGATTGATTGGGTGAAATAAGGAGAAGGGGGATTTATGGAAAGGATGGGTCCTTATTTGGTGAAAACGTTTACGAGGGACGATTTTTCTTTTATTTGTAATGGGTGGAAGAATGTATTTACCGTAAGTGAGCCTATTTTTCAAGAACTTTGTGTGGAAATTTTCTCGTCAGTATCATTTGAGGTCGCCACTATGGATCCATATTATTCACGGGCTTTAGTTTTTCGCCTAATTGGTGAATACAGGGAGTGCAGTTTGTCAGAGTTTTCTTGGCGAATGGGAATTTATGATGAGAGTGAGACGGTAACCCCAACTTTTGAAATCTTCTTTAGGACAACAGTTCGGGAGTATTTACTGGGAGTTAGTGGCTATGATTTTTTGGCAACCATAGCAAACGGGGCATTCCATTCGGGTGTTTCACAAGAAAGCCATAGTCAGTCCCCGATTCATAGATTCCTCCATCGGTTGTTTACTTTTTCTATCAACCACAAGAAGCATGGAGACAAAGTAACAAGTTTAAATTAATTCTTCTTGTGGTCAACCATTGCACCAATGGTTTTTTGTAATATACCCTACCATCTTTCTAGTTACTTGGGTAGCAAGGCAACCATCTCTCGAGCATGAAGCCGTATCAATTGATGACATTTTGTTACTCGCTTGGTGAGATCCTATGGTATGTTGACACCACAGTTGACTTAGATGTTAACATGCAAGGTGGGGGATGATATTTCTATGGGATATTTGGAGTCTATGCATGTTGTTGTCAATATGGGCTCACACCGGAGTATTTATTTTGATAATGATGGGGAGCAAATTCGGCAACCTGAGCAGCAGCCATGTCCAAGAGGAAGGAGAAATGTTCGGGGTGCGTGGTGATAAAGGTCAGTCGATGCACCAGAGTGCACCAATGGGAGGATCACCTTTTGGCGAGGAGACGATGGCATGGTATTTTGATCAAATGAGCTTCAGTATGAACTGGATTGGTGGGACGATGGATAATATGATTCGACACTTTAACTTTACACATCCACCTCATTTAGGAGACAACTATCCGGTTTGTCCAACATGGAGCAAGTATAGGACGCGATAGGGAGATGGAGCCGGGACGAGTGGGACACACGAAGATGACGATGATTATTGATTTTATCCTTTTATTAGACTTTTTATTTTTCTTTGTTATTTTTTGTGTGTTTGTTTTTATTTGATTTGTTTAGATTGTGTAACAACACTTTGTGATTATTATGTTGTTTCTTTCCACATTTTGGTTAATTTATTGCAGAAAATCATGAGAAAATAGAGATATTAGAGATAAGAGCATATAAGTGTGAAGCCGTGTCGTTTAGAGTCAAGAGTCGAGACCCATAATTAATAATAGGTGTGGGGTTAATATTGTGAGAGAAACTATCACACCCCCAAACCGGAACGGCGGAAACGTTCGGGGGTGGATGACTTCATGTATAGTATCATAAAGATTGCATCATAGTAATCATAGTAAACACAACCATTACATTGAATACATATATGAAAAAGTATTTACATCTGTTTTGATTCTTGTTTTTATACGTCAAAAGTATGATCAAAAGAAAAATACGAGACTCTATACGCTCCGTCTTCTCAAAACTCTAGGGGGTACCTATCTACTGATTTCCTGAGAATACAAGCAGTTTTGAAAGAGTATCAGCATAAAGAAGGTGAGTTCATAAGCATGTCTTTGAGAGGAAAATCGGTTAATGAGTCAATGAATGTATTTGTATGTTTACAAGAAAATCCATTATTTTCTAACATGTATATTACGAATCTCATAATGTATTAGTTCGTATATCTGATTTCCATTGGATGCGATGTGCATTGTTGTTTTAAATGAGAAATCTCCTTTTCATGAAAACCCTGGCTATCACCAGTATGTATAGTAAGTTCGGAAAAACTCTTAAAACTCTAATATGTATGATAGTTCTATTTCTTTATAATAAAACTAATTGAAGTTGTTACTATTCATACATTAATCGTATATTCTTAGTACCAAATTTATGAGTTGTTATAACCATACTTGACCATTGAATTGCCTGAAAGACATTCTTCAAGTTTCGGAATCGAAATGACTTTGTCAACCAGGCCTGCCGGCCTAATCGTAGCTAACAGTTATTGTGCGGGATTGTCAATCCCGTACAGATCTATACACAAACTCACGTTCTTCTGCGAGGAGACTCTGGTTATAATCTCAGGACTTCTGTTAGTAGTTAGTAAGTACAAGAAAAATGCTCACTAATAAAATGCTATACTAACGACTACATGTTGTGACATCCCAAAAATCACGGCCAGAAAAGACCGGTTTAATTTATGCTTTTAAAATAATTTCAAAGTAATCCTTTGATTAAAAGAGTTGTGGAATTTGTTCCCAAAGAAAAATATGATAAAATAAGATTTACCAAAGCATTTCTTAAAGAAATGTATTTTCATTATATAACAAAACTCGGGATGTCATGTTCCGATAAACAAACCAAAAGCATAAACATTACAAAATAGACCTTACAACAGTTAAATATAACAACAGGTCTATAATCCAAAAATAATCTTGACAAGTCATCCAACTTATGCTCTAGTGCCACTGCCTATAATACAAAGAAAACTGAGTGGGTCAGGCTTGGGAGTCTGGTGAGCATATAGGGTTTTCAACCCACAATAAATAATTATTTTTAATTCCACCAACCAATAATAACCTAATTATCCATTCCCGTTATTCTCACTTTACGTCCCTAAGACAACTAACACAAGGGACCTAGTCTAAGAATATTTCATCGGGGCGACAACACATGCATTCGTGGGTTTCCCAGCAATATATGTCAAATAAGGCAACCATGAGGGGGATGGAGTACATCGAATGAACACCCAAGTTCATTAACACCTACAGGTGGCGAGCCTGCTAGCGTTTTACAGGATTATCTAGAAAAGTCCGTAATCGTCATCTAAACTCCGCTAGATGACTGAAACAAAAACAACATCGAGGCCTCTCATCATTTTAACACACATCAACTATCTACCCATGCTTTACCTAACACTTTTGTAGACAAAAATACATATACAGTTTAAAATTTATATAAAACATTTATTCAACACTTATTTCAAATAAACAAATAATGTATAAACACATAACACATATTTTATATAGAATACTTTGTATCAGTGTGTTAGAAGAAAAGGAATATACACTCACTTCAAATAAACAACACTATATATAGACATAACACGTATTTCAAAGCAAATAGTTCATATTTATGTGTTAGAAGAAAGTAACCACACACTCACCTGCTCAAAAGATGATCGGACATCACTACGGCTTGTAATGGTAGTATTCTTCGATGAAACAGGGTGATCTCCACAAAAACCGGGCTTCTCGCGGGCAGAGCTTCGGTTCGGAAACTTTACTTCTCGGGATCTTCGGGGCTTCGGGACTTGCTTCGGGTCTCGGGAATGATACTGGGGATTCGAGATATTTCTTGCACGAAAAACGAGGTAAAACAGAAGAGAGAGAAGAGAAATGGAGCAAAGAACTTGGCTGCCCCCGCATCCCTTTTATAGGGGCTGAAACCTTCGATTACGCTGGGTATAACCCAGATAAGCCCAGTGACTCCCCTCCCCCCTTCGGACAATATCGGATTTTATATTTAAATTTAATATTTTAATTATTTATTAAACTTAAAAAATTCATATCTTCCTCATACGGACTCCGTTTTTGACGTTGTTTATATCCACACGTAGGTGAGACTATGCTCTACAACTTTCGTTTAGACCGCGTCGGCTAATTTTGATTTTATTTTTATTATTTATTTTTAGTAGGCTGGGACAACAAAACTCCGTTATAACTTCATAACTTCTTCATCTGACGTCCGTTTTCGTCTGTCTTTTTATGGTCACACTACTAATGACGGGATCTTCGATTCTCGTTTAGATTGCTTCCACTAGAAATTACACGATCTCATATTCGAGTTTTGGACTGCATACTGCTAAGCTGAAACTTAGAAAAATCATAACTTCCTCATACGAAGTCAGATTTGGACGATCTTTTTATTCACGCTCTTGGTTTAACGAAGTCTACGACTTTCGCTTAGATTACTAAGGCTAAATATTGATCTATCTCAAATTCACATTTTACGTCACTCAGCGTCGTGCCAGTCCTGTCGCGAAACCTCGACAGGTCATAACTTCTTCGTTATAACTTGGATTTTGGCATTCTTTATGATGGGTTTTAGCCATAAGAACTTTCCTATGTGCGCATGCAAAACCCTAATGCTTGGATCTAGGCTTTCTACTAAACATGCTTTTGAATCCAAGACTTCTAATGACTAATTAGGTTAAATAACAACATTGAAATAGATGTAGAATCATACCTTTGAGTTCCTTGTTGATCTTGAGGTCTTGGAGCTTCTAGAGTCACAAGTGTCACTCCTCTAATGGCTTACAAACACCAATAGCAATAAGAATGATTTAGGAGAGAGGAGAGGGGAGGAATTTCGACCAGAGGTTCCTTGCTTTTGGTCAAGTGTCGAATTCCATCAGCCATAGGGTCTATTTATACTTGTAGACTCCTTAAGGGTTACAACCTAAACCCTAATTGGATAATCTTTTCTTAAGGCTATCTAAATCCATTCCTAGATAACTCTAATGGACGATTTTAGCTATCCTAAAGCCTCTAGAATCCGTCCATAGCTTATCCAAATGGATTTACAGTCTAAAGCTTAACTATCAAACAATTGACAGTTTATACCCCTTTATTTAATTAATCTCTTTAAGTCACCAAATTAATTCTAATTAATTCTATGACTTATATTAATCAAATAACAAATATATTATTCACTATATTATTCCCATAATATATTAATAATATTTACTCTCTCTTAATAAATCATCCTATCAAGTTGCTATGGTGAAGGCAACCCAAAAGGACCATGCACAACCGGATCAAATACTTGCCTAATATAGTTGCAGCCTTAGACACTATTCCAACAGTCTCCCACTTGGATAAGTCTAGTAACTATACAAGTACAATTCGGTTTGCAATCGTAGCTCTCAAAGACGCTGTCAACTCTGATCTAATCAATCTTGTCCTTTAGATAAGGGAACGTACAGTCCTCTGTTAGATATCATGCTGACAACCCTATGGAATGGTTAGTCACGCATTTAGGTTTCTCGATCTCTGATTTATTTGACATAGAACTTAATCGAACACATCAATTCAGTTCTGACCGGGCCCGGCACATAAGTCAAATCAAATCATCGAGCGGCCGAGATATCGCTTTTACCTTCTTAGATAAAAGTTACAGATAAACTTCGACTTATATGCATTTACTTATTCATTTACCAACTATACACAACAATACGTTTTATAACATCAAGTTACTGATGCGTTTTCGTATTATCAATGTACAATCAATTAACAAATAATAAACCATATATCTAGGTTTTAAGACTATATGATATTATCGTCTTGCGATCACCTTTTATTATCGTATTCCATAAGGTCATTCCAGCAAGCGCGGGTTTATTCCAATGCTCAAAACTAGTTCATAAGCACTCATGAACGTTGCAGCAACCCTTTGCTATGTCTAACACCATTTAGACACTCTACACACCAGTTCATGACAATCTTCTTTCATATCTACTCCCAACATATGAACGATTGTGGACCATTTGAATAATTCGATTATTCCTAATAAACTCAATTATTCTGGAAGTCAAAACATGCAAAGTGAAACAATAGCTAAACAATTAAAATAAGATAGTAACATTACTCATAAATAAAACTCCTTTATTTAATCATCAAATGTCAATTACATTTATCTATTACACGTTTCTAATACTATCTAATCTATGCTAATATCATCCTTCAGCCTAATACTCCTAGCATGCTGCAAGTGCTTAACCCTACTCAGCCCCTTCGTAAGCGGATCTGCTGGGTTATCTTCTGATGATATCCTCTTCACTACGAGTTGTCCTTCTTCTACACGATGTCTAATGAAGTGATACTTTCTGTCGATATGTCTTGATCTACCATGATCCCTCGGTTCCTTGGTTAAGGCAACCACGCCTTCGTTATCACAGAAAATCTCCATTGGCTCCTTTATAGCGGGTACAACTCCAAGATCACCGATGAAGTTCTTTAGCCATATTGCCTCCTTCGACTCTTCGCACGCTGCAATGTACTCTGATTCGCACGTTGAATCAGCTACGGTTTCCTGCTTGGAACTCTTCCATGTCACTGCTCCTCCATTTAGGGTAAAGACCCAGCCCGACTGCGAACGGTAGTTGTCCCTGTCGGTCTGAAAACTGGCGTCACCATACCCTCGCACCTTCAAGTCATCACTCCCTCCGAGGACTAAGAACCATTCCTTCGTCCTCCAAAGGTACTTAAGGATGTTTTTCACCGCAATCCAATGTGCTTTGCCAGGATTCCCTTGATATCTGCTAACCATGCTCAAAGCGAAGGCTACATCAGGGCGAGTACAAGTCATAGCGTACATGATTGAGCCAACTGCGGAAGCGTATGGTACTTGGCTCATTTCTGCTATTTCAGCTTCGGTACTCGGACTTTGAGTCTTACTCAATTTGGCATTACTTTGTATTGGTAGTTCTCCCTTCTTTGAGTTTTCCATACTAAAGCGTTTTAGTACTTTCTCTAAGTAAGTATTCTGACCAAGTCCAATTAGTCTCTTACTTCTTTCTCTTACTATCCTTATTCCCAAAATGTAAGAAGCCTCTCCGAGGTCCTTCATAGCGAAGCACTTCCCGAGCCAGGACTTAACTTCCTGCAGAGTCGGGATGTCGTTTCCTATGAGTAAAATGTCATCGACATATAGAACGAGGAAGCTTACTATACTCCCACTGGCTTTGACATATACACAAGATTCGTCTTCGCTTCGTACAAATCCAAACTCTTTGACTTTCTCATCGAAGCAAAGATTCCATCTGCGAGACGCTTGCTTAAGTCCATAAATGGACTTCTCAAGCTTACACACTCTATCCGGATGCTTCGGATCCACAAAACCCTCTGGCTGAGCCATGTAAACATCCTCAGCCAACTTTCCATTAAGGAAAGCGGTCTTGACATCCATTTGCCAAATCTCATAATCATGAAACGCGGCAATTGCTAGCATCACTCTTATAGATTTAATCTTCGCAACTGGTGAGAAGGTCTCATCATAGTCAACTCCGGGAGTTTGAGTAAAGCCCTTCGCAACCAATCGCGCTTTATATGTGTGCACGTTTCCATCCACGTCGGTCTTCTTCTTGAAGATCCATTTGCACCCAACGGTCTTACGTCCGGGCACATAATCAACCAAATTCCAAACTTGGTTATCATACATGGATTGGATCTCGCTATCCATTGCCTCTTTCCATTTCGCAGACTCCGGGCCTGCCATGGCTTCCTTATAGCTATTAGGTTCATCAAGATTTATTAGTGTACCATCACTAATATACGTGTCCCTTTCGGTAGTAATATGAAAACCATAAAACTGGGGTAGAACTCTAACTCTATCGGAACGTCTAAGAGGTAAGGATTCGTCAATCGGTTCAACCGGAGTTTCCTCCTCGGGTTGAGTGCCAGCGGTAGAGGTTCCTTCATCTATTGACTCTTGAATCTCTTCAAGCTCGATTTGCCTCCCACTGTCTCCTTGGCTTATGAGTTCTCGCTCTCGGAAAACTCCTCTCCTCGCAACGAAGACCACGTTGTCCTTCGGTATATAGAAGAGATATCCAAAGGATGTCTGCGGGTAGCCGATGAAAATACATCGCTCACTTCGAGGTTCAAGCTTGTCGTGAGTATCTCGTCTTACGAAAGCCTCGCAACCCCAAACCTTGATATGTGCCAACGAGGGAGCTTTCCCTGTCCACATCTCGTGAGGTGTTTTGGCAACCTTCTTAGTAGGGACTCGGTTAAGGATATGGGCAGCAGTCTCTAAGGCATACCCCCAAAAGAGATTGGTAGCGAAGCACGACTCATCATAGAGCGAACCATATCCAATAAGGTTCGATTACGCCTTTCTGCCACACCATTCAACTGCGGTGTCCTAGGAGGCGTCAATTGTGAAACTATTCCACACTCCTTGAGATAATCGTGGAATTCAAGACTTAGGTACTCTCCTCCTCGATCGGATCGAAGCATCTTGATTTTCCTGCCCAATTGATTCTCCACTTCATTCTTGAACTCTTTGAACTTTTCAAAGGTGTCTGACTTTTGCTCGATTAAGTAGATATACCCATATCTACTATAGTCATCGGTAAAAGTCACATAGAAGCGGTTCCCATCCTTCGTGGTTGATCTAAACGGTCCACACACATCGGTATGTATTAGGTTCAATAGACCCTCGCCCCTTTCACACGTACTCGTGAAGGGCGACTTAGTCATCTTTCCAAGCAAACAAGACTCGCATGTGTCATCTTCCCTAAGGTCGAATGACTCCAACACTCCATCCTTTTGGAGTTGGGCTATGCGTTTCTTGTTGACATGTCCAAGACGACAATGCCACAAGGATGCTTTATCCATACTAGTGGAAGAATCAATATTCAAAACATCATTTCCTAAGTTATCAACAATCATAACGGTTTCATATATTCCATTACATGGTATAGCTTCAAAGTAAAAAAAAAACACCATTTAGATAAGCCAAAATAGAACCATTCTCATTATTAAAAGAAAATCTAAATCCTTGTCTATATAAACCATGAAATGAAATGATGTTTCTTTCCATTTCTGGCGAATAGCAACAATTGTTCAAATCTAAAACTAAACTATTCCTAAGCACTAAGGAATACACTCCAATCTTGGTCACAGGCGACGATCTTCTGTTCCCCATGATTAGGTTGATCCTTCCTTGCTCCACATCCCTACTTCTTCTTAGTCCCTACACATTAGAACAAATGTGATAACCACAACCGGTATCAAGAACCCAAGAAATAGCATGATTAGAATCGTTAGATTTGATTGTATATATACCTGCGAAAGATGGCTTGATCTTTCCTTCTTTGATTGCTTGCAGGTAATCCGGGCAGCTTCTCTTCCAATGTCCTATCTTGTGGCAGTGGTGGCACTCTGCCTCCTTCGGGTTAGAGCAGGGCTTAGCGGGATCAACTTTGGTCCCACCAGAAGAGGCACCATCTCGGGCTTTCACCTTGCGATAGTTCTTCGATGAAGCTTTCCTCTTCTTTCCCTTCCCTTGTCCAATAGCCAAGACAGGAGCAGCGGGCGGATTGGGAGTGGGTGCAACAGACTTGTCCTTGAAGTTGCTCTCAGCAACCCTCAAGAGACCTTGGAGCTTGCTTAGGGTGACCTCTTCTTTGTTCATGTGGTAGGTCATCCTAAATTGGTTGTACATCGGAGGCAAAGAGTGAAGCACCATGTCGATCGCCAAGTCTTCACCGAAGTCAACATTTAACTTGCGGAGGCGGTCGACATACCTTTGCATCTTTTGCAAGTGCACGGTAAGAGATTCTCCATGACCCATCTTCGCGGAAATCATGTTAGTGAAAATCTCGTACCTCTCTTGTCTCGCGTTTTGGTGGTACCTCTCCAATAAGTCTTGATGCATCTCGTACGGGTACATGTCCTCGTAGGACTTTTGGAATTCGGAGTTCATGGTGGCGATCATGATGCAATGTACCTTCGTTGCATCTCGCTCATGAGTTTCAAAGGCGGTGATTTCGGCGGGAGTAGCAACTTCGGGGTTGATTTTCTCGAGCTTCTCATCGAGGACATACTCCTTATCCTCATAGCGAGCAATGGTGCGAATGTATCTTATCCATTCGCTAAAGTTCGTTCCATCGAAGGTGACCTTTTGGCAAAGGCTCATCAACGTGAAAGAACTAGCAGCAGCGTTGTTTGCGTTCGACATCTACAATTAGAAAAGGACAAAGATAGATAAGAATCCCTAATTATCACCCAATAAGAAAAATTAGGGCTAGGATCCAACAATAACATTTACATATTAGAAAAGGGATGCCGTGATCTAACATGCAAATAAATTGAAGGTAAGTGAATGACGATTCACTAATTCTCCATCACAAAAACTAAACTATTAGTCCTAAGTGTTTTTGAGAATTCCTAGGTTCGGATGAGATTCATTGAAATTATTCAATGGCATGTTTAAATCTCGATATGCCCCTCTCGTTTGTGACTGGGATGCCGAGGATCACAAAGCGGGTGTGAATTACCATGCAAATTCACATGGTGCCTTCATTGTAACGATCACCTATTCGATGTGCCGGTAAACCACACACGCTCCATCGAACTATGATAAACAATGAATCACCCTTTGCCACCTTCGCTTAGAACCAATTAGTGTGCCGGTAAACCACACACGCTCCACTAACATCTTAGCAAGGTGCAAAGTGTAATTTCATGGGATTGCATCAATTCACTTTTCCTAAAGTAACTAGGATTGGGAAATTTTGGAAAAATATGTGTAGTTACTTTGTATTTCTTATTATACTTTTAATGAGAGAATGAGGTTGCCCCATCCTACCCGTTCGGCTAACGACCCTCCACCAATCAAGCAAGTGGTGGGTGTGAGTGTACACCCATTAAGCGCCATTTTATAGGCCGCAACCTTATACCCACCTTATAGATCGGCTTCGTGAATGAGGCCTACTAACGGTAAGACTAGCATTTAGTTATACATATATATATTATTCTAGTAATATCATATTAGTATAGGGTTGTATTTTAAAACCTTTAAAATCTAGGGTTTGAAATTTAAGTTGTCTAAATTAAAGCTTTTAATCACAAAAGTAAATTTCAAAACATGAGGGTAGGTTTTAAACATTTAAAACATGGAGGATCAAATAACAAATAATTCCAATTAACAATTAATATCCTAATTATCTATATTTGATTTATTCAAGATTTCTTTGAAAGATAATTACCAAAATAGTTAAATAATTAATTAATTATCATATAAGGAAATTAAATATTTAATTAGTTGATAAATATCCTTTTCTAGATCAAGATAATAGTCATATATATCATAAAATCGGATATAGGTTGATCTATTATCATTAAGGTAAGTTTCCATAAGATAAACACAAAGAAATCCCGAATCTGGTCATTCCTGACGCCTGGACTCGCCGAGTGCACAAGGGGACTCGCCGAGTCAGGCCTACTCGCCGAGTCCACCTTGGGACTCGCCGAGTCAGTGACTCAGAAACCAAAAAATCGAATTTTGCAGGTTTGTTTCAGTTAATCAAGCAACAATTTAAAGAAAACCAAGCTAGGATCTGATACCACTGATGGGTTTTAGCCATAAGAACTTTCCTATGTGCGCATGCAAAACCCTAATGCTTGGATCTAGGCTTTCTACTAAACATGCTTTTGAATCCAAGACTTCTAATGACTAATTAGGTTAAATAACAACATTGAAACAAATGTAGAATCATACCTTTGAGTTCCTTGTTGATCTTGAGGTCTTGGAGCTTCTAGAGTCACAAGTGTCACTCCTCTAATGGCTTACAAACACCAATAGCAATAAGAATGATTTAGGAGAGAGGAGAGGGGAGGAATTTCGACCAGAGGTTCCGTGCTTTTGGTCAAGTGTCGAATTCCATCAGCCATAGGGTCTATTTATACTTGTAGACTCCTTAAGGGTTACAACCTAAACCCTAATTGGATAATCTTTTCTTAAGGCTATCCAAATCCATTCCTAGATAACTCTAATGGACGATTTTAGCTATCCTAAAGCCTCTAGAATCCATCCATAGCTTATCCAAATGGATTTACAGTCTAAAGCTTAACTATCAAACAATTGACAGTTTATACCCCTTTATTTAATTAATCTCTTTAAGTCACCAAATTAATTCTAATTAATTCTATGACTTATATTAATCAAATAACAAATATATTATTCACTATATTATTCCCATAATATATTAATAATATTTACTCTCTCTTAATAAATCATCCTATCAAGTTGCTATGGTGAAGGCAACCCAAAAGGACCATGCACAACCGGATCAAATACTTGCCTAATATAGTTGCAGCCTTAGACACTATTCCAACACTTTATATCTCCGGAATCCTTGTTTCAACCACTACATCTTCAAGCAAAGATATCGGGCTTATCTCACACTTTACTTTTGACGCTTATTTTATTCTTAATTCATTAAATTATAATAATTTAGAAAACAAACACGTAAATCACATAATTCACATAACACTCAAATATTTTATCATTAATACTTAAAAAAGAGTTACAAGGTTAACCTAGACTATTACATCAACGATAATGTCTAGCATGGAAACGCGGGCGTTACAAATCTCTCCCCTTTAGGATGATTCCGTCCCCGAAATCACACATCAACAAACAAATGCGAATGGCGACTCAACATGTCACTCTCCATTTCCCAGGTGAGATTTGATCCATTCGTATGTTTCCAACGGACAAGCACCAATTCGACCAACTTGTCGAAGTTTCTTAGTCTTTCGGTCAACAATTGCCTTTGGTTCTTCAATCAGCCTTTTGTTCTCATCCAACCTTAATTTAGAAATTGGATTTATGTCAGGAACTTCTCCCGTCAATTTCCTCAGATAACACACATGGAAAGTGTTATGAATATGCTCTAGTTCTTCTGGTAGTTCGAGCTTGTAAGCTTGGTTCCCAATCCTATGAAGAACTTTAAATGGTCCAATTAACCTTGGACTTAACTTTCCCCTTTTTCCAAATCTTATAAGTCCCTTCCACGGCGAGACTTTAAGCAAAACCGAATCCCCAACTTCGAAAGTCATCGGTCTTTGCTTTTTGTCAGCATAGCTCTTTTGACGATCCTGAGCTGCTAACATTCTTTCCTTGATTATTTTCAGCTTTTCAGCTATTTGATGAACCATCTCTGGTCCCATAAACTGCTTTTCCCCAGCCTCAAGCCAACAAGACGGCATATGACACTTCTATCCGTACAAAGCTTGATAAGGTGCCATCTTTATGCTCGAGTGGAAACTATTATTGTCGGAAAATTCTACGAAAGGTAAATGTTCATCCCAATTACCTAGGAATTCCAGGGTACATGCTCTCAACATATCATCAAGTGTTTGTATCATTCTTTCGCTCTGACCATAAGTCTGTGGATGGTAAGCTATACTTAAACACAACTTGGTACCCATTTCCTCTTGTAGACTTTTCCAAAATCGTGATGTGAAACGACTATCACGATCTGATACAATTGTTAGAGGAACACCGTGAAGTCTCACAATTTCCTTCACGTAAGCATTCACAAGCTTATCCATATACCATTTTTCATTGGCTGCTATGAAGTGTGCACTCTTGGTGAAACGATCCACGACCACCCAAATCATGTCGTGACCGCTCTTTGTCTTGGGTAGTTTAGTGACAAAATCCATTGTGATGTCTTCCCATTTACCCATAGGTACATGCAAAGGTTCTAAACCCCCCTATGATTTCTGATGTTGTGCCTTAACCCTCGCACAAGTTACACCTTGGCCACATACTTTGCTATATCAAGCTTCATCTTCGGCCACCAGTAATAGGGTTTCAGGTCCCTATACATTTTAGTGCTACCAGGATGAATTGAGTACATGGTTTTATGAGATTCTTCCATCAGTAGATCTCTTATTCCTTTTGACTTAGGCACCTAAATTCAATCTTGGAATACCTTTAGTCCATGACCATTTGTATCAAACACCAACGTTTTGCCCAAACGTTCCTCCATCCGGTCATTCTTTTTAGAAGCTTCCTCTTGAGCTTTCTTTACACTCTCCACAATTGTCGAGACAACTTCAATTCTCAACGTTCTTGGCCTTTTTGTCTCAACATTGACTTTCCAACTGAGAGCATCAACGACAACATTAGCTTTACCAGGATGGTAAAGTATCTCATAGTCGTAGTCCTTGAGTAACTCCAGCCAGCGTCGCTGCCTCATATTCAATTCTTTATGATTAAAGAGATATTGGAGACTCTTATGATCAGTGAAAAGTTTGCACTTTGTGCCATAGAGGTAACACCTCCATATTTTCAGAGCGAAAACTACCGCTACCAGCTCCAAATCGTGAGTGGGGTAGTTCTTTTGATGCTCTTTCAGCTATCGAGACGCATATGCTATCACCTTTCCTCTTTGGGTCAAAACACAACCCAATCCAACCCCAGACGCATTGCTATAAACAGCGATGTCTTCAACTCCATCGGGTAGAGATAAAATCGGTGCCTCACATAGCCTCTTCTTTAGCAACTCGAATGCTTCCCTATGCTTATCACTCCAAGCATAAGCAACTCCTTTGTGGGTCAAAGCTGTTAATGGAGTAGCAATCGAAAAAAATCCTTGGATAAACCTTCGGTAGTATCCGGCTAATCCTAAAAAGCTTCGGATCTCCGTGGGACTTTTCGGTTGTTCCCACTTCATTACAACTTCAATATTTGCTGGATCAACCATTATCCCTTCTTGGTTGACCACGTGACCTAAGAATTGTCCTTCTCGAATCAAAAAATCACATTTGGAGAACTTTGCATACAACTTCTCCTTTTTCAATACTTCCAATTCTTCTCGCAAGTGTCTGCCATGCTCCTCTTGGCTTTTTGAATAAATCAAAATGTCATCTATGAACACTATCATAGATTTATCAAGGAACGGATTACAAACTCTGTTCATTAAATCCATGAATGCTGCTGGAGCGTTGGTTAGTCCAAATGACATAACCAAAAACTCGTAGTGTCCATATCGTGTTTTGAATGCAGTCTTCTCTATATCCTGCTTTCTCACCTTCAGCTGATGATATCCTGACCTTAGGTCGATCTTTGAAAAATAACTTGAACCTTGTAGTTGATCGAACAGGTTATCAATACTTGGCAACGAATATCTATTCTTTATTGTTGCCTTGTTCAGCTCTCTGTAATCGATGCACATTCTCATACTTCCATCTTTCTTCTTCACGAATAACACCGGAGCTCCCCAGGGTGATGAACTAGGTCCAATGAAAACTTTGTCCAATAAATCCTGAAGTTGCATCATCAGCTCCTTCATCTCCGTTGGTGCTAATCAGTGCGGTGCTTTTGCTGTTGGCGTGGTTCCTGGTAACAAGTCTATTCTGAACTCCACTTGTCTATTAGGTGGTAATCCAGGAAGATCTTCGGGAAATACTTTCGGATAATCACGCACCATTGGAATACTCTGAACCTCTTTCTTTTTCCTTCTTAGCATCGATCACGAATGCTAGATATGATGTACATCCCTTGGACAAACACTTTTTAGATTTCATTAGCGAAATGATTCCAGAATTCACTCTGCGTTTGTCCCCATACACGATAAATGATTCATTCCCTGGCGGGTTTACTTTTACTATCTTCTTTCTGCACAATATATCGACATCATTGGCGCTAAGCCAATCCATTCCCAGAATGATGTCGAAACCATTAAGTTCTATAGGCAATAATTCCTCGTGGAACTTATTCCCATTCATGTCAATGAAGATATTTTTCATGCGATGGCTAACAGGTACAAACTTGCCACTAGCAACTTCGACTAATAAAGCATTATATAGTCTATCAACAGGCAAAGCTAGTTTTCTACTAAACTCATGCGAAATAAAGGAGTAGTTGGCTCCAGAATCAAACAAAATTTGAGCAGGAAATTAGTTTACGAGAAAGGTACCTGAAGCGACATCAACTTCATCCTTCGTAGCCCCAAGTGTCATCTGAAAGGCTCTCGCCTTCGGCTTTGGTGGTATGTTAGGCTTCGCTGCCTCCTTCTTTCTCGGACAGTCTTTCAAAATGTGCCCCTCCTTGTTACATCCAAAACACATCCTCTTGTTGGACGGACACTCATTGGCATAATGCCCAGTTTTTCCACACTTGTAGCAAGTCACCTCCTCACTACATTTCCCAAAGTGCTTTTTTCTTGCACTTCTCACACCATTTCGCTTCGCCTCCCTTTCCTCCAAAATTCTTTGAATTAGACTTCGAAAATTTGTTTTTCTTGCTGGAACCTAAAGTTCCTTCAAACTTTCTCTTTTCACCAACTTCAACTTTGCTAGCGGTTCTTCCCTTGATCATGTCCTCAACAGACTTGGTAGCCCAAATAGCTGCCTCCAGAGTAGGTGCCTGGTGTACTGGCACAACGTATTCCCATGGGAGTCCCTTTGCGTATCGGTCTACTTTTGTCAGCTCATCTGGAACGATGCGCAAAGCAAACTCCATCTTGTCTGTAAAGGCGTTTGTATAATCATC
Organism: Lactuca sativa; assembly: GCF_002870075.4. Classification (NCBI taxonomy): domain Eukaryota; kingdom Viridiplantae; phylum Streptophyta; class Magnoliopsida; order Asterales; family Asteraceae; genus Lactuca; species Lactuca sativa. Next base: position 194,331,989 of record NC_056625.2, read on the forward strand.
AACTGACATGCTGCCCTTTGTCAATGTCAGAAACTTGTTCTCCAACACTAATTTTGGGCCGAGTAGAACTTGCGCTTGAAATGCACCAAGTACTCTACACATGTCAATTGCAGTGGCTCATTAGGGCTTAAAGTCTTCCCTAGAGTGTTCCACCAACGAACGGCTCCACCTCGGAACTGACGCACTGCAAAGGTAGTCTGCAACTTGCCTCTGCAACCACAAGTCATGAAGGCTAACTCCATTTCGGAGATCCAATCCATCACTCCGATCGTGTCCTCCTTTCCAGTGAAGGTCGATGGTTTGCAAGTCAAAAAGTCCTTGTACTTGCATCCCAGTCCATTATGTCCTCCATCTTGGTTGTTTTGTCGAACTATCGTTGGGTTGTCCTGACCAATTATCCCACTAAAGTTCTCTCCTTCAGACTGCCATCCATTAACTTCGGGCTCCTCCACATGAATTGACAGTTCTTCATGATTTTGTCGAAGCAGACGCCTCGTTTCTTCCATTTGGCGATCCAACATAGTTTTAATCATCACTTGCACACCAATCATAGTCATTGGCTCAGGTGCTGCTGCTACAACAACTACTTGTTCTATCACAGGTATTTGATTCCTGTTTTCATCAACATTTCCAACTCCACTCCTCGTCCTCACCATTTTTGATCTATACACCGAATAAGGTGAAATTAGATCCTCATTCACGATAGATATTCAAATCATCCTTATTACTCCAAACGATTACATGCTAGTTCTAATATCGTATAATACACTTAGAATCCTAAATACATAAGTTTTCCAGATCCGGTTGGCAACAAACCGTAGATCCGAACTAATAACATCATATATGGCAAACATATAACATTTAGAACATAAAAGGATATTATGCAATTTTTCCTAAAATAAACTAATGCTCGTGTCTAAAATATACAGACACACATCTCACAAACTTAACTTAGCACTATAAGTTTAAGTCTAGAAATCCTACAAATTCCTAGTTCGCTTAAACTAATGCTCTAATACCAACTGTGACATCCCCAAAATGACGACCAGAAAAGACCGGTTTAATTTATGCTTTTAAAATAATTTCAGAGTAATCCTTTGATTAAAAGAGTTGAGGAATTCGTTCCCAAAGTAAAATATGATAAAATAAGATTTACCAAAGCATTTCTTAAAGAAATGTATTTTCATTATATAACAAAACTCGGGATGTCATGTTCCAATAAACAGACCAAAAGCATAAAATTACAAAATAGACCTTACAACAGTTAAATATAACAACAGGTCTATAATCCAAAAATAATCTTTACAAGTCATCCAACTTATGCTCTGGCGCCACTACCTGTAATACAAAGAAAACTGAGTGGGTCAGGATTGGGAGCATGGTGAGCATATAGGGTTTTCAACCTACAGTAAATAATTATTTTTAATTCCACCAACCAATAATAACCTAATTACCCATTTCTATTATTCTCACTTTACGTCCCTAAGACAACTAACACAAGGGACATAGTCTAAGAATATTTCATTGGGGCGACAACACATGCATTCGGGGGTTTCCCAACAATATATGTCAAATAAGGCAACCATGAGGGGGATGGAGTACATCGAATGAACACCCAAGTTCATTAACACCTACAGGTGGCGAGCTTGCTAGCGTTTCACAGGACTGTCTAGAAAAGTCCGTAGTCGTCATCTAAACTCCGCTAGATGACTGAATCAAAAACAACATCGAGGCCTCTCTTCATTTTAACACACATCAACTAGCTACCCATGCTTTACCCAACACTTTTGTAGATAAAAATACATATATAGTTTAAAATTTGTATAAAACACTTATTCAACACTTATTTCAAATAAACAAATAATGTATAAACACATAACACGTATTTTATATAGAATACTTTGTATCAGTGTGTTAGAAGAAAATGAATATACACTCACTTCAAATAAACAACGATATATATACACATAACACGTATTTCAAAGCAAATAGTTCATATTTATGTGTTAGAAGAAAGAAAGTAACCACACTCACCTAATCAGAAGATGATCGGACAACACTACGACTTGTGATGGTAGTATTCTTCGGTGAAACCGGGTGATCTCCACAAAAACCGGGCTTCTCGCGGGCAGAGCTTCAGCTCGGAAACATTAATTCTCGGGATCTTTAGGCTTTAGGACTTACTTCGGGTCTCGAGAATGATACCGGGGCTTTGGGATATTTCTTGCACGAAAAACGAGGTAAAACGGGAGAGAGAAGAGAAAAGGAGCAAAGAACTCTACTGCCCTCACATCCCTTTTATAGGGGCTGAAACCTTCAATTATGCTGGCCGTAATCTTAGGTACGTTGGGCGTAACCCGGATAAGCCCGGTGACTTCCCCCCATTGGATAATATCGGATTTTATATTTAAATTTAATATTCTAATTATTGAATAAACTTCAAAAATTCATATATTCCTCATAAAAACTCCGTTTTCGACATATTTATATCCACACGTAGGTGAGACTACGGTCTACCACTTTCGTTTAGACTCTGTTGGCTAATTTTGACTTTATTTTTATTATTTATTTTTAGTAGGTCGGGATAGAAAAACTCGGTTATAAATTCATAACTTCTTCATCTAACGTCTATTTTTGTCTGTATTTTTATCGTTGCACTACTAATGACGAGATCTTCGATTCTCGTTTAGATTGCTTCGGCTAGAAATCACACGATCTGATATTCGAGTTTTGAGCTGCATATTGCTAAGCTAAAACTTAGAAAAATCATAACTTTCTGATACGAAGTCAGATTTGGACGATCTTTTTATGCACGCTCTCGGTTTAACGAACTATACGATTTTCGTTTAGATCACTAAGGCTAAATATCGCTCTATCTCAAATTCACATTTTACGTCACTCAGCGTCGTACTGGTCCTGTCGCGAAACTTCGACGGGTCATAACTTCTTCGTTATAATTTGGATTTTGGCATTCTTTATATCTCCGGAATCCTTGTTTCAACCACTACATCTTCAAGCAAAGATATCGGGCTTATTTCACACTTTACTTTTGAAGCTTATTTTATTCTTAATTCATTAAATTATAAGAATTAAGAAAACAAACACGTAAATCACATAATTCACATAATACTCAAATATTTCATCATTAATACTTAAAAAAGAGTTACAAGGTTAACCTAGACTATTACATCAACGATAATGCCTAGCCTGGAAACGCGGGCGTTACACATGTAGAATAAAATGAATTCATGAATATAACTAGCTGAATGTATGTCTCATAAACCGTACCCTGTAATGTTTATATTACTAACCACATTGAATCTATGTTTCTGCATTGATAAGTTAACTGTTCCATAACTATACCTATTATAGCTTATATGTTTGATAATATATTCATGTTAAACATTGAAATCCTCTATGTTTTGTGTTGAAAACCTCCCTTATGCTCAACAATATACAAAAGGGGTGAAAAATTGGTATATTTGATAAAAGTATGAAAACTTTGTGGTTGTGTCCATTGAATCAGTTCTAATTGTTTTGAAATCCGTTTTGTATAATTTCACAAAATAAATGATATTTGGCTTGTATCCCCCCCAAAAAAAAATGTATAAAACCTTAAAAGCGTTGGGGGTATGAACTCACCTGAAGTGAGTGGCTTGAATGAAAGATCGATATAGGATATTGAGCGTCAAGTGAAGTCTCGAACTCAAACGGATCCTAATTAGCATATAATAACATATACATGTATCAAATTAGGGTATAAAACTGCTTAAATATGATGGGGAACCACCCTAGGGACTAGGAAACACTTGAACTAAGTGTTAAAAATCATATGTGATTGAATGAGGGAGGTTTATGGCCACACAAAAGTGTCTACGGCCATGGGTGTACAACCCATGAGTGTACGGATGTACACTTATAAAGAAGTGCGCATTTGTTGTGTTTTTAAGGTCTTAAATAGCATCAAGCAAGTGTTCTAGGTCCCATGCATAGTTTAATTGAAAGCTTAAGGCAAGAAATGAGCATCAATGAGGGTTTACAGCCCTATGAGGTGTGTACGGACGTACACCTAGGTTTACCACCGTACACGCTTAATGTTCATGCTAAGTTGGTCGATTTTAAGGTGAAAATCAAGCATTTATAGTAGATAACAAGCATAGGAAGCAGTTACTCACGATTTGGAAGCTTGAAGAGGGTTTTTAGCCACCAGGAACTAGTGTGTGTTCTTGGTGAAAGATGAAGATCTAGCCAAAGATGAAATTAATGAGATAAAAACATGGATTCACCACTAGATAAAGAAATGTAGCAACAATTAAAAATGGGAACACTTACATCTTTGAAGATCTTGATGAAAACTTGATGAAGGTAGAGAGAGAGAGAGAGAGAGAGAGAGAGAGTTCTAGACTTGAAAGTGTGTAAAGTGATGAATGATGGATAAGTACCCCTTATATAGGGGGAGTGACCGACCATGAGGGGGGGGGGGTGTACGGCCGTACACCCATGTGTACGGCCGTACACTCCTCTTGAAGGAGTGTTTGGCCCGAATGCTATGTTACGACTTAGAATAACTCATCCCTGAACCCAAACCTTGATTGTACTAAGCTTAGAACGCTCAAACAGGTCCTAAACAAGGCTAAAAGATAGTAGAAATGAGTCTAACTTTGATTGAATTGAATGGCTTATACAAAAGAGAAATTTCGGGTTGTCACAGAAACAAGGCTAGCAATGAGGAAAGATTCAAGCAAATATATAGTCTTAGAAGGGCCTTAATGCATTAAGACATTCAGTTGCATTTCACTTGATATAATAATTTTTTATAAAGTTGCAATCTGTGCGAACCAGTTCTGACGACGTGAGCTTTCATTTCTCACGTCGTGAGCTCGATGCCAATGATACGCAAAATTTGTTTCTTACGACATCACGTCGTGAGTATCTTTCTCACACTGTGAACATTAAGAAATGGAATTTATTTACTCTTCCACCTTTGCAATGTGGCGTATGCTTTTCCACATTGACATATTATGCTTTGAAGATCCTATGCACCATATTTTTTTTTGAAGATTTACGTTTATGATTCACATTTTGCCAGCACATTTATTTATCTCAGAAGATCCAAGTTCCAATCAAATACTCAAGGTGTTAAAGTTATCACACACGTTCATAATTGATCTCGCCGCTACAACCCCAATGGAGTCTGTTCCTTTTTCTCCCTTTTATTGATTTTAAATTATTTTATGCATACAATGAGGTCATTGTAATGTAACACGTGTGGGGTAAGGGGTCAAATAAGTAAATTGCTAGAAAAATTTAAAAATTAATTAAAAAATAATTGGAAATAAATTTGAAATAATAATCTAAAAATTAAATCTAGTGATAATAAAAAAATTTAAGTTGGTAGTGTTATGTGGGAGATCCAACATGAGTTCAAATGTTTAATTAAGCCAACACATGTTATAGTATATTTGTGGCTTCCCAAGTCTTAGTGAAAAGTCATGAGATATGAAAGGTAATATGGTAGTTTATATGGCATAATATATTTTGTAGCCTAAACTTGAAATCTATCAAGGAGATCTTATGTAGTAATTGCACTTAGACTAATACCTTTAACCAATAAAGGTTGAAGTTAAGCTCCCTTGCTTAGCTTGTAGGATTTGCACGAAAAAGTGAGATATTATATAAAAAAGAGAGAGAAATTACCAAAAGGTTGTTGTAAGAATTTTGGAACTATCAAAGTATGAAGATCAAAAGATCAAAAATTCTGAAGAATCAAAATGTTGAAGATACAAAAATCAAACTGTTGAGTATTTATGTGTTTCATCATTGGGCCTTATTATTAGTCCTTTTTTGTAAACGGTTTGGGCCTGTCCAACCATAGTTATTATTAGGGTTAGAGTATAAATGGTCCATGCATGCATCTTATTTTAGTAACTATTAATTGATACTTTTGTAACCCTAGCGTGACCTCTACAGTAGCAATTCTTAATAGATTTCTTCTGAGGTTGTGCCTTTCAATCATTCGACACCAATTGATACATCTCATGTTCTTGTTTTCATATTGTGCTTATACTATACTTGTTAGAGTCTAATCGATCAAAGAGGATTTTATTCCTAAAAATTGGTATCAGAGCAGGAGGCTGTGTACGCAATATGCAACTCTTCTATTTGAAGAAATTATTAGGGTTTCCGAATATATTGGATCTGTTGGAGCCGTCACTGATTTATTGACGTAACTCTGTGATCTCGATATTAACCTAATAAGTGTTTACAAGTCTGATTCTTGACAGGTATAGAATTCAAGTCAACATGCAACACGATGATTCATAGCTAAAATCTATCAACATCACAAGCAACATAGGATCGACAACAAGGATTCCAATCCTGTTCCCTATGGAGTATGAAGTTTGGGCATCCCATTTTGAAGATTACGTCGTTGGATCTAAGGATAATGGTTACCTGATATGGGAAGCCATTACTCAGGGTCCATTTGTTCATACAGGAACTCGAAGAACCATCAAAACTCAAAGGGAATACAACCAACTGATCATTGATGTAAAGGATATTCCTCAAGATGAGAAGGACAAACTTATCAGCAATGTCAAAGCAATGAGGGTAATCAGATTTTCCATGTAGTCGGATATGTTTCGCATAGTAAGCTCATGTACTATGGCGAAAGAGATATGGGATAGGCTTAAAGAGCTTTACTCTATTGATGCTGTTCTCGAGCATGATACGCAAACCCTTCTGCTCTCAGAGTTTAGGGCTTTGAAATAGAAGCCGAAAGAAAGTTTGAGCCAAACGTTCAATCAATACAACCATCTTCTTAGTAAAATGGTGAAGCGTGGTATCAGGAATGAACTGATCGAACAAAAGGTTACCTTCATGAACAGACTTAGATCCGAGTGGATGGCTGTCGTGTCTACCGTTAAAGCACATGAACAATTCAAGAGTTATACATTGGCTAAACTCATTGGAATTCTTAAGTCTCATGAAAGTGTGGTGACAAGAGATGCGAAAGTAGTTTCGTGTATGGGGTCCTTAGCGCTTGTGACGAAAGGCAAAAATGTCACAGAGGAAGAATCTGAAAAGGAGCTCTTTGACTGTGATCTCTCTAGCGAAGATGATGCTTTAATGATAAAAAATCCCAAGCGGTTCGCCAAGAAGAAATTTCCATCTACAAAAAACTGAAACTGGCATGGAAGTTATAGTGCTGAGAAAGTGAAGGAAGAGAATAAAAGCGCTCCTAAGAAGGAAGAAGAGAAGAAGGAAAACAAGCTTGTAGGTGACTCTGGCTATGACTGCAATTATTGTCATGGAAAAAATTATTTGGCAAAGGAGTGCATGCTGACAAGGATGAATGAAAAGAACGATGGCGAGGAGGATGAAACTTACTATATGCGTAAGTTGGAGGAAATCAAGAAGAAGAAGACCACTGACAATTCTATGAATGCTCTAACTGTGCAGTAAAACAAAGCTGAGGATGAATTCGAAGGACTAGAAATTTGGTCAACTGACTCATAGGATGAGGAAGTTTGCAAGCCCACACATGGCAGGGCGTTTGTTGCAAAAGAAAAAAGCTCAAAGTTCGCTGGTTGATGTTTGGTGGTGACAAATGGCGTGCCAACTGATGATGGATATGGAAGTGCGAAGGGAAGAGAGGATGACAAATGTTTTGCTACGAAACCTATTAGTGAGCAAATCAATGAGTGTGATAAACTGATAAAAAAGGTACATACCATTCTTGTATCCCTTAATGTACCTGTATCTAACTATGAATCTGAATTGAATGACTTAAAATTCACTTTTTCATGTATAAGTAATAGTCTTAATCAAACTCATCTAGCGAATGCTAACCTAACTGATCAAATCAGTAGGATGTCATCCAAGAGTAAGGAGCGAAGAATGCGGATTGAGAAGATAGAGTCTGAGTTGTCTAGGTCTAGAGATGAATCAATTTGTATGCAGAGAGATAATTTGAAGTTTTTGAAAAAAGAAACATCTTTTGTTTGATTGCTAAACGTATTTATACAAATATTACTCAGTTGCATTTAGATTGTGAAATAGGTGAAAAGGTTCATATAACGATCTTGCCTTTCCTTGAATTTAAGGAAGATGAGATTGATGCTGACTGTTACAAGTGTGAATCTATCGTCTCTTCGGACGAAACCACTGAAGCTTACAGAATTGGACTGGACAAAATTGAATCTTTTATTAAGTCCAAAGACCATAAGGACATGTTGCGAACCTTGCTTAATGAAAATGGCAGGTTGAAAACCAAGACCGAAACTGTACAGAAATTTGACTCATTGAGTTCGAAGTGAAGTTTAGAAAATAAAATCAATCTTGAAAATACATCTGAATTTGACGAGGACAGTGATATGAGTGAAATATCTGTAGAGGATGAAGTTGACTATTCTGAGTTTGTGAAAAACGAAAATGAACCGGTAAAAGTCCTTATTTCTGAAAACTCAGTTGAGTTTGCTCGCATCTCTCAATATAAACCGAAAATTTTGAAAGAAAAAGCTACGGTTTATCCTAAAGTCCAGACTGTCCTAAATCAAGTCTTCAAAGTCAATGGAGTGGACAAAACTCAAATAGTAGAATTAACATCGCTCATAAATGAAGACAACAAAGATGGGTCTGACAATTACTTTTAGTCTGCACCAATTGACAATGCGGACGAAACCATAGGTCTGTTAGATAGGACCTCTTGGAGGACAAATGGACGTTATGTGGCTAAGCCCATAAATAAACCATCAAGTTTTGAAAAGGGTTGTCCAAGCGGTACTAAGGAGTTTCCAAGCGAAGCTCATTCTAGAAAGAGCGAATCTCATGCAAGTGAATCAAAGTGAATGGTGAATATTCACAAATCTTCAAAGCAACTTGCTAAGGAAAAACGTCAAAGGAAACAGAGATATCAGACAAATCTCAATGAAAGGAAGAAATTTTGGCAATCCCAAAATTCGAGCTACGTTCACAAGGAGAAATCTTCAAATCAAAAGGTGAAAGCTTGTTTGCTTGTGAATGATAGTCAATGTTCGCACTGTCATTCTTGAAATCAGAAAAAGCAATCAAAGAACTTTACTCCAAAATCCTCTTCTTCAACGGAATCAAGCGTGAAACCAAAGATTCATCAACCCCTAAAATCTTCCCCCAAAGATGTCAAGGGAAAGGGAAAGCTAGTTGAAGATCCCAAAGTTCCAACCAAAAAGTCGATAACTGCTTTTAAGAGAGCGGAGAGAGAATTCGTCAAAAATCAAATCAAATCTAAAAGAAAACAATCTGATTTAAAAGAGATGAAACTTAAAGATAATATGATTAGAGTTTTCACCATTAAAAGAAAAGATGAAACAAATTTAATTAAGCGAACTTATTTGGTTGATCTTGCTATTAATTTTCCTCGTTCTGTAAAAGGTTCACTAGGAGCCAAGAAACTTTGGGTTCCTAAATCTGCTTAATCTTTGCAGGTTATTCGTGATGAGCAGTTTGACAACGAATGGTACATAGACAATGGCTACTCACGTCACATAACTGCGAGAAAGGAAGAGTTAAGTGAGTTTCGAGCACTGAAAAATGGTGGAAATGTAAAGTATGGTAACAACTCATTTGGAACGATCAAAGGCTATGGGATGATTATGAATGAAGATTTCTCAATACGAAAGGTGGATTATGTGGAAGGACTACAACACAACCTGATCAGTGTTTCTCAATTGGTTGTGGGAACAGGCTTGAAAGTAAGCTTTGATGACGAAGGTTCTGAGATTGTAGAGAAGGAAACAAAAGTTATTTTTTTGAAGTGTCCAAGGAAAGACGAAATGTATCCTCTAAATTTGAACCCGATAATAGGAAAATCTGCTATCTGCTTGCTAACGAAAGCTCACTCCGATGATAGCTGACTATGGCACAGATGACTTTCGCACTTATATTTCAAGGATATCAACAAGCTTATGCTTGGTGATCATGTGCGAGGGCTTCTTCTATTGAATTTTGATAACGATCATTTATGTGCAACATGTGAAATAGGGAAGCAAAGTAGCAAAAGCCATCCAAATCGAGTAAACACAAAAATCATTGAATCTCTAGAACTTCTACACATAGACCTCTGTAGACCTTCTGCAATCGAAAGTGTCGGTGGTAGTAAGTATATACTTGTGATAATTGATGATTTTTGACATTTCACTTGGGTGTTCTTTCTTAAACAGAAATCTGAGGCAACTCCTACACTCAAGAGTTTCATAAAGAAAGTTGAGCTTCAGCTGCGAAAGCTGGTTCACAATATTCATAACGATAATGGGCTGGAATTTAAAAATCAAGACTTTGAAGAATTTCTGGCTGATAAAGGAGTCACACACAATTTCTCTGCTCCTTACACCTCACAACAGAATGGCATAGTTGAGAGACCAAACCGTTCTTTGTGTGAAGCTGCTTGAACAATGCTCACATTCGCTTTGCTACCATTGTATTTCTGGGCTGATGCTATTGCAACTGCATGCTCTAATCAAAATAGATCCTTTCTGAATAAGAGATTCTTTCTTACTCCATATGAAATTATTAGCAATCGCAAACCTAATGTTAGGTTTTTCCACGTATTTGATTCCAGGTGCTTCATCTTCAATTTCAAGGAAAACCGGAACAAATTCGATGCGAAAGCTGATGAAGGTATCCTTCTAGTGTATTCACTGAATTCCAAGGCATTTAGGGTCCTCAACAAATGCTCAAAGAAGATAGAGGAGACCTACTATGTCACATTTGATGATAATTATTTGAAGAAGATTCAGCAAAGCGAAAGCCTATCGGAGGAGATCTTTCCAAAGCCAAGTCCAGTAATGGTTCCTATCTCAACTCTACATAATGAGTTTATGCTTCTTTTTGATGAACCCAAAAAGCCATTTCCTCTGAACATAAAGCAACAGACAATAAAGAGGATGAATTCAAGAAAATCATCGACGATGCTGTGAAAAATATGGAAAATGAACCTCCTAGTTCAAACGAACCAACAAGTTCAACCACACCATTGCAAGGGGAGGGTTAGTCTTCGTCTTCTACACCAAAAGTGCTTTTCGAGGGGAGCATCCATCTCCAAGAACTACCCATGAACATCCAACTAAGGGGGAGCAATTTGAACCTGAGAGCGATGAGCCGTCATCATTTGAGGGGGAGAATAAATAAGTGAATGATGATTCGGATGTGCAGTCTGAATTCGAAGAAGTAACTGCCGAACTGGATCCTTCTTATGATCCAAATTATCCTCCACTAATGGAATGGACCAGAGATCACCCAAAAGCTCAAGTCATAGGTGAATCATCTGCATGTGTCCTCACACGATCTCAGTTAAAAGCTAAGCAAAATGCATTATTCTCTAAGGTGGAGTTTTGTATGTTCAAATCATTCGTTTCCAAGGTCAAACCCAAAATTATCAACACAGATCTTGATCACTCTGATTGTGTGTAAGTGAAGCAAGACAAACTCAATGAGTTTGAGTGAAACAAGGTCTGGAGATTAATACCAACTCCACCAGATGCATCAGTTGTTGGTTTAAACTGGGTGTTTCACAATAAAGTGGATAAAGAAGTCAATATTATTAGGAACAAGGAGAGACAAGTGGTTAAGGGATATTATCAAGAAAAAGGTATAGACTACAAAGAAACCTTTACACCTGTTGCGAGGTTGGAATCGGTTCGTATCTTTCTAGCATATGCAGCACACAAGAATTTTGAGGTATTTCAAATGGACGTCAAGTGTGCTTTATTGAATGGAAAACTGGAAGAGATTGTATATGTCGAGCAACCACAGGGTTTCGTGAATGAGAAATTTCCCAATCACTGCTACATTTTGGATAAAGCTGTTTATGGTCTAAAGCAAGCGCCAAGAGCCTGGTATGAAACTATCACACCCCCAAACCAAGGATGGCGGAAACGTCCGGGGGTGGAGGACTTCATGTATAGTATCATAACAACAAATGCAATAGTGATTTAAGCAAACACAACCAACATATATATAATTGAAAAAGTTACATCATTGTATGAATTACATGTTTCAAAATCAATTACAATATGTTGACAAAATATGAAATGTTTGACGCCTTAACGTCCCATCCTCAAAATGCACTTGATTTCCTGTTGAGTTCATAAGAGATTTAGTTAGAGAAGTAAACCATTTTCCTTGTAAAAGTGTTAGAATATGTATCCAGAAAATCCAATACTTTCTTTAATATGTTTATGTAGTCCTAAATCCCAGGACCGAGAAATAACAAGTATTGGCTATACTTAAAGATATAAAAGTGGTTTTAAGTGGTGTGTAGTCATAAATACTAAAACCGAAAGTGTACAGTAATATCTTTACTTATTGATATAAAAAGTGATTTCAAATCGACATAAAACCCCTTTTGTTTTATGATAATCCCGTAAACTTTATTTATTGTTAGCTCCCTATGAGAGTCGCTATAACCATACTATGACTATAGGTAACCTGCACAACGTCTTTTAGACGCCCTGATCCTATGACTCTTGTCACTCGCAGACCTGCCGGTCCGACTGTAGCTAGCAGCGAGGTGTGAGATGTCAACCCCAATATAGATCTATACACAATTATCACGCTCTCCCTACAAGAGATGTTGGTTATAACTTACAGGAATTTGGATCCCGTACTCGGACGTGCGGGGAGAGAGAGTCCATTTGTTAACTAACGTATGACTATAAACTAAGTCAAAATTTCATTTATTTGCAAAAACATATAATCACAAAAAGATATACACCTTGCTCAACATATTACAAGGTGAAATGAAATTGATAGCATTTTTTTGTTGTTAATATTTTCATTTATTGTTCTTAGAAAATTTATAGAAAAATCATCAAAGGTCCAAATCAGAATCCGTAAATTCTGAGAGTTTGGTAAATGAGTCTAGTTTGTTCATAATTTTTATTATGAAATTTTAATGACCTCTAACTTGTGTGAACAAGTCCATAATCACAGACTGGTCCGGATTGATGTTTGAAATGATAGGCAGTTTTGTAAAAATCACCATAAATTTTAGAAAAACTGTATGGAGATGTGCAAGTAGTCGTTTTATAGCTAAGAACATGAACTAATTGCACCTAATACAGTTTTGAAAACTAAAATGTTTAAGTTGTCCAAAAGAGTCCGTGAATGGAGTCCAACTTTTCTGATGAAGGCTGTTAGAAAAGTTTAGTTATGTTCTTGGTGTTTTAACTTATATCCCCCCCTAAAAACTTGAGAAAACATGAAAATGTAGGGGTATGAACTCACCTTGAGTGATTTCAGTAGATGATTGTTGAAGAATGGAAGTGATCAACTCAAAACACTTGAAGATGCCTTGAAGATTTTCGAGAATCTAACATCAAAGTGATGGAGGTTGTGTAAGCAATCAATGATTTGAGTAGAATGAAGTGCAATAATCACAAGGAGGATGAATTATACTTACCAAGAGAAGAATAAAGCTTGAAGATCAGCCTTGGAGTCTTGAAATAGAGAGAAAAAGTTTGAGAGAAAAGTTGTGTTTGATTTTTGGTGAAATAAGAGCAAGTGAAAGAAAATGAGGAGAGAGGTTGAGTGACCAGCTCTAAAAACGTGGGGATGGCTTGTGAGAAAGGTAAAAAGTACAAGGAAGTGACAAGGTATAGTGGGGAGGAGTGTAGGTTAAGCATGGAGTGGGTATGGGGGTTGCTTGTGTCATAATACAAAGATAAGTCAACACTCCATCTATTGTACTTCACCCACTCTTCTTGGATAAGGTTTATCCCCAAAAACGTGGATAATTAGTAAATATGGGGTCCTATATGTTAAAATAAAGTTTTGGGTGAAAATCCCGCTTTAAAACATTTAAAATCGGGCTTAGAACGCAAACTAGACGAAAACCAGGAAGAAAAAAGCATTACAGCGAGGCTTCTCGGATTGGGCCGGAGGTTTGGTCCCTACTGTTGCTGGGTCCGAAGCGAAATGAAGCGAAACAGCAAGAAGCGAAGGTCAAGTTCGGTCCGAAAGCAACAGGAGCGAAATGGACCGAGGCTCGGGTTCGGGCCTTGTGCGAGGTTCGTGCCCGAAAGCACCCTTCGGGTTCGGTTCAGCAGCCTTCAGGTTCGGTTCAGGAGGGTTCGGTCCCTAAGAGGGGTTTCGGGTCCTTAAGCTTATTTTACTCGTTCTTACCCCGTTTTAAGCGGTTTTTGACCCGGTTAAGGGTCGGGATGGCCCGAAAGGCTACAAAAAGTTTAAAGAACTTTTGAGAGAGATTTCACATTCTTGGAGAGATTTGACATTCTTGGAGAGATTTCTCATACAAAGAGATATTTGGGAGAGATTTCACATACTTAGAGAGATTTGGGAGAGAGTTGACATTCTTGGAGAGATTTCACATACAAAGAGAGATTTGGGAGAGATTTCACATTCTTAGAGAGATTTGGGAGAGATTTGACATTCTTGGAGAGATTTCACATAAAAAGAGAGATTTAGGAGAGATTTCACATTCTTGGAGAGATTTGGGAGAGATTTCAAAATAGAGAGAGATAGAGTGAAAACGATTGAGAGAGGTTTCATGTGTGACAATTGTGAATATTTGGCTCCGCAACGCAAGGTCCGTGAACCCCGTTAAGCCATGTTTTAGGATCTTACACACTCCCGATGAGTATGCAACATTGTTTTGTTGTTTTTGTTCATTGTTTAGCACTAAGGCTAAGGAAAATTAAACACACGAATTTTTCCATGTGATGTTTTCTCATTAAAATAATGAGTTATACAGTAATTACATAACACAAACCCTTATATACAAGGTTTAATTGAGTTGACCGGTTTGACTCAATGACTTTGTTCAACTTAGACTTGACCCGAATTTGACTATTGTCACATCATCCCCCCGTTAGAGGGAATTTCGTCCCGAAATTTACGTTTTTGGCCGGGACTTCAGGAGTTTGGGAAAAGATGCGGGTATTTTTGTTTCATTTGGTCTTCGCATTCCCAGGTGAACTCAGGTCCTCGTTTAGCGTTCCATCGGACCTTCACGATGGGAATGCGAATTTGTTTCGTTCTTTTGACCTCCCGATCCATAATCTCAGCTGGTTCTTCCACGAAGTGGAGATTTTCGTTAACTTCGATCTCGTCGAGAGGTATTACAAGTGTCTCGTCAGACAGACACTTCTTTAAGTTGCATACGTGAAATGTGGGGTGTACGTTAGTAAGTTCTTGTGGTAATTGGAGTTCGTACGCCACAGGACAAATCCCGGCAAGGATTTCAAACGGTCCGATGTACCTCGGGTTTAGTTTCCCATGTTTACCGAAACGTATCACTCCTTTCCAAAGGGAAACTTTTAATAGTACCCGATCTCCGACCTGAAATTCTAAGGGTTTGCGTCGCTTGTTTGCGTAACTCTTTTGTCGATCACGAGACGCCTTCAGTCTTTCCCGAATTTGAACAATCTTTTCTGTGGTCTCCCTTATGATTTCAAGAACAGTAAGGGTGCTATTAGGGACTTGCCCCCTAGCTAGCTAGGTATCCCCCACTTCGGCCCAACACAGGGGTGATCTGCACTTGCGACCGTAGAGAGCTTCGAATGGAGCGACTTTAATGCTAGTGTGATAGCTGCTATTGTAGGAGAATTCAATTAGCAGCAAATGGGTATCCCATGCCTTACCAAAGTCTATTACACAGGCTCTCAACATGTCTTCTAATGTTTGTATGGTGCGCTCGCTTTGCCCGTCGGTTTGTGGATGGTAGGTCGTACTCATGTCTAGCCTAGTTCCCAAGGATTTCTGTAGGGACTGCCAAAATCGTGAAGTGAATCTACTATCTCGGTCAGAGATAATGGATATTGGTACACCATGCAGTTGCACAATCTCTTTAATGTACGTCCTTGTTAACTTCTCCATCTTGTCGGTTTCCTTTATTGGCAGGAAGTGCGCAGACTTGGTCAATCTGTCTACGATTACCCATATGGTGTCAAACCCGCTTGAAGTCTTAGGCAGCTTGGTTATGAAGTCCATGGTTATCCGTTCCCATTTCCATTCCGGTATATCAGGCTGTTGTAGTAGTCCTAAGGGTTTCTGGTATTCCACCTTGACCTTGGCGCAAGTCAGATACTTGCCCACATAAGTAGCAATCTCGGCTTTCATGTCCGGCCACCAGTATAACTTTTTGAGGTCTAGATACATCTTATCTGACCCTGGATGAATGGAGTATCGAGTCTTGTTTGCTTCATTCATGACCACGTCTCAGAACCCACCGAACTTCAGTGTCCAGATTCGGTTCATGAGATAACGAATTCCATCATCCTTGACTTCTAAGTTCTTATCCATTCCCCTTAATGCCTCACCTGCCACATTCTCTGGTTTCAGGGCTTCTAGTTAAGCTTCCCTGATTTGCGTGGCCAGGTGGGAATGGATGGTCATGGTTAAGGATCTTACTCGGTGGCCCGAATATTCCTTCCTGCTTAGGGCATCAGCCACTACATTGGCCTTGGCCGGGTGGTAGCGAATTTCACACTCGTAGTCATTCAGCAGTTCAACCCATCTTCGTTGCCGCATGTTGAGCTCTTTTTGATTGAGGATATGCTGAAGACTTTTGTGATCGGTGAAGATAGTGCATTTAGTGCCGTAGAGGTAGTGCCTCCAGATCTTTAAGGCGAACACTACTGCTCCCAGTTGGCTAACATATTCACTAAGGCTCTTCCTGAAACAACCTTTAATAGAATCCTTCAAGGGCTAGGAATGATGGAAACTGAATTGGTACCAGAACCACCTTCGCACTAATAAATAAGTTGCTATGAATTGGTGCGAATGCTCACAGTCTCTCGCAAAAAATTTTTCATTCTGTTTTCTTTATTGTTGCGAATCATTGCGAACGTTGGTAGGAGTTCGTTGTTCATTGTTCATTCGTGGTTTGGTTTCTTATATCATTTTGTACTTTTTGTATATTTTTGCTTGTCTTTATTTCACATCTTTTCTATTATTATTTCCTTTTCAGAAAATCCAAAAATCCAAAAATATTATATTTATTTCTGTTTATTTTCTTTTTATAAAAACAAAATTCAAAAATATGTTTCTTTGTGTTTTATTTTCTTGTTCTTATATGTTTTGCATGTCATAAAATTCCAAAAACATCAGAAAACCATAAAACTCAAGGATCAAGTTCGTGATTCATGAACTGGAGCATGTATAATATTCTTTTCCTTTGTATTAGTTAAGTGTCCCTAGAAGCATGTTGTTGCATGTTGTCCAAAGCCTCTATCGACTCTATGTGAAGCCTTAATGAATCGCATCTACCATTCGTTTCTTCCCAATCAGGCTACTAAATTCACATTGGTCATGAGCTACCTTACTCTTCTCACATTGAGTTATGAGTTATCTGCTTGGTCACACTTGTTCAGCAGAGGTACATTCGTTTTCTCTGGAACCACCTCCTAATTTCTCCATTGATTTTGTTTTCATCAATGTAACCCTCGAGATTCTCAGCATTTACCACTGAGGTTTATGGTTACACAACGTCTGTGTTGATAATCTTAGTTTTGTTTCACCACGGGCCAAGTGAGACCCAAAATCCAACACCATAATGAATTGACTGTGAACCATTGAAAGTTATAACTTTTCACCCACGAATTAACGAGCGCCACTTTCGTGGTTTGTACCTCAAAATCTCATTCCTTTTGTGTGATCTTTGTGAAATGTTCTATTACCAAGTCACTTCTTCCCAAAGGATCCAGTTTTAATTATTAATTGAGATTTCAAAGTTTTATCCTGTCACCGCTATAACTATGAACCTACTCGTTCAACTGACTACACTGGTCACACGAGTACTCCATCCAACATTCTTTCTTATATAAAGTTCATTGTATATGTTTGGAGAGTTAGTCACCCAATTAGCCAAAATAAAAGAAGCCTTTTAGTGTTTCTTATAAGACATCTGATCGTATTTTAACGGGAAACCACACAGACACTTCTTAGTCTTTCTTTTATTTGAAGGAATCAATCTTTTCTTGGGATTCACTGATTTGTGTCATTATATAGACATTACACACTTTCCCTAAAATTCTTGATTTATTCCTTTATCTTTGACACTCTTGTACGAAGATCCTCATGATCTTCTAAAAGTCTTGTTAGTGGTTCTATGCAATATTATTTTAGGTTTGCAGTTTAACCTTCTTTTCAAAAAGACGAAGATTCGTAAGAGTTACACAACGAATATGTAACTGTGAAAGGTGGATGATTACAAGGAAAATTATGATGATAAGAATTCAAAAGGGCGCGTGCAGAATTTGAAAGGAACAACTGTTTTTTCGCCGTATGACACATGGGTCTGACATCTACAGTTGTCAAGTCACGCTTTTTCAGGTGAAGTTTTAGTACCTGATGCTTTCTCTCTCATTATCACTCTTAAAATCTTTTACAAAGATATCTGACAAACAAATCGCTCTCTACTATTCATCATCTTCCTCAAACCTTCAACAATGGCGACTTCATTATTAGTTCAAGATCAAACCGTTCATTATTCTCTACTGGCGGTCAAACCTAATCAGAATCTTCTAATTGATCTAAATCCTACAAATCTGAGTCGTATCTTCTATACATGATCGAGTGTCTCAAGTATTCACCACTGGTTCATGCCCTAACCAAAATGGAGGATGTTCCAATGTCTCTTCTTTCAAGGGAATATTCTTTTGCACGCTACATTAGTACGGATAATAAGATTGTTTTTGACATTCATGATCAGAAAACCTCCATCACCAAAACTAGATTTTGTTACCTTCTAGGGCTTCCATAGTAAGAGGATATGATTAATCCTGAAACAATCTCCAATGGTGCTCTACTGGAGATGTTTTATCAAATGGGATACAAGGAGTCTTTGTCTACACTCTTTAAATTCCGCAAGCCCAACCTTCCTCCCCAATGGAATGCTTTATTTACGATCTTGTTCAAAAGCTTTTCTGAAAGAAGTACAGGATCCGACTGTGCAAGTAAGTTATTCACAACCCTCATCTATGGGCTCTACACAAGGATGAACATCGATTATGGAGCTGTTCTATGGGCTCAGGTGTTTCAAAGCACTATCTCCACGTCTCCTCATACGGATATTTCTTGTGGAAGGTTTTGGTCTCTTATAGTTCGTAGGGCCATTATTAAGCACAACATTCCCCTAATGCAGGATGCCCTAGCCTTCACAGTTTCCACCCTTCATATAACAGGGATTATTGTTACCGATCTATCAAAGTGCTCATTCATTGGATCTATCAATGAAGTCATGTTTTAGGATGTTCCTGCTTCGAGTAAACTCTTGGAAGGATTCCATAAACTTTCACCTTTGGGGTTTAGGCCACTTACTCCAGAAATGCAGGCACTTCTTGATACTGCTGATAAACCAAAGAAAGGTGGAAAGGGTGAAAAAAAGAGGTTAAGAAGGCTGAAGGTCCGTCTGGTGCCACAAAACCTTCGCCTAAAAAGTGAAAGGCACCCGCAACATCCTCTACGGCTGTTCCAAAGGGAAGAAAACAACCGGCTTACAAACGGAAGACTCCTACTCCCTCTGCTAGCGAAGAGTCAAATTCGGAGACTGAGTCAGATGTTCATGTTGAGACAACTCAACCCATTCGCAATGAGGAGGACATTCTAGTTCGTAATGAAGAGGTATAGAAAGTTCATAATGAAGAGCCTCCATTTCACAATGTAGAAGATACTACAAACCGAGAGGTACTTCAATCTGTTCATGACTCAGTTCCTTCTCCTCCTCCTTCTCCAAAATCAACCTCGATTCCCATTACTATTGCTCCTTTTCCACCCCCTGTTATCTCATCTCAACCTACTATGGTTCCCATCTCAACACCAATCTTAACCACTTCCACTACCAATCCCATCACTTCAACGATTCCTAATGCTTCGGTCAACGTATCTGATACGGGGGCTACAACTTCAATGTTCACTACCCCCGTTTCTTCATCCCTTTCTCCTATTCGTAATGATGATCCGAAAATGATATTTGCTGAAGATAGTGACGGAGACGATCTAGGTGGATTCACTTATAGTCCCTTCCAGTTTAGGACTGACAGTGAAGATGAAGCCTCAATTTCAATAGGGAAGCTGAAAGCTATTCATGAGAAGCTTGATTAGTTGTTGCTAGCCTCTAAGGCTTCCTCTTATGATGCATATTCAAACGCAATGCTTGAATCATTATTTAAGAGAATAACAAAGGCGCATGAAGAAAATGCTAAAAAGATGAATGCATCATTTTTTAATCTGTTGAATTCCGCAAATCCACGAGTGAAAAAGTCGATAAACTAATCTCTGACACAACTACTTTCATGGAGAATTATAGAACAACCTACAACAACAATACCACCTCTAGGAATGAAGCCCTTCAACACTTGGGGGCAATGTTCAAGACTGAAAAGCTCAATCTTGAGAAGATTTGCACTGGGCTATAGCAAGACCATGCATCATTCCAAACATCCCTTACTTTGCAAATAACAAAGCTTTAAGATGATTTGGCGATGGAAAATAAAGTCATGGATGCCCTGGCCAAAAAGACAGAGAAGGTTAAAGTCTTGGATCAAAAGCTTCAACAATCTGAGAACCGGGTCAAGGATCTGATATCTGAGAGGACAGTTGTACGAAGCTGCATTACAGACGTCACTCATCTGCTCTCAGATATCATTGAGTCCAGGGACTCAATGATCTCCATAATAGTTCACAAACATCTTGCAAAGAGGTTGAACCCAATTTTCACAATGTTATATCGTCTGCAGGGTGTTTCTCCTCAGTCATTTGATTAGAAACAAGGGGGAGAAGGTGTATCTAAGGAAGAACATCTGAAAGTCCTTGCCAAGCGCATCATCAAGAACGAACCTAAGGGCAAGGAAAAGTTGATTGAAGAAGAGCCTATCATTGATAATGATGAAGATGAAGAGCATGATAAAGATGAGCTTAAAAGGCGGAAGGCTCGCGATGCTAAACTTAATGAAACTCAGCGAATCGTCAAAGAGGCTGAAGAGAAGGAAAGAGCACAAAGGGAAGCTCATGCCACTCTCAAGAGCATAATGCTATTATTTCCAAAGTGGACCTTGAAGAAAATTCAGCATGATGCTGTGGAGCTACCCAACCAATATTGGGAAGATCCTGTTGTGTCTTTTGATGAGATTTGTGATCGAGTTTGAATCAAATTCAAATATGAATTCAGGAAGAGTAATCACGATGAATACGAGAGTAAATAGAATATTTGTTCAGCTCGTATTATGCTTTTGTGTTTATAGATTACAATGAATAAACTGTAAAGACTGAGAGAAAAGCGATTACTAATCACTTAGTACAGACCCCTATTTATAGGTGAACAAAAGCATAACAATACTAAGGACTAGACATTAAGACTACTCTTTATAATGCCTTAGTACAAATAACATTACATCCGAAGACTCCTTCTTACGAAGACAACCTATACTTCGTAACAATCTAACTGACTCTTCGACTTATTACAACATTTAAGCCCTAACAATCTCCCCCTTTGGAATCAAGGTCGAAGTCTTTAAGTCGTTAGTGATTGAACGACATACATCAACACTCTTCGGATTTCCACATACCATGAGATAACTTTCTTTATCTCTTTCTGGTCTCCTACATTGTTGATGCCATTGGTGCAATTATGTCGAAGCCTTAGGGACCATTTTTGGAAATTCTGCCCTTTTTCACAAACATACGAAGAGTAACATACGAAGAGTAGGATACTTTCTCTCTCCTCTTCGTAAACCTATACCCTTCGAAAAATACACCCAAAAATATAACCCTTCACTTTTAGACCCTTCGTTCTTGCTGCCTTCGTTTTTCCCAATTATACCCAAAATATGAAGCATACGAAGAGTGAAGAGTTAATAGTGAACAGTAACTTCCCTCGTAAGAATTTCCAATACACCCCCTTCGTATATTCAGTCATTTTCTTTCAACCCTTCGTATGAAGACTCTTTCTTTCTCCCCTTAAAAAAAACTAGTATCCCTTCGTTCAAATCCAGAACAACTTTGTTCCCTTCGAATTTTAATCCAAAACTTCCCAGTCTTCGTAAATCAACATCACTAAAAATCGATTCCCAAATCTTCGTTCAATCAGAGACCCTTCGTATGAATTCACACACAACCCTTCGTTTTTCCAGTTTATTCCAAAACTTATTCTCAGTTCCAATTTAGTCTTCGAATATCAGTTATCAACACCCCTTCGAAAATTAACAATTAAAATCATTACGACTCTAAACATCTGTTCTTCTCTTTTTAATCTAACCCAAAACGAACAAAATCGATTCTTCGTTTCTTACAGTTCTTCGCAAACCCAACACAAGTACCCTTCGAATCTTGAACTGTTGTAGTCACATTCGAAATGACTGGATCAGCTGAAACAACAGTTGGCATTACTACTACTTTCGAAGAGTATATTTTTCCGACTACCTTCATATCTTCATTTTTCTTCATTTGTTCCCCAGCCTTTGTATGATCAATCTTTTCTCCCCCTTGCACCCCTGTGAAAACAGGTGGGGCATCCGATACATTTGGTAAAAGGCTCGAAATACGGAGTAGTGGAGTCAAATTTTTGTGTAAGATGGCTTCGAATTGAGAAAATTTTTGAGATAGAATTTCTTGAGAAATAATCGAAGAAACTTTCTTCAAATACAAGTCTTCGAAATCATATGCCATATGCCATTCCCCAATAGAAGTGTAACCGTCAGATTCCTTCGAATAGAGGTAAGGCTCATTCGCTTTTGGGTTAAAAAACGAAGTCATATGCCAGAGATTTGAAATCATCAGATTGAGTTGGTAATACTCAAACCTCAAGGATTTCGTGTGTGCTGTGTTCCAAAAAAAAATTAAAGAAGAATCAAATAATTTTTTTTTGAAACTTGTGATGTCAAAAATTTAATTTGACACAAAACAATTGAATCCCGGGCAAAGATTTCTTCGAAAATTATCAAGAGAGATAATTAACAGCTTGCTTGGTTTCCCGTGAATTACAATCGATAACTTGTAGAGAAGTTTCGAAGGGTTTCTTTTATAAGACATAAGGGTGGCTTCGAAAATTTCGTTACATATCAACCTTAACATAAGGTGATGAATTGTAACATAAATTATTTGTATGACCAATGTAGTCAGTGACAAATTGGTTTCGAATGATATTCAAAGTAACTAGGATTTTCGAAATATACTCACACAGAAATCATATTAATAAAAATTTTTTTATGCTGGATCTTGTTGGGAACAAACATCGTGGGTTTCGAATGTTTGATTAAGACCACTAAAAAAAATGAATATGATTTTGAGTATAGAAGGTACAGAAACAAATGTTTCGTAAGATCTGGAACATAGTTCCCCGTCAATTCCTTAAGGTTTATGATAGTTGGGTTTCACCACCATCACAGACTCATGATGTTAGATCATAAACAAAGACTTGTGATTTGTCTAAGTTTTGATTGGTTTGATCAAAGACCTCAAGGACAAATCTCTTCAAAAATTTGGATTAAAAGAATTGTTTGGTATAAAAAGATTGGATAAGAATCGAAATGTACCTCTGTTATAATGGACAAAACAGAAAACTCTTAACTCATTTGAGAAGAGTAAGGTAGCTCTTGTTGACTTATGCGAATACAAGCCTTGTTGGGAAGAAATTTTCATGAGATAATTTCATCAAGACTTTCATTTCCCACACATAGAGTCATATGAGGCTTGAGACAACATGCAACAACATGCTTCTAGGGACGTCCTAACTAGTACACAATTTATCAAAATCATACCTTCCCATAGAAGACACAAACATGAGCTCTTCGCATTTTAGCCTGAACTCTTCGCATTTTAGCCCTGTATTAAATTCTCAGCACACAAAGTTTAAAGAACAAAGAAAACAAAATAAAATCTTTTTGGATTTTTGATTTTTTATTTTTTTTAATTGAGATATGTATTATCTTCTCCAATTGAACGCTTCGTACGTTTAGACACAAAACGATCTCAGCATGCTTCATACAAAATTCTCAAGTACCAAACACACAAATATTTTTCACCCAAACATACGAATGTGAAGCGTACGAAGACTCTGAATGTACAGTAACCTATTAATCGTCCCTATGAATCAACTTTATTTGCTTCGTACATTCAACCCAAAAAAATCTTTGTTCTTCTCCAAATCATCGATTCCCAAGCCATAGGAATGCTTCGAATCAACCAACCTAAACTCTTCAATCCTCTGTCCGTCAGTTCACCAAATTATTCAGACCCATCACTCTTCGCTTTTATCACATGTGAGTGAATTTCCATCAATCATACCCAATCCTTCTAAGATACGAAGAAATGATTTTTCATCCAATGCCTTTGTAAAAATATCTGCCAACTGTTCCGTTGTTTTCACAAAATGAACTTCAATATTTCCTTCTTCGACATGATCTTTGATGAAATGATATTTGAGAGCAATGTGCTTAGTCTTTGAATGCTGCACAGGATTATGACAAATTCTTATTGCACTTTGTGAATCACAATATAAAGGAATCTTTTTCATATTGATAGCATAATCACGTAATTGACTTTGAATCCAAATAATTTGTGATGTACACGCAGCTGCAGCAACATATTCAGCCTCGGCCGTAGATATCGAAACACATGTTTGCTTCTTCGATTGCCAACTGACCAATTTTCCATCTAGTAATTGACACCCACCAGTTGTGCTTTTGCGATCAAGACTGCATCCTCCAAGATCCGCATCTGAATAAGCTTGTACAAAGAACCCTGTTTTCGAAGGATACCACAAACCTAATGAAGTAGTGCCTTTTAAATATCGAAAAATCTTCTTCACTGCTATTAGATGTGGTTCACGTGGATTCGATTGTTACCTTGCACAATTACAAACAGAAATCATAATATCAGGTCTACTTGCAGTTAAGTACAATAAAGACCCTATCATGCTTCGATACAAAGTGATATCAATAGCAGATTTATCTAACGAAGGAGTTAGCTTTATGCCCGTTGCCATTGGTATTCGTAACCTTGTGCTATTCGTCATTCCAAACTTTTCTAACAAAATCTTCGTATATTTCTCCTGATTAATGAAGATGCCTTCCCTGTTTTGACGAATATTCAAACCCAAAAAGTTATTAATTTTGCCCATCATACTCATTTCAAATTTGCTTTTCATCAAGTCTTCGAATTCTTTGGATAAAGCAGGGTCTGTAGAGCCAAAAATTATATCATCAACATAAATTTGAACAAGCATCAGGTGATTCCCAATTTTCTTTCGAAATAAAGTGGGATCAACTGATCCTTGTTTAAATTTAGATTGTTTCAAAAATGATGTTAAAGTTGCATACCATGCTCTTGGTGCTTGTTTTAACCCATACACAACTTTATCTAAAATATAAACATGATCAGGATGTTTGGTATTTATAAAACCTGGTGGTTTTTCAACATATACCGTTTCTTCGAGTTCGCCGTTTAGGAATGCACATTTTACACCCATTTGATAAACGTCGAAACCTTTATGAGCTGCATAAGCTAGAAAAATACGAACAGCCTCGAGTCTCGCGACAGGGGCAAATGTTTCTTCATAATCAATTCCTTCTTGTTGAGAATATCCTTTAACAACAAGTCTGACCTTATTTCGAATAATGTTTCCATCTTTGTCAGTTTTGTTTTTAAAAATCCATTTAAGTCCAACAATGGAAACATCAACAGGTTTAGGAATTAATCTCCAAACTTTGTTTCTTTCAAATTCAGACAATTCAGCTTGCATAGCAACAACCCAATCAGAGTGTTCCATTGCAACCTTAACTGTCTTTGGTTTGATTTTGGAAATAAAAACATAAACATGCACAACTCTTGATGAGTATTTAATACCTCATTTCTTGCATGAAGTTGAGCCCTTGTTAATACTCCCGCTTGTGGATCTCCAAGAATTTGTTCTTTTGGATGATTTCTTGTCCATTTATCTAATGGTGGATAATCAGGATCAAAATCCAAAGGTGCATCTTCAAACATAGCATCATTTTCTGATCCATTTATGGAACATGCATCCTCAGCATCATCGAAATGTTCTTCTTCAAGAATGAGATCCTTCTCAAGTATTGGCTCCTCTTCGTGTATTGGCTCTGCTTCGATATTTATCTCCTCTTTGATAATTGGCTCTCCTTCGATAATTGGCTCCCCCTCAACATTAACATTGATTGACATGTTATCACTTTCGCAAGAATGCTCCCCCTCAACAAAACTGTTCGAATCCAAGTGCTCCCCCTCCACTGGACCACTAACCGAAATTGAATCATTGTCATGCTTCGAATTTTTTGATTGTTGATTATCCGGTGCATTATTCTCTGCTTCAATTGCTTGATCTGAAATACCAAAAATCGATTCATAATTAGCATCATCCATTTCAATTGGTTCATTTTCATTCAAAGAATTTTGCAAAATAGGATAATTTGCAAATTGATGATTAGACTTTTTAGTGTAATGATCATCAAATGTCAAATTAAAAGTTTCTTCCACTTTGCGAGTTCACTTATTTAACACTCTATAAGCAACAAAATTGTGTGAATATCCCAAGAAAATTCCTTCATCAGCTTTTGTTTGAAACTTCGAAAGATTATCCTTATGATTCATTATGAAACACCTACATCCAAAAACATGGAAAAATTTGACCTTAGGTTTTCAATTATTGATGATTTCATAAGGAGTAACATTAAACCGTCTATGAATGAATGATCGATTCTGAGTAAAGCAAGCAGTCAAAATGGCTTTGGCCCAAAGATATTGAGGTAAATTCGAATATGCCAACATTGTTCTTGCAGCTTCACATAATGATCGATTTCTTCTCTCAACTACACCATTTTGTTGTGGTGTATATGGAGATGAAAAATTATGCGAAATGCCTTTCTCCACCAGAAATGAATCGAAAACACGATTTTTGAATTCAGTTCCATGATCACTTTTAATTATTCGAACTGACTTCTTCAACGAAATTTCCATTTTCTTGATAAAAGCAATCATCATTTGTGGAACTTCGGATTTTAACCTTAGAAAATAAACCCACGTAAATCTTGAAAAATCATCCACAATAACTAGAATGTACCTTTTCTTGTTAAGAGTAGCAACTGTCGAAGGACCACATAAATCAATATGCAAGAGTTCGAGGGGTTCAACAATCTTCGAATCTATTGTGATTGGATGACCTTGTTTGTGTTGTTTTCCTACTTCGCATGGTGTACACAAACTGTCATTATCATATTTACGAATGGGTAAGCCTCTTACCAGATCTTGTACAACAAGTTTGTTGATGTTTCGAAAATTGAGATGTGATAACCTCCTGTGCCATAACCAGCTAACATCGGCAGCAGCCTTCGAAAGTAAACACACAGTGAGTTTGCCAACAATGGGAACAATATCCAATGTAAACATATCACCTTTTCGTTTTGACTTGAGTAAAACTTCATTTGTCTCAACATTCGAAATGATACTGCCTTCTTCATTAAAAAGAACTTGATTTCCAGTGCCCACAACAAGTTGTGAAACACTTATCAAATTATGTTTTAAGTCTTCGACAAATGCAACTCGATTGATAGTGAATGTTCCATTCGTTATCTTTCCATAACCTTTAACTTTGCACTTGTGATTATTGCCAAACTTAACCACTCCACCATTCTCTAGACTTCGAAAATCTCGTAGGTTTTCCTTCTTCCCAGTCATGTGACGTGAGCAACCACTATCAATATACCACTTGTTATCATATTGCTCGTCACAAAGTACCTGCGATTATTGAAAAAATTTAGGTACCCAAAACTTGTTGGGTCCATTCATATTAGATGTCTTTTTCAATTGTAAAGTACAACCATTAACCCAATCACAAACTCTTGTTTTGAAAGTTTCAACAAATTTAGCATTTTCATTCAAAGGGTCAGATATATGAGTTTTTATTGTTTTCAAATTTTCACTGATATTCCCCTTCGCATGTTGAATTTGTGATATGTCGCTTTTCACTTTTGTGACTGGCTGCCAAACTTTAACTGAAATGTTTGATTCTTTGGATGACGAACTACCATTCAAAGAAGAATTTGCATACTTGTCATACGCCTCACGTATCTGTTCTTTCGAAAACTTACTTGATTGATACATTTTTCCTTTTCCTTCCAACCAGTGATCAATATTTCTTTTCGTTGTTATACCCTTCGCATATGAGACTTTGTCAGCTTGTTTCTTCGAAGGATTATAACATTTTGCTGAACTTGGAACATAATCCGCTTTTGGTTTTGAAAGATATGATTCATGATAAGACGTATTGATTTGAGATTTTGAAATCTGTTTTTCAACCATTTTCTGAAAACTTTTTCTTGGAAGTGTTGTTTTTGTTCCATTTGAAACGTTTGTTTTAATATTTGAAAATGAAGCATTTTTCTTTTCAAAAATTTGAGTCTTGGATCTTCCTCTAAAAACTTTTCCTTCTTTTGAAAAATTTATTGATGTCATATTTAGTGACTCAATAGTTTGCCAAAAAATTGTTTTTCTTGCTTGACGTTTTCAATATTATTTTCCTTTCAAAATTTTTCAACTTGAGCGTTAAACTCTTTTGAATTCAATTTTATTGCTTTGTTGACTGCTTTAACCTCTGTTTTATCACCTTCTTGCTTCGTGAACACATTTGTAGTTGTGTTAACTATCTTCTTTTCAACTTTCGACTTTTCAACCCATATTCTTTTTGGTTTTTGACGTTGAAATATATATGAATTCTTTGTGAGATTGTTTTCAACTGTGTTTTGATTGGAAAAGAAACCTTCATTTGAAGTTTGTTTATTGTCTTCCTTAACCGACTTTTTGAATTCAGGCTTTATATTTTAAACATTGCCTGTTGTTACGAAGACTTGGTTTGGAAACACAATATCATCAGTGCATTTGAAGATTGGATAAACAACAATATTCGATTCATGATAATGAGCACCTTTTTCACTAAGAATTTTCTCAAATTCTTGTGTATCCAAATAAACTTGATCAACAACCACTCGAGGAATTTCAATTTCTTTCGAACTTTGAATTGTCTTCGAATTTGTGTTTTCTTCCTCATTATCACTATCATCGGTTTGACTATCATGTATTTCCACAAACTCCATATCACAAAATTTCGAAGTTGAGGGTTCATCAGTGTCAATTTTTATGAATAAATCTTCACACTTTTCTTTCCCTTTAAAAGAATTTGCTACATTTATGACAGACAATTGAGAACAATCTACATCCTCTAAATCACTAATTTCACTAATATTATCAGAATTATCTTCAATATCAGCAAAATCAGTTTGACAATTAGATGTAGAATTCTTAGTCTTTTTCAAAATTCGAAGTTGTTCTGATTTAGATAAGGTCTCATTTACAATTTTTACTAAATCATTAGCATCAAGATAATCTTCGACTTTAGCAATTCTATATATATATACCTATCATTTGGAACTTTGTTAAAATCAGAAATTTCTTTTTCACAATCATATGAAACACTATCTACCTTAGCTCTATCATATGCTAAAAATGGTAGCAATTTTCTGTGTTGTTTCTTACTTATCTCACTCGAATGATGTAATTCAGTTAATTTTCCATACAATCTTTTCACAGAATTACAGAAAATATTTCTCTGTGCTAACAACAAGTTTATTTCCTTTGCTAAACTCTCCCTATCCTCCATAATATCCGACACTTGCAATTCTAAATAATCAACCCTAGAGACTTTTGATTCTAACTTCTTTCTTGTCTCTAGTAATTGATCATTTAACTTTTTAGCTTCATTGCTAGCAGACACAACAATTGAATCAAAGTAAGTAACAGTTTCATCAAAAGATACTAACTCAGAATTATATGCAGAAACTGGAATATTAAAGGATTCAAGAAGTTTACGTACCTTGGTAGTCATGGGTGACCTGTCGGTAGACTTCGATACGAAGCACTGCCCACGTACTTCGTAAGTCTCTTCTTCATCTGAATCTTCTTCAAATTTTGCATATATGGCCCCGTGTGTTGGATTCTTCATTTATTCATCGTCTGAACCTGAGGACCATATTTGATATGTGCCATCCGATTCAGTTTCTCCATGAGCCACCAACGACAAATTCTTTGCCTTCGACTTTACTTCTTCCAGTTTCTCAGTGTAATACGCTTCATCCTTTGTTTTATTTTTCTTTTCCTCCTTCTTTCTCAACAAGCAATCTACTGCCAAGTGATTTGCACCATAGCAATAATGGCAATTAATCCCTGTATCACCTTTCAACATCTTCTTTATTTGCTCCATTTCACTCTTCGAATCCGTCTTCACTTCTTTCTGTTGGATTAATGTCTAAGTCCATAACTATATTTGGTAAGACTTGACCCGACACGGCATGGTCCATTTGGGTTGCATACCATCATGCACTTGAATGAGAGAAATAAGACACTTATGGTTATTAATATATTATAAGTTCTAGTATATTAATAATAAGAATAATAAGATTATTTAATTAGTATTGATCAAGAATTAATCTAGGATTAATTAAGTGATCAAAAGAAGACTAATTAAATATATGGGTTGATTGTGTAAATCATCCATACTTGTATAGTGGGCTAATGCTCCATGGATAATCAAGTTGGGCTAAAACCCATAGGATGGTCCATGGATGCTCCATGGTGTATTTGTACCCATAGATCCAAGGAAATGGAAAGCCATGACAATTAAGAGTTTACCCTAATTGTATAACTATATAAGCATCTTATTATTGAGGAAAAATCGGCCACTAGAGATAGTGAAGAAAGGGCTAGCCGATTTTGATGAGTGTAGAATTCTCTCAAGTTATTCCAAGTGTTTTGATGATTGTGATTCCATTTGAGGTGTCACACTTGGGGCACTAAGCACTCAAGCTTCATGAAGACTTACTACACCAAAAAGGTATGTATTCTATCCTACTATATCCATTGTTTTATATGCTAGATTAGGATAATACCTTGGAAGTTCTTATTTGCATGTATAATAGAGAAAACATAGATCCAAGGTATTTAGGGTTGCATGTACACTTAGGAAGTGTTAGAATGCTCAAAACCCAACAGTGGTATCAGAGCCACGGGTTGTTTTCTGTTATATTGATGCAAATATTTTATTTTCAAAGTTGGAAAAAAAAAAAACATGAAGTTTGTCAAATTTTAAAATAATTACTTGTTCTTGTGAAAAACTAATTATTTGTAAAATTTGAATAATTTGCTTTATGAGTTGAATTAGGTCAAATTTAATAAAAGATAAAATAATATGATTATTTTATTAGTTTTAAAAGTTTGATCTAAAAAGTTTTATTTTTTTTTAAACCTCCATAAGTTATGGATTTGAAAAGGTTTTAAAAAAAAAAATTGATTCAAAGTTCTTTTGGAGTTACAAAATTTGGTGTTAATGTTTTAAAGGATTACATAACTTAAGAATAAGTTATGGATCACCAAAAGTTTTTTGTGTTATCTTGTTTTATGAGTGAATTTGGATTAATGATGAAAATTATGTGATAGTTGGTTTTAATCCAAATTAATCTAAGAATTGATTCTAAAATGTGTTTTTGTAACTTGTCCTCAAGTTATATGAAAAGTCACATTTAAGAATCATAAAACTCATAAAAATTGGCAAAGGTTACAAAATGAAGAGTCTAGTTCTAATTAAATGGTTTTATGACTCCATAACTTGTCCTCAAGTTATGGAGGACCAAGAGTCTCTTCATTTAATAAAATAAAAATAAAATAAAAAAAGGTGTAACCTTAATTAATTCCATAAGTTATAAAATAAAGAAAAGTTAATTCTTTTATTAGTTTAAAGTCTTCCATAACTTGTCCTCAAGTTATGGAACTTGAAGAGTTTTTGGATTAAAACTACTTTAAACACATAAGTTATGGAATTAATTAGTTTTGAATAGTTTCAAAACTTGCCCTCAAGTTTTGGAATTTGTAAAGTTTTCTCTAATGAATACTTTAATTCCAAGTTAGCCCTTAGAATTTTAAAAGTTAAAATTCAACCCTTATACTTTATAATATTATAAGTTAATAATATATATATGTATAAGAGTAAAGTCAGTCTTACCGCTAGTACGCCTCATTCACGAAGCCGGTCTATAAGGTGGGTATAAGGTTGTTGCCTATAAAATGGCAACTTAATGGGTGTCCACTCTCACCCACCGCTTGCTTGACCGGTGGAGGGTCGTTAGCCGAACGGGTTTGACAGGACTATAATTCTCCCTTCATTAAAAGTATTAATGAAAATACTAAGTAACTAAACTTTTAATAATACCCAATCTTAGTTACTTAGGAAAAATGTGAATAAGGTGCTAATCCATGAAATTACACTTTACACTTTGTCTAAGTCGTTAGTGGAGCGTGTGTGGTTAACCGGCACACTAACTTGGACTTAACAAGGTAGGTAAAGGGTGACTTAATATTTATCATAGTATCGATGGAGCGTGTGTGGTTAACCGGCACATCGATTGAGGGGTAATTTATTAAGGGTACCAAGTGA
The DNA here is from genome assembly GCF_002870075.4 of Lactuca sativa. Lineage (NCBI taxonomy): Eukaryota > Viridiplantae > Streptophyta > Magnoliopsida > Asterales > Asteraceae > Lactuca > Lactuca sativa. The sequence continues at coordinate 194,364,474 of NC_056625.2, forward strand.
TTTGCATGGTTACTTCACACCTTGTTTTGTGATCCTCGGCATCCCAGTCACAAAACCTGAAGGGCACACTCGAGATTGAAACATGCCTTTGAAAAGTTCAATGAATCTCAAAGATCTAGGAGTTTCAAAACCAATTAAAACCTAATTATACATTTCGTTTATCTTGGTGGAAATTGGTGAATCGTCATTCACCTACCTTCAAATATTCTATAGCTTGGATTACGGCATACCTCTTCTAAGTTATAAAATAGTTTGTTGGGTTCTAGCCTTAATATTTCATATTGGGTGTTATATTAAGGACTTTAAATCAACTATCTTGAATATCTCCCAAAAGATGTCTGGTTTAGACACCTATGATCTTCCCAAATCTCTTGAAACAAGGTTTCCTAATGAAGATGATGTCCCATGGATATCATACTTCTTTCTCCTCCTCCAACTATTCTCCCTAACCCACAAGTTCTTGAAAAGTTTAAGGTCACTCAAGCCCTATTGGCAAGGCAAGGTCTAGGTGTGATCACATCTTGGAGATGTAGTCACATATTGACAAGCCGGGAGAGTTGGGTGTCAAGGTCTTGAGAAAGTTGGTGGTTCAATCACTTTCTAAGTCACATAGTGAGTTCCTTTGGGACACCTATGAAACAGACTATGACAAGACCCTTAATGATCTTATCTATTTGCTAAGATCAACTTCCTAAAACTTTATGGACATTGACAATGATGACATTGGATATCCAGTAAAGCATTCTCTTCCCAATGGAAAGGGATCGGCTATAGTCAACTCGGTTGACCAAATGGTAAAGAGAAAAGCTAAGTCTGTGATAGTCCTGTGTACCATTATCAAAGGGTCCATATGTTTGTATTGCCAAAGAAAGGGCATTGGTTGCGAAGCTGCCAAATTTACCTAAGGATGTTAAAGTCAATAAGTTTGACTCTACTTCAGGTAAAATCCACTATCTAACTCTGTTAAGTTTCTATTCTGAGATTCTTGATACATGATGTGACCGGGTCGCATGGTGATGGTTTAAGAATCAAAGGAATGTGAAGAAACTTAAAGGAAGAATATGCTGAATCTGATCGCATAGATGGATTTCTATCGCATAGTTTGAAAAATCGGATTCTTGAGCTACTTCTTAGGAGTTATGAGATATTGCTTAGGAATAGATAACAACAAGTTTTCATATGGATTGTAAAGATAGTTTTTCCGCAAAGTTTTAAAATAAAAGGAAATTTTTGATTTTATTTATTTTAAAATATCCTTACAATGGCATCTGTGGAAATTTTTGTTGCTTATAAGATTCCATTAGTAGCAAGAGTGGAAGTATGAAATTGATTCTTTCATTTGTGGTAATGTCTAAATTTACCAAATAAGGAAAGATTCTCATCACCCAAGTTTCAATTGGACCGAAACTTGGAATCATGCAAGTTGTATAGCATGATGAATGAGAACTTTCAAGTTTTGGAAAATTAAGACTAATTACTTGTTCACATGGATGTGTGAGTCAAGTAAAGGACTTAGGGATCGAGTACACATTCTTGTGCACTGATTAAGTCCACCACTAAAGATCGATAAGAAGAATCAAATAAGGCAGAAGGATAAAAGTTTCTCAAATCTGAAAAGATGGGAGAGTACTTTAGTATCAGTTTTGTGATCATCTTAATGATTAAGAAACCATATCAAAATTAGTTCTCTAAGGAAATCTTAGTGCATTCTTATGACTAAGAAGAGGAACTTGAATTGTTGAAATGGTTAAATCAAGAAGATGAGTCATACTTCGTTCCAATACAAGTCTTAGAGTCATACTCCAAGATTGTCATTTGAGTGACATGTCTTAAAGAAGGTTTAAAACACTTGTCAAATATAAGAGTAAAAGTTTTCTACTCTTGTACATTTGAAATTGGTAAGTTGTGATGTTTTGGATAAAACAAAGACCAACTTAGGCCAATTGGGTAAAGTGTTTTTCTTGATTAGAATCTGCACTATCTCTTGGATGTTTGACAAGGGAGTCTTATATGTCAAGAGGACAGTGGGAGTCTTAAAGGTCTTGAAAGTCTCAAGAACTAATCAAGAATAAAACCTAAAGTTCTTCTCTAGCACACAATTTGAGGTTTATAATCTATTGTGTTGACATATCAGTGCCCATTCCAGTTAAAGTTGGCTTTGCATATGAGTTCTTAGAGTTCTCAGTTTGTTGCATAACAACTTGGAAGCAATGGCAGGCCCTTGAGCTGCCAGGTGGCAAGAAGTTAAGATTGAGTTCAATCCATATGGTTTTGGATTTGTCATTATCTTTGTCTTGTGATTATGGTTTGACAAATTCATATGGGTAGGAACTCATACACCATATAAATCTAAGTGTCATAAGGTTTCTCTCCGATTCATGAAAATGATGGTGAGGAAACACTTTCACTAAGTAGATTTTATCTAGATAGCAATTGTGATATTTGCATTCTCAAAGTCGTTAGTGGAGCGCGTGTGGTTAACCGGCACACTAACCTGGACTTGTGAGAAGTGGCAAAAAGGTCTAAACATTATGATTACGGCATCCCTCTTCATAATTGTTTAGATACACAAGTGTGCTATCTAAGGGAAGGTGTATGATTTTGATAAAGACTTATCAAAACAATCTAGTATCAGAAATCTGAACTTTGGTAAGAAAGTCAGCTGATTTCTGAGTACATGTCAAAGCTAGTGGGAGCATAAGTGTTATGCTAATAATCATCATGTTAGTGGGAGCATGATAATTATGATAAGTATTGCAAGTTAGCAATGTTAATTATAGAAAACAAAAAATTTCAATTGGGAAAAAGTTGTTTTGCTATAATTAAGGGAGAGGAAATTATACTTCATATCAAATCTATAAGGTTTAGATCTGAGGTTTTAATCATTTAGTCAAGGATATATATATGAATTTCATGTTGGAATGGCTCAACATAAGGAAATTCTGTATATGGGTCCATTATTTGCGTTCTAAAATTCGATTATGATTACGGCATCCCTTTTCATAATCTGAATTATGAGAACTTGGCAAATTGAAATGGAAATGTTATAGCAAAAGACTGGTTTAGTCTTTATGTGAGACATCATGAATCGTGTCCCATATGCTTCGGATATAGGATCGATTACATGTGCTATAATCATCCGTTCTAAAATTTTCCAAATGCCTGGGGCATTAAGAAGGGAAAAGGTTTAGAACTGGATATGACTAAAAGGATTAAACAATTGTCGAGGACAATCTAAGGTTTACCAAAGATTGGTTGCTCAAGGACAGTTGGAAGTATAGTGATAATTCTGGAAGGACCATATTGACATAATCTGTAAGGAGGCAACTCTTGTTCAGAAGTGATAGTCAAAATGGAATCTGGAAATGTTTCAAAGTTAGAATTTTCAATCTGTTTAAGATTAGGAAACTTAATGCAAGAAGGATGTTTCCAAGGAGCTGATCTCCTTTGGAATACTCTGTAATGATTGTTGTCAAGTCTTTCTGACTTTGTGCATAATCGTTACAAGAGGACCAATGCATATAAGTTTAGAATCTAACAGATTTCTGTAAATGGCATGAATTTGGAATTCTCGCATTTGCAGTAAGGATTTGGGAGTGTGAAAAGAGAATCATTGAAGTTATGTTCAATTGATCTAGTTCACAAAGTAAAGATCATAGACAAACATAGTATGCATACTTGGTGTGTGGCATGACTAGTGTTTAAGAAAACATAGTGTACATGCTTGGAGCATGGGACAACTATTGTTTTAAATTCAAGAATAAAGTTGATAGCTGAAACAGTGTACAATGAATAATGTGTAATCATATGGTGATAAATAAAAGGTGTTTTATTTATGTTCAAAGGGTTGATACCATATTGGATTCAATTATTATTGTGTTTCACTTTGCATGTTTTGACTTCCCGAATAAACTAGGTTATTCTTCCGGAATGACTAAGTTATTCAAACCATCCACAGTCGGTCATATTTTGGAAGTAGATATGAATTAAGACTGTCATGATGGGTTGTAGAGGTCTAAGGTGTTGGACAAGGCTACAACAATCATGAGTGCTCATAAGTTCTGAGTATTGGATTCAACCCGCGCTCATTGGAATCACTTCATGGATTTTATCACGAGTGATCATGAGACGATAATATCTTATATTCTTCAAACCTAGAGATATGAGTTGTTACTATGAGTTGATAGTACATTGATTGCACGAAACCGCATTTGGTAACTCTGTGCTATAAAACGTGCCTTTGTGTATGATTCAACAAGTAGTAGAACAAGCCATATGAGTCGAAGTTTATCCGTTCCTTTTACCTTCGGGATAAAAGCGATATCTGTGGGCCCCTCGATGATTTGATGATGACAAATGGAAGTGCTCGGCCGGGCCAGGACTGATTTGATTTGTTCAATTAGTCAGTTGTCATAAATCGGAAATCGGGAAACAACAAATGGACAGAGAGAATGATTATAATCCATGTCTCAGTCCATATGATATCTAGAATGGAGGAATATATGATCCCTTATCTAATGGACAAGTCACTGACAAAGGTCAGAGTTCATCGACAAGGTCAGAGTTCGACAGAAGCTTTTGAGAGCTACGATTGCCGGTTGGTTCCTGAAGTCATACGCAATAATAGTTTAAGACTTATCCAAGTGGGAGACTGTTGGATTAATGTCTAAGTCCATAACTATATTTGGTAAGACTTGACCCGACACGGCATGGTCATTTGGGTTGCATACCATCATGCACTTGAATGAGAGAAATAAGACACTTATGGTTATTAATATATTATAAGTTCTAGTATATTAATAATAAGAATAATAAGATTATTTAATTAGTATTGATCAAGAATTAATGTAGGATTAATTAAGTGATCAAAAGAAGACTAATTAAATATATGGGTTGATTGTGTAAATCATCCATACTTGTATAGTGGGCTAATGCTCCATGGATAATCAAGTTGGGCTAAAACCCATAGGATGGTCCATGGATGCTCCATGGTGTATTTGTACCCATGGATCCAAGGAAATGGAAAGCCATGACAATTAAGAGTTTACCCTAATTGTGTAACTATATAAGCATCTTATTATTGAGGAAAAATCGGCCACTAGAGATAGTGAAGAAAGGGCTAGCCGATTTTGATGAGTGTAGAATTCTCTCAAGTCATTCCAAGTGTTGATGATTGTGATTCCATTTGAGGTGTCACACTTGGGGCACTAAGCACTCAAGCTTCATGAAGACTTACTACACCAAAAAGGTATGTATTCTATCCTACTATATCCATTGTTTTATATGCTAGATTAGGATAATACCTTGGAAGTTCTTATTTGCATGTATAATAGAGAAAACATAGATCCAAGGTATTCAGGGTTGCATGTACACTTAGGAAGTGTTAGAATGCTCAAAACCCAACACTTTCTTCTTTTCATCCACTCTATTTTTGTTCTCAAAACTCCCCTTCGAATCTGATGACTTGTTCTTTGGATTAAAAGGTTTCTTAAAAAATTTCTTTACTCTATTGTTTTAGTAAAATGCAACAGCCTCATCATCAGAATTCATCAGAAAACCTTCTTCTTCATCAGAATTCGATTTTTCATTCTCTCTTTCTGAAACCTTCGAAACGAGTGCCAATGGTCCACCAAGACTTGCTATCGCTTCCTCAGCTATTTCATTAACCTTATTTTCATGAGATTTCAATTGATTGTACAAGTCATTCAAAGTCGAAGTATCAAAACTCTGTTGGTTTTTCACCATCATACTCACACTCCTCCACTCCTTTCAAAGTCCCATTACAAATATCAAGTTGTACTCCATTGATGACCGTGTAATACCATAACGATTACAATGATAGATTAACTCGTTGAACCGATCATAGTATACTTCAATGGATTCAGATTCTTTCTGTTTGAAATCTTTGAGTTCCACCAGGCATTGTTTCACAGATGTGATCTTCGTCTTTTCACTTCCTTGAAATTTGTCTTTGAGATTGTTCCAGATTTCTTTAGCTGTTGTGCATGTTCTGACATAATTGTACACAACAGGAGGCAAGGCACCTCTTAATTCCCTCATGCATTTCTTCTCCAGTTGTTTTAAACGATTGGATTGATTTTCAACTTCTGAACTGCTTGAAGACTCACCGATTGGCTGAACTATTGCAGGTTGATTGATTTCTCCTGAAATGCACTTCCATAATCCTTCATCCAATCCGTTCAAGTAATCTTGCATACGATCTGCCCACTGATCGTAATATTCTGGAATAAGCATCGGAATTTTTGTGGATGAACCAAGCAAATGAGAAAATGATGTCATGGAATTCAGGTTGAATGACGCCATTGTTGTACGGACAAAAACTTCAAGATGATACGAAAACTTTGAGAATTTTGAAATCAAATTGTATATTTCAAATCAGAATCACACAATGAACACTCGATTCACAAATATGTTTGCAGAATCAAATCCTAGATTTAGATCAAGAAGAATTTTTCACACTAAAAAAGAACGGAAACTTTTTGAATCAAACAGTAGATTCAAAAATCTTTTTGAACGTATGAAAATCGGATCACAGAAAGGATTCCCGCTCTGATACCAATTGATGAAATTTGTGATCGAGTTTGAATCAAATTCAAATATGAATTCAGGAAGAGTAATCACGATGAATACGAGAGTAAATAGAATATTTGTTCAGCTCGTATTATGCTTTTGTGTTTACAGATTACAATGAATAAACTGTAAAGACTGAGAGAAAAGCGATTACTAATCACTTAGTACAGACCCCTATTTATAGGTGAACAAAAGCATAACAATACTAAGGACTAGACATTAAGACTACTCTTTATAATGCCTTAGTACAAATAACATTACATCCGAAGACTCCTTCTTACGAAGACAAACTATACTTCGTAACAATCTAACTGACTCTTCGACTTATTACAACATTTAAGCCCTAACATCTTTTGATCGTCAAAGTACATAGGATTCACAATTTGATCTTCCAATCACACCAAAAGCATTCATGTTCCGTGGTTTTGTGAAGGTTGCAAATGCGCCTTTCACAAACAGCAATGTTGATCAACTGTTGTTCTCTTTTTTACTTAAAGCACATGAAGCCCCAGTTTGAAACCTGGAGTGCGCATAAAATCGTTATTGTGAAGGTCACTGGGCCAATCGAGACTGAAGCTTATTGAATGCAAAGTTCAAGGTTGCGAGAGGATCAGCTTGTCAAGCCTATGAGTTCAACCTCGCAGATTTTCCATGTTTGAATCCTAATGAATGGATCGTTCTATACAACTTGTTGCTGCAAGATAAAGATAAGTATGAGCCTATGATGTCTCATCTCCAACTCATGATCAAGTCATAAATTCAAGAGGTTGGTTTGATGGATGTGGATATTGCCATAGTTTTGAAGGAGAAGCCAACTAATATTCCCAAGGAAGCTCTGAAAGACTTAGAAAAGTTAAAGCCATGGAAGATATACAAGGAAGGATGGTTCGTGGTGTATCAGTCCAAAGAACGAATGGGGCTGACTTTCGCAAGTCATACTTTTATCTTGAAGACAAACATCTCTAGAACACAGCTTGTCTGGAATTTATATTGGACCTGATCACCAAGTTTAAGGGAAACCACAAGGACGATGTCAAGTGCTTTTCGGATATGATTTTGTGGTACATCCAAGTTCGCAAGATGCTGCTGAGCTTCATTCAAAAAATCTACGAAGTGCAGAAGTGGATTACTGGATGATGGGCTATGACTCAATTAACATAAAGGGGGGAGATTCTTGAGTATTTATGTGTTGCGTCATTAGGCCTTATTGTAGTAACTCTTAATTGATACTTTGGTAACCCTAGCACAACCTCTACAGTAGCAATTCTTAATAGAGTTCTTCTGAGGTTGTGCCGTTTAATCATTCGACACTTGTTGATACATCTCGTGTTCTTGTTTTCATATTGTGGTTATACTATACTTGTTAGAGTCTAATCGATCAAAAAGGATTTTATTCCTAACACAAACAAAAAGGTGGTGAATTCAAAGAAATCAAAGATCAATTATTCAAAGAAGTGAAGAGTTCCAAAGAGCTCCATTGTGGTATCTAAATTTGTATTTTTTTTTCTAAATTATGTATGCTTGGATAGCTTAACCAAAAATACCTTGTGGTTATGAAAGATTGCTGAGGATTGATCCGGAGGGTTGCAAAAATGAGTGTTGTATAAACTAAGGGGTGCAGGTTCATAAGGATTGTGAGTATTTAGGATAGAGAAGTTGTTAGGATTTTAGACATAAATATGCGCATTGAGGTCTTGGTATAATGGCTGAGTTCAAAATGGATTGACTTATGTGATGTTGGTGATGAAAGTTTGACCTAAAATTAATTAGCCTTGTTTGAGGGAAGCAAATGATAAGTGTGGGGTATTTGATATTGCCATATTTATACATATTTTTAGGCAATATTTTAATGCATTTTGATTAATATTTTGGTTATTTGCAAAGATATATGGTACTTAAGAGATTGAGTTATATTTTGCATCCTAAAGGAACACTCTTGAAGATAAAGGACCAAAAGTGACAAGAACTGGAACTTTGGAGGGTTGGAGCTTAAAGGAGAAGATTCTAGCTAAAAAGTCAATCTCACTACATGAGGAATCACTTTTGATGACGTGAGCCTCAAGATTCTATAAGATTGAAATTCAGAAGGTCAGAGTATGTTTTCGATACGGATGACCACCAAGATCACTACATAAGATGCCATATCTTATGACGTGAGAAGCATAATTACCAAAACTATATATAATCCTTAGCACTTGTGAATTGGAAGGAATTGGAGGTTTAGAGAGAGATTTCTAGAGGAAATTTAATCAGAGAAACCAAGTTAAAAGCATTCAAGTAAGGAGAGTTGATTGAAGATCGAGAGATTGAAGAACATAATCGTTACTTTAATTTGGTACACTTTGATCATGTCCTTATTTATTGGATTTGAGTTTGCAGTTTCAGCCATGACTAGTTGAATTTAGCTGCTTCTGTTTAGCTAGATGAAACTTTAATTCTATGGATTACTTTAATTAATTATGGATTTTAATAGTTGGATAAGTGCTTGTGTTTGATTATTATTACCTAGCATGTTATATTTGATACTTTAATTGCTTGAATTCATGTTCTGTGTAGCTTAGTGACCATTAAATTACATGAACTTGACACCTAGTGATATAGTGACTGTTGAATTGTTAGAGCTAGGATCGACCAAATCTTAGATAAGTAATTGAAGTAATTAAATTTAGCTATGCTGGAGAACATAAATTATGATCATAATTGTGTTTATTAAATAAATCTTACATATCCCCATCCATAATCAATAATTGATTCTGTGTTTTCTTGTGTATGACCATACATAGTTTTACATGAATTAGTGAAACATTAGTCAATTTGGACATAAATTACTAATTTCCCTGGCGATCACACGGAACGGTCCAATATTCCAAGGACCCAATTTCCCTTTCTTCCTGAAATGTATCATAACCTTCTAGGGTGAGAACTTCAGTAGAACCATATCGCCAACCTAAAATTCTATCTCTGATCGATGCCTGTCGTCATAACTCTTTTGCCGACTCTGAGCTATATATAGTCTTTGTCTGATCTTCTGAATAAGCTCTATAGTCAGAAGGACTACTTCAATCCTTCCCTTGACTCTGTGACCAATCCCCCCCCCCCTAAGAAAATGGGGTACGCCATCTTCGACCATTTAGGAGCTCAAAAGGCAGGGGACCAATGTTGGATTGATAACTGTTTTTGTTGGAAAACTCCGCAAGAGGTAGGTAGGAATCCCAACTCCCACCAAAATATATAACACAAGCCCGCAAAATATCCTCAAGTATCTAGATGGTCCACTCACTCTAGTCGTCGATCCGCAGGTGGTAAACAATGCTAAAATGTAGCCTTGTATCCAACTCCTCATGGAAGTTTTGCCAAAATCGAGAAGTGAACCAAACATCTCGGTCTGATACAATGGAGACTGGAACCCCATGATGGGTAACAATCTCTCGAACATACACATCAATAAACGTTTCGGCCAAGGAGCTCTCCCGAATGGCCAAAAAGTGGGCACTCCGTGTCAATCGATCCACAATGACCCATAAAGCTTCAAATCCCTTGAAAGTCTTCGGTAACTTGGTGATAAAATCCATGGAGATCTATTCCCACTTCCATATGGGAAACTCCAAAGGCTGCAGCTTGCCATGAAGCCTCTAATGCTCGGCCTCGACCATCCTACAGGTCAAGCATCTCTCAACGTAACATGATATCTCCCTCTTCATACATAACCACCAGTAACTTAGTCTCAAATCCGGTACATCTTGTTGGATCCAGAGTATATCGAAAAGCAAGACTGATGAGCCTCCTCCAAAACCATCTGCATAATCCCACCAAAAACTAGAACCCAAACCCGACTGTAACGACGTAATTTTTAAAAACCAAAATTTCATTTTTGCAACATCAAAACCTCGATCAATATTTTAAATTCAACGTAAACAATATTGTCACAACCGAATACATCACAAAGATCATAAAAATAGTTTTTCGCCCGATAATGTGTACGATCACGCCGGCGCCTTCCCACGGTCCTCGCTAGTACCTGAAACACATAACACAACGACGGTAAGAACAAATGCTTAGTGAGTTCCCCAAAATACAACCTACGCACATACGCCTTTCCAGGCCCTGACCTTCCGGTCCATGTGTCTCAGGGGACTTCCGTCCCGACTAGGTAAACCTTCCAGTCCTACCCATGTCAACCATACGGTCCACATCACGACACCTTCCGGCCCATAACATAATGCCTTCCGGCCCATATCAAGCATATCATACATGGCCCTCAAACCAAGGCTCTGATACCAACTTGTAACGACGTAATTTTTAAAAACCAAATTTTCATTTTTGCAACATCAAAACCTTGATCAATATATTAAATTCAACGTAAACAATATTGTCACAACCGAATACATCACAAAGATCATAAAAATAGTTTTCCCCCGATAATTTGTACGATCACGCCGGCGCCTTCCCACGGTCCTCGCTAGTACCTGAAACGCATAACACAACCACGGTAAGCACAAATGCTTAGTGAGTTCCCCAAAATACAACCTACGCACATATGCCTTTCCAGGCCCTGACCTTCCGGTCCATGTGTCTCAGGGGACTTCCGTCCCGACTAGGTAAACCTTCCGGTCCTACCCATGTCAACCTTACGGTCCACATCACGACGCCTTCCGGCCCATAACATAATGCCTTCCGGCCCATATCAAGCATATCATACATGGCACATATAACGATTAACTTATCACACATAATACATATATCTCATATCATATCCGACCTTCCGGTCACACAGTCGAACCCTTCCGGGTACAGTATAGTGAGAAGACTCACCTCGTATATCTCGTTAACTCGTGAATCCTGGAAATCACTCGTGCTTGATCCCTTGAGCTATAATCCTCCTATAACATCATATATCTCTAATTAACACTTTTACCACTAAGGTTGACTACCCCTATCAAGTCAACGCTGGTCAACTCTGGTCAACGGTCAACTCGACTCGCCGAGTCTGGCATGGACTCGCCGAGTCTCTACGAGGACCCGATTCCTCTGAGTCCCTTCCGGCTCACCGAGTCACTCCCCCGACTCGGTTACTCAAACCCTGGTTCGAAATCACAGAACAACCCGTACCAACTCGTTGAGTCTGGAAATGGACTCGGCGAGTGCATTCAATGCACAACCCCAAATGACCTTCTGAGGTCAGATCTGCTTCACTCACTCATAGATCCAGTCCTTCCAAGCTTATTCATCATGTAAAGTTCATGTCTTGGCACTCATAACACACCCAATGACTCATAAATGATGTTTTGAACTCAAGCACAAAGACCCCAATCCAAAACCTCCATGGATTCATAAAAAGCTTGGACAAAGGGACACTCTGGACCTCCAAGGGTCCAGATCCATAACCTAACTCGCTTAAGGGACTAAGGAAGCACTAGATCTAGCCACAAAAGGGCTCAATAAGCCCTAAATCAACGTGAACATCAACATAACAGAGAATGGTTCGAAAATAGTACCTCAAACGTTATGTTCTGGCCCTCAATTCTTCAGGAAGTTGATCCTCTTGTTTCCCCCTTGGCTATTGCTTCCTTTCCCTTGATAGATAACACCTCCAAGGTCAATAATGGCTCCTTAACGTACTCCAAATGCTCAAGCTCACTAGGGTTTCACTCTGGGGACTGGTGAGCACAAATGACGGCCATAAGGCCCTTTAAATAGGCCCCAAACCTGAGAAATTAGGGTTTCATTAAACAGCGCGGACTCGCCGAGTCTATTCCTTGGACTTGCCGAGTCCAGGCGCGAACCCGCATCCAAATCCGCGATCATACTCGGCGAGTCTAGGCTCCAACTCGCCGAGTCTCTTCAAAATTAACAAAAATAAATAAATGAATAATACCTAGGAATCCGGGCTGTTACACCGACCACACCGATTTAATAGGCCCCAAGTATCGATGACAAACCTGTCGATTCCGACCTTGATCCTTTCCTGTTTCCAGTTCTCCTTCCTGACTCCTTCTGCCTGTATCCCTATGATTAAATCCAAAAGTGGAGAATCAATGGATATCCGCATACACATATCTGAAACTGAAGATCCAACCGACTTGCGTCTCAAGGCATCTGCTACCACATTCGCTTTACCCATATGGTAAAGGATCTCGTAGTCATAATCCTTGACCACGTCCAACCACTTATGTTGCCTCATGTTCAGGTTCGACTTGTCCATAAGATATTTCAAATTCTTGTGATCCACATAAATGGTACAACAGGCCCATATAGATAATGTCTCCAAATACTGAGGGAAAACACCACTACCCCAACTCCAGGTCATGAGTAGGATATCGTGCCTCATACGAATTCAACTGCTGTGAAGCATACACAATCAATCTTCGACTCTACATAAGAACTGACCCCAACCAGTGATGGATGCATCACAAAATAAAACAAAATCCTCAACACCCTCTAGAAGGGTCAATACTAGGGCCTCACACAACCTCTGTCGTAGTGGTATAAATGATGTCTGCTACTCAGGGCCCATCAGAAATCCACTCCCTTCTTCATCAGATGAGTGAGGGGTATAACAATCTTGGGGAAATCCTGGATAAATCTTCGAAAATATTCCGCCAAACCCAAGAAACTCCTGATATCTGAGGAAGATTTCAGAACCTTCCACTACATCACAACCTTGATCTTGGCTGGATCGACCAAAATCCCATTTCGGTTAATGAGATGACCCAGGAACTGGACCTCTCGTAACCAAAACTCACACCTCGAGAACTTGGCATATAGCCCTTCTCATCAAATACTCCTAAAATCTCTCTAAGGTGCTCCTCGTGCTACTCTTTGGTCTTGGAATACACCAAGATATCATCAATGAACGCGATCACTGATCAGTCAAGCATCAACAAACATACCCAATGCATAAAATACATAAACACTGCAGGCACATTAGTGAGCACAAATGGCATCACCATGAACTTTTAATGCCCATAATGAGTCGGGAACATGATCTTTTACACGTCATCCCCTCTCACCCTCACCTGATGAGACCCCAAACTCAAGTCGATTTTGGAGAACCAAGACGCACCTTGCAACTGATCAAATGGGTCGTCAATCCGCGGAAGGGGATAACGGTTCTTCAATGTCAATTGTTCAACTCCCAGTAATTAATGCACATTCGGTGTGAACCATACTTCTTCTTGACGAACAGTAACGATGCTTCCCATGGAGAACAAATCGGTCTGATGAACTGCTTGACTAACAGCTCTTGAAGCCGAGAGGAAAACTCCTGCATATCAGTTGGTGCTAAGCGGTACGATGCCTTGGTAATCGGAGCCGCACCTGGAACTAGATTAATCCTGAACTCAACCGACGTCTCGGGATGTACACCGGGTAACTCCTCCAGAAACACATCAACAAACTCCATGATAACTAGCACATCTGAAACTAAAATCTGGTCCCTTAACCGAGTATCAATCACATATGCAAGATAACTCATACAACCATGCTGTATATACTATAGAGACCTGGCGGCAGAACTGAAAGCTGACCCAATCCTGGTACCCTCCCCGTATATAACTAGTTCTCCCCCACTTGGGGTTTGAACCACCACTAGCTAACCTTCACAGTCTATCATAATACCAAACCTACTAAGACAATCCATCTCTACTATCACACACACATCCCCCATGGGAATCAGAATTAAATTGATTAGATAAGGTACTCCAAAAATCTCCAGAATACAACCCTGGAAAACCTTGGATGCAGAAACCCCTTGTTCACTGGCAATAGAGACTTGCAACAGACACTCTAACTCCCCAATAGGCATATAAAACACCATACTGAACATTTGGGATACAAAAGACTGACTCGCACCCATGTCAAAAACCAAAAGAGCAAGAAAAGAGTTCACTAGGAAGGTACCTAACAGAATCATAACCATAAGCGTATCATAGATAACTCAACATGATATAAATAGAAACATACCAGTGACGACGTATAACGGTTGCCCTGGCCTCTTCCACAGTGAGCTAAAAAGCACAACCTCGAGCCCTCGAGGTCTCCACCCTATCCTAGCATCTATTGGTGATCCTCAGAGTGGCTGGTGCCTAGGCCAATACTGGATTGGCGGTAAGAAATTAACAGTTGACCTTCATATGGACAATCTGATCACAATGGTAGCAAATCCTAGTGCTCGGTATTGGGGCTGGCTGGAAATAGTCTGTCGCAAAATGCTCCTTCTTACCACATTTGTGGAATCTAGAAGTAGATCAACATGGACCCTCATGAACCTTGTCGCACTTGCCACAAGCATGACCCCTATGACTCCCAGGTCTCACGTCAGCGTCCTTGAACTGCTTCACTACAGGCTAGGACTACACCGGAGCCTACCTTTGCTCCCTCATCTGGAGCTCCATCTCAATCTGCCGCCACCTAGCGGCTTCCTGTAACTTAATGAGTGTACCATAACGCTGTGTAGAAACAAACTGGAAGATGTTCGTATTGAGCATGATAAAGTGCCGGGTCATATGCACTTGCTCAAAATCAGCAAACTCAAGGAAAAACAACGCTCTCTCTGGGAACATCTTGGCGATCTCCGTTACCGACTCGATACCCTGCCATAGGTCCAAATACTCCTGAGCCACTCTCTCCCTCTCGACCAAAGGAACATATCTCAAGCAGAACATATTAGAAAACTGCTCCCATGATACAACAACTCTCTGCTCCGGAGTGTATGAACCAGTAACCAGCTTCCACTAATCTTTTTCTCTAGAACGAAGTAGGTTCAGAGCGCACTTGACGTTCTGATCAGCTGGGCAGGAGCAAGTAACGAAACACCCGTAACGCTAGAAATCCACCTCATTGAAATGATTGGATCTTGGACCCCATCAAACATTGGGGGCTTCGTATTGTCGATGTACCGATACTGGAAGGCTCTCTGCCACCAATTCCCGTAGCAATGACGACTATGATGGCTGTAGCAACAGTGGCCTCATAAAGTTCTGCGTATCGATCATCATAGAACTCCATCATGGTGGTCTTGATAGACCCAAACAACTCTGGTATCTGCCCCTAGAGAATAGAAATAAGCTTATCGTGAATCATCTCCCTAACCTGGTCCTCACTCAACCCTATCCTATCATGGCCACCCACTCCAGCTCTTGATCCGGATCCTGACTCAAATCGCCTCGTAACCACCATACTGAAAACAAAACAGAAAACATCAGATGAGGTGCATATCATACCATATGAATATTTTCACAACAAAACCTGAGGGGTTGTGACTTCCCTGCTATACATATGGGTCCTGTGCTTCTAGTAGTATAGGTCCATAGTACCATCCACACCTACCTGTATTTGTCACACAAGATTTTCAAAAAAACCCTAACAACACACACTAGAATATGCATATACCCTACTATCATTTACAAGATAAAGGTTGTACATTCCTCAGCTGGTCGGTTGACCCCACATAGCTCATCCACGAAACTTCCACCAGCCCTACAACACTCGTGTATGGTAATCATACATAACGCTGGATCCTATATACAGTCGAATACTTGATTCTATCCTAAGCCAACAACTAGACAAGGAATGGGAAATAAAGCCAAATCAAACATTCTCAGGATATAGAATATTAGTTATGTACAATCCTGATGCATACACTAAGAAACTACAGTAATGATGTCAATTTCATTCAAGAATAACCCTAGGCTATCTGGCATCATATAATCAGGAAATTCTATCACGCAATTCCTGAAGATGCCTAGCCTATCACTAGTATTCTATTCTATCATAAACATAATAACAGATAACTGTGTGGTAACTTGGGGGTATACTTACGAGCTCCGACTGTTCATACACATCACATCCGTCATTGGTTACTTTTGAAAAAAAATATGAAAATTATTTAAAACCTTTGCAGTTCCTCAGTTTTAGCCTAGATTCACACCGATGTTCCTCCAATTCCTTCAAACCAAGGCTCTGATACCAACTGTAACGTCTAAAAAATCACAACAATTTTAAACTTTTGTAAACAACCCATTTACTAAAACGAAGTGTTTACATAACCATTGTTTTCAAAACATTATTATAAAACAGAGTCTCCCACGATCAACAACATAAAACCGGGGATGTGTACGGTCACACCTTCGACTTGCCACAGTTCTTTGAAGTAACTGAAACAAAACTAAAACTGTAAGCCAATGCATAGTGAGTTCCCCCAAAGTACCACCAAATAAACATAACAAACAACAACATACATACAAAGCCTTCAGCATGATTGGACCACCTCACCGGGCCTTTAGTCTATCTGGATTACACTCTGGGCCTTCGGACTGACTGGTCCGCCTCACAGGTCTTCATTTTATCCGGACCGCCCTGGGTATCTTGGCCTTTAGCACAAAGAACGACTGCTTCAACCCAATACACCATCACATATCAACATATATAAAATATATGATAATAATAAGTAGCTAGCATATACATAAAATCGTACAGATCGAGCAGATCACCACAGCAGAGCAACGTCCTATATACTAGGATATAGATTTAACATATCACTACAACATAGCAATACATGGAAAACTAGGATATCAATCCAATGGGCCAACCTTGGTGCACTCGACCCATAAGTATAGTAAGGAATACTCACCTCACTATTTGAATGTAGACTGAATAACTCCCAGCTCCACTAACCATCTCAATCCAAATCCTCCTGTAGGTTGCTAGCATGTAGGAATCCTAGATCTATGTTGCTTCCAAGCCTCAAGGTCCTTGCACCAACTTCTCCTTCTTCAAGAAGACCAAAAAGGCACATAAATGTGTTCAAAACACTCTTCTCACTTAGTTTTTTCTAGAGGGTCGAATTTTCAGATGGGAGCTGACGAGGGACTGATAAATGAGGTTATAATGATACATACATATGGAACAAACTCTAAAAATTAGTGTTTGAACTTTATCAATGTACACCTAATGTACTAGGGTCCGCCTTAGTATGCTTAACGTACACCACGTACGCCCAACATGCTTCCCTTAGCCTAAAATCCCCAAAATGCCACAATGGGCCATTTTGCACTCTTTCTTATACTCAGGGACTAAAATGAAATATTTACTCATATAGGGTTAAAATTGAAAATACCTGAATATCGGGATGTTACACCAGCACTTCAAGTATGTAAATGATAGAACTATTTACTTTTCTTTCCATACACTTGCGTATCTTATACTTCATGTAGCACTATATTTAATATTATGTGTAGATGTGTAAAAGAAGTAAGCAACTGATTACAGATAGATTGGCATTCCATGTTGGAGACATAAAAAATATTGTTGTTGAAGCTTCTGGAAAATTTTCTTACAAAATAATATGTATTAAATACTTGTATCTGTTTCAAATTTTGAAATAGTCTAGATTTACTTATTGTTTGTGAATGTTTACTTTCATGTTCTGAGATGATGTGTTATTATATTAAGAATATTTTTTCGTAATGATATTTATGAAGTACAATTTATTTCTTTAAATTCATATTTCTAAATATAACACCAAAAGAATCAAACTATCTTTAATACAAACTCATCTATGACATTGTCATCCTGACCACATAAACAAGAAACATATAGCCTAACTTCAAAAGATGGTATTTTAAAGGCAAATTAGTCTGATTTGTTTGATATATGTGAGTCTTGTTTACTTGGGAAGATGATTTTCAAATGTCTCTCTAATTGTAGTGAAAGAGCAAAAAGCTTGTTCACAATCATGCATAATGATGTATGTGGTCTTTTAATATCCCATTAATAGATATGGTGATAGATACTTAATCAAATTTAATGACGAATTTTATCCGTTATTGCTCAAGAATTTGAAATGTTTAAACCATTTCATAGTGAAATTGAAATACAACTCAATGAGACCATCAAAACTCTTTGTTATGATAAAGGTAACATTTTTAATTCGAGGTTTCTTGGATCATCTTAGGAGTTGTGGAATCGGCTAACAACTTATTTCACGGGCAACTTTGTATGTCCAAGATCGTATAGGATGTGGTCAGCTCTATGATGAATGAAAGAACTCTTCCTTTATACATTTGGAGTTATGCTCAATGCAAAACACAACTTGAATATGTTTTTCCAATCAAAAAATTAAATAAAATATCTTCATGAGATCTAGGATGAAATGTTCTATTAGTATATAAAAGGTACATAATTATGAAGCTTATGTAAGCCAAGAAGCTTAAACTCAACCTAACATCTACTAAGAGAATTTATGTAGAATATCCTAAAAGATTGTTTAAGATATAGTTTCTACAATCCCACCAAGAACATTGTAATATTCATTTCAAAAGATGAGTTCTTAGAAACCAAGTTTCTAGTGGAAGAAATATGGACCTTGAAGAAATTTAAGAACCATAAGCTAAATGCCTTACTTTTGAGACTAGCAATCAATAATAGTTTTTTCAAACTATTCAAATAGTTGATCAAAAATTTAATAAAACAAAAAGTGTTTACATGTATGGTATAATTAATTAGAAGACAGAGAAATTTGGATTTGTCATATCTAATGTTGAATTTTTTATGATAAATCCTTCAGACTACTACCAATTTGCTATCTCAAATTTTGAATCTAACAAATGGCTTGAAGTTATGAACACTGAGATGAAATCCATAAAAGATGATCGAGTGTAGGACTTGTTGATATTTCTCCATATAGTAAGACTACAAGGAGTAATAAAGTTTTCTAGGTGAACACTGATCATTGATGAAAATGATGTTTACTAGAAAGCTAGTGCGAGAGCAGTTACAATCATAGTCTTTTATTTGAATGAAATACTAATTCTTGAAATAAAGATCTATTCATATAGACCAGGGAAACTTAAAGGATTAAGTAAATTTGTATTGATTCTCAAGATCTTGAAAATGTTCACGATGCAAGATTCTGAAAGCTTTTTTCTCGCCAATAACACATGACATGTTTTTGAGCATGCCTCAAAATCTATTCACAAGTTTGAGCCAGAAAGTATGATTGTATTCCATATGTTATTGCAACTGGATTCATCATATATGTCGTGTTATGAATAAAGGCCAAATATATCGTATGGTAGGTGCATGAAGAGGATATACTAGTATAAGTAAGACATAGGATGACCGACAAGAATATTTTAAAGTACTTAGGAAGAACTAAAGAAATATTCTAGATCTACGAAGTATTTGAAAGAAAGCTAAGTGTAAACTGTTACATACATACTAAATTCAAGATAGATTGAGATGATCCTCGATCACAATAGGGCATATTTTCCTTATGAATGTAGGCACAACTGCATGGAAAGAGTTACAAGAAAAATATAGTTACAAATTACATTATTGTAAGTCCCTAAATCGCTTTGATATATCAATCCAATCCACTTGATGGTACGGAATCCCAATCAAGTGGATGATGCAAGATAGAATGGATAAGAAAAAGAAGAAGAACAAGATGAATCTTCAATGCACACAATAATATTCAATAATGATCCAATACAAAAGATTTCACACACACACACACACACGTTCTCTCTACTTTCTCTCTCTAAACACACGTTCCCAACAATATGGCATCCCCTTAGAACGTCCCCACCTCTCTAATCACTCAATTACATGCCTAATAACACACTATTTATACATATGGACAATACCCTAGCCCAAAACACAAGGGTCTGACCGAAATCACATATGATTTCGGTACGAACTACAACTAAACTCACGACAGTTTTCGGCCCTAGAACGATAACTATATATGCCTAGAAAAGCAAAGTATAAACAAAAAATTTAGACCCAAAAATCTCCCCTTGGTTTAAAGCTCTCTTTTCTTATGAATTAACAAACTCCCCCTGGGTTTGTAACTTGCTTTTCTTTTCAATTTTTTCTTTGAGCTTGGCTTCAGCGTTTATCTTTTATTTCTTCACGGCTTCAAGATGAACATATGAATCTTCTATATGAATAAATTCTTCTTGAACAATTGGGATTTTCTTAAAAAATTTGACTTTGAACGAACGTTGGATGTGGAGGCTTCTTCTAAGGATTCTTGAAAATCAGCATTCAGCTTTAAGAATCTTCCAAGAAAGCAACAAAGAGACCGATTCTTCCGGATCACATGAACAGGTTCATAGATAGCAGCAAATTGATTGAGCAGGCTTCAATGCAATCTGTCACATAACTTCAAGTACAACTTCACCTTGCTTCAGGGGTTGAAAGATTGAATTGTGAAAAATAATCTTCACTTCTTGTTCCTTCAAATGATAGTTCTTCAATGATCACTTTTTGGACACAGTTGTTCAAAGATGTAACCTTGGCTCAGAAAGTTCTGATATAGTCTCCTTGAGGCACTTCTTCCTTTGAGTTCGGCATGAGTCTCTCTTTCCTTTGAGTTCTCTGATTTTTGAATTCGCTTTTCAAGACAAAGAAATTTTGAGATAAAAACCAGAACTAAAAGTAAACTCAACACACAATAGAAATCACTAGGAAGTAAAAACCAAAAATAAAAACATATATCTTTTTTTGGATTTTTGTGAAAAAGAAATAAAATAAAAAATAAACATATTTTTGGATTCTTTAAAATTTTCTAATTTTTGTTTGATTTTAAAATTTTTAATTCCCCCCCCCCCCCTTAAATTTGTGCATAGAGGAAAACTATGAACAAATTTAACAAGAACAAAAATAATAACTAAATTTAAGACTTTTGGGATCAAAGTTGTCAAGCAATTCAATGTCGTTTATCAGCACGCACACCTGCATGTTTAGATCTGGTCAATCACTGGTATTGTGATCCATTTAAACACAAAGGATATATATAAGTTGGGCCGATTAAAGGTGACAAGACATTGCATCTATATTCCTAAATAGACCATTTAGCAGATGACGACCAAGGATATTCTGGTCCACTTAAATTCAACGGCGAGATCTACAGACACCCTATTAAATGGTTCAATTTTAGATGTACTAGAACGTGCTCCCCTCTTCCCGACAGACCCAGATAATCAAGAACTTCCAAAGAACTCCTTAATTTAGGTGAGTATTCAATCATTAATAGAGAAGATAGATATAGAAATACATATGTTGTATCCCAGGTCGGATGTCTTCCAATCACGTAGAGGGAACAACATATGACTAACCAGAATAGAGGGATTAAGAGGTAGAATGTTGCATATGATGTGTTCTAGGTCGGATCACTTCCAATCACGAAGAGGAGACAACATATGGCTAACAGATAGATAGAATTGCGTAGATAAGAAGATGCATAGAAATAGAGTTGCCTATGTTGCATTCCATTTCGGATCTCTTCCAATCATGCAGAGGAGGCAACATATGATTGGCAGATAGAGAGCAATAAAATGATTTCCTACAGACCTACTTTATCAAAACCCCCCAGTTCTAGTTGAATATGACTTTAATGTATCCGTCAGGCTCCCTTGTTTATTTCATTGCTCAATCTATTTGAGCGTCGTATGATCGGTCTAAATGAAATTATCTAAGCTCACACTGTCAAGTCCTTTCATTGTCAGCTATTTCCAGTCCTTTTAAATCCTTCGTGCTTACTAGCACATTGAACACAAAATCTTAACAATTCGGTTTTAGTTGTACTTTACACCTGTTTAAACTGCCCGTTATCATTCATTCTTGATACCACTTCCCAAATAACACCTACAAACGAAAAAACCATAACGACAAATTTTAGGATTTTTTTTATAAATTTTTTTTTGAATTTTGATTTCATGCTCAAATTTAAAAAAAAAACTTCAAAACGTATCTGGAAGAAATTTCAAACCGTAATTCACCAATGGAAATTACATGCAGATGGTCTAAGAACAACACGTATATGCAACAACATGTTCAGCCTTAGCTGTATTTCAATCTAGGAACAGATCCAAAAATTCTTCATATCGTTAAGTACAATCCCTATTTGTGATCCTCTTCTTTCTTCCTTTCCCGCAAAGGACACATACCCTCAATTAAAGTTCTGAGTGTTGTACAATTGAGAGATGTCCCCTATTATGTGCTTGGAACAACCACTATAGACAAACCATAGTCTGATGATATTCCTGCATAGCTGCTCCAACACAGAATGCAAGATTAGTTGGTCTTTGGGACCCAGTCCATTTTGAAGCTGGGTTGACCATTATCATCTCTGCAAGGCACTCTCTCCCATGAAATATCCTATAATTGTTCATGTAACCAATTTTCCAGCACGGATACAGTATCTGCAAGGCTCATAGTGCGACTTTGAAGGCGGAAACACATGAAGTTAAGAAGGAAGTTCTTAATGCTACTCTTGTGAAATCAAAAGCATCAATGGAGATTATGGTTTTGATTAAAGCAGTGATACCATCGAGTTCATGATGGGTGCTCAAAAACCAAATTGAATCTAGTGAAATGCATAAAGCATCGTTAAGTTTTTGTGGATCTGCAAAAGAGATCAAACTTTCTGCAAGTTCACAATCATGGGAACTCACTGCACCTTGAAACCTTGAAACAATCTCCCCAATTCAATCCTATATTTTCTACTAAGTTTCTTCTCTTGTGAACATTTTTCAAATTTTATATCTCCAGAATCTGTTGAGAGCAAGGTGGATTTACTTACGAGAGGTGATGACTCTCTTGAGAACACCACATTTTCATCATCCCTATCGTCTGATATGCAGGTTACAATATCGTTATTTTGATTCTCTATTCTAGTTTTATCGGTTTCCTTCGCATCAGATTCATGGTTTGTATGATTTCCTAACAAAAATAAGGCGTTCTCATCTCCCACGGCTACCACAACTTTCTTTTTATCCATTTTTCTAAAAGCTCTTGATCGATTAACATCGTGAGATGGTTGTAAGTTGTAACCCATATGCATAAACAATTTCCCTAAATTTATAACTTATCATACAAGGGGCTTCAAGGGTACAAGCAAAGAAATCCAAAACATCATAAATCCAAAAAACCCGGTCAAGTCCCAACCTTATCTTACAAATTACCGACAATCATCATCTGTAAACATGGAATCCAAGAACCCCTGAACTACCACAAGAATATGGGCTCCGTTATCTGATCGATCGATCGACCGATTGATTGATTAGGATTGAAGGAGAGTGAGAGTGAGATCGAGAGAGAGAGTCAACTTGGCTGGATGGTATTTCGGTAAATGAGTTTCTCGCCTCACCTTTACCTTTCCTAACTACTCTCTCTCTCTCTCTCTCCCTCTCTCTCTCTCTCTCTCTCTCTCCCTCCTTCCCTTCTCTCTAATCACTCAATTCCACGCCTAATAACACACTATTTGTACATATGGACAAAATCCAAGTGCCTGACCGAAATCTCATATGATTTTGGTCAAAACTACGACTAAACCCAAGACAGTTTTCGGCCCTAGACCGAAAACTATATACACCTAGAAAAGGAAAGTATAAACCATAAATTTAGACCTAACGACTACAAAGTCAAAATGCGTTGTTTCTTAGGAAGTTGCACAAGATGTTTCTTAAATGAAAAATCATAAACGATATAAAGGTATCTCCTGCCATTCAGGACCCCATAAAGATATCTTATGACTATGTGAGACCTATTACACAATTATTGGTACCAAAGTCATATCTAAGAACTTGAAACATTCTATAGAGTTTTCACTATATTAGTATATACATGAAGCACAACATGTTAGTACTCAACGTTTTTATACAAATCAAAATTTGATGGAGCTATTTAAACAAACCCCATTGCTATTTGAGCATAAAATTCATAGTAGAGGTATAGGACTTCATCATTCTGGTAATTGTATTTGATTCAAATTTAGTATCTGGATATTAGAACAACTGATTTTACAGCTTGTTGATTCCTAAGTGTCTATTCTAACAATTAACATGTCATCAACATACATCAACAGAATAACGTATATCGAGCCGAACATCTTCATGTAGAAAAAATGATCAATCTCACATCTCCTACACCCATTCCACTCCATGAAGTTATCAAATTCAAGTACCACTGTCTTGGAGCTTGTTTCAACCCATATAAAATTTTCTTCAGTTTACACACCGAAATTTTCGTGCCAACCGTGGGAAAACCTTTGGTTGTGCAATGTAGATTTCTTTTTCCAGGGCACTACAATAAAAGGTTTTTACATCTATATGCTCAAGATAGAAATCTTTTGCTGCCATAATACCTAACACCAATATGAGGGTTGCCATCTTCATAACTAGAGAGACGATCTAATTGTAATCAACACCTCTTTTCTGTTGGAACTCTTTAACCACCAATCGAGCCTTGTACCTCTTGCTACCATCTCTATCATCTTTGACCCATAACATCCTCTTGCTCTGTAGTGTTTTCTACCCTGCTAGTAACCCGAACATGGACCAAGTATGGTTCTTGTCAAGTGAGCTCATTTGTTCTACCATGGCCACCTTCCAATACATGGAGTATTTTACCATAAACGCCTCTAGATAACATTCATGCTCACCTATTTTTGTCAACAAAAAATAGTTCGTTGACGATGAATATCATAGTGGAGGTCAGCTAACTCGAGTAGATCTATGAAGTCATCGTGTTGCTGACTATGTGGTGGAGGATTCATTATTTGCAACTGCTTCTTCAGTGTCATTTCCACATATTCCAAATTACTCTTCATCTTATGAACTCCTACTGCCTCATGAACATTCACCTATCTCGAGTGTGCTGATAGGTTTTACAATGTCGTCATCTGAAATTTCTTCAAATTTATAAATTTTAACCTCCACCTATTTTGACACCTGCTCTGATACTAGTTGTAGGTTAAAAAAAATACTTCGGTAATAAAAAACAATTACTAATTGCAAAATCAAAACAAGACAAAATAAGTTTACGTGGTTCACACGATTAGTATGATCGACTACGTCCAGGATAAAGATTTATTATTTTCTGCCGTAAAAGGCTTTTTAGTAAAATACATTTGGGTTATAGTGAATGAGACTATTTATAGAGTGGTTGACCTAACAACAATGGGAGGAAAAACATTATGAGATGAAGTGGACATTGAAAAACAAGCAACACTAAACGTGCGTGTAAAAACTTGCTATTCAAGAAATCCTGCCTGACCGCTCGAGCACTTGCTGTCAACCCTACCTGTGTTGGCTGCTTAATCATAAGCAACCCGAGACTGCTCATACTTGAGAATAAGCAACCATTTTGACTGCTCATATGGGTTGCTAAATAAGTTACTAACTGATCCTTCATAAGCAGTTACTCGAAGCATAAACGACTTAGTCTCCACACTTAATACCTTTATCAACTTTTGTTGAGTACTATTCGAACTTTCCAATGCTCTTCCCAAATGCTCCCATGCTTGAACAGATCCCCAAAAAAACAAGAATACTTGAATAATTCATAAGAAACATGCCATGAAAGGGCATGTAGTCTAGTACTTGAAGAACATCACTTTCATTCATGTGGAAAAAATCAATCGCTCGGATATCCAATAAATCTTTCTTCCACACCTTTGAAATCCTCCGCAGTGATGGGTCTACAATCACTATTTTTGAGGTTGATTTTGCGTTGATGAGTCCTACAAATGTTCTCACCCTAGCATATTAGTTTGAGAATTAACGCAAGGATAATGATCTTGTTAATGGTTCTTATACTGTTGCAACCAACTTCCTTAAAGACTACTGGGTGAAAATTGGAAGAGTAGACATTGAGATTTTCTCAAACTTCAAGCAATATTGAACTTATCGTAATAGAAGAAATGCATGTTAGTCCTACAAATGATACTGAGCTCAAATTTGTGTACATTCTGAGATGAAATTGCGATAAGAAGTACTTGAGAGTGAGGCAAATCACTTATTTAACACTAAGGTGCTCAAGAAGTTTATCAAAGGAGTGTCTCTATACTTGGAATCTGAAAAAGTAGTATAATGGTTCATTGAGCATCAGAAGTAGCAGATTGAAGTAAGGACATGGATTTTCCAAGCTTAACAAATTGCTTGGAAAGATGATGAAACAAAGCGATATTCCGAATATAAAAGACATTCCAAGGTTGGAATCGATGATAGTTGTGATTCCGATGGTGATGGTAATTTGATGATACAGTATTCCGAATATTAAAGACATTCGAAGGTTGACTGCATTCGATCTTAATAAGTTATTTTGTCTCATATGAGTTTTAGAATAAGGATGATATTTAAAACCTTAAAATCAGATCGGTACCAGAACCATAACCGTTAGATCCGGGATATGTAGAACCAATCTAGGTTTTGTGTTTAAAGAATGGTTTTATTCTGGTTCCATGTAATCTGGGTTTTTGGTCCTTTTGGTCCACGTAAACTGGGTCTAAGAACCAAAACTGGTCTTAGGAACCAGGACCAGTTTTAGGGGCTAGAACCGATTTCTATGAAAAGATTAAAACATGCATATCTCATTTGTTTGAATTCGGATTGACATCCCTGTTTTCCAGCATGTAGTTTAGAGTTTGTACATAATTTTCAGACTATAATTTTGTCATTTTTGATTTCATATTCATTGACTTATAGTCTTTAAAAGTCAGGATATCAAAGGAGGTAGTTTTTTTTGTCTTTCTTCTTTTATCGTAATTTGTGAAATGTTTAAAACATGTATAACTAATTCGTTTGAGGTCAGATTAGCATGTCGTTTTTCCAACTTGTAGCTTAGAGTTTGTACATGATTTTAGACTATAATTGTGTCATTTTTGGTTTCATATTAATTGACTTATAGTCCCCCAAAGTCAGGATAGAAAATTTGGAAATTTTCTGTATTTCAATTTTTTTTTTTTTGTATTCTGTGAAAATTTTAGATCATGCATATCTAATTCGTTTGAAGTTGGATTAGCATGTAGTTTTTTTTTTCCAATGTATAGTTTAGAGTTTTTACATGATTTTAGGCTATAATTTTCATAGTTTTGGTTTTATATTTAATGACTTATAGTCCCCCAAGATCATGATATCAAAAAAAAAAAATTTCAAACTTCAACCCACTATGTAATTACCAAAAAATTCCAACTTTCCTGGGTTTCCATGTTCTAGATGCACTTTATCCGGTTCCACCGACCCACTTTGACATTTGTGGGTTTTTATGTTTTAGACCCACTTTACCTAGTACTTTACCTGCAACCGAACCAAAATTTGTTCATATATATATATATATCGGTCTTGTTTCCGGTCCCACAAAATCTCGTTAACCAGTTTTCAGGCTTTCCTGGTCTGGGTCCATCCTAGCTGGGTAGCGATCGTTAACAAGGTCATCATAAATATAGCAGTTCTCTTATCTTTAATATATTCATAAAGGGATACGTTAAGAAGTCTCCTAGGCTAGGAGACATCTGCGTTGGCACAACGTTGTTGAGTTGTTATATAATTGATGAGGACACATGTTGGGTAGAGATAGTCTGGACATTTGCTAACGTTATAGAGCCGTCAAAACATTCGGTTTCATCATGGAGATGGTTTGATATTCCTGCTCCTCATTTAAACCTTACATATGAAGGATAATTTTTCTTTTTACTCTTTGTTCTCAACTGCTTCTGGTTTCTCTTTGCTTACTCTGTCTTCTTTCCTTTATATGCACTAAGAAAAAAATGACGACACCAGAATCTAGAATTGATTCGACATTGAAAGATTTTGAGGCGCTGCAACTTCGCTTCAGTTACATACTGGATAATGGAGTGAAATTTATGAGAAAGGGAGCCATCATCGGTCGGTCGCCACCGGGGAAAGTTGGAGTTCTAGTCCCAATCTTTCTAGAGGGGTTGCAGTTGTCGACGACTAATTTATTTAATGAAATCATGCTTTAGTACGACTTCACTATGGACGATTTGACTCCAAACATTGTGAACAAGATCATGGGATTTGAAATATATTTTCGAGCCCTTGGTGTTATACCCTAATTATGGGAATTCAAGGGTTACTTCAACTCGTCCACACAGTCTGGTGTTCATACCTTATATCAGAGGCAAAACATCCACACATTCATCATCAAATAGAAAGTTCCCAAGAAAAACTGGCAGGGTAAATGGTTGTGGGTTGATAATAACCTGCTTGGTTTTGTTTATCCCTGAGTGACCACCTTCTCTGACCGGGCGCCGTAAATATGGGTCACAAGTTTTACCATGGCGCAGGCATTGAAGAATATATGTATCGTCAGTGAGGATTGGGAGGATTGCATCCTGGCGGCAGAGGGAATGAGGGTCGTCTGGCAGGCCTGGGGGATGATACCCAAATTCTACGTGGAAGACGAAAAGGGTGGCTACGTCATTTGTTGTGTGTATTCGCAGGTATTCAAAGGGTGTTGTCCCTTGATATGGTTCCGTGGGGAAAGTACAAGGGCAATCTATAGTAGCATGAGGTACCCTTGCTGGAGATCCTTCCTTCACCCGTTAGCGCCGATCGGGTGCTGGCTCTTGTTGCTCCTTCTGCCGCTAGGGGCGAGGATTCCACCAGTTATGTTGACCCTAGTTTGGAGGATGCAACCATTGGCGGTGTTTCTCATAACGATTCTCTACCTCATACCTCTGAGGATGAAACAATGAAGGAGGTTTTAGCTGGTGGTAACCGTGTAACCATCAGGCGGCGGATAACCTGGATGGACTCCCATCTTGCAGGGATGCCAGTGCCAAAACCATTGGTAAGAGCTTTCACACGAAGCGTAACATTGACTTTTTGATTAGAGCGTGTGGGGGGGGGGGGGGTTCCACCATAGTGATTGACATCCTATATCATGACATTTGTCACCAGTAGGAGGTATGGAAAAAGAAGCAACATAACCGCCTCGAGAACCAAAGAAAGAACCTAAGGATGCCACTGGTGTTTGCGGTGGTGAGTCTGAGAAGAAGCCGAAGGTTGAACTCCAAACTGCTCCTGGTTCTACTTCATCTCCTATAAGAGACATCATTGTTTCTTGTGTTCCTCCTACACCACTAGTGGCTCCCAATGTTTATCTCCCGGATTGGACACTCACTCCTAGGTCCCTACTCACGTAACATGTTGGATATGAGTAGAGTTGTCATGCATTCCCTCTGGCTAAAATAGAAGCACTGGAGCTCCTCTCTAACTCCGATATGGCGAACAACATTCAGTATGTAGTGACCTAGGTTGCCCCCCTACTTAGTGGCTGTGACTAGGCGCCTATGCCATGTGAGTTCGGATTTGGCAGAATTGACTACTATCAAAGTTGAGTGCAATAAATTGAGGAAAAAGGTGTTGGGCCTGGAGGAAGAGGAGCGTAAATTTGAAGAACACTATGACTTGTTGGGCAAGCAAAAATATTTAGTCGAGGACAAAGTGATAAGCTTGGACGGAGAGGTGGAGTGCCTGTCTTGGCAAGTGGACACCTTGGAGGCGGAAAAGGTGGTGGACCTAGTAGAGGAAAAGCATAAATTTAAAGAATAACATATGAATGATAGGTCGAGGAGGAGGATCTTGGAAGAGGCCATGACTTGGCTTCTCCAAAAGGGGGTTGCGCACATGGTGGATCGGGTTATTGAGATCCCTTAGTTGTTGATAGGGGTTCGACAGATGAAAGCGTCATGTATGGTAGCCGGTATGGAGGGTGTCAAGTAGATGGTGTGAGAGCAAGTGGTTTCTGTAAAGTTTGATCCAAAGGAGGTAAGAGTTGTAGTGGAGCAAACACAAGCAATGCATGCCTCCGTGAAGGCCTTTATGAAGATATATTTTTCCTCATATCTCCATTCGGGTGAATTGGATTTGATAGGCCTCCATGAACTGTGTTGTGATTCCGACCGCGAGGATAGCTAATTGGAAAGCAACTATCTGAACATTGGACCCTTCTCTAATCCTCTTGGTATGTGATCTCTCCCTATTCGCTTGGTTTAATCTATTAAAGGTAATGTATTAGAAAAAAAATACTTGGATAAAGTTTGACTTGGTCTGGATGAACCTGATAGGGTTAGATGAACCTAATAGTTACGCGGAAGCAATGGCAGGCCCTGAGTCAGCCAAATAGAAAGAGGCAATGGACAACGAGATACAATCCATGTATGACAATCAAGTTTGGAACTTGGTTGAGAATGTACCAGGTCGTAAGACTGTAGGGTGCAAATAGATCTTCAAGAAGAAGACCGACATGGATGGTAATGTACACACTTATAAAGCACGACTGGTTGCAAAGGGTTTCTGACAAACTCTAGGAGTTGATTATGATGAGACTTTTTCTCCAGTGACCAAGATTAAGTCTATTAGGGTTCTGTTAGTCATAGCAGCATTTCATGCATGATTATGAAATATGGAAAATGGATGTCAAAACCTCTTTCCTTAATGGAAAGTTGGCTGAGGATGTTTACATGAGTCAGCCATAGGGTTTTGTCAATACGGAGTACCCTAATAGAGTGTGTAAGCTTGAGAAATCCATTTATGGATTAAAGCCAGCACCTCGTAGATGGAATCTTTGCTTTGATGAGAAAGTCAAAGATTTTGGCTTTTCTAGGAGTGATGATGAATCTTGTGTGTATGTCAAAGTTAGTGAGAGTATAGTTAGGCTTTTGGTATTGTATGTGGATGACATACTACTTATAGGAAATGACATTCCAACTTTGCAGGAAGTTAAGTCCTGGATTGGGAAGTGTTTCTCTATGAAGGACCTAGGAGAAGCTGCCTATATTCTAGGGATAAGGATCTTGAGAGACCGGAGTAAAAGACTAATTGGACTTAGTCAGAGTACCTACTTGGATAAGGTGCTGAAGAGATTCAAGATGTAGGACACCAAGAAAGGAGAGTTACCCATCCAGAGTAACGCCAGATTGAGTAAGACACAAAGCCCTAGTACTGAGGCTAAGATAGATGAAATGAGTCAAATACCTTATGCTTCGGCAGTAGGATCGATCATGTATGCTATGACGTGTACTCGACCTGATGTAGCCTTTGCCTTGAGCATGGTTAGCAGGTATCAGGGGAACCCTGGCAAGGCACACTGGACTGCGGTAAAGAATATTCTCAAGTACCTAGGGAGGACTAAGGACTCGGTTCTTACCCTCGGTGGGAGTGATGACTTGAGAGTTGTAGGGTATAGTGATGCTAGCTTTCAGACTGATAGTGATAATTTCCGCTCTCAGTCAGGCTGGGTCTTTACCTTAAACGGAGGAGCAATTTCTTGGAAGAGTTTCAAGCAAGAAACAGTGGCTGATTCAACTTGCAAATCAGAGTATATATCAGCAAGCGAGGCAGCAAAGGAGGCTATATGGCTGAAGAACTTCATTGGAGACCTTGGAGTTGTGAAAGTGCTGTTGCCTTAGCCTAGGAACCAAGGGATCACGGGAGATCCAGACACATCGACAGAAAATACCATTTCATCAGACATCGAATAGAATAAGGACTCTTCGTGGCAAATAGGGTTATCATCGGATGAGAATCCAACAGATCCCCTCACGAAGGGACCGACTTGGGCTAAGCATCTTCAGCATGCTCGTAGCATAGGGCTGAAGGATGATATTAGATTTAGTAGTTAGATAACCTCGAAATTTGTAAAGTGTAATTGAAATTAGATGATGAATAAAAGGTGTTTTATTTATGAGTAAAGTGTTGCTATCTCTTGTCGATCGTTTACTATATTTCTTTTGCATGTTTTGACTTCCAGAATAATTATGCTTGGTATATCATATTATTCGAACCTCCATAGTCATTCATATGTTGGAAGTAGGTATGAATCAAGACTTTCATGATTGGTTGCAAAGGTCTAAGGTGTTGGAAATGGGTACAACAATCATGAGTGCTCATAAGGTCTGAGTATTGGACTCAACCCACGCTCACTGGAATCACTTCATGGAATTTATCTCGAGTGATCGTGAGACGGTAATATCTTATAAGTCTTCAAACCTAGAGATATGATTTGTTACTTATGAGTTGGTTATGCATTGATTGTACGTAAACGCATTGGTAACTTGGTGTTATAAAACGTGTTTTTGTGTATAATTCAATGAGTGGTAGAACAAACATATTAGTCGAAGTTTATCTGTTCCTTCTTGGATTAGAAGTTGATATCTGGGCCCCTCGATGATTTTGTTTTAACCCATGTACCGGGCCAGGTCAGAACTAAGTTGATGAGTTCAATTAAGTTCTTTGTCAAACAAATTGGAAATTGAGAAACAAACTGATGGACAATAAGTAAGACATTGTTCCATGTATTTGTCTAGCTGATATCTAGAACAGAGGATTATATGATCACTTATCTTAAATGGCGTATCATCATCTTCTCAGTTCCGAGAAACCTTGAAAGAGCTACGATTGCTAATCAGTTCCTGAAGTCATACTTGCAGTTATAGTTATTAGACTTATCCAAGTGGGAGACTGTTGGATAAGGTGTCTAAGTCCAGAACTATTTCTGGTATGTACTTGAACCGACCCGGCATGGTCCTTTTGGGTTGCATGGCACCATGCAATTGGATAGACTAAATGATAGAAATAACACTTGTGGTTTATTAATATATTATAAGTTCTAATATATTAATAGTATTATTTAATTAGTTTGATCAATAATTAATTTAGAATTAATTAAGTGATCAAAAGACAACTAATTAAATATATGGGTTGATTATGTAAATCATCCATAACTTGTATAGTGGGCTAAGAGGCTCCATGGATTATCAAGTTGGGTTAAACCCGTAGGATGCTCCATGGGAGTTACAAACCCATGGGTCATGGAAATGAAGAGTCATGACACATTAGGGTTTACATGGTGTAACCCTAGATGTGTCACACTATATAAGGAACATACTATCCACCAAAATCGGCTACACAAAGAGAAGTGAAGGCTAGGCCGATTTTAGAGTGTGTGCATTCTCTCTAAGGTCATTCCAAAGGCATTTGGTGTTGTGTGAAGCATTTGAGGCATCACACTTGGGGTGCTAGGCTCACAAGGTTTCAAGGAATCAAAATCAACTACAAGGTATGTATTTCTAGCTATCCTTTTAGGATTAAAGTTCCCATGTATGCTAGATAGGATTATGAACCTTGGAAACCAAATTTTGAATGTATTTAGACAAACATAGATCCAAGGTTTATTAGGGTTGCATGTACACTTAGGAAGTGTTAGAATGCTCAAAATTTGTTTCCTTCTTTTCATCATCCTTTTGAAAACTTATATAATTTTCCTCTTTAGGCTTTTATGAGCTTCACTTCCCTTGTTTATAATTGTTTCCTCCTAAATCTCCTCTATTTTGATTGTTGTTTTTGAAACGAGAGAAATTTTTCTTGAAAAATTTCTTTGGATTTATCACCATTAACACCTTATCTTCCTTTGAAAGTTCATCATCGGAAATGTCTGATTCATATTCTTCAATTACTACCTTCGACTTCTTCTGTTATTCTCTTTTAGTAATTAATGCCAATGAACCGACATCAGAAGTGAGTTTTGCTTTTTTCATGAATTCCTCTTTGTAAGACTTCAAAAATTCCAACCAATTTCTCTAGAGAGTAATTTTTGAATTGTTCATGAGCCTTAACAGTTTAGACAATCGACTTCCATTTCGATTTGAGACTGTTCATGAAAGTTGCTTTTTCTTAAACAACATGATGTTTCAAGTTATGTTTAAGCAATCTGCTTAAAGATGATTGAAGCGATTAATAGTTTGTTCCAAATTCTCATTTGAATTTTTCTTAAAAGAACCAAATTCTGAAAGAAGTGTTGTTTGCAGAGAATGCTTTGAATCGTCATCACCAGAATACAATTCCTTAAATCTATCCCAAATCTTCTTCACTGTGCCATATGAATTGACCAATCTAAATATATCTGGAGAAAGAGCGAACTACATGATTCTCATAGCCTTCATAATGCACATTAATTTTTCATTTTCATTGTTTGGAATTTTAGTTTCTTCTGCAATGAGAGCATTATATTCTGCTTGAGTTTTGATTTCAGCTTTTGTTCTGGAATACTTGTATGCTTCTTTTGTGTGTTTCAATTCCTAACACATAATCTTGTATGTGTTAATACTTGTATGTTTCTTCTGTGTGTTTAAATTCCTAACATAATCTTGTATGTTTCTTTTGTGTGTTTCAATTTTTAATACGTGTATGTTTCTTCTGCGTGCCATATTCTAGATCCATGTATTTTAATTCCTAACACATAATCTTCAAAATGAAGAGTCGATACTTCATAATCTTTAGGAAAAGAATAGGAATTCTTGTGATTGAACCATTGCTACTTGGAAGATTGAAAGAGAAAGAATGAGAATCTTCTTTTGAAATTTTAACAAGAAAAGATTATAGAATCAGATCTGTAAACTTGAATTTAACAACAAAGTGTAAACGAAAGATTTAGATTTAAATTCTATGATTAATTTCAAACGAGAAGTTGCAAATTGCAGAAATAGGTGAATAAATAAAAGTAAATCTAATAAAAATGAAGAACACTTGATTTAAAACTAGTTCACATGATCTCCTAATCTGATACCACTTGATAGAATTTAGGAACAAAATATTCTATAAAGAAAATGTCATAAAAACAACCGAGTTAAAAGATTTGAACAATAGTGAGTAAATAAGTTTTGATTTCATTAATAGGAACTTTAGAACAATTCTTTACAAAGAGTGCAAAACTATTATGTATTTTCTCTAAAGAACATAATACCTATTCTACTAACAAGTACTTTATATATAGGGCATGAAAAGAGTAACTTGAAAGGATATATTAATTTGTAAAAAACATGCTAAGTTCGGAATCAAAATAAAGACTAATACTATTCAGAACACTACAAGATTGACACAATAAATTTCGAAACCTAACATGTCGGTCTTTTGGTGATGGTTGTTCACGTAGGAGAATGGTTTGATGATTATTTGGGTATTAATGGTCATTTTAGTTTGTGTTTGAATGGTGCATACCTAGGTGAGTTAGTTGGTTTTGAGGTCTCACGGGCCTTGCCTAAGGTAGTGCCAGTTGAGTTGCGGGGCTCAAGAATGAAGTGATTATTATGATCCGCTCAAGGATTGAAACTGGAAGCTGAGTGGTTGGCAGATGGATTAGAATGTTGTTGTCTACAACAGGGTTATGTTCTTCTAGCATGTTATGCTTGGTTGAAAGATAAAACATACATGTGATCTTCAGAGTTAGTGTTTAGACCCAACACAAGGCTAGATAGTTGTAGTTTTTGGTAGCATGTATGGTAATGTGGGAATGTACAAGAGAACCCTTGTGGTATGATTGAATTAAGACGAGATCAAGGGTCCGATTTCTCTGAATATAGTTAGGATAGGTGCTAGTTGATTGCTTCAGGTGATCAGGGAAGTGAATTGGGAAAAACGACTTCTATTGTCTTTGATGTATCTCCATTTATGAATATGATGCATCTTGTGTTTATGAATAATCCTCGCGATGAGTTGAAGGTTTGGGATTTGCAGGCGAGGAATGTAGTAACCTATTCGTTTCTAGATAGGAAGTTGTTGACATAAATGGACTGTCAATTATTGCTTGTGCATATGCATGAAATTTTGGATGTTAGAGGCAATTATGATTGTAAGTTTTTGAGGTTTCCATCTAAGAGATGGAATCTCTTTGAGTTTGTTTTTTCTTTATCTGAAGATTAACTTGTGTTATGTTATACATTCCAATGGGTTAGGGATAATATTGGTCTGGGTTAGCCAGTTTGAATATTTGTTCAGTTTTCAATGTCAATTGGTGGTAGTTCAATCCCTAATTGGGGGAGAACTGGGTATTCTGTTTGGAGGATCATTGATCTGTTCGAGTTTTTGGTGTTGGAAGAACGGTTCATAGGGATCCAGGGTTTGGGTAAGTGAGACTTTGGTTTAGGAATGGTCAAGACAGGGGTTCAGAGCAAGTTTCCATCAGAGGTATGTGTTCCAAAATTCAAGATTCGTCTTCATGTTAAGAAGTTGTTAGAGGAAAGCTCGTTGTAGCCGTTGGTTCGTTTTTGGATACCAATGAATAGATAAAGAGGCACCAGAATCTCTCAGGTTAAGTATCGGTTGTTGAGGGATTTGTTAGTCATTTATGGATTGCTATTTATAGTCTATATTTGGTAGTTGTCGATCAGTAAATCAGTCTCAAAGATGGGCATGTTTTGCTTTGCGTGGGTTTTGGTTCATTAGTATATTGCTTCATTAGATTAGGTGTCATTGCATTCTCAATAAATTGGATATTTCATTCATCATCAAAGCGGAGATTCTTCGGAAGTTGTGGGTCGTATCTATTGAATTTAAGTGTATTCATCAGCCTATCGTCATGTTCGGCTAGAGTTTCGAAGATGGCCACGTTTTTAGCAATAGTTCTGGTTAACTTTAAAAGTTTTACCAAGATAGATACGTATTGATGGGATCTGTTTTGGTCGTTCATGAGGTTGTTTCTTTTCGTGATTAAGGGTCGCCATTTCATTAGATCTACTAGTACTTCACCTTTGGGTAAGGTTGT
Organism: Lactuca sativa; assembly: GCF_002870075.4. Classification (NCBI taxonomy): domain Eukaryota; kingdom Viridiplantae; phylum Streptophyta; class Magnoliopsida; order Asterales; family Asteraceae; genus Lactuca; species Lactuca sativa. The sequence goes on from NC_056625.2 coordinate 194,401,416, forward strand.
GAGGAAGCAACAATGCAGTAGATCCAGGGTTGGTTATGTGATTCCCTTGAGGGTGTGTTTGGTGATATGTTCATTAGATATTGTCACGAGGAATGTATGTAGGCTGAGAATGATAACATGAGAGTACTTCGCTTGATTTATTGGCATGGTTATTTAGTGGTTTGTAGCCGTTAAATTGGAAAAAGTCTACAACCACTTATTTCATTTTGGTTGTGTAAAACCATATTTTCATCTGATTACATCTTAGTAGCCGCTTGTACTGTGAAAGGAATTGTGCATGGTGAGAGATTATGGCCCGTGTTGTTATCGGTTAGCATTGAGAGGGATGTTGTTTGAGTTCATATAAGACTATGGATTGATGGTTGAGTATTTTAGGCCCCTGTGGTGATGGTCGTGAGTTTTTAGGCTAGTGATGGAATGACGCCAAGATCGATGTAGTAGCATGAGTTTATCATTTTAGTGGTTAGAAAGAGTCCCGATGTATTGTGGACCAGTGGCCATGTGTTTCATATGGTTGGACTCCGTAGTCATTTAAGAATTTTAGGTCTCAAGATTGTTAGTCTTATTGATATGCTTGGGATCGATTGTATTTTGGAAGGCCAAGATACCGAGAGCATTCCAAACATGGGCTGAGGGTCAGGAAGGGACCAAACTCATGTTGTGGGCTCGGAGGCAATCCAGACTGATGCTTAAGACCTTGTAGGGGTATTGCAGACATACACTATGGGTCCAATGTTCATGTTTGTTTATTTTTCGAGCACAATTACTGGTTATCAGATGGGGGTAAGCCCGAGCATGTTTATAGGATAATTGAATCAAGGGTGGAGTCGAGTGTGGCCAACGGATGTCAGCGAATGTTTTGATGGTGTTCCTAGTCAGGGACTAGGGGTAGGTATGACGAACGGACGATCGCCAGTCTTAGAGTATGGTTTATGAAGTTTAGAATTAGGGGGGATTGATGGAGTTATTTGTGAGTATAGTTTGAGGACTCAATAGTTGTTTGGTTCTCACTAGTAATTGGGTCCTCAGTTGGAAAGAGAAAGATATTCTTTGTGATTGAGTAACTTCAAGTTATTAGAATATTAGACCATTTCTAATGTTTTCCAGGCTTGGCAAGGTAGCTTACCGGTTGGATTTTTTTCTGAGGAGATCGGTCAGATCGACAACACCTTCCATGTTTCGCAGCCTCAAAAGTGCATGGTTGATGATTCAGCGGTTGTTCCTTTGGATGATATTCAGGTTGATAATACCCTAAGTTAAGTTGAGAGACCATTGACGATTTTTTTTGGATCAGAAGATGAAGGCCTTCCATAATAAGGTGGTGTCTTTGGTCAAGGTTCAATGGCAGCATCAGAAGGGTTCTGAATGGACGTGGGAACTTGAGATAGAAATGCGGGAGCATTAACTTGAGTTGTTCACATCATCGAACTTCGAGAAAGTACTCTGGTTCAAGTGGGGGAGAATTGTAACATATGGATATTTAGGTATTTACCTTTTAACTCCTTATCATGAGAATTAATTACATTTCACCCTTAATAAGAGAATTGATTGCAACTTGGTTCATAATGGCATTTTCATAAGTATTGGGCAAAGCTCATGAATGCTAGGTGTTCGTGTGAATCCCAAACCCTAATAATTAGGGTTTGGACCATATTTAAACTTCCTTAAGTCCCTAGCCTCGCTTCTTTCATCAACCTCCAACCCCAACTTTGACCATTGCAAAACCTAATCCATTTGAGAACATTTTTAACCTTAGAGTGTATTTTGGTGATCTTGAACGAAGGAGAAAGAAGAGAATATCATCTTGGAGGAGCGAAACACTTTGGATGCAGAATAAGAATATCATTTGACACCTTTTGAAGGTTAAAAGCTGTGAACCTGATGAAGCAGTGATTAGATCTTGTTTAGCCGTGAAATTGTGCTCCTTTGGTTCCATAAGCTTGGTGTTATGAATATGGATTACTCTAATCCATATAAGACGTCCTTTTAGATATTTTGGAGCATCTACAAGCATAAAAATGTGATATTGGTTGTTATTTTTCTTCCACACATGACTTACAAGGTCTTAATGAGTTAAGTAGTTAGACTTTTGTGTTTGGGCACTTAATAGCCATGAAAGACCATAAAGTTGGAAACTTTAAGGTTATGGACATTATTTTATGGCTAGATCTAGAATATAGGCAAAAGAGCTTAAGGATTAAGATCTTAATAAGAAGGAAAAAGACTTAGTCACAAATGTGGGGCGTTCCCCCAGGAACACTAGGCGTTCGAAGTCATCCATCGCATTCTTGTCAAAATCATGTACACCAAGCATACATGTTGAGTATGCTAGGCGTACTTGGCTATGTTGACCAATTTTGACTTTTTAACTTTGAACATGATTTGATCAAGTTTGACCTAAGGGAATTTTGGGTATTTTGAGTTGTATTTGAGACTTTTCACAATTTGATGAATAGGTGATGGTTAGAGCGGATATTCGGTGTAGAGACCTACTGAACTACTTGTTCGAACAGAGGTGAGTTTTCCTCAATGTACTTGTGGGTCAAAGGCATCAATCCCGACCCACTAGGTTATGTAGCATTGTATAGAGGATGTTGATATGTTGTAGGGATCTGTTAGATCAGTATCCTGGTAAATAGGAAGTAGTATGCGGTGGTGATCTGTAGATCTTCTTGTTTGTCTATTGAGTGGTTATATTTTTATATATTTGTTGGATATATGTTATATATTATGTATATGTTGACATAGTATGGTTGGATTGAGGTAGTACTGCTCTCTACGGTCTCCAACAAACCCAGGAGCAAGCCAGATATAAGCTGTAGGCCTAAAGGGCAAGCCAGAATTATGCTTTGGCTTAGGAGCAAGCCAGACATATGCTATAGGCCTAAAGGGAAAGCTAGACTTATTATGTGGGCTTGTGAGCAAGCTAAATATGAGTCGTGGGCCTGAAAGGTAGGCCACACTCATACTGTAGGCTTAGGGGTAATCCAATATGTTTGTTGTGGAGCAAGTATATGCTATTATATGTTTATGTGGGTTGGTACTTTGGGGGAACTCCCTAAGATTTGTCTTACAATTTTAGTTTATTGTTTCCGGTACTTTAGATGACCATGGCAAGGCGAAGGCATGATCGTGCACATCCTTTGGTTTTATGTTATTCAGATTTAGGGATACTATGATTACTGTAATTTTAGAAATAATGGTTTTGTAAACATTTATGGTTGTGATTTTTAGGAGGTTACAAGTCATATGGGAGGACCTCCTGTAGGAGATAGTCTATGAAGGGTTTGGCCCAATCGGGAGATGTTGTAATAACATTAACTTGCTTGTTGTGGATGTGCCTCTTTGGGAGGATCTTCACTAAGGCTTTCTTGGTTAGATGATCGAAAGATGTCGAGGCCAGTTTGCTAAGAGCATCGGCCGCCATGTTTTCTCCTCGGGGGATCTATTTGATTGAGAAGCTTATGAATGATCATGCTAACTCTTGCACATCATCCAGGTACCTATGCATTCTTTGGTCATTGGCTTCATACTCGGCCTCATTGTTGGAGACCGAGAAGTGGAATCGCAAGGCAGACATGATTGCCTCAATGTACTTGAGAATTAGTCATGCCCCTGATCCTTCCTTTATTGTAGTTCTGTCTGTGTGTAGTTCCTAAATGTCTCAGCTTGCCTCCAGTTCTGAGGGATCTTTTGGCATGACGGTTGGCACATTTTTGAGTGTGTCGGAAATCTCAACTTCAAGCTTGGGCTTTGATGCTGGTGCATGTAAGATAGTATATGTCGTGTTCATCTAGCTCGATCGCCCATTTTGCTAGGTGTATCAATTTATGTGGTCTCAACATGACTTACTTTAATGGATAACTGGTCAGAATCTTAATCTTCTGGGCTTAGAAGTAGCGCCTGAGATGCCTGGCTGCATAGATTAATGTGAGCACCAGTTTATCTAAGATTAGGTTGTTAAGCTACACTTTGCTCACAAAATATATTGGCAATCCATCTCAATGGCTAGCACTGATGATATGGCTTCAATGGATGCTGCCAAGTACAGTTGCAAAGTTTCTCCTGGTAGGGGCTCACCATGGCTGGGAGATGGTGTAAAGCTTCTTTTAGGCATTGCAGGGCCTTGTCGGCCTTTGCTATCCATTTGAATTTATTCTTATCAATGCAACCTTTCAAGGTTTGGAAGAGTGGGAGAGCTTTCTCGGCCGACTAAGTGATGAACCTAGAAAGTGCCATTAACCTTCTATTGATTTCTTATACTCCTTTGAAGTTGTGAGGAATTTTAGAGTCAAGGAATTATCGTATCTGGTTCGTCGCGATTCCTTATTTAGTTATCTGATAACCAGAAATTGGCCATCCTCCACCCTGAAAGTACACTTGCCCGGGTTGAGCGTCATTTGTGCCTTTGTCAAAGTTTGAAAGTTTTCTTCAATGTCTCAATACAATGCTGCTTCATTAAGGATTTTTTATAACCATGTTATCAAAACAAACCTCGACATTTCTACCAATTTTGGTTTGCAAACTCTTTTTCTATCAGGTGCTGATACGTTGCATCGGCGTTCTTGAGGCCGAACGACATCTTCTGATAACAAAAGGTGCCGTGATTGGTATGAAAGACCATTTCTCTTCATTTTCTCTTCTCATATGAACTTGATGATAACCGTTGTAGGAATCAAGTAAACACTTGAATTTAAATCCTTCCAAGGACTCGACATTTTGATCAATCTCTAGGAGATGGTAGTGATCCTGTGGGTAGGCATGTTTAGATTGGAGCAATCGATATAATTCCACCACTATCCATCATGTTTTTTCATTATCATTAGATTTGCTATCCAGGTAGGGAAAATTGCTTCCTGGAGAATGCTTGCATCCGCCGGCTTCGCCACTTCTATATTGATTGCCTTTCTTCTATCACCTGCTCCCCCCATTTTTTTTGCTTTATGGGGGTGCTTTTTGGGATGATACTCTAGCTGTACTCGATGATCTCGTGGTTGACTCTTATCATATCCATGGGTTCCCAGGAAAATACCTTGGATTACTGCTTCAGGAGAGCGACTAACCTTACTTTTACTTCCTCCAATAGGCTGGTACCTATTCGTATTGTTTGCTCTAAGTGATCGAGGTGGATGATGTGCTTTTCTGTATGGCGAGCTTCCTTTGATTTTTTTAAGACTCACACCAACTTTGGTGGGGCGATGACATGAAGACATTGGGGTATGCGTGAGTTAAAAGAAACAATTGTGGCTGACCTGAATCGTGTGCTGAACTTGACTTTACCGTGGGTTGTTGAAGGTATGACCTGTAGCCGGAAAATATATGGTTTCTAGTGGCCATAGGCTATGTCCGGTGAAGCCTATAAGTGGACCACCTCTTGGAGGATTTAGGCCTTCATTCCAGAAGGCAAGCAGCTTCTTGAATCAAAGTTCATTGAGTGTGTTGGTGCTACTACCGTTTTCTATATAGAAATAATGAACTTGCATTTGACGTATGTAGGAAGTGATCATGAGTGGATCCCTGGGATCCTAGTTGGGCGACCTTGGTTCACTTATCGAAAATATGATTTTGAGTATATTTTTGGATAATACCTCAATATTATCCTTTGCTTCGTGGGGTTTTCTTCTCTTCTGGGGCCTAGCGATAGTAAAGATGTCGCCCCTTTTAACTTGGTGTTTGCCCACGTCTTTATGAGCTCAAGCGTTCTTCTGGTTGGCATCGAACTTGGACCTTAAGTCCTTTGAAATATTAGAGAGGCTGCCCTTTATGTGGGTATGGAGATCCACCATACATCATGAATTATTAAGCGTAATACGAGTTTCCATACACGTATTGTGCATCACGGCCAGCGATATGTAAGATTGTTGTTGTAAGCTCATTTGTGTGCTTTGCTGTAAATGTGAGCTCAATCCTGACTACTGGAGCGTGTACAGATTCAGTCCCTGCGACTGTTATGCATGGGGTTAAAGATGTTGTGCTAATTGCGAGTGAGGATTAGGCTCTTGTGTTGGTGGCACTTGGGGAATGGATCCCTGCAACTAATGGATGTAGGGATTGAACATCGGTAGTTGTTGTGCAGAGAGCAGAATGTACGACATGCCTGCTATGGTAGAGAATTGGTAGTTCAACATTGGGTGTTGTACGGAGGATAACATCGTTCTTGGGGACCAAGGTTTCATCCCCACTTGCTACAACAATGCTTGCAACTAAGAAGCCGGTGGTTGTGGCTACTCAATCAATAGTTGTGACTGTTGAGTAACCATCATCTATGGTGATGCAGTCATGGTTGTGACCATATAATTTGTTGTAACGGGTGACGGTTACCATAAGGTGGCTATTGCCGCCGCTACGGTGTCCACCATGGAGCCTCGTGCTTGTGCATATAGCGTTTGGGTAGAGGTTTGTCCTTCTGATGCAGATGCATGTGTCCCCTCGAGAAATAACATAGATATTAGTGGAGTTGCCTCCCCTCTGCCGAATGCCATAGGTCCTTCTCGTGTCATCACCGACTTCTAGTGTTTTATCAAGGTTGTGTAACTCTAAGTACATGGCTAGATGGTGCCAAATCTTACGATATATGTTAAGGGCTTAACGACCTCTCGTAGTGGTTCCGACTAGGTCAATCCCTTTGATCACATCAATGAAGAAGGATCATCAGTTAATATTTGGGAGGTGGTCCCGAGAAGAAGCTCTGACGGTCTGGTAAGTATGAGTGTATATGTGGGAATATAGAGATTAGGTTTTTGGTAAGAAGGAAGTGATCCCTTCCCTCGGAGGAGAAGGATCCCTTTTATACCTTTCTTTTACTGAGCACAATCCTAATAATATACTTTGTCCCGTCTGGACGTACCGGACGTGGAGGAGTCCCATTGGTGGATCGTGAACCACTAGTGGTCATCTGCTATTGCTACATAAGAGAAAGGGGACATCTCTCTTAGCGTTACACTTGTCACTCTGGAAACTGACCAATTGTGTTTTAGTTTGTTATAGACCGGAGATCATCGTCTAGAAATGGACTTGAACGCGAGAGTTCCAAGTATCGAGATCATTGTGCGAGATCATGTTGACGAGGGCACGGGTCAGACACTAGGCCTGGTAGTGACCGCTAACTAGGTCATCCTAAAGATAGTAGTTATGTTATATATATATATATATATATATATATATATATATATATATATATATATATATATATATATATGGGAAAAGCGAATAAACCCTAGAAGATATATAAGCTTAGGTACCAAACCCAATCATACTACACCATTTTTGTATCATATATGCGTTCTAAATGTCCAGAGTTCTTATAATTCAACTCCTAACTTTATTTACTTCCAAAATTTTAGGAAATTTCACCATTGTTTTCCACCAACATAATTTTCATTTGACACTATCATATATATATATATATATATATATATATATATATATATATATATATATATATATATATATATATATATATATATATATATATATATATATATATATACCATGGTACATGTTCAACAAAAATATGTGATGTAAAAGGAAGATAACTAATAAATTTCTACAAATCCTGGAAGCAAATCATGTAAGGAGTTGAATTTTAAGAACTTTTGACGATTACAATGTGTGTGTATATTATAACCCCCCGTTTATGGTATGTATTTGATCTACTTTTATATCATTTGTATTAGTGACTCGACGAGTGGCAGCCCTAACTCGTCGAGTAGATGCGAGGTTGGGACGTGGGTTTTAGTAATCTACTCGCCGAGTCCGCGCTTGGAAAAGATGAGTAGGACAATCTGGATGAAACCCTAATTAAATGGTTTGCACCCTATTTAAACAACATTATGAGCTTCAGGTCCAACCTTCAGAGCATTACTTTCGAAACCCTAATTCCCTTTTGGCAAACTTGAGCTTTCTTAATGACTTGGAGGATTTTTGGTGCATTGTGTATCTAGTAGAAGAGTTGGGAGGAAGAAGGATCAAGGGAGAATGTGTAATGCCCCGTTTATGGTACATATTTAATCTACTTTTAAATCATCGTATTAGTGACTCGACAATTAGACAGCCCTAACTCGTCGAGTAGATGCGAGGTTGGGATGCGGGTTGAAGTAATCTACTCACCGAGTCCGCGTCTGGACTCGACGAGTAGGCCGGTCTGGATGAAACCTTATTAAAGGGTTTTTCACCCTATTTAAACAACAGTATGAGCTTCATGTCCAACCTCCATCACCTCCAAAACATTACTTTCGAAACCCTAATTCTTTTTTCGCAAAATTGAGAGGGTTTTGGTGCATTGTGTATCTAGTGGAAGAGTTGGAAGGAAAAAGGATCAAGGGAGAAGGACTAGATCTAGCGGCAACATCAGTTTCTCTTCACTTTCAGGTAATCAAGCTCAAAACTTGACTTGTGGTTTTATAGATTTTCTCCTTTGCCCCTTTTATGGAGTTTTGGGGTCAATAAGCTTGATCCTTAAGACTTGGACGTCCCAAGTCGATTCACCTTCAGATCTAGACTCTAGAACAAAGTTCATGGCATAAAGATGCAAGCTTTATGGCCATATTAGCCCATGCACCCCCTTTAGACCTCATTTTGGGTCTTTAAAGCTTATACTTCCATGAATGCACGTAAAGTTCATAACTTTATGTGCTAGATCGATCTTAGAAGCCCATATCTACATTTTGAATGAGAGTTGTACGCCAGAAATCGATTTATAGACTTGGACAATAGGCAACCCGACGAGTTAGACTTTGATATTTTGACATGATCATGACATCAGATTTGATTTGATACATTTGTTATGACATTTTGAGATACTTGACTTATGGTTTTGTTATATGATATAGTTTTAGTAATGTTTTGAAATGAAACATTTGGCTTGTATTTTTGAGATGTTTCAAGTTGGTATCAGAGCCTTGGTTTGAGGGATTCGGGCACACTCTTGGGTGTGTCTGAACTCAAACTAAGGAAATGATATAAGATTTTCAAAAGAAAAAGAAACATTTTTGAAAGAAACTTTTGAAAATAAACTTAAAAAGAAAAGAGTTTTTGAAAAAGGAAAAAAGGGTGTGGTGCATCCGATCAGCCGAGCTCAAGTAAGTACTCCCAAATTACCAATACAAGGGTATGTTATGATTATCAGTTTTAGTAGAGCAACATGCTAGAATTGGAATAAGGATCTAGGAAGGATGCCTTATGTGCCTGCTATATGTGTTTCAGCTTTATGAGAATTGCATGCTAGTATCGAGTAGATAGTAGTAGGATAGCCTGTTTAGCTTATGCCTGATAGTATGAGCTTAGAATCGTATGCTAGTACAGATTCTTGTTTGAGTAGAATTCCTTGGGTTAGATTTCCCATTTTGTCTGAATGCTACTTGCTTTGTGCTTTGTGGGATTCTGAGTGATGGGAGTTGGCCATTAGGTGAATACGTCATGTCACATGTGATTAAGGTTGAATAATCTCAGAATTCTGGATTTGGCCCTACTGCGCAGCTCTCGTTTGAGTCTAGCTGTTGTAGGGACGAGTCCTTTACTCGAAGGATTATTCGAGTCTCGTCACATGTGATGCTATTCAGGTAGTGGCTAATTGGCATTACAAAGATACCTTCAGTTGCTAAGGATTGGTTGCGGATTGGAGGTTCCCTAGGGCAAGCCTAGAATGAGAGTAGAAGAGATTAGTAGTAGTAGAAGGGACTTGGTGGAGTCAAGGCAGTTCTTGAGGAAAGTACAGATAGATGTGGAAGGTAGTATGGGCCCGTACTACTGAAAGCAGAGGATCCGTACTCGAATCAAGAAGTAGTAGATATGATCCCCTGAGTTATAATTGTATTCTGATGTTGTCGTTATGAGTTTTCAGAATGGTGGTTTTGCGCCCTAGACCAGCGGTGCCGGGGTGGGATCAGGTTTAGGCTCGGGAGTCGAGCATTTGGATGAGAAGACTAGGGAGTTCATTTCCTCATAGATCACACGCAACATACTTGAGTAGACTCATGTGATCTTCGTTAGATCAAGGAGGGTATTTTGGAGCTTTTGGATGAGAGGATGAGCACGTTACGAGCTGAGGTGGCGGCCATGATGGGGTCGTGCACGCTCACATTCAGGGAGTTCAAGGCTTGTGGAGCTCCAGATTACCAGGGGGCCCAAGACCCCATTGTGAGTACCAGATGGTTGGCTGATGTAGCCAACGCTTTCTGCACTAGCAGATGTCCCGAGGAGGACAAGGTCCAACTTGCATCTTGTCGTTTGAAGGGAAGGGCATGTGATTGGTGGGAGGAGGTCGGACATGTCATCGGGGATGATTCAACTCTTGATTCTATGACGTGGACAGATTTCACGACCAGGTTCAAAGCCGAGTTCGCACCTATTATTGAGGTGCAACAGCTTGCTAGGGAGTTCCAGGATCTTTGGCAGACGATAGAGTCTGTGGCGGAGATTACCGCCAAGTTCAAGGAGAGGGCTCTTCTCGTTCCTCAGTACATGACAGACAAGGAGATGAAGAAGGCCCGATACCATGAGATGTTGAGGAGTGATATCAGATACTTTGTGATCCGTTCCAGCTGTAAAACACTAGATGACATGATTGTGAGGGCTCGTGAGAGGGAGATTGATTTAGAGATGGAGAGGAAGAGGAAGCCAAAGGTGGTATCTGGCACAGAGAGTTTGGGAAAAAAGCCCAAGGTATCTAATCACAGACCCAGGGGAAAGTAGAGCCACAGTCAGTGTGGCAAGTGTGGGAGGTTGCATGATGTTGTGTGCAAGGCAGGGATTTCCGACTGCTACAAGTGCGGTCGAACTGGGCACATGAGCAAGGATTGTACCACTACTACCACTACGACTCTCAACTTAGCATCTGATCTGATTTGCTTTTAGTGCAATCAGGGGAGCCAAAATAGGTCCCAATGTCCAAGCTTAGCAGGAACATGGAAGGTGGCGGCACCTGCCCCTGCTACTTTGAGGATTACAGACGACAGTCCGGGTTGGGCTAAGATGCAAGTGGCGAAGAGTAGAGCTTTCCAGATGACAATAGAGGAGGCACGAGCGACTCCTGATATGGTGATGGGTATGTATTTTCCTCTTATTTCTGTTTTTAATATTGATTGTTTCTCACGTTTATGTGTTTGTGTGTAGGGTCGTTCTTAGTGAACGACATTTCAGCTAAAATGTTATTTGATTCGGGGGCTACCCGATCATTTGTCTCTATTGCACTTAGGAAGCGATTTAGCAGAGTTCCAGGGGAGTTGGATTGCCCACTTGAGGTTGAGATAGTATATGATAGGATCTTTAGGGTCGCGAGGGTATATAAGGGGTGTTCGCTGCGATTATTTGATGAGCAGTTATCAGTGGATTTGGTTCCTATTCCCCTGCGAGGGAATAAGGTTATAGTAGGTATGAATTGGCTGAGCCCCAATGGGGCAGTAATTGATTGTGACCTGCAGTTAGTGAGGGTTCACACTCCTAGTGGGGGAGAGTTAGTGATTCAGGGTGAGAGGCCACAACATGGACCGATTCTTTGCTCCGCAGCGAGAGCGAGGCGCTACTTTCAATAGGGTTGCACGGGGTACGTCGCCAATGTTATGGATGCCTGGGAGAAGGGTAAGGCGACAGTTGACAATGTACTCCTGGTACGAGAGTACCTAGATGTACTTCCTGAGGATTTTCCAGGAATACCTCCTGAGAGACAGGTTGAGTTCAGGATTGACCTGGTTCCTGGTGTGGCTCTGATAGCCAAGGCACTATATCGGCTGGCTTTCCAGAGATGTAGGAGTTGTCTACGCAGTTGCATGAGCTGCTAGACAGGGGTTTTATCAGGCCGAGCAGTTCACCATGGGGATCCCCGATCCTGTTTGTGAAGAAGAAGGACAGGTCGCATCGCATGTGTATAGACTATCGGGAGATGAACAAGGTAACGGTGAAGAACTGTTACCCACTTCCGAGGATAGATGACTTGTTCGATCAGATTTAGGGAGCATCTTGGTTTTCCAAGATTGATCTATGGTCTGGATATCACCAGATGCGGTTCAGGGATGAGGATGTGCAGAAGACTGCTTTTAGGACCCGTTATAGTCATTAGGTGTTCGTGGTGATTCCGTTTAGGCTCACCAACGCTCCAGCCACCTTCATGGATCTCATGAACCGTGTGTGTAGGCCGATGCTGGATCGGTCTGTGATAGTATTCATCGACGCAAGTCTCAAGATAAGAACGAAGAGCACCCGAGAGAGATGCTAGAGAAACTGAGGAGGGAGAAACTTTTTGCGAAGTTCTCCAAGTGTGAGTTCTGGTTGCGTGGGGTGCAATTCCTTAGACACTTCGTCAACCAGAAGGGTATACTTGTAGATCTGGACAAGATAGAGGCCGTGATGCAGTGGGTGGTCCCGAGGTCTCCATCTGAGATTCAGAGCTTCCTAGGTCTGGCAGGGTATTAAAGGAGATTCATTCAGGATTTTTCCAACATAGCAGTACCGCTCACTCGACTGACTAAGAAGTCAGTGGCGTTTCGTTGGGGTTCTAAGCAACAATCAACATTTGAGACGCTCAGGCTGCGATTGTGTGAGGCACCGATTCTTACCTTGGCAGAAGGAGTGGATGACTTTGTGGTCTACTGTGACGCTTCAATCACAGGTATGGGAGCAGTGTTGATGCAATGAGGTCATGTAATAGCTTATGCCTCTAGACAGTTGAAGCCTCACGAGGCTAACTATCTGACACATGATTTAGAATTGGCAGCAGTGGTGTTCGCCCTCAAGATTTGGCGACATTACCTCTATGGGGTCTGTTGTACCATTTACACGGATCATAAGAGTCTGAGGTACCTTATGGATCAGCTAAATCTAAGCATGAGGCAGCGTCGATGGTTAGACGTGGTAAAAGATTACAACTATGAGATCCTTTACCATCTACGCAAGGCCAACGATGTGGTTGATGCTCTATGCCGCAAGGCGGTGGCGCCCTTGATCATAGATATATGTATGAGGACGACAGTGATTACTCCACTATTGGAGCACATCAAAGAGGCATAGGTTGAGGGCCCGAAGGAGGAGAGGCAGAAGTGTGAGAGGATCGTGGGCTGAGTAGCTTCTTTCAATTATGACAGTCGAGGATTGTTGACCCTGCATGGGAGGGTCTGGGTGCCGTACTGGGGCAGGGTACGACAGGTGTTGATGGATGAGGCCCACAAGTCTCTGTTCTCCATCCATCCAGGGGCGACAAAGATGCAAAGAGATCTTCGACCTGATTACTGGTGGCCCTGCATGAAGCAAGATGTAGCATGGTATGTAGAGAGATGCCTGACTTGTAGGAAGGTCAAGGCAGAATACCAGAGACATGACGGAAAGATGCAGCTGTTGGATATTCCTGTGTGGAAATGGGAGGATATCACCATGGATTTCATTACTAAGCTTCCCAAGACCGCACGTGGAGTTGATTTGATTTGGGTCATCATAGATTGGTTAGCCAAGAGTGCGCATTTTATACCGATCCAGGAGTGCATCTCGATTGAGAAGTTAGCCGATATTTATGTGCGAGAGGTAGTGGCACATCATGGAGTGCATGTTTCAGTGGTGTCAGACTGAGACATCCGGTTCACTTCCAGGTTTTGGAAGCAGTTTCATGACGATATGGGTACTCGTCTTCATTTCAGCACCATTTTCCACCCTCAGACGGACGGGCAGAGCGAGAAGATGATTCAGACTCTCGAAGACATGCTTCGTGCATGTGTCGTATATTTCGGTGGCAGTTGGGATACGTATCTTCTATTAGCATAATTTTCGTATAACAACAGTTACCACGCCAGTATTGACCGTCCTCCCTTTGAGATGCTTTATGGGAGGAAGTGTAGGACCCCAATATGTTAGGGTGAGGTCGATCAGAGAGTCATGGGGAGTACGGAGGTAGTACTCAAGACCACAAAGTTGATATAGCAGGTCCGTAGCAAGCTTCAGACTGCGAAGAGTCGGAAGAAGAGTTACACCGATTAGCGGTGCTCGTTCTTGGAGTTCCAGGTGGGCGATATGGTCCTCCTGAAGGTGTCACCCTGGAAGGGTGTCATCGGATTTCGGAAGCGGGGAAAGTTGGGCCCTAAGTTCATTGGTCCCCTTAGGGTTTTGGCCCTAGTAGGTCGGGTTGCGTATCGGCTAGATCTTCCGGCAGAACTCAGCCAGATCCACAACACTTTCCACGTTTTTCAACTGCAGAAGTGCTTGGTGGATGAGTCAGCAGTTGTACCATTGGAGGATATTCTGGTGGATGGCAGCCTGAATTACATCGAGAGACCCATTGCTATCTTGGATCGGAAAACAAAGACCTTGAGGAACAAGGTGGTTCTCCTAGTAAAGGTGCAGTGGCAGCACCGCAAAGGGCTCGGAGTGGATGTGGGAGCCCAAGGAGGAGATGAGAGAACACTACCTATAGTCGTTTGCAGAGACAACAGACATCGAGGATGAAGTCTAACATTAGTGGGGGAGAATTGTAACGCCCCGTTTCTGGTACGTATTTGATCTAGTTTTATATTATTGTATTGGTGACTCGATGAGTGGCTACCCTAACTCGTCGAGTAGATGCGAGGTTCGGACATGGGTTTAAGTAATCTACTCGCCGAGTCTGCGTCTGGACTCAACAAGTAGGACGGTCTGGATGAAACCCTAATTAAAGGGTTTGCGCCCTATTTAAACAACATTATGAGCTTCAGGTCCAACCTCCATCACCTCCAGAGCATTAATTTCGAAAGCCTAATTCCCTTTTGGCAAAATTGAGCTTTCATAGTGACTTGGAGGGTTTGGGTGCATTGTGTATTTAGTAGAAGAGTTGGAAGGAAGAAGGATCAAGGGAGAAGGACTAGATTCAGGGTCAACATCAGTTTCTCTTCACTATCAGGTAATCAAGCTCAAAAGTTGACTTGTGGTTTTATAGATTTTCTCCTTTGCCCCTAAGATTGATCCTTAAGACTTGGACGTCCCAATTCGATTCACCTTCAGATCTAGACTCTAGAACCAAGTTCAGGGCATAAAGATGCAATCTTTATGGCCATATTAGCCCATGCACCCCCTTTAGATCTCATTTTGGGTCCTTAAAGCTTATACTTCCATGCATGCACATAAAGTTCATAACTTTACATGCTAGATCGATCTTAGAAGTCCATATCTACGTTTTAAATGAGAGTTGTACGCCAGAAATCGAGTTATAGACTTGGACAATAGGCGACTCGATGATTTGTTCATGGAACTCGGCGAGTTCGGGATTTAGTCAAGTACAAAGGAGTAATTTGATGTATTAATACCTAGCCATGATCTGGAAATTATGGGACTCGATGAGTGTAAGAACACACTTGGCGAGTCCAAGGCAAACTCCTTACCCACAAGAACAGACTCGACGAGTTGTTCATACAACTCGGCGAGTCGTAGACTGGACGTGTTCATATGATGAAGGTGGAATCGGAGAGTCGGATGAAGATTGATTCGATGATATTGAAAAAGGAGAATTCTTCAAATCTTTGTTAAACTCGGCGAGTAGAGTCGGGTAGGGAGTAGAATAGAGGGTAGGGACTCGGTGAGTTGGCGGCCCAACTCGGCAAGTCAGGTCAGCTGGAAGTTGACTTTGACCAAGATATTGACTTTGACCTGCGGTAAAATAGTAACTTTACCCTAGGATTTGTTATCAGTTTTTGATTAAGTGTCTTTATGGGAATTGTAGTCGGGGAGATACCGGAGCAGCATACAGATAGTTTCCGATCAGCATTTCAGCAGTCAGCCTTATGAGGTGAGTTTCCTTTCAGTAGGAACAGGTGTACATCCACAATGCCGACCCGCTTAGATAGCAGTAGTTCAATACGCTTGATGTCTTTGTGATTCTGGCATGTCTATGTGTTATAACTTCCAGACTGTGGTCTAATGCAGTATGTAGTATATGTGTTTATGTTATATGTTATGATTATGTTATGCTATCTTTAGTTAGTTCCGGACTTCGGTCCGATGCAGTGGCCGAGGCCCTAGTTAGTTCTGGACTTCGGTCTGATGCAGTGGGCGAGGCCCTAGTTAGTTCCAGAATTCGGTCTGATGCAGCGGGCGAGGCCCTAGTTAGTTCCAGACATTGGTCCGATGCAGAGGGCAAGGCCCTAGTTAGTTCTAGACTTTGGTCTGATGCAGTGAGCGTGTCCCTAGTCAGTTCCGGACTATGGTCCAATGCAGTGGGCAAGGCCAAGTATGTGATTTATATGTTATTGTATGGTATGTGGTAGTTTGCAGGAGCTCACTAAGCTTCGTGCTTACAGTTTTTAGTTTTGGTTTTAGGTATTTCAGCTAGCAAGGCAAAGGGCTCAGGATTATAGCATGGCACACACCATAGTTGTAGCCTGGGAGTTAGACTCTGATATTTTGACACGATCACGGCATCAGATTTGATTTGATACATTTATTATGACATTTTGAGATACTCGACTTATGGTTTTGTTATATGATATTTGGATATTATAGTTTTAGTAATGTTTTCAAATGAAAGTTTTGGCTTGTATTTTTGGGATGTTTCAGAAGGACTAGATCCAGGAGCAACATCAGTTTCTTTTCACTTTCAGGTAATCAAGCTCAAAAATTGACTTGTGGTTTTATAGATTTTCTCCTTTGCACCTTTATGGAGTTTTGGGGTCAATAAGCTTGATCCTTAAGACTTGGATGTCCCAACTCGATTCACCTTCAGATCTAGACTCTAGAACCAAGTTCAGGGTATAAAGATGCAAGCTTTATGGCCATATTAGCCCATGCACCCCTTTAGACCTCATTTGGATCCTTAAGGCTTATACTTCCATGCATGCACGTAAAGTTCATAACTTTACATGCTAGATCGATCTTAGAAGCACATATCTACCTTTTGGATGAGAGTTGTACACCAGAAATCGAGTTATACACTTGGACAATAGGTGACTCGACGAGTTGTTCTTAGAACTCGGCGAGTCCGAGGCTCCAGTCCCTAATTGGTTATGGTTGAAAGGAGCCCAGCTGAGTGATAGCAGGGATTTCGACAAGTCTAGATGAGTGATTTGATGTATTAAGACCTAGCCATGATCTGGAAACCATGGGACTCAACGAGTGTAAGAACACACTCAGCGAGTCCAAGGCAAACTCATTACCCATAAGAACAGACTCGACGAGTTGTTCATACAACTCGGCGTGTCGTAGACTGGACGTGTTCATTTGATGAAGGTGGACTCGACGAGTTGTTTATACAACTCGGCGAGTCAAATAAAGATTGATTTGATGATATTAAAGAAGGTGAACTCGTTGAATCTTTGCTAAACTCGGCGAGTAGAGTCGGGTAGGGAGTAGAATAGAGGGTAGGGACTTGGCGAGTTGGCGGCCCAACTCGGCGAGTCTGGTCAATTGGAAGTTGACTTTGACTAGGATATTGACTTTGACCTGGGGTAAGATAGTCACTTTACCCTAGGATTTGTTATCAGTGTTTGATAAAATGTCTTTATAGGAATTGTAGCCGGGGAGTTACCGGAGCAGTAGTCAGACAGTTGCCGATCAACATTTCAACAGTCAACCTTAAGAGGTAAGCTTCCTTTCCAGTAGGAACGGGTATACCGCCACAATGCCAGACCGTTTAGTTTAAAGTAGTTCAGTGTGCACTACTAGAAAAACAGCCTTTTACGATGCGCAATTTATGATACGCATTGATTCACGATACACAAAAGTGTGTGATCTAAAAATAATGTCATATCTCTATAAATTTTAAGGATTTAGGGCACGCATTTTTGTGTGCCCTTAAATTAGTGTCTAAAAAAAACACGGAGGGCGCCTATAATAAAACGTGTGTCGTCTGAGGATGTCGCTTTATAAATTTTTATGGAAACGCGCCTTCCATCCTTTAGTAGCTGAGGGGGAAAATGAAATCCTAAAAAATTAAAATCCCCGCCTTCCTTTTTCTTCCTTTCCCTCTTGCCCTAATTATTGACGCTCCTTCCTTCCCCCTGCTAACATTGACTGCCACCTACTTCTTCCCTCACACTTCGACCATCGTTACTTGTCATTCCCGGTTGTTGACGTCGATCAAGGCAAGCACGCCACCAGCTGACAACCTTCAATCTCTCATTCTCATTTTCTATGTAAACCCTAATCCGCCTCCATCACTACAAAATCCCTTTTGTTTATCCTAAAAGAATAACGCAACCAAGCTCGTATGTCAGATCAAGTACTCCATCGTAGATTTAAGAATTGAGGGCCCGCTTCAGGTTCACATCCTCGTTGACGTGCAAGTATCATTATCTAGGGCTTTCCATCATCAGCCACACACCGTGTTTTATAGGCCACAAAGACTTGGAGTAGATGAAATTGAAATCGAAATTGGTATTATCTAGCTGAATCGATATCAATTTGACTCCAAATTGCAGTCAATCGAAGGATTATTTGGTAAGCTGCACTCCTCTGTATTGTAAAAATTGCTCTTCTTTCTCCTTTATTCATGCCTCTGATTTCGATTTTGATTCTTCTTGTGTTCTCCTCTGTAAAACCATAACTAGAAAAGCGATACAGATATTAATCGTGATTTACTCCTCCTTCCTTGATCCCCAATTCTACTCTCTAAGCATCTCAGGTACGCTCCATTCCATCTCCCTTATTCTTGTTTTTTTATGTCTCAGGTGAGACATCCATTTCCCCTACTTTTTTGCTTCTTAATCCCATTATGATAGTTGTTCACAGTTGCACACAGCACCACACACACATCCACATGTTTACTATTTTGATTCTTTCTGTCTATTTTTGCTGATAAATTAGGGTTTTGGTCTCTTTTTTATGGACTATGAATGGTGAATGATTCTGGTACATGGGTAAAGAGAATTTAACTTATACTTATAGTTGCTACTCCTATTCCTACAAAAAAATGAGCTCACATTTGTCTTGAATTCAATTCAAATAGTTTTCAAATGGCAAGTGAATTCCTGTGGATGATTTGTTTCAGTACTGATAGTTTTACAAAAAAAAAAAAATCAATTTTGAATCTATGCCCTTGATGGCGGATGATTTATTCCCTCATGGCTTTGGTTAAGAAGACATTTTGCTCTTCCAAGACAAACCATATTGTGCTAATTGCTAGAGACTAGAGAGTTAAAAGACTTTGTCTTAAATTGATAAAATAAAATTGAATGTTAGATATATCTAGAGGTGTAAACGTTGAGCTTTATCCAACTCGGAAGGCATGTTAGGCTGGGTTTTACCCATCATTTGCTTTTGTAAAGTGCAAAAACAACTAATAATTCACATGATACAGAAGTATGGTAGTAATATTAATCAGTCTTACATGAACCAGAAGCAGTTTGATTTCATCAATGGGGGCACAAAGAATGGGCAGCCAGATGATGCCTACTCCTGGATTTAATAATAGTAATACTAATCAGTCTTACATGAAAACAGATATGTCCAACAATGTTGTTGGGCTATCGACTGTTGACTCAACAATGGTATCTCAGCCACTGAACCAGAAGCAGCAAGTTGGTGGCCAGAACAGTCGCATATTACATAGCCTTGGGAGCCATATGGGTGGGGGAATCAGGTCTAGTTTACAACAAAAAGCTTATGGCTTTTCAAATGGCTCAATAAACAACGGATTAGGAATGATGCCCAATAATTCACCTATGATGAATGCTTCAAGAACCTCAGAAAGCTATGTAACACCTTCTCATTATGGGAACATGAATGTCCATCAACAACAGATGTCACAGGGTACTCTCTCTCTCTCTCTCTCTCTCTCTCTCTCTCTGCTTTTGTCACTGTAGTATCCTCTTTAATGTTTATGGGGTACTTAATACGTATACTTTGCAGGTGATGGTTATGGGAGTAGCACCACTGATGCTTCTCGAACCGGAAACTTTTATATTCCCACAACCTCAAATACATCAATGATGAATAATCAAAGTTCCTCTCAAAGTTCCTGCATCAGGTTATTCCTTTAGAAAGGAAATTGTTAAAGGAGAACTTTTAAATTTTTTTTAAAATATATTAAAAAGTTTGGCTTGTTACATGTTTGTGCAGTGCATTTTTCGCAAGTCAAAAGAATGCAAAGAGTGGCATAAAATATTAATGGATTGAAATAATGTTGATGGGGCGGATAGTGCTAAAGATTCAAAGAGCTCTCAGCCTTATCCCTCTACTTTACTTGGCATTCCAGAGGCAATATTCAGTTTCTTTTGTTTTTTTATATAAAATATACATGCTAATATATATGTATGAGTATGATTGTTGGTTTTTGTATGTTGATACAGGGCAGTGCAAGAAAATAATTTCAACGGTTGCAGGGACCAATGGAAGAGTTTAAATAAATGATTGTTCTTGGTATGTGTTAGGGAACAGTTTTGAATGCAATAATAATTGCATCCAGATCATCTGCAACCCCAACAAAGGCTTGAAGACAGTTCTCAACATCAACAACCAACTCTAATACTTCAAAACCCTGATTCAAGATAACAACAAAATCAACATAATTTGAAAAATACTGTTTTTCAGTTTTCATATAAACTGTGCCAAGTACCGTGGTAAGGCCATCACATCTTGAACAAGTCCAAGTAAAAATGTTAAATCTGACATGTAAACCTGCATATTTTATTATTAATTCTTCTACTTAAGTTAATTACTCCATAGTGTCTCACGGTATCATGTTCATCTTACTGCAGAAGCATATTCCACCAGAATTGTGGTGAGTGTGTGATTGTAAAGTGGTGAGGGAACCTTATTCTTGATTTTCAAGTCCTGTGTCCATAAAACTACCCTAATAAATAAGTAAATGCATGGTACTTTCTCAGCAAAAAGAAACCCCAACACAGAGATGTAGACATCTACAGATCAAAAAAAGATTCTAAATACATATTCAATGGTGGTTTCTCTTATGTTATCGACTCTCATTCCCCAATATCCAATTGAATAAAGTTTTAACCCTACTGTACTAAAAAAGGATAGAAGCATTGAAAAAAGCAATACCGTTGTGTTTCCCTACTTGTTGCCATCCATGGCTGTTATGTGAATCTTTGTTGGGTACTTGCATATGGAATAAAAAAATACAACCATATCGGATTCACATAATAGTTTGTGATAAAGATAAAAAGGAGTTAATTTTGCATTTTTTTTGTAGCATAGTCAGTCACCTTACTGTCAGATATAATTCGGAAATATGTGGTGTAATTTGCAGAAAGAACAGCACATGGATGACCCTTGCAGCTCGGTAAGTCCATATGATTTCCTAAAAACTTTTCATCATTTTCTACTTCTTACAACGAGTGATATCCTTAATAGGTTCCAGAAATACTAAAATTGTGTTTTGTGTATGTAGGTTTGTTGTTGTGATCCAAACACCATGGTCCAGTCCTTGTGATTACTCTCAACATTGCATTCTTACAAGCAGTAGTCCCACACTTGGCTTAAATCTAATTGGAGAAGGAACAAAATCCCAATTCCGGATTGCTAGGGCCCACTTTTGTAGGTAGGTAATCATAATCATATAGTTTGTTTTGTTGGTAAACAATGAGTTGTAATAATATTTGTAGTTCCGCTGTCCTGGAAATAGGAAGCGATCCGGTGTACTCAATTGAATGCCTTCGCAAACAGAATGATGCGGTTATTTTAGTAGTGGGGGCAACAAAGCCACGAGACCTCCTTGTTCCTGGACGTGAGCTCTCAGGTGTGCATTTTGCAATGGAATTTCTACATGCAAATACTAAAAGCTTATTAGATAGTAATCTTGAAGATGGAAACTATATGAGAGGAACCAAACGTAGCGCATTGTACTCATTTATTTTCTAACTATAACAATATACTTCCATTTTCTTAATAACAATGTACAATCGGATCCCCTTAGTCGTTCAAACGATTATTTGTATGACATTAAATTTATGCAATGGATTCTATTTTTGTATATGATATTTTATTTTCTAGTATGAAACATTAAATACAAATTTAATTTGAAAATAAGTAAATCCATAAATAATATTTTTTTTAACATTTACAATTATGATACGCAAAAATGTGTGTCATCTTCATTTATGACATGGCCTTTCTTTACAGAGGCTTTCTTGATACGCAATGTCTGTCATTAATACGCACGTCGTAAGGTTACGACACGCAAATGCGTGTCGTCTTCCTTTATGACAGGGCCTTTCTTGATAAGCATTGTGTGTCGTAAACGAGTGTCGTAATTGCGCGTCGTAAATGAGTGCCATAAATGCGCGTCGTCTATAGACGACGCGCAAAAGTACGTCGTCTATCTTTATGACAGGGCCTTCCTTGACGCGCATTTGCGCGTCGTCTGAGCCTTTTACGACGCGTAATGAGCGTCGT
Source organism: Lactuca sativa (assembly GCF_002870075.4). Taxonomy (NCBI): domain Eukaryota; kingdom Viridiplantae; phylum Streptophyta; class Magnoliopsida; order Asterales; family Asteraceae; genus Lactuca; species Lactuca sativa. Next base: position 194,423,712 of record NC_056625.2, read on the forward strand.
AAAAGGCTGTTTTTCTAGTAGTGATGCTTGATGTCTTAGTGATTCAGGCATGTCTATGTGTTATGAGTTCCGGACTGCAGTCCGATGCAGTATGCAGTATATGTGTTTATGTTATATGTTATTATTATGTTATGCTATGTTCAGTCAGTTCCAGACTTCGGTCCGATGTAGTAGGCAAGGCCCTAGTTAGTTCCAGACTTTAGTCCGATACAGTGGGCGAGGCCCTAGTTAGTTGTGGACTTCGATCCGATGCAGCGGGCGAGGCCCTAGTTAGTTCCGGACTTCAGTTCGATGCAGCGGGCGAGGCCTTAGTTTAGTTCCGGACTTCGGTCCGATGTAGTGGGCAAGGCCCTAGTTAGTTCTGGACTTCGTTCTAATGCAGTGGACAAGGTCCTAGTCAGTTTCGGACTCGGTTCGATGTAGTGGGCAAGGCCCAGTATGTGCTTTATATGATATTGTGTGGAATGTGGTAGTTTAGGGGAGCTCATTAAGCTTCGTGTGTACAATTTTCAGTTTTGGTTCCAGGTACTTCAACTAGCAAGGGGAAGGGCTCGGGATGATGGCATGATACACACCCTAGTTTTAGCCTGGGAGTTAGACTCAGATATTTTGACATGATATTGACATCAGATTTGACTTGATACATTTATTGTAACATTTTGAGATACACGACTTATGGTTTTGTTATATGATATTTGGATATTATAGTTTTAGTAATGTTTTCAAATGATATTTTGGCTTGTATTTTTAGGATATATATATATATATATATATATATATATATATATATATATATATATATATATATATATATATATATATATATATATATATCGCAACTTGAATATGCACATTTGTATTTAAATGTCTCTGTGTGTCTACATATATATATATATATATATATATATATATATATATATATATATATATATATATATATATATAACACTTAGGTTCAAAATAAAAACAACTATGTAATTGAGAACAGAAGAACAAATCTGCACCACATATTTCTTTTTGCTGCAAAACCCTCCCACATGCCGACGTGATAGAGAAATATAATAGCCATATGTGAATATAAATGAAAATATATTCTCGGGTTTACCACCCCTGCTACCATAGCCACCACTGTCGTAGTCACCGCTATTTTTGTCACCGCCGCCACCTCCACCACCAATTGCCATACTCATATATGATGAATCACTTGAGAATAGACACATAGTTATTCATATATGAATATTCGTCATCGTCAGCAACACCTTTGTCACCCACTGACACCACCACCGCCAATGCCACTACCACCTACCGTGTTATTCATATATAAATAATCATGTATGAATAGATATAGATTTATTTATATACAAGTATAGTTATATATTTATATATGAATATACTTACTCATATGTGAATATTATTTGTTTCATCGTCCCGTGGTCCCAATACGCTAGAACGCTTAAGCGACACATTTAAAATATATGGCCCAAATATGTTCACGCATTCTTGATTTCACAATTGTTCTCATTTTAACCATTTTATATATATATATATATATATATATATATATATATATATATATATATATATATATATATATATATATATATATATATATGAACCCAAATAAATATATAATGTTATTGTTCATATTTTTTTTGTTAAATTAAACGAATGAAAAATATCTTTAATTATCATTTATTTATCAAATACACAAGCATATAGCTTATCCAAATTTATATAAAAAAAATATAATACTTTTTTCTATCTATATAAAATTTCAAATTACCTGGCTAGTCATTTATAATAAATATAATTAAAAATCAACTAACTTATGTGTAGACAAATTAAATGAAACATGTAAAAAATTGTTTATACATAAATATTGAAGGAGTAAAATTGAATTCCATTATTATATGGTATGAAAGTTGAATTTCTTCACATGTTGAATTTATATGAATTCTAGGTGAATTTAATTCTATACTTACTCTGGAGGAGACACATAAATGGCAGGGGAGTCGATTTGTGAAATGTTGTCTTGTTTTTGTTTTGACATGACATGTATTTTATATAATTTTAGATGATTTTTACTAAGTTGTGGAAAGTGTTTTATTTTAATGGCAAACAATATGTCTAATTCGGTGTTATTTACGAAAACATCATTTAGTAAGTAGTCATTTTCAGACCTGTTGATTGATGTTGATTGATAGAGACTTTTCGGTGGGTTGCGGTTACTTGTTCTTTTGGTGAGCACTTTGGGTTGTTCATATGTCATTCAATTGATTATGTTTTTAATTGTATTGTAACAAGTTGGGTTGTTCATGTGTTTTCTTATTAATTCACGATGTTAGTTGTCGTTTGTTGTCTGTATAAATGAGATGTGTGGTGTTTGAGTTGTAGATATAATGATTGTCTTAGATATAAATGTTGGCGTTGGAACTATTGTAGTATTTGAGATGGGTTCACATTATCATCCAATTAATGACTTTGATATAAATACTGACGGATTGAAGTTCAAGCGACATTTTCTTAGTTTAAGGAAGCAATGTGTTTACTTAAAGCTGTCTGAAATAAACAATATTGATATAATTTTAATGGGCGGGAAGGTATCAATCTATCATGGATAAGTTGTGTTTGCATTGGTATAGTTTTTATTCTGGGGTTTTTGTATAATAATTCCAAGTGAACTATATATTAGCTACCATCAAGAAAACTTTCTTTCAAAACTTTGGAGGAATGTTTGCTATGTATGCTTTTTCGAATTTTGTTTATTGGTGATAAGATTGACCTTTAGAAAATGACATATCATAAATTTAAATTAAATTTTCACATAAAAATGTTTGTTAGGGCCAAGTTAGAAAACATTAATTCTAGTCATGCTGTGGAGGAGTGTGCAACTGGTAAGTAAGTTTTTCTATCAAAAACAAACTTGCTCTTATACTTATGTTGTCTGACATTTTTGAATTACGTGGTGTCATGTTTTGTAGATGTGACTGGCGTAGTGACATGATATACTGACTAGATGTTGAGCATGAAGGATAGCCGATCTACTAAGAATGTGTCATTTGAATTGCGAGATCTTGAGTAAGACACAGTTAGTTGGACCATTTTATGTTGTTTTGCTGGGATAGAACTAAACAAGTATGTGAATACTAATTACTTTTTGCTCTCCATAATGAAACATATTCGTTGTACTATGTAGGTCATACGTGCATATGAATTTTCATCCAGGATTGTTAATGTTGCTTTCGATGAACTTGTGGTGGTCATCATTCAGCTTGTTGGATTTGACAATAGCAAGGTAAGTACTCTATATGAAACATCCACTGGTTTGGTTTAAATAATGAATTTTGAAATTCATTTTTTTTATAACTTGGCCATGGTATGTATATTCATGGTCTCTACAGGTTGCTATGTCGTCAGTAACTGCTTTTGGGAGACAAGGGTAATTTTCAATTCAATAGACGACGATCTATTAGGGTTCGTAAACTGGTATATAATATGTTCACTTATAGGGAAATGTGTGACAAATCCAAATATTGTCATGTAACAATTTGACTGTCTAAATAAGTAGCATTAGTCAATAGGATTATTTCACAACCCACTATAAGCCAAAACATCAATAGAGCTAAAAATATTGTGCGCAAAAAGTCATACCAACATATATAAGTTTTATATATTAAGAAAGTATGCAATGACATGATCCCAGAAATATAAAATTTATGAAAAACCAACTTCGTATGAATTATATATGATTTTTATAAGATATCAAAATCAACCGCACATAAAATGTTACAAAATGGATAACTACAAAGAGACTGGTTGATCTTTTTAAGATGTCACCAAAAGACGAAACGTAGTACTACAAAATGTATGATTTAAAAGAAAAAGAACGCCTAAAAAGAAACCCGTACGAGAGTGTTATCATTTTTATAAAATCATAAGAGGTATAAAATATAGGCTAAAAACAAAAGTTAGTATTAGCCAAAGTGACCTAAAGGAAAGTTGTAGTATACATCGAGCCTTACATGAATATATACGAGCTGTTAAAAACAGAGTTCATATGCAGGAATTATAAATTTTAAAAGTTTATTAAATATCCTCGCATACACCTACACGCAACGTGCAATGTAACATCCTGATTCTAGGAATTATATTTGCATACGCTTTAATTGGTGACTTGACGAGTTGTTGCCTTAACTCATCAAGTAGAGTCGAGTTGGCCACATGGATAAATGAACTGACTCGACGAGTTAGTGTTTCGACTCGCCGAGTTGGTGTTGTGCGATAAAACCCAAAATCTCTGGGGTTGGGGCCTATTTAAGAGAACTTATGTCCTCATTTCCGTCTCCCTTATTCCCAGAGAGCCCTGTAAGAAACCCTAGGTCAGTTCCATCCATTGTGTGAGAGGAAGAGTCCATTTGGGTGTTCTTGTGCAACTTTGGAAGCAGATTTGGAGAGCATCTGGGATTGGACCAGAGAGGGACATTTGGATCCAGAGATTTCTCAGTGGTTAGCTTCTATTAGAGGTAAAAGAAGCTAAATTGATCATTATTTGTGTATAAAAGAAGCTAACTTGATCATTATTTGTGTAGATCTTGGTTTGGGAGAGCTTTTAGGGATTTCTCCCATCCACCTTGTGTTATTTAGTCCCTTAAGCATATGTTGAGTTTGAAATCTCAGATCTGGACTGTAGGAGGTCTTGTGAGCCCAAAGACACAAGCTTTATGGAGCTAGAGGAAAACTTTTGAGCATTCAACCCATGTTAGAGCTTGTATTGGCATTATTGAGCCGATATGCCGTGCATGAGCGTGAAGTTGAAAACTTTACGTTGTATTCAAGCTTTAGGAGGTCATTTGCAGAGTATGGAGTAGCATTTCTTCCTTAAAATATCTGAATGAGAATTTTGACTTAAGGGACTCCACGAGTGGATGAGCCGACTTGACGAGTCGGTTAGGGTTTAACCCGGTAAGTCTGAGCATGCTGTAACTCGGCGAGTTGACGGGTCAAATCGACGAGTTGAGTTGGTTTCCATGAGAATTCTGATGATAACGAGTGGACTCGATGAGTCACACAGGTGCACTCGGTGAGTCGCGTCAAACATGGACTATTGTCTCGAGTTGACTTTTGTTGATTTTAAGGTTTGGTTAAACATGAGTAATGCAGACCATGGAGGGATACGATGGTTTTTTACGCACTTCAAGAGTTAGAAAGAGAAAGAATAACCTTAGGTCTACATGGAATCGAGAATCGAGTATTTATTAAGATAATTACTCTATGTGTTAGGCGATGGCTAGTTCAAGATTTGAGAGCAAGGATGATTGCTTGCTTATGAGGTGAGTCTTCTCACTATATTTACCATGAGTGGTACCATGAGTGGTATCTATGAGAGACCAAAGGGTCTTATGTGTTTATTTGAGTTATGCATCTTATCTATGTGATATATATGCTATATTATGTGTTACTGAGACCGAACCGGAGGGTCCACCGAGTTGTCAGACCAAAGGTCCACACTGAGACCGGACCGGAGGGTCCAACGAGACGAGAGACCAGAGGGTCCTCACTGAGACCGGACTGGAGGGTCCAATGAGCCATAGCCATGAGAGGATTATTATTTGTGTAAGTTGTATTTTGTGGAACTCACTAAGCTTCTTGCTTATCATGTTACGTGTTATGTGTTTCAGGTAGTTCTCAGGATCACGGGAATGAGCCAGCTTGATTGTACACACATCGAAGATAGAGTTATATCGAGAGGATCCTGGAGTTTTGATATATATAGTTATTGGATATGAGATTTAATGATTTTGACATTGTGACAATTTTTGATTTTATAATTGAGATAAATGTGTTTTTAAATTGAGAAATTGGGTTTGAAAATTTACGTCGTTACAAGTTGGTATCAGAGACTTGCTTTGAGGGATTTTGATGCACCTCCGGTTATATTTGGACTCAAACTGAGGATTTGAGAAATTTTTTCAAAAGAAACGATTTTTCTAAAACGAGCAAGAAATACCAAGAAAAAAACAAGAAGAAACAATGTGTACAATCAGCCAGAGCATGAGCAGTGATTTTCTAAAATACCCTTATTTACTTGTGTTATGAGTTATTGTTGAGATATTAGTGATGCATGCTAGAGAATAGGCTAGGTATTTCATACTTTAGGACTAGAGTGGACTGATTTGTGATGCCTCAGCCTAGGAGTTGCTGCTATCTATGATTTGGTTTGAGTATGAGCTGAGGATGAGTATTTAGAAGGGGTGCTTGAGTAGAGGAGTAATCTAGAAGAGATACCTAGATGATCATTGGAGAAGCCTACTGAGAGAGTAGTCAGATACCCGCGTGGGGTAGAGTTGCTTGAGTTCGGTGATACCTTTTGTGTATGATTAGAGCAAGTGGAGTAATAACCTAGAGTGGTTTTACGTATTGGTAGAGATTTTTTCCGATGCCCGAATGTTGCTTGCTTCGTGCTTTGTGGAACTCTTGATGATGGGAGCCAATTGCTAAGTGAATATGATGATATTCAGGAGGTAGATGGTTGGAAACCTAAGGAGTTCTTCAGTAGCTGATGACAGAGAAGCGAGAGAACCTAGGAAGAGCCTAGGGAGTGACCATAGTCGGCTGAGTGTGCGGATAGAGGAGGGTATTCGCTAGGGAGCAACCAGATTTATCAGGATTGGTGATCGAGAAGGTTGAGCAGTCACTTAGGAAATCTGGGACAATCCATGTGGAAAGTATGGGTAGATGTGGACTGAAAGTAGAGGGACCGTACTCGAAATAGGGAGAATTCCGGAGGTTCTAAGTAACAGATTCAGAGGTGATAAAACGGTTCGAGTACCATGATTGGCAACAGATTGGGAGGTGGTCACATGTTTCGAGAACCATGATTCATGACGGTTAGTGCTCCAGAGTTTACCGGTTATCCTGTGGTGATTGATTAGACTGAAAGCAGATATGATAAAGTGTGGGGCTAGGGGGCCATAACAAGCAATTTTCAATGGGGCACACCTTGAGAAGGAAATCGAGTTAATTTCCGGGATATTTTTGGTGAGATGCCAGTTGGAGTCACAAGACTCAGGGATGAGTAGAGATGATGCTTATTAGAGGATTGCGGTCTGAGTCGAGCAATCGACCGATAGATGAGACGTCACCTTCTGTGGCAAGAGTTGCGTTGTCCCTGTTGTAAGGGGGGACAACGAAGGAGATAGCGAGTTCCCGGTTCCAGAGTTTGGAGGTAAACCTTGTTGGGTAGTATAGGGTTGAAAACTTTTCGCCAGAGTATTTGGATAGCATGTTGCTGCGAGGTATTTCATACCATGAGAGAGTCATTAGTGGGACTAAGATGGAATAGAACAAAGAGGCGCCTTATTGAGAGAGGCATACTTTTAGCAGTAGTTCTAGGTGATCGATGAGAGCATATCAGGGTCGTGGCCCTTGTCCTCTACGTTGTGCATCGATGGTGAGAGTGAGGTCTCTTGCTTCAATGATGATTTCCTTGATGGGAGGCTACTAGAGGAATCAGAGACAAGGTGTGTAATAGTGCATTCTTCTAGATTGAGCGTCAGGACTGTTTCAAAACGGTCGGGGTACCCGGCGGTGTGTCGGTCTGAGGCATTCAAGATGACTAGAGGAAGTCACGTTGGGAGAATTCTGAGGTTACTATTTGAGATATGGGATATTTGGAGTTGCTTGGTTTCCATTGGGAATAATCATTGAGTGATTGCGTGGTATGTTTCAAGAGTCAAGTGTGATATACCTGATGAAACAGTCTATGGAGCAGATGGTTGATATGCCAATTTGTGATGGTTCGAACCCTGAGTGGGGAAGAACTGGGTTTTCAATTGAGAGGACCAGTGTTTCGTTTAAGTGCGATTAGAGAACTGATTATAGACATCTGTGGGGCGGACACATGAGACCTGGGTTATTGGTAGATGAGGCGAGGTGCAAGGTGGGATGATGTATGAGTATACACTTAAGAAAAGATGAGTGAATCAATGGAAGAGGGCCATTTGTCAGAGAACTTATTGTTGCTAGGGAGTTTCCAGGTTTACAAGTGTTGAGTTTGACGTGGTTGGGTCGTCGAGTTCAAGGTGCAGTAGCTGAGATTTATGGGTATATGTATAGATTGTGATCTATGCTCCAGGAGGGGCAATAGTTGATTTGTCAACCAATTTCCGAGTCGGTATGAGTAGCTTTGTATGGGTGACGATCAGTAGAGGGTAGAGCTTCGGGATTTCGTCAATGTGTTCTCAGTCGTTGGCAATGCCTCCATGTTTTAATTGTGAAATGGGATTAATTCAAGGTTTCGAATTGCGTAAGTGGAAGAAGTGATTGAGGCAAGACATCATGAGATGTTGTGATGATGTACCAAGGTACTCGAGTTACTTTTGCTCTAGTGGAAACCCATCAGTTAATTGTCGCTAGAATGGTACTGTATAAGGGTGTATATGTGCTGAGACTAGTGCATTGCATACGAGAACCTGCATCGGAAGTGGTGGTGCATAAGCTGAGTAGGTGTAAGCACCTATAAATGTTGAGCTATGAATCATGAGTTGGTGAACTCAGGGTAGTGATGACTTAATGATGAGACACAGTGGAGGGATAAGAGAGCAAGTGGATCCAGATGGGAGTAATCGCTTGGGATTATCAAGAGAAGCCATGAAGTGAGCCCATGGTGAGTTAGTGAGCTACAGAGTGTTCTAAGACTACGGGGAAAGCCATAGCATCCATGAGTCTGTAGGGGATGGTATCGTGATACTACGGGGAGCCGTAGTATTCACTGGATAGCGGGAGAATGATGTAATACTGCGGGGAGCCGTAGTATTCACTGGATAGAGGGAGAGTGATGTGATACTGCGAGGAGCCATAGTATTTACTCGATAGCGGGAGAGTGTTGTGATACTGCAAGGAGCCGTAGCATTCACGAGTCAGTGATAGGGTGTTGTATGATTATGGGGAGCTGTAACCAACATGAGACAGAGAACGAGTCGTATGATTATGGGGAGCTGTAACATACATGAGTAAGAGAGAGTATCGTATGACTACAGGGAGCTGTAACATACGTGGGCCAGAGGCAGCGAGTAACGTAAGATCGCGGGGAGCCGTAGCATTACTAGTTAGAGTGTGACACATAGTGGTTCTTAGGCCTAGGTAGCATTTGATGGGTTTTAGGCTTAAGAACAATCCTATGTGCTCATACAAACCCTAATGCTTGGATCTAGGTTTCTCTATTGAACATGCAATGTGTCCAAGACTTACAATCTTAGATCTTACATATTATAAACGGAATTAGGGTTTAGAGAATTACCTTTGATTGTTATATAGCAATAACAATCAATTCCTTGCTTGGATTGGCTTTAGAAAGCTTAGTGCCTCAAGTGCTGCACCTCTAATGGAGTCACAAACACCATATGTAACTTGGATGAAGAGGAGAAGAAAGGAGGCTGCCCAAAACGACTAGGAACCCTAGAGAATCAGTTGTTCACGTTTTTGGGGCATAGGGGACCTTTATATACATGTAGGCTATTAGGGTTTTCAACTAGGAAACCCTAATCTGGTTGCTTGGACGATTTCTAATGGGCTTCCCATAGAATTCGTCCAACCTATATATTATTAGGTGATCCATAGCCCAATTATAATTATCTTATAATTACAACTTCAGTCCCCTAAGTTTAATTAATCTCTTTTAGCCACAAAATTAATTATCAATTAATTCTTGACTAATATTAATTAAACAATATGATTTCTCCTTTAATATATTATTCTTATAATATATTAATAAATCATATTTAAACCTTTCTCTCCTTAAATCATCCTACATATTGCTATGGTGAAGGCAACCCAAAAGGACCATGCTCATAATCGGGTCAAGTACATACCAAAATAGTTATGGACTTAGACACTAATCCAACAGTCACCCACTTGGATAAGTCTAATAACTATTTCCCGTATGACTTCAGAACCTGATCAACAATCGTAGCTTTCAAAAGCCACTGTCAACTCTGATCTTATCAGATACGTGTGTCCTTTAGATAAGGGATCATATATTCCTCCATTCTCAAGATATCGCATAGACATAAGACATGAATTTCAATCATTCTCTCTAAACTGTTTCCTGAATTTTGATTTATGACGACTGACAACAGACTACAATTGAAAACATCAACTTAGTCCCGGCTTGGCCAAGCGCTTAGGTGTCATGACTAAATCATCGAGAGGCCCACAAATATCACTTTTATCCCACCTTGGGTAAAAGGAATAGATAAACTTCGACTCATATGCTCGCTTGCATTCACTCATCGAATCACACACAACAATAAGTTTTATAACACCAAGTTACTGGTGCGTTTACTTATTATCAATGTGCAACCGACCAACAAATAACAACTCACACGTCTTGGTTTCAATAATATACAATATTATCGTCTCACTTATCACCCGTGATAAACTCATGATGTGATCCAAGTGAGCGTGGGTTGAATCCAATACTCTAATCTTATCAAAGCACTCATGAACCCTGCAACAAACTTGTGCTATGCCTAAACTCTTCAGACAATCTACAGACTCTTCATGACAGTCTTCCTTCATACTTACTTCCAACGTATGACCGATTGTGGATGTTTGAATAAACTAGTTATTCGGGAAGTCAAAACATGCAAACTGAAACATAACAATAATACTTAATCCTATATGGCCCCAAACTTGTGAGAATAAATAAAACACTTCTATTTATCCACCATATTGATTACTCATTATTTATCATTTAATGTTTCGGATAATCAACTCATTACTTGAATTACAACAACAATTGTCCCATGCTCTAAGCATGCACACTTTGTTTCCTATGGTCCATGATTTGTGAAATAGATCAATTGAAAACTTTTCCAATGATTCTCATTTCACAATTCCTTAATCCCCATTGTTAGTGTAAGACCACAAGGTTCTTGCCACTATTAGAATATGCTAGATTCTAACATCTTATGCAACGATCCTTTCGTAAAGTCATAGCACAAAAGTCACCAAGACTTGTCTAATGAAATTGTGAAGTACTATGCTATTACATATTTCTGAGCAATCTACCCTAACTCATAAGTAGCAGCTCAAAAATCTGATCTTTGAATCAATGCGATCGAAATCTATTTCTTCGTGATCAGATTCAACAGCTTCGTGATTAAGCTTCCTTTCTTTTCTTCGATCCTGCAAAACATCAAAATGCAATCTTATCACATCATGTATTAAGAATCTAGAATAGGAACTTAAAAGAGTTTATTAATGGATTTTTACTTGAAGCAGAGCCATACGTCTTGACTCTCCCATCTCTTAGATCTCTCAGGTAGTTAGGGCAGCTTCGTCTCCAATGCCCTTTCTCTTGGCAATAAAAGCAAATGGACTCCTTTGGCACAGCACATCGGACAATCACAAACTTAGCTCTTTCTAGACTTCCAATGTTGCCAGTGTCCCTTGAAGTTTGGGAGTTTGATTCACCAGACAAATTTGCTTGACCAGCACACCAAATCATTGCTGATTCAGCAGCTATAAGCAAATAGGTGAGATCACGTCGTGGTCCATCATATAGTACTCTCTAACGAACTCATTATATGATTTCGGAAGTGACTGAAGAACCCAGTCAACAGCCAACTCACTTGAAATCTCGACACCCAACATGTTTAACCTATCAATGTGTGACTTCATATCTAAGACGTGTGCACACACAGGTTTGCCATCTTGCCAAAAGGGCTTGAGTGATCTTGAACTTTTCAAGCCTTTGAACTTGTGGGTCAGGGAGAACAATTGGAGGAGGTGGAGGAAGTGAAGCATGACTCTCATTTCCTTGATTGTATCTCGGAACCTCATCTTCATTTGGAAAACTTGTTCCATGGGATTTGGGAAGACCATGATTGTCATAACTAGACATCTACAAAACGGGAGAAAGTTCAAGTTAAGTTGATTAGAATTCTTGATGAAACACCCAAATGAAACGTCAAGCTAGGATCCAACACAATACTCTACCACCTAGAAGAGGGATGCCGTAATCTAGTTGCAGAATATTTGAAGGTAGGTAAATGACGATTTACCAATTTCCACCATGTAAAACGAAAAGGAAGTTTAAGTTTTAAATGAATTGAAACTCTTAGATCTTTTGAGATTTATTGAACTTTTCAATGGCATGTTTAATCTCGATTATGCCCTACTATTTGTGACTGGGATGCCGAGGATCACAAACAAGGTGTGAATAACCATACGAATCACGTGGTGCACTCAATGCTACTATCACCTAATCAATGTGCCGGTTAGCCACACACGCTCGATTGATCCGTGACAAACATCAAGTCACCCTTCGCCACCAATGTCATCCCCAAATTAGTGTGCCGGTTAACCATACACGCTCCACTAACGTTTGACAAGGGTACGAAGTGTAATTATATGGATTATCATACAATTTCACATTTTTCCAATAGTAACTATGATTTGGGAATTTGAAAAAGCATTTAGTTACTTTTTACTTCATTATACTTATAATGGAAGGTTTATGTCCTATCCTACCCGTTCGGCTAACGACCCTCCACTAGTCAAGAGTGCGGTGGGTAAGAGTGGATACCCATTCAATCGCCATTTTATAGGCAATTTCCTTAAACACCCTTTATAGACCAGCTTCGTGAATGAGACCTACTAACGGTAAGACTAACTTTTACTCATATATATATATAATATTAGACCTTTAATGTTACATATATATATATATAGTATAGGGTGTATTTTACACTTTTAAAATACTAGGTGGTTTAATTTAGTAAATTATACTTCTAATTTAATTAAATGTAAACCAAAACTTTATGGATTTATTAAATCACTTTAAATTATACACTTTAATTAATTAATAAAACCATAAGGGTGTGATTTGAACTTTTCAAATTACTAGGGTTTTAGAATTTAACATTTCAAAATTAAACTTTTAATCAACTTTTAAATTCCAAAACTTGAGGGCAAGTTTTGAAACATTTCAAAACATTAGGGATCAAATAACAATTAATTCAAATTAAACAATCAATTTCATAATTATCTATATTTGACCTAATCTTATTTTAGTCATTAGATAATTACTAAATAACTTTAAATAATCCATATTTATCACATAAACAACCAATATTTAAAAGATTTGAAATTATCTATTGTTTTGGCAAGGATAATCATTTAATTAAGATAAAATTCGGATTTTAACTTCATAAAACAATTTAAGCATCAAATCCAAGTCAAAACAGCAACTAAATCCAGAAATACCCTCTGTCTGGCGCACAAACTCGCCGAGTCAGACCTGGACTCGCCGAGTAGGGCCAACTCACCGAGTCCAGATACCGACTCGCCGAGTTGTGTCGGGCAGAGGCAAAAAAACTCGATTTTTAGCAAACAAAACAGTTAAGCATCACATACAATTGAAACCAATCAAGTCTCTGATACCACTGATGGGTTTTAGGCATAAGAACAATCCTATGTGCTCATACAAACCCTAATGCTTGGATCTAGGTTTCTCTATTGAACATGCAATGTATCCAAGACTTATAATCTTAGATCTAACATATTATAAACTGAATTAGGGTTTAGAGAATTACCTTTGATTGTTATATAGCAATAACAGTCAATTCCTTGCTTGGATTGGCTTTAGAAAACTTAGTTCCTCAAGTGCTGCACCTCTAATGGAGTCACAAACACCATATGCAACTTGGATGAAGAAGAGAAGAAAGGAGGCTGCCCAAAACGACCAGGAACCCTAGAGAATCAGTTGTTCATGTTTTTGGGGCATAGGGGCCCTTTATATACATGTAGGCTCTTAGGGTTTTCAACTAGGAAACCCTAATCTAGTTGCTTAAGCCCTAAGCAGCCCATGGACTCCTTTAACATATCCCTTGGACGATTTCTAATGGGCTTCCCATAGAATTCGTCCAACTTATATATTATTAGGTGATCCATAGCCCAATTATAATTATCTTATAATTACAACTTCAGTCCTCTAAGTTTAATTAATCTCTTTTAGCCACAAAATTAATTATCAATTAATTCTTGACTAATATTAATTAAACAATATGATTTCTCCTTTAATATATTATTCTCATAATATATTAATAAATCATATTTAAACCTTTCTCTCCTTAAATCATCCTACATATTGTTATGGTGAAGGGAACCCAAAAGGACCATGCGCATAATCGGGTCAAGTACATACCAAAATAGTTATGGACTTAGACACTAATCCAACAGCATTAGCAGAGAAGTTTGTGAGGGGACTGGTGGCCGAACCGAGGGCGAGACTGGGGTCTCCGTGACGGTTGAGAAATGATATATCCCGTGCTGAGAGGGGAGTATCGTAATCGGGAGGAATTGAAGAGATGTCGTGTGCATAAATTAACGAATTTTTGGTCATGAGTTAAGTATCAAATTGGAAATGAGTGGTTCCAATTCTACTGTGAAATCACACTCTCAAGTTGAATTTGGGAAGAATTCATATATTGAGTAGGCGAGATGGGGTTCCGGATTCATAGTTGGTTTCCATTTTGAAGGATATTGTGTGTCAAATGATGTCTTAGACCTGAGTGGGTCAGTTCGTCTGTATGGGAAGGACCACGAAACATATGGAACTAATGAGTAACAGGCGATAGAGGTCGAGGGTGAGATGACTCCAGTTGGGGTTGTAGTATTCTCTTGGGGTAAAGTGAACTTTGTGACTAGTGTGTCAAAACTAGGCCGAGACAATTATTGTAAGTAGGAAGTCCGTAAGACCTTTTGGGATATGCAATGGGTAACCTTTGGAGGTTCAACTATTGGGTCGGGAGTTGACCTAGTGCCTTGTGTGGAAAGGGATATTTGAGTAGGGAGTTGGGGCTTATGATTGATAGATGTAATAGGATACTTCTGAGCAAGCATGATCATTTTCATGTGTCCGAGGACGGGGTGTTGGGAGTTCATTGTTCAGATGGGTTTTGTTTGCAATACAGTTGGTCGGTTCCGATTGATGTGATCATTTCATTCATTGGAGTATGATCTGGATCATCTTGTATGTCTGGTAAGAGTGTTTGGTAGCCAATTTTGGGACATTGGCTTCTTTCTTTTAACCGAAACTATAGAATCAGAAGGGTCGTGAGTTATCGAGGTCGGATATTCGAGGAGCGAATAACATGATGATATTTGATGAGGATGGCATGGCAGGGAGACATACCACCAGAGTTGCAGATTCTGGAGAGCCAGAACAAGAATCGCAGTAGTAGAGGGGTCCATTTCCTTTAGGATTGAGAGTTCATGTTGGGTACAAGTGTCTTTGGAAGGAATTAGTTGTATGGAATGAGATTCTTTTGGTTGTGCTTCGCGGGTCGTTGTGGTTGATCCTTGTCTTGTTACGGAGCGATTTCGAGAGCGAAATCTAATTCAAGCGGGGGAGAGTTGTAACATCCTGATTCTGGGAATGATATTTGTATATGCTTTAACAGGGTGACTCGATGAGTTGGTCCCTCAACTCGTCGAGTAGAGTTGAGTTGGCCACATGGATAAATGAACTGACTCGATGAGTTAGTGTGCCGACTCGCCGAGTTGGTGCTGTGCGATAAAACCCAAAATCTCTAGTGTTGGGGCTTATTTAAGAGAACTTATGTCCTCATTTCTGCCTCCCTTATTCCTAGAGAGCCCTGTGAGAAAACCTATATCGGTTCCATCCGTTGTATGAGAGGAAGAGTCCATTTGGGTGTTCTTGTGCAACTTTGGAAGAAGATGTGGAGAGCATATGGGATTGGACCAGAGAGGGACGTTTGGATCCAGAGATTTCTTTGTGGTTAGCTTTTGTTGGAGGTAAAAAGATGCTAAGTTGATCATTATTTGTGTACATATTGGTTTGGGAGAGCTTTTAGGGTTTTCTCCCGTTGACCTTGTGTTATTAAGTCCCTTAAGCATATCTTGAGGTTGAAACCTCAGATCTGTACTGTAGGAGGTCTTGTGAGCCCAAAGACCCAAGCTTTATGGAGCCAGAGGCAAACTTTTGACCATTAAACCCATGTAAGAGCTTGTATTGCCGTTATTGAGCCGATATGACATGCATGAGCGTAAAGTTGCAAACTTTACGTGTTATTCGAGCTTTACGAGGTCAGATACAGAGTATGGAATAACATTTTTGCCTTAAAAATCTAAATGAGAATTTTGACTTAAGGGACTCGACGAGTCGATGAGCTGACTCAACGAGGCGGTTAGGGTTTATTCCGATGAGTATGAGCATGTTATAAATCGGTGCGTTGATGGGTCAACTCAATGAGTTGAGTTGGTTTCCATGAGAATTCTGAGGATAACGAGTGAACTTGACAAGTCATATAGGTGCACTCAGCGAGTCGGTTCAACCATGGACTGCTAACTCAAGTTGATTTCTGTGGACTTTAGGGTTTGGTTAAACATGAGTAATGGAGACCATGTAGGGGTTAAGATGGTCTTTTACCCACTTAAAGTGTTAGAAAGAGAAAGAATAACCTTTGGTCTACATGGAGTCGAGAATCGAGTATTTATTGAGATAATTACCCTATATGTTAGGTGATGGCTAGTTTGAGATTCGAGTGCGAGGATGATTGCTTTCTAATGAGGTGATTCTTCTCACTATAATTACCATGAGTGGTATCTATGAGAGACTAGAGGGTCTTATGTGTTTACTTGAGTTATGAATCTTATCTATGTGATATATATGCTATATTATGTGTTACTGAGACCGGAAGAGCCTAGAGACCAGAGGGTCCTCGCTGAGACTGGACTGGAGGGTCCAATGAGGCATAGCCATGAGACACTTATTATTTGTGTATGTGGAATTTTGGGTAACTCACTAAGCTTCGTGCTTAGCATGTTATGTGTTATGTGTTTCAGGTACTTCTCAGGATCACGGGAAGGCACCGGTTTGATTGTACACACATCGGAGATAGAGTTATATTGAGAGGATCCAAGAGTTTTGATATATACAGTTTTTGGATATGAGATTTAATGATTTTGACATTGTGACAGTTTGTGATTTTATAATTGAGATAAATGTGCTTTTAAATTGAAAAATTGGGTTTGAAAATTTACGTCGTTACACGCAACATGCACTCTGACAACCTAATTCGTCAGGATACAAATGTTGTGACACCATAATAAGAGGACAAATGTCAATCATCTTGTGGCTAATGCGCAAGTTGCACAGTGCGCACGGTATGACGTGCACCCCAAATCCCCTATAAATAGCAAGTTCCGGCTGATCCTTTCTCACACATCAAAACACAACACACTCTCTGTCGATTTTCATGCCACCGACTCCCGAGTGCCTTTCGAGATTTGGACTCCCTAATTCTACCCTACATAAATGGTTTCACACTTCATTGGTGAGTTCACAGCCCTATTTTCCAAACCTTTTCCAGAGGGGGGGGGGGGGGCGATACTTGTTAACATACAACTATTTCATAGTTATTACTAATTGTATAATATTAGTTAGATAATTATGCTCATAACGTTAGTATAATATTACGCCTGATAGATACTCTGATCAACTTTTAAAGATAATATTATGCGTAGCTGTTATATTGACTTATCTTAATAGAAAACTTGATAACTAGTTCTTATGCTGGTCAGTTGCCACGTAACGCTGATACTCTAGTCGTTACTATAGCCAACCTTTGGATAAAGCTTAGTACCTAGCGGTTACTTTGCTCAAATACTTGGCTATGCGAAATACTCTATCTTCGTTATATATATATATATATATATATATATATATATATATATATATATATATATATATATAAGACAATAAATATATATAACAAGTATCTCGTATAAACTTGACGAAGAACAAAAAATCGATACCTTGCTTAGTGGCTAGTAGTTACTTTGCCCAGATACTCTGGCTACACACAATTCAAACGGATAATAGTAATATATTATATTGTCACTACACTGGATTCAAACGGATTATCGTAATATATTATATCGTCACTATGCTCCATCTAAACGGATAATGCTAGTATATTACGTCGTCACTACGATCGATTCAAACGGATAACTATATTATGTTATGCCGCCAGTCAACTCGAATAATGATTATATCACCACTTCGCCAGTTGGCTTTACTAAGAATATCTATTTGAATATGATATTATTAATTATAATTATACAATGAAACATTAAGATTCTATAACATTATATAGGTTAAGGTTGGACGTTTTCCAGTTAACTTACTCTGAGTATGTGAGTTTACTCTTACTCATCCTACTTTACATATAGGTGAATCCTCCGTTCCATAAGTACACACTTAAGACCCAGATACATTAATAGTACATAGGATCAATGACAGAATCCATAGTACCTATAAATAGGAAAAATACTATTTTTAAATCAAAGAATCAAAATACTTATACAACTTATCAAAGTTACGTACAAAAACATTTTCGAAGTATAATTTAAAAAACCTGTGAACTCACCAACATTATGTTGATATTTCAAACCACTTGTAATCCTAGGAAACTGGGAGATGGATGATTGGACTCCTTGGAAAAGTGATTGATCGATGAAGCTCCCAAAGACTTGTTATTATTATAATTATGCCTAACCTTTGTATTAGAACTTCTAGTGTTCTAGAAATACTTTATGATGTAACATATTTATCCATAATAGACGTGATATTTTTGTTTTATAATCTTTTGTGTTGGTCAATGTCTGTGATCCAACATTCTAACGTCGCGCTGCCCGAGATTTCCGCTGTCAGCCAGGGGTATGATAGATTGGTATCAGAGTTGTTGGCTATAACGGGCTAGTATTTCCTTAGGAATTACGACTATAGCCTAGGGACTTATACTCCGATTTGGTTTATCCTCAAACCAACAAAAGTATTATTATTATGTACACTACTGATAGACTTCTTACGGGAGATGTGTCTAGTTTAAATTGTCACTTGTATTGCTGGATATTAGAATGGCTATATGCTAAAAATGTCCTACCGCCGACACTTCTCACCTGGCCGATCCTTACTTGATAGTTTTGAAGTATAAAACAAGAATTAATAAATCAGACAAACAAACTTCAGAAATAAAGTGATATATATATATATATATATATATATATATATATATATATATATATATATATATGATACCACGAAAACTATAGAAACCTAAACTCAAAAGTTTAGGAAAAATATGATATCTGAGATTAGCACAATATGCAGACTGGACCACAACTAGGCATATCATGTACACCTATTCTTAATTAAGGTTTGACCTGGATATACTAGTTGATAGATTAAACTCTCAAGATTTCCATATAACTTCCAACTCTACAATTCAGACTAATGCTTTTGGAAGAATAGCACAAAGGATTCACAAAATCACTACACGAGTGTGGAAGATCTTGGAAAAAGGGAAGTGAAACCATTTACATGGAAATATCAAGCTGTGACATTCTGTCTTGTAACCAAAAGATATCTATATTTTTAAGGTTACCATTTCCTTTTGACTCCCAACAAAGTACTACACGAGAAGGTCGATTCTTAATAAACAATTATAGAGTCAATTAAATCGTCATAAAATTCCTCTGAGGACGACAATCTTGTTGAGGAATAGAAAAATCCTACTAAGTTAAGAGATGATTTCTTGAAGTATGAGAATAAGAAGGCAAAATTTAACAATTACCAGACTAAGGAAAGAGACCAGGTGTTATTCTAAGAAAGAACTAGGAAAAAATATCCTCTACATACGAGGAGTGTGAATCACCCAGAATCACCAACCCACTTCTTTCACAAATACACAGTGGAGAGCATTATACCCTTCTAGTGGCGAGTAGCACTCATATCATATCAACGAGTAAGAACATAACGATCATCAGGAAAACTACTAGATCACTGGTAGATTAAGTTTTAAGAAACAAGTTAGAACGCTCGTTAGATAACCAGACTCTCCACATTTTGCACCACCAGTTAGCGGATACTCGAAAGGATGCACAATCTCTCTTCTTGAACATTCTGAAATTAATAAAATTAATAAAACAGATAGAAACAAAACACTCGCAGGGAATTGAAATAGTATTTCTTAGTAGCTCAAACACTCGTAGGTAATTGAAATTGTATTCCTACGTAGCTCAAACACTCATTTGGAATTGAAATAGTATTCATATGTAGCTCAAACACTCGTATGGAATTGAAATAGTATTCCTACATAGATCAAACACTCATATGGAATTGAAATAATATTACTACGGTGCTCAAACACTTTTATGGAATTCAAGTAGTATTCCTACGTAGCTCAAACACTCGTATCGAATTGAAATAGTATTCCTACATATCTAAAACACCCGAATGGAATTGAATTAGCATTCCTACATAACTAGAATACTCACTACCACTCCGAGTATCTATAAATCACTTGACTAAATGACACTATCACTGCTACTATGTATCAGGAAGTAATTGTCTGATAACACTATAACTACTTTTCTCAGTGAAATCCAAGTGGATTCTAAAAGCTTCACTTTGAAGAAGAACCCTAGGAAGTCAATTTAGTCTCGATAAAATCATATGATATTAATATTGAAGCTCTAAAAACCCTAATAAACTTAAATTCTACCAATAGTTCCACCGCTTCAGACGCTACATCTTTCAAGGACAAAATTGCTTTAACGGGGGGAGAATGTGACTATTCCAAAAATTGTCATGTAACAATATTCCAGTCTAAATATGTATCATTAGTCAATCTAGGTGTAACACCCAAAATCAGAAAGGGTCAAGAAGGGAAAGAAAACCTATGTCAAAGGGTCAACTCGCCGAGTCCAAGGAGGAACTCGGCAAGTCCGAGCGGGATCCGGGTCGAGAAGTAAGTGACCGACTCGGCGAGTCGGCAAAGGGGACTCAGCGAGTCTGGTCTGAACGAGGAAAACCCTAAATCCGGGACTTTGGGCACTATTTAAGGATCTTATTCTCTACATTAGGGTTCCATATAGCTTCTCTCATCCATAAACTGAAACCATAAGCCCCCATTATTGCTCATTTAAGTTTCTTGCCATTTTTGGGGTGATTTGAAGGAAAAAAGGAAGGAAGGAACCATTGGGGATTCAAGGGTTTGCAGTAGATCCAGAGTTTTAGGGCCTTTCCAGAGCAATTCAAGGTAAGGAGTTGTTACCTTCCCTCTTTTGCATGTAAATCAATCTTGATTGTGAGTTTTGGGGCTTTTATGTATGTTCTTGAACCATTTCGAGTTAGAGCCCAGATCTGAAGTTGCTACTTCAGATCTAAGTGTATTTTGGCCTAGAGAGTCATAAAGTATCAGCCTTGGGGGTGTACGTGAAGCATGGTTGTCTTAAAACCTAGCCATGGAGTGTTTTGAGCTTAGATCTCCTTAGTTATACGTAAAGTTTGCAACTTTACATGGGGAATGGATTTTGGAAGTATGGATCTATGATTTGGAGCCCCTACATGGCTCGAAAAGCCGATGAATGGATTAAGAACTGGACCGACTCAGCAAGTCACATGGGTGGACTCGACGAGTTGGATGAAGTTGGGCAGGAACTCGGCGAGTAGGAAGAACAACTCAGCGAGTCTGTTGAAGATTGCCATGGACTCGGCGAGTCTGTTCTTGGACTCGGCGAGTCATGTCGCGAAACCCCAAACCCTTCAAGTTAAGACTCGGATTAGTGAGTTGAGTGGGGACTCAGTAAGTTGGACAGGTGAGGACTCGGAAATCAGGAGACTCGGCGAGTCAGGGGCTGACTCGGCGAGTCGAGTCGCGAATGAAAGGATTCTGAGCTAATGAAATCGGTGAGTCAGTAGGCAGAGTCGGCGAGTAGGGTTGACCTGGAAGGTTGACTTTGACTAGGACTTTGACTTTGACCAGAGTTGACTTTTGGATATCGGTTAAGCTAAGTGATATATGTTTTGATATTGGTAGCTCGGGAAGCTAGTGGAGCAGCAGTTCAAGGAATTGTCGGTTAACATCCAGAGGGGTTATCAGCAAGTTCAGCGGTACCAGGTGAGTTTCCCTTAGTGTGAATGGGTCTAAGGCCACAATTCCGGCCCATGTAGTTATGAGTAGAAGACCTGGGGGTTTGCCCTAGGCACAGTATGCTAGTATGATATTTAGGACGAGGTCCAATGATAAAGGGCGGGTGCCGAAGGAATGGTTTATGTGATAGTTTTATACTAGTTGTCTGTGTGATACTTGTATGTGCCTGGTAGGGAGGGAGTGTGGGCGAGGTCCCGTATCTCACCAATAGCAGAGTCTGGACGGTGTTCCGCATCTCATTAGCAACAGAGTTGGGGCGAGGCCCAAGTTAGGGAAAGAGTGAGTGTGGGTTGGGCCTGTATCTCACCACCAGTAGGGGCATGGACGGGGTTCCATGACTCATCAGTAGCAGGACAAGGGCGAGGCCTAAGATAGGCGAGGCCTCAGGACAGGATTTATTATTATATGTTTGCTTATGTGTTGTTATATGTTTATGTGCTATTATATGTTAGCGGGCGGGGCCCAGTGACAAGCGAGGCTTAAGTTAAACAGATCTGTATCTGAGAAGGGCTCGAGGACAGGCGAGGCCTGGAGCGGCAGGGCCGTTGTAGCGGGTGGGGCCCAAGGTAGGGGGCGAGGCCCAGAATAGCGGGCATGGCCCAATATGTGCAGTATGTGGTTATGCATGGTATATGATAGGTTGGGGAACTCACTAAGCTTCGTGCTTATGGTTTTCAGTTTTGATTTCAGGTACTTCCGGTAGCGGAGGGAAGAGCTCGGGGTGATCACATGGCACACACCATAGATTAGTCAGCCTGGGATGTTTCACTCTGATAATGAACATGTGTTTTGGAAACTAATACTCTGATTATGTTATGGATTGATAATTATGTTTTAAGTAATGTTTTATAAAAGAAATTTTTAGTCTTAAATTTTGGGACGTTACAAGCTGGTATCAGAGCCTTGGTTTGAGGGATTCAGACATACTCTCGGGTGTGTCTGAACTCAAACTAAGGAATTGGTATAGAAGTTTTCAAAATGAAAAGACAGTTTTGTAAAAAGAGTTTGAGAAAGAAAGCAGTTTTAGAAAAGCAAAAAGAATTTAGAAAGAAAATAATTTTGAAAAGAGAAAAGGGGTTTGGTGCATGCAATCAGCCGAGCTCAAGTAAGTACCCCAAAATACCCATATAAGTTATGTTATGATTATCAGTTAATAGAACAGCATGCTAGATTAGGACTAAGGATCTAGGGAGGATGCCTTATGTGCCTGTTATATGTGCTTTTGAGCTACATGATAGTGCTGGTTAGACAGTAGTAGGATAGCCTGTTTAGGTTATGCCTGAGTTTATGAGTTTGTGTTGCATGCTAGTACAAATTCTTGATATGAGATTATGATTGCTTGATTATGTTATGGTTTGGTTTTCCCTTGTCTGAATGTTGCTTGCTTTGTGCATTGTGGGATCCCGAGTGATGGGAGTTAGCCATTAGGTGGATACGTCACGTCACATGTGATCAGGGTTGAATAATCTCAGAGTGCTGGAATTGGCCCTATTGTGCTACTCTTGTTTAAGTCCAACTGTTGTAGGGACGAGTCTTTTACTCGAAGGATTATCTGAGCCTCGTCACATGTGATGGTATCCAGGTAATGGCTAATTGGCATCACAAGGAGTCCTTCAGCAGCTGAGGACTGGTTTGGTTTGAGTCAGAGGTTTCCCAAGGGCAAGCCTAGGATATGATAGTGTTGGGAGCAATAGTAGTGGAAAAGAGACCTGGTGGAGTATAAGCAGTTCTTGAGGAAAGTATGGATAGATGTGGAAGGTAGTATGGGCCCGTAGTACTGAAAGCAGAGGATCCGTACTCGATTCGGGAAAGGCCGAGGCAAGACCAGGAATCTGATAGTGCGTGTGTTTGGTCTCGCAGTGGTGATAAGCATTCTGATAGTGGTTGTGTTATATTTCATCATGGTGACGTTGCGAGAGAGACATGTGGGCGGATCAGGCGCCGGAGAGGGATCAGGCTTGGGTTTAGGAGCCGAGCAGCTCAAGGAGCGGATGAGGGAGTTGATATCAGCGGAGGTTACATGCAGTTTTCTAGATCAGACTCTTATGATCTTTTGCATGGTCAAGGAGGGTATACTGGAGATTTTGGATGAGAGGCTGGGAGCCTTCCGTACCGAGATAATGGCTTTGATGGGAGCATGTACTTTGACATTCCGAGAGTTCAGGGCTTGCGGGGCACCAGATTATCATGGGGCTAGGGACCCCATTGCTAGCAGTAGGTCGTTGGCTGATGTTGCCAACGCGTTCCGTACGAGCCGATGTCTTGAGGGGGACAAGGTCAGACTTGCCTCCTGTCTACTGAAGGACGGAGCAAGGGATTGGTGGGAAGAGATTGGTCATGCTTTGGGTGATGATGTCGTGTTGGACGCGATGACATGGAGTGATTTTTCAACCAGGTTCAAGGCTGAGTTTTCACCGATTATTGAGGTGCAACAGTTGGCACGAGAGTTTCAGGATTTGACGAAGACTATTGAGACTGTGGCAGAGATCACCGCCAAGTTCATGGAGAGGGCCCTTCTTATTCCGCAGTATATCACAGATGAGGAGATGAAGAAGGCCCAATATCACGACATGTTTAGGGATGACATCAGGCAGTTTGTGAGCAGGTCCAACTGCAAAACATTGGAGGATATGATCGCACGAGCCAGAGAAAGGGAGATTGATTTGGAACAGATCTGGAAGAGGAAGTCGGACGAGATTCAGATAGTCACGGGTTCGGGCAAAAGGCCCAAGGGGTCAGACTCGAGATCGAGGGATTACCAGAGCCACGGCCGATGCGGAAGGTGCGACAGGACGCACGAGGGTGTGTGCAGGAGTTGTAGTGGTGGAGATTCGGGCTGCTTCAAGTGTGGCCGGACTGGTCATTTTAGCAGGGATTGTACTGCTACCACCGCACAGGGATCAGACTTGATATGTTTTCACTGTAACCAGCGGGGCCATAAGAAGGCCTAGTGCCCCAGTTTGTTTCTGGCAGGACGGGTGATGGCACCTACCCCTATAACCTTGAGGATCACAGACGGTCGTCAGGGCCATGCAGAGGTGCCTATAGTAGGAGGCAAGGCTTTTCAGATGACTACCTTGGAGACGCGAGCAGCGTCGGACGTTGCAGGTATGTGACTTCCGCTTTCAGTTCTTTTATTTTTGAGTATGATTATATTGTTATGGTTCTGCATCATTATCAGTATGAATATTTTATTTTGTGCGGCTTGTGATCGAGTTATATGTCATTTGCATACCTTGGATATCTAGATAGTAGTTAGAGGATGTGCCCTATTGGAGAAGGTCGCTTAGGATGCAGTAACCGTAGCATGCCTGGGAGGGACTTGGTATGTCTCACTAGTTCGGAGCCGTTTAGCTTTAGAAATGGACTGGTTAGATCCCTAGCTATGGTAAGCTTAGGGTTCCTCAGCAGATTGATTAATGGAGTGGTAGCCAGGATTGGGATTTCTTTTCGAGCTTTGGGCAGCGAGGTGTAAGCAGGATCGAAGTGGGGAAGAATCCTCCAAGTGTACAAGGATAAGAGCATGCAAATCCAGAATGAGTACGCGGTCTCTAAGAAGGAAGGGAAGTGGCTCAGCGTTTGATGGAGTGAGGAGTTCAGGGTTGGGAGTTTGAGAAACTCCCCATCAGTTAGTGCGTGTAATGGTGATGGTTAGTATGTGATTGGGAATTCAGGTTGGAGGATAGCATGTAGGACTCGAGTGAGTTGGAATGAGGATCCTGAGAACAGATAGCATGGGTTGCTTTCGTATTAGCAGTCGGTGGTGGAAAGTGTTGTAAGACTACGGGTAAGCCATAGCATTCCCTAGTAGCTTCGTTAGCAAAGTCGGGGCGAGGCCCTTATCTCCTAGTGATCAGATAGGGATCAGGAAATGTTAGTGGATGAGAGTAGTAGTATAAGTGAGACCTGAGAGCAGGGTTTCTCAGTAGTATGGTTGGGTGAGACCTGTGGGCGAGGCCCATGCGAGAGTGATTAGACAAGTGAGACTAGGAGGATAGAGGCGGGTGAGACCCATGGGTGAGACCCGTGAGTTTTAGTAGCACAGGTGGGACCTGGTAAGGACCTTAGTGTCAAGATAGGGGATCGAGGATCCCAGGATTGTAGTGCCAGAATAGATTGAGCAGTTGTAGGTAGTCGACGTTTCTTCGAAATTTGTTGGGAGCAACTAGGAGTTGTGATGGGACTAGCGACCGGTGGGAGCTGGTAATCTAGATATCGATAGATTGGTGAGGACCAGGGTGGTCTCGGTTCATCCGGAAGGCAGATAAGGAATAGCATAAATTTTCAGTTAGTAGCAGTGCTGGTAAGCAGTCTATGGTGGAATTCAGTTAGCTGATCGAGGGGTGCTCAACACTAAGTTATAGCAGTAGAAAGTGTCCAGTGGATACTGGTGGTAATGACCCGTACTGGAGATAGCGGGAGTAATGGATTTGGTGAAGGATAGGACCTTCACGGTGGTAGAGGAAGTAGTTAGTCATGGAACATTGCCTCGGGGAGTTCCAGAAGGGTTGTCAGTTGGGTAAGTTGTGTTCCCAGAATGTTGAGGGTCAGGATTGACCCGACATTATTATCCGCAAGGATTATGTCATCCAGGTGACCGGGCGGAAAGCCAGCAGAGGTAGTTCGCAAGGGTTAGGGTGTTAGTTTTTCCATACAGAGAGTTGGAGGCAGTTCGCTGGACAGCTGGCCATAGCAAACTTCGAGGACAAATTTTTGTGTAAGTGGGGGAGAGTTGCAACACCCAAAATCAGAAAGGGTCAAGAAGGGGAAGAAAACCTAAGTCAAAGGATCAACTCGCCGAGTCCAAGGAGGAACTCGGCGAGTCCGAGTGGGATCCAGGTTGAGGAGTAAGTGACCGACTCGGCGAGTCGGCAAAGGGGACTCGACGAGTCTGGTCTGAACGCGGAAAACCCTAAATCCGGGACTTTGGGCACTATTTAAGCATCTTATTCTCTCCATTAGGGTTCCATATAGCCTCTCTCATCCAGAAACCGAAACCTTAAGCCCCCATTATTGCTCATTCAAGTTTCTTGCCATTTTTGGGGTGATTTGAAGGAAAAAGGAAGGAAGGAACCATTGGGGATTCAAGGGTTTGCAGTAGATCCAGAGTTTGAGGGCCTTTCTAGAGCAATTCAAGGTAACAAGTCGTTACCTTCCCTCTATTGCATGTAAATCAATCTTGATTGTGAGTTTTGAGGTTTTTATGCCATGTTCTTGAACCATTTCGAGTTAGAGCCCAGATCTGAAGTTGCTACTTCAAATCTAAGTGTATTTTGGCCTAGAGAGTCATAAAGTATCAGCCTTGGGGGTGTAGGTGAAGCATGGTTGTCTTAAAACCTAGCCCTAGAGTGTTTTGAGCTTAGATCTCCTTAGTTATATGTAAATTTTGCAACTTTACATGGGGAATGGACTTTGGAAGTATGGATCTATGATTTGGAGCCCCTGCATGGCTCGAAAAGCCGCTGAACGGATTAAGAACTGGAGCCACTCGGCGAGTCACATGGGTGGACTTGACGAGTTGGATGAAGTTGGGCAGGAACTCGGCGAGTTGGAAGAACAACTCGGCGAGTCTGTTGAAGATTGCCTTGGACTCGGCGAGTCTGTTCTTGGACTCGGCGAGTCAAGTTGCAAAACCCCAAACCCTTCGAGTTAAGACTCGGATCAGTGAGTTGAGTGGGGACTCAGTGAGTTGGACAGGTCAGGACTCGGAAATTGGTAGACTCGACGAGTCAGGGGCTGACTCAGCGAGTCGAGTCGCGAATGAAAGGATTCTGAGCTAATGAACTCGGCGAGTAGGGTTGACCTGGAAGGTTGGCTTTGACCAGGACTTTGACTTTGACCAGAGTTGACTTTTGGTGACCGGTTAAGCTAAGTGATATATGTTTTGATATTGGTAGCTCGGGGAGCTAGTGGAGCAACGATTCAGGGAATTGTCGGTCAGAATCCATAGGGGTTATCAGCAAGTTCAGCAGTATCAGGTGAGTTTCCCTTTGTGTGAATGGGTCTAAGGCCATAATGCCGGCCCATGTAGTTATGAGTAGAAGACCTAGGGGTTTGCCCTAGGCACAGTATGCTAGTATGATATTTAGGACGAGGTCCATGATAGAGGGCGGGTGCCCAAGGAATGGTTTATGTGATAGTTTTATACTTGTTGTCTGTCTGATACTTGTATGTGCCTGGTAGGGAGGGAGTGTGGGTGAGGTCCCGTATCTCACCAATAACAGAGTGTCGACGGTGTTCCACATCTTATTAGCAGCAGAGTAGGGGTGAGGCCCAAGTTAGGGAAAGAGTGAGTGTAGGTTGGGCCCGTATCTCACCACCAGTAGGGGCATAGACAGGGTTCCATGACTCATCAGTAGCAGGACAAGGGCGAGGTCCAAGATAGGCGAGGCCTCAGGACAGGATTTATTAGTATATGCTAGCTTATGTGTTGTTATATGCTTATGTGCTATTATATGTTAGCGGGCGGGGCCCAGTGACAGGCAAGGCTTAAGTTAAACAGATATGTATCTGAGCGGGGCTCGAAGACAAGCGAGGCCTGGAGCGGCGGGGTCGTTGTAGCGGGTGGGGCCCAAGGTAGGGGGCGAGGCCTAGAATAGCGGGTGTGGCCCTGTATGTGTAGTATATGGTTATGCATGGTATGTGGTAGGTTGGGGAACTCACTAAGCTTTTGCTTACGGTTTTCAGTTTTGATTTTAGGTACTTCCGGTAGCGGAGGGAAGAGCTCGGGATGATCGCATGGCACACACCATAGATTAGTCAGCCTGGGATGTTTCACTCTGATAATGAACATGTGTTTTGGAAATTAATACTCTGATTATGTTATGGATTGATATTTATGTTTTAAGTAATGTTTTATAAAAGAAATTTTTAGTCTTAAATTTTGGGATGTTACACTAGGATAATTTCATAACCCACTATAAGCCAAAACGTCTATAGAGCTAAAAATATCACGCGCAAAAAGACATACCAACATCTATAAGTTTTATGTATTTAGAAAGTATGTCACGACACGATCCCGAAAATATGAAATTTGTGAAAGGGCGACTTTGCATCAATTAGATATGATTTTTATAAGATATGAAAATCAATCATACATAAAAAGTTACAACATCGAAAAATACGAAGAAAATGGTTCACCCTTTTCAGAATTCCCCAAAAGAAGAAAAGTAGTACTATTTAAAGTAGGATTTAAAAGATAAAGAACGCCTAAAAACTCGTATGAGAGACTCATTATTTTTATAAAATCATAAGGGTTATAAAATATAGGCTAAAAACAAAAGTCAGTATTAGCCAAAACGACCAGAAGGAAAGTTATAGCATATGTTGAGACCTACAAAGATAAATAATTGTCGTTGAAAATGGAGGTCGTATGCAAGAATTATGAATTTTTAAAGTTTATAAAGCATCCTCGCATGCACCCATGCGCAGTGTGCAGCGTGCGCTTTGACACCCCGATTCTTCTGTATACAGATGACGTGGCACCATGAGAAGAGGACACCTTTGAACCTGCGGGTGGCTCAAGCGAGAGTTGCACGACGTGCACTGCATGAATCACACCCCAAAATCCCTTATAAATAGCAAGTTTTGACTGATCCTTTGTCATAACTCAAAACACACCTCACTCTTTTTCAATTTCCATGCCATTAACTCCCGAGCGCCTCTCGAGTTCTGGACTCCGGAATTCTACACTATATCATTGGTTTCACGCTTCAAATGTGAGTTTACGGCCGCATTTTCCAAACAATTTTTTTTTTGGGGGGTGGGGGGGAAGGGGTAGGATACATGTTAAAATACAACTATATCCTAGTTATTACTGATTGTATAATATAGTTAGATAATTGTGCTTATAACATTAGGATAATATTATGCCCAATAGATACTCTGCTGAATTTTTAAATATAATATCATGCATAGTTGTTTTACTCACTCACCTTGATAGAAAACATCATACCTAGTTGTTACGCTGGCCATTTGCTAGGAAACGCCGATACTATAGTCGTTACTATAGACAATGTTTGGATAAAGCTTAGTACCTAACAGTTACTCTACCCAAATACTCGGCTATGCGAAATACTCTATCCTTGTTATATATATATATATATATATATATATATATATATATATATATATATATATATATATATATATATATGTGTGTGTGTGTGTGTGTGTGTGTGTATAATATAATAAATATATAAATAAATATCTCATATAAACTTGATGAAGAGTGAAAAACCGATACCTAGTTATTATGCTAGCCAACTTATAGGCAACCTTTGGATAAAGCTTAGTACCTGGCGATTACTTTTCCCAGATACTCTCGCTACGCTCAATTCAAACAGATAACATTAATATATCATGTTATCATTACAGTCGATTCAAATGGATAATAGCAATGTATTATTCTGTCACTATGCTCCATCTAAATGGATAATTATAGTTTATTATGCCGTCACTATACCCGATTTAAACAGATAACTATATTATATTATGCCGTCACTCAACTTGAATAATGGTTATATCACCACTCCGCCAATTGGCTTTACTAAGAATATCTATTTAAACATGGTATTATTAATTATGATTATATAATGAAACATTGAGATTCTATATCGTTATATAGGTTAAGGTTGGACATTATCCAATTAACTTACTTTGAGTATGAGAGTTTACTCTTAGTCAGCCTACTCTATAAATAGGTGTACCTCCTTTCCATAAGTACACACTTAAGACCTGGATAACTAATAGTACATAGGATGGATGAGAATCACGGAAGACATAATGCATATACATAGGAGAATACTAATTTATAATTAGAGTACCAAACTACTTAAGCCATAGTATATTGCTCTACGGGACCTAAGGAGATATTAAATGTGAACTTCATGGTATTACTTATGTATGATTGCTGACGTTAGATTGTTTTTGCTAGTCCTAGGGAAACAAGTTGGTTTTATTTAGAAACATCAAGACTATTAAAAAAGAGAAACATTGGTTTTATGTTGCATATAGGAAATGTCATCATAGTGTTGACTCGAATATCACTGATAGTTTTAGCGTTGATGAGAGAAAGTATTGGGAGTATCAAAAAATGCAACGTTTCTGGATTCGGTTATGGGTACACGTTAAAATTCTCTTCTAATTTATGGAATATGTATGATTTTGTTATGAATAAAATAACGTAAAGTTGGTGTTAATTGTTGAGGATATGTAACACAATAAAATTTAAACAAAATTTTCTCGTTTTAAAAACACATTTATCTCATTCGCATAACCACAAAAATCCCAAAAAAGTATAAAGTCATGGCTATGCTCAAATAAGACCCTCCAAAACATATCTCCAACTTGTGTGTGTAGAATCAAGTCGGTACTTTCCCATGACCCTGAGAGGTCCCTGAGAAACATAACACATAACACCGTAAGCATGAAGCTTGGTGAGTTACCCAAAATACCACACATATCTCATTAGCCAGTCATAGCTATGCTAAAATAAGACCCTCCGGTCAATGTGTCTCAGTGAGACCATCCGGTCCTACAACTCGGGTGTACCCTCTAGCCCTAATCAATAAGTGTTGGATTAGTGTCTAAGTCCATAACTATTTTGGTATGTACTTGACCCGATGGTGCATGGTCCTTTTGGGTTGCCTTCACCATGGATTGGATTTCGGAATTTCCCTGACGGATTAGACCTGGTTAAGCCAGTGATAAGACTGTAGAAGCGCCACTATAGAGAAGAGAGCAGAGAAGCAGTGGACTGGTTGAGGTCATTTATGACATAAGGCTACAATTGGTGTTGTAGCAATCGCGTTGAGCTTTGGGCTCGGTGACATCACGATTCGACGCATGGAACCAATCATTTAGAGCAGAAGGCCGTTTGGGCCACAATGTCGGGATAAGTAGTAGCAGCTAGATCCATAGAAGAATTTCGTCCAGAAGTCATGCGAGGCGGCTAAGTAGGGAGTCCTTTGACTCCGCAGTTGGGCTGGAACCCGATATTTTAGATGATTGGCGGGAAATTGAGACCAGGTAGATCTCTGTAGATGTGAGGAAACAGCCACGTGGCAGCATACAGTTTCAGGCAATTCAGTGTTTCGGGCAGTTCAGTGTTCAGGTAGTTCAGTGTTCAGAAAGTTCAGTGTTTCAGGCAATTACAGCTTTTGGGCAATGTCAGTAATTGTGCCCTAAGTTGCAAGTATAGACAGGATAGTTGGTTTAATGGGAAGTGACAAGTCACCCTCAGCGGGATTATCGGAGCATTGGCCAAGTATAAGTGAATCACAGGGATAAGTGGATTTGTGATTCTGTTTTCTAGTGTGAGCTTTGAGTTACCAGAAGTTGAGTAGGCAACTGAGTAGCAAGTGGATTGGATTTAGCAAACATGAATCAGTAGAGTGGTCTGTCAGGGATTCAGACCATCTCAAGACATCAGAATTTAGATGAAGTAGATGTGATCTTGTTGCGAGGAAGTAGTTCGCCTATAGATGGTTGGGCTTTGCGATGATTGGTCACAGCTACCCTGAGAAGGCTAGGGTGTACCCAGGATTATGGCCATGTTACTTGAATAGTTAGCGTGTAAGGTATGATAAGGAATGATTTCGAGGACGAAATCTAATTTAAGTGGGGGAGAGTTGTAACACCCCATTTATAAATAAATAAATGTATCGAAGCCCTAAAAGGAATAATAATTGAGTGAGGCATTAGTTTTGAGGAGTTAAAAGTCATAATTACAAAAGTCAGGGTGCGTTTGGTAATTAATGGACTTAAATTGAAAATATTTGAAGGCTTAAGGGTTTATTGGTAATTTCAGAAATCTTATATGATAAGGAAATCAAGAGCGGGGGCTATTTTCGCCAATGAACTAAAGTCTAAGGACCTATGCTGCCAAATTCGAAATGAAAAGAGTGTGCCCTCTTCCTCAGCAAAACGCAGCAGCAGAGACTTCTTTTGGGGACGCCACTACCGATTTCTCCACTAGTTTTCCAACCCAAGCCAACATTTCCCGAACACATATATATAATCCTATAGTTAGAATCATTAGGGTTGGGAAGAATAGTCGCAATGGCCGCCAAGAGGGTATATGTGGGTTTTGCATAGTTAGTTACCCTTCCGGCAACTGTTTCCCATCTCCATTGAGCGAAATTAAAGATGGAGATGACAGTCATAGGTCTTCGGTGACCATGGCGCCGTGTGTATGCAATTTTGCAGTGAAGGATGCTCTTGTATCGGTGATTAAAGCTCTCCCCAAGACTAGTATTTTTCGGATAAGGCAACCCACTTCCCATATTTCTCGATGCCTCTGTGTTGTGCCTGGTCCGAGTTCATCACCGGTATGTATGCCAATATCTCTACCCCTTCTTTTTAGAGTTATGGTTTATGTAAGTGTAACAGCAAGATAATTTAGATGGGTCTGGGAAGCGAGTTAATCTCCGAAGAAGACATCATCGGTGGCAGCTAGGACTTCCAGGTTATATGCTAGAATTTGTTGGTAAAGATAAATCGATGGGTTGGTGGTTCCGTCGACCAAAGAACGAAGATATAGGGAAGAATATGAGAAGTCTTGAAACTCCGGTGAAGGGATGATGCAATAATCAGCCTCTTGACAGAACTACTCGAGCAAGGGCAGGGCCCGACTTCTATGACCGGAGGAAGTAACAGACTTTTGGCGAGGAAAGTTAGCATCGTTGGTGATGAATCCGTAGCCAGAGGTAGCCAAGGTCAACATTTGGTGAATTGAAGATGAAGGTCGCAGGTATCATCTATCGACCCTCTGTATACTCCCTTAGGTCAATCGTGGCTTGGGCCTAATTTCATGGAGTTATTGGGTTGACCCTATTTTGGGCTAGTCTAAGCAATGTATATGGATTAGGAATTCCTTTTGGCCCAATCCAAGCTAATTGTAATAAAATCAGTTAGAGTACTCAAAGAGTTTTGGATAAAAGTTATAAAGTTAAATGTTTTGGCAAAATGAATGATTATTGAGTTATAGGCAAAACCATGTTTAAAATGTATGATCGAATTAGAAATATGGAAGATTTTATTCATTATATTGATTATACAAGGTGAGTTATTGTTAAAGGCTAGCAGTCATCAAATATATATATATATTATAAAATAATGCTAAGTAACACTTTTGGGCCATTGAGATGGGATTATGTATTAAGCCCAATCATTCCATTTCATTTACCTAGTAGAGTAAAGGACTTAATGGACTAAGTCCTTAATGGGCTAATTGAGAAATACTAATATTTGAGAGATTACCAGCACGCACACAAGAAATATTTAATAAGTGAATATTAAATAATAATCATTGGCAGAAATTAATCTAAGCGATAATGGACTTAATGGATTAAGTCCCTAGTGTATTAAGTCCTTAGTGGGTTAAGTAAGCAACACTTAACCCTAGTTATCATTTGATGTGAAACCCTAATTTCACTTGGGCTTTGTGTTGGGCCATCCGAGAATAATCAAATGGACTAGAGTAATTAGTTGGGCTTTAAGGTAAGGCCCATATGAAGGATTGGGCCCAATTTGGAAAATTGGGCCATAGATGGGCCATAGTTGGGGCCGAGAGGATTGTATGATATTGGGCCTTAGAATGGGACATGTTGGACTAGACTGGACATTTGGGCCTTAAGGGAAGTCCATGTAGAGGTTGGGCCCAATTTGGAAAATTGGGCCATATGTTGGGCTTTGATCCCTAGTTGACTTTGGGCCTATGGATTGGGCCTTGGGCTTGGGTAAGCCAAGCTAGGGGTAATGTAGTAATTATCCAAAGCATGTATTTATAGTTATGCGTTAGAACCCAATTATTAATTGGGTGTTATTTGGTGTTGACAGTTCGGGAACCTGTCAACCAGTAGCTGGGGTGGAGTCTGCGGGACTTCAGCAGTGTGGGATTGTGTCTACAGGACTTCAGCAGTGTGAGGTGAGTTTCCTTCCAGTAGGAACGGGTCTACGGCCACAATGCCGGCCCGTTTAGTTAGCAGTAGTAGTTCTGAACTTCAGTCTGATGCAGTAGTTAGAGTGCTTGATGTCTTTGTGATTCAAGCATGTTTGTGTTATGTGTTCTGGACTCTGTTCCGATGCAGTATGCAGTATATGTATTCATGCTAGTGATATGTTTATGCTATGTTATGTTCAGTCAGTTCCGGACTTCGGTCCGATGCAGGGGACAAGGTCCCAATCAGTTCCGGACTTCGGTCCGATGCAGATAGTTCCGGACTTCGGTCCGATGCAGAGGGCAAGGCCCTGGTTAGTTCCGGACTCCGGTCCGATGCAGTTTCCGGACTTCGGTCCGATGCAGAGGGCAAGGCCCTGGTTAGTTCCGGACTCCGGTCCGATGCAGTTTCCGGACTTCGGTTCGATGCAGAGGGCAAGGCCCTGGTTAGTTTCCGGACTTCGGTCCGATGCAGTGGGCAAGGCCCAGTAGATGCTTTATATGTTATTGTATGGTATGTGGTAGTTTGGGGGAGCTCACTAAGCTTCGTGCTTACGGTTTTCAGTTTTGGTTTCAGGTACTCAGTTTTTAAAAGAGGAGCTCGGGAAGATTGCAGTGCACACACCATTTGTTCAGTCTGGGATGTTTATACTCTGATATATTTGACAGTTGTTAACATATTTTGAGACAAATTCTTTATGACTCTTATATGATGTTTGATGAATATGGTTTTACTACTAATTTTAAAAGAAATTTTCAGACTGTATTTTTGGGATGTTACAAGTTGGTATCAGAGCCTTGGTTTGAGGGATTCAGACATACATGAGAGTGTGTCTGGACTCAAACTAAGGAAGTGGTATAGAGTTTTCAAAAGAAAAATCATGGTTACAAAAGGATTTTGAGAAAAGAAAACCATTTTAGAAAAGTATAAAGAAAAGAGTTTTAGAAAAACCAAAAAGAGTTTTGAAAAGAGAAAAGGGTGTGGTACATGCAATCAGCCGAGCTCAAGTAAGTACTCCCAAATTACCCATACAAGTTATGTTATGATTATCAGTTCCAGTTTCAGTTTCAGTTTCAGCTTCAGTTTCAGTAGAACAGCATGCTAGAATAGGACTAAGGATCTAGAATGATGCCTTATGTGCCTGCTTTGTGTGTTTCAACTTCATAAAAATTTCATGCTAGTAATGAGTAGACAGTAGTAGGATAGCCTGTGTAGGTTATGCCTGATAGTATGAGCTTAGCATTGTATGCTAGTACAGTTTCTCGTTATGAGAATAATTTTGCCTGAGTATGTTTCCTTTATCCGAATGCTGCTTGCTTTGTGCTTTGTGGGACTCTGAGTGATGGGAGTTAGCCATTAGGTGAATACGTCACACCACATGTGATCAGGGTTGAATAATCTCAGAGTGCTGGATTTGGCCCTATTGCGCAGCTCTTGTTTGAGTCCAACCGTTGTAGGGATGAGTCTTTTACTTGAAGGATTATCTGAGCCTCGTCACATGTGATGGTATTCAGGTGGTGGCTAATTGGCATTACAAGGAGGCCTTCAGCAGCTGAGGACTGGTTTGGGTGGAGTCAGAAGTTCCCTAGGGAAAGCCTAGGAAGGTAGTAGCAGAGATCAGTAGCAGTAGAGTGACTTGGTGGAGTCGAGGCAGTTCTTGAGGAAAGTACGGATAGATGTGGGAGGTAGTATGGGCCCGTACTACTGAAAGCAGAGGATCCGTACTCGAATCAAGGAAGGCTGAGATGAATCCAGGGAACTTGTAGTGTGTGAGATCCCTCGAGATTGGGTGAGTATTGTGATGTTAGTGATGGCATGTTGCCGAGTATAGTGACGCTATGCGGTAGACCAGATGGTAGTTCTGGTGTCGACAGGGGATCAGGCTCGGACTCTGGAGTCGGGCAGATTGATGATCAGATGAGAGAGTTCATTTCATTTGAGAATTTTGCGCAGTATCACTGACCAGACTCCTGTGATCCTCAGTGTGATCAAGGAGGGCATTATGGAGATTTGTGATAAGAGGCCGAGTGCATTCTGCACTGAGATAGCAGTCATGATAGAGACTTGTACGTTGATGTTTCGGGAATTCGCAGTTTGTGAGGCTTCAGATTGTCAGGGGGTTAGGGACCCCATTGTTAGCGGCAGATGGTTGGTAGATGTTGCCAACACATTTCGTACCAGATGTTGTCTCGAAAGGAGACAAGATCTGACTTACTTCCTATCTCCTGAGGGATAGAGCACGAGATTGATAGGAAAAGGTTGGTAGTGAGTTGAGTGGTGACATGGTTGATGTTATGTCATGAGATGACTTCCAGACCAGATCATGGGCAGATTGTGCCCAGGCGATTGAGGCGCAACAGTTGGCGCAAGAGTTGTTAGATCTCCACCAGAAGACTAAGACTGTGGCAGAGATCACTGCCAAGTCTCGGGAAAGAGCTTATATGGTACCATAGTATGCAGCAGATGAGGAAATGAAGAAGGAAAGTTATCAGGACATACTGTAGAATTATAGCAGGGAGATTGTGCGTAACTCGGGGTGCAAGACCCTAAATGATATGACTTCCATAGCTTGAGAGCGGGATATGGACTTGGAGCACATTGGTAAGAGGGAACCAGATTAGTTACTCATATTGAAGGGTCTCGAGAGGACACCCAAGATTTCGGATTAGCTTCCAAGAGACTAGTAGGACCAGATTCGGAGTAGCACTTGCAGGAGTAGGGAGTCCAACGTCATCTTGGTTTATTCCAAGACTGCGGAGTAGCACGAGAAGCACCTGAGGGAGGTGCTAGAGACTTTGAGGAGGGAGAGAATTTTCGCAAGGTTCTCTAATGGTGAGTTCTGGTTGCGCAGGGTGCAATTTCTTGGGCACCTTGTAAATTAGAAGGATATTCTGGTCGATCCGGCCAAGTTAGAGGCCGTGATGCAGTGGGAGATTCCGAGGTTTCCAATTGAGATTTGGAGCTACCTAGGTCTAGCAGGTTATTACCGAAGATTTATTCGAATTTTTAGAGTTGTGTGATCCTTTGGATTAGCTAGTGTTGAAACACTAGCAATGGTAAGTGTGGTTTCTAGCAGATTGGTCATGGGTGGTGAGAAGGATTGGGAATTCTTCCAGTTTTGTGTGCTGTAGGGCATTAGCTGAATCAAATTGGGGGAGAATCACCCAAGGATTCAGAAGTGAGGCAGTTTTGAGACTAGGATAAGTTTCGCATCCTTATTGGGAAGGAAGATAGCCCAAGTGGTTGTATGGTTTGAGGATAGTGTGAGATGGAAGTTCGGAAAAGCATGCCAATAAGGAGATCGCGTTCTCGTGATGTTACTAGTAAGCCTTAGGGAATCAGGTTTGGGATTCCATTCAGGACATGAGTTCAGTTGAGTGCGGGGCAAGCGTGTGTTCGATCCAGTATTAGAGTGTTGTAAGTCTGCGGGTGTAGCCGTAGCATTCACAAGATTAGCAGATAGTACTAGAGTGATGTGAGTCTGTGGGTGTAGCCGCAGCCTTCACTAGGTGGGTAGATAGCGTGAGTGCGTTGTCAGGACGCAGAAAGATCAGTAGTACTCACCATTTCAGGTATAGCAGTGAGGATATGGAAATCCATGGATTGGATTTCGGAATTTCCCTGACGGATTAGACCTGGTTAAGCCAGTGATAAGACTGTAGAAGTGCCACTATAGAGAAGAGAGCAGAGAAGCAGTGGACTGGTTGAGGTCATTTATGACATAAGGCTACAATTGGTGTTGTAGCAATCGCGTTGAGCTTTGGGCTCGGTGACATCACGATTCGACGCATGGAACCAATCATTTAGAGCAGAAGGCCGTTTGGGCCACAATGTCGGGATAAGTAGTAGCAGCTAGATCCATAGAAGAATTTCGTCCAGAAGTCATGCGAGGCGGCTAAGTAGGGAGTCCTTTGACTCCGCAGTTGGGCTGGAACCCGATATTTTAGATGATTGGCGGGAAATTGAGACCAGGTAGATCTCTGTAGATGTGAGGAAACAGCCACGTGGCAGCATACAGTTTCAGGCAATTCAGTGTTTCGGGCAGTTCAGTGTTCAGGTAGTTCAGTGTTCAGAAAGTTCAGTGTTTCAGGCAATTACAGCTTTTGGGCAATGTCAGTAATTGTGCCCTAAGTTGCAAGTATAGACAGGATAGTTGGTTTAATGGGAAGTGACAAGTCACCCTCAGCGGGATTATCGGAGCATTGGCCAAGTATAAGTGAATCACAGGGATAAGTGGATTTGTGATTCTGTTTTCTAGTGTGAGCTTTGAGTTACCAGAAGTTGAGTAGGCAACTGAGTAGCAAGTGGATTGGATTTAGCAAACATGAATCAGTAGAGTGGTCTGTCAGGGATTCAGACCATCTCAAGACATCAGAATTTAGATGAAGTAGATGTGATCTTGTTGCGAGGAAGTAGTTCGCCTATAGATGGTTGGGCTTTGCGATGATTGGTCACAGCTACCCTGAGAAGGCTAGGGTGTACCCAGGATTATGGCCATGTTACTTGAATAGTTAGCGTGTAAGGTATGATAAGGAATGATTTCGAGGACGAAATCTAATTTAAGTGGGGGAGAGTTGTAACACCCCATTTATAAATAAATAAATGTATCGAAGCCCTAAAAGGAATAATAATTGAGTGAGGCATTAGTTTTGAGGAGTTAAAAGTCATAATTACAAAAGTCAGGGTGCGTTTGGTAATTAATGGACTTAAATTGAAAATATTTGAAGGCTTAAGGGTTTATTGGTAATTTCAGAAATCTTATATGATAAGGAAATCAAGAGCGGGGGCTATTTTCGCCAATGAACTAAAGTCTAAGGACCTATGCTGCCAAATTCGAAATGAAAAGAGTGTGCCCTCTTCCTCAGCAAAACGCAGCAGCAGAGACTTCTTTTGGGGACGCCACTACCGATTTCTCCACTAGTTTTCCAACCCAAGCCAACATTTCCCGAACACATATATATAATCCTATAGTTAGAATCATTAGGGTTGGGAAGAATAGTCGCAATGGCCGCCAAGAGGGTATATGTGGGTTTTGCATAGTTAGTTACCCTTCCGGCAACTGTTTCCCATCTCCATTGAGCGAAATTAAAGATGGAGATGACAGTCATAGGTCTTCGGTGACCATGGCGCCGTGTGTATGCAATTTTGCAGTGAAGGATGCTCTTGTATCGGTGATTAAAGCTCTCCCCAAGACTAGTATTTTTCGGATAAGGCAACCCACTTCCCATATTTCTCGATGCCTCTGTGTTGTGCCTGGTCCGAGTTCATCACCGGTATGTATGCCAATATCTCTACCCCTTCTTTTTAGAGTTATGGTTTATGTAAGTGTAACAGCAAGATAATTTAGATGGGTCTGGGAAGCGAGTTAATCTCCGAAGAAGACATCATCGGTGGCAGCTAGGACTTCCAGGTTATATGCTAGAATTTGTTGGTAAAGATAAATCGATGGGTTGGTGGTTCCGTCGACCAAAGAACGAAGATATAGGGAAGAATATGAGAAGTCTTGAAACTCCGGTGAAGGGATGATGCAATAATCAGCCTCTTGACAGAACTACTCGAGCAAGGGCAGGGCCCGACTTCTATGACCGGAGGAAGTAACAGACTTTTGGCGAGGAAAGTTAGCATCGTTGGTGATGAATCCGTAGCCAGAGGTAGCCAAGGTCAACATTTGGTGAATTGAAGATGAAGGTCGCAGGTATCATCTATCGACCCTCTGTATACTCCCTTAGGTCAATCGTGGCTTGGGCCTAATTTCATGGAGTTATTGGGTTGACCCTATTTTGGGCTAGTCTAAGCAATGTATATGGATTAGGAATTCCTTTTGGCCCAATCCAAGCTAATTGTAATAAAATCAGTTAGAGTACTCAAAGAGTTTTGGATAAAAGTTATAAAGTTAAATGTTTTGGCAAAATGAATGATTATTGAGTTATAGGCAAAACCATGTTTAAAATGTATGATCGAATTAGAAATATGGAAGATTTTATTCATTATATTGATTATACAAGGTGAGTTATTGTTAAAGGCTAGCAGTCATCAAATATATATATATATATTATAAAATAATGCTAAGTAACACTTTTGGGCCATTGAGATGGGATTATGTATTAAGCCCAATCATTCCATTTCATTTACCTAGTAGAGTAAAGGACTTAATGGACTAAGTCCTTAATGGGCTAATTGAGAAATACTAATATTTGAGAGATTACCAGCACGCACACAAGAAATATTTAATAAGTGAATATTAAATAATAATCATTGGCAGAAATTAATCTAAGCGATAATGGACTTAATGGATTAAGTCCCTAGTGTATTAAGTCCTTAGTGGGTTAAGTAAGCAACACTTAACCCTAGTTATCATTTGATGTGAAACCCTAATTTCACTTGGGCTTTGTGTTGGGCCATCCGAGAATAATCAAATGGACTAGAGTAATTAGTTGGGCTTTAAGGTAAGGCCCATATGAAGGATTGGGCCCAATTTGGAAAATTGGGCCATAGATGGGCCATAGTTGGGGCCGAGAGGATTGTATGATATTGGGCCTTAGAATGGGACATGTTGGACTAGACTGGACATTTGGGCCTTAAGGGAAGTCCATGTAGAGGTTGGGCCCAATTTGGAAAATTGGGCCATATGTTGGGCTTTGATCCCTAGTTGACTTTGGGCCTATGGATTGGGCCTTGGGCTTGGGTAAGCCAAGCTAGGGGTAATGTAGTAATTATCCAAAGCATGTATTTATAGTTATGCGTTAGAACCCAATTATTAATTGGGTGTTATTTGGTGTTGACAGTTCGGGAACCTGTCAACCAGTAGCTGGGGTGGAGTCTGCGGGACTTCAGCAGTGTGGGATTGTGTCTACAGGACTTCAGCAGTGTGAGGTGAGTTTCCTTCCAGTAGGAACGGGTCTACGGCCACAATGCCGGCCCGTTTAGTTAGCAGTAGTAGTTCTGAACTTCAGTCTGATGCAGTAGTTAGAGTGCTTGATGTCTTTGTGATTCAAGCATGTTTGTGTTATGTGTTCTGGACTCTGTTCCGATGCAGTATGCAGTATATGTATTCATGCTAGTGATATGTTTATGCTATGTTATGTTCAGTCAGTTCCGGACTTCGGTCCGATGCAGGGGACAAGGTCCCAATCAGTTCCGGACTTCGGTCCGATGCAGATAGTTCCGGACTTCGGTCCGATGCAGAGGGCAAGGCCCTGGTTAGTTCCGGACTCCGGTCCGATGCAGTTTCCGGACTTCGGTCCGATGCAGAGGGCAAGGCCCTGGTTAGTTCCGGACTCCGGTCCGATGCAGTTTCCGGACTTCGGTTCGATGCAGAGGGCAAGGCCCTGGTTAGTTTCCGGACTTCGGTCCGATGCAGTGGGCAAGGCCCAGTAGATGCTTTATATGTTATTGTATGGTATGTGGTAGTTTGGGGGAGCTCACTAAGCTTCGTGCTTACGGTTTTCAGTTTTGGTTTCAGGTACTCAGTTTTTAAAAGAGGAGCTCGGGAAGATTGCAGTGCACACACCATTTGTTCAGCCTGGGATGTTTATACTCTGATATATTTGACAGTTGTTAACATATTTTGAGACAAATTCTTTATGACTCTTATATGATGTTTGATGAATATGGTTTTACTACTAATTTTAAAAGAAATTTTCAGACTGTATTTTTGGGATGTTACAATTTGAGATTGTTATTGCAACATAACAATCAAGGTAAGAGCTAAACCCCAATCTTATGTTAATATGATTAATTGTATGCTAGATCTAGAGTTTATAGTTTTGGATATTCAATTGCATGATCATTAGACTAACTAGATCCAAAAGCTATTAGGGTTTGCATGTATACCATATGAATGATGTTTTGCTCAAAACCCATCAGTGGTATCAGAGCCATGGCTGTTTGTTTGATGTATTTGATGCTATTATGGATTATCCTTGCTTAAAATTCGAAATTAGGGTTTTTGGGGGCTGGACTCGCCGAGTCCATGGTTGAACTCGTCGAGTCCATGGTGAACTCAACGAGTCCATGCCTGACTCGACGAGTCAACTCGTCAGAAAGAGGTAATTTCGGGATTTTGTGCTATTTTGGCTTAGGATTATTACGAAAAACGTTTTTGATGAATAAAATCCGATTTTTATTGATTTTGGGTGAATATCCTTACCAAAATAGAAGATAATTACCAATTAATCAAATATTTGTTGCCGTATAAGATAATGTTTAATTATTTGAGTTATTTGATGAATTATCTTGCAAGAATTTGGATTAGGTCAAATTAGATAACCACCAATTAATTGTTAATTGCCGTATTTGAATTTTGTGATCTAGAATATTCTTGATAAAGTTTGGAAAGGTTTCAAATTACTCCCTTTAGGTTTTATAGTTTAAATTTTAACTTAAAAGTTTTGTTTTTGAAATTTAAATAACTTAAACCCTAATGTTTTGAAATGTTTTAAAACTTGCCCTCACATTTTGGAATTTAAAAGTTTATTAAAAGTTTAATTTAGAAATGTTAAATTCTGAAACCCTAGTATTGTTTTAAAAAGTTCAAATCACACCCTTATGGTTTTATTAATTAATTAAAGTGTAT
Organism: Lactuca sativa; assembly: GCF_002870075.4. Lineage (NCBI taxonomy): Eukaryota > Viridiplantae > Streptophyta > Magnoliopsida > Asterales > Asteraceae > Lactuca > Lactuca sativa. The sequence continues at coordinate 194,467,253 of NC_056625.2, forward strand.
AATTAAAAGAGATTCAATAAATCCATAAAGTTTTGGCTTACAATTTAATTAAATTAAAAGTATAATTATTAAATTTGACCACCTAGTATTTTAAAAGTGTAAAATACACCCTATACTATATATAACATTAAAAGTCTAATATTATGTATATGTATGAGTAAAAGTCAGTCTTACCGTTAGTAGGCCTCATTCACGAAGCTGGTCTATAAGGGATGTTTAAGGAAATTGCCTATAAAATGGCAATTGAATGGGTATCCAATCTTACCTACCGCACTCTTGACTATTGGAGGGTCGTTAGCCGAACGCGTAGGATAGGACAAAAACCTTCCATTATAAGTATAATGAAGTACAAAAGTAACTAAATGTTTTTTACAAATTCCCAATCTTAGTTACTTTAGGCAATAGTGAATTGATGCAATTCCATGAAACTACACTTTGTACCATTGCGAAGATGTTAGTGGAGCGTGTGTGGTTAACCGACACACTAAATGGTTCTAAGCAAAGGTAGAAAAGGGTGACTCAATGTTTGTCATAGTTCGGTGGAGCGTGTGTGGTTAACCGGCACATCGAATAGGTGACTGTAACATGTGGGGGCACCATGTAAGTTTGCATGGTTATTCACACCCTGTTTTCTGATCCTCGGCATCCCAGTCACAAATCGAGGGGCATATCGAGATTTAAACATGCCATTGAAAAGTTCAATGAATCTCAAAGGATCTAGGAGTTTTCAAAACATTTAAAATTTAATCTGTTTTTCGTTTTTCATGGTGGAAAATTAGTGAATCATCATTCACTTACCTTCAAATGTTCTGAAATTTGGGTTACGGCATCCCTCTCCCAAGTTGTGGAATATTGTGTTGGGTCCTAGCCTTAGTATCTCATTTGGGTGATTTATTAAGGACTCAATCAATCAACTAACTTGAATTCATTTTCTCCCGTTTTGTAGATGTCAAAGTACGACAACTATGGTCTTCCCAAATCCCATGGAACAAGCTTTCCACATGAAGATGATATTCCACGATTCGATCGAGGAACAAGAAATCATGGTTCACTTCCTCCACCTCCTCCAATTATTCTCCCTAACCACAAGTTTGAAGGCTTGAAAAGTTCAAGCTCACTCAAGCCCTTTTGGCAAGTAAACATAAAGATGGAAAGTCAGTATGTGCACACGTCCTAGAGATGAAGTCGCACATTGATAGGTTAAGAATGTTGGGATTCGTTGTCTGTTAGGAGCTGGCTGTTGACTGGGTTCTTCAGTCGCTTCCTAACTCATATAGTGAGTTCATAAGAGAGTACTATATGATGAACCACGACGTGACCCTTATAGATATCACCTACATGCTTATTGTTGCTGAATCAGCAATGGTTTGGCGCACTAGAAAAGCAAAGTTGATTGGTGAATTTGCCTTCCAGACCTCTATGGATATAGGCAATGGTACCGAAAGGCATGCCATGATCGAAAAGTTTGATCATAAGAGAAAGGCAAAGTCTGAAGTAGTTCCATGTGCTATTCCAAAAGAGTCAATTTGCTTTTATTGCCAAGAGAAGGGACATTGGAGACGAAACTGCCCTATTTACCTAAGAGATCTAAGAGATGGGAGAGTCAAAATGTATGGCTCTACTTTAGGTAAAATCCACTATCTAACTTTTTTAAGTTCCTATTCTAGATTCTTGATGCATGATGTGATAAAATTACATTTGGATGTTTTGTAGGATCGTAGAAAAGAAAGGAAGCTTAAGGGAAGAAGTGAGCTGAATCTAATTGTGAAGAAATGGATTTCGATCACATTGCTTGAAGATTGGATTCATGAACTACTACTTGGAGTTAGAATAGATTGCTAAGAAATATGTATTAACATAGTTTTTCAATGAATTGCATTGTAAAGACAAATTTTTCCGCAATAAAATAAATTTCGATTTTATATTATTTATTTATCTTTGCAATGGCGTGTATGAAAAATTGATGTTTGTAAGTTTCTATTATTAGCAATAATGGATTTGATTCTTAATTATGTTATTTATGGAAAGGTCATGAATTTACCAAATAGAGAAAGTTTCTCATCGCCCAAGTTTCAATTGGACAGAAACTTGGAATCATACAACTTGGTTGCATGATGAATGAGAAATTTCATATTTGGAAATTAGACTAATTCAACTAGGAGATCGAGTACACAAGGTTGTGTGTTGATCAAGTCCACCACAAGAGTAACAAAGATATTCGTCATGATTTACTAAGGTTAAGTAAATATGATTATACTTATGAGGTTAAGTGTAATTCTCAGTTAATTGAAAGATTTTCAATAAATAGCAGAACGCATCAAGAAGAATCAAGTAGGCAGACAGATAAAAGTTTCTCTATTCTAAGAAGAAGGGAGAGTACCTTTTATTATGTTTTATGATAGGTCTTAATGATTAAGAACCATATCTCAATTGATCCTATAAGTGAGTCTTAGTTCAATTGTATGTATAAGAAGAGGAATCGAGAATTGAAGAAATGGTTAAATCAACAAGTCAATCATACTTCGTTCCAATATCAAGTCTTAGAGTTATACTCCAAGATTGTGAAATTGAGTGACAAGTCTCAAGAAGGTTTATAACATTCATCAAATGTGGAATTTGGAAAAAGTTTTTCTTATTCTTGAACGTTTGAAATTGGAAAGTTGTGATGTCTTGGATAAGACAAAGACCAACGAGGACCAATTTTGTGAAGTGTTTTGTCTTGATACAAGCTACACTAACTCTTGAATATTTGTCTGTCAAGAAATGTTTATTGACAAGAGAATTTTATATGTCAAGGAGTCAGTGAGAGTCTCAATGGTCTTGAAAGGTTTCAAGAATAAACCTTATCAATCATCACTAGCACACGAATTTAGGTTTATGACCTATCGTGTTGACATTATTTTGTTTCTGTGCCATTCTAATTGAGTTAATTATGCATGTGAGTTCTATGAGTTCTCATTTGAACGCATAAAAGGCAAGCACCTTAATCTATGAAAAGTACATTGATATGAAAGGGTGAGCTGCTTAACTACTTGGAAGACATGGTGGGCACTCGTGTTACCATAAGGCAAGAAATCAAGATTGAGAAAGTACAGTCCATATGAGTTTGGATTTGTCGCAAACCTTGGTTTTGACAAATTCACATGGATAGGAACACATACACCATAAAATCTAAGTTTCATAAGATTCCATCCTTCATGAAAATGACTGTGAGGAAATGCTTTCACTAAGAGAGATTTGAAGAAGATAGTGATTGTGAAAATTGTATTATCGAATTCGATTATGGTAATGGTATCCCTTTCCATAATTCGAATTATGAGATTTGGCAATTAGTCTGAATTGTTTAGACACACATATGAGCTATCTAAGGCAAAGGTGTATAAGTTTAAGAAGCTTAGATAAAGGATTTTCAAAGCATTAGCTATTAGAAATATGAACTTCAGAAATTCAATAAGTATTGTTTTCTGGAAGTTCAGTTGTTTTCTAAAACATGTCAAAGCTAGTGGGGGCATAAGTGTTATGCTTATAATCATCATGATAGTGGGAGAATAAATGTTGTGCTTGTATGATTATTAAGGCAAGTATTGCAAGTTAGCAATATTAATTATAGAAAATAAGAGTTATACTTTGCAAAGTTGTAAGGGTTGAAAAGTTGTTTTGCTATAATTAAGGGAGAGAATATTGTGCTTCGTTTCAAAATCTAAATCTTAGATTGAGAAATTTTAATAAATTTAGTCAAAGGATACATAGTGTGTTCTTAAATTTCGATTATGATTACGGTATCCTTCTTCATAGTTCAAATTGTAAGAACGAGACACATAAAATATTATGGCAGAAGATTGATAAAGTATCATATCTTTATGTAATACATTATGCATCGTGTCCCATACACTTCGGGTATAGGATTGATTGCCAGTGCTATTATATTTGACCATTCTAAAATTTTTCAAATGTCTAGCGCATTTAGAGGGAAAAAGGACTAGAATCGGTTTTGACTAAAATAATTAAACAACTATCAAAGGACGATCCAAAGCTCGCTGAGGATTGGTCGCTTGTGAGTAGTTGGAAGTATGGTATTGTATGACATTATTATGAATAGATAAGATTCTATTAAGAATGAATTGTCATATGGAAAATATGGAAATGTTTCCATATTAGGAGTTGGATATTGAGAATCTATGTCTAGATTAGAAACTTTTATGCAAGAAGGATGTTCAAAGGAATGTACTTTGAGTGAGAGACATCATATCTATAGAATTGTTTTTGATAGAGATTGGCCAAGTCTTGATGATTTTGAGCTATGACTTTATGAAAGAATCATTGCATAAAATGTTAGAATCTAGCATAAGTAACAAGAATTTGATATTCTTATACTTATGATAAGGATTGGGAGTTGTGAAATGAGTATGATTAGAAATGTGTTCATTTGATCTATTTCACAAAGTAAGGACCATAGGTAAACATTGGGGCCATACGGGATTAGTATTATTCTTGTGTTTCACTTTGCATGTTTTGACTTCCTGAATAATTAATTATTTCAAAATAATCAAATTATTCGAACGGACCACAGTCGTTCATATGTTGGAAGTAGGTATGAATGAAGACTGTCGTGAATTGGTGTGTGAAGTGTCTAAAGTGTATTAGACATAAGCAAATGTTTGTTGCAACGTTCATGAGTGCTTATGAATATGATTTGAGCATTGGATTAAACCCACGCTCACTTGGATCACTTCATGAATTGTATCACGAGTGATTGGTGAGACGATAATATTGTATATTCTTGAAACCGAGATGCGTGAGTTGTATCTTGCGAGTCGGTTACACATTGATAATATGTAAACACACCAGTAACTTGGTGTTATAAAACATATTGTTGTGTGTGATTCGGTAAGTGAGTGCAAGCAAGCATTGAATCAAAGTTTATCCATTCCTTTTATCCAAAGTAGGATAAAAGCGATATCTTTGGTTCCCTCGATGATTTAGTGATGGCACATAAGCGCTTGGCCAAGCCGAGACTAATTTGATGTGTTCAATTGTAGTCTATTGTTAGTCGTCATAAATCGGAAGTCGGGAAATAGTATAGAGAGAATGATTAGAATTCATGTCTCATATCTATAAAATATCTAGAATGGAGGAATATATGATCCCTTATCTAAAGGACACGCGTATCTGATAAGATCAGAGTTGACAGCGGCTTTTGAAAGCTACAATTGCAAATCAGGATCTGAAGTCATATGCATAATAGTTATTAGACTTATCCAAGTGGGAGACTGTTGGATTACTGTCTAAGTCCATAACTATTTTGGTATGTACTTGACCCGATGGTGCATGGTCCTTTTGGGTTGCCTTCACCAAAGCAACTTGATAGTATGAATTATGGAGAGAAAGGATTAATTATGATTTATTAATATATTATGAGAATAATATATTAATGGAGAAATCATATTGTTTAATTAATATTAGTCAATAATTAATTGATAATTAAGTTTGTGGCTAAAAGAGATTAATTAAACTTAAGGGACTGGAACTGTAATTATAAGATAATTGCATTTGGGCTATGGATCACCTTGGAATAATAAGTTGGATGAATTCTATGGGGATACCCATTGGAAATCGTCCAAGGGATATTCTAAAAGGGTCCCCGGGCTGCCTAGGGCTTAAGCAGTCAGATTAGGGTTTCCTAGATGAAAACCCTAATAGCCTATATATATATATATATATATATATATATATATATATATATATATATATATATATATAGTACCCTTAAGCCCCAAAAACGTGGTGAAGAGTTCCACTAGGGTTTCTGGACGTTTTGGGCGGCCTCCTCTCTCCTTATTCTTCATCCTCTTGCTCTTGGTGTTTGTGAGCCATTAGAGGAGTGACACTTGTGACTCTAAGCTTTCTAAATCTATTACAAGGAGGATTTGAGATTGTTATTTCAACATAACAATCAAGGTAAGATCTAAACCCCAATCTTATGTTAATATGCTTAATTGTATGCTAGATCTAGAGTTTATAGTTTTGGATATTCAATTGCATGATCATTAGACAAACTAGATCCAAAAGCTATTAGGATTTGCATGTACACCTTAGGAATGATGTTTTGCTCAAAACCCATCAGTAAGCTCATAATAACACAACACAAAACACAAGACATAATACAGATATCACAAAAGTCAGTATAAGCACCTAAGACCCTCCGGTCGCACATAATTACCACTCTAGGTAAAGTATAGTGAAAAGACTCATCTCGTAAGCAAGCAAGTAAATAATCTCGTACACGAGTCTCGAACTAACCTCTGTCTAATCACATAAGATAATTATCTCTAATTAACATTTAATTCATGACTCTAAATAGCTAAGTTATCCTCTCTCTCAAACTCTTGAAATGGGTAAAAGACCATTTTACCCCTCTATGCCCCCACCATAATCCCTGTCTTGGCCAATCCTAAAGTCAACATAAGTCAACACTCGAGTCCACTGTCCATGTTGACCTGACTCACCGAGTGCATCTATGTGACTCGTCTAGTCCCTCCTTGTTCCTTCAGAACATCGCAAAAGCCCAACTTAACTCGTCGAGTTGTCTCACCAACTCGCCGAGTTACTCCTGTCTAGACTCATCGGGGAAATCCCTAGCTGACTCGTCGAGTCATCTCATTGACTCGACGAGTCCATTCAGTCTGTATTCTCATTCAGACATTTTAAGACAGATCCACCACTATAAACTCAAGATCTCGTCGTCTAAGGCTTGAATTTCACGTAAAGTTTCGATCTTTACGTACATGCATGGGAATATTTGCTCAATACAAGCTCCAACAAGGTTTAGATGCACAAGATCCTATCTCTAGCTCAATAAAGGTTGGTTCTTTGGACTCACAAGACCTCCTACAACCCAAATCAGAGGTTTCAACCTCAGATCATGCTCAAGGACACAAATGACACAAAAAGGATGGGAGAAAACCATAGAAACTACCTAAACCAAGATCTCATAAGGAAATGATCAAGTTAGCTTCTTTTTACCTCTAACTAAAGCAAGACCTTGATAAACCTCTAGATCTAAAGCCTCCTCTTGCTCCAAGATTTGATGCTCTCCTCTTCTCCTTCAAAAGTGCACTAATAACCACAAGATTAACTCCTCTTTCACTCTCTAGCTCAAGTGGACGATTAGGGTTTCTCTCAAGGGTGTAAGGTGATTGGTGAGGCAGAAATGAGGCTTAAGGCCTCTAAAATAAGTCACAAACCCGGTGATTTAGGTTTTCCTTACACAGCATCAACTCGGCGAGTCGGCTCCCTGACTCGTCAAGTCAATCATTAAACCCATGTGACCAATCCAACTCTACTCGAAGAGTCGGGCACACAACTCGTTGAGTCTCTCATTAAACCCCAAAAATATATGTATAAATAAATAAATGCAATTCCTGGGAGTCTGAGATGTTACAATTCTCCCCCAATAGAATCAAACTTCTCCCTCAAAGTCAGGCTCCGAAAATTACTCTAGATGTTGCTCGCGTATCTCGGACTCCGACTCACAGGTCCACTCGGATCCCTTCCGATGTTGCCAATGGACTTAAGCTAAGGGCACCTCTCTGTTCCTCAAAACCTTCACTTTCTGATCCAAGATTGCTATCGGCCTCTTAATACAGTTCAGGCTCGCATCCACCTAAATGTCCTCTAATGGTATCACTGCCGTCTCATCGGCTACACACTTCCATAACTGAGACACATGGAAGGTGTTATGAATCTGACTCAAATCTACAGGTAACTCTGACCAGTAAGCTACCTTACCCACTCTAGTGATCACTCTGAAAGGACCAATGTATCTGGGCCCCAGCTTGCCCTGTTTCCTAAATCAGATCACCCCTTTCCATGGGTATACCTTCAGGAGGACAAAATCTCAAACCTGGAACTCTAGCTCGGATCGTCGCTGATTAGCATCACTCTTCTGGAGACTCTAGGCTATTAGTAACCTCTGTCTGACCTGCTGAATCTACTCGGTTGACTTCAGCACTATCTTAGTGCCACCCATCACACGCTACCCCATCTCTCCCCAACAAATGGGAGTCCGACACCTCCTCCTATATAAGAGCTCGAAAGGAGGTATGCCAATACTGGAATGGTGGTTGTTGTTACAAGAAAACTCAGCCAAAGGAAAATATGTGTCCCAACTTCCTCCAAAGTCCATACCACATACACGTAGCATGTCCTCAAGTGTCTGAATCGTCTGCTCACTCTGCCCGTCAGTCTGTGGGTGGTATACGGTACTGAAATGCAACTGGGTACCCAACTCCTCATGAAATTTCTTCCAAAATCAGGAAGTAAATCGCACATCTTGATCTGAAACTATCAAGTTTGGCACCCCATGCCGTGCTACCACCTTTCTCACATAAATCTCAGCCAATTTCTCTGTAGAAAATCTCTCACTGACGGCGAGGAAGTGAGCACTCTTCGTCAACCAGTCTACAATCACCCATACTGCGTCAACCCCATGTGCAGTCCTCGGTAGCTTGGTGATAAAATCCATCGAAATCTGCTCCTACTTCCACTGGGGAATCTTTAAAGGCTATAACAGGCCATGTGGTCGTTGGTGCTCTACCTTAAACCGACGACAGGTCAAGCACCTCTAAACTACCCACAACACGTCCTTCTTCTTACTAGGCCACCGATAATCTCTCTCTAGGTCCAAATACATCTTAGTGGCCCCTAGATGGATCGAGAATTTCGATCTGTGTTCCTCCTCCATCATTATGCGTCTTTCTCCACCTGTATAGGGCACCTTATTCTGTCGTTAGAAAGTCATAAGCCCACGACTTTCCGTCACAAACTTGGAAACCTGCCCAATCACCTGCTCCCTCTTGCGTTTTTCTGGTCACACGGCCTCCACCTGGGCCTCTCGAATGGTATCAAAGACTGGAGTCGTCACTGTCATCCTGATGCACACATCTCGGATCGGTGCACTCGCTGCTCTACGGCTCAGCGCGTCAACTACCACATTAGCCTTGCCCGGATGATATAAGATACCGCAGTCATAGTCCTTCACTACTTCCAAACACCTCCTCTGTCTCATATTCAGGTTGGGCTGATCCATGAGGTACTTCAGGCTCTTGTGGTTCATATAAATGGTACACCGGACCTCATACAAGTAGTGACGCTAGATCTTGAGGGCGAACAACACCGCCACCATCTCCAGGTCGTGGGTGGGATACTTCGTCTCATGAGGCTTCAGGTACATGGATGCATATGCAATCACATGCCCCCTCTACATCAACACCACACCCATCCCAGATATAGAAGCATCACAATAAACTACAAAGTCCACCACTCCCTTAGGAAGTGTTTTGTCTTGATACAAGCTACACTAACTCTTGAATATTTGTCTGTCAAGAAATGTTTATTGACAAGAGAATTTTATATGTCAAGGAGTCAGTGGGAGTCTCAATGGTCTTGAAAGGTTTCAAGAATAAACCTTATCAATCATCACTAGCACACGAATTTAGGTTTATGACCTATCGTGTTGACATTATTTTGTTTCTGTGCCATTCTAATTGAGTTAATTATGCATGTGAGTTCCACGAGTTCTCATTTGAACGCATAAAAGGCAAGCACCTTAATCTATGAAAAGTACATTGATATGAAAGGGTGAGCTGCTTAACTACTTGGAAGACATGGTGGGCACTCGTGTTACCATAAGGCAAGAAATCAAGATTGAGAAAGTACAGTCCATATGAGTTTGGATTTGTCGCAAACCTTGGTTTTGACAAATTCACATGGATAGGAACACATACACCATAAAATCTAAGTGTCATAAGATTCCATCCTTCATGAAAATGACTGTGAGGAAATGCTTTCACTAAGAGAGATTTGAAGAAGATAGTGATTGTGAAAATTGTATTATCGAATTTGATTATGGTAATGGTATCCCTTTCCATAATTCGAATTATGAGATTTGGCAATTAGTCTGAATTGTTTAGACACACATATGAGCTATCTAAGGCAAAGGTGTATAAGTTTAAGAAGCTTAGATAAAGGATTATCAAAGCATTAGCTATTAGAAATATGAACTTCAGAAATTCAATAAGTATTGTTTTCTGGAAGTTCAGTTGTTTTCTAAAACATGTCAAAGCTAGTGGGGGCATAAGTGTTATGCTTATAATCATCATGATAGTGGGAGAATAAATGTTGTGCTTGTATGATTATTAAGGCAAGTATTGCAAGTTAGCAATATTAATTATAGAAAATAAGAGTTATACTTTGCAAAGTTGTAAGGGTTGAAAAGTTGTTTTGCTATAATTAAGGGAGAGAATATTGTGCTTCGTTTCAAAATCTAAAGCTTAGATTGAGAAATTTTAATAAATTTAGTCAAAGGATACATAGTGTGTTCTTAAATTTCGATTATGATTACGGTATCCCTCTTCATAGTTCAAATTGTAAGAACGAGACACATAAAATATTATGGCAGAAGATTGATAAAGTATCATATCTTTATGTAATACATTATGCATCGTGTCCCATACACTTCGGGTATAGGATTGATTGCCAGTGCTATTATATTTGACCATTCTAAAAATTTTCAAATGTCTAGCGCATTTAGAGGGAAAAAGGACTAGAATCGGTTTTGACTAAAATAATTAAACAACTATCAAAGGACGATCCAAAGCTCGCTCAGGATTGGTCGCTTGTGAGTAGTTGGAAGTATGGTATTGGATGACATTATTATGAATAGATAAGATTCTATTAAGAATGAATTGTCATATGGAAAATATGGAAATGTTTCCATATTAGGAGTTGGATATTGAGAATCTATGTCTAGATTAGAAACTTTTATGCAAGAAGGATGTTCAAAGGAATGTACTTTGAGTGAGAGACATCATATCTATAGAATTGTTTTTGATAGAGATTGGCCAAGTCTTGATGATTTTGAGCTATGACTTTATGAAAGAATCATTGCATAAAATGTTAGAATCTAGCATAAGTAACAAGAATTTGATATTCTTATACTTATGATAAGGATTGGGAGTTGTGAAATGAGTATGATTAGAAATGTGTTCATTTGATCTATTTCACAAAGTAAGGACCATAGGTAAACATTGGGGCCATATGGGATTAGTATTATTCTTGTGTTTCACTTTGCATGTTTTGACTTCCTGAATAATTAATTATTTCAAAATAATCAAATTATTCGAACGGACCACAGTCGTTCATATGTTGGAAGTAGGTATGAATGAAGACTGTCGTGAATTGGTGTGTGAAGTGTCTAAAGTGTATTAGACATAAGCAAATGTTTGTTGCAACGTTCATGAGTGCTTATGAATATGATTTGAGCATTGGATTAAACCCACACTCACTTGGATCACTTCATGAATTGTATCACGAGTGATTGGTGAGACGATAATATTGTATATTCTTGAAACCGAGATGTGTGAGTTGTATCTTGCGAGTCGGTTACACATTGATAATATGTAAACACACCAGTAACTTGGTGTTATAAAACATATTGTTGTGTGTGATTCGGTAAGTGAGTGCAAGCAAGCATTGAATCAAAGTTTATCCATTCCTTTTATCCAAAGTAGGATAAAAGCGATATCTTTGGGTCCCTCGATGATTTAGTGATGGCACATAAGCGCTTGGCCAAGTCGAGACTAATTTGATGTGTTCAATTGTAGTCTATTGTTAGTCGTCATAAATCGGAAGTCGGGAAATAGTATAGAGAGAATGATTAGAATTCATGTCTCATATCTATACAATATTTAGAATGGAGGAATATATGATCCCTTATCTATAGGACACGTGTATCTGATAAGATCAGAGATGACAGTGGCTTTTGAAAGCTACAGTTGCAAATCAGGATCTCAAGTCATATTCATAATAGTTATTAGACTTATCCAAGTGGGTGACTGTTGGATTACTATCTAAGTCCATAACTATTTTGGTATGTACTTGACCCGATGGTGCATGGTCCTTTTGGGTTGCCTTCACCAAAGCAACTTGATAGTATGAATTATGGAGAGAAAGGATTAATTATGATTTATTAATATATTATGAGAATAATATATTAATGGAGAAATCATATTGTTTAATTAATATTATTCAAGAATTAATTGATAATTAAGTTTGTGGCTAAAAGAGATTAATTAAACTTAAGGGACTGGAACTGTAATTATAAGATAATTGCATTTGGGCTATGGATCACCTTGGAATAATAAGTTGGACGAATTCTATGGGGAAACCCATTAGAAATCGTCCAAGGGATATTCTAAAAGGGTCCCCGGGCTGCCTAGGGGTTAAGCAGTCAGATTAGGGTTTCCTAGATGAAAACCCTAATAGCCTATATATATATATATATATATATATATATATATATATATATATATATATATAGTACCCTTAAGCCCCAAAAACGTGGTGAAGAGTTCCACTAGGGTTTCTGGACGTTTTGGGCAGCCTCCTCTCTCCTTATTCTTGATCCTCTTGCTCTTGGTGTTTGTGAGCCATTAGAGGAGTGACACTTGTGACTCTAAGCTTTCTAAATCCATTACAAGGAGGATTTGAGATTGTTATTTCAACATAACAATCAAGGAAAGATCTAAACCCCAAGCTTATGTTAATATGCTTAATTGTATGCTAGATCTAGAGTTTATAGTTTTGGATATTCAATTGCATGATCATTAGACAAACAAGATCCAAAAGCTATTAGGATTTGCATGTACACCGTAGGAATGATGTTTTGCTCAAAACCCATCAGTAAGCTCATAATAACACAACACAAAACACAAGACATAATACAGATATCACAAAACTCAATATAAGCACCTAAGACCCTCCGGTCGCACATAATTACCACTCTAGGTAAAGTATAGTGAAAAGACTTATCTCGTAAGCAAGCAAGTAAATAATCTCGTACACGAGTCTCGAACTAACCTCTGTCTAATCACATAAGATAATTATCTCTAATTAACATTTAATTCATGACTCTAAATAGCTAAGTTATCCTCTCTCTCAAACTCTTGAAATGGGTAAAAGACCATTTTACCCCTCTATACCCCCACCATAATCCCTGTCTTGGCCAATCCTAAAGTCAACATAAGTCAACACTCGAGTCCACTGTCCATGTTGACCTGACTCACCGAGTGCATCTATGTGACTCGTCTAGTCCCTCCTTGTTCCTTCAGAACATCGCAAAAGCCCAACTTAACTCGTCGAGTTGTCTCACCAACTCGCCGAGTTACTCCTGTCTAGACTCATTGGGGAAATCCCTAGCTGACTCGTCGAGTCATCTCATTGACTCGACGAGTCCATTCAGTCTGTATTCTCATTCAGACATTTTAAGACAGATCCACCACTATAAACTCAAGATCTCGTCGTCTAAGGCTTGAATTTCACGTAAAGTTTCGATCTTTACGTACATGCATGGGAATATTTGCTCAATACAAGCTCCAACAAGGTTTAGATGCACAAGATCCTATCTCTAGCTCAATAAAGGTTGGTTCTTTGGACTCACAAGACCTCCTACAACCCAAATCAGAGGTTTCAACCTCAGATCATGCTCAAGGACACAAATGACACAAAAAGGATGGGAGAAAACCATAGAAACTACCTAAACCAAGATCTCATAAGGAAATGATCAAGTTAGCTTCTTTTTACCTCTAACTAAAGCAAGACCTTGATAAACCTCTAGATCTAAAGCCTCCTCTTGCTCCAAGATTTGATGCTCTCCTCTTCTCCTTCAAAAGTGCACTAATAACCACAAGATTAACTCCTCTTTCACTCTCTAGCTCAAGTGGACGATTAGGGTTTCTCTCAAGGGTGTAAGGTGATTGGTGAGGCAGAAATGAGGCTTAAGGCCTCTAAAATAAGTCACAAACCCGGTGATTTAGGTTTTCCTTACACAGCATCAACTCGGCGAGTCGGCTCCCTGACTCGTCAAGTCAATCATTAAACCCATGTGACCAATCCAACTCTACTCGAAGAGTCGGGCACACAACTCGTTGAGTCTCTCATTAAACCCCAAAAATATATGTATAAATAAATAAATGCAATTCCTGGGAGTCTGAGATGTTACAATTCTCCCCCAATAGAATCAAACTTCTCCCTCAAAGTCAGGCTCCGAAAATTACTCTAGATGTTGCTCGCGTATCTCGGACTCCGACTCACAGGTCCACTCGGATCCCTTCCGATGTTGCCAATGGACTTAAGCTAAGGGCACCTCTCTGTTCCTCAAAACCTTCACTTTCTGATCCAAGATTGCTATCGGCCTCTTAATACAGTTCAGGCTCGCATCCACCTAAATGTCCTCTAATGGTATCACTGCCGTCTCATCGGCTACACACTTCCATAACTGAGACACATGGAAGGTGTTATGAATCTGACTCAAATCTACAGGTAGCTCTGACCAGTAAGCTACCTTACCCACTCTAGTGATCACTCTGAAAGGACCAATGTATCTGGGCCCCAGCTTGCCCTGTTTCCTAAATCAGATCACCCCATTCCATGGGTATACCTTCAGGAGGACAAAATCTCAAACCTGGAACTCTAGCTCGGATCGTCGCTGATTAGCATCACTCTTCTGGAGACTCTAGGCTATTAGTAACCTCTGTCTGACCTGCTGAATCTACTCGGTTGACTTCAGCACTATCTTAGTGCCACCCATCACACGCTACCCCATCTCTCCCCAACAAATGGGAGTCCGACACCTCCTCCTATATAAGAGCTCGAAAGGAGGTATGCCAATACTGGAATGGTGGTTGTTGTTACAAGAAAACTCAGCCAAAGGAAAATATGTGTCCCAACTTCCTCCAAAGTCCATACCACATACACGTAGCATGTCCTCAAGTGTCTGAATCGTCTGCTCACTCTGCCCGTCAGTCTGTGGGTGGTATACGGTACTGAAATGCAATTGGGTACCCAACTCCTCATGAAATTTCTTCCAAAATCAGGAAGTAAATCGCACATCTTGATCTGAAACTATCAAGTTTGGCACCCCATGCCGTGCTACCACCTTTCTCACATAAATCTCAGCCAATTTCTCTGTAGAAAATCTCTCACTGGCGGCGAGGAAGTGAGCACTCTTCGTCAACCAGTCTACAATCACCCATACTGCGTCAATCCCATGTGCAGTCCTCGGTAGCTTGGTGATAAAATCCATCGAAATCTGCACCTACTTCCACTGGGGAATCCTTAAAGGCTATAACATGCCATGTGGTCGTTGGTGCTCTACCTTAAACCGACGACAGGTCAAGCACCTCTAAACTACCCACAACACGTCCTTCTTCTTACTAGGCCACCGATAATCTCTCTCTAGGTCCAAATACATCTTAGTGGCCCCTAGATGGATCGAGAATTTCGATATGTGTTCCTCCTCCATCATTATGCGTCTTTCTCCACCTGTATAGGGCACCTTATTCTGTCGTTAGAAAGTCATAAGCCCACGACTTTCCGTCACAAACTTGGAAACCTGCCCAATCACCCGCTCCCTCTTGCTTTTTTCTGGTCACACGGCCTCCACCTGGGCCTCTCGAATGGTATCAAAGACTGGAGTCATCACTGTCATCCTGATGCACACATCTCGGATCGGTGCACTCGCTGCTCTACAGCTCAGCGCGTCAACTACCACATTAGCCTTGCCCGGATGATATAAGATACCGCAGTCATAGTCCTTCACTACATCCAAACACCTCCTCTGTCTCATATTCAGGTTGGGCTGATCCATGAGGTACTTCAGGCTCTTGTGGTTCATATAAATGGTACACCGGACCTCATACAAGTAGTGACGCTAGATCTTGAGGGCGAACACCACCGCCACCATCTCCAGGTCGTGGGTGGGATACTTCGTCTCATGAGGCTTCAGGTACCTGGATGCATATGCAATCACATGCCCCTTCTACATCAACACCACACCCATCCCAGATATAGAAGCATCACAATAAACGACAAAGTCCACCACTCCCTTAGGAAGGGCTAACAACGAGGCTTCGCACAATCTCTTGCGAAGAGTCTCAAACGAGGCCTGTTGCACGGGCCCCCAAGAAAAAGTAACACCCTTCCAGGTCAACCTGGTGAGAGGAACAAAAATCTTGTAGAAATCTCTGATAAATCTTCCATAGTAGCCGACCAAACCTAGAAAACTCCAGATCTTGGATGGAGATCTTGGTACCTCCCATCTCATAACCTCCTCAATCTTGGTCGGTTTGACTAATATCTCGTTCTGATTAACGAGGTATCACAGGAACTGGACCTCTCGTCACGAGAAATCACACTTGGAGAAATTGGCGTAAAGCCTCTCTGCCCTCAGTATTCCAAGGATCTCTCTAAGATGTTGGATTTTGTATACTACAACATCCTATGGTGCACATAAAACCCTAATGATTTGGATCTATGTTTTCTCTAGTTATACATGCAATGGAATATCCAAAGCATAAGCCTACAACTAGCATATGATTTTACACTTGAATCATAAAATGTAGTAAGAATAATTACCTCTTTGTTGTAGCTTGATGTATTTGGCCTTTAACAACTTAGCACTTCAAATGTGATGCCTCAAATGGTTCACAAAAACCATGAGCAAATGGAGGACTATTGAGAGAGAATATGGAGCACTAAAATTCGGCTATGCTTCTCTGAAAATACATGTTCAACCAATTTTATGCCAAACGGGTGTCATATATATAGTGTAGGAATCCAAGAGTCATGGGTAAACCTAATCCATACACTTGGGTTATGATCCATATTTCATGTGGGCTAACTATTCATGAATACTTGCATAAACTTAGCCCATCATGGATCAATAGCCCAAACAATATAGATATAACTGATTTACATAACTAGTCCCCGTTAATTTAATTTGTCTCTTTTGATCAGTAAATTAATTCCAAAATAATTCTTGATCAATACTAACTAAATAACATGATTTCATATTAATATATTAGAACTTATAATATATTAATAAATCATAAATAACCTTTTCTCAAAAGTCTATCCTATCAAATTGCTCTGGTGAAGGCAAACCAAATGGACCATGCTACTCTCGGGTTAAATACATACCAATTATAGTTATGGGCTTAAACACCTAATCAAATAGTCTCCCACTTGCATAAGTCTAATAACTATTATTGCAAGTACGACTCCAAAATCCCGACTAGTAATCGTAGCTCTTTAAAAGCCGTTGTCAAACTCTTACCTAGTCAATGAGGCGCCCATTAGATAACGGATCATATATTCCTCTATTCTAGATATCGTATACACTGAGACATGGATTATAATCATTCTCTTTGTCCATAGGTTGCTTCCCGATTTCTGATTTATGACCACTGACTAATTGAACAAATCAAATCAGTCTAGGCTTGGCCAAGAGCTTAGGGTTGTTGTCACTAAATCATCGTGAGGGCCACAAATTTTGCTTTTATCCTCGGGTAAAAGGAATGGATAAACTTCAACTCATATGTTTGCTCTATCTACTGATCAAATCACACACAACAATATGTTTTATATTACCAAGTTACTAGTGCGTTTACATATGTTAATGTGCTACCAACTTCCAAACTACAACTCACTTGGTTTCAAGAATATAAGATATTATCGTCTCACAATCACTCGTGATAAAATACATGAAGTGATTCAGATGAGCGTGGGTTTAATCCAATACTTGAATCTTATTCCAGAAGTACTCATGAACACTGCAGCAAACTTGTACTATGTCTAAATGCCGTTAGACAATCTATAGACCCATTCATGTCAGCCTACCTTCAATACCTACTTCCAAAGTATGTTCGACTATAGATAGTTTGAATAACCTAGTTATTCGGTAAGTCAAAACATGCAAAGTGAAACACAATAATAATCGAATCCAATATGGTCTCAAAACTTCTAAATATAAATACAACACCGTTTACTTAGTCACAATATTAATTACACATGTGTGTCTAAACAATTTTAGAACTTACAGCAATAAGTCTCAAATGTTTAGACCTTTTTCCATTTCTCACAATTTGAATTATGAAGAGGGATGCCATAATCATAATCAAATTTGAGAATGCAAATATCACAATTTCTATCTCCTTAAAATCAATTTATTGAAAGCGTTTCCGCACAATCATTTTCATGAATTGGAGAGAAACCTTATAACACTTAGATTTTATGGTGGATGTGTTCTTATTGATGTGAATTTGTCAAAACCATGACCACAACACAAGGTTAGTGACAAATCCAAACTCATACAGACTGAACTTGTTCAATCTTAATTTCTTGCCACCCGGCAGCACGAGGGCATACCATTGCTTCTAGGTTTTTATGCAACCAATTGAGAACTCTCAGAACTCACAAGCATAGTCAACTTTAACTGGAATTTCCATAGAAACAATAATATGTCAACATGATAGGTTACAGACCTCAAGTCGTGTACTAAAGATTAATAATAGATTTACTCTTGATTAGTTCTTGAACGTTTTCAAGATCTTTAAGACTCCCATTGACCTATTGACATATATGTTTCTCTTTGTCAAGAGACATTACTTGACAAACAAATATTCAAGAGTTAGTGTGGTTTCTTATCAAGACAAACACTTCACACAGTTGATCTTAGTTAGTCTTTGTTTTATCCAAAACATCACAACTTACCAATTTCAATTGTACAAGAGTAGAAAACATTTTACGCTACATTTGATAAGTGTTATAAACCTTTCTTAAGATTATGTCACTCCAGGCTCGATCTTGGAGAATTACTCTAAGACTCGTTTTGGAACGAAGTATGATTCACCTACTGATTTAACCACTTCAACAATTCACGATTACTCTTCTTAGTCATACAAATGCACTAAGATGTCTTTTGAGGATCAATTGTGATATTGTTCCATAATCACTAAGATGATAATAAAACATGATACTCAAGTACTATCCCTTCTTTTCAGATTGGAGAAACTTTTATCTTTCTGCCTAATTTGATTCTTCTCATTCGTTCTACTATACATTGAAACTTTTTCAATGATTCAGAATTATACTTAATCTTGTAAGTATAACAATATTTACTAAACTTTAGTACATCATAACGAATAGTCTTATCGTTCTTTGTGGTGGACCTGACCCGCGCACAAAAAGTGTACCCAATCCCTTAGTCCTTCACTTGACTCACATATACATGTGAACAAGGAATTAGTATTAATTTCCAAAAGATTAAGGTTCTCATTTATCTTACAATACCAGTTGCATGATTCAAAGTTTTTATCCAATTGAAACTTGGGTATGAGAATCTTTCCTTATTTGTTAAATTTTGACTCTACCACAAAGGAAAGAATCAAATCCATTTTCCAATATTGCCATTAGTGGAAACATAGAAACAACAATCTTCACGAATGCCATTGTAAGGAAACTTAAAATAAGATAAAAAAAAACAAAAAAAATATTTATTTATAAAAGTGATGAAAACTTGTCCTTACAATGCAAATACAAATGAAAACTATGTTGTTATCTATTCCTAAGCAATCTATCATGACTCTTAAGCAGCAGCTCAAAATTTTGATCATCGAGCTATACGATCGAAATCCATCTCTTCGCGATTAGAATCAACTTACTCTTCGTTTAAAGTTCCTTTCTTTTCATCGATTCTACAAAATATCAAAATGTAATTACATTAAATCATGTATTAAGAATCTCCAAATAGGAACTTAATAGAGTTAGACAGTGGACTTACCTGAAGTAGGGTCAAACATTGTGACTTTACCATCTCTTAGCTATCTCAGGTAGTCAAGGCAGCTTCGCTTCCAATATCCCTCTAAATGGTAGTAGAAACAAATAATTTCTTTCGCATCGGCACGTGAGACAATCCTAGAACTGGCCTTTTTCTTAATTTCAAACTTTTTGACTTTAGGCGATTTCTCTCTCCTAGGAGAAGAAATCATTTTTGGATTGTGACGGTTGTCCATGTAAATTTGGGAAGTAGATCTTCTAATCAACTTTTCTTTACCAGTGTGCCAAATCATTTTTTATTCAGCAGCAATAAGCAAATAGGTAAGATCAATAAGGGTCATGATGTGGTTTGTCATATAGTAGTCCTTAATGAACCCGCTATATGACACAGGAAGTGATTGAAGAACCCAGTCAATAGCCAACTTCCTCGAGACTTCGACACCCAACTCTCCCAGACTGTCAATATGTAACTTCATCTCCAAGATGTATGGACATACATAATTTCCATCTTTGTGTTTGCTTGCCAATAGGACTTGAATGACCTTGAACTTTTCAAGTCTTTGAACATGTGGGTTAGGGAGAATAATTAGAGGAGGTGGAGGAAGTGAATTATGATTTCTAGTCCCACTAATGCACGACAAAGGGATTAATCTTTCACCCTGATCACCATGTAGGATATCATCGTTATTAGGAAAGCTTTTTCCAAAAGTATAAGGAAGATCGTAGTTGTCAGAAGTAGACATCCACTTGAGAGAAACTCAAGTTAGTTGATTTTAGTCCTTAATATAACACTCAAAATGAATATATTAAGGCTAGGACCCAACACAATATTCTACAATTCGGAAAAGGGATGTTGTAATCCAATTGTAAAATATTTGAAGGTAGGTAACTAACAATTTACCAATTCCACCATGAAAAACAAAATTGAATATTACGTTTTAAACGAATTGAAATTCCTAGATTCTGTTGAGATTCATTGCGCTTTTCAATGGCATGTTTAATCTCATTTCTTCCCTTCAAGTTTGTGACTGGGATGCCGATGATCACAAACAAGGTGTGAATAACCATGCAAATTAGACTGGTACTCTCGATGTCATTTATCACCTAATCAATGTGTCGGTTAACCACACACGCTCCATTGATCTATGACAAACATCGAGCTACCCTTTGCCACCCTTGTTAGTCCAAGATAGTGTGTCGGTTAACCACACATGCTCCATTAATGTCTTGGCAAGGTGCAAAGTGCAATTTCATTGATTAGCAACAAATTCACATTTTTCCTAAAGTAAATAAGATTGGGAATTTATAAAGTGTTTAGTTACTTTGTATCTCATTATACTTTTAATCAGAATTAATGTCCTCTTCTACTCGTTCGGCTAACGACCCTCCGTCAGTCAAGGAAGCAGTGGGTGAGAGTGGACACCCATTAAACAATTATTTTATAGGCAGTAACCTTATGCCCCCCTTATAGATTGACTTCATGAATGAGGCCTACTAACGGTAAGACTTACTTTTTAACTTATACATATAGAATATATTAAACTTTTAATATTATAATAGTATATGGGTGAATTTTACACATTTAAAATACTAGATGGTTTAATCGATTAATAAATTATACTCTTAATTTAATTAAACTTAAACCATGTCATTATGAAATTATTAATCTCTTTTAATTAAAAATTTTAATTAATTTAATAAAGTCCATAAGGTGTAACTTAAACTATTAAAAAACATCAAGGTTCTAAATAAAAAATTCAAAATTAAAAACTATTTAATTAATTTTTTTAATTTATGAACCCAAGAGTTACACCTTTTTAATTACAAGAGTTTCTAAATTTGAGACTTTTTAAATACCAAAACTAGAGGGCAAGTTATGGAAGACTTTAAAGAATATTTAGATCAATAGTTTAACAAATAAAAAATTATAATATAATTTATCTATGATCTAGTTAAACTCATAGGTCAAGACAATTCATATCAACAATTTACAAGAAATTACCCTATCATATAAACTAATGCAAATGTTGAAATTTTGACAATTATCTTTTGATTGGAAGAGGGTTATCAATACAAAATCAGAAAATACTATTTATTATGATTACAAAATAGTTTCTGGTAATGATCGATTTTCAAAGTTGAAAAAAATCGATTTTCTGGCCTCTGAATGATGAACTTGCCTAGTCTACTGGCTGACTCGACGAGTCCACTTAGTAAAAGGGCAACTCGTCGAGTAGGTGCTTCTGGTTGCAGATTTTCGAGTTTTTGGCCAAGAGTTGGACTAGGATCATTACAACGGTACATCAAGATGCTAAAACAAAATTAAAATTATTTAATTTATTATTAATTTATGAACCCATGAGTTACACTTTAGAAAACTTTCAAATAACTTTAGTTTTAGAAATAATATCTCATAAAAAAACTATTCAAATTCCAAAACCTGAGGGCAAATTTTGTAACTCTTGAAAACTTTTAGAATTCCACAAAAGAGACTTTCCAAGTTCTATAACTTGAGAGCAAGTTATGAAACTCTTCAAATCCATTTATAACAAATTTTTTAACCTTTGAAGACTCTTGGAATTCATAAATTAAAGAGTTAATGACTGAGACGTTTCACATCCATAACTTACGGAACTTTCAAAACTCTTAGGATCATAAATTTTATAAAAGTCTTTTGAGTTCCAAAATTTTATGAAAAAATTGTAACTCATTAAAACATTTAGATCAAACTTTTAAAACAAATAAAATAATCTTATCATTCTATCTTTTAATAAATTGACCTAATTCAACTCTTGTAGTAAAATGACTCAAATTTTACAAATAATTAGTTTTTCATAAAATCAAGTAATTGTTTTAAACTTTTACAAACTTCATGTTTTTTTTTCAACTTTGAAAATCAATCACTTGCATCAATATAACAGAAAACAACCCATGGCTCTGATACCACTGTTCGGTTTTGTATACTATAACATCCAATTATGCACATACAACCATAATACTTTGGATCTATGTTTTCTCTAATTATACATGCAATGAAATATCAAAAGCATAAGCCTACAACTAGCATATGATTTCACACTTGAATCATAAAATGTAGTAAGAATAATTACCTCTTTGTTGTAGCTTGATGTATTTGGCCTTTAAGAACTTAGCACCTCAAATGTGATGCCTCAAGTGGTTCACAAACACCATGAACAAATGGAGGATTTTTGAGAGAGAATATGGAGCACTAAAATTCGGCTATGCTTCTCCAAGATTACATGCTCAACCTCTTTTAGGCCAAACGGGTCTCATATATATAATGTGGGAATCCAAGAGTCATGGGTAAACCCTAATTTATACACTTGGGTTATGATCCATATTTCATGTGGGCTAACTCTTCATGAATACTTACATAAACTTAGCCCATCATGGATTAATAGCCCAAATAATATAGATATCACTGATATACATAATCAGTCACCATTAATTTAATTAGTCTCTTTTGATCACAAAATTAATTCCAAACTAATTCTTGATCAATACTAATTAAATAACATGATTTCATATTAATATATTAGAACTTATAATATATTAATAAATCATATATAACCTGTTCTCAAAAGTCTATCCTATCAAATTGCTCTGGTGAAGGGAACCCAAATGGACCATGCTAGTCTCGGGTCTAGTACATACCAATTATAGTTATGGGCTTAGACACCTAATACAAGATAAGGTGCTCCTCATTCTTATCTCTGCATCTCGGATGCACCATAATATCGTTGATGAACACGATCACCAATCGATCCAACATAGGCTTGTACACACAATTCATGAGGTTTATGAACATTGCCGGTGTGTTGGTGAGCCTAAAAGGCATCACCACAAACTTGTAGTACCCATAACGAGTCCTAAAGGACGTCTTCTGGATATCCTCCTCCCAGACTCTCATATGATGATATCCAGATCTCAAATCAATCCTGGAAAGCCATGATGCCCCTTGAAACTAATCGAAAAATCGTTGATCTTCGGTAGTGGATAACGGTTCTTGATCATCAACTTGTTCAACTCCCGGTAATCAATACACATACGGTGTGAAAGATCCTTTTTCTTGACAAAAAGGATCAGTGCTCCCCACGGTGAGCTACTCGGTCTGATAAAACCCTTCCCTAGCAGCTCCTGGAGCTGTGAGGATAAATTATGCATCTCTGGTGGCGCAATGCGATAAGGGGCCTTGAAAATAGGCGCCACTCCTGGAACCAAATCGATCTGGAACTCCACCTGCCTCTTGGGAGGCACACCCGACAACTCCTTGGGAAAAACATCTGGAAACTCACACACTATCGGGACCTCGGCGATAGAACTCAACCTCTTGGTAGCAACTCGCATATCCATCACCTACGTTAAAAAGCCCATACAACCCTGTTGTAGACTCTGTCTCGCTCTGGCAGCAGAGCAGAAAGTGGATCCAGATCAGGTACCCTCGCTATACACCGTAAGCACTCCTCCAGTAGGGTCTCATATGGTTACCATCTGACGCTCGCAATCGATCACACATCCAAACTGACTCAACCAGTCCATGCCCACTATGGCACAGACATGACCAATCGCGATCGGTACCAGATCTATCGGGAACTCAACAAAAAAAATCTCTAGTACACATATTCGGAATACATCAGTAGCAAAAACCGCATGCTCGTCGGTTATATAAACTATCAGAGGTCGATTCATCACCTCACGTCGGATACTAATGTGGCGACTAACAGCTAAGGACACGAAAGATCGACTCGTACCAGAGTCAAACAACACCAAAGAAGGTACAGAACTCACAAGAAAAGTACCTACATATAACACAGTATATGCAAAACAAATCTTAAAATAATATAGAAAAAGAATACGTACCAGCAATGACATCAGGTGTTGCGTGGACCTCCTCCGTTGTGAGCTGAAAAGCTCTCCCACGAGCCATCGGTGTCTCGGCCTTCACTGGCCGACTCTTAATAGCACCTAAATCAGCATGTGGAGATCCCTGTGTTGATCCCTAAATAAGATGGGGGTACTTGGCCTTCCGATGGCCGGTATGGTTGCAGTGAAAGCAAACTGCAAACCCCTTGGGGAAATCCTTCGCCATCTGCCCCTCAATGCCATATTTGTAGTAAATATCCGCTCGGAATGATCCCTCGTGACTCTTGCCGCACTTGCCACAAGTGCGGCCGTTCTAACCCCCAGTCCTCGTATCAGCGGGCTTAGCCCGCTTTATCGTCTGCTGCGACTGAACTGGTCTCCGGTCCCTACCCCAAGACTCCTCTTCCTCCCTGGTCTGTAACTCTAGCTCAATCTCTCTCAATGTGGCATTGGTCTGAAGCTTAACCAATGTCCTTATGATGAGTTAGTCATGAACTCTCGTATATCTCTCCTACATATTCTTAGATACTGGCTCACACATTCCTACTTAGTGGACACTAGCTCAGGGTAAAACAACGCCCTCTCGTGAAACATCCTCGTAATCTCAGTCACTGACTCTGTCTTCTACTTGAGAGATAGAAACTCCTGGGCCAAATGTTCACTTTCCACCGGGGGAACATACTTGTCTCGGAATAACTGAGTGAACCTATCCCATGTCATTGCAGCATGATCTGCAGGAGTAAATCTGGTAGTCACAAACTTCCATCAGTCCTTCACCCCCGCGGGAAGCTGGTTCAGCACAAACTGAACCCTCAAATGATCAGGACATAAACACGTGTAAAAACACCCCTCGATATCAGAGATCTATCTCATAACAGCAATCGGATCCTGTTTCCCATCAAACTCTGGTGGCTTCGTGTTGCTGAACTCCCGAAACAACAACGAGTGACCTCCCTATGGTTTGGCAGTGGCGACAACTGTGGTGGCTACAGCAGCATCTGCCTCAGTAATAGCAGCATATCGCTCATCAAAGTTCTCAATAAGTGTGGTCTTAATAGACCCAAACATCTTAGGAATCGCTTCTCGAATGGCTGCTGCCACCTCCTCGTGAATCATCCTGCGAATCTCATCATCACAAGTCCCACTGCTCCCGGTGTTGTGGCGTGTCCCCACCATGATGTCTCTGAAACACAACACAAAATCATCAGAGACTTGTTCGATCATACTCACAATCGATCACCTATCCCTACTTCTTACTTAGCATCCTAAGGATTCTTACTTGAGTTGCATACAGATCCGGTGCTTTCAGTAGTACAGGACCAATACTACCTTCCACACCAATCTGTAGTCACCCCAAGTCTTCCTCCTAAGATCCCAGTTAACAAGTACTTTATCTCTCACGAATAGTAGACTACCCTCTCAATAGAACTCTCATAAGCTCATCTAGGTATCTCTTCCTAGATTAAACCTCAAGTCAGAACTCTCTCTAAGTGATTCCTGCTAATTACTCCTACTCAGCATATACTCAAGGCACATATCAGATAGCAGCAACTCCTAGGCTAAGGCATCACAAATTAGGCAACTCTAGCCCTAACATGAAATGACTAACCTATTCTCTAGCATGCATCCCTAGCATCACATAAATATCTCATAACACAATTAAGTAATGGTATTTTGGGAAATCATCGTTCAGGCTTTGGCTGATTGTACACACTGCTCTAACTCCTTTTTCTTTTAAAACTCTTTCTCATTTTAGAAAAATCATTTCTTTTGAAATTGTTTCTCAAATCCTCAGTTTGAGTCCAGACACACCCGAAGGTATATTCGAATCCCTCATACTAAGGCTCTGATACCAACTTGTATCACCGTAAATTTTCAACAAAATTTTCTCGTTTTAAAAATACATTTATCTCATTAGCACAACCACAAAGATACCAAAAAGTATAAAGTCATCAAAACACATGTTCCCAAAAACTATTTATCACACAATCCAGGATCCTCCAAAACATATCTCAAACTCGTGTGTGTATATAATCAAGTCGGTGCCTTCCCGTGATCCTGATAGGTACCTCAAACACATAACATGGTAAGCACAAAGTTAGTTAGTTCCCCAAAATACCACACATATCTCATTAGCCTCTTATGGCTTTACTCAAATAGGACCCTCTGGTTTATGTGTCTCAGTGAGACCCTTCAGTCCCACAACTCGGGTGGACCCTCTGGCCCTACTCTGTAAGCTCAGAATAACACAACACAAAACACAACACATAATATGGATATTACAATACTCAGTATAATCACGTAAGACCCTCTGGTCGTACATAATTACCACTCTAGGTAAAGTATAGTTAGAAGACTCACCTCGTAAGCAAGCAAGTAAATATTCTCATATACGAATCTTGAACTAGCCTCCGCCTAATCACATAAGATAATTATCTCTAATTAACATTTAATTAACAACTCTAAATAACTAATTTATCCTCTCTCTCAAACTCTTGAAATGGGTAAAAGACCATTTAAATCCTCTATGGCCCCCTTCATAATCCCTGTCTTGACCAATCCTAAAGTCAACAAAATTCAACACGCGGGTCAACTGTCCATGTTGACCTGACTCGCCGAGTGCATCTATGTGACTCACGGAGTACCCCCTTGTTCCTTCAGAACATCCCAAAAACCCTACTTAACTAGGTGAGTTGTCTCACCAACTCGCCGATTTACTCCGGTCCATACTCATCGGGGAAAACCCTAGCCGACTTGTTGAGTCAGCTCACTGACTCGACGAGTCCATTCAGTCTGTATTCTCATTCAGATGTTTTAAGGTAGATCCACGACTCCAAACTCTAGATCTAGTCCTCCGATGATCGAATGCGATGTAAATCTTTTATCTTTACGTTCATTCATGGCATATTTGCTCAATACAAGCTCCAACAAGGTTTAGATGCGCAAGATCTTATCTCTATCTCTATAAAGGTTGGGTCTTTGGACTCAAGGACTCAAATGACACAAAAAGGATGGGAGAAAACCCTAGAAACTCCGTAAACCAAGATCTCATAAGGAAGTGATCAAGTTAGCTTCTTTTTACCTCCAACTGAAGCAAGATCCTGATGAACCTCTAGATCCAAAGCCTCCTCTTACTCCAAGATTTGATGCTCTCCTCTTCTCCTTCAAAAGTGCACTAATAACTATAAGATTAACTCCTCTCTCACTCTCTAGCTCAAGTGGACAATTAGGGCTTCTCTCAAGGGTGTAAAGTAACTGGTGAGGCGGAAATAAGGCTTAAGGCCCCTTAAATAGGTCACAAACCCGAGGATTTAGGGTTTCCTTACACAGTGTCAACTCGGCGAGTCGGCTCCTTAACTCGTCGATTCGATCATTAAACCCACGTGTCCAATCCAACTCTACTCGATGAGTCGGGCACACAACTCGTTGAGTCTCTCATTAAACCCCAAAAATAAATGAATAAATAAATAAATGCAATACCCTGGAGTTGGGATGTTACATGATATAATATTTAGGTACAATTTAGAGACACTTATAGTGTCGTGTCTCTAGTTCTCTTTGGTCGAGAAGCAACATGTCTGTTAGGGAAAAGTCAAAATGACATGGTTAAGGGGTTTTTGAAAGATAGGGATGAAGATGAATTTCTAGACGAGTTCAATGTGACTATAGATTAGTAGTATGCATCACATGTTGAAGTGAGTGATTTTAGCTTGTGTAATGACTACCATAATTAGATGGTGTCAAAAATCACTAATGATGTCCTATTTTTGGATATATTGCTAATTTGATTCAGAAGGATATGAGGTTGTAGCGGTAAAAATACACGTTATTTTCACCTTTCATTTCTTATTCCCAAATTATACATTTTTATTAGAACATATCGTATGGGTTATTTGAGATCTACAAAAAGTCTCGCATAACCTTGATTACTGAGAACTAGGACGAATAAATACACTAGATATTACTCCCAACCACAAGTTTCTCATGAAACACAAACCAAAATAAAAGAGTTCCCCGATACAAAAACAATATCCTGTAAATAAGGGGAAATGACCTAAAAACATTATTCTAAAAGAGGCAGTACAAAGCCATTACCTTTACATAGAGAATAACCAGAAATCTTCTGATGGGGTATCAATATCCCTCCTCAATGAATGAATAGGTCATAGATACATATATAATATTACGTCTCTAAACACAATTAAGCTATGACTCTAAGTTTCAACTCTAACATCAAAGATTATTACTGGAAGCGATCCAAGTAATACTCCTGATGAAGGCTTTTTTTTATTTTATATAAATGAGGACTTATGGAACCTATCAGTACGTTCTCATCACTCGATCCCTTGCAAAATCCATAAGAAAAAATTGCAAAGTATCATTGTCACCATATATAATTAAAATGAAGGAGAAACGACAACAACCACATATAATTTCAGAAACACATTTCAACCCAATAAATATGATACCATTCTTAACACCACAGACAAAACCCACACTAAATACAGCTCAAACAACATAGACACCATAAGCATCGCTTCAACTAGCCGCAAAACACATACAGACAAAGGCACAAAGAATAATGAACAATTCAATAAGGAAAAAACAGTTGAATAAAGAAAAAAGACATAAGCAAAATCATTCCTAGTTGAGATGACAATCATCCCAAGCGTAGGGAAAATAGACAATTGACAACAGCATTCCAAGACAGCTCTAAATGAATAACAACCGACCATGTAGACGCTCCTACAACTCCTAAAACAACAGTTAATAAAAATGAATACACCATTGCAACAAACAATGCAACCCCATATACCCATGATCACACCATTTCCATACATACAATATCAACAATCTTAGGCACAACTAGGTACCCAGGTGCACATGCAACCAAACCCATTTAACATGACCATATGACAAATCCAATCGTCACATCCAACAACACAAGATAACATACAACAAACCAATGTCAAAGTTGTGAACCAGTTTCATGTATTAGGAAAAAATAACTCACTATTGATAAGAAGTATACAAGAATACCAACTACCACCATGAACGAATTTACCAGAGAACAAAATATGATGGCTTCGAAGACCTCGATGATCATGTCAAAAACAACAATTGGATAATGGATGCTTATTATTTGGACAAGAAGTACTAGTGCATTGATGTGTGACTTATATAATATAAAAATTATCATGTTTTAAATTTATAAATCCTAATTTATCATGACTAAACTAATACATATACCATGGAGTAAACCTAATCATGTAGCAATATAGTAGTGGTAAGAAGGTGTCAAACTCAAGGGGAACGAGATGATTCAGATCAGATAAATCAAATGCCAATTAAGCGATAAACAATAAAGTAAATGGGAATTTTTTTTAAATTCAATTAAACTTAAAAATGAAACTTAAGAGAACTGGAAATTAGATTTAGAGACAAAGAAGATAAAGTACTTCCTCTTAGAAGTACAATGGATTTAAAAAGTTAAATATTGATTCTTATAATTACTAGTTATCTTGGTCAAATTAACTAATACTATAAAGCATCTAACAAAACTAACAAAATGATCATTTAATTAGCTAACTAAATAGTCAATTAAATATTTGACTTATGAAATGCTTGATATGGTGATTAATCTCCTTGGTTATGACAATTAATCTAAGAAAATAATGTTTATCTCATACTCAGTTACATATTTAAGTTCACAATTATATCACCTAACCCTAGGATTCGGTCCATCTCTAACCCTAACAATTTATTATCATAAACTAAATAAGATACAACTTAATATAATCAAATTGGTCCTCTAGACTATATATCACCCAGTTATAGGCAATAAAAATAGAAAATTGAACATATAAGGTATTATGATCAAACAAACTTAATAAATAATCAAAGTTCATAAATCCTAATAATGAATAAAACCATAAGGGTTCGTCTAGGAAATAAAGGGTATTACCCCATAACCAGTAAATAAAAAGAAGAAAAACATCAAAAAATAATAGCTAAACATAAACATAAAGAAAACCGATTTGTAGTCCTAATACTCCTAGCTTCTGAATCTTGTAAGCTTCAGTCTAAAGTGATTCTCCAACCTTGAAATTGAATCAAAAGGGATTTTGGATGAATATTCTTTGTAAGATATCTCCGGCATGTGTTGGAATTGATGGAATATCATTTTGGGATAAAAAAATCAAGTATTTATAACTTTTATCTAAACCTCATCTTGGTAATGCCTAATTCACATCGCCACTTTTGGGTTTCCTCTTTGTACACATATTTAAAAAAAGGGCATAGTTCATGTATGAGGGAAGCACAACATGTTTTCTAAATTTTAGTATGTTTTTGAATTAGGTCCTTATTAGCTACATTCTTTTCCCAATCATTTCCTTTTTCTCATCAACTACGAGTTTACCTTTATTTTATCTAATTTAAAGCATATTAAGTATCATTTAACTTTAAATAAATCAATTGAGTACAAATATATTAAGATAATAGCCTAAAATATATAATTAAATAAGGTCATATCAAAATACCACACACTTATTCTTTGCAACCTCAAGCAAACATAAAATTGTTTTGATTTATTATTGCAATTCATTTTCGATATCATAACATGAAAACTTTATTTACCAATATTAAAAAATATAACCTAATTCAAACTCACCAATTTTAACTAACATCAATATGTATAACTGTGCTTAACTTCTAATAAATGTGTAAGATTTGAGGTTTCACAATCCTCATAAATACTCAATACTCAGTTTGAACACTACTCATTTATGCATCCCGTCGAATATACCCTTTAATAATTCTCTAAGCTCAAGGTGTTTTAGCTAAGTTCCCAAGTGAATCAATACAAAAAAGAAAGGCAACGTAGAATATAAATTACAACTTTGGATGTGCAAATTATGACTAGTATTCGTCGCTTTTCTATTGCACACTTTTGAAATACTAGTGGCTTTAAGCCTTATTTATTCGCTTCTTCAAGAAATTCATACTTTGAAATTTTTTATTGACTCATAACTTCGTACTTTTCAACTACTTTTTTCCATATTTTTTTCATGACTTTTTTTCTTATAGATAACATAAACTAGACCATATGCTTGAAAACTTAACGTAAATCTTTATTTGCTAATGATATATTCTAATTTTTAATGACTAGTATAAAATTTTAAGGGTTTTTTTCAGTAAGCAATGCAAAACATATTGTAATCCTCCAACTACACAAGTTCAAATTTTTAGCTCATGATTTCACTGAAATTAGATGGCCACGTAGATACTATAACGTATCAATTAAATAAAACCTTAGGATTTGTTTCAAATCACCGTATATAAAAGTAATAATTTCTACTTCGATGCCACTTTATCAAATCAATTCTGTTAATTTAGACCCTAATTTCATCAAGCATGCATAATCCTATATCAATCCCTTACCCCCAAACTTATTACATAAAATTCCATTATTGTATGTATATAAGTCATTAAAGCACATTGAATTTAAGGAGAAAATGAACAAACTCCGCTTGGGATAGTAGTTGCAAGATCGAACGATTGTTGTGGGTTGATTGCTCGATACGATAGCTAAATCGTCTTGCCGAACTTGATTGTTGCTAGAACTAAACATCTTTGTTGATTACAACGGATTGTTGGGAATGAAGTATTTAGCGGATAATGGATCTTTTAAAACTAGAAGATATATCTATCTAGGGCATGTTTGCATCGCAAGTATATGGATGTCGCGACGTATTGCTATAAGTGATGGGACTTAATCATGATAAAATTTTCTTTGCAACATGTAGTGAGAATTGTGTATCACGATCCTAAAATGTGTAAGATCGTGATATATATAATTGTGACGACTCGTAGATAGATTGGTGTGTCA
Organism: Lactuca sativa; assembly: GCF_002870075.4. Taxonomy (NCBI): domain Eukaryota; kingdom Viridiplantae; phylum Streptophyta; class Magnoliopsida; order Asterales; family Asteraceae; genus Lactuca; species Lactuca sativa. Next base: position 194,499,702 of record NC_056625.2, read on the forward strand.
CAATCTTCATAATGTCGAGAGGGTAATTGCGATGGAATTAAATGTCATGTTGCAAATTATTGCGGCTTGCAGCGTATACTCTTGAAAGTAGAACTGGCAAATCGCTGAGCAGAATCAAGCAATCATAAGGTGATCAAGATCTCAACTAGTGTCTCATATAATTATCTTCCCATATATAATAGTGAAACCATAGAAAACTTCTCTGTAAATGTCGCTCCATGTCGAATATTTACCCCACACTTATATGTGTGTCATGCCTCTTTTCTTATTCTTATAATCATCCAACTCACTATTCGATCTGATCATCATCAATTTATTAGCTGAAAAATTACTCGTCACAAAAACAAGAATCATCAAAAGCAATTTTATTCAAAACTAAAAATTAAAAACGAAAACAAAATGCTAACTCATTTATAAAAGTCGGGTTGCCTCCATCTAAGTCGTTCTTTTGTGGAGTCTTGAGTTGGACACCCAACTTAATAAACTTCTAATATGCGAGTTTTCAATCCATCCATTGCATCAAATATTCATCTTCTCTCAATTCGTAAAATTTGACTCTTCATTTAAAAAATTGGCCATATGAGCTTCTAATTATTTATCTAAAAATTTTCAACAAGAAGTTTAAATACTTGGACACTTATAAGAAAAGAGTCGCACTTCAAAAATTTCTTCAGAAACGAAACATTCACCCCAAACTTCACGACTATTGGAATAGGGGAGAAAGTCGTTATAGCTAGGTGATCACAATGAGTTTCTTGGTATTCAAAACTCCATCTTTCATTTCTCCTTCCATCAAACTTTTGAGTACTTGGAGCTCATTTTCAGCACAATAATCCTCTTCTTGCAGTAATCTTTCTAGTTCCTCTAATTTTTTTTACAGATCACATAACTCTATGTCCTGCAACTCATACTAAAGAATATATCAAGATTATCAAAACTATGTAATCAATTTAAAAATAAACTTAAAAAACTTAAAACTAAACTATATACAAAGTTCAATCAACAAATAAACAATCCGGAATAAACGCAATCATTCCCTGGTAACAACGCCAAGAACTTGATGTGTGACTTATATACTATAAAATTATCAACATTTGAATTTATAAATACTAATTTATCACGAATGAACTAGTACACACACCAGGAAGTGAACCTAATCGTGTAGCTGTACAGTTGATATTGTGTAAATTAGTCATAAACTCTAGGTTATTCTTTTAATATTTAACAAAGAGTATTAAAAATGTGGATACAAATGCTACAAAATGGTTAATATATTATAAGTATGGTCAAAATCCGGAGACAAGACTAATGGGTCATTTAATAATTGCTAATCGAGTTTAGTGCTGACTGTGTTAGACTTCTGACTAAGTACACATCTGACAGAAATCATGTTGCTTGATTTTTTCTCCGACTGACCGCGGTGAATGATGAACATGACTATATTACCCTTATATTGTTTCTTGTGCTGGATAAAATAGTTATAAAAATACAACAATCTGGTTGATTCAATCAATTATTAAGTTAAGTAATAGGTGCTCATTTAACATGTTATTCTTTTTCAGACATTTTATCAAACACCTATCATGCATTGGTATTATGCATGCCTTTTTATGCAAAGAAAATACAATCAACCAATTATACATAAAAAGAAAACTATAAAGATTCAACATACCTAATTGTTATAAACATGCTTGAATTTTTGTTCTTTCTCTACTACAACCATCAAGAAAGTTACGACATATGCTTGCATTTAGTGGAAAAGATATCCCTAAAATCAAAAGCTTCTTTGTAGTCTCTATTACGTGAACTAGCTACTATCATAATGTTCGATGAAAAAGCTCAAAAGCTTCTTTGTAGTATTCCGATAATTGTATTCCATGTCAGTAAGTCTCTGTTGTATATCATTTTAAACATTTTTTCATCTAGACATGTGCTACTTGTCATCCATTTTAACAAGGGAGTTGACAATTGCAACACTATATCCTACTCCAAACTTGATAACCAAACCATGTATTTGTTCACATGATTCTAAGTTTTCCTGAGAATGGAATCTAGTTAAAACACCAACAAATGAAGGTTCAGATAATGTGATTTCAGTCCTCATAAGGTGAGAAAATATTAACATGCATTTACACTAGTACAAAAATGACCTACAGTCACATTTTTCAAAAAACGGCCTATGACACTTTTTATTAAAAGTGTGGCTAAATGTCATTAAAAAATCTAGTGACTGCTTTTAGATACATTTAAATTAGTTTTTGTGGCCATTGTACAAATAATCAAAACTTTAACCACACTTCATTATACCAAATGTGACAATTATTAGCCACACTCGAACGTTGTGACCAGATATCACCATCAGCTACGAATACTGATTAGCATTATGATACATTTTTTATATGAGACAATAGATAAGTATATGGTGACATGAGACAATTTTTGTATGTTTCTATACCATGGTCTCCTTTTAGACATATGAAAGTCAATGTAGCTAAAAGGTGGTACATATGGTCACATTAAATATTTGTGTGTCCATAGGTGGTGTTTACTAGTGACTTAGTAAAAGCAAGAAAACAAGTTACTTTTAGTAGTATATGATTATGTGCCTTTTATTATGTGTGTCACAATATGATGAAATGACTTTAAAAAATAAATATTGTGAGTGTAAGTAGCATTTGGTTATGGTTACAATTATTATGCGTGTCTATAAGTATATCTAGGTATAAAAGACATATAATGTCTACATAAAACGAAAATATGTTGCTGTAAGTATTTACTAGTGGCTTATTAATATATTTTGTGCTTTATTTATTTATTTATTTATTTATTTTTTGGGAGAGGGAGACCCTCTGACAACTTTCATAAAACAAAAAGAAAACGATAGAAAATGATGAAAAGGGCTAAAAGGGGTCATGGGAGTAATTATCTATTCGGATAAATAATAATAATAATAATAATAATAATAATAATAAGAAGGATTATTAGTAATTAATAAAATTAATTAGATTATTTTAATTAAATGTATACTTGCATCTCTAGGGCGGAAATTGCTTTTTTCATAAACCACTTCAGTTAAGTTAAGTTGAACTTAGGCTAGATTCTATCATTATGACTAATCCCAGGGACTAGAATTGACAAGTTTCGGAACATGTCATTTTCCCCCATTTCCCTTCCCTCGGACCTGTAAGGACTCTAGCCGAAAGGCATTCAACTCAACCAAAATTATCTATATAAATATCCTAGCATTAGAGACTTTAGGGTTTAGGGTGAGAGAGAGAGAGAGAGAGAGTCGCTGGAATCTGTCAAGAATGGGTGTGTGTGTGTGTGTGTGAAAATAGTGTTCATCAGCATTGTCGTTCAAGCAAGTAGGAACTGATGGATGGTTCAGGTCAACTCCTTCCCAACAACTGAAGAAAAACCTCGAATATGGTTGGGTCTGGACATCGTCGAGCCTTCCTTTTGTTTTGCTGCCTCACCGCTGCCTCCATGGGTGTTGTTGAAACATCAATTCTGGGGGAAAGAAGCCAGTCGAAAATTGGAGAATCGAAGATGCAGCTTTGGTGGGTTGGTCTTTGCGTTAAGTAGTAAGGCAGTGAAATTGTAGGGCTTTTCAATATTACTGGATGATGATGGCGAATTCCGTAATTGAATATCTCTTCAAATATAATAATCAATAGTTTGAAGTTTGAAATTTGAGTGTGGAGAATATTAATATTTGTGTATTGCTATTCCTAGTTGTTTTCATAATCATCCACTTCACAACAAGTTTAACGGATGTCATTCATTTGTCAACTGAAATCGATTTAGTGTTTGATGAAAAAACTTACTGATAAACTAACTTGCATATTTGAATATGGATGTTGTTGTAGAGCCGGTCCAATCAGAGGAAATGGAGTGAAGGAATGAGAAAAAAGGGAGAAAGCAATACAAGATTAGAAGGAGAAAGGTAAAACAACATATAAAATTTAGGAAATAATTTTTTCCTCTGTAGAGGCGATGAGAAGTAGGAGCAATCGGATTTAGGATTCTAAACAAAATCATGAGGATTGGAATTGAAATAAATAATGGGAATGAAAGGAGGGAAAACAACAAAAAGTGAGGGAGTGTGAATTTGTAACAAAACTAAAATTCAAAAGATTTTGAATTCATGGAAATTGAATTTTATTTGTTCGTTTGCAAAAACAATAAGGAATGTCAATTTACCCATTTTATATAGTTTTTTTTATGGTTTATAAATATATAAACTTTTTATGGATTTTGCTTCCAATGACCTTTAAATACTCAAAATATATATCTTTTTCTTTTTATTTATGATACTATATAAAGAAACTAAAAAAATAGTCATTGTGGTTTGTTATAAGCTTTCATACGTTTTAGTAATTTGGTTTTCGATTTGATCTCTCTTAAAATTGAAAATGTTATATTACCCTTCAAATGACTATTGGACTCATGTTATAAGTTTGGGTTTAGTGACATGGATCGACCATTTAATCATCATAACGGTTGTATATATATATATATATATATATATATATATATATATATATATATATATATATATATATATATATATATATATATATATATATATATATATATATATATATATATATAAAAGTGAGCTTTCAATCGAGAACATTTTTTATCGCGAGAACATTTGACAACAAATTTGACCACACAATTTTTTTAATTAAAATTATAAAATAATATTCATATAAATCAAAAAATAATTACAAACAACTAAAAAAAACTCACTAACTAACATAACTCACCACCCAACCAACACCACCGACCATCACTACCTACCACCCATCACCACCACCGCCAACCACCACCCATCACTAACCACCACAGCCAACCACCAACCATCACCCACCACCCACCAGCCACCACCACCAACCACCACCCGCCACACCACCGCCCCCCACCACCAACAACAACCACTCGCTACCACCATCACCACCTAACCACCACCACCCGCCACCACCACCCAGCTCCACCATCCATTACCATCACCCGCCACCACCACCCATCACTACCCACCACCACTAACCGCCACCTACCACCCATCGTTACCCACTACCCATCATGCATCACTATCCACCACCCGCCACCACCCACCACAACCACCATTCACCACCCAACACCATCACCACCCAACACCATCACCAGCCAAGCACCATCACCGGCCGCCACCGCCCACCTCCACCACCCATCATCATCACCCAACCAACACCACCCACCACCATTATTTACCACCCATCACAACCACCCGCCACCACCACCACCCATCACTACCCACCACTACCGACTAACCATCACTACCCACCACCACCAACCACCACCGACCACCTATCGCTACCTACCACCATCACCACCTGCCACCCAAGCACCACCACCCACATCCACCAACCATTACCACCACCACCCACACCCACTCACCATCCACCAAAATCACCACCCATCATTATCACCACTACTCGCTACCACCCACCCACCAATACCACCCATCACCACCACCCATCATCACCACCACCCGCCGCCACCAACCCCACCCCACCAATAAAAACCACCACTCGTCACCACCATCCAATAATCACCACCACCTATTACCACCACCTACCTTCACCACTCGCCTCCACCACCCATCACCACCACCACCACCCCCACCCACCCACCCACCACAACCACCCTCACCCACCACCCACCGAGACCACCACCACCTACCACCATCACCACCGACCACCATCTCCATAACCCACCTCCATCACCCATCACCACCATCCCACCCATTACCCAAAAAACCACCACCCACCACCACCGCCCACCTCTACCACCCACTACTTGTTGGATTAGTGTCTAAGTCCATAACTATATTTGGTATGTACTTGAGCCGGTTATGCATGGTCCTTTTGAATTGCCTTCACTAAATCAACATGACTGGAGGAATAATATAGAAAGAGGTGATTATGATTTATTAATATATTATAAGACTAATATATTAAAAGAGAGATTATATTTGTTTAATTAACATTGGTAAATAATTTTATTCATGTTTTACCAAAAGTCAAACCGGTCAGAATCAACGGTTGAATTCCACAAGGTCAACGGTCAGCTTTGTGAAAGTTAAACTCATGCCGTGACCATTACTTATTCACATCGTGAGGATGCATGGACAAAAAAATCGTGATTATGGGCACCGTCGCAATTTCAGCCTTCATGTTCGGCGAGCAATAAAGAGTTTTTAAATATAGATATATCTTTTCTGATATGGGATGGATGGAGTACCTAGTTATATGGGCCTCATCTAAGACTAGTCCCTTGACATCTCCAAACTTTGGATCCTATATTTGGTCCATGAAGTACCTTGCTCCATCCCTAAATTCTATTTTCTTTTCCATTCCTCTAAGGCCTTCTACCTCGATGTTTTCTTCTGCTATGGCCTCGAGCTAAGCATTTTTAATATATGAGATTAGAACAAACTAGATAATCATCAAAAGTGCTTTGACTCTATGAGGATTAACTCTTTCCTTACTACTTAAGGCATCGGCTACGATGTTAGCTCTTCCTAGATGATAATGGATCTCACATTCATAGTCACTAAGAAATTCCAACCATCTTCATTATCGCATGTTGAGTTCTTTTTCATCAAAAATGTGCTAAAGACTCTTGTGGTCCGTGTAGATTATACACTTCAATGTGGAAAGCTAATGACACCATATTTTAATGCAAAAACTATAGCCCCCAACTCTAGGTTGTGGGTGGTGTAGTTGTTCTCATGCACCTTGATTTAATGTGAAATGTATACTATAACTTTATCCATTTTCATCAATACACATCCCAATCCCTAATGCGAGGCGCCGTAATATATAATGAAATCATCAGTACCCTTTAGAAGGGGTAGTATTGGTGCACTGCACAACATTTCCTTCAACTTTTGGAAAGATGCTTCTTGTTTGTCTCACCAAACAAATTTTGTTTCCTTTTCAGTTAGTGTTATGAGGAGTTTAGATATTCGATAGAAATTCTCTATGAATCTCTGATAATAGCCTGCTAAGCCTAAGAATTAACAAACCTCGGTTAGTGTCTCGGGTGCTTACCAATTCTTCATAGCTTCAAACTTGGAAGGATCAATTTGAATTCCTTTACTAGTTACTACGTGCCCTAGAAAGTGTTATTCTCTAATCCAAAATTTGCACTTGAATAATTTTTGCAAACAACTTTTCTCTCCTTATCAGCTCTAGGATCACTCAAAGATGTTGCCCATGCTCTTCCTTGGTTCGTGAATAGATCAAAATATCGTCAATGAATACTATCACGAATTTATCCAATTATGTCTTGTATACTAGGTTCATGAGATCCATAACATTTGTTGGGGAATTGGTCAGTCCAAAAGGCATGAACAAGAACTTGTAATTACCGTATCAGGTTCTAAATGCAGTCTTCTTCCATTACTCAAAGTTGATGATATCCAAATCTCAATTCAATATTTGAGAAATATCTGGATCCTTTTAGTTGGCCGAACAGATCATCCATTCGGGGAAGTGGATTTTGATTCTTAATGATTAACTTATTTAATTACCTATATTCGATGCACATTTGGAACGATCCATCTTCTCTTGACAAATAGGATGTGTGATCCGCAAGGCGAAAAGCTTGGTCTGATAAAACCCTTGTCAAGAAGTTCCTTTAAATGGCTGCAGAGCTCTTGTATCTCTAACAGTGCCAATGTATAGAAGTTCCATTAGATGGCTGGAGAGGTCTTGTATCTCTGACAGTGCCAATGTATATGAGACTTTTCTACTGGGGCATCTCCTGGAATTAGATCAATCTGAAACTCGAATTAACATGTTTTGGGTAATCCAGATAGATCTTCAGGGAATACTTAAGTGTAATCGCAAACCTGAGGTACCTCCTCGATCCTTCTCTTACTATCTTTCTTATCGACAATGTGGTATAGAAAGGCATAATACTTTTTTGTGTAAGTATTTTATGGGTGTCATGTAGGAAATTATCTTAAGTTCTTTACTAGTTTTATCTCCGTAGACGATTAAGAATTCCCCACTCAATAAGGGTAAATGCAATGGTTTCTCAAAGAATAATAATTTTACATGATTAGGGGATAACCAATCCATGCCAATGATGATATTATTGTTGGGTTTTAGTATACTACAACATCCTATGGTGCACATTTGGATCTATGTTTTCTCTATTATACATGCAAATATGAAGTTTCCAAGGTATTACCCTATACTAGCATACAAATATCATATACTACACAAGAATCTATTTAGGATAACATACTTTATGGTGGAGCTTGAAATCTTGATGTATCTAGCCTTAAGAGCTTAGCCCCAATAGTGTGGAAGCCTCAAGTGCAATCACAACACACCATGGACAAAGGATGAACTTGAGAGAGAATCTTCATGCACCCAAAAACACCCATGAACTCCAAGAACATCATGTGTAACAACAAGTGGTGTTTTTAGGTCATGATGCATGTATTTATATGTGTGGTATTTCAAGAGTCATGGGTATAACCCAAATCCATACCCATGGGTTTTATGATCCATGGTTCATGTAGCCCAACTCTTTATGTATCCATACATAAACTTTGTCCAACATGGATCATAAGCCCAACACATATAAATATAACTAATTAACATAATTAGCCCCCATAGATTTAATTAGTCTCTTTTGATCACCAAATTAATTCTTGATCAATACTAATTAACTCATATGATTTCATATTAATATATTATAACTTATAATATATTAATAAATCATATATAACATCTTCTCTCAAAAGTCAATCCTAACAAATTGTCCTGATGATATGCAACCTAAATGGACAATGCTACTCTCGGGTCAAGTACATACCAATAATAGTTATGGGCTTACACATCTAATCCAACAATTAAAACTTCCAATGACCATAGGTATGGGATTGTCGAGAAAAGCATGGTTGCTTAATGTTAAAGTACAATCTTTATGTACTTCCTACGTACTACCTATTTGACCATTAGCCATTTCTACCCTATATGATTCCCTAAGTTTACGAGATGGATGATTTAGCAACTTCCTAAACTCGGGAGTAATATAGCTTTTATTGGAACCGGTATCGAAAAACACATTTGCATATAAATCATTGATTAAAAACATACCCGGTACTACCGTAGGTTCTTGGACGGCCTCCTTGGCTCTTATAAAAAATGCTTGTCTTCTAGTATTTTTTCCATGTCCCCTCGACTTTGGACAATTCTTCCTGATATGCCCAACCTTGTTGCAATTAAAACATGCTCTACCTTTTGATGTTGTTGCGGTTCCTTAGTTTGTTGGAGTTATACATCTATTGGAAAGATGACCTTTTATTCCACAATCGGTACAAATCCAACAAGCTCCGGTATGCTGATACCGACACTGATTACATTTTGGACTACCTCCTATGGAAGTCCCTGTGGGGTTGTTGTAACCGCATAAGCCTGAATCGCTGCATGTTTCTTAGCCCTTCTTTTCTATTCCTTTACAAACTCTCTTTTTATCCTCTACCCTTGGGAGATCTTCCTTCTAAACCATTGTGTTGTGACAAATCTCTTGATTTGTTAGGCTAAAGTAAAGTCTGCTAGCACTATCGTACGTGCTTGGCTTTGAGGCGGCAACTAAACCTTGAATGGGTTGAGGCAGACCCCAAATGTATCTTTCCACCTTCATATATTCCAAAGTGACCATTCTAGAACATAAGGTGGAGAGATCATTAAAAAGGTTTGTATAAGTACCAATGTCAACTTCCTTCATCACCAACTCCCATAACTCCTGTTCTAGCTTCTGGACTTCTTCACGGGGGAAATATTCTTCAAAAATGAGCTGCTTCATCTTGGTCCAAGACATGAAGTTTGCAACACTAATACCCATAGTATTTGTGTAATTAGTCCATGTCCCCTCGACTTTGGACAATTATTCTTGATATGCCCATCCTCGTTGCAATTAAAACATGCTCGACCTTTTGATGTTGTTGCGGTTCCTTAGTTTGTTGGAGTCATACATCTATTGGCAAGATGACCTATTATTCCACAATCGGTACAAATCCAACAAGCTCCAGTATCCTGATACCCACACCGATTACATTTTGGACTACCTCATGTGGAAGTCACTGTGGGGTTGTTGTAACCGCATAAGCCTGAATCGCTTCATGTTTCTTAGCCCTTCTTTTCTAGTCCTTTCCAAACTATCTTTTTATCCTCCACCCTTGGGAGATCTTCCTTCCGAGCCATTGTGTTGCGATAAATCTCTTGATTTGTTAGGCTAAAGTAAAGTATGTTAGCAATGTCGTACGTGCTTGGCTTTGAGGCGGCAACTAAACCTTGAATGGGTTGAGGCAAACCCCAAATGTATCTTTCCACCTTTTTATATTTCGGAGTGACCATTCCAGAACATAAGGTGGAGAGATCATTAAAAAGATTTGTATAAGTACCAATGTCAACTTCCTTCATCACCATCTCCCATAACTCCTGTTCTAGCTTCTGTACTTCTTCATGGGAGAAATATTCTTCAAACATGAGCTGCTTCATCTTGGTCTAAGCCATGAAGTTTCCAACACTAACACCCGTAGTCTTTGTGTAATTAGTCCACCAGCTCATGGTTGCATCTTCCATGGTACAAGTGACAAATTTTACCATGCAATCCTCCTCACAAAAGCTTATCTCAAATATTGATTCCCTTTTCTCTATCCACCTATTTAAACCGACTACACCTTCATTTTCCATGGAAGGATTTTGGTTTACAATTCATAAAATCCTTATATGAAAAAACTCTAGATGGACCTCGATTTTCTCCATGAGAACTTTCCCCACCATTACCTCTCGAACACGTGTTCCTATTGGTTTCTAGGTTTATGATTGCATTGTCGACACGTTGGGCTACTAAGGCCTCAATCGCAGCTCAGTTCTTGGGTTCAGTGTTAGGGTCTAGCGGTGTTGGGTTTCTTCTTATATGTGGCATGATTCTACATTCAAGGTATATGTTAGTTATTGTATTCTTTATAATTAGTCAAGATTAGTTTGAGAATTAGTTAAAGAGTTGACTATAACAAGATAATAAACCAAGTATACACCAAATTTCACAATTCAATAGGGTCATTTGTGAAATACATATATTTTAAATAATTTTCATTGATTTTGGTTACATTTTACATCAAAATTTCCCTAAATGTTTACAAAGAAGGGTGGTTTGAACAAGAAAAGTTTATATGTTACATAGAAAAGACATGGTTGCATCCTATAATCTGCTAACTTTTCCCTCCTTAAAACCTAAAATTATAGTTCCCAACTTTCCTAGCTTAAACTATCTACCATATACCAAGATAAACTATTATCAATGCTACTAACTGTGCCATCTGGTGCTATAGGTACTGATCGTCACCTCCATAGTAACTGCATCAATCTCTGACACTATCACCATATGCTCTAATTCTCCCACATGCTGCTCTAAACCCTCGATCTTAATCAGTTGAAATTCAAGTAGAGAATGACACTCCTCTAAATGGTTGTATACATGCAGGATCCTCATCTTATCCACATCCCTACTCTAATCTAACTCATGCATCCTGCCGGTCAACATCCTCACATCCCTCCTCAATTATATCAGATCCAACTATCTACGATGTATATTGTTATCATGTCGGGCTACCCATGGAACCAACAACGAAATCACCCTATTAGTAGGATCCTACAGAATATGGTCTAGAAGTGGTGCCTATGAGGAATCTCCAACCTCGTAAATGATGGGTTTTGAGCAGAACATCATTCATATGGTGTACATGCAACCCTAATTCTTTAGATCTAGGTTTTCCTCAAGTTATACTGTAACAACTCAAATTTTTCAAACAAATTTTTTTTTTCATTTTTAAAACATAATTGTTTCCATTAAAAACAAGGCATAAATAGTTTAATTATTCGGTCAATACAATTATTCAAACTCCCAAGATCATAAAACAATCTTCAGTGTGTATCGATCATGCCGGCGCCTTCCCACGGTCCTCGCTAGTACCTGAAATACATACACAACAACTGTAAGCATAAATGCTTAGTGAGTTCCCCAATATACACTTACACACATACGCCTTTCCAGGCCCTGACCTTCCGGTCCTCAATACAACGCCTTCCGGCCCATAACATAATCGCCTTCCGGCCCATAACATATTGCCTTCCGGCCCACATATCATACATAGCACATATAACAATTAACTTACCACATATAGCATACATATCACATAACATATTCGACCTTCCGGTCACACAGTCAAACCCTTCCGGGTACAGTATAGTGAGAAGACTCACCTCGTATATGCTGAAAGCTAGCAACTCCTGAAATGACTCGTGCACAACCGACGAGCTACAACCTCCCTATAACATTACGTAACTCATTAATACTTATCTCTTCTAAGTGTGACTATCCCTAAGAAGTCAGACTTAGGTCAACTCTGGTCAACGGTCAACGGTCAGCTCAACCGGACTCGGCGAGTACCATGGCGACTCGGCGAGTCTAGACGTCTTCCAACTTTCTGAGATTCCTTATCTACTCGTCGAGTACCCTCATCGACCCGACGAGTTACTCCTGGAAGAATCGCGGGGCCACCCCGACTCCACTCGCCGAGTCTGAAGAACAACTCGGCGAGTCCCAGTAAATCTTCAAGCTACTCGCCGAGTCTGAAGAACAACTCGGCGAGTCCATGCCATGCAGACGAGTAACTGCTTCCTGAATTACGTATGGTCCCAAGATATACAACCATGGGACCCTCTGGACGTCTAAACATCTCTTTACTGTGGGTATAACATCTGGGTAATAACATAATAACCCATCTAATCACTAAATGGGTTTTTCATAAACCCTAGGTTCATAGGCACATTAACTAACATAATTGATCCGAGTATTACCTGAGAACGTTCTCTCTGTGTCCCCCAAACCTCAGGACTCGATCCTCCTTGATATTCCTTTGACCAATTTCTTCTTCTTCTTGTCTAACCAATTCTTCCAAGTTCCAAAAGCTTTCTCTCCTGCTCTAGACGTCCACAGCGATTAGGGTTCTTCTCAATCGACCAAAAGACTGAAAATGACGGCCTAAGAGGCGTTATATACGATTCAAACTGAACGGTTAGGGTTTCTGCTGAACAGCGTCGACTCGCCGAGTCCATACCTGGACTCGTCGAGTCCCGTCGCGATCCCGCGACCAAGTCTGCGATCCTACTCGGCGAGTCTAGGCTCCAACTCGCCGAGTCCCCTCTTAAATCACCCCAAAAACATAATTTTAATAATACCTGAGATTCCGGGCTGTTACAACTCTCCCCCACTTGGATTAGACTTCGCCCTCGAAGTCTCACTCTGCAAATAGTTCCGGATGCTGCTCCCGCATTTCGCGCTCCGGTTCCCAAGTCATTTCTGATCCCTTACGGTGTTGCCATTGAACCAACACCAGAGGTACTTCCTTGTTCCTCAGAACCTTGATCTTCCGATCCCTGATCGCCACTGGTCTCTCCGCGTAATTCAGGCTCGCATCCACCTGAATATCCTCCAATGGAACCACTGCCGACTCATCGGCTATGCACTTCCTCAACTGCGATACATGAAAAGTGTCATGGATCTGACCCAACTCCGCTGGCAACTCCAACCGATAGGCTACCCGGCCTACCCTTGCAACCACACGAAATGGCCCAATATACCGGGGCCCCAATTTGCCCCTCTTCCTGAATCGAATCACTCCTTTCCAAGGAGAGACCTTCAGGAGAACGAAGTCGCCGACTTGAAATTCAAGCTCGGATCGGCGCCTGTCTGCATAACTCTTCTGTCGGCTCTGGGCAGTCAATAATCTTTGTCTCACTTGTTGAATCTGCTCTGTCGTCTGGAGTATGATCTCCGTGCTGCCCATCACTCTCTGTCCCACCTCTTCCCAGCAAATGGGAGTCCGACACCTCCTACCATACAACAGCTCGAAAGGCGGCATACCAATGCTCGAATGATGGCTGTTGTTGTAGGAAAACTCCGCCAATGGTAAATACGCATCCCAACTACCCCCGAAGTCTAACACACACGCTCGGAGCATGTCCTCCAGTGTCTGAATTGTCCGCTCGCTCTGACCGTCTGTCTGGGGATGGTATGCGGTACTAAAATGCAACTTAGTACCCAGCTCCTCATGGAATTTCTTCCAGAACCTGGAAGTGAAGCGCACATCGCGGTCTGACACAATCGAGATCGGCACTCCGTGCCGAGATACCACCTCTTTCACGTATATCTCCGCTAACTTTTCCGCTGAAGAACTCTCACTGATGGCAAGGAAATGTGCACTCTTCGTCAACCTATCCACAATCACCCAAATTGCGTCCACTCCCCTAGCAGTCCTTGGCAATTTGGTGATAAAATCCATAGTGATCTGTTCCCACTTCCACTCGGGGATCTCCAATGGCTGTAACTTGCCATGCGGTCTCTGGTGCTCAGCTTTAACCCTACGGCAGGTCAAGCACCTCTCAACGAACCATGCCACGTCCCTCTTCATACAGGGCCACCAATATTCCTTCCTTAAATCCAAATACATCTTTGTAGCACCGGGATGGATCGAGAATTTCGATTTATGAGCCTCTTCCATCAACGTAATACGCGTACCGCCCACGAACGGCACCCAAATCCGACCCTGAAACGTCATAAGGCCTCGACTATCCTTGACAAACTCTGAGATTAACCCCACAACCCGCTCTTTCTTCTGCATTTCTGGTCGCACAGCCTCAGCCTGTGCCCTACGAATATCATCCAATACAGGAGTCATCACGGTCAGTCTCAAGCACACATCTCGCAATGGAGTGCTCTCCGCCCTGCGGCTCAATGCATCGGCTACCACATTAGCCTTGCCTGGGTGGTACAGGATCTCACAATCATAATCCTTGACCACATCCAACCACCTCCTCTGACGCATATTTAGGTTGGGTTGATCCATCAAATACTTCAAACTCTTATGGTCCGTGTATATCGTACATCGAACCCCATACAAGTAGTGACGCCAAATCTTGAGAGCGAACACTACTGCCCCCCAACTCTAAATCATGCGTGGGATATCTCGCCTCATGAGGCTTCAGCTGCCTCGACGCATAAGCTATCACATGACCCCTCTGCATCAACACTGCACCCAATCCCGAAATCGATGCGTCACAATATACCACGAAATCTTCCATCCCTTCTGGAAGAGCTAATATCGGGGCTTCGCACAATCTTTGGCGAAGTGTCTCAAAGGAGGTCTGCTGCTCGGGCCCCCATGAGAACGTAACACCCTTCCGGGTCAATCTGGTGAGTGGCACAGCGATCTTGGAGAAATCCTTGATAAATCTCCGATAATACCCTGCCAACCCAAGGAAACTTCTGATCTCAGAGGGTGACTTCGGCACCTCCCAACTCATCACCGCCTCAACCTTGGCCGGATCGACCAATATCCCTTTCTGATTAACCACATGTCCTAGAAACTGGACCTCCCGCAACCAGAATTCACATTTGGAGAACTTTGCATAAAGTTTCTCCGACCTCAATACCTCAAGGACCTCCCTCAAATGCTCCTCATGCTGCTCTCTCGATCTCGAATACACCAGAATGTCGTCGATAAATACGATCACCGACCGATCCAACATCGGCCTGCATACCCTGTTCATGAGATCCATGAACACAGCCGGGGCATTGGTGAGTCCAAAAGGCATCACCACAAACTCATAATGCCCATATCGCGTCCTAAACGCTGTCTTCTGGACGTCTTCATCCCGTACTCTCACCTGATGGTAACCTGACCTCAGATCGATCTTGGAAAACCAAGATGCTCCCTGCAACTGATCGAATAAATCATCGATCCTCGGCAACGGGTAACGGTTCTTGACCGTTAGCTTGTTCAACTCCCGGTAATCAATGCACATCCGGTGTGAACCATCCTTCTTTTTGACGAACAGAATAGGTGCTCCCCATGGCGAGCTGCTCGGCCGAATGAATCCCTTCCCCAGCAACTCCTGGAGTTGCGAGGACAACTCTTGCATCTCTGGAGGTGCAAGACGATAGGGCACTTTAGCAATAGGTGTTGCCCCCGGAACCAGATCAATACTAAACTCTACTTGCCTCACAGGCGGTACTCCCGGCAACTCCTCGGGAAAGACATCTGAAAATTCGCGCACCACCGGAACTTCCTCAACTGACTTCGGTTTCTCGGAAACCTCCCGCGTATCCATCACATACGCCACAAAACCTTTACAGCCCTGCCGTAGACACTGCCTCGCCCTAGCGGCCGAACAAAAAGCTGATCCCGAACGGGTACCCTCGCCGTACACCGAAAGAACTCCCCCTCTAGGGTCTCGTATAGTCACCAACTGACGCTCACAGTCGATGACAGCGCCGAACCGGCTCAGCCAGTCCATGCCCACGATGACACAGACATCCCCCATCACGATAGGAATCAGATCAATTGGGAATCCAATCCCGAAAATCTCTAGTACACATCCCCGAAGAACCTCCGTAGCACAAATCACCTTCTCGTCAGCTATAGAAACTCTCAAAGGTCGACTCAACGACTCACGACTAACGCCGATATGCTGACTAAAGGCTAAGGACACAAAGGACCTACTCGCACCCGAGTCAAATAACACTAAGGCAGGCACAGAGTTCACAAGGAAAGTACCTACGCATATAATAACATAAGCATAACATCTTGACATTAAAATAAATACATGAATTACAACATACCTGCCACAACATCGGGCGCAGCGCGGACCTCCTCCGCAGTCAGCTGAAAGGCTCTCCCACGAGCCCTCGGGGCCTCGACCTTCACCGGTCGAGTCTCAGTAGTCCTGGCAACAGGTGCAGATCCCTGACGAAGCTGAGGGCACTCAGGCTTCCGATGGCCGGTCTGGTTGCAATGAAAGCAAACCGTAAATCCCTTGGGACACTCCCTAGCAATGTGTCCCTCCTTGCCACACTTGTAGCAAGCACCGGCTCGACACGCCCCATCGTGACCCTTACCGCACTTTACGCAAGTGCGGTTCTTCGAACCTCCCGTCCTCGAATCGGCGGACTTGATCCGCTTGGCTGCCGGCTGAGACTGAGCCGGTCGCCGGTCTGCCTGCTGAGACTCGGCCTCCTCCCTGGCCTGAGTCTCTAACTCGATCTCACGCTTCCTGGCATTCGCCTGAAGCTCAGTAAAAGTATGGTAAGTGGAGTTTGACACAAACTCCCGGATCTCCCTCCTCAGAACACCTAAGTACCGGCTCATCCGAGCCTGCTCTGTGGCCACTAGCTCGGGGCAAAACATCGCCCTCTCATGGAACTTCCGCGTGATCGCCGCCACCGAATCAGTACCCTGCTTGAGGGTTAAGAACTCCTGAACCAATCGTTCCCGCTCCACCGGGGGAACGTACTCATCCCTGAACATGGTAGTGAACCCCTCCCATGTCACTGCCGCAGTCTCTGCTAAAGTGAAGTTCGCCGTCACGAACTTCCACCAGTCCTTGGCTCCCAGACGGAGCTGGTTCAAAGCGAACCGTACCCTCAGGTGCTCCGGGCATGAACAAGTGTAGAAGCACCCCTCTATATCTGCGATCCACCTCATCGCAGCAATCGGATCCTGCGTCCCATCGAACTCTGGTGGCTTCGTGTTGCTGAACTCTCGGAACAACAATGAATCACCCCCCTGTGGCCTAGCAGCGGCCACAGCTGCGGTAGCTGCAGCGGTTGCAGCCTCAGTCAATGCGGCGTACCGCTCGTCGAACGTCTCCATCAGGGTGGTCTTGATAGACCCAAACATCTCCGGGATCTCAGCCCGGATCGCCGCCGCCACCTCCTCGTGGATCATCTGACGAATATCCTCGTCACTCACACCGCTCGTACTTGCCCCGTGCCGCGGTCTAACCATGATATCTCTGAAATACAACATAAAACTATCAGAGATTCTACCGAGTATAATCATACTCGTCACGCAACCCTACTCAGTCCCAGATATCCAGGGATTCTTACTTGGGCCTCCCACTGACCCGGTGTCCTCGGTAGTACGGGCCCAATACTACCGACCACACCGCATCAATGTTCATCCCAAGTCCTCCTCCCCAAACTCCAGATAGTGAGTACTCTACTTCTGATACGCTCTATCTACCCGCATACTAGCAAAGCATCTCATATAGGCAACTTCCCTAGACTAAGGCATCACAAATCAGGCCACTCTAGTCCTATCATGAATACCTAGTCTTCTAGCATGCATAACAATTCATATCATATAATATTGTAAGGTATTTTGGGGATCTTTACCGTTCGGGCGTTGACTGATCGTACACACTGCTTCTTTCTTGCTTACCACAAAACCATTTACAAAAGTTATGCCTTTATTTGAAAAGCTTCCTCAAATCCTCGGTTTGAGTTCAGATACCCCCCTAAGGTGCACCCGAATCCCTCAAACCAAGGCTTTGATACCAATTGTAACAACTCAAATTTTTCAAACAATTTTTTTTTCATTTTTAAAACATAATTGTTTCCATTAAAAACAAGGCATAAATAGTTTAATTATTCGGTCAATACAATTATTCAAACTCCCAAGATCATAAAACAATCTTCAGTGTGTATCGATCATGCCGGCGCCTTCCCACGGTCCTCGCTAGTACCTGAAATACATACACAACAACTGTAAGCATAAATGCTTAGTGAGTTCCCCAATATACACTTACACACATACGCCTTTCCAGGCCCTGACCTTCCGGTCCTCAATACAACGCCTTCCGGCCCATAACATAATCGCCTTCCGGCCCATAACATATTGCCTTCCAGCCCACATATCATACATAGCACATATAACAATTAACTTACCACATATAGCATACATATCACATAACATATTCGACCTTCCGGTCACACAGTCAAACCCTTCCGGGTACAGTATAGTGAGAAGACTCACCTCGTATATGCTGAAAGCTAGCAACTCCTGAAATGACTCGTGCACAACCGACGAGCTACAACCTCCCTATAACATTACGTAACTCATTAATACTTATCTCTTCTAAGTGTGACTATCCCTAAGAAGTCAGACTTAGGTCAACTCTGGTCAACGGTCAACGGTCAGCTCAACCGGACTCGGCGAGTACCATGGCGACTCGGCGAGTCTAGACGTCTTCCAACTTTCTGAGATTCCTTATCTACTCGTCGAGTACCCTCATCGACCCGACGAGTTACTCCTGGAAGAATCGCGGGGCCACCCCGACTCCACTCGCCGAGTCTGAAGAACAACTCGGCGAGTCCCAGTAAATCTTCAAGCTACTCGCCGAGTCTGAAGAACAACTCGGCGAGTCCATGCCATGCAGACGAGTAACTGCTTCCTGAATTACGTATGGTCCCAAGATATACAACCATGGGACCCTCTGGACGTCTAAACATCTCTTTACTGTGGGTATAACATCTGGGTAATAACATAATAACCCATCTAATCACTAAATGGGTTTTTCATAA
This sequence comes from Lactuca sativa, assembly GCF_002870075.4. Classification (NCBI taxonomy): domain Eukaryota; kingdom Viridiplantae; phylum Streptophyta; class Magnoliopsida; order Asterales; family Asteraceae; genus Lactuca; species Lactuca sativa. The sequence goes on from NC_056625.2 coordinate 194,519,199, forward strand.
ACCCTAGGTTCATAGGCACATTAACTAACATAATTGATCCGAGTATTACCTGAGAACGTTCTCTCTGTGTCCCCCAAACCTCAGGACTCGATCCTCCTTGATATTCCTTTGACCAATTTCTTCTTCTTCTTGTCTAACCAATTCTTCCAAGTTCCAAAAGCTTTCTCTCCTGCTCTAGACGTCCACAGCGATTAGGGTTCTTCTCAATCGACCAAAAGACTGAAAATGACGGCCTAAGAGGCGTTATATACGATTCAAACTGAACGGTTAGGGTTTCTGCTGAACAGCGTCGACTCGCCGAGTCCATACCTGGACTCGTCGAGTCCCGTCGCGATCCCGCGACCAAGTCTGCGATCCTACTCGGCGAGTCTAGGCTCCAACTCGCCGAGTCCCCTCTTAAATCACCCCAAAAACATAATTTTAATAATACCTGAGATTCCGGGCTGTTACATATACATGCAAACAATCTTCCAAAGCATAAACCCTAATCTAACATTTCCAAGAACAAAATTCATATGAAAATAAGGGTTTGGAATATTATGGAGTGCCCTAAGTGTTGCACCTCTAATGGAGTCACAAACATTCTATGCAAAGGATGATGTAGGAGAGAGGGGGATTTTGACCATTCTAGGGTTTCTTAAAGCCTTGGACAAAAATCCCTTGTAATGGGGTCTATTTATACTTGTGGATGCAAGGGCTTTAGGTGGAAACCCTAATGTGACTGCTTAGGTATTAAGCAGCCCATGGACCCCTTTAGAATAGCCCTTGGACGAATTCCTTATGGGCTTCCCATAGAACTCGTCCAACCTTATTCCAAGGTAATCCATCAGCCCAATTGCAACTATCAAATAATTACAAAAATAGTCCCCTTTATTTAATCAGTCTCTTTTGACCACCAAATTAATTTCTGATTAATACTAATTAAATATGATTTCCGAATAATATATTAATCTTGTAATATATTAATAAAACATTTTGAGTATGAATTTATTATTGATATAATAGATTCTACTCTCTCTCCTCTTCTCATCCTATCAAGTTGCATGAGTGAAGGAAACCCAAAAGGACCATGCTCATAATCGGGTCAAGTACATACCAAAATAGTTATGGGCTTAGACACATAATCCAACAGTCTCCCACTTGTATAAGTCTAATAAATATCTTTTACAATTACGACTTTAGAACCTGATTAGCAATCATAGCTTTCAAAAGCTGCGGTTGAACTCTGATCTTATCTGCAACACGTCCTTTAGATAAGGGATCATATATTCCTCCATTCTAGATATCGTATGAACTGAGATATGGATTATAACCATTCTCTCTATTCATGTGTTGTTTCCCGATTTCCGATTTATGACGAATGACAACAGACTATAATTGAACACATCAACTTAGTCCAGGCTTGGCCAAGCGCTTAGGGTGTCATCACTAAATCATCGAGGGACCTATAGATATCACTTTTATCCCACAATGGATAAAAGGAACGGATAAATTTCGACTCGTATGCTTGCTCTATTCACTCATTAAATTACACACAAAAATACGTTTTATAACACCAATTTACTAGTGCGTTAACGTATTATCAATGTGCAACTGACTTGCAAACTGCAACTTATATCTATTGGTTTCAAGAATATAAGATATTATCATCTCATAATCACTCGTGATAAAATCCATGAAGCGATTCACGTGAGCATGGGTTTAATCCAATACACAAATCTTATTTCAGGAGCACTCATGAACGTTGCAGCAAACTTTAGCTATGTCTAGACACTCTAGACAATCTACAAGCCAATTCATGACAATTTTGCCTCATACCTACTTCCAACGTATGATCGACTGTGGATGTTTGAATAATCTTATTATTCAGGAAGTCAAAACATGCGAAGTGAAACACAAGAATAATCAAATCCAATATGGCCTCAAAACTTGTGAGTATAAATAAAACACCTTTTATTTAATCACCATATCGATTGCACACTATTCATTGTATAATGTTTCGGATAATCAACTTAATACTTGAATTGAAACAATAGTCATCCCATGCTCCAAGTATGTACACTATGTTTACCTATGGTCCTTACTTTGTGAAATAGATTAATTGAACACATTCCCAATGATGCTCATTTCACAATTCCTAATCTTTATCATAAGTGTAAAAATACCAATTCTTGCCACTATTAGAATATGTTAGATTCTAACATTTTATGCAATGATCCATTTGTAACTTAATGGCACTAAAGTCACAAAGACTCTGCCAATGATATTACAAAGTGCTCCATTGGAGATAGTTACAAGACAAATCCATGAAAGTGAAGTCTCAAATTCAAAGTACATACCTTTGAATATCCTTCTTGCATAAAAGTTTCTAATCTACATAGATTCATATTATCCAACCCCCATTATGAAAACATTTCCATATTTTCCATAAGACAACTCATTCTTAATAGAATTCTATCTATTTATAATAATTCCAATATGTTCCATTCAATACTTTACTTCCAACAGACCACAAGTGACCAATCCTTGGTGAACCTTAGATTGTCCTTGATAGTTGTTTAATTATTTTAGTCATATCTGGTTCTGGTCCCTTTTTCCCTGAAAATGCCCTAGGCATTTGGAAAATCAGAACTGTCGAATATTACAGCATATGTAATTGATCCTATACCCGAAGCGTATGGGATACGATACATAATGTCTTATATAAAGACATGATACTTTCCTAGTCTCTTTCTATAATATTGCCATATATATATATATATATATATATATATATATATATATATATATATATATATATATATATATATATATATATATATATATAATTCCCTTATGTTGAATCTTTTCAATATATTATTCATATATGTCATTTGACTAAATTTTGATTAAAATTTCTCGATCTAAGCTTTTAGAACAGAAATGAAGTATAAATTTCTCTCCCTTAATTATATCAAAACAACTTTTCAACCTCTGCAACTTTGTAAAATGAAACTTTATTTTCTATAACTAATATTGCTAACTTGCAATACATAATAATCATGCTCCCACTAACATGATAATTATTTCCTTACCAGCATAACACTTATGCTCCCACTAGCTTTGATATGTATTCAGAAATCAGTTGGACTTCTAGAAATCAATACTTATTGACTTTCATTACCAAAGTTCAATTTTCTTATACGTGATGCTTCGATAGGACTTTATCTAAGCTCATACACCTTTTATTAGAAAGATCATATGTGTGTCTAGACTATTTCAGAACTTATATCAATAAGTTCCAAATGTTAAGCCTAACGGCCAAATCTCACAATTCTAACCATGAAGAGGGATGTCGTAATCATGATCGGATTTGAGAATGCAATTTTCACAATCGCTATCTCCTTAAAATCTTCCTAGTGAAAGCATTTCCTCATAATCATTTTCATGAAGGAGAGAAACATTATGACACTCAGATTTTATGATGTATGTGTTTCTATCCATGTGAATTTTTCATAACCATAATTGCAAGACAATGTTTGTGAAAAATCAAAACTCATATGGACTGAACTTGTTCAATCTTTATTTCTTGCTGCCTGGCAGCACAAGGGTCTACCATGTCTTCTAAGTAGCCAAGCAACTTATCCATACAGATTAATTAACTTTCATCAATCAAGGTGCTTTGCTTTATGAAATGGATTGAGACCTCTTAGAACTCACATGCATAGTCAACTTTACTAGAATGGCATAGAAACAAGAATATGTCAACACGATAGGTTATAAACCTCAAGTCGTGTTCTAGTGATAAACAATAGGTTTACTCTTGATTTATTCTTGAAACTTTTCAAGATCATTTAGACTCCTACTATCCTCTTCACATATAAGATTCTCTTGTCAAGAAACATTCCTTGACAAAAAAATATTCAAGAGTTAGTGTGGGTTTCTATCAAGACAAAACCACAACACACGATTGGTCTTATTTGGTCTTTGTCTTATCCAAGACATCACAACTTACCAATTTCAAATATGCAGGAGTAAGAAACATTTCTGCTCCACATTTGATGATGTGTTATAAACCAACTTACGACATGTCACCCAATACACAATCTTGGAGTACGACTCTAAGACTTGATTTTGGAACGAAGTACGATTCACCTTTTGATTTAACCATTCAACAATTTATGATTCATATTCTAAGCCATACTAGCGCACTAAGGTGTTCTTAGAGGATCAATTGTGACATGGTTTCATAATCATAAGCTAATCATAAAACACGATACTTAAGTACTCTCCCTGCTTTTCAGATTGGAGAAACTTTTATCTTTCTGCCTAATTGATTCTTCTTATTCGTTCTGCTATACATTGAAACCTTTTCAACGATTTAGAATTACACTTAATCTTGTAAACATAACAAGATTTACTAAACCTTTTAGTAAATCATGACGAAAAGTCTCATCATTCTTTGTGATTGACTTTACTAGTGCATAACAATGTGTACTAGATTCCCTAGTCCTTCACTTGACTCACATACTTGTGTGAACAAGGAATTAGTCTTAATTTCCCAATTATGAAGGTTCTCATTCATCACACAACACAAGTCGCACGATTCCAAGTTTCTGTCCAATTGAAACTTGGGTGATGAGAATCATTCCCTAATTCGTATATTTTTTACACTACCATAAATAACATAACTAAGAATCACATCCATTTTCAACATTGCTAACAATAGAAACATACAAACATCAATTTTCACAAAAATCATTGCAAGGATATATATATATATATATATATATATATATATATATATATATATACATATATATATATATATATATATATATATATATATACATACACACACGACAAAAATCAAATTTTATTTTATTTATAAAAACATGGAAAAGCTTGTCCTTACAGTCGCAATTACAAATGAAAACTATGTAAATATTCCTAAGCAATCTATCCTAAGTCTTCTAAGTAACAGCTCAAAAATCCGATCTTCAAACCATGCGATCGAAATCTATTTTTTCGTGATCAGACTCAACTCACTCTTCCTTTTAAGCTTCCTTTCTTTTATTTTATCAAGTAACATCAAAATGTAATCTTATCAAATAATGTATTAAGAATCTACAAATAGGAACTTAATAGAATTAGATAGTGGATTAACCTGAAGCAGAGTCATACATATTGACTCTCCCATCCTTATGATCTTTCAGGTACATATGGCAGCTTCGCATCCAATTCTTCTTCTCTTGGCAGTAGAAACAACCAGACTCTTTTGGAACAGAACAAGGAACAATTTCAGATTCAGCCTTTCTCTTTACCATTTCGTCAAACGGTTTGACCTTGGCTAATCCCTTTCCATTGGGAACAGAAGACTTTTTTGGACTTCCAATGTTGCCATTTTCAATGTCCATGGAAGTTTGGGAGGTTGATCTTCCCAACAAATTTTCTTGACCAGTGCACCAAATCATTTCTGATTCAGCAGCAATAAGCAATAGGTAAGATCAATGAGGGTCACGTCATGGTCCATCATATAGTACTCTCTAATGAACTCACTATATGATTCGGGAACTGATTAAAAAACCAAGTGAACATCCAACTTCCTTGAGACAATGACACCCAACATTCCAAACTTGTCAATGTGTGACTTCATCTCCAAGACATGTGCACACACAAACTTTCCATTTTCGTGTTTACTTGCCAATAGGGCTTGAGTGACCTTGAACTTTTTGAGTCTTCGAACACATGGGTCAGGGAGCACTATTGGAGGAGGTGGATGAAGTGAATCATGATTTCCATTTCCACGATCCAATCATGAAACATCAGCTTCAAGTGGAAAGCATTTTCCAAAGGATTCGGGAAGACCATAGTCATTTGACATCTTCAAAACGGGAGAAAATTCAAGTTAGTTGATAAGAATCCTTGATATAACAGCCAAATGAAATACCAAGGCTAGGATCCAACACAATATTCTTTAATTAGGAAGAGGGATGTCGTAATCCAATTGCAAAATATTTGTAGGTAGGTAAATGACGATTTACCAGTTTCCACCATGAAAAACGAAAAGAAAATTAGGTTTTAAATGTTTTGAAACTCCTAGATCTTTTGAGATTCATTGAACTTTTTTAGTGACATGTTTAATTTCGATTATGCCCTTCATGTTTATGACTGGAATGCCGAGGATCACAAACAAGGTGTGGATAACCATGCAAATTAGTTTGGTAAACTCAAAGTCATTTATCACCTAATCAATGTGCCGGTTAACCACATACGCTCCATTGATCTACGACAAACTATGAGCTACCCATTGTCATGCTTCATTAGTCCCATATTAGTGTGCCGGTTAACCACACATGCTCCACTAATGACCAACAAGGTGTAATGTGCAATTTCATGGATTAGCACCAATTCTATATTTTTCCTAAAGTAACTAAGATTTGGGAATATGTATAAGTGTTTAGTTACTTCGTATTTCATTATACTTATAATACAAGGTTGTGTCCTATCTTACCTATTCGGCTAAAACCATCCACTAGTCAAGAGTGTGGTTGGTAAGAGTAAATACCCAATGACGGTCATTTTACAGGCCGCTTCCTTAAACACCCCTTATAGACCAGCTTTGTGAATGAGGCCTACTAACGGTAAGACTGAATCCTTACTCATACATATATAATATTAGAGTTTTAATTTTATGTAGTATAAGGGTGTATTTTACACTTTTATAATACTAGGTGGTTTAATCTATTAATAAATTAAACTTTTAATTTGATTAATCTTAAACCATATTTTTATGGATTCATTACTTTTCTCTTTTAATGAAACACTTAATTAATTTAATTAAACCATAAGGGTGTAATTTGAACTTTTGAAAACACTAGGGTTCTAGTATTTAATATTTCAAAATTAATACATTTTAATTAAATTATATATTCCAAATCTTGAGGGCAAATTTTGAAACTTTTAAAAATATCTTTTAGATTAAATTTGAAAAATAATTAAATATCCTATAAATAATAATTATCACACGATTTGACATAATCCATTTTTTTTTCTTACAAGATAATTCAAATCAAAATAAAAATAATTAATCTTTATCTTATAAAACAAGTAATTATCATAAATTGACAATTATCCATTAATTTGATTAGGATATCAATTACCATAATTGAAAATTCTGATTTTAATTTGAAAAAACAAATTATGGTAATGATCTAAATCAAATTAGGGCAAAATTTCTGAAAATTTGCTGTCAGATCTGAGCTCACGTCGTGAGTCTGGTTTAAAATAAAAGAACTCAATTTTTCAACTTTGAAAACTTAACTTTTGCATTATATAACAGAAAAACTACCCTAGGCTTTGATACCTCTGATGGGTTTTGAGCAGAACATCATTCCTATGGTGTACATGCAATCCTAATGCTTTGGATCTAGGTTTTCCTCAATTATACATGCAAACAATCTTCCAAAGCATAAACCATAATCTAGCATTTCTAAGAACGAAATTCATATGTAAATAACGGTTTGTAATCTTACCTTACTTATTATGTAGCAATAACAAGAACAATCCACAAAGTCCTTGACTCTTGAAAGCTTAGTGCCCAAAGAGTTGCATCTCTAATGGAGTCACAAACACTCTATGCAAAGGATGATGTAGGAGAGAGGAGGATTTCGACCACTCTAGGGTTTCTTAAAGCCTTGGATGAAAATCCCTTGTAATAGGGTCTATTTATACTTGTGACTGATAGGGTTTTAGGTGGAAACCCTATGTGACTGCTTAGGCCTTAAGCAGCCCATGGACCCCTTTAGAATAGCCCTTGGATGCATTCCTTATGGGTTTCTCATAGAATTTGTCCAACCTTATTCCAAGGTAATCCATCATCCCAATTGCAACTCTCAAATAATTACAATAATAGTCCCCTTTATTTAATCAGTCTCTTTTGACCATTAAATTAATTCCAAATTAATTTTTGATCAATGCTAATTAAATATGATTTCCAAATATTACATTAATCTTCTAATATATTAATAAAACATTTTGTGTATGAATTTATTATTCATATAATAAATTCTACTCTCTCTCCTCATGTCATCCTATCAACTTGAATGAGTGAAGGCAACCCAAAAGGACCATGCTAATAATCGGGTCAAGTACATATCAAAATAGTTATAGGCTTTAGACACATAATCCAACAATAAAACCCTATGCTCTCTTCTCTAATCCACTCATCCACTTGCAAGGTCCATTTGTGGGTAGGTTAGGGCTTCTTTAATGCCCTAGGTGATGATGATGGTGATGCTTATCTTTTCTGGGATGGAATGGGTACGGATTTCTTGGAGTGCATATCGTCCTTGGCCATGAGGCATGAATATCGAACGATCTGCCATAAGATGGGGGTAGTGGAGCCATAATCTCTAGGAATGGCTCTAACTTAACAATGTCATCCTCCCGAGTCTCAGCATGATCGACAGGGTCTTCATGGGATTACAAATCCGGATATAGTGATCTATTTGTGGTTTCCCACCAAACTCCTCATCATGCTTCTTATCCTCCTCAACAGGCTCTTCCTCATCTTTAAACCACTCATCATCCTCCTCGACTGATACTCGGGTAGGGTTAAAGTCATCATAGGATCAAAGTCATTCTCCATCTCTGGAGTGTGAGGCACAACCTGGTCCTCTTCTAATAAAGGATACGGCACCTAAGCCCATATATCCTTTATATCACTCTGATATCCTACATAAGACATCAAATAGGAAGATGTTTAGGAGCGATAGTATGAGAATCATCAAATACAAATGATTTCCTATTATAAATATGTAGTAGATAGTATCGTATCTTCTGTGATTCTCTATATGGGGGTATGTCGGATACCTGACTCTAATCCGGATATCCTCAAGGTGTACCATTCCAAAATAAGTGTTTAATCCTCACGTAATAGGTCTCGACCTAAGTCTCCAATCCTTAAGAAGTCGATCTAGGCCACCGATTCAAAATCCTCAAGTAGTAGGTCTTGGTCTAACTATTAAATCAACTAATTGAACTAATCTATTAATGCATAAATCCTTAAGCATTTATATTTTCAACTACGACATCCATGTTTAGGTGTGTGTCGGTCGGACCATAATAAAACATAGTTGCACATTCTCGGTCTAGTTGTGCTACGAGCGCAATACTGTTCTAACCCTAGGATTTGTTTTTGACATACAATCTTAAGTTGTGATTTAATTTGATGATCTTTATTATATGTAAGTTTACTAATAAGAGTTTATATAACTCTTTATTTGATTATTGTTTTATTAAGGGTATTTTATTAATTATGTGTTTTGTACTTCAAGACTATCAAGTAAGGATCAGCAAAGTGAGAAGTGCCAAAGGGCAGGATAACACAAACATTACTTTTATTTACTATAAATAATTTCAGTGTCATACTTTTTGGAGTTCAAGCACACTTCTATTCATAACTAAGCATAAAATAAACAAAAATGACTTGCAACAAATTCCTTGATGACTTCCTTCCTTCCACATCTACTCTCAACACACATCCCCATGAGAATACATGTATTTTGAAAAAGTCAATATTAAAGTTGGTGAGTTCATAGGTTATATAGTTTTTTGTTTTTATTATTGTATCTGATCAAAAACTATTCATGTTTTAAAAACCTTTCTTTCCTTTAGGACGTATTATCTATCCTAATCATTATAATCTTTATCAAATCAAATCATACAGCTACTTGAAAGCATCCCTTTAGACAATTTTAAATTAAGATTTTCCAAACAGAATTACCATGAGCCCCTATAATCGATGTCGTGGACCGATAAATACCCCACACGACGCTTCATTGGACGTCGAATAATATTACTTTTATACTTAAGAAAGTTATCCTTCCGGGATTGTAGCTAGCAATCTCAAGTGGGGGTGTCAGTCTCGTATGGATCTGTACCTATCTTTTTGGCTCTCGCAAGATTAACGAATATAGGTTCGGAGTTAACCGAATTTAATCAAGCTATAGGATGAATAATAACTGCTTAATAACACGTGTTTATTTCATCTTAAGTATGGTTATCATTTTATCTTTAATATTTCTTTGATACCAATTTCTTTTCATAATTATTCATATATACTTAACCCTATATATAATAATTATTTGTTATAGATATTCTTTGATAGGTTATGGTACAGATAAATACATTGCATGTCCTTACGTTTTCTTCCACAATTATATATATATATATATATATATATATATATATATATATATATATATATATATATATATATATATATATATATACACATAAGATAAGTATAATGAGAGAATATTCCATAATTATTCTTATATATATTTTCTTATACTATATATACAATAATTATGATTATCTAGATAATAGGATATTATGATAGATGAATAGCTAAGTACAACACATATCCTAAGATTTGGCCAGCATTACTTCTAAGGGCTAAGTTATCTTAGGAAATCGGCCAACATAATATCTAGGTATAATCTTTTCCTAGTGTATCGGGTAGCATAACGATTAGGCATATTATCATTGTTTCAAACTAGACAGAGTTTCTACGAGCATAATATCCTATCGTTTCTTGTTTACATATATAAACTACTAATATATTTACAAAACATATTTGTATAAAGTAGTTTGATAAGCATGTATCCCCCCCTCCCCCATAAAATCTTTTAAACCCGTCAAAGTGGGGTCATGAACTCACCCTCGATGTGTGATACCTTTGATTTAGGGTTGATTTAGGCTCGGGACTCTAGGGAACCTTGGGATTGCAGAAGCTCCAGAGAGAGTGAGAGAGAGGGTTTGATAGATGTTGAATGAGGTTGCAGGCCATGATATATATAGTTGGGGTTTTGACTTGTGCGCGAAGCAAATATATGTGTGTGTCGCGCATGGTCATCATGGCTCCATCAGGGACTTGCAACATATCATTCTCTCACGGGGCACATATATTGCAATCTGATCGAATCTGGTGTTCGGTGCACGCTACACAATGGCATGCACCTCACGCGCACAAAATGGATTTTGAAAAATCCATATCTTATGCATAAGAGCTTTGATCTTTACCATCTTTATATCTATGTGATGATCTCAGCTAGTACTGCAACTTTTCTTTAGGCTGTTTTGGATAGTTTTGAATTTCATCATTTTGCCTAACGGGGGTAAAAATTAATGATTTTACATAGATCATATACCTCTGATATGGATTCCATTTTTGGCATTCTTTTTCCTAAATTTATTATCTCGAGGAGTATGATGATTTTCGTTTTTATAACTTTAGTCAAAACGTAACCAATCTCTACATACTGTTTCGACATCCTAATAATTATTTACGATGTTGATTTACTTTTTACAAAAATCATAACTCCTCCAATCGGAGTCAGATTTTTCACACTGTTATATCATTGGAATCATGTCAATGGGAACTTTTTGAATATATCAATTGTATTAAAAGACAATACACTTTTTAGACGTTTATTTTTTAGTCTAAACGTTGAATTATTTTTTAAATGTCACAACAAATTTGATTATATTTATTCATAAGAAAAACATTATAATACTAAACTATTACATCCATATTTCCCTATTATTTCCTAACGGTGGTTGGTGACAAAATTTTTATTGGTTGTCACACGTGAACTTACTTATTTAGCAACACAATGAATTATATGGTTCGCGATAGAGAATACCACATGAAGAGACATTGCGATGCAATGGTTACTCTTTTGTGATGTGATCCTGAGCCTAAAGATCAAATTTTGATGTTAAAAATTTCATTTTCCAAAGAAGTCTGAGAGCATTTAAAGGAGTATTGAGTATGGTGTTTTTTGTGGCGCAAATAAAAGAGTTGTATTTATACTTGATAAATAGGGTTTTTGTCTTCTAAATTAGTTAAGCTAATCACATATTTAAGGGATAATTAATGGTTTCCAAAATTGCTGAGATTAGTCAATTTTACCATAATCCCCTATTAGAATTCGGATTTTCTGCTATAATACTAATTAAAAATTCTAAAGATACCGGAGCCACTACCAGTGACTCTGCTCCTTTGACCTTGCTAGGGGTGTTGCCCCTAGGACCCTGCAAGGGGGCGCGACCCCCACAACCCCCGCCATTTTGTTACAATGGTTTATTATTCGATCTTATATATGCATGCACTCCGCACTCAACAAACATATAATATATAGGACAAATAATAAGTCTGTTAGCTCACATGTTTATTTACATGAAATTATCGCGACAATAAAATCACCATGTTCTTTAAAAGTCATGAGTTTCACAATAGTTATCTAAGTAATAAAAAATGAGTCAAAATTTTGATTCTTTTTGGATTTTTACCATTTTATTCTATTTTTGATCTCTGAGTTTAAAGTTTATTCTATAATATCTTTAGGTTTTCTGATTCTCTATTTGCTCAAAGGAAAACAAAAAGTTCAGGGTATTTTGTATGACATAAATTAGTCATAAAGTCTAGGCAATTATTTTAGTATTTAATAAAGTATATTATAAAATATGGATCATAGTGATAAAAATGGTTAATATATGATAACTATGGTCAAAATCCGGAGATAAGGTTAAAATGGGAAGATTGGAGAAAAATTTGAAGTAGATATGGAATAAATTCGAAGTTGTCTTTGAAACACGAGGTTAGCATAGAGACTGATAAGGATTAGCGACGTGAAGAATGTTTTTGCTTCGATAACAATCTAGGAATTATGAAGATCATGTTTAGCGCCACAAAGACAAAGGATTAGGGCCGCTAATATTTTTTTCTGGGTGATCATTCAAGCGGTCGAAAACTTGTTCTTGAAAACCTATATACCTTGTAAGAACATATTTAAAGGAGCGATAAATAAACTCGAATGGTCTAGTATATTAAAGAACTTGTTTTATATTGGTTCATATAAAGGTAAAACAAGTATATAGATATATAGAACAATGGTCGTAATGACGTCGTTGTCAAAAATTACAAACCATGTGTATGTATAAAGGTAAAACAAGGTAAGTTGACATCTATGTGTATGTATAAGTTGATAATTACAAACCATGGTCGTATTGACGTCTTTGTCAAAAATTCTCTATAAAAGGAAGAAAATAAATCTTTATAAATGATTCAAATAGTTTTATAGACCATTAAGTTCAGACTTGTAGTCCCTTTTTTTCTCATGAAAGGTTCATGTGTTTATAATTTATTTATTTATTTATTTGTTTATTGTGGTTGGTCTTTTCTCCCCAACTAAAGGGTTGATGCAGTGTCTAGCTTTTCTCCCCAACTAAAGGGTACATTTTTCTATACACATCCGAAAGGATGGTGAGCTTTTTTAGTTCGCGATAATCTATACACATCCGAAAGGATTCATCCTTCTTTTTCACAAACAAGACCGGGGCTCCCCAGGGTGAGAAGTTCAGTCTAATGAATCCTTTGTTGAGCAGTTCATTGAGCTGGCTGGATAACTCTTGCATTTCTTTCGGCGCTATACGATAAGGGATTTCCTATAGGGGTAGCTCCAGGGATTAAGTCGATTTGGAACTCGAATCGGCGTTCGGGAAGGATTCTGGGAAGATCCTCGGGGAAGATATTAGGAAAGTTGCAGACCTTGGGGATGCTCTCGAGATCTTTAACTTCTTGCTTTTCATTAATGACATGGGTTAGGAACGATTGGCACTCTTTTGTAGATATTTTCGGGCTTTGATGCATGATATGATACGGAGGTTTGAGCTGAGTCTATCACCATAAATGATGAGGGCTTCGCCATTAGGCAGGTTGAGGCGAATGGATTTCTCAAAACAAAGGATATCAACATGATGAAGACTTAACCAGTCCATGACAATAATGACATCGAAGCTTTTGATGGAGACCGACATAAGATCGATGGAAAAGGAATAATCATTTAGGGTAAGGGTACAACCTATGAATATGTCTTCAGTGCTCTCTTTCTTTCCATTAGCCATCCCGACGGTAAGGTTTTCGGTTAGGGGTTGGGATTTATGCTTGAGTAGATGCTTGAATGCATGACTAACAAAACTTCTCTCCGCACCACTATCAAAAAGAATGCATGCACAAGAGTTGTCGAGGAGGAACGTACCCGATACTACGGTGGGATCTGCAACTGCTTCCTCCTGTCCAATGGCTAGCACTTTCGCCGTGTTGCCAGCTGTTGCCTTTGGGCAATTCCTCTTGTAATGACTGGTCTCACAACATCCATAACAGGGTTGGCTCACTCCAGCTCCAGGAGCCTGATTAGTGGGTTGGACTTGTGTCTTGCAAAAACGAGTTGTATGCCCCTTTTTGCTATAGTTGTTGCACAACATTTCACGGTACGGCCCGTGATGGTGGAAGTTAAACTTGTCACACCTTAGGAGGTTTCTAACATATCTACTTCCAAATGATTGAGTTGTAGGGGCAGCGGTAGGAGTAGTAGCGGCATGCCCTGCCACTACTTGTTGCTTCTTGGAGGGCTCCTATGGAGACTTGCCCTTGAGCTTGTTCTAGAACTTTTTCTTTCCACCGCTCTCCTTGGTGGTTCATGGGCGGCTGGCACGGGATCCTGACGATCTCCATGATCAATCAAAGTCTAAGCCAACCGTTTAGCACTGTCAAACGACAACAGTCTTGCAGCCAGGACATTCCCCTGAGTTAGGGGTGTTAATCCCCAAATGTATCTTTCTACTTTCTTGCTCTCTGGGGTGACCATTCCCGGGCAGAGAAGAGCAAGATCACTGAATCTCTCAGTGTAAGTAGTAATATCAGAGCCTTTCGTTTTTAAATATCAGAGCTCCTCCTCCAGCTTTTGCATCTCGCCTCGTGTGTAGTACTCAGCGAGCATCAGTTCTTCTAGATCATCCCAACTCATGACATTAGCCACCGGAAGAGTTAGGGATTTAACTTGTCCATTCTACGAAGTTAGGGCTCTGACGGTGAAGATGAACGCTGCAAACTCTACCTTGCTGGATTCTGGGCAAGCACATATCTCAAAGATTGACTTTGTCTTCTCGAACCATCGATTCAAGGCAATGACATCTCCAGTGCCATCAAAGGACCGTAGCTTAGCATTCAAAAAGTCATTGTATGTACTTTCCATGGTGTGACCATGGCTGTCACCGAGATTGGATGTAGGGCACCACTACCCGCTCCACTTGTACTACTAGCATTGATCTGGGACATTGTAGCAGCCACGATGGCTATTACAGCTGCTTGGAAGACAGTTGGGTGGTACTGAGGAGGTAGCAACGTCACGTCTGTCTGGGTATTGTTGTTCTTTCGGTTGGGTCTCTTCCTTGGAGGAATCTTATTCTAGAAGAATCAACAAGAAGAGGACGGTAAGTCCCCTAGAATCAAGTGAAATGGAACAAGACATATCTCAAACTGATAGATAAAGTGTTATACTAAGAGATATACAAAGGAAAACTACCAATACAATTAAACTATTGCTAGAAAAAAATAAATAGCAACACTTGGAATGAATCTCTACACTGAGTTCAGCTCTAGCTAAAATACTCCTATAGTGTTTTTGAGTTGTATGTTCTATTCTATATGTTGGATTAATGTCTAAGTCCATAACTATAATTGGTAAGACTTGACCCGACTCGGCATGGTCCATTTGGGTTGCATGGCATCGGGACAATTGGATAGACAAGATGAGGAAAAAAGGATACTAGTGATTTATATTAATATATTATAAGTTCTAATATATTAATATATAATCATATTATTGAATTAGTATTGATCAAGAATTAATTTATAATTAATTAAGTGATCAAAAGGAACTAGTTAAATATGGACTCTTATATATATATATATATATATATATATATATATATATGTGTGTGTGTGTGTGTGTGTGTGTGTAATGGGCCAAGTTCATTTAGGTTGGGCTAAGCTTTCATGGATAGTCCATGGAGTGTTTAACCCATGGATCATATGAAATGAAGGGTCATGGGTTTAACCCTAATCTCCACACTATATAAAGATGTCCTTCGTTGGTGAAATGGGCACTGGTGTGTGTACACAAAAGGGCAAGGCCGATTTCACTAGAGAGAACCAAAGTATCCTTATTCTAAAGATTATTCCAGGTTTTGATGATGTTGTGTGAACCATTTGAGGTGTCACACTTGGGGCACTAGGCTCTCGAGCATCATGAAGTCAAGCTACATCAAGAGGTATGTATTCTAACTTGTTATATTACCCAAGTATCAAAAGATTAGATGCTAGATAGGGTAATACCTTGGAATATTCATATTTGCATGTATAATAGAGAAAACATAGATCCAAGGTATTTAGGGTTGCATGTACACCATAGGAGTGTTAGAAGGCTCAAAAAACCCAACAGTGGTATCAGAGTCATAGGTTGTTTTCTGTTATGTTGATGCAAATGTTTTATTTTCAAATTTGAAAAAAAAAAAAAAACATGACGTTTGTCAAATTTTAAGATAATTACTTGTTTTTGTGAAAAACTAATTATTTGTAAAATTTGAATTATTTGCTATATGAGTTGAATTAGGTCAAATTTAGTAAAAGATAAAAAGATATGATTATTTTATTAGTTTTAAAAGTTTAATCTAAAGAGGTTTTTTTTAAACAACATATGGAGGTTTCAAAAAAAACATTGATTCAAAGTTTTTATGGAGTTACAAAAGTTGGTTTTAATGTTTTAAAAGAATTACATAACTTATTCTTAAGTTATAGAACATGAAAAGTTTCTTCCTAAAGCAAGCATTTAACTCCATAAGTTATGAATTACCAAAAGTTTTATGTTTCCTTGATTTATGAGTTAGTTTAGATTAATGGAAAAAAATTGTGTTTTAGTTGTTTTCAATCCTATATAATCTAGAGGTAGTTCATAAAATGTGTTTTTGTAACTTGTCTTCAAGTTACATAAAAGGTCACATTTATGAATCTTAAAACTCATAAAAGTGTCATAGGTTACATAAAAAAATGAAGAGTCTTCATTTTAATGAACCATTAAACTCATAAGTTATGAAATGAAAAGTTTTGAATAGTTTCAAAAACTTGCCCTCAAGTTTTGGAATTTGTAAAGTTTTCCCATGAATACTTTAATTCCAAGTTAAGCCCTTAGAATTTTAAAAGTTAAAATTCAACCATTATACTTTATAATATTATAAGTTAATAATAATAATAATATTATATATATATATGTATATATATATATATATATATATATATATATATATATATATGGTGAGGTTTAATAGAGAACCATAAATAACTAAGGAACCAATCGTGAGTATCGGAAATCATAACGATCAACGGCCAAGGAAATAGATGTACACTTTTACATTGGACGCACACACACCGAATTATACCAAAAAATCCACCCTTTATAAAAAAACTCCACCATTATTTTTCGTTTAAAATTTTTTTTAGGCCATGTTTTTTATAAAAAAAAAACGAATATACCATTGTTCACGATTTTTCGTCCTATTTCCATAGAGATCCATGATGATATATAAAAAACGAACTTTTTTTCGAAAAAAAACTCACTTCATTTTCTTTAATGAAAAAAGTTAAGGTCTATTTTTTATAGAAAAAAATTAATAAATATATCAAAATTCATATTTTTTTACTTTTTAAACATAGGTTCATATTCATGTTATGAAAAAACGATATTTCAGTTTAGATTCACATTGTGAACTTGTTCAGATTCATATTATAAACTTGTTCAAATTCACATTGTGAACCTCCTCAGATTCACAGTGTGTATAATAATAAATCAGATTCACAGTGTGAATCTGAACTGATCGGAGCTTTTTCACATTATGAATGTTAAATTTTGAAATATTTACAGTTTAGATTCACAATGTGAATCTACACTGATCGAGGTTTTTTTTTGTGAACCTTCTCAGATTCACAATGTGAATCTGAACTGTTCGAGATTTTTCATATTGTGAATGTTAAAAATTGAAATATTTACATTTTAGATTCACAGTGTGAATCTACACTGTTTGAGGTTTTTTATTTTTTTTTAATCGGTGTTAATATTTGTTAATAGAGTACAAAAAATTAATATTTTGGTATAATTAGTTTTTTTTTATAAAAAAAACTTAAATATTGAAAAAATAAGAAAATTAAGTGGGTTTTTTTCGAAAAAAAAAAATCGTTTTTTATATATCATCATGGATCTCTATGGAAAAAGGACGAAAAATCGTGAACAACGGTATATTCGGATTTTTTTTTTCAATAAAAAACATGGCCTAAAAAAAATTTTAAATGAAAAAAAGGAAGTGGGTTTTGTTATAATCCGGTACATATGCGTCCATTATAAAAATTTACAACCTTTCCTTTTGTCGTTGATCGCTTTAAATTCCGACGCTTTGGATTGGTTCCTTGGTTCCTTGAATAATAATGGTTCTCTATTGAACGTTTCCCAACACACACACACACACACACACACACACACACACATATATATATATATATATATATATATATATATATATATATAAGAGCAAGTCGTCTTACCATTAGTAGGTCTCATTCACGAAGCTGATCTATAAAGGGGGAGGTATAAGGTTACTGCCTATAAAATGGCAATGTAATGGGTGTCCACTCTCACCCACCGCTCTCTTGACTGGTGGAGGGTCGTTAGCCGAACAGGTAGGACAAGAACTATAATTCTCCCTTCATTAAAAGTATTAATGATAAATATAAAGTAACTAAAATGTTTTTATAATTCACATTCTTAGTTACTTTAGGAAAATGTGAATAAGGTGTTAATCCATGAAATTACACTTTGCACTTTGTTTAATTCGGTTAGTGGAGCGTATGTGGTTAACCGACACACTAACTCGTATTTAACAAGGTAGGCAAAAGGTAACTTAATGTTTATCATAGTATCGATGGAGCGTGTGTGGTTAACCGGCACATCGATTAACGAGTAAACACTTAAGAGTACCAAGTAATTTGCATGGTTACTTTACACCTTGTTTTATGATCATCGGCATCACACTCACAAAACCTGAAGGACACACTCGAGATTGAAACATGTCATTGAACAGTTCATTGAATCTCAAAGGATATAGGAGTTTCAAATCCAAGTAAAACCTAATTAAATTATTTCATTTTCATGGTGGAAATTGGTGAATCGTCATTCAGTTACCTTCAAATATTCTATAGCTTGGATTACGACATCCCTCTTCTAAGTTATAAAATATTGTGTTGGGTCCTAGCCTTAATATTTCATACTGGGTGGTATATTAAGGAATTTAGATCAACTATCTTGAGTATCTCCCAAAAGATGTCTAGTTCAGACATCTATGATCTTCGTAAATCTATTGGAACGTCACTTCCTCCACCTCCTCTAATTATTCTCCCTAACCCACAAGTTCAAGGTCACTCAAGCCCTATTGGCAAGCAAGGTCTATGTGTGCTCACATCTTGGAGATGAAGTCACATATTGACAAGCCGGGAGAGTTGGGTGTCAAAGTCTTAAGAAATTTGGATGTTCAATCACTTTCTAAGTCACATAGAGAGTTACCTTTGGGACTACTATGAAATAGACTATGACATGACCCTTAATGGTCTTATCTATTTGCTTGGTACTGCTGAATTAACAATGATTTGGAGCTTTGGTAAAGCAAATTTGATTAGTAGATCAACTTTCCAAACCTTTAATGGACATCGACAATGGTTTCATTGGATACCCAGTAAAAGCCTTCTCTTCCCAATTGAAAGGGATTGGTCATAGTCAAATCGGTTGACCAAATGGTAAAGCGAAAGGCTACATCTGAGATTGTCCCATGTACCATTCCCAAATGGTCCATATGGTTCTATTTCCAAAAGGAAATGGAATTGGTTGCAAAGCTGCCAAATTTACCTGAAAGATCATAAGGCTGGCTATACTTCAAGTAACGTCCACTATCTAACTCGATTAAGTTTCTATTTTGAGATTCTTATTACATGATGTGACTGGTTCGCATGTTGATGTTTTAAGAATCAAAGGAAAAGTGAAGGAAACTTAAAGAAAGAGTATATTGAATCTGACCATGAAGATGGATTTCTATCGCTTTGAAGATCGGATTCTTGAGCTACTCTTAGGAGTTATGATAGATTTCTAGGAAACATGTAATAGCATATTTTTCATTTAAAGTTGCATTGTAAGGAAAAGTTTTTTTTTTCGCATTTTATAAATAAATAAAAGTTTGTTTTATTTTATTTTATATCTCCTTGCAATGGCATTTATGAAAACTTGATGTTTGTATGTTTTTAGCAATATTGAAAAATATGAATTTGACTCTTTCATTTGTGGTAATGTCTAAATTTACCAAATAAGGAAAGCTTCTCATCACCAAAAGTTTTCAGTTGGATAGAAACTTGGAATCGTACAAGTTGTACCGTATGATGAATGAGAACTTTTAGCTTTGGAAAATTAAGGCTAGTTCCTTGTTCAAATTTTTATGTGAGTCAAGTGAAGGACTAAGGTATCGAGTACACATTCTTGTGCACTGATCAACTCCACCACAAAAGATCTATAATACTATTAGTCATGATTTACACTTACAAGTTTAAGTTTAACTCTGATACATTGGAAAAAATTTCGATGTATAGCATAACGAATGAGAAGAATCAAAGTAGCCAGAAGGATAAAAGTTTCTCAAATCTGAAAAGATTGTAGAGTACTTTAGTATCATGTTATATGATCATCTTAATGATTAAGAGACCTTATCATAATTCATATTCTAAGTGCATTCTGATAGCTAAGAAGATGAGCTATGAATTGTTGAAGTGGTCAAATCAAGAAGATGATTCATAACTCGTTCCAGAAAACAATTCTTTGAGTCATACTCCAAGATTGTAACTTGAGTGGCATATCTTAAAGAAAGTTTTATTAACAATAGTCAAATGTAAGAGTAAAAGTATCCTACTCTTGTACATTTGTAATTGGTAAGTTGTGATGTTTTGGATAAAACAAAGACCAATTGTGTGAAGTGTTTGTCTTGATAAAGAATCCAAACTATCTCTTGAATATTTAGCAAGATAGTCTTATATGTCAAGAGGACAGTGGGAGTCATAAAGATCCTGAAAAGAATTTCAAGATCTAATCAAGAATAAAAACCTGTAGTTTAACACTAGCACACGACGTGAGGTTTATAACCTATCGTGTTGACATATTTCTATTTGTGTGCCCATTCCAGTTAAAGTTGGCTTTGCATATGAGTTCTTAGAGTTCTCAATTTTTTTTCATAACAACTTGGAAGCAATGGCAGGCCCTTGTGCTGCCAGGTGGCAAGAAGTAAGGTTGCACAAGTTCAATCCATATGGGTTTGGATTTGTCATTTACCGTGTCTTGTGATTATGGTTTTGACAAATTCACATGGATAAGAACACATACACCATAAAATCTAAGGGTCATAAGGTTTCTCTCTGATTCATGAAAATGATGGTGAGGAAACACTTCCACCAAGTAGATTTGAAGCAGATAGCAAAGATCTAAACAATTGAGACTAGGATTACGGCATCCTTTTTCATAGTTCTAAAATTTTTTAGACATGCCTATGAGCTATCTAAGATAAGGTGTATGATTTTAATAAAGTCTTATCAAGGCAATCTCGTCTCAGAAATCTGAACTTTGATAAGAAAGTCAGTAAAGTATTAACTTCTAGAAGTCCAGCTGATTTTTGAGTACATGTCAAAGCTAGTGGGAGCATAAGTGTTATGCTATTAATCATGATGTTAGTGGGAGCATGATAATTATGATAAAGGTTGCAAGTTAGCAATGTTAATTATAGAAAACAAAAGTTTCAATTCGTGGAGTTGCAGGGGTTGAAAAGTTGTTTTGCTATAATTAAGGGAGAAGAAATTATACTTCATTTCAATTCTAAAAGCTTAGATTGAGGTTTTAATCATCTTTAGTCAATGATACATATGAATTTTGTGTTGGAATGGCTCAACATAAGGAAATTCTATATATGGGTACATATTTGCATTCTAAAATTCGATTATGATTATGGCATCCCTTTTCATAATCTGAATTATGAGAACTTGGCAAATAGAAATATTGTAGCAAAAGGACTGGTCTAGTATCATGTCTTTATGTGAGACATCATGAATCGTGTCCCATATGCTTCAGATATAGGATCGATTGCATGTGCTATAATATTCATCCTTTCTAAATTTTTCCAAATGCCTGGGGCATTAAGAAGGGAAAAGGTCTTGAATTGGATATGACTAAAATGATTAAGCAATTGTCAAGGACAATCTAAGGTTTACCAAAGATTGGTTTCTTAGGGACAGTTGGAAGTATAATGTTAATTTTTTTTAGAGAGGACTATATTGACATATTCTGAAAAGAGGCAACTCTTGTTTAGAAGCGATAGTCAAAATGGGAATATGGAAAGGTGGCAGTTGTTCAATAAATTTGTGTAAGATTAGGAAACTTAATGCAAGAAGTATGTTTCCAAGGAGTTGATCTCCTTTGGAATGCTCTGTAATGTCTGTTGACAAGTCTTTGTGACTTTGTGCATCATCATTACAAGAGGATCAATGCATATAAGTTTAAAATCTAACAGATTTCGTTAAATGATAGGAATTTGGAATTCTTACATTTTCGATAAGTATTTGGGAGTGTGAAAAGAGAATCATTGAAATTATGTTCAATCGATCTAGTTCACAAAGTAAGGATCATAAATGAACATAGAGTGTATACTTGGTGTACGACAAAGCTATTGTTTAGAAAAACATAGTGTACATTCTTGGAGCATGGGACAACTAGTGTTTTTAATTCAAGTATAAAGTTGATAGTTTAAATCAAGACTGTCATGGGTTGGGTTGTAAAGGTCTAAGATGTTGGACAAAGTGGTGCTACAACACTCATGAGTGCTCATAAGTTCTGAGTATTGCATTCAACCCACGCTCATTGAATCACTTCATGGATTTTATCACGAGTGATCATGAGACGATAATATCTTATATTCTTCAAACCTAGAGATATGAATTGTTACTATGAGTTGGTTATACATTGATTGCACGAAGACGCATTGGTAACTCGATGTTACAAAACGTGACTTTGTGTATGATTCAACAAGTAGTAGAACAAGCCATATGAGTCGAAGTTTATCCATTCCTTTTACCTTCGGGATAAAAGTGATATATGTGGGCCCCTCGATGATTTAATGATGACACATGTGAGTACTTGGCCAAGCCAGGACTGATTTGATCTGTTCAATCAGTCATTCATCATGAATCGGAAATCGGGAAACAACAAATGGACAGAGAGAATGATTTATAATCCATGTCTCAGTCCATATGATATCTAGAGTGGAGGAATATATGATCCCTTATCTAATGGACAAGTCATTGACAAGATCAGAGTTCAGTTAAAACGTCAGAGTTCGACAGAAGCTTTTGAGAGCTACGATTGCTAGTCGGGTTTTGAAGTCATATTCAATAATAGTTTTAGACTTATCCAAGTGGGAGACTGTTGGATTAATGTCTAAGTCCATAACTATAAATGGTAAGACTTGACCCGACTCGGCATTGTCTATTTGGGTTGCATGGCATCGGGACATTTGGATAGACAAGATGAGGAAAAAAGGATACTAGTGATTTATATTAATATATTGTAAGTTCTAATATATTAATATATAACCATATTATTTAATTAGTATTGATCAAGAATTAATTTATAATTAATTAAGTGATCAAAAGGAACTAATTAAATATGGACTCTTAGATATATATATATATATATATATATATATATATATATATATGTGTGTGTGTGTGTGTGTGTGTGTGTGTGTGTGATGGGGCAAGTTCATTTAGGTTGGGCTAAGCTTTCATGGATATTCCATGGAGTGTTTAACACATGGATCATATGAAATGAAGGGTCATGGGTTTAACCCTAATCTCCACACTATATAAAGATGTCCTTGGTTAGTGAAATGGGCACTAGTGTGTGTACACAAAAGGTCAAGGCCGATTTCACTAGAGAGAACCAAAGTATCTTTATTCTTAAGGTTATTCCAAGTGTTGATGATGTTGTGTGAACCATTTGAGGTGTCACACTTGGGGCACTAAGCTTTCGAGCATCATGGAGTCAAGCTACATCAAGAGGTATGTATTCTAACTTGTTATATTACCCAAGTATCAAAAGATTGTATGCTAGATAGGGTAATACCTTGGAATATTCATATTTGCATGTATAATAGAGAAAACATAGATCCAAGGTATTTAGGGTTGCATGTACACCATAGGAGTGTTAGAATGCTCAAAAACCCAACACTGTCAATCTCTTGTTGTATATAGATTAGTAAGTTTTAGGCTTTTTGCAACACCACAGTCACTCCCAAACACATGTTGGTTGTGTCTCAAATAAATATAGTTGATTAGGCTATATTGATTTTAGACATGATTACATAGCTATCGAGGTTTAACTGCAGTGTCCAACATCCAAATACTTTTGTTTTGTTCTTCTTGCGATACTGATTTTGGTATGTATACATATACTTGTATACTTCATATAAGATACTTATATTTTAAAAAGTATACTTTTAGTTCAGAGCACTTTGGCCCATTAGCGTTTATAGTTGTATACCATGTAAGGTTCGGTATACTTAGTTCACTATAAACAATAGATCTGATACCAATCTACACACCTCCAAACCGAAACAGCAAAAACGTTTGGGTGTGGAGGACATCATGTACAGTATCACAACAATTGCATCATAGTAATCAAAGTAAACACAATAATTACATTGAAATATAGGTATATACATTTGTTTGTTACATAGTTTGTATACATCAAAAGTATAACAAAATATAAAAGACGTGACTCTATACACTTCGTCTTCTTAAAAGCCTATAAGAGTACCTGCCTACTGATTTCCTAAGAATACAAACGATTTTGAAAGAGTATCAGCATTAAGCTGGTGAGTTCATAAAGATGTTTTGTAGTGAAAAACCTATCATTGAATCTTGTAAAAATGTGTATGCTTCCCAAGAAAATCCAATATTTTCTAACATATATGTTTGTTACTATGTTCTGTAGTAGTGTAAAATGTACTAGTTCATATGCCTGACTACCACCAGCTATATTGTATAGCGTTGTTTTGAATGAAAACCCTTTTTATGAAAACCTTGGATATCACTAGTATTGTATAGAATTTTCTGTTTAAAAAACATGTCACACCCTCAAAACCGGATGTGGAAATGTCCGAGGGCTTGCGTTACTAACAATTAAATACCATAGCAATGTATATACATGAAACAAACACATACATCACCAACATTACATAGTACAACTTACATAGTTCACATCAAGTACATTGAAAAAATATTACATATTCAAAAGTATATTGTTTGAAAGTTACAAAACATGAAGTCCTAATCACACATGATAATCATCTTCTGCTTATCTGTTACCTAAGAATACAAATTATTTTAAAAATGGTCAACATATGAAATGTTGGTGAGTTCATAAGCATGTTTGATATAAAACGTTTCATGTTGTTGGTAAAACCCAGAAAATCCGATATTTTTTGTAAGTAAAATTGTTTGCAACCCAATGTGATGATCTAATAGTGTATAGTTATGAGTAATTTCAGAATTAGTATATATGGCTTATTAACATTAGTATTTCTCATATAGCAGTTGAAGTATGATATAGAAATGATGTTGAGACCCGGAAAATCCGATATTTTCTGATATAAAATAGTGTGATAGTTTTGTGAATTCATATAAATCTCATAGTACGACCATATGTATGAAGTCAATATTCCCAATTAATAGTGAAATGGTAATGGATCTCTATGTGAGACGTTATAACCATGCATGATAATGACTATTTCGCCTGTCTTGGCATTTTTACAAACGCCGGTTTTGATCAAGATTTTGTCACCCCAGACTGGCTGAGTCTAACAGTAGCGAACAGCTCAGGTGTGGGGGAGTCACCCCCATATAGATTTATACACAAACTCTCGCCCTCCCTCCAGGAGACTCTGGTTATAACTACAGACTACGACCGACACTTATTGGTGCCGACCGCATATTTCTCACTAATCACAATTATTACCCCGAGAAGTTGAATAGTACTGATCACAATCCCTTTATTGTTTACATGAGTATGAGTAAAGCCCAAACAACACGAATAAGAACACATGTGGTCCATTAATCATGTATGTTAATTTAGGTTATCGAGCATATGAGTAAGTTGGACCTTACTAGCAATGCAGATGGGCCACCAAGGCCCAATAGCATGTAAAGCCATTGAGGATCCATTAAGCATGTAATTGGGTCACCAGAAGCCCAATCAACATGTATTATTATTATTGTTGGGTCCAATAATTATGTTAATGGGTCACGAAGGCCCATTAAGTATAATTTACAAATATTTAGCCCATTAAATTTAGTGTTTACCCGTTTTGTATAGTATAAAAATCAGATGTTTTGTTTAAACGAATTGTTCAATCGTAAAGTCCCAAAAATAATTGTTTGGCCAATTCAGTCCCTTTTATAATAAAAATGACAATTTTAGTCCTTTTTTACGAAAAATGACATTTTAGGCCCTTAGATTACTTTTCTTGACATTTTCGACCCAAACACTTATCTAAAGAGTATTTTCATCCTAAAATAAGGTTTTGGATAGTTTCAGCCCTTTAATTAAAAATATTTACAATTGTAATCCATATTTTCGAAATTTTACAATTTAATTCCAAAAATCCAAAAACTTTACATTTTTAGTCATTTCTTGTAATAATTACATTTTCAGCCCCTGAAACTTGTCATTTATGTTTTTAAAACTCATATTTTGATAAACATACAATTTTAGTCCTTAAAATCACATTTTTCGCAATTATGGGCCTAAAAACCAAAAAGCCCAAATTTTAGCCCATTAAGCTAAAATTTACATTTTTAGTCCTTTAAAAGCCATGACTTTTTTAAAAAACTCATATTTTAACTAATTTGACTTTTTGACCTTTATAAAACCGAAAATGGTATCATTTTATCCATCTTTTTGCTTATTTGTCAAAAATGGCCCATAAACAAGATTTGTGTTTTGTTTTTCTCATTTCAAACTTGTATAAGACTTTTGTCTTGATATTAATATGTATAAGATGTCTTAGATCACATATTTCCTCCTTATAGTTAGAAATCTCGAATAGATCACATTTTAGCACATAATCATCACATAAACACAAGAAATCACACATATCATGCAAATACACATAGATCTACACATTTCACTTATATTCTCCCTCATAAAACATGTAAAACTGAAAATAGAGGGGTATGAACTCACCTTGAGTTTTTTGGTTCAGTTTTGAAGAAAAGACGAAGAAGTTTAAGGCCTTGAACAAGCTTTCCTTGAGTGGTTTTCGAAATCTATGAAACAAGGAGGTATAATTTATGGAATATTATAGTTTAGGAAGAGGTCTTTAAAGAAGTCAAGAAGTAAACCATGAATCCAAATGAAAACTTACCAAGATGATGATCTAGATGGAAAGACCTTCTTGAGTGCTTAAATCTCAAAAATTTTGAGAGGAAAAGAGAGTTGTTTTCTTGAGAGTGTTGGAGAGAATTTCAAATGAAGTGTGTGTGTGTGTGTGTTTGTGATTCTCGGCCAAGAAGAAAAAGGAAGAGGGGAAAGAAAGAATGCATGGAAACATGAGTTTATGCTTTGTTATTTGATGTGTAATAAGATTAGATAACCACTAAACAAAAATAAGGTGGCTAACTCTCATTTGATCTTCCATTCTTTCTTCTTTTTTTTTTCTTTTCTTTTTTTTATACTGATGGGCTGAAATTTGGATTTTAGGAAGGAAAGAGTTATTTTGTTTGGGCCTAATCTTGGGTTTGCTCGAAATATGAAGCCCTTTAAGAAGGTTTTCGGCCCATTGGGCTTTTAAGATGGTTCACGGCCCAACTAGTATAAAAGAATGGATTTTGTGGCCCATTAAAGCTAATTAGGTTAGTTATGGCCCAACAAGGCCCATTAGGGTAATTTATTTCACTTTAGGCCCATTATGCCCCAAAATGCTAAATCTCATGAAAGTGGATCCAATTAGAGCCCAATTAAGAGTTCTAAGCCCAAAACAATCAAATTGAAAGCTTGTGTAACATCCCGAAATAGCAAGAGTAGAGTTGAAGGGCTAAAAGTGTAATTTGGGAAAGAGTGACTCGGCGAGTCCATGGATGGACTCGGCGAGTAGAGTCGCGACTTGGTCGCGTGTTAAGTAGCCGACTCAGCGAGTCAATGAGATGGACTCGGCGAGTTGGCGCTGAGTGGAGAAAACCCTAATTCTCGGGGTTGAGCCCTATATAAAGAACATTATGTTTCTTCCCCAGCCTCTTTATTCCCCCTAGAGTTCCAAAAACCCTAAAATCGTAGAGAAGCACCATTGTTGAGTGGATTGGAGCTTGGAGAAGTATTTGTTGAAGAAAGTTGGGAGTTTGAAGGTGTGGAGCAAGGGGCTTTGCTTGGATTCGAGTTTCCTTGCAGTTTGGGGCGTTCCTTTGAGGTAATATCTCGTTCTTAGGCTGTTGTTATCTTGTTTCTTCATTTTGGGGTTTGAGGGAAGCTTATTTTGGTTGATATTGGAGTCTAGAGGTTAGATCTGAGGTTGCTACCTCAGATCTGGAATGGGGAAGGGTTGGAATGCAGGAAAGACCCTGTGTTGAGTGTTGGATGAAGCTATCTTGTCCCAAACCTTAGCCCTAATGTGCATAATGCATAGATCTCTTTGGATTCACGTAAAGTTTGCCACTTTACGTGATGGATGAGTTGTAGGAGGCTAGATCTATGTTTTGGATCAATTGCATGGTTTGGAATGCTTCTGTATGGATTCAGACCGGTGGTACTCGGCGAGTCACATGGGTGAACTCGACGAGTTGCTTGAAGGTGAGCTGGGACTCGACGAGTTGGAAGAACAACTCGGCGAGTCGGATGAAGATGGCCTTGGACTCGGCGAGTTGTATGAACAACTCGGCGAGTAGGTTGAAGATAGCCTTAGACTCGGCGAGTCTTGTCGAAGAGTCCCGATATTCTCTGGTTGAGTCGAGAATCGGTGAGTCAAGGGATACTCGGTGAGTTGTGTGCGAGTGGACTCAGAGTTGTTGGACTCGGCGAGTCTCGGGGTGACTCGACGAGTTAGGTCGCGGATTGAGTGAAGTTTTGAGTATGGGAACTCGGCAAGTCATAGGGTTGACTCGGCGAGTAGGGTCAGTCAGGGGTTGACTTTGACCTTGTCTTTAACCAAGGGTTGATCAGTGGTTTCCAGGGGTATTTTAATAATTGTTGTTTATGGTTTTGAGTTCAGTGCATTGGTGGTTGTCCAGTGGTGGAGATCGTATCAGTGATCGGAGCAGCTTGAGTTATCTGTTCAGTCGGCAATTTCGAGGTGAGTTATCCTCACTATATCGATAGGGTTTAAGGCACCAAGGCCAACCCTTTTATCGGATGGAAATCCGGGTAGTTGTCTGTTGTTATGATATTACGGGATATGGGCCGGAAGGCATTATGTTATGGGCCGGAAGGCATTATGTTATGGGTCGGAAGGTGTTATATGTTGTGGGCCGGAAGGCATTACATGTTGTGGGCCAGAAGGCATTGCGATGTGGACCGGAAGGTCATGGCCTGGAAAGGCGTATGTGTGCATCTAGTATGTTGACTGATTCGTTGGGTGATGTTATGCTAGTGACCGGCTAGGCTGGTATCTTGGTTAGGGTAATGCTATGTTATGTGATCTGTTGATCGATTGCTGACTGTGAACTGTTATATGATTATATGTTATGTGCATTGATGCTTGGTCTGGAGTGTGACCCGGTATGCATGGTTGTTCTATGTGCTGTTATGATATGTATGCTTTTTATGTTGTGGGCCGGAAGGTATTATGTTATGGGCCGGAAGGCATTACGTTATAGTCTGGAAGGCGATATGTTTTGGACCGGAAGGTCGTGGCCTGGAAGGGCGTATATGTGGTTGGTATATTGGGGGTATCTCACTAAGCTTTCGGGCTTACAGTTGTGGTTTTTTGTTTTCAGGTTCTCAGGAGGCTGTGGCAAGGCAAAGGCGTGATCGTACCGTTCCTCGCGTTGGTGTTTTATGAAATAAACCTGGGAAATACTCTGTTAAATAATGTATTGAAAACCTTTTTGTAAAAACGTTATTAAAATGGGTTGTTTTTGAAAAGTTTTAATTGTTTTGAAATTTTGGTCGTTACAAGTTGGTATCAGAGCCTTGGTTTGAGTGAATTAGAGGAACATTCGTGTGACTCCAGTCTCAAATCGAGGAGAGTTTTCAAAAGAGTAATTAAAAATGGTTTTCAAAAATGAGTAAGGGAGGACGCGGAGGTACGATCAGCCGGAGCCAGTAAGTAACCCCGCAAAATACCATGCATGTTATTTGTTTTTGAGCTTTGATAGAGCAGCATGCTAGTGATAGGCTAGGGATCTTCAAGAATTCATGATAATGTTGCCTGATTTGTGATGCCTGTAGCCTAGGGTCCCTTATGGGAGATTCTCTGTGTTTCTCTAGTGGTGAGGGTTGAGCGTTGTTATGCATGTTTCTCTAGGGTGTTGTGGTAGTACTTCATACAAATATAGGTAGGTGTGGAAGGTAGTATGGGCCCATACTACTGAAAGCACAGGACCCATACGCGTATCAGGGAAACCATGATCTCTAGGGTGGGGTTGAGAGAGTTGGATCCTAGGCTTGTGGGAAGTGTCTGAGATTTTGTGGTGTTTTTCAGTATGGAGATCCCGAGGCATGCTGGGAGTGGATCCGGGTCAGGATCGGGAGTAGAAGAAGGGGTTCAGGGCGGGTCTGTGCCGCCCGGGGTTATTGGTCAGATGAGCTCGTGCGAGTTGGATGCGAGGATTCGCGAGATCCTGCATGATGAGGTTGTTGCATTGTTCTGGGCTGAGTTGCCGGAACTGTTTGGGTCGATCAAGACCGCCATGGTTGAGTATTTTGATGAGCGCTATGCGGCTCTCGCGTAGACGGCTGCCGCGGCAGCTACAGTGGCTGTAGCAGCGGCAAAGGGAGGAGCTGATAGAGATTTTCAGTGCCGGGACTTCGATAATACGGAGCCTCCCACCTTCGATGGAGTTCAGGACCCGATTGTTGCTATGAGGTTGTTATCAGACGTGGAGGGGTGTTTCTTCGCGTGTTCATGCCCTGCTGATCTGCGGGTGAGGTGTGCTCTGAACCTGTTGAGGCTCGGGGCGAAGGATTGGTGGAGAGTGACCGCGGGGTCATACTCGGATGCACAGAGGGTTGCGATTTCATGGGATTAGTTCAGAGAGATGTTCAGCACTCGCTATGCTCCGCAGGATGAGAGGGAAAGATTGGCTCAGGAGTTCCTTGAGCTGAAGCAGGATTCGGAGTCGGTGACTGAGATCACCAGGATGTTCTTTAAGAGGGCGATGTTTTGCCCTGAGTTCGCTTTGGAGCAGGCTCAGATGTCCCGATATCTGAGTATGATCAGGGGGATATCAGACAGTTTGTGTCTGCGCAGAGGTGCGAGACCTTATTGGAGTTGCAGGAGGCTGCCAGGCGGCGTGAGTTAGAGATTGAGCTGCAGTTGTGTGAGCAGCCACACTTGTGGGAATTGTGGGAGGAGTCACACCGGAGTTTGCGGGTCCGGTGGTGCATGCCGCAAGTGCGGAAAGGAGGGGCACTATGCGAGGGATTGTTGGCGGTCAGCGCCGGTTCGGGATTCGAGGATTTGGTATCATTGTCGTCAGGTTGGACATATGAGGGTCAACTGTCCACAGCTTTCCACAGGACCGGTGCAGGCTCTAGCACCAGCCACTTTGAGGATTTCAGAAGGAGGTCAGGATGGAGCAGAGCCCCTAAGGGCTCAGGGTCGTGCTTATCAGCTTGCGGCAGAGGAGGTCGGAGCAGTGCCGGAGGCAGCTGCGGGTATGTTTCTTTCTTGATGTCTCGTTATCTTGCGATTATTGTGGTGTATCGTTTGTGCTGGTATCTTTGTGTGGATTTCGAGGCGGTATTCGTCGTTTTGCGGGTTGAGGTTTTGGTTATGGATTTGTGTTTCGGGTTTTCGTCTCGGTATCCGTTGTTCCTTGAGGGTTTGGCATGGTTATGGATTCGTGTTTCGGGTTTTCGTCTTGGTATCCATTGTTCCCTGAGGGTTTCGTATGATTATAGTTTGGTGTTTTGTGCTATCGTTGGTTATCATTCGTGAGGGTTATTAGTGGAGATGCGGCATTGGGTTGAATGTCGGGTAGCATCTCCAGTCGTGGAATGGATAATTGGAGATCAGATTCTTTTTTTTTGAGCAGATTGATCAGTGAGGAGATGTGTTTTGCTGAGGGTTGTTTATGCTTGTGGGAAGCAGTCAGTGTGTAAGTGGTTTCTTTGTGCAGGGTTGTTCTGGAAGGTCGTTAATGGTGACCGGTGGTTGTTAGTCAGTGCTACAAGTGGGGGAGAATTGGAGAATTCTCTGGGAGATCGATGAGTATTTGAGGGTGCTTAGTTGTTGGGATTCAGCAGTGTTCTGTCAGCCCAGAGTATAGGCTGATAGGAGCGAGTGTCGGGCATGCGGGGCGGGATACAGACCTAGGGCATTTGATTGTGGAGGCCTGGGAGCAGGCCAGGATCAAGTTGAGTAGGTAACAAGCCTCTTTATTCCCCCTTGAGTTCCAGAAACCCTAAAACCGTAGAGAAGCACCATTGTTGAGTGGATTGGAGCTTGGAGAAGTATTTGTTGAAGAAAGTTGGGAGTTTGAAGGTGTGGAGCAAGGGGCTTTGCTTGGATTCGAGTTTCCTTGCAGTTTGGGGCGTTCCTTTGAGGTAATATCTCGTTCTTAGGCTGTTGTTATCTTGTTTCTTCATTTTGGGGTTTGAGGGAAGCTTATTTTGGGTGATATTGGAGTCTAGAGGTTAGATCTGAGGTTGCTACCTCAGATCTGGAATGGGGAAGGGTTGGAATGCAGGAAAGACCCTGTGTTGAGTGTTGGATGAAGCTATCTTATCCCAAACCTTAGCCCTAATGTGCATAATGCATAGATCTCTTTGGATTCACGTAAAGTTTGCCACTTTACGTGATGGATGAGTTGTAGGAGGCTAGATCTATGTTTTGGATCAATTGCATGGTCTGGAATGCTTCTGTATGGATTCAGACCGGTGGTACTCGGCGAGTCACATGGGTGAACTCAACGAGTTGCTTGAAGGTGAGCTGGGACTCGACGAGTTGGAAGAACAACTCGGCGAGTCGGATGAAGATGGCCTGGGACTCGGCGAGTTGTATGAACAACTCGACGAGTAGGTTGAAGATAGCCTTAGAATCGGCGAGTCTGCTCTGGACTCGACGAGTCTTGTCGAAGAGTCCCGATATTCTCTGGTTGAGTCGAGAATCGGTGAGTCAAGGGATGACTCGGTGAGTTGTGTGCGAGTGGACTTAGAGTTGTTGGACTCGGCGAGTCTCGGGGTAACTCGACGAGTTAGGTCGCGGATTGAGTGAAGTTTTGAGTATGGGAACTCGGCGAGTCATAGGGTTGACTCGGCGAGTAGGGTCAGTCAGGGGTTGACTTTGACCTTGTCTTTGACCAAGGGTTCATCAGTGGTTTCCAGGGGTATTTTAGTAATTGTTGTTTATGGTTTTGAGTTCAGTGCATTGGTGGTTGTCCAGTGGTGGAGATCATATCAGTGATCGGAGCAGCTTGAGTTATCTGTTCAGTCGGCAATTTCGAGGTGAGTTATCCTCACTATATCGATAGGGTTTAAGGCACCAAGGCCAACCCTTTTATCGGATGGAAATCCGGGTAGTTGTCTGTTGTTATGATATTACGGGATATGGGCCGGAAGGCATTATGTTATGGGCCGGAAGGCATTATGTTATGGGCCAGAAGGCGTTATATGTTGTGGGCCGGAAGGCATTACATGTTGTGGTCCGGAAGGCATTGCGATGTGGACCGGAAAGTCATCGCCTGGAAAGGCGTATGTGTGCATTTAGTATGTTGACTGATTCGTAGGGTGATGTTATGCTAGTGACCGGCTAGGCTGGTATCTTGGTTAGGGTAATGCTATGTTATGTGATATGTTGATCGATTGCTGACTGTGAACTGTTATATGATTATATGTTATGTGCGTTGATGCTTGGTCTGGAGTATGACCCGGTATGCATGGTTGTTCTATGTGCTGTTATGATATGTATGCTTTTTATGTTGTGGGCGGGAAGGCAATATGTTATGGGCCAGAAGGCAATATGTTATGGGCCGGAAGGCAATATGTTATGGGCCGGAAGGCAATATGTTTTGGACCGGAAGGTCGTGGCCTGGAAGGGCGTATATGTGGTTGGTATATTGGGGGTATCTCACTAAGCTTTCGGGCTTACAGTTGTGGTTTTATGTTTTCAGGTTCTCAGGAGGCTGTGGCAAGGCAAAGGCGTGATCGTAGCGTTCCTCACGTTAGTGTTTTATGAAATAAACCTGGGAAATACTCTGTTAAATAATGTATTGAAAACCTTTGTTCAACAACGTTATTAAAATTGGTTGTTTTTGATAAGTTTTAATTGTTTTGAAATTTTGGTCGTTACAGCTTGTTAGCCCATTAGGCCCAATTAGGAAACCCTAATTCAAAATGGACCTAGACCGAGATTCTTAGGGTTTCCAAGCCCTATTTTGACTTTTGTGATGTTTTGTTTGAAGTTTGGGCTTTATAATTGGATTTTGATGAAAGTTTGCTATTATTAAATAACATCATATGCATATCAAGTTAAGGTTACAATTTGTTGTCATTGATATTGTTTACAGAAGTATAAAATTTCCTAGCAAATCTGCTAGTTGTGGTCATCACCAGTATGTATAGTAGTTTCATTAATTAAAATAAAACCATGATTTGTATCCCCCGCAATCCTCCAGTATAATGTAAAGTAGTTCTATTAATTAAAATAAAACTAATGAAGAATGAAATCCCATAAACAAAGGTTAGTTTATAATATTGTGAGTTGTATAACCATGCTTGATATGACCTAGTGACCCCTACGACGTTCTTCAGACATCGGACGTTATGACATTTGTCACCCTAGGCATTCCTGCCTAATTGTAGCTAGAAGTTCAGGTGTGGGATAGTCAGTCCCGAATAGATCTATTCACAAATCTCATGTTCTCTCTCCAGGAGACTCTGGTTATACTAAGATGGGATTTAGCCAGCACCTCGAAGGGTACAGTTGAAGTAGTGTCTCATAATCCTATAGTAACTAGTTTACGTGTGGTTCTGTATTTTTCTCTTGTATTTGAATTCGTTTGTATACTTTGTAGAGTAATAATAATTATAATTAAATAATTATCTAATGTTGTGCTCTTGAAATCCGAAAGTAATAATGTAAATCATAAACTAAGTTCGTCATAGTTTATATGCCTATTAATGTATAATCTATGAATTTGTAAAACCGTGCATTGAACCCCAAACTATACCAATTATAGTTTGTATGTATGTTATGTACTTGGTTCGTGTATTGATCTAAAAACTATGCAATTATAATTGTAAGTTGAAAATGTCCATTATGCTCAGCATGATACAAAGGGATAAAATATCTAAATATTTTATAAAATGAGGAAATCATTTGGTTGTATCAATTGCATTAGTTTTAAACATGTTGAAATTCTTTTTTATAAGTTCACAAAAAATCATTTGTGTTTGGCTTGTATCCCCCCCTCCCCTCTGAAAACGTCAAAATAGTAAAAGCATAGGGGTATGAACTCACAGTTAGTCATGTGAAGGTGTCAGACTGTGAAACTGAATGAGGACCTTTGAGTTGTTGTACGTGGAATTAACAGAATCCTAATAATAATTAAACACATACATGCATAATATTAGTGAAACCATTACTTATAGCGTTGGAGAACACTTCCTTTTAGTTTAGGAATGTTACCGGGACTCGATTGAATCGGAAAAAACGGGGTTTCAGCCAAGTTCACGACTTGGGAAGGTTTGCGGTCATGAACTGTTCTCAGCCGTGAACAGCCTCTTGAATGGTTTACGGCCGTGATCAGTGTTCTTGAGGAAAATATGAAGGTTTGAAGGGTTCACGGCCATGAACTGATTTCGACCTTTGAATATTTGAAGATTTGAAGGGTTTGCGATCGACTCAAGAACAACAATGTTGGATTTGATGAAAAACGCGTTTTAGAGGCTCCATAACAACACCCAAAGGTGATTTTTGATGATTTTCGGAAGAAAAGGGGGTATTTTTGTGTTTGCGGTTGAGTGGTTAGAGAGAGAATGTATGAGTTTTCGGCCATAAAAGTGTAAATGAGGGGTAGGAGCACACACACACACACACACACACACACACACACACACACACATATATATATATATATATATATATATATATATATATATATATATATATATTGTTGGGTCGTGTTTTGTATGTTGCGTCTATTGGGCTCGTTAGTTAGTCCGATTTTGTATCTCCGGTATGGGCCTGTCCATCCGTGAGTTTAGTAGGGTTTATTATAAATATAGGTGCTTGCATGCATCTTAGGTCAACGAGAGAATAGACCGATCACAGTATTATTCAGAAGTTTATCGTTCTTGTAACCCTAAATCCTCTACAGCGGAAGTTCTTAGTCGAGCTCTGCTGAGGATTGTTTGATCTAATCATTCGACATAATTTGATCCATACTTGTGTTATTTACAGTTTTCGTATTCATCACTTTACCTGTTATAAAGATCTAATCGATCTTCAAGTTTGTTGATAACTTATCATATATATATATATATATATATATATATATATATATATATATATATATATATATATATATATATATATATATATATATATATATATATATATATATATATGTAGGCTGGGTTCATGGTTAGTGGTGGGGGTCCACCAGCCGTGATCGGGTTCACGGTCGTTAACACCAGTCAGACCGGATTTGCTGATTTTCGGAGAAACTCGGGTTTTTGCGTGATTTTGGTTCCGACTCTTATATAAAATTTAATTATATAACTTAAATAATTTTCCAAACATAAAAATTTGACGGAACTAAATAAAAATTCAAAATTTTATTTAACAGAATCGGACTAACATTAACGGAAAAAGGCTCGGGTTGTCACATCAAATCAGTGTGAAAATGTTCATCTTCACACGCTCGTCTGAAATCATTCCTGAAATGATAGGCAGTTTTGTAAAAATCGCCAAAAATTATAGAAAAATCGTATGAATACGTGACAGTAGTCATTTTAAAGGTATAATCCTAAACTTTTTGCAAGTTAAACATTTTTGAAAAATATTATAATTAAATGGGTCAAAACAGTCCGTAATTAGTCTAAAACGTTTCCATTAAAAGCTGATTTTTGAGTTTAGGTTATAGATATTTGAACACAACACTTGTTTTTGCTATTTTGAGTGTATAATCTCAAATCTACAAGTTTACATGTAATATATAAGACAACACATACTTTTCTCATGGTTTTTATGAAGATCTAAGTGATAAACTTCATGTTCAAGTAAAGATCCAAAAGTTAAAAACATAACACAATGGTACATGCAAATATCCAACGGTTAAACGAGAGTTGACTTGTATCATCCCCCGAAAACATGAAAAATACGAAAGATATGGGGGTATGAAGCTTACCTTGGGGTTTTTGAGATGTAGATGAAGAAGAAGATGAAACTTTGAACCTAGCTTGTTGTAACGCCTGTGTTTCCGGGCTTGCCATTTTTAGCAATGTAATAGTCCAGGCTAACCTTTGTAACCCGTTTTGAAATAATAAGAATGTATTATTTGAGTATTATGTGTTTTGTGCTTAATTGCTTGATTATGTGGTCTGATTAATTAAGAATAAAAATAAGCGTCAAAATTTAAGTGTGAAATAAACTTAATATCTTTGATCTATGTTGTAGTAGTTGAAACGAGGTTTCCGAATATATATAGAACGCCCAAATCTGACTTCGTATGAGGAAGTTATGATTTATCGAAGTTCCGGCTTAGCGGTATACAGCCTGTTTTACTCGATTTGAGATCGAGCAGTTGTTAGCCGAAGCAATCTAAATGAGAATCGAAGATCTCATTGATGGTATCGAAGCGATAAAAAGTTAGGCAAGAACGGACATCAAACGAAGAAGTTATGAATTTATAACGAAAGTTTCTGTCGCGGCCTATTAAAAATAATTAATAAAAATAAAGTCAAAATTAGCCGACGGAGTCTAAACGAAAGTCGTAGAGCATGGTCTCACCTTCGCGTGGATATAAAGAACGTCGAAAACGGAGTTCGTATGAAGAAGTTATGAATTTCCGAAGTTTATTAATCATTTTGTATTTATTTTTAATTCAAAATTCGGAGGTATTATCCGAAGCCGAGTCACCCGTCTGATCCATGGTACGCCCCGCGTACGTGAGTACGCTATCGCGTACTCCGCTTAGTGTCGACACTTCGGATGACGCATGCAGTGACGATTTCGGACGCGTACGCGCTGCGTACGCCTGTACGCCCCGCGTACTCCGAGGTTCCAGCCTCTATATAAAGGATCCGAAGGCAGCCTCATTTCTTGTTCATTTTCTTCTCTTCTCTCTAGTCTTTTGCATCGTTTTTCGTGCCGAAGCTACCCCGAAGCCCGGTATTATACTCTAGCCCCGAGGCAAGTCCCGAGATCCCGAAGATCCCGAGAAGCGCGGTTCCCGAGTCGAAGCTCTGCCCGCGAGAAGTTCGATTTTCGAGGAGATCTTCCAGATCTGCTGAGGAATACTACTCCTATAAGCCGTAGTGCTGTCCGATCATCTTCTGATCAAGTGAGTGTGTAGTTATTTCTTCTAATACAATAATACGAAGTATTTTATATAAAAATACGTGCTATGTGTATATATTTGGTTGTGTTATGTGTAAATGAGTATTCACTCTCTTCTATCTTATAGATCTGCTTATTTCTTTATGAGATATGTGTTATGTGTGTGTGTGCCTCATCTGTTATGCGATATATGTGTTGATTAAAGCATGCTATGCAGGTTTTCTTTAAACTACGTATGAAAATATATATTTTATCTACTAATATGTTGGGTAGAACATGGGTAGATAGTTGGTGTGTAATAAACAGATGAGAGGCCTCGATGTTGTTGTTGTTGTTGATCTAGTTATTCAGCGGAGTATGGATAACGACCACGGACTCTTTCTAGACAGTCCAGTGGAACGCTAGCAGGTTCATAACCTGTAGGTGTTGTGAACGATGTGTTCACCGGTGTACTCTATCCCCCTCATGGTTGCCTTTAGGATATCTATTGTTGAGGAAACCCCTTCGCAGTGATGTCCGTCCCGATGAAAATCCTAGATTAGGTCCCTTGAGATAGTTGTTTTAGGGACGTAAAGTGAGGATAACGGGAATGGGTAATCGGGATAGTGATTGGTTGGTGAAATTAAATATAACTTATTTATTGTGGGTTGAAAACCCTATATGCTCACCAGGCTCCCAAGCCTGACCCACTCAGTTTTATTTGTATTACAGGAAGTGGCACAAGGGCGTAAGATGGATGGATCATCTTGTTGTTTTGTTTACAAGTCTGTATATGTATATATTTGTTGAATGACTTGTAATGTTTATCGTTTATGCTTTATGGTCTGTATCGGAACATGACATCCCGAGTTTTGATTATATAATGAAATGCATCTCTTGATGAAATGCTTTGATAAATATTATTTTATCATGTTTTGTTTTGGGGAACAAATTCCGCAACTCTTTCAAATCAAAAGGATTTACTCTTAAAATATTTAAAAGCATAAATGAAAATCGGTCTTTTCTGGCCGAGATTTTGGGGATGTCACAGTTGGTATCAGAGCATTAGTTTAAGCGAACTAGGAATTTGTAGGATTTCTAGACTTAAACTTAGTATGCTAAGTGGAGATTGTGAGATGTGTGTCTGATAAGTTTTAGACACGAGCACTAGTTTATTTTAGGAAGGTTGCCTAAAATGCTTTTATGTGCTAAATGTTATATGTTGCCATATATGATATTGTTTGTTCGGATCTACGGTCTGTTGCCGACCGGATCTGGAAACCTTATGTGTGTAGGATTCTAAGCGTACGTATACGATATTAGAACTAGCATGTAATCGTTTCGGAGTGATAAGGATGATTTGAATATCTATCGTGAATGAGGATCTAATTTCACATTATTCGGTGTGTAGATCCATAAT
Organism: Lactuca sativa; assembly: GCF_002870075.4. Classification (NCBI taxonomy): domain Eukaryota; kingdom Viridiplantae; phylum Streptophyta; class Magnoliopsida; order Asterales; family Asteraceae; genus Lactuca; species Lactuca sativa. Next base: position 194,559,325 of record NC_056625.2, read on the forward strand.
GGTGAGAACGAGGAGTGGCGTTGGAAACGCAGATGAAAACAGGAATCAACCGCCAGTGATTGAGCAAATACCTGTTGTAGCAGCAGCACCAGAACCAATAACAATGGCTGCGGTGCAAGCCATGATTCGGGCTATGCTGGCCGAACAAAGGGAGGAGATGCGACAAATGTTGCATAATAATAGGGATGAACCTATCATACCTATTGAGGAACCGGAATTGATTCCCGAGCAATCGGAGGAAGGGAACAATAGTCGCATGGTGAGTCAAGTTGGGACTCAAGAGGAACGAAGGAACAATCCAGAAAGGAGAAACAACAAGGATGGACGTATGTACAAGAATTTCTTGGGCGCCAAACCGCCAAGTCTTTCTGGGAGCCCAAAGCCTGTTGAGATAATGGATTGGATCTCCGAAATGGAGATGGTATTTGAAAGTTGCGACTGTAGCAACAAACAGAAGACCGTATTTGCGGTTAGACAACTGAAGACTGGAGTCTTGAGTTGGTGGAAGTTGTTGGCAGATACTATGCCACGAGGAGAAGCCCTGAAAATGTCATGGGAGGAGTTCTTGGAACAGTTAAGGGTGCAGTATTGTTCGGAGATAGATCTGATTGATCTGAACAATGAGTTTCAAAACTTAAAGAAGGGGAAGATGAGCATAGATGACTATGCTACTGCATTTACTGAGAAGATGAAGTTGTTTCCGTACCTAGTGCCAACGGAACTCTCCAAGATTGAGAGGTTTGCTAACGGACTGCCTGCTGACTTTGGTCCGACAGTCAAAATGGCAACCACTCTGAAAACGGCTGTTCGTGCAGCTAAGAATGTGGAGGCCCAGCAGAAGGAAAAGGGCCTGGAAAGAATAGATGTTGGAGAAAAGAGGAAGTTCGATGGAACTTCAGGGTCCAACAAGAAAAACAAGTTCTCGAAGTCTGGTTCGAGGGGAGGTGGAGGTGAAGCGAAATGGTGCGACAAATGTAAGAAGAAGCATCATGGAAGATGTGAGGTGGCGAACACATGCTACAAGTGTGGAAAGCCAGGGCACTATGCCAATGAGTGTACCCTCACAAAGAAAGTTTGCTATGGTTGTGGTGAGGAGGGTCATATGTCGAGAGACTGCCCGAAGAAGAAGGAGGCAGCTAGACCCAACATTCCGCCAAAGCCAAAGGCGAGAGCATTCCAGATGACACTGGAAGCTGCTAAAGATGAAGCTGATGTCGCTTCAGGTACCTTTCTCGTTAACGAATTGCCTGCCCAAATTTTATTTGATTCTGGAGCCAACTACTCCTTTATATCGCATGAATTTGGTAGAAAGCTAGCTTTGCCTGTTGATAGACTAGATAATGCTTTATTAGTCGAAGTTGCTAGTGGCAAGTTTGTACCTGTTAGCTATCGCATGAAAAACATCTTAATTGATCTGAATGGGAATAAGTTCCACGAGGAATTATTGCCTATCGAACTTAATGGTTTCGACATCGTATTGGGAATGGATTGGCTTAGCGCCAACGACGCCGAAATTTTATGCAAGAAGAAGATAGTTAAAGTAAACCCGCCTGGAAAAGATTCGTTTATGGTGTATGGAGATAAACGCAGAGTAAATTCTGGAATCATTTCGTTGATGAAAGCCAGAAAATGTTTGACCAAGGGGTGTACATCGTTTTTAGCATTCGTGATTGATGCTAAGAAGGAAAAGAAGGTGATGCAGAATATTCCGGTGGTGTGTGATTATCCGGAAGTATTTCCCGAAGATCTTCCTGGATTACCGCCTGATCGACAAGTGGAATTCCGTATTGACTTGTTGCCAGGAACGACGCCAATTGCAAAAGCACCTTATCGATTAGCACCGACGGAGATGAAGGAGCTAATGATGCAACTTCAGGAGTTATTGGACAACGGTTTCATTAGACCTAGTTCATCGCCCTGGGGAGCTCCGGTGTTATTTGTAAAGAAGAAAGATGGAAGTATGAGAATGTGCATCGATTACAGAGAGCTGAACAAGGCAACAATAAAGAATAGATATCCGTTGCCGAGGATTGATGACCTGTTTGATCAATTGCAAGGTTCGAGTTATTTCTCGAAGATCGATCTTAGGTCAGGATATCATCAGCTAAAAGTAAGAGAGCAAGATATCGAGAAGACTGCATTCAGAACTAGATATGGACACTACGAGTTCTTGGTTATGTCGTTTGGACTAACCAATGCTCCAGCAGCGTTCATGGATTTGATGAATAGGGTTTGTAACCCGTTCCTTGATAAATCCGTGATAGTATTCATAGACGACATTCTGATTTACTCGAAAAGCCAGGAGGAGCATGGCAGACACTTGCGAGAAGTGTTAGAAGTCTTGAAGAAGGAGAAGTTGTATGCTAAGTTCTCCAAATGTGATTTTTGGATTCGTGAAGTCCAATTCTTGGGTCACGTGGTCAACCAAGAAGGGATAATGGTTGATCCAGCGAAGATCGAAGCTGTGACGAAGTGGGAACAACCGAAAAGTCCCACGGAGATTCGAAGCTTTTTAGGATTAGCCGGATATTACCGAAGGTTTATCCAAGGCTTTTCTTCGATCGCTAGTCCATTGTCAGCTTTGACCCACAAAGGAGCTACTTATGCTTGGGGTGAGAAGCATCAGGAAGCATTTGAGCAGCTAAAGGAGAAGCTATGCGAGGCACCGATACTTTCTCTACCCGATGGAGTTGAAGACTTCGCTGTCTATAGCGATGCGTCTGGTGTTGGTTTGGGTTGTGTTTTGACCCAAAGAGAAAAGGTGATAGCATATGCGTCTCGACAGCTGAAAGAGCATGAAAAGAACTACCCGACTCATGATTTGGAGTTGGCAGCGGTAGTTTTCGCTCTGAAAATATGGAGGCATTACCTCTATGGCACGAAGTGCAAACTTTTCACTGATCATAAGAGTCTCCAATACCTCTTTAATCAGAAAGAATTGAATATGAGGCAACGACGCTGGCTAGAATTACTTAAAGACTATGACTGCGAGATACTTTACCACCCCGGTAAAGCTAATGTTGTTGCTGATGCTCTCAGTCGGAAGGTCAATCCCGAAAGGAAAAGGCCAAGAGCGTTGAGAATTGAAGTTGTCTCAACTATTTTGGAAAGTATAAAGAAAGCTCAGAGCGAAGCTTCTGAGAAGAATGACAGAAAGGAGGAACGTTTGGGCAAAACGTTGGTGTTCGGTGTAAACAGTCATGGACTGAAGGTGTTCCAAGATCGGATTTGGATACCTAAGACAGGAGGAGTCAGAGATCTTCTGATGGAAGAAGCTCACAAGACCATGTACTCGATTCATCCGGGTAGCACTAAAATGTATAGGGACCTGAAACCCTACTACTGGTGGCCGACGATGAAGCTGGATGTTGCAAAGTATGTGGCCGAGTGTGTGACTTGTGCGAGAGTCAAGACACAACATCAGAAACCGTACGGGAGTTTAGAACCTTTGCTTGTGCCTTTGGGTGGTCGTTGATCGATTCACTAAGAGTGCGCATTTCATAGCGGCCAGGGAGAAATGGTCTATGGAGAAGCTTGTGAATTCTTACGTGAAGGAAATTGTGAGGCTTCACGGTGTTCCATTGACGATTGTGTCGGATCGTGATAGCCGTTTCACATCGAGGTTTTGGAAAAGTCTACAAGAGGAATTGGGTACCAAGTTGTGTTTAAGTACAGCTTACCATCCACAGACTGATGGCCAGAGCGAACGAACGATACAAACGCTTGAAGATATGCTGAGAGCATGTACTCTGGAATTCCTAGGTAATTGGGATGAACATTTACCGTTGGTAGAATTTTCCTATAATAATAGTTTCCACTCGAGCATTAAGATGGCACCTTACCAAGCTTTGTATGGACAGAAGTGTCGTACGCCGTCTTGTTGGCTTGAGGCTGGGGAAAAGCAGTTTATGGGACCGGAGTTGGTTCATCAAACTGCTGAAAAGTTGAAAATAATTAGGGAAAGAATGTTAGCGGCTCAGGATCGTCAAAAGAGCTATGCTGACAAGAAGCGGAGACCGATAACTTTTGAGGTTGGGGATTCGGTTTTGCTTAAAGTCTCGTCGTGGAAGGGACTTATAAGATTTGGTAAAAGGGGAAAGTTGAGTCCAAGGTTTATTGGACCGTTTAAAGTTCTTCAGAGGATTGGGAACCAAGCTTACAAGCTCGAACTACCAGAAGAACTGAATGGAATTCACAACACTTTTCATGTGTGTTATTTGAGGAAGTTCACGGGAGAAGTTCCCGATATAATTCCAATTTCTGAATTGAGAATTGATGAGAACAAAAGGTTGATTGAAGAACCAGAGGCAATTGTTGACCGAAAGACTAAGAAGTTGCGACGCAAGATGGTTGGGTTAGTGCTTGTCCGATGGAAACACACGAATGGGCCGAATCTCACCTGGGAGACGGAGAGTGACATGATGGGTCGCTATCCGCATTTGTTTGTTGATGTGTGATTCCGGGGACGGAATCATTCTAAGGTGGAGAGAATTGTAACGCCTGTGTTTCCGGGCTTGCCATTTTTAGCAATGTAATAGTCCAGGCTAACCTTTGTAACCCGTTTTGAAATAATAAGAATGTATTATTTGAGTATTATGTGTTTTGTGCTTAATTGCTTGATTATGTGGTCTGATTAATTAAGAATAAAAATAAGCGTCAAAATTTAAGTGTGAAATAAACTTAATATCTTTGATCTATGTTGTAGTAGTTGAAACGAGGTTTCCGAATATATATAGAACGCCCAAATCTGACTTCGTATGAGGAAGTTATGATTTATCGAAGTTCCGGCTTAGCGGTATACAGCCTGTTTTACTCGATTTGAGATCGAGCAGTTGTTAGCCGAAGCAATCTAAATGAGAATCGAAGATCTCATTGATGGTATCGAAGCGATAAAAAGTTAGGCAAGAACGGACATCAAACGAAGAAGTTATGAATTTATAACGAAAGTTTCTGTCGCGGCCTATTAAAAATAATTAATAAAAATAAAGTCAAAATTAGCCGACGGAGTCTAAACGAAAGTCGTAGAGCATGGTCTCACCTTCGCGTGGATATAAAGAACGTCGAAAACGGAGTTCGTATGAAGAAGTTATGAATTTCCGAAGTTTATTAATCATTTTGTATTTATTTTTAATTCAAAATTCGGAGGTATTATCCGAAGCCGAGTCACCCGTCTGATCCATGGTACGCCCCGCGTACGTGAGTACGCTATCGCGTACTCCGCTTAGTGTCGACACTTCGGATGACGCATGCAGTGACGATTTCGGACGCGTACGCGCTGCGTACGCCTGTACGCCCCGCGTACTCCGAGGTTCCAGCCTCTATATAAAGGATCCGAAGGCAGCCTCATTTCTTGTTCATTTTCTTCTCTTCTCTCTAGTCTTTTGCATCGTTTTTCGTGCCGAAGCTACCCCGAAGCCCCGGTATTATACTCTAGCCCCGAGGCAAGTCCCGAGATCCCGAAGATCCCGAGAAGCGCGGTTCCCGAGTCGAAGCTCTGCCCGCGAGAAGTTCGATTTTCGAGGAGATCTTCCAGATCTGCTGAGGAATACTACTCCTATAAGCCGTAGTGCTGTCCGATCATCTTCTGATCAAGTGAGTGTGTAGTTATTTCTTCTAATACAATAATACGAAGTATTTTATATAAAAATACATGCTATGTGTATATATTTGGTTGTGTTATGTGTAAATGAGTATTCACTCTCTTCTATCTTATAGATCTGCTTATTTCTTTATGAGATATGTGTTATGTGTGTGTGTGCCTCATCTGTTATGCGATATATGTGTTGATTAAAGCATGCTATGCAGGTTTTCTTTAAACTACGTATGAAAATATATATTTTATCTACTAATATGTTGGGTAGAACATGGGTAGATAGTTGGTGTGTAATAAACAGATGAGAGGCCTCGATGTTGTTGTTGTTGTTGATCTAGTTATTCAGCGGAGTATGGATAACGACCACGGACTCTTTCTAGACAGTCCAGTGGAACGCTAGCAGGTTCATAACCTGTAGGTGTTGTGAACGATGTGTTCACCGGTGTACTCTATCCCCCTCATGGTTGCCTTTAGGATATCTATTGTTGAGGAAACCCCTTCGCAGTGATGTCCGTCCCGATGAAAATCCTAGATTAGGTCCCTTGAGATAGTTGTTTTAGGGACGTAAAGTGAGGATAACGGGAATGGGTAATCGGGATAGTGATTGGTTGGTGAAATTAAATATAACTTATTTATTGTGGGTTGAAAACCCTATATGCTCACCAGGCTCCCAAGCCTGACCCACTCAGTTTTATTTGTATTACAGGAAGTGGCACAAGGGCGTAAGATGGATGGATCATCTTGTTGTTTTGTTTACAAGTCTGTATATGTATATATTTGTTGAATGACTTGTAATGTTTATCGTTTATGCTTTATGGTCTGTATCGGAACATGACATCCCGAGTTTTGATTATATAATGAAATGCATCTCTTGATGAAATGCTTTGATAAATATTATTTTATCATGTTTTGTTTTGGGGAACAAATTCCGCAACTCTTTCAAATCAAAAGGATTTACTCTTAAAATATTTAAAAGCATAAATGAAAATCGGTCTTTTCTGGCCGAGATTTTGGGGATGTCACACTTGTGCCTTGAAGAGATCTCGAAAATATGGGTGTTCTAAGGAGTTTGACACACAACAAAGTGTGTGAGTGGAAAGTTCTAAGCATAAATATGAAGTAAAAACTCTTGAGTTAGACAACAACTTACCAAGTTATGGATCTTGAAGAAAGCTTCTTGAAGAACACACACACACACACACCCACGAATTTAGAGAAAGAAGATGGGAGAAAAATTAAGGATTTGAGAGGAAACGAGAGATGAGAATGAAAGTTGAAATGATTTTTGGGGTGGGAGGATGGCCTTGGGCCGATCTTTAAAGAAGAGAGGGAGAAGAGGTGATTAAGGAGGTTATTACTTGGTGGTTATTGTGCATGGATACCCTCCATGTAATAAGGAGGCGTCACAATTTTAATAAACTTAATTTCTCTCTCTCTCTCTCTCTCTCTCTCTCTCTCTCTCTTTTTCTCTCTTTCTCTTTATTATTAAACCGAGAATGGGAGGGAAGAAAAGAACATGGGTCTTGGGCTTGATATAGCATCGGCCCATTAGGTATTTTTTATCTTTGTGGGCCCACATATGAGTTTAAGACCCAAAAAGGGCAAGGATATGGGTTTTCGGCCCCCTTGTGATTAATTAAGGGGTTTTTTGGCCCAATAAGGCCCATGAAGAGTCTTATGGCCCAAAATACTATTATTTAAGGAATGTGGGTCCAATTAGGGCCTAAATGGGGATTTCTGGCCCAAAAGAACCAAATCGAGGCGTTATCGGCCTATTATGGCCCAGTAAGAAGGTTTTGGTCCATTAAGGGGTTTGGACTGAGAAAACTTGGGCTAAGCCCAAAGTTGGGTGGATTAGCTTATTGAGTTGGGTTTTGAGCTTATATGAGATTGTTTCAACCTAAATGGCAATGTATGAGAGTAGAATCTTAATGGCATTGAAGTTTTGAGTTTCGCTAGATGAGATGTTGTAAGGTTACTCACGGAAATTATATTGTACATGAATTCACATCTTAACCTAATTTTGCCAGTTGTGACATGAGATTATTTAGGACAAACGCCAAACAACAAACATGTTGCACATGTCAAATGGTCGACATCATATCCTAGACGTATAAACTTTATAATATTTAAGTCTTAATACATTCAAATATATATATATATATATATATATATATATATATATATATATATATATATATATATATATATATATATATATATATATATATATATATATTCTTTTATTAAAATTATAAACGGGTTGGCGGGTCGACCCATATATTTTTTGAGAAACTCATATATGATCTATTTAATAAATGGGTTGGCGGGTTGAAAAACTCAACCCAAACTCATTTATTTCATGACGTGTCGCATGTCATGTCGAGAATTATCAGGCCTAATATAAATTGAGCTAGGGTTGATACTATTTGCGTTGCCAAAGAAACTTTTCTTAAAAACATAAAAAATATATAAAAGAAGCTATCTAATTAAAAAAAATTCAAAATAGAGGGATCAACATTGTAAAAAAAAGTTAAATAAGGGTTAAACTCTAAATATTAAGATTTAGAGGTGAACTATAATTTGTTTCACCACATACTTGTATGAACATATTTATAGAAGTGATAAATAAACTCGAATGGTCTGGTATATTCAGTAACTTGTTTTATATTGGTTTACTAGTTGTGTATTAACTGAGTTAATTAAAAAAACTTAAATATAAAAGTTAAAATATTTGAGAATTTTGAATTTATAAGATATAAGAAAAATAATGATTTATTATAATGGAAATATTTTTTATCTTTTAAATTTAAATAAATGTAAATAAAGAAAATAAAACTAATGAACTTTAATTTTGGAAATTTTAAAATTAAAATGTAAGTTTATTAGTGAAATTAATATTCATTTATTACTATATTTATTACAATTATTATTACATTAAATATTATGTAGAATTTAATAAAATAGAAAAACTAATAAAATAGTATTTAGAAAAAATATATATATTTCAAAATAAGCATAAAATAACATTTGACAAATTGAATGAGAGTGTGTCAAGTGGCAAAAAAAAACATTCATTTATTAGAGAGGATATAAATGTAAAACAAGTATATTCTCTCTAATAAATGAAGATTTTTTTTTGTCGTTTGTCATACTCTCCTTCAATTTGTCAAATGTCATTTTGTGGTTATTTTGAATTAATCTTTTTTCGACATATCATTTTATGAGTTTTTCTATTTTATTAAATTACATAAAATATTTTAATATAATAATTATAATAAATCCTCCCTAATAAATAAAGAGTTTGTTGTCACATGTCCTCTTCTTCTTTATTTGGACACATGATATTTTCTAAAATATTTGAATTTTTTTTATTTTTCACTTGTCATTTTATTGTTTTTTTTTTATTTTATTAAATTAAAATTTCACATTTAATATATAAGATAATATATATGTAAGCTATTTATTAGAAAGAGATTATATATGTAATTTATTCAATACATTAAAGTCTCATTAATTTTAATAATTCATTTTTTTTATTTTTCTTATAAATTTAAACTTTCAAAATTGTTAAAATTTCAAATTTAATTTTTTTTAAAATAAACTCATGTAATAAATGGGTCTCACACCTAGTGTAGTAACAAATGAATACCAATTTTCATTAATGAGCTTACCTTTTAATTTCAAAATCCTCAAAATTAAAACTTATTAGTTTCTTTTATTTATTTAAATTAGTATTAGTTTAAATTTAAAAGATAATAAACATTTATGTTATAATAATTCCATATTTTATTATTTTTGTTATAAATTTGAAAATTTAAAATTTTTTGACTCTTATATTTATTTATTTTTTAAATTAACACATATAATATATGGATCTCACATTGTAGATATATAGAACAAAAATTTATGTGTATGGGTTGATAATCACGGGACGTTAGCGACGCTAAGCCGTTGTATTTCAATGTTAAAAGTAGGGGTGAGCAAAGGCGGGTGCCAGCCAAATTTTACAGGAACTGGAACCGGCAGTTACTGTATTTTCGGAATCGGAACCATCAGTTCCTAAAGATTTGGAACCGCTCCCGGAACAGCCGGAACCGGTTCCGGTTCCAGGTACCCGGTGTCTTATTTTTAAGAAATTAAAAAAAAATACATTATTAAAAAATTATAACTTGATGGCTTACCTTTTAAATTATAAATATTATAAAATGATGTTTAAAAGCAAAAATAAAATTTTATATATATATATATATATATATATATATATATATATATATATATATATATATATATATATATATATATATATATATATATATATATATATATATATATATATATAGGTTCCGGTGGGTAGCAGTTCCGAAAAAATGAGAACCGGAACCAGACCGCTTAAGGCAGTTCCTAAATTTTAAGAGTCGGAACCGGAACCGCATAAGGCGGTTCCAGTTTCGAAACCAACAGTTCCGATTCCGAAAACTGGTACCCGAGTATAATGCTCACCCCTAGTTACAAGCAGTAACTTATCAATTTGACCCTCTAGACAATCGGTGATGAAAAAAAAAACTCCTTAATTCGACAATACTTACGAAACTATGGAATTTTTAAACAAATTCCCATAGATGAATATACCTATGATTTGGGTGTTAACTTGACATAACATTGTTGTTTACTATTTTAGTGTCTAAATCTTTAGGCTTGAATGTTGCACACAACACACAACACCACATCAAAACTTTCATAGTAGCGTTTTTTATTATTTTAGGATTAAACTAACCAAATTTTGAAGAAACATGTAAGAATTATTAGAAAACAATTGAAATTTTAACATGTATCTATTATCTATAATTACCTGACTACACATAACTTTAAAAACTTTATAATAAATAATTATCTCGTTTTAACTTTTAATAGTTAACAACAATTATAATATATATTTTTTTCACAAAAGTACATACAAACGCGACCTAAATAAGAACGATCACAAAGTAATTTGAAAAACAAAATCATAGTAAGAATTACACAATGCGAAGATAATAATGTTATAATTTCAAGTGTGTGAATTAAAAACTATACATGTTTAATTTGCGCATTAGATAACAAAAATTGATTTTTCAATTCATGTATGTACGATTTTCATTCATTTTGTGTTCTTTGTTTTATGATTTCCTCTTAAATTCTATAATCACCTTCCATATTTTAATATCATAACACATTTATTTTTTTCTCACATCATATTAAACCACACCCACAAATGAGAATACTAAATGACAAAACACGTAGGACAATAGATCTTCCAAATGGAGAAACTCATAGAATCTTGAAAAAAAAAACAACTTCAAATATGTATGAAAGAAACCTCATATCAACAATACTACATTAGTAACATGCCATTTTTTTGTCCAAAACATAAACATACAAGCTATGCATCATTTGATTACGACTTTACGATATTTTGAGATCATTATAATCATATTTCAAGAAAATGATATACTATTTTTATGTTTAATATAAAAGAACCTAATTCATGCTACAATCACTTTGATAATAAACATCTAAATTACCCTATGTTTTTCTCATTACATGAGAACAAATATATAGAAACTTATAGCATGTCATAATATTATATGAGAACAAATAACCAATGGTATTCTACAATAAGTTTTTTACAACAGAAATAGACGACATCAAATTCAAAAGATAAATATTAAATATTAATCAACACAAACATGAACATGAACACGAAGAACAAATATCTTTAAAAAGACTCAAACCTCAAGATTCAAGATTCAAGATTCAACCGAGTTACCAAGCACAAAGGAAAAGAGTTCACGAACAGGAGAGTATTCCACCAATCCAATATCCATCGCATATCCAGTAACAGGCAACTTCAAATCCCTCAAAACTGTAAAAGCTTCAGCCATTCGATTCTTTGGAACCTCTTCAGCAACAGGACAGAATGGAATCCATGAATCTGGGCGATACTCTTCCCCAATTTCAATTCCTTCCCTCTTCATCGCATCACATAATTGGAAATGGAATTGAAGGAGGGGTAAAGTAGGAGTTGGAGCAAGGAATAAGACATTGTTGTCATTTGGAAGGCTTCCGATTGAACCAAAAGATAAGGGTAAAGGGTCTTGCTTTGATGCAAATCCTTTTACGATGTTTTCAAGCTTTGATGGATCGATAAAAGGGCTAGAAAAGAGAGTAATATGAGGTCTAGATTCGATTTCTATAAGGTGAGTGCTAATTTGGCGACGAGCGACCACATTCCATGCCTTTAAAACTTGGTTTTCAAGAGCGGGATCAAAATAAAGCTCAATTGCATACCCCTCAGACATTGGGTTAAATCGACAAAAAAAAAAACTAGGGTTTCAAAATTCGAAGTTTAAGAAGCAAGAATTAGACCTAATTAGCAATCAACGAGATAATTGATTATAACAGTGAAGAGTACAACATAACTTACTTCTCGGAATTAGCTTTAGATCCACTACGTTAAGAGCTACGAATTTGGGAAGGGGTTTTGGCAGAGCAAACCCTAAAGATTGAAAATTCGAAAGAAATAATTAAAATTGGGACATACCCAGTTGCGATTTGAGGCTTTTGGGTAAGATAGCAGAAAGGGTAAGTGAAATTAGGGGGATTGATAAGAACTGAAGGAGCAAAGAGAGGAACTTGGACAAGGGTTTTAAGGAATGGAGTCACAAAAATGAAGGGGCGAGAACATCGGGAGTTTGGCGTTGATAATTGGTGGCCGATGGATGCAAAGTCATAGAGGTAAGAAGGTTTGGGTGAATTCCATAAATGGTCCCTTGAATATTAGGTATATTTCACGATTAATATTGTTACTATTTATCCTAAATAATTGGTCCTTGAATTGGAATTACATTTCGACTACACTTGTTATTGTTATAATTTATCCACTTACTTGTAAATGAATTGCTTTTTACTTATATTTTAATTAACTGAAGTAGGTGAAATAATAAATTTTAACAATCTAAATTAATCGAAACGAGGTGGATTTAAGGATGTTGGGAGATTGTAGGGACACATGTACTTGATGGTTTATATATATATATATATATATATATATATATATATATATATATATATATATATATATATATATATATATATATATATATATATATATATATATATATATATGGAGTGGTTCAAATGAGAACTCAAAAAAGTTAAGAATCCTAAGAACCGTTTTTAAAATGTTTTCATTAAAGGTATTTTGGACAAATCAAACATTAATATTATTTTAAGCAAACTTTTCCGTTCCCTAGTTTACAAAAGTTGTTACTTGTTGTCGAATTACCGTCGGACCACCGCCAGACCAACGTCGGATGGCCGTCGGAGTAACACCAAATTTAGTGACATTTTTCTAACTGTATTCACAGCTTAATAGAACAAACATTTTGGCTCCTATTTCTTTGGTAATACTTTTTAACACATACAATTTTATTTTGCAGCCAAATATATAAAATTTAATAAAAAAAATAAAATTATGCCTTGACAGTTTTAATTTTCTCTCATCAAAATATTATATTCACAGTTTAATAAACATATTATTTCACTAATTCACAGTCTACTATTTTCATGCATATATTCATTCATACTTTAAAACAAAATTTATATAAAATACACACTTTAATACAATTCATTCTCAGTTTAATACATAAAATTCATAAATTAATACAATTCATATATACGAATATAAATATTCAGACAAGTCAAATGAAAATTTTGACACCACCTACTACCACATGCCACCAGCAACCAGTCGTGCCACCGTCGCATCCGTTATTCCTTCTAAATCAGATATGTATATACAATCATATATATAAAATCATAGATTCACAGGTTAAATATTATATTCACAGTTGAAGAAACCATATAATTCACTAATTTTGAGTTTAATGCAAAATAATAATAAAAACTAATACATTTTTACATATTTATACAACACAAAAAATAAATATATTCATAAGAAAATCAATATAAACATACTTACATAAAGCATTCATATTTTAACACAAATTCATTAAAATTTCACAATTTAATACAGTCAATTAACAGTTCAAACAGTAAATTCACAGCTTAATGCAATTAATTCATATTTTTAAACACAAAAATAACAATTTAATACAAAAAATTCACAACTTAATATAGTTAATACAATTTAATCAAAAAATTCACAGATAATGCAGTTAATTCACAGTTTAAAACATAAAAATCATAGCTTAATACATAAAATCACAACTTATTACAATAAAGTCATAATTTAATACACAAAAATATAAATTCACAGCCATATTATCAACTTAAAACTCTTAATACAGTTAATTCAAAGTTTAATATACAAAATTCACCGCCTAATACAATAAATTCACAATTTAATACACAAATTCGCAACATAGTATAATAAATTTGTTGTTTAATACACAAAAATTATACATTCATTATTATATTGTCAAATTAAAACTCACATTTTAAAATTTTAATTCACACTTTAATAAAGCAGTTTATGACACTCATTTATAGTGTTCACAACTTAAAGACACTTTTCAAATTTTATAATTTTCATTCGCACAAATCATCAAACACCTTGTGTTCATAAAAAACCATTCATAATACTTATACAACTCAGATTATTCATAAATACAAAAAAATCACAGTACCATTTAGGTTATTCAAATATTAATACATAAGTTTATACACTTATTCACAACTTAATGTACAAAAAATACTATTTACAGTTTCAAATTTTCATTCAAGCAAATCATCAAACACATTGTGTGCATCATGAAATGATTCTTGATTCTGATTTTTACTAAGCCTTTAACACGTAATAGGTAGCAATGATGGAGTAAGATGTAAAACATAATAAATAAACATGAAAATAATTGTACAAAGGTTAAAAAACACTCATATGAGCCTCATCATAATGTACCTGATGTGAAGAAGATGATGAGTGACACATCAGTTGTAACAACACCACCAAATCTTATAGATCTAGCTTTGCTACTCGTAAGATCTCATAAATCTGGTCTCGTAGGATGTTGATGCTCCTGTAACTCGCCTCGTCAATCGTCAGTGACATTGTAGTCGTCGTTGCTGGTGGCGATTAGTGGCAGAAATTACAAATCTGGAGGAGGAAGACACTACTGGTGGTTCTACAATGGTTGAATAGTGGTGGATCTCATAGATCTAGAGCAGAAATCGCACATCTAGATGGCGACACCGGTGCCATCTTGGATTCCATCGGAATTCCTTTGTCTGAACATTAGATTTCCTTGTAAATCCTTCCATGTCTCGAGATCTCATCAGAACTCCTTCCACATCACGAGATCTAGCTGAAAAACTTGTAGATCTGAAGGAGAAAATTGTAGATCTAGCGTCAAAAATCATAGATCTGGAGTCGGATCTCGTAGATCTACAGAAAAGAGTTTGTAGAAGCAGTGGCGATGGATGTTCAGACATGAAGGGGGTGGTAATGACGTGACATCGTAGGTAGGAGGAAGATATTCTGATCAGAATATGAGAAAACACACCATATCGGAGACGCTAGCGGTGGTGGAGACATCGACACTGGTGGTGGTGGTGAAGTCGTCGTCACTGGTGGTGGTGGTGGTGCAACAGCCGATGACAGTGATGATATTCATCAAATTGGTGGTATAAGGATATAAATGAAGGTTTTTGCTCTAAATGTTGAAAGGGGAGAATTTGAAGTTAATACATCTTAGACGCATCAGGTAATAGTTCTTATGGTTCTTATTCTTTTTTGGTTCTCATTTGAACCTTTACCTATATATATATATATATATATATATATATATATATATATATATATATATATATATATATATATATATAGGTAAAGGTTCAAATGAGAACCAAAAAAGGTTAAGAACCGTAAGAACCTCTAATTTTAGATGTTTATAAAGGGTTTAGGGTTTAGAGTGTTTATAAAGGGTTTAGGGTTTAGGGTTACCCTAAACCCTTTATAAACATCTAAAGTTAGAGGTTCTTACAGTTCTTAACCTTTTTTGGTTCTCATTTGAACCACTCCCTACATATATATATATATATATATATATATATATATATATATATATATATATATATATATATATATTACCCACTTAAATTGTTTCTTTGATATAGAGTGTCTTCCATGAAATTTGGGCTACGTTTTAAAAAGACTTGAAGTGTAGGGGCACCATGAGCTCCACACACACAATTCATCATCTTTTTCAATTTGATGTTTTGTTGGGAGCATCTTGAAATCTCTATTTTAATGCTTTTCTATAGTTAAATAAACATAATTTCATGTTGTGCTTGCACTTTGAATGTGAACCTTGAAGTGTTTCTTGAAAGGAGCATTGTTTCTTAGAATGATTTGATTTCTAGGTATGGAATGATAAGATTGTAAACGATTCCCGACAAGTGTTTGATAAAATACTGGAAGAAATGTTTCTATATTTATTGGAAGATCCGATTGGTTATGTTAATTCAACTTATTAGTTTTTATATGGAGTTCAAGCTTGTTTTTCCGGTGATTAGATTCATTTGGATCTACAACATTCCAAGATATGCATAATTGACATAATAATATCTTATGTTCCTACAACATTAAGCATACTTATATAATAGATGATAATTTGATGTTAAGCTGTTATTTATATTTTCTATACGTTTTGGTGTTAAACTTGTAATACACGATAACTAGAGAAGAATGAAACTTTTCACATTTCTAATTATCATGTGGTTGGATGACATGTTACCTAATTGATGATGTTTAGAAACAACCTTTTATGTTTGTGTAACCGTTTTAACCCAACCAAAATTTTTAACCGTTTTAACACCACCTGAATAAATTATTTGTTGAATATTTTTTATGTCTCCAACATTTGAAATTTCTTAATCCTCTATTGGTCGAAAGTATGAATATGTATAACCTTTTGAATAATTCTTTTCAAATTATATAGTAATGTTACAACATTTATAGTTTGAGTCATTTACAACTTTTTTTTGTCATTATGTGAAGAGTTATGGTTATCATCCATAAGTTCCATCGATTGCACAATGTGTCATTAATGTTTAGTTATATTGCATATGTGCCCCCAACAAAATGGTTGGTTAAGTACAAAGTCAAATGATCATTTTGTCCAAATTTTCATCCCATTTATCTTTTTGAGAAATCAAGAAAAGTGAACTAATAAAATGACACAAAGGTTTTACATCGTTCAATGATAGGAATCCGAGAACTCTTTCTATTACTCGATTGTTTACAAAACTATACATTAGGATCCCTAACTATAAATACTTATACCTATTAACCCTAAAAAATATAACACCCATTTCCTGGTATTTTTTATTTTCAACCCAAAATCTATTTTTCCTTGCAAATTAGGTCTGTACGATGGCCGTACGTGGAGCGTACGACGGGCGCAAGAGTTGATTACAATCATGTGTTTTGCTAAGTACGCTGAGCGTACTCAGGGGTACGACGGGCATACTCGAGGTTGTCTCAAACCCTAAAATTCGGGGTGTGACCCCTATATAAGGTCATTAACTCCCCTTGGACCCTCTTATAACCAGCCTCCACCCTTTTTAGCCCCCCATCTTAAAACTAGGGATGAGCATCGGAACCGGGTACCCATTTTTGGAACCGGAACCGCCTCAGAACTGCCGGTTTTCGAAGTGGAACCGCCTTAAGCGGTTCCGGTTCTGGTTCCTAAAGTTATGGAACCGCGTTAAGCGGTTCCGATTCTGGTTCTTGTTTTTTCGAAACCGCTATCCGCTGGGTACCCACCGGAACCGGTTAATATATATATATATATATATATATATATATATATATATATATATATATATATATATATATATAATTTCATATAAATATGTGTGTTACTTAGACCGATTTATAATATATATTGGTCCGATTTTTTCCGTCTTTAGTCCGAATTGACTTGATTTGGATCGAACTAAATTACGGTTTTATCAACAAAAGTTAACAAAAACAATGTAACCGGGTTACCCGCTCCTGGAACCGGAACTGCCGGTTCCAGGACTGGTTCCAAACATTTAAGAACTGCCTAGAGCGGTTCCGGTTCCAGTTCTAACTTTTTAGGAACTGTCGGTTCCGGTTCCGGTTCCGGTTCTCGTCAAATGAGGCGGGTACCCGCCTATGCTCATCCCTACTCAAAACCCCACTGCTTGTGTGTGATTTTTGAAGCTTTTAGTGACATTTTGGTGTTCTTGGTAGTGAAGTAAGACCTTTGGAGTTGTGGTGTTGCACACAAACTCTTGGATCCAACATCTAATCATCTTTGTGCATCTTCAGTAGGTATAAAGTTCAAATCTTAATGCTTACCTTGATGTATCTTTTTAGGTTGCAAGTTATGACCTTTTGTCCTAAAAACCTTGGTCTTATGAGTATAGTCTACTCCAGAACATTCGAGTTGTCCTTTTAGACATTTTTGGGTGTTTGGTGACATAAAAATATAAGCTTGGCCCTTTGTTTATTCCATGTAAGATTTATGGGGTGTTAAATTGTTATATGAGTTAGGTTTTTGGGTTTGAGCTCCTTGTAGCCATGCAAAGGCATAAAGATTGCAAGTTTGTGATTTTGGACGTTTATTAGGGTTAGATCTGAAGTTGGGACGTTAAGTCTTTAGGTATTAAGACATTAGTTGAGAGTTTGGACCTCAGGGTATTACGTTAGGTATAATCCTGGGTACATTGAGTGTAGTCAGTTGCTGCCTTGCAACGCTTCCAAGATTGGGCTGTACGATGGGCGTACTCCCGAAAAACCCACTTTTGGCATTTTTGGGCCTTGGGTGGTTAAGGGTTTTGGGCCTTGCATTTTGGGTCATGCATGGGAAGGGCAAAATGGTCTTTTTCCCTTGGTAAGATTAAATATAATTTAGATAATTGATTATAGGTTAAAACATTGATTATTAATTAAGGTTGTCTTTGGGTTTTGATTAGTATGAGGAGTTGTGATATCAGCATCTCGAGTGTGCGATTCATTTATATTCAGCTTGTAACACCCATAAAATTTACGCCAAATTTCAACTTTTAATACTAACAAAAGAGTCAAATAGAAATTGTTTTTATAAAACATTTCCAATTCATTTATCATCAGAGTGTACCAAAATAGATCATGAGGATGAAGAGCAGTACGGTCACGCCTTCGCCTTCCCTCGCTCTCCTGAAGTACCTGAAACAATAAACTGAAAACTGTAAGCCCGAGGGCTTAGTGAGATACCCCAAAAATACCAATACCACACTGGCAGAAACCAAATCCATAACGATCAATCAAACAACATACATACTAGGCCATCGGCCGGACTGGTCCGCCCTACTGGGCCTACAATCTATCTGAATCTATCCCGAGCCTTCGGTATGACTGGTCTGCCGCGTGGGCCTACAGTCTCCCCGGACCGCCTAGAGGGTGAAGGTGCGCTGGAACGCAAAGCGTGGACCGGAATTCACTTGGGAACGTGAGGATCAGATGAAACTGAAATACCCTCACCTTTTTGCTTAGTTATTTGTAATTTCTTACTTGCTTAAATTCTAATTTCGGGACGAAATTCCTTCTAACGGGGGGATGATGTGACAACCTGAAATTTCCATTCTGTACAAACTATATCACTTCAATAGAAGTTATAGCAGTCACAGTTAACTTTCAGACTTTCTGCGTAAGTTTGAGTAATTCAGGGTTTACACTTCAGGAAATATCAGGAGAGTGGGTGCACTAGAGTTTTACGCAACACTGTTATTCCAACACTCTATTATATTAGAGATCATTTCAGGAATAAAAAAATATTTTCTGCCAAAAATATTTCAGGACTATAAATAGAAATCTGAACCAAATTCATTCATTATTCACATTTCCAACTAGAGAAAAGCCATTTTCTCTCTCACGGATCTTCGGGTTTTTATAACAAAACGTGAGTAACTCTTTCTAGTAGTGTTAGAATGCTTATTATGTGCTTATAACATGATTTAGATGGCTAAATCATTAGATCTAGGAGTTTACTCCCCAAGGTGTTCTTGGGCGGTAAACTCCCGAAACAAAGCCAAAACCGACCTTTGTGTTATACAACTGCTTTAGACTATTATGTATGTGTGTTAGGGACAAGAAAACATCCATAAATCACCCAAGTTTGGGAGTTCACGGCCCAAGAGTTGCATAGGCCGTAAACTCCCTTTTCAATCTCAAAATGGTGTTTTAAGGTCACTAAAGCTTTAAGGCTTTTATCAAGACTAGTACCCATTAAATCTAAGGCCTTAAGCACATCAAAGAACACAAACAAATGAGAGTTTACGGCCCAAGTGTATCTTAGGCTGTAAACTCCATAGAAATGGACCAAAGGGCACTTTTAAGGCTCCTAAAGCCTTAGACAATTACCTAGACTTGTTCCCATTTAATCAAGGGCTTGAATCACATCAAAATCACTTAACAAAGTGAGTATACGGCCAAGACATGGTTCTTGGTCCGTAAACTCCTAAAAAGGGCACCAAAGTGTGCCTAATGCCTTCATATGCTTGGAATAAAAGTCTAGAACCTATACCACAAATGCAAAGGACTTGAAAGCATCAAAAACACACCATACTTAGAGTTTACGGCCGTAAACTCTAAGGGGAATGGCCTCAGGGCCGTAAACTCCTAATTGGAGTATTTCTAGACCTTAAACTCTTCCAAGGATTTAACCACCAAGTTAGAATAATTCTAGGAATCATTTGGGACTTCAAAACACACCAAACCCCCAAGGTTGGGAGTTCACGGCCGTAAACTCAAGAGTTTACAACCGTAAACTCCATGTGTGATGGTTTATGCGGAGTAAACTCACATGTAGGGTCCTTTGGAGCCCTAAACACAAATACCTTGTCCCACAATAGCTTAGATGCAATCCTTAAGGCTTAAAACACTTATGTAAAGTGTTTATTATGTCTAGGATGTATTAACATTATCAATTAGTGATTTTAGTCTAATTGAGTGCATATATGTGTGATTATATGTTCATTAGGATCGTAGTGCGTGTACAAGTCCTTGCTTGACACCTAGCCATCCTATACCGTTCAGTTCATCCCAATCACCAACTACAGGTGAGTTCATATCCCTAATCAATGTTTTAAATGATTTTAAATGCTTTAATGGGGGGGGGGGGGGGGGGAATACAAGTAGAAACAAACATGTTATTTAATCATCGATATGTATTTTATAACTGTGTTTGTCATTTAACAAATTTCACATGCTACAAAATGTGATGCATGAAATGGTTTTACATCTTAAAAACACATTGTTACCAAATGTTTTACCTTTGAAATGTTTATTAAAATGACATCAAATCATTGTTAATTATTGTTCAAAACCCATAAGATGTCTTACAAAACCATTTTACATTCTTGAACTAAACTATGCATATACACTTATATTCTTATATATGTATTGATGTTATAGTTTACATCTTTCATTTAGTTTCCCACACCCTTGAGTAGTAAGAGTGTATAAACCTACATGATCAACCAGTTATATTACAGTAAATTATCATAGGGATAATTTGAAGATATCAAACATTACTTCTATTACAAGGAATCACACAAGAGTCAGTTCATTCATGAGTCTATACTAGTACATTACCTGATACATGAGTACTTACAGATGTTTACCTGATACATGAATATGTTTACAGATACTTACCTGTTACATGGACACACATACATGAATACCATACAGGAACACTTTTACATAGGTGCATTATCCTATATTCACTTACTTGGATACTTGTACTTAGGACTACGAGGATGATTTATTAGTACTTACTGTGTAAATTGTCTTTCCTATCTCGGTTCAATGGGATAGCTAGGCGGGACTTACCATTCCGAAACCCACTGATTAGCACTAGTGGTCGATGACCATCTACGGAGGTCTAAGGTTACTACTTATATTAGGTAGATCGATTAGGACTAACCCTTCCACCCACCTGCTGCTGCTACAGAGGACAATTGGACAATCTTCGGATGTTCATTAGGTTATACCTTTCGCTTATTGCGATGATTGTGTTACTCCTAGTACCCAGCGATGACACTTACATTAATACTTGTTTTGGACAATCTTCGGATGTTCATTAGGTTACATATTTCGCTTAATGCGATGTTGTGTTAGTCCTAGTACCTAGTGACAACACTTACAGTAGTACATTTTCCTGTTTACTTTATTTTGTGATACATTCACATAAACGATGAGTTAGACTAAGCACTTTTAGTACTAGTCAATACAAAGGAAAAACTATCATTTTACAAACAAAACATTCAGGTCTTGGTAGAAGACTACATCTCAAACTGATAGAAAATAAGGGATTTTCTAGGGTTTTTCATACGTACATCAACATTTTCATTTAACGTTTTACATGGCCTTCATAACAGATTTTCACAAACAAGGCAATGAGACTTATATACTTATGAATTCACCAGCTTTAAAGCTGATACTCGCTTTCAAAATAACTTGTATTCTCAGGTCATCAGTAGACAGGTACGGAGGCCAGGTATTGAGAAAACGGAGCAGACAAGTCTCGTCTTTTATTTTGATTGTATATTTTTGGTGTTTTATTACAATGAAAGAATACACATGCATTAAACTTTACTTATAACGCAATGGATGATGTTGTTGCTTGTTTATTATATTACACTGTTGTGATACTGTACATGACGTCCTCCACCCCTGACCGTTTCCGCCGTTCGTGGTTTTGGGGTGCGACAGATTGGTATCAGAGCATTGTTTATAGTGAATATAGTATATCAACCCATAAAAGATATACTAACTATAAATACATGGGATTTAAAACACTCTGTCTCAGAGTTATACTTTTAAATAATAAAATATTTAAGTAAGTATACGTGCCTGCATTCATACTAAAATCAGTGTCACAATGTCAAGAACAAAAGTATTACGATTGTTGAATATCACAAGTAAGCCTGGGGATATATGGTCAGTCTTGGGAATGGCATAGCCTGATCAACTATGCTGGTCCGAGGAGTGATTAGCATATGCCCAAGAATGGTTGTGATATGGCAACAAGTCTAAAAACTTACCAACACAACCATAAAGAAATACCATAGGGGTATTTGGTCTTACTGTAATTATCTTAGTTAGTTCGTCTATTTTAGCTATTTCTTATATCCCTTTTCTCGCATAGATTAAGATGGCTGGATTTCACCATGGCGATCCGTACTTCCCAAACCAAGGCAATGCTGGTTGGCTGGAGGCTGAACCAGAAGATGATCACCTAATTCCTTTGGATGATCACCATGCTGAGGGTTTTTCTGATAGTTCTGACTCGGAGCCGGAAGTCAACAACCTACCCCTAAATGCTCAAAACCCAAACCTGAACCCCCGCCCTGTGTTTCAAGGACCCACACCTCTGTGGGCCACTAACTTGATTACATGGAGTCATGAACAGGGTCAGCCCATTCCCTACAATGGAGACCGAAGTTTCTACAACCTCACTGAAGGAGGTTCTGCTGATAGAGTCCTACCAATCATGGTGCGTAGGATTTCTCGGAACTCGATAATAGCTCAGGCGACTATCAATCAAGTCTTGGAAGTTGACGCCAACTCTGGTGTTAACATTGTCCACATTCTTCAACTAGAGTCTGCTCATGAAAGGACTCTGGTCCGCAATGCAAATCTGCAGAGGGAACTTGCTGAAACTCAAGCTGAAGTTAGAGAACTTCGAGCTCAACAAGCAAGGTCGGACAGGCGTATAAGGGACATTGAATGTCTACTGTCGGGATCGAGGACTCATGCTAGCAGTTCTCGTCGCCGATAGAATCTCTTCGACTCATCTTTTGGATATAACCTAGTTTATGTAAAACTTTGGTCTAATTTCCTATCTGTATAAATCTTAGACCTGTTAGGTCTTGATCTAGTCTTAATTCTGTCAAAAATTTCCATCCTGGTTGATGTAAGGCCTACTTCTAGGCCATTTTCCCGAACTTGTTACATCTTTAATTCCAGTATTATTGACGGATATCTAATCTTATGGAAATTATTATCCAAATGCTATCTTCTTCATTTAGTGATACTATTCTTTCTGTTGTTGGGCTATGGGGATTTAGTGCATGAGACACATTCATTAATCATTTATTCTTATCCATTTCGTCATCTTTTAAACGTATAGTTAAAGATGCTGCCACACAGGAATCCAAGGCGAAACCCAAACAACGAAGCACCAATACCACCACCTCCACCACCACCTGAACCTCTTCAAACACCAAATCCTTTCGATGCCAACATGTTCCAGGCAGCTTTCACAGCAGTAGTTGCAGCTGTTGTGTCAGCAATCAACGCTCCTGACCCTAGTGGATCAGGAACAGGTGCACCACCCTCGAACCACGGCGAAAGCCATGGACACCCTCAGGAATGCACCTACAAGGACTTCACTAACGCCAAACCCCACAGCTTCAATGGAACTGGGGGTGTAATGGTGTTGAGACAATGGATTGAAAAGATGGAATCTGTCTTTGAAATCTGTGCTTGCCAGGAGGGCAACAAGGTCAAGTTTGTAGCTTGTACCTTCTCTGACTGAGCACTAACATGGTGGAACAGCCATGTTAACTATCTAACTTTGGTGGTGGCGTATTCCATCGGCTGGGAAAAGTTGAAAGACATGCTGATGAAAGAATACTGTCCTCGAGGTGAAATACAAAAACTCGAGCAAGAATTATGGGGTCTACAAATGGTTAGATCCTGTTGGATTAATGTCTAAGTCCATAACTATAATTGGTAAGACTTGACCCGACCCGACATGGTCCATTTGGGTTGCATACCATCATGCACTTGGATAGACTATAATGAGAGAAATAAGACACTTATGGTTATTAATATATTATAAGTTCTAGTATATTAATAATAAGAATAATAAGATTATTTAATTAGTATTGATCAAGAATTAATCTAGGATTAATTAAGTGATCAAAAGAAGACTAATTAAATATATGGGTTGATTGTGTAAATCATCCATACTTGTATAGTGGGCTAATGCTCCATGGATAATCAAGTTGGGCTAAAACCCATAGGATGGTCCATGGATGCTCCATGGTGTATTTGTACCCATGGATCATGGAAATGAAAGACCATGTCAATTAGGGTTTACATGCTGTAACCCTAACTATACAAGCATCTTATTCTTGACCAAAATTGGTCACTAGTGTGTGAAGTAAAAGGGCTAGCCGATTTCATGAGTTGTAGAATTCTCTCAAGTTATTCTAAGTGTTTTGGTGATTGTGATTCCATTTGAGGCTTCCACACTATTGGGGCTAGGCACTCAAGCTTCATGAAGACTTTCTACATCAAGAGGTATGTATTCTATCTTGTTACATTCATTGTTTTTGTATGCTAGATTAGGATAATACCTTGGAAGTTCTTATTTGCATGTATAATAGAGAAAACATAGATACAAAGTATTTAGGGTTGCATGTACACTTAGGAGTGTTAGAATGCTCAAAACCCAACAGTGGTATCAGAGCCAGGTTGTTTTCTGTTATATTGATGCAAATATTTTATTTTCAAAGTTGAAAAAAAAAGAAAAAAAAACATGAAGTTTGTCAAATTTTAAGATAATTACTTGTTCTTGTGAAAAACTAATTATTTGTAAAATTTGAATAATTTGCTTTATGAGTTGAATTAGGTCAAATTTAATAAAAGATAAAATAATATGATTATTTTATTAGTTTTAAAAGTTTGATCTAAAGAGTTTTATTTTTTGAAACCTCCATAAGTTATGGATATGAAAAGGTTTTAAAAAAAATTGATTCAAAGTTTTTATGGAGTTACAAAATTTGGTGTTAATGTTTTAAAGGATTCCATAACTTAAGAATAAGTTATGGATCACCAAAAGTTTTTTGTGTTACCTTGTTTTATGAGTGAATTTGGATTAATGAATAAAATTATGTGATTGTTGGTTTTAATCCAAATTAATCTAAGAATTGATTGTAAAATGTGTTTTTGTAACTTGTCCTCAAGTTATATGAAAAGTCACATTTAAGAATCATAAAACTCATAAAAATTGGCAAAGGTTACAAAAATGAAGAGTCTAGTTCTAATTAAATGGTTTTATGACTCCATAACTTGTCCTCAAGTTATGGAGGACCAAGAGTCTCTTCATTTAATAAAATAAAATAAAATAAAAAAAGGTGTAACCTTAATTAATTCCATAAGTTATAAAATAAAGAAAAGTTAATTCTTTTATTAGTTTAAAGTCTTCCATAACTTGTCCTCAAGTTATGGAACTTGAAGAGTTTTTGGATTAAAACTACTTTAAACACATAAGTTATGGAATTAATTAGTTTTGAATAGTTTCAAAACTTGCCCTCAAGTTTTGGAATTTGTAAAGTTTTCTCTTATGAATACTTTAATTCCAAGTTAGCCCTTAGAATTTTAAAAGTTAAAATTCAACCCTTATACTTTATAATATTATAAGTTAATAATATATATATATATATATATATATATATATATATATATATATGTATAAGAGTAAAGTCAGTCTTACCGCTAGTACGCCTCATTCACGAAGCCGGTCTATAAGGTGGGTATAAGGTTGTTGCCTATAAAATGGCAACTTAATGGGTGTCCACTCTCACCCACCGCTTGCTTGACTGGTGGAGGGTCGTTAGCCGAACGGGTTTGACAGGACTATAATTCTCCCTTCATTAAAAGTATTAATGATAAATACTAAGTAACTAAACACTTATAAATACCCAATCTTAGTTACTTAGGAAAATGTGAATACGGTGCTAATCCATGAAATTACACTTTGCACTTTGTTTAAGTCGGTTAGTGGAGCGTGTGTGGTTAACCGGCACACTAACTCGTATTTAACAAGGTAGGCAAAGGGTAACTTAATTTTTATCATAGTATCGGTGGAGCGTGTGTGGTTAACCGGCACATCGATTGAGGGGTAAACACTTAAGGGTACCAAGTAATTTGCATGGTTACTTCACACCTTGTTTTGTGATCATCGGCATCCCAGTCACAAAACCTGAAGGGCACACTCGAGATTGAAACATGCCATTGAACAGTTCAATGAATCTCAATAGATCTAGGAGTTTCAAAACCAATTAAAACCTAATAATACATTTCGTTTATCTTGGTGGAAATTGGTGAATCGTCATTCACCTACCTTCAAATATTTTATAGCTTGGATTACGGCATCCCTCTTCTAAGTTATAAAATAGTTTGTTGGGTCCTAGCGTTAATATTTCATATTGGGTGTTATATTAAGGACTTAAGATCAACTATCTTGAATATCTCCCAAAAGATGTCTGGTTTAGACATTTATGATCTTCCCAAATCTCTTGAAACAAGCTTTCCTAAATGAAGATGATGTCCCTTGGAAATCATACTTCTTTCACCTCCTTCAATTATTCTCCCTAAACCACAAGTTCAAGGTCACTCAAGTCCTATTGGCAAGGCAAGGTCTAGGTGTGATCACATCTTGGAGATGTAGTCACATATTGACAAGCCGGGAGAGTAGGGTGTCAAAGTCCTGAAAAAGTTGGTGGTTCAATCACTTTCTAAGTCACATAGTGAGTTCCTTTGGGAAACCTATGAAACAGACTATGACAAGACCCTTAATGATCTTATCTATTTGTTAAGATCAACTTCCTTAAAACTTGATGGACATTGACAATAGTGACACAGGAAATCCAGGAAAGCATTCTCTTCCCAATGGAAAGAGATCGGCCATAGTCAACTCGGTTGACCAAATGGTAAAGAGAAAAGCTAAGTCTATGATAGTCCCGTGTACCATTATCAAAGGCTCCATATGTTTATATTGCCAAAGGAAGGGGCATTGGTTGCGAAGCTGCCAAATTTACCTAAGGATGTTAAAGTCAATAAGTTTGACTCTACTTCAGGTAAATTCCACTATCTAACTCTGCTAAGTTTCTATTTTGAGATTCTTGATACATGATGTGACTAGGTCACATGGTGATGTTTTAATAATCAAATAAAAGTAAAGGAACTTAAAGAAAGAATATGCTGAATCTGATCGCGTAGATGGATTTCTATCACATAGTTTGAAGATCGGATTCTTGAGCTACTTCTTAGGAGTTATGAAATATTGCTTAGGAATAGATAACAACAAGTTTTCATATGGATTGTAAGGAAAAGTTTTTCCGCAAAGTTTTAAAATAAAAGAAAATTTTTTGATTTTATTTATTTTAAAATATCCTTACAATGCCATTTGAGGAAAAATTGTTGCTTATATGATTCCATTAATAGCAAGAGTGGAGATATGAAATTGATTCTTTCATTTGTGGTAATGTCTAAATTTACCAAATAAGGAAAGATTCTCATCACCCAAGTTTCAAGTGGACCGGAACTTGGAATCATGGAAGTTGTATAGCATGATGAATGAAAACTTTCAAGTATTGGAAAATTAAGACTAATTACTTATTCACATGGATGTGTGAGTCAAGTAATGGACTAAGGGATCGAGTACATAGTCTTGTGCACTGGTCAAGTCCACCACAAAAGATCGATAAGATTATTCGTCATAATTTACAAAAGCTTAGTAAATATGATTATACTTACAAGCTTAAGTGTAACTCTGAGACATTGGAAAAAGGTTCCAATGTATGACAGAGCGAATAAGAAGAATCAAACTAGGCAGAAGGATAAAAATTTCTCAAATCTGAAAAGATGGGAGAGTACTTTCGTATCAGTTTTGTGATCATCTTAA
Source organism: Lactuca sativa (assembly GCF_002870075.4). Taxonomy (NCBI): domain Eukaryota; kingdom Viridiplantae; phylum Streptophyta; class Magnoliopsida; order Asterales; family Asteraceae; genus Lactuca; species Lactuca sativa. The sequence continues at coordinate 194,587,687 of NC_056625.2, forward strand.
TGATTTAGAGACCTTATCACAATTCATCCTCTAAGAGCCTTCTTATAGCTAAGAAGAGGAACTTGAATTGTTGAAGTGGTTAAATCAAGAAGATGATTCATACTTTGTTCCAAAAACAATTCTTAGAGTTATACTCTAAGATTGTAACTTGAGTGACATGTCTTAAAGAAGGTTTAAAACTCTTGTACATTTGAAATTGGTAAGTTGTGATGTTTTGGATAAAACAAAGACCAACTAAGGCCAATTGTGTGAAGTGTTTGTCTTGATTAGAATCCACACTATCTCTTGGATGTTTGACAAGGGCGTCTTATATGTCAAGAGGACAGTGGGAGTCTTAAAGGTCTTGAAAGTCTCAAGAACTAATCAAGAATAAACCTGAAGTTCTTCACTAGCACACGACTTGAGGTTTATAACCTATCGTGTTGACATATTCTGTGCCCATTCCTGTTAAAGTTGGCTTTGCATATGAGTTCTTAGAGTTCTCAATTTGTTGCACAACAACTTGGAAGCAATGGCAAGCCCTTAAGCTGCCAGGTGGCAAGAAGTTAAGATTGAGTTCAGCCCATATGAGATTGGATTTGTCATTACCCTTGCCCTGTGATTAAGGTTTTGACAATTCAAATGGATAAGAACACATACACCATTAAATCTAAGTGTCATAAGGTTTCTCTCCGATTCATGAAAATGATGGTGAGGAAACACTTTCACTAAGTAGATTTTAGCTAGATAGAAATTGTGATATTTGCATTATCAAAGTCGTTAGTGGAGTGTGTGTGGTTTATTGGCACACTAACCTGGACTTGTGAGAAGTGGTAAAAAGGTCTAACCATTATGATTACGGCATACCTCTTCATAATTGTTTAGACACACAAGTGTGCTATCTAAGGGAAGGTGTATGTTTTTGATAAAGTCTTATCAAAACAATCTAGTATCAGAAATCTGAACTTTGGTAGAAAGTCAACTAATTTCTGAGTACATGTCAAAGCTAGTGGGAGCATAAGTGTTATGCTAATAATCATCATGTTAGTGGGAGCATGATAATTATGATAAGTATTGCAAGTTAGCAATGTTAATTATAGAAAACAAAAGTTTCAATTGGGAAAAAGTTGTTTTGCTATAATTAAGGGAGAGAAAATTATACTTCATCTCAAATCTATAAGCTTAGATCGTGAGGTTTTAATCATTTAGTCAAGGATATATATGAATTTCATGTTGGAATGGCTCAACATAAGGAAATTCTGTATATGGGTCCATTATTTGCGTTCTAAAATTCGATTATGATTACGGCATCCCTTTTCATAATCTGAATTATGAGAACTTGTTAAATAGAAATGGAAATGTTATAGCAAAAGACTGGTTTAGTCTTTATGTGAGACATCATGAATCGTGTCCCATATGCTTCAGATATATGATCGATTACATGTGCTATATTCATCCTTTCTAAAATTTTCCAAATGCATGGGGCGTTAAGAAGGGAAAATGTTTAGAACTGGATATGACTAAAAGGATTAAACAATTGTCGAGGATAATCTAAGGTTTACCAAAGATTGGTTGCTCAAGGACAGTCGGAAGTATAGTGATAATTCTAGAAGGATTATATTGACATAATCTGTAAGGAGGCAACTCTTTTTCAGATGTGATAGTCAAAATGAATCTGGAAATGTTTCAAAGTTAGTATTTTCATTCTTTGTAAGATTAAAGGGAACTTAATGCAAGAAGGATGTTACCAAAGGAGTTGATCTCCTTTGGAATGCTCTGTAATGTTTGTTGTCAAGTCTTAATGACCTTGTGCATAATCATTACAAGAGGATCAATGCATATAAGTTTAGAATCTAACAGATTTCAGTAAATTGCATGAATTTGGAATTCTTGCATTTGCAGTAAGGATTTGGGAGTGTGAAAAGAGAATCATTGAAGTTATGTTCAATTGATCTAGTTCACAAAGTAAAGATCATAGACAAACATAGTATGCATACTTGGTGTGTGGCATGACTAGTGTTTTGAAAAAACATAGTGTACATGCTTGGAGCATGGGACAACTATTGTTTTAAATTCAAGAATAAAGTTGATAGCTGCAACAGTATACAATGAATAATGTGTAATCATATGGTGATAAATAAAATGTGTTTTATTTATGTTCATAGGGTTTGATACCATATTGGATTCAATTATTATTGTGTTTCACTTTGCATGTTTTGACTTCCCGAATAAACTAGGTTATTCTTCCGGAATGACTAAGTTATTCAAACCATCCACAGTCGGTCATATGTTGGAAGTAGATATGAATTAAGACTGTCATGGGTTGGCTTGTAGAGGTCTAAGGTGTTGGACAAAGGGCTACAACACTCATGAGTGCTCATAAGTTCTGAGTATTGGATTCAACCCACGCTCATTGGAATCACTTCATGGATTTTATCACGAGTGATCATGAGACGATAATATCTTATATTCTTCAAACCTAGAGATATGAGTTGTTACTATGAGTTGATAGTACATTGATTGCACGAAAACGCATTTGGTAACTCGGTGCTATAAAACGTGCCTTTGTGTATGATTCAACAAGTAGTAGAACAAGCCATATGAGTCGAAGTTTATCCATTCCTTTTACCTTCGGGATAAAAGCGATATCTGTGGGCCCCTCGATGATTTGATGATGACAAATGGAAGTGCTCGGCCGGGCCAGGACTGATTTGATTTGTTCAATTAGTCAGTCGTCATAAATCGGAAATCGGGAAACAACAAATGGACAGAGAGAATGATTATAATCCATGTCTCAGTCCATATGATATCTAGAATGGAGGAATATATGATCCCTTATCTTATGGACAAGTCATTGACAAAGGTCAGAGTTCATCTACAAGGTCAGAGTTCGACAGAAGCCTTTGAGAGCTACGATTGCCAGTTGGTTCCTGAAGTCATAGGCAATAATAGTTTTAGACTTATCCAAGTGGGAGACTGTTGGATTAATGTCTAAGTCCATAACTATAATTGGTAAGACTTGACCCGACCCGGCATGGTCCATTTGGGTTGCATACCATCATGCACTTGGATAGACTATAATGAGAGAAATAAGACACTTATGGTTATTAATATATTATAAGTTCTAGTATATTAATAATAAGAATAATAAGATTATTTAATTAGTATTGATCAAGAATTAATCTAGCATTAATTAAGTGATCAAAAGAAGACTAATTAAATATATGGGTTGATTGTGTAAATCATCCATACTTGTATAGTGGGCTAATGCTCCATGGATAATCAAGTTGGGCTAAAACCCATAGGATGGTCCATGGATGCTCCATGGTGTATTTGTACCCATGGATCATGGAAATGAAAGGCCATGTCAATTAGGGTTTACACGGTGTAACCCTAACTATATAAGCATCTTATTCTTGACCAAAATCGGTCACTAGTGTGTGAAGTAAAAGGGCTAGCCGATTTCATGAGTTGTAGAATTCTCTCAAGTTATTCTAAGTGTTTTGGTGATTGTGATTCCATTTGAGGCTTCCACACTATTGGGGCCAGGCACTCAAGCTTCATGAAGACTTTCTACATCAAGAGGTATGTATTCTATCTTGTTACATTCATTGTTTTTGTATGCTAGATTAGGATAATACCTTGGAAGTTCTTATTTGCATGTATAATAGAGAAAACATAGATCCAAGGTATTTAGGGTTGCATGTACACTTAGGAGTGTTAGAATGCTCAAAACCCAACAGATCCGACATCACTACCTACACAAATAGGTTCTGTGATTTGGCAAACTTATGCCCTGATATGGTTGCTCTCCAGAGCAAAAAGATCGAGAGATATATCTGGGGACTGTCGCCCCAGATCCAGTCAAGTGTGATCGCTTCCAGGCCTATTACCTTTGATAGCGCCAAGGAACTGGCACAATCTCTCACCGATCACCGGAAACCTCAGAACACAACAGTCCCTACACCTGTACCACAAAAGTCCAACCCCGACTACCACAAGAAGGGGTGGAATAAGAGGAAAAGAGGGGCTCCGCAAGGATCCTCCAATAAACAACAACTAGTGGTGATTAATGCTGCCACAGTGACTCCTGTTGTCCCTGCGAACCCCTTACCAACAAAAACTTATGCTGGGTCTCTCCCGAAGTGCACCAAGTGCAACTTCCACCACCGCGGGCCTTGCAAGGAGATGCAATGCACCAACTGCAACCGGAAGGGGCACACAGCCCGTTTCTGCCAGAGTCCAACAGCTCAAGCTGCCCAGGCTCCTAACGCTGGTATGGGCCAAACTTGCTACGGTTGTGGCGAAGTGGGCCACTACAAGAGGAACTGCCCTAAAGCAGGAATGGCTGGAGGGGTAGGAAGAGTTATGGCCCTAGGCCATGAGGAAGCAGTAACTGATCCTACGATAGTTACTGGTACGTTCCTCCTCGATAACTCATATGCTTGCATACTTTTCGATAGTGGAGCCGAGAAAAGTTTTGTAAGTCACAAATTTGCACACCTGCTTAAACAAAAACCATGTGCATTAGATAGTTCATTCACGGTAGAAATGGCTAACGGGAAAACAGAGAGTACAAACTGCATATACGTAGGTTGTACCTTAACTTTAGATGGCCATACTTTCAAGATAGATCTCATGCCAGTCCCAATTAAATGTTTCGACGTTATCATCGGTATGGATTGGTTGAGTCTTCTTCGTGCCGACATTATGTGCTTCGAAAAAGCAGTTCGTCTTAACCTTCCTAACAACGAAAACTTAGTTATCTACGGCGATAAACCTAGTACGAGCCTTCGCATCATTTCGTGCATTCAAGCCCATAAGTGATTGCGGAAGGAGTACCATGCATTTCTCGCACACGTCGTCGATACCAGCCAAGAACAGAAAGACATCTAGAAAATCCCAGAAGTACGCGACTTTCCCGACATATTCCCAGAAGAACTTCCTGGTTTACCACCATAACACCAAGTCGAGTTCAGAATCGACTTAGTGACAGGGGCTACCCCTGTAGCCAAATCTCCTTATCGTCTGGCACCGGCTGAAATGCAGGAACTTTCCAGTCAACTTAACGAACTTCTCAAGAAGGGATTCATTCGACCAAGCTTCTCACCATGGGGAGCACCGGTCTTGTTTGTCAAGAAGAAAGATGGATCGTTTCGCATGTGCATCGACTATAGAGAACTCAACAAACTTACCATTAAAAATCGTTATCCCTTTCCCCGCATTGACGATTTATTTGATCAACTTCAAGGAGCCAACTACTTCTCGAAGATAGATCTGCGATCCGGATATCACCAACTACGAGTATTAGAGGAGGATGTTCCCAAGACAGCCTTCCGAACTCGTTATGGGAACTACGAGTTTGTAGTAATGCCATTCGGATTAACTTACGCGCCCGCAGTATTCATGGATCTGATGAATAGGGTGTGTCGTCCTTACTTGGATCAGTTCGTCATCGTCTTCATTGATGACATACTCATCTACTCTCGAAGTAAGGAGGAGCATAGTCAACATCTCCGTAAAATCTTGGAAACATTGAGATCGGAGAAGCTCTACGCGAAGTTCTCAAAGTGCGAATTTTGGATTCGGCGAGTCGAATTCTTGGGCCATGTAGTTAGCGAAGAAGGTATACATGTGGACCCTTCCAAAATTAAAGCCATCGAGAAATGGTCAGCACCAAAGACACCTACTGAAATTCGTCAATTTCTAGGTCTAGCTGGCTACTATCGCAGGTTCATTCAGAACTTCTCCAGCATAGCGAAACCTCTTACAACCCTGACCCAGAAAGGCGTGGCCTTTGACTGGGAAGAGAAACAGGAAAGAGCGTTCCAAATGCTCAAACGAGTCTTGTGCACCGCCTCGATACTGTCCCTTCCCGAAGGGATAGAAGACTTCATTGTCTATCGCGATGCATCCAATCAAGGACTCGGATGTGTTCTGATGCAACGAGGTAAAGTCATAGCCTATGCCTCGAGACAGCTGAAGACACATGAGGTTAACTACACAACCCACGATCTCGAACTAGGAGCAGTTGTGTTTGCTCCGAAGATCTGGCGACATTACCAATACGGTACAAAAAGCACGATCTTTACAGACCATAAGAGTCTACAACACATTTTCAACCAGAAAGAGCTCAACATGAGACAACGACGGTGGGTCGAGCTACTTAGTGATTACGAATGCGAAATTCGTTATCATCCGGGTAAAGCCAATGTAGTAGCCGACGCCCTAAGTCAGAAAGAATATACTGGTCGTAGAGTCAAATCTTTGACTCTAACTATCCATTCACACTTGTCCACGCAAATAAAGGAGGCTCAGCTCGACGCTTTGAAACCTGAAAACGTGGCGGGTGAATCCCTTAGAGGGATGGATAAGAACTTGGAAGTCAAGGGTGGCGGAGCCTTATACCTCATGGATCGGATCTGGACACCGAAACACGGTGGCTTCAGAGACTTGGTCATGACCGAAGCTCACAACACTCGTTATTCCGTCCACCCGGGTTCAGATAAGATGTATCTGGATCTTAAAAAGTTATACTGGTGGCATAACATGAAAGCAGATATTGCTACCTTCGTGAGTAAATGCCTTCCTTACGCAAAGGTCAAGATCGAATACCAGAGACCCTCCGGTCTTCTACAACAACCGGAGATACCAGAATGGAAGTGGGAGCGGATCACTATGGACTTCATAACCAAGTTGCCCAAGACGACGGGTGGACTTGATTCCATATGGGTCATCGTCGATAGACTGACCAAGTCTGCACTTCCTACCGATCAAAGAAAAAGACAAGATGGAGAAACTTACCAGAACTTACATTAGGGAGATTGTAAGGCTGCACAGCGTTCCTTTATCTATCATCTTGGACCGAGATAGTAGATTCACTTCGAGGTTCTGGCAGTCATTACAAAGTTCCCTAGGAACTAGGCTGGATATGAGTACAACCTACCATCCACAAACCGACGGGCAAAGTGAGAGAACTATCCAAACCTTAGAAGATATGTTGCGTGCCTGTGTGATTGACTTTGGAAAAGCTTGGGATACTCATTTACCCCTTGTTGAATTTTCCTACAACAACAGTTATCATACGAGCATACAGGCAGCTCCATTCGAGGCCCTCTATGGCCGAAAGTGCAGATCCCCTCTGTGCTGGGCTGAAGTGGGTGATACCCAGTTAGCTAAGGGACGAGTTCCCGAAAGCTCTCACAGGTCCGGAGATCATTCGGGAAACGACAGAGAAGATCGTTTAAATTCGTGAACGATTAAAAGCCTCTAGAGACTGACAGAAAAGCTACGCTGACAAGCGTAGGAAACCATTGGAGTTCCAGGTGGGTGACCGAGTCCTACTGAAGGTCTCACCCTGGAAGGGCTTAATACGCTTTGGAAAGCGTGGGAAGCTCAATCCAAGATACATAGGGCCTTTCGAGATTCTCGCAAGAATCGGCCCTGTGGCTTACAAACTCAATCTACCGCAAGAACTCAGTAACGTACATCCTACCTTCCACGTGTCAAACTTGAAATAGTGTCTATCCTACGAGACTCTTGTTATTCCACTCGACGAGATCGAGATCAACGAGAGCCTCAACTTCGTGGAGGAACCAATATAGATCATGGACTGAGAGGTCAAGCAAAAAAAGCAGAGCCGTATCCCGATAGTGAAGGTGCGCTGGAACGCAAAGCGTGGACCGGAATTCACTTGGGAACGTGAGGATCAGATGAAACTGAAATACCCTCACCTTTTTGCTTAGTTATTTGTAATTTCTTACTTGCTTAAATTCTAATTTCGGGACAAAATTCCTTCTAATGGGGGGATGATGTGACAACCCGAAATTTCCATTTTGTACAAACTATATCACTTCAATAGAAGTTATAGCAGTCACAGTTAACTTTCAGACTTTCTGCGTAAGTTTGAGTAATTCAAGGTTTACACTTCAGGAAATATCAGGAGAGTGGGTGCACTAGAGTTTTGTGCAACACTGTTATTCCAACACTCTATTATATTAGAGATCATTTCAGGAATAAAAAAATATTTTCTGCCAAATATATTTCAGGACTATAAATAGATTTCTGAACCAAATTCATTCATTATTCACATTTCCAACTAGAGAAAAGCCATTTTCTCTCTCACGGATCTTCGGGTTTTTATAACGAAACGTGAGTAACTCTTTCTAGTAGTGTTAGAATGCTTATTATGTGCTTATAACATGATTTAGATGGCTAAATCATTAGATCTAGGAGTTTACTCCCCAAGGTGTTCTTGGGCGGTAAACTCCCGAAACAAAGCCAAAACCGACCTTTGTGTTATACAACTGCTTTAGACTATTATGTATGTGTGTTAGGGACAAGAAAACATCCATAAATCACCCAAGTTTGGGAGTTCACAGCCAAAGAGTTGCATAGGCCGTAAACTCCCTTTTCAATCTCAAAATGGTGTTTTAAGGTCGCTAAAGCTTTAAGGCTTTTATCAAGACTAGTACCCATTAAATCTAAGGCCTTAAGCACATCAAAGAACACAAACAAATGAGAGTTTATGGCCCAAGTGTGTCTTAGGCTGTAAACTCCATAGAAATGGACCAAAGGGCACTTTTAAGGCTCCTAAAGCCTTAGACAATTACCTAGACTTGTTCCCATTTAATCAAGGGCTTGAATCACATCAAAATCACTTAACAAAGTGAGTATACAGCCAAGACATGGTTCTTGGGCTGTAAACTCCTAAAAAGGGCACCAAAGTGTGCCTAATGCCTTCATATGCTTGGAATAAAAGTCTAGAACCTATACCACAAATGCAAAGGACTTGAAAGCATCAAAAACACACCATACTTAGAGTTTACGGCCGTAAACTCTAAGGGGAATGGCCTCAGGTCCGTAAACTCGTAATTGGAGTATTTCTAGACCTTAAACTCTTCCAAGGATTTAACCACCAAGTTAGAATAATTCTAGGAATCATTTGGGACTTCAAAACACACCAAACCCCCAAGGTTGGGAGTTTACGGCCGTAAACTCAAGAGTTTACAACCGTAAACTCCATGTGTGATGGTTTATGGGGAGTAAACTCACATGTAGGGTCCTTTGGAACCCTAAACACAAATACCTTGTCCCACAATAGCTTAGATGCAATCCTTAAGGCTTAAAACACTTATGTAAAGTGTTTATTATGTCTAGGATGTATTAACATTATCAATTAGTGATTTTAGTCTAATTGAGTGCATATATGTGTGATTATATGTTCATTAGGATCGTAGTGCGTGTACAAGTCCTCGCTTGACACCTAGCCATCCTATACCGTTCAGTTCATCCCAATCACCAACTACAGGTGAGTTCATACCCCTAATCAATGTTTTAAATGATTTTAAATGCTTTAATGGGGGGGGGGATACAAGTAGAAACAAACATGTTATTTAATCATTGATATGTATTTTATAACTGTGTTTGTCATTTAATAGATTTCACATGCTACAAAATGTGATGCATGAAATGGTTTTACATCTTAAAAACACATTGTTACCAAATCTTTTACCTTTGAAATGTTTATTAAAATGACATCAAATCATTCTTAATTATTGTTCAAAACCCATAAGATGTCTTACAAAACCGTTTTACATTCTTGAACTAAACTATGCATATACACTTATATTCTTATATATGTATTGATAATATAGTTTACATCTTTCATTTAGTTTCCCACACCCTTGAGTAGTAAGAGTGTATAAACCTACATGATCAACCAGTTATATTACAGTAAATTATCATAGGGATAATTTGAAGATATCAAACATTACTTCTATTACAAGGAATCACACAAGAGTCAGTTCATTCATGAGTCTATACTAGTACATTACCTGATACATGAGTACTTACAGATGTTTACCTGATACATGAATATGTTTACAGATACTTACCTGTTACATGGACACACATACATGAATACCATACAGGAACACTTTTACATAGGTGCATTATCCTATATTCACTTACTTGGATACTTGTACTTAGGACTACGAGGATGATTTATTAGTACTTACTGTGTAAATTGTCTTTCCTATCTCGGTTCAATGGGATAGCTAGGCGGGACTTACAATTCCGAACCCCACTGATTAGCACTAGTGGTCGATGACCATCTACGGAGGTCTAAGGTTACTACTTATATTAGGTAGATCGATTGGGACTAACCCTTCCACCCACCTGCTGCTGCTACAGAGGACAATTGGACAATCTTCGGATGTTCATTAGGTTATACCTTTCGCTTATTGCGATGATTGTGTTACTCCTAGTACCCAGCGATGACACTTACATTAATACTTGTTTTGGACAATCTTCGGATGTTCATTAGGTTACATATTTCGCTTAATGCGATGTTGTGTTAGTCCTAGTACCTAGTGACAACACTTACAGTAGTACATTTTCCTGTTTACTTTATTTTGTGATACATTCACATAAACGATGAGTTAGACTAAGCACTTTTAGTACTAGTCAATACAAAGGAAAAACTATCATTTTACAAACAAAACATTCGGGTCTTGGTAGAAGACTACATCTCAAACTGATAGAAAATAAGGGATTTTCTAGGGTTTTTCATACGTACATCAACATTTTCATTTAACGTTTTACATGGCCTTCATAACAGATTTTCACAAACAAGGCAATGAGACTTATATACTTATGAATTCACCAGCTTTAAAGCTGATACTCGCTTTCAAAATAACTTGTATTCTCAGGTCATCAGTAGACAGGTACGGAGGCCAGGTTTTGAGAAGACGGAGCAGACAAGTCTCGTCTTTTATTTTGATTGTATATTTTTGGTGTGTTATTACAATGAAAGAACACACATGTATTAAAATTTACTTATAATGCAATGGATGATGTTGTTGCTTGTTTATTATATTACACTGTTGTGATACTGTACATGACGTCCTCCACCCCTGAACGTTTCCGCCGTTCGTGGTTTTGGGGTGTGACACTATAACCATAGCACAATATACTCATAAGTTCTTACTCTGATGAGACACCCCATAATCACTTAGTAATTCGTAATCGAGGTCAGAGTCCTCAGTCAAGGTCAACAGTCCATGTTGACCTCAACTCACCGAGTGCACTCGACCACTCGCCGAGTCATAAGAGTGACTCGTCGAGTTCCTTCGAATCCTGATAAATCCTTAAGGGCCACCTGTCGAGTTTCCTCTTTGCAACTCGACGGGTACACATGCATGCCTAATCAAAGTAAAAACCATCCGACTCACCGAGTTGTTCTTCAACTCATCGAGTTTTATGGTGATCTTCATCGGACTCGCCGAGTTGTTCATCCAACTCGCGGAGTTCAATGACCATCTTCATGTGACTCGCCGAGTCATCCTTGCGACTCGCCAAGTCCATCCGGTCCTCTCTCCATACAGACTTGTTTTGAGCCATACAGCGACTCCAAATCATAGATCAAAGCTTCTAGGGCATACTTACCACGTAAAGTTGCAAACTTTACGTACATGCATGGTTATAAAGGCTCCAAATGTCTATTTTAAGATCTTAATGGAGATTATATTCCAAGAGGGACTTCATCTACAACCAATACAACAAATTTATGACTCTAGCACCTAAGGAGGGTCCAGATCTGAAGTTACAACTTCAGATCTAGCCTATAGCTCAACATCCCAACTTGAAAAGCCCTAGAACTCAACAAGAGGAAAGAAAAGGAAGTAAGAATGGCACTTTGATACCTTCAAAAGATGCTAGCTGAGGCAAAACCCGTTTCCCCCTCCTTTCTTGCTTCAATTTCCTTTGCACTCTTAACTCCCTTCCTTCAAAATCCTCTCTTCCAAGCTTCAAAACCACTCCAAGGCACACACACATGAATTAGGGTTTATAAGGGCTCTCAAAGACTGTAAGGAAGCCCAAAGGAGGCTGAGGCTCCTTTTAAATAGGGGTGCAAACCCTGGGATTTAGGGTTTCATCTGCCAGCTCCTACTCGCTGAGTCCCAGTAGCGGACTCGCCGAGTAGGTCACTAAACACACGTTCTTACCCCGCTGCTACTCGACGAGTAGGTCAACCAACTCGTCGAGTAGAGCTTTTATCCAGAAATTCTTAATAAATAAATACCTGAGTATCGGGGCGTTACACAGCTAGAGGTAAGTCTTCTCACTATGCTTGTGGGTCGAAGGCACCAATGCTAGCCCACCAGATTATTTATGCAAAATGTTAGTCGTTATGTGAATCTTACATGTTTGCATGAGTGGGTTGAAATAAAGCCCAAGGTCGGGGCCCATAAGTATATGATAAGTTGAAAGAAACCTTGGGCTAAGCTTACATTTGTGTATCAGGGTTGGAATATACACAAATGTATTTGGTATGTGTTACTTTGAGAAACTCACTAAGCCTTGTGCTTATAGTTTATGTTTATGGTTTCAGGTACTTCTGGTATGAAAGGGAAGGGCCCAACATGATGGCACAACATCCTTCCCTCATGATTTCCACACTATATTGGATATTTGTACTCTGATGTTTTTTATATTGTATTTTGTGTTTGAATTAGAGATATTTGATGAATGAAACTAATGGGTTTAAAAACAAAAACTTATCATTGATTTTGAGTCGTTACAAGTTGGTATCAAAGCCTTGGTTTGAAGGATTCGAACACACTTTCGGGTGTGTCAGAACTCACACTGAATAAATCATAATCTTTTTCAAAAGAAAATTGAATTTATAAAAAGAGTTATAGTAAGTAAAAAGGGGGTGTGATGCATGAAATCAACCGAGCTCAAGTAAGTGGTTCCCAAGATACCCATACACATGTGTATAAGATATGTGAATTGCATGCTAGTGCAAGGCTAAGAATACCTTCAAGAATCATATGATATAATTTCCTGATTTGTGTGATGCCTTATGACTTAGGAAGATTGGATGCTATGTGTTACATGGAATTGATATTGACTTAGTTGTTTTCTATGTGTATGCTTTAAAAGTTGTATACCATTAGGTTCATATAGCCCTAGAATGATCGGTTTAGCCTCATTTCCTGACCTTGCTTCTTTGTGGATTTAGGGTAGAAGTATTATTCGACAGTCTATGTGACCCCATTTGTGTACAACTTGCATGCATGAGGCAACCAACAATGTTGGTAGAGAGTCTTAGTATTGCACGACAGTTGAGTTAAGAATTTCTAGGAGAGCCTAGGACATGTCATAGTAGGATATGTATATTGTTTAGCATATGAATGGTGCATATGGAGTTAGTGTCGAGACATATAGGATCCGTGATGGTTCTTAAGGAAAGTAAAGATAAGTGTGGAAGGTAATATTGGTCCCGTAACTGAAAGCACATGATCTGTACTTGATACAAGAACGGTCTTGGAGCTTCTAAGCGTATTATAGAGAGGAAGTCTCCTCGATTTTTTTTGATCCTTTGTATATTTGTATTTTAGTTAGTGTTGATCATGGTTTCCACTTGAGAAGGAGCTTCTAGATCTAGTTTGGGTGTTGGTGCCAAACCCATTGATGACAAATTGAGCGAGTTTATCCGTTTTGAGATCACTCGCGGTATCATGGAGGCCACCCCTATGATTTTTGGTATCATCAAGGAGGGAATTATTGAGCTTATGGATGAGGGACTTGGGGCCCTTCAGGCAGAGATCACTTCAGGACAGTTAGAAGATTGGACTCCCCCGTCTCGAGGGTTCAAGGCTTGTAGAGCTCAAAAGTTCTTTGGGAATAAGGGCCCCATCACCATTTGCTGATGGATCATTGACATGGAGAATGCTCAGTGAATGAGCTTCTTCCTTGAGGGGGAAAAGGTGGTATTTTCCTCATTCCTTCTGAGAGACTGAGCCCGTGATTGGTGAGAGGAGGTAGGTCGTGCATTGGGGACTGAGGCGGTGGTGGACATGTCTTACGGGGAGTTTGTTACAAGATTTCATGAGAAGTTTTCACCTGCGATTGAGGGGCAGTAGTTGGTGTGGGACTTCCAAGACATTCACCAAAACACTAAGACCATGGCGGAGATCACCGCCAAGTTCCACAAGATCACTTTGTTGGTTCCACAGTATGTTACAGATGAGGAGTTAAAGAAGACAAGGTATCATGGCATGATAAAGGATGAGATCAGAGAATTTGTGAGCTTTTGTTGTGTAAGACCCTAAATGATATGATTGTGAGGGACCAAGAATGGGAGATTTAGCTAGAGGTTTTGGCGAAGTGCAAGACATACCAGGTGTAGACAACAGTGGTCCTGGCTAAGAAGCTTATGAATTCTGATTTACACACAAGAGCCCAGGAGGGATGGAGCCGATGAAGATAGTATGCCAAGCCGCACGGTGAGGCATGTCGAGCAGTAGGTTCAAGTTGTTTTATATGTAGTCAGACGGGTCATATGAGGAGGACTGCCCCCAGGGTGCACTGATTTGCTTTCATTATAATCAGACCATCCATAAAATGCCGATGGTCAGAGATTGACCGGAGGGGCAGTGGCAGCGCCTACACCAGCCACCTTGAGGATTACTAATGGTCGCTCGGGCAAGGTGGATACACTAATGGTGAAGAGAAAATCATTTCAATCGACTACCAATGAGTCTCGAGCAACATCGGATGTGGTTATCGGTACGTGATTTTAGCATATCTTTTATTTATTTCTTTATTTATGCTTATGTTATATTTGATCTTGTATATAGACTTTCTTAGTCAATGGTATGACTACTAAGGTGTGGTTTGATTTGGGTGCTACCCGATCCTTTGTATCTCTTGCGCTTAGCAAGAAGTTTAGTGATGCTTCTGGGACTTTGGATTATCTGTTCGAGGTTGAGATTGTTGATGACCTTTTTGTGAGTGCTTCAAGGGTTCATTGTGGGTGTGTCCTGAATTTGTTCAGCAAGAGGTAATCTATTGACTGGTATCGATCCTCAGCGAGGGTCGAAGGTTATCATAAGGATGGGTTGGTTGGGTCCCAATAGAGTCATGATTGACCGTGAAAGCTAGCTAGTGAGATTTTAAACTACAAGTGGGGGAGAACCGACTATTCCTGGTGAGGGAGCTCCACATGGGCCGACTCTCTGTTTAGCTGCGAGGGCCAGGAGATATCTTCAGTAGGGTTGTCCTGAGTTTTTGGCTTTTATGGCAGATTCTCAAGTTAGAGGAACGACAACGTTGAGTGAGGTGCCCATTGTTTGGGATTCCCTCGTTGTGTTTCCTAAGGACTTGCTAGGAATGCCTCCTGAGTGGTAGGTTAAGTTTCGAATTGATTTAGTCCCTGGTACGACCTCAATAACCAAGGCACCTTATCATTTGGCACCACAGAAGATGCAGGAGTTGTTTACGTAGCTTCAGGATCAGCTTCAGGGTGTGTCTAGGTTTTCCAAGATTGATTTGTGATCAGTTTACCATCAGATGAGGGTCAGGAACGATGATGTGTAGAAGACGACCTTCAAGAATCATTATGCTCATTACAAGTTCGTGGTGATGCCATTCGGGCTCACCAACACACCAACAATGTTCATGGATCTCATAAACTGAGTTTACATACCTATGTTTGATTGGTTGGTGATAGCGTTTATAGATGATATTCTGGTCTACTCAAAGGCCAAGGAGCAACATGAGGAACATTTGCGAGAGGTATTGGAGACCCTAAGGGGAGAGTGGTTGTATGTCAAATTCTCCAAATGTGAGTTTTGTTTACACAAGGTGTAGTTCTTGGGGCATATCGTCAACCAAAAGCGTATATTGGTCGATCCGGCCAAGATTGAGGCAGTTGACCCGATTGACAAAGAAGAATGTTACTTTCCGAGATTCGGAGCTTCCTACATCTCACAGGGTATTATTGAAGATTTATCTAGGATTTCTCCTTAATTTCTATGCCATTGACCCGATTGACAAAGAAGAATGTTACTTTCCAATGAAGGGGTGATCAGTAGTTGGCTTTTGAGACACTAAGGCAGAGATTATGTGAAGCCCATATTATCATGCTTCTTGAGGGCATGAGTGATTTTGTGGTTTATTGTGATGTATCTATCTCGGTTTTGGGAGCTATACTCATGTACAAAGGATTTGTGATTGCTTACGCTTTGAGGCAACTGGAGCCTCATGAGGTCAATTATCCTACGCATTATTTGGAATTGGGGCGATGATTTCTGACCTCACAATTTGGAGGCATTATCTGTATGGGGTCAGTTGTACTATATACACCGACCAAAAGAGCTTGAGGCATCTGACGGATCAGCCGAACTTAAATATGAGGAAATAGAGGTGGTTGGATGTGGTAAAGGATTATGATTGTGAGATCGTATACCACCCTGGAAACGCCAATATTGTGGCCGATGCCCTGAGCCATAAGGTAGTGAGTGCTCCTATCGAGGATATATTTCTGAGGATGGTTATTATTCCGCCTCCGTTGGATATGATCAAGAAGGCTCGACTGGAAGGATTTAATGTGACAACCTGAAATTTCCAATTAGATGAACCTCATCTATTCAATAGAAGCTAGTTCAGTTTCTGTGATTTTCAAGCTTTTCCGAACAAGTTTGTGTACATTAGGGTTTATGTTTTAGATGATATCGGGAGAGTGGATACTCCTGGTTTTGCGAAACTTGGGCATTTCAAGTTTCATACCGTTACAGTCCAACATCAGGAATTAAAATATTTTCTGCCAAAATATTCCAGGACTATAAATAGATTTCTGAATTAAATTAATTCATTATTCACAATTCCAAATAGAGAAAAGCCATATTCTCTCTGACGGATCTTCGGGTTTTCATCCTAGATTGTGAGTCTACTTTTCTATATGTGTTTCAATACTTGATTAATACATATTAGCAACAATAACATGTTTAGATTACAAGATCCGGGAGTTTACCGCCCAAGATCGTTCTTGGGGAGTAAACTCCAAAATGGAACATTATGGCTTCCTAGTCCCAATTCCTTGTTAGAAGACTTGTTTAGGAGATAGGCTATGTCATTTATGGATCAAAAAGCAACCAAGAACCATAAGTTCTAGGAGTTTACGGCCAAGGAACTCCCTTGGGCCGTAAACCCCTTTTTGTGGGACAAAAGTCATTCCAAGCTACCCTTAAGCCTTTAGAC
Source organism: Lactuca sativa (assembly GCF_002870075.4). Classification (NCBI taxonomy): domain Eukaryota; kingdom Viridiplantae; phylum Streptophyta; class Magnoliopsida; order Asterales; family Asteraceae; genus Lactuca; species Lactuca sativa. The sequence goes on from NC_056625.2 coordinate 194,604,715, forward strand.
AATTTACCTTGCACCTTTGGGACTAGAATGGAGAGTAGAACACATTGAAATCACTCCTTGAAAGGAGTTTACGGCCAAGGAACATGACTTGGGCCGTAAACTCCAAGTGAAGGCACCAAAGTGTGCCTCTTGTCCCCATTAGCCTTAGATAAAATCATGGATGCCATTCTTGATGTTTAAGTGCCTCAAATCAATTAATTTCCTAGAGTTTATGGCCGTAAACTCTAAGGTGAAGGACCTTAGGCCGTAAACTCCCTTATGGAGTGTTCTAGGGCCTTAAAACTACTTCATGCATTATTCCAATAAAGATAGGAGTGTTCTAGATATAAGATAACACCACAAAACACCCAAAGACACCATTTGAGGAGTTCACGGCCATAAACCTATGAGTTTACGGCCGTAAACTCCAAGGTGTGGGGTTTGTTGGATGGTGAATTCCTATACAAGGCTATTTGATGTTTCAAACCCTTTTGCCTTGTCCCGTAGCAACTTAGATGCAACCATTTGGACCCTAAACACTCACAAAAGTGTTTAAATGTTTTCTAAGTGTCTTAACTTATTTATTTAAGTTATTATTTGTCTAATTAGTTATATATATGCTTATTATATGATAACTAGGCTCGTGCGTGTAAACCAGTCTCCGTTTGTCACCTATCACGGTAGCCGACACTGCAATTCAAACGACTCACCACAAGTGAGTTCATACCCCTTGAATTAACCTTTGAAATGATTTTAAGTGTTTTAAATACTTTATGGGGGGGGATACAAGTCAAATACTTATAAGTTATTGCTTCAATCACATGTGATTGCATTTAATCACATGTGATTAATAACTAGGAAAACAACGATTTTTACCACTGTTCAAACTGTTTATCAAAATGCTTTACTTTGAAATGTTTTACAAACTGTTTTATTAACTTATGCCTTCAAATTGTTTTATAGATCGACATCAAGTCGATCTCCTCCTGAAATTATATTTATGCTTCAAATGTTTTATGAAAACTTATTTATGCTTTTATATATTCAATTGCATGCCCATATATGTATAGATTTATAAATAATGTTTAAAGGACTTAGGAAGGCCATCCGCCCTATTTCCTTTTCGCGCCTTGAGATGTGGTCTGGTGGGATTTCGGGTGACCATCCGAATGTCGTTTCCATATTACTTATATATCATATATACATGTATAGACATAAAAGTACTCCCATATTCATACTCATCAGTACATCGTTAGCTGGTTACCATCGGGGTAACGCAGGATCATACATATACAGATATACTAGAAACAATACATATACAGAGATACGAGAAACAATACATATACAGATATACTAGAAACAATACATATACAGATATACTAGAAACAATACATATACAGATATACTAGAAACAATACATATACAGAGATACGAGAAACAATACATATACAGATATACGAGAAACAATACATATACAAATACGTAATAATTGTGATCCACTGTATCGGGCATGCCTTAAATGTCATGGCCCGAGTTGTAGCCAGAATTCTCTTGGAGGGAGAGCGTGAGTTTGCGTATAGATCTATACTGGATTGACTATCCTACACCTTGCTGCTAGCTACAGCCGGACCTGCAGGTCTGCGGGTGCCAAACGTCATTTCTTTTATTACGACCATTCATTATGTCGTTGTTACCAGTCGATAGCATGGTGCAATTTATCACATTATACCTTAATATAAATCCGGTTTAAGGTAGTAGTATTTAGTACAACAGTAGTCTTAATATACAAAGCTGCAGTACTACAATGATTTACCCATTATATATTTTAGTGATAATCTCACTTAAGCATTAGTGTACAAACTATATCTTTAACAAATGATAGTTATATTTGGGTAATCACACACTTTACAACAGACAAGTTTACAAAACCGCCTAGCCTTGGTAGAAGGTTACTTTTATAGAAAATATAGGATTTTCTGAGAGATTTAAACTTTTACAAACACTTTCAAACATTTGTTTACATTTTTACAAACTTATACTTTGAGACAGGTTCAAACGTTTTTACAAGAAACATTGACACTAAAATACTTATGAACTCACCAGCTTTATGCTGATAAACTCTTTCAAAATAACTTGTATTCTCAGGTCATCTGTAGACAGGTACCGAGGCCAGCTTTTGAGAAGATGGAGTGCATTCAAGACTCATCTCATATTATTTTGTGTTTCATTATATTTTTGGTGTCTATAGCTGTACAGAACACACTTGTATTAAAATTATATATTTAATGCAATGGATGATGTTGTTTGCTTATTTACATTTACTGTGTTGTGATACTATACATGACGTCCTCCGCCCCAGAACGTTTCCGCCGTTCTTGGTTTTGGGGTGTGACAGATTGGTATCAGAGCATTGTTTATAGTGAATCAAGTATATCAACCCATAAAAGATATGCTAATCTATAAACCCAAAAGGGACTAATACACTCTGACTAAGAGCCTATACTTTAAATAATAAAATATTTAATTAAGTATACTAGTCTACATTATACTAAAATCAGTGTCACAATGACAAGAACAAAAGTATTACGATTGTTGAATATCACAAGTGAGCTCGGGGATGTATGGTCAGTCCTTGGAATGGCATAGCCTGATCAACTATGCTGGTCCTAGGAGTGATTAGCATATGCCCTAGAATGGTTGTGATATGTTAACAAGTCTAAAAACTTACCAACAATACCACAAGAAGACCAGTAGAACTTAGAACTTAAAATACTATAGGAGTATTTTGTGCTATCAGTTACACGTATACTATATTCTTATACCTCTCTTCTCGCGTAGATCTAAATGGCTGGACTTCATCATGGTGACCCGTACTTCCCCAATGAAGGCAATGCCGGGTGGATCGATGAAGAGCCTGAAGATGAGCATCCAATCCCTTTGGATGATCACCTCGCAGAAGGCTTTTCAGATGGATCTGACTCCGAGCCTGAAGTCAACAACCTACCGCTTGTAGGTCAAGCCCCGAACAACAACCCTCGACCAGCGTTTCCAGGTCCTACTCCCATGTGGGCAAACAATCTGAATCGCTGGAGTGATGAGCAGGGTCAGCCCTTACCATATTTTGGGGACCGAACCTTTTACAATGTTAACGATGGTGGCTCTGCTGACAGAGCTCTGCCGGTAATCATCCGCAGGATAGCTCGTAATGTCGAGCAAGGTCGAGCAGCCATCGACCGGGTCATGGAGATTGATGCCAATTCAGGTGTCAATACAGTCCGCATTCGCCGTCTTGAAGAAGACATGGAACGGACCCGGAGAACCAACGAAACTCTGCAGCAACAGCTGGCTGCCTCACGTGCTGAAGTCTTAGAACTTCGAGCTCGTCAGAGAGCTCAGGACCGACACCTTCAAGAGGTGTTTCGCCAAATGTCCGACCTCAGGGATCGCCCGAGGAATTCCCATCGCCATTAGATGATGTCTAGTACATCTCTGCCTTTTGATTTAGGGATAGCCTTGAACTTATGTGCTCTAAGTAGCACTTGTCTGTAAAATATTCCTAACTTTCGGTACTCTAATTAGGAATCTAGGACTGTCAGTATTGTCCTTATGGTATGATGTAAGACCTACTGTTAGGTCGATTTTCCTTGAACTTATTACATCAGTAATACCCGTACTATTGAAATCTATTATGTGGGAAAAATTTATACACTTGTGTATTCCTACTAATATTTCTTAATGTGATTTCAAACACTCATTCAAACTGTTGGGCTATGGTTAGTTAGTCCATGGGTCACTCTCACATTGCTTACAAATTGATCCTTATCATTCTTCTTGTTTTTATAAACTTATAGCTGAAGGATGCCTCCTCGCAAGTCTCCCAGAAATAGGAATAATCCTGTACCTCCACCGCCTCCACCACCTGCAGTCATCGATACTGCAACCCTGAATGCTGCCGTAGCTGCAGCAGTGGCAACTGCCATGGCTCAGTATCACTCGTCTGATGCTAGCAGAGGTGGAACCCCTGTGGAATCGATCCTAGTTGAAATCCCTGTGCGCTCGAGGGAGTGCTCTTACAAGGATTTCACAAACTGCAAGCCGAAGCCTTTCTATGGCACCGGCGGAGTCATTGCTCTCTCGCAATGGTTCGAGAAGACTGAATCAGTCTTCGAAATCTGTTCGTGCCCGACTGCATTTAAAGTGAAATATGCCGCGTGCACCTTCGAGGATAAAGCCCTAACGTGGTGGAACGGCCACGTCAAAGCCCTAACTCTCGTCGTGGCTAACGACATGGGCTGGGCAACGATGAAGGACCTCATAACGGAGGAGTACTGCCCTAGGGGCGAAGTCCAGAAGTTGGAACATGAACTCTGGAATCTATCTATGAAGGGCACCAACGTGATCGCTTACACTGCCCGCTTTAGCGAACTGGTGGCCCTATGCCCCAACATGGTTCCCACTGAAGGGAAAAAGATTGAGCGGTATGTATGGGGGCTAGTGCCTCCGTACCAGGGGAACGTCTTAGCATCCAACCCTGCTACTTTCGACAGCGCCAAGCGATTGGCACAAAGACTTATTGACCATGGAGTCAAGACCCCTGCAACTACAACCACTCTAGCCACCCCAGAACCCTCTAAACCCGCTGGCAACAAGCGGAAGCTTTGGGATGAGAAGAAGAAGCAGCGTGCTTCAAAGAAACAGCAAATCGTAGCAGTACATGCTGCGGTAGCCCCTACTGCTGTTACTGCTCCGGGGAAGCAGTATTCTGGAAGTTTGCCGAAGTGCAATAAATGCAACTTCCACCACAACGGCGCCTGCCATGAAATGCAGTGTACTAACTGCCACAGGAAAGGACACATCGTCCGATTCTGTAGGTTCCTGGCGCAACCGATCTCCCAAGTTCCTGGCTTTGGCGTGAGCCCAACTTGCTATGGATGTGGCGAAACAGGCCACTTTAAAAGGGACTGCCCTAAGGCGAGGAATACTGGAGGAGCAGGGAGGGTACTAACAATAGGCCACGGGGAAGCAGTCGCTGACCCGACAGTGGTGACTGGTACGTTCCTCCTTGATAACTCCTATGCATGCATTCTGTTCGATAGTGGAGCGGAGCGAAGCTTCATAAACCACAAATTTGCTCGCATGCTTAAGCAACAACCACACGCACTTAATGAACAATTCACAGTAGAAATGGCAAATGGGAAAACTGAAAGTACTAATAGCATATACTTAGGTTGTCTTCTAACCTTAGATAACCATTCATTCCCAATTGACCTTATGCCGGTCTCGATAAAAAGTTTCGATGTTATTATCGGCATGGATTGGTTAAGTCTTCATCGCGCCGACATCATGTGCTACGAGAAAGCAGTTCGACTAAACCTCCCGTCTAACGAAACTCTTATAGTCTACGGCGACAAACCTGGTGCGAGTCTTCGCATTATTTCTAGTATTCAAGCACAGAAATATCTGCGCAAAGAATACCACGCATTTCTTGCTCACGTCGTCGACACAAACCTAGAAACGAAAGAACTGAAGAACCTCCTAGTAGTGAGCGACTTTCCCGACATTTTCCCAGAAGAACTACCCGGGTTACCTCCGCAACGACAAATCGAGTTCAGAATAGACTTAGTCCCAGGAGCTACCCCAGTAGCCAAGTCGCCCTACCGTTTAGCACCAGCCGAGATGCAAGAACTCTCTGGTCAACTTAACGAACTGCTCAGCAAGGGCTTTATAAGACCAAGTTTCTCACCTTAGGGAGCACCAGTCTTGTTCGTTAAGAAGAAAGACGGATCATTCCGTATGTGTATTGACTACAGAGAACTCAACAAATTGACGATCAAGAATCGTTACCCTCTGCCACGCATAGATGATCTATTCGACCAACTGCAAGGGGCGAGCTATTTTTCCAAGATTGATCTGAGATCCGGATATCACCAGTTACGAGTGCTCGAGGAGGATGTGCCGAAGACAGCCTTCCGAACTCGTTACGGGCACTACGAGTTCGTGGTGATGCCATTCGGATTGACCAATGCGCCCGCAGTCTTCATGGATCTGATGAATAGAGTATGCCGACCTTACTTAGATCAGTTCGTCATCGTTTTCATTGACGACATCCTGATCTACTCCCGAAGTAAGAAAGAGCATGGTGATCATCTGCGACAAATTCTAGAGACACTACGAAAGGAGAAACTTTATGCGAAGTTCTCGAAATGTGAATTTTGGATCCGAAGAGTCGAATTCTTAGGACACGTGGTTAGTGAAGAAGGAATCCACGTGGACCCATCCAAAATAAAAGCCATTGAGAACTGGTCAGCACCAAAGACACCTACAGAAATTCGTCAATTTCTAGGTCTAGCTGGCTACTACCGCAGGTTCATTCAGAACTTCTCCCGAATAGCAAAGCCTCTTACGACCCTGACCCAGAAAGGCGTGGCCTTTGACTGGGAAGAGAAGCAAGAAAGAGCGTTCCAAACGCTCAAACGAGCCTTGTGCACCGCACCAATACTATCCCTTCCGAAAGGAATAGAAGACTTTGTGGTCTATTGCGATGCATCCAATCAAGGACTCGGATGTGTTCTGATGCAGCGAGGTAAGGTCATCGCCTACGCCTCGAGATAGTTGAAGACACATGAGGTTAACTACACGACCCACGATCTTGAACTAGGAGCAGTAGTGTTTGCTCTGAAGATCTGGAGACATTACCTGTATGGAACGAAGAGCACTATCTTTACCGACCACAAGAGTTTACAACACATTTTCGATCAGAAGGAGCTCAACATGAGACAACGACGGTGGGGTTGAGCTACTCAGTGATTACGAATGCGATATTCGTTATCATCCGGGTAAAGCCAATGTAGTAGCAGACGCCCTAAGTCGGAAAGAATATTCTGGTCGCAAAGTCAAGTCATTATCAATAACCATCCATTCACACTTGACTGAGCAAATTCAGGCGGCTCAACTTGAGGCCATGAAACCTGAAAATGTGTCGAGTGAATCCCTTAGGGGAATGGACAAGAACTTCGAAGACAAGGGTGACGGAGCTTTATATTTCATGAACCGGATCTGGACACCGAAACACGGTGGTTTCCGAGACTTGATCATGACCGAGGCGCACAACACTCGGTATTCCGTCCACCCAGGTTCAAATAAGATGAATCTGGATCTGAAAAAGCTATACTGGTGGCCTAATATGAAAGCAGAGATTGCTACCTTCGTAAATAAATGCCTTACTTGCGCAAAGGTTAAGGTCGAGTACCAGAAGCCCTCTGGTTTACTACAACAACCAGAGATCCCGGAATGGAAGTGGGAGCGGATCACTATGGATTTCATAACCAAGTTGCCCAGGACAACGGGGGGACTTGACACCATATGGGTCATCGTTGATAGATTGACCAAGTCTGCACACTTCCTGCCTATCAAAGAAACCGACAAGATGGAGAAACTTACGAGAACATACATTAGGGAAATAGTACGGTTGCATGGTGTACCTATTTCCATTATCTCCGATAGAGATAGTAGGTTTACCTCAAGATTTTGGCAATCCCTACAACGTTCCCTGGGAACAAGGCTGGACATGAGCACAGCCTACCATCCACAGACCGACGGACAGAGTGAGAGAACCATTCAAACGTTGGAAGATATGTTGCGAGCCTGTGTGATTGATTTTGGGAAAGCATGGGATACTCATTTACCCCTTGTCGAATTTTCCTATAATAACAGTTATCACACGAGCATCAAGGCTGCTCCATTCGAAGCTCTCTACGGCCGCAAGTGCAGATCCCCTCTGTGCTGGGCTGAGGTTGGTGATATCCAGTTAGCAAGAGGGCAAGCTTCCGACAGTACTCTCACTGGTCCGGAAATCATTCGGGAAACGACAGAGAAAATCGTTCAAATCCGTGAACGATTGAAAGCCTCTAGAGACCGACAGAAGAGCTACGCCGATAAACGAAGAAAACCTTTGGAATTTCAGGTGGGAGACCGAGTCCTTCTCAAAGTCTCACCCTGGAAAGGCTTGATACGCTTCGGCAAGCGTGGGAAGCTTAATCCGAGGTACATAGGGCCTTTTGAGATCCTTGCCAGAGTCGGCCCCGTAGCTTACAAACTTGATCTACCTGACACACTTCGCAACGTACATTCTACATTCCACGTATCTAACTTGAAAACGTGTCTGTCAGACGAGACTCTCGTAATCCCACTCGACGAGATCGAGATCAACGAGAGCCTCAACTTCGTGGAAGAACCTGTGGAGATCATGGACCGTGAGGTCAAGCAGACGAAACAAAGCCGTATCCCTATCGTGAAGGTTCGCTGGAACGCTAAGCGAGGACCGGAATTCACTTGGGAACGCGAGGATCAGATGAAGTTGAAATACCCTCATCTTTTCGCTTGATTGTTTGTAACTTTTATTTGCTTAAATTCTAATTTCGGGACAAAATTCCCTCTAACAGGGGGATGATGTGACAACCTGAAATTTCCAATTATATGAACCTCATCTATTCAATAGAAGCTAGTTCAGTTTCTGTGATTTTCAAGCTTTTCCGAACAAGTTTGTGTACATTAGGGTTTATGTTTTAGATGATATCGGGAGAGTGGATACTCTTGGTTTTGCGAAACTTGGGCATTTCAAGTTTCATACCGTTACAGTCCAACATCAGGAATGAAAATATTTTCTGCCAAAATATTCCAGGACTATAAATAGATTTCTGAATTAAATTAATTCATTATTCACAATTCCAAATAGAGAAAAGCCATATTCTCTCTGACGGATCTTCGGGTTTTCATCCCAGATTGTGAGTCTACTTTTCTATATGTGTTTCAATACTTGATTAATACATATTAGCAACAATAACATGTTTAGATTACAAGATCCGGGAGTTTACCGCCCAAGATCGTTCTTGGGGAGTAAACTCCAAAATGGAACATTATGGCTTCCTAGTCCCAATTCCTTGTTAGAAGACTTGTTTAGGAGATAGGCTATGTCATTTATGGATCAAAAAGCAACCAAGAACCATAAGTTCTAGGAGTTTACGGCCAAGGAACTCCCTTGGGCCGTAAACCCCTTTTTGTGGGACAAAAATCATTCCAAGCTACCCTTAAGCCTTTAGACAATTTACCTTGCACCTTTGGGACTAGAATGGAGAGTAGAACACATTGAAATCACTCCTTGAAAGGAGTTTACGGCCAAGGAACATGACTTGGGCCGTAAACTCCAAGTGAAGGCACCAAAGTGTGCCTCTTGTCCCCATTAGCCTTAGATAAAATCATGGATGCCATTCTTGATGTTTAAGTGCCTCAAATCAATTAATTTCCTAGAGTTTACGGCCGTAAACTCTAAGGTGAAGGACCTTAGGCCGTAAACTCCCTTATGGAGTGTTCTAGGGCCTTAAAACTACTTCATGCATTATTCCAATAAAGATAGGAGTGTTCTAGATATAAGATAACACCACAAAACACCCAAAGACACCATTTGAGGAGTTCACGGCCATAAACCTATGAGTTTACGGCCGTAAACTCCAAGGTGTGGGGTTTGTTGGATGGTGAACTCCTATACAAGGCTATTTGATGTTTCAAACCCTTTTGCCTTGTCCCGTAGCAACTTAGATGCAACCATTTGGACCCTAAACACTCACAAAAGTGTTTAAATGTTTTCTAAGTGTCTTAACTTATTTATTTAAGTTATTATTTGTCTAATTAGTTATATATATGCTTATTATATGATAACTAGGCTCGTGCGTGTAAACCAGTCTCTGTTTGTCACCTAGCACGGTAGCCGACACTGCAATTCAAACGACTCACCACAAGTGAGTTCATACCCCTTGAATTAACCTTTGAAATGATTTTAAGTGTTTTAAATACTTTATGGGGGGGGGATACAAGTCAAATACTTATAAGTTATTGCTTCAATCACATGTGATTGCATTTAATCACATGTGATTAATAACTAGGAAAACAACGATTTTTACCACTGTTCAAACTGTTTATCAAAATGCTTTACTTTGAAATGTTTTACAAACTGTTTTATTAACTTATGCCTTTAAATTGTTTTATAGATCGACATCAAGTCGATCTCCTCCTGAAATTATATTTATGCTTCAAATGTTTTATGAAAACTTATTTATGCTTTTATATATTCAATTGCATGCCCATATATGTATAGATTTATAAATAATGTTTAAAGGACTTAGGAAGGCCATCCGCCCTATTTCCTTTTCGCGCCTTGAGATGTGGTCTGGTGGGATTTCGGGTGACCATCCGAATGTCGTTTCCATATTACTTATATATCATATATACATGTATAGACATAAAAGTACTCCCATATTCATACTCATCAGTACATCGTTAGCTGGTTACCATCGGGGTAACGCAGGATCATACATATACAGATATACTAGAAACAATACATATACAGAGATACGAGAAACAATACATATACAGATATACTAGAAACAATACATATACAGATATACTAGAAACAATACATATACAGATATACTAGAAACAATACATATATAGAGATACGAGAAACAATACATATACAGATATACGAGAAACAATACATATACAAATACGTAATAATTGTGATCCACTGTATCGGGCATGCCTTAAATGTCATGGCCCGAGTTGTAGCCAGAATTCTCTTGGAGGGAGAGCGTGAGTTTGCGTATAGATCTATACTGGATTGACTATCCTACACCTTGCTGCTAGCTACAGCCGGACCTGCAGGTCTGCGGGTGCCAAACGTCATTTCTTTTACTACGACCATTCATTATGTTGTTGTTACCAGTCGATAGCATGATGCAATTTATCACATTATGCCTTAATATAAATCCGGTTTAAGGTAGTAGTATTTAGTACAACAGTAGTCTTAATATACAAAGCTACAGTACTACAATGATTTACCCATTATATATTTTAGTGATAATCTCACTTAAGCATTAGTGTACAAACTATATCTTTAACAAATGATAGTTATATTTGGGTAATCACACACTTTACAACAGACAAGTTTACAAAACCGCCTAGCCTTGGTAGAAGGTTACTTTTATAGAAAATATAGGATTTTCTGAGAGATTTAAACTTTTACAAACACTTTCAAACATTTGTTTACATTTTTACAAACTTATACTTTGAGACAGGTTCAAATGTTTTTACAAGAAACATTGACACTAAAATACTTATGAACTCACCAGCTTTATGCTGATAAACTCTTTCAAAATAACTTGTATTCTCAGGTCATCTGTAGACAGGTACCGAGGCCAGCTTTTGAGAAGATGGAGTGCATTCAAGACTCATCTCATATTATTTTGTGTTTCATTATATTTTTGGTGTCTATAGCTGTACAGAACACACTTGTATTAAAATTATATATTTAATGCAATGGATGATGTTGTTTGCTTATTTACATTTACTGTGTTGTGATACTATACATGACGTCCTCCGCCCCAGAACGTTTCCGCCGTTCTTGGTTTTGGGGTGTGACATTTAAAAAGCAAAATTGGAAGGCAGAGAAGACTAGGGGACAAATTCCTTTATTTTTCAGAGATGCCTGGGGCTTGTTGACTTAATATGGTAGAGTTTGGGTTCCGACTACTGGTGCGGTGAGATAGATAATGTTAGAAGAAGGCCATAAATCAAAGTATTCGATCCACCCATGGGACGAAAAGATGTATAGGGATATGAAGTTAAGCTATTGGTGGCCCTACATGAAAAAGGAGATAATATGATTTGTAGAGCGGTGCCTGACTTGCCGGAAAGTCAAGGCCAAACACTAGAGGCCCCATGACAAGATGAAGCCATTACCCATTCGCATGTGGAAATGGGATGAAATCACCACGGATTTCATCAAAAAATTGCCAAGGACGGCGCATGCAGTTGATTCTGTTTGGGTTATTATTGATAGATTGACCAAGAGTGCTCACTGTATTGCTATTGCCAAGAGTATATCTGCTGAGTAGTTGGCTATCAATTACATTCGGGAGGTGGTGGTTCAGCACGGGGTGCCAATATTGGTTATTTTGGACCGAGATGTTTGTTTTATCTCTAGGTTTTGAAGGAAGTTTCATGATGAGTTGAGTACTCAGCTGCATTTCAGTACATCATACTACTCCCATACAGATAGGCAGAGTGAGCAGACAATTCAGACGCTCTAAGATATGCTCTGATCATGCGTGTTAGAATTTTACAGAAGTTGGGACACTTACCTTCCATAGGTTGAGTTCTCGTATAACAACAATTATCATGCTAGTATTGACCAGCCACCCTTCAAGATGTTGTATGGAAGGAGGTGTAGGAGCCTGATTTGTTGGGACAAGGTTGGGCATTGGGTCATTGGGAGTACTGAAGTGGTGCTTAAGACCACTACATTAATTCAGAAAGTGCATGACAAGTGGCGAGTCACACATAGCTGGAAAAAGAGTTATGCAGATCGTCAACATTTAGACCTCACGTTTCAGGTAGGGTACTTGGTGCTTCTGAACGTATCACCTTGGAATGGTGTCATCCGATTTTGAAAGTAGGGCAAGCTAGGCCCTCAATTTATTGGTCCCTTCAAGGTTACCACCCGAGTGGTCAAGGCTTCATACCGCCTGGATCTGCCTGATGAGCTCAGTCAGATCCACAAAACATTCCATGCCTCTCAGTTATGGAAGTGTGTAGCCGATGATTTTGCGGTGATCCCTTTAGATGATATTCAGGTCGATGAGCATATGAATTATGTAGAGAGGGCGATTACGATTCTCGGCAAGTAGACCAAGGCTCCGCGCAACAAAGTAATGAACATGGTGAAGGTGCAATGGTAGCACCAGAAGGGCTCTGAGTGGACATGGGAACCTGAGGATGAGATGAGGGAGCACTACCCAAACATGTTTGCAGCAACGAAGTTCGAGGACGAAGTCTAATTCGAGTGGGGGAGAGTTGTAACACCTATTTTCAGGTATTTTCATTTTCAACCTAAAATCTTTTTTTCCTTGCAAAATAGGTCCGTACACCAGGTGTACATGGAGTGTACGCTAGAAGTAAAGGTTAATTAGAGTCGTGCGTTTTGCTGAGTATGCTGAGCGTACCCAGGGGTACGCCGATGTACTCGAGTTTGTCCTAAACCCTAAATTTTGGGGTGTGACACCTATTAAAGGTCATTAACTCCCCTTGGACCCTGTTACAACCAACCTCCACCCTTCTTAGCCTCCATCTCAAAACCCTAATTCTTGTGTTTGAGTTTTGAAGCTTTTTAGTGACATTTTGGTGTTTTTGGTGGTGAATGAAGACCTTTGGAGTTGTGGTGTTGCACTCAAGCTTTTAGATCCAACATCTACTCAACGTTTTGCATATTTAGTGAGTATAAAGTTCAAATCTTGATGCTTTCCTTGCTTGATCTTGTTATTTTTCAAGGCATGGCCTTTTGTCGCAAAAACCTTAGTCTTATGAGTATACTCTACTCCAGACGATTTGAGGTATCCTTTTAGACATTTGTGGGTGTTTGTTGACATAAAAATGCAAGCTTGGTCCTTTTTTTTTCTTCCTGCAAGATTTATGGAGTGTTAAATGGTTATATAAGTTAGGGTTTTGGTTTTGAGCTCTTTGTAGGGATGCAAATGCATAAAGGTTGCAACTTTATGATTTTAGACGTTTATTAGGGTTAGATCTCAAGTTAAGACGTTAAGTCTTTAAGAATTAAGACCTTAGTTGAGAGTTTGGACCTCAAGGTATTACGCTGGGCATAATCTTGAGTATATTAAGCATAGTCGGTCGGTCCCTCGTAACCCTTCCATGATTGGGCTATACGATGGGCGTAATGAGGAGTAGCATGGCGTAATCCCAGAAAACCCACTTGGTCCATTTTTGGTCCTTGGGTCGTTAGTGGTTTTGGGCCTTGCATTTTGGGCCATTCATGGGAAGGGAAAAGTAGTTTTTTTCTTGGTAAGATTAAATATGATTTGGACCATTGATTATGGGTTAAGACCCTGATTATTAAGTAGGGTTGTCTTTGGGTTTTGATTAGTGTGAGGATCCGTGATAGCAGCACCTCAAGTATACCATTCAGTTATCTTTAGTTAGAGCCATAGAGGTGAGTCTTCACATTGTGCTAGTGGGTTGAAGGCACCAATTCTGCCCACCATATTGTTTATGCAAAATGTTAGTCGTAATGTGAATCTTACATGTTTCATGATTGGGTTGAAATAAAACCCAGGGCTGGGCCCCAAGACTAGGCCCATTATTGTATGATTGGGTTAAAATAAACCCCAAGGCTGGGACCATGAGTATATGATGGGTTTAAAGAAACCCTGGGCCCCAAGGCTAGGCCCATAATTATGTATTAGGGTTGGAATATACCCCAGGGCTAGTCCTAGTTGTCTATTTGGTATGCGCTACTTTGGGGAACTCACGAAACCTTATGCTTACACTTTATGTTTATGGTTTTAGGTACTTCTGGTACGAATGGAAGGGCATAACGTGATGGTACAACATCCTCCCCTCATGATTTCTACAATATATTGGATAATTGTACTCTGATGTTTTTGATATTGTATTTTGTGTTTGACTTCGAGATATTTGATGAATGAAACTAATGGATTGAAAAACAAAAATTTATCACTGATTTGGGGCCATTACATAAACAATTAGGTCGTGTCCATATATAAGTAAATTCGAAATAACTAAACGATTCCATAATGTGGGGGCTTCTCCCCCACACTTGAAAGATCTTGTATGCTCAAGAGTCATACTAGTAACAACTTGATACAATTGATTATTTGTTAGAAATTGATTTTAATAAATATTCATAAACTCTTATAACTAACTGGATTTTTTTATTTCATGGAAACATTAATTTTCAATAGAAAGTAACATAATATATATTATATGGTGTGATTAATGAAGTCATGTAGAACATTATGGACTAGAAAGGCTTTTTTGTCTTTTATCAAAAGGTTAAATTCTATATTTTATAAACTAGTCTATAAAATTTACAAACCATGCTATCTTTTTCTCTCCATAAGTCGTAGATGGTTAAGGGAAGAGAAGGCATGGGCTTTTGGTTAGTTTAATCAAAATAAATGGCCTGTATTTAGAGCATGGGGGACATGTAGCTTTAGGTATATGAGTGCTTAAATGGTTAAGTACTCATGGATATAGTTTCAACTTTAAGATGAAACAAGAGGCTTTCACTCTTGCATTCTTCTTTGAGGCAAAAATTGTAGCTACCATATCTCTATCTAAAACTATTCTCTAAAAGTGTTAGAGAAAGTTACTGGCTTTCATACTCTCTTTAAGTCATACTTGGTTTGTCTCAAATATTAAGAGATCGACTAGCATCAATTATCAATTTGGTTTCTTGTTGGTGTCCAAAAAGGAAAGGATTTCATCCATATTCTTCTACGACTTCAAAGCCTCCCCTTGGGGATCCAAAAACAAAAAGGTTGTTATTTCTTTTACCCTTCTGTGGTTGTTTTTCTTTCCATTTTCTTCCAAGATGATCCTTGGTGGGTATAACTTGTTTATGTTTCTTTGGAAATTTAAAGTCTTCCTTTGCTAAAATCTTGTGTTTTTGAAACTAATTTTGAAAAAAAACCCAAACCACAATTTATGAGATATATTTGTGCTATGTACTCCAAATATGTATCACATCGAAAATATATTCGAGTTTCTTGATTTTTTTTTTCGGTTTGGGTTTGTCATTCAAGTCATCAATTTTCATGACAAACTTTAACAATAACCATCTTGACTTGAAATATATGTAACCATTAAGGACACCAAAGAGTCATATCTAACAAGTGTAAAATTCTATTAAAATTTAAATACTCTACATCCCAAGTTACATTCAGATTTACAATTAAATCTTACATACAAATTGAAAAACTAGGAAATAAAACCTATACTAGGTCCTTATGCTCCTATCTTGTTCATGTACACCGGCTGCTACCTGAACCTACAAAACTGGAAACATCTCATCACATAACACTTGTCCCATGTACATTCTATTTCTTTATCTCATCAAGAGATCTTCTGATACACATCTAGTACTTAACTCATTAAGTACTTATTAGTTATCTATGTTTATTAACGTATGAGTATTCACTAACCCTTCATGTCTAGAAATACTTACATATACTTATGATTATATTACATATAATCATTTTCTGTCTCTACTTGAAATCTGTTAGGTATCCATATATACACTTTTCTGGTCATCTGCTCATATATAGAATTATAATACATATAATCCCATTATTTCTTTATTTACTCTCAAGGGCATTACTGATAATACTATTTTTCTTTCTCTATACATCTTTATATACTTTGGTCATATACATATGCTTAGATACATGATCTTAAGTGTATAACCACAAGTACATAATCTTACATAGGATTATAATACATATAATACTCTTCTTTCTCTCTCTTTGTCATGCTCGGATAAATGACTCATATACACACACACACACACACACACACACATATATATATATATATATATATATATATATATATATATTATCAACATCCAACATAGAGTGTAACATCCTATTTCAAGAAGTTTCTTGTTTTAGGATTATGGAAAATAACTGGATCAAGTAAAGGCCTTGGGCTTCAAGAGAATAAAGCTTAGACTATATTGGATGTTGATAATAATGGTTATGTGATCCAAGCCCTTGGTTTGTGTTTTGGACTCAAAGGGGAAAATGGGAAAAGTGATGTTTTAAACTTCTTCAATGAGTTTAGGATTTTAGTTCGGTATGTTCTAAGTCAAAAGTAACAAGATAGAATTGTCGGTCTCTTCAATACCTTTTTGTGCATATAAATAATTCCAACAATGGAGTTGAAACGAAGAATTATGGTTGTTTGAAATTTAAGTGGAAATTGGGGAGTTTTATCCTACACATGGCGTAACTACTATACAGGGTGTAGGAAATTTACACAGGGAGTAAATGATGAAATATTGGATGTAGGTTTAATAACCTATGCATGGCGTAGGTTATGCTACATAGGGCGTAATCGTGGCACATCAAAACCCTAATTATCCGGTTTGAGAAATATTTAAGAGCTCTAACTTATGGGAAACCCTCTCATGACCAACCTCCATCACCTAAGATCATCCCTTGAGAAACCTTAGCCCCCTCTTACTTGTTTTTTTAGCCTTGACATCATTTATAAGCTTATTTCTCCATTGGAAAGTTGAATCTTAAAGAACAAGGCAGTGGCAAAGTGTATAGAATAAGGGTTCAAGTATAGATCCATCGAGGTTACTTCATTCTTGGACCATTGTGAGTAAAAAGACTCTAACATGCTCATTGCTTTCATAGATGTAGTTATTTTTCATATTTGCTAGTTTTTTTGTCCCTTGAGCATGTGTTTTGGGACTTGTAAGAACTCCATCACCTTTTGTGTTGTTTGGAATTTTCTTGGGACCTATTGGACTTGGAAAGTTGTGATTTTGTGTTGTTAATTAAGCCATTTAAGTTGTGTTAGCATTTTTTTTGTCATTTTAGTGCATAAAGGTTAGTTCTTGAAAGTTTGTGACCTTGTTATGGATAAAGATGGAAACTTTATCCATCTAAACATTATATGATTCCGATATGAAGGTTGGAGACTTGGACTTATTGGATTAAGTTAAGAAAGATGAATTTTTAGGCCCTTTAAGAATTAAAGACTAGATCTTTTTAGTTGGACCATCCAAATGGATAAAGCTGGAAACTTTATCCATTATGAAGCTATTAGTACCAAATATGAGCTTTGAGTGAATGGTGAAAATGTATTAAGTGTTTAAATCAAGTTTATAAACATTATATGTTGGGTGTAATCTGGGCTACTCCCAGCGTAGCCTGATTTTCTCCCTTTTTCTGGATAAGGATCTACGCCCTACGTAGAGCTAGGTATATGTCGCACATAAGTCAACGAAAGGTTAACCATTGACTTTTTTTTGACCAGTTTGACTTTTGGTCAACTATGAAGGGTTGAGGAGTTAGAAGGGCAAAATGGTATTTTACCCAAGTGAGGATTTATCTTAGTATTTAGACTTATTGAGTTGGGGTATTCAACTTAATTGCTAATTAGGGTTTGGTTTATGGATATGCTTAATGGGAGGGAATGTAGCATCGATGACTCCTGTATGAGATCTATTCATTTAGTGATCGAGGTGAGTCTCTTCACTATACTCGTGGGTCGAAGGCACCAATGACGTCCCACTAGATTATGTTTGCAGGATGCTAGTTGTCTTTGTGACTCTTGCATGTGTTTTTATGTTTTATATGGGATGGGTTTGATTATGTATGTTATGGGTTGGGCCCTATTAGATGGCTTGGGGTGGATATGTATGTCATGGGATGGGTCCGAATGATATGTGATGGGCCTAAATGCATAGGTAAGGCCCGAAGCATGTATGTTGGGCTCAACCTATTACTTGTAACATATGTAGTATTTTGAGGAACCCACTAAGCTTTGTGCTTACACTTTATGTTTAAAATGTTTCAGGTACTTCTAGTTTTAAAAGGAAAGGCCCAGATTGATTGCACAACACCCCCTACAGATTTATTCTGCACTGAATGTTTACGAAATACTCTGATGTTTTGAGAATACTTTGACTTTGATTGTGTTTTGGAATAATGAGTGAATGATTTTAACTTATTTAAAATGGAGTTTTTACTCATAATTTTTGGGACGTTACAAGTTGGTATGAGAGCCTTGGTTTGAGGGATTTTAGCAAACTCTCGGTTGTGTCTGTGTAACATCGCAAAAATACAAGCCAAAAATTTCGTTTGAAAACATTACTAAAACCATAATATCCAAATATCATATAAGAAAACCATAAGTCGTGTGTCTCAAAATGTCATTTAATATGTCTCATATCAAAACTGATGTCAAGATCATGTCAAAATATCAGAGTCTAACTCCCAGGCTAAAATTGTGGTGTGTGCCATGCCATCATCCCGAGCCCTTCCCCTCGCTAGGTAAGCATGAAGCTTAGTGAGCTCCCCCAAACTACCACATACCATACAATAACATATAAAGCACATACCGGGCCTTGCCCACTGCATCAGACCGAAGACCGGAACTGACTAGGGCCTTCCCACTACATCGGACCGAAGTCCGGAACTAACTAGGGCCTTGCCCTCTGCATCGGACCAAAGTCCGGAACTGACTACGGCCTTGCCCTCTGCATCAGACTAATGTCCGGAACTAATCAAGGCCTTGCCCACTGCATCGGACCGAAGTCCGGAACTGACTAGGGCCTTGCACACTACATCAGACCGAAGTCCGGAACTAACTAGGGCCTTGGCCACTGCATCGGACCCAAGTCCGGAACTGACTGAACATAACATAACATAATCATAACATATAAAAATAACACATATACTGCATACTGCATCAGAACGCAGTCCGGAACACATAACACATAGACATGCCTGAATCACAAAGACATCAAGCATACTGAACTACTTCTCGGGACCACCCCGGCATCGGACCACTGTCCGGAACTACTGCTATCTAAATGGGCCGACATTGTGGCTGTAGACCCGTTCCTACTAGACGGAAACTCACCTCACACTGCTGAAGTCCCGCTGACAAAACCATAGATGTTGGATGGCAGATTCTCGGTCTGTCAATATCAAAATAACACCCAATTAATAATTAGGTTCCAACTCGTAACCATAAGTCCATGCTTGGGGTAAAAGACTACTTTACCCGTATCTTAGCTTGACTCAAGCCCAAGGCCCAATCCAAAGGCCTAAAAGTCTAATAATGGACCAAGGCCCAACTATGGCCCAGTTTTCCCAATTGGGCCCAAGTCTCTACATAGTCTTGATCAAAGGCCCAGTCATTCATTCTTGGTCAAACACTTGACATTCTTATAGTCCAACATCTCATAATCATCAAGGCCCAGATTATGGCCTACATATGGTCCAATTTTCTAAATTGGGCCCAAACACTCACATGGGTCTTACTCTAGGACCATTAAATTATTCTAAGAGTAATTGCTTTTTCTTGGATGGTCCATTATCACCCCAATCATCAAAGCCCAATAGAAAGGCCCAACTCAAAGTCCAAGTGAAATTAGGGTTTCACATAAAATGACAATTAGGGTTAAGTTTCCTACTTAATCCGTTAAGGACTTAATCCATTAAGTCCTTTACACTACTAGATATATGATATGGAATAATTTGGGCTTAATACACAATCCAATCCCAATGGCTCAAAAGTGGGTCCAAATAAGTCCAAGGGCTAAATACTCCCAGTTAGGGTTTTCCATCCAAACATGGCCCAATAGGCCCAAAATTAATTTTTAAGCTCATTAGGGTTTGCTAGTGGGGCACCACCCACTACCACCTCGGGTAGTGCTGGTCAATGGCGGCCAGTGGCGGAGGTAATGCATAAGAAGTGGGTTGCATGGCCCCCACTTAGATGTGAGTCACAACAAGAATAGATTTAGAAAAAAAACTTATTATTATATTTGTAATGATTGGTCCCCACATAAGTGTTTGGTTGTACCCACTTATAGATTTTGAATCCATCTCCTTCCGTTCTCAGCTTCTTCTTCTTTTTTTCTTTGTCTTTCTTAAAAGTTGTGATGTTTGGGAAGAGTTAATGACAATTAATGGACTATGTATATATATATATATATATATATATATATATATATATATATATGTAACCAACATCTGTAATATTGTGTGCAGTGTGTATCATTAATAAAAGACTGTACTACTGCACAAAAGATCATCTTCTTCCATGTTCTTTCGTGTTTCAAAGTTGTATGCATATTAGATGTTGTTTCTTGGGTTTAATCCCATCGATTAGAAGTTCTACGGTCATTGGTTGACTAGTCAACGGTCAAGGGTCGAGTGTGCACTCTTGTTAACTTTCTGGCTGGATCCGCCACTAATGGCGGCACACGGTGGCGGCCACCACATTATGGTGGTGGTTATTATTATTTTTCATTATTCAATGCTAATTACAGTTACAAGGCTTTTATCCAACATAGCACACACACACTCACTATCACACACACTAACTAACACACACAACCACATTGTGGTGGCCAGCGGTGGCGCTTGGCGGCAGCCACCACCTCATGGTGGTGGTGGTGGATTTTCCTATGAACTCCAACTAGAAAAAACACACACAAACACACTTCAGATTGCATAAAACACTCCAGCCACCCACCTGGTGGCTCAAGGGGACAACAGTGTCGGTTTTTTAGATGGCAGTCACCACCTCACGGTGGTGGCGGTGGTTTCTGTTGATTTCTAGACATGCAACAACACACCCATGAGCATACAACTCTCGAGCCGATAACACTTCATCTTCAATAGAACTACAGTAGCAGCGTTATCGGATGGTGGTGGTGGCAGATTGCAGTTGACGACATAACAGGAGGGAGGCAAAGAGGATGGCGATGCCAAACCACGATGGCAGCAACAACGACGAATGGCGGGACGAATCCGAAGCGGGTGGCGATCACATGCTAACTACGGCCATACACGACATAACAGGCGGAATCAGGTGGCGGAATGGTGGCCTTTGCGGCTGAGGTAGCAGGCGGAGACGAGAGCTATCGAACTCGGTGATGCCATCTGCGGTTGAGGGGCTTCTATGGAGATAGCGACGATCGGACGTGAAGGAGGAGGGTGGGGAAATGGCGACCGATGCTTAGGGGGTTGGCGGCTGCAACATGCCTTAGGGTTAGGGGTTCACAAGGTATATACCCTGACCAAATAGAAACTTTGCCATAATTACAGTTTTGGTCCCTCCCCATGGGATCTTTTCAATTTAAACACAATACTATCCTTTTGCACCTTATTCCATAATTTTCTTTCATCATAAGTCCAAATAATTACCGAACATACCCACGCTTCTAAAATTCTTCTCAAATCAACTCCGTAATTTACTAAACAACCCTCCACTATAAAAATTCTTCACAAATTAATCCGGGAATTACATTTATTAATTTATTTAAATAAACTGGGCGTTACAGTCTGAACTCAAACAGAGGATTTGGTAATCTTTTTGAAAAATAGATAAATTTTCTAAGAAAATTGAAACTCTAGATTAAATTGATGTACAAGGTTTGCAAACACAAATCTCGAGTTTATCTTTAATATCAATGCTTGCTTGTAATTAGGATCAGTCAAGTCTGGTTAAACTAGTCAAGACTAGAAATAAATAACTTTAACAAAGTATTCAAGAAGATTAAGTAAAACAAAGTATGATCAATGTAGAGTAATTAACAAGTTTAGAATAAGAATTATTTAAGAGAGAATATTGACATAACTTTGAGAGAGAATTGAAGAGTTCTATTGAAGAGATAAGTGAAGAGTTATTTCTCATGGATACATTTAGTACAAGGTTGAGATACCTTTTATACGCTGAAAAGTCAACAAATGACAAATAGATAGAACAAAGAGAAACTTGCATCCGTAACCAAAATTCTTATAAAAAGCATTTCTCTGACCGTATGTAATACTAAATGTGGAATAGAAACAAAAGAACTATCTTCTTGTCAGGGAAAATTGACGATGTATGAATCCAAGGATTACTGAGCTTGTCATCTCTGAACTAGTCATTTAATTTCGGAATATTCACTTCTCGTTCGAACTAACATTTTATCTTGGAAAGGAGTGATCTATCAATCTTCACTTCACCTCTGAACCATGATCCATCTCGGATATGGAACTGTCTTGGTATCATTTTCATCTCGGGTGAGAAGTGATCTCAGAATCACTTCTCCATCTCTAAATCTTAATTCTGACATTTCATATCTGAATGAGACTATATCTAAATTGGTATGTCATCTCAAAATATCTTTACATCTCGGATTGTCTAAGGGGTGCTTTCATGTACTAACAAAAATAGATAAATTTGCTATGAAGATGTCTCTAAAGAAACATAACAGTGTGATGCATGCAATCAGTCGAGCTTAAGTAAGTTTTTCCAAAATACCCATACATGTGATGTACTTGTTGTTTGGATGTGAGTATGTGAGAACTACATGCTAGATTAGGTCTAAGGATCTGCTAAGGATTTCATGACTAAGTGCTAGGAGAGATACCTTTATGTGCCTGTTGATTGAGCTTGTTGAATCACATGCTAGTATGGATTTTAGTGAAATATCTAGTATGCTCAAGAATCATATTAAAGTGATATTTCTATTTAACATGTGATACTAATCGGTCACACTAACAACTTGATACAATTAATTATTTATTAAAAATTTATTTTATTAAGCATTCATTAAACTCTTATAATTAAATTGGAAGTTATTTATTTCTAGGAAATAATAAATTTTCATTAGCAAGTAACATTATGTAATTCATAGGGTATGAATTAATAAGTCATGCACAACTTTTTGATTTAGATGAATTCTTTTGTCTTTTACCAAAAATTTAAATTTTATATTTTATAAACTTGGTTTATAAAATATAATGTTTTTGTCCTCTTTTGTCTTACTAATTTCGAAATTATTGATGCAAAAAGGTGGCATGGCCTTTTGACTAGTTTATTCAAAAGAAAGACATGGCTTGAAGTATGGAGCGACAAGAGACAATATCTCTTTTGCATTAGTTTATTGTAGGAGACATGTTTTTGAAGCATGTATTAAGATAATAATAAATAATAGGGCTAGAGGTATGGTGTATTAAGAACTCTTGGGTAATGTCTTTACTTTAAGAAGGCTTTCACTACTTCTCCTCCTCCACAATGAAAAAAAAAATCTAAAACATGCATATGTGTATGTATTTTCTCTCATCTTTTGTTCATGCATGAAGATTACTTACTTGTTCTTATACTCTCTTGATGTTCATATTGGTTATAAACTTCAAGCTTAAGAGATTAAGAGTTTTTCTTACAAGACTAGCATCTTAAATCAAGTAGACAACTTGTTGGTGTCTCTAAAGTTCATTATTCTTGATCGACTTCCAAGCCTCCTAAGAGGATCCAAAGAACTACAAAGGTTGTAATTTTATCCATATTCTCTTTGTTGCTTGTTTTCTTTCCAAACGTTGTAAGATGATCCTTGGTGGGTTTAACTTGTTTATGTTATTAAAAAATTATAAGTCTTTCATTGTTAAAATCTCAAGTTTTTTAAACTAGTCTTTTTTGAATAATGTCACACCCCCAAACCAGAACGGAGGAATCATTCGAGGGCGGATGACTTCATGTAGTATTGAAACAGCTGAATACTTAGTAAAGGATGTAACACAACCATCGTATATATAATTTGAAAGTTTACATTGTAGAAAGTACTTGTTTCAAAAGAAATTACAATATGATGTCAAAATGAAATTAAACTAACGTCGCAACGTTCCTTCTTCAAAACCTGTAGATTACCTGTATTACTGAATCCCTGAGAAATACAAGTAGTTTTGAAAGAGTAGGTCCGCATTTAAGCTGGTGAGTTCATAAGTATTTAGTGACAATTTTTGTATGAAATAGAATGAAAATGGTTTGTACATGTTTAAATGTTCCAAGAAAATCCCATATTTTCTACTATAGTAGATGGTAGTTTAATTGTTCCAAAACTGTGATGAAATAGTGCTTTTCATGCCTAAAATAGTAGGTTTATGTATAAATCGTTAAGGCATTTGAAAAACCCCATAAATGAATGTGTTTTTAATACTACATGTGAGTCTTATAACCATACTATTAGACCAGGATGCCTATAACAACGTTCTTCAGGTGTTGGAAAGTTATGACGTTTGTCACCCCAAGCCTGCCGGCCTAACTGTAGCTAACAGCTTAGGTGTGGGATTGTTAATCCCGTATAGATCTATACACAAGAATCACGCTCCCCCTACAATGGATTATGGTATATAATACAGGACTAAAAATGCATACTCGAAAGTACGTGAAATGTCTCACAAAACTTAGTATAAAACGGTTTACGTATGAAAATGTCCATTTGTTCTTGTGTATGAAAATATCTCTTTGATATAGTGTTTCTAGTATGTAAATGTTCATGATTTTATCGTAAACTATACCTATTATAGTGTTTCAAAGTATGTGTTTCATTCGTATAGTAAACCCTAGTGTAATACTCACTTGTTATGTAAAGTATAATATTTATAGTGACATAAATGATCTGATATACTTAAAGTATAAATAAAGTGTTTGATTCATGTATATATATATATATATATATATATATATATATATATATATATATATATAAACATGTTTTATTTCCAAAAGACAAGATGTTATCGAGAATATATATATATATATATATATATATATATATATATATATATATATATATATATATATCGCATACAAAAGTTCTCATGTAGTAGTTATGAAGCACATATGATTTACTTGATGAAAAGAGTATATAGTGAAACTTTATGTTACACACGATAATAACCGTGCGTTTACTTGTATTCCCCCCCCCCCTTAAAAGTGTATAAAAAGCATTGATAAACATTTGAAAGTCTAGTTTATAGGGGTATGAACTCAGTTGATTGATTGGAGAAAACGAGATGATAATCGAGCAAAACTTTGACTGGGAAGAGTTGATTTTCTAGGGATTCTCGAGAATATCGGGAATCTCGGGAGTGTAGAATCTTCCTTCGGAACTTGGGTGTGATAACCGAGGCTTCGGGAGGGCTTCGGGGGCTTAACCGCATAGTTTCAGCACGAGAGATAGAAGAATGGAGCACCTAAACCCGACACCCCAAGAGTTCTATTTATAGGGCACATTTTTGGGTGCGACATCGTGGCAAAGGGTTGGCCACATCGTGGTGGTCAAATATTATCTCCTTCCATCGATTGGACGCCCTCAGTCACTTGCCGGGTCGCGGCAAACTGTGCCATGTCGTGGCAGACCTGACAGCCTCAGATTTTGGACGCCGAACTTGTAAAATCCATAACTTCCGCATACGAGCTCCATTTTCGACGTTCTTTATATGCACACATAGCTGAAAATATGCTCTACAACTCTCGTTTAGACTTTGTTGGCTAATTTTGAATTTATTTTTAATTATCTAGTTTTAACGGACCGGGACACGAAAAGTCCGATAAAAAAATCCATAACTTCTTCATCCAATGTCCGTTTTCGTCAGACTATTCACCGTTTCGCTACTTTTGTTGAGACGTTCGATTCTCATTTATGTTGTTTCGGCCAAAAGTCTCTCGATATCGATTTTGAGTTCTTAGCTGTCTACTGGTATATCCGGATCTTCGAAAAATCACAACTTCCTCATACGAAGTCCGATTTGCACGTTCTTTTTGTGTACGTTCATGGTTTAATGATATCTAAAACTTTCATTTAGATACTTAAGGCTAAAGACTATTGTATTGAAACTTCACATTTTTCGTTTAATCGGTGTTGCCAGTTTTAACGGAAATCTTAGAATGGTCATAGCTTCTTCGTTATAACTCAGATTTTAGTGTTCTTAGTATTTCTGTAAACCTTGACACAATATCTAGCATAGTAGGTAACCCAATAGAGACTTTTGTACATTTTATTTTCGAAGTTAATTTCATTAATTCAAAAGTGGTTACAATACTTGACTTTTTAGGTCATTACATAGAGTCGACATATCGGGTTGTCACATCATCCCCCCCCCCCCCCCCCCCGTTAGAGGGAATTTCGTCCAAAATTTAATGTAAGAAAAACACTTGTGGATTAGGGAAAAAGATGTGGGTACTTGTGTTTCATCTGATCTTCGTGTTCCCAGGTGTATTCAGGTCCTCGCTTTACATTCCAGCGGACCTTCACGATAGGTATGCGACTTTGTTTTATTCTTTTAATTTCCCTATCTATGATTTCAATTGGTTCTTCTTTAAAGTGGAAACTCTCGTTGATTTCGATTTCTTCTAAAGGGACGATGAGGGTCTCATCGGACAAACATTTCTTCAAGTTCGACACATGAAAGGTAGGATGTACGTTATCGAGTTCCTGCGGTAGACGAAGTTTGTAGGCTACCGGGCCGATCCTTGCAAGGATCTCGAATGGTCCGATATACCTTGGGTTTAGTCTCCCACGTTTTCCAAAACATATTAGTCCTTTCCAGGGCGAGACCTTCAATAGCACTTGGTCCCCAACCTGAAATTCCAAGGGTTTTCGTCTTTTGTCTGCATAACTCTTTTGTCTCTGTCTTGAAGCCTTTATTCATTCCAGAATTTGTACAATATTCTCGGTTGTATCTCTTATGATTTCCGGGCCAATGAGAGTGCCGTCGGGTACTTGTTCGTTGGCTAGTTGCGTGTTACCCACTTCAGCCCAGCACAGTGGTGATTTGCACTTCCGGCCGTAGAGGGCTTCAAATGGAGCAACTTTAATGCTGGAGTGATAGCTAATCTTGTATGAAAATTCAACTAGTGGTAAATGGGTATCCCAATCTTTACCAAAATCGATTACACAAGCTCTTAGCATATCTTCCAAGGTTTGTATGGTCCTCTCACTTTGACCGTCGGTTTGTGGATGGTAAGCAGTACTCATGTCGAGCTTCGTTCCTAGAGATTTTTGTAACGATTGCCAGAATCGCAAGGTGAATCTACTATCTCTGTCTGAGATAATGGATATCAGTACACCGTGTGGTCGTACAGTCTCTCGGATGTAGGTTCTAGCTAGCTTCTCAATCTTGTCGGTTTCTTTTATTGGCAGCAAGTGTGCGGATTTTGTTAACCTATCTACGATTAACCAGATGGTGTCTAGCCCACCTGCTGTCTTGGGTAATTAGGTTATGAAGTCCATGGTTATCCGTTCCTACTTCCACTCGGGTATTTCGGGTTGTTGAAGCAATCCCGATGGCTTTTGGTACTCTACCTTGACTTTGGCACAAGTCAGACACTTGCTCACATAGGTAGCGATCTCTGCTTTCATGTTCGGCCACCAATACAGTTTCTTGAGGTCCAGATACATCTTGTCCGAACCTGTATGCACGGAGCACCGAGTCTTATGAATCTCGTTCATGACCACGTCTCTGAATCCACCAAACTTTGGTGTCTAGATCCGATCCATGAAGTAACGAACTCCATCACCCTGGAGTTCAAGATTTTTGTCCATTCCTCTTAGGGCTTCACCTACCACGTTCTCTGTTTTCAAGGCTTCCCTCTGAGTTTCCTTGATTTGTGTGGACAGATGTGAATGGATCGTCATGGTTAAGGATTTCACTCGGCGACCTGAGTATTCCTTTCGACTAAGAGCATCAGCTACTACATTCACTTTTCCTGGGTGATAGCGAATGTCGCATTCATAGTCATTCAGTAGTTCAAACCATCGTCTTTGCCTCATGTTGAGTTATTTTTGGTTGAGAATGTGCTGAAGGCTCTTATGATCGTTGAAGATCGTGCATTTCGTGCCATAAAGATAGTGTCTCCAGATCTTTAGCGCGAAAACGACTGCTCCTAGTTCAAGATCGTGGGTAGTGTAGTTGACTTCGTGCGTCTTGAGTTGTCTCGAGGCGTAGGCGATGACCTTTCCTCGTTGCATTAGAACACATCCAAGAACTTGGTTAGATGCATCACAGTAGACCACGAAGTCTTTTGTTCCTTCTGGCAAGGACAATATAGGAGCGTTGCATAGTGCTTGCTTCAGGGTTTGGAAAGCAGCGTCTTGTTTTCCAACCCAATTGAAAGTTACACCCTTCCATGTCAGGGTGGTGAGTGGTTTCGCAATCTTCGAGAAGTTTTGTATAAATCTACGGTAATAGCCAGCAAGGCCCAAGAATTGTCGAATTTCCATTGGGGTTCTTGGAACTGACCAGTTCTCGATTGGTTTGATTTTGGAAGGGTCCACGTGTATTACGTCTTTGCTAACCACGTGACCTAGGAAATGTACCTTCCGAATCCAATATTCGCACTTGGAGAATTTTGCATATAGCTTCTCTTTTCTTAGCGTTTCCAAGACTTGTCGGAGGTGGTGACTGTGATCCTCTATAGTTTTCGAATAGATGAGTATGTCATCTACGAATACGATCACAAACTTGTCTCGAAACGAATGACACACCCGGTTCATTAAGTCCATGAAAACCACTGGTGCGTTTGTTAATCCAAAGGTCGTCACTACAAACTCGTAGTGACCATAACGAGTTCGAAAAGCTGTTTTGGGAACATCTCCTTCCAAGACTCGTAGTTGGTGATACCCGGATCTTAAGTCGATCTTTGAGAAATAACTCGCTCCTTGGAGTTGGTCGAATAAGTCGTCGATGCGTGGTAATGGGTATCGGTTTTTGACAGTAAGCTTGTTGAGTTCCCGATAATCGATGCACATGCGGAAAGATCCATCCTTCTTCTTTACGAACAAGACTGGTGCTTCCCAAGGTGAGAAGCTCGGCCTGATGAATCCATTGTTGAGTAGTTCGTTTAATTTGCTGGATAACTCCTGCATCTCTGCTGGCGCTAGGTGGTATGGTGACTTAGCTACTGGTGTAGTTCCGAGAATTAAGTCGATTCTGAACTCGACTTGACGTTCCGGTGGAACTCCGGGAAGATCTTCAGGGAAAACATCGACAAAGTTGTAGACTTCCGGAATGTCCTTAATGTCTTTCGTTTCTTTTTCCTTGTCTACCACATGGGCTAAGAAGGCATGGTACTCCTTACGTAGGTATTTCTAGGTTTTGACGCAAGAGATGATTTGTAAATTGGTACCGGGCTTGTCACCATAAATGACAAGAGTTTCGCCTTTTGGGAGATTCAGGCGAACGGCCCTTTCTTGACAAAGTATATCGGCATGGTGTAGGCTTAACCGATCCATACCGATGATGACATCAAAGCTCTTTATAGGGATCGACATTAGATTGATTTGAAATGAATGTTCGTTTAGAGTTAGTGTGCAACCTATGTACAAATCGTTCGTGCTTTCTGTTCTACCGTTTGCCATTTCTACTGTAAACATCTTATTGAGTGATTTAGGGTTCTGTTTTAGTACGCGCTTGAATTTCTATAGCCAATTACAAGGAGGAATAGACTGTTGTTGCTACATAATAATCAAAGGTATTCTCTAAACCCTAATTTAATTTATAATATGTTAGATCTAGGGTTTATAGCTTTGGATATTCAATTGCATGTTCATTAGACAAACTAGATCCAAATGCTATTAGGGTTTGCATGTACACCATAAGAATGTTGTAGTGCTTCAATCCCATCAGTGGTATCAGAGCCTAGGGCTGTTTGTTGATGAATTCGATTGAATATTAACTGAAAATCGAAAATTTTGAGTTTTTAGGGCTGGACTCGCCGAGTCATGACTGAACTCGCCGAGTCAGCGAGTCTGCCAGCTGCTTTTAGCGATTTTCTTGTTGTTTTGGCTTAGGATTAGTACCAAAAACGTTTTTAATTGATAAAATCCGATTTTTATTGATTTTGGATGAATATCCTTACCAAAATAGAAGATAATTATCAATTAATCAAATATTTGTTGCCTTGTAAGATAATGTTTAATTATTTAAGTTATTTGGTGAATTATACTGCAAAAATTGGATTAGGTCATAGTTAGATAATTACCAATTAATTGTTAATTGCCTTATTTGAATTGTTGATCTAGAATGTTCTTGAGAAAGTTTCAAAAAGTTTCAACTTACACCCTTAAGGTTTTATAGTTTTAAATTTGAACTTACTAGTTTTAGGTTTTGAAATTTAAATAGTTAAACCATAATGTTTTGAAAAGTTTCAAAACTTGCCCTCAAGTTTTGGAATTTAAAATTTGATTAAAAGTTTAATTTTGAAATATTAAATTCTAAAACCCTAGTATTTTTGAAAAGTTCAAATTACATCCTTATGGTCTTATTAAGTTAATTAAATGTATAATTAGAAGAGAGTTAATCATTCCATAAAGTTTTGGTTTACATTTAGCTAAATTAAAAGTATAATTTATTAAATTAGACCACCTGGTATTTTAAAAGTATAAAACACACGCTTATACTATATGTAACATTAATAGTATAATATTATATATATGTATGAGTAAAAAGTCAGTCTTACTGTTATTAGGCTTCATTCATGAAGCTGGTCTATAAGGGATGTTTAAGGAAATTGCCTATAAAATGGCGATTGAATGGGTATCCACTCTTACCCACCACACTCTTGACTAGTGCAGGGTCATTAGCCAAACGGGTAGGATAGGACGAAACCTTCCATTATAAGTATAATGAAGTACAAAGTAACTAAATGCTTTTACTAATTCCCAAATCATAGTTACTTTAGGCAAACATGTGAAATTGTATGCTAATCCATGGAATTACACTTCATACCCTTGTCAAACGTTAGTGGAGCGTGTGTGGTTAATCGACACACTAATTTGGGGTTGACATTTGTAGTTAAGGGTGGCTCAATGTTTATCATAGATCAATGGAGCGTGTGTGGCTAACAGGCACATTGATTAGGTGATAGTAGCATTGGGTGCACCACGTGATTCACATGGTTATTCACACCTTGTTTGTGATCCTCGACATCCCAGTTGCAAACCTGAAGGGCATAATCGAGATTTAAACATGCCATTGAAAAGTTCAATGAATCTCAAAAGATCTTGGAGTTTCAATTCATTTAAAACTTAAACTTCATTTTCATTTTTCATGGTGGAAATTGGTAAATCGTCATTTACCTGTCTTAAAATATTCTGCAACTAGATTACGGCATCCCTCTTCTAGGTTGTGGAGTATTATGTTGGATCCTACCCTTAATGACTCTTTTGTGTGTTTTTATTAAGGACTCAATCAACTTGATTTGATTTTTCTCCCGTTTTGTAGATGTCTGGTTCTCAAAATCAAGGCCTTCCTGAATCCTTTGAAGATGATATTCCAGGATATGATTGAGGAACAAGAGATCATGCTTCACTTCCTCCACCTCCTCCAATTGTTCTCCCTAACCCACAAGTTCAAAGGCTTGAAAATTTCAAGCTCACTCAAGCCCTATTGGAAAGTAAGCATGAAGATGGAAAGTCTGTGTGTGCACACGTCTTAAAGATGAAGTCACACATTGATAGGTTGGGTATGCTGGGTGCTGTCATCCCTAAGGAGCTGGCTGTAGACTGGGTTCTTTAGTCACTTCCTGAATCATATAGTAAGTTCATTAGAGAGTACTATATGATGGAGCATGAAGTGACCCTCTTCGATCTCACCTATTTGCTTATTGCTGCTAAATCAGCAATGATTTGGCACACTGGAGAAGCAAAGCTGATGGGTAGATCTGCCTTCCAAACCTCCATGGAAATAGGCAATGGCAACGAAAGGCATGCCATGGTCAAAAGGTTTGACCATAAGAGAAAGGCAAGATCTGAAGTAGTGTCGTGCGCTGTTCCAAAAGAATCAATTTGATTTTATTGCCAAGAGAAGGGGCATTAGAGACGAAGCTGCCCTGTTTACCTGAGAGATCTAAGAGACGGGAGAGTCAAGACGTATGGCTCTACGTCAAGTAAAATCCATTAACTAACTCTATGAGTTCCTATTTTTGATTCTTAATACATGATGTGATAAGATTACATTTTGATGTTTTGCAGGATCGAAGAAAAGAAATGAAGCTTAAGGAAGAAGCGTGCTGAATCTGTTCACGAAGAAATGGATTTCGATCGCATGGATTTGAGGATCGGGTTTTTGAGTCGCTACTTTAGAGTTAGGACAGATTGCTAAGAAATATGTAATAGCATAGTTTTCAATTGAATTGCATTGTAAGGACAAATTTTTCCGCAATAAAATAAATTTTGATTTTGTCTTATTTGTTTATCCTTGCGATGGCGTGTATGAAAAATTGATGTTTGAACGTTTCTATTATTAGCAATGATGGATTTGATTCTTAATTAGGTTAGTTGTGGAAATGTCGAGAATTTACCAAATAGGGAGATTTTTCTCATCGCCCATGTTTCAATTGGACAGAAACTTGGAATCATGCAATCTGCATTGTGTGATGAATGAAAAACTTTCATATTTGTAAATTAGACTAATTCCTTAACAAAGAGTCAAATGAAGGACTACGAATCAGGTACACTTGGTTGTGCGCTTGTCATGTCCACCACAAAGAGAGATAAAATATTCGTCATTATTTACTAAAGTTTAGTAAATATGATTATACTTATAAGATTAAGTATAATTCCGAGTTGATTGAAAAGATTTCAATAAATGGCAGAACGAATAAGAAGAATCAAGAGGGCAGAAAGATAAAAGTTTCTCCATTCTAAGAAGAAGGGAGAGTACCTTTTATTGTGTTTTATGATCAGTATTGATAATTAAGAAACATTCCTCAATTGATCCTCTAAGTGAGTCTTAGTGTGTTTGTATGTCTAAGAAGAGGAATCGAGAATTGTGGAAATGTTTAAATCAAGAAGTCAATCATACTTCGTTCCAATATCGAGTCTTAGAGTCATACTCCAAGATTGTGAATTGAGTGACATGCTTTTGGTTGGTTTGTAACACTTATCAAATGTAGAATAATAAAGTTTCTTATACATTTAAAATTGGGAAGTTGTGATTTCTTGGATAAGACAAAGACCAACTGGGACCAATTGTGTGTTAAACTTGATAAAAAGCTACACTAACTCTTGAATATTTGTTTGTCAAGAAATGTTTCTTGACAAGAGAATCTTATATGTCAAGGAGTCAGTGGGAGTCTTAATGGTCTTGAAAAGGTTCAAGAACAAATCAAGAATAAACCTAGCTGATCATCACTAGCACGCGACTTGAGGTTTATAACTTATCGTGATTGACATAATTCTGTTTCTGTGCCATTCCAGTTGAGTTAATTATGCGTGTGAGTTCTATGACTTCTAAATTAATTGCATAAAGGCAAGATACCCTGATCAATGGAAAGTACATTGATAGGTAAGGGTGAGTTGCTCAACAACCTGGGAAGCAATGGTGGGCCCTCGTGCTGCCATGAAGCAAGAAATTAAGATTGAACAAGTTCAGTCCATATGAGTTAGATTTGTCACAAACATTGTCTTATGATTGTTGTTATGAAAAATTTACATGGATAGGAACACATACGCTACAAAAATCTAAGTGTAATAAGGTTTCTCTCCTTCATGAAAATGATTGTGAGGAAATGCTTTCACTAAGAGAAATTTTTAAGAAGATAGCAATTATGAAAATTGTATTCTCAAATTCGATTATGATTACGACATCCCTCTTCATAGTTCGAATTGTGAGATTTGGCAATTAGTCTGAATAATTAGAGACTTAGTAACATAAGTTCTAGAACTGTTTAGACGCACATATAAGCTATCTAAGGAAAAGTGTATGAGTTTAAGAAGCTTAGATAAAGGATTATCAAAGCACCACGTATTAGAATTATGAACTTAATGAATTCAATAAGTATCAGGAATTCAATAAGCCTCCTCCATCACTGTCTGCCGGACCCCTCCAGACATCGGAACCCAAACCTGACCGTAACGGGTCAACAATCCGCAACTATCCTAAACAAACCGGGCGCTTTCGCCCGTAATCCTTTCCAACTTCCAGTTTTCCGGCCTCATACCCTCAATCTGAGCATCCCTGACCAAACCCACCAGCGGGGAATCCACTGCTATTCTCATACACTAGGCTGGGGTAGAGGACCCAAATGACTTGCGGTTCAGAGCATCCGCAACCATGTTCGCTTTACCAGGATGGTAAAGGATCTCACAATCATAGTCCTTGACCACATCCAGCCACCTGTGTTGCCTCATGTTCAGGTTCGGTTGATCTATGATGTGTCTCAAACTCTTGTGATCCATGTATATAGTACAATGGACCCCGTACAGATAGTGCCTCCAAATCTTGAGAGCGAAGACCACCGCTCCCAACTCAAGATCATGTGAGGGGTATCTCGTCTCGTGCAACTTCAGCTGTCTCGATGAATAAGCTATCACTCGTCCCATCTGCATGAGGATTACCCCCAAACCTATGATGGACGCATCACAAAACACCACAAAATCCTCAACTCCCTCGGGGAGTGTCAACACCGGCACCAAGGATAAACATCGTCGCATGGTCGCAAATGCCCTCTGCTGCTCAGGGCCCCACCGGAAATCTACCCCCTTCCTCGTTAGACGAGTGAGGGGTACGACAATCATGGAGAAATAACGAATGAATCTCCGATAATACCCTGCTAAACCCAAGAAACTCCTGATGTCTTAGGGAGATTTCGGAGTCTCCCACTGCATAACTGCCTCCACCTTGTCCGGATCGACCAAAATCCCTCCCTAGTTAACGAGATGTCCGAGGAACTGGACCTCTCACAACCAAAACTCACACTTCGAGAACTTGGCATACAACCGTTCTTATCACAGAACCTCCAACAGCTCCTTGAAATGCTCCTCATGCTGCTCTCGGTTCTTGGAATTCACCAAGATATCATTTATAAACACAATGACTAAGCGATCGAGCATCGATCTGCAAACTTGGTTTATTAGATCCATGAACACTGCCGACGCGTTGGTGAGCCCAAACGGCATCACCACGAACTCATAATGACCATAACGAGTCCGAAATGCGGTCTTCTCCACGTCTTCCTCCCTTACCTTTACCTGGTGGTATCCTGAACTCAAACCAATCTTGGAAAACCAAGATGAACCCTGCAGCTGATCGAAAATATCATGT
Source organism: Lactuca sativa (assembly GCF_002870075.4). Lineage (NCBI taxonomy): Eukaryota > Viridiplantae > Streptophyta > Magnoliopsida > Asterales > Asteraceae > Lactuca > Lactuca sativa. The sequence goes on from NC_056625.2 coordinate 194,640,186, forward strand.
ATCCTCAGGAGTGGATAACGGTTCTTCACCGTTAACTTGTTCAGCTCCCTATAGTCAATGCACATCCTGTGCGAACCGTACTTCTTCCTGACGAAAAGGATCGGTGCTCCCCAGGGTGAACTACTCGGACGAATAAACTGCTTACCCAGCAGCTCCTGCAACTGAGATGATAACTCTTGCATCTCAAGCGGTGCCAATCGGTACGGCACCTTGGTGATAGGGGCCCCACCTGGCACTAGGTCAATCTTGAACTTAACCTGCCTCTCCGGAGGCACTCCAGGTAACTCCACCGGAAACACATCAACAAACTCCCTCACCACTGTGACCTCAGAAACTGAGAGCTGCTCTCTAACCCGTGTATCTACCACATACGCCAAATAACCTGCACACCCGTGCTGAATATACTGTTGAGCCCTGGCTGCTGAACAAAACCTTGATCCCAACCTGGTGCCCTCACCATATACTACAAGTTCTCCCCCACTTGGGGTTCGAACCACCACCCGCTGTCCCTCACAGTCGATCATGGCGCCAAAACGGCTAAGCCAAACCATCCCTACAATCATGCATACATCCCCCATAGGGATAGGAATCAAATCTATAGGGAAGGGCACCCTGAAATCTCCAACTCGCATCCCTGGTAGACCGAAGAAGTAGAAACCCCATGCTCGTTGGCGATCAAAACTCGCAACGGGCACTCAAGATCATCCATCGGCACACTGAACCCTCTAGAGAAGGTCTGAGATACAAACGATCGACTTGCCCCTAAGTCAAATAATACCAAAGCGGGCAATGAATTTACTAAAAACGTACCTAATCACAGGTACAATCAATAAGCATAACACAAATACAATAACTGAGACAGAGAATAAAAATGCACCAGCAACCACATCCGGTGCTGACTTGGCCTCCTCAACTGTGAGCTGGAAGGTGCAAACCTGAGCCTTCGGAGGCTCCACCTTGACTGGCCTCCCATCTCCAATCCTCACAGTAGCTGGCACCGAACCCAGCGCCAGTTTGGCGTTGAGCTGTTGACAATTGGTCTTCACATGACCAACCTGATGACACTTGTAACAAATTCTCAAATCTGCTGGAGGGGCGGACTAACAGAAGTCCCTGGCATAGTGCCCCTCCTTGCCACATTTGTGGCACCCACCTTCGGCTCGAAAAACCCCCGAATGAGCCTTGCCACACTTTCCACAAGCGCGGCTCTGATGACCCCCAGACCGTGTATGAGTGGTCTTAGATCTCTTAGGTGCTGACTGAGACTGTGTCGGTGTCTGACGTTGCTCCTTCAGCTGCAGCTCTATCTCCAACTCAAGCCGCCTCGCGGCTTTTGGAAGATCCAGGAGGATATCACATAGCTGTGTAGACACAAACTGTCGAATATCAGTCTTGAGCATACTCAGATAACGAGTCATCTGAGACTGCTCTGAAGCAAAATCTGGGCAAAGCATAGCCCTCTCCGTGAACATATGGGTAATCTCCATCACAGACTCCCCATCCTGTCTCAATGTCAAAAACTCATGAGCAAGCCGCTCCCGCTCAACGCGTGGAATGTAGCGGGTGCGGAACATATCTCTGAACTGCTCCGAAGTAACAGCAGCCCGCTGGTCATCAGTATATGACCCAGTCGTTAGCCTCCACCAGTCCTTTGCCCCAAGCCTCAGGTTCAGGGCACACCTGACCTTCTGGTCAACAGGACATGAGCACGTGAAGAAACACCCCTCCATGTCAGATAACCACCTCATAGCCCTAATCACATCCTATGTACCATCAAACATTGGGGGCTTCGTATTATCGAAGTCCCGGTACTGGAAAGCCCTGCTGGCTCCTCCTCCAACCCCTGCCACACTTATATCCGAAGTGGCTACAGCGGCAGTTGTCTCTGCTAGAGCTGTATATCGCTCATCAAAGTACTCAACGATCGCGGTCTTAATCGACCCAAACATCTCTGGCAGCTGTGCTCGGAACGCAGCATCAATCTCAGCGTGTATTATCTCCCGGATCCTGGCATCCAAATCCTCAGTCCCTATCTGAACCACGGGCTCAGGTGCTACCGGTACCTCCAACCCTCCGTCTCCCGACCCCGATCCTGATCCTGATACTGATCTGGATCCCGAAGCATCACGTCTCGTCACCACCATACTGAAATATATATACAAGTCATCAGATAAATAATCATAATGTCAGGAGACCAAAACCCACGAACCCTAAGGGTTGTGATTTCCTTGCTACGCGTATGGGTCCTGTGCTTTCAGTAGTACGGGCCCATACTACCTTCCACACCTACCCATATTTGTCTTAAGTTTCACCACAACCCCCTAACAAAATCATCAACATAGGAAATGCGCTCAACCCTCACTTCTAGGGGAATACCAAATATCTATCATCTAGTCTCACCGCTTATCACGACTCACACATCCATGAAACTTCCATCATCCCTTGCAACGCCAGTGCACGCTAGCTGCACATAACACTGGACCCAATAGACTTTCGAATATCCAATCCTAATCGAAGGCCGAATCAACATTCTCAGGCTATAAGATCTTTATTATGCACAACCGTGATCCATACACTAAACATCTACAGTTGTGATGTCAATTTCACGTACAAGAAACCCTGAGCTAATAGGCATAATGTAATCAGGCAAATCTATAAAGCGATTCCTGAAGATCCCTAGCCTAGCACTAGCATGTTGTTCTAACATATCAGAATATAAAATAACTGCATGGTATTTTGGGGTTTACTTATAGGCTCCGACTGATCGTACCCTCTGCATCCTTCATCCTTTATTTTGAAAACCATTTTAAAACTTACTTTCCGAAAATCTCCTGGATTTGAGACTGGATTCACACGAGTGTTCCTCCAATTCACTCAATCCAAGGCTCTGATACCAACTTGTAACAACCATAAATTTTACGCCAAATTTAAACTTTTCAATCATAAATAAAAACCAAATAGCATTGTTTAAAAAATGTTTTCAAATCATTATCCATCAGAGTGTCCCAAAATCATAACATAAGGATGAGGAGCGTTACGGTCACGCCTTTGTCTTTCCATGATCCCCTGAAGTACCTTAAACAATAATCTAAAAACTGTAAGCCCGAGGGCTTATGAGCTACTCCCAAAATACCAATACCACACTGACAATACCATATTAGTAATAATCAATCAATAAACATGCCTACTGGGCCATCGGCCTGACTGGACAACCCTACAGGGCCTATAGTCTATTTGGATCTATCCTGAGCCTTCGGCATGACTGGTTCACCACGTGGGCCTACAGTCTCCCCAGACCGCCCATAAGGTGTGTTGGCCTACAGCACAAAGCAGGTCTGCCTCAACCCAACCAACAAGCAAATACTATGTGCGCATAACTATCATATACTAGCATATATAAACATCAAGCATATTTATCACTGGTCATCAATCATAGAATTCTCTCGTAACTAGTGTACCGACCTAGCAGGTCACTAATATACCAATCCCTACGGATCATAAGATCATAGCATACTGCCTACCCTGATTCCAATCTAACAGATCATCACCACATATAGCATACTATAACAATAACAACTAAAGGGCCGGCCTTGGTGCCGTAGACCCTATCGACTCGAAAGGTAAACTCCAACTCTCGGATCACTTGACACAGGCTCCACCACCTATTATCATAGTACAACATACTCATAAGTCCTTAAACTTATAAGGTACTGCATAACCCACTAGTCAACCCCTGGTCAAAGTCATTTAATACTTATGAAACTCACCAGCTTAAATGTTGACCTACTCCTTCAAAACTACTTGTCTATCCCAGGGATTCAGTAATTACAGGTAACAAACAGCTTTTGAAGAAGGGACGTTGCGGCGCTAGTTAATTTCATATTTTGCCATCATATTGTAATTGGTTTTGAACATCTACCTTTTAACAATGTAAACTTTCAATTATATATATATGATGGTTATATTGCTTTCTTTACTATGTATTCAATTGTTACGGTACTACATGTTAACAATGTCTGATGTAATGTTTTAATGCATGGTGATGTTTATGTTATGTTTCATGTATATTCATTGTGATGATATTTCAATTTAAGTCACGCGAGCCCTCAGATGTTTCCGTCGTCTAGTTTGGGGGTGTGACAGGTTGGTATCAAAGCTCTGTTTATAGTGAACTGGCATATCTAACCACAGATTGATATGCAACTATAAACCCAAAGAGAGACTAATAACTCTGAATGAAACAAATTAAATATACTAATAAACCCTCTTACTTGTGCGACTTAGGAAAATGAACATAATACCAAATCCAATAAGATGATCCTGACATCTCGGTTAAGCCAGGACTATTCACAGTTGTATTAAGGGGCGAATGTAGCCTGATCAACTGCATTTCCTCCAGAATACAACTATCACATGCCCTGGGGAAATCACGATGGTCGGTAAACTTAAAACATACCCCTTTGTTACCAAGAAGAGAATATCAACTCAATTTATATAACAACTAAAACATCTTAGGAATAATAGTAGTATATTTATATACACTCTTGCAGACAGTATGGCCGGCCTCCATCACCATGGAGATTCGTATTTTCCTAACCTAGGGAATAACGGAGGTTGGAAGAGGAACCTGAAGAAGACCTCGAGGAGGAGTGTGAAGAGGAACCTGAAGCGGAAGTCGAGGGCGGACCTTCCGAGCCAGTGGTAGACCTGGAAGAAGAAGAAGTTGAAGGAGACCTGGAGGAAGAACCCAGTGATGACAATGAAGGTGATTCGGACGCGGAGTCCAAAGTCATCAACCCCCTTACCCGATTAGGGTACTCGCTCATCGAATGGGCCCAACTGGCCCTACACCCCTTGGGGTATCGACATTTGGAGGTGGAGCAGGCAACAGGGACAACGACCCTTGTTTGGCATGGCACGCGAGTTCTATGACTTGAGGGAGGGAGGACTGTCTGATCGCACACTTCCAGTTATGGTGAGACGATTGCGGGATACTGGTGATCTAGCTCAGAGCACCGCCGATCAGATGCACCAGATGCAGACTAGGGTTGAGCGGGCGGAGCAGGAGACACGAGAAGTTATCTGAGAGTTCCACATGAGACAAGTGAGGTGGGAGACTCGACTCCAAGACGCGGAGTGACAGATGGCTCGCCTTCATGGGGCATCCACTTCCTCAGCACCACCCCCCGGCACATCCCACCATGGCTAGGATTAGTCGTATCCGTCTTTAGTATTATGCTTATGTGATCTATGATATGTACCATCGACTCTATGTTTAAGTGATTACACTACTCATAGAATCGTTATGCTGCCGAACTTTGTACTCTTTATGTACGCTCTTTCGAGCAAATTTTCATGTATCAAAGTACATATATTATTAGTGGAAAATAATATGTGTTGTACTGTAAAATTGTTATCTACTATGTGCTATATTTCTATGTTGTATGTCAATATGTGAAACTACTTAAGTACATGCTACACACCTAGTTTATAGAACCACAAACTCACAAAAATTTTAGGCACTCAACATCTTCCCATTCCATGACAAAAGGATGCCTCAACGACCTGCCTGTGGAAACCCCGAGCCGATATCACCAGAGATCAACTTAGTTGCATTTCAAGCAGTTGTATTTGCAGCAGTCACAACGGCATTGGCACAGATCCACAATGGGAACGACGGTGGAGGCAATGGGCAAGGGTCTGGAAGCTCAAACAACGGAATGAACCAGGGGCCTACCAAGACTTGCTCCTACAAAGATTTCACCATCGCCATGTAACAACGTAAATTTTCAAAACAAAATTTTCATTTCTTAAGAACATGTTTTCATCCAAAACAAGTCATAAAGATCCAATGTATCATATCATAATACAAATCATATAAATCCCAAGATCATAAATCCTCCATCAGTGTGTACAGATCACGCCGGCGCCTTTCCACGGTCCTCGCTAGTACCTGAAACACATAACACAACAACTGTAAGCATAAAAGCTTAGTGAGTTCCCCAAAATACTACTTATGCACATACGCCTTTCCAGGCCATGACCTTCCGGTCCATGTGTCTCAGGGGACTTTCGTCTCGACCCGGTAAACCTTCCGGTCCTACCCGCGTCGACCTTCCGGTCCACATCACAATGCCTTCCGGCCCATAACATAATGCATTCCGGCCCATATCAAGCATAGCATACATAGCACATATAAACGGTTAACTTATCATATTCAATGCATACAACTCATAACATATCCAACCTCTCGGTCACACATAAATACCCTTTCGGGTACAGTATATTGAGAAGACTCACCTTGCAGGAAGTCTAGAATCTCACGTGCTCGCTATCTCCGAATCTCGAAATGAAGACCCAACCCCGCCTAATCATAACGAAATATCATTCTAATTAATATAGACTTTCAAGACTAGGCTACACCCTTATCATTATCCCACAGAGGGGTAAAAGACCATTTTACCCTTCCTTGACTCATGTTGACCAAACCCTAAAAGTCAACGAAAGTCAACTAACCACAGTACGCAGGGCGTACCAACTTCTGTACGCGGGGCGTACATCGATGAGTCACAATCGGGGGTCGCAACCCCTTACGCTGTGCGTACTGGGAGTTACGCCCAGCGTAAATCCCAGATTCAGCCATACCATATTTCTTGTCTTAAATGGTTAAGACACTCCTTCAACTTCTAGGTCTGGCTCTCATTAAGCCTCCTAATCCATAAAGTCTGAACCTTTAAGCCTTGGCATGGCTGTAAAGGCTCCTACACTCTCTAATATCTTTCTTTTCAACTCCAAAAATCTAGATCTCATGCATGGCTAAATATATATGTCCAAGATCATATTTTTATGAACATACAAATCAAATGAACCTGGAATATGGTAGATCTAAGCCAATGGAGACTACTTGCTCATAAAGTCTCCATCTTTGGGACTAAAACCTTAGAAATTGGTCCATGAAGCATACCATAAGAACTACAAGGCAAGATCTGAACTTTTTACCTTAGGAAGAGGCTCCAACCTTTGCTTTTCATGGATCTACACTTGCACGCCAACTTCTAGCCTCCATAATGGACTCCTCTTTCTTGTTTCTACCTTGAAACGACACCTCAAAGGTTAGAACACTCACAAGCAAGCTATGAATGAAGGGAAAACTCTCTTAGGGTTTCTTTTTGAAGGATGGTGGCTGAGGAACCAAGCCATCTCATTCCTTTTATAGACAACAACTCAAATTAAGGTTTTTGGGTCTGGACCGATTACGCCCAGTGTAACCTTGGGTACGCCCAGCGTACCCGTCGATGACGTGTTTAAATGAGGCGCGCGAGTACGCGCAGCGTACTCCTTGTACGCCCAACATACTCGCCTAACACAAAGGCCCAAAATGACAAATAAATAAAGATGAAGGGCTAATCGGTTGTACCCAAATCTTGGCTGTTACAATTCTCCACCACTAGAAATAGACTTCGTCCCTAAAGTCTTATACCGAAAGCAATTCTGGATGCTGCTCCCGCATCTCCGACTCGGACTCCCATGTCAGCTCGGACCCCTTCCGATGCTGCCACTGCACTTGCACCAAGGGCACTTCCTTGTTCCTCAGAACCTTAACCTTTCGATCCCTAATTGCCACTAGTCTCTCAACGTAGTTCAGACCCGCATCCACCTGAATATCCTCTAATGGAACCACAGCCGACTCTTCGGCATTACACTTCCTCAACTGCGACACATGAATGGTGTCGTGAATCTGACCCAGCTCCACAGGTAGATCCAAACGGTACGCTACCCTGCCTACTCTCGCAATTACCCTGAAAGGTCCAATGTATCGAGGTCCCAACTTTCCCCTCTTCCTGAATCGAATCACTCCTTTCCAAGGAGAGACTTTTAAGAGTACCAGGTCACCAACCTGAAACTCGAGCTCGGACCGACGCCTGTCCGCATAGCTTTTTTGGTGACTCTGAGCGGTCAACAATCTCTGCCTGACCTGTTGTATCTGCTCTGTCGTCTGAAGCATAATCTCTGTACTACCTATTACCCGATGCTCCACCTCTCCCCAGTAGATGGGGTCCGACACCTCCTCCCATACAACAACTCAAAGGGTGGCATACCAATGCTCGAATGATGGCTGTTGTTGTACGAAAACTCTGCCAAGGGTAAATAGGTGTCCCAACTCCCTCCAAAATCCAAAGCACACGCTCGGAGCATATCCTTGAGCTTCTGAATCGTCCGCTCACTCTGCCCGTCCGTCTGTGGGTGGTATGTGGTACTGAAATGCAGCCTTGTACCCAACTCCTCGTGAAACTTCTTCCAAAATCTGGAAGTAAATCGCACGTCTCGATCTGAAACAATCGACATCGGAACCCCATGCCGTGATACCACCTCCCTCACATACAACTCTGCTAACCTCTCAGCAAAAGAGCTCTCACTGATAGCAAGAAAATGAGCGCTCTTCGTCAACCTGTCCACAATCACCCAAATTGCATCGAATCCTCTCGTAGTCCTTGGCAATTTGGTGATAAAATCCATGGTAATCTGTTCCCACTTCCACTCGGGAATCTCCAGCGGTTGCAGCTTACCATGTGGACGCTGGTGCTCGACCTTAAATTGGCGACAAGTTAGGCACCTCTCGACGAACCATGCAACATCCCTCTTCATACAGGGCCACCAATACTCCTTCTTTAGGTCCAAATACATCTTAGTAGCCTCGGGATGGATCGAGAACTTCGATCGATGTGGCTCCTCCATCAAAATGGTACGCGTCCCGCCCACAAATGGTACCCAAATCCGACCCTGAAATGTCATAAGTACCCGACTATTGGTAACGAACTCCGACACCTGCCCAACAACCCGCTCCCGCTTTCGGTTCTATGGTCTCGCAGCCTCAGCCTGGGCCCCTCGGATGGTGTCCAATACTGGAGTCATCACCGTCAACCTCTTACAAATGTCTCAGATCGGGGCGCTCTCCGACCTACGGCTCAACACATCGACTATGACATTAGCCTTGCCCAGGTGGTACAGGATCTCGCAATCATAATCCTTCACCACATCCAACCATCTCCTCTAGCGCATATTCAGGTTTGGCTGATCCATCAAGTACCTCAGACTCTTGTGGTCCGTGTATATGGTACACCGAACCCCATATAGATAGTGCCGCCAGATCTTGAGGGCATACACCATAGCCCCCAACTCCAGATCGTGGGTGGGATATCTCGAATCATGAGGCTTCAGCTGCCTCGATGCATACGCTATAACGTGCCCCTTCTACATAAGCACTGCCCCTAACCCAGATATGGATGCATCACAATATACCACAAAATCCTCCATCCCTTTCGGGAGTGCGAGCATCGGGACCTCGCACAACTTCTGACGAAGGGTCTCAAATGAGAACTGCTGCTCCGGACCCCAAGAAAATGCAACACCCTTCCGGGTCATCTTGGTAAGTGGCACCACGATCTTGGAGAAATCCCTAATAAACATCCGATAATAGCCGGCCAATCCCAGAAAGCTCCTTATCTCAGTGGGTGATCTCGACACCTTCCATCTCATCACTGCCTCAATCTTGGTCGGATCGAACAATATCCCTTTCTGGTTAACAAGGTGTCCTAGGAACTGGACCTCTCGTAACCAGAACTCACACTTGGAGAATTTGGCATACAGCCTCTCCGATCTCAAAACTCCAAGGATCTCCCTCAAATGCTCCTCATGCTGCTCTCTAGACCTCGAATATACCAAAATATCATCAATGACTACGATCACCGACCGATCCAGCATCGGCCTGCACACCCTGTTCATGAGATCCATGAGCGCAACTGGGGCATTGGTGAGCCCAAAAGGCATCACCACAAACTCGTAATGTCCATAACGAGTTATGAATGCAGTCTTCTGGATATCTTCATCCCGAACCCTCATCTGATGATAACCTGACCTCAAGTCTATCTTGGAGAACCAAGATGCCCCCTGCAACTGATCGAACAGATCATCGATCCTAGGTAACGGATACCGGTTCTTGACCGTCAACTTGTTCAACTCCCGGTAATCGATACACATCTGGTGTGAACCATCTTTCTTCTTAACAAAAAGGATCGGTGCTCCCCAAGGCAAGCTACTCCGTCGAATAAACCCCTTCCCCAACAGCTTCTGAAGCTGCGAGGATAACTCCTACATCTCCGGCGGCGCGAGGCGATAAGGCGCCTTGGCGATAGGTGCTGCTCCCGGAATCAAGTCAATACGGAACTCCACTTGTCTTTCCGGAGGCACACCCGACAGTTCCTCGGGAAAAACCTCCGGGAACTCACGCACTACCGAAACCTCGTCAACTGAACTTGGCCTCCCAATGGCCACTCGTGCGTCCATCACATAGGCTATGAATCCACTGCAGCCCTGCTGCAAACTCTGCCTCGCCCTGGCAGCCGAACAAAACGCTGACCCACACCGGGTCCCCTCGCCATACACAGTAAGCACTCCCCCACTAGGGTCTCGCATAGTCACCAGCTGTCTCTCACAGTCAATGACCGCTCCAAACTTACTCAACTAGTCCATGCCTACGATGACACAGACATCTCCCATAGCGATAGGAACTAGGTCTATAGGGAAATGGACACCAAAAATCTCGAGCACACATCCTCGAATCACGTCGGTGGCATATACCGTTTTCTCATCAGCTATGCAAACCCTCAGAGGTCGACTCATCACCTCTCGATCAATACCGAGGTGCTGACTAAAAGCCAGAGATACAAAAGACCGACTCGCACCCGAGTCAAATAATACCAAGGCAGGTACAGAATTCACAAGAAAAGTACCTACGCATATCCTAAAATAAGCACAACATCTCAGCATAAAAATAAATACACGAAAGAATACATACCAGCCACGACATCGGGCGCCGCGCGGACCTCCTCCGCAGTCAACTGAAAAGCTCTCCCACGAGCCCTCGGGGCCTCGGCCTTCACTGGTCGAGTATCAGTAGCCCTAGCAGCAGGCGCAGATCCCTGGAGAAGCTGAGGACACTCGGCCTTCCGATGGCCGGTCTGGTTGCAATGGAAGCAAACCATAAATCCCTTGGGGCAATCCCTAGCGATGTGACCCTCCTTGCCACATTTGTAGCAAGCACCTGATCGACAGGCCCCCTCATGACCCTTGCCGCATTTTCCGCAAGTGCGGCCCTTCTGACCTCCTGTCGTTGAATCGACGAACTTGGTCCGCTTGGCTGCCGGCTGGGACTGAGCCGGCCGCCGATCCACCCGCTGAGACTCGGCCTCCTCCCTGGCCTGGGTCTCCAACTCGATCTCCCTCTTCCGGGCATTTTCCTGGAGCTCAGCACATGTCTGGTATGTCGAGTTCGATACGAACTCCCGAATGTCCCTCCTCAGTATACCCAAATATTGGCTCATCCGTGCCTGCTCAGTAGACACCTACTCAGGGCAGAACATCTCCCTCTCATGAAACTTCCGGGTGACCACAACAACTGAATCATTACCCTGCTTGAGGGTCAAGAACTCCTGAACCAATTGTTCCCTCTCCACCGGGGGAACATACTCACCTCTGAACATGGTGGTGAATTTCTCCCAAGTCACCGCTGAAATCTCCTCAAGAGTGAAGTTCGCCGTCACGAACTTCCACCAATCCTTTGCTCCCATGCGGAGCTGGTTCAAAGTGAACCGCACCCTCAGATGCTCCGGACATGAACACGTGTAGAAGCATCCCTCAATGTCAGCAATCCATCGCATCGCAGCGATGGGGTCCTGCGTCCCATCAAACTCGGGTGGCTTCATGTTGCTGAACTCCCGGAACAACAACGAGTCACCTCCCTGGGGTCTGGCAGCAGCCACAGCTGTTGTAGCTGCAGCGGCCGCAACCTCAGTCACCGCGGCGTACCGCTCATCAAAAGTCTCCAACAGCTTGGTCTTGATAGACCCAAACATCTCTAGAATCTCGACCCGGATTGCCGCAGCCACCTCATCGTGGATCATCTGACAAAGCTCCTCGTCACCCAAACCGCTCATCTCAGGTCTGTGGCGTGTCCCAACCATGATGCCTCTGAAATACAACATATAAATATCAGAGACCCAATCGAGCATACTCGCACTAGATAACACAACCCTACTCGACCTCCGATACCCAAAGGATTCTTACTTGGACTGCCCACTGATCCGGTGTCTTCAGTAGTACGGGCCCTATACTACTGACTACACCGCATCAGTGTTCACCCCAAGTCCTCCTCCTTGGACCCCGGATCATGAGTACTCTATTCTTGCTATACACTGGTTACCTATTCGCTCTCAAAGCATCTCATAGCAGCAGATTTCCCCTAGACTAAGGCATCACAAATCAGGCCACTCTGGTCCTAATATGAATACCTAGTCTACTCTAGCATGCATAACATATCGCAACATATCACATAACACATATTGTAAGGGTATTTTGGGGATTTTACCGTTCGGGCGCTGGTTGACCGTACACACTGCTTCATCCTTGGTTATCACAAAATCCCTTATAAAATTTTATGCTTTTATTTTTGAAATTTTTTCTCTAATCCTCGGTTTGAGTTCAGTTACGCCCGAAGGTGCACCCCAATCCCTCAAACCAAGGCTCTGATACGAACTTGTAACAACGTAAATTTTCAAAACAAAATTTTCATTTCTTAAAAACATGTTTTCATCCAAAACAAGTCATAAAGATCCAATGTATCATATCATAATACAAATCATATAAATCCCAAGATCATAAATCCTCCATCAGTGTGTACAGATCACGTCGGCGCCTTCCCACGGTCCTTGCTAGTACCTGGGTTCAATTGGGATTGTCTTATGTAATATTAGTGTAGTAAAATTCAGTTTTGCTTGGGGGCAAGCAAAAGTCAAGTGTGGGGTGTTTTGATATGGGCATATTTAGTTATAAAATTCATGCATTATCTTAATACTTTATGTTGTTTTTGTCTCATTTAATGAAGAAAAGGTACTTAATTAGTTTATAATTTCATTTTTCAGCAACAATTACATGCTCGGATGGAAAAGGAAGCGGAACTAGCGATTGGAAGCTTGGATCTTGGATTTTGAAGAAAGAAAGATGTTGCTGGACAGCTTGACCCCTCGTCAGTGTTTGGGCCATATCTCATGAACCGTAACTACGATTGACGAGATTTAAAATGTTCTGAAAAGTAGACACAATTTCGGACGACTTTTGTGTTTTGAGAAAATGCTGATTCGAAACGTACTCGGCGAGTAAGGTCGACTAATCGGTTAATCGTATCGAACTTTCGCGTTTCTGGACGCGCTGATTTGCCGTACACGGGTTTTAAGTGACGAACTCGCCGAGTAGGTCACTGGACTCGCCGAGTAGCCCCTGTTTTGAGAAAATCTATATAAAGGGACTTTCAGATCGATACCCTAGCATGGAGAGAAACCCTAGGAGGCTGAGAAACGATTGGAAGTGCTGCTAGGTCGTGAGGAACTGAAGAATCAACCCTACATTCAATTGTGAAGAGAATCAAGACAATTTTGGTTTATTCTTAGTAACTTTTTGATTTGAATCATGTTTACATACTTTGATTTCATTTTTGAGTTTATGTTTACTGCAATCATGAGCTAAAAACTTATTCTTCTTTTAGGGTAGACAATTTTCTGAACATGGATTGATTATTTGAATAGGATTAATTTTAATTGGTAATTATGTTTTGTTAAGCTTGTTAAAGAACCTTATGTGTTGACAATAACTATTCTTCTGTTAATAAATCAGTAATTAAGTTGTATGAACATCTCTTAGTTATTAATTTCATATGATTTATTGTGACCACATAGTTGTATGTCTAGGAATAACGAACGTGAAACTAGAATTAACTAGAAGATAGGTAAGTTAATGTGTAAGCTTGTTGGATGAACATCGACAAGAGGTTAATTGAAGGGCCAATTTAGTTAACCACTACAAGTCTTACTTAACCCGAATCAATAATCTAGGAAACCCGTTAATTTAGACAACTGGCCATTGCTTGAGTTAATTTGTTTTCTAAGAATTAGGAATAGCAAACGTGAACCTAATTATCTTAATCGGTAGCCAATGAAGAATTAATCCGATACATTAAAATCATCCATGGGAACAAATGAGTCGTACCTAAACAGAAGTCCTCTTTACTATTGAATTTAGTTGGTAATTAATTGTTTTAGTTGCTAGTTAGTTAATTTGTGTGTTGGTTATTCTAATTAAGTTTCTAGTCTTGTAAAACTAGAGAAACCCCCCCTTTCTATTAATTGTTTTATTTAGATAATATTAGCATTTATTTTAATTGTTTACCGTTCCCTGTGTTCGATACCCTACTTACCTGAACTAAACTGCTAATCGATAGGTACACTGCCTTTCGTGTGTTTGTCTTTGTGTTTAAGTTAGTAGGATTAAAACTAGTTGTTTCACACCCATCAAGTTTTTGGCGCCATTGCCAGGGAACGGTTCTAAATAGTTAATTTTATTTGCTAATTGTTATTATCTTTTTTATTTGTTGATTATTTTTTTTATTTAGTTTAATTTTAATTTTAATTTTTATTTATTATGTATTTTCCAAATCTCGATGATTTTGATGCTTTTCTTGGGGAAGTAGTACAGGAAATTGAGCAAGGAGATGAGGAGTGTGGATTGGATGAAGATTTGAAGAAATTTGATAGATGGTTAGATAACATACTGTCTAACGAACAAGAGCAATCTGAGTCACAAGAGCTAGATTTACAAGATGAAGAATTTAATCCAGAAAGAGATTTGGAGGAGCTGGAAAGATTGTTGGCAGAGGGGTCAGACGAAGAACAAGAACAAGCTGAATTGCAGGAACCAACCCATGGTTTGACCATTACCACGGCATGGCCCCCTGTATTTTTTGTTTGTGTTTCGAAGCATGGGGTGACGACTCCAACTTTGGAGAAAGTTCTGAGGCACGATCCATTTTTGATTAGTATCCAACTGGTTCCAACCCTTGTCAAGATTCTTGGGTTACATGAATTAAAGCTCGTTTGGCCTATTTTTGAAGCAAAGAGCCAAATTTTACAATTTGGTCCAAAGAAAATATTCAATGCAACGGATGGATTGGCATTGAGTTTATTGGAAGTTTATTAAGTTGGGAGTCCAGCTCAAGACTCACATAAAAAGAAGTGCTTGCGGGAGGCAACCCGTCATTAGAGTTTTCTTTTCTTTTTCTTTCTAAACTTCTAGTGTTTAAGGATAATTTAGGATTTTTTTTATTTTAATTTTTTTTATTACTTGGTTTTTTTTTTGATCTTTTCAGTTTGAGTGTAAGGATGCATGTGAGGGTCTAGAGTCAAGGCTGATGAAGCGAGAAATCGAGTCTAGGCGAGAGAGGAAACGGAGTTTTGAGTCAAGCTATGAGTCCAATTGATAGAAGGGTTATAGAGTGTTTATTACCTAAAGAAAAATGAGGGAAATTATTAGTTTATATAACCCCCATACATCAGAAACGGACATGGGTAGAATAAACTTTTTGTCACACAGCGGTCTACTCGCCGAGTGCATCTTATGGACTCACCGAGTCCATGTGAAAATTCACGATTCTTTTGCCATTTATGCTTCAACTCGGCGAGTCTACATAATTACTCGACGAGTTGCTCATTCTTCTTACTTTTGAGCTGAAGATTTGATGACATTCGATATGGGCATTGGTTCTATTCTTTGAAGATCATTTTCCGAGCATTTCCAAGAGTTCTTCCCTTATATTTGGAGCTTTTATAAAGACTGTACCACACGAGATTTTGACACCCAAGACATGGATGAGTTGTTCCCATGTCTAAAGTCAATTGAAGATGGAGCTGAAGAGAAGAGATATCAACCTCGCCACTACTATCCCAGGGGAGTTTGTTCCAATTCTTTCTTTATTTTATTATTCTTTATCATGCGTAATATGCAATGGGGACATTGCATAAATTAAGTGTGGGGTAGAGGGTTGGTTAAATTAGTTAAAATTTTAGTTAAAATTCGAAAATCTTGAAATTTTAGTTAATTTTGAAATTTTTGCATTAAAATTGCTAGGGCTAATTTAGAAAATTTTGGTAAAAACAATTAGAAACCATGTTAGTATTATATTTGATGATTCCATGAGGACCCAAATGTTTAGTTGAGCCTACATACGTTATAATGCATTTGTGGCTTCCCTTATTCTAGTGAAATCATGGGACAAAAACACGACCTTTCTTAGCCCGAAGGATGCAATATGTTTAGCATTGTGTACCAAAAATGTATCCAGGAAAATTATTATCGTTAACCAATAAAGGTTGAAGTTGAGCGCCCCTACTTAAGCATGTAGGATTTTGAGTGAAAAAAAGTGAGTTACATGTTAAAAATAGAGAGAGAATTACAAGAAAAGTTGTAAGAATTTTGGAGCAATTAAAGTGAAGATCAAAAGATCAAAAATTCCGAAGAAATTCAAAAAGTTGAAGATACCAAAAATCAAACAACAAGGTGTTGAATTCAAAGAAATTAAAGATCAAATGTCAAAGAAGTGAAGAATTCCAAAGAGCTCCAATGTGGTATCCTAAATTGTAATTGTCTAGATTATGTATGCTTGGGTTGCTCAACCAAAAATACCTTGAGGTTAACAGGTTTTCTGAGGATGGATTCGGAGGGATGCATAAAATGAGCATTGTTCGGAAAAAGTGGGCGAATGTTTATGAGGATTGTGAGTATTTGGAGTATGGGGGGTTATTAGGAAAATTTTAGACACAAATGCATGCGTTGCAGTCTTGGCATAATGGATGGGTTCAATTGGGATTGTCTTATTTAATATTAGTGTAGTAAAATTCAGTTTTGCATGGGGGCAAGCAAAAGTCAAGTGTGGGGTATTTTGATATGGGCATATTTAGTTATAAAATTCATGCATTATCTTAATATTTTATGTTGTTTTTGTCTCATTTAATGAAGAAAAGGTACTTAATTAGTTTATAATTTCATTTTTCAGCAACAATTACATGCTCAGATGGAAAAGGAAGCGGAACTAGCGATTGGAAGCTTGGATCTTGGATTTTGAAGAAAGAAGGATGTTGCTGGACAGCTTGACCCCTCGTCAGTGTTTGGGCCATATCTCATGAACCGTAACTACGATTGACGAGATTTAAAATGTTCTGAAAAGTAGACACAATTTCGGACGACTTTTGTGTTTTGAGAAAATGCTGATTCGAAACGTACTCGGCGAGTAGGGTTGACTAATCGGTGAATCGTATCGAACTTTCGCGTTTCTGGACGCGCTGACTTGCCGTAAACGGGTTTTAAGTGACGGACTCGCCGAGTAGGTCACTGGACTCGCCGAGTAGCCCCTGTTTTGAGAAAATCTATATAAAGGGACTTTCAGATCGATATCCTAGCATGGAGAGAAACCCTAGGAGGCTGAGTAGGATTAATTTTAATTGGTAATTATGTTTTGTTAAGCTTGTTAAAGAACCTTATGTGTTGACAATAACTATTCTTCTGTTAATAAATCAGTAATTAAGTTGTATGAACATCTCTTAGTTATTAATTTCATATGATTTATTGTGACCACATAGTTGTATGTCTAGGAATAACGAACGTGAAACTAGAATTAACTAGAAGATAGGTAAGTTAATGTGTAAGCTTGTTGGATGAACATCGACAAGAGGTTAATTGAAGGGCCAATTTGGTTAACCACTACAAGTCTTACTTAACCCGAATCAATAATCTAGGAAACCCGTTAATTTAGACAACTGGCCATTGCTTGAGTTAATTTGTTTTCTAAGAATTAGGAATAGCGAACATGAACCTAATTATCTTAATCGGTAGCCAATGAAGAATTAATCTGATACATTAAAATCATCCATGGGAACAAATGAGTCGTACCTAAACAGAAGTCCTCTTTACTGTTGAATTTAGGTTGTAATTAATTGTTTTAGTTGCTAGTTAGTTAATTTGTGTGTTGGTTATTCTAATTAAGTTTCTAGTCTTGTAAAACTAGAGAAACCCCATTTCTATTAATTGTTTTATTTAGATAATATTAGCATTTATTTTAATTGTTTACCGTTCCCTGTGTTCGATACCCTACTTACCTGAACTAAACTGCAAATCGATAGGTACACTGCCTTTCGTGTGTTTGTCTTTGTGTTTAAGTTAGTAGGTTTAAAACTAGTTGGTTTTACACACATCACACAACAACTGTAAGCATAAATGCTTAGTGAGTTCCCCAAAATACTACTTACGCACATACGCCTTTCCAGGCCATGACCTTCCGGTCCATGTGTCTCAAGGGACTTTCGTCTCGACCCGGTAAACCTTCCGGTCCACATCACAATGCCTTCCGGCCCATAACATAAAATGCATTCCGGCCCATAACATAATGCCTTCCGGCCCATATCAAGCATACCATATATAGCACATACAAACTGTAGCCCCTGCAAATCCGGGCTAGTCAATTTAGAGGAAATAGGGGTCGAAAATGACTTTTCGACAAAAGATTATTTAGAATAAATAATCTTAACCAAGTTGTGGAATATGTCTCAAGGTTTCCGTACAAATAAAGAACGCCAAAATCCGATTTATAACGAAGAAGTTAGGGCACGTCGAAGTTTTACGGCAAAACCGGCACGGCACCGGGAAGCGTAAATAGTGAATTTACGATAGAGAAAGATTTAGCCTTAGCAATCTAAACAAAAGTTGTAGAATATGTTAAACTAAGAGCGTCGATAAAAAGAACGCCCAAATCCGACTTCGTATGAGGAAGTTATGATTTTTCTAAGATTCGGCTTAGCAGTGCACGGCCCGAAACTCGAATTTTAGTTCGAGCGGTTTTTGGCTTACGCGACCTAAATGAGAGTTGAATATCTCATTAATAGGAACTCAATGGTCAAAAGATGGACGAAAACGGAGTTCGTATGAAGGAGTTACGAATTCTTCGCGGTCATTTAACAGTCTAAACGCCTCCTACTGTTTAGATTTGAGATCGGTCGAGAATTAGCCGATGAAGTCTAAATGATAGTTGTAGATCTTGTTTTTACCTACGCGTGGAAAAAAAGAACGTCAAAAACGGAGCTCGTATGCGAAAGTTACGGGGTTTAGAAGTCGGCAGGGTGCTGCTGTAAAAGCGGTGACGTGGGTGAATATGGGCCAAGGCTTTCTCCCCAAGGAAAGCCATCAGATGATGACATGTGGCACTGACTCGGTGAGTCAGTGAACCGACTCGGCGAGTCCGTCGGGATTTCACCCTATAAATTGAAGTGTCAGGTTCTCTCATTTCTCACACCTTTCCCCACTTCTTTCTCTCTCTACACTCTCTCTCTAGCCTATCCTAACCCCCCTAAAGTCTAGGTAAACCCCCTAGCACCCGAAGGAATCCCCGAGGTTCCCGGAGTCCCGAGAAAAGAGCCTTTTGGCTCGGGAACGCTGCTCCAGTGAAGCCCGGTTTTCGAGAAAACCCGCTGTAAGTAAGATATGCCTACGCTATCTTTAGTATAGCTTATGTTTCAATATAGTAATGTTATTAGGACCTTATAATAAGTATTTGGGCTATTATTATGAGTTATATTGAGTGTTATTTAACGCTTATATAATAATAATAATAATAGCTAGACTATTAATTTGTCGTGGTTAACGTCAGACTAAACTCTAGTGGTAATGATACTAGGTTTTGTCGAGGAAGTTGTTTTAAGAGTAACGAACTGATGTCCGAGTGTCGAGTCACCACCTTCCCAGGTGAGTGCATAGTCCCTTTCATGAACATGATTTTAATAAAAGTATTGATTGAAGTATTAATTATATGTTTATGTGCGAGTTAATTGATGTTGCCTGAAATACATGTTAAAGAACATACCTGATTATATATGATGATTTAGGATGATGAGTAAACCTAAATTAATTATGAGGAATATTGGGTAGTATTTTCTTACGAGTACGAGTGACTTATACTCTGAGAATAGAACTTTAGTATATGTCATTGATCTGAGAGGATGGACTAGACATAGTCATTGTCCCTAGTCCGAGAGTATGGATTAGGCATAATCATTCATTATTAATCCGAGAGTATGGATTAGGCATTTGTCCCTAGTCCGATAGTATGGATTAGGTAAAGTCGTTCATTTCTGATCCGGGAGTATCGATTAGGTAAAACGGATAATCTTAGGTCCAAGAATATAGATAGTCTCATTGTGAGGATCGACGGGGTGGGATAAGAGTTGTTTATATATATGGTGAAATGGTATATTTTGTGAGTTTTAAACTATATATATGGTATAACATTGTGGAATTGAAATCCCTATGTACTCACCAGGTTTCCCAACCAGACCCACTCAGTTTATTTATGTCACAGGTGTTGTCATGAAGTCACATTACACTGAGAGATTAAAGAGATGTAGATCACTAGTAAGTTATGTTTATGCTTATGTTTCTGTATTAACGATGACATCCCAAACGTTTTAAAATAAATAAAATATGATTCTTCAAAAATGTTTTGATAACGTATTTATCATGTTCTTCTGGGAACAAATTCCGCAACATTTTTATGAAAAGAAGTACTCTGATTTTTATAAAGCATAAACAAAATCGGTCTTTTCTGGCCGTGAAAATGGGGATGTCACACAAACGGTTAACTTATCATATTCAATGCATACAACTCATAACATATCCGACCTCTCGGTCACACATAAATACCCTTCCAGGTACAGTATAGTGAGAAGACTCACCTCGCAGGAAGTCTAGAATCTCACGTGCTCGCTATCTCCGAATCTCGAAACGAAGACCCAACCCCGCCTAATCATAATGAAATATCATTCTAATTAATATAGACTTTCAAGACTAGGCTACACCCTTATCATTATCCCATAGAGGGGTAAAAGACCATTTTACCCTTCCTTGACTCATGTTGACCAAACCCTAAAAGTCAAAGAAAGTCAACTGACCACAGTACGCGGGGCGTACCAACTTCTGTACGCGGGGCGTACATCGATAAGTCACAATCGGGGGTTGCAACCCCTTACGCTGCGCGTACTGGGAGTTACGCCCAGCGTAACTCCCAGATTCAGCCATACCATATTTCTTGTCTTAAATGGTTTAGACACTCCTTCAACTTCTAAATTTGGCTCTCATTAAGCCTCCTAATCCATAAATTCGGAACCTTTAAGCCTTGGCATGGCTGTAAAGGCTCCTACACTCTCTAATATCTTCCTTTTCAACTCCAAAGATCTAGATCTCACGCATGGCTAAATATATACGTCCAAGATCACATTTTTATGAACATACAACTCAAATGGACATGGAATATGGTAGATCTAAGCCAATGGAGACTACTTGCTCATAAAGTCTCCATCTTTGGGACCAAAACCCTAGAAATTTGTCCATGAAGCATACCATAAGAACTACAAGGCAAGATCTGAAGTTTTTACCTTAGGAAGAAGCCCCAACCTTTGCTTTTCACGGATCTACACTTGCAAACCAACTTCTAGCCTCCACAATGGACTCCTCTTTCATTTTGCTACTTTGAAACGACACCTTAAAGCTTAGAACACTCACAAGCAAGCTATGAACGAAGGAAAAACTCTCTTAGGGTTTCTTTCTGAAGGATGGTGGCTGAGGAACCAAGCCATCTAATTCCTTTTATAGCCAACAACTCAAATTAGGGTTTTTGGGTCTGGACCGATTACGGCCAGCGTAACCTTGGGTACACCCAGCGTACCCAACGATGACGTATTTAAATGAGGCACGAGTACGCGCAGTGTACTCCTTGTACGCCCAATGTACTCACCCAACACAAAAGGCCCAAAATGAAAAATAAATAAAGATGAAGGGCTAATCGGCTGTACCTGAATCTTGGCGGTTACACGCCAAGCCACGAACCTTTAATGGCACAGGGGGAATGATAACCCTAAAGAGATGGATTGAAAAGGTGGAATCGGTGTTCGAGATATGTAAATGCCCCGAAGAGGTGAAAGTGAAGTTTGTCGCATGCACATTTGTTGATCAAGCTCTCACCTGGTGGAATGGACATGTGGAGGCCATGGCTCTTCCCGTAGCCAATGCCATGTCGTGGGCAGAATTGAAAGAAATGTTGATGGTCGAGTACTGGCCGCGTGGCGAAATTCAGAAAATGGAGCAAGAGTTGTGGAATCTCACCGTATGAAACTCCGACATCGATGCTTAATATCAAGGTTTAGGGAATTGTCTCTGTTGTGCCCTGGCATGATTACTTCAGAAGGAAAGAAAATCGAACAATTCATCAGGGGGTTAACCTCCTCAATCCAAGGAAATGTGATAGTTGTAAATCCTGAAACCTTTGACAGTGCTAAGAGGCTGGCCAAGAAGTTGTACGGCCACAAAAACAAGAAGGGAGAGAACTCAGGGGAAACTGAAGGCAAGAAGGAGAGCGACAACAAGAAGGGAAAGAATAACAAGAGAAAGGGACGACAGGGCTCAGAGTCATCAAAGAAACAACAAACAATAATAGTTCATGCAGTAACCACCCAAGTTCCCTCCACACCACATGCTCCAGTCTCATCCACTCCAAGTTCCCCTAAGAAATATGCTGGGAATCTCCCAATGTGTAACAAGTGCAATCTCCATCACAATGCCGAATGCAGGGAGATGCATTGTATCAGTTGCAATCGAAAGGGTCACACGGAAAAATACTGCAGGATGTATCCTCCCAAGAACCAGAAGCAGGGAAACAACAACAACAACAACCGTAACTACAACAACAACACCAACAATAGCGACAACTAAGCTAGGGTAAGCCACACCTGTTATTGATGTGGAAAGACTGCGCATTTCCATCGAAACTACCCCAATGTCAAAAACCCTTGGAATGGAGGAGCAGGCAGAGTGCTGACCATGGGTCAAGGAGAAGTGGTTCAGGGTCCCACTGTTGTCACTTGTACGTTTCTCCTAAACCACACATATGCATTCATCCTATTTGATACCAGGTCAGAGCGAAGCTTTGTGAGTAATAAATTCAAACACTTGCTAAAACAACAACCCTTCAAGCTTAATGAAACCTTTACGGTGGAAATGGCTAATGGGAAAAAAGAATCAACTGGGAAAATCTATGTAGGATGTGCCCTAACCTTAAATCATCACGTCTTTCAAATAAACTTGATGCCTATAACTATTAGGAGTTATGATGTGATTATCAGCATGGACCGCTTGAGCCCACCATACTGAAATTATGTGTCACGAGAAGGTCGTTCCCCTTCACCTCCCTAATCACAAAAGCCTAATTATATACGGAGACAAGCCAAATACGAACCTCCGTCTGATCTTGTGTATTAAGGCACATAAGTATCTACAAAAGAAGGACTTGGCGTTTCTGGCTCACATACTGGATAAGTCCAAGGAAGAGGTCAACATTTGAGACATTCGAGTGACTTGAGATTTCCCGGATGGTTTTCTTGAAGATCTCCCGGGGATACCCCCAGAAAGACAAGTCGAGTTCCGAATTGACCTTGTGTTGGGAGCTACATCGAATGCCAGATCACCCTATAGGTTGGCTCCTGCGGAGATGAAAGAACTGTCTAGCCAACTCAGCGAACTCTTTAGCAAAGGATTCATCCGACCAAGCTTCTCACCTTGGGTAGATGCGGTTCTCTTTTTTAAGAAAAAGGACGGATCCTTTAGGATGTGTATTGACTACATAGAATTGAATAAACTCACTATCAAAAATTGCTATCCACTCCCGCGAATCGACGATCTATTCGACCAGCTTCAAGGAGCAAGTTACTTCTCTAAGATGGATCTGCGATCTGGATACCACCAACTCAAAGTCTGGGAAGAGGATATCCCCAAAACCGCTTTCCGAACTCGCTATGGACAATATAAATTTTTTGTAATGCCCTTCGTTCTAACGAATGCCCCTGCCGCATTCATGGACTTGATGAATCGAATCTGCCGACCATTCCTCGACAACTTTGTCATCGTTTTCATCGAGGATATGCTAGTATATTCTCGAAGCAAAGAGGTGCATAGCCGACATCTCCGACAAATCTTGGAAACCCTACGAACCGTAAAGTTATACGTAAAACTCTCTAAGTGTGAGTTCTAGCTCCAAAGCCATTGAAGGATGGGCAGTCCAGACGACACCCACATAAATTCGCCAATTATTAGGTCTCGCAGGCTATTACAGGAGATTCATTCATAACTTCTCCAAAACAACCAATCCACTAACCATGCTTACACAAAAGGGCGTGCCATTTGAATGGACAAAAAAGCAGGAGGTTGCCTTCCGAACTCTGAAGCGAGCTCTCTGTAGTGCACAAGTACTATCATTACCAGAGGGAACGGAGGACTTCGTGGTTTACTGCGATGCTTCAAATCAAGGGTTAGGCTATGTACTCATGCAGCGTGGGAAGGTGATAGCTTATGCGTCTTGACAACTAAAGACACATGAGGTGAATTATACCACTCATGATCTCGAATTAGGAAGTGTGGTTTTTGCCTTGAAGATTTAGAGGCACTACCTTTATGGTACAAAGTGCACCATTTTCACTGACCACAAGAGTCTCCAACACATTTTAAATCAAAAGGAGTTAAACATGAGTCAACGAAGATGGGTTGAACTGCTGAATTATTATGAGTGTGAAATCAAGTATTATCCAGGCAAGGATAACGTGGTAGCTGATTCCCTAAGCCGGAAGGAATACTTAAATCGCGGTGTGAAAATACTCTCGATAACCATTCAATCCCATCCGTCCTCGAAAATCAAAGCAGCCCAGTTTGATGCCATGAAGACAGAAAACAAAACAAGTGAAGCGTTACGTGGAATGGAAAAGAACTTCGAAGTCAAGGAGGATGGAGCACATTATTTCATGAACCAAATTTGGATCCCTAAACTTGGTGGATTCAGAGAGGTAGTCATGAATGAAGCCCATAAGACACGATACTCCATCCATCCGGGTTCAGATAAAATGTACTTGGATATCAAACAATAGTATTGGTGGCCTAACAAGAAGGTAGAAATTGCCACTTATGTTAGCAAGTGCCTCACTTGTACTAAATTAAAGGTAGAATATCAGAAGCCCTTGAGACTATTACAACAACCGGTAATAATCGTGTGGAAATGGGAAAGGATTACTATGGACTTTGTGACCAAATTACCCAATACTACAGATGGATTGGATACTATATGGATAATAACCGACAGGTTGACAAAATCTGCTCATTTCCTGCCAATAAAAGTGTCATACAAGATGGAACGACTGACGAGAATCTACATCAAGGAAATTGTGAGACTTCATGGAGTGCCAATATCCATCATCTCCGACAGAGATAGTAGATTTAGTTCACGCTTTCGGCAATCGCTTCAAAAGGCTATGGGAACACAACTTGATATGAGCACTGCTTATCATCCACAGACGGATGGTCAAAGTGAATGAACTATTCAAACGCTCGAAGATATGCTCCGAGCTTATGTGATCGATTTTGGCAAATCATGGGATAACCACTTGCCTTTGATTGAATTTTTGTACAACAACAATTATCACTCAAGCATCAAAGTTGCTCCTTTTGAAGCATTACATGGGCGTAAATGTAGATCATCGTTGTGTTAGGCTGAGGTAGGTGACACTCTGCTAGCAAGAGAGCAAATACCAAGAAATGCATTAATAGGACCGGAAATCATATGCGAAACGACAAAGAAGATAGTTCAAATAAAAGCTCGACTTCAAGCATCACGAGACCGACAGAAGAGCTAGGATGATAAACGACGAAAGCCCTTGGAATTTCAAGTCGGGCATCAGGTGTTGTTAAAGGTCTCTCCCTAGAAAGGGCTGATTTGTTTTGGGAAACAGGGAAAACTAAACCCACGATACATTGGACCATTCGAGATTCTTGCCCGAATCGGTCCAGTGGATTATAGGCTGCAGCTACCTGCCGAGCTTAGAAGTGTACACCCCGTGTTCCATGTTTCAAATTTGAAAAAGTGCTTATCCAACGAGACTCTCGTTATCCCATTGGAAGAAATCAAAATCAACGAGAATCTACTGTACGTCAAAGAAACGATTGAAATCATGGACAGGGAAGTGAAGCGTACTAAGGAAAGTCGCATTCCGATTGTGAAATTTCGATGGAACGCGAAACGTGGACCGGAATTCACATGGGAACGCGAAGACCAGATGAAGTAGAAGTACCCTCACCTATTCTCGCATTTTCAATTAGCTTCAAAAAGAATTTCGGTACGAAAGTCCCTCTAACGGGGGGACGATGTCACAGCTAGAAATTCTAATGCTTTGTAAACACTTAACAAGGATAACATTGTAACTAAAACTTGAAAGCATGTATGATTCTTATTCAATGACAACAAAATTTCCATAAAACACTCTATACAAACATTCAAATAGTCAACAAAAGGTTTGAAACCCTAGAAATCCTAGTTTAAGTCCATTATGGACTAGGATTTTCTTATTGGGCCTAATGGACCAATAAGCTTCCAATTTGACTATTTTGGGCTTAGGACCCTTAAATGGGCCCTAATTGGACCCAAATTCATAAAATTTAACATTCTGGGTGATAATGGGCCTAAAATGAAATAAATTACCCTAATGGCCCGTAATGGGCCATAACTAATCTAGTAGATCTTAATGGGCCATAAAGCCCATTCTTTTATACAAAATTGGGCCGTGAACTACTCTAAAAGCCCAAAGGGCCAAAAATCATCAAATTAGGCCTTATATTATGGACTCAATCACAAAAGGCCCAAGCCATTATCTTCCTTCTCTCTCTCTCTCTCTCTCTCTCTCTCTCTCTCTCCCTCTCGGCCCAAATGATAAAAAAAGAGAAAAAAGTATAATGGGATAGTTGACCTTAGGAGGTGCCACCTCCATATTACATTTCATATTCCCATGCATGGACCAACATACATCCATAATGGTCATTTCACTTCTCTCTCTCTCTCTCTCTCTCTCTCTCTCCCTCTCTTCTTATCTTCGGCCGAGAGGAGACACACACACATTACACAAATTCTCTCCATTACTCTCAAAGATCATCTTCCTTCTTCCTTCAAAGAAAATCTCGAAAATTTAGCTTGGATTCAAGGATCTTCTTCAAGTGTTGTCAATCTTTGGTAAGTGCTATCAAACACAAACATCTTTTTCCATTACAACATCTAGAACTCTTTCTTACAAAGTTTTATTCCATAAACACCTTAGAAGCTTCTTAAGTTCGAAATCAACCCAAGAAAGCTTGCTAAGGCCGAAAATAGCATCAAACTCTTCCATTTCTTTCTTTAAACCGAAACAACAAGCAAAGGTGAGTTCATACCCCTCTATTTTTAGTTTTCACATGTTTTATGGGGGAGAATACAAGTAAAATGTGTAGATCGATGCGTTTTTGCATGATATGTGTGATTTCTTGAACGTATTTGATAAATATGTGTAAAAAATCATGATCTATTCAAGATCCTTAACTATGATAAGGATATATATGTTCTAAGACATCTTATACATGTTATTATCAAGACCAAAGTTGTATACGAATTCAAAACAAGCAAAACAAAACACAAATCTAAATTATGAACCATTTTTATACAAATAAGAAAAAGATGAGAAATAGATGTCATTTATGGTTTTATAAGGGTCAAAAAAGTTAAATCAATTATAATATGAGTTATTATGAAAATCTTGACTTTTAAAGAACTAAAAGTGTAAATTTTAGCCTAATGGGCTAAACATTGGGCTTTTCGGCCTTTAGGCCAAAAAATTGTGAAAAATATGTTTTAAGGGGCTAAAACTATAAGGTTCCCAAAACAAGGGTTAAAAACGCATATAAACATGTTTCAGGGATTAAAAATGTCTTATTTATCAAATAGGACTAAAATTGCAAAGTTTTTTGGCTTTTGGGCTAAAATTGTAAAATTTGCGAAAGATTGGACTTCAAGTGCAAAACTTCTTATTTAAAAGGCTAAATCTGTCCAAAAACCAAATCTTGGGCTGAAAACCTTATCTAAATAAGTCTTTGGGCCAAAATGTCAAGAAAAAGTTGTTTAAGGACCTAAAATGTCATTTTTTCATAAAAAGGGACAAAAATTGTCATTTTTACTAAAAGAAGGGCTGAATAAGGCAAACCAATATTCATGAGTCAAATATTTTACTAGTAGGATATTTGGGTCAACAATACAAAATTTTATAACCTATGAATTTTGATTGAAGAATATACATATATTTTCATAAATCTAAATATCGTTATAAAACAATTGACAAACTTTGTGTCTTTGCGACTCAACAATTGTTCAAACAGAATTCCCGATTTTTATACTGTACAAAAAAAGTAAATATTCAAATTGTTGGGCTTGAAAGATTCTAATCATGCTTGTTGGGTCTTCGTGACCCATTCACATATCTTTTGGGCCTAACATAAATAATACATGTTTTATTAGGCCTCCTGTGACCCAATTACATGCTTAAGGGGACCCTCAATGGCTTTTACATGTTATTGGGCCAAATTGGCCCATTAGCATTGCTAGCAAGATCCAAATAAATCATATGCGAAATAGGACAACACGCCCTTCGTATACTCGGCAACCTTAAATAACGTACATGATTGGTAGGACCTCGTGGTCCTCTTCTCCTTGTCTGTTAGGCTTACCTCTTATTCAAGTAAACAAAAATCAGGTCGTTAATTAAGGTTAATCTAATTCATTTGGATTAAGTGAGTAATAACGGGCGACACCAATAAGTGTCGGTCATAGTCTGTAGTTATAATTAACATCTCCTGGAGGGAGAGCGAGAGTTTGTGTATAGATCTATACGGGGGTGACTCCCCCACACCTCAGTTGTTCGCTACAGTTAGACTCGGCCAGTCTAGGGTGAAAAAATCTTAAGATCAATTCCAAAGTTCACTAGAATGCCAAGACAGACGAACTAGTCATTATCATGCATGGTTATAACGACTCACAAAAAAATCCAATACCATCTAAGTAATCAAGGGAAATCATATTCATTCGATGTGACGATACAATAATACAAAACGATCACACTATTTTTTCGGAAAACATCGGGTTTTCCGGGGAAATCAACATTATTCATTTGTGCTTTCAATAACTATAGTGCAAAACTTCTCATTTATACACGTTTTGAAATCATTCATGCATATACCTATGGATCATCACACTTTTTGTATAAACAATTGCTGTTTCAGAAAATATCAGATTTTCTGGGTTTTATAAACTACACAAAACATTTTCATATCAAACCTGCTTATGAACTCACCAACATTCTATATGTTGACGTTTTGAAAATAACTTGTATTCTTAGGTAACAGATAAGCTGAAAAACAATACCAAGTGTGTTTGGATGTTATGTTTTGAAAACTCTCAAACAATTTATGCTATGGATATGTAATATTTAGACAATGTACTTGATATGAACAAGGTCAATTGTAATGTATTAATCCATGGTGATGTTTATGTTATGTTTCAGGTATATTCATTGTGATGATATTTCAATTTACGTCACGCGAGCCCTCAGACGTTTCCGCCGTCTGGTTCAGGGGTGTGACAGAGCTGTTGGTGTGTTGTTCTTGTGCCCTGTTTGACTTCCTTGGTGGCATACTTCTGCTATAAACTATCAAGGAGGAATGACAATGAGTTTTTGAGAATAGTTAAGAATCAGGCATTATTGTAAATGAATGCCTTGTTTTCTATATGTATCATGTCTAGTTGTTCTTGAAATATGCAAGCAATTCACAACGATATTTATCATCCTAACAAACAATTGCATAACAAATAGTGACATTTAATGAAACAAAACGCATATGCATTTAATTAATAATATGGTGCTAGTACTTAGTATTTGTGAAATTTGACCTTTAAGAAGGTCTACATAAAAGAGTAGTACCAACGCTTACTCATAAATAAAATCAAGACGTGGGTAGGATACGCCCTACTCACGGCGGGTAGTCTCCTGCGGTCCTTAAGATGAAGTCGAGGCTCCCTGTAACTCTGCTATCAGACGCTCAACTACGATCACTCTCTCCTCAAGAGCCGAGTGCCTCTCCTGTTACTCTTTCACCTCTGCTCGAGCAGTGGTAAGGTCCCCATAGAGATTGTCAATGAGTTGTTATGTCCAAGGGTAATCTCTCTCCAGTAGTAGAGTACGTGCATCAATGGCCTCAGAAGAGGCCCCTGGTTCCACGATCCGGTTCGCCGATGCTCTAGTCTGGTCCCCGAGGTGTGGAATTCGCTGAACCATGACTGAAAGGGCCCTGTCTGCTAGACCCTGTGGTGGAGGTTATAGTAACCTCGCTCTATCTCATAAGGAGAATGCTAGCGCTGTTGTCGGCTCTACCTCTCCAATTCTTTTGCCCATCGGGGCTTGGGCCCTGGTAGCCTAGTCGGTATATGGGAACCCTCGTGACGTAAGGAGGGTTAATAACCTCCGACTATGTATCCGACTCCTCCTCATCTTCCCCTTCCTCTAGGTCCTCTTCACCTTCTTCTTCTTTCGAGTCTTCCTCAGGCTCTTCCTCTTCCTTTACTAGCTCCTCAGGATCCTCTTCAATCTAACCACCATTTCCCTGGTTATGGAAATAGGGGTCTCCGGGCATGTGAAATCCTGCCATATCATCTGTGCGAGAATAGAGATTTGAGAAATACATGAAAGGTTTATAGTATTCTAAAATACTCCTATAGTATTTTAATTCTTTCTGAATGATTCTAGAGTTTCTTGGTATATAGGGTTGGTAAGTTTTAGATTTGTTACCCACCATGACCATTCCTAAATGCATGTTGGTCATATCATTCATAAATATAGTTGATTATGCTATATTTATCCCATACATGACTTAATAATTGTGTCGGCTTAACCGTAGTGCTTAACTCCTCTAAATAATTTTTATACGTTTCTTTTTATGACACTCTTTCTATTATGCATGCATGTATACTTTTTTATGGAAATATTATTATATTTAGAAAGTATACCTATTATTCTGAGTGTTTTAGCCTCATTGTGTTTATAGTTGTATATCTAACATCGTTTGATATACTTGAATCACTATAAACAATGCTCTGCTACCAATCTGTCACAGCCCCGAACCGGAACGACGGAAACGTCCAGGGGCGGATGATGTCATTGTACAGTATCATAACAATTAATATAAATGAAACAAATCATTACAACCATTTCATTGAATATTTAATAAGTTTACATTGTATTCAAATATTGTTTACATGATATCAGATGCATGTGACAAAAACGAATAACGTTATGCGATGTCATCCCATCCTCCAAAAATTCTTGTGGTCACCTGTTTACTGATTTCCTGAGAATACAAGATATTTTGAAAAGTGTCAACAATTAAGTTAGTGAGTTCATAAGCATTTTTTATGAAAAACGGTTCGTAATGTTTTTTTGAAAATGATAGTGTATACTTCTAGAAAATCCAATATTTTCTTAAAAATGAAATGTAAGTCTTAAGTACCAAGACTAGAAATGTAGGTAATATTGTACGGTAAAATGATGTAATGAAGTTTTACATTTATATAAAACTACTTGAAATGTACGTTACCCCGTAAATTAAATGTGTTGTTGAAACCCTATGTGAGTTATTATAACCATATTAATGCGACTAGTTGCCTGGCCGACGCCCCTTCGGACGTCAGAACTGTTACGACATTTGTCACCCCAGACCTGCCGGTCTAACTGTAGCTAACAGTTTAGGTGCAGGGTTTTCAATCCCGTATAGATCTATAGACAATTATCACGCTCTCCATATAAGAGACTCTGGTTATAATGTAGGTCTTAGTATGTGTACTCTGGTGGGTACGGTGAAGTCGAATGTCTCATAACCAGTATCAATCGATTTACGAGAACTGAAATTCCGTTTTCTTGTAGATGGACTACATATACCTGTAAATAATTAGATGTTTCTTCTGTAATGCTAGTGTAGTTTTGTGACTCCCAAACTATAATTGTTATAGTTTCATCATGTTTGTTTGTCAAAAACATTTATATAATCTTTATATAATACATATTACTCATCCTGTTTATTTTCAAATGTAAGATCTAACGTCATATTTTTGGGTTTTCACCTACAAAAAAGTGAAATAACTTGAGTATACTCCTTTTTGTTGGAAAAGCTATATTTTGGTATAAAGCTTCCTAAAACCTTGTAGTGTTGCAACTCATAATTTTTCTCTTGATTTTTATAACATATAATGTTTTGTTTTTGTTAGTTTTGCATTTGAAAACTAATATATCACAAATACTTGTACAAAAGCTAGTAATAATCACATTTTATGCAAATAATGGCTAATACTTCAACATAAAGATGAAAAAAACAAGTCTTCATATGATAAACAAATTTTGACTTGGATTCCCCCCCACCCCCACCCCCAAACATGAAAAAATGGAAAATGTGGGCGTATGAAATCACCTTCAGTGGATTTGTGGGTTGTTTGAAGTGATGATGTGAAGATTTCCAAGCCTAAATACTTGAATAGGGTTGATGAACTTCGTTGGAAAAACTATTATCCTATGAATTTTAACACATAATAATATGTGAAAATATGATGAAACTAACATAAAAGTGTATAAATACACTTGACTTTGAAGGAATACTTACGAAATTCTAAGAATACACATAAAGAATTTTGAACTTGGAAGATTTTGGCTTTCTTTCTGAGAGAGTTTGAAGTTATATCAAAGAGAAATGGAAGTTGGGGTTTTTGATTGCTTACCGTCGTGTATAAGAAAAGAAGGATGAAGTGATACTTACCTAGTTAACTATTGGTTATAAGCTTAAATATTTATTGGATACTAATTTGCATGGGAGACTGTTGAAGTATCAATTAAAGAAGTCAACTTCCTTATCCCTTTATCACCTCCGAAATCATCTTTGGAAGGATCACATTGGTGATTTTAGCCAAGGCATGACCGAAATCACCTTGTTCCCCATGTGATTTTGGCCCTAGCCCCTCCACAATGTTGTTTTCGGCCTTAGTGGCGTTCTAGGTATGTGTTTTCGGTCTTGGGTGTTCTAGGTGGGTGATTTCGGCCTCCTTAGAACCAAAATCTCAAGGTGGGTGGGGTACTAGGCCAAAAACTATAAAGCAATGTTTTTAATTCATGATTTTATGTTCCAACAATTTGGCTTTGCTTGACTTCCAAATATTTATTACACACATCATTTTTAAAGTATGCATATATATATATATATATATATATATATATATATATATATATATATATATATATATATATATACTTATACAAATAATGCCCTTTTAGCTTTCAAAGTTTTATTGCAACATGATTACATTGTAGTTTTACATTATACATAGATACATCTCAGACCTTGCTTGATCCAAAATTTTCCAATTGTCACAGAAGGCACCAATGCCATCCCATTGGATTATGTTTGGAGGATGTTAGCTGTCTTTGTAGCTCATTCATGTGTGTATATGTTTTATATGGGTTGGGTATGATTATGTCTTTTATGGGTTGTGTCCTAATGATATAGATTACACCCGAATGATATGGGTTGGGCCATGAATGCATGGGTTGGGCCCGATGGGTGTATGTTAGTTGGGCCCATTACTTGTATGATAGGTGGTATTTTGTGCAACTTAATAAGCTTTGTGCTTATGGTTTATGTATAAAATGTTTCAAGTACTTCTGGTTTCAAATGGAAGGGCCCGACTTTCTCACACTGCATCCCCTAGAGATTTATTCTGCACTGAACATTTATGAATTACTCTGTTGTTTTGAGAATACTTTGACTCTGATTGTCTTTTGGAATAATGAGTGAATGGTTTTGACTTATTTAAAATGAAAATTTTACTCCGAATTTTTTGGGACGTTACATAGAGAGGGTGAGATTTGTAACTCACCTTTTTAGTTAGTGGGGGATAACTACCACTTGGCTCCAAATCTCTATTTGATGCATCTTGATTCATCCTCTCTCTCATGGCCTAATGATACACCATTTCAAGTTTTTAAAGCTTGTCTTATCCTATTAAGAGCTTATCTACTTTTTTTTATGTCAAAATGATCATTTAATTGATCACAACACTTAAATTTCATTCTCTAATTCTAAGTTCAATTGAATTAATGAATTAAGCATCCAATACTACTTAATTTGTCATAATCTAACATCTAATGCATCAATTAACATAATCAATACCTTAGGGTTTCAAACCCTAACTTCACACATATAGATATTTACATGGAAACCACAGATATAGGTTGTTCAAGGCTTCTAAACACTATCAGTGACATCATTTAACACGCTTCTTAAGGGTAATCATTCATATCTAATTTAATTCCATAAATCCCCATTAAATACCTAATAGCTTAAGGATGAAGGAGATGATTACCTCATAAGATTTTGATGCCCTTGAAACATCTTGATATTAATCAAGGCATTTTCATTTTAACCCTAAGTATGAAATTCATTGCATTTTCGCCTTGGATATGAGAACTGTGACAAGTTGGACCAAAATTTCATTTTTTTTTTTAATTTTTAGGGGTTGCATGAGTACGCTGGGCGTACTAAAGTTTTGTTGAGTATGTTGGGCATACATTTGGTACGCTGGGCTTATGTGGCCAGCATGTAAACCTTAATTATTTGGTTTTGGTCCCTATTTAAAATCCTTAACTCCTTTAGCCTTTTCCTTGCAACAGCCTCCGGTCCCATTTCGACACTCCTTGCAAACCTTAATCATTTTAAGAGCATTTGTGAGCCTTTGAGTGTGTTTTGGTGATTTTGAAGGAATGAGAAATAAGAGAAGGAAAACTTTGAGAGGTGGAACTCTTTGGATCCAACATAGAAACATCATTTGGCACCATTTGAAGGTATAAAGTCGTGAACTTTATGAAGCATTGATTAGATCTTGTTTATCCTTGAAATTGTGTTCTTTTGGTCCCATATGATTGGTATTATGAGTATGGAATACTCTAGTCCAAATAAGCTGCCATTTTAGACATTTTGGAAAATCTAGAAGCATAAAAATATAATCTTGATTGATAGTTTCCTTCCATGCATGAGTTACAAGGTCTTAATGGGTTCAGTAGTTCGGGTATCTGTTATTGGGCACTTGTTAGCCATGCTAGACCATAAATTTGGAAACTTTATGGTTAAGGGTGTTAATATATGTTTAGATATGGATTATTGTAAAAAGAGCTTAAGGATTAAGCTCTTAATAAGAAGGAAAGGTGGCCAGACATGTACGTTGGGCATACCAAATTATATGTTGCACATACGTGGGGAATACCTCGATCTTTTGGTCAAGCCTTAGTATGCCCCATGTAGAGATGAGTCTGCCTAGCATACTCAACTGAGTTGACTCGACTGGTTTGTTGACTTTGATTTTGACCAGGGTTTGACCAATTATGGCCTAAGGGTATTTTGGGTATTTTAAATATATGTTAAGTTTGGTCATGTTCCAATGAATAGGTGACTGGTAAAGCTGATAGTTAGAGCAGCGCCCTGTTCAACAATTTTTTCTGACTATGAGGTGAGTTTTCTTCACTATATTCGTTGATCGATGGCACCAATGCCAACCCACTAGATTGTGTATCCTAGTATATAGGATGTTGCTCTGTGATAGTGATCTGTTAGATCTGTGTGTTTATCTGCAGACTGGTTATATGTTTATTTGTTTCTTGTTATATGTTATTCGTTTTGTATATGTTGACGTAATACGGTGGGGTTGAGACTGTACTGCTTTGAGCTGTCAGTCAACGGACTGGGGAATTCAAACGAAAGGTTGTGGGCCGGGGCATTCCAACAGAAAGTTTTTGGGTCGGGGTTAATCTAGCCAAGAGGTTGTGGACCCAATATCTATTTTGAATCCAACCGAAAGGTTGTGGGCTGGGGCATTCCAACCGAAAGGTTATGGTTCGGGTGTAATCCAACCGAAAGGTTGTGGACTCGATATTTGTCTGGTTATATGTTTCGGTGGTGTTACTTTGGGGGAATTCACTAAGATCGGGCTTACAATTTACGTTTGTTGTTTCAGGTACTTCAGATGACCGTGGCAAGGCGAAGGCGTGATCGTGCACATCGTTCGGATTTATGTTATTTGTATTTTGGAACACTCTGTTTATTGAATAACACTTTTGAAACAATGGTTTTGTAAACATTTATGGTTATTGGGATGTTTTGAAAATTTTAAATTTACTATGATTTTATGGATGTTACCAGTTGGTATTAGAGCCCTGGTTTGAGACAACTAGACGAACATTCGTGTGAGTCCAGACTCAAAGTAAGGAACTGAAAAGGTTTTCAAAAAAATGTTTAAAAAAGTAATCAAGGAAGGATGTGATGTGTACAATCAGACAAAGCAAGAAGTAAACCCAAAGTTACCATACCGTTATTTGTTATTAATGATTATTATAGAACTGCGTGCTAGTGATAGGCTAGGGATCTTCAGGGATTGCATGATAGAATTTCGTACCATATGATGCCTGATAGCCTAGTAGGACTTATTGTATTTGGTCAATTGTGAGGGGTTGAGAACTTACAAGGGGTATTTATCTTAATTGCTGATTAGGGTTCGGTTTGTGGATATGTTTAGTAGGAGGGAATTTAGTACCAACAGATCGTGTGTGATATCTGTTTGATTACCGGTCGAGGTGAGTCTATTTATTGTACTTGTGGGTCAAAGGCATGAATGCCAACCCATTGGATCATGTTTGTAGGATGCTAGCTGTCTATGTAACTCTTTCATGTGTTTGTATGTTTTATACGGGCTGGGCCTGATTATGTATGTTATTGGTTCGGTCTGAATGTTATGGGTTGCGCCCTAATGATATAGGCTAGGCCCCGAAGGTGTGGGTTGGGCCCAAAGCATGTATGTTGGTTTGGGCCCGTTACTTTTATGATGTGTGGTATTTTGGGGAACTCACTAATGTGTGTGTCTACGGTTTTTGTTTAAAATGTTTCAAGTACTTCCGGTTTCAAGTGGAAGGGCCCGACTTTCTGACACTGCATCCCCTAGAGATTTATTCTGCACGGCATGTTTATGAATTACTCAGATGTTTTGAGAATACTCTCACTCTGATCGTCTTTTGGAACAAGGAGTGAATGGTTTTAACTTATTTAAAAGGAAATTTTACTCGGATTTTTTGGGACGTTACATGGAGAGAGTGAGAGTTGTAACTCACCTTTTTAGTTAGTGAGGACTAAATACAACTTGGCTCCAAATCTCCATTTGATGCATCCTGATTCATCCTCTTTCTTAAGGCCTAATCATACAACATTTCAAGGTCTTTAAAACCTAGCCTATTAAGAGCTTATCTACTTCTTTATGTTAAAATGATCATTTAATTGATCACAACTCTAACATTTCATTCTCTACTTCTAAGTTCAATTGTATCAATGAATTAAGCATCCAATACTACTTAATTTCTCATAATGTAACATCCAATGCATCACTTAACATAATTACTAGTTTAGGGTTTCAAACCCTAACTTCACACATATAGATATTTACTTGGAAACCACACATATAGGTTGTTCAAAGCTTCTAAAACTATCAGTGACATCAATTAACACGCTTCTTAAGGGTAATCATTCATATCTAATTCAATTCCATAAATCCCCATTAAATACCTAAGAGATTAAGGATGAAGGAGTTGATTACCTCATTAGCTTTTGATGCCTAAGTGTAACATCTTGATATTAGGGTATTTTAGTTTTTAACCTAAGAATTAGATTAATTTCATTTTAGCCCTAGATATGAGAACTATGACAAATTGGAACAAAATGTGGTTTTTTGTAATTTATAGGGTTTGCATGAGTACGCTGGGCGTACTAGGGTTTTGCTGAGTATGCTGGGCATACATGGCTAGGTTACAAACAATAATTATTAGGATTTGGACTCGATTTAAACATACTTAACTCCCATATCCTTTTCATTTCATCAGCCTCCAGTCCCATTTCGACCATCCTTGCAAACCCTAATTTTTTAAGAGCATTTGTGAAAGTTTAAGTGTGTTTTGGTGACTTTGAAGGAATGAGAAACAATAGAAGGCCATCTTGGAGAAGTGGAACTTTTTCGATCATAAATAACAACATCATTTGTCACCATTTGAAGGTATAAATCCCTAAACTTGATGGTGCATTGATTAGATCTTGTTTATCCATAAATTTGTGCTCTTTTGGTCCCATAAGCTTAGTATTATGAGGATTGATTACTCTAGTCTTTATAAGCTGTAATTTTAGATGTTTTGGAGCATTTAGAAGCATAAAAATGTAATCTTGATATTTAGTTTCCTTCCATGCATGAGTTACAAGGTCTTAATAGGTTAAGTAGTTAGGGTTTTTGTTATTGAGAACTTGTTATCCATGCTAGACCATAAATTTGGAAACTTTATGGTTAAAGATGTTAGTTTAGGTGTAAATCTGGATTATGGGCAAAAGAGCTTAAGGATTATGCTCTTAATGAGAAGGAAAAGTGGATAGGTACTTACGCTGGGCGTACCAAATGGTACATTGTGTGTACACGATTAATGCCTCAATCTTTTCGTCAAGCCAATGTATGCCCCGCGTAGAACTGAGTACGCCTAGCGTACTCAACCGAGTTGACTCGGCTGATTTTGTTGGCTTTGATTTTGACAATCTTTGGCCTAATGGTATTTTGGGTATTTTGATTATATGTTAAGCTTGGTCATGTTCCAATGAATAGGTGATAGATATAGCTGATAGTCGAAGCAATGCCCTGTTCAATGATGTCACACCCCCAAACCAAGGATGGCGAAAACGTCCGGGGGTGGAGGACTTCATGTGTAGTATCATAACAACAATGGCAATAGTGATGAAAGTAAACACAATATGTTGTCAAAATATGATAAGTTTGACGCCTCAACACCCCATCTTCAAAAGTACTTTGTTACCTGTTTAGCGATTTCCTAAGAATACAAGTAGTTTGAAAAAGTGTCAACACAATGGTTGGTGAGTTCATAAGTTTTTGTATATAATTATAAAAAAAGCTTGTCTCGTAATTGTATAGTTGTTCCAGAAAAATTCGATATTTTCCTTAAAATGAATACTGTAGTCTTGTATCCAAAGATTGAAACGTATGAGTAGTCTTCCTTATTTACAGAAATAACGTGAGTTTATTTAAATATAAACGCGTATGATATTAGTGAATTTCTCGTAAATTCTTAAGTTTGTTATTACTTTCTGTGAGTTATTATAACCATACTATGACCTAGGTGGCCTGAAAACGACGTTCTTCGGGCGTCGTAGAACTGAAATGACACTTGTCACCACAGACCTGCCGGTCTAGCTGTTGCAAGCAGCTCTGGTGTGGGTTTGTCAAGCCCAATATAGATCTATATACAACTATCACGCTCTCCCTCCAGGAGACTCTGGTTACAATACAGGACTTGTGATTTATACGAAGCGAATATCTCACAAAGTTATTAACGAATTTACACTTAACATAATGAAAGTTTCCCTTTTGTATAAATGTACTCTTCTGAAATGTATGCATTTGAAATGTATCATAAACTATAGCTATTATAGTTTACCAAAACAAGGGTAGTAAAAGCAAAGTACGTAAACTATACTTAACATAGTTTTAATACAATGTTTGTGTGTAATGCGTATACTTCAATAATAACCCTTTGTTTAATCTATGCTTTATTTAGTAAAAATCCATTTGTTAACTGGTGTATATATAGATACTAACACAAGAATGTCATATATTGCAATAACACAAAAACACATAATAATATACACCTTGCTCAACATGTTACAAAGTGAAATGAAATTGCTAGTGCTTTTCTGATTCTAACATTTTCTGTAACTGTTATTAGAAAATTTGTAGAAAAATCATAAAATGTCCAAATCAAGTTCTGTAACCTCTGAGAGTTTGGAAAATGAGTATAGTTTGTTCATAATTTTTATTATAATTTTTAATGACCT
Organism: Lactuca sativa; assembly: GCF_002870075.4. Classification (NCBI taxonomy): domain Eukaryota; kingdom Viridiplantae; phylum Streptophyta; class Magnoliopsida; order Asterales; family Asteraceae; genus Lactuca; species Lactuca sativa. The sequence goes on from NC_056625.2 coordinate 194,680,014, forward strand.
CTTACTTGTGTGAAAAAGTCCATAATCGCGGACTGGTCCAGATTGATGTTTAAAATGATAGGCAGTTTTGTAAAAATCACCATAAATTGTAGAAAAATCGTATGGAGATGTGCAAGTAGTCATTTTAAAGCTAAGAAGTGGAACTACATGCACCTAAAACAGTTTTGAAAACTAAAACGTTTAAGTTGTCCAAAACAGTCCGTGAATGGAGTCCAACTTTTCTGATGAAAGCTGTTAGAAAATTTTAGTTATGTTCTTGGTGTTTTAACTTGTATTCCCCCCCTAAAAACTTAAGAAAACATAAAAATGTAGGGGTATGAACTCACCTTGAGTGATTTCAGTAGGTAAGTGTTGAAGAAGAGAAGTGTTCAACCCAAGAACACTTGAAGAATCACTTGAAGATTCGAAGATCTAACAAGAATGTGATGATGTTTGTGTAAGCAATCTATGATTTTGAGTAGGAGGATGTGTAATAATCATAAGAAAGATGATGATACTTAGTAATTGTAGGAGAAGAGTCTTGGAGTATGCCTTGAAATTCTCGAATTAGAGAGAAAAAGATGAGAGAGTTTGGAGTGTGATTCTTGGTAAAAATGAGAGAATGATTAAAGTGTGAGGAGAGAGGATGGATGTTCCAGCCCTAAGAACGTGGGAATAGTTGAAAATAATGAGAAAGGACCTATGAAGTGACTAGGGATGGGCTGGTGGTGAATAGTGACATGGAGTGGGTATGGGAGTGGTTGCTTGTGTCATAGAAATAAGTAAAGTCAACACTCTACCTTTGTACTTCACCCACTCTCTTTTGGATAAGGTTTTATCCTTAAAAATATGATTAATTAATAGTTAAGGGTCCTTATATGTTAAAATAAAGTTTTGGTTGAAAATCCCATGTTAAAACAATTAAAAACGGGCCTAAAATGCGAATTTAGTCGAAAACCGGGAGAAAAAGCGTTCCCAGCGAGACCTCTCGGTCCTAGGCCGAGGTTCGGTCCCTAGGCCGAGGTTCGGTCCTTGCTGGTGCCGAGTCGGAAGTGGGTTGCGAACCAGAGGCGAGATGCGAAGGGTCCTAGACCGAGGGTTCGGTCCGAAGCTCAGAAGCGAGTGTCAGAAGCGAAAGTGGTCAGAAGGGAAGGTTCGGTTCGGTTCTTCTTCATCAGGAGGGTTCGGTTCGGTTCTTCTTCATCAGTAGGGTTCGGTTCGGCAGCCTTCTTCATCAAGAGGGTTCGGTTCCTAAGAGGGGTTTCGGTTCCTAAGAGGGGTTTCGGTTCCTTAAGTCTGTTTTTCGCTTAGACTTCCGTTTTTGGGCTGTTTTCGCCAAATTCGAGGGTCGGGATGCCCCGAGTGATTATAGAAAGTTGAGAGAGATTTTGAGAGAGATTTGAGAGAGATTCCACATACTTAGAGAGATTTGGGAGAGATTTGACATACTTGGAGAGATTTCACATACAGAGAGATATTTGGGAGAGATTTCACTTTCTTAGAGAGATTTGGGAGAGATTTGACATTCTTGGAGAGATTTCACATACAGAGAGATATTTGGGAGAGATTTCATATTCTTAGAGAGATTTGGGAGAGATTTGACATTCTTGGAGAGATTTTACATACAGAGAGATATTTGGGAGAGATTTCATATTCTTAGAGAGATTTGGGAGAGATTTGACATTCTTGGAGAGATTTCACATACAGAGAGATATTTGGGAGAGATTTCATATTCTTAGAGAGATTTGGGAGAGATTTGACATTCTTGGAGAGATTTGGGAGAGATGTCACATACTTAGAGAGATTTGGGAGAGATTTGACATACTTGGAGAGATTTCACATACAGAGAGATATTTGGGAGAGATTTCACATACTTAGAGAGATTTGGGAGAGATTTAACATAATTGGAGAGATTTCACATACAGAGAGATATTTGGGAGAGATTTCACATACTTAGAGAGATTTGGGAGAGATTTGACATACTTGGAGAGATTTCACATATAAAGAGATATTTGGGAGAGATTTCGCATACTTAGAGAGATTTGGGAGAGATTCTCGAAAAGAAGAGATAGAGTGAAAACGATTGAGAGCGGTTTCGTGTGTGACGAATGTGAGTATCCGGCTTCGCAATGCAAGGTCCGTAAACCCCGTTATGCCATGTTTTAGGATCTTACACACTCCTTATGAGTATGCAACATTGTTTTATTGTTCTTGTTCATTGTTTAGCACTAAGGTTAAAGAAATTTAAACACACGAACTTTCCAAGTGATGTTTTCTCATTAAGATAGTGAGTTATACAGAAATTACATAGTACAAACCTTATTATACAAGGTTTAATTGAGTTGACCGGTTTGACTCGTTGACCTTGTCCGACTTAGACTTGACCCGAATTTGACTATTGTCACATCATCCCTCCGTTAGAGGGAATTTCGTCTCGAAATTTACGCTTTGGCCAGGACTTTAAGAGTTTAGGAAAAGATACGGGTACTTTTGTTTCATTTGGTCTTCGCGCTCCCAGGTGAACTCAGGTCCTCGTTTAGCGTTCCATCGAACTTTCACGGTGGGAATACGACTTTGTTTCGTTCTTTTGACCTCCCGATCCATAATCTCAACTGGCTCCTTTACGAAGTGGAGATTTTCGTTAACTTCGATCTCTTCAAGAGGTATTACAAGTGTCTCGTCAGACAGACACTTCTTTAAGTTGGATACGTGAAATGTGGGGTGTATGTTATTAAGTTTTTGAGGTAATTGGAGTTTGTACGCCACAGGACCAATCCTGGCGAGGATTTCGAACGGTCCAATGTACCTCGGGTTTAGTTTCCAACGTTTACCGAAACGTATCATTCCTTTCCAAGGGGAAGCTTTTAATAACACCCGATCTCCGACCTGGAATTCTAAGGGTTTGCGTCGCTTGTCCGCGTAACTCTTTTGCCGATCTCGGGAGGCCTTCAGCCTTTCTCGGATTTGAACAATCTTTTCTGTGGTCTCCCTTATGATTTCAGGACCAGTGAGGGTGCTATTAGGGACTTGCCCCCTAGCTATCTGTGTATCCCCCACTTCGGCCCAACATAGGGGTGATCTGCACTTGCGACCGTAGAGAGCTTCGAATGGAGCGACTTTAATGCTGGTGTGATAGCTGTTATTGTAGGAGAATTCAATCAACGGCAAATGGGTATCCCATGCTTTACCAAAGTCTATCATACAGGCTCTCAACATGTCTTCTAAGGTTTGTATAGTGCGCTCGCTTTGCCCGTCGGTTTGTGGATGGTAGGCCGTACTCATGTCTAGCCTAGTTCCCAAGGATTTCTGCAGGGACTGCCAAAATCGCGAAGTGAACCTACTATCTCGGTCTGAGATAATAGATATTGGTACACCATGCAGTCGCACAATCTCCTTGATGTATATCCTGGTTAACTTCTCCATCTTGTCGGTTTCCTTTATTGGCAGGAAGTGCGTAGACTTGGTCAATCTGTCTACGATTACCCATATAGTGTCAAACCCGCCTGAAGTCTTAGGCAACTTGGTTATGAAGTCCATGGTTATCCGTTCCCACTTCCATTCCGGTATATCAGGCTGTTGTAGTAGTCCTGAGGGTTTCTGGTATTCCACCTTGACCTTGGCGCAAGTCAGACACTTGCCTACATAAGTAGCAATCTCGGCTTTCATATTCGGCCACCAGTATAACTTTTTGAGGTCTAGATACATCTTGTCTGACCCTGGATGGATGGAGTATCGAGTCTTGTGTGCTTCATTCATGACCACGTCTCGGATCCTACTGAACTTCGGTGTCCAGATTCGGTTACTAAGATAACGAGTTCCGTCATCCTTGACTTCTAAGTTCTTATCCATTCCCCTTAATACCTCACCTGCCACATTCTCTGGTTTCAAGGCTTCTAGTTGGGCTTCCCTGATTTGCGTGGTCAGGTGGGAATGGATGGTCATGGTTAAGGATCTTACTCGGCGGCCCGAGTATTCTTTCCTGCTTAGGGCATTAGCCACTACATTGGCCTTACCCGAGTGGTAGCGAATTTCACACTCATAGTCGTTTAGCAGTTCAACCCATCTCCGTTGCCGCATGTTGAGCTCTTTTTGATTGAGGATATGCTGAAGACTTTTGTGATCGGTGAAGATGGTGCATTTTGTGCCGTAGAGGTAGTGTCTCCAGATCTTTAAGGCGAACACTACCGCCCCCAGTTCAAGGTCATGGGTAGTGTAATTAACTTCGTGTGTTTTAAGTTGACTTGACGCGTAGGCGATGACTTTCCCTCTCTGCATGAGCAAGCATCCGAGGCTTTGATTTGAAGCATCGCAATATACCACAAAGTCATCAGTTCCTTCTGGAAGAGACAAAATTGGTGCGCTGCATAGGGCTTGTTTTAATGTCTGGAAAGCGGCTTCTTGTTTATATCCCCACTTAAATACCACACCTTTTTGAGTCAGGGTGGTGAGTGGTTTGGCGATCTTGGAGAAGTTTTGTATGAATCTTCGGTAGTAGCCGGCGAGCCCTAAAAATTGTCGAATTTCCGTCGGCGTTGTAGGTGCTGACCAGTTTTTGATAGCTTTGATTTTAGAGGGATCCACGTGTATCCCCTTCTCGCTAACCACATGGCCAAGAAAATTCACTTCTCTGATCCAGAATTCGCACTTAGAGAATTTGGCGTAAAGCTTCTCAGCCCTCAGTGTTTCCAAGATTAGCCGGAGATGTTGACGGTGCTCTTCCTCGCTTCGGGAGTAGATTAAAATATCGTCGATGAATACAATCACGAATTTGTCTAAGTAGGGTCGACACACTCGATTCATCAGGTCCATAAATACTGCCGGTGCGTTCGTTAATCCGAAGGGCATTACCAAAAACTCATAGTGCCCGTAGCGAGTTCTGAACGCAGTCTTGGGAATATCCTCTTCTTGAACTCGTAGTTGATGATAACCCGACCTCAGGTCGATTTTTGAAAAGTAGCTTGCTCCTTGGAGTTGGTCGAAGAGGTCATCGATTCGGGGTAGGGGATATTGGTTCTTGATAGTGAGTTTGTTTAGCTCCCGGTAGTCTATGCACATGCGAAAAGATCCGTCCTTCTTCTTTACAAACAGGATCGGTGCTCCCCAGGGTGAGAAGCTTGGCCTGATGAATCCTTTGCTCAACAGTTCATTTAACTGGCTGGAAAGTTCTTGCATTTCTTCCGGTGCTAAGCGGTATGGAGCCTTGGCGACGGGGGTAGCTCCTGGGATTCAGTCGATCCGGAACTCGACTTGTCGTGCAAGGGGTACACTTGGAAGATCTTCGGGGAATACATCGGGATAGTTGCACACCTCAGGAATGTCGTTGATATCCTTCACCTCTTGTTTCGTATCTACTACGTGGGCTAGAAATGCGTGGTATTCCTTTCGGAGATACTTTTGGGCCTTGACGCAAGAGATGACTTGCAAATTTGAACTGGGTTTGTCGCCATAGATGAAGAGGGTTTCGCCATTTGGCAGATTAAGGAGAACGGCTCTTTCGTAACATAGAATGTCGGCACGATGGGAACTTAACCAATCCATACCGATGATTATGTCAAAGCATTTTATTGTGACCGACATCAGGTCTACATTAAACGAATGGTTGTTTAGAGTGAGGGTACACCCTGAGTATATATCATTAGTGTGCTCTTCTTTCCCATTAGCCATTTCTACTACGTATGTGTCTTTTAATGAATGAGGGGTTTGTTTTAGTAATTGTTTGAATTCATGGCTCACAAAACTCCTCTCTGCTCCATTATCAAATAGTACGCATGCATATGTGTTATTGAGGAGAAACGTACCTGAAACCACCGAGGGATCCTTGACTGCTTCTCCGTGTCCCATCGTCAGGACTCTCCCTACACCACCAACATTAGGAGCTTGTGCCTTGGGGCAGTTTCTCCTGAAGTGTCCTGCTTCACTACATTCATAGCAGGTTTGGCTTGCCCCCCGCATTGGCAACTTGGTTGTTCGGTCGTGCTGGCGCTTTACAGAAACGAGCGGTATGCCCTTTCTTGTCGCAGTTTTTGCAGTGCATTTCCCGACAAGCACCCTTATGGTGGTAGTTGCACTTGTTGCACTTGGGGAGATTTCCAGCATATTGCTTTGGTGGCGCTGGAGCGGTAGCAGTAGTGGCTGCACGGACAACAACAGTCTGTTGCTTCTTTGTGGGGTCCTGCGCCGGTTGTTTCTTTTTACTGTTCCAGAACTTTCTCTTGTTGTTCCCTCCTTTTGTTTGGTCGGTGGTGGCGACCATGATGCCACGGCTGGCCCTATGATCGATAAGTTGTTGTGCCAATTCCTTGGCACTTTCAAAGGTAGTAGGTTTCGAGGCCAAAACACTATCATGAATCTGGGATGATTGCCCCCAAAGGTATCGTTCTACCTTTTTCTCCTCCGAAGTGACCATTGCAGGACAGAGGAGTGCTAGGTCATTGAATCGGGCAGTATAAGCTTCGAGATCTGTCCCCGACATCTTGAGATTCCAGAATTCTTCTTCGAGTTTTTGTATTTCTCCCCTCGGGCAATATTCCTTTAACATCAACGCTTTTAAGTTTTCCCAGCCTATGGAGTTAGCCACTGCAGGAGTAAGTGACTTAACTCAGCCATTCCACCAAGTAAGAGCTTTTATTGTGAAAGTGAATGCTGCATACTTGACTTTGCTCGCTTCGGGACAAGCACAGATTTCGAAGATTGCTTCGGTCCTTTCGAATCATTGCATCAGCGCTATGACGCCCCCACTTCCGTCGAAAAGATCGGGTTTGCCATTCGTGAAGTCTTTGTAAGAACACTCCTTAGTACGCCCCGTGCTGTCCCCCTGATTCGAGTTAGTATTCCCGGATTCGGAACCGCCGGAACCATTTGTACCCATTTGCGACATTGCTGCCGCCACGGCTGTTGTTACTGCAGCCTGAAACATCACAGGATTAAACTCCGGAGGTGGTGGCGGAGGGGGTGGTGCTGAGTTTCCGGAAGGTCTTGGTCTTTTCCTTGGTGGCATGGTTCTGACACAAAAAAAATAAAAGAAAAGACTTGTCGGTAAGACATCAATGGTGATCACGAGTCGAGTGTTACTTGTTTCATCTCAATTGTATTTTATCCGAGTTTACTAACTTAGAAGGTAATTCATCGAAAAGTTTACGCAATTAAACTTATGAATTAAATAGTGTTGACCCGAGCAGAGTCATGTGTTTGGTTCGTGTCAGCATCTAAGGAAGTAAAATACATGCCACATTCATTGATAATTTGTTAGTACATATTGTTTTGAGAAATTTGGCCTCATAAGGGTCTACATTACATCATAATAAAATATAAAGTTTTGGCAGTACAAAAGCCCCTTTGACTAGTGTGATCACTTAGTCGCGAGGTCAACCTATTCGCAATAAAGAGTAGCACCAACGCATACTGGAAATCCTAGATTTATAACAAAATATAAGTAGCGCGAACACTACTCGTGGCGGGTAGCATCTGGTCCATGGTGGCCCTGGGATGAGGTCGAGGCCCCCTGAAGTTCCGCAATCCGGCGTTCGGCCGCGATCACTCTCTCCTCGAGAGCTGCATGCCTCTCCTGGTACTCCCTTACCTCCGCTCGAGCAGTGGTAAGGTCCTCGATGATTTGGTCCAATGGATAGAAGTCCCTCTCCAAATCCCGGGTGCGTTCATCGGTGGCTGTCGTAATAGCGCTGAGATTTCGAACCTGGTCTGCCATTTCCCTACTCTGGTTCCCCAAGTTCGTGATGTGCTGGGTCATAACGAGGAGAGCTCTGTCAGCCGGTCCCCCGTGACTGAGGTCATAGTAACCTCGTTGGTCGCCATAGGGTGACCTCTGGCGTTGTTGCCGGCTCCACCTCTCGATCATGGTTGCCCAACGGGGCTCAGGCCCGTTGTGCCCCCAGCGGTTTTCAGGTACCCTCGCGATGTAAGGAGGGTTGAAGACTTCCTCCTCTGGCTCTTCTTCACCTTCATCCTCATCCATGTCCACCTCGTCGTCTTCCTCTTCTTCTTCTTCTTCTTCGTCTACCTCCTCTTCTTCTTCTTTGGGATCCTCTTCGGGATCCTCTTCAGTCAGCTCTTCGGGCTCTTCCTCAATCCAACCGGCATTTCCTTGGTTGGGAAAGTATGGGTCTCCTGGTAGGTGAAATCTTGCCATGTTGTCTGCGCGAGAATAGAGGGGTAAGAAGCAGATAGCGGTAGATATTAATAATATTGCGATATAGCAACATACAAATACTCCTATAGTATTTTAAATGTTTAGATTTGGTTCTTATAGCATTCTTTGTAGGGTGAAGTTAGGTTATTAGATTTGTTGCCCTCCTACGACTATCCCCTGATATGAGTAAGTCACTTCCCGGACTAATATAGTTGATCAGACTATATCCTTCCCAAAACTGATTACTCATACCAAGGCATACTCGTAGCGTTCAACTCCTCTTCTTTTAGTTTATGTTCTTCTAGTTATGACACTACGCGAGTATGCAATGCATGTAGGTATACTTTTAAACAAGAACTATTCGTTTTCTAAAAGTATAACCGGTTAGAATGTTTTAAAATCAGAGACTCTTAGTCCCAAATGTGTTTATAGTTTGTATATCCTATGTTGTTTGATATACTTAATTCACTATAAACCGTGCTCTGATACCAATCTGTCACACCCCCAAACCAAGGATGGCGGAAACGTCCGGGGGTGGAGGACTTCATGTGTAGTATCATAACAACAATGGCAATAGTGATGAAAGTAAACACAACCAACATATATATAATTGAAAGAGTTACATCATTGTATGAATTACATGTTTCAAAATCAATTACAATATGTTGTCAAAATATAATAAGTTTGACGCCTCAACGCCCCATCCTCAAAAGTACTTTGTTACCTGTTTAGCGATTTCCTGAGAATACAAGTAGTTTGAAAAAGTGTCAACACAATGGTTGGTGTGTTCATAAGTTTTTGTATATAATTATAAAAAAAGCTTGTCTCGTAATTGTATAGTTGTTCCAGAAAAATCCGATATTTTCCTTAAAATGAATACTGTAGTCTTGTATCCAAAGACTAAAACGTATGAGTAATCTTCCTTATTTACAGAAATAACGTGAGTTTATTTAAATATAAACGCGTATGATATTAGTGAATTTCTCGTAAATTCTTAAGTTTGTTAATACTTTCTGTGAGTTATTATAACCATACTATGACCTAGGTGGCCTGAAAACGACGTTCTTCGGGCGTCGTAGAACTGAAATGACACTTGTCACCACAGACCTGCCGGTCTAGCTGTTGCAAGCAGCTCTGGTGTGGGTTTGTCAAGCCCAATATAGATCTATATACAACTATCACGATCTCCCTCCAGGAGACTCTGGTTACAATACAGGACTTGTGATTTATATGAAGCGAATGTCTCACAAAGTTATTAACGAATTTACACTTAACATAATGAAAGTTTTGCTTTTGTATAAATGTACTCTTCTGAAAAGTATGCATTTGGAAATGTATCATAAACTATACCTATTATAGTTTATCAAAACAAGGGTAGTAAAAGCAAAGTACGTAAACTATACTTAACATAGTTTTAATAAAATGTTTGTGTGTAATGGGTATACTTCAATAATAACCCTTTGTTTAATCTATGCTTTATTTAGTAAAAATCCATTTGTTAACTGGTGTATATCTAGATACTAACACAAGAATGTCATATATTGCAATAACACAAAAACACATAATAATATACACCATGCTCAACAAGTTACAAAGTGAAATGAAATTGCTAGTGCTTTTCTGATTCTAACATTTTCTGTAACTGTTATTAGAAAATTTGTAGAAAAATCATAAAATGTCCAAATCAAGTTCTGTAACTTCTGAGAGTTTGGAAAATGAGTCTAGTTTGTTCATAATTTTTATTATAATTTTTAATGACCTCTTACTTGTGTGAAAAAGTCCATAATCGCGGACTGGTCCAGATTGATGTTTAAAATGATAGGCAGTTTTGTAAAAATCACCATAAATTGTAGAAAAATCGTATGGAGATGTGCAAGTAGTCATTTTAAAGCTAAGAAGTGGAACTCATGCACCTAAAACAGTTTTGAAAACTAAAACGTTTAAGTTGTCCAAAACAGTCCGTGAATGGAGTCCAACTTTTCTGATGAAAGCTGTTAGAAAATTTTAGTTATGTTCTTGGTGTTTTAACTTGTATTCCCCCCCCTAAAAACTTAAGAAAACATAAAAATGTAGGGGTATGAACTCACCTTGAGTGATTTCAGTAGGTAAGTGTTGAAGAAGAGAAGTGTTCAACCCAAGAACACTTGAAGAATCACTTGAAGATTCGAAGATCTAACAAGAATGTGATGATGTTTGTGTAAGCAATCTATGATTTTGAGTAGGAGGATGTGTAATAATCATAAGAAAGATGATGATACTTACTAATTGTAGGAGAAGAGTCTTGGAGTATGCCTTGAAATTCTCGAATTAGAGAGAAAAAGATGAGAGAGTTTGGAGTGTGATTCTTGGTAAAAATGAGAGAATGATTAAAGTGTGAGGAGAGAGGATGGATGTTCCAGCCCTAAGAACGTGGGAATAGTTGAAAATAGTGAGAAAGGACCTATGAAGTGACTAGGGATGGGCTGGTGGTGAATAGTGACATGGAGTGGGTATGGGAGTGGTTGCTTGTGTCATAGAAATAAGTAAAGTCAACACTCTACCTTTGTACTTCACCCACTCTCTTTTGGATAAGGTTTTATCCTTAAAAATGTGATTAATTAATAGTTAAGGGTCCTTATATGTTAAAATAAAGTTTTGGTTGAAAATCCCATGTTAAAACAATTAAAAACGGGCCTAAAATGCGAATTTAGTCGAAAACCGGGAGAAAAAGCGTTCCCAGCGAGACCTCTCGGTCCTAGGCCGAGGTTCGGTCCCTAGGCCGAGGTTCGGTCCTTGCTGGTGCCGAGTCGGAAGTGGGTTGCGAACCAGAGGCGAGATGCGAAGGGTCCTAGACCGAGGGTTCGGTCCGAAGCTCAGAAGCGAGGGTCAGAAGCGAAAGTGGTAAGAAGGGAAGGTTCGGTTTGGTTCTTCTTCATCAGGAGGGTTCGTTTCGGTTCTTCTTCATCAGGAGGGTTCGGTTCGGCAGCCTTCTTCATCAGGAGGGTTCGGTTCGTAAGAGGACTTTCGGTTCCTAAGAGGGGTTTCGGTTCCTAAGAGGGGTTTCGGTTCGTTAAGTCCGTTTTTCTCTTAGACTTCCGTTTTTGGGCTGTTTTCGCCAAATTCGAGGGTCGGGATGCCCCGAGTGATTATAGAAAGTTGAGAGAGATTTTGAGAGAGATTTGAGAGAGATTCCACATACTTAGAGAGATTTGGGAGAGATTTGACATACTTGAAGAGATTTCACATACAGAGAGATATTTGGGAGAGATTTCACTTTCTTAGAGAGATTTGGGAGAGATTTGACATTCTTGGAGAGATTTCACATACAGAGAGATATTTGGGAGAGATTTCATATTGTTAGAGAGATTTGGGAGAGATTTGACATTCTTGGAGAGATTTCACATACAGAGAGATATTTGGGAGAGATTTCATATTCTTAGAGAGATTTGGGAGAGATTTGACATTCTTGGAGAGATTTGGGAGAGATTTCACATACCTAGAGAGATTTGGGAGAGATTTGACATACTTGGAGAGATTTCACATAATGAGAGATATTTGGGAGAGATTTCACATACTTAGAGAAATTTGGGAGAGATTTAACATACTTGGATAGATTTCACATACAGAGAGATATTTGCGAGAGATTTCACATACTTAGAGAGATTTGGGAGAGATTTGACATACTTGGAGAGATTTCACATACAGAGAGATATTTGGGAGAGATTTCACATACTTAGAGAGATTCTCGATAAGAAGAGATAGAGTGAAAACGACTGAGAGCGGTTTCGTGTGTGACGAATGTGAGTGTCCGGCTTCGCAATGCAAGGTCCGTAAACCCCGTTATGCCATGTTTTAGGATCTTACACACTCCCTATGAGTATGCAACATTGTTTTATTGTTCCTTTTCATTGTTTAGCGCTAAGGTTAAAGAAATTTAAACACACGAACTTTCCAAGTGATGTTTTCTCATTAAGATAGTGAGTTATACAGAAATTACATAATACAAACCCTATTATACAAGGTTTAATTGAGTTGACCGGTTTGACTCGTTGACCTTGTCCGGCTTAGAGTTGACCCGAATTTGACTGTTGTCACAAATGATCTTTTCAGACAATAGGGTGAATTTTTTTCACTGTATTGGTGCGTCGAAGGCATTGATGCCGACCCACTAGGTTGGTTACATGTTTATCTGTTGCTAGTTATATATTATTTGTTCTCTATATGTCGACATGATACAGTGGGGTTGAGATTGTACATCTTTGAGCTCTCAGTCAACAGACCGGGGTATTCCAACCTATAGGTTGTGGGTTGGGGAATTCCAACAGAAAGGTGATGGGTTTTGAGCATTCTAACACTTCCTAAGTGTACATGCAACCCTAATAACCTTGGATCTATGTTTGTCTAATTTGTCATGCAAAGTTGAATTCCAAGGTTATATCCTATCTAGCATACATGGGGAACAATTTTAACATAAAGTATAGATAGAATAACTTACCTTGTTGTTGCTTGTGTTCCTTGAAACCTTGTGAGCCTAGCACCTCAAGTGGTGATGCCTCAAATGCTTCACACAACACCAAATGCTCTTGGAAGAACTTATGAGAGAATACACACTCTTCAAAATCGGCCAAGCCCCCTTTTCTTAGTGTGTTCAACTTGTGTAGCCGATTTTGGTGGAGAATATGATCCTTATATAGTGTTGACACATCTAGGGTTACACCATGTAAACCCTAATGTGTCATGACTCTTCATTTCCATGACCCATGGGTTTGTAACTCCCATGGAGCATCCATGGAGCATCCTATGGGTAGAACCCAACTTGATAATCCATGGAGCCTCTTAGCCCACTATACAAGATATGGATGATTTACATAATCAACCCATATATTTAATTAGTTATCCTTTGATCACTTAATTAATTCCAAATTAATTCTTTGATCAACTAATCAAATAATATTATTAATATATTAGAACTTATAATATATTAATAATCTCCAAGCGTTATTTCTCTCATTTAGTTTATCCAATTGCATGGTGCCATGCAACCCAAATGGACCATGCCGGGTCGGGTCAAGTACATACCAGAAATAGTTATGGACTTAGACACCTTATCCAACAGTCTCCCACTTGGATAAGTCTAGTAACTATTACTGCAAGTATGACTTCAGGAACCGATCGGCAATCGTAGCTCTTTACAAGGTTTCTCGAAACTTGAGAAGACGATGGTATGCCATTTAAGATAAGTGATCATATAATCCTCCGTTCTAGATATCAGCCGGACAAATACATGGAACAATGTCTTACTTATTGTCCAACAGTTTGTTTCCCGATTTCCGATTTGTTTGACATAGAACTTAATTGAACACATCAACTTAGTTCTGACCGGGCCCGGTACATAGGTCAAAACAAAATCATCGAGGGGCCCAGATATCAGCTTCTAATCCAAGAAGGAACAGATAAACTTCGACTCATATGTTTGTTCTACTACTCATTGAATTACACATAAGAGCACGATTTTATAACATCGAGTTACCAATGCGTTTTTCGTACAATTAATGCATAACCAACTCGTAAGTAACAAATCATATCTCTAGGTTTAAAGACTTATATGATATTACCGTCTCACGATCACTCGAGATAGAATTCCATGAAGTGATTCCAGTGAGCGTGGGTTGAGTCCAATGCTCAGAACTTATGAGCACTCATGATTGTCGTAGCCTTGTCCCAGACCTCTACAACCAAACATGACAGTCTTGATTCATACCTACTTCCGACATATGACCGACTGTGGAGGTTTGAATAATATGTTATACCAAACAAAATTATTCTGGAAGTCAAAACATGCAAAAGAAATATAGTTAACGATCGACAAGAGATAGCAACACTTTACTCATAAATAAAACTCCTTTTATTCATCATCTAATGTCAATTACACTTTACAAATTTCTGGGTTATCTAACTACTAAATCTAATATCATCCTTCAGCCCTATGCTCCGAGCATGCTGAAGATGCTTAACCCGAGTCAGTCCCTTCGTGAGGGGATCTGCTGGGTTCTCATCCGATGATACCCTCTTTGCCACGAGGAGTCCTTCTTCGATCCGATGTCTGATGAAATGGTATTTTCTGTCGATGTGTCTGGATCTCCCGTGATCCCTTGGTTCCTTAGCTAAGGCAACAACACTTTCACTATCACAGAAAATTTCCATTGGCTCTTTAATAGCTGGTACAACTCCAAGGTCTCCAATGAAGTTCCTCAGCCATAACGCCTCCTTTGCCGCTTCGCTAGCTGCAATATACTCTGATTCACAAGTAGAATCTGCCACTGTCTCTTGCTTGGAACTCTTCCAAGAAATTGCTCCTCCATTTAGGGTAAAGACCCAGCCCGACTGAGAGCGGAAGTTATCCCTATCAGTCTGGAAGCTAGCATCACTATACCCTACAACTCTCAAGTCATCACTCCCACCGAGGGTAAGGACCCAGTCCTTAGTCCTTCGCAGGTACTTGAGAATATTCTTTACCGCAATCCAGTGTGCCTTGCCAGGGTTCCCCTGAAACCTGCTAACCATGCTCAAGGCAAAGGCTACATCAGGTCGAGTACACGTCATAGCATACATGATCGAACCTACAGCCGAAGCATAAGGTAATCGACTCATTTCTGCTATCTCAGCCTCAGTGCTAGGGCTTTGTGTCTTACTCAGCTTGGTGCTACTCTGGATGGGCAACTCTCCTTTCTTGGAATTTTGCATTCTGAATCTCTTCAGAATCTTCTCCAAGTAGGTACTTTGACTAAGTCCAATTAATCTTTTACTCCGATCTCTCAAGATTCTTATCCCTAGAATATAGGCAGCTTCACCAAGGTCCTTCATAGCGAAACACTTTCCAAGCCAGGACTTTACTTCCTGCAAGGTTGGAATGTCGTTTCCTATGAGTAGTATGTCATCCACATACAATACCAAAAAGCTAACTATACTCCCACTAGCCTTGACATATACACAAGATTCATCTTCACTCCTAGAAAAGCCAAATTCCTTGACCTTTTCATCAAAGCAAAGATTCCATCTGCGAGGTGCTTGCTTTAATCCATAAATGGATTTCTCAAGCTTACACACTCTATTAGGGTACTCGTTACTGAAAAAACCCTCTGGCTGACTCATGTAAACATCTTCAGCCAACTTTCCATTAAGGAAAGCGGTTTTGACATCCATTTGCCAAATTTCATAGTCATGAAATGCGGCTATGGCTAACAGAACCCGAATAGACTTAATCTTGGCTACCGGAGAAAAGGTCTCATCATAGTCCACTCCAGGAATTTGAGAGAAGCCCTTTGCAACCAGCCTAGCCTTATAAGTGTGTACTTTACCATCCATGTCGGTCTTCTTTTTGAAGACCCACTTGCACCCTACAGTCTTTCGACCTGGTACATTCTCAACCAAGTTCCAAACTTGATTGTCATACATGGATTGTATCTCGCTATCCATAGCCTCTTTCCATTTAGCAGACTCGGGGCCTGCCATGGCTTCCTCGTAGCTGTTAGGGTCATCTTGACTTACTAGTGTCTCATCACTAATAAGTGTCTCACCTTCTGCAGTAATATGGAATCCATAGTAATGCTCAGGTGCACTCCTAACTCTCGTGGAACGTCTCAGAGGTACAAATTTGTCAATTGGCTCAACAGGAGTTTCCTCCTCAAGTTGAGGGCTAGAGTTTGAAGTTCCTTCACCGCTTGATTCTTGAATTTCTTCAAGATCAATTTGCCTCCCACTGTCTCCTTGGCTTATAAACTCTCTTTCTCGAAAGACTCCTCTTCTTGCTACAAAGACCACATTGTCACTAGGTCTGTAGAAGAGGTAACCAAAGGAATGCTGTGGGTAGCCGATGAAAATACACCTCTCGCTTCGGGGTTCGAGCTTATCATGAGTCTCGCGTCTCACGAAAGCCTCGCAGCCCCAAATCTTGATGTGGTCTAGTTTAGGTACTTTACCAGTCCACATCTCGAGAGGAGTTTTGGCAACTTTCTTTGTAGGGACTAGATTGAGGATATGGGCGGCAGTCTCTAAGGCATACCCCCAGAATGAGATTGGTAGCGAAGCTCGACTCATCATGGAACGAACCATATCTAACAAGGTTCGATTACGCCTCTCAGCCACACCATTCAACTGTGGTGTCCTGGGAGGTGTCAATTGTGAGACTATCCCACATTCCCTTAGATAGTCGAGGAACTCTGAACTAAGATACTCACCACCACGATCGGATCGAAGCATCTTAATGTTCCTGCCCAATTGATTCTCGACTTCCTGTTTAAATTCCTTAAACCTCTCGAAAGTCTCTGACTTATGCTTGATCAAGTAGACATATCCATATCTACTATAATCATCAGTAAAAGTCAAATAATAACGATTAGCATCCCTTGTGGCATGTTTGAATGGTCCACACACATCCGTGTGTATAAGGTCCAACAAACCTTCACCCCTCTCACACGAACCTGTGAAGGGTGACTTTGTCATTTTTCCAAGTAAGCATGATTCGCAACTATCATCTGACTTTAGGTCAAACGACTCCAAGACTCCATCTTTTTGGAGTTGGCCTATGCGTTTCTTGCTTATATGTCCAAGACGACAATGCCATAAAGATGCTTTATCCAAGTTATTATTAGTAGAATCAATACACAAAACATTATTTCCCAAGTTATCTACAATAGATACAGCTTCATACACACCATCACAAGGTAATGCTTTAAAATAAAAGACATTATTATAGAACACATCTATAGAACCAACTTCATTATTAAATGAAAAGGTAAACCCTTGTTTGTACAAAGCATGAAAGGAAATAATATTTCTTGCCATTCCTGGCGAATAACAACACTTATTCAAATCTAAACTAAACCCACTACTTAGCGATAAAGTATAAACTCCAATCTTGGTAACAGGTATAGCTTTCCTATTCCCCATGATCAAGTTTATCCTTCCTTGCTCCACATCCTCACTTCTTCTTAGTCCCTGCAAGTCACAACAAATGTGAATACCACACCCGGTATCAAGGACCCAAGAATTAGAATGGGGTGAGTTATTAGAAATGATAGTGTAAATACCTGCATGGTTGGGTTTAACTTTCCCATCCTTCACATCTTGCTGGTATTTTGGGCAGTTCCGCTTCCAATGAGCTTTTTCATGGCAATAGAAGCATTCAGCCTCTTTTGGGTCAGAAGAAGGAGTAACGAAACCTTTCTTGGTTCCACTTGAAGAAGAGCCATCAAGGGTCCGAGCCTTGGTACCCTTAGAAGAGCTCTTTCTCTTCCTCCCTCGACTTTTCCCAATTGCCAAAACCGGAGTAGAGTTTTGAGTAGGAGTGATAGCAACCGACTTCCCCTTAAGACCTGTTTCTGCGGTCTTGAGAAGTCCCTGAAGTTTGCTGAGGGTGACTTCTTCCTTGTTCATGTGATATGTCATGCGGAATTGATCATAGCACGATGGTAAGGAATGCAAAATAATATCTATTGCAAGATCCTCCGGGAAGTTCACATTAAGCTTCAGCAAACGATCCACATACCTTTGCATTTTTTGCATGTGGCTCGTGACGGATTCCCCGTCCTTCATCATGGTTGTTATCATGGAGCAGATGATTTCATACCTCTCTTGTCTTGCACTTTGATGGTATCTTTCCATCAAATCTTGGTGCATTTCATAAGGGTAGAAATCCTCATAAGACTTTTGGAGTTCCGCTGTCATCGTGGCCATCATGATACAAGCCACTTTCGTAGCATCCCTTTCATGTGCCCGAAATTCAGCGATCTCCTGAGGAGTTGCAGTGGACTCATCAATCTCCTTAAGCTCCTTGTCAAGGACATATTCTTTGTCCTCGTAGCGGGTAATCATCCTGATGTTTCTGATCCACTCATTGAAGTTGGATCCATCAAAGGTGACTTTCCCACACAAGTTCATAAGGGAAAAGGAGCCATTAGGATTAGAGCCAGAAGCATTGTTGAAAGACATCTGAAGGAAAGAGGACAAGATTAGTTTAGATATAAGAGAGTCCTTAATAAAACACCCAAATGTAATATTAAGGCTAGGATCCAATCACAATATAATATAACTTAGAAGAGGTATGCCGTAATCTAAGCTATATCATATTTGAAAGGTAGGTGAATGACGATTCACCAATTTCCACCACGAAAACCGCAATATTTTACTATTAGGGTTTTTTTTGAATGGTTCTTAGAAATTCCTAGATTCTTTGAGATTCAATGAACTTTTCAAAGGCATGTTTCAATCTCGAGTGTGCCCTCCAAGTTTTGTGACTGGGATACCGAGGATCACAAAATGAGGTGTGAAGTAACCATGCAAATCACTTGGTACCCTTAAAGTTTATTACTCAATCGATGTGCCGGTTAACCACACACGCTCCACCGATACTATAATAAACCCTAAGTCACCCTTTACCTACCTTGTTAAGTCCAAGTTAGTGTGCCGGTTAACCACACACGCTCCACCAACGACTTAATCAAAGTGTAAAGTGTAATTTCATGGAATAGCACCTTATTCACATTTTTCCTAAAGTAACTAAGATTGGGAATTTAATAAAACATTTAGTTACTTTATAATATTCATCATACTTTGAATGAGAATTAATAAGTCCTTGTCTTACCCGTTCGGCTAACGACCCTCCACCGATCAAGCAAGCGGTGGGTGAGAGTGGACACCCATTAAGTCACCATTTTATAGGCAACAACCTTATACCCACCTTATAGACCGGCTTCGTGAATGAGGCGTACTAGCGGTAAGACGACTTTGTTCTTATACATATATATATAATTATTAAATCATAATAATATAAGTATAAGGGTTGAATTTTAACTTTTAAAATTCTAGGGGTTGGAACTAAAGTTTTAACTTAACTTTACTTGTTCCAAAACTTGAGGGCAAGTTTTGTAATCTTTCAAAACTTTTCATTTCTTGTAACTTATGAGTTTAATAGAGTAATAAAATGAGGACTTTTCATTTTTCTAACTCTTGTGTTCTTTTAATGGTTTTTTTAATCCAAGGGACTTTTGGTTTTCCATAACTTGAGGACAAGTTATGGACTCCATTAAAACACATTATGATCATGAATTAATCTACCACATAGGTTACAAATAATTCCTATGATCATCTAAACATCATAAGAACAAGAACATGAATATGAACACTTTCAAGAATCAAAATCACATTTAATCTTTGTAATTTTGATAATTTGTTGTTGTAAATGTGTTAGAAAAGACATTACACCTTCTAAAATAAGTTTTCAAGTACCAAAACATTTTAGGGTAATGATTCTAATCCATTTCCAGCAACACAAGTCGAAATTCTGCACTCTGTCGACCCTACTCGCCGAGTGCATAAACCTACTCGCCGAGTAGGTTGAAGATACACATGAACTCGTCGAGTCCTCCCCATGGACTCGCCGAGTCCATCAGTCAGACATCAAGATTTTCGACTTTCTTCAACTTTTAAGCACAAATAACAACAAACAAGCCTAGGCTCTGATACCACTGATGGGTTTTGAGCATTCTAACACTTCCTAAGTGTACATGCAACCCTAATAACCTTGGATCTATGTTTGTCTAATTTGTCATGCAAAGTTGAATTCCAAGGTTATATCCTATCTAGCATACATGGGGAACAATTTTAACATAAAGTATAGATAGAATAACTTACCTTGTTGTTGCTTGTGTTCCTTGAAACCTTGTGAGCCTAGCACCTCAAGTGGTGATGCCTCAAATGCTTCACACAACACCAAATGCTCTTGGAAGAACTTATGAGAGAATACACACTCTTCAAAATCGGCCAAGCCCCCTTTTCTTAGTGTGTTCAACTTGTGTAGCCGATTTTGGTGGAGAATATGATCCTTATATAGTGTTGACACATCTAGGGTTACACCATGTAAACCCTAATGTGTCATGACTCTTCATTTCCATGACCCATGGGTTTGTAACTCCCATGGAGCATCCATGGAGCATCCTATGGGTAGAACCCAACTTGATAATCCATGGAGCCTCTTAGCCCACTATACAAGATATGGATGATTTACACAATCAACCCATATATTTAATTAGTTATCCTTTGATCACTTAATTAATTCCAAATTAATTCTTTGATCAACTAATCAAATAATATTATTAATATATTAGAACTTATAATATATTAATAATCTCCAAGCGTTATTTCTCTCATTTAGTTTATCCAATTGCATGGTGCCATGCAACCCAAATGAACCATGCCGGGTCGGGTCAAGTACATACCAGAAATAGTTATGGACTTAGACACCTTATCCAACAAAAGGTTATGGGCCGAGGGTAATCTAACGATGAGGTTGTGGACCCAATATGTATTGGCAATACAACCGAAAGGTTGTAGGTTGGGGCATTCCAACCGAAAGGTTTTTGGGATAGGGGTAATCCAACCGAAAGGTTGTGGACTCGATATCCATCTGGTTATATGTTTGGGTGGTGGTACCTTAAGGGAACTCACTAAGCTTTCAGTTACAATTTCAATTTATTATTTCAGGTACTTTAGATGACCGTTGTAAGGCGAAGTAGTGATCATGCACATCGTTCGAATTTATGTTATTTGGATTTTGGAACACTCTAATTGTTGAATAACACTTTGGAAACAATGTTTTTCTAATCATTTATGGTTATTGGGATGTTTTGAAAAAAAATGGAATTTACTATGATTTTCTGGATGTTACAAGTTGGTATAAGAGCGTTGGTTTGAGAGATGGATAAACATTCGTGTGAGTCCGAACTCTAACTAAGGAACTGAAAAAGTTTTTCAAATGGTTTAAAAAAATTGTTTTCAAAGTAAACCAAAGAGGGATGCAATGTGTACGATCAGCCAAATCAAGAAGTATACCCCAAGTTACCACACTGCTATATGTGATTAATGATTATGATAGAACTGTATGCTAGTGATAGGCTAGGGATCTTCAGGGATTGCATAATAGATTTTCTTGTTATATGATGCCTGATAGCCTTGTTTGACTTCTTGTATTTTAGATGAAATTTAAATCGTTGTTGTAGTTGGTTAGTGTGTGCATCATAGTTGTACATTACTAAGATCTTATAGCCTAAGAATGTTTGTTTAGCCTTATTTCCTATTTTTGTCTGATGAAGGGCTTAGGGTATGGTCAAATACTCGTTTGTCTATAGGATCCAATATTATATATGATTAGCATGCATGAGTGGCTACAAGGTTTGTGGAAGTTTCATAAGTGAGTATGAGTAGATAGTAGGTCAAGTATGCCCTGAACCTTCTCATGTTAGCGGGGAAAGATTGGTGGAGATTAATGACTGGTACTTACACTTCTGATAAGAGAGTTGTTGTTACTTGGGAGCAGTTCTCAGAGATGTTTCATGCCATATACGTTCCTTTGGTGGAGAAGGAGAGGTTGACCCACGAGTATATGGATCCGAGATAGACGACTGAGATGGTGAGAAAGATCACCAAGATATTTTCTGAGAGTGATCTTTTCTGCTTTGAGTTTGCCACTTCAGAGTAGGATTAGATGACTCAGTACTTGAGCATGGTCAAGATGGATATCCGACATTTTGTGTCTGCCCAACATTATGCCACCCACTATGTGTTTCAGGGTGCCTCAGTCTCAGCCTGCGGCAAACTAGTTCAAGCCTGCTGATTATAGATCTGGGGGACAGAGGGGGCACAATTGTGGCAAGTGCGGCCAGGTTCATGATGGTGTTTTTCGATCTTCATCTGGATGCCACAAATGTGGCAATGAGGGGCATTATGCCAAGGACTGTCCTCAGCAGGCCCCAATATCAAGTACCAGGATTTATTATCACTATGATCAGGTTGGCCATGTGAAGGCCCAGTGTCCATTGCTTGCGGCTAGGCTAACGTAGGCTCTAGCGCCAGCCACTCTGAAGTTCACTAATGGACACCGGGGTAGAGCGGAGCTTTAGAGGGCTCGAGGTTGTGCTTTCCAGGTCAATACAGAGGAGGACAGGGAGGTGCTAGATGTCGTTACAGGTATGTTTCTATTTATTATTCTGTCCGATATTTTATGGTATGTTTATGTTTATGATTCTGCTACGTACCTTCTTTGTGAATTGCTTGCTTGATCTTGTGCTTTTTGACTTGGGTGAGAGTTGGTCCTTTGTATCTTAGTATTTTAGTAGGGGTTTGGATATGACTCTTGGAGAGTTGGAGTGTCTGTTGTGGGTTTCTATCACCAACAAATATGGGGTTTCTGCATCTAGCATTTATCAGGGTTACGTCTTGGAGACTGTCGAGGTTCCTTATCCGATTAATCTAATTCCAATCCCCATGGGGGATGTGTGAGTTATAGTAAGGATGAACCAGTTAAGCAGGCATGGTGCGATGTTTGACTGCGAGGGTCAGAAGGTGGTAGTTCGAACCCAATTAGGGGAGAACTGGTTATCTATGGAGAGGGTACCAAGATTGGGTCATCCTTTTGTTCTTCTGGCAGGGATTGATAGTATATTCAACATGGTTGTATGGGTTTCCTTGCATATGTTGTTGATACTCTAGTTGAGAAGTAGATTTCAATTTCAGACGTGCCTGTGGTGATAGATTTTGCAGATGTGTTTCCAAAGGAGTAAGCCGATGTGCCTCCTGAGAGGTAGGTTGAGTTCAGGATCGATTTGGTTCCGGGTGCGGCTCCGGTTGCTAAGGTGGCATACCGATTGGCACCACCTAAGATGAAGGAGTTGTCGTCCCAACTTCGGGATCTGTTGGGAAAGCAGTTCATTAGATCGAGCAGTTCGCGATAGGGAGCACCAATTTTTTTTGACAAGAAGAAGGAATGCTCACACCGGATGTGAATTGATTATTGGGAGTTGAACAAGTTCACACTGAAGAGCCGATACCCACTTTTACGGATTGATAACCTCTTTGATCAGTTGTAGGGTGCATCTTGGTTCTCTAAGATAGATTTAAGGTCAGGGTATCATCAAATGAAGTTTAGAGAGGAGGACACAGAGAGCACCATGCTTCGGACTCGTTATGGTCATTATGAGTTCGTTGTGATGCCATATAGGCTCACCAATCCACTTGCGACATTTATGGATTTGATGAATTGGGCATGAAGGACGATGCTCGATCAACCAGTCATTGTTTTCATTGATGATATCTTTGTTGGATTAGTGTCTAAGTCCATAACTATTTTGGTATGTACTTGACCCGATGGTGCATGGTCCTTTTGGGTTGCCTTCACCAAAGCAACTTTATAGGATGAATTATGGAGAGAAAGGATTAAATATGATTTATTAATATATTATGAGAATAATATATTAAAGGAGAAATCATATTGTTTAATTAATATTAGTCAAGAATTAATAAGAATTATGTTTGTGACTAAAAGAGATTAAATAAACTTAAGGGACTGGAATTGTAATTATAAGATAATTGCAATTTGCGCTATGGATTGCCTTATATTAAGGAGTGGACGAATTCTATGGGGAAACCCATTAGAAATCGTCCAAGGCCTTTAAGGAAAGGAGTCCATGGGTTGCTTAGGGCTTAAGCATCCAAATTAGGGTTTCCTTGTTAGATAACCCTAATCGCCTCACTATATATATAGATCCCTTATGCTCCAAAAACGTGGTGAACTTGTTCTCTAGGGTTTCCACACGTTTTTGGCAGCCTCCTTCTCTCCTCCTCTTCATCCTCTTGATCTTGGTGTTTGTGAACCATTAGAGGAGTGACATTTGTGACTCTAAGCTTTCTAAAGTCAATACAAGAAGGATTTGAGATTGTTATTGCTACATAACAATCAAGGTATGATCTAAACCCTAATTTATATGTTATATTGATTATCATATGCTAGATCTAGGGTTTATAGTCTTGGATGAATTGCATGTACAATAGAGAAACCTAGATCCAAGCATTAGGGTTTGTATAAGCACATATGATGTTCTAATTACCAAAACCCATCAATCTTGGTGTATTCCAAGACCAAGGAGCAGCATGAGGAGCACCTTTGATAACTTCTAGGAGTTTTGAGGAGAACGGTTGTATGTCAAGTTCTGAAAGTGTGAGTTTTGGTTATGAGAGGTCCAGTTCTTGGGGAATCTTGTTAACTAGAATGGGATTTTGGTTGATTTGGCCGTGATTTAGGCTGTGATCCAGTGGGGTTTTCTGAAGTCTCCCTTGGAGATCAAGAGTTTCTTGGGATTAGTAGGGTATTATCAAAGATTTATTCAGGAGTTTTCCAAGATTGCGGTACCCCTCACTTATCTGAGGAGGAAAGGCGTAGATTTTCATTAGGGGCTCGAGCAGCTGGCTGCGTTTGGGACACTAAGACAAATGTTGTGTGAGGACGTAGTGTTGAACCTCCCAGAGGGTGTTGAGGATTTTGTTGTGTATTGTGATGCATCCATCAATAGTTTTAGATTGGTGCTTATGTAGTGTGAGAGAGTCATCGCATATGCTTTTAGGCAACTGCATCCGCATGAGGGTCGGTATCTGACACATGATTTGGAGTTGGGGTTGGTGGTGTTTGCCCTCAAGATTTGGCAACATTATTTATAGGGTTTGGTGTACCATCTACATAGAACATAAGAGTTTCAGATATCTCATGGATCAACGAAATCTAAACATGAGACAACACAGATGGCTTGACGTACTCAATGATTATGAATACAAGATTCTGTATCACCTCGGGAAGGCAAATGTGGTCGCCGATACCTTGAGACGCAAGGAGGCTAGTTCTTATATCGGGGGCATGTGTATGAAGATCTTGATTGACACATCGCTACATGGTTTTATTAAGGAGTCTTAGGCTGAGGGACTGAAGAAGGGGAATTGGAATCAGGAGAGACTAAAGGGTGAGTTTGACAGGTTTTCTACTGACAGTCATGGGTTATTGACCCGGTGTGCTCGCGTTTGGATGCTAGACTTTGGTGGGATTAGAGAGATTGTCTTTAAGGAGGCACACAAGTAAAAAAATTTTATATACCATGGAACCATCAAGATGTATCTGGATTTGAGACTTAGCTTCTGGTGGCCATGCATGAAGAGAAACACACAGAGAGAGAGAGAGAGAGAGAGAGAGAGAGAGAGAGAGAGAGCTTGGTATGTTGAGAGGTGCTTGACCCGTCAGATGGTCAAGGCCGAGCACCAGAGACCGCATGGCAAGTTACATCCATTAAAGGTTCCAATGTGGAAATGGGAACATATTACTATGGATTTCATCACCAAGTTACCTCGGGTGGCTATGGGATTCGACGTGATATGGGTTATAGTGGATTGTTTGACCAAGAGCACTCACTTTCTAGCCATTCGAAAGATCTATTCGATCCAGAAATTCGCCGATTTATATGTACACAAGACTGCTGCTCAGTATGGTATTCTAGTCTCCATTGTATCTGATCGAGATGTTCGGTTCACAACTTGTTTTTGGCAGAAGTTCTACGAAGAACTGGGTACAAGGTTGCATATTAGTATTGCTTATCATCTACAAAACCGACGGTCAGAGTGGGTGGACCATTCAGACAATCGAGGACATGCTGAGGGCTTGTGTCTTAGATTTCGGTGGGATCTGAGACTCCTACCTTTCCTTAGCAGAGTTTTCTAACAACAACAACTATCACTCAAGTATTAGTGCGCCGCCATTCGAGCTCCTCTATGGGAGGAAGTGTCGTACCCCATTTTGATGGGGGAAATTCGTCATAGATTCATAGGAAGGACTATGATATTCCTTCAGATGATAGAGCTTATTCAGCAGATTAGACAGAGACTGCAGATAGCTTCAAGTCGGCAGAAGAGTTATCCCAACAAGTGTCGATCTGAATTGGAGTTCTAGGTCGGTGATATGGTTTTGCTAAAGGTATCATGCTGGAAGGGTGCGATACGCTTTAGGAAGTGAGGCAACTTAGGGCCCCATTATATTAGGCCATTTTGGGTGATTTCCAGGGTTGGCAAGGTAGCTTATAAGCTGGATTTTCCTAAGGAGCTTAGCCAGATTCCCAACACCTTCCATGTTTATCAATTTCGGAAGCGTGTGGCGGATGATTCAACGGGTGTCCCTTTGAAGTATAATTAGGTTGATGATCGCCTGAATTACATGGAGAGACCAATAACTATTTTGGATCAGAAGACGAAAATGTTGCCCAATAAGGTGGTGGCTTTTTTCAACGGTCAATGGTAGCATATGAAGGGTTCTGAATGGATGTGGGAACCTGAGTCAGAGATGTAGGAACACTACCGTGAGTTATTCATAGCAGCAAACTTTGAGGGCAAAATCTAGTTGAAGAGAGGGAGAATTGTAAAATATTGATATTGAGGTATTTCCATTTTAACCCTAAGTATGGGATTAATTGCATTTAACCATGGATATGAGAATTGTGACAAATTAGGCCAAATTGAAATTTTTGTAATTTTGTAGGGGCTGCATGAGTACGCTAGGCGTACATGCACATATGTTGGGCGTATTAGGGTTTTGTTGTGTACGTTGGGCGTACATTTGGTATGTTGGGTGTATGTGTCCAGGATGAAAACCCTAATTATTATAGTTTGGACCCTCTTTAAACATCCTTAACTCCCATATCCTTTTCCTTTCATCAGATTCCAATCCCATTTCGACCCTCCTTATATACTATAATCATTTTAAGAGCATTTGTGAGCCTTTGAGTGTGTTTTTGTGATTTTGAAGGAAGGAGAAAGAATAGAAGGTCATCTTGGAGAACTGGAACTCTTGGGATAGAGCATAACAACATAATTTGGTGCCGTTTGAAGGTATAAAGCCTTGTACTTGATGAAGCATTTATTAGATCTTGTTTATCCTTGAAATTGTGCATGAGTTACTAGGTCTTAATGGGTTAAGTAGTTGGGGTTTTTGTTATTGGGCACTTGTTGGCCATGCTAGACCATAAAGTTGGAAACTTTATGGTTAAGGACGTCAGTTTAGACGTAGATCTGGATTATACACAAAATAGCTTAAGAATTAAGCTCTTAATAAGAAGGAAAGGTGGCAAAGCATGTACGCTGGGCGTACCAAGTGGTACGTTGCGCGTACACGGTCAATGCCTAGATTTTTTGGTCAAGCTAGAGTACGCCCCGCGTACTGCTGAGTATGCCCAACGTACTCAGCTGAGTTGACTTAGCCGATTTTATTGACTTTCATTTTGACCAGGTTTTGACCAATTTTGATGTAAGGATATTTTGGGTATTTTACTTATATGCTAAGTTTAGTCATGATCCAATGAATTGGTGGCTGTTAAAGTTGATAGTCGGAGCAGTGCCCTGTTCAACAATCTTTTAAGACTATTAGGTGAGTTTTACTCACTGTATTCGTTGGTCAAAGGCACCAATTTCGGCCCACTAGATTGTGTACCCTGGTCTATAGGATGTTGCTATGCGATAACGAAATGTTAGATCTATGTGTTTTTATGCTTATTGGTTATATGTTTATCTATTGCTAGTTATATGTTATTCATTTTGTATATGTCAACATAATACGGTAGGTTTTTGATTGTACTGCTTTCTGCTGTCAGTCAACATGTTGGGGCATTCTAACCAAAAGGTTGTGGGCCAAGGCATTCCAATAGAAAGATTGTGGGTTGGGGGTAATCCAACCAAGATGTTGTGGACCCATTATGCATTAGCAATCGAACCGAAAGGTTGTGGGTGGGGCATTCCAATCGAAAGGTTGTGGGCCGGGGGTAATCCAACTGAAAGGTTATGTACCTGGTATCTGTCTGGTTATATGTTTTGATGGTGGTACTTTGGGGGACCTCACTAAGCTTTTGCTTATAGTTTCAATTTATTGTTTCAGGCACTTCAGATGATCATAGCAAGGCGACGATGTGATCATGCACATCCTTTGAATTTATGTTATTTGGATTTTGGAACACTCTTATTATTTAATAACACTTTTGAAACAATGGTTTTGTAAACATTTA
Organism: Lactuca sativa; assembly: GCF_002870075.4. Taxonomy (NCBI): domain Eukaryota; kingdom Viridiplantae; phylum Streptophyta; class Magnoliopsida; order Asterales; family Asteraceae; genus Lactuca; species Lactuca sativa. Next base: position 194,708,034 of record NC_056625.2, read on the forward strand.
CGGTTATAGGGATGTTTTGAAAATTTTTAATATACTCTAATTTTCAGGATGTTACACTATTCCAAGCCACAAGCACCCTACACCACCACTTGGTCTCTTTTCTTCCTCCAATTTGCCAGAGCTTGGCCCACAAGGGCTTTAGGTTTCTTATGACGAGTGTGAAAGGCTTAACAACCTTGAATCGATCTCATGACCGTACCTTGAATATCTATTTATTGTATTGTGGTGGCCCATTGACCGTGGTAAATGGCAGCCACTTTGTTTCCAAGTCGTGATGGCCAGCTTCCCAGGCTGTGGTGCTTTTTTGTACTAGAATCCTACTTTAGCTACCACATCGTGGCACCCATATAACGTGTTGGGGGATAAAGTACACTTCCCTCCACTTATGATGTTGTTACGTTGGGTTATGTAATTGGTTATCAGGAAATTGTTGTAGCTCATATGTCTGTCGAGTATGCGTCGTTGTTTGATTCCGACTCCAAAACTCAAGTAGCAGCAAGAAACAAGACCATTAAACTTTCCCCAGAGACTATGCCCCGGGATCAAGTTTTGATGATCAAGTTAGATCACTATTGTAAAGAGAGTCGACTTAACCTAGAGGAATGGAGCCAACTTTGCGGAAACAAAGATGTCTCCATAAAAGAGAGAAAAATTTTAAAGTGAGTAAAGAACACTTATGTGGAGTGTTAAACGAAGCTTCTATTTATAGGAAAGGTCGTGATAATATTATATTGGCTAGTATTCTAGTCTACCAACATAATATTAAGATATTGTGTCCTTTTCTATATCTCCTTTTCTATACATGATCTTTGGAAGATATTCCATTTTTCTATCAGACTGTCCTTCTATCCATCTTTTATACTCTTCCTTTTGACATGGCTATGGCAGGCCGGGTGATAGACTACATTTTCGTATGGGCTAACCCCGTACATCATTAAACGATGAAGTCTCATCTGTATCATTGTCATCACTCGGTACGTCGTGGTGATCTATCCACTATGATGCGATAGTGTTGGGCTTATAGTGTTGCGTTATGGGCTCGGTCCTTATCCCAGTTTTGTAGCCGGTTTGGGCCTGTCCATCCGTGCATTATTTTACTCTAGGGTTTTGGTATTTAAGGTGCATGCATGCATCCTTACTAAGTAACGCTTTTATTATCTTTCTTATCAAACTATTGTAAACCCTAGCTTGCCTCTATAGTGGAAGTTATTTATCGAGCTCTACTAAGGCGTGACTATATTTGAATCATAAGCATCATAATGATTCCATATTGTGATTGATTTGTGTCACACCCCGAAAACCAAAGGCGGAAACGTTCCCGGGGTTGACTCCATGTTGTGTATCAAATCCAATGTACATAGTAATCACAGTAAACAACCATTACATTACATAGATCTGAAAGTTTACATTTGGTTCAAAAGTAAATTATACAAAAGTTATACATATATCATATAATCAAAAGAGACGAGTCTTCGGAGCACTCCATCTTCACCAAAAGATATCGTCAGGTACCTGTCTAACTTGGACCTGAGAATACAAGCAGTTTGAAAATCAGCATAAAGCTGGTGAGTTCATAAGCGGTTTTGTTTTATGTAAATGTATCGGTTTCCTTTAGTTTTTCCAAAAAGATTTGTTATTCAAGAAAATCCCATATTTTCTTATGTTAATTAGTTTCGTTAACTTTCATTACAGTTCAGTTAGGTGATATACGTTAACCCCAGGAAAATCCCATATTTTCCTAAATACAAGATTGATTAAAATAACATAGAGTATAGTTTAATATACAAAACTATAATTTAGACAAACTGTATATAGAAAGTATTTTGAAAACCCTGGGACTAACATCCCGAACCAGTTACAAGATAATTCGATAAAGACCATGGGATCACTATCCCGAAAATAGATATAAGATAACTTGATAAAAGCCATGGGATCACTATCCCTAAACTAGATATTTGATAGATTGATAAAATCATGGGATTATCATCCCGCATAAGATTTAGTTTCAAAACCATGGGATTACCATCCCGAACGAGATATAGACACAAGATCATGGGATTATCATCCCGAACGAGATATAGACATAAAACCTTGGGATTACTATCCCGAACGAGATATAGATACAAGACCATGGGATTATCATCCCGAACAAGATTTAGATTCTAAACAAAATCCTAGCTGTGAATAAATTTATTTTAATACGTATTGTGAGTCGGGTAACCATACTGATACGACAACGAGACCTCCTTGACGTTAGTCAGACGTCGGACGATATACAGAATTTGTCACCCCAGGCGTGCCCGCCTAACTATAGCTAGCAGTTAAGGTGTGGGATTGTCAGTCCCGAATAGATCTATTCACAAATTCCTCGCTCTCCCTCCAGGAGACTCTGGTTACACTTCCGGAGAGGATTTACATAATCATCCATAAAGGGTAGTGACTATCTCACAAGCTAGTATTAAACTATTCACAGAATTCTCATACAATACTAAACATACAAAGATTATAAAACATGATACAGTGAAAATAGATACATACAATGAGATTATCTGACAATATATTCAAATAATACAGAGATAAACTGAATCAGACATAGTTTATCTAATAACTTTATATAGATATAAAACAAGCGTTATAGAATCCCAAATTATTCCCATAATAATTTGATTAGTTTGGTTATTTTCTTAACTAAAATCCATTTAGCTGTAATTGATAAATCATTCCTTATGCTCAACATAATACATAAGGAGTAAAAGAGTTTATAAATTTACCAGATATTATTTGAAATACATCAATGCTATGATTTGAAAACAGTTTTGGTTTGCTTGTATTCCCCCCCTGAAAACAGTTAAAAACAGTCAAAAAGGCGTAGGGGTATGATCCGGGGCTTGTAAATACACGAGGTTCCTAATTATAATGTAAAGATACACATTTGTATCTAATTAGGACTTAGTTTATTTATATGATAGGGACACTTGCTTCAAGTCGCGAAAACACTCCGATACAAGTATTTGGAAGGACCCGGGTGGCGTTTAAGGACGTGAAATGGCACTAGGGACTTGGGACTTGAGTTTACTCCCCATGAGTAAACTAATATAAGAGTTTTGGTCTAAAAACACCCATTCCCCATGAGTTTACGGCCGTAAACTCATGGTGGGTGTGGGTTATGGTGCCAAATGACTTCTAACACTTAGGAGGTAATTTCTAGACATGGTTTAAGGAATTGGAATGATTTCAAAGCATCAAATAGACACTTATATGGGAGTTTACGGCCTAGCATGGCTTCCTGGCCGTAAACTCCTATTTTCTCAAGAAAATGGTGTTAAATGGTCCCAAAACAAATCACATGTGATTAATAGAATTATTCCAATGTCTAACATGAGTTTTATGGGACATTTGAGGGGTGATATGGAGTTTACGGCCTATGAGACCCCCCTCATGGCCGTAAACTCTTCTATAGGTTGCTACAAGGTGTTTCAAGGTCTAAAACTTGCATAGAAGGGCTTCTAAAATTCATCTAAAGGCTTTAGGGGTGTTTAGTTAGCATTCTAACACCATAAATTATGGAGTTTACGGCCCAAGAACAAGCCTTGGCCATAAACTCTTAGAAATCCCACAAATGATGTGTTTAAGGCCCTTAAACTATTTTTGGTTGGTCCTTTGATTTATTCTAAGGCTTTTGGTGGTGTTGGATGGCTTTCTAACACCTTAGAATTGGATTTATGCCAAGTTTTGAGGAGTTTACGGCCCAAGCACTTGCCTTGGCCGTAAACTCACCTAAATCCCCCAAAAATCATGTTTCAAGTGTCCAAATGCTAAAACCAAGGTCCTATAACTCATATCTAAGCCATAGAAGTGATTTGGAAGGGTTTAAGGGCATGAAAAACCCCATTTACATGAGTTTACGGCCCAAGCTTATGCCTTGGCCGGAAACTCCTTCAAATGGCTCAAAATCAAAGTTTTAAATGTTCTAAGTCCATATCTTGAAGTCCCTTAGCCATATCTAAAGTCCAAATGAGTTTAGGAAGGAGTTTAAGGGCTAAAAACCCTTCAAAATGGTGTTCACGGCCTAGGCAGCCTCCTGGGCCGTAAACTCACATATGATGTCCTATTTCATGATTAAATGTCAAATTTGGAAGCCAAACATGCTATAGATTAAGGCTAGGAAGGTACCTTAAGGATTTGAGGCCTTAAAATTGAGTTTTGGACACTTAATCTTTGGATTTAGGAGAGAGGTTAGAGAGAGAGTAGAGAGAGAAGGAAAAAGCTTCAAATGAGAGGTTAAACATGCTTATATAGTTCCTAAAACTTGGACACGGTGGAATTCTACCCGATACTGGCCTTAAACGATGCTTTAGGTCGCACCCGATTGAGTTTCCGTCAACCGACGAGGATATTTCTAAAACTTATGAAATAAATGTTTTGGGCTAAATTCATGAGTTCCTAAATGATTTGGACCCTCATTGAATGATAATAAACATATAATTTTTGTTAACTAAACCCAAAAACAATATTGGGACATTTCGATCTCCGACGAGTTATACGGGTAGAATGGGTTTTTGGCGATGAACAACTTCGGATTGTTACATTATCCCCCCGTTAGAGGGAATTTCGTCCCGAAATTCAAAGAATAAGATACAGGTCATGGATTGGAATGAAACACGAATGGATTTGTTGCTTCGGATCTTCACTTTCTCAAGTGGAATCAGGTCTCTACTGGGCGTTCTTAACAAATTCTCATTATCGGGACATGTCTTGGTTTCGCTTCTTGACTCTCTCTCAATCTATGATATCAATCTGCTTTCTCGTGGAAGTTCCAACCCTGAACGACTTCGGTTTCCACAAAGGAATCACTAGGGTTTCGTTGGGTAGACGTTTCTAAGGATTCGAGACGTGATGGTCTAGATAGATGTTATCAAGTTCTAAGGGCATTCGAAACCTGAAGGTTGCAGAATTGATCTCTACGAAGATCTCGAAAGGTCTGATGTGAGATTAAACTAGACGCTCGAAAGAAACTCTTGGGGCTAAGTCGCTAGTGCACTCATTCTCACTGGTAACCATATTAACGGAAAATGTTTCGATTAATAGACGATGACTATATTTACAAAGATATTTGAATGAATGACTAATAAAACTTTCTTAACACTAGATTCAAAAAGAATGCGAACATATGAATTGTCGAGAAAAATATACCCGCGGCAGTGGGATTAGTGGCTGCTTTCTCTTGCTTCATAGCTAAAACCATCTTGGCGTTGTTGATGTTGTTGGTGGTTGCTGCCTTTGGGCAGTTTCGCTTGAAATGTCCGATTTCTCCACAACCATAGCAGGCCTGTTCATTACTTGATCCAGAAGCTTGATGGATTAGATGAACTGGTGTTTTGCAATTTTGAGCAGAGTGGCCCTTTTTGCCACATCTTTTGCAGATCCTTTTGAAACACGGGCCAGGGGTATAATGGTGATATTTGCACTTGATGCACCAAGGGAGATTTCCCGCATACCCAGTGGTAGGTGCTTGAGCTATAGGCATAGCAACAGGAGTAGCAGCAACTTGAACTGTAGGCACAACGACAGGAGTAGTGACAGATTTAACTGCCACAGTTTCACGCCTCTTGGAGGGTCCTTGGGAACTCTGACCTTTTCGCTTTTTACTCTTATCGTTTTCGTTTTGATGCTCCTGAACATTTCTATGGTTTTGGGGGTAGGGGTTATATCCTGGACCAATGGACATGTTAGGGTTCAAGATCGTCATTGCAGACATCACTGCAGCAGAGACAACCAGCTGGAGCATCACAGGGTCGAAGCGAGATGAGGGTGGCGACGGAGGGCTGTTGTTACTTGAATTGGATCCTTTCTTTGAAGACATTTCGATCTAAAGCGATTAGGAAAAAGAGGATGGTAAGTCCCCTACATTAAATCAAGAGATATGAAACAAAGAATATGTCTTTATGACAAAAATATAATTCTATTAAGCGATGAAGCAAGAATGAATTATCAGGGCAGATAAGTTATCGCTAAAGGAATGATCGAGAAATAACGCGTATACAAGGATTTTTACAAAGGATCAGTTCGAGAAATACTCCCATAGTATTTCATGGTTCACTGCAGCGACGATTCGTTGTTTGGGATATTAGGTAAGTTTTAGGTATGCCGCATACCGCAGTCACTCCAAAGCACATGTTGGTCGTGTCTCGAATGAATATAGTTGGCCAGGCTATATTGACCCTAGACACGACTACATAACTGCCCAGGTTTAACCGCATTGTACAACACCCATTTACTTATGTTTTGTTCTACTTGTAGTTACGGATTTCGACGGCTCGACATACTTAAATACTTTTGAAAATACTTATATATTGTCGGATACATTTAGTTCAGAGCACTTAAGCCCCTTAATGTTTATAGTTTTACACCATGTAAGGTTTGGTATACTCTGTTCACTATAAACAAGGCTCTGATACCAATCTGTCACACCCCGAAAACCAAAGGCGGAAACGTTCCCGGGGTTGACTCCATGTTGTGTATCAAATCCAATGTACATAGTAATCACAGTAAACAACCATTACATTACATAGATCTGAAAGTTTACATTTGGTTCAAAAGTAAATTATACAAAAGTTATACATATATCATATAATCAAAAGAGACGAGTCTTCGGAGCACTCCATCTTCACCAAAAGATATCGCCGGGTACCTGTCTAACTTGGACCTGAGAATACAAGCAGTTTGAAAATCAGCATAAAGCTGGTGAGTTCATAAGCGGTTTTGTTTTATGTAAATGTATCGGTTTCCTTTAGTTTTTCCAAAAAGATTTGTTATTCAAGAAAATCCCATATTTTCTTATGTTAATTAGTTTCGTTAACTTTCATTACAGTTCAGTTAGGTGATATACGTTAACCCCAGGAAAATCCCATATTTTCCTAAATACAAGATTGATTAAAATAACATAGAGTATAGTTTAATATACAAAACTATAATTTAGACAAACTGTATATAGAAAGTATTTTGAAAACCCTGGGACTAACATCTCGAACCAGTTACAAGATAATTCGATAAAGACCATGGGATCACTATCCCGAAAATAGATATAAGATAACTTGATAAAACCCATGGGATCACTATCCCTAAACTAGATATATGATAGTTTGATAAAATCATGGGATTATCATCCCGCATAAGATTTAGTTTCAAAACCATGGGATTACCATCCCGAACGAGATATAGACACAAGATCATGGGATTATCATCCCGAACGAGATATAGACATAAAACCTTGGGATTACTATCCCGAACGAGATATAGATACAAGACCATGGGATTATCATCCCGAACAAGATTTAGATTCTAAACAAAATCCTAGCTGTGAATAAATTTATTTTAATACGTATTGTGAGTCGGGTAACCATACTGATACGACAACGAGGCCTCCTTGACGTTAGTCAGACGTCGGACGATATACAGAATTTGTCACCCCAAGCGTGCCCGCCTAACTATAGCTAGCAGTTAAGGTGTGGGATTGTCAGTCCCGAATAGATCTATTCACAAATTCCTCGCTCTCCCTCCAGGAGACTCTGGTTACACTTCCGGAGAGGATTTACATAATCATCCATAAAGGGTAGTGACTATCTCACAAGCTAGTATTAAACTATTCACAAAATTCTCATACAATACTAAACATACAAAGATTATAAAACCTGATACAGTGAAAATAGATACATACAATGAGATTATCTGACAATATATTCAAATAATACAGAGATAAACTGAATCAGACATAGTTTATCTAATAACTTTATATAGATATAAAACAAGCGTTATTGAATCCCAAATTATTCCCATAATAATTTGATTAGTTTGGTTATTTTCTTAACTAAAATCCATTTAGCTGTAATTGATAAATCATTCCTTATGCTCAACATAATACATAAGGAGTAAAAGAGTTTATAAATCGGCCAGATATTATTTGAAATACATCAATGTTATGATTTGAAAACAGTTTTGGTTTGCTTGTATTCCCCCCTGAAAACAGTTAAAAACAGTGAAAAAGGCGTAGGGGTATGAACTCACCGGACGAGAAGTATGACGATTTGGATGCTAAGAGTTGATCCGGGGCTTGTAAATACACGAGGTTCCTAATTATAATGTAAAGATACACATTTGTATCTAATTAGGACTTAGTTTATTTATATGATAGGGACACTTGCTTCAAGTCGCGAAAACACTCCGATACAAGTGTTTGGAAGGACCCGGGTGGCGTTTAAGGACGTGAAATGACACTAGGGACTTGGGACTTGAGTTTACTCCCCATGAGTAAACTAATATAAGACTTTTGGTCTAAAAACACCCATTCCCCATGAGTTTACGGCCGTAAACTCATGGTGGGTGTGGGTTATGGTGCTAAATGACTTCTAACACTTAGGAGGTAATTTCTAGACATTGTTTAAGGACTTGGAATGATTTCAAAGCATCAAATAGACACTTATATGGGAGTTTACGGCCTAGCATGGCTTCCTGGCCGTAAACTCCTATTTTCTCAAGAAAATGGTGTTAAATGGTCCCAAAACAAATCACATGTGATTAATAGAATTATTCCAATGTCTAACATGAGTTTTATGGGACATTTGAGGGGTGATATGGAGTTTACGGCCTATGAGACCCCCCTCATGGCCATAAAACTTGCATAGAAGGGCTTCTAAAATTCATCTAAAGGCTTTAGGGGTGTTTAGTTAGCATTCTAACACCATAAATTATGCAGTTTACGGCCCAAGAACAAGCCTTAGCCGTAAAATCTTAGAAATCCCACAAATGATGTGTTTAAGGCCCTTAAACTATTTTTGGTTGGTCCTTTGATTTATTCTAAGGCTTTTGGTGGTGTTGGATGGCTTTCTAACACCTTAGAATTGGATTTATGCCAATTTTTGAGGAGTTTACGGCCCAAGCACATGCCTTTGCCGTAAACTCACCTAAATCCCCCAAAAATCATGTTTCAAGTGTCCAAATGCTAAAACCAAGGTCCTATAACTCATATCTAAGCCATAGAAGTGATTTGGAAGGGTTTAAGGGCATGAAAAACCCCATTTACATGAGTTTACGGCCCAAGCTTATGCCTTGACCGTAAACTCCTTCAAATGGCTCAAAATCAAAGTTTAAAATGTTCTAAGTCCATATCTTGAAGTCCCTTAGCCATATCTAAAGTCCAAATGAGTTTAGGAAGGAGTTTAAGGGCTAAAAACCCTTCAAAATGGTGTTTACGGCCTATGCAGCCTCCTGGGCCGTAAACTCACATATGATGTCCTATTTCATGATTAAATGTCAAATTTGGAAGCCAAACATGCTATAGATTAAGGCTAGGAAGGTACCTTAAGGATTTGAGGCCTTAAAATTGAGTTTTGGACACTTAATCTTTGGATTTAGGAGAGAGGTTAGAGAGAGAGAGTAGAGAGAGAAGGAAAAAGCATCAAATGAGAGGTTAAACATGCTTATATTGTTCCTAAAACTTGGACACGGTGGAATTCTACCCGATACTGGCCTTAAACGATGCTTTAGGTCGCCCCCGATTGAGTTTCCGTCAACCGACGAGGATATTTCTAAAACTTATGAAATAAATGTTTTGGGCTAAATTCATGAGTTCCTAAATGATTTGGACCCTCATTGAATGATAATAAACATATAATTTTTGTTAACTAAACCCAAAAACAATATTGGGACATTTCGATCTCCGACGAGTTATACGGGTAGAATGGGTTTTCGGCGATGAACAACTTCGGGTTGTTACAATTTGATTTTTCTTTGTCTATATACCTGTGAAAGATCTAAACGATCTAGAGATTAATTCTCATCAATTGGTATCAGAGCAGGAGGCTGTGTAATTCATACACATCTCTTCTGTTGAAGAAATTATTAGGGTTTTTCTGCATTGATTGATATTAATTGAGCCTGCATTCAAAATTGGCGTATCTCATTAATTGTTGGTCTCACTCTAACGATCAATTACACGTCTAATTTTAAACAGGTTATCGATCAAACATCATCACAATGTCTATGGATGATTCGCAAACCAATCTAATCAATATCTCTAATAGTATTGGATCAACAACAAGGATTCCAATCTTATACACTCAGGATTATTAAGTTTGGACGCATCACTTCAAAGATTGTGTGATCGGCTCAGAGGATAATGGGTAATTGATCTGGGAAGCAATCACAATTGGTCCGTTTGCTCACTCAAGAACTTCAAAGATTGTTAAAACTCAAAAGGAGCACAATCAACCCGTGAATAATGTGAAAGATATTCCTCAAGACGAGAAAGAGAAGTTTCAATGCAATATCAAAGCCTTAAGAATGATTAGGTTTGCTTTGCAGTCAGATACGTTTCGGTTGGTGAGTTCATGTGCTACAGCAAAAGAGATATGGGATAGGTTGAAAGAATTGTATTCAACTGATGAAGATCTGGAACATTCAATTCAAACCTTGCTGCTTTCTGAATTTGGTGATTTCAAATAGAAGCCCAAAGTGAAACTCATTCAGGCCTTTTGATTGGTTTAATCATCTTCTCAGTAAGATGATAAAGCATGGGATCAAAAGGAAAGTTATTGAACAAAAGGTTACCTTCATGAACGGTCTTAGACCCGAATGGATGGTAGTGGTGTCCATAGTGAAGGCACACGAACATTTCAAATCATATTCTTTGGCGAAATTGGTGGGAATTTTGAAGTCCCATGAGAGTGCGGTGTCAAAGGAAACGAACGTGGTTTCTAGTTTGGAGTCATTAGCTCTTGTTTGAAAAGGAAAAAGTGCTGTTGAAGAAGAAGAAGAATTGGATCTTGCTGTCTATGATATAACTGGTGAAGAGTATGCCCTGATGGTTTCCAATCCATGAAAGTTTATTAAAAGAAAGTTCCCAACCAACAAGATCCGAAACTGGCAGGGAAGTTATAGTTCATAAAAAATGAAAAAGGAACCGAAGATGGGTTCAAAGTCAAAAGAATCCAAGAAGGACTCATAGATTGGTGGTGACTCAGGCTATGATTGCCATTATTGTGGAGGCAATAATCACTTTGCCAAAGACTGCATGCTAAAGAAAAAGGCAGAGAAGGTTGATGAGGATGATGCGGAAGCGAACCTCCTGAGACGATTGGAGGAGATCAAGAAAAGAAAATCAGCAACTAACAATAACACCATGAATGCTTTGACTGTATAGGATAAAGGTGACAATGATGAATTTGGTGGAGTGCAGGTATGGTCCACAGATTCAGAGGACAAAGAAGTGAGAAAGTCGATTCACGGCAAGGCGATGCTGGTGAAAGAAGAATATGTTGCGGGAAAATGCTTGATGGTGACAGAAGGTGTATCATAGATGTGAGGATACACAACAGAAGGTGGACTGGAAGATGCGAAGGAGTGAGAGGACAGATGTTTTGCTGCGAATCCTGTCAGTACACAGATCAATGAATGTGATGAGTTGATCAAGAAGGTACAAAATATTCTTACCTCTCTGAAAATTCCTATTACTAACTATGAAAAAGAACTGAATAGCTTCAAATCTAAATTTTCTAGTATAAGTAGTAGTCTTACCCAAACTCGTGTCACAAACTCTAAGTTGACTGATCAAATTAGCAGGATATTGTCGAAGAGTGAGGAGAGGAGGATGTGGATTGAGAAGAAGGAGAAAGAATTAGGTCTAGGGATGAGTCGATCTATTTGCAAAGAGACAGTCTTAAGCTTTTAAAATAGCGAAACGTTTTTTGTTTAATTGCGAAAAGTCTTTATTTTAATATCACTCAATTGCATCTCGATTGTGAAATAGGAAAGAAGATACATCACATGATTTTACCCTTCCTTGAGTTAAAGGAGGATGAAGTCGATGTCGAAGCTTACAACTGTGAAAATGTTGTATCTTCTGACGAAGTCACTCCTGCCTACAAAATTGGTCTTGTCAAAATAGAGTCCTACATAAAATCAAAAGACCATAAGGACATGCTCAAAAATCTGTTAGACGAAAATTATAAATTGAAGTTAAGAACCGAAGCTGTAAACAAATTTGACTCGTTGAATGCCAAACTAAGTTCAGAAAATAAAATTGATGTTGAAAATGCATATGAACTTAACGAGGATGCTGACATGAGTGAAATCTCTGTAGAGGACGTGGTGGACTGTTCAGAATTTGTCAAAAGCGAACCGGAACCTAACAAAAATCTGATCTCTGAAAACTTTGTTTAGTTCGCTCGCTAATCTACAGACAAGACCAAAATCCTTAAGGCAAAAGCATTTGTATATCAAAAGGTTCAAACCACTCCAAATCAAGTCTACACAGTTCATGGAGTCATACCTCAACAAACAGCAGAACTGGCAGCAATCGTAGAAGAAGATAATGCAAATGGATGTGAAGAGTTCTTCTGGTCGGTACCAATAGATAACGCTGACGAAACAAAAGGCCTATCTCAGAAAACCTCATGGAGAGTAAAGGGCAGGTACGTGCCGGAGCCACTTAATGAACCTACAAGATATGATGTACCAAGCACAAGTGGAACCAAAACATCTTCAGGCGAACCAATGATTATGTCCAGTGAGACGTGTTCGTCAAAGAGCGAAAGCCATGCTCATGTATCGAAGAAAAAAGCCAATATTCATAAAAATCCAAAACAGGTGGTAGAACGAAAACACCAACAAAATCTGAGATACACGAAGAATCTCTTAGAAAGAAAACGGTTTTGGCGATCTCAGAATCCTCATTATGTAAGGTATGAAAAGACACATAAGTCATGAGGAGAACCAAGAACCGACCGATAGGAAGGTTTCGGTCCTTGGAATGAAAGCACCCGAAAGGAGGGTTTCGGTCCACAACAGGTAAGCAACCGAAAGGAAGGTTTCGGTCCTCGGCATGAATGCAACCGAAAGGAGAGTTTCGGTCCTCAGCATGAAAGCAGCCGAAAGGAAGGTTTTGGTCCTCAACGAGTAAGAAACCGAAAGGAAGGTTTCAATCCTCAGCGAGTAAGCAACCGAAAGAAAGGTTTCGGTCCTCAACATAATAGCTTCCGAAAGGATGGGTTCAGTCCCAAGTTCAATCAGACGAACAGAAGGGAAGAGTGTTCCCATTCTCAACCAAGGAAGACTGATAATCGGCGACCTAATATCGCTTCTAAACCCTATTCTTCTCATTCTCGTTCTAGTTCTTATGCTTCAAAAGATTCAAAGGGGAAAGGAAAGCTCTTTGCAGAAGACAACAAATGCCCGAAAGAGATCCAAAAGCATGTAGACGTCAAAATTTCAAATCCTACGTCTAATGAATCTAAGCCAAACAAAATCAAAGTTTTTACGATAAAGACAAAAGACGAAACAACTCTAAAAAAAAGAACTTATATGGTTGATGTTTCACTTACTATTCCCTGTTCTGTAAAAGGCTCACAACGACCCAAGAAACTTTGGGTTCCTAAATCGGCTTGATATTTTGCAGGTTATACGTGACGAGCAGTTTGAAAAAGAATGGTACATTGATAGTGGCTGCTCGCGTCACATGACAGGACGAAGGGAAGAAGTGAGGGAGTTTCGGTCTCTCAAGGATGGTGGAATTTTTAAGTATAGCAACAATTCGTTTGGAACTATCAAAGGCTATGCAATGATTACGAATGGTGATATCTCAATAAGAAAGGTCGCATACATTGAAGGATTGCAACACAACCTCATCAGTGTATCACAGCTGGTAGTTGGGACCGGATTGAAGGTTTCATTTGATGATGAAGGCTCAGAGATAGTCGAAAAGAAGTCAAATAACAAACTGCTGAAATCAAAGCGAAAAGGGGAAATGTACCCTTTAAACCTCAACCCAATTCAAGGGAAACCAACAGTTTGCTTGCTAAAGAAGGCTCACTCAGATGAAAGCTGGTTATGGCATCGGAGGCTCTCTCATCTTAATTTCAAGGATATCAACAAGCTGGTAATGGGAGATCATATTCGAGGTCTTCCAGTTCTCAAATTCGACAAAGAACATCTATGTGCAACTTGTGAAATGGGAAAGCAAAGTCGACAAAGTGATCCTTCTATAATCAGCACAAAGGTGATAGAACCACTGGAGCTGTTACATATCGATCTATGTGGTCCATCCTTCATTGAAAGAATTGGTGGGAACAAGTACATTCTTGTCATAGTTGACGACTTCTCTCGCTTCACATGGGTATTCTTCTTGACGAAAAAGTCAGAGGCAACTCCTATGCTCAAGCTCTTCATAAAAAAAGTAGAGGTTCAACTGAGGAAAGTCGTTCGTAACTTAAGAAGTGACAATAGCTTGGAATTCAAGAACAAGGATTTCGAAGATTTTCTGGCTAAGAAGGGAATGACTCATAATTTCTCGGCTCCATATACTCCACAGTAGAATGGAATCGTCGAAAGACGAAACCGATCCATGTGCGAAACGGCTCGAACTGTGCTAAGCTTCGCTTCCTTGCCTTTATATTTCTGGGCTGAAGCTATTGCTGCTGCATGTTACACTCAGAATAGGTCATATCTAAAGAAGTGATTCTCTATCACTCCTTACGAGTTCTTGAACAACCTCAATCCTAATGTGGAGTTGTTTCACGTGTTCGACACAAGATGCTTCATCTTTAACTCAAAGGAGAATCGAAACAAGTTTGATGCTAAGGATGATGAAGGGATATTTTTGGGCTACTCCTTGCAATCGATGGCGTATAGAGTTCTGAATAAATGCTCAAAGAAGATTGAAGAGACATAATATGTCACTTTTGATGATAGTTATGTCAAGAAGTTGAAGATAACTGAAGGTGCAATGCAGGAAATCTTTCCAAAGTCTAGTCATGTTACTATACCTATCTCAAATCTTTTCGAGAAATATATGCTTCTCTTCGATGAACATGAAAAAGCTATCGATTCTGAATCCAATGCAGAAGATAACAAAGTCGATAGTTTGAAGCAAATCATTGACGATGTTGCACAGAAGATGGCAGCTGATCAACCAAAGGCAACCGAAAGGCCTGACTTAAGCGAACCTTCTAGTGACCATCCTTCTGTCCAAGGGGAGGGTTCGTCTCTACCAAAGGATCTAGGTTCTTCATTTCAGGGGGATAATTCGTGTCATGATTTGAGGGGTAGAATACAAATATCAATGATGATGATACACAATCAGAATTGGAAGAAGAAGTCAATGCAGAACTGGATCCCTCTTGTGATCCAAATTACCATCCTCTCATTAAATGGACCAAAGACCATCCTCAAAGTTAAATCATTAGGGAATCTTCTAAAAAGGTTTTAACTCGATCACAGGTCAAAGCGAAACAAGCTGCACTATTCTCTCAAGTAGAATTTTGCATGTTCAACTCTTTTGTCTCTAAAGTTGAACCGAAGACTGTGAATTCGGCTCTTGACCATTCTGATTGGGTTCAAGCCATGCAGGATGAGCTGAATGAGTTTGAAAGAAACAAAGTATGGCGTTTAATTCCAATTCCAAAGGATGCTTCGGTTGTCGGTCTCAAATGGGTATTCAGAAATAAGATGGATAAAGAGGGGAATGTGATTCGTAACAACGCTCGGTTGGTTGTAAAAGGATACTGCCAAGAGGAAGGTATATATTATGAAGAGACCTTCGCTCCAGTTTCAAGATTAGAGTCCGTTCGAATCTTTCTTGCTTATGCTGCACACAAAAACTTTGAAGTCTATCAAATAGACGTGAAGTGTGCCTTTCTTAACGGAGAACATGAAGAAACTATGTACGTTGAGAAACCGCCAGGCTTCATGAACGAGAAGCATCCATATCACTGCTACATTCTAGACAAAGCGGTATATGGCCTGAAGCAGGCTCCCATAGCATGGTATGAAACTCTCACTCGATTCTTAAAAATGTCCAAATTTAAACAAGGTTTGGTTGACCCAACCTTCTTTCGTAAGAGAGAGGGTAACCACCTTATGATAGTCCAAATTTATGTTGATGACATCATCTTCGGCTCCACGGATCCTAGCTTAACAACTGAATTCATGAAGTTGAGGAAAATTAAGTTTGAGATGAGCTCAATGCGTCCAATTAACTTTTTCCTTGGCTTAAATGTTAGACAGGGATCCGAAGGCATTTTTATCAATCAGGAGGCATATACAAAGACATTGCTTGCCAAGTTTTTCATGATGGGAGACTCCAAAATAAAAGTTCCTATAGCTTTTGGGACTAAGCTTACACCATCTTTGGAGAAGCCAACCAATAACATGACGCTTTATCGTCAGATGATTGGGTCACTGATGTATCTAACAGCCAACAGGCAAGAAATCATGTTTTCAGTCTGCTATTGTGCCCGATTCCAAGCTAACCCACATGAACCTCACATGCTATCTGTGAAAAATATCTTTTGGTATCTAAAGCGAACTTCCTCTCTCAGTCTATGGTATCCAGCCAACTCAGGCTTCTTTGTCCAAGCATTCTCAGATGCTGACTTAGGTCGTTGTGGATTGGATCGTAAAAGCACTATTGGAGGATGCCAATTTCTTGATGGTAAATTGGTTAGCTGGCAATCAAAGAAACAAACTTGTGTTTCTCTCTCCACGGCTGAAGCTGAATACATAGCCGCTGCCTCATGCACATCTCAGGTTGTTTGGATACAGAGTCAGCTTAGAGACTATGGGTTGAACATGAAGAAAATCCCACTATATTGCGAATTTGAAAGTGCAATTAGGATTTGTCATAACCTAGTGCAACACTAGAAGACAAAGCACATAGCACTGCGGTATCACTTCATCAAAGATCATGTGGAAGATGGTAACGTGGAGATTCACTTCGTTAGGACCACTGATCAACTAGCAGATATATTCACTAAGGCTTTACTTGAAGCAAGTTTCAAAAAAATCTTACAAGGCCTAGGAATGATAGAAGCAGAATCAGTACCAAAATCGCTTTTCCTTCATTAAAGGTAAGAAGCGAAATAGAGCGAACGCTCGGTCTATTTCGGGTTCGGTTCACCCGGGAACTGAAATGAACCGAACGCTCGGTCTATTTTGGGTTCGGTCCTTCTGAACTCATTCACTTTGTCTTCATTGAAAGGGATTTTGATTGTATTCTTTTGTATACTCTTCTCCATTCTCATTTTTATGTTTCTCTTTTCATTTTTTTCTCATTTCATAAAATCCAAAAATATTTTTCCTTTTGTTTTCTTAAAATTTTTCCAAAAAATACAGAAATATTTTTTTCTTTACTTTATTTTATTTTATTTTTCTCATGCTTTTCTTTGTATAAATGCTACTCTCAATGGTGAAGCTCAAACAGGTATAAATTCTTTTCTTTGAATTAATTTAGTGTCCCTAGATGTATGCTGCTTCATGTTGACCAAAGCCTCTACAGATTCTGAGTGAAGCCTTAATAACATGATACACACAAATCATGTTTTCCCAACTTAGGCTGTTACATTCACTCTAATCGTGAGCTACCTTACTCTTCTCATATTGAGTTTAGAGTTTTCTGCTCGGTCATTCTTTTATAGTAGAGGTACATTCGCTTCTTATACCACCTATATCATTTTTCTTCATTACACTTCATATCACTAATGTAACCCTTGAGACTCTCAGACTTACCACTGAGGTTTATGGTTATACAAAAATATGTGTTAATGATCTCGGTCTCGTGTCACTACGCACTAAGTGAAACCCACAATTCAAAACCCTTAATGCATTGACGGTGAACCATTACCATGATATAGTTCTTGAATGAAATCTCTTTTTATTTTGAGCGATCCTTCTGAAATTGTCTATCACCAAGACTTTTCTTCCCCAAGGATCCAGTTATAATTTTTTTTGATATTTCTCAATTGTCAACAAGTCACTGAATATCTTTCCTACCTACTTGTTTAACAGGCCACATTGGTCTCACAAGTACTTCATTCAGTTTCGGTATTATATCAATTACAAAAATTACGAATTGTAGCGAAAGCCACCCTTTATAGCCTTAATAAAAAAGATGCCTTTCAATACTTCTTAACAAGTACTTGATCGTTATTTAACGAGAACCCACATAAGCACTTTGAAGTCTCTCTTGACTTTGACGGAAGAGATTCATGCCCGTAATCAATCGCTTTATGTCTAAACAGACATCACAAATTCCCATAAAAAGTTTTCTTTAATTCTTTATCATTAGCACTCTATGAGCGAAAATCCTTGATTTTCCAAACCTCTGGTTCTATTAACGATAAGCTAATTTTTACAGTTTGATTTCTAAAAGCATTATGGTGATCGATAAAGATAAATGTGATGACGGTTCATGTACATTCTGTGGGTGACGTTTCGGATAAAGTTCTTGGATGAGTCAGCAATTATCCAAAATTTTTTGACGATTTGAAAAAGGTATTCTCTATGGAAAGGCGCATTAACGTGAAACGTCCTTTCTCTCTCCTGCTTCATCATCGGGGTTGCCAACTGTCCACTCCATCACATCAGGAACGGTTTCACATATAGTCAAGATTTCAACAAGATATTTCTTTCTCCTACTCTTATGTATAAAAGGATTTGTCACGCTCCACTTTACTCTTTTATCACTTACAAATCTTCACAAAGAAAAAGGCAATCTCTCTCAATGTTCATCATCTTCTTCTCAAGCTTCATCAATGGCGGAATCATCTTCTATTCACAATACATCTGTTCACTCCAACCTTCTTACCATTAATCCATAACAAAAACTCATCATTGACCTTACACCCTTGTTCTATGAACCCTACATGTTGTACGTCGTCGAATGCCACAAGTACTCTCCTCTTGTTGTTGCTCTTACAAAGGTGGAAGTGGTTCCCATGACTTACCTCTCACACATCTATTCAACCGCTTATTATGACAAGGTCGCTGAGAGGATTCACTTTGAAATTCACAACGAGAAGACCTCCATCTCCAAGAATCGCTTCTGTGCCCTAATTGGTCTTGCTTATGAACCCATTTTGGGAAACCCCGACTCCATTACTATTAGGCAACTGTTCTCCATGTTTTACCAAATGGGTTACATAGAAACCCTAACCACTCTTATCAAATTTAAGAAGTCTTGCCTTCCCTCACAATGGAACTGTTGGATAAGGTGTCTAAGTCCATAACTTATTTGGTACATACTTGACCCGACCCGACATGGTCCATTTGGGTTGCACTTCACCCAAACGATTTATGGATAATTTTAAGAGAATTGTATACTTACGATTTATTAATATATTATAAGTTATAATATATTAATATGAAGTCATGTTATTTAATTAGTTTTAGTCTTAAATTAATTATGAATTAATTTAGAGATTAAAAAGAAGACTGATTAAATTATGGGATATTATATTTTATATAGTGTGGGCTAATACTCATTTGTTAATGGGATAAACTAATATGAAAGTCCATGGATAATCCATGGAGCTTTTAACCCATGGATCCTTGGAAAGGAAAAGACATGGGTTATTAGGGTTTCACCCTAACCATGCACACTATATAAAGAAGCATATGATGCAAGAACTATGACACTAGTAGTGTGAGACTTAGTGGTGGCCGATTCCACAAGAAAGTATACTACTCTCTCAAAGTTTTCCAACTGTTTGTGGTGATTTGTGATTCCATTTGAGGCATTCACACTATTGGTGCTTGGCTTTCAAACTCCAAACAATCAACCATCATC
Source organism: Lactuca sativa (assembly GCF_002870075.4). Classification (NCBI taxonomy): domain Eukaryota; kingdom Viridiplantae; phylum Streptophyta; class Magnoliopsida; order Asterales; family Asteraceae; genus Lactuca; species Lactuca sativa. Next base: position 194,727,649 of record NC_056625.2, read on the forward strand.
AAAAGGTATGTATTTCTACCAGTACTTTTATGATTCGTAATCCTTATGCTATGCTAGTTAGGAAGAAACCTTGGAAGTTATTATTTGCATGTATTTTAGAAGAAAACATAGATCCAAGGTTTATTAGGGTTGCATGCACACTTAGGAAGTGTTAGATTGCTCAAAACCCAACAGTTGTATCAGAGCCTAGGCTTGTTTTCTTGAATACTTGATGCAAATTGCTGAAAATCGAAGTTTATGTGCTATCTGCACAGCAGACTCGCCGAGTCCATAAAGGGACTTGACGATTCCAAGACAAAATTCATCCAACTCGGCGAGTTGGTTCATGCACTCGACGAGTTGGAACCCCAGACAGCATATCTTCGAGTTTTGGTGCTGGAATTGGATTTCCAAGAGACTCTTCATTAAAAGTATTAAACACTTAATTAAAACTCATAAGTTATGAATATCCAAAAGTTTATGAATTGTTAAAAACTTGCCCTCAAGTTTTGGAATTTGTAAAGTCTCACACAAACTTTAATTCCATACCCTAGAAGTTTTAAAAGTTAAAATTCTACCCTTATACTATTATAAGATTAATGGTTAATTATTATATATATATATATATATACATATATATATATATATATATATATATATATATATATATATATATATATATATAAGGTTGTTGCCTATAAAATGGCAACTTAATGGATGTCCACTCTCACCCACCGCTTGCTTGACTGGTGGAGGGTCGTTGGCCGAACGGGTAGGACAATGACTTTAAATTCTCATTAAAAGTATAATGATTATTATAAAGTAACTAAATGTTTTATTTAATTCCCAATCTTAGTTACTTTAGGAAAAATGTGAATTTGGTGCTAGCCCATGGAATTCACACTTTGTACCTTACCAAGTCGTTAGTGGAGCGTGTGTGGTTAACCGGCACACTAACTTGGACTAGTAAGGATCACGAAGGGTGACTTAATGTTTGTCATAGATCAATGGAGCGTGTGTGTTTAACTGGCACATTGATTGGGTGATAATATTAAGGGTACCAAGTGAATTGGTATGGTTATTCACACCTTGTTTTGTGATCCTCGGCATCCCAGTCACAAAATTTGAGAGGGCACACTCGAGATTGAAACATGCCATTGAAAAGTTCAATGAATCTCAAAAGATCTAGGAATTTCAAATCCAATTAAAAGCTAATAAATTATTTCGTTTTTCATGGTGGAAATTGGTGAATCGTCATTCGCCTACCTTCAAATATTTTATAGCTTTGATTACGGCATCCCTCTTCCAAATTATAAAATATTGTGTTGGGTCCTAGCCTTAATATTTCATATTGGGTGTTATATTAAGGACTTTGAATCAACTAACTTGATTTTCTCCCATTCTAGATGTCTGGTTCAGACAACTATGATCTTCCCAAATCTCTTGAAGATGGTGTCCCTCAACATCATGCTTCACTTCCTCCACCTCCTCCAATTATTCTCCCTCACCCACAAGTTCTTGAAAAGTTTAAAGTCACTCAATCCCTATTGGCAAGCATAGTCTATGTGTGCTCACATCTTGGAGATAAAGTCACGTATTGACAAGCTGGGAGAGTTGGGTGTCAAAGTCCCGTGAAAGTTGGATGTTCAATCACTTTCTTAGTAACATAGTGAGTCTCTTTGGGACTACTATACGACGGACTTTGACATGACCCTTAATGATGTTATCTATTTGCTTGGTGTTGTGGAATCAGCAATGATTTGGAACACCAGTAAAGCAAATTTGATTAAAAGAACAACTTCCCAAGTCTACATGGACATTGACAATGGTAGCATTGGATATCTAGAAAAGGATTTCTCTTCCCAATGGAAAGGGATCGGCTATAGTCAACTCAGTTGACCAAATAGTAAAGAGAAAGGCAAATTCTGAGATAGTCTCATGTACCATTACCAAAGGGTCCATGTGTTTTGTTGCCAAAGGAAGGGGCATTGGTTGCGAAGCTGCCCTATTCACCTGAAAGGTCATAAGGTTGATCAAGTCAAGAGGTTTGACTCTACTTCGGGTAAAGTCCACTGTCTAACTCTATTAAGTTCCTATTTGGAGATTCTTATTACATAATGTGAATGGGTCACATGCTGATGTTTTTAAGAATCAAAGAAAAGATAGGAAGCTTAAAGTAAGTATATGTTGATTCTGATTGCAAAGGTGGGTTTCGATCGTATGGTTCGGCAATCAGAATTTTGAGCTGTTGCTTAAGAGTTATAATATATTGCTTATGAATAGATAACAACAAGGTTTTCATGTGGATTGTAAGGATAAGTTTTTCCGCAAAGTTTAAAAAAAAAGAAAAAAAAGGGGTTTTAATTTTATTTATTTTAAAAATATCCTTACAATGGCATCTGTGGAAAATTGTTGCTTACCAAATGAAGAAAGTTTTTCATCACCCAAGTTTCAATTGGACAGAAACTTGGAGTCATACAAGTTGTATTGTATGATGAATGAGAATTTTCATCTTCGAAAATTAAGACTAATTCTTTGATCACATGTATACGTGAGTCAATTGAAGGACTAAGGAATTAGGTACACTGGGTGTGTGCTGGTCAAGGTCCACCACAAAGATTGATTTGTCATGATTTACTAAAGATTAGTAAATATGATTATACTTATGAGGTTAAGCATAATTCTGTAACATTGGAAAGGTTACAATGTATGACAAAACAAATGAGAAGAATTAAATTAGGTAGAAAGATAAAAGTTTCTCAAATCTGAAAGGATGGGAGAGTACTTTAGTATCGTATTTCATGATCATCTTAATGATTATGAAACCATATCACAAATTCATACTCTAAGGACGTCTTAGTGCATTGTTATGGCTTAGAAGAGAGGTCATGAATTGTTGGATTGGTTAAGATCGAGAAGATGAGTCATACTTCGTTCCAAAACAATTCTTAGAGTCATACTCCAAGATTGTAACATCGAGTGACATAAAGTAAGGTTTAAAACACTTATCAAATGTAGTGTAAAATGTTTCTACCCTTGTACATTTGAGATTGGTAAGTTGTGATGTCTTGGATGAGACAAAGACTAACTAAGACCAATTGTGTGAAGTGTTAGTCTTGATAAGAATCCGCACTATCCCTTGAATATTTGTTTTGTCAAGGAATGGTTCTTGACTGGGGAAACTTATATGTCAAGGGGACAATGGGAGCCTTAAAGATCCTGAAAGAGTTTCAAGATTTAATCAAGAGTAAAACCTGTAATTTATCACTAGCACACAACTTAAGGTTTGCAACCTATCGTGTTGACATAATTATTGTTTCTATACCTACTTCAAATAAGTTGAATTTGCATGTGAGTTATCAGAGTTCAACTTGGAAGCATTGGTGGGCCTTGTGCTACCAAGGTGACAAGAAACTAAGATTGAACAAGTTTAATCCATGTAAGGCTGAATTTGTCACTAACCTTATCTTGTGATTATGGTTTTGACAAATTCACATGGATAGGAACTCATACACTATAAAATCTAAGTGTCATAAGGTTTCTCTCCGATTCATGAAAATGATGGTGAGGAAATGCTTTCACTAAGTAGATTTTACGTAGATATCAATTGTGTTATTTGCATTTTCAAAAGTCGTTAGTGGAGCGTATGTGGTTAACCGACACACTATCATGGACTTGTGAGAAATGGCAAAGGTCTAAGAAATTGAGACTATGATTACGGCATCCCATTTCATAGTTCTTGAAATTGCTTAGACACACATGTGAGCTATCTAAGAAAGGGTGTATGAATCTAAATTTCAGAAGTCCAGCAGATTTCTGGAAATATGTCAGAGCTAGTGGGAGCATAAGTGTTTTGCTAATAATCATCATGTTAGTGGGAGCATGATAATTATGATTAGTATTACAAGCTAGCAATGTTAATTATAGAAAAACAAAAGTTTCAATTCATGAAGTTGCAGGGGTTGAAAAAGACGTTTTGCTATAATTAAGGGAGAGGAAATTATACTTCATTTCAATTCAAGAAGCTTAGATTGAGATTTTAATCATCTTTAGTCAAGGACATATATATGAATTTTATGTGTAAATGGTTCGACTTAAGGAAATTCTATATATATTGCGTTCTCAAAATTCGATTATGATTACAGCATCCCTCTGCATAGTTAAATTTTGAAAACATGGCAAAATATTGTAGCAAAAGACTCGTCTAGTATCATGTCTTTATGTGAGACATCATGAATCGTGTCCCATATGCTTCGGATATAGGATCGATTTCATGTGCTATAATATTCATCCTTTCTAAATTTTCGAAATGCTTAAGGCATTGAGAAGGGAAAAGTCTAGAACTGGATATGACTAAAGTGATTAAGCAATTGTCGAGGACAAATCTGAGGTTCGCCAAAGATTGGTTGCTCAGGGACAGTTGGAAGTATGATATAAGTTGTCGGAAAGGACCATATTGACATATTCTGAAAAGAAGTAACTCTTGTTCGGAAGTGATAGTCAAAATGGGACTATGGAAATGTCTCCATAGGTGGAAGTTATTGAATCTATGTAAGATTAGAAAACCTTAATGCAAGAAGGATGTTCAAAGCAATGTACTTTGAATATGAGACTTCTGTTCCATAGAAGTTGACCTTCTTTGGAATACTCTGTAATGACTGGTGACAAGGTTTTGGTGACTTTGTGCATAATCATTACAAGAGGAACATTGCATAAAAGTTTAAAATCTAACAGTTTTTTTTGGTAAATGATAGGAATCGGGGATTCTCACATTTAAAATAAGGATTTGGGATTGTGAAATGAGTATCATTGGAATCATGTTCAATTGATCTACATCACAATGTAAGGATCATAGACAAACATAGTGTGCATACTTGGAGTATGGCATAACTATTGTTTAGAAAAACAAAGTGTACATGCTAGGAGCATGGGACGACTGTTGTTTTATTCAAGTCTTAATTTGATTGTTTGAAACATTATACAATGAATAATGTGTAATGAATATGGTGATAAATAAAAGGTGGTTCTATTTATATTCAAAAGGGTTCTGAGACCATATTGGATTCGATTATTATTGTGTTTCACTTTGCATGTTTTGACTTCCAAAATAGCTAGGTTATTCTTTCCGAATGACTAAGTTATTTAAACACTCCAGAGTCGTTCATATGCTGGAAGTAGGTATGAATCATGTCACACCCCAAAACCAAGAACGGCGGAAACGTTCTGGGGCGGAGGACGTCATGTATAGTATCACAACAATGAAAAGTAGTAAACAAGCAACAACATCATCCATTGCGTTAATAATAGAATTATTATACAAGTATGTTCTATCAAATTTTGATGAAACACTAAAGCATAAATCAAAATGAAAGATGAGTCTTGAACAAGCTCCATCTTCCTTTCTGCTTGCATTGGTACCTGTCTATGATGACCTGAGGATACAAGTAATTTTGAAAGCGAGTATCAGCTTTGAAGCTGGTGAGATCATAAGTATTTTAGTGTTTTAATTTGTATGTAAGAATTTGTAAGTAATTGAATTGTAAGTATTGAAAATGTATATGAACTGTAAGTATGAAAATGTTTGTAAAACAACTATAAACGTTTGAAAAACCCTAGAAATCCCTATGATTCCTACTATTATAATAGGGAGTCTTCAACCAAGACTTGTCTGATCTCTACCTAGTCTTCTACCAAGACTTAACTGTTCTATATGTTCGTCTCTTGTAAAAGTGTGTAATTTTCCCAAGTGTAACTATCATTATCAAAATATAGTTTTTACATTTATAGTTTAAGTGAAAAGATCACTAAATATGTGTATAGGGAAAATTAATGTAGTACTAAATCGTAGCGCTATAAGAACTACTGCTGTACTAATTACCTTAAACCGGATTTATATTAAGGCATCATGTGATTAATTGCACCATACTATCGACTGGTAACAACGACATACGAATGGTCGTAATAACGTAATGACGTTTGGCACCCGCAGACCTACAGGTCCGGCTGTAGCTAGCAGCAAGGTGTAGGATAGTCAATCCAGTATAGATCTATACGCAAACTCACGCTCTCCCTTCAACAGATTCTAGCTACAACTCGGGCCATGACATTTAAGGGATGCTCCGACACAGTGGATCACAATTTTATGAACGTATTAATGTAAGTGTAATGTAATGAACTGTTCTAGCTGTAATGTACGTGCTCTCTACCTAGCAAGTATAGTAATGTAATCGTTCTAGTATTGTTGTATATGTTCTCTTTCTAGTATAGTTGTATATGTTCCTCTCTAGTATAGTTGTATATGTTCCTCTCTAGTATAGTTGTATATGTTCTTCTAGTAGTAAGTATTGACTCATGAATGAACTGACTCATAGTATGATATCGCGTTCTAGTAATGGTTCTAGTATCTTCCTGAACTACCCATATGGTAGTTTACTAGTAATCTAACTGGTACGTATGGTCATGGATGTATACCCTTGCTACCCAAGGGCATGGGATGAACTGGAAGGACCTTTTATGACTATATATGTACACAAGATATATAACTAATATTTAAACGACCTTCGGATGGGTACCCGATATCCCACTAGACCACATCTCAAGCGCCAAAAGGAAATAGAGTGGATAGCCTTCCAAAGTCTTTTAAACATTTCTTATATAACTATACATATAGAGGCATGCAATTTATAATATAAAAGCATAAATAAGTTTTGTAAAACATTTGAACATAAATATTATCTTAAGAAAAGATCGACTTGATGTCAATCTATAAAACAGTTTGAAGGCATGGGTTTGATAAAACAGTTTAGTATAAAGAAACATTTGTTTGAAACACAATTGTATATAAGTTTGAAATGTGATATACAAAGTAAAATATACAGTGTAATAGGGAGTTTAAAACATATAAAATGTTTATAAAAATCATTTGAAGGAAACTGTTTGGTAAAACAGCTAATGAGTAGCCAAATCTTTTGAATGTTGTATATTAATCACATGTGATTGATGTAATAACTAGCATAATTCTACTTATTAATCACATGTGATTGACATAATAACTAGCATGATTCTACTTGTATCCCCCCCATAAAACATTTAAAAATAGTTTAAAACATTAGTTAAGGGTATGAACTCACCTGCAGTAAGTGACTGGAATTGAACGGACTGTTATCGTAAGGAAGGATCGGGCAAGTGCTTGGTGTCAAGTGAAGACTTTAGACACACACAATGATCCTAATTACATATGAAGACATATGTATATAAATAATTAGTGATTAAAACACTAATTATACAAGTATAAACATTTAAACGTGAGGAAAACACTTTTGGTCAAGTGCTAGGAGGCTAATGGGTTGCAACAAAGGAGTGCAATACCTCAAATGGGAGTTTAAGGTCTAATGACCATATTCTTTTGAGTTTAAGGCCCAAGGGAGTAAACTCCTGGCCGTAAACTCTACATTGAGTCATTAATTGAGGCCTATGGTTGTTACAACTCAAGTGGTAATTGGTTCTAAGGTTTAAACAGGTGTTTGGGTGTCATAATAACTCCTTTAAGGAGTTTACGGCCTTGGGACCATATTCCCTTGGAGTTTATGGCCGTAAACTCCCTTGGGAGGGTGTTTATGGTGTTTTCAAGTCTCTAAATTAACTAGGAACTAAACTAGGCTTTTGTACTTGGCTTTAGAAGAGTTTATGGCACCATTTGGCACCATTTTATGGAGTTCACGGCCCTAGAACCTTTTGGGCCGTAAACTCATTTAGGTACATGCCCAAATTCGTCCCTTGGCTTAAGGAAGGAGTTAGGGTGTCATTTGACCCCTTTATAAGTGTTTACGGCCCAAGAACTTGTCTTGGCCGTAAACTCCTCAATACTAGTGATTTCTTATGTTTTCTAGGCTTTAAACACTTTAGGGTACTTGTCTAAAATAAAGTCTAAGCCTTAGGTGCCTTAAAATCACCATTTGAGCATGTTACAAGGGAGTTTACGGCCTAAGCCACTCTTGGGCCGTGAAATCCTAAACGGGGGACGATCTAGGCTTGGTTTCGGGAGTTTACCACCCAAGAACACCTTGGGGAGTAAACTCCTAAATCGGATAATTTAGCTACGTAATCTATGTTATGAACACATTTAAAGCTTTCTAACACTACTAGAAAGAGTTACTCACAATTTGGGATAAAAACCCGAAGATCCGTGAGAGTGAATTTGGCTTTTCTCTAATTGGAATTCAACTAATGAACCAATTTGGTTCAGAATTCTATTTATAGTCCTGAGATTTTTGGCAGAAAATATTTCTATTCTTGGAATGAACTCTAATATACTAGAGTATTGGAATAACAGTGTTGCACAAAACCCTAGTGCATCCACTCTCCTAATATCTCGTTAAGTGTAATATCTTGAAAACTGCCAAACTTATACTCGAAATCTGAGTTTTCACTGTAACTGTTCTACTTCTATTGGCTTCAAATGGTTTGTTCAGAATGGAAATTTCAGGTTGTCACATCATCCCCCTGTTGAAGGGAATTTCGTCCCGAAATTAGAATTGAAGCAACGAAGTATGTATGAATGATCGAGTCGTGAGGAGGAAACTTCCTAATCGATTGGTTCTAGCGCACCTAAGTAAAATCGGGTTCTCGGTTGGAATCCCAACGAACCTTCACTATCGGGCGATGGCGCTGCTTCGTCCGCTTGACCTCTCGTGTCACACCCCCAAACCAGAACGGCGGAAACGTTCGGGGGCGGAGGACGTCATATTCAGTATCATAACAGTTCATAGAAAGGAAAGTACACACCACCATAATATAAATATATTTGAAAAGTTTACATGATTGTATATGTTACATGTTTGCAAAAGAAATCAAATACAATATGGTGATCCAAAATATGTTACTAACGCCAGCGCGTTAGTCTTCAAAAGTAGTTGCTACCTGGTCTAGCGGTTTCCTGAGAATACAAGTTATTTCAAAGAAAAAGTGTCAACATTTAAGTTGGTGAGTTCATAAGTGGTGTTTTGAGAAAATGTATGCCATTCGAAAGTGCTTGTATGTTTTCCAGAAAAACCCTTATTTTCTTATAAAAGTATGCAATGCATATGAATGTTCGTGATGTAAATTGCAACTAATTGTACCGAGAAAATCCCTTATTTTCCTATTAGTTGTTTGGTTTGTATACAGGAAAAACCCTTATTTCCCTGACATAACTGGCAGTCTCTAAGACCGAAAATCGTAAGCAAGCGACGTGCTTGTAAGTTGTGTCATAGTTTTACATAGTAAAGCTATACGAAGATCGCACTTATTAGATGAAGAATAGTTTTAATGACTACTCGTTCATAAAAGCATAATACCATAATAATTGTATATCCGATGAGTTTTATAACCATACTAAACATAATATGCCTGTAGCGACGTTCTTCAGGCGTCGTAGCGTTATGACAACTGTCACCCCAAAAGACGGACTGTAGCTAACAGTCAGGGCGCGGGATCATGACTTCCCGTATAGATCTATACACATTTGACACGTTCTCCGAACGGGAGACTCTGGTTATAGACAGGACTTGCAGCATTATTTTCTAATAAAGAAAGTAACGTTTGAAGATATACACGACTCATGGATTCTCAACTAAGTCTGTATTAAAGTAGTAGTTTGGATGCAAAGTTTAACTTCTTTCACAATGTTTGACAAAGCATAAATCATAAGTTCTTTGAATGCATAAAATGATTTGGTAAAGAATGTTACCCTTGATATGATGTATTTGCATGTAAACGTATAGATAAAAGATATTTCTATATATAAACATATTGTATCCCAAGAGGGTAAAGCTGTGTTGTGAGGTGTTTTGCATCATAATAACTTCATAAGATAGTTAAAACAACAGTATGAAAAGTATAGCAAAAGATCGGTGTTTCACACGATTTTAGTCGTGTGTTTACTTGTATTCCCTCCCTTAAAAGTGTATAAAAGCATTTACAAAACATTTGAAAGTGTAGATTATAGGGGTATGAACTCACTTGATAGTTTGAAGATTGTGAGGTGGAAAACCGATCAGAGTTTCGTCTCGGGAAACTGATTTTTCTTGGGATTCTCGGGAATCTCGGGAGTAGAATCGGCCTTCGGGACTTGAGCCAAAAAGACCAGAGCTTCGGGTTTGAACGGACACGGAAAACGAGGAAACGCTGAGAGAGAGAGAAGAGAAATGAACCCTTTCTTTGGAAACCCTCGCATTCTATTTATAGGAAGGCAGGTCTGCCTCGGTACGCGGGGCGTACGCTCGTACGCGCTGCGTACGCGTACGTCATGCATGACCGAAGCCTCGACTGCCTCGGTTCGGATGGGACGGGTTCTTGGGTCCTCGGGTCGGATGGGACGGGTTGCTGGGGAGGAGGGTCGGATGGGACGCCGGGTCGGATGGGACGTCGGGTCGGACGGGTCGGACGGGTCGGACGGGTCGGCTTCCTCGGATATGGCGACGTGGACGATCCGAGGCCAATCCTCTCGGTTACGCGGGGCGTACAGGAGTACGCAGCGCGTACTTCGGAGAAGGACGCTGACTCCTCTTCGGATAATATCCGAATTTTGAATTAAATAAATAATTAATTTATTTAATAAACTTCAAAAATCCATATCTTCTTCATACGAACTCCGTTTTCGATGGTCTTTATATCCACGCGTAGGTGAGACTACGATCTACAACTTTTGTTTAGACTCCGTTGGCAAATTCCAAAATTATTTTTATTATTTATTTTATAACTAATCGTTTTTAAGGAATTTCTTTGAAAAATCATAACTTCCTCACGCGAAGTCAGATTTGGACGTTCTTTTTGTGTACGCTCACGGTTTAATGTTATCTATGACTTTCATTTAGATACCTAAGGCTAAATGTTATCGTATTGAAACTTTGCCTTTTTCGTTTGATCGGTGTTGTCGGTTTTGACACAAAATCTTAGAATGGTCATAGCTTCTTCGCCATAACTCAGATTTTAGTGTTTCTTTATTTATTTGGAACCTTTAAGACGATATCTACTACATAGCGTACTCCAAATCAGAGCTTTTGAACAATTCATTTATCGATGATATTCCCATTACATTCAAAAGGGGTTACAAGACTCGGTTTATAATGCCCGGGATAACGGGTTGTTACATCATCCCCCCGTTAAACGGAATTTCGTCCCGAAATTTAATACAAGGTAAGAGTTTTAGGGGCTGAGGAAGAGATGCGGATACTTCTGTAGCATTTGGTCTTCCCGTTCCCATGTGAATTTGGGTCCTCTCTTAGCATTCCATCGAACTTTTACTATTGAAATGCGACTCTGCTTGGTCCTTTTAACTTCCCTATCCATGATCTCGACGGGTTCTTCCACAAAGTTGAGATTTTCGTTTAACGCGATTTCATCGAGTGGAATTACAAGTGTTTCGTCGGACAAACACTTTTTCAGGTTCGACACGTGGAATACTGGATGCACTTTGTTAAGCTCGATTGGAAGTTGGAGTTTGTAGGCCACTGGACCAACTCTCGAAATGATTTCGTAGGGTCCAATGTACCTGGGATTTAGCTTTCCACGCTTCCCAAAGCGTATCACGCCTTTCTAGGGTGAGACCTTCAGTAGCACACGGTCGCCAATCTGGAATTCCAAGGGTTTACGTCTCCTGTCGGCATAGCTCTTTTGTCTATCCCTTGAGGACTTCAGTCGTTCTCGTATTTGCACGATCTTTTCGGTAGTTTCTCTGATGATCTCTGGACCAGTAAGGGTGCTTTTAGTGACTAGACCTTTTGCCAATTGGGTGTCGCCCACTTCTGTCCAGCACAGGGGTGATCTGCACTTACGGCCGTAAAGGGCTTCGAACGGAGCGGTCTTGATGCTAGTATGATAACTATTGTTATAAGAGAACTCGACCAAAGGCAAGTGAATATCCCATGCTTTGCCAAAGTCGATTACACATGCTCGCAACATGTCTTCCAAGGTTTGGATCGTCCTCTCACTCTGTCCGTCAGTTTGAGGGTGGTATGCTGTACTCATGTCCAACCTTGTTCCCATGGATTTTTGCAGTGATTGCCAAAATCTGGAAGTGAACCTGCTGTCTCTATCTGAGATGATGGACATTGGTACTCCATGAAGTCGTACGATCTCCCGGATGTAGGTTCTTGATAGTTTTTCCATCCTATCGGTTTCCTTGATAGGTAAGAAATGGGCTGACTTGGTTAATCTGTCGACGATTACCCAAATAGTATCTTGGCCACTCTGAGTTTTGGGCAGTTTGGTTATGAAGTCCATGGAAATCTGCTCCCATTTCCACTCAGGTATTTCAGGTTGTTGGAGTAGGCCTGAGGGTTTTTGGTGTTCTATTTTTATTTTGGCGCAAGTTAAACACTTGCCCACGTACGTAGCGATCTCCGCTTTCATGTTTGGCCACCAGTAGAGTTGCTTGAGATCTAGATACATCTTGTCTGACCCTGGGTGTACGGAGTATGGGGTCCTGTGTGCCTCGCTCATAACTACCTCTCTGAATCCTCCAAACTTTGGTGTCCAGATCCGGTTCATGAGGTAGCGTGCTCCGTCACTCTTGATTTCTAAGTTCTTGTCCATTCCCCTAAGGGCCTCACCTGCCACGTTTTCGGGTTTCAAGGCCTCTAATTGAGCTTCCTTGACTTGCGTTGATAGGTGTGAATGGATAGACATAGCTAATGACTTCACTCTCCGGCCTGAGTACTCCTTTCGACTAAGGGCATCGGCTACGACGTTTGCTTTTCCCGGATGATAGCGAATATCGCATTCGTAATCACTGAGTAGCTCGACCCATCGCCGTTGTCTCATGTTGAGCTCCTTCTGATCGAAAATGTGTTGTAAGCTCTTGTGGTCGGTAAAGATAGTGCTCTTCGTTCCATACAAGTAATGTCTCCAGATCTTCAGGGCAAACACTACTGCTCCTAGCTCAAGATCGTGGGTCGTGTAGTTAACCTCATGTGTTTTCAACTGTCTCGAGGCGTAGGCGATGACCTTACCTCGCTGCATCAGAACACATCCGAGTCCTTGGTTTGATGCATCGCAATAAACTACGAAGTCTTCTATTCCTTCGGGAAGGGATAGTATTGGTGCGGTGCACAAGGCTCGTTTGAGCGTTTGAAACGCTCTTTCTTGTTTCTCTTCCCAGTCAAAGGCCACACCTTTCTGGGTTAGGGTTGTAAGAGGCTTCGCTATTCGTGAGAAGTTCTGAATGAACCTGCGGTAGTAGCCAGCGAGACCTAGAAATTGGCGAATTTCTGTAGGAGTCTTCGGTGCTGACCAGTTCTCAATGGCCTTAATTTTGGATGGGTCCACGTGGATTCCCTCTTCGCTTACCACGTGTCCTAAGAATTCGACTCTTCGGATCCAAAATTCACATTTCGAGAACTTCGCATAAAGTTTCTCTTTTCGTAATATCCCTAGAACTTGTCGCAGATGATCGCCATGCTCTTTCTTACTTCGGGAGTAGATCAGGATGTCGTCAATGAAAACGATGACGAACTGATCCAAGTAAGGTCGGCATACTCTATTCATCAGATCCATGAAGACTGCGGGCGCATTGGTCAATCCGAATGGCATTACCACGAACTCGTAATGTCCGTAACGAGTTCGGAAGGCGGTCTTCGGCACATCCTCCTCTAGCACTCGTAACTGGTGATACCCGGACCTCAGATCAATCTTAGAAAAATAGTTCGCCCCTTGCAGTTGGTCGAATAGATCATCTATGCGCGGTAGAGGATAACGATTCTTGACCGTCAGTTTGTTGAGTTCTCTGTAGTCGATGCACATTCTGAACGATCCATCTTTCTTTTTCACAAACAACACGGGTGCTCCCCATGGTGAGAAGCTCGGTCTGATGAATCCTTTTCCCAGTAGTTCATTCAGTTGACTGGATAGCTCCTGCATCTCTGCCGGGGCTAATCGATAGGGTGCTTTGGCTACTGGGGTAGCTCCGGGAATCAGATCGATTCTGAATTCGACTTGTCTTACGGGTGGTATCCCTGGAAGGTCCTCGGGAAATACATCGGGAAAATCGCATACGTCGGGCACATCCTTGATGTCCCGGACTTCGCGTTTCACGTCTACAACATGTGCAAGAAATGCGTGACACTCCTTTCGTAAGTGCTTCTGAGCTTGGATACTTGAGATGATTCTAAGAGTGGTACTAGGTTTGTCGCCCAAGACAAGGAAGGTTTCGCCGGTTGGCAGATTAAGGCGAACGGCCTTATCGTAACATAGAATGTCCGCACGATGTGAACTCAGCCAATCCATGCCAATGATGACATCGAAACTCTTAATCGAGACTGGCATGAGGTTGATTTGAAAGGGATTATCGTTTAGAGTTAGGGTGCAGTTTAAGTATATCTCTTTAGTGCCTTCAGTTTTCCCGTTGGCCATTTCTACTATGAACGGTTCACTTAATGATTGTGGTATTGGTTTTAGCATGCTTTTAAAGTCGTGACTCACAAAGCTCCTTTCTGCTCCACTATCAAACAAAATGCATGCATACGAGTTATCGAGAAGAAACGTACCCGTAACAATAGTAGGGTCCGCAATGGCTTCATCTTGTCCCATTGCGAAAACTCGGCCTCTTCCGCCGGTATTCCTGTTGTTTGCCTTCGGGCAGTCCTTGCGGTAGTGCCCTGTGCTCCCGCACTCAAAGCAAGCGCGGCTTACTCCGGTATTAGCAGTGGGGGCGGATTGTTGGGTTGGCTCCTTGCAATAGCGGGCTGTATGACCCTTCTTATTGCACCTGGTGCATTGAAGGCCATGACAGAGACCGTGATGGTGGAAGTTGCACTGGTTACATTTCGGTAGCTTTCCATTGTATGAACTTGTGGGGGCAGAGTTGGTAGGTACAGTAATAGCGTGGGTCGCTATCATTTGTTGTTTCTTGGGGTTCTCCTGGAGGATTTGTCCCCTCCTCTTGTTCCAAGACCTACTCTGTCCCTGAGCCTCCCTAGGTGGATTTGCGGCTGTTGTGATGGTACTCTGTTTCGCTCCGTGATCGATGAGTCGTTGCGCCAGGCGTTTAGCGCTGTTGTAGGTGATAGGGTTGGAGGCTAGGACATGCCCTTGAATCTGGGGTGACAACCCCCAAATGTACCTTTCGACCTTCTTTGATTCTGGGTTGACCATGGTAGGGCACAAAGCAGCGAGATCGTTGAACCTAGCTGTGTAAGTGACTAGGTCAGACCCGACCATTTTCAAATTCCAGAGTTCCTGCTCAAGCTTTTGCACTTCACCCCTTGGGCAGTATTCTTCCAGTAGTAGTACCTTCAGTTCTTCCCAACTCATGGCGTTAGCGACAGTGAGCGTCACTGAGTTCACATGGCTTTTCCACCAAGTGAGGGCTCGATCTATGAAGGTGCAAGCAGCGAACTTAACCTTGCTTGTTTCTTGGCACGAGCAGATCTCGAAGACCGTTTCGGTCTTTTCGAACCATTGCATTAGTGCAATGACTCCTCCTGTTCCATTAAAAGTTTTTGGTTTAGCGTTAGAGAACTCCTTGTAGGTACATTCTCTTCCTTGGCCATGACCAGTGCCATGATTTGGATGATTCGTGCTGCTTCCCGCCCCTCCATTCCCTTGGGAGTTTATTTGCGAGAGGGCTGCGGTTACCGCTGCTGTGATAGCAGCCTGAACCATGGCCGGATCATAAGCTGGTGGTGGAGGTGGTGGTGGTGCCGTGCCCGGCCTGGGCCTTAAGTTTGGACGAGGAGGCATCTTGCTGCCACAAGAAAAATATGGAAGAAAATTATAAGTTTTGGCAGTTCAAAGTTGAATGATATTGAATGAACTTCTAACAGTTCTAGGAAGTTGAGTTTATTTGACACAATATTTTAAGCTTGAAGGTAAAGTTTGAATAGATGCACCAATGAATCGAACTATTTGCGCAAGATTAACAACGGTAAGAAAAGCGGTATACCCTTATATATTAAACATATAGTTGTGTTACAGCGGGGTCTAGACAAAATTCCTTGGCCTCTCTAAAGGCCTCCGGTTACGGAAAATTTTAAAGAAAGTAATACTTTTATCCGAAGTCCTAGTTTATAACAAAATTTGAGAGTTGGGCAAGTACTACTTGCGGTGCGCCTTGCGTTTAGAGCTCGACTCTGTGTCGGACTGCTTCGACTCCATGAGGCGTCTGTCAAACGCAGCCTGTTGTTCTCTTAATTCTGCGAAGGCCGCGTTTGCTTGTGCTTGAAACGCTACGGCGCGAATGTGGATGTCGTTCTGCATCAACTCTAGGCGGTTGATATCGGCCGTGTGAATTTGCACATCCACATTGATCTCTCGGATTCGGTTGGCTTGCACTCCAGATTGATAGCACTGGTTGGCGAGTTTGCCAACCATGACCGGAAGTGCGCGATCGGCTGATCCCCCGCCTCTCACGTCATAGAAGTCTCGGCACATGCCATAAGGAGGGCGTAAGCTTTGTTGTTGGCTCCAATGATGGAGGTGACTTCCCCACACTGGAGTGGGTCCTTGGAAATTTCTCACGTGGACAGGAGGTTGTAGAACTGGTGGATTTATAATTTCTGGCTCCGAATCCGTACCAGAGTCGTCCCCTGCCTCCACATTTATAGGCTCTTCGTCTTCTTCAGAATCTGCTTCGATCCATCCACCATTACCTTGGTTGGGGTAGTAGGGGTCATTGGGGTGATGGAATCCCGCCATTTAGACTGTACGAGAATAGGGTTAAAAGTTTACTATAAGTTAGAGCACGTGAAACTTACTCTCGAGTTTAATGGTTGACGGCACCCGAATACACCCTCAATATTCTTTATGCTTTTGGAAATTTTAAAAATTTGTTGTCCATTACAGACACTCCTTGGCATATGTTTAGTCGGCTCTTGGACAAATATAGTTGATCAGGCTATATCCTTCCCAGTTCCGATTACATGTCCCAAGGCATACCTGCACTGCACAACTGATATATAATACTTCAACGTTGTTTTAATTATGATACTGACCATGTTGTTGATGTGCAATGAATGCATGCCTACTTTACAAAAACTAAATAAAAAATTTTATTTTTAAAAGTACGAATCTTACTCAGAGTGTTTTTACCCAGTTGAGTTTATAGTTGTATAACAAAAAGAAATGGTTTTGATATACTTAATTCCCTATAAACAAAAGCTCTGATACCAATCTGTCACACCCCCAAACCAGAACGGCGGAAACGTTCGGGGGCGGAGGACGTCATATTCAGTATCATAACAGTTCATAGAAAGGAAAGTACACACCACCATAATATAAATATATTTGAAAAGTTTACATGATTGTATATGTTACATGTTTGCAAAAGAAATCAAATACAATATGGTGATCCAAAATATGTTACTAACGCCAGCGCGTTAGTCTTCAAAAGTAGTTGCTACCTGGTCTAGCGGTTTCCTGAGAATACAAGTTATTTCAAAGAAAAAGTGTCAACATTTAAGTTGGTGAGTTCATAAGTGGTGTTTTGAGAAAATGTATGCCATTCGAAAGTGCTTGTATGTTTTCCAGAAAAACCCTTATTTTCTTATAAAAGTATGCAATGCATATGAATGTTCGTGATGTAAATTGCAACTAATTGTACCGAGAAAATCCCTTATTTTCCTATTAGTTGTTTGGTTTGTATACAGGAAAAACCCTTATTT
Organism: Lactuca sativa; assembly: GCF_002870075.4. Classification (NCBI taxonomy): domain Eukaryota; kingdom Viridiplantae; phylum Streptophyta; class Magnoliopsida; order Asterales; family Asteraceae; genus Lactuca; species Lactuca sativa. Next base: position 194,745,264 of record NC_056625.2, read on the forward strand.
CCCTGACATAACTGGCAGTCTCTAAGACCGAAAATCGTAAGCAAGCGACGTGCTTGTAAGTTGTGTCATAGTTTTACATAGTAAAGCTATACGAAGATCGCACTTATTAGATGAAGAATAGTTTTAATGACTACTCGTTCATAAAAGCATAATACCATAATAATTGTATATCCGATGAGTTTTATAACCATACTAAACATAATATGCCTGTAGCGACGTTCTTCAGGCGTCGTAGCGTTATGACAACTGTCACCCCAAAAGACGGACTGTAGCTAACAGTCAGGGCGCGGGATCATGACTTCCCGTATAGATCTATACACATTTGACACGTTCTCCGAACGGGAGACTCTGGTTATAGACAGGACTTGCAGCATTATTTTCTAATAAAGAAAGTAACGTTTGAAGATATACACGACTCATGGATTCTCAACTAAGTCTGTATTAAAGTAGTAGTTTGGATGCAAAGTTTAACTTCTTTCACAATGTTTGACAAAGCATAAATCATAAGTTCTTTGAATGCATAAAATGATTTGGTAAAGAATGTTACCCTTGATATGATGTATTTGCATGTAAACGTATAGATAAAAGATATTTCTATATATAAACATATTGTATCCCAAGAGGGTAAAGCTGTGTTGTGAGGTGTTTTGCATCATAATAACTTCATAAGATAGTTAAAACAACAGTATGAAAAGTATAGCAAAAGATCGGTGTTTCACACGATTTTAGTCGTGTGTTTACTTGTATTCCCTCCCTTAAAAGTGTATAAAAGCATTTACAAAACATTTGAAAGTGTAGATTATAGGGGTATGAACTCACTTGATAGTTTGAAGATTGTGAGGTGGAAAACCGATCAGAGTTTCGTCTCGGGAAACTGATTTTTCTTGGGATTCTCGGGAATCTCGGGAGTAGAATCGGCCTTCGGGACTTGAGCCAAAAAGACCAGAGCTTCGGGTTTGAACGGACACGGAAAACGAGGAAACGCTGAGAGAGAGAGAAGAGAAATGAACCCTTTCTTTGGAAACCCTCGCATTCTATTTATAGGAAGGCAGGTCTGCCTCGGTACGCGGGGCGTACGCTCGTACGCGCTGCGTACGCGTACGTCATGCATGACCGAAGCCTCGACTGCCTCGGTTCGGATGGGACGGGTTCTTGGGTCCTCGGGTCGGATGGGACGGGTTGCTGGGGAGGAGGGTCGGATGGGACGCCGGGTCGGATGGGACGTCGGGTCGGACGGGTCGGACGGGTCGGACGGGTCGGCTTCCTCGGATATGGCGACGTGGACGATCCGAGGCCAATCCTCTCGGTTACGCGGGGCGTACAGGAGTACGCAGCGCGTACTTCGGAGAAGGACGCTGACTCCTCTTCGGATAATATCCGAATTTTGAATTAAATAAATAATTAATTTATTTAATAAACTTCAAAAATCCATATCTTCTTCATACGAACTCCGTTTTCGATGGTCTTTATATCCACGCGTAGGTGAGACTACGATCTACAACTTTCGTTTAGACTCCGTTGGCAAATTCCAAAATTATTTTTATTATTTATTTTATAACTAATCGTTTTTAAGGAATTTCTTTGAAAAATCATAACTTCCTCACGCTAAGTCAGATTTGGACGTTCTTTTTGTGTACGCTCATGGTTTAATGTTATCTATGACTTTCATTTAGATACCTAAGGCTAAATGTTATCGTATTGAAACTTTGCGTTTTTCGTTTGATCGGTGTTGTCGGTTTTGACAGAAATCTTAGAATGGTCATAGCTTCTTCGCCATAACTCAGATTTTAGTGTTTCTTTATTTATTTGGAACCTTTAAGACGATATCTACTACATAGCGTACTCCAAATCAGAGCTTTTGAACAATTCATTTATCGATGATATTCCCATTACATTCAAAAGGGGTTACAAGACTCGGTTTATAATGCCCGGGATAACGGGTTGTTACATCATCCCCCCGTTAAACGGAATTTCGTCCCGAAATTTAATACAAGGTAAGAGTTTTAGGGGCTGAGGAAGAGATGCGGATACTTCTGTAGCATTTGGTCTTCCCGTTCCCATGTGAATTCGGGTCCTCTCTTAGCATTCCATCGAACTTTTACTATTGAAATGCGACTCTGCTTGGTCCTTTTAACTTCCCTATCCATGATCTCGACGGGTTCTTCCACAAAGTTGAGATTTTCGTTTAACGCGATTTCATCGAGTGGAATTACAAGTGTTTCGTCGGACAAACACTTTTTCAGGTTTGACACGTGGAATACTGGATGCACTTTGTTAAGCTCGATTGGAAGTTGGAGTTTGTAGGCCACTGGACCAACTCTCGAAATGATTTCGTAGGGTCCAATGTACCTGGGATTTAGCTTTCCACGCTTCCCAAAGCGTATCACGCCTTTCCAGGGTGAGACCTTCAGTAGCACACGGTCGCCAATCTGGAATTCCAAGGGTTTACGTCTCCTGTCGGCATAGCTCTTTTGTCTATCCCTTGAGGACTTCAGTCGTTCTCGTATTTGCACGATCTTTTCGGTAGTTTCTCTGATGATCTCTGGACCAGTAAGGGTGCTTTTAGTGACTAGACCTTTTGCCAATTGGGTGTCGCCCACTTCTGTCCAGCACAGGGGTGATCTGCACTTACGGCCGTAAAGGGCTTCGAACGGAGCGGTCTTGATGCTAGTATGATAACTATTGTTATAAGAGAACTCGACCAAAGGCAAGTGAATATCCCATGCTTTGCCAAAGTCGATTACACATGCTCGCAACATGTCTTCCAAGGTTTGGATCGTCCTCTCACTCTGTCCGTCAGTTTGAGGGTGGTATGCTGTACTCATGTCCAACCTTGTTCCCATGGATTTTTGCAGTGATTGCCAAAATCTGGAAGTGAACCTGCTGTCTCTATCTGAGATGATGGACATTGGTACTCCATGAAGTCGTACGATCTCCCGGATGTAGGTTCTTGATAGTTTTTCCATCCTATCAGTTTCCTTGATAGGTAAGAAATGGGCTGACTTGGTTAATCTGTCGACGATTACCCAAATAGTATCTTGGCCACTCTGAGTTTTGGGCAGTTTGGTTATGAAGTCCATGGAAATCTGCTCCCATTTCCACTCAGGTATTTCAGGTTGTTGGAGTAGGCCTGAGGGTTTTTGGTGTTCTATTTTTATTTTGGCGCAAGTTAAACACTTGCCCACGTACGTAGCGATCTCCGCTTTCATGTTTGGCCACCAGTAGAGTTGCTTGAGATCTAGATACATCTTGTCTGACCCTGGGTGTACGGAGTATGGGGTCCTGTGTGCCTCGCTCATAACTACCTCTCAGAAATGGGCTGACTTGGTTACTCACTTGGAATTCCAAAGGTTTCTCTTCTTGCTTAACTTCCCAGTCAAAGGCCACCCCTTGCTGGGTCAAAGTCGTACGGGTTTCTGAAGCATGCAAGGAGTTATGAATGAACTAAGATGGTAGGTCGGTAAGCCCTAGAATTTAGCAAATGACTGTCGGCGTCTCTGGTGTCATGCTCAACTGCTTTGACAAATTGAAAGAGTACTCAAAATTTCCCACATTACTAACAGTGTGTCATAGAAATTTGACTCTTCAATTTCAGAACTCATGCCTAGAGAACTTCGCTAAAGTTCCTCTGTAGGAAATGTTTCCATGGGTTTTCTTCTTACTACGAGGGTAGATAAGTAAGTCATTACATGGAGAAATGACGAATTGATCCAAGTAAGAAAGACGTACCCTACTCATTTAGCTCATGAAAGCAATGGGCGTATTGGTCCTATCCGAACGGTATCACTACGGACTCGAAGTGTCCGCATCGAGTTCGGAGGATAGTCTTCCGGACATCCTTCCCTAACACTCGAACTGGTGATATTCGGATCTCAGATCCATTCCTGAAAGTAATTCTTTCCTTGCGTTTGCTCAACCATTTCATCTATGCGAGGCAGTGATAACGATTTCTATGAAAATCTTGACGGAGTCCTCGATATCCGAGGCACATACGATGCAATCCACCGATCTCTGGGAGAATAAGACTGGGGGTTCTCCAGGGTGAGAAGCCTAGTCTTCTAATTCTCTTTTTGTGTAGTTCACTAAGTTGTCCGGGCTGTTCTTGTGTCTCCGTAGATGTTTAAGCTGTAGGGTGATTTGTTTACAAGAGTCGTACTGGGTTCTAAGTTTGTTCACATGACGATGCGATTACTCATAGGTTTAGGCAGTTCTCTGTCCTGAAGTTCATATTAGAATTCATACCTGGTTTCTCAATCATAGTTTCGTGTATATGAGTCGTATATAATTAAGATTGAAAAGGTAGTCGAATAACTCATTCTTCTTTAAGCTCACATCCCATCGGGGAAAAAGACGCTAAAGTGGAATCATCAATTCTAAACCTGTAGAACGTTGATTCTATATCACTATTATGCATACATTCCTCAGTGATAGATCAATCGTATAAATCCTTGGATTGAACTTGACGTACTGCACAAGTGACACTTCGGGGTTTTCTTTGGAAAAATAACTAAGAGGTACTCCTGGCATGAGTACTTCGGTGTTCTGATATGACAGCTTCGCTGGAAAAGTGATCTAGGAGAAAGAGATGTACGTATGAAGCTGTTTTCGTGCGGATAAAATTTAATCGATTCGTATGATAATGTCGAAATCATACTGAAACTTAAAGACATTAGATTTGAACATAAGACGTTTACAGACAAAACACAACCGTGCAACCATGAACAGAGTTACAGTACTCTAGATTTACCTCTAGACTATTGCTGCGAATAAGATATACTACAAAAGACAAGTATATGCTGCACGAGAATCCCTATACAGACAAGATCTCGCAAAAGGTAAGACTCTAGTTGCTCTAGTTATGGATAGTTTATATGTCTGTTACAACAACACGCCTAAATTACATTAACGAGGGTTCCGAGTAGGCTCTCCTGCAGCTGTGTTCCTAAGAATCTTTCCATCAGCACCCGAGTTCTTTGCTATAGGGCAATCCTTCTTGACGTGCCCTATCTCACCGCATTGGTGGCATGACTGACTAGTACTAGCTTTGGTGATGGGATTGCGGTGTTTAGCCAATGTTATGTGGACACGAGTCCCTTCCTCGTTACTCCACTTTAAAAATTTCTTCCTAATGCGTTAGGTGTTATAACTACTCTCGTGTGTAGGGTTAGTCCCGATGAAAGGAACTTGAGTGATGGGTCGTGCCGGTGCTCCACAGCCACGAGCATGGTGCCCTATTTTTAGGCAATTGCAACACTGCATCTCATGGCAAGCCCCATGATGATGGAAACTACACTTATCACACTTCGGGAGTTTTCCCTCATATGGCCTGCTCGGTACTGGGATGGTAGGGGTTTCCACTTGTTGTTGTTGCATAGCCAGCCTTTGGGATTCCTTGCGTTCTTTCTGGGCTTGACGCTTTCGTTTCTTGTTCTCTGTCTTTCGGCTTTGCGAGCCAGTGACTGTTACTGTTTGTTGGTTTCTCAGTTTGGTAATACCATCTAAACTCTCGACTCCTTTTTCAGTCTTATTTGTGTTGCTTGAGTTGATGTGTGTAAGGAAAGTTGTCACAGCAGCTGCTACTGTAGCTTGTAATGTAGCGGTGTCGATATGGAGGATGGGGGTTTCGTTGCTCGGCTGATTCTTTCCTGATGACGACATGATTCTGTAACACGAAAGATAAGGATTTGTGAGCGATTCTGGTTGACCCTTGATGTACTTAGATTGTTCATGTAAAGAGTACGACTATGTTCTCGAAAGTTTGACCTACATCCCTATGATGCAGTCTTAGTACGGAATGAAAGTATGATTGTGAAGGTTTGACCTACATCCCTATGATGCAGTCCTAGTAATGAGTAGAAGTAAGTTCGTAGAATGGTCTCAAGACGTTTGTCGGTCAAGCCGAGGTATCGTGGTTTGGTGAATAACAAGCTCCAACCACTGAAAGAGACTCGGAAATGTCTCTAGAGATAAATCACTATAGTCCAATGACTTGACTAAAGCATGTTTCAGATAGACCCCAAATGAAACTATGATAAGAGTACTTGAATGAAGAATGACACAAAAGTTAGCCGGCTGTCAATATCTTTGATATTCACGATGCAAAGATTCTGGAAAATGACCTTGTAAAGGTCTTACATCATATCCACAGAAGATAGTTCCTGACAGCATAAAGACCTAACTAAAGTACTTACGGTACAAGATAATTTCATAGAAAATGCCACATCAGGCAACGACAGAAAACAATTACTTTCTAACAAGGGAAGCAATGTAAAGAGTCTACTACTGACGACGGTCACCCCTCTAGTGAACTCTCAGTTTAGCCAGTTGACGTTCTACATCAAGTAGGTGTCTTTCGTACACCCTCTGGTGTACTCGAAACTCTATGACTTCGGCTCGTGATCCAGCCAGTGCTTGCAGCAGGGTTTCATGGTTTCTCTCTGATCTCTCGCGAGAATCTTCTAGACGAATGGTGTGGAGGTTATGCATTCTCGCATTGGCGACAACTTCGATAATCTGATGTAGGGCTGTCCTGCCTTGAATCTCATTTCGGGTCACTCTGTGGACCAAGATTTGCAAGACTCTATCTGCTGAGCCCCCATTGTTCAAGTCGCAAAAGCTTCGGTCGCCATTAAATGACATGGGCTGATCTTGTCCTTGGCTCCATGTTTCCAAGCATTCCACTCACTCAGGGGGGTCGGGCCATGAAAAGCCGGACGAGGGTTAGGAATTGGAAAGGGAGCTGCTTAGGGTAGGTACTCAACCTCTGGTTCGGAGTTAGCATCATACGAAAGGTATTAATCATGGTGATCATTCAAGGGGATAGGATGATCATTCTCTGGTTCTTCTCCAAACCAACCAGTTATGACCTCACTCGGAAGGGACTGGTTGTCGTGGGGATGGAGTCCAACTATATTTTCTATGCGAGAATTTAGGGTAAGAGAATAATTATTAGACAAACTATCTAGATAATTATATAGAAAACCTTCATTAGTTACATCGCTATTTGTGAAGTGCATACCAGCTATGTGTAATCTAAAGAGGATAGACCTTTGAATAAGTGACCTTAACTCCGTATTCACACAAAATAGGGGTGAAGTAAAATTTTCACAGATTCTAAGTCTATAACATCCTAATTACATATAGCCTCAGTGTATCCACTTAGCAACTATCAACTTAGTAATGAAGATCCCGTTTTAGTTCTCAAGTATAAAGTACTTATAGTAACACCAAATACTCCTATAGTATTTTAATTTTAATGTTATGTTCTATTGTTCTCATTGTGGTAGGGTTGGTAAGATTTTAGCATTGTTGCAACCACACAATTAAACTTAGGCACATGCTAGTCAACCCTCGGATAATATAGGTGATCAGGCAATATCTTCCCAGTTTTGACCATATGCCTCTAAGCCCACTTGTGTTGCCCAACAATCGTAATTCTTTTGTATTGTCCTAGTGACACTGATTTTAGTATGAATGCAGGCACATATACTTACTTAAATATTTTATTATTTAAAGTATAAACTCTTGGTCAGAGTATTTTTAATCCCTTATGTATTTATTGTTAGTATATCTTTTATGGGTTGGTATACTTAATTCACTATAAACAATGCTCTGATACCAAACTGTCACACCCCAAAACCAAGAACGGCGGAAACGTTCTGGGGCGGAGGATGTCATGTATAGTATCACAACAATGAAAAGTAGTAAACAAGCAACAACATCATCCATTGCATTAATAATAGAATTATTATACAAGTATGTTCTATCAAATTTTGATGAAACACTAAAGCATAAATCAAAATGAAAGATGAGTCTTGAACAAGCTCCATCTTCCTTTCTCCTTGCATCGGTACCTGTCTATGATGACCTGAGGATACAATTAATTTTGAAAGCGAGTATCAACTTTGAAGCTGGTGAGATCATAAGTATTTTAGTGTCTTAATTTGTATGTAAGAATTTGTAAGTAATTGAATTGTAAGTAATGAAAATGTATATGAACTGTAAGTATGAAAATGTTTGTAAAACAACTGTAAACGTTTGAAAAACCCTAGAGATCCCTATGATTCCTACTATTATAACAGGGAGTCTTCTACCAAGACTTGACTGATCTCTATGTAGTCTTCTACCAAGACTTAACTGTTCTATATGTTCGTCTCTTGTAAAAGTGTGTAATTTTCCCAAGTGTAACTATCATTATCAAAATATAGGTTTTACATTTATAGTTTAAGTGAAAAGATCACTAAATATGTGTACAGGGAAAATTAATGTAGTACTAAATCGTAGTGTTATAACAACTACTGTTGTATTAATTACCTTAAACCGGATTTATATAAGGCATCATGTGATTAATTGCACCATACGATCGACTGAGAACAACGACATACAAATGGTCATAATAACAGAATGACGTTTGGCACCCGCAGACCTGCAGGTCTGGCTGTAGCTAGCAGCAAGGTGTAGGATAGTCAATCCAGTATAGATCTATATGCAAACTCACGCTCTCCCTTCAAGAGACTCTTGCTACAACTCGGGCCATGATATTTAAGGGATGCTCCGACACAGTGGATCACAATTTTATGAACGTATTAATGTAAGTGTAATGTAATGAACTGTTCTAGCTGTAATGTACGTGCTCTCTACCTAGCAAGTATAGTAATGTAATCGTTCTAGTATTGTTGTATATGTTGTCTTTCTAGTATAGTTGTATATGTTCCTCTCCAGTATAGTTGTATATGTTCCTCTCTAGTATAGTTGTATATGTTCTTCTTGTACTAAGTATTGACTCATGAATGAACTGACTCATAGTATGATATCGCGTTCTAGTAATGGTTTTAGTATCTTCCTAAACTACCCATATGGTAGTTTAGTAGTAATCTAACTGTTACGTATGGTCATGGATGTATACCCTTGCTACCCAAGGGCATGGGATGAACTGGAAGGACCTTTTATGACTATATATGTACACATGATATATAACTAATATTTAAACGACCTTCGGACGAGTACCCGATATCTCACCAGACCACATCTCAAGCGCGAAAAGGAAATAGGGTGGATAGCCTTCCTAGGTCTTTTAAACATTTCTTATATAACTATACATATAGAGAGGCATGCAATTTATAATATAAAAGCATAAATAAGTTTTGTAAAACATTTGAACATAAATATTATCTTAAGAAAAGATCGACTTGATGTCAATCTATAAAACAGTTTGAACGCATGGGTTTGATAAAACAGTTTAGTATAAAGAAACATTTGTTTGAAACACAATTGTAAATAAGTTTGAAATGTGATATACAGAGTAAAATATATAGTGTAATAGGGAGTTTAAAACATATAAAATGTTTATAAAAATCATTTGAAGGAAACTGTTTGGTAAAACGGCTAATGAGTAGCCAAATCTTTTGAATGTTGTATATTAATCAAATGTGATTGATGTAATAACTAGCATAATTCTACTTATTAATCACATGTGATTGACATAATAACTAGCATGATTCTACTTGTATCCCCCCCATAAAACATTTAAAAATAGTTTAAAACATTAGTTAAGGGGTATGAACTCACCTGCAGTAAGTGACTGGAATTGAACGGACTGTTATCGTAAGGAAGGATCGGGCGAGTGCTTGGTGTCAAGTGAAGACTTTAGACACACACAATGATCCTAATTACATATGAAGACATATGTATATAAATAATTAGTGATTAAAACACTAATTATACAAGTATAAACATTTAAACGCGAGGAAAACACTTTTGGTCAAGTGCTAGGAGGCTAATGGGTTGCAACAAAGGAGTGCAATACCTCAAATGGGAGTTTAAGGTATAATGACCATATTCTTTGGAGTTTACGGCCCAAGGGAGTAAACTCCTGGCCGTAAACTCTACATTGAGTCATTAATTGAGGCCTAAGGTTGTTACAACTTAAGTGGTAATTGGTTCTAAGGTTTAAACAGGTGTTTGGGTGTCATAATAACTCCTTTAAGGAGTTTACGGCCTTGGGACCATATTCCCTTGGAGTTTATGGCTGTAAACTCCCTTGGGAGGGTGTTTATGGTGTTTTCAAGTCTCTAAATTAACTAGGAACAAAAACTAGGCTTTTGTACTTGGCTTTAGAAGAGTTTATGGCACCATTTGGCACCATTTTATGGAGTTCACGGCCCTAGAACCTTTTGGGCTGTAAACTCCCTCACTCTTGGTGTTCTAAGTGTGTTAGCTAGTCCAAAACTCATTTAGGTACATGCCCAAATTGGTCTCTTGGCTTAAGGAAGAAGTTAGGGTGTCATTTGACCCCTTTATAGGTGTTTACCGCCCAAGAACTTGTCTTGGCCATAAACTCCTCAATACTAGTGATTTCTTATGTTTTCTAGGCTTTAAACACTTTAGGGTACTTGTCTAAAATAAAGTCTAAGCCTTAGGTGCCTTAAAAGCACCATTTGAGCATGTTACAAGGGAGTTTATGGCCTAAGCAACTCTTGGGCCGTGAACTCCTAAACTTGGGTGGTTCTTGGTTGATTTCATGTCCCTAACACACTCCTATACAATTCCAAGGTAGTTACTAATCACGGGGGACAAGCTAGGCTTGGTTTCGGGAGTTTACCGCCCAAGAACACCTTGGGGAGTAAACTCCTAAATCGGATGATTTAGCTATGTAATCTATGTTATGAACACATTTAAAGCTTTCTAACACTACTAGAAAGAGTTACTCACAATTTGGTATAAAAACCCTAAGATCCGTGAGAGTGAATTTGGCTTTTCTCTAATTGGAATTCAACTAATGAACCAATTTGGTTCAAAATTCTATTTATAGTCCTAAGACTCTTGGTAGAAAATATTTCTATTCTCGGAATGAACTCTAATATACTAGAGTATTGGAATAACAGTGTTGCACAAAACCCTGTTGCATCCACTCTCCTAATATCTCCTTAAGTGTAATATCCTGAAAACTGCCAAACTTATACTCGAAATCTGAGTTTTCACTATAACTGTTCTACTTCTATTGGCTTCAAATGGTTTGTTCAGAATGGAAATTTCGGGTTGTCACAAATCAAGACTGTCATGAATCGAGTTTGTATATGGCTAAATGGGTTTAGTCATAGCAATGGTTGCTACAACATTAATGAGTGCTCATAAGTTTTGACAATTGGAATAACCCACACTCACTTGTATCACTTCATGGAATTTATCTCGAGTGATCATGAGACGGTGATATCATATAAATCTTCAAACCTAGAGATATGAGTTGTTACCTATGAGTTGGTTGTGCATTGATTGCACGTAAATGCATCAGTAACTTGATGTTATAAAATGTGCCTTTGTGTACAATTCAACAAGTAGTAGAACAAGCATATGAGTCGAAGTTTATCTGTTCCTTCTAGAAATAGAAGAGATATATGGGCCCCTCGATGATTTTGTTGTGACCTATGTACCGGCCGGTCAGAACTAAATTGATGTGTTCGATTAATTTCTTTGTCAAACAAATCGAAAATCGGGAAACAAACTGCTGGACAATAAGTACGACGTTGTTCCATGTATTTGTCCGGCTGATATCATGAGAACAGAGGATTATATGATCACTTATCTAAAGTGGCGCTTCATAGTTCAACAGAGTTTTCGAGAGCTATGATTTCTGGTTGGTTCCTGAAGTAACATACGCAAATATAGTTATTAGACTTATCCAAGTGGGAGTCTGTTGGATAAGGTGTCTAAGTCCATAACTTATTTGGTACATACTTGACCCGACCCGGCATGGTCCATTTGGGTTGCACTTCACCCAAACGATTTATGGATAATTTTATGAGAATTGTATACTTATGATTTATTAATATATTATAAGTTATAATATATTAATATGAAGTCATGTTATTTAATTAGTTTTAGTCTTAAATTAATTATGAATTAATTTAGAGATTAAAAAGAAGACTGATTAAATTATGGGCTATTATATTTTATATAGTGTGGGCTAATACTCATTTGTTAATGGGCTAAACTAATATGAAAGTCCATTGATGATCCATGGAGCTTGTAACCCATGGATCCTTGGAAAGGAAAAGACATGGGTTATTAGGGTTTCACCCTAACCATGCACACTATATAAAGAAGCATATGATGCAAGAAATGTGACACTAGTAGTGTGAGACTTAGTGGTGGCCGATTCCACAAGAAAGTATACTACTCTCTCAAAGTTTTCCAAGTGTTTGTGGTGATTTGTGATTCCATTTGAGGCATTCACACTATTGGTGCTTGGCTCTCAAACTCCAAACAATCAACCATCATCAAAAGGTTTGTATTTCTACTAGTATTTTTATGATTCGTAATCCTTATGCTATGCTAGTTAGGAAGAAACCTTGGAAGTTATTATTTGCATGTATTTTAGAAGAAAACATAGATCCAAGGTTTATTAGGGTTTCATGCACACTTAGGAAGTTTTAGATTGCTCAAAACCCAACAGGAATGACCTTTTCACTCTTCTTGTCAAGGGTCTCTCAGAGTGTAGCCCCGGTTCAGACGGAGCAAGCAAGTCATTTATAACTGTGCTTTATGGGTTGTATAATGGTGTTACTCTAGACTTTGGGGCAGTCATATGGCAACAACTGGTTTAGAGTATATCTTCTTCTTCTCGACATTCTGAGATTTTATGTGCTAGGTACTGGTCCATTATCACAAAGTGGGTGATGGATCGTCTTCACATTCCCATCATGGCAGACTCCCTTCTTTCATCCATTACAACCTTTCACACAACGAAGATCATTGTCACAGACCCTTCCAAGTATCTCTTCATTGGGTCGATTCCAGAAACTATGTATGTCTGCATGTCCGAGTCAAGCAAAGTCATTCATGAATACAAGAAGCTTCCTTCTTCGGGCCCAAAGGAACTCACCCCTGCCATGATTCGCTCTATCGAGGAATGTGACAAGCCTGCCAAGAGGGGAAAGAAACCAGAAACACAAAAGGAGGTGAGAGTCACCAAACCAGCTAAGGGATAAACTCCCAACAAGCGAAAGTCTGACAAAACTGCTCCTTCAAAACCTAAGCAGATGAAGCTAAATAAGCCAACCAGGAGACTCATTCTTCAATCTTCTAGCGATTCGGATTTTGAGTATGTTCCTCCTGGTAATAAACCTACTACTCCAACATAATCAGAGAGCAAAATCTCTGACGAGGAGGCTTCGGTTTGTGGTGATACCCCACCTCGTTCGCCTACACCAAAGCTTGTCTCCCTACCTCCTATTTTTCATGTAATTACATCTCAACCATCCTCTACCATTCCCATTTCTGCACCCATCTTCATTGAGGCTACTACTACAACTTCTACTGGAGTTCGAACCAACGTATATGATACGGGGGATCGTTCTTCAACACCCAATCCTCCTGTCACTTCTGAACCCCCAGTCACTATCGAACTTCCAGTTACCACCACACCACTATCTACTAACCAATCCAATGAAACCAACATTGTTCTTCTAGGTGAGGACTTGGAGTTTGATTCCACTTACTTCAGTCCTTACCGTGTCCAAAGTGATGATGATGATGATGCTCCAGTCACCAAGCGCCACCTCAAGGCTGTTACTGAAAAGCTTGATCAACTACTTTCTTCCTGCTCCACTGGTGCTTATTCCGAATCTGCTCTAAAAGCTTTGTTCTCTTCGGTTGTTAAAGAACATGATGCCTCTCTCTTTGTTGTAGCAAAGGCTATCGACGCCTCTACTTCTCAATGTCAGAAGGCCTCGCTTGCTGTTGAGGCCTCCATGAAAGAATACAAAGATGCGACCGCAAAAGTCGATAAACTAATTTCTGAGGCCATCTATTCCTAGATTCCTTGCAAGCCTCTGCTCAAAATAATTCTCAGACTCTGAATGCTTCAGTTGATAATCTCCAACGTTCGCTCGAAGCTGAAAGGACTAATCTTGAAGTCGCTCGAAAGGCCATTGAAGATGCCAATGCCAACTTTCACGCTAATGTCAATGATCGTCTGACTCAACTAGAAGCAGAACTGGATGTTGAAAATCGCATTACGGATGAGCTTGACAAGCGTAAATCTCAGCTGAAAATGTAAAACCTCAAGATTCACACTGCCACAACTGAGCCTAATGATTTAAAGTCTGAAAGAGAGGTAATTCAAAGCTCAGTGGGTGACGTTCATTCCATTTTGTTACATCTTCTTGACGCCCATGACTCCATTCTGACCATATCCATCAGACGCCCTTTAGCTGAAAAGATCAGACTTGCATTGGATATCCTTAGTCGGATAGAGGGTGTTTCGGTGACATCTGTCCCGACGAAAGAAGGGGGAGAAAAGGAAAAGGAAAAGGTTACAACTCAACCTCCTCATGTACCCAAATCAACAACTGCACTGAAGGATAATGTAGCTTTGGTCAGAAAAAGGGATAAGAAGAAGAAGAAAATTGGTGAAGATGATACAGATGATGATGATGATTTTGAAGATACTTTGAGTGAAAATCCCTCTAAGCCTTTTCAGAAAACAAAAGTTTCTGCAAGGAGCTTGCAAAAAAGTTTGCGAAGGAAACGGCTGAGCTGGAGAAGAAGCTAAAAGAAAAGGAGCTCTTGGAGAAAAACAAGTCCATTTTTCCAAAGTGGACCATTGATTCGCTCCCAAAAGATGCTATAGATGAACTGAGTACTCATTGGTTCGAACCTGTTATATCGTTCGGCCTTGAAAAATCGAAGGATGCGCAGTTTGATATGCCAATCACTCGAAAGGCATTTGTCTTTCATTGCTTCAACTCAACTGCTATCATTCCCTCTCCGGACCCGAAGGTGGATCGGGATCTGTTGGAGTTTAATCTGGAATTCGCTCAGCCACAGTACTTGGCCTGGAGTTCATAGAATATTACTACTGTCAAGGTACTGAAGCCTTATTCAGCCGGGAAATTTACCAACGTCAAATTTAAAGTGACCCGAGGCTCTGAAGGCTCGGTTCATAATTTCTCCCTGGCTGATCTACCGAACCTCAACCCTCACGACTGGATACTTCTCAACAACATTCTGATGTCCAATCCTCAGGAGTATCAGCCGATTATTGACCATGTCAAGCAAATGCTCATTTGTTACATTCATGAAGTAGCAAAGATGGATCAAGAAAATCGCCTCTGCTTTTCACAAGTGAACCACGATCAAACCATTGGGAAGAGCTGGTGATACAAACACAATGATCAAGGGAAAAATTGACACAAAATATCACATTGTGATGTTTCTTAGGGGCGAAGGTCAAAAATGCCTATTCGCTCTTATTGACAAGCGCCTGTTGACAACTGCTTGCTTGGAGCATATTTTGTAGATCATTCAAAGGTGTAGTCATAATTCTGCAACCGACAAGAAGTTGTTTTGTCACACCCCGAAAACCAAAGGCGGAAACGTTTCCGGGGTTGACTCCACGTTGTGTATCAAATCCAACGTACATAGTAATCACAGTAAACAACCATTACATTACATATATATGAAAGTTTACATTTGTTTCAAAAGTGAATTGTACAAAATTTATACATATATCATATGAACATAACGAGACGAGTCTTCTGAGCACTCCGTCTTGACCAAAAGATATCGCCGGGTACCTGTCTAACTTGGACCTGAGAATACAAGTAGTTTGAAAATCAGCATAAAGCTGGTGAGTTCATAAGCGGTTTTGTTTTATGAAAATGTATTGGTTTCCTTTAGTTTTCCAAAAAAGGTTTGTTTTCCAAGAAAATCCCATATTTTCTTATATTAGATAGTTAGTTTGGTTATCTTTCGTTACAGTTCAATTATGCGATATACGTTACCCCAGGAAAATCCCATATTTTCCTAAATGCAAGATTTATCGAATAACACAGAGTATAGTTTAATACACAAAACTATATATTGAAAATCATAGGATTACTATCCCGAATTAGACAAGGATGCTAGAATATAAACGAACTGTAGATAGAAAGTATTTTGAAAACCTTGGGACTAACATCCCGAACCAGTTACAAAATAGTTTGATATACTAGAAAATATAATTTGTAAACCATGGGACTACTAACCCGAATAAGATTGTTTGATAAAACCATGGGATCACTATCCCGAATTTGATATAAGATAGTTGGATAAAGTCATGGGATTACCATCCCGTACAAGACATAGATTCAAAACCATGGGATTATCATCCCGAACAAGATATAGATTCTAAAATCGAAGCTGTGAATAAACTTATATTAATACGTATTGTGAGTCGGGTAACCATGCTGATACGACAACGAGACCACCTTGACGTTAGTCAGACGTCGGACGATATATAGAATTTGTCACCCCAGGCGTGCCCGCCTAATTATAGCTAGCAGTTGAGGTGTGGGATTGTCAGTCGCGAATAGATCTATTCACAAACTCCTCGCTCTCCCTCCAGGAGACTCTGGTTACACTTCCGGGGAGGATTTATTGATCATCCATAAAGGGTAGTGACCATCTCACAAACTAGTACTAAATTATTCACAAGGTTCTCATACAATACTAAACATACAAATATTTTGAAACATGATACAGTGAAAATAGATACATACAATGAGATTATCTGGCAATACATTCAAATAATACAGAGATAAATTGAATCAGACATAGTTTATCTAATAACTTTATATAGATATGAAACATACGTTAAAGAACCCCAAATTATTCCCATAATAATTTCATTATTTTGGTTGTTTTCTTAACTAAAGTCCATTTAGTTGTAATTGATAAATCATTCCTTATGCTCAACATAATACATAAGGATTAAAGGCGTTTATAAGTTTGCCAGATATTATTTGAAACACATCAATGTTATAATTCAAAAACAATTATAGTTTTGCTTGTATTCCCCCCTGAAAACATTGAAAAATACGGAAAAAGGCGTAGGGGTATGAACTCACCGGACGTGGAATGTGACGATTTGGATGCTAAATGTTGATTCGGGGCTTGTAAACGCACGAGGTTCCTAAGTATAATGTAAAGATACACATTTGTATCTAATTAGGACTTAGCTTATTTATTTGTTAAGGACAATTACTTCTAATCGCGAAAACACCTCGATACGAGTGTTTGGAAGGACCCGGGTGGCGTTTAGGGACACATATAGTTAGGATAATGAATTGGGACATCAAAGGAACAATCCTTAAGGAGTTTACGGCCACATGACCCTCTACCCATGAGTTTACGTCCGTAAACTCATGGTGGGGTGAGTTAAGGGCAAAAATGGCTTCAAATCACTTAAGGGAATTTTCTAGTTTTGGATTTAAAGGCTTGGAATGGATTTAAAACATCAAAACGATTAATTTATGGGAGTTTACGGCCTAGCATAGGCTCCTGGCCGTAAACTCCTTAATCCTCATGAAAATGGTGTTAAATAATGCTAAAACAAATCACATGTGATTGGTAAAATTGTGCCAAGGCCTTATATGCATTTATTTGAAATTTTGAAAGGGTTTTTGGAGTTTACGGCCTATGAGACCCCTCTCATGGCCGTAAAATCTCTTAGAGAGTATTTCCATGTGTTTTAATGCCAAAAACTTGTTTGTAAGAACTTCTGAAAATTCATTCCAAGGCTTTAGAGGTGTTATAGGGGCTTTACAACACTTTAAAAATGAATTTACACTATATTTTAAGGAGTTTACAGCCCAAGCACATGCCTTGGCCGTAAGCTCACATAAGTCCCCCAAAAATCATGTTTTCAAGTGTCCAAATGCTAAAACCAATATTCTAAAAGTCATATCCATGTCTTGTTGAGGTTTAGGAAGGGTTTAAGGGCTTAAAAACCCCATTATTATGAGTTTACGGCCTAGACACTATCCTTGGCCATAAACTCCTATTCAAGTCCCCAAATTATAGTTTAAGGCATTCTAAGTCTATTCCATAAAGCCTTCTAGCCATATCTAAGGTCCATTTGTGTTTTGGAAGGGTTTTTGTGCTCTAAAAACCCATAAATATGAGTTTACTGCCCAAACTTCTGCCTTGGCCATAAAATCCTTCAAATCCATAAAAATCCATGTTTTAAATGTTATAAGTCCATTTCATAAAGCCATTAAGCCATATGTAAAGTCCAAAATTGTCTAGGAAGGGGTTTAAGGGCTCAAAACCCTTCAAACTTAGTGTTTACGGCCTAGGCAGCCTCCTGGGCCGTAAACTCATATATTGTGTCCAGTTTCATGTTTAAATCTCAAATTTGGAAGCCAAATATGCTATACAATGAAGTTAGGAAGGTACCCTAGGGATTTGAGGCCTTAAAATTGAGTTTTGGACATTTAAACTTGGATTTTAGGAGAGAGGTTAGAAAGAGAGTAGAGAGAAGGAAAAATCTTCAAATGAAAGGTTTAACTTGTTTATATAGTTCCCAAAACTTGGACACGGTGGAATTCTACCCAATACCAACCTTAAACGAGGCTTTAGGTCGCACCCGATTAAGCTTCCGTCACCCGACGGGGACGTTTCTAAAACTTATGAAATAAATAATTTTGGGCTAGATTCATGAGTTCCTAAATGGTTTGGACACTCATTGGATTAAAATAAACCTATAAATTTAATTAACTAAACCCAAAAACGACATCGGAACGTTTCGACATACTGCGAGTTACACGGGTAGAATGGGTTTTGGCGATGAACAACTTCGGGTTGTTACATTATCCCCCCGTTAGAGGGAATTTCATCCCGAAATTCAAAGAATAAGATACAGATCATGGATTGGAATGAGACACGAATGGATTTCTTGCCTCGGATCTTCACTTTCTCAGGTGGAATCAGGTCTCTACTGGGCGTTCTAGCGAATTCTCATTATCGAGACGTGTCTTTGTTTTGTACTTTAACTCTCTCTCAATCTATGATATCAATTGGTTTTCTCATGGAAGTTCCAACCCTAGACGACTTCGGTTTCCTCAAGGAATTACTAGGGTTTCGTCGAGTAGGTGCTTCTAAGGATTCGAGATGTGATGGACTGGATAGATGTTATCAAGTTCTAAGGGCATCCGAAATCTAAAGGTTGCAGAATCGATTTTTACGAAGATCTCGAAGGGTCTGATGTGAGACTAAAGTAGATGTTCGAAAGAAACTTCCGGGAATCCTTCGGGATAGACATTTAGAGGAAAGAGCTGTTAACTTCCCATTTCTCGATGATCACAGAAACAAAGGATGCGTGGTAATTCGTATCGGGAAAACTTTTGAGTTCTAAGTCATAGAATGATACGAAAGTTTGATGCCGAAGATCACGAGAACAGGGTCGAGGAAAGATCTAGACGAGCGACCCTTTCGAAACTAAAGATAACAATATGAATGAAACTCGGTCATTTCATGTTAAACATAGCATCAAAGTATTTTTGTAGAAAGTTTCCCCCTTTTAATTCGAATGGAACAGAATAATCCTCCGGACTGAGGATTCAATCTATAGGTACGAAGTTAGTGTTCTCTATCTCACTGGTTAGTCGTCTCAACGATACACATTTCGATTACATATGAAGGATTGAGTTTAGAAAATGTTCAAATAGATAGATAACATGTTTCCCTTTTTGTATTAAAATCGAAAAGAATTGCAGGTATAAGAATTATCGAAGAGAAGTATACCTGCGGCGACAGAGGGATCAGTGGTTGTAGCTGCTTTGGGGCAATTCCTTTTGAAGTGCCCAACTTCACCACAATTGTAACAGGCCGGACTAATTCCCGCTCCGGATGATTGGTTCGTTGGCTTGGCTGGTTTTCTGCAGGTTCGAGCAAGGTGGCCCTTATTGCCACAGTTGTCCCAGATCCTTTCGTGACATGGACCAGGAATGCGGTGGTGGTAGTTGCACTTACCACACCAAGGAAGGGTACCAGTGTATCCACTGGCGGGAGTTTGGGCTGTGGAACCGACAACCGAAACAGCAACAGGGGCAGTAGCAACATGGACTGCTACTGTTTGCTGTTTCTTAGAAGACCCTTGCGTACTCTGAGCCTTCCGCTTGTTCCAGAGTTTCTTTTTGCTTCCGCCTCCACTAGTGACTGGCTCGGGGGTGGTAGCTTCCTCATCAGAGTTGTCTTCGTGATCGATCAAGATTTTCGCAAGACATTTAGCACTGTCCTATGTGTCTGGCTTCGCAGCCAAGACATTCCCCTTTGTTGGTTGGGTCAACCCCCAGATGAACCTCTCAATCTTTTTATTCTCCGGGGTAACCATTCCCGGATAGAGTAACGCCAGATCATCGAATCTTGAGGTATAAGCAGTTATGTCGGAACCCTTCATCTTAAGGTTCCAAAGTTCGTGTTCTAGCTTCTGGAGTTCGCCCCGAGGGCAATACTCTGCAAGAAGAAGCTCCTTCATAGCTTCCCAACCCATAGCATTCGCTACAGGTAAAGTTAAAGATTTGACTCGGCCGTTCTACCAAGTCAGGGCTTTGTCTAGGAAGGTGCAGGCGGCAAACTTTACTCTATCAGACTCCGAACAGGTGCATATTTCAAAGATTGATTCGATTTTCTCGAACCATCGGGTTAAAGCAATGACACCCCCTGTGCCATCGAAGGATGTGGGCTTCGCGTTCATGAAGTCTTTATAGGAACCCCCTTTTTGGTGTCCCTGGCTATGTTCTGAGTTTTGGGGTTGGGGACTACCTCCTGAATTACCAGAATTCATTTGCGACATGGCTGCTACCATTGCAGCAGTCAGAACTGACTGAAGTGATGCAAGATCAAGCTGAGGAGGAGGTGGTGGCGGAGGAGGATTGCTGTTGGTGTTCTTCGAGATGGGTCTCTTTCATGGAGGCATCGTGATCTAAAAAGATCAGGAAAGAGAGGATCATAAGTCCTCTGAATTGAATCAAGAGATATGGAACAGGGGATATCTCATCAAGACAGATATAACATCACACTAAGCGATAAAGCAGGAAGGAGTTATCAAGATAAAAAATTTTATCGCTAGAGGAATGATCAAGGAATAACGCGTATACGAGGATTTTCTACAAAGGATCGGCTCAAGAAATACTCCCATAGTATTTCATGGTTTGCTGCAGTGACGATTTGTTGATTGGGATATTGGGTAAGTTTTAGGTATGCCGCATACCACATTCACTCCCAAGCACATGTTGGTCGTGTCTCGAATGAATATAGTTGGCAGGCTATATTGACCCTAGACACGACTACATAACTGCCCAGGTTTAACCGCAGTGTACAACACCCATTTACTTATGTTTTGTTCTACTTGTAGTTACGGGTTTCGATGGCTCGGCATACTTAAATACTTATGAAAATACTTATATTATGTAGGATACTTTTAGTTCAGAGCACTTAGGCCCCTTAATGTTTATAGTTTTATACCATGTAAGGTTTGGTATACTCTGTTCACTATAAACAAGGGCTCTGATACCAATCTGTCACACCCCGAAAACCAAAGGCGGAAACGTTTCCGGGGTTCACTTCATGTTGTGTATCAAATCCAATGTACATAGTAATCACAGTAAACAACCATTACGTTACATATATATGAAAGTTTACATATGTTTCAAAAGTGAATTTTACAAAAGTTATACATATATCATATGAACATAATGAGACGAGTCTTCTGAGCACTCCGTCTTGACCAAAAGATATCGTCGGGTACCTGTCTAACTTGGACCTGAGAATACAAGCAGTTTGAAAATCAGCATAAAGCTGGTGAGTTCATAAGCGGTTTTGTTTTATGAAAATGTCTTGGATTCCTTTAGTTTTCCAAAAAAGGTTTGTTTTCCAAGAAAATCCCATATTTTCTTATATTAGATAGTTAGTTTGGTTATCTTTCGTTACAGTTCAATTATGCGATATACGTTACCCCAGGAAAATCCCATATTTTCCTAAATGCAAGATTGATCGAATAACACATTGTATAGTTTAATACACAAAACTATATATTGAAAATCATAGGATTACTATCCCGAATTAGACAAGGATGCTAGAATATAAACGAACTGTAGATAGAAAGTATTTTGAAAACCTTGGGACTAACATCTCGAACCAGTTACAAAATAGTTTGATATACTAGAAAATATAATTTGTAAACCATGGGACTACTAACCCGAATAAGGTTGTTTGATAAAACCATGGGATCACTATCCCGAATTTGATATAAGATAGTTGGATAAAGTCATGGGATTACCATCCCGTACAAGACATAAATTCAAAACCATGGGATTATCATCTCGAACAAGATATAAATTCTAAAATCGAAGCTGTGAATAAACTTATATTAATACATTTTGTGAGTCGGGTAACCATGCTAATACGACAACGAGACCTCCTTGACGTTAGTCAGACGTCGGACGATATACAAAATTTGTCACCCCAGGCGTGCCCGCCTAACTGTAGCTAGCAGTTGAGGAGTGGGATTGTCAGTCCCGAATAGATCTATTCACAAACTCCTCGCTCTCCCTCCAGGAGACTCTGGTTACACTTCCAAGGAGGATTTATTGATCATCCATAAAGGGTAGTGAGTATCTCACAAACTAGTACTAAATTATTCATAGGGTTCTCATACGATACTAAACATACAAAGATTTTGAAACATGATACAGTGAAAATAGATACATACAATGAGATTATCTGGCAATACATTCAAATAATACAGAGATAAACTGAATTAGACATAGTTTATCTAATAACTTTATATAGATATGAAACATACATTAAAGAACCCCAAATTATTCCCATAATAATTTGATTAGTTTGGTTGTTTTCTTAACTAAAGTCCATTTAGTTGTAATTGATAAATCATTCCTTATGCTCAACATAATACATAAGGAGTAAAGGTGTTTATAAGTTTGCCAGATATTATTTGAAACACATCAATGTTATAATTCAAAAACAGTTATAGTTTTGCTTGTATTCCCCCCTTGAAAACATTGAAAAACACAAAAAAAGGCGTAGGGGTATGAACTCACCGGACGAGGAATGTGACGATTTGGATGCTAAACGTTGATTCGGGGCTTGTAAACTCACGAGTTTCCTTAGTATAATGTAAAGATACACATTTGTATCTAATTAGGACTTAGCTTATTTATTTGTTAAGGACAATTACTTCTAATCGCGAAAACACCCCGATACGAGTGTTTGGAAGGACCCGGGTGGCGTTTAGGGACACATATAGTTAGGATAATGAATTGGGACATCAAAGGAACACTCCTTAAGGAGTTTACGGCCACATGACCCTCTACCCATGAGTTTATGGCCATAAACTGATGGTGGGGTGAGGTAAGGGAAAAAATGGCTTCAAATCACTTAAGGGAATTTTCTAGTTTTGGATTTAAAGGCTTGTAATGGATTTAAAACATCAAAATGATTAATTTATGGGAGTTTATGGCCTAGCATAGGCTCCTGGCCGTAAACTAATTAATCCTCATGAAAATGGTGTTAAATAATGCTAAAACAAATCACATGTGATAGGTAAAATTGTTCCAAGGCCTTATATGCATTTGTTTGAAATTTTGAAAGGGTTTTTGGAGTTTACGGCCTATGAGACCCCTCTCATGGCCGTAAACTCTCTTAGAGAGTATTTCCATGTGTTTTAATGCCAAAAACTTGTTTGTAAGAACTTCTAAAATTCATTCCAAGGCTTTAGAGGTGTTATAGGGGCTTTACAACACTTTAAAAATGAATTTACACTATATTTTAAGGAGTTTACGGCCCAAGCACATGACTTGGCCGTAAACTCACATAAGTCCCCCAAAAATCATGTTTTCAAGTTTCCAAATGCTAAAACCAATATTCTAAAAGTCATATCCATGTCTTGTTGAGATTTAGGAAGGGTTTAAGGGCTTAAAAACACCATTATTATGAGTTTACGGCCTAGACACTATCCTTGGCTGTAAACTCCTATTCAAGTCCCCAAATTATAGTTTAAGGCATTCTAAGTCTATTCGATAAAGCCTTCTAGCCATATCTAAGGTCCATTTGTGTTTTGGAAGGGTTTTTGTGCTCTAAAAACCCATAAATATGAGTTTACGGCCCAAGATTGTGCCTTGGCCGTAAACTCCTTCAAATCCATCAAAATCCATGTTTTAAATGTTATAAGTCCATTTCATAAAGCCATTAAGCCATATCTAAAGTCCAAAATTGTCTAGGAAGGGGTTTAAGGGCTCAAAACCCTTCAAACTTAGTGTTTACGGCCTAGGCAGCCTCCTGGGCCATAAACTCATATATTGTGTCCAATTTCATGTTTAAATCTCAAATTTGGAAGCCAAATATGCTATACAATGAAGTTAGGAAGGTACCTTAGGGATTTGAGGCCTTGAAATTGAGTTTTGGACCCTTAAACTTGGATTTTAGGAGAGAGGTTAGAATGAGAGTAGAGAGAGAAGGAAAAAGCTTCAAATGAAAGGTTTAACTTGTTTATATAGTTCCCAAAACTTGGACACGGTGGAATTCTACCCGATACCAGCCTTAAACGAGGCTTTAGGTCGCACCCGATTAAGCTTCCGTCACCCGACGGGGACGTTTCTAAAACTTATGAAATAAATAATTTTGGGCTAGATTCATGAGTTCCTAAATGGTTTGGACACTCATTGGATTAAAATAAACCTATAAATTTAATTAACTAAACCCAAAAACGACATCGGAACGTTTCGACATACTGCGAGTTACACGGGTAGAATGGGTTTTGGCGATGAACAACTTCGGGTTGTTACATGTTTACTGACATGCTGAGATGGTATATTCAATTTTGGCAGACTCTTCTTGCTATCATTCCTCGGCTGCTCAAAGTTGTGAAGACAGTGAAGCCTACTCAACATAAATAATCTGTCGCCTCATTTGACGTAAAGGGGGATATTGTTGGGTTTATAGTGTTGCGTCATGGGCTTGGTCCTTAGCCCAGTTTTGTAGCCGGTTTGGGCCTGTCCAACCGTGCATTATTTTACTCTAGGGTTTTAGTATTTAAGGTGCATGCACGCATCCTTAGTAAGTAACACTTTTACTATCTTTCTTATCAAAGTATTGTAAACCCTAGCTCGCCTCTACAGTGGAAGTTCTTTATCGAGCTCTGCTAAGGCGTGATTATATTTGAATCATAAGCTTCATATTGATTCCATATTGTGATTAATTTGTTTGTTCTTTGTCTATATACCTGTGAAAGATCTAAACGATCTAGAGAAATTCTCATCAGATAGCTTCTTGACATTTGCTCTTTGCCTGATGCCATTATAGCTTTAGGACATTTTCCCCACTTCTAACGCACATAACTTCTTTATTTCTTACTCGCTTTCTATAAACTTTATATCTACATGAAAGTGGGAACATACTCTAGAATTATGTTAAGTAATTTCTTATTGACTTAATATGGGTCTTAATTTGTTAAGTCACAAAGTTGTCCCAATAAGCATAAAATTCCCATTTTACCCTTTTAACCAAAAATGCATATTCTCATGCATTCTTTCTCTTGGACTTATTCATCTAATCTCGTCTTGGTAACTTAAACTTGTAACGGCCCGGATTTCCAGGCATCTTTATTGTTTTGATTTTTTTGGTGTTTTGAGAGGGAACTCGGCGAGTTGGAGCTCAGACTCGCCAAGTAGGGTCGCGATTCTGGACGCGGGATTCGTCTGGACTCGGCAAGTCCAGCATATGGACTCGGCCAGTCCGCACTGTTTAATGAAACCCTAATTTCTCGGGTTTGGGACCTATTTAAAGGGCCTTATGGCCGTCATTTGTACCCAACAGTCCATAGAGAGAAACCCTAGAGTGCTCTAGCGCTTTGAGAGAGACAAGAAGCATTTCTTGACCTTTGTGTGTGGTTTAGCAAAGAAGAGGGAGGTTCTAGCCAAGAGGAAGCAAAGGAGGTTGCTATTCTGTGGATTGGAAGCTTAGATCATCGATCTAAAGGTATGATTTCGGCTCATCTTCTGTTTTGTGAAGTATATTTGGATTTAGGGTTTCTTGTGGCCTTTGTTGGGTTGATTTGATGACCAAATAGTCCCTTGCTAGTGATGAGGCTTTGGATCTGGATCCATAGAGGTCCAGAGAGCCTCATTCATCAAGCTTTATGAAGATCAATGGAGGTTATGACCTTGAGTATTGATAATTGTTGATAATTCTTCATATATAGTCATATAGAGGTTGTATGTGCACCAAGTTTGGGACTTTACGTGGTGAATCAGACTAGGAAGGCCAGATCTACGAATTGATGGAACAGATCTGACCTTAGGAGCGAGTTTGAGTGATTGCATGGCATGGACTTGCCGAGTCCGATGAGCAGACTCGGCGAGTAGCTTGAAGATTGCCTTGGATCGGCCAGTGAGTGGTCCAGTCGAGTCAAGGGTTGACTCGGTGAGTCAGGACGAGTTAGGGAAGGGCGGTCAAGTGGACTGAGTCGAGCTGGGGCTCGCCGAGTTGTTCTTGAGACTCGGCGAGTAGAGTCGGGGTGGCCTCGCGATTCTTCCAGGTGGAACTCGTCAAGTCAGAGGCAGTACTCGACGTTTAAAAAGGGAATCCTAGAGAGTTGGTGAAAACGTCTAGACTCGCCGAGTTGCCCTTGTACACTCGCCGAGTCCGGTCAAAGTTGACCGTTGATCGTTGACCAGAGTTGACCTGTGTTGACGTCTTAGGGATAGTCAACTTTAGAGATAAAGAGTGTTAATTAGAGACATATGATGTTATAGGAGGATTATAGCTCGGAGGATTGGGCACGAGGGATTTCAGGATTTGTTAGTCATCGAGATACGCGAGGTGAGTCTTCTCACTATACTTTATCTTGAGTAGATAACCAGAGTTATGTGATAGAGTATTTGTATGTATGCTATATATTTACTGCATTATTTCTATGTGATTGATGATGTGCATGTTTACAGAGTTGGAACCGAAAGGTTCCTAGAGTTAGAACCTGAAGGTTCACAGAGTTTAGGTGCACGGACCCATACAGTTATAGCCTCGAGTGGCTAATATGTGCTTTATGTGTGGTATTTTGGGGAACTCACTAAGCTTTGTGCTTACAGTGTTAGTGTTGTTGTTTCAGGTACTAGCGATGACCGTGGGAAGGCGCCGGCTTCATCCGTACACACGCATGGGATTTTGTGATACTTGTGATCTTGGGATTTTGTGTAATGTGAATTGAGATTTAAACCTGATGTTTTATGAAAAGTCAATGGAAAATGTTTTAATAAATTTTGAAAAATTATTTTGAAATTTACGTTGTTACAATTTGGTATCAGAGCCTAGGTTTGAGGGATTCGAGTACACCTTCGGGCGTATTTGAACTCAAACTGAGGATTTGAGATGTATTTCAAAAAGAGTAAAAGATTTTTGAAAAAAAAATGCAGAGCAAGAGATGTGTGTACGATCAATCAACACCCGAACGGTGATTTCCCAAAATACCTTTATATTATGTGATACTGATATTGATAAGATGTATCTGCATGCTAGAGTAGGCTAGTATTGCTATTAGGACTAGAGTGGCCTGATTTGTGATGCCTTAGCCTAGGGAGAGGTGAGCTGCTATGAGATGCTTGAGAGTGAGTAGGTAGTAGCGAGGGGCTTATGAGAGATCTATTAGAGAGTGGTTTTCGCATTTTAGAGTACTTGGGACTTGGGATCCGAAGAGGAGGACTTCGGGTGTATTCTGGTGCGGTGTGGACAGTAGTATTGGGCCCGTACTATTGAAAGCACCGGATCGGTGTGCAGCCCAAGTAAGAATCTTTGGAATACCAAGAATCAAGGAGGGAAGAGTTGTCGAGTGTGAGTATGCTCGTGTGGATTCCGATTTTCGTATGTTGTATTTCAGAGGTAGATCATGGTAGGACACGTTTGATGCCCGAGAGCAGTGGTACCAGTGAGGAGGAGATCCATCGGATCATCCAGGAGGAGGTGGCTGTGGCCATCAGGGCGCAGATACCGGAGATGTTTGGGTCTATAAAGACCACCTTGATTGAGACGTTTGATGAGCGTTATGCCGCTCTTTCTGAGGCTGCTGCTACAGCGGCTACCGCAGCGATTGCCGCTGCGAGGCCGCAAGGTGGTGATGCGTTGCTGTTCCGCGAGTTCAGCAACACAAAACCACCAGAGTTTGATGGGACTCAGGATCCGGTGGCAGCTATGAGGTGGATATCTGATATTGAGGGGTGTTTCTTCACTTGCTCGACTCCTGAGCATTTGAAGGTTCGGTTCGCGCTGAACCAGCTTCGCTTGGGAGCGAAGGACTGGTGGAAGTTTGTGACGGTGCATTATACGCCTGCTGAGATTGCGGCAGTGACCTGGGAGAGGTTTGCTGTCATGTTCCGAGATGAGTACGTTCCCCAGGTGGAGAGGGAACGATTGGCACAGGAGTTTCTGACCCTCAAGCTGGGTACTGAGTCAGTTACAGCGATCACGAGGATGTTCCATGAGAGGGCGATGTTCTGCCCTGAGCACGTGTCCACTGAGCAGGCACGTATGAGCCGTTACTTGAGCATTCTGAGGCGGGATATTCGGGAGTTCACTGCGAACTCCTCGTACCGGACATTTGCCGAGCTTCAGGAAAATGCCCGGAAGAGGGAGATTGAGCTTGAGACTCAGGCCAGGGAGGAGGCGGAGTCTCAGGGGAGGGATCGGCGACCGGCACAGTCTCAGCCGGCAGCCAAGCGGGCCAAGCCCGCTGATCCCAAACCAGGGGGCCAGAAGGGCCGCACTTGCGGGAAGTGCGGCAAGGGTCATGATGGAGTCTGCCGAGCAGGATCTTGCTACAAATGTGGCAAGGAGGGGCATATGGCCAAGGACTGCCCCAAGGGGTTCGCAGTGTGTTTTCACTGCAACCAGACCGGACACCGGAAGGCCGAGTGTCCGCTGTTGCACGGAGCATCTCAGGGATCTGCTCCTGCCGCCATCAGAGCTACAGAGAGTCAGCCTGTGAAGGTCGAAGCGCCGAGAGCTCGAGGGAGAGCTTTCCAGCTGACTGCGGAGGAGGTCCGCGCTGCACCCGATGTTGTGGCTGGTATGTTTCCTTTCATGTATTTATTTTGATGTTGAGATACTATGCTTATATTATGTTATGCGTAGGTACTTTCCTTGTGAACTCTGTACCTGCTTTAGTGTTCTTTGACTCGGGTGCGAGTCGGTCTTTTGTATCTTGGCCTTTAGTCAGCATATCGATGTTAGCTGTGAGGCATTGAGTCGACCTCTGAGAGGTTCCATAGCTGACGATAGAGTGATTTGTGCCACGGAGGTTCTCCGGGGATGTGTATTAGAGATTTTTGGGGTTGAGTTTCCGATTGATCTGATGCCTATTGCGATGGGTGATGTCTGTGTCATTGTGGGCATGGACTGGTTGAGCCGATTCGGCGCGGTTATCGATTTTGAGCGTTAGCTGGTGACCATACGAAACCCTAGTGGGGGAGTTCTTTCAGTGTACGGCGAGGGTACACTTTCAGGATCAGCTTTTTGTTCGGCCGCTAGGGCGAGGCAGTGTCTACAGCTGGGCTGTAGGGGTTTTGTGGCGTATGTGATGGATACGCGGGAGGCTTCCGAGAGACCGAGTTCAGTTGAGGAGGTTCCGGTGGTGCGTGAGTTTCCAGATGTTTTTCCCGAGGAGTTACCGGGTGTGCCTCCTGTGAGGCAAGTGGAGTTCAGTATTGATTTGGTTCTGGGGGCCGCGCCTATCGCTAAGGTGCCTTATCGTCTTGCGCCTCCAGAGATACAGGAGTTATCCTCGCAGCTTCAGGAGCTGCTGGGGAAGGGGTTTATTCGGCCGAGCAGCTCTCCGTGGGGAGCGCCTATCCTGTTCGTCAAGAAGAAGGATGGTTCACACCGGATGTGCATTGACTACCGGGAGTTGAACAAGCTGACGGTCAAGAACCGTTACCCGTTGCCAAGGATCGACGATTTATTCGATCAGTTGTAGGGAGCATCTTGGTTCTCCAAGATCGATTTGAGATCTCGGTATCATCAGGTGAGAGTGCGGGATGAGGACGTCCAGAAGACAGCATTCAGGACGCGGTATGGGCATTATGAGTTTGTGGTGATGCCTTTTGGACTCACCAATGCCCCGGCTGTGTTCATGGATCTCATGAACAGGATATGCAGGCCGATGTTGGATCGGTCGGTGATTGTATTTATCGATGACATTCTGGTATATTCGAGATCTACAGAGCAGCATGAGGAGCATTTGAGAGAGGCCCTTGGGGTTTTGAGCTCGGAGAAGCTTTCTGCAAAGTTCTCCAAGTGTGATTTTTGGTTGTGAGTGGTCCAGTTCCTAGGACATCTTGTTAACCAGGAAGGGATTCTGGTAGATCCGGCCAAGGTTGAGGCGGTAATGAGTTGGGAGGTGCCGAAGTCACCATCTGAGATCAGGAGTTTCCTTGGGTTGGCAGGGTATTATCGGAGATTTATCAGGGATTTCTCCAAGATCGCAGTGCCACTCACCAGATTGACTCGGAAGGGTGTCACATTCTCATGGGGTCTCGAGCAGCAGACCTCCTTTGAGACACTTCGCCAAAGGTTGTGCAAAGCTCCGGTATTAGCTCTCCCGGAAGGGATGGAAGATTTTGTGGTATACTGTGATGCATCGATTTTGGGGTTGGGTGCGATGTTGATGCAGAGGGGTCATGTGATAGCATATGCATCGAGGCAGCTGAAGCCTCATGAGACGAGATATCCTACGCATGATCTAGAGTTGGGGGCAGTAGTGTTCCCTCTCAATATTTGGCGTCACTACTTGTATGGGGTTTGGTGTACGATATACACGGACCATAAGAGTTTGAAGTACTTGATGGATCAGCCCAACCTAAATATGCGTCAGAGGAGGTGGTTGGATGTGGTCAAGGATTATGATTGTGAGATCCTGTACCACCCAGGCAAGGCTAATGTGGTAGCCGATGCGTTGAGCCGCAGGGCGGAGAGCACTCCACTGCGAGATGTATGTTTGAGATTGACCGTGATGGCTCCGGTATTGGATGCCATTCGTGGGGCACAGGCCGAGGCTGTGCGACCGGAGATGCAGAAGAGGGAGCGGGTCGTTGGTTTGGTTTCAAAGTTTGTTACGGATGGTCGAGGGCTTATGACTTTTCAGGGTCGGATTTGGGTACCGTTTGTGGGCGGTACGCGTACTACCTTGATGGAGGAGGCTCATCGGTCGAAATTTTCGATCCATCCGGGGGCCATGAAGATGTATTTGGATTTGAGGAAAGAGTATTGGTGGCCATGTATGAAGAGGGACGTCGCCTGGTTTGTTGAGAGGTGCTTGACCTGCCGCAGGGTTAAGGCAGAGCACGAGAGACCGTATGGCAAGTTGCAGCCATTGGATGTTCCCGAATGGAAGTGGGAACAGATCACTATGGATTTCATCACCAAATTGCCGAGGACTGCCAGAGGAGTTGATGCAATTTGGGTGATTGTGGACAGGTTGACGAAGAGCGCTCACTTCCTTGCCATCAGTGAGAGTTCTTCAGCGGAGAAGTTGGAGGAAATATATGTGAGGGAAGTGGTATCTCGGCATGGGGTGCCGATCTCGATTGTTTCGGACCGTGATGTGCGTTTCACTTCCAGATTCTGGAAGAAAATTCATGAGGAGTTGGGTACTAGATTGCATTTTAGTACCGCATATCATCCTCAGACAGACGGCCAGAGTGAGCGGACGATTCAGACGCTTGAGGACATGCTTCGAGCATGTGTGTTAGATTTCGGGGGTAGCTGGGAAGCGTATTTACCCTTGGCAGAGTTTTCCTACAACAACAGCCATCATTCGAGCATTGGTATGCCACCTTTTGAGTTGTTGTATGGTAGGAGGTGTTGGACCCCCATTTGTTGGGGGAGAGGTTGGGCAGAGAGTGATGGGCAGTATAGAGATTGTGCTTCAGACGACAGAGCAGATTCAGCAGGTCAGACAGAGGTTATTGACCGCCCAGAGCCGACAAAAGAGTTATGCAGACAGACACCGGTCCGAGCTTGAGTTTCAGGTCGGCGACTTCGTTCTCCTAAAGGTCTCTCCTTGGAAAGGAGTGATTCGATTCAGGAAGAGGGGCAAGTTGGGACCCCGATATATTGGGCCATTTCGTGTGATTGCAAGGGTAGGCCGGGTAGCCTATCGTTTGGAGTTGCCAGCAGAGTTGGGGCAGATCCACGACACTTTTCATGTGTCGCAATTGAGGAAGTGTATAGCCGATGAGTCGACAGTGGTTCCATTAGAGGATATTTAGGTGGATGCAAGCCTGAATTATGCCGAGAGGCCAGTGGCCATCAGGGATCGGAAGATCAAGGTTCTGAGGAACAAGGAGGTACCTCTGGTGTTGGTTCAGTGGCAACACCGGAAGGGATCGGAGATGACCTGGGAGTCGGAGCGCGAGATGCGGGAGCAGCATCCGGAGCTATTTTCAGAGCGAGACTTCGAGGGCGAAGTCTAGTTCTAGTGGGGGAGAATTGTAACGGCCCGGATTTCCAGGTATCTTTATTGTTTTGATTTTTTTGGTGTTTTGAGAGGGAACTCGGCGAGTTGGAGCTCAGACTCGCCGAGTAGGGTCGCGATTCTGGACGCGGGATTCGTCTGGACTCGGCGAGTCCAGGATATGGACTCGGCGAGTCCGCGCTGTTTAATGAAACCCTAATTTCTCGGGTTTGGGACCTATTTAAAGGGCCTTATGGCCGTCATTTGTACCCAACAGTCCATAGAGAGAAACCCTAGAGTGCTCTAGTGATTTGAGAGAGAGATGAAGCATTTCTTGACCTTTGTGTGTGGTTTAGCAAAGAAGAGGGAGGTTCTAGCCAAGAGGAAGCAAAGGAGGTTGCTATTCTGTGGATTGGAAGCTTAGATCATCGATCTAAAGGTATGATTTCGGCTCATCTTCTGTTTTGTGAAGTATATTTGGATTTAGGGTTTCTTGTGGCCTTTGTTGGGTTGATTTGATGACCAAATAGTCCCTTGCTAGTGATGAGGCTTTGGATCTGGATCCATAGAGGTCCAGAGAGCCTCATTCATCAAGCTTTATGAAGATCAATGGAGGTTATGACCTTGAGTAGTGATAATTGTTGATAATTCTTCATATATAGTCATATAGAGGTTGTATGTGCACCAAGTTTGGGGCTTTACGTGGTGAATCAGACTAGGAAGGCCAGATCTACGAATTGATGGAACAGATCTGACCTTAGGAGCGAGTTTGAGTGATTGCATGGCATGGACTCGCCGAGTCTGATGAGCAGACTCGGCGAGTAGCTTGAAGATTGCCTTGGATCGGCCAGTGAGTGGTCCAGTCGAGTCATGGTTTGACTCAGTGAGTCAGGGCGAGTTAGGGAAGGGCGGTCAAGTGGACTGAGTCGAGCTGGGACTCGCCGAGTTGTTCTTGAGACTCGGCGAGTAGAGTCCGGGTGGCCCCGCGATTCTTCCAGGTGGAACTCGTCGAGTCAGAGGCAGTACTCGACGTGTAAAAAGGGAATCCTAGAGAGTTGGTGAAAACGTATAGACTCGCCGAGTTGCCCTTGTACACTCGCCGAGTCCGGTCAAAGTTGACCGTTGACCGTTGACCAGAGTTGACCTGTGTTGACGTCTTAGGGATAGTCAACTTTAGAGATAAAGAGTGTTAATTAGAGACATATGATGTTATAGGAGGATTATAGCTCGGAGGATCGGGCACGAGGGATTTCAGGATTTGTGAGTCATCGAGATACGCGAGGTGAGTCTTCTCACTATACTTTATCTTGAGTAGATAACCAGAGTTATGTGACAGAGTATTTGTATGTATGCTATATATTGTACTGCATTATTTCTATGTGATTGATGCTGTGCATGTTTACAGAGTTGGAACCGAAAGGTTCCTAGAGTTAGAACCTGAAGGTTCACAGAGTTTGGGTGCACGGACCCATAGAGTTATAGCCTCGAGTGGTTAATATGTGCTTTATGTGTGGTATTTTGGGGAACTCACTAAGCTTTGTGCTTACAGTGTTAGTGTTGTTGTTTCAGGTACTAGCGATGACCGTGGGAAGGCACCGGCTTATTCGTACACACGCATGGGATTTTGTGATACTTGTGATCTTGGGATTTTGTGTAATGAGAATTGAGATTTAAACTTGATCTTTTATGAAAAGTTAATGGAAAATGTTTTAATAAATTGTGAAAAATTATTTTGAAAATTACGTTGTTACAAAACTATTCTTGTCTATTTCCATGAAGTCACGACTTCATACTCTTTTCTTTTTCTCACAAATGACCATTTTCCCCTTTTGGTCAATATTTGACTAAAAGTCAACTTTATCTAAATTTCATGTTCTTACAATCTACCACCATTAAAGATATTTCGTCATGAGAATCTTTTCTTACTCTCTTGGTCATTTTCTCACTTAATGACCCATTTCTAACGTTATTTTCCTCTTTAACCTTTTAACCCGAAATAGCAATCTACATTCCATTTTGAATGCAATAGGCAATCTTTTTTCATTTCTTTACTCTAAATGGTTGTTAAGAGACGTCTACTACTCTATCTACTCTTATGCAATCATATTGCATACTTATCACCATTTCTCATCCTTTTATCCCACTTTTTACAACCATGTGCACAACTTACCATTTTTCTTTTTATCTCATAAGTGTGCTAACACACTTCTTAACTATCTACTTATAGATGAGTTGTCATTCTCTACGCGCTTCCACTGCACCATTCTAACTCTATATATGGTTACACTACTACTTTTATATCTCTTAGTGAACTATTACACTTAAACCACTTGACTTTCATTCTAAAGTGTTGTATCTACCATAACCCTTTTCTTATAAATCTCTTAGTACTCATGCACTAACTTTAATTTATATCTCATCAGTTTCCATTGAACCACCATAAGTGCAGCGTGTCTACATCACCCATGTACTATATGAACAGTATACTTAGATCCAACCTCAAAATTACAGTTCCTGATTCACAAGTTTTATATCACTTTCATGGTAAATTCTTCTCAATATCCCATGCTATGTCCTCTCATCTCAACCACTAGATCCTCAATCAACTTAGTGGCTTCATTGAGCCACTATAATTGTTGGGGTCTTATTGAAAAATTAGTTTCAGAAATAAGAGATTTGTAAATAAAAGACTTTGATATTTGGTACAACATAAAACTAGTTTATAAACAACCATGGATCTTCTTTCAATGTTTAGAAATAAAACAGCAACCAAGAGGAAGAAGAAAAAGACAACCTTTATAGACTTTGGAACCTCAAGGGGGGGGGGGGGGGTGGGCTTCAAAGTTGTAGAAAAATATAAGAACATTTAGACACCAACAATAATGCAACTTGATGATGATGCTAGTCTTCAAAGTCTTATGCCATTAAGCTTAAAGTTGATATCGAAATATGAACTTCAAAAGAGCAAAACTGAGCAAGTACTCTCCAAGTACAAAAGCAAAGCTAGAAAAGTGAAGGAGAAGAAAGAATCTACATTTTTGGCATGCAAAAATGCACCAAAATGAAAGCTTTATTGTTATGGTCTTAAAGAAATGATAATACCCATAAGGTCTTAGCACTTTAAGACATATCATATTCCTAATGTTCCCCATACCTCTAAGTCATGCCTTACTTTCTATTATATTAATCAAAAGACCATAACTAGTCTAACTAGTTAGAGGATTTATAAAAGAATGTCAAAGTTTTATAAAATTTATAAAATCTCTTATAAAATATAAAACTTAACTTTTAGGATAAAGATAAAGTCTTTTTAGTCCAAAAAGATGGACATGTATTAATAAATCATACAATATGATTTAATATGTTACTTGCTAATGAAAATTATTATTTCCTAAAAATAAATAATTTCCAATTAAATATAAGAGTTTATTGAATTTTTATTAAAATCAATTTCTACTAAATATTCAATTCAATGAAGTTGCTGTTAGTGTGACTCATTATTATCATATAATAATTAACAATATCCCTTTAGTATGAATCTTGAACATACATGATCTTTTAATCTTCTAATTGCACAAGACTCATATTAGATGGATATAGACAGCAATGAATGTCTAACAACATTTCCCTACCCCTAAGAACATACAAATTTATGCCCTTCTTCTTGGATTAGGTGTTTAAGCCCATTAATATAATTGGCATATACTTGAATTGATGGTAGCACAATCCTTTTGGGTTGCCCTTAAACCTAGTCATTGAATATGATAACTTTGTGGGAGGGAGGGAGAGAGAGAGAGAGAGAGAGAGAGAGTGAGTGATTTATTAATTTATGATTAATAAATTAAGTAGAAATCAAAATAAATTATTTGTTAATATATTATGAGAATAATATATTAATTATAAATATTGTTATTTAATTTAGAATTGATTAGAAATTAATTAGATTAGTTTTGCGGTTAATTGGATTAATTTAAAATACATAGACCTAAGCTATAGTTGTTCAATAATTGAACAAAAGTGTTCCATATCCATCCCCATGAAAGGTGGACTATTTCTGGAGTGATTCTAAGGTTTCTAGAATATTCCGTGGAGATAATTAGGAAAACCAGATAATTACCTGATTTAATTATTATTTTAAATCGTAAGGGTTGTCTAGGGTTTCTTGGTCAGCTATAAATAGGGTTTCATAGCCTCTAAAGTTTGCCCGACTTGACTCCACAAGAGTATAGCCGAAATTTTGTCTCTTCTACATTTTCTCTTCAAGTTTCCATGGTTGCTAGGGTTTGGGTGTGAACCATAAGAGGCACGACACTTGTGGTGCTGGCTTCCAAGAGTATTTCAAGTAGGATAGGTTTGATTGTTTACTATAAGAATCAAAAGGTATGTAGTTCCTAACTTATTTGTCAATTTCAAAAATACCTAGGGCTCATAGTGTTCTTGTTGTTCAATAGAACGTTACTTCAATAGTGTTCTGACATAGACCTAGTTGGTTGCATGTACCCTTAAGTTTTAAGGATTTATCTACATTATTGCATGTAAAACCCACCAATTGTATCAAAGTGTATGGTTGTGTAACAATTGAATGTACATTGCTTGAACTTGAATAAAAACATTTTTTTTAGTTAGACTGGTCTCACCACATGAGAATTTAATTCTCACGATACAAGCACAGTAGAATTTAGAATTTTGTTAGATTGATCTGACGACATGAGACATAATCCTCATGACATGAGAACAATATTTCTAGAATTTCTAATTTTTCTACCTAATTTGATTTATATGGTTATTATTTGGTAATTATCTCTTATAAAATCTTCTAAATCCTAATTTTGCTTAAATAAAACCCAAAATGTTAGGAGATAACCTTAGACAAGATAATGATTAATTATATGATTGTGACAACCCGAAAAACTTCTCGCATACACTCTTCAATTCTTTCCAATATTAGAATTATTTTACTCTATGGTAGTACTCTTTAGAGCCTAATGAAGCATTCTAAATGTGTTATAATCAAGGTAGGAGTTTTAAAAAGGGTTAACTCGAAGTGTAGGAATCAAAACCATGCCAAACACTCCAACACATGGAGTGTGCGGCCACACACTTGAGTGTGCGGCCACATACTCTTGTTTGCGGCCTCACACCCTTCCCAAACGCACAGTCCACCTATATATACCATACTTAGTCATTTTTGAACACTTCTTTCACTTCTTCAAACATAGAACACGAAATCCTCTCAAGTATCATCCATTCTCCTTGAAGATCTTCATAAAAAGGTACCAAGAACACCAAGAACACCATCTGGCCGCACACATGGCAGCACACACCATCTGGCAGCACACATGGCCGCACACAGGACAGCACACATGTGTTGGCCGCACACCAGGCCGCACACACACATATAGTGTGTATTTTGGCCATACACCCTCTTGTATAGCCTTATAAACCCTCATACAATCATATATGATTTTAATACTTCATTATAAGTGTTTACTAGTCCCTAAGGTGGCCCCAAAATCATCAAATAGTTGTTCATAACACTAATTATATCCATATATGTACAATATATGCTTAATAGGATTCGCGTGTGTACTCAAGTCACCACTTGACACTTAGCATCAAATCCAACATTGTCATCAGAACCACTCACTACAGGTGAGTTTATACCCCTTTAATTAACCTTTGAAATACTTTTAAATGTTTTAAACGCTTTTGTGGGGGCGGGGGGGTACAAGTTGAATACTTATAGTTATTACATCAATCACATGTGATTAATAACTATAAAACCAATGATTTTATCACTGTTTCAAACTGTTTTACTTCAAAATGTTTTACAAACTCTTTTACTTATCAAATACTTTTATTTAAACTTTATTATACTTCTTATAAATTGCATGTCCATATATGTATAGATATATAGTAAATGTTTAAAAGGCTTAGGAAGGCCATCCACCCTATTTCCTTTTCCTCGATTTGGATGTGGTCTAGTGGGATGTCGGGTAGCCGTCCGAGGGTCGTTTCAATAATAATTATATATCATATGTGCATATATAGACATAAAAGTACTTCCATATTCATGCGTATCAGTTACATCATTAAGTAAGTTACGATCGGGGTAACACAGGATTACACTTACACTATTGCTAGAGCAATGAGTCAGTTCATTCATGAGTCAGTACTTAGTACTATGAGAAACATATACATTACAGTACTATGAAAAACATATACATTACATTACTATGAGAACATATACAATTATACTAGAAGGAGAACATATACAACTATACTAGAAGGAAAACATATACAACTATACTAGAAAGAGAACATATACAACGATACTATAACAGGTACAATACATTACATATACATACATACACTTACATAAATGTGATCCACTTTATCAGAGCATGCCTTAAATGTCATGGCCTGAGTTGTAACCAGAGTCTCTTGGAGGGAGAGCATGAGTTTGCGTATAGATCTATACTGGA
The DNA here is from genome assembly GCF_002870075.4 of Lactuca sativa. Lineage (NCBI taxonomy): Eukaryota > Viridiplantae > Streptophyta > Magnoliopsida > Asterales > Asteraceae > Lactuca > Lactuca sativa. Next base: position 194,784,027 of record NC_056625.2, read on the forward strand.
TTGACTATCCTACACCTTGCTGCTAGCTACAGCCTGACCTGCAGGTCTGCGGGTGCCAAACGTCAAACCTTTTTACGACCTACACTTGTCGTTGTTACTCAGTCGATAGTATGGGACAATAAATCACATGATACCTTAATATAAATCCGGTTTAACGTAGATAGTACAGCAGTAGTTCCTATAATACGACACTACAATACTACAATAATTTACCCATTACATATATTTAGTGATTATGTCACTTAAACATTAATGTACAAACTATATTTTGTTAATGATAGTTACATTTGGGAAATTACACACTTTTACAACAAACGAACCTACAAAACAGTTAAGCCTTGGTAGAAGGCTACTTTAATAGAAAATATAGGTTTTTCTGAGAGATTCAAACTTTTACAAACACTTACAACATTTACATACATTTTACAAACTTACACTTGAGACCTTGTTCAAACGTTTTGATAACAAACACCGACACTAAAATACTTATGAGCTTACCAGCTTAATGCTGATCAACTCTTTCAAAATAACTTGTATTCTCAGGTCGACAGTTGATAGGTACCAAGGCCAACTTTTGAGAAGATGGAGCGCATCCAAGACTCATCTTATTATTTTGATTCACATTATTTTTGGTGTCTATAACTGTAAAGAACATACTTGTGTTCAAATTATATACTTAATGGATGATGTTGTATGCTTGTTTACTTTTACTGTGTTGTGATACTTTACATGACATCCTCCGCCCCAGAACGTTTCCGCCGTTCTTGGTTCTGGGGTGTGACAAATTGGTATCAGAGCATTGTTTATAGTGAATTGAGTATATCAACCCATAAAAGATATACTAACTATAAACCTATTTGGGATAAAAACACTCTGACCAAGAGTCTATATATTAAATACTAAAATATTTAATTAAGTATACCAGGCTGCATTCATACTAAAATCAGTGTCACAATGACAAGAACAAAAGTATTACGATTGTTAAATATCGCAAGTAAGCTCGGGGATGTATGGTCAGTCTTGGAATGGCATAGCCTGATCAACTATGCTGGTCCGAGGAGTGATTAGTATATGCCCTAGAATGGTTGTGATATGTTAACAAGTCTAAAAACTTACCAACACTACTATGACAAGAACATTAGAACAAGAACATAAGTCTAAAATACTATAGCAGTATTTTGGGTTACCATAATTACATACCTGAGAATTAAAAAGATCTCTATCAAGTAGGTCAATAATTTTTAAGTGTATATGCTAAGGTTATATGAAATTTAAGTATTATAGACTCAGAATCTATGTCCTTTGCCTCACTTCCTGTTCCTTGTTTGGTTGTGGATTTGGAGTTAGGGCCACTTATTCGAATGACTATCCTACTCTAATTTCATATAACTGGTATACACTACACAAGTATTGACATAACTGATGAAGGTCATCTTATAATTATCTTATTAGTACGTCAAATTTCATAATATTCTTATATCCCCTTTCTCGCGTAGATATCATGGCTGGATTTCATGATGGCGACCGGTATTTCCCCAACCACGGCAATGCAGGATGGCTAGAAGAGGAACCAGAAGATGATCACCCGATTCCTTTGGATGATCATGAAGCTGAAGGCTTTTCTGATGGTTCTGACTCGGAACCCGAAGTCAACAATCTACCTCCCGTATGTCAACCCCAAACAACAATCCCCGACCAGCGTTTCCAGGTCTCACTCCCTTGTGGGTAAACAACTTGAATCGCTGGAGCGATGAACAGGGACAACCCTTACCTTACTTTGGGGACCGAAGCTTTTACAACGTTAGCGAAGGTGGTTCTGCGGATAGAGCTATGCGCGTCATGGTCCGTAGAATTGCTCGAAACGTCGAACAAGGTCGAGCAGCCATCGACCGAGTCATGGAAATTGATGCCAACTCAGGCATTAATACCGTCCGCATTCGACATCTGAAAGAAGCACTCGAAAGGACGAGGAGATCCAATGACACACTGCGACATCAATTGACCACCGAAGTCACAGAACTTCGAGTTCGCCAAAGAGCTCACGAAAGACACCTCCGAGAAGTAGTTCGTCAACTGGCAGATATGAGAATTCGCCCTAGGAATTCCCGTTGTCATTAGAAGATGTCTAGTACATCTTTGTCTTTTGATTAAGGAATAGCCTTTAGTATCTGGGCTTTTAGTAACGCTTGTCTGTAGAATATTCCTAACTTTAAGTACGCTAATTAGGAATTTAGTAACTGTCAAACTTTTCCGTATGGTATGATGTAAGACCTACTGTTAGGTCAATTTTTTTTCCTGAACACATTACATCAATAATACCAGTAATATTAACAGCTAACTAACCTGTGAGAAAATCTTTACACTTGCGTTTTCCTACTATACTTCCCTATTGTGAATTCAATTCGTACACTCATTCAACTGTTGGACTATGGCTATTTAGTCCATGTGTCACTCTCAACTTGCTTACAATTGATTCTTACCATTGTATCTGTCTTTATAAACTTATAGCTAAAAGATGCCTCCTCGTAAGTCAACAAGACGTAACCCTGCACCTCCTCCACCTCCACCTCCTCCGATCATCGATATTGCGACTCTGAATGCTGCAGTGGCTGCGGTAGTAGCAACTGCCATGGCTCAATATCACTCAACTAACAACAGCCAAGGTGGAACCCCTGTTGAAACTACTCATGCTGAGATCCATGTGCGCATGAGAGAATGCTCCTACAAGGATTTCGCAATGGTTCAAGAAGACTGAATCGGTCTTCGAAATTTGTTCATGCCCTGAAGAAAGCAAGGTTAAATATGCCGCCTGTACCTTTAAAGGAAAGCCCTGACGTGGTGGAACGGCCACGTTAAAGCTCTAACCCTCATCGGAGCCAACGACATGGGCTGGGAAACAATGAAAGACCTCATGATTGAGGAGTATTGCCCGAGAGGCAAAATCCAGAAATTGGAGCAAGAGCTGTGGGGCCTAACCATGAAGGGATCCAACATAGTCTCTTATACAACCAGGTTTAGTGAACTAGTGGCTCTCTGCCCCAATATGGTTCCCACTGAAGGGAAAAAGATCGAAAGGTACATCTGGGGGCTGGTGCCTCCGTACCAAGGAAATGTTCTATCATCAAACCCTACTACTTTCGACAGTGCCAAACGGCTGGCACAGCGACTCATTGACCATGGAATCCAATTCCCAACAGCGACAACAACCCAAGCCGTCTCAGAACCCTCCAAACCCACTGACTCTAAGTGGAAGTTCTGGAATGAAAAGATGAAGCAGCGAGCTGCCAAAAAGCAACAAATTGTGGTTGTACATGCAACGATAACCCCTACTGCTGCTACTGCTCCAGTGAAGCAATATGCTGGAAGTTTGCCTAAGTGCAACAAATGCAACTTCCACCACAACGGCCCCTGCCGTGAAATGCAGTGTTCTAACTGCGACAAGAAAGGACACACTGTCCGTTTCTGTAGGTCTCCGGCAAGACCGATCACTGAAGTCCCTGGCTCAGGCGCGAGCCCAACCTGCTATGGATGTAGTGAAGCAGGCCACTACAAGAGGGACTGCCCCAAAGCAAAGAATGCAGGTGGATCGGGGAGAGTACTGGCAATAAGCCATGGGGAAGCGGTTGCTGACCCGACGGTGGTGACTGGTGCGTTCCTTCTCGATAACTCCTATGCATGTATTTGGTTCGATAGTGGAGCGGAGCGAAGCTTTGTGAACCATAAATTTGCTCACATACTTAAACATCAACCGCACACACTTAAAGAACAATTCACGGTAGAAATGGCTAATGGGAAAACTAAAAGCACCAGGAGCATATACTTAGGATGCAACCTAACTCTAGATAACCATTCATTTCCAATCGACCTCATGCCGGTTTCAATTAAGAGCTTCGACGTTATCATCGGCATGGATTGGTTGAGTCTTCATCGCGCCGACATCATGTGCTTCGAGAAAGCAGTCCGTCTAAACCTTCTGTTTAACAAAACCCTTATAGTCTACGGCGACAAAACCAGTACAAGTCTTCATATTATATCAAGTACTCAAGAACAAAAGTATCTGCGTAAAGAATACCATACATTTCTTGCTCACGTCGTCGATACGAGCCTCAAAACGGAAGAACTAAAGATCATTCCAGTAGAGAGCGACTTCCCCGACATTTTCCTAGAAGAGCTACCAGGATTACCTCCGCAACGACTGGTCGAGTTCAGAATCGACTTAGTCCCAGGAGCTACCCCAGTAGCCAAGTCGCCCTACCGATTAGCACCAGCAAAGATGCAGGAATTATCCGGGCAACTTAACGAACTTCTCAGCAAAGGCTTTATAAGACCGAGTTTCTCACCTTGGGGAGCACCGGTCTTGTTCGTTAAGAAGAAAGATGGATCATTCCGTATGTGTATCGACTATAGGGAACTCAACAAACTGACGGTCAAAAATCGTTACCCTCTGCCTCACATTAACGATTTATTCGACCAACTCCAAGGGGTGAATTATTTTTCCAAAATTGATCTGAGATCCGGATATCACCAGTTACGGGTGCTAGAGGAGGATGTTCCGAAGACAGCCTTCCAGACTCGTTACAGACACTACGAGTTCGTGGTGATGCCATTCGGACTGACCAATGCGCCCACAGTTTTCATGGATCTGATGAATCGAGTATGCCGACCTTACTTGGATCAGTTCGTAATTGTTTTCATCAATGACATTCTGATCTACTCCCGGAGTAAGGAAGAGCATGGCAATCACCTACGACAAGTTTTAACTGTTGGGTTTTGAGCATTCTAACACTCCTAAGTGTACATGCAACCCTAAATACCTTGGATCTATGTTTTCTCTATTATACATGCAAATAAGAACTTCCAAGGTATTATCCTAATCTAGCATACAAAACAATAACTATAGCAAGATAGAATACATACCTCTTTGGTGTAGAATGTCTTCATGAAGCTTGAGTGCCTAGTGCCCCAAGTGTGACACCTCAAATGGAATCACAATCATCAAAACACTTGGAATGACTTGAGAGAATTCTACACTCTTCAAAATCGGCTAGCCCTTTCTTCACTATCTCTAGTGGCCGATTTTTCCTCAATAATAAGATGCTTATATAGTTAGGGTTACACCATGTAAACCCTAATTGACATGGCCTTTCATTTCCATGATCCATGGGTACAAATACACCATGGAGCATCCATGGACCATCCTATGGGTTTTAGCCCAACTTGATTATCCATGGAGCATTAGCCCACTATACAAGTATGGATGATTTACACAATCAACCCATATATTTAATTAGTCTTCTTTTGATCACTTAATTAATCCTAGATTAATTCTTGATCAATACTAATTAAATAATCTTATTATTCTTATTATTAATATACTAGAACTTATAATATATTAATAACCATAAGTGTCTTATTTCTCTCATTCAAGTGCATGATGGTATGCAACCCAAATGGACCATGCCGGGTCGGGTCAAGTCTTACCAATTATAGTCATGGACTTAGACATTAATCCAACAGTCTCCCACTTGGATAAGTCTAAAACTATTATTGCGTATGACTTCAGGAACCAACTGGCAATCGTAGCTCTCAAAAGCTTCTGTCGAACTCTGACCTTGTCGATGAACTTTGACCTTTGTCAGTGACTTGTCCATTAGATAAGGGATCATATATTCCTCCATTCTAGATATCATATGGACTGAGACATGGATTATAATCATTCTCTCTGTCCATTTGTTGTTTCCCGATTTCCAATTTATGACGACTGACTAATTGAACAAATCAAATCAGTCCTGGCCCGGCCGAGCACTTCCATTTGTCATCATCAAATCATCGAGGGGCCCACAGATATCGCTTTTATCCCGAAGGTAAAAGGAATGGATAAACTTTGACTCATATGGCTTGTTCTACTACTTGTTGAATCATACACAAAGGCACGTTTTATAGCACAGAGTTACCAAATGCGGTTTCGTGCAATCAATGTACTATCAACTCATAGTAACAACTCATATCTCTAGGTTTGAAGAATATAAGATATTATCGTCTCATGATCACTCGTGATAAAATCCATGAAGTGATTCCAATGAGCGCGGGTTGAATCCAATACTCAGAACTTATGAGCACTCATGATTGCTGTAGCCTTATCCAACACCTTAGACCTCTACAACCCATCATGACAATCTTAATTCATATCTACTTCCAAAATATGACCGACTATGGATGGTTTGAATAACTTACTCATTCCAGAAGAATAACCTAGTTTATTCGGGAAGTCAAAACATGCAAAGTGAAACACAATAATAATTGAATCCAATATGGTCTCAGAACTTATGAATATAAATAAAACACCTTTTATTTATCACCATATGATTACACATTATTCATTGTATACTGTTTCAGCTATCAACTTTATTCTTGAATTTAAAACAATAGTTGTCCCATGCTCCAAGCATGTACACTATGTTTTTCTCAAACACTAGTCATGCCATACACCAAGTATGCATACTATGTTTGTCTATGATCTTTACTTTGTGAACTAGATCAATTGAACATAACTTCAATGATTCTCTTTTCCACACTCCCAAATCCTTACTGCAAATGCAAGAATTCCAAATTCATGCCATTTACTGAAATCTGTTAGATTCTAAACTTATATGCATTAATCCTCTTGTAACGATTATGCACAAACTCACAAAGACTTGGCAACAATCATTACAGAGTATTCCAAAGGAGATCAACTCCTTGGAAATATCCTTCTTGCATTAAGTTTCCTTAATCTTACACAGATTGAAAATTCTAACTTTGAAACATTTCCAGATTCCATTTTGACTATCACTTCTGAACAACAGTTGCCTCCTAACAGATTATGTCAATATGGTCCTTCCAGAATTATCACTATACTTCCAACTGTCCTTGAGCAACCAATCTTTGGTAAACCTTAGATTGTCCTCGACAATTGTTTAATCCTTTTAGTCATATCCAGTTCTAAACCTTTTCCCTTCTTAATGCCCCAGGCATTTGGAAAATTTTAGAACGGATGATTATAGCACATGTAATCGATCCTATATCCGAAGCATATGGGACACGATTCATGATGTCTTACATAAAGACTAAACCAGTCTTTTGCTATAATATTTCCATTTCAATTTGCCAAGTTCTCATAATTCAGATTATGAAAAGGGATGCCGTAATCATAATCGAATTTTAGAACGCAAATAATTGACCCATATACAGAATTTCCTTATGTTGAACCATTCAAACATGAAATTCATATATATCATTGACTAAATGATTAAAACCTCACGATCTAAGCTTATAGATTTGAGATGAAGCATAATTTCCTCTCCCTTAATTATAGCAAAACAACTCTTTCCCAATTGAAACTTTTGTTTTCTATAATTAATATTGCTAACTTGCAATACTCATCATAATTATCATGCTCCCACTAACATGATGATTATTCGCATAACACTTATGCTCCCACTAGCTTTGACATGTACTCAGAAATCAGCTGACTTTCTTACCAAAGTTCAGATTTCTGATACTAGATTGTTTTGATAAGACTTTATCAAAATCATACACCTTCCCTTAGATAGCACACTTGTGTATCTAAACAATTATGAAGAGGGATGCCGTAATCATAATGTTTAGACCTTTTTGCCACTTCTCATAAGTCCATGTTAGTGTGCCGGTTAACCACACGCGCTCCACTAACGACTTTGAGAATGCAAATATCACAATTGCTATCTAGCTAAAATCTACTTAGTGAAAGTGTTTCCTCACCATCATTTTCATGAATCGGAGAGAAACCTTATGACACTTAGATTTACTGGTGTATGTGTTCTTATCCATGTGAATTGTCAAAATCATAGTCACAAGACAAGGATAATGACAAATCCAAACTCATATGGACTGAACTCAATCTTAATTTCTTGCCACCTGGCAGCTCAAGGGCCTACCATTGCTTCCAAGTTGTTGTGCAACCAATTGAGAACTCTAAGAACTCATATGCAAAGCCAACTTTAACTGGAATGGGCACAGAATAAGTCAACACGTTAGGTTATAAACCTCAAGTCGTGTGCTAGTGAAGAACTTCAGGTTTTATTCTTGATTAGTTCTTGAGACTTTCAAGACCTTTAAGACTCCCACTGTCCTCTTGACCTATAAGACTCCCTTGTCAAACATCCAAGAGACAGTGTGGATTCTAATCAAGACAAACACTTCACACAATTGGCCTAAGTTGGTCTTTGTTTTATCCAAAACATCACAACTTACCAATTTCAAATGTACAAGAGTAGAAAACTTTTACTCTTACACTTGACAAGTGTTTTAAACCTTCTTTTGAGACATGTCACTCAAGTTACAATCTTGGAGTATGACTCTAAGACTTGTATTGGAACGAAGTATGACTCATCTTCTTGATTTAACCACTTCAACAATTCAAGTTCCTCTTCTTAGTCATAAGAATGCACCAAGATTTTCTTAGAGAACTAATTGTGCTATGGTTTCTTAATCATTAAGATGATCACAAAACGGATACTAAAGTACTCTCCCATCTTTTCAGATTTGAGAAACTTTTATCCTTCTGCCTAATTTGATTCTTCTTATTCGCTCTGCCATACATTGGAACCTTTTCCAATGTCTCAGAGTTACACTTAAGCTTGTAAGTATAATCATATTTACTGAGCTTTAGTAAACTATGACGAATAGTCTTATCAATCTTTTTGTGGTGGACTTGACCAGTGCACAAGAATGTGTACTCGATCCCTTAGTCCATTACTTGACTCACACATCCATGTGAACAAGTAATTAGTCTTAATTTTCCAATACTTGAAAGTTCTCATTCATCATGCTATACAACTTCCATGATTCCAAGTTCCGGTCCACTTGAAACTTGGGTGATGAGAATCTTTCCTTATTTGGTAAATTTAGACATTACCACAAATGAAAGAATCAATTTCATATTTCCACTCTTGCTCTTAATGGAATCATATAAGCAACAATTTTTCCTCAAATGCCATTGTAAGGATATTTTAAAATAAATAAAATCAAAAATTTTTCTTTTATTTTAAACTTTGCGGAAAACTTATCCTTACAATCCATATGAAAACTTGTTGTTACCTATTCCTAAGCAATATCTCATAACTCCTAAGAAGTAGCTCAAGAATCTGATCTTCAAACTATGCGATAGAAATCCATCTACGCCATCAGATTCAACATATTCTTTCTTTAAGTTTCTTCACTTTTCTTTGATTCTTAAAACATCACCATGTGACCCAGTCACATCATGTATCAAGAATCTCAGAATAGAAACTTAACAGAGTTAGATAGTGGACTTTACCTGAAGTAGAGTCAAACTCATTGACTTTAACATCCTTAGGTAAATTTGGCAGCTTCGTAACCAATGCCCCTTTCTTTGGCAATATAAACATATGGACCCTTTGATAAAGATACACAGGACTATCACAGACTTAGATTTTCTCTTTACCATTTGGTCAACCGAGTTGACTATGGCCGATCCCTTTCCATTGGGAAGAGAATGCTTTTCTGGATTTCCTGTGTCACTATTGTCAATGTCCATCAAGTTTTAAGGAAGTTGATCTTAGATAAGATCACTAAGGGTCTTGTTATAGTCTATTTCATAGGTGTCCCAAAGGAACTCACTATGTGACTTAGAAAGTGATTGAACCACCAACTTTCTCAAGACTTTGACACCCAACTCTCCCGGCTTGTCAATATGTGAGTACATCTCCAAGATGTGTCCACACCTAGACCTTGCCTTACCAATAGGGCTTGAGTGACCTTAAACTTTTCAAGAACTTGTGGGTTAGGGAGAATGATTGGAGGAGGAGAAAGAATTATGATATCCATGGGACATCATCCTCATTTAGGAAACCTTGTTTCAAGAGATTTGGGAAGATCATAAATGTCTAAACCAGACATCTTTTGGGAGATATTGAAGATAGTTGATCTTAAGTCCTTAATATGACACCCAATATGAAATATTAAGGCTAGGACCCAACAAACTATTTTATAACTTAGAAGAGGTATGTCGTAATCCAAGCTATAAAATATTCGAAGGTAGGTGAATGACGATTCACCAATTTCCACCAAGATAAACGAAATGTATTATTAGGTTTTAATTGGTTTTGAAACTCCTAGATCCTTGAGATTCATTGAACTGTTCAATGGCATGTTTCAATCTCGAGTGTGCGCTTCAGGTTTTGTGACTGGGATGCCGAGGATCACAAAACTGTTGGAATAGTGTCTAAGGCTGCAACTATATTAGGCAAGTATTTGATCCGGTTGTGCATGGTCCTTTTGGGTTGCCTTCACCATAGCAACTTAATAGGATGATTTATTAAGAGAGAGTAAATATTATTAATATATTATGTGAATAATATAATGAATAATATATTGTTATTTGATTAATATAAGTCATAGAATTAATTAGAATTAATTTGGTGACTTAAAGAGATTAATTAAATAAAGGGGTATAAACTGTCAATTGGTTGATAGTTAAGCTTTAGACTGTAAATCCATTTGGATATGTTTGGACGGATTCTAAGAGCTTTAGGAAAGCTAAAATCGTCCATATACTTATCTATGGAATGGATTTGGATAGCCTTAAGAGAAGATTATCCAATTAGGGTTTAGGTTGTAACCCTTAAGGAGTCTACAAGTATAAATAGACCCCATAGCATAGGGAATTCGACACATCTCCAAAAGCAAGGAACCTCTGGTCGAATTCCTCCCCTCTCCTCTCTCCTAAATCATTCTTATTGCTATTGGTGTTTGTAAGCCATTAGAGGAGTGACACTTGTGACTCTAGAAGCTCCAAGACCTCAAGATCAACAAGGAACTCAAAGGTATGATTCTAGATCTGTTTCAATGTTGTTATTTAACCTAATTAGTCATTAGAAGACTTGGATTCAATGCATGTTTATTAGAAAGCCTAGATCCAAGCATTAGGGTTTTGCATGCGCACATAGGAAAGTTCTTATGGCTAAAACCCAACAGTGGTATCAGAGCCTAGCTTGGTTTTCTTTAAATTGTTGCTTGATTAACTGAAACAAACCTGCAAAATTCGATTTTTTGGTTTCTGTGTCACTGACTCGGCGAGTCCCAAGGTGGACTCGGCGAGTAGGCCTGACTCGGCGAGTCCCCTTGTGCACTCGGCGAGTCAAAGCGTCAGGAATGACCAGATTCGGGATTTCTTTGTGTTTATCTTATGGAAACTTACCTTAATCATAATAGATCAATCTAAATCCGATTTTATGATAAATATGACTATTATCTTGATCTAGAAAAAGGTAATTATCAACTAATTAAATATTTAATTTCCTTATATGATAATTAATTAATTATTTAACTATTTTGGTAATTATCTTTCAAAGAAATCTTGAATAAATCAAATATAGATAATTAGGATATTAATTGTTAATTGGAATTATTTGTTATTTGATCCTCCATGTTTTAAATGTTTAAAACCTACCCTCATGTTTTGAAATTTACTTTTGTGATTAAAAGTTTTAATTTAGACAACTTAAATTTCAAACCCTAGATTTTAAAAGTTTTAAAATACAACACTATACAAATATGATATTACTAGAATAATATATATATGTATAACTAAATGCTAGTCTTACCGTTAGTAGGCCTCATTCACGAAGCCGATCTATAAGGTGGGTATAAGGTTGCGTCCTATAAAATGGCGCTTAATGGGTGTACACTCACACCCACCGCTTGCTTGATTGGTGGAGGGTCGTTAGCCGAACGGGTAGGATAGGGCAACCTCATTCTCTCATTAAAAGTATAATAAGAAATATAAAGTAACTACATATATTTTTAAAATTTCCCAATCCTAGTTACTTTAGGAAAAGTGAATTGATGCAATCCCATGAAATTACACTTTGCACCTTGCTAAGATGTTAGTGGAGCGTGTGTGGTTTACCAGCACACTAATTGATTCTAAGCGAAGGTGGCAAAGGGTGATTCATTGTTTATCATAGTTCGATGGAGCGTGTGTGGTTTACCGGCACATCAAATAGGTGATTGTTACAATGAAGGCACCATGTGAATTTGCATGGTAATTCACACCCGCTTTGTGATCCTCGGCATCCCAGTCACAAACGAGAGGGGCATATCGAGATTTAAACATGCCATTGAATAGTTTCAATGAATCTCATCCGAACCTAGGAATTCTCAAAAACACTTAGGACTAATAGTGTAAGCTTTTGATGGAGAATTAGTGAATCGTCATTCACTTACCTTCAATTTATTTACGTGTTAGATTACGGCATCCCTTTTCTAGTATGTAAATGTTATTGTTGGATCCTAGCCCTAATTTTCTTATTTGGTGATAATTGGGGATTCTTATTCTAATCTATCTTTGTCCTTTTCTAATTATAGATGTCAAACGCAAACAACGCTGCTGCTAGTTCTTTCACGTTGATGAGCCTTTGCCAAAAGGTCACCTTCGATGGAACAAACTTTAGCGAATGGATAAGATACATTCGCACCATTGCTCGCTATGAGGATAAGGAGTATGTCCTCGATGAGAAGCTCGAGAAAATCAACCCCGAAATTGCTACTCCCGCCGAAATCGCCGCCTTTGAAACTCATGAGCGAGATGCAACGAAGGTACATTGCATCATGATCGCCACCATGAACTCCGAATTCCAAAAGTCCTACGAGGACATGTACCCATACGAGATGCATCAAGACTTATTGGAGAGGTATCACCAAAACGCGAGACAAGAGAGGTACGAGATTTTCACTAACATGATTTCCGCGAAGATGGGTCATGGAGAATCACTTACCGTGCACTTGCAAAAGATGCAAAGGTATGTTGACCGCCTCCGCAAGTTAAATGTTGACTTCGGTGAGGACTTGGCGATCGACATGGTGCTTCACTCTTTGCCTCCGATGTACAACCAATTTAGGATGACCTACCACATGAACAAAGAAGAGGTCACCCTAAGCAAGCTCCAAGGTCTCTTGAGGGTTGCTGAGAGCAACTTCAAGGACAAGTCTGTTGCACCCACTCCCAATCCGCCCGCTGCTCCTGTCTTGGCTATTGGACAAGGGAAGGGAAAGAAGAGGAAAGCTTCATCGAAGAACCATCGCAAGGTGAAAGCCCGAGATGGTGCCTCTTCTAGTGGGACCAAAGTTGATCCCGCCAAGCCCTGCTCTAACCCGAAGGAGGCAGAGTGCCACCACTGCCACAAGATAGGACATTGGAAGAGAAGCTGCCCGGATTACCTGCAAGCGATCAAAGAAGGAAAGATCAAGCCATCTTTTGCAGGTATATATAAAATCAAATCTAACGATTCTAATCATGCTATTTCTTGGGTTCTTGATACCGGTTGTGGTTATCACATTTGTTCTAATGTGCAGGGACTAAGAAGAAGTAGGGATGTGGAGCAAGGAAGGATCAATCTAATCATGGGGAACAGAAGATCGTCGCCTGTGACCAAGATTGGAGTGTACTCCTTAGTGCTTAGGAATAGTTTAGTTTTAGATTTGAACAATTGTTGCTATTCGCCAGAAATGGCAAGAAACATCATTTCATTTCATGGTTTATATAGACAAGGATTTAGATTTTCTTTTAACAATGAGAATGGTTCTATTTTGGCTTATCTAAATGGTGTCTTTTACTTTGAAGCTATACCATGTAATGGAATATATGAAACCGTTATGATTGTTGATAACTTAGGAAATGATGTTTTGAATATTGATTCTTCCACTAGTATGGATAAAGCATCCTTATGGCATTGTCGTCTTGGACATGTCAACAAGAAACGCATAGCCCAACTCCAAAAGGATGGAGTGTTGGAGTCATTCGACCTTAGGGAAGATGACACATGCGAGTCTTGTTTGCTTGGGAAGATGACTAAGTCGCCCTTCACGAGTACATGTGAAAGGGGCGAGGGTCTATTGGACCTAATACATACCGATGTGTGTGGACCGTTTAGATCAACCACGAAGGATGGGAACCGCTTCTATGTGACTTTTACCGATGACTATAGTAGATATGGGTATATCTACTTAATCAAGCAAAAGTCAGACACCTTTGAAAAGTTCAAAGAATTCAAGAATGAAGTGGAGAATCAATTGGGCAGGAAAATCAAGATGCTTCGATCCGATCGAGGAGGAGAGTACCTAAGTCTTGAATTCCACGATTATCTCAAGGAGTGTGGAATAGTTTCACAATTGACGCCTCCTAGGACACCGCAGTTGAATGGTGTGGCAGAAAGGCGTAATCGAACCTTATTGGATATGGTTCGCTCTATGATGAGTCGTGCTTCGCTACCAATCTCTTTTTGGGGGTATGCCTTAGAGACTGCCGCCCATATCCTTAACCGAGTCCCTACTAAGAAGGTTGCCAAAACACCTCACGAGATGTGGACAGGGAAAGCTCCCTCGTTGGCACATATCAAGGTTTGGGGTTGCGAGGCTTTCGTAAGACGAGATACTCACGACAAGCTTGAACCTCGAAGTGAGCGATGTATTTTCATCGGCTACCCGCAGACATCCTTTGGATATCTCTTCTATAGACCGAAGGACAATGTTGTCTTCGTTGCAAGGAGAGGAGTTTTCCGAGAGCGAGAACTCATAAGCCAAGGAGACAGTGGGAGGCAAATCGAGCTTGAAGAAATTCAAGAGTCGATAGATGAAGGAACCTCTACCGCTGGCACTCAACCCGAGGAGGAAACTCCGGTTGAACCGATTGACGAATCCTTACCTCTTAGACGTTCCGATAGAGTTAAAGTTCTACCCCAGTTTTATGGTTTTCATATTACTACCGAAGGGGACACGTATATTAGTGATGGTACACTAGTAAATCTTGATGAACCTAATAGCTATAAGGAAGCCATGGCAGGCCCGGAGTCTGCAAAATGGAAAGAGGCAATGGATAGCGAGATCCAATCCATGTATGATAACCAAGTTTGGAATTTGGTTGATTTTGTGCCCGGACGTAAGACCGTTGGGTGCAAATGGATCTTCAAGAAGAAGACCGACGTGGATGGAAACGTACACACATATAAAGCACGATTGGTTGCGAAGGGCTTTACTCAAACTCCTGGAGTTGACTATGATGAGACCTTCTCACCAGTTGCGAAGATTAAATCTATTAGAGTGATGCTAGCTATTGCCGCATTTCATGATTATGAGATTTGGCAAATGGATGTCAAGACCGCTTTCCTTAATGGGAAGCTGGCTGAGGATGTGTACATGGCTCAGCCCGAAGGGTTTGTGGATCCAAAGCATCCGAATAGAGTGTGTAAGCTTGAGAAGTCCATTTATGGACTTAAACAAGCGTCTCGCAGATGGAATCTTTGCTTTGATGAGAAAGTCAAAGAGTTTGGATTTGTACGAAGCGAAGACGAGTCTTGTGTATATGTCAAAGCCAGTGGGAGTATAGTAAGCTTTCTCGTCCTATATGTTGATGACATATTGCTCATAGGAAACGACATCCCGACCCTGCAGGAAGTTAAGTCCTGGCTCGGGAAGTGCTTCGCTATGAAGGACCTCGGAGAAGCTTCTTACATTTTGGGAATAAGGATAGTGAGAGAAAGAAGTAAGAAACTAATTGGACTTAGTCAGAACACTTACTTGGAGAAAGTACTGAAACGTTTTAGTATGGAAAACTCAAAGAAGGGAGAATTACCAATACAAAGTAATGCCAAATTGAGTAAGACTCAAAGTCCGAGTACCGAAGCTGAGATAGCAGAAATGAGCCGAGTACCATACGCTTCCGCAGTTGGCTCAATCATGTACGCTATGACTTGTACTCGCCCTGATGTAGCCTTCGCTTTGAGCATGGTTAGCAGATATCAAGGGAATCCTGGCAAAGCACATTGGATTGCGGTGAAGAATATCCTTAAGTACCTTCGGAGGACAAAGGAATGGTTCTTAGTCCTCGGAGGGAGTAATGACTTAAAGGTGCGAGGGTATAGTGACGCCAGTTTTCAGACCGACAGGGACAACTACCGTTCGCAGTCGGGCTGGGTCTTTACCCTAAATGGAGGAGCAGTGACCTGGAAGAGTTCCAAGCAAGAGACCGTAGCTGATTCAACGTGCGAATCAGAGTACATTGCAGCGAGCGAAGCGTCGAAGGAGGCAATATGGCTAAAGAACTTCATTGGTGATCTTGGAGTCGTACCTGCCATAAAGGAGCCCATGGAGATTTTCTGTGATAACGAAGGTGCGGTTGCCTTGACCAAGGAACCGAGGGATCATGGTAGATCAAGACATATCGACAGAAAATATCATTTCATCAGACATCGTGTAGAAGAAGGACAACTCGTAGTGAAGAGGATATCATCAGAAGATAACCCAGCAGATCCGCTTACGAAGGGACTGAGTAGGGTTAAGCACTTACAGCATGCTAGGAGTATTGGGCTGAGGGATGATATTAGCATAGATTAGATAGTATTAGAAACGTGTAATAGATAAATGTAAATTGACATTTGATGATTAAATAAAGGAGTTTTATTTATGAGTAATGTTGCTATCTTATGTTAATTGTTTAGCTATTATTTCACTTTGCATGTTTTGACTTCCAGAATAATTGAGTTTATTAGGAATAATCGAATTATTCAAATAGTCCACAATCATTCATATGTTGGGAGTAGATATGAAAGAAGATTGTCATGAATTGGTGTGTAGAGTGTCTAAATGGTGTTAGACATAGCAAAGGATTGCTGCAACGTTCATGAGTGCTTATGAACTAGTTTTGAGCATTGGAATAAACCCGCGCTTGCTGGAATGACCTTATGGAATACGATATAAAAGGTGATCGCAAGACGATAATATCATATAGTCTTAAAACCTAGATATATGGTTTATTATTTGTTAATTGATTATACATTGATAATGCGAAAACGCATCAGTAACTTGGTGTTATAAAACGTATTGTTGTGTATAGTTGGTTAATGAATAAGTAAATGCATATAAGTCGAAGTTTATCTGTAACTTTTATCTAAGAAGGTAAAAGCGATATCTCGGCCGCTCGATGATTTGATTTGACTTATGTGCCGGGCCCGGTCAGAACTGAATTGATGTGTTCGATTAAGTTCTATGTCGAATAAATCAGAGATCGAGAAACCTAAATGCTTGACTAACCATTCCATAGGATTGTCAGCATGATATCTAACAGAGGACTGTACGTTCCCTTATCTAAAGGACAAGATTGATTAGATCAGAGTTGACAGCGTCTTTGAGAGCTATGATTGCAAACCGAATTGTACTTGTATAGTTGCTAGACTTATCCAAGTGGGAGACTGTTGGAATAGTGTCTAAGGCTGCAACTATATTAGGCAAGTATTTGATCCGGTTGTGCATGGTCCTTTTGGGTTGCCTTCACCATAGCAACTTAATAGGATGATTTATTAAGAGAGAGTAAATATTATTAATATATTATGTGAATAATATAATGAATAATATATTGTTATTTGATTAATATAAGTCATAGAATTAATTAGAATTAATTTGGTGACTTAAAGAGATTAATTAAATAAAGGGGTATAAACTGTCAATTGTTTGATAGTTAAGCTTTAGACTGTAAATCCATTTGGATATGTTTGGACGGATTCTAAGAGCTTTAGGAAAGCTAAAATCGTCCATATACTTATCTATGGAATGGATTTGGATAGCCTTAAGAGAAGATTATCCAATTAGGGTTTAGGTTGTAACCCTTAAGGAGTCTACAAGTATAAATAGACCCCATAGCATAGGGAATTCGACACATCTCCAAAAGCAAGGAACCTCTGGTCGAATTCCTCCCCTCTCCTCTCTCCTAAATCATTCTTATTGCTATTGGTGTTTGTAAGCCATTAGAGGAGTGACACTTGTGACTCTAGAAGCTCCAAGACCTGAAGATCAACAAGGAACTCAAAGGTATGATTCTAGATCTGTTTCAATGTTGTTATTTAACCTAATTAGTCATTAGAAGACTTGGATTCAATGCATGTTTATTAGAAAGCCTAGATCCAAGCATTAGGGTTTTGCATGCGCACATAGGAAAGTTCTTATGGCTAAAACCCAACAAAAACAAGGTGTGAAGTAACCATGCAAATCACTTGGTACCCTTAATAAATTACCCCTCAATCGATGTGCCGGTTAACCACACACGCTCCATCGATACTATGATAAATATTAAGTCACCCTTTACCTACCTTGTTAAGTCCAAGTTAGTGTGCCGGTTAACCACACACGCTCCACTAACAACTTAAACAAAGTGCAAAGTGTAATTTCATGGATTAGCACCTTATTCACATTTTTCCTAAGTAACTAAGATTGGTTATTATTAAGAGTTTAGTTACTTAGTATTTTTCATTAATACTTTTAATGAAGGGAGAATTCTAGTCCTGTCAAACCCGTTCGGCTAACGACCCTCCACCAGTCAAGCAAGCGGTGGGTGAGAGTGGACACCCATTAAGTTGCCATTTTATAGGCAACAACCTTATACCCACCTTATAGACCGGCTTCGTGAATGAGGCGTACTAGCGGTAAGACTGACTTTACTCTTATACATATATATATATATATATATATATATATATTATTAACTTATAATATTATAAAGTATAAGGGTTGAATTTTAACTTTTAAAATTCTAAGGGCTAACTTGGAATTAAAGTATTCATACTTGAAAACTTTTTAAATTCCAAAACTTGAGGGCAAGTTTTGAAACTATTCAAAACTAATTAATTCCATAACTTATGTGTTTAAAGTAGTTTTAATCCAAAAACTTTTCAAGTTCCATAACTTGAGGACAAGTTATGGAAGACTTTAAACTAATAAAAGAACTAACTTTCTCTTTTATTTTATAACTTATGGATTTAATTATGGTTACATATTTTCCTTTAATGAAGTGACTCTTGAACTTCCATAACTTGAGGACAAGTTATGGAGTCATAAAAATTATTCAATGACACAAGACTCTTCATTTTGTAACCATTGCCAACTATTATGAGTTTTATGAGTCTTTAATGTGACTCTTCATGTAACTTGAGGACAAGTTACACAAACACATTTTATACTCAACTCTTAGATTAAAATGGATTGAAAACAACTATTTCACTCAACATTTCTATTAATCTAAGCAACTCATAAGAACAAGATAATTCGAATCAAACTTTTTCATGTAATTAGTCTAAACCTTAAACTAATACAAAACATGAATCTATTGACAATTATCTTTGAAAATGGATTAGCATGAACATTACCACATCAAAAACAAGTTTATAAGATCAAAAACAACTTAGGGTAATGTTCCTAGTCCATTTCTAGCCAAAAACTCGAAAATATGTTGTCTGGGGGTCCAACTCGTCGAGTGCATGAACCAACTCGGCGAGTTGGATCGAATTCATCACTTTTTAGGCATGGACTCATCGAGTCTCCTGATGGACTCGCCGAGTCTGATGGCCAGACAGCACCAGATTCGTTTTTTCAGCTTCTATTGCAGGTATAACAAGAAAACAAGCCTAGGCTCTGATACCACTGTTGGGTTTTGAGCATTCTAACACTCCTAAGTGTACATGCAACCCTAAATACCTTGGATCTATGTTTTCTCTATTATACATGCAAATAAGAACTTCCAAGGTATTATCCTAATCTAGCATACAAAACAATAACTATAGCAAGATAGAATACATACCTCTTTGGTGTAGAATGTCTTCATGAAGCTTGAGTGCCTAGTGCCCCAAGTGTGACACCTCAAATGGAATCACAATCATCAAAACACTTGGAATGAATTGAGAGAATTCTACACTCTTCAAAATCGGCTAGCCCTTTCTTCACTATCTCTAGTGGCCGATTTTTCCTCAATAATAAGATGCTTATATAGTTAGGGTTACACCATGTAAACCCTAATTGACATGGCCTTTCATTTCCATGATCCATGGGTACAAATACACCATGGAGCATCCATGGACCATCCTATGGGTTTTAGCCCAACTTGATTATCCATGGAGCATTAGCCCACTATACAAGTATGGATGATTTACACAATCAACCCATATATTTAATTAGTCTTCTTTTGATCACTTAATTAATCCTAGATTAATTCTTGATCAATACTAATTAAATAATCTTATTATTCTTATTATTAATATACTAGAACTTATAATATATTAATAACCATAAGTGTCTTATTTCTCTCATTCAAGTGCATGATGGTATGCAACCCAAATGGACCATGCCGGGTCGGGTCAAGTCTTACCAATTATAGTTATGGACTTAGACATTAATCCAACATTAAGAACGTTACGAATGGAAAAACTCTATGTGAAGTTCTCGAAGTGTGAATTTTGGATCCGAAGAGTCAAATTCTTAGGACATGTGGTAAGCGAGGAGGGAATCCACGTGGATCCATCCAAAATTAAAGCTATTGAGAACTGGTTATCACCAAAGACGCCTACAGAAATTCGTCAATTTCTAGGTGTAGCTGGATACGACCGCAGATCCATACAGAACTTCTCCAGTATTGCAAAACCTCTTACAACACTGACCCAGAAGGGCGTGGCCTTTGTCTGGGAAGAGAAATAAGAGAGAGCATTTCAAACGCTCAAGCGAGCCTTGTGCACCGCACCAATACTATCCCTACCGGAAGGGATAGAAGACTTCGTTGTCTATTGCGATGCGTCGAATCAAGGACTTGGTTGTGTCCTGATGCAACGAGGTAAAGTTATCGCCTACACCTCAAGACAGCTAAAGACACACGAAGTCAACTACACCACACATGATCTTGAGCTGGGGGCAGTTGTGTTTGCCCTGAAGATCTGGAGACATTACTTGTATGGCACAAAAAGCACTATTTTTACTGACCACAAGAGTTTACAACACATATTCGATCAGAAGGAGCTCAACATGCGTCAATGGCGGTGGGTCGAGCTACTCAATGACTACGAATGCTACATTCGTTATCATCCGGGTAAAGCCAACGTAGTAGCGAACGCCCTAAGTCGGAAGGAATATTCTGGCCGAAGAGTCAAGTCGTTGACAATGACTATCCATTCGCACTTGTCTAAACAAATTCAGGCGGCTCAACTTGAAGCTATGAAACCTGAACATGTGGCGAGTGAATTCCTCATAGGAATGGATAAGAACTTAGAAGCCAAGGGTGAAGGAGCCCTATACTTCATGGGCCGGATCTAGACCCCGAAATACGGTGGTTTCCGAGACTTGGTCATGACGGAGGCTCACAACACTCGGTATTCCGTCCACCCTGGTTTGGATAAGATGTATCTGGATCTTAAAAAGCTATACTGGTGGCCTAATATGAAAGCAGAGATTGGTACCTTCGTAAGTAAATGCCTTACTTGCGCAAAGGTCAAGGTCAAGTACTAGAAACCCTCTGGTTTACTACAACAACCAGAGATTCCAGAATGGAAGTGGGAGCGGATCACTATGGACTTCATAACCAAGTTGCCCAAGACAACGGGTAGACTTGATACCATATGGGTCATCGTCGATAGATTGACCAAGTCTGCACACTTCCTAACTATTAAGGAAACTGATAAGACGGAGAAACTTACGAGAACATACATTAGGGAAATTGTGCGACTGCATGGTGTTCCTATATCCATTATCTCCGATAGAGATAGTTGATTCACCTCAAGATTCTGGCAATCGTTGCAACATTCCCTGGGAACAAGGCTAGACATGAGCACAGCCTACCACCCTCAGACCGACGGGAAAAGTGAGAGGACCATTCAAACACTAGAAGATATGCTGAGAGCTTGTGTGATTGACTTTGGAAAGGCATGGGATACTCACTTACCCCTTGTCAAATTTTCCTACAATAACAGTTATCACACGAGCATCAAGGCTACCCCATTTGAAGCCCTCTATGGCCGGAAGTGCAGATCCCCTCTATGATGGGCTGAAGTGGGTGACACCTAGTTGGCTAAAGGACAAACTTCTGACAGTACTCTCACAGGCCCGGAGATCATTCGGGAAATGACAAAGAAGATAGTTCAGATCCGCGAACGATTGAAAGCCTCCAGAGACCGCTAGAAAAGCTATGCCGATAAACGTAGAAAACCGTTGGAATTCCAGGTGGGCGACCGTGTCCTATTGAAGGTCTCACATTGGAAGGGCTTGATACGCTTCAGAAAGCGTGGAAAGCTGAATCCAAGGTACATTGGGCCTTTCGAGATTCTCGCCAGAATCGGCTGTGAAGTTAAACTCAATCTACCGAACGAACTTCGTAACGTACATTCTACCTTCCATGTTTCTAACTTGGAAAAGTGTCTGTCTGACAAGACTCTTACAATCCCACTCGACGAGATCAAGATCAACGAGAGCCTCAACTTCGTGGAAGAAGTTGTAGAGGTCATGGACCGTGAAGTCAAACAGACGAAACAAAGTTGCATCCCGATTGTGAAGGTTCGCTGGAATGCCAAGCGAGGACCGGAATTTACATGGGAGCGAGAGGATCAGATGAAACTGAAATATCCTCATCTTTTTACTTAGTCATTTGTAATAATCTAGTAACTTAAACTCAAATTTCGGGATGAAATTCCCTTAACAGGGGGATGATGTGACAACCCGAAAAACTTCTCGCATACACTCTTCAATTCTTTCCAATATTAGACTTATTTTACTATATGGTAGTACTCTTTAGAGCCTAATGAAGCATTCTAAATGTGTTATAATCAAGGTAGGAGTGTTAAAAAGGGTTAACTCGAAGTGTAGGAATCAAAACCAGGCCAAACACTCCAACACATGGAGTGTGCGGCCACACACTTGAGTGTGCGGCCACACACTCTTGTTTGCGGACTCACACCCTTCCCAAACGCACACTTTACCTATATATACCCTACTTAGTCATTTTTGAACACTTCTTTCACTTCTTTAAACATAGAACACGAAATCCTCTCAAGTATCATCCATTCTCCTTGAAGATCTTCATAAAAAGGTACCAAGAACACCAAGAACACCATCTGGCCACACACATGGCAGCACACACCATCTGGCAGCACACATGGCCACACACAGGGCAGCACACATGTGATGGCTGCACACCAGGCCACACACACATATATAGTGTGCATTTTGGCCATACACCCTCTTGTATAGCCTTATAAACCCACATACAATCATATATGATTTTAATACTTCATTATAAGTGTTTACTAGTCCCTAAGGTGGCCCCAAAATCATCAAATAGTTGTTCATAACACTAATTATATCCATACATGTACAATATATGCTTAATAGGATTCACATGTGTACTCAAGTCGCCACTTGACACCTAGCATCAAATCCAACATTGTCATCAGAACCACTCACTACAGGTGAGTTTATACCCCTTTAATTAACCTTTGAAATACTTTTAAATGTTTTAAATGCTTTTATAGGGGGGGGGGGTATAAGTTGAATACTTATAGTTATTACATCAATCATATGTGATTAATAACTATAAAACCAATGATTTTATTACTGTTTCAAACTGTTTATGAAATTGTTTTACTTCAAAATGTTTTACAAACTCTTTTACTTATCAAATACTTTTATTTAAACTTTATTATACTTCTTATAAATTGCATGTCCATATATGTATAGATATATAGGAAATGTTTAAAAGGCTTAGGAAGGACATCCACCCTATTTCCCTTTCCTCGATTTGGATGTGGTCTGGTGGGATGTCGGGTAGCCGTCCGAGGGTCATTTCAATATTAATTATATATCATATGTGCATATATAGACATAAAAGTACTTCCATATTCATGTGTATCAGTTACATCATTAAGTAAGTTACCATCGGGGTAACACAGGATTAGACTTACACTATTGCTAGAGCAATGAGTCAGTTCATTCATGAGTCAGTACTTAGTAGTATGAGAAACATATACATTACAGTACTATGAAAAACATATACATTACATTACTATGAGAACATATACAATTATACTAGAAGGAGCACATATACAACTATACTAGAAGGAAAACATATACAACTATACTAGAAGGAGAACATATACAA
Source organism: Lactuca sativa (assembly GCF_002870075.4). Classification (NCBI taxonomy): domain Eukaryota; kingdom Viridiplantae; phylum Streptophyta; class Magnoliopsida; order Asterales; family Asteraceae; genus Lactuca; species Lactuca sativa. The sequence continues at coordinate 194,808,022 of NC_056625.2, forward strand.
CTATACTAGAAGGAAAACATATACAACTATACTAGAAAGAGAACATATACAACGATACTAGAACAGGAACAATACATTACATATACATACATACACTTACATAAATGTGATCCACTGTATCGGAGCATGCCTTAAATGTCATGGCCCGAGTTGTAACCAGAGTTTCTTGGAGGGAGAGCGTGTGCCAAACGTCATACCTTTTTACGACCTACACTTGTCGTTGTTACTCAGTCGATAGTATGGGACAATAAATCACATGATACGTTAATATAAATCCGGTTTAACGTAGATAGTACAACAGTAGTTCCTATAATACGACACTACAATACTACAATAATTTACCCATTACATATATTTAGTGATTATGTCACTTAAACATTAATGTACAAACTATATTTTGTTAATGATAGTTACATTTGGGAAATTACACACTTTTACAACAAACGAACCTACAAAACAGTTAAGCCTTGGTAGAAGGCTACTTTAATAGAAAATATAGGTTTTTCTGAGAGATTCAAACTTTTACAAACACTTACAACATTTACATACATTTTACAAACTTACACTTGAGACCTTGTTCAAACGTTTTGATAACAAATACCGACACTAAAATACTTATGAGCTCACGCTTAATGCTGATAAACTCTTTCAAAATAACTTGTATTCTCAGGTCGACGGTTGATAGGTACCGAGGCCAGCTTTTGAGAAGATGGAGCGCATCCAAGACTCATCTTATTATTTTGATTCACATTATTTTTGGTGTCTATAACTGTAAAGAACATACTTGTGTTAAAATTATATACTTAATGCAATGGATGATGTTGTATGCTTGTTTACTTTTACTGTGTTGTGATACTTTACATGACGTCGTTCGCCCCAGAACGTTTCCGCCGTTCTTGGTTATGGGGTGTGACAAAGATTAACTAATATTATCCATATGGATCTTATTATTAATTTAATTAAATGATTAATTAAAAGGTCATTAATAAATCCATAAAATGGTTTAAATTTAATTAAATTAAAATTTTAATTTAGTAAAAGATTAGACCTAGTATTTTTTTAGATATTTTAAAATACAACTTATACTATGTATATAATTAAAGGTTTAATATATATATATATATATATATATATATATATATATATATATATATATATGTGTGTGTGTGTGTGTGTGTGTGTGCGTGTGTAAGAATAGTCAGTCAAATCACTAGTATGTCTCATTCACGAAATCATGCTATAAAGAGGGTATAAGGAATCGACCTATAAAATGGCCGTTGAATGAGTGTCTACTCTCACCCACCGTCTCCTATGTGGTGGGGGCTCGTTAGCCGAACTGATTTGATTGGACATAATTTCATTAATAAGTATAATGATATAAAGTAGCTAAACTAATTTTAAGATCCCACTCTTAGTTACTTTAGGAAAAATGTGAAATGTATGCTAATCCATGAAAACAAACATCATACTTTATATGTCGTTAATGGAGCGTGTGTGGTTAACTGACACAATAATAAGGACTATTAAGTGATATGATGGACATCTACATAAAATTATCGTTGTTTATGGAGCATGGGAGGTTAACCGAGATGATAAATGACATCGTTGTTTTCAAGCAGGTTTTCATGGTTATTCACATTTCGTTTGTGATCCTCAGCATCCCAATGACAAAAATGAGAGCATAATCTGAGATTAAACTTGCCATTGATAAGATTCAGTGAATCTCAAAAGATCTAGGAGTTGAATGATATTGAAATTGGTACAGTCCTTACCTACCTAAAATAGATTCGAATTTGATTACAACATCTCTCTTCAAATTTCGAATAAAAAATATGGATCCTAGCCATAATTTAAAATTTATTGGTTAATAATTAAGGATTAAAATCAACTAACTTGAATTTTGTTTTCTCCCTTTATAGATGTCAATTCAAGATAATAATGGTCTTCGTTATTCTTTGGAAATGGTTTTCCTCTTTCATATGAAGATGATCTTCCACTTTCTAATCAATGTGAAAATGTTTTCTCTTCTTCGGGATATGGTAGAATTAGACATCATGTTTCTTCAAATCTTCCTCCTCCAATGACTCTCACAAAGTCGCATTTTCCTCGAATTGAAAGATATGATACTACTCAATACCTATTGACATGTAGAAATCAAGATGAAAATTCTGTGTGTGTGCATGTTATGGAAATGAAGTCGTACATTGACAAGTTGGATATAATGGGTGTCATTTTCCCAATGGAGCAATCCATTGATTTGGTTCTAATTTTTCTTCAAAAGTCATATGAACAGTTCATTGAGAACTTTCATATGTTGAACATCGGCGTGACACTAATTGATCTGAAGCAAATGTTGATTGTTGTTGAAATAGAAATGCTTAATAGGACATCTGAAGAAGAGATGCTTAAAGGGTCTGATTCCAAAGTTTCGATGGACATTTGTAGTGGTGAAAATAGTGGTCTACAAAAGATTTATCTTCCCAATGGAAAAGGATCAGCCAAGGTTAAACAAATTGATCGTATGCTAACGAGAAAGGCTAGTTCTGAGATAGTTCCATGTGTTAATTAATCCTAAAGATTCCATATGTTTCAATTGCCTATTGAAGGGAAATTGATTGCGAAGCTGCCCAAAGTACCCGGAAGATCTCAAAGGTAGTGAATTCAAATTGTGTGACTCTACTTCAGGTACATCCATTATCTAACTCGATTGTCTTAACAAATTCCTATTCATAGACTCTTAATACATGTTTGATAATCACATTTTGATGTTATTGCAGGATCTAAGAGAAAGAATGAAACTTAAGTAGAGTGTACTAAATCTTATTAGGGAAACAAACTTCGGTCACATGGTTTGGTGATTAGATTTTGGAGCCGCTAATAAGGATTGCGAATAATTTAATATATTTTTATTAATCTTCAGAGATGTCTAGACAAGTAGTTTTTCATTTTATGCTTTGTAAGGAAAAGTTCCAATTTTTCGTTTATTTTCAATTAAAGTAAAATTTTGGTTTATTTGGTTGCCTCATTAGATACATTTCCTTGGAATGACATTTATGAAAGTGTTGATTACAATTATAATATTGGCAATATTAATCATGGATTTGATTCTTATGATATCGCTTGTGATATTGTCATAATTGATGAAGTGAAAAGAAATCTCATCACCAACTGGACAAATACTTGGTGTTGTACAATTCGCATTGTATAATGTTTGAGAATCTTCTTCGTTGGAAAATTATGACTAATTCAATGATCACATGTTTAGGTAAGTAATGTGAAGGACTAATGGATCTAGTACATGTTGATATGGACTATTATGATCAACCACAAAGGATGATTACTCTATTCTTCATGATTTACTGATGTTCCAGTAAATATGGTTGTGTTTATAAGATTAATCATAATTATGATACTTTGAAAAGATTCAAATAGTAGCCGAACGAAATACTTGTACTTTATAAGAAAGTCAAGAGTATGGATTTCTAGAAGTCCAGTTGTTTTCTAGGTACATGTCAAAGCTGGTGGGAGCATAATTGTTGTGCTGGTATTGCATGTTGACAATATTGTGTTGGATTAGGTGTCTAAGCCCATAAATATAATTGGTATAAACCTGAATTGATAGCAGCACGGTACTTTTGGGTTTCCTTCATACTAGCAACTAGACAAGATGATCTATTGAGAAAGAGGAAGAATTTATTATTTGATTAATAAATTAAAATGAACGATTTATTAAAGTATTATGGGAATAATATATTAATTGGAAATCATATTGTTTAATTCATATTTAATCAGAAATAATTTGGAATTAATTTTGGGATTAAAGGAATTAATTAAAAATGCAGGGGCTGTTTTGCAATTTATTGATAGTTTTGGAATTGGGCTCTAGAATCCTCGTAGATGGGTTGGACGAAATCATCTAGGAATACCCTAGAAATTTCATCTAAGGGCCTCATGGATGGAGTTCTTTGGCTGCTTAGGCCTTAAGGTAAGGAATTAGGGTTTCCTCCTTAAAATCCTAGCACTGACTCTAAGCTAACACAACTATATAAAAAGGGTTATACCCGTCTTGATTTCGGCTAACTAAAACTGATGAATCAATGAATCGAGTATGAAATTAATCAGAGTTGATATTGAAGAATGAATGATTAATTGAACACAAGATGTAAATAAGATTTCGCTTCTACTCTATTATGCTTTGAGTGTTTACAGAGAAAAATAGACAAGGCTATTCAAGTTGTCTAACTCTAGTAAATGATCCTATTTATAGGATACATAAAGCATACAGAAAATATACTATGGCATTAACACTTAAGCTTCGAATAAAAGCGCAATACTAAAAAACATTACAATACATACGAAGAGTACAAAGTATGCTTCGACTAATTACAACAAGACAACCCTTACAATCTCCCGCTTTGTAATCGTAGTCGAAGATTTCAGTTCGTAAGTAGTTGAATGGAATACAACATCACTCTTCGTATCTCAGTATACCATGAGATAGTCTTCTTAAGTTCCTTTTTATCTCCTTCATTATTCTTCTTACAATGATTCATACGAACAATTAAATTCGTATAGTGCGAAGTTGAGTACCTTTCCACCTCACCAGCCTGGAACAAAAATCGTTTTGATTTTCCAGACTTATCCTTCCCTGAGAAGAGTAAACCAAACGCCTTCAAGAAAATTTCACCATCAGCATACTTCTTTAAATCTGTTTGAGTCTTCGAAGGAGCCATAGGAGCTGTAATTTCCAATCATTTAGCTGTAGGCAACTCCACATTAGTTAATGCTAAGCATTCGTAATAGTTTTCAATAAAGATTTTGATGTGAGTAACTCCAAGCTTGTACTCATCTGGATCAGTATTCTAAAGATATGAGAAAGATCTTTTCTTCAGCAGTAATGCAACTTGTATAAGGTCATACAATTTCATTAAAGGAAAATCAGCAATTATAAACTCACAAACATTCCCATTCGCCCTGGCCACCACATAGTTCATATTTTGGACTGTGTTTTCGAAAAAACATCCTTCTTTATGCTGATAACTTTCTTTATCTTTACCAATGACCACACTTCTTCATCTAGTTTCACAAGGATTGCATGAAACCTGATTTTCATATGAGTTCCTTCATCCTTCTCTTTGAATTTGCTTTCGACTTTGAACTGGGGCATGATGAACATCATCTCATTGATTGGAAACTCCAATTGGCTTGCATTAGTATTCGTGACAATGTAACTCTGTTTTGGCTTCTTTTCGAATGAATACATGTGACTAAATGCAAACTTGGCTTCAATTGTTTCATAGTTGTAATGCTTTGATGGATCACCTTTGTTCATGCCAAGAGGATCACTTGCTCTTTGAGTCGTTATACTCTGTACTAACCTCACCCTCTCTAGTTCAACATCAGCCTCAGCCCTCTTTTCTTCCTTTGTCTTTTCTATCAAAATAGATTTTCCTCTAGCCTTTGAAGCTGAGTCTTCCATTACTTCTTTCACCTTTGAATCACTCCCACCCATATCAGCAGATTTACCAATCACAATTCCTTTCGAAATTGGTCTTGTAATTGGCACAGTTGTTGCTACTGTCGAAGAAATTGGACCAGCAAATGCTATAACTGGTTTTGTTGTCGGAATCTTCAAAGGAAATACCTTTCCTACCACCTTCGCATCATCACCTCCAGCCTTCAAAACTTCATTCTTCCTTTCTCTCCCTTGCACCCCTATAAAAACAGGCGGGGCATTTGTTGTTAGAAGAAGGCTGGATATGCGAGAAAGAGGAGCCAATTGTTGGAGAAGTAATGCTTCAAATTGAGAAATTTTCTGGAAGAGGTCATCCGAAGATAGTTGAGAAGAAGAAGCTGGTTTTGAAGATAAGGCTTTGAGCTCCTTTAACAGTGTGAGGACTTCCATAAAATTTTTGTTTTCAGTTGCAGAAAGTTGAGCTATTTGAGGACTCACACTTTCATACAACTTAGAAAACTTTGTCACAACATCACAAATTATGTCCACCTTCTGATTTAGAGATGCAAATTATGTGCGGACACATGCAATTTCTTTTTCCATGTCTTGGCGAAGCTCTTGAAGTTTAAAATTCACATCCTCTCTCACCTTTTTAACATCTTGAACGAATAATAGCTGACATTCCTTTGCCACCATTTTCAACTCTTTCAAATATCCTTCAAATGTAGACTTCTGAGAATTCACCCTCATCTCATAGTTGTGATCGCAGATATCAACTTTCTCTAAAAGACGAGACTCGGATTCTCTAATCATGCCCGAAACTTTTGAGGTGATCCTTCCTTTTAACAGTTTTAACATACCATCAACTTCTAAACTCTTCACTGAATTACCTCCCCCAAGATCTGCTTGTGATTAAAGAATTGAATTTATCTTTGTATTCAACATCTTGAACTGCTTCATTGTCATAAGCATGTGATCAGGGAAATCAGTTTCTTCTTCATCAAACTCCAAGTTCTCAAAAGTTCCTCCAAAACATTCCGTTTCATTCTCAATTTCCATAAAAATAGATTCTTGAATTGGTGAAGTAGTTGTGGGTGGATCAGTGGATTGTTTTCGAAAGTAGTGGGTATGACAGGTGTAATTTGTGGAGGAAAAGATACAAAGGTTTTTGAGGTAACAGTCGAAGGTTTACCTTGGTTGTCTTTCTTCGAATCATCCTCACCCATGATGACATTTGCATCTGTATTAGATACATTTACAATAATGTCAGAACTTCGGGTGGTATAACAGCTGTCTGTGCAGGAGTAGAAGTTTCTTTGTTAAGACTGGCTTCTGGAGTTTCTGGAATTGTTTCATCTTCATCAACTGTAGACTCAGAAGAGATGATCATTTTGATTTTCTTCTTCTTCTTCTTGGAAATGTGTTTAGCCATATCTACAGCCATCGTTTCATTGATGAGGGTGAAGCAGGTGCTGGAACATCACGAAATAGAAGTCCTTAATGAGTAACCTGTGGCTTTGGGACAACATCCGTGAGTGGAGATCGGCTCTTGGGCTTGAATTTCATTTTGATTCTTTGAAAGACACCAGTCTTCAAATGAAAAATTCTTTTTGAGTTAATGATGTATCAGCAACTGAAATTTCGGGTATTATTGGCTCTGCTTCAGTAACTGGTAACTTCTTTGTAACCTTCATAGATTTAGACTCCTTGATTTGTTTCTCAGAAGAACCAACATCAGTCTGCTTCGTACGTTTAGAATTCGTCTCTTCTCTTTCCAAAAGAATTCCAGTTTCAACAGTTGTATCAATTGTTTGCAAGTAAGTCACTAAGACTGTGTTCGTAGGATCAAATTGTTTGAGCATTGCATCTGGAATACGAGCTACAACTGGAAACTCTTCAGCATCATCAGTTGCATCCTTCGGACAACTATACACATGAAAAACAACTTTTTCTTCATCATTAGGAACCATAATCCCCTCCTTCTCATAGATATACTACAATATCAACCTCCAGTATCTCGCACACGAAATGCCATGAAGAGCATTTGTGTTTTCAATACTCTTTAAGAATTGTTTCCACAATTGAGTAGAGTAATCCACTTGAAGATCATAATATAGCCCTGCTACCATGGCATAAACCTCCATTCTCCCCTTGTCCAAACCAACTGTTCTTCCAGTCAAACACCTCAAGAAAATACCAAACAAGAAATTCCAAACACTAGGAAGACCAGATTTCTTGAAGTCACTTATCTTTGACAGTTGAGGTTGATGACCCATTTCATTAAACATATGTACAATTTGTGGAAAAGTAAAATTGCCATAAGGTGGGGAATTAGGGATGTCGAGAATTTGACAGAAAAGCTTCTTGGATAATCTGACCTTTTTATCAATCACCAAATTGAAAGTAACTACATCCAAAGCTTTTTAATATGTTGCAGTTGATCCAACTTGAGAGAGCCATGAAAGTGGAACAGAAAACGAGTTGAACATAGCTTTTGACAGAACAGAACTCTTCAAAGCAACGATTAGCATCTTGAGCTCTTCAGGGTATTGAGAAACATTTGCCTCCACCTGATAATTCGTATCCTGAATCTTCATAATCGGCAAAGAAGTAACATCATTAGTGGTGTGAGAAAGAGTTGCATTAGCATTAGTAGCAGTCGCCATTGTTAGGGTTTGAAAGCTTGATGTTTATCAGAGAGTATTTGGGAATTTGAAAGCGTAAACTAATAATGAACCCTTGAATCCTCTTTTATATGTAACCCTTGATTTTGAAATAAAAGCGAGATGTGCATTTAATGAGCTTTGACGTGTCACCGAGAAAATCGCGTCATGATAAAGTAACTGTCACGTTTCCTCAAAACCCGGACAGAATACAAAACTTCCCCTCAAATAGGCTGGTTTATTTGCGCCAATGGAATAGTAACCGTCTGAACACTTCGTATGGAAGTAAGGCTCTTTTACTTTAGGGTTTCAAAAGTAAAGTCATTTGCCAGATTTTTTAAATCATCAGCCTGAGTTGGTATTACTCGGAACCTCAAGGATTTTGTGTGTGTAGTGTTTCAAAGAATGTAGATGAGAAGAAATAATAAGAAAAATTTGGATATTTAGTGATGTCAAAAATTCAATTTGACACGAAAACAATTAAAACCCTAGGCAAAGATTGCTTCATTAATTATCAAGAGAGATAATCAACAACTTGTGTATGTTTCCGTGAATTATAATCGAATACTTGTAAAGAAGTATCGAAGGGCTTCTTTTAAAAGGCTTTCAAGGTGGCTTAATGAATTTCCTTATATATCAACCTAAACATAAGGTGAGTAAGTGTAACAGAAATTACTTGTTTGACCAGTGTAGTCAATGACAAGTTTGATTTAGAAAACTTTTAACTGACATTGAATTTCGGATAAAACTCACACTGAAATCATATTCAAAAAAAATTATGTACTGGATCCGGTTGAGTAACAAACATCGTGGGTTTCAAATGATTGATCAAGACCACTCATTAGAAATGAATATGATTTGGAGTTTCGAATGTAGGTATAGAAACAAATGTTTCGTTAAAATCTTGAACATAGTTCCCCGTCAATGCCTTAAATGTTGAGAGATTTGGGTTTCACTTTCATCACAGTCTCATGATGTCTAATCATAAACACAGATTTGTGATATGTCTAGGTTTCGATTGGTTTGATCAGATACCTCTTGGACATATGTCTTCGTGTGTGATTGTGTAAGAATTTTGAGATGAAAAAGATTGGTGTAAGAAACAAAATGTACCTCTGTTATTTTTGGACCAAACAATAAACTTTTAACTCATGTGAGAGGAGTTAGGTAGCTCAAAAGACAAACGTGAATACAAGCCTAATTGGGAAGAAATATTCGTATGGAAATTTTTATTAAGGCTTTCAAACATACAGATTGAGTCAATTAGAGGCTTTGGTCAACATGCTGCAGCATGCTTCTAGGGACATCTTAACTAATTCAAAGTGTGTGAAAAATATCTGACCCTAAAACTGCAAGCACTACACCAGGAGATTTAGCATGAAAATCTGCAACAAACATGGAAAAAGAAAGAAGAAACAAAATATTTTTGATGTTTTTGAATTTTTTAAAAACAAAACAAAAAAAATCTTTTTGGAATTTTTGATTTTTCGAAAATAAAAAATGTAGTTGTTGCACACATACGAAATTTAGACACTCATTAAAAACATGACAAATATAGGAATTCAAAGGATTCGAAGAGTTGACTATGAACAGTAACCTTTGAATACTGAATGACATTCCTTTTTCTTTGATGACGTGTCATTGAACCATTCCTTTTTTACCATCATTCTCCTTTTCGCATGGAATTGAATTTCCATCGATCATCCCAAGTCCTTCCAAAATTCTTACAAAAGACTTTTCATCTAAAGGTTTTGTTAAACTATCAGCTAACTGATTTGTTGTTTTGACAAAATGGACTTCAATATTTCCATCTTCCACATGATCCTTGATGAAATGATAACGAAGAGCAATATGTTTAGTCTTTGAATGTTGCACAGGATTTTGACAAATTCTTATGGCACCTTGAGAATAACATATAATGGAATCTTTTTCATATTAATTGCATAATCCAACAATTGGATTTGAATCCAAATGATTTGTGAAGTACAGGTAGCAGCAGCCACATATTCAGCTTCAACAGTTGAAATTAATACACATATTTAATTCTTTGACTGCCAGCTCACCAATTTTCCATCAAGCAATTGACAAGCACCACTTGTGCTTTTCCTATCAAGACTACAACCTCCCAAGTTAGCATCCGAATAAGCTTGAACAAAGAACCCAGTTTTTGAAAGATACCAAAATCCTCACGAAATTGTTCCTTTAAGATAAAGAGATATATTCTTCACAGCAGTGAGATGTGGTTCTCGTGGATTTGAATGATACCTAGCAAAATTACAGACATAAAACATGATGTTAGGTCTACTAGCAGTAAGATAAAGTAACGAACCTATCATGCTTCTATAAAGAGTTAGATCAACTACAGGTTTATCTAATGAATGTGTCAGCTTTATGCCAGTTGCCATCGGAACTCGTAATTTTGTGCTATTCTTCAATCCAAACTTCTCTAGAAAATTCTTCATATATTTTTCTTGATTGATAAAAATACCTTCTCTGTTTTGACGAATGTTCAATCCAAGAAAATTATTGATATTTCCCATCATGCTCATTTCAAACTTGCTTTTCATAAAGTTTTCAAATTCACTAGACAAGGCAGGCTCAGTTGAGCCAGAAATTAGATCATTAACATAAATTTGAACAAGCATTAGATGATTCCCAACTTTCTTTCGAAATAATGTGGGATCAACTGATCCTTGTTTAAATTTAGATTGTTTCAAAAATGAAGTAAGATTTTCAAACCATGCTCGTGGTGCTTGTTTCAAACCATAAACTGCCATATCTAATATATAAACATGATCAGGATGTTCTTCGTTAATAAAACCTGGGGGTTGTTCAACATAAACAGTTTCTTCAAGCTCTTCATTTAAAAATGCACACTTCACATCCATTTGAAAAACATCAAAGTCTTTGTGAGCTGCATAAGGCAGAAGTATACGAACAGCCTCGAGTCTTGTGACAGGGACAAAAGTTTCTTCGTAATCTATTTTTGAAAATCCGTTTTAACAGCAAGCCTGACTTTGTTTCGAAAAATGTTTCCATCTTTGTCGGTTTTATTTTTGAAAATCCATTTTAACCCAACAATTGAAACATCATTTCGCTTAGGAATTAATCTCCAAACTTTATTTCGTTCAAATTCAGATAATTCAGATTGCATTGCAACAACCCAATCCGAGTTTTCCATTGCAATCTTAACTGTCTTTGGTTCAATTTTAGAGATAAAAACATTGGACATGCAAAATTCTTGATTAGTATTTAATACCTCATTCTTCTCACGAATTTGCTCCTTCGGATGATCTTTTGTCCATTTTTCCATTGGTGGATAAGCTGAATCAAATTCCAAAGGTGCATCTTCGTATAATTCATCATGCTCTGAACGTGCAATTGAAGATGCATCATTAATATCATGAAAATCTTCATTTTTTTCAACATGATCCCCCTGAACATCAACATTCACTCTTTCATTCTCCCTCTTAAAAGAGTGCTCCCCCTCAACAAGAGTGTTCGAATCCAAGTGCTCCCCTCCACTGGATTAAGATGCATACTTTCTTCCATTGCTTGATGATGTGATGTTGAAGTATCATTGAGCTTTGTTGATTCAAGGATATGATTGTCATTGGCATTAACTTCAGCATCAACAACATGATCTGAAATTCCAAAAATCAGATCATAATCAATATCCAATGGTTGTGAAGGTTCATATTCTTCATGAATTTCATTCAAAATAGGATGATTTTCAGTATATTTTTCATTTTGTTTGATATAATGATCATCAAATGTAAGATTGAATTTTTCTTCCAGTTTTCATCTTCTTTTGTTTAGCACTCAATAGGCGACTGAATTATGGGAATATCCAAGGAAAATCCCTTCATCAAGTTTTTCTTGAAACTTCAAAAGGTTGTCCTTAAGATTCATAATAAAGCACCTGCATCCGAAAACATGGAAAAATTTCACATTAGGTTTTCTATTATTGATTATTTCATATGGAGTGATATTAAAACGGCAATGCATGAAAGATTTGTTTTGAGTAAAACATGCAGTGGATATAGCTTAAGCCCAAAGGTATTGTGGAAGATTTGCATGTGCCAACATAGTTCTTGCGCTTCGCATAGAGATCTATTTCTTCGTTCAACAACACCATTTTGTTGTGGTGTATATGGAGATGAAAAGTTATGCGAAATTCCTTTATCCACCAAAAACGAATCAAGAACATTGTTCTTAAATTCAGTTCCATGATCACTCTTTATCTTTCGAATTGTCTTCTTCAGTGGCGTTTCCATCTTCACATTGATTTGTGTGGACCATCGAGTGTATCCACTCTCAACAAGAAACGATACATTTTAGTAATTGTGCAACTTCGGATTTAACCCTGAGAAAATAAACCCACGTGAATCTTGAAAATCATCAACAATTAATAAAATGCATCGTTTCTTGTTGAGAGTGGATACACTCGATGGTCCACACAAATCAATGTGTAAAATCTCCAGAGGTTCAACAATCTTCGAATAAATCATGATTGGATGACCTTGCTTATGTTGTTTTCCAACGTCACAAGCTGCACATAAAGAATCATTATCAAATTTAAGTACAGGTAAACCTCGTACCAAATCTTGTACAACAAGTTTTTTGATATTCCGAAAGTTGAGATGTAAAAGTCTTCGATGCCAAAGCCAGCTTAGATCTGATGTAGCTTTCGAAAGTAGACATACATCAGGTTTACCCACAACTGGATTGATGTACAATGTAAACATGTCACCTTTCCTTTTGGATTTAAGCAAAACTTCTTTTTTGTTGACATTCGAAATAATGCTTCCTCTTTCGTTAAAAAGTACTTGATTGCCAGTGCCTACCACAAGTTGTGATACACTTATCAAGTTGTGTTGAAGACCTTCTACATAAGCAACCCGATTCACTGTGAATTGACCATTCGTTATTTTCCCATATCCTTTGACTTGACACTTTTGATTGTTTCCAAATTTAAACATTCCAACATTCTTCAAACTTCGAAAATCTCTGTAGCACCTGGTTCCTGGTATGTAATTTAAACTATGTATTTTTGCATTTTTAGCTGGAAATCGACGAGTTGTAGGCCCGACTCGCCGAGTAGGGTCGGAATGTTGAGCATGTTTAAGTTGGCGACTCGACGAGTCCATATCCTGGACTCGGCGAGTCTGCTAGTCTGGAAGAAACCCTAATTTCAAGGGGTTGCACCCTATTTAAACGTCGTTTTGTGCCTCATAGCGGCCCCCATTGAGTCTAGAACACTCCCTCTCAAAACCCTAACCCTTCTTTTGGTATTTCGGGTGCTTTTGGTACAATTCCTTGAAGTTTTGGAGAGAAGAAGAAGGTAGATCAAGAGGAGAGGAAGAAGATACTTAATCTTTGTGCCATTTCAGAGCTTCTAGAGGTATTAGACTCGAAACGCTCTCTGTTCCTTCATTATTATCTCATTAAGAGCTTATGATAGTCATTTTAAGGCCTCTTCTATTCTTGATCTTTGAGTAATGAGCTTATTGTGTTAAGGGACTTCGGATCTAGGCATGATTGGGCTCTAGGAGCTCGGAACTACTGCCTTTTTGGAGCCATATTGCATGGATGCCCTAGATCTACTCTTTTAGTGCATTTTGAGCCCTAAAACCTTCATTGGTGTTTATTTATACGTAAAGTTGGAAACTTTACGTTATAATCAAGCCCTAAGAACCCAGATCCATGAATGGAATGCACTGAACTCAAGCAGAATCGAGTATATAGAAGTTGCATGCATGCGACTCCGCGAGTCGTTCTTCGGACTCGGCGAGTCGAGTCGTGAGTCCCCGATTTTCCCCTTTTGAGTTATGCCGAGTGGGACCAGTGAGCTTTAACTGGACTCAGTGAATCGGAAGCCAGAATCAGTGATGGAGGGACTTCGCGAGTCAATGCCCTGACTCGGCGAAGTCCAAGGCAACCTTCTTCCCTCAAGAACAGACTCGACGAGTTGTTCATTGATATGTGCATATTTAGTTCATATTAAGTATAGATTTTTTATCATTTCTTAGTTAAATTATTGCATATCATGGACAATAGGTACTTAAAAGTGTTTGAATTATGTTTTCAGTCCAAAAGTGAAGCTCAGAAGCAAAAGGAGGCAGGAGAAGCGGTTGGGAGCTCGGAAATTGATCAAAGAAGAAAAACACCAAAAACAACACCTACTCGGCGAGTAGCGTCGTCTACTCGGCGAGTCCGAGCGAATATTCGATAAGATAAAGACTCAAAGACCCAAAGAATTTATCGCATACGGGGATTGAGAGATGGACTCGGCGAGTCGGCACCCGACTCGACGAGTCGTTTCGCAAGTATAAAGATAACTTCTCAGATCGACAGAGTAGAATTCTGGATCCCTTCTGGAGAGACTAGCTGCGATTGAAGAATCAGAAAAACCCTAGAGAACGAAGATACAAACTAGAATCCAATTCCGAAGGAGATTTGAGGCAAATTTCATCATTCTACTTAATTTTTTGTTTTTCATTATTGTTAGACAACTAGAATTCGTTTGTTTGCTGTTATTTACTTCAATCATGAGCTAAAACTCTTAAACTTCTTTTTAGGGATACAAAATTGAGACTATGGTTTGATTATTGGTAGGATTAATTCAATGTTGGTGATTTTTGTTAGTTTTAGCTTGCTAAAGAACCTTGTGTGTGAATGATAATTAATTTTCTGTTAATAGGAAGGTAATTAAATAGCATGAACATCTTTTGATTATCAACCTCATATGTTTATGTGACCACTTTGTCATATGCCTAGGATTAATGAACATGAAACTAGAATTAATAAGAAAATTGAGTAAATTCATGTATGAGTTTGTGTGATGACCATCAACAAGAAGTTAATTAAAGGACCAAATTAGTTAACTATTGCAAGTCTAAATTAACCCGAATAATTAATCTAGTGAATTTAATTAAATTAGACAACTAATCACTGTTTGAGTTACTTTATTCAGTAAGGATTAGTGTAGTGAGCGCGAATCTAATCACTTGAATCGGTAACCAACAAAAGAGTTAATCCATTGCACCACTACCATAATATCAACCATAGGACCAATTGAGTTGAACTAAACAGAAGTCCTTCTCATTATTGAATCTAGTTAATTCTTTGCTTTTCTAGCTTTTAGTTTAAGTGTTAGTTATTAAGTTTTCTAGTCTTGTAAAACTAGAGAAAACCCCCTACTTATCAATTAATTTAGATAGAATTAGTTTTTAGTTTTAATTTACCGTTCCCTGTGTTCGATACCCTACTTATTTAGCTATACCACAATTGATAGGTCCACTGCCTTTGTGTGTTTATTTAATAATTAAAAGTAGGTTTAAAACTAAGTGAGTTTGCACACATCAAGTTTTTGGCGCCGTTGCCGGGGAACGGTTCTATAATTAACATTAAATTCTAGTTTAATCGATCCTTTGTGTGGGATTTATCTTACACAAAGTTATTTAAAAGGTAATTTAGTAATTATTATAAGTTTTAATAAAAATCCGTTTTTAGAAAATTTCTCTGTTTTTGCCTTCAACTCGCCGAGTTTTAATTTTTCTTTATTTTTTGTTCTTTTTACGCGTTTTTTGTTTTGTTTACAGTTGTTTCATGACCCGAGGATCTGATACACCTCAGGTCCCTCCTCTCGAAGACCCGGAATATGCATTAAGGAGGAGCAAAGGAAAAACTGTTGGAGAATCCGCTTCCTCAAAGAACTCACCACTCAAGAACCTCAAGTCCGTTTTCAGCAAGAAGAGGAGCAGCAAATCAGGAGCATCTAGTGCCTCTTTGACAATCGAAGACCCAATTAAAGAAGACACCGAGTACAGGACCGAGGAAGAAGAAGAACCCACATTCGTGCACGAATCCAACTTTGAAGACGATTTAGCTATCACTATGGCTAATATCGATGAAGTCCCCATGGGGGAATGGAAGAAGAGGATGCGCGTTGACACCGGCCCGGGACTTGTGCAACCCGCAATTCCCGCTACCGCTACCTTCGAGCTAAAGGGTCATATTCTCGCTCAACTCAAGGAGATTCCTTTTATGGGAAAGACCACGAAGACGCCTACAAGCACTTGAATGAAGTAAATGATGTGGCTGACTACTTCAATGTACCAAATGTGCCACGCGAGACCCAGCTACTTCGCATGCTTCCAGTCATGTTCAAGGGTGCTGCAAAGGATTGGCTCAAGTCACTTCCTCCCAGATCGGTCACCACATGGGCCAAGATGAAAGAAGAATTTATAGACCACTTTTGCCCATCTTCCAAAATAGCTAAGTTAAAGAAAGCTATTGCCCACTTCGAGCAACAACCCGGGGAATCTCTTTATGAAGCTTGGGAAAGGTACAAAGGTCTTCTTAGAAATTGCCCACACCATGACCTTAATAGCCAACAAGAGGTCTCCATTTTCTATGATGGAGTCAATGCCACCACAAGGCAATTGCTCGATTTACAAGGCGCCCCCGGTAGTCAAGGATTTAATTGAAGAATTCTCTAAGCATTCTAGAGAATACCACAATCCATGAAATGAAGTAAGTCGGGGGGTAGTGAACTCGGCAAATGATAGCATGGTGGCGGTGATAGCTAAGCTCGATAGTCTAGATAGAAGGATGACAAAAATGGATCAAAAAATCCATGCTATTCGAGTTGGATGTGAGAATTGTAAAGGGCCCCATCTCACAAAAGATTATGACTTGGATGAAAATGGAAACAAGAAAGCTCTAGTGTTCTACTCAAGCGTTGATCGATACTACGAGAATTGGCAGAAACCGAAGAAGGAATGGCTCCCATACGAAGAATACAAGAAGGCTAAGAAGGAGAAATACAAGCAGAAAGAAAGGGGATATTATCAAAAGGAAGAACCGGTTATGGAAAAGAAAACCGATTTAGAAGAAATGTTCACTAGATTCATAGCTGCGTCCGAGAAAAGGCATAATGATCATGATGCTGTTATACAAGAGACCAGAAATATGCTAAGGAATCAGCAGACATTTATTCTCAACATTGAGAAACAGTTAGGAAAACTTTCATATCAAGTGAATGAGAGAAGACCGGGTTAACTTCCAAGTAACACCGAAAACAATCCGAGAATGGAGAATGTGAGCGCTGTGACTTCCAGTTATGAAGAAATTTTCACACCTGCACAAAAGATCTCCAAGGTTAATACAGAAAAGGCAGAAGAGTCGGTTCTAGCTAAACCCGACCTGACTCGCCGAGTCCCTCTAATGGAGTCGACGAGTCGATGCGCTGATGACAAAATTTTCATTACCTCGAGGCCTTACAATCCCCATTTTCCATTCCCAATCAGAGCCATGCCCAGAGAGAAGATTAGAGTGTATAAAGCCTTCATGGAGCATGTTCGACACCTTCAAGTCAACATTCCATTTGTGGAAACAATGCTTCAAACACCTAAGTACTTCAACTTGTTAAAGGGTCCTTTTGCTGCCAGAAAAGATTTAGCTTAAGTCACGAAGATAGTATTGAGTGAGCTACCGGAAAAGAAGGGTGATCCGGGGAGCATCATAATTCCATGCCAATTTGGAAATGTACTTGCCACTCAAGCGTTGACCAATTCGGGTGCAAGTATCAACTTAATGCCATTCTCATTCTTCAAGAAGCTGAATTTACCGAAGCCAAGACCAGTTAACATGAAGATCCATTTGGCGGACATGACGACAATTCATCCAAGAGGCATGTGTGAAGATCTTCTTATTAAGGTCGACAATTTTATTTTTCCCGTAGACTTCGTGATACTTGATATGGAAGAAGACCCCGGAATTCCAATTATTTTGGGGAGATCATTTTTGAACACCGCATGTGCATTAATTGATGTATGTGAATCCACACTAACGTTGAGGGTCAGAGACGAGTCAGCGGTGTTTAAAGCTTGCCCAGAGATCAAGCAAGAAGAAAAAAGAAAAGAAGAGATCTCATTCATTGATTTGGATGATGAGATACTACAAAAAGTGCTTGCACTTTTGCAAGAAGAAGATCAAAGCAAGTTGTTGCTACCCTCTGGAGGTGATGAAGATGTTGACAAGGACTTGGAGGAGTTAGTAAAGCTACTAAAAGGAGCCGACTCGGAAAACACAGAAGAAAGTATGGAATACGATCCGACTCGCCGAGTCGCTTTCCCAAACTCGACGAGTCCAGTCGAAATTTCCAGTAACTTGGACGATTTTGATATGTTTGTTATCATCTCCCTGCATGTTCTAGACATGAAGATTTTCCCTCATCCTTTAGAAAAACAAGCAGCAAAAGGAAAAGTTGATGGTGACCTACAACACGTTCATGTAGCATGCCTTGATACAATTATGCAAGAAGAAGAAGATAGTCCACTTGAAGATGAGGCAAGCTTTAGAAAAGAAGAAAAGGCAAGGGATAGGAGAGATGATGCTGATCAACCATTCATCACCAAACCTAGAGCGCAAGTTCTCACCAAATATGAAGTAATTAAGTTTAAGGAAAAGGAAGTGCAAGAGAAGGTGCAAAAGAATGGGGTGAAGAAAAAGATGAAGATAAGAGAAGTTAATGCAGCTGAGGATGATGCTATAAGAAAGAAGAAAGAAGACTTGAGGCGAGCTTACAAGAAGAAAATTCACGCTTACAAGACAAAGTACAAACCAAAAAAGACTAGGCGTGCATTCCCGATGCAGGAAGATGAAGAAACGTAGATGGGAAGGAGTCCAGCTAACGACTCCTTAAAAAGAAGCGCTTGGCGGGAGGCAACCTGATCTCTTTTTAGAGTTTGCTTTCTTTCATCTTTTTCGTTTTTAGTTTGGTTTTAGTTTTTAGGAGTATTAATCTTCCAAATCATTAGACATGTTTGCTTGAGAGTGCGTATGGACTAAGTGTGGGGTGGAATAAATTTTTAATGGAAAAATGATGTAATTTTCTTAATTGTTTGCAAGAGACTCGACGAGTCGATTCAGATTCTTTATGGGTTTAAAAATCGCGACCAGACTCGCCAAGTTTGACCCTGACTCGACGACTCGGTTTTATTTATAGAAAAAAAATAGATTAAAGCTATTTTTACAACCGGTAACTAGGGTTTTAACCCTAATGAAATCAGTTTTTCCCCCTTCACTCGCCGTGCGCCTCCATTTGTGCTCTCTCTCAAGCATGCATCAACTTCTTCACTCTTTCTTCAAGATTTTCGCTTTCCATCACAAAAGGTACTTCATTTCTTCCTTAATTCTGTTAAAGCAATGATTTTTTAGATGATCTAGATTGCCAATTTCATATAATACCCGATTTTGAAGTTTAGTGAATTTTTAGGGTATTGATTTTACATCAATTATGTTTTTTTTGGATGATTATTCTTGCCCTAATACATCTTACGAACATCCCTGGACAAAACCCTTGAAGAAATTTTGAGTTTTCATGGTCGAATTTTTATCGACTCGTCGACTGAGTCGTGCAGTTCATACGACTCGCTGAGTCGCTCATGAACTCGACAAGTCTAGTCGGGGACCCAGGTGTAACATGTTTTGATGATTTTCTATGTTTTCTGGGTTGTGTGTTCTTTGTTTTGCAGGGACAATGTTTCATAGGGGTCAGAGTTCCAGTGGACGCCAAGGAGATTTTCCTTGGTTGAATTTTCCTCAAATTGAATCAGCTTCAACCATGACGAGATGGAAGAAGAAGTTAGCTGAAGTCAGAAAGAAGGAGATTTAAGTGCCCAACAGAGTTGATTGGGATTGGTTGCAAAATGTTCGGTATGAGGAGGAGTTAGCACCTTATCTTGTGAAGGAATTTACATACGAAGGGGAGACAATGGTTTGTGATGGATGGAGCAGGGTCTTTAGAAATCAAGAACCGGTGTACCGGGAACTTTGCTGGGAATTCTTCTCTACGATATCTTTCCGTGGAGGTGACGATTGCTATCACCCGGCGAGTTTCAGTTTTTGCCTT
Source organism: Lactuca sativa (assembly GCF_002870075.4). NCBI lineage: Eukaryota > Viridiplantae > Streptophyta > Magnoliopsida > Asterales > Asteraceae > Lactuca > Lactuca sativa. Next base: position 194,828,060 of record NC_056625.2, read on the forward strand.
GGGGGCGAGTTTCATCAGTACTCCGTTATTGGTCTTGCTTGTCAGTTAGGAATCTATGACCGGCCATTGGTATCGACTGCTATTTTTGACGCCTTTATGGAACACTCTCACAAGGTGTTCCCTAATGGTGTTACGAGTACGGGTTAGTGGAACACGATCACCAACAAGTTGTACATTCCAAAGTCGACCCAAGAAGGAAGTATTTGGTCACCCACGCACCGTCTCATTCACCGCCTTATCTCCACCACCGTCAACCAACGGAAGGATGATGACAAGGTTTCTAACCTTGATGTATTTTATCTATGTAGAATTATCACACCAGACACTTTTTGCAACATTCCGTGGTGTTTGGCTTCCTATTTGGCAGAGGGTGCGCTCAAGGATCGCAAGACCTCAAAAATTAATGGTGGTATGTTCGTCACCCGGCTAGCCAACTCGTTTGGGTTGATGACCCGTGGTGCATGAAATTTGATGACGGTGATTCCTACCCCTCCATTTAATCCCATTTTTTTTGGAGGGATAGGATTATTGAGGACTATGGTGGTGGTAATTATGCTATCCCGCATGATGATCCGGTGGTTGGTCCCGAGGCGCCAGGAACGAGGGTTAGACCGAGGAGAGAGCGAGACGTGGAGGAAGAACCGCTGGTAATTCCGGTGGACAATGACAAAGTGCCAATGGACTAGTATAATATTGAGATGAGGAGAATGCAAGATCAAATGGCAAGGAGTTTCAATTTTAGCAACCAGTCCAACATTCGACATTTTGACCACTTCCATATTGCGCATATCGATGGTGGTAACTTCCCATATATTCCATCTTGGGATGAGGTGATTAATGCAAGAAGGAGTGGCGCCAGTGGAAGTGGAGCTGCACATGATCATGATGATGAGGAGGAGGATTAGTTCTTTTATGCTTTGTTGAACAATTTTTAATTTGTTTTTGTTTGGTGTGTTTAAATTTAAGACTTTTATTTTATGCTTGATGGTTAATTGCCTTGATGATTTTCAGATTTTGGGTTAGAATGCTTGCATAAAAGGGTCTAGGGTTTGAGAGAGAGAGAAAAATATAAAGAGCTGAAAAGAGTCAAGAAATGGCGGAGTTTAGAGTTAAGGTGTCGAGTCCAGTCCTAAGGGACATGAGTGAATGAGTCTAGAAGATATGAGAAGTTTTGAAGATCTTTCAAAAGCTGGAACAAATGCAGAAGCTGAATTTTTCCACCCAGCGGCGTACTCGTCGAGTGCACTTAACTGACTCGACGAGTCGCCTTGTATTCTAGCATATTCGAAGTTGTCTGCGACTATACTCGACGAGTAGTTTATATGACTCACCGAGTCACTCAATCTTATACCAACAAGACTGCTGATTCGATGCTGCTGAGTGTATCACTTGACCATTTATTCCTCCATATCAATTCTTGAAGATCTTACACTGTTTTTCCTGCCTATTTGGAGCTGCCACATGTGATTTGATGCCCAAGATGTGGATAAGCTATTTCCATGTCTAAATTCAATTGAAGTTAGAGCTAAAAAGAAGAGTTATCAACCTATCGACTGCCACCCCAGGGGAGTTTGTTCCAATTCTCTCTATAGTTTGCATTTTTATTTTTGCATAATATGCAATGAGGGCATTGCATTAATTAAGTGTGGGGTAGGGGGTTGATGTCGTCTTAGTAAATTTAGAATCTTAATTTAGGTCTAATTTAAAATTTTTTCATACCAAAAATATTACTTAGGAATTAATTTAGGAAATTTTGGTAAAAGTAATTAGGATTCCATGTTAGAGTTGTGTGGATGATTGCATGAAGACCCAAATGTTTAGTTGAGCCTATATACGTTCTAGTGCATTTGTGGCTTCCTTATTCCAGTGAAATCATGGGACAAAAACACGACCTCGCTCAGCCCGAGGGATGCAATATGTTTAGCATCGTGTACCAGAAATGTATCTAGGAAAAATATTATCGTTAGCCAATAAAGGTTGAGGTTGAGCGCCCCTGCTTAAGCATGTAGGGTTTTGAGTGAAAAAAGAGAGGTACATGTAAAAAAAAGGAGAGATTTGCAAGAAAAGTTGAAGAATTTTGGAGCAAATAAAGTGAAGATCAAAAGATCAAAATTCCAAGAAAGTCAAAAATTAAAGATACCAAAAAGCATACAAAAAAGGTGGTGAATTCAAAGAAATCAAAGATCAAATTATCAAGGAAGTGAAGAATTCAAAATAGTTCCATAGTGGTATCATAAATTGTAATTCTAGATTATGTATGCTTGGGTTGCTCAACTAAAAATACCTTGAGGGTAAGAGGTTTTCTGCGGATGGATTCGAAGGGATGCATAAAATGAGCATAATTCGGGGTGAGTGGGCGAATGTTTATGAGGATTGTGAGTATTTGGATTATGGGGGGTTATTAGGAAAAATTTAGACACAAATGTATGCATTGCAGTCTTGGCATAATGGTTGGGTTAGATTGGAGTTGTCATATGTGATTCTAATGTGTTAAAATTCAGTTTTGCTTGGGGGCAAGCAAAAGTCAAGTGTGGGGTATTCTGATATGTGCATATTTAGTTCATATTAAGTATAGATTTTTTATCATTTATTAGCTAAATTATTGCATATCATGGACAACAGGTACTTAAAAGTGTTTGAATTATGTTTTCAGTCCAAAAGTGAAGCTCGGAAGCAAAAGGAAGCAGCAGAAGCGATTAGGAGCTCGGGAATAGAACAAAGAAGAAAAACACCAAAATCAACACCTACTCGGCAAGTTCGAGCGAATATTCGAGAAGATAAAGACTCAAAGACTTAGCGAGTCGGCGCCTCACTCGACGGGTCGTTTCGCAAATATAAAGATAACTTCTCAGATCGACATAGGAGAATTCTGGAACCCTTATGGAGAGATTAGCTGCGATTGAAGAACCAAAAAAACCCTAGAGAACGAAGATACAAGTTATAATCCGATTCCGAAGGAGATTTGAGGCAAATTTCATCTTTCTACTTAATCTTTTGTTTTTCATTATGGTTAGACAATTAGAATTCGTTTGTTTTCTGTTATTTACTTCAATCATGAGCTAAAACTCTTAAACTTCTGTTTGGGGATACAAAATTGAGACTATGGTTTGATTATTGGTAGGATTAATTCAATGTTGGTGATTTTGTTAGTTTCAGCTTGCTAAAGAACCTTGTGTGTGAATGATAATTAATTTTCTATTAATAGGAAGGTAATTAAATAGAATTAACATCTTTTGATTATCAACCTCATATGTTTATGTGACCACTTTGTCATATGTCTAGGCTTAATGAACATGAAACTAGAATTAATAAGAAAATTGAGTAAATTCATGTATGAGCTTGCGTGATGACCATCAACAAGAAGTTAATTAAAAAACCAAATTTGTTAACTATTGCAAGTCTAAATTAACCCGAATAATTAATTTAGTGAATTTAATTAAATTAGACAACTGATCACTGTTTGAGTTAGTTTATTCACTAAGGATTAGTGTAGTGAACGTGAATCTAATCACTTGAATCGGTAACCAACAAAAGAGTTTATCCATTGCACCATTACCATAATATCAACCATAGGACCAATTGAGTTGAACTAAACAGAAGTCCTTCTCATTATTGAATCTAGTTAATTCTTTGATTTTCTAGCTTTTAGTTTAAGTGTTAGTTATTAAGTTTTCTAGTCTTGTAAAACTAGAGAAAACCCCCTACTTATCAATTAATTTAGATAGAGTTAGTTTTTAGTTTTAATTTACCGTTCCCTGTGTTCGATACCCTACTTATTTAGCTACAATTAAAAGTAGGTTTAAAACTAAGTGAGTTTGCACACATCATTCATACAACTCGGCGAGTCACAGACCAAAGTGTTCATCAGATGAAGATGAACTCGTCGAGTTGTTCATACAACTCGACGAGTCGGATGAAGGACAATTGGATATCAATTTAGAAAGAGAACTCTTCGAGTCTATGCCTAATTCAATGATTAGGAATGGGAGTGAGGACAATCGACTTGATAGGGACTCGACGAGTTGGTGAGCCAACTCGGCGAGTCGGGCCAACTGGAAGTTGACGTATACTTTGACTTTTGACTTGGATAGGGGTAAAGTGGTCATTTTACCCTAAGGGCGGTTACCAGTGTTTGATTGAGTGTTTTGTGGGAATTACAGCCGGAGGATTTCCGGAGTTGCAGTAGCAGACAGACAGTTTCAGCACAGGTCATCAGTTACTTCGAGGTGAGTTACCATCCAGTAGCGGTGGGTCTACGGCCACAATGCCGGCCCACCAGTAGGGTTAGTATGTTAGGTGATTGTCTTTGTGATATCATCTAGGTTTGCTACTACCTGATATGTTATATGCTAGCATGACATGTTATATGTGTAGAGTTCGGTTTTTAGGACCGAAGGGTAGTCAGACACCCCAGATATGTCTGACAGTATGTGATTATATGTTTGCATGTTGGCTTGTAAATTATATGCGATAGAGGTAGTAGGAGGGGACCAGTCCCTGAGGTTCAGTTGTTAGGACCGATGGGTAGTCAGCACCCCAGAATGGCTCCACACTGGTAGGTCAGCGCCCCAGAACGGCTTGACACGGGTAGGTCGACACCCCAGAATGGTCGTACCGGGTAGGTCAGGCACCACAGAAATGCTTAGCAGTATGTATGTGATATGATTTTATGGTATGTGGTTCGATGGGGGAAATCACTAAGCTTCATGCTTACGATTTTCAGTTTTGTTTCAGGTACCTCTTCAGCGAAGGGGAAGGAGCCGGCGTGGTAGCGGCACATCATACACACACTTTGGTTTTCAGCATTCTGATATATTTTGGGATTGTACTCTGACACTATTACTATTTTCAATATGTTGGGTATTTAGACACGAGATATGTTTATTGAAATGATATGATCGTATGACGTTCTAATACAAATGTTTTACAAACTACTTAATTTAAATGAAATTTTTGGACGTGGAATTTGGGTCATTACAAGTTGGTATCAAAGCCCTGGTTTAAGGGATTCGGACACACCTTCGGGAGTGTCTGGACTCAAACCGAGGGATTAAAAGATTTTGAAAAAGGAAATGTTTTCTAAAAGTTAAGTAAAGAGTTTTTTTTAAGAAAGAACGAAGTGTGTGATGTGCGCGACCGGCTGAGCTCAAGTAAGTGTTCCCCAAAGTACCCATACAAGTTTATGATACGTTTATCAGTTTTAGTAGAACAACATGCTAGAATAGGACCAAGGATCTAGGATTGATGCCTTATGTGTCTACTTTATATGCTTCAGCTTATGAGGGTTGCATGCTAGTATTGAGTAGACAGTAGTAAGATAGCCTGTTCAGGTTATGCCTAGTAGTAGGAGTTTAGGATTGCATGCTAGTGCAATTCTTGTTATGAGGATAGAGTTGCTTGAGATTGTTCGCTTTATCCGAATGCTGTTGCTTTGTGCTATGTGGGCCTTGAGTGACAAGAAATAGCTGTTAGGTGAATACGTTAAGTCACATGTGATCACGGTGAATAATCTCAGAGTATTGGATTTGACCCTATTGCGTAGCTCTTGTTTGAGTCCTAACCGTTGTGGGGATGAGTCTCTTACTCGAAGGATTATCCGGGCCTCATTGAATGTGGTTGTATTCAGGTAATGGCTAATTGGCATTACAAAGAGACTTTCAGTAGCTGAGGATTGGGTTGGGTGGAGTCAGAGGTTTCCTAGGGTAAGCCTAGGATAAAAGTAGCAGAGATCAGCAGTGGTAAAAGGGATCTGGTGGAGTCAAGGCAGTCCTTGAGGAAGGTATGGATAGATATGGAAGGTAGTATGGGCCCGTACTACTAAAAGCAGAGCATCCGTACCCGAATTAACGAAGGCTAACACAAGACCAGGGAACTTGTATTAGATATGATCCCTTTAGAGGTATCAGTCTCACTAATGGTTGCCTATATGTATTGTAGAACGGTGGTACTACGTCAGCGGCCAGCGGTTGGCAGTTCTGGAGAGGGATCGGGTTCCGGATCAGGTTCCAAGCCAGCAGATGAGAGGCCACGCGAGTTCATCACGTCAGAGATCGCCAGAGGCATCCTTGAGTCGACTCCCTTTATCTTCGGGTCGATCAAAGAAGGGATACTCGAGTTGATGGAGGATCGCCTCCAGGCATTTAGGAGTGACATGGCATCTGGTCAGTCAGGATCTCGCACACTGTCCTTTCAGGACTTCAGGGGCAGTGGTGCGCCGGATTTTCACTGGGCGAAGGACCCCATAGCTGCCAGGCGATGGATTGTAGACATTGAGTCTCCACAATTGACTAGCTTCTTCCCTGAGGGGTCGAAGGTAAGGTATGCAGTAGCGTGTTTACGAGACCGAGCTATAGACTGGTGGGAGCTCGTCGATGACTCGTTGGGAGCCTCGACTGTTAAGGCTATGACCTGGTCGGACTTTGTGACCAGGTTCAGGGCAGAGTTTGCGCCGACCGTTGAGCTTCAGCAGCTGGCCAGGGAGTTCGTAGATATGAGGCAAACGACTAAGACTGTGGTGGAAATCACCGCCAAGTTTCGGAAGAGGGCGTTGTTGGTGCCCCAATACACGGGTGATGAGGATATGAGGAGGACCCGCTATCATGACATGCTACGAGCTGATATTCGGGAGCATGTCATTTTTTCAACTTGCCCTACCTTGGACTCTATGATTGCCAGGGAAAGGGGGAGGGAGTTAGATCTGGAGCACATTCGGAAGAGCAAGGATGAGGAGGGGCAGGTTACGGGAGGGGCTTCGGGGAAGAAGCCCAAGGGATCAGATGGTAGGCTGAAAGGCCAATCGGGATCGGGCCGCTGCAGGAAATGCGGCAGGCCACATGAGGGGTCATGCAGATTGGGATCTTCGGGCTGCTATAAGTGCGGCAAGGCAGGGCACTTTAGCAGGGATTGTACTGCCCATGCACCGGTTATTCAGACGTCTGAGTTGCTGTGTTTCCACAACAATCAAAGGGGCCACAAGAAGTCCAATTGCCCTCAGTTGACAGCAGCATCAGCGCTAGTGAAGGCGCCATCTCCAACGAACCTGCAAATCACTGATGGTCGGCAGGGCAAGGTAGAGGCTCCAGTGGTGAGGATTCGGGCATTCTAGTTGACCACCAAGGAGGCACGCGCTGCACTCGATGAGGTGACGGGTATGATTTCTTATTTATGCTATTATGATATGCTGTTGTGATTTTGATATTATATGTATGTGCTTTGTTTAGGATCGTTCCATTTGAACGGTATTCCAGTTCAGGTATTGTTTGATTCGGGCGCTACCCGATCGTTTGTTTCTCTCGCGCTCAACAAGAGATTTTCTAAGTCTTCAGGGATGTTGGATTGCCCCTTAGACATAGAGATTGCAGATGACCGTTTGGTGCGAGCATCGACGGTGTCCCGAGATTGTGTGCTGAAATTATTTGAGGAGCGTTATCAGTTGGATCTGGTTCCTATACCTTTATGGGGGAACAAGGTTATTATCGGTATGGATTTGCTAGGCCCCAATGGGGTAGTGATCGACTGGGCACAATAGTTGGTGCGGATCAGGACCCCAAGTGGGGGAGAGCTGGTGATTCAAGGCGAGAGGTCGCAGCAAGGACCAGCCCTATGTTCCGTAGCGAGAGCTAGGCATTACCTCCAGGAGGGTTGCGCAGGTTATGTCGTGTATGTTATGGATACCCGGGAGCTGGGTAGAGCGACGGTGGGCGAGGTGCCCATAGTTTGAGAGTTCGTGGATGTATTCCCTGAGGAGCTGCCTGGGATACTTCCGGAGCATCAGGTGGAGTTCAGGTCGACCTACTCCCTGGTGCGGCTTCGATAGCGAAGGCACCCTATCGGTTGGCTACTCCCGAGATGCAGGAGTTGTCTACGCAGCTGCAGGAGCTGCTAGACAAGAGATTTATTAGACCGAGCAGTTCACCCTAGGGAGCCCCGATTCTGTTTGTAAAGAAGAAGGACGGGTCGCATTGGATGTGTATAGATTATCGGGAGCTGAATAAGATAACGGTGAAGAACCGTTACCCACTCCCGAGGATTGATGACCTCTTTGACCAGCTTCAGGGAGCATCTTGGTTCTCCAAGATTGATCTTCGTTCAGGATATCATCAGATGAGGGTCAGGGAGGAGGATGTGCAGAAGACTGTGTTTTGGACGCGCTATGGCCACTATGAGTTTGTGGTGATGCCCTTCGGGCTCACCAATGCCCCTGCCGCGTTCATGAACCTCATGAACTACGTGTGTAGACCTATATTAGACCGGTCGGTGATAGTGTTTATTGATGATATCTTGGTTTATTCCAAGACGCATGAGGAGCACCAGGAGCACCTGCAGGAGGTGCTGGGGACCTTGAGGAGGGAGAGCTTGTACGCCAAGTTCTCCAAATGTGAGTTTTGGTTGCACGAGGTACAGTTTCTTGGGCACCTTGTCAACCAGAACGGGATTTCAGTAGACCCGGCCAAGGTGGAGGCCGTGATGAGACGGGAGGTTCCGAAGTCTCCATCCGAGATTCGGAGTTTCCTAGGATTAGCGGGCTACTATCAGAGATTTATTCAGGACTTCTCTAAGATAGTCGTACCCCTGACACGGTTGACCAAGAAAGCCGTGGTCTTTCGATGGGGGCCTGAGCAGCAGGCAGCGTTTGAGGTTCTGAGGCAGAGATTGTGTGAGGCGCCAATCTTAGCCCTGCCAGAGAGCATAGAGGATTTTGTGGTATACTGTGACGCGTCTATTTCAGGTTTGGGCGCGGTATTAATGCAGAGAGGGCATGTCATTTCTTATGCCTCGAGGCAACTGAAACCTCACGAGGCGAATTACGCGATGCATGATTTAGAGCTGGAGGCGGTGGTCTTCGGTATCAAGATTTGGCAGCATTACCTCTATGGGGTTCGGTTTACCATTCACACGGACAACAAGAGCCTGAGGTACCTAATGGACCACCCGAATCTGAACACGAGGCAACGTCGGTGGCTCGACGTGGTAAAGTATTATGATTGTGAGATCCTTTACCACCCGGGAAAGGCCAATGTGGTGGCCGATGCGCTTAGCCGCAAGGTGGCACCGATCCGGGATATTTGCGTGTGGATGACAGTGGTGAGTCCGTTATTGGATCAGATTCGGGAAGCCCAGCAGGAGGCCATGAAGGAGGAACACCGAAAGAGTGAGCGCATATTGGGTCAGGTTTCCTCCTTCGATTATGACAGCCGAGGATTATTGACACTACACCGTAGGGTGTGGGTGCCATATCACGGAGGCGTGCGCTAGGTCTTGATGGAGGAGGCGCACAAATCCCGATTCTCCATTCATCCCGAGGCAACGAAGAGTTATAGTGATCTTCATTTAGACTATTGGTGGCCCTACATGAAGCGAGATGTGGCTTGGTATGTGAAGCGGTGTCTGACCTGCAGGAAGGTCAAGGCCGATCATCAGATACCGCACGACAAGATGCAGCCGTTGGATATCCCATTGTGGAAATGGGAAGATATTATGACAGATTTTATCACGAAGCTTCCCAGGACCGCGCGAGGAGTGGATTCGATATGGGTCATCGTGGATCGATTGACCAAGAGCGCCCATTTTATTCCGATTCAGGAGAGCATATCGGCCGAAACGTTGGCCGACATCTATATCCGGGAGATTGTGGCACGACACGGGGTGCCGGTATCTGTGATTTCAGATAGGGATGTGCGTTTCACTTCCAGATTTTGGAAGAATTTTCATGATGAGTTGGGCACTCGTCTGCATTTTAGCACCGCCTTTCACATGCAGACAGATGGTCAGAGTGACCGGACCATCCAGACTCTTGAGGATATGTTGCGGGCTTGCATGCTAGACTTTGATGGTAGTTAGGATACATGTCTTCCTCTAGCTGAGTTCTCATACAAAAACAGCTATCACGCGAGTATTGACCGTCCTCCCTTCGAGATGTTGTACGGAAGAAGGTGCATGACCCCTATACATTGGGGCGAAGTTGGCCAGAAGGTCATGGGGAGCACCGAAGTGGTGCTCAAGACGACCGAGAGGATTCAGCAGGTGTGGAGTAGGCTTCAGACCTCTCAGAGTCAGCAGAAAAGTTACGCCGATAAGCGTCGATCAGACCTGGAATTCCAGGTTGGGGATATGGTTCTCCTGAAGGTGTCACCATGGAAGGGCGTCATCCGGTTTAGGGAGTGGGGCAAGTTGGGCCCAAGGTATATTAGGTCGTTCAGGGTTGTAGCCCGGGTGGGCAAGGTGACATACCGGCTAGATCTGCCAGTCAAACTCAGTCAGATCCACAACACTTTCCACGTCTCTCAGCTGCGGAAGTGCCTAGTGGACGACTCAGCGGTGGTGCCTTTAGAGCATATTCAGGTTGATGACGACCTGAATTACATTGAGCGGCCAATAGCGATCCTCGACCGGAAGTCGAAGGATCAGAGGAACAAGAGGGTGGAGCTAGTAAAGGTGAAATGGAAGCACTGGAAGCATTCGAGGACGAAGCCTAAAATAAGTGGGGGAGATTTGTAGCACCTGGTTCCTGGTATGTAATTTAAACTATGTATTTTTGCATTTTTTAGCTGGAACTCGGCGAGTTGTAGGTCCGACTCACCGAGTAGGGCCGGGATATTGAGCACGTTTAAATTGCCGACTCGACGAGTCCATATCCTTGACTCGGCGAGTCCGCCAGTCTAGAAGAAACCCTAATTTCAAGGGGTTGCACCTTATTTAAATGTCGTTTTGTGCCTCATAGCGGCCCCCATTGCATCCAAAACACTCCCTCTCGAAACCCTAACCCCTCTTTTGGTATTTTGGGTGCTTTTGGTACAATCCCTTGAAGTTTTGGAGAGAAGAAGAAGGTAGATCAAGAGGAGAGGAAGAAGATCCTAAATCTTTGTGCCATTTCAGAGCTTCTAGAGGTATTAGACTCGAAACCCTCTCTGTTCCTACATTGTTATCTCATTAAGAGCTTATGATAGTCATTTTAAGGCCTCTTCTAGTATTGATCTTTGATTAATGAGCTTATTGTGTTAAGGGACTTCGGATCTAGGCATGATTGGGCTCTAGGAGCTCGGATCTACTGTGTTTTTGGAGCCATATTGCATGGAAGCCCTAAATCTACTCTTTTAGTGCATTTTGAGCCCTAAAACCTTCATTGGTGTTTATTTATACGTAAAGTTGGAAACTTTACATTATAATCAAGCCCTAAGAACCCAGATCCATGAATGGAATGCACTGGATTCAAGCAGAATCGAGTATATACAAGTTGCATGCATGCGACTTGGCGAGTCGTTCTTCGGACAGCGAGTCGAGTCGCGAGTCCCCGATTTTCCCCTTTTGAGTTATGCCTAGTGGGACCAGTGAGCTTTAAGTGGACTCATTGAATCAGAAGCCAGACTCAGTGATGGAGGGACGGCGAGTCAATTCCCTGACTCGGCGAAGTCCAAGGCAACCTTCTTTCCTCAAGAATAGACTCAACGAGTTGTTCATACAACTCAGCGAGTCACAGACCAAAGTGTTCATCAGATGAAGATGAACTCGACGAGTTGTTCATGCAAATCGACGAGTTGGATGAAGGACAATTGGATATCAGTTTAGAAAGAGAACTCTTCGAGTCTATTGCTAACTCGACGAGTAGGAAAGGGAGTGAGGACAATCGACTGGATAGGGACTCGACGAGTTGGATCAACTGGAAGTTGACGCTGACTTTGACTTTTGACTTGGCTAGGGGTAAAGTGGTCATTTTACCCTAAGGGCAGTTAGCAGTGTTTGATTGAGTGTTTCGTGGGAATTTCAGCCGGAGGATTTCCGGAGCAAAAGCAGCAGACAGATAGTTTCTGCGCAGATCAACAGCTACTTCGAGGTGAGTTACCTTCCAGTAGCGGTGGGTCTACGGCCACAATGTCGGACCACTAGTAGGGTTTGTATGTTAGGTGATTGTCTTTGTGATATCATCTAGGTTTGCTACTACCGGATATTTTATATGCTAGCATGATATGTTCTATATGTAGAGTTCGGTTGTTAGGACCGAAGGCTAGTCAGACACCCCAGATATGTCTGACAGTATGTGATGATATGTTTGCATGTTGGCTTGTATGTTATATGCGATAGAGGTAGTAGGAGGGGACCAATCCCCAAGGTTCGGTTGTTAGGACCGATGGGTAGTCAGCACCCTAGAATGGCTCGACATGGGTAGGTCAGCGCTCCAGAATGGCTTGACATGGGTAGGTCGGCACCCCAGAACGGTCGTACCGGGTAGGTCAGGCACCCCAGAAATGCCTGGTAGTATGTGTGTGATATGATTGTATGGTATGTGGTTCGATGGGGGAACTCACTAAGCATCGTGCTTACAGTTTTCAGCTTTGTTTCAGGTACCTCTTCAGCGAAAGGGAAGGAGCCGATGCGGTAACGGCACATCATACAAACACTTTGGTTTTCGGCATTATGATATATTCTGGGATTGTACTATGACACTCTTACTATTTTCATGTGTTGGGTATTTAGACACGAGATATGTTTATTGAAATGATATGATCGTATGACATTTTAATACAAATGTTTTACAAACTACTTAACTTAAATGAAATTTTTGGATGTGAATTTTGGGTCCTTACAATCTCTTAAATTCTCCTTCTTCCCAGTCATGTAACGAGAGCAACCACTATCAATGTACCATTTATTATCGTATTGATCATCACATAATAACTGCAATTATTGAAAAACTTTAGGTACCCAAGGCTTTTTGGGTCCTTGGTTATTAGCTTGAAACAAAGAATGAATTTTAGAACTGAAAGCCCAAGTTCGAACTTGTGTCGTGATCTCATCAATTAAATCAACATCATTATCTAAAGATATTGAAATGTAATTTTTCGACAGTTTTGGATTTTCACTACATTGCACCTCAGGCTTCTCAATTTTTGTTACTTTGTTGATTGGTTTCCATCTTTGTATTGGTTTATTCGAATCTTGAGAAGATAAGCTGCCCGTTGTGGACTCATTCAAATACTTTTCATAGGCTGTTTTGATCTGACCTTGAGAAAACTTTCCAGACTGAAACCTTTTTGCTTGTCCCTCAAGCCAATGATTAACTGAATGAACTTCTGATTTTCCTTTTATGCTTGAAACCTTTATTGGTTTTGTGATTGGAGGATTTTCAAATTTTGGGTTTTGTGGTGTAAATTTTATGGGTGATTTGAAAGCTTCGTGTGAAGTTTGCTGACTATTCGTTGATTTTCGAACATTGTTAAGATTTCGCTTCAGCTCTATTAAGCTTTGAGTGTTTATAGAGAAAAAGAGACAAGGCTATTCAAGTTGTCTAACTCTAGTAAATGATCATATTTATAGGATACATAAAGCATACAAAAAATATACTAAGGCATTAACACTTAAGCTTCGAATAAAAGCGTCCTAGTAAAATACATTACAATACATACGAAGAGCACAAAGTATGTTTCGACTAATTACAACAAAACAACCTTTACAGAAACCCTAAGAAGAATGGCCGAAAATTGCAGCTTCCTCCCCATCTCTCATATCTCATCCTCTTGCTAAGTGTGTTTGTGAACTGTTAGAGGCGCGACACTTGTGGCGCTTGCTATCAAAAGTTTTGAAGGAGGAATTAAAGATTGTTTACTATAGCAATCTTAAAGTTTAGTTTTCTCTTTTTATGACTCAATTAGATCACCAAAAAGTTTTATAACCTAGGGTTCATAGTATGTTGCTATTCTTAAAAGACATAGATCCAAGTAGGTTACATGTGCCCTAATTTATTTGAATTGTTTTAATAATTTTCTGCTATGTGCATTGTGTTGTAACCTCTAAAACCCAATAGTGGTATCAGAGCCATGGTTGTCTTTCATGGATTTGCATATTTGTGAATCAATAAAAGAAACCTGTTATGATCTGTCGCAGCTCACGACATGAGTACAGTGGCTCGCGACGTGAATTCACTCTAATACGAATCAGTTTGATGTAAATTAGGTCTCAACACGTGAGCTGTGAGACTCACGACGTGAGCTCGTTCAAATCCAAAAATCACGACCAAATCTGCCATATTTAATTTCTTGGATGATTATCTACTATATTTCATTGCTAAATCTGATTTTACTATATATATCATGAAGATTTGAATGCGTAGAAATTAGGAAACTAATATTTAACATGATTAATTCTTTAATGACTAATATGATTGATTTTTTAAAAGTTTAAATAATTAACTTGAATATTTATGGAACATAATAATTAATGTCAAATAATGTAATGTTTATTTTATATATTATTATAAACATGGTATTTTAAAAAATTTAAAATACATCCTTATGGATTTTATTGTTAATTTAATTACGTGATTAATTGAAAGTAAATATAATAAGTCCATTATATGGTTTAAATTTGATTAAAATTAATGGTTTAATTTATTAAAGGGTTAAACCCTTTGCTATTTTAATGTTTAAAATACACCGTATACTATGTTTATAATTAAAAGTTAAATATTTATTATATGTATAAGAAAACTCAGTCAAACTGCTAGTACGCCTCATTCACGAAGCCATACTATAAGGAGAGTTTAAGGAAGCGACCTATAAAATGACGATCATTGGATATCCATTCTTACCCACCGCTCTCTTGTGTGGTGGAGGGTTGTTAGCCGAAAGGGTTCAATAGGACAAATTAAATCTCATTAATAAGTATAATGCAATATAAAGTATCTAAACTATCTTCTAAATGCCACTCTTAGTTACTTTACGAAAAATGTGAATTTGATGCTAATCCATGAAACTGCACATCATACCTTATTAGTCGTTAGTGGAGCGTGTGTTGTTAACCAACACACTAATATGGATTAATATTGATGGAAATGGGGGTCTCGTAAATTATAATTGATTAATGGATCGCGTGTGGCTAACCGACACATTAATTAGATGATAAATGACATTAAGAGTACCCATGTAATTTTCATGGTTATTCACATCTCGTTTGTGATCCTCAGCATCCCAGTCAAAAAAGTGAGAGCAAGATTAAGATTAAACATACCATTCAATAGTTCAACGAATCTCAAAAAATCTAGGAGTTTCACAAGTTTGAAACTGGTAAATGCATTATCTACCTAAAATAGATTCAAATTTGATTAAGACATCCCTATTCAAGATTCAAATCGAAAATATGGATCCTAGACTTAATTTAAATTTGTGGGTTAATAGTTAAGGATTAAAATCAACTAACTTGAATTCTCTTTTCTCCTATTATAGATGTTAAGTTCAGACAAGATTGGTCTTCCTCGTTCTTATGGAAATGTTTTTCCTCTATCTGAAGATGATCTTCCACATGTTGATCAACGTGAAAGAATGTTCCCTTCTTCAAGCAATGGAGGAACTGGAAATCATGTGTGTCCAACTCTTCCTCCACCTCCTCCAGTGACTCTCCCCGAGTCATGTTTCCTTCAAGTTGAAAAATACGAAGTCACTTAAGCCCTATTAGCATGTAAACATCAAGATGAAAAATATGTATGTGTGCACATTCTAAAAATGAAATCGCACATTGATAGATTAGGGATGTTTGATGTCGTTTTCCCAAGGGAGTTGCCATTGAATTGGTTGCACTTTCACTTCCTGAATTATATAGTCAGTTCATAAAAGACTATTATGTGAGAGACCATGATGTGACCGTAATTGATGTAACATATATGTTGATTACTTCTGAAGCATAAATGCTTAAGAGCACAAGTCAAGAAAATATGTTTGAAGGGTGTGTTCCCGAATTTTCCATGGATATTGATAATGACAACAATGGTAGTCAAGAAAAGACTTCTCTTCACAATGGAAAGGGATCGTCCAAGGTAAACCATTTGACCATATGGTAAATAGAAAGCCTAATTTGGAGATAGTACCATGTGTTGATCCCAAAGAGTCCATATGTTTCTATTGCAAATTGAAGGAACATTGGATGCGAAGCTGCCCTGACTACCTGAAAGATCTCAAATATGGTAAAGTCAAGTAGTATGTCTCTACTTCAGGTACATCCACTATCTAACTCTATTATTTTATAAAGTTCCCATTCATAGATTCTTAGTACATGACGTGATAATCACATTTTGATGTTTTGCAAGATTTAAGAGAAAGAAGGAAGCTTAAGAAGAGTAAGTTGAATATGATTGTGAGAGATGGATTTCTGTCGCATGGTTTGATGATCAGATTTTTGCAGCAACTACTTAGGAGTTATGATATATTAATAGATTGCTCAGGAATTTTGTATATACATTTTTTCATTTTGCATTGTAAGGACAAGTTCCAAATTTTTTGTTTATTATCAATAAAAGTGAAATATTAGTTTATATAGTTGGTTATATTTCCTATCAATGGCATCTACGAAAATTGGTGGTTACATTTCTATTATTGGTAATGTTAAAAGTTGATTTGATTCTTAGTTATATCATTTGTAGTAATTGTTGGGTTTTGATCATTCTAACACTCCTAAGTGTACATTCAACCCTAAATACCATGGATCTATGTTTTCTCTATTATACATACAAATATCAATATCCAAGGTATTACCCTATCTAGCATACAATCATTGATACTTGGGTAATCAAATGGATAGAATACATACCTTTGTTTGATGTAGCTTGTCTTCATGAAGCTTGAGTGCCTAGTGCCCCAAGTGTGACACCTCAAATGGTTCACACAACACCAAATGCACATGGACTGACTTGAGAGAAATGGAACACTCCTGGAAATCATCTAGCCCTCATTTTCACACATTAGTGCAGGATTTCTTGAGCCATGGGATTCTTTTATATGGTGGCTATTAGGGCTATAGCATGTAACTCATATCTTTTTCCATTCCTTGTGCTCCATGGATTTTAACCACCATGGAGTATCCATGGGTCACCCAATGGACTTAGTCCAACATAAGGAATCTTAGATCACAAACCCACATATATAAGAATGAATGATTTACACAATCAACCCATATATTTAATTAGTCTCCCTTTGATCACTTAATTAATTCCAAATTAATTCTTGATCAATACTAATTAAATAACCTTATTAATATATTAGAACTTATAATATCTTAACCAAACTTAAGTGTTATTTCTCTCATTATAGTCTATCCAAATGCATGATGCCATGCAACCCAAATGGACCATGTCGGGTCGGGTCAAGTCTTACCAATTATAGTTATGGACTTAGACATTAATCCAACAGTCTCCCACTTGGATAAGTCTAAAACTATTATTGCGTACGACTTCAAGAACAAACTGGCAATTGTAGCTCTCGAAAGCTTCTGTCGAACTCTGACCTTGTCGATGAACTCTGAAGTTTGTCAATGACTTGTCCATTAGATAAGGGATCATATATTCCTCCATTCTAGATATCATATAGACTGAGACATGGATTATAAATCATTCTCTCTGTCCATTTGTTGTTTCCCGATTTCCAATTCATGATTACTAACTGATTTAACAAATCAAATCATTCCTGGGTTGGCCAAGCACTCACATGTATGATCATTAAATCATCGAGGGGCTCACATATATTGATTTTATCCCGAAGGTAAAAGGAATGGATAAACTTCGACTCATATGGCTTATTCTACTACTTGTTGAATCATACACAATGGCACGTTTTATAAAATCGAGTTACCGAATGCGTTTTCGTGCAATCAATGTACAACCAACTCATAGTAACAACTCATATCTCTAGGTTTGAAGAATATAAGATATTATCATCTCATGATCACTCATGATAAAATCAATGAAGTGATTCCAATGAGCACGGGTTGAATCCAATAATCAAAACTTATGAGCACTCATGAGTTACGATGAGGTCTCTTAATCATTAAGATGATCATATGACATGATACTAAAGTACTCTCCCATCTTTTCAGATTTGAGAAACTTTTATACTTCTGCCTAATCTGATTCTTCTTATTCGCTCTGCCATACATTGGAACCTTTTCCAATGTCTCAGAATTACACTTAAGCTTGTAAGTATAACCATATTTACTGAGCTTTAGTAAATTATGACGAATAATATTACCGATCTTTTGTGGTGGACTTGACCAGTGCACAATAATGTGTACTCGATCCCTTAGTCCTTCACTTGACTCACGTATACATGTGAACAAGGAACTAGTCTTAATTTTCCAAAGATGAAAAATTCTCATTCATCATGCTATACAACTTGGATGATTCCAAGTTTTGGTCAAATTGAAACTTGGGTGATGAGGATATTTCCTTATTAGGTAAATATAGACATTACCACAAATGAAAGAATCAATTCTATATTTCCACTCTTGTTATTAATGGAATCATATAAGCAACAATTTTTTTCCTTAAATGCCATTGTAAGGATATTTTAAAATAAATAAAATCATCATTTTTCCTTTTATTTTAAAAACTTCGTGGAAAAACTATCCTTACAATGCAAAAGAGCATGAAAACTTTGATGTTATCTATTCCAAAGCAATATACCATAACTCCTAAGAAGTAGCTCAAGAATCCAATCTTCAAACTATGCGATAGAAATCCATCTACGCGATCAGATTCAGCATATTCATTCTTTAAGTTTCTTCACTTTTCTCTGATTCTTAAAAACATCAACATGTGACCCAGTCACATCATGTATCAAGAATCTCAGAATAGAAACTTAGCAGAGTTAGATAGTGGACTTTACCTGAAGTAAGGTCAAACTTATTGACTTTAACATCCTTAGGTAGAATTTGCAGCTTTGCAACTAATGCCCCTTCCTTTGGCAATATAAACATATGGACCTTTAGGTAATGGTATCTGTACTATCACATACTTAGCTTTTCTCTTTACCATTTGGTCAACCGAGTTGATTATGGTCAATCCCTTTCCATTGGGAAGAGAATGCTTTTTCTGGATTTCCAGTGTTTTCATTGTCAATTTCCATAAAGTTTTAGGAAGTTGATCTTAGCAAATAGATAAGATCATTAAGGGTCTTGTCATAGTCTGTTTCATAGGAGTCCCAAAGGAACTCACTATGTGACTTAGAAAGTGATTGAGCCACCAACTTTCTCAAAACATTGATACCCAACTCTCACAGCTTGTCAGTATGTGAGTTCATCTCCAAGATGTGAGCACACCTAGACCTTGCCTTGCCAATAGGGCTTGAGTGACCTTGAACTTGTGGGATAAAGAGAATAATTGGAGGAGGTGGAGGAAGTGAAGTTCCAAGAGATTTGGGGGGATCATAGATGTCTGAAGTAGACATCTTTTTGGAGACATTCAAGATAGTTTATTAAAAGTCCTTAATATAACACCTAATATGTGATATTAAGGCTAGGACCCCACATACTATTTTATAACTCGGAAGAGGGATGCCGTAATCCAAACTATAAAATATTTGAAGGTAGGTGAATGACGATTCACCAATTTCCACCAAGATAAACGAAATGTATTATTAGGTTTTAATTGGATTTGAAACTCCTAGATTCTTTTGAGATTCATTAAACTGTTCAATGGCATGTTTCAATCTCGAGTGTGCCCTTCAGGTATTTTGACTGGGATGTCGAGGATCACAAAACAAGGTGTGAAGTAACCATGCAAATATACTTGGTACCCTTAATACTTACCCCTTAATCGATGTGCGGTTAACCACACACGCTCCACCGATACTATGATAAATATTAAGTTACCCTTTGCCTACCTTGTTAATTCCAGGTTAGTTTGCCGGTTAACCACACAGGCTCCACTAACAACTTAAGCAAAGTGCAAAGTGTAATTTCATGGGTTAGCACCAAATTCCCATTTTCCTAAGTAACTAAGATTGGGTATTAATAAGAGTTTAGTTACTTAGTATTTATCATCAATACTTTATATTAAGGGAAAATTCTAGTCCTTTTCCTACCCATTCGACTAACAACCCTCCACCGGTCAAGGAAGTGGTGGGTGAGAGTGGACACCCATTAAACTGTCATTTTAAAAGCAGTAACCTTATACCCCCCTTATAGACCAGCTTCGTGAATCATGCCTACTAACGGTAATACTGACTTTACTCTTATACATATATATAAATATTATTAACTTATAATATTATAAAGTATAAGGGTAGAATTTTAACTTTTAAAATTCTAAGGGCTAACTTGGAATTAAAGTATTCATAAGTGAAAACTTTTCAAATTCCAAAACTTGAGAGCAAGTTTTGAAACTATTCAAAACTAATTAATTTCATAACTTATGTGTTTAAAGTAGTTTTAATTAAAAAAATCTTCAAGTTCCATAACTTGAGGACAAGTTATGGAAGACTTTAAACTATTAAAAGAATGTTACTCTTCCTTATTCATAACTTATGGAAATCTTTATGCGTTTTATGGATCATAAATGTGACTTTTCATGTAACTTGAGGACAAGTTACATATAAACATTTTAAAACCAACTCTTAGATTAATTTGTATTGAAAACAACAATTTCATATAACTTTCCTATTAATCTAAGCAACTCATAAGAACAAGATAATTCAAATCAAACTTTCTTCATGTAATTAGTCTAGTCCTTCAACTAATACAAAACATGAATATATTGACAATTATCTTTGAAATTGGATTAGCATGAATATTACCACATCAAAAACAAGTTTATAAGTCCAAAAACATCTTAGGGTAATGTTCCTAGTCCAATTCGAGCCAAAATAGTCGAATATATGTTGTCTGGGGGTCCAACTCGTCAAGTGCATGAACCAACAAGGCGAGTTGGATCGTTTTAAACCCTTTTAAGGCAAGGACTCGTCGAGTCACCTGATGGACTCACCGAGTCCGTTGTCCAGACAGCAACAAAATTCAATTTTTCAGCTAAATTTTCAAGTATAACAAGAAAACAAGCCTAGGCTCTAATACCACTTTTGGGTTTTGAGCATTCTAACACTCCTAAGTGTACATGTAACCCTAAATACCTTGGATCTATGTTTTCTCTATTATACATACAAATATGAATATCCAAGGTATTACCCTATCTAGCACACAATCATTGATACTTGGGTAGTCAAATGGATAGAATACATACCTTTGTTTGAAGTAGCTTGTCTTCATGAAGCTTGAGTGCCTAGTGCCCCAAGTGAGACACCTCAAATGGTTCACACAATACCAAATGCACATGGAATGACTTGAGAAAAATGGAACACTCCTTGAAATCGTCTAGCCCTCATTTTCACACACTAGTGCACGATTTCTTGAGCCATGGGATTCTTTTATATGGTGGCTATTAGGGTTACACCATGTAACTCATAAGTTTTCCCATTCCTTATGCCCCATGGATTTTAACCTCCATGGAGTATCCATGGGTCACCCCATGGACTTAGTCCAACATAACGAATCTAGGATTACAAGCCCATATATATAAGAATGAATGATTTACACAATCAACCCATATATTTAATTAGTCTCCTTTTGATCACTTAATTAATTCCAAATTAATTATTGATCAATACTAATTAAATAACCTTATTAATATATTAGAACTTATAATATATTAACCAACCTTAAGTGTTATTTCTCTCATTATAGTCTATTCAAATGCATGATGCCATGCAACCCAAATGGACGATGTCAGGTCGGGTCAAGTCTTACCAGTTATAGTTATGGACTTAGACATTAATCCAATAGTAATGTCATAATTAACCAAGTGAAAAGGATTTCTCATCACCCAAGTTTCAATTTGACGTAAACTTGGAGTCATACAATTCGAATTGTGTGATGTATGGGAATCTTGATCTTTGGATGATTAAGACTAGTTAATTGATCACATGTTTATGTGAGTCAAAGTGATGGACTAATAGATCAAATACACTTTGATGAGGACTATTCAGATCCACCACAAGGGACGATAACTCTATTCGTCATGGTTTACCAATGTTTCAGTAAGCATGGTTGTGTTTATAAGATTAATCATAATTCTGATACTTTGAAAAAGTTTCAAAGAGTGGCAGAACGAATAAGAAGAATCTATTAGGCAGAAAGAGAAAGGTTTCTCCAATCTGAAAGGAAAGGAGAGTATTTAGTATCGTGTTTTGTGATCATCTTAATGATTATGGAGCTATGTCACAATTGATCCTTGAAGAACATCTTAGTCCACTTTTTTGGCTAAGAAGAGGAATCAAATATTGTTGAAATGGTTTAATCGAGAGATAAGTCATACTTCTTTTCCGATCAAGCTTTAGAGTCATACTCTAGTAACTACAAATCATATCTTGAAGCTTATTTCATACTAAGTAGGTTTATAAAACCTCATAAAATATTGATTAATAATGGTTTCTTACTCTATCACATTTGGGATTGGAATTTGTGATGTTTTGGTTAAAACAAAGGATAAAATTAATCCAATTCTATGAAGTGTTTTCTTAACAAGAATCCACAATAACTTTTGGATATTTGTTTTTTTATCGAAAAGGAATGCTCCTTGAGAGAGAAACTTATATGTCAAGAAGTCAGCGGGAGTCTTATTGATCTTGAAGAGTTTCAAGAGTCAATCGAGAATAAACCTTTTAGTATTCACTAGCACACGACCCCAGGTTGTAACCTATCGTGATAAGTTGACTCATTCTTGTTTCATTGCACCTTCCTGTTGAGTTGGCAATGCTTATGAGTACTATGATTCTAATTTGACTGCAAAAGGCAGAGCATGTTGGTCAATGAAAGTACATTGATCAATATGAGTGAACTGATTAACAACATGGAAGCTCCGGTAGGCCCTTGTGCTACCAAAAGGGAAACTAAATTTGAAATCGGTTTTGTCTCAACCTTATCTTATGATTATTTGTTGGTAATGATAGATTCACATGGATGGGAACACATACACCATAAAATCTAGGTGGAAAAAGGTGTTGATCCAATTCATGAAAATGATTATTAGGAAACACTTTCGCTAGTAGATTTTAAATCTAATGAATATCATTATGGTTAGAATTTGTAATAATTACACTTTCAAATTTGGATATGATTACGACATCCTTTTTCATAGTTCGAATTGTGAGAAATGGGAATAAATAGTTTGAACGATTCCAGACTTTTAGGTGTGAGTTCTGAAGGGGTTTAAACATACACATATGTTGTCTAATGAAGGTGTATAAGCTTGAGAAGTCTGGTTGAAGACTTATCGAAACCTCATGTATCACAAATCTGAACTGTAGTAAGAAATTCAATACTGTTGATTTCTAGAAGTGCAGTTGATTTCTGGGTAAATGTCAAAGCTAGTGGGAGAATAAGTGATATGCAGATGGAAGCATAATTGTTATGCTAATAGAAGCATAATTTATATGCTAAGTGTTAAAAGTTGACAATACTATTTATAGGAAACAACTTTTTCAATTTGCAAGTTACAAAGTTAGGAAATTGTTTCACTATAGAAAAATTTAGGGAAAGAGGGCACTCATACTTTGTTTCAAATCTAAAAAGTTTTGATTGAAAGATTTAATGGAACTTAGTCTTGGACATATATGAATAGCATGTTGAAATGATTCACCATAAGAAATTCGATATATGGAAATATTATAGCAAGAGACTGATCAGATATCATGTCTTTATGTAAGACATTATGTATTGAATACCATATGCTTCAGAAATAGGATTGATTATATTGATGGGTTTTGAGCATTCTAACACATCCTAAGTGTACATGCAACCCTAATAACCTTGGATCTATGTTTGTCTAATTATCATGCAAAGTTGGATTTCCAAGGTTATATTCCTATCTAGCATACATGGGGAACAATTTTAACTAGAATGAAAGATAGAATAACTTACCTTGTTGTTGCTTGTGTTCCTTGAAACCTTGTGAGCCTAGCACCCCAAGTGTGATGCCTCAAATGCTTCACACAACACCAAATGCTCTTGGAAAGACTTTAGAGAGAATTCACACTTCTTGAAATTGGCCTAGCCCTCAAGTTTCTTATATGTCTTGTGTGTGTTCCAATTTGTGGAGAATGGGACCTTTATATAGTGTTGTGTCATGACTCTTCATTTTCATGATCCATGGGTTTGTAACTCCCATGGAGCATCCATGGAGCATCCTATGGGTAAAGCCCAACTTGATAATTCCAAATTAATTCTTTGATCAAACTAATCAAATAATATTATTAATATATTAGAACTTATAATATATTAATAATCTCCAAGTGATATTTCTCTCATTTAGTCTATCCAATTGCATGGTGCCATGCAACCCAAATGGACCATGCCGGGTCGGGTCAAGTACACCCCAGAAATAGTTATGGACTTAGACACCTTATCCAACAGTCTCCCACTTGGATAAGTCTAATAACTATTACTACAAGTATGACTTCAGGAACCGATCGGCAATCGTAGCTCTTTTCAAGGTTTCTCGGAACTGAGAAGATGATGGTACGCCATTTAAGATAAGTGATCATATAATCCTCCGTTCTAGATATCAGCCGGACAAATACATGGAACAATATCTTTCTTATTGTCCAGCAGTTTGTTTCCCGATTTCCGATTTGTTTGACATAGAACTTAATTGAACACATCAACTTAGTTCTGACCGGGCCTGGTACATTGGTCAAAACAAAATCATCGAGGGGCCCAGATATCAACTTCTAATCCAAGAAGGAATAGATAAACTTCGACTCATATGTTTGTTCTACCACTCATTGAATTACACACAAGAGCACGATTTATAACATCGAGTTACCAATGCGTTTTTTCGTACAATCAATGCATAACCAACTTGTAAGTAACAAATCATATCTCTAGGTTTGAAGACTTATACGATATTACCGTCTCACGATCACTCGAGATAGAATTCCATGAAGTGATTCCAGTGAGCGTGGGTTGTATCCAATGCTCAGAACTTATGAGCACTCATGATTGTTGTAGCCTTGTCCAAGACCTCTACAACCAAACATGACAGTCTTGATTCATACCTACTTCCGACATATGACTGACTGTGGAGGTTTGAATAATATGTTATACCAAACAAAATTATTCTGGAAGTCAAAACATGCAAAAGAAATATAGTAAACGATTGACAAGAGATAGCAACACCTTACTCATAAATAAAACAATTTTTATTCATCATCAAATGTCAATTACACTTTACAAATTTCGAGGTTATCTAACTACTAAATCTAATATCATCCTTCAGCCCTATGCTCCGAGCATGTTGAAGATGCTTAACCCGAGTCAGTCCCTTTGTGAGGGGATCTGCCGGATTCTCATCTGATGATACCTTCTTTGCCACGAGGAGTCCTTCTTCGATCCGATGTCTGATGAAATGATATTTTCTGTCAATGTGTCTGGATCTCCCGTGATCCCTTGGTTCCTTGGCTAAGGCAACAGCACTTTCAGTATCACAGAAAATTTCCATTGGCTCTTTAATAGCTGGTACAACTCCAAGGTCTCCAATGAAGTTCTTCAGCCACATCTCCTCCTTTCCTGCCTCGCTAGCTGCAATATACTCTGATTCACAAGTAGAATCTGCCACTGTCTCTTGCTTGGAACTCTTCCAAGAAATTGCTCCTCTATTTAGGGTAAAGACCCAGCCCGACTGAGAGCAGAAATTATCCCTATCAGTCTGGAAGCTAGCATCACTATACCCTACTACTCTCAAGTCATCACTCCCACCGAGGGTAAGGACCCAGTCCTTAGTCCTCCGTAGGTACTTGAGGATATTCTTTACCGCAGTCCAGTGTGCCTTGCTAGGGTTTGCCTGATACCTGCTAACCATACTCAGGGCAAAGGCTACATCGGGCCGAGTACACGTCATAGCATACATGATCGATCCTACAGCCGAAGCATAAGGTGTTCGACTCATTTTTGCTATCTCAGCCTCAGTGCTAGGGCTTTGTGTCTTACTCAATCTGGTGTTACTCTGGATGGGTAACTCTCCTTTCTTGGAATCCTGCATGCGGAATCTCTTCAGCACCTTATCCAAGTAGGTACTCTGACTAAGTCCAATTAGTCTTTTACTCCGATCTCTCAAGATCCTTATCCCTAAAATATAGGCAGCTTCACCAAGGTCCTTCATAGTGAAACACTTCCCAAGCCAGGACTTTACTTCCTGCAGGGTTGGAATGTCGTTTCCTATGAGTAGTATGTCATCCACATAAAATACCAAAAAGCTTACTATACACCCACTAGCCTTGACATACACACAAGATTCATCTTCACTCCTAGTAAAGCCAAATTCCTTGACCTTCTCATCAAAGCAAAGATTCCATCTGCGAGGTGCTTGCTTTAATCCATAGATGGATTTCTCAAGCTTACACACTCTATTAGGGTACTCGTTGCTGACAAAACCCTCTGGCTGACTCATGTAAACATCTTCAGCCAACTTTCCATTAAGGAAAGCGGTTTTGACATCCATCTGCCATATTTCATAGTCATGAAATGCAGCTATGGCTAACAGAACCCGAATAGACTTAATCTTGGCTACCGGAGAAAAGGTTTCATCATAATCCACTCCAGGAATTTGAGAGAAGCCCTTTGCAACCAGTCTAGCCTTATAAGTGTGTGCTTTACCATCCATGTCGGTCTTCTTCTTGAAGACCCATTTGCACCCTACGGTCTTACGACATGGTACATTTTCAACCAAGTTCCAAACTTGATTGTCATACATGGATTGTATCTCGCTATCCATAGCCTCTTTCCATTTAGCAGACTCGGGGCCTGCCATGGCTTCCTCGTAGCTGTTAGGGTCATCTTGACTTACTAGTTTCCCATCACTAATAAGTGTCTCACCTTCTGCAGTAATATGGAATCCATAGTAATGCTCAGGTGCACTCCTAACTCTCGTGGAACGCCTCAGAGGTACAGGTTTGTCAATTGGCTCAACAGGAGTTTCCTCCTCAAGTTGAGGGCTAGAGTTTGAAGTTCCTTCACCACTTGATTCTTGAATTTCTTCAAGATCAATTTGCCTCCCACTGTCTCCTTGGCTTATAAACTCTCTTTCTCGAAAGACTCCTCTTCTTGCTACAAAGACCACATTGTCACTGGGTCTATAGAAGAGGTAACCAAAGGATCGCTGTGGGTAACCGATGAAAATACACCTCTCACTTCGAGGTTCGAGCTTATCATGAGTCTCGTGTCTCACGAAAGCCTCGCAACCCCAAATCTTGATGTGGTCTAGTTTAGGTACTTTACCAGTCCACATCTCGTGAGGAGTTTTGGCAACTTTCATTGTAGGGACTAGATTAAGAATATGGGCGGCAGTCTCTAAGGCATACCCCCAGAATGAGATTGGTAGCGTAGCTCGACTCATCATGGAACGAACCATATCTAACAAGGTTCGATTACGCCTCTCAGCCCCACCATTCAACTGTGGTGTCCTGGGAGGTGTCAATTGTGAGACTATCCCACATTCCCTTAGATAGTCAAGGAACTCTGAACTAAGATACTCACCACCACGATCGGATCGAAGCATCTTAATGTTCCTGCCCAATTGATTCTCGACTTCCTGTTTAAATTCCTTAAACCTTTCGAAAGTCTCTGACTTATGCTTGATCAAGTAGACATATCCATATCTACTGTAATCATCAGTAAAAGTCAAATAATAACGATTAGCATCCCTTGTGGCATGTTTGAATGGTCCACACACATCCGTGTGTATAAGGTCCAACAAACCTTCACCCCTTTCACATGAGCCTGTGAAGGGTGACTTTGTCATTTTTCCATGTAAGCATGATTCGCAACTATCATCTGACTTAAGGTCAAACGACTCCAAGACTCCATCCTTTTGGAGTTGGCCTATGCGTTTCTTGCTTATATGTCCAAGGCGACAATGCCATAATGATGCTTTATCAAAGTTATTATTAGTAGTAGAATCAATACACAAAACATTATTTCCTAAGTTATCTACAACAGACACAGCTTCATACACACCATCACAAGGTAATGCTTTAAAATAAAGAACATTATTAAAGAAAGCATCAATAGAACCAACTTCATTATTAAACGAAAAGGTAAACCCTTGTTTTTACAAAGCATGAAAGGAAATAATATTTCTTGCCATTCCTGGCGAGTAACAACATTTATTCAAATCTAAACTAAACCCACTACTTAGCGATAAAGTATAAACTCCAATCTTGGTGACAGGTGAAGCTTTCCTATTCCCCATGATCAAGTTTATTCTT
This sequence comes from Lactuca sativa, assembly GCF_002870075.4. Taxonomy (NCBI): domain Eukaryota; kingdom Viridiplantae; phylum Streptophyta; class Magnoliopsida; order Asterales; family Asteraceae; genus Lactuca; species Lactuca sativa. Next base: position 194,856,127 of record NC_056625.2, read on the forward strand.
CCTTGCTCCACATCCTCACTTCTTCTTAGTCCCTGCAAGTCACAACAAATATGAATACCACAACCGGTATCAAGGACCCAAGAATTAAATGGGGTGAGTTATTAGAAATGATAGTGTAAATACCTGCATGGTTGGGTTTGACTTTCCCATCCTTCACATCCTGCTGGTACTTTGGGCAGTTCCGCTTCCAATGAGCCTTTTCATGGCAATAGAAGCATTCAGCCTCTTTTGGGTCAGAAGAAGGAGTAATGAAACCTTTCTTGGTTCCACTTGAAGAAGAGCCATCAAGGGTCCGAGCCTTGGTACCCTTCGAAGATCTCTTTCTCTTCCTCCCTCGACTTTTCCCGATTTCCAAAACCGGAGTTGAGTTTGGAGTAGGAGTGATAGCAACCGACTTCCCCTTAAGACCTGTTTCTGCAGTCTTGAGAAGTCCCTGAAGTTTGCTAAGGGTGACTTCTTCCTTGTTCATGTGATATGTCATGCGGAATTGATCATAGCATGATGGTAAGGAGTGCAAAATGATATCTATTGCAAGATCCTCCGGGAAGTTCACATTAAGCTTCAGCAAACGATCCACATACCTCTGCATTTTCTGCATGTGGCTCGTGACGGATTCCCCGTCCTTCATCATGGTTGTTATCATGGAACAGATGATTTCATACCTCTCCTGTCTTGCACTTTGATGGTATCTTTCCATCAAATCTTGGTGCATTTCATAAGGGTAGAAATCCTCATAAGACTTTTGGAGTTCCGCTGTCATCGTGGCCATCATGATGCAAGCCACTTTCATAGCATCCCTTTCATGTGCCCGAAAGTCAGCGATCTCCTGAGGAGTTGCAGTGGTCTCATCAATCTCCTTAAGCTCCTTGTCAAGGACATATTCTTTGTCCTCGTAGCGGGTAATCATTCTGATGTTTCTGATCCACTCATTGAAGTTGGATCCATCAAAGGTGACTTTCCCACACAAGTTCATAAGGGTAAAGGAGCCATTAGGATTAGAGCCAGAAGCATTGTTGAAAGACATCTGAAGAGAAGAGAACAAGATTAGTTTAGACATATAAGAGAGTCCTTAATAAAACACCCAAATGTAATATTAAGGCTAGGATCCAATCACAATATAATATAACTTAGAAGAGGTATGCCGTAATCTAAGCTATATCTTATTTGAAAGGTAGGTGAATGACGATTCACCAATTTCCACCACGAAAACCGCAATATTTAAGTATTAGGTTTTTGAATGGTTCTTAGAAATTCCTAGATTCTTTGAGATTCAATGAACTTTTCAAAGGCATGTTTCAATCTCGAGTGTGCCCTCCAAGTTTTGTGACTGGGATACCGAGGATCACAAAACGAGGTGTGAAGTAACCATGCAAATCACTTGGTACCCTTAAGGTTTATCACTCAATCGATGTGCCGGTAAACCACACACGCTCCATCGATACTATAATAAACCCTAAGTCACCCTTTACCTACCTTGTTAAGTCCAAGTTAGTGTGCCGATTAACCACACACGCTCCACCAACGACTTAATCAAAGTGTAAAGTGTAATTTCATGGAATAGCACCTTATTCACATTTTCCCTAAAGTAACTAAGATTGGGAATTTAATAAAACATTTAGTTACTTTATAATATTCATCATACTTTGAATGAGAATTTGTAATTCCTTGTCTTACCCGTTCGGCTAACGACCCTCCACCGGTCAAGCAAGCGGTGGGTGAGAGTAGACACCCATTAAGTCACCATTTTATAGGCAACAACCTTATACCCACCATATAGACCGGCTTCGTGAATGAGGCGTACTAGCGGTAAGACGACTTTGTTCTTATACATATATATATATATATATATATATATATATATATATATATATATATATATATATATATATAATTATTAAATCATAATAATATAAGTATAAGGGTTGAATTTTAACTTTTAAAATTCTAAGGGTTGGAACTAAAGTTTTAACTTAACTTTACTTGTTCCAAAACTTGAGGGCAAGTTTTGTAAACTTTCAAAACTTTTCATTTCTTGTAACTTATGAGTTTAATAGAGTAATAAAATGAGGACCTTTCATTTTTCTTAACTCTTGTGTTATTTTAATGGTTTTTAATCCAAGAGACTTTTGGTTTTCCATAACTTGAGGACAAGTTATGGACTCCATTAAAACACATTATGATCAAGAATTAAACTACCACATAGGTTACAAATAATCCTTATGATCATCTAAACATCATAAGAACAAGAATATGAACATAAACATGAACACCTTCAAGAATCAAAATCACATTTAATCTTTGTAATTTTGATAACTAGTTGTTGTAAATGAGTTAGAAAAGACATTACACCTTCTAAAACAATTTTTCAAGTACCAAAACAATTTAGGGTAATGTTTCTAATCCATTTCCAGCAACTGAAGTCGAAATTCTGCACTCTGTCGACCCTACTCGCCGAGTGCATAAACCTACTCGCCGAGTAGGTTGAAGATACAAGTGAACTCGACGAGTCCTCCCCATGGACTCGCCGAGTCCATCAGTCAGACAGCAAGATTTCGACTTTCTCAACTTTTAAGCACAAATAACAAACAAACAAGCCTAGGCTCTGATACCACTGATGGGTTTTGAGCATTCTAACACATCCTAAGTGTACATGCAACCCTAATAACCTTGGATCTATGTTTGTCTAATTATCATGCAAAGTTGGATTTCCAAGGTTATATTCCTATCTAGCATACATGGGGAACAATTTTAACTAGAATGAAAGATAGATTAACTTACCTTGTTGTTGCTTGTGTTCCTTGAAACCTTGTGAGCCTAGCACCCCAAGTGTGATGCCTCAAATGCTTCACACAACACCAAATGCTCTTGGAAAGACTTTAGAGAGAATTCACACTTCTTGAAATTGGCCTAGCCCTCAAGTTTCTTATATGTCTTGTGTGTGTTCCAATTTGTGGAGAATGGGACCTTTATATAGTGTTGTGTCATGACTCTTCATTTTCATGATCCATGGGTTTGTAACTCCCATGGAGCATCCATGGAGCATCCTATGGGTAAAGCCCAACTTGATAATCCATGGAGCCTTTTAGCCCACTATACAAGATATGAATGATTTACATAATCAACCCATATATTTAATTAGTTATCCTTTGATCACTTAATTAATTCCAAATTAATTCTTTGATCAAACTAATCAAATAATATTATTAATATATTAGAACTTATAATATATTAATAATCTCCAAGTGATATTTCTCTCATTTAGTCTATCCAATTGCATGGTGCCATGCAACCCAAATGGACCATGCCGGGTCGGGTCAAGTACACCCGATAAATAGTTATGGACTTAGACACCTTATCCAACATATATATGCTATAATATTCACTTGTTTTGATTTTCCAAGTTCCTAGGGCATTGAGAGGGAGCAAGGACTTGAACTTGGTATGACTAAAGTTGTTAAAACAACTGTCAAGGACAGTCTGAGGTTTGCTGAAGATTGCTCGCTTGTGGACAGATGGAAGTATAGTGATATTTGGACGGGCCATATTGACATAATTATGAGTATAGGTGACTATTGTTCAGAGTTGATAATCATATGCGAAAAGTGATATCTTTGGGCCCCTAGATGATTTGATGTCAACATCTGAAGAGCTTGGTCGAGCCTTTACAAAATTGATGTGATCAATTAGCAGTATGAATTTAGTCGTCATAAATCGGGAAATCGAGAAACAGAATTTTAGACAATGAGATTGATTATAATCCATGTCCCCTGTCCATAAAATATCTTGTAGAACTAAGGAATATTTTTTTTACTTAGTATTTGAATATGATAACTTTTAGAGAGAGAGAGAGAAAGAGAGAGAGACTGATTTATTAATTTATTATTAATAAATTAATTAGAATTCAAAATGAATGATTTGTTAATATATTATGAGAATAATATATTAATTAGTAATATTGTTATTAAATTAAGAATTAACAAGAAATTAATTAGATTAATTTTGGGGTTAGTTGGATTAATTAAAAGTACAAGGACCTAAGCTGTAATTGTTCAGTAGTAGAACAAAATGGTTATAGAACCTTCCCCATGAGAGGTGGACCATTTTTGGAGTGATTCTAGAGTTTGTAGAATATCCCATGGAGATAATTAGGAAGCCGGATAATTACCTGATTTAGGATATTATTATTTTAAATCTGGTAAGGGTTATCTAAGGTTTCTTGGTCAGCTATAAATAGGGTCTCATAGCCTCTGAACTTCGGTCGACTTGACTCCTCAAGAGTATAGCCAAAATTCTATCTCTTCTATTTTTTCTCTTCATGTTTCCATGGTAGTTAGGGTTTGGGTGTGAACCATCAGAGGCACAACACTTGTGGTGCTTGCTTCCAAGAGTATTTCAAGTAGGATAGGTTTGATTGTTTACTACAACAATGAAAAGGTATGTAATTCCTAACTTGTCAATTTTTAAAATACATAGGGTTCATAGTGTTCTTGTGTGTCAATATAATGTTACTTCAATAGTGTTCTGACACAGATCTAGTGGTGTATAAGTTAAGTTATCAGTTACTCCTTTGTCACAGTTATCATGTTGAACATGAGATATGGAACACAATCAATCTCGTCTGATGTTCAACTTTTGGTAAGGCACCTTAGATGTGTAAATCTTAATACATAAGATGAACAAATCCCATCTTTAATATATACGCCTCTTGTATAGTTCACACCACACCTGAAAATTGATTTTGTAACTGCTAGGTTAAGGATCAAGATTTGACCATATATGTCACACCCCGAAACCGAAGGCGGAAACGTTCTGGGGCGGAGGATGTCATCAAGTATCGCAACCAATGTACATAGTAAGCATACGAAACGCAAAACATTACATTACATAGATTCATTACATTAGTTTGAAAGTAAAGTAATACAAGTTTTTTAGATACATAAGATTAAACAAAAGTAAGACGTGATTGCCATATGCTCTGTCTTCTGCAAAAGAACGTTGGATACCTGTCTAAGGAGAACCTGAGAATACAAGCAGTTTAAAAATCAGCAAAAAGCTGGTGAGTTCATAACAGGTTTGTTTTCTGAAAATGTACAAGTTTCCTTTGGTTTTCCGAAAAAGTTTGTTATCCAAGAAAATCCCATATTTTCTTATAAGTACAGTTGAGTTATCTGTTTATTATATGATCCGGTTATGCACAGTTTGTTATCCCAGGAAAAACCCTTATTTTTCCTTAAAAGTAAAGTTTAGTTATCCATTAATTACACGATCTAGTTAAGAATACTTCAGTTATCCCAGGAAAAACCCTTATTTTCCTAAAAGTAAAGTTTAGTTAAAGTTCTGAATTTCCGTTAAATACAACAATGTATAGTTTAATACATAAAACTATATATTGAAAACCACTGGGAATACCATTCAGTACAACAGTAGATATTTTTAATACATAAAAATATTGATAGAAAACCATGGGTATACCATCTCGTACTAGATATAAGATAGTTTTAATACACAAAAACTATATATTGAAAGCTATGGGATTACCGTCCCGTACTAGATATAAAAACCATGGGAATACCATCCCGTACTAGATATAAAGACCATGGGAATACTATCCCGTACTAGATATAAGGACCATGGAATACCATCCCGTACTAGATATAAAGACCATGGGAATACCATCCCGTACTAGATATAAAGACCATGAGAATAATATCCCGTACTAGATATAAAGACCATGGGAATACCATCCCGTACTATATATAAATTCTATAGATCAAAGATAGATATGAAAATAAAATCCGTGAATAAACTTATATTAATACTTATTGTGAGTCGGGTAACCATGCTAATACGACAATGAGACCTCCTTGACGTTCTTCAGGCCTCAGACGATATCCAGAATTTATCACCCAGGCGTGCCCGACTAACTGTAGCTAGCAGTTAAGGTGTGGGATTGTCAGTCCCGAATAGATCTAATAACAAATTCCACGCTCTCCCTTCAGGAGACTCTGGTTACACTTCTTGGGACGATTTACTGATAACCCAAAGGGTTTAATGAAGATAATCTCACAAGCTAGTATTAAATTATTCACGGTGTTCTCGGACGTTATCAAACATACTAATCGTTTTGAAACATAATATAGTATAAACAGTTTAATATAATGAAGTTATCTAGCATAATACTCTAAATTAAACAGAGATAAACTGAATCAGACATAGCTTATCTATTAAATTTACATAAATCTGTGCTCGTAAAACAAGAACTGAGGATTCCAAATTATTCCCATAATAATTTGATTGTTTCCTTTACAGTAATTGAAATCTACTTAATTATATTCAGTAAAACATCCCTTATGCTCCGCATAAACGGGGTAACGATATCTAAAAGTTTGCTAGATATTTATAGAATTACACTAGGTTTAGGTTTTGTAAACATTTATTGTTTGCTTGTATTCCCCCCCTGAAAACATTGAAAAACACGGAAAAAGGTGTAGGGGTATGAACTCACCAGTCGAGAAGTGTGTCGGTTTGATGCTAATTATCCGTTCGGGGATTGAAAACACGCGAGGTTCCTATGTAATATGAATAGATATATAATTGTATCTAATTAGACTTCGAACCACTAATTAGATAAGAGTAAACACTTCTAGACGCGAAAACACTTCAATTCAAGTGTTTGGAGTGACCCGGGTAGCATCAATGGATGTGTAAGGCATCAATATGGAGTTTGCTCTTCAAGAGTAAACTCCTTATGGATTTTTCGGCCCAAATGACCAACTCCCCATGAGTTTACGGCCGTAAGCTCTTGCTGGGGGTGTTCTTGGGTGTTAAATGGTCTTACAACTCTTGTGGGTAATACTAGGCTTGGTTTTAACGCATTGGAAGGTAATTTGAACAACTTAAGGACCATTTGAGGAGTTTACGGAGTAAACTATCAGTTTACGGCCATAAAATCTTATATGTCAAGTCTTAATGTGTTTTGATGGTCCTAGGTTAATTACAATGCACAAAGGAAGGTTCTAGGGTTGATTTCATGGCTTAGGAAGTGATTGGGACTTGAATTGACCTTGGAAAATAAGTTTACGATCTATGAAGATGTTCTTGGTGAGTTTACTACCTTAAACACATGGTTTTATAGCAGTAAACTCAAGTTTGTCCATGATTCATGTAATTTGGTGGTTGAAGGTTAAGCATGATAAGTTCTAGACCCATTTCTAAGCCATACAAGGTGTTAAGGGCACTTTAACACCCATTGGAGGAGTTTAAAGGTCTAAGAAGAGGTGTTTACGGTCGAAGAATGTTCTTGGGAGATAAACTAAAGTTTGACCCATTTTTGTATGTTTTGGTGCATCTCTTGAAGGATTATAAGGTTCTATGCACTCATGGAAACTTATGGAGGTGTTTAAAGGCAATATAACACCTTAAAAAGGTGTTGATGGTCGATGAATGAGGGTTTACGGTCCAAGCATGTTCTTGGGCTGTAAACTCATGTCCATACATTATTTGGTACGATTTTGGGCTCCTAAGCTCATGCATGCAAGTCCAAAGGTCTTAACTAAGAACTAGAAGTGATTTGGAGGGGTTTTGGGGCTTCAAAACCCTCTTTAGAGGTGTTCACGGTTTGGGGAGGTTGCTAGACTGTAAACACAAGTCTTTGGTCCTATTTCATGATTTAAACACGAATTTGAAGGCTAAAGATGTTAATCTATGAGTTAGGATAGTTACCTTAATGATTTTAGGCTTGAATTGGATGATTTTGGATCAAACTCGGATTTTAGAGAGAGAGTAGTGAGAGAAAGTGTTCTAAGAGAGAGAAAAAGCCTCAAAATGATGTCACTCAATCCCTTATATAGGGGTTGAGTTTATGGCTGTAACAACCCGAAGTTGTTCATCGTCGAAAACCTATTCTACCCGTATAACTCGTCGGAAATCGAAATGTCCCGATATTGTTTTTGGGTTTAGTTAACTAAAATAATATGTTTATTATCATTCAATGAGGGTCCAAATCATTTAGGAACTCATGAATTTAAACCAAAAACATTGTTACATGAGTTTTAGAAATGTCCCCGCCGGGTGACGGAAACTCAATCGAGTGCGACCCAAAGCATCGTTTAAGGCCGGTATCGGGTAGAATTCCACGTGTCCGAGTTTTAGGAACTATATAAACATGTTTAACCTCTCATTTGAAGCTTTTTCCTTCTCTCTCTACTCTCTCTCTAACCTCTCTCCTAAATCCAAAGATTAAGGGTCCAAAACTCAAATTTAAGGCTTCAAATCCTTAAGGTACCTTCCTAGCCTTAATCTATAGCATGTTTAGCTTCCAAACTAGACATTTAACCATGAAATTGACCATCATATGTGAGTTTACGGCCCAGGAGGCTGCCTAGGCCGTAAACACCAATTTGAAGGGTTTTAAGCCCTTAAACTCCTTCCTAAACTCATTTGGACTTTAGATATAGCTAAGTGACTTCAAGATATGGACTTAGAACACTTAAATCATGGATTTTGAGTCATTTAAAGGAGTTTACGGCCAAGGCATAAGCTTGGGCCGTAAACTCATATAAATGGGGTTTTTATTGCCCTTAAACCCTTCCAAATTACCTCTATGGCTTAGATATGAATTATAGGACCTTGGTATTAGCAATTGGACACTTGAAACATGAATTTTGGGGGATTTAGAAGAGTTTACGGCCAAGGATAGTGCTTGGGCCGTAAACTCCCCAAAACTTGACTTAAATCCAATTCTAAGGTGTTAGAAAGCCATCCAACACCACCAAAAGCCTTGGAATAAATCAAGGGACCAACCAAAAATACTTTGAAGGCCTTAAACACATCTTTTATGGGGTTTCTAAGAGTTTACGGCCAAGACCTGTTCTTGGGCCGTAAACTCCAAAATTTATGGTGTTAGATTGCAAACTAAACACCCCTACAGCCTTTAGATGAATTTTAGAAGTCCATTCATGCAAGTTTCAGGCCTTGAAACACATTGTAGCTTGTCATATTAGAGTTTACGGCCATGAAGGGGGTTTCATGGGCTGTAAACTCCATAAATCCCTCATATGTCTCATACAAATTCATGTTAGGCCTTGGAATAATTCTATTAATCACATGTGATTTGTTCTAGCACCATTTAACACCATTTCCTTGAGTAATTAGGAGTTTACGGCCAGGAGCCTATGTTAGGCCGTAAACTCCCATAAATTAATCATTTTAGTGATTTTAATCCATTCCATGCATTTAGAGCAAAGCCTAGAATCATTTCCCATGTCCATGTAAGCCATTTAAGCCATTTAAACACCCAAAACCACACCCACATGAGTTTACGGCCATAAACTCATGTATGTGTGTGTTTTGTGGTTGTAAACTCATTTAAAAGTTTACTCATGGGGAGTAAACTCAAGTCTCAAGTCCCTAGTGTCATTTTTCCATCCTTAAACGCCACCCGGGTCCCTCCAAACACTCGTATCGGAGTGTTTTCGCAACTAGAAGCAATTGTCCCTATCCAACAATCAATCTAGGTCCTAATTAGATACAAATATGTATCTTTAAATTATAATTAGGAACCTCGCGCATTTACAAGCCCCGGACCCAAGTTTAGCATCCGGAATCGTCTCGTTACTCGTCCGGTGAGTTCATACCCCTACCCTTTTTCACCGTTTTTAACTGTTTTCAGGGGGGGAATACAAGCAAAAGTACAAGTGTATCTTGTACTCAAATTAAATTTTAACTTAATGGTTTCAGTTTCTAAATGTCTTAATTTTCAAAGATCTAGACAACTAATGTTTCGAATTGCAGGTTAATTGTAGATTTCTTTCAAAAAAATGTTTGATGTACATTATCTTTTGTAAAAGAAATTATACTAATAATAACAAATATGACTAATAGGATATAACGAATGCGAATACGAATATAACTAGGTACGAATACGAATAACAAATTCGAATACTAATTAGGGTACAAATACGTCTACGAATACGAATACGAATATGAATATGTCTACAAATAATGAATTCAAATACTAATAGGAATACGAATACGAATGTAACTTAGAACGAATATGTCTACGAATACGAATATATCTACGAATAGGAATGCTTCTACGAATACGAATACGACTGCGAATACGAAAATACGCCTCTGGACCTCTACTGAGCTTCGAATACATCCTCCTCAGAATGTCGACAGAGCTTCGAATACACAGCGAAATGTACTCTTTTGGAACTTAACAGAACTTCGAAATTACTGTAATGTACACTTCTGTGTGGTTCCAAAACTTCGAAAATACAACTAAGTTAGTAGATAATAGCCATCCAAAGGTAGAATAACTAAGAGTTAGAATACTTATCTAATATTATACACATGGTAATAACTAGTATCAAATGGAAACAAATAGACAACTCAACACATAGGAAAATATGGGATTTTCCTGGGATAACATAACAGTTAGTAACGAATCTAAATACAAATAGACAACTTAGCACATAGGAAAATATGGGATTTTCCTGGGATAACATAACAGTTAGTAACGAATCTAAATACAAATAGACAACTCAACACATAGGAAAATATGGGATTTTCCTGGGATAACATAACAGTTAGTAACGAATCTAGATACAAATAGACAACTCAACATATAGGAAAATATGGGATTTTCCTGGGTAACACAACAGTACACACTCGAACAAAGAAACAATCGAATAACTATAACTATAAGGAAAATATGGGATTTTCCTGGAAGGTCATAATCAACCGTTTTCGAAATCGTATCAAGGGATAACTAAACTGTTTCTAATAAGAAAATATGGGATTTTCTTCATCAACAAGTTTTCTCGAAATATAAAGGAACTCGTCTTTTCAAAACTAAACTGCTTATGAACTCACCAGCTTTATGCTGATTTTCAAACCGCTTGTATTCTCAGGTCAACGTTAGACAGGTACATCGCAACCTTTTGGAGAAGACGGAGCATCCCGAAGACTCGTCTTTACTTTTGTCTGTATCACATATGTATAATACATGTACCACTTTACTTACAATCAAATGTAAACAATATTATGTAATGTAATGTTTTGTGATTACTGCTTTACTATGTGCATTGGATTTGATACTCAACATGGAGTCAACCCTGGGAACGTTTCCGCCTTTGGTTTTCGGGGTGTGACAGATTGGTATCAGAGCCCTTGTTTATAGTGAACTGGTATACCAAAGCTTACATGGTATAAGACTATAAACATTAAAGGGCCTAAGTGCTCTGAACTAAAAGTATCCTACAATATAAGTATTTTCAAAAGTATTTAAGTATGCCGAGCCGTCGAAATCCGTATCTATAAGTAGAACAAAACTTAAGTAAATGGGTGTTGTACCCTGCGGTTAAACCTGGGCAGTTATGTAGTCGTGTTTAGGGTCAATATAGCCTGGCCAACTATATTCATTCGAGACACGGCCAACATGTGCTTGGGAGTGACTGTGGCATGCGGCATACCTAAAACTTACCCAATATCCAAAACAACGAATCGTCGCTGCAGCAAACCATGAAATACTATAGGAGTCTTTCTCGAGCCGAACCTTTGCAGAAATCCTCGTATACGCGTTATTCCTTGATTATTCCTCTAGCTATAAAATGTTCTATCTTGATAACTCCTGTCTAATTTATCGCTTTGTATAATGTTATAATTTCCCTGATGAGATATCTCCTGTCCCATATCTCTCGATTCAATTCAGAGGACTTATGATCCTCTCTTCCTGATCTTTTTAGATCAAGATGCCTCCAAGAAAGAGACCCAACTCAACGAACAACAACAATCCTCCTCCGCCACCACCTCCTATTCAAATCGATTTGGAAACACTTCAGGCAACCATTTCCGCTACCATATCAGCTCTCTTACCTCAACTGAACTCTAGGGGTTCGGGAGGTGAAACCCAAAACCCAAATGATGGCCAGGGACACCAAAAAGGGGGTTCCTATAAAGACTTCATGAACGCAAAACCGACATTCTTCGATGGCACAAGGGGTGTCATTGCCTTAACCCGATGGTTCGAGAGAATCGAATCAATCTTTGAGATATGTGGTTGTTTAGAGTCTGATAAAGTCAAGTTTGCTGCCTGCACTCTCCTCGATAAAGCTTTGACTTGGTGGAACAGCCGAGTCAAATCCCTGACCTTATCGGTAGCTAATGCTATGGGATGGGAAGTAATGAAGGAACTCCTACGTGCGGAGTATTGCCCTCGAGGTGAAATCCAGAAGCTGGAAAACGAGCTATGGAACCTGAAGATGAAAGGTTACGATATCGCTTCTTACACTTCAAGGTTTGATGACCTGGCACTCCTTTGTCCGGGGATGGTTACCCCGGAAAGCAAAAAGATAGAAAGATTCATCTGGGGATTAACCCAGCCAACAAAGGGAAACGTTATAGCAGCAAAGCCAGATACCTACGACAGTGCAAAGTGTCTGGCTCAAACTTTGATCGATCACAGTGATGTGCAAGAAGAAGCAGACACTACCCCCGAGTACACAGAAAAGAGTGGCGAGAAAAGAAAGTTTTGGAAGAAGAAGAAGAGTCAGTCTTCCCCAGAACTCTCAAAGAAACAGCAAATAGTGGCAGTCCAAGCTGCCACTATCCCTGCTGCTGTTTCTGTTGTCAATTCCACATCTCAAGCACCTGTCTCCGGATATGCCGGTATCCTTCCATGGTGTAACCATTGTAGTTACCACCATCGCATTCCCGGCCCTTGCCGTGAGAAGTTTTGTAGAAGTTGTGGTCAGGAAGGTCATCTCGCACGAACCTGCAAAACCTCAACCCCGTCAACTAGTCAGGCTTCCGGAGCAGGTATCGGTCAAACCTGCTACAGTTGTGGAGAGGTCGGACACTATAAGCGAAACTGTCCGAAGACAGTAACATCTGGCAACACCGGGAGAGTACTAACCATGGGTCAAGAAAGGACGGCCGTTGATCCCACCGTTGCTACAAGTATACTTCTCTTTGATAACCTTTATGCCTGTAACCCTTCTCGATTCTAATATGGTAAAATTTTGCAAATCGTTCATTCAAATATCTATCTAGACTAATCCTTTGCATGTAATCGAAATGTGTACTGTCGAGACAACTAACTAGTGAGATAGAGAACACTAACTTCGTACCTATAGATTGAATCCTTAGTCCGAAGGACAATTCGGTTCCATTCAAATTTAAAAAGGGAAAACTCTCCATAAATATTTTGATGCTATGTTTAACATGAAATGACAGAGTTTTCATTTGTGTTGTCATCCTTGGTTTCGAAAGGGTCACTCGTCTGGATCTTTTTCTCAACCCAATTATCGTAATCTTCGGCATCAAACTTTCGTATCATTCTATGCTTTAGAACTCAAAAGTTTTCCCAACGTCAATTATCACGTATCCCTCGTTTTTGTGAGTATTAAGAAACGGGAAGTTGGCAACCATTCCCTCTAAGTGTCTATTCCGAAGGATTCCCGGAAGTTCTTTCGAGCATTCAGCTTAGTTTCACATCAGACCTTTCGAGATCTTCGTAGAGATCAATTCTGTAACCTTCAGGTTTCGGATACCCTTAGAGCTTGATAACATCTATCTAGATCATCACGTCTCGAATTCTTAGAAGTGGCTGCCCAACGAAACCCTAGTGATTCCTTGAGGAAACCGAAGTCGTTCAGGGTTGGAACTTCCACGAGAAAGCAGATTGATATCGTAGATTGAGAGAGAGTCAAGAAGCGAAACTAAGACATGTCCCGAAAATGAGAATTCGTTAGAACGCCCAATAGACACCTGATTTCACTTGGGAAAGTGAAGATCCGAGGCAACAAATCCATTCGTATCTCATTTCAAATCCATGACCTGTATCTTATTCTTTGAATTTCGGGACGAAATTCCCTCTAACGGGGGGATAATGTAACAACCCGAAGTTGTTCATCGTCGAAAACCTATTCTACCCGTATAACTCGTCGGAAATCGAAATGTCCCGATATTGTTTTTGGGTTTAGTAAAATAAAATAATATGTTTATTATCATTCAATGAGGGTCCAAATCATTTAGGAACTCATGAATTTAAACCAAAAACATTGTTACATGAGTTTTAGAAATGTCCCCGCCGGGTGACGGAAACTCAATCGGGTGCGAACCAAAGCATCGTTTAAGGCCGGTATCGGGTAGAATTCCACGTGTCCGAGTTTTAGGAACTATATAAAAATGTTTAACCTCTCATTTGAAGCTTTTTCCTTCTCTCTCTACTCTCTCTCTAACCTCTCTCCTAAATCCAAAGATTAAGGGTCCAAAACTCAAATTTAAGGCTTCAAATCCTTAAGGTACCTTCCTAGCCTTAATCTATAGCATGTTTAGCTTCCAAACTAGACATTTAACCATGAAATTGACCATCATATGTGAGTTTACGGCCCAGGAGGCTGCCTAGGCCGTAAACACCAATTTGAAGGGTTTTATGCCCTTAAACTCCTTCCTAAACTCATTTGGACATTAGATATGGCTAAGGGACTTCAAGATATGGACTTAGAACACTTAAATCATGGATTTTGAGTCATTTAAAGGAGTTTACGGCCAAGGCATAAGCTTGGGCCATAAACTCATATAAATGGGGTTTTTATTGCCCTTAAACCCTTCCAAATCACCTCTATGGCTTAGATATGAATTATAGGACCTTGGTATTAGCAATTGGACACTTGAAACATGAATTTTGGGGGATTTAGAAGAGTTTACGGCCAAGGATAGTGCTTGGGCTGTAAACTCCCCAAAACTTGACTTAAATCCAATTCTAAGGTGTTAGAAAGCCATCCAACACCACCAAAAGCCTTGGAATAAATCAAGGGACCAACCAAAAATACTTTGAAGGCCTTAAACACATCTTTTATGGGGTTTCTAAGAGTTTACGGCCAAGACTTGTTCTTGGGCCGTAAACTCCAAAATTTATGGTGTTAGATTGCAAACTAAACACCCCTACAGCCTTTAGATGAATTTTAGAAGTCCATTCATGCAAGTTTCAGGCCTTGAAACACATTGTAGCTTGTCATATTAGAGTTTACGGCCATGAAGGGGGTTTCATGGGCCGTAAACTCCAGAAATCCCCCATATGTCTCATACAAATTCATGTTAGGCCTTGGAATAATTCTATTAATCACATGTGATTTGTTCTAGCACCATTTAACACCATTTCCTTGAGTAATTAGGAGTTTACGGCCAGGAGCCTATGTTAGGCCGTAAACTCCCATAAATTAATGATTTTAGTGATTTTAATCCATTCCATGCATTTAGAGCAAAGCCTAGAATCATTTCCCATGTCCATGTAAGCCATTTAAGCCATTTAAACACCCAAAACCACACCCACATGAGTTTACGGCCGTAAACTCATGTATGTGTGTGTTTTGTGGTTGTAAACTCATTTAAAAGTTTACTCATGGGGAGTAAACTCAAGTCTCAAGTCCCTAGTGTCAATTTTCCATCCTTAAACGCCACCCGGGTCCCTCCAAACACTCGTATCGGAGTGTTTTCGCAACTAGAAGCAATTGTCCCTATCCAACAATCAATCTAGGTCCTAATTAGATACAAATGTGTATCTTTAAATTATAATTAGGAACCTCACGCATTTACAAGTCCCAGACCCAAGTTTAGCATCCGGAATCGTCTCGTTACTCGTCCGGTGAGTTCATACCCCTACCCTTTTTCACCGTTTTTAACTGTTTTCAGGGCGGGAATACAAGAAAAAGTACAAGTGTATCTTGTACTCAAATTAAATTTTAACTTAATGGTTTCAGTTTCTAAATGTCTTAATTTTCAAAGATCTAGACAACTAATGTTTCGAATTGCAGGTTAATTGTAGATTTCTTTCAAAAAAATGTTTGATGTACATTATCTTTTGTAAAAGAAATTATACTAATAATAACAAATATGACTAATAGGATATAACAAATGCGAATACGAATATAACTAGGTACGAATACGAATAACAAATTCGAATACTAATTAGGGTACAAATACGTCAACGAATACGAATATGAATATGTCTACAAATAATGAATTCAAATACTAATAGGAATACAAATACGAATATTAATACGAATACGAATGTAACTTAGAACGAATATGTCTATGAATACGAATATATCTACGAATAGGAATGCGTCTACGAATACGAATACGACTGCGAATACGAAAATACGCCTCTGGACCTCTACTGAGCTTCGAATACATCCTCCCCAGAATGTCGACAAAGCTTCGAATACACAGTGAAATGTACTCTTTTGGAACTTAACAGAACTTCGAAATTACTGTAATGTACACTTCTGTGTGGTTCCAAAACTTCGAAAATACAACTAAGTTAGTAGATAGTAGCCATCCAAAGGTAGAATAACTAAGAGTTAGAATACTTATCTAATATTATACACATGGTAATAACTAGTATCAAATGGAAACAAATAGACAACTCAACACATAGGAAAATATGGGATTTTCTTGGGATAACATAACAGTTAGTAACGAATCTAAATACAAATAGACAACTTAGCACATAGGAAAATATGGGATTTTCCTGGGATAACATAACAGTTAGTAACGAATCTAGATACAAATAGACAACTCAACATATAGGAAAATATGGGATTTTCCTGGGTAACACAACAGTACACACTCGAACAAAGAAACAATCGAATAACTATAATTATAAGGAAAATATGGGATTTTCCTGGAAGGTCATAATCAACCGTTTTCGAAATCGTATCAAGGGATAACTAAACTGTTTCTAATAAGAAAATATGGGATTTTCTTCATCAACAAGTTTTCTCGAAATATAAAGGAACTCGTCTTTTCAAAACTAAACTGCTTATGAACTCACCAACTTTATGCTGATTTTCAAACCGCTTGTATTCTCAGGTCAACGTTAGACAGGTACATCGCAACCTTTTGGAGAAGACAGAGCATCCCGAAGACTCGTCTTTACTTTTGTCTGTATCACATATGTATAATACATGTACCACTTTACTTACAATCAAATGTAAACAATATTATGTAATGTAATGTTTTGTGATTACTGCTTTACTATGTGCATTGGATTTGATACTCAACATGGAGTCAACCCCGGGAACGTTTCCGCCTTTGGTTTTCGGGGTGTGACAATGGCCCGGTGGAATCCTACCCGATACTAACGTTAGACGAGGCTTTTGGTCACAACCGATTAAGTTGTTGTAACCCGACGTGGTCGAAACTAAATTTTTTCTAATTGTTAATTTAGAATATTTTATTGAGCTATTATCGTATTTGAACACCCATTAAGTCATAATGAACGACATTAAATTTAATGACTTAATTTGAAACGAAACGGAAACAATTCGAAAGTGACGAATTTTATTGACGGAAAGGGTTAAAATGACGGAAAGAATTTCAGGTTGACACATTATCCCCCCGTTAGAGGGAATTTCGTCCCGAAATTCAAACTTTAGATACGACTCAAGGATTTGGAAAGAGATACAGATACTTCCTGATGGGATTAAAACAACTTTTAATCTATGAAGATCGATTAGATCTTGAACAAGTATATGAATATGAAACATCAAGAACGCAATATTAATAACAAAGCAGAACACAATATTAAGAACAAAACAGCTTGAATCAATCGTGTCGAATGATTAAATAAAATCCTTAGAAGAGCTCGATTAAGAACATCAACTGTAAAGGATTAGAAGATTACAAGAACAATTACAGAAAAATATTGTACTCTTGATCAATCGCTATTTCGATAATCTCTAGAAATCTTAACCTAATATGCATGCAAGCATTTAACTTATACACAATACATAAAAGGCTCTCGGTTGGACAGGCCCAAACCGGAGAATACAAGGCTAAACTAACGAACCCAAAAGACGCAACACCAAAACTATCTTCAGCCCAACAATCTCCCTCTTTGCGTCAATTTGGAGCGAGACCTTCACTTCTTACTTGGGCCGGTGGCTGAAGCTGGTACCTTCTTCTTCACGGTGTTAAACAGACACTTGGTTATGGAGAGGATGGTCTGTCTAAACCGGATGTACCAGTTGATCATATCATTGAAGTACTTGATGTCATCAGCCGAATTGTCTTTACACTGCTTGATGATGAATAAGACGTGCTCCAAGCAAGTTGTAGTGTAAAGATGTTTGTCAGCTAAAGCGAAGAGACATTTCTGTCCTTCGGCTCTAGTGAACATCACAGAGTTTCGCCTCGGATCTATCTTGCCCATTTGCATTTGATTTAGATCACTGGCCGATCCCACAGGTTTGACTTTCGGTTTCTTCTTAAAAACTGTGGCGACCTCCTGATCCATTAGGGCCACCTCCATGATATAACATGCCAGCATCCTTTTGACATGGTCTATGATGGGACCATATTCAGATTCATTTGTCAGCAGGATATTGTACAAGACTATCCAATCATGAGGGTTCAGATTGGGCAGATCCGCCAGGGAGATGATGTGGGCAGTTCTTGCAGATCCTCGGATGAGCTTGAACTTAACGTTTGTGAATCTCCCCACGGCATAAGGCTTCAGCACCCGAACACTGACGATCTTCTGGGCGCTCTGAGGGCGAGTGGCCTCCAGGTAGAAGTCAATGAGCTCCCTGTCAAGCTCATCGTTCGGATGCGGGACTTCGAAAATGTTAGAGAAGGCGTGGAAGATGAACGCCTTTCGAGTCAGCGGCATATCAAACTGCGAATCGACCGAGTTGTTGCAGTCGAATGATATCACCGGCTCGAGCCATAGAATGCTTGGAGTCTCTATGGCCTCTTTTATCATGCGATCCCTGGTCCAGGCAGGGAAGAGCAGCTTTCGGCTCTCAAGGAGATCGTGGGCTTCTTTTTGTTTACGTTCGGCTTCTTCAGCCTCACGTGCCACACGACTGGCATCGTCTTCAGCATTGCGACTGTTCTTTCTTTTTAACATGTCTGAAATTGTCTCCTTGTCTTCATCTTCATCTTCATCTTCATCTTCATCTCCTCCCTCTGCTATGTTTTTGCCCTTGTTCTTCACACCCGAACCCGAGGCATGACCAGTTGGGGGTGGTTCGGTTGTGTGAGTAGCTTTGGAGGAAGGAGGTGGTTTCGATCCTTTCTTCTCATCTCCCCCTTGTTTCGGAATGGACACGAAACTGGGTAGGCCTTCAATTTTACTTAAGAGGTCCATGGCCGGAGAGAGTTTCTCAGCGAGGGTACGCCTCACTGAGTGGTTAAGGATGGGGTCGTGTGCTTCCAGGATGTTTGAGAGAGCGGCATGGACATCCGAAACACACGTCTTTATGACCTCCCTCTCAGCTCGAAGAGCTTCCAATTGTTGCTGGGAGTTGAAAAGCTGCGTGCTCTTGACCTTAAGGGCGGTAGTCTTACTCGCCAAGACGTCCATCAGTGAGTTTTCAGCTGCAAGATCCTCTTCAAGCTTTGCCAGGCGGGCATCGATGGAGGCACGGAGTGCCGAGTTGTCGTCACTGAGATTTTGTCTGAGGTTAGCGAACGAAGTCAACTACGTCGAGACGAACTTGGCCAATTGCTGAACAATTGGTTCCAGAGTTGTCTTTGTGGCGTCGGCGCTGTCCTGCAAAGATTTTAACAGGATAGTAGCGTCGGAGAATAGTTTATCGACTTTTTCGGTCGCTGCCTCACAGGCTCGGGTGGAGGCGTCTATCACAGCAGTAGCTGAGGCTACCGAATCATGTTGAGCCCGGGAGAAGGCATCAACGATCTTCTGAAGGGCAGCTTCAGACAAAGATGACTGCTGGTTTGAAGAGGAGGCGAGAAGTTGATCAACCTTCTCGTTAAGCTCACGAAGATGCTTTCGTGTCACAGGAGCATCGTCCTCCTCATCACTCTGAACTTGAAACGGACTATAGTAGACCGAATCGAAGTTCATGTGATCACCACGAAGGTATTGATCGCCACCATCGGAGGCGTCTTCTGGAGATTGAGGTGGTGGAGAAGCTGGGGGTGTTATGGGTTTGGTTGGTTCTGGTTGAGTGGGTGGGGGGTTAGTTTCGGGTGGTGGTTGTGTTTCGGTTTGAGGAGGTTCGGTTACTGGAGGGGTTTCGGTAACAGGTGGTGTTTCGGTTGATGTGGTGAATATGGGTGGAGGAATAGGGATAGAGGTTGGGGGAATTGTGGGGTTTATGGTGGGAATGGAAATAGGTATTGTGGGTGGAGGGGAAGGAACTGGGGATTGATGAAGTTCCATCTCCGGGGTTGGGGACCGAGGGGGTGTGTTGCCGCGTTGAGGAGATTCGTCTCCTTGTGATCCCTCAGAGTCCGAACTCCCACCTTCGGATTCGCTTGAAGAGGAGGGAATGACGAGCTTTCGCTTCTGTTGGGTCTTCCTCCTTTTCGGTTGTGGGGATGAAGCAGCCTTCGGTTGTTTGCGCTTCTTGGGAGAAGGTCCTTTTGGGGCTTTGGATGGTTTCTTCCCCTTGTCTGCCTTCTTACCCCTGGCCACCGGTTTGTCGGCATCATGAATCGATCGCAGCATGTCTGGTGTCAGTTCCCTCGGACCAGATGGCCCTAACTCCTTAATCGCCCTGATCATACTGCTGTCTGAGGGCACACTTCCATACATAGTCTCCGGGATGGAGCCAATCAATGAGAATTTTGATGCATCCGAGACGATTATCTTCTTGGTATGGAACGTACCAATAGAAGACATCGATGCACCATCAGCAGTTGGGACATCAAACCTGTCCATGGTCCATCTTGTGATCAAGATCCAGAACCGGGCCAGCGACACCTCGTAGTGTCGGGAAGTGGAAGAGAGGCTCTGAAGCAGCTGTTGCCAGAGGACAAACCCATAATCCAGGTTTATCCCATTGTACACGCCGTACATTATAGAAAGGAAAAGACAACTTGCACCGTCAGATCCTGAGCTCCTCTCTGACAGTCCTTTGAAGAGAACTGTAAATAACCCATTCCACTGGGGCGGTAGGCAGGACTTCTTGAACCTGGCGACGGAGGTGAGAACTTCCGTGTAGCCCATGTTGTAAAACATGTTGTAGAACATTCCAACCGGAATCGTGTCCGGGTTAACTCGTGATGGGTCAGCGGCAAACCCTAACAAAGTGCAGAAACGGCGGCGAGAAATTGAAGTCTTGTGATCTCCCACTTCAAAGAATACCCGGTCGACGCCCTTGTCGTAGTAGGCCGTCGCATAGACCTGAGATAGAGCCACCATTGGCACCGTTTTAATTCTGGACAATGCCGGAGCAAGCTGGGAGTACTTGAGGCATTCGATGACCGGCGACATGTAGGGATCATACGCCAGTGGGTTCAGATCAATGACTAGGCATTGTTGAGGTCGGATAGGAAGAATCTGAGAAGTGGCATGAACAGATGAAGATTCAGCCATTGTTGCAGGTGTGGAGAAGAAGAAGAACGGGAGAGTGTTTTGGGAGTATTTTTGCTTTGGGAATTATGGGGGCAGTAAAGAGGTAAAAGGTGGTGTTGATGGGTTTTTATAGTTGGTGAGGAGAGAGAAAAATCGTTTCAAATCTCTTATGGAAATATGAAACGGGTTTTTGAGTGACTGATTGGTGACAGTTGGGGCGTGCGATGATCACGTAGGAGAGAGAGTGTCAGATTCCTAGGATTACGCCGCCCAATAAGCGCCGGTTCAGAGAAAGGAACCGTTTCCATTTCCACACGCGCCTGTAACTCCAGAGGTATGACACTTCGATATTGCACACGCGTCCTCAAGTGTCAGAAAAAGCGCGGTCGTTTCAAATTCACGCGCTCTCCTTGTTACCGTCGTTTGAATTTCTATCCATTTAACTCCCGCCAAGTCAGCAACATTTTGTCTTTTCCCCTTTTTAAACAGCTGTATCCAATTAATGACCCACGTGGCTAATTTTTGACCACAACTTCATTAGTAACACTTCAGTAATAATCCAGCCTGTAAAATAATTAGTAACAGAATTTTTGAAAATCTAGGATTATCGTGCAAGGAGTGTAAAAGAAAAAGAAATAAAGCAACTCTTTTTAGGATAATCTGTGATGTCCATAAGACACGAAACGGATGATCCCGGGCACGAATCTCTTCCTTCAAGGTCAAGAGAGACCTCAAAGTGCTAGTGTGGAATCCCGTTGAATGACGATCAAACATTTATTAAGAAATGTTGAAAGGCTTCTTTTAATTAGGCTAATTAAGGGTAGTTTCGCTTTGATTCAACAATTCAATTCTTGATATAAGAACGAATGTGAACAAAGTACTTGTGAGACCGGTGTAGTCTGTTGAACAAGTAGGTTGGAGTTGATTTTGTAGTGGCTTGGATTAATATGAAATCTCAAATAAAAAATTTAAAAACTGGATCCCTTGGGAAGAAATGTTATGGTGTGTAACAATTTCATTGGAATCACGCAAAAGGAAAAAAATTGAGATTCCATGAAGGTACATTCGTCAATTCATTGGTGAAAACTTAATCAAGTTAATTGGTCACCGTCAATTCTTTGGTGTTGAATTTTGGGTTTCACTCAGCTCGTAGTGGCACGAAACTAAGATCATAAACACAGATGTTGTGTAACCGTAAACCTCAGTGGTAGGTCCTGAGAGTCTCAAGGGTTACGTTGATGAAACGAATGTAATGAAGAAGGGTAATGAGGATGGTGTAAGTAAACATAGTACCTCTGCTACGAAAATAAGGACCAAGCAGGAGACTCTTAACTCATGTGAGAAGAGTGTGAGGTAGCTCACGATTAAAATAAGTGAGTTAGCCTTATTGGGAAGACAAGGTTTGTGTATACCAGGTCATGAAGGCTATTATTCAAAATCTTATGAGGCTTGGGACACATACAGCAGCATGCTTCTAGGGACACTTAAGTAATTTATCAAATATATCCCCATGAACGAACGAGCACAAAAAGAAAAATTAAATAAAATATTTTTGGAGTTTTTGAAATTTATAAAAAAAATAATAAAAATAAATAATAATAAAAAATAAGATAAAAAATGAAAATAAGACCTAAAAAAAATTATAAAAGTGTTAAAAAAATACGATTAAAAAGAAACTTGGAAAAAGATTGAAAAACCGAACCCGAACGTTCGGTTGGTTTCGGTTGGGAAAAAGTTGAAAAACCGAACCCCAGCGTTCGGTTGGTTTCGGATTTTTTTTTGTATATCTTTTTGTCGCGGGGGAGCATAGTAAATTTTTATCCATTCAAGATCATTCTCATGACCATTTGAAGGCTTTATAATCATGTTTTTGATTATAAATCGGGGGAGAATTTGGTATGGCCATTCGAAATTGGATTTGCGACTTTTCAAAGTCGAAGATTTTTGATAAAGCTTGTGGGAGAATTATGAAGGTAGCTTTTTTACAGAAGTTCTTCATCGAGCTCTACTAAGGTTTTTACAGAGAAGTATCCTTTACAGCAAGAGTTCTTCATCGAGCTCTGCTAAGGACTTGTTATATCTCCGACTTCTTTATTTTCTCGATCAAGTGGCGTTACGAATCTTAAAGTTTGGGTTGTTACATGATATTTTTTGATGGCTTATATCATTAGCTTATTTGAAGATCATTGTGACTTGGAGGGGGAGCTCTTCAAAGACAAGAAGTGATTCAGTTTCTTTGTTCTGAAATGGGTTTTATGGCGGGTTTGGTTTTCATGAAGATTCTTTGGGATTACATTTGAAAATGAAGTTTAAAGACATTACTTCAATGCTTGATTTATATATCCTAGAGCCCGTGTTTGAAGACCATTGAAGAATCAAGATTCGTGGATTGCTTCATATATTCCTCGTTGCAGATCTTTTTATTTGCTAGATGCTTGTTTTGGAAGTTAAAGCATTGTCATCCATTCCATACTTTGAGGGGGAGATTGTAGGGTTTCAAAGCACTCCATGGATGATGGCAATGGGCCCCTTTGATGAATTCTAGGTTAAAAGCCCAAGACTTGTCTTTTCCCTATAAATAGTCATGTATTATTCATTATTAGGCGGAAGAGTGAGGCAAAATGTAGCCGCCACGTTGTGAGGTTTCTTGTAGAGTTAGATTATTATTTCTTAAGTGTAATTTGTTCCTCACATTTCAATAAATCGAGTGATCATTCGACATAATCTTCATATTTGTGTTTGTTCTTATTTTCCACATCTTGTTCATCAAATCACAATTAGGGTTTTAATCCCAACACTTCTGTTTCATCGGATCTTCACGCTCCCAAGTGAACACAGGTTCTCGCATGACATTCCAGCGAACCCTCACTATCGGGATACGGTTTTGTTTCGTACATCCAGTCTCTCGATCTATGATTTCGGATGATTCTTCCATGTAGTTCAGACTTTGAGTGATATCGATTTCATAAAGAAGGGTTACTAGGGTTTCATCGGTTAGGCACTTCTTAAGAATAGAGACATGGAATACAAGATGGATGTTGCTAAGTTCTGAAGGTAGTTGGAGTTTGTAGGCTACAGAATCGATCCTAACGAGGATCTCGAAAGGTCCTATGTATCTCGGGTTAAGTTTTTCTGCGCTTCCAAATCATACCATGTCTTTCCAGGGCGAGACCTTCAACAGGACACGGTTTCCAATCTAGAATTCTAAGGGTTTTCGTAGTTTATCGACGTACACTTCTGTCCGTCTCGTGACGCTTCTCAGTCGATCTCGGATCTGGATGATTTTCTCTGTGGTTTCGCGGATTATTTAAGGATAAGTGAGAGCACTGTCGGGGAATCGACTCTTGGCTAGCTGCATGTCCCCTACCTCGGTCCAGCACATAGGAGATCTGCACTTGCGACCGTAGAGGGCCTCGAATGAAATTTTGTCGAAAAGATTATCTATTCGAGGAAGAGGATATCGATCTTTGACGGTCAACTTGTTCAACTTGTGGCAGTCTATACACATCCGAAAGGATCTATCTTTCTTCTTCACAACAATACCGAGACCTTCCAGGGTGAGGAACTCGGTCTGATGAATCCCTTGCTGAGTAGCTCATTAAGCTAACTAGAAAACTCCTGCATTATTGCTGGCGCTAATCGATACGGGGGCTTGGCTACGAGGGTAGCTTCAGGGATTTGGTCGATGCGAAACTCGACTCGACGCTCGGGACGAATTCCTGGAAGCTCTTCGGGAAAAGACACTAGGAAAGTTGCAGACTTCGGGGATGCAACTTCCTGTTTCTAGATGGTCACATAGGCTAGGAATTTATGGCACTCCCTTCGGGGAAGCCTTTTGAGCTTTGATGTACGAAATGATACAAAGGTTGAAACTAAGTTTACCGCCGTAGATTTATGAGAGTCTGACCAGAGGGAAGAATTAAAACGGATGGCTTTTTCGTAACAAGGAAATCTTCATGATTGTAACTCAACCAATCTATGCCTATGATAACATCAAAGCTCTCTATGGAAACTGGCATTAGGTCGATGGAAAGGAATGATCGCTCAGGGTAAGGGTTTAGCCTATGAATTTATCGTTGACGTATTCTTTTTCACCGTTAGCTATCTCGACGGTAAATGGTTCAGTTACTAGACGAGGACTATGTTTAAGAAGACGTTTGAATGATTGAACTTCTTTAATTCTAGATTTGAAAAGAATACGAGTATTAGAATTGTCAAGAAGAAATGTACCCGCGACGACGGAGGGATTGGCAACTGCTTCCTCCGGCTTTATGGCCAGAGCTATCTCAGCGTTGCTAGTTGTTGCTGCTTTGGGGCAGTTTCTCTTATAATGCCCTACTTCGCCGCAACCAAAGCATGGCTGAGTGATACTTGTTCCGAAAGCTTGACTGGTCGATTGGGTTGGTGTTCTGCAACTTCGCGCGAGATGACCCTCCTGGTCACAGGTTTTGCAAAACTTCTCTCGGCATGGGCTGGAAGCGAGATGATGATAACTGCACTTATTGCACCAAGGGAGGTTAATCGCATACCTAGTGATAGGTGCTTGAGTTGTAGACACAGCAACAGAAGTAGTGGCAGCTTGAACTGCCACAGTTTCATGCCTCTTGGAGGGTCCTTGTGAACTCTCACCCTTTTGCTTCTTTTTCCAGATAACCTTTTTACTCTCATTACGATTAGTCTGATGCTCCTGAACATTTTCATGGTTTTGTGGGTAGGTGTTACTTCCAGGTCCACTGAACTTGGTAGGGTACAATAATGTTATTGTAGCCGTCATTGCAACACTAATAGCTGCCTGAAAGAGGACAGGTTCGAACGGAGGAGCATATGGTGGCGGAGAGTTGTTGTTCCTAGAGATGGGTCCTTTCTTTGGAGGCATGATGATCTTAAATGATTTGGAAAAATAGGATGGTAAGTCCTCTAAAATGAATCAAGAGATATGATACAGGGGATATCTCTTTATGACTGATATAAGGTTCCATAAGCGATAAGCAGGAAAGAGTTACCAAAGCAGATAAACTATCGCTAAAGAAGGAATGAGTAGCAATAATCGGAATGAATTTCTACAACGTATTTGGCTTTGGCTAAAATACTCCCATAGTATTTTATGCTTCGATGTGACAACGGTTCGTTGTTTGGGTATTGGGTAAGTTTTAGGCATGTCGCATACCACAGTCACTCCCAAGCACATGTTGGCCGTGTCTCGAATGAATATAGTTGGCCAAGGTATATTGATCCTAGACACAACTACATAGCTGCCCAGGTTTAACCGCAGTGTACAACACCCATTTACTTATGTTTTGTTCTACTTGTAGTTACGGATTTCGACGGTTAGGTATACTTGTATACTTTTGAAAATACTTATATTTTAAGGTATACTTTTAGTTTAGAGCACTTAGGCCCCTTAGTGTTTATAGTCTTATACCATGTAAGGTTTGGTATACTAGTTCACTATAAACAAGGGCTTTGATACCAATCTGTCACACCCAAAAACCGAAGGCGGAAACGTTCCGGGGCGGAGGACGTCATGAAGTATCGCAACCAATGTACATAGTAAGCATAGTAAACGCAAAACATTACATTACATAGATTCATTACATTTGTTTGAAAGTAAAGTAATACAAGTTTTGTAGATACATAAGATTAAACAAAAGTAAGACGTAATTTCCATATGCTCCGTCTTCTGCAAAAGAACGCTGGATACCTGTCTAAGGAGAACCTGAGAATACAAGTAGTTTAAAAATCAACATAAAGCTGGTGAGTTCATAAGATGTTTGTTTTTTGAAAGTGTACAAGTTTCCTTTGGTTTTCCGAAAAATTTTGTTATCCAATAAAATCCCATATTTTCTTATAAGTATAGTTGAGTTATCCGTTTATTATACGATCCGGTTATGTACAGTTTGTTATCCCAGGAAAAACTCTTATTTTCCTTAAAAGTAAAGTTTAGTTACCCATTAGTTACACGGTCTAGTTAAGAACATTTCAGTTATCCCAGGAAAATCCCTTATTTTCCTAAAAGTAAAGTTTAGTTAAAGTTCTGAATTTCTGTTAAATACAACAATGTATAGTTTAATACATAAAACTATATATTGAAAACAACTGGGAATACCATTCAGTACAACAGTAGATATTTTTAATACATAAAAATATTGATTGAAAACCATGGGAATACCATCCTGTACTAGATATAAGATAGTTTTAATACACAAAAACTATATATTGAAAGCCATGGGATTACCGTCCCATACTAGATATAAAAACCATGGGAATATCATCCCGTACTAGATATAAAGATCATGGGAATACTATCCCGTACTAGATATAAAGACCATGGGAATACCATCTCGTACTAGATATAAAGACCATGGAATACCATCCCGTAGTAGATATAATGACCATGAGAATAATATCCCGTACTAGATATAAAGATCATGGGAATACCATCCCGTACTAGATATAAATTCTATAGATCACAGATAGATATGAAAATAAAATCCGTGAATAAACTTATATTAATACGTATTGTGAGTCGGGTAACCAAGCTAATACGACAACGAGACATCCTTGACGTTCTTCAGGCGTCGGACGATATCCAGAATTTGTCACCCCAGGCGTGCCCGCCTAACTGTTGCTAGCAGTTAAGGTGTGGGATTGTCAGTTCCGAATAGATCTATTCACAAATTCCACGCTCTCCCTCCAGGAGACTCTGGTTACACTTCCGGGGACGATTTACTGATAATCCAAAGGGTTTAATGAAGATAATCTCACAAGCTAGTTTTAAATTATTCACGGTGTTCTCGGACGTTATCAAACATACTAATCGTTTTGAAACATAATATAGTATAAACAGTTTAATATAGTGAAGCTATTTGGCATAATACTCTAAATTAAACAAAGATAAACTGAATCAGACATAGCTTATCTATTAACTTTACATAAATCTGTGCTCGTAAAACAAGAACTAAAGATCCCAAATTATTCCCATAATCATTTGATTGTTTCCTATACTGTAATTGAAATCTACTTAATTATATTCAGTAAAACATCCCTTATGCTCCGCATAAACGGGGTAACGATATCTAAAAGTTTGCTAGATATTTATAGAATTAAACTACGTTTAGGGTTTGAAAACATTTATTCTTCGCTTGTATTCCCCCCTGAAATCATTGAAAAACACGGAAAAAGGTGTACGGGTATGAACTCACCAGTCGAGAAGTGTGTCGGTTTGATGCTAATTATCCGTTCGGGGATGGAAAACATGCGAGGTTCCTATGTAATACGAATAGATATATAATTGTATCTAATTAGACTTCGAACCACTAATTAGATAAGAATAAACACTTCTAAACTCGAAAACACTTCAATTCAAGTGTTTGGAGTGACCCGGGTAGCATCAATGGATGTGTAGGGCATAAATATGGAGTTTGCTCTTCAAGAGTAAACTCCTTATGGATTTTTCGGCCCAAATGACCAACTCCCCATGAGTTTACAGCCGTAAGCTCTTGCTGGGGTGTTCTTGGGTGTTAAATGGTCTTACAACTCTTGTGGGTAATACTAGGCTTGGTTTTAACGCATTGGAAGGTAATTTGAACAACTTAAGGACCATTTGAAGAGTTTACGGCAATTAACTATGAGTTTACGGCCGTAAAATCTTATATGTCAAGTCTTAATGTGTTTTGATGGTCCTAGGTTAATTACAATGCACAAAGGAAGGTTCTAGGGTTGATTTCATGGCTTAGCAAGTGATTGGGACTTGAATTAACCTTGGAAAAGGAGTTTACGATCTATGAAGATGTTCTTGGTGAGTTTAATACGTTAAACACATGAATTTATGGTAGTAAACTCATGTTTTTCCATGATTCCTGTCATTTGGTGGTTGAAGGTTAAGCATGCTAAGTTCTAGACCCATTTCTAAGCCATACATGGTGTTAAGGGCACTTTAACACCCATTGGAGGAGTTTAAGGTCTAAGAAGAGGTGTTTACAGTCCAAGAATGTTCTTGGGCCGTAAACTCAAGTTTGACCCATTTGTGTATGTTTTGGGGCATCTCTTGAAGGATTATAAGGTTCTATGCACTCATTGAAGCTGATGGAAGCTTATGGAGGTGTTTAAGGGCAATATAACACCTTAAAAAGGTGTTTATGGTCCATGAATGACGGTTTACGGTCCAATCATCTTCTTGGGCCCTAAACTCATGTCCGTACATTATTTGGTACAATTTTGGGGTCCTAAGCTCATGCATTCAAGTCCAAAGGTCTTAACTAAGAACTAGAAGTGATTTGGAGGGGTTTTGGGGCTTCAAAACCCTCTTTAGAGGTGTTCACGGTTTGGGGAGGTTGCTAGACCGTAAACACAAGCCTTTGGTCCTATTTCATAATTTAAACACAAATTTGAAGGCTAAAGATGCTAATCTATGAGTTAGGATAGTTACCTTAATGATTTGAGGCTTGAATTGGATGATTTTGGATCAAAGTCCGATTTTAGAGAGAGAGTAGTGAGAGAAGGTGTTTTAAGAGAGAGAAACAGCCTCAAAATGATGTCACTCAATCCCTTATATAGGGGTTGATTTTATGGCCCGGTGGAATCCTACCCGATACTAACATTAGACGAGGCTTTTGGTCACACCCGATTAAGTTGTTGTAGCCCGATGTGGTCGAAACTAAAATTTTTCTAATTGTTAATTTGGAATATTTTATTGAGTTATTATCGTATTTGAACACCCATTAAGTCATAATGAACGACATTAAATTTAATGACTTAATTTAATACGAAACGGAAACAATTAGAAAACGACGAATTTTATTGACCGAACGGGTTAAAATGACGGAAAGAATTTCGGTTTCTCACATTATCCCCCCGTTAGATGGAATTTTGTCCTGAAATTCAAACTTTAGATATGACTCAAGGATTTGGAAAGAGATACGGATACTTCCGTTTCATCGGATCTTCACGCTCCCAAGTGAACTTAGGTTCTCGCATGACATTCCAGCGAACCCTCACTATCGGGATACGGTTTTGTTTCGTACATCCAGTCTCTTGATCTGTGATTTCGGATGATTCTTCCATGTAGTTCAGGCTATGAGTGATCTTGATTTCATAAAGAAGGGTTGCTAGGGTTTCATCGGTTAGGCACTTCTTAAGAATAGAGACATGGAATACAAGATGGATGTTGCTAAGTTCTGAAGGTAGTTGGAGTTTGTAGGCTACGGAATCGATCCTAACGAGGATCTTGAAAGGTCCTATGTATCTCGGGTTAAGTTTTTCGGCGCTTCCAAAGCATACCATGTCTTTCCAGGGCGAGACCTTCAACAGGACACGGTTTCCAATCTAGAATTCTAAGGGTTTTAGTAGGTTTATCGACGTACATTTCTTTTTGTCGCGTGACGCTTCTCAGTCGATCTCGTATCTGGATGATTTTCTCTGTGGTTTCGCGGATTATTTAAGGACAAGTGAGAGCACTGTCGGGGAATCGACTCTTGGCTAGCTGCATGTCCCCTACCTCGGTCCAGCACATAGGAGATCTGCACTTGCGACCGTAGAGGGCCTCGAATGAAATTTTGTCGAAAAGATTATCTATTCGAAGAAGAGGATATCGATCTTTGACGGTCAACTTATTCAACTTGTGGCAGTCTATACACATCCGAAAGGATCTATCTTTCTTCTTCACAACAATACCGAGACTCCCTAGGGTGAGGAACTCGGTCTGATGAATCCCTTGCTGAGTAGCTCATTAAGCTGACTGGAAAACTCCTGCATTACTGCTGGCGCTTATCGATATGGGGGTTTGGCTACGAGGGTAGCTTCAGGGATTTGGTCGATGCGAAACTCGACTCGACACTCGGGACGAATTCCTGGAAGCTCTTCGGGAAAAGAAACTAGGAAAGTTGCAGACTTCGGGGATGCAACTTCCTGTTTCTAGATGGTCACATAGGCTAGGAATTTATGGCACTCCCTTCGAGGAAGCCTTTTGAGCTTTGATGTACGAAATGATACAAAGGTTGAAACTAAGTTTATCGCCGTAGATTTATGAGAGTCTGACCAGAGGGAAGAATTAAAACGGATGGCTTTTTCATAACAAGGAAATCTTCAAGATTGTAACTCAACCAATCTATGCCTATGATAACATCAAAGCTCTCTATGGAAACTGGCATTAGGTCGATGGAAAGGAATGATCGCTCAGGGTAAGGGTTTAGCCTATGAATTTATTGTTGACGTATTCTTTCTCACCATTAGCTATCTCGACGGTAAATGGTTCAGTTACTAGACGAGGACTATGTTTAAGAATACATTTGAATGATTGGATATTGAGAACTTCTTTAATACTAGATTTGAAAAGAATACGAGTATCAGAATTGTCAAGAAGAAACGTACCCCGGACGACGGAGGGATTGGCAACTGCCTCCTCCAGCTTTATGGCCAGAGCTATCTCAGCGTTGCTAGTTTTTGCTGCTTTGGGGCAGTTTCTCTTATAATGGCCGACTTCGCCGCAACCAAAGCAGGGCTGACAGATACTTGTTCCGAAAGCTTGACTGGTCGATTGGGTTTGTATTCTGCAACTTCGCGCGAGATGACCCTCCTGGTCACAGTTTTTGCAAAACTTCTCTCGGCATGGGCTGGAAGCGAGATGATGATAACTGCACTTATTGCACCAAGGGATGTTACCCGCATTCCTAGTGATAGGTGCTTAAGCTGTAGACACTGCAACAGAAGTAGTGGCAGCTTGAACTGCCACAGTTTCATGCCTCTTGGAGGGTCCTTGTGAACTCTGACCCTTTCGCTTCTTTTTCCAGATAACCTTTTTACTCTCATTACGCTTAGTCTGATGCTCCTGAACATTTTCATGGTTTTGGGGGTAGGTGTTACTTCCTGGTCCACTGAACCTGCTAGGGTACAATAATGTTATTGTAGTCGTCACTGCAGCAGTAACAGTTGCCTGAAGGAGGACAGGGTCGAACGGAGGAGAATATGGTGGCGGAGAGTTGTTGTTCCTAGAGTTGGGTCCTTTCTTTGGAGGCATGATGATCTAAAATGATTTGGAAAAAGAGGATGGTAAATCCTCTGAATTGAATCAAGAGATATGATATAGGGGATATCTCTTTATGACTCATATAAGGTGCCATAAGCGATAAACAGGAAAGAGTTATCAAAGCAGATAAACTATCGCTAAAGAAGGAATGAGTAGCAATACTCGGAATGAGTTTCTACAACGTATTTGGCTTTGGCTAAAATACTCCCATAGTATTTTATGCTTCGATGTGACAACGGTTCGTTGTTTGGGTATTGGGTAAGTTTTAGGCATGCCACATACCACAGTCACTCGCAAGCACATGTTGGCCGTGTCTCAAATGAATATAGTTGGCCAGGCTATATTGATCCTAGACACAACTACATAACTGCCCACATTTAACCGCAGCATACAACACCCATTTACATATGTTTTGTTCTACTTGTAGTTACGGATTTCGACGGTTAGGTATACTTGTATACTTTTGAAAATACTTATATTTTAAGGTTTACTTTTAGTTCAGAGCACTTAGGCCTCTTAGTGTTTATAGTCTTATACCATGTAAGGTTTGGTATACTAGTTGACTATAAACAAGGGCTCTGATACCAATCTGTCACACCCAAACACCGAAGGCGGAAACGTTCCGGGGCGGAGGATGTCATGAAGTATCGCAACCAATGTACATAGTAAGCATAGTAAATGCAAAACATTACATTACATAGATTCATTACATTTGTTTGACACTAAAGTAATACAAGTTTTGTAGATACATAAGATTAAGCAAAAGTAAGACGTAATTTCCATATGCTCCGTCTTCTGCAAAAGAACGCTGGATACCTGTCTAAGGAGAACCTGAGAATACAAACAGTTTAAAAATCAGCATAAAGCTGGTGAGTTCATAAGAACAGTTCAGTTATCCCAGGAAAAACCCTTATTTTCCTAAAAGTAAAGTTTTGTTAAAGTTCTGAATTTCCGTTAAATACAACAATGTATAGTTTAATACATAAAACTATATAATGAAAACCATTGGGAATACCATTGAGTACAACAGTAGATATTTTTAATACATAAAAATATTGATTGAAAACCATGGGATACCATCCCGTACTAGATATAAGATAGTTTTAATACACAAAAACTATATATTGAAAGCCATGGGATTACCGTCTCGTACTAGATATAAAAACCATGGGAATACCATCCCGTACTAGATATAAAGACCATGGGAATACTACCCCGTACTAGATATAAAGACCATGGGAATACCATCCCGTACTAGATATAAAGACCATGGGAATACCATCCCGTACTAGATATAAAGACCATGAGAATAATATCTCGTACTAGATATAAAGACCATGGGAATACCATCCCGTACTAGATATAAGTTCTATAGATCAAAGATAGATATGAAAATAAAATCCGTGAATAAACTTATATTAATATGTTTTGTGAGTCGGGTAACCATGCTAATAGGACAACGAGACCACCTTGACGTTCTTCAGGCGTCGGACGATATCCATAATTTGTCACCCCAAGCGTGCCCACCTAACTGTAGCAAGCAGTTAAGGTGTGGGATTGTCAGTCCCGAATAGATCTATTCATAAATTCCACGCTCTCCCTCCAGGAGACTCTGGTTACACTTCCGGGGACGATTTACTGATAATCCAAAGGGTTTATTGAAGATAATCTCACAAGCTAGTATTAAATTATTCACGGTGTTCTCGGACGTTATCAAACATACTAATCGTTTTGAAACATAGTATAGTATAAACAGTTTAATATAATGAAGTTATCTGGCATAATACTCTAAATTAAACAAAGATAAACTGAATCAGACATAGCTTATCTATTAACTTTACATAAATATGTGCTCGTAAAACAAGAACTGAAGATTCCAAATTATTCCCATAATTATTTGATTGTTTCCTTTACTGTAATTGAAATCTACTTAATTATATTCAGTAAAACATCCCTTATGCTCCACATAAACGGGGTAAAGATATCTAAAAGTTTGCTAGATATTTATACAATTACACTAGGTTTAGGTTTTGAAAACATTTATTGTTTGCTTGTATTCCCCCCCTGAAAACATTGAAAAACACGGAAAAAGGTGTAGGGGTATGAACTCACCGGTCGAGAAGTGTGTCGGTTTGATGCTAATTATCCGTTCGGGGATTGAAAACATGCGAGGTTCATATGTAATATGAATAGATATATCATTGTATCTAATTAGACTTCGAACCTCTAATTAGATAAGAGTAAACACTTCTAGACGCGAAAACACTTCAATTCAAGCGTTTGGAGTGACCCGGGTAGCATCAATGGATGTGTAGGGCATAAATATGGAGGTTGCTCTTCAAGAGTAAACTCCTTATGGAGTTTTCGGCCCAAATGACCAATTCCCCATGATTTTACAGTCGTAAGCTCATGGTGGGGGTGTTCTTGGGTGTTAAATGGTCTTACAACTCTTGTGGGGAATACTAGGCTTGGTTTTAATGCATTAGAAGGTAATTTGAACAACTTAAAGACCATTTGAGGAGTTTACGGCGGTAAACTATGAGTTTATGGCCATAAAATCTTATATGTCAAGTCTTAATGTGTTTTGATGGTCCTAGGTTAATTACAATGCACAAAGGAAGGTTCTAGGGTTGATTTCATGGCTTGGGAAGTGATTGGGACTTGAATTGACCTTGGAAAAGCAGTTTACGGTCGATGAAGATGTTCTTGGTGAGTTTACTACCTTAAACACATGATTTTACGGTGGTAAACTCATGTTTGTCCATGATTCATGTAATTTGGTGGTTGAAGGTTAAGCATGCTAAGTTCTAGACCCATTTCTAAACCATACAAGGTGTTAAGGGCACTTTAACACCCATTAGAAGAGTTTAAGGTCTAAGAAGAGGTGTTTCCGGTCCAAGATTGTTCTTGGGCTGTAAACTCAAGTTTGACCCATTTGTGTATGTTTTGGTGTATCTCTTGAAGGATTGTAAGGTTCTATGCAATCATGGAAGCTCATGGAAGCTTATGGAGGTGTTTAAGGGCAATATAACACCTTAAAAAGGTGTTTATGGTCCATGAATGAGGGTTTACGGTCCAAGCATGTTATTGGGCCTTAAACTCATGTCCATACATTATTTGGTACCATTTTGGGGTCCTAAGCTCGTGCATGCAAATCCAAAGGTCTTAACTAAGAACTAGAAGTGATTTGGACGAGTTTTGGGGCTTCAAAACCCTCTATAGAGGTGTTCACGGTTTGGGGAGGTTCCTAGACTGTAAACACAAGTCTTTGGTCCTATTTCATGATTTAAACACGAATTTGAAGGCTAAAGATGCTAATCTTTGAGTTAGGATAGTTACCTTAATGATTTGAGGCTTGAATTGGATGATTTTGACTCAAAGTCCGATTTTAGAGAGAGAGAGTAGTGAGAGAAAGTGTTTTAAGAGAAAGAAAAAGCCTCAAAATGATGTCACTCAATCCCATATATAGGGGTTGAGTTTATGGCCCGGTGGAAGCCTACCCATTACTAACGTTAGACGAGGCTTTTGGTCACACTCGATTAAGTTGTCGTAACTCGACGTGGTCGAAACTAAAAATTTTCTAATTGATAATTTGGAATATTTTATTGAGTTATTATCGTATTTGAACACCTAATAAGTCATAATGAATGACATTAAAAATTTAATGACTTAATTTAATACGAAACGGAAACAATTCGAAAACGACGAATTTTATTGACCGAACGGGTTAAAATGACGGAAAGAATTTCGGGTTGTCACATTATCCCCCCGTTAGATGGAATTTTGTCCTGAAATTCAAACTTTAGATACGACTCAAGGATTTGGAAAGAGATACGGATACTTCCGTTTCATCGGATCTTCACGCTCCCAAGTGAACTTAGGTTCTCGCATGACATTCCAGCGAACCCTCACTATCGGGATACGGTTTTGTTTCGTACATCCAGTCTCTTGATCTGTGATTTCGGATGATTCTTCCATGTAGTTCAGGCTATGAGTGATCTTGATTTCATAAAGAAGGGTTGCTAGGGTTTCATCGGTTAGGCACTTCTTAAGAATAGAGACATGGAATACAAGATGGATGTTGCTAAGTTCTGAAGGTAGTTGGAGTTTGTAGGCTACGGAATCGATCCTAACGAGGATCTTGAAAGGTCCTATGTATCTCGGGTTAAGTTTTTCGGCGCTTCCAAAGCATACCATGTCTTTCCAGGGCGAGACCTTCAACAGGACACGGTTTCCAATCTAGAATTCTAAGGGTTTTAGTAGGTTTATCGACGTACATTTCTTTTTGTCGCGTGACGCTTCTCAGTCGATCTCGTATCTGGATGATTTTCTCTGTGGTTTCGCGGATTATTTAAGGACAAGTGAGAGAACTGTCGGGGAATCGACTCTTGGCTAGCTGCATGTCCCCTACCTCGGTCCAGCGCAGAGGGGATCTGCACTTGCGACCGTAGAGGGCCTCAAATGAAATTTTGTCGAAAAGATTATCTATTCGAGGAAGAGGATATCGATCTTTGACGATCAACTTGTTCAACTTGTGGTAGTCTATACACATCCGAAAGGATCTATCTTTCTTCTTCACAACAATACTGAGACTCCCCAAGGTGAGGAACTCGGTCTGATGAATCCCTTGCTGAGTAGCTCATTAAGCTAACTGGAAAACTCCTGCATTACTGCTGGCGCTAATCGATACGGGGGCTTGGCTATGAGGGTAGCTTTAGGTATTTGGTCGATGGGAAACTCGACTCGACGCTCGGGAGGAATTCCTGGAAGCTCTTCAGGAAAAGACACTAGGAAAGTTGCAGACTTCGGGGATGCAACTTCCTGTTTCTAGATGGTCACATAGGCTAGGAATTTATGGCACTCCCTTTGGGGAAGCCTTTTGAGCTTTGATGTACGAAATGATACAAAGGTTGAAACTAAGTTTATCGTCGTAGATTTATCAGAGTCTGACCAGAGGGAAGATTTAAAACGGATGGCTTTTTCGTAACAAGGAAATCTTCATGATTGTAACTCAACCAATCTATGCCTATGATAACATCAAAGCTCTCTATGGAAACTGGCATTAGGTCGATGGAAAGGAATGATCGCTCAGGGTAAGGGTTTAGCGTATGAATTTATCGTTGACGTATTCTTTCTCACCGTTAGCTATCTCGATGGTAAATGGTTCAGTTACTAGTCGAGGACTATGTTTAAGAAGACATTTGAATGATTTGCTACTAAGAACTTCTTTAATACTAGATTTGAAAAGAATACGAGTATAAGAATTGTCAAGAAGAAACGTACCCGCGGCGACGGAGGGATTGGCAACTGCCTCCTACGGCTTTATAGCCAGAGTTATCTAAGCGTTGCTAGTTGTTGTTGCTTTGGGGCAGTTTCTCTTATGATGCCCGACTTCGCCGCAACCAAAGCAGGCCTGACTAATAGTTGTTCCGAAAGCTTGACTGGTCGATTGAGTTGGTGTTCTGCAACTTCGCACGAGATGAACCTCCTGGCCACAGTTTTTGCAAAACTTCTCTCGGCATAGGCTGGAAGCGAGATGATGATAACTGAACTTATTACACCAAGGGAGGTTACCCGCATACCTAGTGATAAGTGCTTGAGCTGTAGACACAACAACAAAAGTAGTGGCAGCTTGAACTGCCACAGTTTCACGCCTCTTGGAGGGTCCTTGTGAACTCTGACCCTTTCGCTTCTTTTTCCAGATAACCTTTTTACTCTCATTACGCTCATTCTGATGCTCCTGAACATTTTCTTGGTTTTGGGGGTAGGTGTTACTTCCTGGTCCACTGAACCTGCTAGGGTACAATAATGTTATTATAGCCGTCACTTCAGCAGTAATAGCTGCCTGAAAGAGGACAGGGTCGAACGGAGGAGAATATGGTGGCGGAGAGTTGTTGTTCCTAGAGCTGGGTCCTTTCTTTGGAGGCATGATGATCTAAAATGATTTGGAAAAAAAGGATGGTAAGTCCTCTGAATTGAATCAAGAGATATGATACAGGGATATCTCTTTATGACTGATATATAAGGTTCCATAAGCGATAAGCAGGAAAGAGTTATCAAAGCAGATAAACTATCGCTCAAGAAGGAATGAGTAGCAATACTCGGAATGAATTTCTACAACGTATTTGGCTTTGGCTAAAATACTCCCATAGTATTTTATGCTTCGCTGTGATGACGGTTCGTTGTTTGGGTATTGGGTAAGTTTTAGGCATGCCGCATACCACAATCACTCCCAAGCACAAGTTGGCTGTGTCTCGAATGAATATAGTTGGCCAGGCTATATTGATCCTAGACACAACTACATAACTGCCCAGGTTTAACCGCAGTGTAAAACACCCATTTACTTATGTTTTGTTCTACTAGTAGTTACTTATTTCGACGGTTAGGTATACTTGTATACTTTTGAAAATACTTATATTTTAAGGTATACTTTTAGTTCAGAGCACTTAGGCCCCTTAGTGTTTATAGTCTTATACCATGTAAGGTTTGGTATACTAGTTCATTATAAACAAGGGCTCTGATACCAATCTGTCACACCCAAAAACCGAAGGCGAAAATGTTCCGGGGCGGAGGACGTCATGAAGTATCACAACCAATGTACATAGTAGGCATAGTAAACGCAAAACATTACATTACATAGATTCATTAAATTTGTTTGAAAGTAAAGTAATACAAGTTTTGTAGATACATAAGATTAAACAAAAGTAAGACGTAATTTCCATATGCTTCGTCTTCTGCAAAAGAACGCTGGATACCTTTCTAAGGAGAACCTGAGAATACAAGCAGTTTAAAAATCAGCATAAAGCTGGTGAGTTCATAAGAGGTTTGTTTTCTGAAAATGTACAAGTTTCCTTTGGTTTTCCGAAAAAGTTTGTTATCCAAGAAAATCCCATATTTTCTTATAATTATAGTTGAGTTATCTGTTTATTATACGATCCGGTTGTGTACAGTTTGTTATCCCAGGAAAAACTCTTATTTTCCTTAAAAGTAAAGTTTAGTTATCCATTAGTTACACGGTCTAGTTAAGAACATTTCATTTATCCCAGGAAAATCCCTTATTTTCCTGAAAGTAAAGTTTAGTTAAAGTTCTGAATTTCCGTTAAATACAACAATGTATAGTTTAATACATAAAACTATATATTGAAAACCACTGGGAATACCATTCAGTACAACAGTAGATATTTTTAATACATAAAAATATTGATTGAAAACCATGGGAATACCATCTCGTACTAGATATAAGATAGTTTTAATACAAAAAAAACTATATATTGAAAGCCATGGGATTACCGTCCCGTACTAGATATTAAAACCATGGGAATACCATCCTATACTAGATATAAAGACCATGGGAATACTATACCGTACTAGATATAAAGACCATGGGAATACCATCCCGTACTAGATATAAAGACCATGAGAATACCATCCCGTACTAGATATAAAGAACATGAGAATAATATCCCGTACTATATATCAAGACCATGGGAATACCATCCCATACTAGATATAAATTCTATAGACCAAAGATAGATATGAAAATAAAATCTGTGAATAAACTTATATTAATACGTATTTTGAGTCAGGTAACCATGCTAATACGACAACGAGACCTCCTTGACGTTCTTCAGGCCTCGGACGATATCCAGAATTTTTCACCCCAGGCGTGCCCGCCTAACTGTAGCTAGCAGTTAAGGTGTGGGATTGTCATTCCCGAATAGATCTATTCTCAAATTCCACGCTCTCCCTCCAGGAGACTCTGGTTACACTTCCGGGGACGATTTACTGATAACCCAAAGGGTTTAATGAAGATAATCTCACAAGCTAGTATTAAATTATTCACAGTTTTCTCGGACGTTATCAAACATACTAATCGTTTTGAAACATAATATAGTATAAACAGTATAATGAAGTTATTTGGCATAATACTCTAAATTAAACAAAGATAAACTGAATAAGACATAGCTTATCTATTAACTTTACATAAATCTGTGCTCGTAAAACAAGAACTGAAGATCCCAAATTATTCCCATAATAATTTGATTGTTTCCTTTACTGTAATTGAAATCTACTTAATTATATTCAGTAAAACATCCCTTATGCTCTGCATAAACGGGGTAACGATATCTAAAAGTTTGCCAGATATTAATAGAATTACACTAGTTTTAGGTTTTGAAAACATTTATTGTTTGCTTGTACTTCCCCCGTGAAAACATTGAAAAATACGGAAAAAAGTGTAGGAGTATGAACTCACCAGTCGAGAAGTGTGCCGGATTGATGCTAATTATCCGTCGGGGATTAGACTTTGGACCACTAATTACATAATAGTAAACACTTCTACACGCGAAAACACTTCAATTCAAGTGTTTGGAATGACCCAGGTAGCATTTGTGGATGTGTAGGGCATAGATATAGAGTTTTATCTTCAAGAATAAACTCCTTATGGAGTTTTTGGCCCAAATGACAAAATCCCCATGCGTTTACGGCCATAAGCTCATGGTGGGGGTGTTCTTGAGTGTTAAATTGTCTTACAACTTTTGTGGGTAATACTAGGCTTGGTTTTAAGGCATTGGAAGGTAATTTGAACAATTTAAGGACCATTTGAGGAGTTTACGGCAGTAAACTATGATTTTACGGCCGTAAACTCTTATATCTCAAGTCTTAATGTGTTTTGATGGTCCTAGGTTAATTACAATGCACAAAGCAAGGTTCTAGGGTTGATTTCATGGCTTGGGAATTGATTGGGACTTGAATTGACCTTGGAAAAGCAGTTTACGGTCGATGAAGATGTTCTTGGTGAGTTTACTACCTTAAACACATGACTTTACGGCAGTAAACTCATGTTTGTCCATGATTCATGTAATTTGGTGGTTGAAGGTTAAGCATGCGAAGTTCTAGACCCATTTCTAAGCCATACAAGGTGTTAAGGGCACTTTAACACCCATTGGAGGAGTTTAAGGTCTAAGAAGAGGTGTTTACGGTCCATGAATGTTCTTGGGCCGTAAACTCAAGTTTGACCCATTTGTGTATGTTTTGGTGCATCTCTTGAAGGATTATAAGGTTCTATGCACTCATGGAAGCTCATGGAAGCTTATGGAGGTGTTTAAGGGCAATATAACACCTTAAAAAGGTGTTTATGGTCCATGAATGAGGGTTTACGGTCCAATCATGTTCTTGGGCCGTAAACTCATGTCCATACATTATTTGGTACGATTTTGGGCTCCTAAGCTCATGCATGCAAGTCCAAAGGTCTTAACTAAGAACAAGAAGTGATTTGGAGGGGTTTTGGGGCTTCACGGTTTGGGGAGGTTCCTAGACCGTAAACACAAGTCTTTGGTCCTATTTCATGATTTAAACACTAATTTGAAGGCTAAAGATGCTAATCTATGAGTTAGGATAGTTACCGTAATTATTTGAGGCTTGAATTGGATGATTTTGGATCAAAGTCGGATTTTAGAGAGAGAGAGAGTAGTGAGAGAAAGTGTTTTAAGAGAAAGAAAAAGCATCAAAATGATGTCACTCAATCCCTTATATAGGGGTTGAGTTTATAGCCCGGTGGAATCCTACCTGATACTAACGTTAGAAGAGGCTTTTGGTCACACCCGATTAAGTTGTTGTAACCTGACGTGGTCGAGACTAAAATTTATCTAATTGTTAATTTGGAATATTTTATTGAGTTATCATCGTATTTGAACACCCATTAAGTCATAATGAACAACATTAAATTTAATGACTTAATTTAATACGAAATGGAAACAATTCGAAAACGACGAATTTTATTGACGGAACAGGTTAAAATGACGGAAAGTATTTCGGGTTGTCACAATATCTAAGCACCACAATCCCTACACTTAAGTCCCACTATGTATCTCAGGTGTTAAGGATAATAAGATAATACCTTTTAATCAAGTCTCACTCATGATAATGATCTATGAGGTGATCTTGATTTGGGTCAGTTCAATACAAGTTCTCTAACAAGTACCTATGAATCTTGGTTACAACCACTTGCCTACTATCATCTGGTGAGAGTCAACCAATCCAATTCAAATTAGTCTTATTTCATAATTCCTCCTATATATATAGCCGACTATAAATTTTCAGAATAATAAGATTATTTTTGGATTAAACATGTTAATGTATAAGAGAATGAGTATAATGTGATGATCATATCCCAATATATCAAAACACTATATAACAGTTATTGTTACAATGTCCCAATATCCAAATACTAAATCCAAATCAATATCCAATTTCTAGAATAATAAAGGTATACAGCTGAAGTGTGACCTTTCATACTTAGCTCAAAAGAAATACTTGATTAATGGGTCTAACTAAATTTAATTTTTGTGAATTCTGCGAATACTATCATCTTTGTATTAGACTTTACTCTAAGTATAGTTAAATATCTTGGAGAATATGATTTGTGTTGTTTTGTGACATAAGGTATTAGACTTTACGTTAAGTATATCTAAATATTCCCATGTGATCCTTGAATAACAGAAATCAACATAGTTTTTTAATGAAATCATTCATCCAATCATATTTGATTTCAACTTCTAAAGTAGTGTATTATTATTTTGTAGTAAATTGTGTCATTATGTTTCTCTTGGACCTCATTCCAACTAAACTACCTCTTCATTTCATAATAAAGTCAAAATCCAATTAGAATTTATAATTATATCTATTAGTTTTAAAGTCATAATCCTATATTGCTCTATATGTGAAGATTTTATTTTAAACTAATAATCGCATATACATTCTCTTAGTCTTCCTTAAGTACTCTTAGAATGTTCTTATAGTCATCCAATGACTTACCCATGTATTTAATTGATATCTTGTGATATGATCACAACATGATTACATACCAGCTATTATTGATAATA
The DNA here is from genome assembly GCF_002870075.4 of Lactuca sativa. NCBI lineage: Eukaryota > Viridiplantae > Streptophyta > Magnoliopsida > Asterales > Asteraceae > Lactuca > Lactuca sativa. Next base: position 194,899,370 of record NC_056625.2, read on the forward strand.
TAGTATAAATGATAATTTTATTTGTCACACAAATATAATACAAATCATTTTATCTAGCTCAAACCTATGACTTAGTTCCTTTTGAGGATAGCTAAGACTTAGTGCCATGTGACAATGCTAAGATTCCTGCAAAGGTATTTTATATCTTGATCTCTTTAAGAATATATTGTCAATTTATACATAAAGATATAAAACTTTTTTACATGCATTTTTTTTATCTATTCTATAGATTTTACATGCCAGGAATGTATATTTTCCTTCCTTTGTATTTCATCATAGAACCACACTTAGAGTTAAGGTGAAGAAGCCTGATATGGTCAGAATGTAATTCTTATGATTAAGTTGTTTGGATTTATTATACTACAACATCCTATGGTGCACATACAACCCTAAATGCTTTGGATCTATGTTTTCTCTAATTATACATGAAATATTGTTTTCAAAGCATTAAGCCTACAACTAGCATACAATTAACATAAACTGTCACACCCCCAAACCAAGGATGGCGGAAACGTCCAGGGGTGGAGGACTTCATGTACAGTATCACAACAACGTGTATAATAGTGCTCAAAGTAAATACAACCATCATAAATATAATTGAAAAAGTTACACCAAAATATATGTTTACATGTTTCAAAATCAATTACAATATGATGACAAAAATAAATTGTTGACGGTTTAACGTCCCATCCTCAAAGCGCTGAAGTTTTCCTGTCTCACTGATTTCCTGAGAATACAAGTAGTTTTGAAAGAGTGTCAACAATTAAGTTGGTGAGTTCATAAGAGTTTTGTTTGGAGTAAAAACCGTTTTCCTTTTAAAATCGATAGAGTTTGATCTCCAGAAAATCCAATATTTTCTTAGTTAAGTGTAAACAGAATATTCCTATATGATGTGTTGATGTATCCTAGATTGACCCGTAGATTTCCCCTATAATCGTCCAGCGTATATAAGTTATATAAGATTTAAGTTAGATAAAACGTTGAATGTAGTGGGTCTGCCCTAGGTCCACAACCCAACGAGGAACAGGAGATGAGGCGGGCACCACCAATTCTAAGCCAATCCAGACTAAATTCTTGTATGACTCAAGCATATACGCTCAACGATTATAGTTGAAGTCTAACAATGCGAAAATTTAATGTGAATATAACCTATACATATCATAGTTCACCGGGGAGTAATAGGGATTAGTGAACCTGAACTATGCATATGATAGCTTGTCAAAAGTGATGGTGATGGTGAATATAACCTATACATATCATAGTTCACCGGGGAGTAATAGGGATTAGTGAACCTGAACTATGCATATGATAGCTTATCAAAAGTGATGGTGATGGTGAATATAACCTATACATATCAAAAGTGATGGTGAATATAACCTATACATATCATAGTTCACCGGGGAGTAATAGGGATTAGTGAACATGAACTATGCATATGATAGCTTATCAAAAGTGATGGTGATGGTGAATATAACCTATACATATCAAAAGTGATGGTGAATATAACCTATACATATCATAGTTCACCGGGGAGTAATAGGGATTAGTGAACCTGAACTATGCATACGATAGCTTATCAAAAGTGATGGTGAATTCCTTTCTTGTAATTAAGTTCCTAGGGTAGATGAAACATAAACTATACCTATTATAGTTTATCACTTTGTTTGTAATATATATTTACCATAACTATACCGATTATAACTAGCGCGTTCGTTTGTGGGGGTATAATGGCTTAACTATACTTATTATAGATTATCATAATTGTCCATAGTGGCAATAACTCTTTTGTATGTGTAAAGCCTTTAATAATGTGTTTGTTATATAAATAACCCGATACTATACCTATTATAGTTTATCAATTATTGGTGTGGGTAGTAAGCATAGGCCTTACTTGTCATAATTTACCAATGTTTATATTTTAATGGATATAGCCTTGTAATATCATTTATATATTTACCCTACTTGTGGAGATGTAAATCCATTTGTTTTCTGATGTATGTCTATGTAAGAATACAAAATTTGTCATATATTGCAACTACACATAATCACATAACGATGTATACCTTGCTCAACATGTTACACGGTGAAATGAAATTTATAACGTTTTTCTGTTAATAACATTTTCTGTAACTGTTATTGGAAAAATTGTAGAAAAATCATAAAATGTCCAAATCAAGTTCTGTAACTTCTGAGAGTTTGGAAAATGAGTCTAGTTTGTTCATAATTTTTATTATAATTTTTAATGACTACATGCACCTAAAACAGTTTTGAAAACAAAAATGTTTAAGATGTCCAAAACAGTCCGTGAATGGAGTTGAACTTTTCTGATGAAAGCTGTTAGAAAAATGTAGTTATGTTCTTAGTGTTTTAACTTGTATTCCCCCCCTAAAAACTTGAGAAAACATGAAAATGTAGGGGTATGAACTCACCTTAAGTGTTTTCAATAGATGATTGTTGAAGAATGGAGGTGTTTAACTCAAGAACACTTGGAGATGCCTTGAAGATTTTTGAGAATCTAACATCATAGTCATGGAGTTTGTATAAGCTATCAATGATTTGAGTAGAAGGAAGTATAAAAGTCACATGGAGGATGAATTACACTTACCAAGAGTGGAAGAACACTTGATGATCAGCCTTGGGATTCTTGAATTAGAGAGAAAAGTTGGAGAGAAAAATTGGAGTTGGATCTTTGGTGGAATGAAAGTGATTGAAAGAAAATGAGGAGAGAGGTTGAGTGACCAGCCCTAGAACGTGGGGATGGCTTGTGAGAGGGGTAAAAAGTACAAGGTATGGTGGGGAGGAGTGGCTGGTCATAGAGTGGGTGTGGGAGTGGTTGCTTGTGTCATAAAGTAAAGTAAAGTCAACACTCAACCTCTTTGTACTTTACCCACTTGCTTTTATTATTTAAATAAAGATTTTTATGAAAATATGATTAAATTGTGAATATTTAGGGTTTATTATGTTAAAATATGATTTTGGGTGAAAATCCCGCGTTAAAATAATTAAAAACGGGCTTAAAACGCAAATTTGGTTGAAAACCGGGAGAAAAGTGCTTCCCAGCGAGACCTCTCGGTCCTAGGCCGAGGTTCGGTCCCTAGGCCGAGGCTCGGTCCATGTTGATGCTGAGTCGGAACGAAAGGTGCGAGCCGGAAGCGAGAGGCGAAGGGCGAAGGCGAGGGTTCGGTCAGAAGGCTCGGTCCGAAGGGTCAACAGGGAAGCTTCGGTTCGGAGATGAGAGGCTAGAATGTCAAAACCGAATGAACTGTAGTGAACAGTAGTGAACGGTACCTTCGGTTCGGTTAGTGAACAGTACCTTCGGTTCGGTTAGTGAACAGTACCTTCGGTTCGGATCAGCAGCCTTCTTCATCAGGAGGGTTCGGTTCCTAAGAGGGGTTTCGGTTCCTAAGAGGGGTTTCAGTTCCTAAGGTCCGTTTTTCGCGTAGACTTCCGTTTTTGGGCTGTTTTCGCCAAATTCGAGGGTCGGGATGCCCCGAGTGATTATAGAAAGTTGGGAGAGATTTCGAGAGAGATTTGAGAGAGATTCAACATACTCAGAGAGATTTGGGAGAGCTTTGACATTCTTGGAGAGATTACACATACAAAGATGTATGTGGGAGAGATTTCACATACTTAGAGAGATTTGGGAGAGATTTGACATACTTGGAGAGATTTCTCATACAAAGAGATATGTGGGAGAGATTTCACATACTTAGAGAGATTTGGGAGAGATTTGACATACTTGGAGAGATTTGGGAGAGATTTGACATACTTGGAGAGATTTCTCATACAAAGAGATATGTGGGAGAGATTTCACATACTTAGAGAGATTGGGAGAGATTTGACATACTTGGAGAGATTTGGGAGAGATTTGACATACTTGGAGAGATTTCCCATACAAAGAGATATGTGGGAGAGATTTCACATACTTAGAGAGATTTGGGAGAGATTTGACATTAGAAGAGATAGAGTGAAAACGATTGAGAAAGGTTTCATTGGTGACCTTTTTGAGTGTTCGGCTTTGTAATGCAGGGCCCGTAAGCCCCGTTAAGCCTTGTTTAAGGATCTTGCATACTCCCGATGAGTATGCAACATTGTTTTATCGGTTTGGCTCGCCACGTACCACAGTTTTAGGTTAAGGAGATCTAGATGTACGCACTTTTTGATTTATGATCTATCGTTAGAATAGAGAGTTGTTTAGGAGTTACTTAACGTAAGCTCTAGTACTCACGGCAAAATGAGTGGACCGGTTTGACTTGTTGACTTTCGTTGACTTTGACTTGACTGAAAATTGACGGTTGTCACATCAACATAAAATACTAGTTAGGAGTTTACTTCTTTATTTTGCTTGTAGAACTTGTTGTATTTGGCCTCTAAGAACTTAGCACCCCAAGTGTGATGCCTCAAATGGTTCACAACACACCTAGGACAAAGGAGAACTTGAGAGAGATGTTGCTTGCTCCAAAAATCGGCTCTAATGAACTCCAAGAACTCTAGTGTCCAATATTGGGTGCTAAGGGAGTACTTTTATAGTGTCGCAACGTCTAAGGTTACATCCATGGAAACCCTAATGCCCATGCCCTTTCATATTACTTTGGCTCCATGGGTTAAACCTCCAAGTACTATCCATGAACTACCATATTGGTTTAGCCCATCCTAAATAACAATTGGCCCACACTATAAGAATCTTTGATTTACCGAATCAATCCCCATATATTTAATTAGTCTCTTTTGATCACATAATTAACTCCAAATTAATTATTGATCAATACTAGTTAAATAATATGATTTCATATTAGTATATTAGAACTTATAATATATTAATAAATCATAAATAACCTCTTAGTTAAGTATCCATCCTATCAAATTGTCCTGGTGATATGCAACACAATATGGACCATGCTACTCTCGGGTCAAGTACATACCAATTATAGTTATGGGCTTAGACACCTAATCCAACAGTCTCCTAGTTGGATAAGTCTAATAACTGTAACAACTCGAAGTTGTTCATCACCGAAAACCCATTCTACCCGTATAACTCGCCGTAAATCGATTCGTTCCGATGTCGTTTTTGGGTTAAATTAATTAAATTTATATGTGTAATTGATGCTAATGAGTGTCCAAACCTCTTAGGAAGTCACGAAATTAGCCCAAAATACTTATTCCAAAAATTTTAGAAACATTCCCACCGAGTCACGGAAACTTAATCGGGTGCGACCAAAAACCCCGTTTAATGCCGGTATCGGGTAGAATTCTACTGTGTCCAAGTTTTAGGACCTATTTAAACGTGTTCAAGCTTTCATTTGAAGCTTTTGCTTCATTTCACAACCATCTCTCTCTAACCTCTCTCCTCAATCCAAGTTTAAGGGTCCAAATCATCAATTTAAGGCTTCAAATCTTTGAGGTAACTTCCATAACATGCTATACAACCTCTTTAGCCTTCAAATTCGAGTATAATCTATGGATTAGGACCATTATCATGTGTTTACGGCCCTAGAACTATCCTAGGCCGTAAACTCATATAAATGGGGTTTTTGGAGAAACAAAACCCTTCCAAACCACAATTAGACCTTAGATATGGCTAGATGACTTTATGGAATGAGCTTAGAATGCCTTGAAACATGACTTAGAGCCTTGTTTAAGAGTTTACGGCCTTGGAAGGTGCCTAGGCCGTAAACACTAAATTAAAAGGGTTTTAAGCCCTTAAACTCTTCCTAGACTCAAACAAGGCTTAGATATGAATTTTAGAATATTGGTAATGGCCTTAGAACATCATAAACATAATTTTTGGGGAGTAAATAGGAGTATATGGCCAAGGCACATGCTTGGGCCGTAAACCCCTAAAAAATGGAGAGTAAACTCATTTTTACATGTCCAAATGCCTTCAAACTTAACCAATAGCCTTGTGGTAAATCCTAGAACCATCTAAAAATAGTTTGGAGGTCTTAAACGTATCAAAATGCAACATATAAGAGTTTACGGCCATAGATCATGACCTTAGGCCATAAACTCCCAAATATGTGTTAAATGATGCCATTAAATCATAACAAGGCTTGGAAAATTAACTAGAATCACATGTGATTGTCCTACGTGCCTTAAATCAATTACTCATGACCATGGGAGAGTTTACGGTCGTAAACTCCAAGTTTACAGCCGTGAACTCCCTTAAGCATAGTATAAATCCCATAAATTTAATCCAAGGCATTTTAGAAGTCCATTCCAACATTTCCTAAGTCCAAACAAGCCATTAAGCACTCAAAATCACACCAACATGAGTTCACGGCCGTGAAATCATGTATGTAGGTGTTTTATGGTTGTAAACTCCCTAAAATGTTTACTCTTGCAGAGTAAACTCAAATCCCTAGTCCCTCGTGCCATTAAACGTCCGTAGATGTCACCCGGGTCACTCCAAACACTCGTTTTGAGGTGTTTAATCTCATTGGAGTATAATGTTCCATATAATTAGTGATTGTAAATCTAATTAGATATATATGGAAATTATTTCATTTTTCATAGGGACATCGCGACTAATCAGGCCCCGAACCGACGTTTAGTGTCCGAAATCGTCGCATTTTCGAGTCCGGTGATTTCATACCCCTACCCTTTTTCCGTGTTTTCAATGGTTTTTCAATGTTTTCAGGGGGGGAATACAAGCAAAAAGTACAAGTGTATTTTGTACTTAAACCGATTTTCAACTCAATGGTTTTACTTATTAAATGTTTTGATTTCCAAAGATTTGTGATAATTGACGTTTCGAATTGCAGGTTAAACATAGATTTCTTTTAAGAGTGTTATAACTATATTCTCTTTGAATAAGAAATCATACTAGTCATATTTAAGATCAATAAAAATGTAATCTAGTACGAATAAAATACGAATACAAATACGAATTATGAATACGAATACGAATACGAATATGAATACGAATACGAATACGAATTATGAATACGAATACGAATACGAATACGAATACGAATTACGAATATGAATATGACTACGAATACGAATACAAATACGAATACGAATATGAATTACGAATACGAATATGACTACGAATACAAATACGAATACGAATACGAATACGAATACGAATACGAATACGAATACGACTACTAATACGAATACGACTACAAATGCGAATACGACTCTGAATGTGAAATGACGCCTTTGGTTGACACTAAGACTTTGAAAATACAGTTAGTGTACTCCTTGAGTGTCACCAGAGTTTCGAATCTAATACGAAAATACGCCTCTGGACCTCTACTGGGTTTCAAATATATCCGCCTCAGAATGTCGACAGAGCTTCGAATACACAACTAATATACTCTTTTGGAACTCAGCAGAACTTCGAAAATACAGTAATGTACGCTTCTGTGTGATTCCAAATATTCGAAAATACAACTAAGATAGTAGATAATAGTCAGTTGAATGTAGAATAACTATGGGTTTAGAACACATAACAAATACTACTCAAATGGTAATTACTAGTACTACGAAATCAGACCTAAGAATCAACCACCACACACAGGAAAATATGGGATTTTCCTGGGATAACATAACAACCAGTAATGAACCTAGATACAAATAGACAACTCAACACATAGGAAAATATGGGATTTTCCTGGGTAGCACAACAACACATAAACGGATAAAGTAACAAACGAATAACTAAAATTGTAAGGAAAATATGGGATTTTCCTGGGTAGTACAACAACACATAAACGGATAAAGTAATAAACAAATAACTAAACCTATAAGGAAAATATGGGATTTTCCTGGAACGACATAACCAACTGTTTTCAAAATTGTAACAAAAGATAACTAAACTGTTTTCATAAGAAAATATGGGATTTTCTTGATCAACAAGTTTTCCAGAAAGTAAAGGAACTCGTTCTTTTCAAAACTAAACCGCTTATGAACTCACCAGCTTTATGCTGATTTTCAAACCGCTTGTGTTCTCAGGTCGGCGTTATACAGGTACACGGCCACCTTTTGGAGAAGACGGAGCGTCCCGAAGACTCGTCTTTACTTTTGTTTATATTACATATGTAAAATACTTGTATAACTTTTCTTTCAAACAGATGTAAACAATATTATGTAATGTAATGTTTTGTGTTTACTGTTTTACTATGTGCATTGGATTTGATACTAAACATGGAGTCAACCCCGGAAATGTTTCCGCCTTCGGTTTTCGGGGTGTAATAGATTGGTATCAGAGCCCTTGTTTATAGTGAACTGGAATACCAAAGCCTACATGGTATAAGACTATAAACATTAAAGGGGCCTAAGTGCTCTGAACTAAAAGTATACTCTACGAATATAAGTATTTTCTAAAGTATACAAGTATGCCGACCGTCAAAATTCGTAACTACAAGTAGAACAAAATATAAGTAAATGGGTGTTGTATGCTGCGGTTAAACCTGGGCAGTTATGTAGTCGTGTCTAGGATCAATGTAGCCTGGCCAACTATATTCATTCGAGACACGGCCAACATGTGCTTGGGAGTGACTGTGGTACGCAGCATACCTAAAACTTACCTAATATCCCAAACAATGAGTCATCGCTGCAGTGAACCATGAAATGCTATGGGAGTATTTCTCGAGCCGATCCTTTGTAGAAATCCTCGTATACGTGTTGTTCCTTAATCATTCCTTTAGCGATAAAATTTTCTGCCTTGATCACTCTTTCCTGCTTTATCGCTTAATATAATGTTATATCTATCTCGATGAGATATCCCCTGATCCATATCTCTTGATTCAATTTAGAGGACTTATGATCCTCTCTTTCCTGATCTTTTTAGATCAAGATGCCTCCGAGGAAAAGACCCAGCTCAAAGAACACCAACAACCCTCCGCCGCCACCACCTCCACTTCAAATCGATCTAGAAACACTTCAGGCAACCATTCCTGCCACCATATCAGCTCTCCTACCTCAACTAAACCCCAATGGTTCATGAGGTAATTCCCAAAACCAAAACCAAGAAGGTAATCAAGGACACCAGAAGGAGTGTTCCTATAAAGACTTCATGAACGCAAAACTGACATTCTTCGATGGCACAGGGGGTGTCATTGCTCTAACTCGGTGGTTAGAGAGAATCGAATCTATCTTCGAGATTTGCGCCTGTTTGGAATCTGATAAAGTGAAATTTGCCGCCTGTACGCTCACCGATAAGGCTTTAACTTGGTGGAACGGCCGAGTCAAATCCCTGACTTTACCTGTAGCCAATGCTATGGGATGGGAAGTTATGAAGGAACTACTACGTGCGGATTATTGCCCTCGGGGTGAAATCCAGAAGCTGGAACATGAGCTATGGAACCTGAAGATGAAGGGTTCCGATATCGCCTCTTACACTTCAAGGTTTGATGACTTGGCACTTCCTTGTCAGGGAATGGTTACCCCCGGAAAACAAAAAGTTAGAAAGGTTCATCTGGGGATTAACTCAGCCAACCAAAGGGAACGTTATAGAAGCAAAGCTAAATACCTATGACAGCGCCAAGTGTCTGGCTCAAACTTTGATCAATCACAATGATGATCAAGAGGAAGCAGACACCATTCCCAAACCAACAGAAAAGAGTGGCGAGAAAAGAAAGTTTTGGAGAAAGAAGAAGAAGAGTCAGTCTTCCCCAGAACCCTCAAAGAAACAACAAATAGTGGTAGTCCACGCTGCCACTACCCCTGTTGCTGTTTCTGTTGTCAATTCCACATCTCAAGTACCTGTTACCGGATATGTCGGTACCCTCCCGTGGAGTGACCGATGTAACTACCACCATCGCATCCCTGGTCCTTTTCGTGCAAAGTTCTGTAGAAGTTGTGGCCAGGAAGGTCATCTCGCACGAACCTGCAAAACCCCAACCTCATTAACTAGTCAAGCTTCCGGAGCAGGTATCGGTTAAACCTGCTACAGCTGTGGAGAGGTCGAGCAGTATAAGCGAAACTTTCCAAAGACAGTGACGTCTGGAAACACCGGGAGAGTCCTAACTATGGGGCAAGAAAGGACAGTTGCCGATCCCACCGTTGCCACAGGTATACTTCTTTCCGATAAATCTTGTGCTCGTAATCCTTTTCGATTCTAATGATGAAAGGATTTGTTAACCATTCATTCAAATATATTTTTTTTAAATTAAATCCTTTCTTAATAATCGAAACGTGCACCGTCGTGATGAACAACCAGTGAGAACGAAAGCGTTAACGTCATACCCTTAGATCGTATCCTCAATTCGGATGGTTATCCCTTTCCATTTGATCTAAAGGTAGACCTTTCATGGAAAACTTTGATGCAAACTCGACATGGAATAACTTAGTCTCATTCATGCGGTTAGTCTTGTCTTCGAAAGCTTACAAAGTTTTTCCATACATTCCCCGTCCGTATGATATTCGGGAAAGCGGGAAGTCTGTAACTTTTTCCCTGATGCCTTTCCATGAATCCTCCAGAATTCTTTTCCGAACGTCTAGTCAAGTCTCATACTAATCTAGTTCATGGAGCTACCTCGTAGCCGAACCTCTGGAAGATGATGTATCCAATACAGCGACCAGGACCTGATGTGATCACCACGAGTTCGTAGTGGTACCCTTCAGTCAAACCATTTTCCTTGATCTTGTAGTAAACAAAGCAGCCATACCGTGGGCCCATAACCCATAGGTCCTAGAATTCTCTGTCAGGATCATCAAACCCTTAGTTACTCTACCACATGAAGATGTACCTCCTTGTTGGAATTTGTTTCTGTTGGAAGCTTTATCCTAGGGAAAACATGGAATGCTTTAGAAAAGCGAAATACTTCTCTCGTGATATAGTAGACCCTTCGCGACCCTTGTGAAATCGATTCCGTAACTTTCAAACTTCGATTGCCCTAGGAACTCAGTAGCACCCATCTGATACTTCACGTCTCAGTCCTTGAGAAGTATCTACCTAACGAAATCAAGATGCGTCCCGATAGTGAGGGTTCGCTGAGACGTCAAGCGGAGACCCGATGTCACTTGGGAGCGCGAAAACCAGAAGCAACAAATCCACCTGTATCTCATTCAAGTTCATGACTTGTATCGTAATCATTGAATTTCGGGACGAAATTCCCTCTAACGGGGGGATAATGTAACAACCCGAAGTTGTTCATCGCCGAAAACCCATTCTACACGTATAACTCGCCGTAAATCGATTCGTTCCGATATCGTTTTTGGGTTAAATTAATTAAATTTATATGTTTAATTGATGCTAATGAGTGTCCAACCCTCTTAGGAACTCACGAAATTAGCCCAAAATACTTATTCCAAAAATTTTAGAAACATTCCCACCGAGTCACGGAAACTTAATCGGGTGCGACCAAAAGCCCCGTTTAATGCCGGTATCGGGTAGAATTCCACCGTTTCCAAGTTTTAGGACCTATTTAAACGTGTTCAAGCTTTCATTTGAAGCTTTTGCTTCATTTCAAAACCATATCTGTCTAACCTTTCATCTAAATCCAAATTTAAGGGTCCAAATCATCAATTTAAGGCTTCAAATCTTTGAGGTAACTTCCCTAACATGCTATACAACCTCTTTAGCCTTCAAATTCGAGTATAATCTATGGATTAGGACCATTATCATGGGTTTACGGCCCTAGAACTATCCTAGGCCGTAAACTCATGTAAATGGGGTTTTTGGAGCAACAAAACCCTTCCAAACCACAATTAGACCTTAGATATGGCAAGATGACTTTATGGAATGAGCTTAGAATGCCTTGAAACATGATTTAGAGCCTTGTTTAAGAGTTTACGTCCATGGAAGGTTCCTAGGCCGTAAACACGAAATTAAAAGGGTTTTAAGCCCTTAAACTCTTCCTAGACTCAAACAAGGCTTAGATATGGATTTTAGAATATTGGTAATGGCCTTAGAACATCATAAAGATAATTTTTGGGGAGTAAATAGGAGTTTACGGCCAAGGCACATGCTTGGGCTATAAACCCCTCAAAAATGGAGAGTAAACTCATTATTACATGTCCAAATGCCTTCAAACTTAACCAATAGCCTTGTGGTGAATCCTAGAACCATCTAAAAATAGTTTGGAGGTCTTAAACATATCAAAATGCAACATATAAGAGTTTACGGCCATAGATCATTCCCTTAGGCCATAAACTCCCAAATATGTGTTAAATGATGCCATTAAATCATAACAAGGCTTGGAAAATTAACTAGAATCACATGTGATTGTCCTAAGTGCCTTAAATCAATTACTCATGACCATGGGAGAGTTTACGGCCGTAAACTCCAATTTTACAGCCGTGAACTCCCTTAAACATAGTATAAATCCCATAAATTTAATCCAAGGCATTTTAGAAGTCCATTCCAACATTTCCTAAGTCCAAACAAGCCATTAAGCACTCAAAATCACACCAACATGAGTTCACGACCGTGAACTCTTGTATATAGGTGTTTTATGGTTCTAAACTCCCTAAAATGTTTACTCTTGGGGAGTAAACTCAAATCCCTAGTCCCTCGTGCCATTACACGTCTGTAGATGTCACCCGGGTCACTCCAAACACTCGTTTTGAGGTGTTTAATCTCATTGGAGTATAATGTTCCATATAATTAGTGATTGTAAATCTAATTAGATATATATGGACATTATTTCATTTTTCATAGGGACATCGCGAGTAATCAGGCCCCGAACCGACGTTTAGTGTCCAAAATCGTCGCATTTCCGAGTCCGGTGATTTCATACCCCTACCCTTTTTCCGTGTTTTCAATGGTTTTTCAATGTTTTCAGGGGGGAATACAAGCAAAAAATACAAGTGTATTTTGTACTTAAACCGATTTTCAACTCAATGGTTTTTACTTACTAAATGTTTTGATTTCCAAAGATTTGTGATGATTGACGTTTCGAATTGCAGGTTAAACATAGATTTCTTTTAAGAGTGTTATAACTATATTCTCTTTGAATAAGAAATCATACAAATCATATTTAAGATCAATACGAATGTAATCTAGTACGAATACGAATTACGAATACGAATACGAATACGAATATGAATACGAATTACGAATACGAATACGAATACGAATACGAATACGAATACGAATACGAATATGAATACGAATTACGAATTACGAATACGAATATGACGACGAATACGAATACGAATATGAATACGAATACGAATACGAATACGAATACGAATACGAATACGAATACAAATTACGAATACGAATACGACTACGAATACAAATACGAATACGAATACGAATACGAATTATGAATACAAATACGAATACGAATACGAATACGAATTATTAATATGAATACGAATACGAATACGAATATGAATTACGAATACGAATATGACTACGAATACGAATACGAATACGAATATGAATACGAATACGAATATGAATACGAATACGAATACGAATTACGAATACGAATACGACTACGAATACAAATACGAATACGAATATGACTACGAATACGAATACGACTACGAATACGAATACGACTACGAATGCGAATACGACTACGAATACGAAATGACGCCTTTGGTTGAGACTAAGACTTCGAAAATACAGTTAGTGTACTCCTTGAGTGTCACCAGAGTTTCGAATCTAATACGAAAATACGCCACTGGACCTCTACTGAGTTTCAAATATATCCGCCTCAGAATGTCGACAGAGCTTCGAATACACAACTAATATACTCTTTTGGAACTCAGCAGAACTTTGAAAATACAGTAATGTACGCTTCTGTGTGATTCCAAATATTCGAAAATACAGCTAAGCTAGTAGATAATAGTCATTTGAATGTAGAATAACTAAGGGTTTAGAACACATAACAAATACTACTCACATGGTAATTACTAGTACTACGAAATCAGACCTAAGAATCAACCACCACACATAGGAAAATATGGGGTTTTCCTGGGATAACATAACAACCAATAACGAACCTAGATACAAATAGACAACTCAACACATAGGAAAATATGGGATTTTCCTGGGTAGCACAACAACACATAAACGGATAAAGTAACAAACGAATAAATAAAACTGTAAGGAAAATATGGGATTTTCCTGGGTAGTACAACAAGACATAAACGGATAAAGTAACAAACAAATAACTAAACCTATAAGGAAAATATGGGATTTTCCTGGAAAGACATAACCAACTGTTTTCAGAATTGTAACAAAAGATAACTAAACTGTTTTCATAAGAAAATATGGGATTTTCTTGATCAACAACTTTTCCAGAAAGTAAAGGAACTCGTTCTTTTCAAAACTAAACCGCTTATGAACTCACCAGCTTTATGCTGATTTTCAAACCGCTTGTGTTCTCAGGTCAGCGTTATACAGGTACACGGCCACCTTTTGGAGAAGACGGAGCGTCCCGAAGACTCGTCTTTACTTTTGTTTATATTACATATGTAAAATACTTGTATAACTTTTCTTTCAAACAGATGTAAACAATATTATGTAATGTAATGTTTTGTGTTTACTGTTTTACTATGTGCATTGGATTTGATACTAAACATGGAGTCAACCCCGGAAATGTTTCCGCCTTCGGTTTTCGGGGTGTAATAGATTGGTATCAGAGCCCTTGTTTATAGTGAACTGGAATACCAAAGCCTACATGGTATAAGACTATAAACATTAAAGGGGCCTAAGTGCTCTGAACTAAAAGTATACTCTACGAATATAAGTATTTTCTAAAGTATACAAGTATGCCGACCGTCAAAATTCGTAACTACAAGTAGAACAAAATATAAGTAAATGGGTGTTGTATGCTGCGGTTAAACCTGGGCAGTTATGTAGTCGTGTCTAGGATCAATGTAGCCTGGCCAACTATATTCATTCGAGACACGGCCAACATGTGCTTGGGAGTGACTGTGGTACGCAGCATACCTAAAACTTACCTAATATCCCAAACAATGATTCATCGCTGCAGTGAACCATGAAATGCTATGGGAGTATTTCTCGAGCCGATCCTTTGTAGAAATCCTCGTATACGTGTTGTTCCTTAATCATTCCTTTAGCGATAAAATTTTCTGCCTTGATCACTCTTTCCTGCTTTATCGCTTAATATAATGTTATATCTATCTCGATGAGATATCCCCTGATCCATATCTCTTGATTCAATTTAGAGGACTTATGATCCTCTCTTTCCTGATCTTTTTAGATCAAGATGCCTCCGAGGAAAAGACCCAGCTCAAAGAACACCAACAACCCTCCGCCGCCACCACCTCCACTTCAAATCGATCTAGAAACACTTCAGGCAACCATTCCTGCCACCATATCAGCTCTCCTACCTCAACTAAACCCCAATGGTTCATGAGGTAATTCCCAAAACCAAAACCAAGAAGGTAATCAAGGACACCAGAAGGAGTGTTCCTATAAAGACTTCATGAACGCAAAACTGACATTCTTCGATGGCACAGGGGGTGTCATTGCTCTAACTCGGTGGTTAGAGAGAATCGAATCTATCTTCGAGATTTGCGCCTGTTTGGAATCTGATAAAGTGAAATTTGCCGCCTGTACGCTCACCGATAAGGCTTTAACTTGGTGGAACGGCCGAGTCAAATCCCTGACTTTACCTGTAGCCAATGCTATGGGATGGGAAGTTATGAAGGAACTACTACGTGCGGATTATTGCCCTCGGGGTGAAATCCAGAAGCTGGAACATGAGCTATGGAACCTGAAGATGAAGGGTTCCGATATCGCCTCTTACACTTCAAGGTTTGATGACTTGGCACTTCCTTGTCAGGGAATGGTTACCCCCGGAAAACAAAAAGTTAGAAAGGTTCATCTGGGGATTAACTCAGCCAACCAAAGGGAACGTTATAGAAGCAAAGCTAAATACCTATGACAGCGCCAAGTGTCTGGCTCAAACTTTGATCAATCACAATGATGATCAAGAGGAAGCAGACACCATTCCCGAACCAACAGAAAAGAGTGGCGAGAAAAGAAAGTTTTGGAGAAAGAAGAAGAAGAGTCAGTCTTCCCCAGAACCCTCAAAGAAACAACAAATAGTGGTAGTCCACGCTGCCACTACCCCTGTTGCTGTTTCTGTTGTCAATTCCACATCTCAAGTACCTGTTACCGGATATGTCGGTACCCTCCCGTGGAGTGACCGATGTAACTACCACCATCGCATCCCTGGTCCTTTTCGTGCAAAGTTCTGTAGAAGTTGTGGCCAGGAAGGTCATCTCGCACGAACCTGCAAAACCCCAACCTCATTAACTAGTCAAGCTTCCGGAGCAGGTATCGGTTAAACCTGCTACAGCTGTGGAGAGGTCGAGCAGTATAAGCGAAACTTTCCAAAGACAGTGACGTCTGGAAACACCGGGAGAGTCCTAACTATGGGGCAAGAAAGGACAGTTGCCGATCCCACCGTTGCCACAGGTATACTTCTTTCCGATAAATCTTGTGCTCGTAATCCTTTTCGATTCTAATGATGAAAGGATTTGTTAACCATTCATTCAAATATATTTTTTTTAAATTAAATCCTTTCTTAATAATCGAAACGTGCACCGTCGTGATGAACAACCAGTGAGAACGAAAGCGTTAACGTCATACCCTTAGATCGTATCCTCAATTCGGATGGTTATCCCTTTCCATTTGATCTAAAGGTAGACCTTTCATGGAAAACTTTGATGCAAACTCGACATGGAATAACTTAGTCTCATTCATGCGGTTAGTCTTGTCTTCGAAAGCTTACAAAGTTTTTCCATACATTCCCCGTCCGTATGATATTCGGGAAAGCGGGAAGTCTGTAACTTTTTCCCTGATGCCTTTCCATGAATCCTCCAGAATTCTTTTCCGAACGTCTAGTCAAGTCTCATACTAATCTAGTTCATGGAGCTACCTCGTAGCCGAACCTCTGGAAGATGATGTATCCAATACAGCGACCAGGACCTGATGTGATCACCACGAGTTCGTAGTGGTACCCTTCAGTCAAACCATTTTCCTTGATCTTGTAGTAAACAAAGCAGCCATACCGTGGGCCCATAACCCATAGGTCCTAGAATTCTCTGTCAGGATCATCAAACCCTTAGTTACTCTACCACATGAAGATGTACCTCCTTGTTGGAATTTGTTTCTGTTGGAAGCTTTATCCTAGGGAAAACATGGAATGCTTTAGAAAAGCGAAATACTTCTCTCGTGATATAGTAGACCCTTCGCGACCCTTGTGAAATCGATTCCGTAACTTTCAAACTTCGATTGCCCTAGGAACTCAGTAGCACCCATCTGATACTTCACGTCTCAGTCCTTGAGAAGTATCTACCTAACGAAATCAAGATGCGTCCCGATAGTGAGGGTTCGCTGAGACGTCAAGCGGAGACCCGATGTCACTTGGGAGCGCGAAAACCAGAAGCAACAAATCCACCTGTATCTCATTCAAGTTCATGACTTGTATCGTAATCATTGAATTTCGGGACGAAATTCCCTCTAACGGGGGGATAATGTAACAACCCGAAGTTGTTCATCGCCGAAAACCCATTCTACACGTATAACTCGCCGTAAATCGATTCGTTCCGATATCGTTTTTGGGTTAAATTAATTAAATTTATATGTTTAATTGATGCTAATGAGTGTCCAACCCTCTTAGGAACTCACGAAATTAGCCCAAAATACTTATTCCAAAAATTTTAGAAACATTCCCACCGAGTCACGGAAACTTAATCGGGTGCGACCAAAAGCCCCGTTTAATGCCGGTATCGGGTAGAATTCCACCGTTTCCAAGTTTTAGGACCTATTTAAACGTGTTCAAGCTTTCATTTGAAGCTTTTGCTTCATTTCAAAACCATATCTGTCTAACCTTTCATCTAAATCCAAATTTAAGGGTCCAAATCATCAATTTAAGGCTTCAAATCTTTGAGGTAACTTCCCTAACATGCTATACAACCTCTTTAGCCTTCAAATTCGAGTATAATCTATGGATTAGGACCATTATCATGGGTTTACGGCCCTAGAACTATCCTAGGCCGTAAACTCATGTAAATGGGGTTTTTGGAGCAACAAAACCCTTCCAAACCACAATTAGACCTTAGATATGGCAAGATGACTTTATGGAATGAGCTTAGAATGCCTTGAAACATGATTTAGAGCCTTGTTTAAGAGTTTACGTCCATGGAAGGTTCCTAGGCCGTAAACACGAAATTAAAAGGGTTTTAAGCCCTTAAACTCTTCCTAGACTCAAACAAGGCTTAGATATGGATTTTAGAATATTGGTAATGGCCTTAGAACATCATAAAGATAATTTTTGGGGAGTAAATAGGAGTTTACGGCCAAGGCACATGCTTGGGCTATAAACCCCTCAAAAATGGAGAGTAAACTCATTATTACATGTCCAAATGCCTTCAAACTTAACCAATAGCCTTGTGGTGAATCCTAGAACCATCTAAAAATAGTTTGGAGGTCTTAAACATATCAAAATGCAACATATAAGAGTTTACGGCCATAGATCATTCCCTTAGGCCATAAACTCCCAAATATGTGTTAAATGATGCCATTAAATCATAACAAGGCTTGGAAAATTAACTAGAATCACATGTGATTGTCCTAAGTGCCTTAAATCAATTACTCATGACCATGGGAGAGTTTACGGCCGTAAACTCCAATTTTACAGCCGTGAACTCCCTTAAACATAGTATAAATCCCATAAATTTAATCCAAGGCATTTTAGAAGTCCATTCCAACATTTCCTAAGTCCAAACAAGCCATTAAGCACTCAAAATCACACCAACATGAGTTCACGACCGTGAACTCTTGTATATAGGTGTTTTATGGTTCTAAACTCCCTAAAATGTTTACTCTTGGGGAGTAAACTCAAATCCCTAGTCCCTCGTGCCATTACACGTCTGTAGATGTCACCCGGGTCACTCCAAACACTCGTTTTGAGGTGTTTAATCTCATTGGAGTATAATGTTCCATATAATTAGTGATTGTAAATCTAATTAGATATATATGGACATTATTTCATTTTTCATAGGGACATCGCGAGTAATCAGGCCCCGAACCGACGTTTAGTGTCCAAAATCGTCGCATTTCCGAGTCCGGTGATTTCATACCCCTACCCTTTTTCCGTGTTTTCAATGGTTTTTCAATGTTTTCAGGGGGGAATACAAGCAAAAAATACAAGTGTATTTTGTACTTAAACCGATTTTCAACTCAATGGTTTTTACTTACTAAATGTTTTGATTTCCAAAGATTTGTGATGATTGACGTTTCGAATTGCAGGTTAAACATAGATTTCTTTTAAGAGTGTTATAACTATATTCTCTTTGAATAAGAAATCATACAAATCATATTTAAGATCAATACGAATGTAATCTAGTACGAATACGAATTACGAATACGAATACGAATACGAATATGAATACGAATTACGAATACGAATACGAATACGAATACGAATACGAATACGAATACGAATATGAATACGAATTACGAATTACGAATACGAATATGACGACGAATACGAATACGAATATGAATACGAATACGAATACGAATACGAATACGAATACGAATACGAATACAAATTACGAATACGAATACGACTACGAATACAAATACGAATACGAATACGAATACGAATTATGAATACAAATACGAATACGAATACGAATACGAATTATTAATATGAATACGAATACGAATACGAATATGAATTACGAATACGAATATGACTACGAATACGAATACGAATACGAATATGAATACGAATACGAATATGAATACGAATACGAATACGAATTACGAATACGAATACGACTACGAATACAAATACGAATACGAATATGACTACGAATACGAATACGACTACGAATACGAATACGACTACGAATGCGAATACGACTACGAATACGAAATGACGCCTTTGGTTGAGACTAAGACTTCGAAAATACAGTTAGTGTACTCCTTGAGTGTCACCAGAGTTTCGAATCTAATACGAAAATACGCCACTGGACCTCTACTGAGTTTCAAATATATCCGCCTCAGAATGTCGACAGAGCTTCGAATACACAACTAATATACTCTTTTGGAACTCAGCAGAACTTTGAAAATACAGTAATGTACGCTTCTGTGTGATTCCAAATATTCGAAAATACAGCTAAGCTAGTAGATAATAGTCATTTGAATGTAGAATAACTAAGGGTTTAGAACACATAACAAATACTACTCACATGGTAATTACTAGTACTACGAAATCAGACCTAAGAATCAACCACCACACATAGGAAAATATGGGATTTTCCTGGGATAACAGAACAACCAATAACGAACCTAGATACAAATAGACAACTCAACACATAGGAAAATATGGGATTTTCCTGGGTAGCACAACAACACATAAACGGATAAAGTAACAAACGAATAAATAAAACTGTAAGGAAAATATGGGATTTTCCTGGGTAGTACAACAAGACATAAACGGATAAAGTAACAAACAAATAACTAAACCTATAAGGAAAATATGGGATTTTCCTGGAAAGACATAACCAACTGTTTTCAGAATTGTAACAAAAGATAACTAAACTGTTTTCATAAGAAAATATGGGATTTTCTTGATCAACAACTTTTCCAGAAAGTAAAGGAACTCGTTCTTTTCAAAACTAAACCGCTTATGAACTCACCAGCTTTATGCTGATTTTCAAACCGCTTGTGTTCTCAGGTCAGCGTTATACAGGTACACGGCCACCTTTTGGAGAAGACGGAGCGTCCCGAAGACTCGTCTTTACTTTTGTTTATATTACATATGTAAAATACTTGTATAACTTTTCTTTCAAACAGATGTAAACAATATTATGTAATGTAATGTTTTGTGTTTACTGTTTTACTATGTGCATTGGATTTGATACTCAACATGGAGTCAACCCCGGAAATGTTTCCGCCTTCGGTTTTCGGGGTGTGACAATAACTGTTATTGCAAGTACGACACCAAAATCTTGATTAGTAATTGTGGCTCTTAAAAGCCACTGATGAACTCTGACCTAGTCAATGACGCGCCCATTAGATAAAGGATCATATATTACTCCATTCTAGATATCATATGGACATGATACATGGATTATAATCATTCTCTCTGTCCATCTGCTGTTTCCTGATTTCCAATTTATGACGCCCGACTAATTAAACAAATCAAATCAGTCCAGGCTTGGCCGAGCACTTAGGGTTGTCATCACTAAATCATCGAGGGGCCCATATATATCTATTTTATCCCTCTAAGGGTAAAAGGAATGGATAAACATCGACTCAAATTCTTGCTTGTACTAAATCATCAAATCAAACACAATAATATGTTTTATAACACCAAGTTACTGGTGTGTTTACATATGTCAATGTGCAACCGACTTGTCAATTACAACTCAAATGTCTTGGTTTCAAGAATATAAGATATTATATTCCAACAATCACTCGTGATAAAATCCACGAAGTGATTCAAATGAGCGTGGGTTTGAATCCAATACTCAAATCTTGTTATAGGAGTACTCATGAATACTGTAGCAAACTTGTGTAATGTCTAAAACACCTAGACAGTCTACAGTCAGATTCATGACAGTCTTGCCTCAATACCTACTTCCAAAGTATGATTGAATGTGGATAGTTTGAATAATGTTATTATTCTAGAAGTCAAAACATGCAAAGTGAAACACAAGAATAATCGAATCCAATATAGTATCAGAACTAATGAATATAAATAAAACACCTTTTATTTAATCACCATATTGATTACACAACATTCATTGTATAATGTTTCGATTAATCAACTTAATACTTGAACTAAAACAATAGTTATGCCATGCTCCAAGCATGCACACTATGTTTTCTTATGGTCCTTTCTTTGTGAAATAGATCAATTGAACACATCTTCAATGAAACTCATTTCACAATTCCAAATCCTTACTGTAATTGTAAGAATACCAAATTCTTTTTACTGTAATCTGTTGGATTCTAAATGTATATGCAATGATCCTCTTGCACAAAAGTCACATAGACTTGGCAACAGACAATACAAAGTATTCCAATGGAGAGCAATTCCATGGAAACGAAGTCTCATATTCAAAGTACATTCCTTTGAACATCCTTCTTGCATTAAGTTTTCTAATCTTACACAAATTTAAAGAATAACCACCACTTATGGAAGCATTTCCATATTCCCATTTTGGTATCACTTCTGAACAAGAGTTACCTGTTCTTAGAGTATGACAACATGGTCCTTCAGAAATTTACACTATACTTCCAACTGTATATAAGTAACCCATCTTTGGTAAACTTCAGATTGTCCTTGACAATTGCTTAACCATTTTAGTCATATCCAGTTCTTATCCATTTTCCCTCTTAGTGCCCCAGGCATTTGGAAAATTTAGAACACATAAATACTATAGCATATGCAATCGATCCTATACCCGAAGCATATGGGATATGATCCATAATGTCTTACATAAAGATGTGATACTTACCAGTTTCTTGATATAATATTTCCATATATATATTTTCCTTATGCCGAATCTTTTCAACGTAACATTCATCTATATTTTTTACTAAACTCGATTAAAATCTCAATCTAGGATTTTAGAATTGAAATGAAGTATGAATTTCTCTCCCTTAATTATCGCAAAACAACTTTTCAAACCCCGCAACTGTGTGATTTGAAACTTTTGTTTTCTATAATTAACATTGCTAACTTCCAAAACTTACCATAATAATCATGCTCCCACTAGCACAAGAATTATTATCTTACTAGCATAACACTTATGCTCTCAATAGCTTTGACATGTACCTAGAAATCAGCTGGACTTCTAGAAATTAATAATTATTGACTTTCATTACCAAAGTTTAGATTTTTGATAAGAGATGCTTCGATAAGACTGTATCTAGGCTTCTCAACATCATACACCTTTCCTTAGATAGCTCATATGTGTGTTTAAAGAATTTTAGAACTTACAACAATAAGTCTCAAATGTTTAGACCTTTTTCCATTTCTCATAATTTGAACTATGATGAGGAATGCCATAACCATAACAGAATTTGAGAATGCAAATATCACAATTGCTAACTATTTAAAATCTACTTAGTGAAAGTGTTTCCTCACAATCATTTTCATGAGTTGGAGAGAAACATTGTGACACTTAGATTTTATGGTGTATGTGTTCCTATCCATGTAAATTTGTCAAACCATAATCAAAAGACAAGGTTTGTGACAAATCCAAACTCACATGGACTGAACTAGTTCAATCATAATTTCCTGCCACTTGGTAGCACAAAGGCCTAACATGTCTTCCAAGTTGTTAAGCAATTCACCCATACTAATCAATGAAAATTTCATTGATCCAGGTGCTTTGAGTTATGCAAACAATTGAGAACTATTAGAACTCACATGCATTGTAAAATTTTAATTGGAATGGGCACAAAAAGAAGAATATGTCAACATGATAGGTTGCAAACCTTAAGTCGTGTGCTAGTGATAAACAACAGGTTTATTCCTGATTAGTTCTTGAATCTTCTAAAGACCTTTAAGACTCCTACTGACCTGTTGACATATAAGTTTCTCTTTGTCAAGAGACATCACTCGACAAAAAAATATTCAAAAGTTAGTGCGGTTTCTTATCAAGATAGACACTTCACACAATTGGTCTTAGTTGGTCTTTATTTTATCCAAAACATCACAACTTACCAACTTCAAATGTACAAGAGTAGAAAACATTTTACTCTACATTTTATATGTGTTATAAACCTTTATTAAGATTATGTCTCTCAAGGCTCGATCTTGGATAATGACTCTAAGACTCGATTTGGAATGAAGTATGATTTATCTTCTTGATTCAACCATTTCAATAATTCAGGATTCATCTTCTTAACCATACAAATGCACTAAGATGTCCGTAGAGGATTAATTATGATACGGTTTCATAATCACTAAGATAATCATAAAACATGATACTCAAGTACTCTCCCTTCCTTTTAAATTGGAGAAACTTTTATCTTTCTACCTAATTTGATCATTCTTATTCGTTCTGCCACACATTGAAACTTTTGCAATGATTCAAAATTACACTTAATCTTGTAAGTGTTGGGTTTAGTATACTACAACATCCTATGGTCCACATACAACCGTAAATACCTTGGATCTATGTTTTCTCTATTATACATGTAAATATGAAGCTTCCAAGATATTACCCTATACTGGCATACAAATATGATATACTTGGGTAATAAAATAGATAGAATACATACCTTTTTTTATGTAACTTGTCTTGATGAAGCTTGAGAGCCTAGTGCCCCAAGTGTGACACCTCAAATGGTTCACATAACATCATGAAAACTTGGAATAACCATGAGAAGAAGACACTCCAAGCTTAAATTGACTAGCCCTCATATGTGTATTACTTGTGTCCATTTCTTGAGCTAAAGGGGACTTTATATAGTGTGGCTATTAGGGTTACACCATGTAACTCATGACTTTACCCATTCCTTATGCTCCATGGGTTTTAACCTCCATGGAGTATCCATGGGTCACCACATGGGTTAAACCCAACATAAGGAATCTTGGATCATAAGCCCACATATATAAGAATTAATGATTTACACAATCAATCGCCATATATTTAATTACTCTCTTTTGATCACTAAATTAAGTCCAAATTAATTCTTGATCAATACTAATTAAATAACATGATTTCATATTAATATATTAGAACCTATAATATATTAATATGTCACAAATGTCTTTTTCTCACAAACGGTCTATCCAAATGTTCTGATGCCATGCAACCCAAATAGACCATGCCGAGTAAGGTCAAGTACATACCAATTATAGTTATGGACTTAGACACTAATCCAACAGTAAGTATAACCATATTTACTAAACTTTAGTAAATCATAACGAATAGTCTTATTGTTCTTTGTTGTGGACCTGACCAGTGCACAACCAAATTTAACCGATCCCCTAGTCCTTCACATGACTCACATATACAGGTGAACAAGGAATTTGTCTTGATTTCCAAAGGTGAAGGTTCTCATTCATCACACAATACAAGTTGCATGATTTCAAGTTTCTTGACATTTGAAACATGGTGATGAGAATCTTTCTTTATTCGGTAACTTATGACACAATAAAAAACTAAAGAATCAAATCCATTTTCCAATATTGCTATCAATGGAAACATATAAACAACAATTTTCACAAATGCCATTCTAAGGAAACTTAAAAAAAATAAAAATCAAATTTTTTTCTCTATTTGTAAAAGTGCGGAAAAACTTGTCCTTACAATGCAAATGCAAGTGAAAACTATGTTGTTATCTATTCCTAAACAATCTATCTTAACTCTTAAGCAGCAGCTCAAAATTCTGATCATCGAACCATGCGATCAAAATTCATTTCTTTGTGATCAGAATCAGCTTACTCTTCATTTTTAGATTCCTTTCTTTTCTTCGATCCTTCAAAACATCAAAATGTAATTACATTACATCATGTATTAAGAATCTCCAAATAGGAACTTAATAGAGTTAGACAGTGGACTTACCAGAAGTAGAATCAAATATTTCAACTTTACCATCCTTGGATCTTTAAGGTATGTATGGCAGCTTTGCAACTAATGCCCCTTCTTTTAGCAATATAAACATATGGACTCTTTTGGAATGGTACATAGAACTATCTCAGACTTAGCCTTTCTCTTTACCATTTGGTCAAATGACTTGATCATGGTTGACCCCTTTCCATTGGGAAGAGAAAGCTTTTTTGGTTTTCCAATATTACCACTGTCAATGTCCATGGAAGTTTGGGGAGTAGATCTTCCAATCAATTTTGCTTTACCAGTATGCCAAATCATTGCTGATTCGGCAACAACAAGTAAATATGTTATATCGATAAGGGTCATGTCGTGACCTCCCATGTAGTAGTCCTTAAAGAATGAGCTATATGACTTAGGAATGATTGAAAAACCCAGTCAACATCCAACTTCCTCGAGACTTCGACACCTAACTCTCCTAGCCTGTAAATATGTAACTTCATCTCCAAGATGTAAGCTCATACATAATTTCCATCTTTGTGTTTGCTTGCCAATAGGGTTTGAATGACCTTGAACTTTTCAAGTCTTTAAACATGTGGGTTAGGGAGAATAACTGGAGGAGGTGGAGGAAGTGAAGTATGATTTCCAGTCCCACTAATGGACAACAAAAGGATAAACCTTTCACCTTGATCACCATGTGGGATATCATCTTCATTAAGAAATCTTTTTCCAAAAGAATAAGGAAGACCAAAGTTGTCAAAACCATACATCTATTTGTGAGAAATTCAAGTTAGTTGATTTATCTCTTTAATATAACACCCAAAATTAATATATTAAGGCTAGGACCGAACACAATATTCTACAATTTGGAAAAGGGATGCCGTAATCCAATAGTAAAATATTTGAAGGTAGGTAAATGACGACTTACCAACTTCCACCATGAAAAACGAAATTGATTATTATGTTTTAATTGGTTTGAAATTCCATGATCCTTTAAGATTCATTAAACCCTTCAATGGCATGTTTCAATCTCGATTTTACCTTGCAAGTTTGTGACTGGGATGCCGAGGATCACAAACAAGGTGTGAATAACCATGCAAATTAGCTTGGTACACCTAATGCTACAAATCAATGTGCCGATTAACTACACACGCTCCATTGATCTATGATTAACATCAAGTTACTCTTTATCACACACTGTTAGTCCCAGATTAGTGTGACGGTTAACCACACGCTCCATTAACGACTTAACAAGGTGCAAAGTACAATTTCATGGGATAGCACCATATTCACATTTTTCCTAAAGTAACTAAGATTGGGAATTTGATAAAAGTTCAGTTACTTTATAATTATTACTATACTTATAATGAGAATTGGTGTCTTATCCTACCCGTTCGGCTAATGACCCTCCACCAATCAAGGAAGCGGTGGGTGAGAGTGGACACCCATTAAATCGTCATTTTATAGGCAGTAATGTTATACCCCTTATAGACCGGCTTCGTGAATGAGGCCTACTAACGGTAAGACTGACCTTTTAATTATACATATATAATATATTGAACTTTTAATTTTATATAGTATAAGGGTGTATTTTAGACATTTAAAATACTTGGTGGTTTACTCCATTAATTAAACTAGACTTTTTATTTAATTAAACTCAAACCATATAATTATGGATTTAATAATACTCTTTTAACTAAACACTTTAATTAACTATTAATAAAGTCCATAAAGATGTAATATGAATTATTCAAAACATCAAGATGCTAAAAAAAAATTAAAACTATTTAATTTATTATTAAGTTATGAACCTATGAGTTACACTTTTGAAAACATTTCAAATAACTTTAGTCTTAGAATTCAATGCCTTTTCAAAGCCATTTATAACAAATTTTGTAACCTTTGAAGACTCTTGGAATTCATAACTTAAAGAGTTAATTAATGAGACTTTTAACATTCATAACTTATGGAAGTTTCAAAACTCTTAAGATCATAACTTTTGAAAAGGACTTTTGAGTTCCAAAATTTTATGAAAAAATTTGTAACTCCTTAAAAACATTTAGATCGAACTTTTAAAACAAATAAAATAATCATATCATTTTATCTTTTATAAATTGACCTAATTCAACTCTTGTAGTAATATCACTCAAAATTTTCGAATACTTAGTTTTTCATAAAATCATGTAATTATCTTAAAATTTGACAAACTTCATTTTTTTTCAACTTTGAAAATCAAACATTTGCATCAATATAACAGAAAACAACCCATGACTCTGATACCACTGTTGGGTTTTAGTATACTACAACATCCTATGGTGCACATACAACCCTAAATGCGTTGGATCTATGTTTTCTTTAATTATACATGCAATATTGTTTCCGAAGCATTAAGCCTACAACTAGCATACAATTGACATAAACAACATAAAATACTAGTTAGGAGTTTACCTTTTTATGTAGCTTGTAGAACTTGTTGTATTTGGCCTCTAAGAACTTAGCACCCCAAGTCTGATGCCTCGAATAGTTCACAACACACCTAGGACAAAGGATAACTTGAGAGAGATGTTGCTGGCTCCAAAATCGGCTCTAATGAACTCCAAGAACTCTAGAGTCCGATTTTGGGTGCTAAAGGAGTCCTTTTATAGTGTGGCAAAGTCTAGGGCTACATTCAAGCAAACCCTAATGCCCATGACCTTTCATATTACTTATGCTCCATGGCTTAAACCTCCATGGACTATCTATGGACTACCATATTGATTTAACCCATCCTAAATAACAATTGGCCCACACTATATGAATCATTGATTTACCATATCTATCCCCATATATTTAATTAGTCTATTTGATGACACAATTAATTCAAAATTAGTTCTTGATCAATACTAATTAAATAATATTATTTGATATTAGTATATTAGAACTTACAATATATTAATAAATCATAAGTAACCTATTACTCAACTATCCATTCTATCAAATTGTCTTGGTGATATGCAATCCGAAATGGACCATGCGACTCTCGGGTCAAGTACATACTAATTATAGTTATGAGCTTAGACACCTAATCCAACATAAGTATGTCTCATTCATACAAGATTTGGAATATCACTATGCTTCTACTAGTCCTTAGTAAACATACATGTTATCTTCATTTTTATATTAAAATGATGATTCCACTCTTGAGATGTTTTCTTTATACATTCACAAATGGAAATAAAGGTTCACACATTTTTTAAAGTATCTAGGATTAGAAAAACCTTCGGGCTAAGCTATATAGATATCTTCAAGTAGATGTCTATTAAGAAAAGCGGTTTTCTTGAAATATGTTTTCCATATCTCATATTAAGAATATGTAGTTATGGTAAATAATATCCTTGTTGATCTAATCATAGCTACTTGTGAAAAGGTTTGATCATAGTCAACATCATGAGTATGATATAGATCATAGTCAATGACATGAGTATGAAAAAAACCTTTTACAATAAGACTTGCTTTAAATGTATATGGTTATCCATGTAATATATTCTTGTTAGAAGACTTACTTGCTCCTTCTTGCCTTAACACATGGAGGAAGCTTAAACAAGTCCATACTTGATCATCATACATGGATTACATCTCATGTTCATGACTCTAAGTCATGTATTAGAGTCAGGATCTAATATACTATTTTTGTATCTGATGGGTTCTCTAGAAACTATCATGAAGAGCTCATCAACGAGATATTCCACTTTTCTCAAGTCATCAATGATTACTGCCATTAATGCAAACAATTTGTATTTATGAATAACTATTGTTCAAGGTTAATAATCCCTTGGGAAAACTAGTGCCAACTGTTACTACATTAGGCTATGTTTCTTGAGCTGCTTCAAGTTCCTTGTGCTTCCCACTTTCTTTATTAGTAGAAGCTTGATATGTGATAACATAGCTTTCACAAAAATAAGAGAACTTATTGTGAGTGGGTTTGCATATAACAATCTAAGCCACATTCAGAGTATCATATAAATATATATTTAGTAGATTTTAAGTTTAGAACCTTTAGTCCAACATAGCCTTCAAATCCACAAAACATTAAATAAGATAAGGATGTAGAATTTCCATACAAAATCTTATAAATAAATTGTTTTGTCTACTTATTAGTTGATATTTATACTAATTGTATAACTGATAGTGATTAAATAACAATCCTAAAAGAATAAAGGAAGATAATTTCCACCGACTAGAAAGTAAAACATATCAAGTAAGATTTAATTTATCCTTTATTATTACCCAGGTTTTAGACAGTTCTTACCGATTTGTATCTCAACTTTATATGTTAAAACTTCAACAAAAATTTCTCAATTATATTTTAACATGTAAAATATGATCTATAACTACTATAGTTAATAAAGTTGATTTGGTATCTTGTATTTTTTCCTTTGAAATTCATTAGAAAAGAAGTCATACATCACAATGTATATCTTTACATTTTAGTGAAAATATCATTAGGAATATTATATATATATATATATATATATAGTCACATATTTCAATAAACTACATTATTTTCCTTTAAAGGTCCCTTTCTTAAAGTTGGAATATATGAATGTCATTTATATAATAAAGATAACAATGTCCAAGATAGGTTTTATTCAAAAAAAGTTTCAGTCAAAAGTATTTTGTATGTAGAACGTTTATTTTATAAACCATTGATATTTACATTATAATTCTTGTTAAGAGATCTAGTCTCATAAACCGAATTTTTATTATTTCCGAATATGAAGATGATCGTTATGAAAAATGATTTAAGTAAATAGTCAATTTAAGTAAATAGTCAATCATTCATAAATTAAAGTAACTGAGACATATATTTAGCAAGCTATATTAAAACATACATTATTCCAAAACAAATATTGTTCCACAATACATGTATATTATGTTCCTAACATAATTAATAAAGTAAACTATGAGATTGCAGTTCCAAATTGATTACTCTTAGCTGGTTACTGTTCTGTACTTATCTAAAAGCTATTTACAAGTATTAGATTATCATCATGTACAAAGTACTTGGTTATTATATGAAAAAATACGAGTTACATCTTTGAAGTACTAGTCTCTTCCAAATTTCCTTTTCGGATAGGAGGGACAGTTCCTCTACTAGTGTGATGTTTCTCCATAATAGAAACATGATCCATTAATGTGGGCCTTCTTGGATCTCTCAGGCTTAAGGGTGTCCTTTCCATGAACTAATGGTCTTTTAGAGCACACAATATGACTCTCTTCAGCCTTACATTCTTCATATGCATAAATTGGTTCATCCAAATATCACTATATATTTGGAATATTTGCTCAAGTTGAGGAAACATATAACATGCTTCTAAGACTCCAGTTCCTCCCAAGAGGTCTGGTGTAACCCCCGTTTCCTAGAATAGATTAGGTGAGGGATCAGTGGGATTAGAGATCATATTTTTAGGAAAAACTAGGTGCCACAACTTGGTGATTAGAGCACCATGACGTGGAGTATTTTTTGCATGATTGTACATTTAGTTGGTTTCCATGACATGGAAAGGGAAAGGCCATGACGCGGTTGCAGTGGTGGCCCAAGCCTATGATTTTTAGGGTTTTATCCATATTTAAACACATAATCTCAAGGATTAGGGTATCCTTTTCAGCCTCTAACCCTTTCAAATGAAACCCTAGCCTCCTTGGAGTAATTCTTGTTGTATTAGTGGTGGTTCTTGAAATTTGAAGCTTTGGATTGCATCTTGGAAAAAAGAGAGTTGTGCTTACTAGTTAGAAGAGCGCACCACTTCAAATGTTGCAACTCTTGAAGCTTGTGGATCCTTGGAAGGTATAAGTCTTCCACCTTTTTTGTTCTTTCTTCATAGAACTAAGATATAATGCAGTTCTTGGTTCATATTCAAGTGAGGGTTGGCTTCATGAGATAAAGTTTACTACTTCATAGCTCATCTTGGTCCCTTGGTCACTATATAGGTTGGATCCAATGTTTTACTGGAGGATGCCAAATTACATAGTCGTTTTTCTCCCACGTCGTGACAAATAGGAGGACACGACGTGGCAATCTGTTGAAGTGGACTTTGATCATTAACCACCAACTTTTTGACTAGTTTGACTTTTAATTAAACTTGGAAAGGTGTTGATCTATATCATGAGATTTAGCTTGTGTTTGGTTTAGGAGGTTCATATAGCTATTTTTATGGGACACTGAGTAGGGAATTTCAGCTCTTCATTCAGGTGAGTCTTCTCACTATACTATATGACACTCGATGTCGTTCTGTGCATTTTGTCTTCGTGACTCTTGCTGGTTTGCTTGTATGTTATGCATGTGGGTTGATACAAACCTAGGTTGATATGGAACTATTGGAGTCGATCTGGACTCTGAGTCAAGAAGGAATCGTGGTTAACACGAACCCGAGGTTGGTGCAGACCCGATGGAGTGAATCTGGACTCAGAGCCAATATAGATTCGGGGTTGATACGAACCTGGGGTTGTTAATGTCCCCTTATGACTATGTGTTGTTATATTTAGGGAATGTGGTATTTTAACGAACTCACAAAGCTTTATGCTTACAGTTGTGGATTAAATATTTTGTAGGTTCTCAGATTGTGGAAGCGGGACTGTATAGCCCCATCAACAACTTTATGATTTGATATTCCACGGTGTCTTCTTTATAAATCTGATTTCTGAATAATGGTTTATGAACAAATGCACTGATCTGAATCTAATTTTCTTAAAAATGAAAATTTTATTCTGGAATTTGAAACGTTACAAGTTAGTATCAGAGCCCTTGTTTGAGGGGTTTGGTTGGACACTCGTGGGATTCTAAACTCAAACTATCAATCTGAGAGTTTTTATAAACTCTTTTGGAAAAGATTCTTTTCAAGAGAAGAAGAGTGAAGATGTAATGTGTACATTCATCTAGAGCTCAGAAAAGTGATCTCCCAAAATATCCATACTTGGTTTGTATGTTGTATTTGAATTGTTGTTATATGTATTATAGTATGATATATATGATATAAGCTTGACTAAGGATCAAACCAGGGTTGCATGTTAGAGTGACTGCTTAGGAGAGATGCCCCTTTGGGTGATATATGAATTGTTAAAGATGCATGATAGTGTGGATGTTGACGATCTTCAAGATTTGTCTCGGGATTACCTAATCTTTATGTTTTGTGATTGTCTGTTAGTCTTTCTACTCGAATGCTTCTTAATTTATGCTATGTGAAACCCATATAGATGTTAGTTAGCAATCAATAGAATATGTTAAGTTGCATTTGATGAAGATTAAATTGTTTTAGAATGTTTGATTTGGCACTATTGCTCAACTCTTGTGTGAGTCCAACTGTTGTTGTTCAGGATCTTGTAGTCGAAGTACTATTTAATTATAACACCCATAAAAAATCAAGCTTTTTCAAACATCCAAAAACCATTAGTCATTACAAAATGTTTTCAAAATAGTTTAATATCATAGTATCCCAGAAACCATAAGTCCAAAACACAAGGATGTGTATGGTCACGCCTTCGCCTTGCCGAGATATCTGAAGTACCTGAAGCAATAAACTAAAACTGTAAGCACAAAGCTTAGTGAGTTCCCCCAAATTACCGATACACTGCAAATAACACATATACAAATAACAACATGTACTGGGTCCTTAACTTTACAGATTAGATTACCCCTGGGCCCACGGTGTGAGTCCGGATTGCCTTCCGAGCCCACAACTCACATCTGGATTGCCACCGAACCCACCGTACGAGTCTCCCTCAGCTCGTATCTGGAATGCTCCCGGGTTTCTTGGCTACTACATGGATTAGTGTCACCTCAACCCATCCCACATAATATGTTGACATATAACACAAATAATG
The DNA here is from genome assembly GCF_002870075.4 of Lactuca sativa. Lineage (NCBI taxonomy): Eukaryota > Viridiplantae > Streptophyta > Magnoliopsida > Asterales > Asteraceae > Lactuca > Lactuca sativa. Next base: position 194,932,700 of record NC_056625.2, read on the forward strand.
CACATACAGATAATCACATAATTCTACAGGTAGTCCTTTAGATCTACCTAACTGACATAGCAACTAACCTGCATTAGTAACTCATACTCAGCGTACTATCAAGATACTGATCTAACAGATCATATCAACATATAACATCCTGTTTACCAGGATACTAATCTAACGGATCATAACAACATATAACCTATCATCTCCAAGGATACTGATCTAACATATCTTACAATACTCGAGCATACAACAGATTAGGATAACAATCCAAAAGGGCCGGCCTTGGTGCCTTAGACCCTTAAGTACAGTGAGGATAACTCACCTCGCAACTGTCGACTCGAAAGATAAACTCAAACTCTCGAATCACCGCCACAAACTCCTCCACCTATGTTCACCACAGAACCATACTCATAAATTTCCAACTTCCCAAAATGCCTCAGAAGTCAAATAGTCAAACCTGGGTCAAAGTCAAAGTCAACAATCAAGTTCAATAATCCATGTTGACCCGACTCATCGGCTGCAGTCATTGACTAGTCAAGTCCTTCCAAAACTCAAGTAGTCATGAACCCCCCCCACTCACTTGTTGAGTTTCCCTGCATCTCGTCGAGTCCAAGCGTGTCCAAATGTCGGGTAAACCCAAGTTGACTTGCCGAGTCACCCCACTGACCCGTTGAGTCCATACATAAGTCCTTGCACGACAATCTTCATCGGACTCGCCGAGTTCGCCATGCAACTCGCCGACTCCCTTCAGTCCATTATCCATTTAGTTGCTTTTTAAGCCATGTTAAGGTCCCATATTGCAGATCCAACTTCCCAAGGCATGTTTATCACGTAAAGTTGCAAAGTTTACGTGCATGCAAGGCTCATAATGCCAAAACCAAGCTTGCAATGGAGTTTTACAGTTAAGGAGAGTCTTATATTTGCTAAAGCTAAAAGCTCTATGGACTTAGAGACGAAAGAGAGTTCAGATCTGAAGTTACAACTTTAGATCTTAGCTCATACCTAAGAATAGCTTCTTAATATGCTAGAAAAGCCCAAATCTTTAACCCAATGAGATCTAGAATGAAATGGGTTCAAGGAAACAACTTGATATCTTCCAAAAGATGCTATCTGAGGTAGATTTTAGATCACCATACGTTCCTTTCTTCTAGCCACTTGCTCTCCAAGCTGTCCTCACTAATATCCACCTTCCAATGCTTGAAACACACAAGAATGCAGCCCGCACACGTATTAGGGTTTGCTGGACTCTCAAGAGGTTTTAAGGGGAATAAAGGAGGTTTATGATCCTTTAAATAGGGAGAAAAACCTCGAAAATTAGGGTTTAATCCTCTAGCTCCTACTCATCGAGTCCTATCTTGGACCCGGCGAGTAGGTCACTTAAACACATGGCCCAATCTTCTTGTACTCGACGAGTCAGGGCATCCAACTCGTTGAGTAGACCGTGCAATTGATGAAAATTAATGCCATAAAATTATCACTTGAGAGTCGTGGTGTTACATTAACACTTGAAGCATGTAGTTGTATTCATAAGATAATTAGTTGACATAAGTAAAAGATTCTTTCGTAGCTAATAGTAGGGTGGAATAAGTAATCCAAGTGACCTTGGAAGAGTGATAGATTGTGATAGCGTGAGCACTTGCGTATGAGGAAATCTAAGGTGAAAATATAGGAAGTTTGCACGTTATTTTCTAAGTATATATATGTGCTGGTACACCTAGCATGTCACAACTGGAAATTTTGTGTCATGTAATCTATTCATTCAAGCTAATGTGAATCAAAAACTTCAATCAAATACATCATACAAGTGCTACAAATAATCATCAATCAATTGGAAACCCTATAAGCCCTTGTTTAAGTCCATTTTGGACTAGGACTCCCATATTGGATCCACATGGACCAATAAGCTTCCAATTAGATTATCATGAGCTTAGAACCCTAATTGGGCTCTAATTGGACCCACATTCATTTATTTCAATATTATGGGCCATATTGGGCCTAGAATGAAATAAATTAAAAGCTTTTATCCATAATTAACCTAATCTAGCTTATTAAAAGCATAAAAATCACAATTTTATTTTATAAGGCCAATAAACACCCAAACTAACACTAATGTTGGACTTAGGGGCAAAGGCCCAAAATTTTCTTTTTCTTGCCAAATTCTCGGCCCAAATGGACAAGCCCAAGAAGATGGAAGAGTTGACTTGTTGTGCCACCTCATTATTGTCCATAGAATTTCCATGCAAGATATCCCATTCTTCCATGCAAGTATCACTTCAAAGATCACCTCACTTCTTCTCTCCTCTCTCTCCCTCTCGGCCGAAACACACACACACACATTCACAAATCTCTCACAAATTCTCTCTAGATCACTCAAGAACACTCCTTCCTCCCCTCTCCAAAAATCTCGAAAATTAGGGGCTTTCAAGAGGATCTTGCAAGTTAATCATCATCTAAGGTAAGATTATGCTTGGATCTATGGTTTAGATTCTTTTTGTTATCAAAATCCTTTCCTAATCTATGCAAAAATCGTGATCTTGCATCCTAGAACCATCTCAAACTCGAGATCTACCAAGGAAGGGAGCTAAGGCCAAAAATCACTTCATTTTCCTTCCATTTTCTTTGCAAAACCGAGCCCCCACACCCAAGGTGAGCTTCATACCCCCTCTTTTCTGTTTTTATGAGTTTTGTGGGGAGGGGGGGGGGGAATAATAGTGAAAGTGTAGATCTATATGTGTTTATATGCCTTGTATGATTTCCATGCTTATATGTATGCTTTTATGTGCTTTAATGTTGGATCTAGCCATAAAACTCCTCAAAACCGAGATATAACTTATGTTATATGATTTTAGCATCAAATGTATTTCTACATACAAAGTGTTTCAAGAAAAATAGCTAAGTGGCTTAGTAACAATTTTCTTTAAGCTAAAAACACAAATTTTGGGCCTAAAATGTGAAAAATACAAAATTAAGGGCCCAAATTGACATTTCACGAATTCTGATGGATGAAGTGTGTCAAAACAGTTTCAATAAAACAATTTCTGGAATTATACTCATTTAGAGGGTTAAAAACATAAATTTCAAGCTTAATGGGCTAAAAATGACAATTTCGGCCCAATGAGGCCCATTATGTGAATTTTTCTGTTTTCGAGGGCCAAAACTGTGATTTTCTGTAAAACAGTGGACCATAAGTGATCCAAGTCCTTTTCAAAGGTTTAAAATGCTTTTTAAATTTCAAAAGGACCAAAGTTGCAAAAATTTTACAATTTGGGCCAAAATTGTCAAAATTGCGAAAAGAAGGCTTATAACCGAGAAAAACTGAAATTTCAGGGACCTAAGCTGTTTTCTATGAAAGATATGCTGGAAAATATTTATTTCAATAATCTTTGGTGCTAAAATGTCAAGAAAATTGATTTAAGGACCAAACCGGAAAATATTTGAATAAAGGGTTGAAAAAGTAAATTTCACAAACAAGGAGGGGCTGAAAACAGAAAATTTTCAAGACTAATTCAATACATGCAATTTGACCAAATGATGGTACCACGACTATCGACAAAATACAATACATTACAACACCAAAAGTCGTTGTTAAACGAATTGGTTCGGTCTCGAACCAATAAAAAATCCGAAACTACTAATACGACGACACTATGATAATTCAACACTACGATTCATACAAATAACGATTGGGAATTCATTATACATGCGAGTGTGCACAGACGTCTACGCACTATCTTTGGGCCCCACAAGTGTAAAATCTTGTTCGTTGAGCCTAGCTAGCCCGACGACCTGATCTTAAGGCCCAAAGACTTCATCTTACGAAGTGTTGGGTTTTACCGATCCGACACGACGTAACCGGACTTTCAATGGCTTGTAGACTACTGGTCCCCAAGGGTCCTTTAGTGTCGCTAGTAGAGTCTGCCTTTTTGCGAGGCGGGTCTGGGACCCCTCGTACCTTTTTATCCCCAACCGGTTAATGGAGTCGTCGAGGCCTTCGTGTCCTCCTTCTCTTCGGATGTGGGACTACACGTAGTCAGGACGGTTGGATAACGTGATTAGTACGGACGACGCCTACGGGATCGTTAGTATTGCTATAGACTAGTCGTTTGTGTAACGCGTGTTTGTAGTAGATAATCATGCTCAAAAATAATCCAATGTCGTCTGGTAATGATAACTTCATGCGTTGCAATGGTTTCAAAGTAAATTCATGGGATTCAAAGAATTAGGAAAACATCGGGTTTTCCTAGGGTTTTCAATACACGCAGATTCGAAATACATACAATTTCAATAAACGATTTTTACAAGTATAGAAAACAAACAAGCATACCTATAGATCTTCACACCTTTTTTACTATACTATTTTCAGAAAATATCGGATTTTCTGGCGGTTTTCAAATGACACGAAACATTGTTTTTCAAATACAACTTATGAACTCACCAACATTTCATATGTTGACGTTTTTCAAAATACTTGTATTCTCAGGGAACCAGTGAATCAAAGGAAATCGTATTCAGTGATGGCTTGCAGTTTATTTATGTACGAATTGAACAATTTATTTTGGGAATGTAATGTTTAAACAATGTACTGCATGTAAACTTACTGGTTGTACAATATTAATGCATGGTGACGAATGTTGTTACGTTTCATATATATACAATGTTATGGTATTCAATTGAGTCACGACAGCCCCCGAACGTTTCCGCCGCCTGGTTTGGGGGTGTGACAGGTTGGTATCAGAGCTTTGTTTATAGTGAACTAGCATGTCGAACCACACATTGATATGCAACTATAAACCAAAAAGAGGGACTAACAGAACTCTGAACAAAACAAGTAAATAAAACCCGCTTGCTTGCATTAGGAATAAGAACCTAACGCCGAATCAAACACAATAATGCTGGTATCTCGGTTAATTCGAGACTGTTCTTAGTGATACCAAGGAGTGAATGTAGCCTGATCAACTACATTCTCTCCAAAGTAAAACTAACACACGTCTTGATGAGATCGGGATAGCTAGGGAACCTAAAACTATACCCTTTATCATCAACAAGAGAACGTTTGCTTGGTCTGTATAATAGTCATCGAACCTAGGAATAATGGTAGCATATTTACGTACTCGTGCAGACAGCATGGCTGGTTTTCATCACCTTGGAGACCCCTATTTCCCTAATCAGGGAAACAACGGGTGGCTAGAGGAGGAGGAGCCTGAGGAAGAGCCTGAAGAGGAACCTGAGGAAGACCCCGAAGAAGAATCTGACGGAGAACCGGAGGCAGAAGCCGAGGGCGAGCCTGCCGAACCCGAAGAAGACGAAGAGCAATTCGAAGAGGAGCTCGAGGACAGCGAAGGGGGTGATTCGGACGTAGAGTCCGAGGTCATCGACCCCCCTTACCCGATCAGGGTGCCTGCTTATCGTGTGGGTCCCACTGGACCTACCCCTCCTTGGGGCATCGATCTTTGGAGATGGAGCAGACATCAGGGACAGCGACCCCCGTTTGGCAGATCACGGGAGTTCTTTGATCTGAGGGACGGAGGACCGGCCGACCGAGCCCTACTGGTCATGGTGAGACGATTACGGGACACCGGCGACCTTGCTCAGAGCACTGCTGATCAAGTGTGCCAGTTGTGGACTAGGGTCGAGCGTGCGGAGCAGGAGACGCGTGACGTCCTCCGGGAGTTTCACATGAGGCAGGTAATGTGGGAGTCTCGACTTCAGGACACAGAACGCCTAGTGGCTCGTCTTCAGGGAGCATCCACATCTTCGGCACCACCTCCAGACGCAGCACATCGCGATTAGAGATGGACCTACCATGGTAGAACGTTAGGAACTATATTATGTACTTCGGCTCTATGTTTAAGTGACTACACTACTCATGGAGCCGTTATGCTGTCAGATTAGTGTTACTTATGTATGCTCTTACGAGCAAATTTTCTTGTACTAAACGCGGATAATATTAATAAACTTTTATGTGTTTTGCTATGATATTACAAGTTGTTATGTGTTGAGAAGTTATGATTGTATGCTTGATGATAGTAATGTTTAGGTTCGTACCATACATCTAGTTAGTAGGATCACGACCTCATAGAGACCACATACACTCAACATCTTTCCGTTTCATGACAGAAAGATGCCTCGCCGAGCTACTCGCGGAAATCCCGAGCCAACCTCGCCCGAAGTCGACACCACTGCTTTCCAGGCAGCCGTGTCCGCTGCGGTCACCGCAGCTATGGCACAACTTCACCGAGGGAACAACAGAGGAGGCAACGGGCAAGGCTCCGGAAGTTCGAACAACGGGACGAATCAAGGACCCACTAAAACGTGCACCTACAAGGACTTTGCGAACGCTAAACCCCGGACTTTCAACGGCACGGGAGGGGTGATTTCCTTGAAGCGATGGATCGAGAAGGTAGAGTCGGTGTTTGAGATATGCGAATGCCCCGAGCAGATGAAGGTGAAGTTCGCGGCCTGCACTTTCGTGGACCAAGCCCTCACTTGGTGGAATGGACATGTGGAAGCTATGACGCTCCCTGTCGCCAACTCTATCCCATGGGCAGAAATGAAAGAAATGTTAATGGCTGAGTACTGCCCCCGAGGCGAAATACAAAGGATGGAGCAGGAACTATGGAACCTCACGGTGCAGAATGCTAACATCGACGCCTACATCTCGAGATTCAGCGAATTATCTCTATTGTGCCCGGGTATGATCACATCAGAAGGAAAGAAGGTTGAACGATTCATTTGGGGACTGACATCCCCCATTCAAGGAAATGTGATAGCAGCGAACCCTGAAACGTTTGACAGTGCGAAGAGATTGGCCAAGAGGTTGTACGATCATAACAACAAAAGAGGCGAGAAACCAATAGAGACTGAGAAGAAAAAGGAGGGTGATGGCAGGAGAGGGAAGAACCCCAAGAGGAAGGGGCGTCAGGGCCCCGAGACCTCTAAAAGGCAGCAAACAGTGGCAGTTAACGCTGTCACCGCACCGGTTCCAGCCACACCACATGCTCCAGCCTCAGCTGCTTCAAATGCTTCAAGACCCTACTCCGGTAATCTTCCCAGTTGCAATAAGTGCGGCCTCCACCATCACGGCGAATGCAAGGAACTCCACTGCACAAGTTGCAACCGAAGGGGACACACTGCAAGGTTCTACAGGACGTACCCTCCTAGGAACCAGAGTCAGGGAAACAACCAGAACAACAACAACAACAACTACCGCAATAACAACAACACCAATGCCGGCGGCAATAATGCAGGGCCTAGCCACACCTGCTTCGGGTGTGGAAGGACGGGGCATTTCTGCCGAGATTGCCCTAACAACAACTCAGGAAACAGAGGAGCAGGAAGAATGCTGACTATGGGTCAGAGTGATGCAGTCCAGGATCCCGCAGTTGTGACCGGTACGTTCCTCCTAAACCACACTTATGCATGCATCTTATTTGATACCGGAGCGGAACGAAGTTTCGTGAGCGAGAAGTTTAAACATTTATTAAAACAACAACCCCAGAAGCTAAATGAAACATATACGGTAGAAATGGCCAATGGGAAAACCGAATCCACTGAGGAAATCTACACTGGATGTACCCTAACCCTTAACCAGCACGTCTTTCGAATAGACCTAATGCCAGTATCAATTAGGAGTTTCGATGTAATTATCGGCATGGATTGGTTAAGCCCCCACCATGCTGAGATTTTGTGCCGCGAGAAGGCCGTTCGCCTTCGTCTTCCGAATCACGAAACCCTAGTGATTTACGGAGACAAACCCAGTACGAATCCTCGCCTCATCTCGTGCATCAAAGCACAAAAACACCTGCGAAAGAACAATTTGGCGTTCCTGGCTCACATAGTGGACAAGACCAAAGAAGAAACTAACATCTAAGACATTCCGGTAGCGTGTGAATTCCCGGACGTGTTTCCCGAAGATCTTCCAGGAGTATCCCCAGAGAGACAGGTTGAGTTCCGAATCGACCTTGTTCCAGGAGCGACTCCTCTCGCTAAATCACCATATCGGTTGGCTCCTGCTGAAATGCAGGAATTGTCCAGCCAACTCAGTGAGCTTCTGGATAAGGGATTTATACGACCTAGCTACTCGCCGTGGGGAGCCCCGGTGCTCTTTGTCAAAAAGAAGGACGGATCTTTCAGAATGTGCATCGATTACAGAGAGTTGAATAAACTCACTGTTAAAAACCGCTACCCACTCCCACGAATCGATGATCTATTCGACCAGCTCCAAGGAGCTAGTTATTTCTCCAAAATAGATCTACGGTCTGGATACCACCAACTCAAGGTCCGAGAAGAGGATATTCCCAAAACCGCTTTCCGAACCCGCTATGGACATTATGAATTCGTCGTAATGCCTTTCGGTCTAACAAATGCACCTGCCGCATTTATGGACCTAATGAATCGAATCTGTCGACCGTTCCTTGACAACTTCGTCATTGTGTTTATCGATGACATTCTCGTCTATTCACGAGGCAAGGAGGAGCATGGCCAACATCTACGACAAATTCTAGACACTCTGCGATCGGAAAAGCTTTACGCCAAACTCTCCAAGTGTGAGTTCTGGCTTCGGAGTGTGAATTTCCTAGGTCACGTGGTTAGCTAAGACGGAATTCATGTGGACCCCTCTAAGGTCAAAGTTGTGGAAGGATGGGCAACTCCGACTACGCCCATAGAAATTTGTCACTTCTTAGGCCTAGCAGGCTACTATAGGAGATTCATCCAAAACTTCTCTAAAATCGCCAAGCCGCTTACCCTGCTTACGCAAAAGAGCGTGCCATTCAAATGGACAGACCGGCAAGAGATTGCGTTTCAAACCCTGAAGCAAGCTCTCTGTAGCGCTCCCATACTATCACTACCTGAAGGAACAGAAGATTTTGTAGTCTACTGTGACGCGTCGAATCAGGGCCTAGGCTGCGTTCTCATGCAACGTGGAAGAGTGATAGCATATGCGTCCCGCCAACTAAAGACGCATGAGGTAAATTACACGACCCATGACCTAGAACTGGGAGCCGTGGTCTTTGCTCTAAAAATTTGGAGACACTACCTGTACGGTACCAAGTGCACCATCTTCACAGACCACAAAAGCCTCCAGCACATCTTGAATCAAAAGGAGCTGAACATGAGACAGCGAAGATGGGTGGAATTGCTAAACGACTACGAATGCGAGATCAAGTACCACCCAGGTAAGGCCAACGTGGTAGCTGATGCATTAAGTCGGAAGGAGTACACAAATCGCCGTACGAAAACGCACTCGATAACCATTCAATCTCATCTGGCCACTCAAATTGCATCAGTCCAGCCGGAGGCTATGAAAGCGGAAAATAGAATTAGCGAGGCGTTGCGCGGGATGGAAAAGAACCTAGAAGCAAGAGAGAATGGGGTATACTACTTCATGAACCATATTTGGGTCCCAAAAATCGGAGGATTTAGGGAGACCGTTATGAAGGAAGCCCACAAGACACGATACTCCATTCATCCTGGATCGGACAAGATGTATTTGGACATTAAACAACACTATTGGTGGCCTAACATGAAGGCGGAAATCGCAACTTATGTTAGTAAGTGCCTTACGTGCGCCAGGGTAGAGGTGGAATACCAGAAACCTTCAGGATTGTTACAACAACCGGCAATCCCTGAGTGGAAATGGGAGGGGATTTCTATGGACTTCGTGACCAAGCTGCCCAAGACGTCGGACGGACTGGACACCATATGGGTAATAATCGACCGACTGACGAAATCTGCCCATTTCCTACCAATCAAAGAGTCCTACAAGATGGAGAGACTGACACGTTTGTACCTACGAGAGATCGTAAGACTCCATGGAGTGCCAAAATCTATCATCTCGGATAGGGACAATAGGTTCACGCCGCGTTTTTGGCAGTCACTCCACAAGGCAATGGGAACTCATCTTGATATGAGCACCGCGTATCACCCACAAACGGACGGTCAAAGCGAACGAACCATTCAGACAGTCGAAGACATGCTTCGTGCATGTGTGATAGACTTTGGAAAGTCTTGGGATACCCACCTACCGTTGATCGAGTTTTCATATAACAATAGTTACCATTCGAGCATCAAGGTGGCTCCTTTCGAAGCACTGTACGGACGTAAATGTAGATCACCGTTATGTTGGGCGGAAGTAGGTGACACCCAGCTGGCAAAAACGCATACGTCAAACAGGGCATTAACGGGACCGGAAATCATTCGCGAGACCACGGAAAAGATTGTCCAGATCAAAGCTCGATTACAAGCATCGCGTGACCGACAAAAGAGCTACGCCGAAAAACGGCGAAAGCCCTTAGAATTCCAGGTCGGTGATCAAGTATTGTTGAAGGTCTCACCCTGGAAAGGGGTTATACGTTTCGGAAAACGGGGAAAGCTGAACCCGCGATACATTGGACCTTTCGAAATCGTCGTCCGAATAGGCCCGGTAGCCTACAGACTACAACTACCCGCGGAGCTAAACGGTGTACACCCCGTGTTCCATGTCTCAAACCTAAAGAAGTGCCTATCAGACGAAACCCTTGTCATTCCACTTGACGAAATCGAAATCAATGAGAATCTCCTGTTCGTCGAAGAACCAGTCGAAATCATGGACAGGGAGGTGAAGCGTACTAAGCAGAGCCGCATCCCGATCGTGAAAGTACGGTGGAACGCAAAGCGTGGGCCAGAATTCACTTGGGAACTCGAAGACCAAATGAAACAAAAGTACCCTCACCTATTCTAGCATTCTCAAATCTAGCTTTCAAACAGAATTTCGGGACGAAATTCCCTCTAACGGGGGGATGATGTCACAACTGGAAATTTTGTGTCATGTAATCTATTCATTCAAGCTAATGTGAATCAAAAACTTCAATCAAATACATCATACAAGTGCTACAAATAATCATCAAACAATTGGAAACCCTATAAGCCCTTGTTTAAGTCCATTTTGGACTAGGACTCCCATGTTGGATCCACATGGACCAATAAGCTTCCAATTAGATTATCATGAGCTTAGAACCCTAATTGGGCTCTAATTGGACCCACATTCATTTATTTCAATATTATGGGCCATATTGGGCCTAGAATGAAATAAATTAAAAGATTTGATCCATAATTAACCTAATCTAGCTTATTAAAAGCATAAAAATCATAATTGTATTTTATAAGGCCAATAAACACCCAAACTAACACTAATGTTGGACTTAGGGGCAAAGGCCCAAATTTTTCTTTTTCTTGCCAAATTCTTGGCCCAAATGGACAAGCCCAAGAAGATGGAAGAGTTGACTTGTTGTGCCACCTCATTATTGTCCATAGAATTTCCATGCAAGATATCCCATTCTTCCATACAAGTATCACTTCAAAGATCACCTCACTTCTTCTCTCCTCTCTCTCCCTCTCGGCCGAAACACACACACACACATTCACAAATCTCTCACAAATTCTCTCTAGATCACTCAAGAACACTCCTTCCTCCCCTCTCCAAAAATCTCGAAAATTAGGGGCTTTCAAGAGGATCTTGCAAGTTAATCATCATCTAAGGTAAGATTATGGTTGGATCTATGGTTTAGATTCTTTTTGTTATCAAAATCCTTTCCTAATCTATGCAAAAATCGTGATCTTGCATCCTAGAACCATCTCAAACTCGAGATCTACCAATGAAGGGAGCTAAGGCCAAACATCACTTCATTTTCCTTCCATTTTCTTTGCAAAACCGAGCCCCCACACCCAAGGTGAGCTTCATACCCCCTATTTTCTGTTTTTATGAGTTTTGTGGGGGGAGGGGAATACAAGTGAAAGTGTAGATCTATATGTGTTTATATGCCTTGTATGATTTCCATGCTTATATGTATGCTTTTATGTGCTTTAATGTTGGATCTAGCCATAAAACTCCTCAAAACCGAGATATAACATATGTTATATGATTTTAGCATCAAATGTATTTCTACATACAAAGTGTTTCAAGAAAAATAGCTAACTGGCTTAGTAACAATTTTCTTTAAGCTAAAAACACAAATTTTGGGCCTAAAATGTGAAAAATACAAAAATAAGGGCCCAAATTGACATTTCACGAATTCTGATGGATGAAGTGTGTCAAAACAGTTTCAATAAAACAATTTCTGGAATTATACTCATTTAGAGGGTTAAAAACATAAATTTCAAGCTTAATGGGCTAAAAATGACAATTTCGGCCCAATGAGGCCCATTATGCGAATTTTTCTGTTTTGGAGGGCCAAAACTGTGATTTTCTGTAAAACAGGGGACCATAAGTGATCCAAGTCCTTTTCAAACGTTTAAAATGCTTTTTAAATTTAAAAAGGACCAAAGTTGCAAAAATTTTACAATTTGGGCCAAAATTGTCAAAATTGCGAAAAGAAGGCTTATAACCGAGAAAAACTGAAATTTCAGGAACCTAAGCTGTTTTCTATGAAAGATATGCTGGAAAATATTTATTTCAATAATCTTTGGTGCTAAAATGTCAAGAAAATTGATTTAAGGACCAAACCGGAAAATATTTGAATAAAGGGTTGAAAAAGTAAATTTCACAAACAAGGAGGGGCTGAAAACAGAAAATTTTCAAGACTAATTCATTACATGCAATTTGACCAAATGATGGTACCACGACTATCGACAAAATACAATACATTACAACACCAAAAGTCGTTGTTAAACGAATTGGTTCGGTCTCGAACCAATAAAAAATCCGAAACTACTAATACGACGACACTATGATAATTCAACACTACGATTCATACAAATAACGATTGGGAATTCATTATACATGCGAGTGTGCACAGACGTCTACGCACTATCTTTGGGCCCCACAAGTGTAAAATCTTGTTCGTTGAGCCTAGCTAGCCCGACGACCTGATCTTAAGGCCCAAAGACTTCATCTTACGAAGTGTTGGGTTTTACCGATCCGACACGACGTAACCGGACTTTCAATGGCTTGTAGACTACTGGTCCCCAAGGGTCCTTTAGTGTCGCTAGTAGAGTCTGCCTTTTTGCGAGGCGGGTCTGGGACCCCTCGTACCTTTTTATCCCCAACCGGTTAATGGAGTCGTCGAGGCCTTCGTGTCCTCCTTCTCTTCGGATGTGGGACTACACGTAGTCAGGACGGTTGGATAACGTGATTAGTACGGACGACGCCTACGGGATCGTTAGTATTGCTATAGACTAGTCGTTTGTGTAACGCGTGTTTGTAGCAGATAATCATGCTCAAAAATAATCCAATGTCGTCTGGTAATGATAACCTCATGCGTTGCAATGGTTTCAAAGTAAATTCATGGGATTCAAAGAATTAGGAAAACATCGGGTTTTCCTAGGGTTTTCAATACACGCAGATTCAAAATACATACAATTTCAATAAACGATTTTTACAAATATAGAAAACAAACAAGCATACCTATAGATCTTCACACCTTTTTTACTATACTATTTTCAGAAAATATCGGATTTTCTGGCGGTTTTCAAATGACACGAAACATTGTTTTTCAAATACAACTTATGAACTCACCAACATTTCATATGTTGACGTTTTTCAAAATACTTGTATTCTCAGGGAACCAGTGAATCAAAGGAAATCGTATTCAGTGATGGCTTGCAGTTTATTTATGTACGAATCGAACAATTTATTTTGGGAATGTAATGTTTAAACAATGTACTGCATGTAAACTTACTGGTTGTACAATATTAATGCATGGTGACGAATGTTGTTACGTTTCATATATATACAATGTTATGGTATTCAATTGAGTCACGACAGCCCCCGAACGTTTCCGCCGCCTGGTTTGGGGGTGTGACAGGTTGGTATCAGAGCTTTGTTTATAGTGAACTAGCATGTCGAACCACACATTGATATGCAACTATAAACCAAAAAGAGGGACTAACAGAACTCTGAACAAAACAAGTAAATAAAACCCGCTTGCTTGCATTAGGAATAAGAACCTAACGCCGAATCAAACACAATAATGCTGGTATCTCGGTTAATTCGAGACTGTTCTTAGTGATACCAAGGAGTGAATGTAGCCTGATCAACTACATTCTCTCCAAAGTAAAACTAACACACGTCTTGATGAGATCGGGATAGCTAGGGAACCTAAAACTATACCCTTTATCATCAACAAGAGAACGTTTGCTTGGTCTGTATAATAGTCATCGAACCTAGGAATAATGGTAGCATATTTACGTACTCGCGCAGACAGCATGGCTGGTTTTCATCACCCTGGAGACCCCTATTTCCCTAATCAGGGAAACAACGGGTGGCTAGAGGAGGAGGAGCCTGAGGAAGAGCCTGAAGAGGAACCTGAGGAAGACCCCGAAGAAGAATCTGACGGAGAACCGGAGGCAGAAGCCGAGGGCGAGCCTGCCGAACCCGAAGAAGACGAAGAACAATTCGAAGAGGAGCTCGAGGACAGCGAAGGGGGTGATTCGGACGTAGAGTCCGAGGTCATCGACCCCCCTTACCCGATCAGGGTGCCTGCTTATCGTGTGGGTCCCACTGGACCTACCCCTCCTTGGGGCATCGATCTTTGGAGATGGAGCAGACATCAGGGACAGCGACCCCCGTTTGGCAGATCACGGGAGTTCTTTGATCTGAGGGACGGAGGACCGGCCGACCGAGCCCTACTGGTCATGGTGAGACGATTACGGGACACCGGCGACCTTGCTCAGAGCACTGCTGATCAAGTGTGCCAGTTGTGGACTAGGGTCGAGCGTGCGGAGCAGGAGACGCGTGACGTCCTCCGGGAGTTTCACATGAGGCAGGTAATGTGGGAGTCTCGACTTCAGGACGCAGAACGCCTAGTGGCTCGTCTTCAGGGAGCATCCACATCTTCGGCACCACCTCCAGACGCAGCACATCGCGATTAGAGATGGACCTACCATGGTAGAACGTTAGGAACTATATTATGTACTTCGGCTCTATGTTTAAGTGACTACACTACTCATGGAGCCGTTATGCTGTCAGATTAGTGTTACTTATGTATGCTCTTACGAGCAAATTTTCTTGTACTAAACGCGGATAATATTAATAAACTTTTATGTGTTTTGCTATGATATTACAAGTTGTTATGTGTTGAGAAGTTATGATTGTATGCTTGATGATAGTAATGTTTAGGTTCGTACCATACATCTAGTTAGTAGGATCACGACCTCACAGAGACCACATACACTCAACATCTTTCCGTTTCATGACAGAAAGATGCCTCGCCGAGCTACTCGCGGAAATCCCGAGCCAACCTCGCCCGAAGTCGACACCACTGCTTTCCAGGCAGCCGTGTCCGCTGCGGTCACCGCAGCTATGGCACAACTTCACCGAGGGAACAACAGAGGAGGCAACGGGCAAGGCTCCGGAAGTTCGAACAACGGGACGAATCAAGGACCCACTAAAACGTGCACCTACAAGGACTTTGCGAACGCTAAACCCCGGACTTTCAACGGCACGGGAGGGGTGATTTCCTTGAAGCGATGGATCGAGAAGGTAGAGTCGGTGTTTGAGATATGCGAATGCCCCGAGCAGATGAAGGTGAAGTTCGCGGCCTGCACTATCGTGGACCAAGCCCTCACTTGGTGGAATGGACATGTGGAAGCTATGACGCTCCTTGTCGCCAACTCTATTGTTGGATTAATGTCTAAGTCCATAACTATATTTGGTAAGACTTGACCCGACCCGGCATGGTCCATTTGGGTTGCATACCATCATGCACTTGAATGAGAGAAATAAGACACTTATGGTTATTAATATATTATAAGTTCTAGTATATTAATAATAAGAATAATAAGATTATTTAATTAGTATTGATCAAGAATTAATCTAGGATTAATTAAGTGATCAAAAGAAGACTAATTAAATATATGGGTTGATTGTGTAAATCATCCATACTTGTATAGTGGGCTAATGCTCCATGGATAATCAAGTTGGGCTAAAACCCATAGGATGGTCCATGGATGCTCCATGGTGTATTTGTACCCATGGATCCAAGGAAATGGAAAGCCATGACAATTAAGAGTTTACCCTAATTGTGTAACTATATAAGCATCTTATTATTGAGGAAAAATCGGCCACTAGTAGTATTCAAGAAAGGGCTAGCCGATTTTGGTGAGTGTAGAATTCTCTCAAGTCATTCTAAGTGTTTTGATGATTGTGATTCCATTTGAGGTGTCACACTTGGGGCACTAAGCACTCAAGCTTCATGAAGACTTTCTACATCAAGAGGTATGTATTCTATCTTGTTACATTATTGTTTTGTATGCTAGATTAGGATAATACCTTGGAAGTTCTTATTTGCATGTATAATAGAGAAAACATAGATCCAAGGTATTTAGGGTTGCATGTACACTTAGGAAGTGTTAGAATGCTCAAAACCCAACATCCATCCCATGGGCAGAAATGAAAGAAATGTTAATGGCTGAGTACTGCCCCCGAGGCGAAATACAAAGGATGGAGCAGGAACTATGGAACCTCACGGTGCAGAATGCTAACATCGACGCCTACATCTCGAGATTCAGCGAATTATCTCTATTGTGCCCGGGTATGATCACATCAGAAGGAAAGAAGGTTGAACGATTCATTTGGGGACTGACATCCCCCATTCAAGGAAATGTGATAGCAGCGAACCCTGAAACGTTTGACAGTGCGAAGAGATTGGCCAAGAGGTTGTACGATCATAACAACAAAAGAGGCGAGAAACCAATAGAGACTGAGAAGAAAAAGGAGGGTGATGGCAGGAGAGGGAAGAACCCCAAGAGGAAGGGGCGTCAGGGCCCCGAGACCTCTAAAAGGCAGCAAACAGTGGCAGTTAACGCTGTCACCGCACCGGTTCCAGCCACACCACATGCTCCAGCCTCAGCTGCTTCAAATGCTTCAAGACCCTACTCCGGTAATCTTCCCAGTTGCAATAAGTGCGGCCTCCACCATCACGGCGAATGCAAGGAACTCCACTGCACAAGTTGCAACCGAAGGGGACACACTGCAAGGTTCTACAGGACGTACCCTCCTAGGAACCAGAGTCAGGGAAACAACCAGAACAACAACAACAACAACTACCGCAATAACAACAACACCAATGCCGGCGGCAATAGTGCAGGGCCTAGCCACACCTGCTTCGGGTGTGGAAGGACGGGGCATTTCCGCCGAGATTGCCCTAACAACAACTCAGGAAACAGAGGAGCAGGAAGAATGCTGACTATGGGTCAGAGTGATGCAGTCCAGGATCCCGCAGTTGTGACCGGTACGTTCCTCCTAAACCACACTTATGCATGCATCTTATTTGATACCGGAGCGGAACGAAGTTTCGTGAGCGAGAAGTTTAAACATTTATTAAAACAACAACCCTAGAAGCTAAATGAAACATATACGGTAGAAATGGCCAATGGGAAAACCGAATCCACTGAGGAAATCTACACTGGATGTACCCTAACCCTTAACCAGCATGTCTTTCAAATAGACCTAATGCCAGTATCAATTAGGAGTTTCGATGTAATTATCGGCATGGATTGGTTAAGCCCCCACCATGCTGAGATTTTGTGCCGCGAGAAGGCCGTTCGCCTTCGTCTTCCGATTCACGAAACCCTAGTGATTTACGGAGACAAACCCAGTACGAATCTTCGCCTCATCTCGTGCATCAAAGCACAAAAACACCTGCGAAAGAACAATTTGGCGTTCCTGGCTCACATAGTGGACAAGACCAAAGAAGAAACTAACATCCAAGACATTCCGGTAGCGTGTGAATTCCCGGACGTGTTTCCCGAAGATCTTCCAGGAGTACCCCCAGAGAGACAGGTTGAGTTCCGAATCGACCTTGTTCCAGGAGCGACTCCTCTCGCTAAATCAACATATCGGTTGGCTCCTGCTGAAATGCAGGAATTGTCCAGCCAACTCAGTGAGCTTCTGGATAAGGGATTTATACGACCTAGCTACTCGCCGTGGGGAGCCCCGGTGCTCTTTGTCAAAAAGAAGGACGGATCTTTCAGAATGTGCATCGATTACAGAGAGTTGAATAAACTCACTGTTAAAAACCGCTACCCACTCCCACGAATCGATGATCTATTCGACCAGCTCCAAGGAGCTAGTTATTTCTCCAAAATAGATCTACGGTCTGGATACCATCAACTCAAGGTCCGAGAAGAGGATATTCCCAAAACCGCTTTCCGAACCCGCTATGGACATTATGAATTCGTCGTAATGCCTTTCGGTCTAACAAATGCACCTGCCGCATTTATGGACCTAATGAATCGAATCTGTCGACCGTTCCTTGACAACTTCGTCATTGTGTTTATCGATGACATTCTCGTCTATTCGCGAAGCAAGGAGGAGCATGGCCAACATCTACGACAAATTCTAGACACTCTGCGATCGGAAAAGCTTTACGCCAAACTCTCCAAGTGTGAGTTCTGGCTTCGGAGTGTGAATTTCCTAGGTCACGTGGTTAGCCAAGACGGAATTCATGTGGACCCCTCTAAGGTCAAAGTTGTGGAAGGATGGGCAACTCCGACTACGCCCACAGAAATTCGTCAGTTCTTAGGCCTAGCAGGCTACTATAGGAGATTCATCCAAAACTTCTCTAAAATCGCCAAGCCGCTTACCCTGCTTACGCAAAAGAGCGTGCCATTCAAATGGACAGACCGACAAGAGATTGCGTTTCAAACCCTGAAGCAAGCTCTCTGTAGCGCTCCCATACTATCACTACCTGAAGGAACAGAAGATTTTGTAGTCTACTGTGACGCGTCGAATCAGGGCCTAGGCTGCGTTCTCATGCAACGTGGAAGAGTGATAGCATATGCGTCCCGCCAACTAAAGACGCATGAGGTAAATTACACGACCCATGACCTAGAACTGGGAGCCATGGTCTTTGCTCTAAAAATTTGGAGACACTACCTGTACGGTACCAAGTGCACCATCTTCACAGACCACAAAAGCCTCCAGCACATCTTGAATCAAAAGGAGCTGAACATGAGACAGCGAAGATGGGTGGAATTGCTAAACGACTACGAATGCGAGATCAAGTACCACCCAGGTAAGGCCAACGTGGTAGCTGATGCATTAAGTCGGAAGGAGTACACAAATCGCCGTACGAAAACGCACTCGATAACCATTCAATCTCATCTGGCCACTCAAATTGCATCAGTCCAGCCGGAGGCTATGAAAGCGGAAAATAGAATTAGCGAGGCGTTGCGCGGGATGGAGAAGAACCTAGAAGCAAGAGAGAATGGGGTATACTACTTCATGAACCATATTTGGGTCCCAAAAATCGGAGGATTTAGGGAGACCGTTATGAAGGAAGCCCACAAGACACGATACTCCATTCATCCTGGATCGGACAAGATGTATTTGGACATTAAACAACACTATTGGTGGCCTAACATGAAGGCGGAAATCGCAACTTATGTTAGTAAGTGCCTTACGTGCGCCAGGGTAAAGGTGGAATACCAGAAACCTTCAGGATTGTTACAACAACCGGCAATCCCTGAGTGGAAATGGGAGGGGATTTCTATGGACTTCGTGACCAAGCTGCCCAAGACGTCGGACGGACTGGACTCCATATGGGTAATAATCGACCGACTGACGAAATCTGCCCATTTCCTACCAATCAAAGAGTCCTACAAGATGGAGAGACTGACACGTTTGTACCTACGAGAGATCGTAAGACTCCATGGAGTGCCAAAATCTATCATCTCGGATAGGGACAGTAGGTTCACGTCGCGTTTTTGGCAGTCACTCCACAAGGCAATGGGAACTCATCTTGATATGAGCACCGCGTATCACCCACAAACGGACGGTCAAAGCGAACGAACCATTCAGACAGTCGAAGACATGCTTCGTGCATGTGTGATAGACTTTGGAAAGTCTTGGGATACCCACCTACCGTTGATCGAGTTTTCATATAACAATAGTTACCATTCGAGCATCAAGGTGGCTCCTTTCGAAGCACTGTACGGACGTAAATGTAGATCACCGTTATGTTGGGCGGAAGTAGGTGACACCCAGCTGGCAAAAACGCATACGTCAAACAGGGCATTAACGGGACAGGAAATCATTCGCGAGACCACGGAAAAGATTGTCCAGATCAAAGCTCGATTACAAGCATCGCGTGACCGACAAAAGAGCTACGCCGAAAAACGACGAAAGCCCTTAGAATTCCAGGTCGGTGATCAAGTATTGTTGAAGGTCTCACCCTGGAAAGGGGTTATACGTTTCGGAAAACGGGGAAAGCTGAACCCGCGATACATTGGACCTTTCGAAATCGTCGCCCGAATAGGCCCGGTAGCCTACAGACTACAACTACCCGCGGAGCTAAACGGTGTACACCCCGTGTTCCATGTCTCAAACCTAAAGAAGTGCCTATCAGACGAAACCCTTGTCATTCCACTTGACGAAATCGAAATCAATGAGAATCTCCCGTTCGTCGAAGAACCAGTCGAAATCATGGACAGGGAGGTGAAGCGTACTAAGCAGAGCCGCATCCCGATCGTGAAAGTACGGTGGAACGCAAAGCGTGGGCCAGAATTCACTTGGGAACGCGAAGACCAAATGAAACAAAAGTACCCTCACCTATTCTAGCATTCTCAAATCTAGCTTTCAAACAGAATTTCGGGACGAAATTCCCTCTAACAGGGGGATGATGTCACAACTGGAAATTTTGTGTCATGTAATCTATTCATTCAAGCTAATGTGAATCAAAAACTTCAATCAAATACATCATACAAGTGCTACAAATAATCATCAAACAATTGGAAACCCTATAAGCCCTTGTTTAAGTCCATTTTGGACTAGGACTCCCATGTTGGATCCACATGGACCAATAAGCTTCCAATTAGATTATCATGAGCTTAGAACCCTAATTGGGCTCTAATTGGACCCACATTCATTTATTTCAATATTATGGGCCATATTGGGCCTAGAATGAAATAAATTAAAAGCTTTGATCCATAATCAACCTAATCTAGCTTATTAAAAGCATAAAAATCATAATTTTATTTTATAAGGCCAATAAACACCCAAACTAACACTAATGTTGGACTTAGGGGCAAAGGCCCAAATTTTTCTTTTTCTTGCCAAATTCTCGGCCCAAATGGACAAGCCCAAGAAGATGGAAGAGTTGACTTGTTGTGCCACCTCATTATTGTCCATAGAATTTCCATGCAAGATATCCCATTCTTCCATGCAAGTATCACTTCAAAGATCACCTCACTTCTTCTCTCCTCTCTCTCCCTCTCGGCCGAAACACACACACACACATTCACAAATCTCTCACAAATTCTCTCTAGATCACTCAAGAACACTCCTTCCTCCCCTCTCCAAAAATCTCAAAAATTAGGGGCTTTCAAGAGGATCTTGCAAGTTAATCATCATCTAAGGTAAGATTATGCTTGGATCTATGGTTTAGATTCTTTTTGTTATCAAAATCCTTTCCTAATCTATGCAAAAATCGTGATCTTGCATCCTAGAACCATCTCAAACTCGAGATCTACCAAGGAAGGGAGCTAAGGCCAAAAATCACTTCATTTTCCTTCCATTTTCTTTGCAAAACCGAGCCCCCACACCCAAGGTGAGCTTCATACCCCCTATTTTCTGTTTTTATGAGTTTTGTGGGGGGGGGGATACAAGTGAAAGTGTAGATCTATATGTGTTTATATGCCTTGTATGATTTCCATGCTTATATGTATGCTTTTATGTGCTTTAATGTTGGATCTAGCCATAAAACTCCTCAAAACCGAGATATAACTTATGTTATATGATTTTAGCATCAAATGTATTTCTACATACAAAGTGTTTCAAGAAAAATAGCTAAGTGGCTTAGTAACAATTTTCTTTAAGCTAAAAACACAAATTTTGGGCCTAAAATGTGAAAAATACAAAAATAAGGGCCCAAATTGACATTTCACGAATTCTGATGGATGAAGTGTGTCAAAACAGTTTCAATAAAACAATTTCTGGAATTATACTCATTTAGAGGGTTAAAAACATAAATTTCAAGCTTAATGGGCTAAAAATGACAATTTCGGCCCAATGAGGCCCATTATGCGAATTTTTCTGTTTTGGAGGGCCAAAACTGTGATTTTCTGTAAAACAGGGGACCATAAGTGATCCAAGTCCTTTTCAAACGTTAAAAATGCTTTTTAAATTTAAAAAGGACCAAAGTTGCAAAAATTTTACAATTTGGGCCAAAATTGTCAAAATTGCGAAAAGAAGGGTTATAACCGAGAAAAACTGAAATTTCAGGAACCTAAGCTGTTTTCTATGAAAGATATGCTGGAAAATATTTAATTCAATAATCTTTGGTGCTAAAATGTCAAGAAAATTGATTTACGGACCAAACCGGAAAATATTTGAATAAAGGGTTGAAAAAGTAAATTTCACAAACAAGGAGGGGCTGAAAACAGAAAATTTTCAAGACTAATTCAATACATGCAATTTGACCAAATGATGGTACCACGACTATCGACAAAATACAATGCATTACAACACCAAAAGTCGTTAAACGAATTGGTTCGGTCTCGAACCAATAAAAAATCCGAAACTACTAATACGACGACACTATGATAATTCAACACTACGATTCATACAAATAACGATTGGGAATTCATTATACATGCGAGTGTGCACAGACGTCTACGCACTATCTTTGGGCCCCACAAGTGTAAAATCTTGTTCGTTGAGCCTAGCTAGCCCGACGACCTGATCTTAAGGCCCAAAGACTTCATCTTACGAAGTGTTGGGTTTTACCGATCCGACACGATGTAACCGGACTTTCAATGGCTTGTAGACTACTGGTCCCCAAGGGTCCTTTAGTGTCGCTAGTAGAGTCTGCCTTTTTGCGAGGCGGGTCTGGGACGCCTCGTACCTTTTTATCCCCAACCGGCTAATGGAGTCGTCGAGGCCTTCGTGTCCTCCTTCTCTTCGGATGTGGGACTACACGTAGTCAGGACGGTTGGATAACGTGATTAGTACGGACGACGCCTACGGGATCGTTAGTATTGCTATAGACTAGTCGTTTGTGTAACGCGTGTTTGTAGCAGATAATCATGCTCAAAAATAATCCAATGTCGTCTGGTAATGATAACTTCATGCGTTGCAATGGTTTCAAAGTAAATTAATGGGATTCAAAGAATTAGGAAAACATCGGGTTTTCCTAGGGTTTTCAATACACGCAGATTCGAAATACATACAATTTCAATAAACGATTTTTACAAGTATAGAAAACAAACAAGCATACCTATAGATCTTCACACCTTTTTGACTATACTATTTTCAGAAAATATCAGATTTTCTGGCGGTTTTCAAATGACACGAAACATTGTTTTTCAAATACAACTTATGAACTCACCAACATTTCATATGTTGACGTTTTTCAAAATACTTGTATTCTTAGGGAACCAGTGAATCAAAGGAAATCGTATTCAGTGATGGCTTGCAGTTTATTTATGTACGAATCGAACAATTTATTTTGGGAATGTAATGTTTAAACAATGTACTGCATGTAAACTTACTGGTTGTACAATATTAATGCATGGTGACGAATGTTGTTACGTTTCATATATATACAATGTTATGGTATTCAATTGAGTCACGACAGCCCCCGAACGTTTCCGCCGCCTGGTTTGGGGGTGTGACATAGCAATCATGGAGTTCTTAGAAAATTGTCCTATTGCGTGCTCAAGTGTTAGAATAATCATATAGGAAGAGTGTAAGAAGAGCAGTAGTGTGGGTCTATGGTTACATGTGTATATGTAGTTGATAGTGGTCATGTGTAGTGACTTAGGAACTTTGATACAACTCTTAGGACACGTACTGATAGGTATGGAATGTAGTATAAGCCCATACTACTGAAAGAACTTGATCCGTACAAGGATTAGGAAGGGTTGAAAAGTTTTCTAAGGAGACAGTTGAGGATGCATAGTGTGGTATAGCACTAGCGTTAGTTGCAATCGTCTTTGTTTCTATTGAACTATCGGATATGATTGTTCAGAATGAGACTGGAAATTGTTTGGGCCTTAGTACCTGTGGCAGTTTGGGTCTGTATGGTGCATACCTACTTGAGTTAGCAGATTCAAAGGTCTGGAGCACCTTGCTCGAAGTAGTGCCATATTATGTCACGGGAGTGAAGAATGAAGCCACTATGATGATTGACTTAGGGATTGCAGCCTGAGGCTGAGTGGTCAACCGTAGGAGAGATCATATGTGTATAAGTTGAAGGAGACAGTGTTCACCTCTTTGGATTCTATTGTAAGAAGGTAAAGTGTGGCTCATGGTAACTCGTCTTTGTTTCGTAATAAGGGAATGTTTAATAATCTATTGCTCTTGTGGATCGGTGAAATTTTTAAAGATCATTATGCAAGTGGAATATGTAACACATATTCGAGAATGTTAGGTGTATCTGGTGAGGTATTAACTTATTCTTATGTTGGGTAGGAGAATTATGTATATATGTTGAGTTAGTTAGAGCTATATTCCGAGCATCTGTAAGGGATCTTTGGAGCTTCAAGGGGAGGAGGAAGTTGTGGACCAACTCTCAAAATGAAAGGTTTTCTGTGAATAAGTCATGTTTTTAAGGCTCCTCGTCAATCCAATGGTATTCTGATCAATTTTTCTAAGATTAAGTTTGCAATGCTGGGGAAGATCTCTGAGGTGTCCATCTGAGATTTAGAGTTTCCTTATGTTTAGTTGTGTATTACAGGATCGTATAGCCTTTGTGCTTGGGCAAAGTGTTGAGTGGGGTGTTGATTGGGTTCTTAATGGTCAGTGGAATGATAGCAACATGCCTTTAGGTGTATTGGATGTTGGTCATGAGTTTTCATGTGTATAGTTAGGAGACGGGAATAATGGTGAGGAACCGTGAGCTGCTCATCCCAATGGTTTGATGGCATCATGACATGTCGTGAGCCGTCATGGATTTCACCTATGTATGGGGGGTCTGTAGTTGTGTAATGGATACTCGTTTATTGGTTT
Organism: Lactuca sativa; assembly: GCF_002870075.4. Lineage (NCBI taxonomy): Eukaryota > Viridiplantae > Streptophyta > Magnoliopsida > Asterales > Asteraceae > Lactuca > Lactuca sativa. The sequence continues at coordinate 194,957,613 of NC_056625.2, forward strand.
ATTATGTGTATGTCAAAGACGTTCAGATTGAGTTAGGTAGTGATAGGATGTTGACTTGCTGGAAAAGTCATGGTTGTATATTGACAATTGTTATTGAGATTATTCTAACTAGACTTGTGTTTCTCTTATGATGAGGTTTTGTGTGAGTTCTCTCCATGTATTACCAATTTCATGGTGGGATACATACTAGACAAGATGAGTCTTTGTAGATGATGGCTATTATGAGTATTTTTAGAACTGTTGATAGGCCAAGGGTCACTGATGACCCATATTTGTGTAGATTGATATATGGGTAATTGTTCACTAGTTAGAGTACCATGAGGCCATTAATGCAAGTGGTTATAATTATCTTGTGTGTTTAGACAAATGGTTGTGTATCTATGTTGTTTTGGGATCTTGAATGTCGCATGAATTTTTGTGTTACCCATGGTTGCACTCGTGGGACCAGTTAGTTAGTTACTACGAATTGTCAGGAAGTGGGGTGCATAATTGAGGACCTAATTCATGGTATGTGAAATTGATATGGGATGATAAGCCCGATGTTGTTTTGTTTAGATGAAGGACTTTTACAGCCAGGGGAATGTGTAGGCTAGCTTAGCCTTTCCTGGTTTATATTTCACATTTGAGTGTATATGTGAGGTTGTCGGCATCGACGGTTAATTGTGGATTATGTACCCAGTTTTAAGTGAGATGGAACGAGACCGAGGAAATGCCTTCGATGCACTGATTTTGTGAACATTGGGTTAGAAAAGTTGATGTGTGAGTGTCCTCGTTGTGTCAAAATCAGGTATGATCTTGAAGCCCCTAACCTGTGTAATATTTTGTTTAATTAATAAATAAATAGATAAAATTGATTAACGAATAGTCTCCCTAAATCCATATTATTTAGTGGAGTGTCAGTTTCGGGGAGCCGAATTTAATAATTTGGATTATTCGGGAGTTAAAGCGTAATTTCGGGACTTGTTTTGTAGAGATTTTTAGGGGCCAAGGTGTGTTTGGTATCATCTGGACCTGATATGAAAGGATTTTGGATGGTTGGGAGAAAAAAGGGTAAATTATGTACCTTAGTTGAAAAGAATTTGTCAAGCAAGGGGCTGTTTTGTAAAAATTCGGACTCAATTAGTAAAGGTTTTCAGGGGCAGGGTTTAAATGGTAATTATAGACTTCTTTAGGAAGAATATGCAAAGGGAGGGACCATTTGTGAAAATATGGAGAAATGTTTCACTGTCTGGTATATAAAACAACGAAACCCTAAACCTAATGTACATAATTTACCCTTTTCCCCTGTTTTGCAGTTGCAAACCTCATGACCCCCACCATCGGTTGTTATTTCCTAACCTGCTGAAGTCGGAGCACCCTACATCGCCACCATTGTCGGAGTCTTTAATCCACCTTGAGTTCATGCCGTCGGTGATGACGAAAGCCATCGGGAAGGAGCCAATGAAGTCCGCCGGCGAAGCTTCAAGCATCCACTTCCACCCTTCTTCTCCTATTTCAGCCGCCGTATTGCCTTTCTTCTTTCGCTGCTACCGTGGGTGTTGTTTTCGGTGGTGGAACGCCATCATCCCTCCCCCCCCCCCCCGGTAAATGACCCTCCATCTCCATTTGCGGTCATACATGTATATTACTGCCGATGTCGTCGTCGTTTTATGCCATCATCACCGTTTTGTGCCACCAGGTTGGGTGGTTGGGCTTGTTTATGATCAAAAGTGATTTGTGTTGTTTGTGTTCGAATGTTATGATGGTATAAGGCTGTTGGAACGATTCTTGGCCGGAAATCTAAAGGAAAACCCAACTGTCACCACCATGAGGTTGTGGCTAACACTCACTACCGTCGACTGCTGTCACAAGGTGGTTATGTGTGTGTGTTAGATTATTGTGTATGTGTGTGCTAGACTAGTGTGTGCGTATGTGTATGTGTGTGTTAATTAAGAGTATCATTGTAATTGTAATTAGCAAATGATTAATGAAAAGGAACTCAAAACCACCACCGTGAGGTGGCCGCCGCCGCCGTGAGCCGCCACTAACCGCCACTACCCGATGTGGTAGTGGGTGGTGCCTGACTAGCAAAACCCTAATAGGCCTAATGACGCCTAATTGATCAAAAGACTTAGCTATTGGGCCTATTGGTCTATGATTGGTTGGAAACCCTAATTTTGGGATTATTGGATTGGAGGTTATCGAGACCCGCATTTTGGACCATTGGAGTGAAGTGATGACTCAAGCTCGATTTCATTGTATGTTTTGACTTAATGGATTAAGTCCTTAATGGGTTGAGTAGGAACACTAAACCCTAATTGACATTTCATGAGAAAACCCTTATTTCACTGGCTTTGGTGATTGGACTATTGATGGGCTTTAGGGTGAGACCCATGTGAGAGACTTGGGCCCAATATGGAAAATTGGGCCATAATTGGGCCTTTATGATTATGTGATATTGGGCCATGGGAATACCAAGAGTCTAGATTGGAATAATTTGGATGGACCTTAAAATAAGTCCATGTAGAGGTATCGGCCCAATTTGGAAAATTGGGCCATATGTTGGGCTTTGGTCCATGGTTTGACTTTTGGGCCTTTGGATTGGGCCTTGGACTAAATAAAGCTAAGTTAGGGTAAAGTAGTCTCTTACCCAAAGTAAGGAGTTGGTTATGCATTGGAACCCGATTATTAATTGGGTGTCGTTTTGATGATTGACAATTCGGGAATATTTCAACCAGTAGCTAGAGTTTATCCGTGGGTCTTCAGCACTACGAGGTGAGTCTCCTCACCATACTAATAGGTCGAAGGCACCAACGCTGTCCCATTTTGTATTATTTGGTACACTAGTTCATGTAGATACACGTGGTATGCCAGTTGGTTATATGCTATATGCTATGTTGTTTGTCTATGTGATATTTGCATGAAAGACTATAAGGGAGCCCATTGCACTTGGATGTAAGACCATATGGGGGAGCCCATGGCTATCCATTAGGGACAGACCATGGGGGAGCCCATGGCATTTGGGTGTAAGACCATGTGGGGGAGCCCATGACACTTAGGTGTAAGACCATGTGGGGGAGCCCATGGCATCCTTATGCAGGGATATGTGGTAGAGATAGCTTTTATAACTAATGTTATGTAGTAGAGATAGCTTTTACAGCTAATGTGATGTGATATGTGGTAGAGATAGCTTCTATAGCTATTGTTATGTGGTAGAGATAGTTTCTATAGCTAACAGGATATGCAGTATGTGGAGAGATAGCTTGTATACCTAATATGATATGTGGATTGTGTGTGGGGTATGCTCCGGGGAACTCACTAAGCTTAGTGCTTACAGGTTTGTTTATGGTTTTAGGTATCATCGTTTTGGAAAGGAAGGGCTGGGATTGATCGCGGTGCTCTTACAGCTCATTGGTTGACTAATACTAAAAATGAATTTACCCATGATTTTTGGGTCGTTACAAATTGCGATTAGTAGGTGCCTCTTATAGCTCATTGGTTGCAGTGTGATGGTGTTCGTTCTTCTTTGAGTCATTTGTTGGGTTTTCAGCACCATAACACTCCTATGGTGCACATGCAACCCTAAACTCTTTGGATCTATGTTTTCTCTAATTATGCATGCATTTTCAATTTTTCCAAAGCATTCTCCCTAACTAGCATACAATTTTCAAATCAACAATACAACAAGTTAGATGACATACCTCTTAGAGGGACTTGTAATTCTTGACCTTTGACGCTTGAGTACCCAAAGTGTGATGCCTCTTATGGTTCACAAACACCAATATGCAAGAGGAGGCTTAAGAGAATAAGTTAGCTCAAAATGACGGTGCAACCTGTTTTGGTTTATGAGGGTTCTATTTATAGTATGGCAAATGCTAGGGTTACACTTTGTAAACCCTAATGCTCCATGACTTTTCACATTCGGATTCTCCCTGGGTTTAACCTCCATGGACTATCCATGGATTATCTTATTGGTTTAGCCCATCTAAATAATCATGTATCACTAGCCCACACTTTAAGAATCATTGATTTACATAATCAATCCCTATATATTTTATTAGTTTCTTTTGACCACAAATTAATTCCAAATTAATTCATGATAAATACTAATTAAGTAATATGATTTCATATTAATATATTAGACTGGTAATATATTAATAAATCATAAATAACCTTATTCTCAAAAAGTCCATCCTATCAAATTGCACTGGTGAAGACAACCCAAAAGGACCATGCTACAATCGGGTCAAGTACATCCCAGTTATAGTTATGAACTTAGACACCACATCCAACAGTCTCATACTTGGATAAGTCTAATAACTTTAGTTGCCAATGTGATTTCAGGATCCGACTTAACATTCGTAAGCTTTCAAAAGTTGTTGTTGAACTTTGACCTAGTGAGTGACACATCCTTCAGTTAAGGGATCATATATTCCTCTGTTCTCAAGATATCTATGTGGACAAAAACATGGAACATAGTCATACTTATTGTCCTTCAATTTGGTTCCCGATTTCCGATTCGTCTGACATAGAACATAACTGAACACATCAATTTTGTTCTGACCAGGCCCGACACATAAGTCAAAAGAGAATCATCGACGACCCAACATATCGCTTTTAATCGTCTTAGGATAAAAGTAATAGATAAACTTCGGCATTATATGCTTGTACTAACTACTCATCAAATCATGAACAACGACACGATTTACATCATCAAGTTACTGATGCGTTTTCGTGCCATCAATGCACAACCAACTCATAGTCAACAACTCATATATCTTGGTTTGAAGATTATATGATATTATCATCTCACAATTACTCATGATAAATTCCATGAAGTAATTCAGGTGAGCGCGGGTTGAGTCCAATACTTAAATCTTATTTCAGGAGCACTCATTAATGGTGTAGCATACTCTTGCTATGTATAACTCCTTATACAATCTACAAGCCAACTCATGACAGTCTTCTTTCATACTTACTTCCAACGTATAAACGACTGTGGATATTTTGAATAATTATTATTATTTTGGTAGTCAGAACATGCAATGTGAAACAATAGTAAATAATTGACACAAGACAATAACTTTACTTATAAATAAAACTCATTTTATTTAATCATCAAATGTCAATTGCAATTTAGCTATTACAACTTTCTATTCATCTAACCATTAAAACTAATATCATCTGTAAGCCCAATGCCCCTTGCATGCTGGAAGTGCTTAACCCTAGTCATTCCTTTTGTAATGGGATCTGCTGGGTTGTCTTCTGACGATATCCCCTTTACCACGAGGTGTCCTTCTACTTGATGTCTTATGAAGTGGTACTTTTTGTTGATATGTCTCGATCTACCATGATCTCTTGGTTCCTTGGTTAAGGTAACCACCCCTTCATTATCGCAGAAAATCTCCATAGGCTCCTTTACGGATGGAATGACGCCAAGAACTCCGATGAAGTTTTTCAACCATATCACCTCCTTTGATGCTTTTCTTGCTACAATGTAGTTTTATTCGCACGTTGAATTAGCTACAGTCTCCTACTTGGAACTTTTCCATGTTACTGCTCCTCCATTCAGGGTAAACATGCAGCCCGAATGAGAGCGGAACTTATCTCTGTCAGTTTGGAAGTTGGAGTTGCTAAACCCTATCACTCTCAAGTCATCACCCCCACCGAGGGTAAGGACCCATTCCTTAGTTCTCCGCAGGTACTTAAGAATGTTCTTAACTGTAGTCCAATGAGCTTTACCAGTATTCTCTCAAGTCATCACCCCCACGATTTACTAATTTCCAACATGAAAAAACGAAATAGATTATTAAATTTAAACTAGATTTGAAATTCCTAAATCCTTTGAGATTCATTGCACATTTCAATGGCATGTTTAAATCTCGATTGTGCCCTTCAAGTTTGTGACTGGGATGCCGAGGATCACAAACAAGGTGTGAATAACCATGCAAATTAACTTGGTACACCCGATGTTACAAATCACCAAATCAATATGCCGGTTAACCACACATGCCCCGTTGATCTATGATCTCGGTTAACCACACACGCTCCATTAACGACTTAACAAGGTGCAAAGTGGAATTTCATGGATTAACACGATTTTCAAATTTTTCCTAAAGTAACTAAGATTGGGAATTTAACAAGGATTTAGTTACTTTATATTTATCATTATACTTTTAATGAAGGAGAATTAGTGTCCTATCCCACCCATTCGGCTAACGACCCTCCACCAGTCAAAGAAGTGGTGGGTGAGAGTGGACACCCATCAAACCACCATTTTATAGGCAGTAACCTTATACCCCTACCCCTTTATATACCGGCTTCATGAATGAGGCCTACTAACGGTAATACTGACTTGTCTTATACGTATATATATTATTAAATTTATAATATTATAAAGTATAAGGGTTGAATTTTAACTTTTCAAACTCTAGGGTTTGGAATTAAAGTTTCATAAGTGAGACTTTACAAATTCCAAAACTTTTGGGCAAGTTTTGAAACTTGTCAAAACTCTTCATATCCATAACTTATGAGTTTAATTGGATTTTAATGGATGAAACATTTTATTTTCCATAACTTGAGGACAAGTTATTGAGGTCATTAAAATTCATTTAGATCAATTTGTCAACAACTAAAATTATCATATAATTCAAGATTGATCTAGCTAAACTCATAAACATGATAATACAAGTCAAGAATTTGCAAGCAACTTTGTTTATCACATAAAAAAACAATTTGCTCAAAACTTTGACAATTATCTTGTGGTTGGATGATTAAAAGCACTACCAAATAATGAAAAACATATTTGATGATCAAAAACAGTTTGTGGTAGTGTTCCCAATCCAATCCAGGCCAAGAAACCCAAAATTCTGCAAACAGAGCCTTCAACTCGTAGAGTGCATGAACTTACTTGTCGAGCTGCTCTATTACTGAGTGGACTCGTCGAGTCAGTTCATGGACTCAGCGAGTTCACCAGTCAGAGGCTAGAAAATCGACTTTTTTCAGCTTTGAAAAGTTAGCACGCAGCAAATATAATAGAAAACAATCATAGGCTCTGAAAACACTGTTCGGTTTTGAGCACGATAACACTCCTGTGGTGCACATGCAACCCTAAATGCTTTGAATTTGTTTTTTCATTAATTATACTTGCATTTTCAATTTTTCCAAAGCATTCTCCCTAACTAGTATACAATTGTCAAATGAACAATACAACTAGTTAGATGACATACCTCTTAGAAGGACTTGTAGTTCTTGACCTTTGAAGCTTGAGCAGCCCAAGTGTGATGCCTCTAATGGTTCACAAACACCAGTATACAAGAGGAGGTTTAAGAGAATAAGTTACTTAGCTCAAAATCATGGTGCAACCGATTTTTTTTCATGAGGGTTCTATTTATAGTGTGGAAAATGCTAGGGTTACACTTTGTAAACGCTAATGCTCTATGACTTTTCACATTCTTATGCTCCATGGATTTAACCTCCATGGACTATCCATGGATTATCTTATTGGTTTATCCCATCCAAATAATGATGGATCATTGGCCCACACTTTAAGAATCATTGATTTACATAATCAATCCCCATATAATTAATTAGTTTCTTTTGACTACAAAATTAATTCCAAATTAATTCTTGATCAATACTAATTAAATAATATGATTTCATATTAATATATTATGCTTTTAATATATTAATAAATCATAAATAACCTTATTCTCAAAAGTCCATTATATCAAATTGCACTGGTGAAGGCAACCCAAAAGGACCATGCTACAATCGGGGCAAGTGCATCCCAATTATAGTTAAGGGCAATACTAGAAAAACAACCTTTTACGACGCGCAATGCGTGTCGTAAAATGCTCAGACGACGCGCAAATGTGTGTCAAGGAAGGGCCTGTTATAAGGAAAGACGACACGCTTTTGCATGTCGTCTATTTACTATGCACATTTACGATGCACATTTATAACACACATTTACGACGTGTATCTACGACATGCATTACGTGTCAAGGAAGGCCCTATCATAAAGGAAGATGACATGCATTTGTGTGTCGTAACCTTACGATGCACATTTAATACACACATTGCGTTTCATTAAAGCCCATGTCATAAAGAAAGACGGCACACATTTTTGCGTGTCATAATTTTAAAAATTTTAAAAAATATATATTTTGATAGATTTAGTAATTTTAAAATTAAATAACACATTGAAAGTCTTATAATACAAAATAAAATACAATAAATAAGAAAGATAATTCATTGCACTAATATGTCAAATACAAATTATCATTCCAATAGTAAGTAAATGCAATACATTGCTAATATTGCATAATATTTTTTATAGAAAAACAAAACTTGTACAACATTGAATGGAACCGATGAGTAATTTATCTTTTGACAATCTTCATGGCAACTTTAAGAATTGCAACCTCACCATGCTATTGAACTTTGCCACCACTAACCTAAGAAAAAATGCGAATAAATATCAAAAAACAAGATAGGAGCTAATCATTCTATGACCCAAGGAAAAATATCCCTAGAGAACTGTGAAAAAAATATGAAAAAAATGAATGAAAGAGCATTGCTATTTCTTTAATACTTACTGCATAGAGTAAGACTTGGCCATCATCCATAGTTTTGAAGGACATTGACATCTTGATATGTTGCACATATTAAAAATAAATAAGAAAAAAAGTGAGTAACATATGGATTCATCCTTCTATCAATTGTATTTTAAATTGTAAATTAAATAAATAAGCATTAAGCATACATACCACTACATATGCAATGCCAGGAAAAAGGCCTAAGCATGTAATGACACTAACCATTGACTGATTATGACTCAATCTGTTGTTAATCCCTTGATTTAGTCTCAAATAATTGAGCATCTTTCAAAATATGGATAAACTGATTCCTTAAAGAATGTATAGCTTGAAGTGTTTGAGCAGAAAGTAAATTCCTCCAGCAATATTCGTAAGCAGATCCTTCTCTTTCAACTTCTTTCCATCCTTCATATGCACACATAAGTTCCATATGATCACTATAATCCTTTGTAGAAAATCTTGATTTTGCTGTACTAGATTGTTGAAATAAACATACAAAAGATATCAAGAAAAGACCAAAATGCCTTTGTGTGAAAGTAGCTGGATTACTCACGTCTTTCTTCTCTTGAGGAAAAAGAAAAGGATCCCTGACAGTAATTCCAGCAACAATTGAAAGAATAGGATCAAAGCAACGAAAAAAAAGCACCCACTATCATCATTTACCCTAATTTCGGATCCAATGGAAGTATTGCCAGATATTTACCTATATTTTAAAAAAAAATGAGAAAATATAATCTTAGGAAATAAACTTTTATAAAAATATTAATATAAACTAACCAAGATGTGTAAGATTTTCATTTTCATCTAATGCTCCAATCATCTTCAAAAAACTCCACAACATTTGGACCTAGAACAAATTAAAGTTCTATCATTTAGCAATTTGAATCATTCATTAAGATTTAAGTCATCAAGAACAATTTGCACTTACAACTAATGGCTCTCGAGGCTGCAAAGCACCTGATAATAACTCTCCAATACTTCCAACTTCCAAACTTATTATTTGCAAACAAAGAGACTTTAAAGGAGTTCTTGAAAGCTCGGGTAGTTGATATTCAGGAAAAGCATCATAAACACATCGAGGGTCAAGGTGGAATCATTCTCCTAGTTGCACACGCCCTGCCCTACCCCTTCTCTAAACCAGCAAAAAAAAGCAACACAAAAATTAGTCAACTACCTTGACCAACAAAGTCAAAGGGTAAAAAGGTAACTTACTTGGCGAGCAGATGCTTGTGATATGCATAAAGGCAACCAACAAGGAGTGTTGTTCAAGGCATCAAAGGGTAAAAAGGTAACTTACTTAGCGAATCAAGAGATTTTGAGCTATAATTCTCAAATTTTGATTGATTCAATGCATCCTAATATATTCACATCAAAATTCCAACTTGTTTTAGTCTTTATAATAAAAAGTTAAATTAGAGTTGACTTAATTTTACCAGAATCTAGATAAAGATTACCTCAACAAGTGATGTAATTTCGTTTTTCTTTTTGCATGGGAGTAACTGTCTTTGTGTATTCCATAACTTTTCTTGACCATAATCATCAATTTGGTTGAAAGAAGTTAATTTATAACCGGTTATCTCTAGTATATCTTCTAAGAACTGTGCCCTCATTAGGTGAGTGAACCCCTATATTCAAACACATGATATTAGATTATTACAGAACATAACAAGATAACAAAAGAATTTACGGGAATATGAATCATGGGTGCTTCTTGAAAATAATTGGAAAAACGCTCAACATTTAGTGTAACAGTCATGAGTATCAATGTCAAATCCCTTCATCTCATTAAGAAGTCTGAAAATTAATAAAAAAATGATTTGTGTGATCTTTTTTCTTTTTCCTAAACATATTGGATCTTTATGTAACAACCCGAAGTTGTTCATCGCCGAAAAACCCGTTCTACCCGTAAAACTCGCCGAATATCAATTTCTTCCAATTTCGTTTTTGGGTTAAATTAATTAAACTTATATGTTTATTTGATGCTAATGAGTGTCCAAACCCCTTAGGAACTCATGAAATTAGCCCAAAATGTTTATTTCAGAAATTTTAGAAATGTCCTCGCCGAATTTCGGAAACTTAATCGGGTGCGACCTAAAGCCTCGTTTAATGCCGGTATCGGGTACAATTCCACCGTGTCCAAGTTTTGGGACCTATTTAAACATGTTCAAGCTATCATTTGAAGCTTTTTCTCTCTCTCACTACTCTCTCTCTAACCTCTCTCCTAAATTCAAGTTTAAGGGTCCAAAATCTCAAATTTAGGGCTTCTAATCACCAAGGTACCTTCCCTAACTTGCTGTACAGCTTCATTGGCCTTCAAATCCGAAATTAAAATTTGATTTTGTACCTCAAACATGAGTTTACGGCCAAGGAGCATGCTTGGGCCGTAAACTCATAATAAGAAGGTTTTTATGCCTTTAAACCCCTCCTAAACAATTTTGGGACTTAGATATGACTAAATGGCTTAATGGACTGGACTTAGAATGCCTTTAACATGGATTTTGAAGAGTAAACATCAGTTTACTGCCCAAGATCATGCTTGGGCCATAAACTCATATGTATGGGGATTTTTATGACCTTAAACCCTTCCAAAACACTAATAAGGCTTAGATATGAATTTTAGAATATTGGTTTTAGCCTTAAAACACATTAAACATATATTTCGAGGCGCAAATGAGAGTTTACGGCCAAGGCTTATGCTTGGGCCGTAAACTCCATATCATGGGGAGTAAACTCAATGTAAAGTGTTAAAATGCCATTTAAACACACTATGAGCCTTGGGGTAAATTCTAGAAGTGTATACAAACAAGTTTTAGACCTTAAAACATAACAAATCACACACCAAGAGAGTTCACGGCCATGAGAGGGGTCATGAGCCGTAAACTCTCAAAAGTACATCAAAAGTCCCTTAAAAATTCATGTAAGGCCTTGGAACAATTTTAGGAATCACATGTGATTTATTTGGAGTCATTAAAACACTTATTCAAGGGTATATAGGAGGTTACGGCCGTAAGCTCCATGCTAGGGCCGTAAACTCCCTTAAGTGTTGTCATTGGTGTTTTAAATCAATTCCAAGCCTTGAAACCAACCCTAGAAACTTTCCCCTTAAGTGTTTCAAGCCATTTTGCACCATAAACCACCCCACCATGAGTTTACGGCCGTAAACTCATGGGGAATGGGTGTTATAGGCCGAAAACTCTTGTATGAATTTACTCTTGAAGATTAGACTCCATTTCCCGGTCATTCAAGTCCTTAAACGCCACCTAGGTCCCTCCAAACACTTGCAATGGGGTGTTTCCGCGACTAAAAGTGGTTATCCCTAACAATTAAATAATCCAAGTCCTAATTAGATACAAATGTGTATCTTTTCATTATACATAGGAACCTCGTGCATTTGTAAGTACCGAACCAACGTTTAACATCCGAAATCGTCACATTTCTCGTCCGGTGAGTTCATACCCCTACCCTTTTTAAATGATTTTTCAATGTTTTCAGGGGGGGGGGGGAATACAAGCAAACTATAAATTTTTTCAAAACATAACTTTGATGTATTTCAAATAATATCTGGCAAACTTATAAATACTTTTACACCTTATGTATTATGCTGAGCATAAGGGATGATTTATCAACTACAACTAAATGAATTTTAGTTAAGGAAATAACCAAACTAATCAAATTATTATGGGAATAATTTGGGGTTCTTTAGTTTTCATTTTATCATGTACTGATATGTGTATAAAGTTATTAGATAGACTATGTCTGCTTCAGTTTATCTCCGCATCATTTGAATGTATTGCCAGATAGTTTCATTGTATGTATATGTATTCACTGTATTATGTTTCATAATCTTTTATATATTTGATATCGTATGAGAACCCTGTGAATAGTTTAGTACTAGCTTGTGAGTTCGTCACTACCCATTATGGATGATCAGTAAATCCTCCCCGGAAGTGTAACCAGAGTCTCCTGGAGGGAGAGCGAGGAATTTGTGAATAGATCTATTCGGGACTGACAATCCCACACCTTAACTGCTAGCTATAGTTATGCGGGCACGCCTGGGGTGACAACTTCTGGATATCGTCCGACGTCTGACAAGCGTCAACGAGGTCTCGTTGTCGTATCAGCATGGTTACCCGACTCACAATACATATTAATATAAGATTAATCTTCTATCTTTAGATCTTATATCTAGTACGGGATGGTAATCCCATGGTTTTCGGTCTATAGGGTTCATATCTATTACAGGATGTTATTCCTATGGTTAGAATCTATATCTAGTTCGGGATAGTGATCCCATGGTTTTATCAAATTATCTTATATCTAGTTCGGGATAGTAATCCCATGGTGTTTAACAAACTATCTTGTATCTAGTCCGGGACGGTAGTCCCATGGTTTTCAGTCTATATTTTCAAGTATATCAAACTATCTTGTATCTAGTCCGGCATGATAGTCCCATGGTATTAAATCTATATGTATTACGGAATGTTAGTCTCAAGGTTTTCAAGCTATTTTCCATCTACAGTTCACGTATATTAAAGTATTTTATATCTAATTCGGGATAGTAATCCCAAGATTTTCAATATATAGTTTTGTGTATTAAACTATACTATGTGATATTATATCGGTCTTGTAATTAGGAAAATATGGGATTTTCCTGGGGTAACATATAACGCGTAATTGAACTGTAATGAAAGATAACTAAACTGTTTTACATAAGAAAATATGGGACTTTCTTGGATAACAAACCTTTTCGGAAAACTAAAGGAAATCGGTACATTTTTCAGAAAACAAACATCTTATGAACTCACCAGCTTTATGCTGATTTTCAAACCGCTTGTATTCTCAGGTCCACATTAGAAAGGTACCCGACGATATCTTTTGGTGAAGACGGAGCGCTCAGAAGACTCTTCTCTACTTTTGTTCATATGATATATGTATAACACTTGTAAAATTTACTTTTGAAACAAATGTAAACTATCAAATATATGTAATGTAATGGTTGTTTACTGTGCTTACTATGTGTATTGGATTTGATACTCAACGTGGAGTCAACCCCAGAAATGTTTCCGCCTTTGGTTTTCGGGGTGTGACAGATTGGTATCAGAGCTCTTGTTTATAGTGAACAGAGTATACCAAACCTTACATGGTATAAAACTATAAACATTAAAGGGCCTAAGTGCTCTGAACTAAAAGTATCCTTCAAACTATAAGTATTTTCAAAAGTATACAAGTATACCGAGCTGTCGAGATCCGTAACTACAAGTAGAACAAAACATAAGTAAATGGGTGTTGTATGATGCGGTTAAACCTGGGCAGTTATGTAGTCGTTTCTAGGGTCAATATAGCCTGGCCAACTATATTCATTCGAGACACGACCAACATGTGCTTAGGAGTGACTGTGGTACGTAGCATACCTAAAACTTACCCAATACCCCAAACAACGAGTCGTCGTTGCAGTGAATCATGAAATACTATGGGAGTATTTCTCGAACCGATCCTTGATAGAAAATCCTCGTATACGCGTTGTTCCTTGATCATTGCTCTAGTGATAAAATTTTCTGCCTTGATAACTCTTTCCCTGCTTTATCGCTTAATATGATGCTATATCCGTCTTAATGAGATATCCCCTGTTCCATATCTCTTGATGCAATTCAGAGGACTTATGATCCTCTCTTTCCTGATCTTTTTAGACCACGATGCCTCCAAGAAAGAGACCCAGCTCGAAGAACACCAACCCTCTGCCACCACCTCCTCCTGAATTCGACCCTCTGATGTTCCAGGCAGCTGTCAATGCCGCGGTGGCAGCTTCTATGTCTCAAAGGAACTCGGATGGTTCCGGTGGTACCCAAACCCAAAACCAAGAGAACAGTCAGGGACACCGAAAAGAATGTTCCTATAAAGACTTTATGAACGCGAAACCCACATCCTTTGATGGCACCAGAGGTGTCATTTCTCTCACCCGATGGTTCGAGAAAATCGAATCAATCTTTGAGATATGTGCTTGTTCGGAATCTGACAAAGTAAAGTTCGCCGCCTACACCTTCCTTGACAAAGCCCTGAATTGGTGGAACGGCCGAGTCAAATCCTTAACTCTACCCGTAGCAAATGCTATGGGTTGGGAAGCTATGAAGGAGCTTCTACTCGCTGAGTATTGCCCTCGGGGCGAATTGCAGAAGCTAGAACACGAACTTTGGAACCTTAAGATGAAGGGTTCCGACATAGCCTCTTATACTTCAAGAGCCGATGATCTAGCGTTACTCTGTCCGGGAATGGTTACCCTGGAGAGTAAAAAGATCGAGAGGTTCATCTGTGTCACACCCCAAAACCAAGAACGGCGGAAACGTTTTGGGGCGGAGGACTTCATGTAAAGTATCACAACACAGTAAATGTAAATAAGCAAACAACATCATCCATTGCATTAAATATATAATTTTAATACAAGTGTGTTCTGTACAGTTTTAGACACCAAAAATATAAGGTAAATCAAAATAATAATATGATGAGTCTTGAATGCGCTCCATCTTCTCAAAAGCTGGCATCGGTATCTGTCTACTGATGACCTGAGAATACAAGTTATTTTGAAAGAGTTTATCAGCTTTAAGCTGGTGAGTTCATAAGTATTTTAGTGTCGATGTTTGTTATTAAAACGTTTGAACCTGTTGTAAGTATAAGTTGTAAAATGTATGTAAGTGTTTGTAAAAGTTTGAATCTCTCAGAAAAACCTATATTTTCTATTAAAGTAGCCTTCTACCAAGGCTTAACTGTTTTGTACGCTCGTTTGTTGTAAAAGTGTGTAATATCCCAAGTGTAACTATTAATTAACAAAATATAGTTTGTACATTTATGTTTTCAGTGAGGTTATCACTAAAAATATGTAATGGGTAAAACATTGTAGTACTGTAGTATTGTATTATAGGAACTACTGCTGTACTAACTACCTGAAACCGGATTTATATTAAGGCATTATGTGATAAATTACACCATACTATCGACTAGTAACAACGACATAATGAATGGTCGTAATAAAGAAAATGACGTTTGGCACCCGCAGACCTGTAGGTCCAGCTGTAGCTAGCAGCAAGGTGTAGGATTGTCAATCCAGCATAGATCTATACGCAAACTCACACTCCCCCTCCAAGAGACTCTGGCCACAACTCGAGTCATGACAGTTAAGTCATGCTCCGATTTAAATCACAGTAATTTAAGTATTCTAGTATATGTAATGTAATGTTTCTCGTTCTAGTATAGTTGTATATGTTCTCCTCCTAGTATAGTTGTATATGTTCTCATAGTATAGTTCTGTGTGTTCTCGTAGTATAGTTGTATGTGTTCTCGTAGTATAGTTGTATATGTTCTCGTAGTATAGTTGTATATGTTCTTGTAGTATAGTTGTATATGTATGATCCTGTGTTACCCCGATGGTAACTTACTAATGATGGGTCTAGTACATATGAATACGGAAGTACTTTTATGTATATATATGTATATTTGATATATAATTAATATTGAAACGACCTTCGGATGGTCACCCGAAATTCCACCAGACCACATCCAAATCGAGAAAAAGGAAATAGGGCGGATGGCCTTCCTAAGCCCTTTAAACATTATTTATACATCTATACATATATGGGCATGCAATTTATAAGAAGTAAAAGCATAAATAAGTTTTTATAAGACATTTGAACCATAAATATTATTTCAAGAAAAGATCGACTTAATGTCAATCTATGAAACAACTTGAAGACATAAGTTTGATAAAACAGTTTAAGTATAAGGAACATTTGTTTGAATCATAGTTGTAAATAAGTTTGAAAGGTATAAGAGTTTGTAAAACATTTCAAAGTAAAGCAGTTTGATAAATAGTTTGAATAGTGATAAAATCATTGGTTTCCTAGTTATTAATCACATGTGATTAAATGCAATCACATGTGATTGAAGCAATAACTAGAAGTGTTTGACATGTATTCCCCCCCATAAAGTATTTAAAACATTTAAAATCATTTCGAAAGTTGATTAAAGGGGTATGAACTCACTTGTGGTGAGCTGTTTGAATTGCAGTGTCGGATACCGTGCTAGGTGGCAAACGGAGACTTGTTTATACGCATGAGCCTAGTTATCATATAATAAGCATATATATAACTAATTAGCCAAATAATAACTAAATAAAATAAGTTGGGACACTTAGGAACATGAAAACACTTTGCATAAATGTTATAGGTCCTAAGGGTTGCATCTAAGTCGATACGGGACAAGGCAAAAGGGTTTGAAGCTTCCAAAGACCTTGCATAATAGTTCACCACCCAACAAACCTCACCTATGGAGTTTACGGCCGTCAACCCATGAGTTTACGGCCATGAACTCCTCACTTGGTGGTTTTGGGTGTTTTGAAGTGCTATATTAATCCTAGAATAAGCCTAGCATTGTTGGAATAATCCTTGAAGTAGTTTAAGGCCCTAGAATGCTCCATAGAGGAGTTTACGGCCTAAAGACCATATCCCCTAGAGTTTACGGCCGTAAACTCCTATGGGGTGTTGGTTTTAATTCTTTTAAGTCACTTGCACAAGTAGGATAGCTTCTATGTTTTTGTCTAAGGCTAAAGGGGACATTAGGCACATATGTGTGCCTTTACTTGGAGTTTACGGCCCAAGTGATGTTCCTTGGCCATAAACTCCCTTTAAGGGATGGTTTTGATGTCATTTATTCCCCATTCAAGTCCTAAGTATTAAAGGGTAATTGTCTTAAAGCCTTAGGGGTGTTTAGGGCACTCTTAGCCCTTGAAAAAGGGGTTTACGGCCCAAGAGCATATCTTGGCCGTAAACTCCTATAACTAGTGGTTCTTGATTGATTTCTAGCCTCTAATGTTTATACATTAAGTCCTTAACTAGTTGTCTAACAAGGAAACAGGACTAGGTAGCCTTAAAGCTCCATTTCGGAGTTTACTCCCCAAGAACGTTCTTGGGCGGTAAACTCCCGGATCTTGCATTTTAGACATGTAATCTATGTTATAAAGCATAGAACAAGTAATAAAACACATCTACGAAAGTAAACTCACAATCTGGGATGAAAACCCGAAGAATCGACAGAGAGAAAATGGCTTTTCTCTAGTTGGAATTGTGAATAATGAATTAATTAAATTCAGAAATCTATTTATTGTACTGAAATATTTTGGCAGAAAATATTTTTATTCCGGAGATTGGACTATGACATTATGAAACTTGGAATGTTCAAGTTTCACAATTCTAGGTGCATCCACTCTCCTGATATCTCTTGAAATGTAAACCCTAATGTACACAAACTTGTTCGGAAAAGTCTGAAAATCACTGAAACTGGACTGGCTTCTATTGAATAGATATTGTTCGTACAAATGGAAATTTTGGGTTGTCACATCATCCCCCCATTAGAAGGAATTTCGTCCCAAAATTAGAATTTAAGCAAATAAGAAGTTACAATTAATTAAGCGAAAAGATGAGGGTATTTCTGTTTCATCTGATCCTCGCGTTCCCAAGTGAATTCCGGTCCTCGCTTGGCGTTCTAGCGATCCTTCACGATAGGGATATGGCTTTGCTTTGTCTACTTGACCTCACGGTCCATGATCTCTACAGGTTCTTCCACGAAGTTGAGGCTGTCATTGATCTCGATCTCGTCGAGTGGGATTACAAGAGTCTCGTCGGACAGACACTTTTTCAAGTTAGATACGTGGAATGTAGAATGTACGTTACGTAGTGTGTCGGGTAGGTCGAGTTTGTAAGCTACGGGGCCGACTCTTGCAAGAATCTCGAATGGCCCTATGTACCTCGGATTAAGCTTTCCACGCTTGCCGAAGCGTATCAAGCCCTTCCAAGGTGAGACTTTGAGAAGGACTCGGTCTCCCACCTGAAATTCCAGCGGTTTTCTTCGTTTATCAACGTAGCTCTTCTGTCTATTTCTAGAGGCTTTCAATCGTTCACGGATCTGAACGATTTTCTCTCTCGTTTCCTGAATGATCTCCGGACCGGTGAGAGTACTGTCGGAAGCTTGCCCCCTGGCTAATTGGGTATCACCCACCTCAGCCTAGCACAGAGGGGATCTGCACTTTCGGCCGTAGAGAGCTTCAAATGGAGCAGCCTTGATGCTCGTGTGATAACTGTTATTATAGGAAAACTCGACAAGGGGTAAATGAGTATCCCATGCCTTCCCAAAGTCAATCACGCAGGCTCGCAACATATCTTCCAGCGTTTGGATGTTCCTCTCACTCTGTCCATCGGTCTGTGGATGGTAGGTTGTGCTCATGTCCAACCTTGTTCCCAAGGAATGTTGTAATGATTGCCAAAACCTTGAGGTGAACCTACTATCTCTATCGGAGATAATGGACATAGGTACACCATGTAGCCGTACGATTTCCCTAATGTATGTTCTCGTAAGTTTCTCCATCTTGTCGGTTTCTTTGATTGGCAGGAAGTGTGCAGACTTGGTCAATCTATCAACGATGACCCATATGGTGTCAAGACCACCCGTTGTCTTGGGCAACTTGGTTATGAAATCCATAGTGATCCGCTCCCACTTCCATTCCGGGATCTCTGGTTGTTGCAATAAACCAGAGGGCTTCTGGTATTCGACCTTAACCTTTGCGCAAGTAAGGCATTTACTTACGAAGGTAGCAATCTCTGCTTTCATATTAGGCCACCAGTATAGCTTTTTAAGATCCATATACATCTTATCTGAACCTGGGTGGACGGAATACCGAGTGTTGTGCGCCTCGGTCATGACCAAGTCTCGGAAACCACCGTGTTTCGGTGTCCAAATCCGGTTCATGAAATATAAGGCTCTGTCACCCTTGGCTTCTAAGTTCTTGTCCATTCCTCTAAGGGATTCATTCGTCACATTTTCAGGTTTCATGGCTTCAAGTTGAGCCGCCTGAATTTGCTTAGACAAGTGTGAATGGATGGTTATTGACAATGACTTGACTCTGCGACCAGAATATTCCTTCCGACTTAGGGCGTCTACTACTACGTTGGATTTACCCAGATGATAACGAATATCGCATTCGTAGTCACTGAGTAGCTCGACCCACCGTCGTTGTCTCATGTTGAGCTCCTTCTGATCGAAGATGTGTTGTAAACTCTTGTGTTCGGTAAAGATAGTGTTCTTCGTTCCATACAAGTAATGCCTCCAGATCTTCAGAGCAAACACTACTGCTCCTAGTTCAAGATCGTGGGTCGTGTAGTTAACCTCGTGTGTCTTCAACTGTCTCGAGGCATAGGCGATGACCTTTCCTCGCTGCATCAGAACACATCCGATTCCTTGATTTGATGCATCGCAATAGACTACGAAGTCTTCTATTCCTTCGGGAAGGGATAGTATTGGCGCGGTGCATAAGGCTCGTTTGAGCATTTGGAACGCTCTTTCTTGTTTCTCTTCCCAGTCAAAGGCCACGCCTTTCTGGGTCAGGGTCGTAAGAGGTTTCGCTATTCGAGAGAAGTTCTGAATGAACCTGCGGTAGTAGCCAGCGAGACCTAGAAATTGGCGAATTTTAGTAGGCGTCTTTGGCGCTGACCAGTTCTCAATGGCTTTTATTTTGGATGGGTCCACATGGATTCCCTCTTCGCTTACCACGTGTCCTAAGAATTCGACTCTTCGGATCCAAAATTCACATTTCGAGAACTTCGCATAAAGCTTCTCTTTTCGTAATGTCTCTAGAACTTGTTGCAGGTGATCTCCATGCTCTTTCTTACTTCGGGAGTAGATCAGGATGTCGTCAATGAAAACGATGACGAACTGATCCAAGTAAGGTCGGCATACTCTGTTCATCAGATCCATGAAGACCGCGGGCACATTGGTCAATCCGAATGGCATCACCACGAACTCGTAATGTCCGTAACGAGTTCGGAAGGCTGTCTTCGGCACATCCTCCTCTAGCACTTGTAACTGGTGATATCTGGATCTCAAATCAATTTTGGAGAAATAGTTCGCCCCTTGCAGTTGGTCAAATAAATCGTCTATGCGAGGCAGAGGGTAACGATTCTTCACCGTCAGTTTGTTGAGTTCTCTGTAGTCAATACACATACGGAATGATTCGTCTTTCTTCTTAACGAACAAGACCGGTGCTCCCCAAGGTGAGAAACACGGTCTTATAAAGCCCTTGTTGAGCAGTTCGTTAAGTTGACCAGAGAGTTCCTGCATCTCGGCTGGTGCTAAGCGGTATGGCAACTTGGCTACTGGGGTAGCTCCTGGGACCAAGTCGATTCTAAATTCGACCTGTCGTTGCGGAGGTAACCCTGGTAGTTCTTCTGGAAATATGTCGGGGAAGTCGCTCACTACAAGGATATTCTTTAGTTCTTTCACTTCGAGGCTCGTGTCGACGACGTGAGCAAGGAATGCATGGTATTCCTTACGCAGATACTTCTGTGCTTGAATACTTGATATAATACGAAGACTTGCACCGGGTTTGTCGCCGTAGACTATAAGAGTTTCGTTAGACGGAAGGTTTAGATGGACTGCTTTCTCAAAGCACATGATGTCGACGCGATGAAGGCTTAACCAGTCCATGCCAATGAAAACGTCGAAACTTTTTATTGAGACTGGCATGAGGTCGATTAGGAACGAATGGTTATCTAGAGTTAGGATACAACCTAAGTATATGCTACTTGTACTTTCAGTTTTTCCATTAGGCATTTCTACTGTGAATAGTTCTTTGAGTGCGTTCGGTGGTTGATTAAGCATGTGAGCAAATTTATGGTTTACGAAGCTTCGCTCCGCTACACTATCGAACAGAATGCATGCATAGGAGTTATCGAGGAGGAACGTACCAGTCACCACGGTCGGGTCAGCAACTGCTTCCCCGTGGCCTATAGCTAGTACCCTCCCTGCTCCTCCAACATTCCTCGCTTTGGGGCAGTCCCTCTTAAAGTGGCCTGCTTCGCCACATCCATAGCAGGTTGGGCTCGCGCCAGAGCCAGGGACTTGGTTGATAGGTTGTGCCGGGAATTTACAGAAACGGACGGTGTGTCCTTTCCTGTTGCAGTTAGAGCACTGCATTTCACGGCAGGGGCCGTTGTGGTGGAAGTTGCATTTGTTGCACTTCGGCAAATTTCCAGCACACTGCTTTATCGGAGCAGTAACAGCAGGGGTTACCGCGGCATGTACTTCAACGATTTGCTGCCTTTTGGCAGCTTGCTGTTTCTTCTTCTCATCCCAGAATTTCCGCTTAGTGTCGGCGGGTATGGAGGGTTCTGGGATGGCTAGGGTGGTTGTGGTTGCAGGGATCTTGACTCCATGGTCAATGAGTCTTTGTGCCAATCGCTTGGCACTGTCGAAGGTAGCGGGGTTTGATGCTAAGACATTCCCCTGATACGGAGGCACTAGCCCCCATATGTATCGTTCGATCTTTTTCCCCTCAGTGGGAACCATATTGGGGCAGAGGGCCACCAGTTCGCTAAATTGGGCAGTATAAGCGATCACATTGGTGCCCTTCATGGTCAGGTTCCAGAGTTCGTGTTCCAGTTTCTGGACTTCGCCCCTCGGGCAGTATTCCTCCATCATGAGGTCTTTCATCATTTCCCAGCCTATGTCGTTGGCTACGACTAGAGTTAGTGCTTTAACGTGGCCGTTCCACCACGTTAGGGCCTTTCCCTCAAAGGTGCATGCGGCGTACTTGACTTTACTCGCCGCAGGGCATGAACAGATTTCGAAGACTGATTCAGTCTTCTCGAGCCATTGCGAGAGGGCAATGACTCCACCGGTGCCATAGAAAGGCTTCGGTTTGCAATTTGTGAAATCCTTGTATGAGCACTCTCTCGAGCGCACAGGGGTTTCAACCGGGGTTGATTCCACAGGGGTTCCACCTCTGCTGGCATCAGTTGAATGATACTGAGCCATGGCAGTCGCCACTGCTGCGGCTACGCCAGCATTCAGGGCTGCAGTATCGATGACCGGAGGTGGAGGAGGTGGTGGAGGTGCAGGGTTATTCCTGGGAGATTTGCGAGGAGGCATCTTTCAGCTATAAGTTTATAAAGATAAGAAAATGGTAAGAATCAGTTTGTAAGCAACGTGAGAGTGACACATGGACTAACTAACCATAGCCCAACAGTTGAATGAGTGTTTGAAATCACAATAAGAAATATTAGTAGGAAAGCACAAGTGTATAGATTTTTCCCACAGATTAGATAGATTTCGATAATACTGGTATTACTGATGTAATAAGTTCAAGGAAAATCGACCTAACAGTAGGTCTTACATCATACCATACAGATAGTTTGACAGTTCTTAGATTCCTAATTAGAGTACTGAAAGTTAGGAATATTTTACAGACAAGTGCTACTTAGAACACAGATGTTAAAGGCTATTCCTTAACCAAAAGACAGAGATGCACTAGACATCATCTAACGGCGATGGGAATTCCCCGGGCGAGCCCTGAGGTCGGACACTTGATGAAACACCTCTTGAAGGGGTCGATCCTGAGCCCTCTGACGAGCTCGAAGTTCCAAGATTTCAGCTCGTGAGGCAGCCAGCTGCTGCTGCAGGGTTTCATTAGTTCTTCGGTTCCGTTCCATGTCTTCTTCAAGACGGCGGATGCGGACTGTGTTGACACCTGAGTTGGCATCAATCTCCATGACCCGATCGATGGCTGCTCGACCTTGCTCGACATTACGAGCTATTCTGCGGATAATGACAGGCAGAGCTCGGTCAGCAGAGCCACCATCGCTGACATTGTAGAAACTTCGGTCTCCAAAGTATGGTAAGGGTTGACCCTGTTCATCACTCCAGCGATTCAAGTTGTTTGCCCACATGGGAGTAGGACCTGGGAAAGCTGGTCGAGGGTTGTTGTTCGGGGCTTGACCTACAAGCGGTAGGTTGTTGACTTCAGGCTCGGAGTCGGATCCATCAAAAAATCCTTCTGTGAGGTGATCATCCAAAGGGATTGGATGCTCATCTTCGGGCTCTTCATTGATCCACCCGGCATTGCCTTCATTTGGAAAGTACGAGTCACCGTGATGGAATCCAGCCATTTTAAATCTACGCGAGAAGAGAGGTATAAGAATATAGTAAACGTGTAACTAGTAGTACAAAATACACCTATAGTATTTTAAGTTAAAGTTCTACTGATTTTCTTGTGGTATTGTTGGTAAGTTTTTAGACTTGTTAACATATCACAACCATTCTAGGGCATATGCTAATCACTCCTAGGACCAACATAGTTGATCAGGCTATGCCATTCCCAGGACTGACCATACATCCCCGAGCTCACTTGTGATATTTAACAATCGTAATACTTTTGTTCTTGTCATTATGACACTGATTTTAGTATGAATGCAGACTAGTATACTTACTTAAATATTTTATTATTTAAAGTATAGACTCTGGGTCAGAGTGTTTTAATCCCTTTTGGGTTTATAGTTTAGTATATCTTTTATGGGTTGATATACTTGATTCACTATAAACAATGCTCTGATACCAATCTGTCACACCCCAAAACCAAGAACGGCGGAAACGTTCTGGGGCGGAGGACGTCATGTAAAGTATCACAACACAGTAAATGTAAATAAGCAAACAACATCATCCATTGCATTAAATATATAATTTTAATACAAGTGTGTTCTGTACAGTTTTAGACACCAAAAATATAAGGTAAATCAAAATAATAATATGATAAGTCTTGAATGCGCTCCATCTTCTCAAAGGCTAGCATCGGTACCTGTCTACTGATGACCTGAGAATACAAGTTATTTTGAAAGAGTTTATCAGCTTTAAGCTGGTGATTTCATAAGTATTTTAGTGTCGATGTTTGTTATCAAAACGTTTGAAACTGTTGTAAGTATAAGTTGTAAAATGTATGTAAGTGTTTGTAAAAGTTTGAATCTCTTAGAAAAACCTATATTTTCTATTAAAGTAGCCTTCTACCAAGGCTTAACTGTTTTGTATGCTCGTTTGTTGTAAAAGTGTGTAATATCCCAAGTGTAACTATTATTTAACAAAATATAGTTTGTACATTTAGGTTTTAAGTGAGGTTATCACTAAAAATATGTAATGGGTAAATCATTGTAGTACTGTAGTTTTGTATTATAGGAACTACTGCTGTACTAACTACCTTAAACCGGATTTATATTAAGGCATTATGTGATAAATTGCACCATACTATCGACTAGTAACAACGACATAATGAATGGTCGTAATAAAGAAAATGACGTTTGGCACCCGCAGACCTGCAGGTCCAGCTGTAGCTAGCAGTAAGGTGTAGGATTGTCAATCCAGCATAGATCTATACGCAAACTCACGCTCCCCCTCCAAGAGACTCTGGCCACAACTCGAGTCATGACAGTTAAGTCATGCTCCGATTTAAATCACAGTAATTTAAGTATTCTAGTATATGTAATGTAATGTTTCTCGTTCTAGTATAGTTGTATATGGTCTCCTCCTAGTATAGTTGTATATGTTCTCATAGTATAGTTTTATATGTTCTCGTAGTATAGTTGTGTATGTATGATCCTGTGTTACCCCGATGGTAACTTACTAATGATGGGTCTAGTACATATGAATATGGAAGTACTTTTATGTCTATATATGTATATTTGATATATAATTAATATTGAAACGACCTTCGGATGGTCACCCGAAATCCCACCAGTACATCCAAATCGAGAAAAAGGAAATAGGGCGGATGGCCTTCCTAAGCCCTTTAAACATTATTTATACATCTATACATATATGGGCATGCAATTTATAAGAAGTAAAAGCATAAATAAGTTTTAATAAGACATTTGAACCATAAATATTATTTCAAGAAAAGATCGACTTAATGTCAATCTATAAAACAATTTGAAGGCATAAGTTTGATAAAACAGTTTAAGTATAAGGAACATTTGTTTAAATCACAGTTGTAAATAACTTTGAAAAGTATAAGAGTTTGTAAAACATTTCAAAGTAAAGTAGTTTGATAAATAGTTTGAACAGTGATAAAATCATTGGTTTCCTAGTTATTAATCACATGTGATTAAATGCAATCACATGTAATTGAAGCAATAACTATAAGTGTTTGACTTGTATTCCCCCCCCATAAAGTATTTAAAACATTTAAAATCATTTCAAAGGTTGATTAAAGGGGTATGAACTCACTTGTGGTGAGCTGTTTGAATTGCACTGTCGGATACCGTGCTAGGTGGCAAACGGAGACTTATTTACACGCACGAGCCTAGTTATCATATAATAACCATATATATAACTAATTAGCCAAATAATAACTTAATAAAATAAGTTGGGACACTTAGGAACATGAAAACACTTCGCATAAATGTTATAGGTCCTAAGGGTTGCATCTAAGTCGATACGGGACAAGGCAAAAGGGTTTGAAGCTTCCAAAGACCTTGTATAATAGTTCACCACCCAACAAACCCCACCTTTTGAGTTTACAGTTGTGAACCCATGAGTTTACGGCCGTGAACTCTTCACTTGGTGGTTTTGGGTGTTTTGAAGTGCTATATTAATCCTAGAATAAGCCTAGCATTGTTGGAATAATCCTTGAAGTAGTTTAAGGCCCTAGAATGCTCCATAGAGGAGTTTATGGCCTAAAGACCATATCCCCTAGAGTTTACGGCCGTAAACTCCTATAGGGTGTTGGTTTTAATTCTTTGAAGTCACTTGCACAAATAGGATAGCTTCTATGTTTTTGTCTAAGGCTAAAGGGGACATTAGGCACATATTTGTGCCTTTACTTGGAGTTTACGGCCCAAGTGATGTTCCTTGGCCATAAACTCCCTTTAACGGATGGTTTTGATGTCATTTATTCCCCATTCAAGTCCTAAGTATTAAAGGGTAATTGTCTTAAAGCCTTAGGGGTGTTTAGGGCACTCTTAGCCCTTGAAAAAGGGGTTTACGGCCCAAGAGCATATCTTGGCCGTAAACTCCTATAACTACTGGTTCTTGATTGATTTCTAGCCTCTAATGTTTATACATTAAGTCCTTAACTAGTTGTCTAACAAGGAAACGGGACTAGGTAGCCTTAAAGCTCCATTTTGGAGTTTACTCCCCAAGAACGTTCTTGGGCGGTAAACTCCCGGATCTTGCATTTTAGACATGTAATCTATGTTATAAAGCATAGAACAAGTAATAAAACACATCTACGAAAGTAGACTCACAATCTGGGATGAAAACCCGAAGATTCGTCAGAGAGAAAATGGCTTTTCTCTAGTTGGAATTGTGAATAATGAATTAATTAAATTCATAAATCTATTTATAGTCCTGAAATATTTTGTCAGAAAATATTTTTATTCCGGAGATTGGACTATGACTTTATGAAACTTGGAATGTTCAAGTTTCACAATTCCAGGCGCATCCACTCTCCTGATATCTCCTGAAATGTAAACCCTAATGTACACAAACTTGTTCGGAAAAGTCTGAAAATCACTGAAACTGGACTGGCTTCTATTGAATAGATATTGTTCGTACAAATGGAAATTTTGGGTTGTCACAATCTGGGGGTTGACCCAACCAACCAAAGGGAATGTCTTGGCTGCGAAGCCAGACACCTATGATAGTGCTAAATGTCTTCTGCAAACCCTGATCGATGACGAAGACAACTCTGATGAGGAGGCTACCACTCTCGAACCGGTCACAAGTGGAGGTAGAAGCAAAAAGAAATTCCGGAACAAGAGGAAGGCCCAGAGTACGCAAGGGTCTTCTAAGAAACAGCAAACAGTAACAATCCATGCTGCTACTGCCCCTGTTGCTGTTTCAGCTGTCGGGTCCACGACCCAAACTCCTACCAGTGGATACACTGGTACCCTTCCTTGGTGTGGTAAGTGCAGCTACCATCACCGCATTCCTGGTCCATGTCGCGAAAGGATCTGTGACAACTGTGGCAAGAAGGGCCATCTTGCTCGAACCTGCAGAAAAGCAGCCAAATCAACGAACCAACCATCCGGAGCGGGAATCAATCCAGCCTGCTACAATTGTGGCGAAGTAGGGCACTTCAAAAGAAATTTCCCCAAAGCAGCTACAACCGCTGATCCCACTGTCGCCGCAGGTATACTCCTCTTTGACAATTCTCATACCTGCAACTCTTTTCGATTCTAGTACCAGAAGAGAAACTTGTTATCTATCCATCTGAGCAATTTCTAAACTTAATCCTTTGTTTGTAATCGAAATTGAGTACAATCGAGACGGCTAACCAGTGAGATAGAGAACACTAACTTCGTACCTATAGATTGTATCCTCAGTCCATAAGATTATTTTGTTCCATTCGATTTAAATGGGAAATTTTGCACGAAATACTTTGATGCTATGTTTGACATGAAATGACCGAGTCTCATTCATGTTGTTATCTTTGGTTTCGAAAGGGTCGCCCCTCTAGATCTTTTCCCGACCCAACTCTCGTGATCTTCGGCATCAAACCTTCGTATCATTTCATGCCTTAAGCTCAAAAGTTTTCCCGATATGAATTGCCATGCATCCCTCGTTCCTGTAATCATTGAGAAACGGGAAGTCAGCAGCTCTTTCCCCTAAATGTCCTTCCTGAAGAATTCCCGAGAATTCCTTTCGAACGTTTTGCTTAGTTCCGCATCGGCCTAATCCCTGGATCTACCTCGTGACCGAACGTCAGTGAGAATGATGTGTTCAAAACGGTGACCAAGAACTGATATGATCACTACAGATTAGTAATGGTATCCTTTCGGTCAAATCTCTCTCCCTGGATCATGTAGCCAAGCAAAGTAGTCGTAACCGTGTACTTTTCCAATGTCTAAGGCGATAGGAAATTAGTCGGCACCGAAAATACCCATAGAAACCTGTCGATTCTTGGGTCCCGTCAACTAATATCGCAGTCTTACCCATAAACTTCTTCTAAAGCCATCAAACCCTTAACTACCCGGCTCCTTGAAGCTGTGCTTTCCTGTTGGAGCGTGTGTTCTGTTGATGGCTTTATCCCAGAAAAGCATGATATGCTTTGAGAAGTGTGAAATACTTCCATCGTGATACATTAGACCCTTCGTGATCCTCATAGAATCGATTTCGTAACCTTCCAACTTCAGCTACCCTCAGAACTTAGTAACATCCATCCGGTACTGCACGTCTCGAAACCTTAGAAGTATCTACCCAACGAAACCCTAGTGATTCCTTTGAGAAGACTTAAGTCATCAAGCTTTAGAACCTCCATGGGATAACCAATTGAGATTATGTATTGAGAGAGTCAATGTACGAAACAAAGACACGTCCTGATAGTGAGAAGTCGCTAGAACGCCAAACGGAGACCCGATTCCACTTGAGAACGTGAAGATCCGAGGCAACAAATCCATTCGTGTCTCATTCCAATTCATGATCTATATCTTAATCTTTGAATTTCGGGACGAAATTCCCTCTAACGGGGGGATAATGTAACAACCCGAAGTTGTTCATCGCCGAAAAACCCGTTCTACCCGTAAAACTCGCCGAATATCAATTTGTTCCAATTTCATTTTTGGGTTAAATTAATTGAAGTTATATGTTTATTTGATGCCAATGAGTGTCCAAACCCCTTAGGAACTCATGAAATTAGCCCAAAATGTTTATTTCAGAAATTTTAGAAATGTCCTCGCTGGATTTCAGAAACTTAATCGGGTGCGACCTAAAGCCTCGTTTAATGCCGGTATCGGGTAGAATTCCACCGTGTCCAAGTTTTGGGACCTATTTAAACATGTTCAAGCTATCATTTGAAGCTTTTTCTCTCTCTCACTACTCTCTCTCTAACCTCTCTCCTAAATTCAAGTTTAAAGGTCCAAAATCTCAAATTTAGGGCTTCTAATCACCAAGGTACCTTCCCTAACTTGTTGTACAACCTCATTAGCCTTCAAATCCGAAATTAAACTTTGATTTTGGACCTCAAAAATGAGTTTACGGCCAAGGAGCTTGCTTGGGCCTTAAACTCATAATAAGAAGGCTTTTATGCCTTTAAACCCCTCCTAAACAGTTTTGGGACTTAGATATGGCTTAATCGCTTAATGGACTGGACTTAGAATGCCTTTAACATGGATTTTGAAGAGTAAACATGAGTTTACTGCCCAAGATCATGCTTGGGCCGTAAACTCATATGTATGGGGGGGTTTTATGACCTTAAACCCTTCCAAAACACTAATAAGGCTTAGATATGAATTTTAGAATATTGGTTTTAGCCTTAGAACACATTAAACATATATTTTGGGGCGCAAATGAGAGTTTACGGCCAAGGCTTATGCTTGGGCCGTAAACTCCATATCATTTGGAGTAAACTCAATGTAAAGTGTTAAAATGCCATTTAAACACACTATGAGCCTTGGGGTAAATTCTAGAAGTGTATACAAACAACTTTTAGACCTTAAAACATAACAAATCACACACCAAGAGAGTCCACGGCCATGAGAGGGGTCATGGGCCGTAAACTCTCAAAAGTACATCAAAAGTCCCTCAAAAATTCATGTAAGGCCTTGGAACAATTTTAGGAATCACATGTGATTTTTTTGGAGTCATTAAAACACTTATTCAAGGGTATATAGGAGTTTACGGCCGTAAGCTCCATGCTAGGGCCGTAAACTCCCTTAAGTGTTGTCATTGGTGTTTTAAATCAATTCCAAGCCTTGAAACCAACACTAGAAAGTTTCCCCTTAAGTGTTTCAAGCCATTTTGCACCATAAACCACCCCACCATGAGTTTACGGCCGTAAACTCATGGGCAATGGGTGTTATAGGCCGAAAACTCTTGTATGAGTTTACTCTTGAAGAGTAAACTCCATTTCCCGGTCATTCAAGTCCTTAAATGCCACCCGGGTCCCTCCAAACACTTGCAATGGGGTGTTTCTGCGACTAAAAGTGGTTGTCCCTAAGAATTAAATAATCTAAGTCCCAATTAGATACAAATGTGTATCTTTTCATTATACATAGGAACCTCGTGCGTTTGCAAGTACCGAACCAACGTTTGACATCTGAAATCGTCATATTTCTTGTCCTGTGAGTTCATACCCCTACCCTTTTTAAATGATTTTTCAATGTTTTCAGGGGGGAATACAAGCAAACTATAAATGTTTCCAAAACATAACTTTGATGTATTTCAAATAATATATGGAAAACTTATAAATACTTTTACACCTTATGTATTATGCTGAGCATAAGGGATGATTTATCAACTACAACTAAATGAATTTTAGTTAAGGAAATAACCAAACTAATCAAATTATTATGGGAATAATTTGGGGTTCTTTAGTTTTCATTTTATCATGTACTGATATGTGTATAAAGTTATTAGATAGACTATGTCTGATTCAGTTTATCTCCGCATCATTTGAATGTATTGCCAGATAGTTTCATTGTATGTATATGTATTCACTGTATTATGTTTCATAATCTTTTATATGTTTGATATCGTATGAGAACCCTGTGAATAGTTTAGTACTATCTTGTGAGTTCGTCACTACCCTTTATGGATGATCAGTAAATCCTCCCCGAAAGTGTAACCAGAGTCTCCTGGAGGGAGAGCGAGGAATTTGTGAATAGATCTATTCGGGACTGACAATCCCACTCCTTAACTGCTAGCTATAGTTAGGCGGGCACGCCTAGGGTGACAACTTCTGGATATCGTCCGACGTCTGACAAGCGTCAAAGAGGTCTCGTTGTCGTATCAGCATGGTTACCCGACTCACAATACGTATTAATATAAGATTATTCACGACTTTGGTTTTGGATTTGATTTTATATCAATCTTCTATCTTTAGATCTTATATCTAGTACGGGATGGTAATCCCATGGTTTTTGGTCTATAGGGTTCATATCTATTACAGGATGTTATTCCTATGGTTAGAATCTATATCTAGTTCAGGATAGTGATCCCATGGTTTTATCAAATTGTCTTATATCTAGTTCGGGATAGTAATCCCATGGTTTTTAACAAACTATCTTGTATCTAGTCCTGGATGGTAGTCCCATGGTTTTCAGTCTATATTTTCAAGTATATCAAACTATCTTGTATCTAGTCCGTCATGATAGTCCCATGGTATTAAATCTATATGTATTACCGGATGTTAGTCTCAAGGTTTTCAAACTATTTTCCATCTACAGTTCACGTATATTAAAGTATTTTATATCTAATTCGGGATAGTAATCCCAAGATTTTCAATATATAGTTTTGTGTATTAAACTATACTATGTGATATTATATCGGTCTTGTAATTAGGAAAATATGGGATTTTCCTGGGGTAACATATAACGCGTAATTAAATTGTAATGAAAGATAACTAAACTGTTTTACATAGGAAAATATGGGATTTTCTTGGATAACAAACCTTTTCGGAAAACTAAAGGAAATCGGTACATTTTTCAGAAAACAAACATCTTATGAACTCACCAGCTTTATGCTGATTTTCAAACCGCTTGTATTCTCAGGTCCACATTAGACAGGTACTCGGCGATATCTTTTGGTGAAGACGGAGCACTCAGAAGACTCATCTCTACTTTTGTTCATATGATATATGTATAACACTTGTAAAATTTACTTTTGAAACAAATGTAAACTATCAAATATATGTAATGTAATGGTTGTTTACTGTGCTTACTATGTGCATTGGATTTGATACTCAACGTGGAGTCAACCCCAGAAATGTTTTCGCCTTTGGTTTTCGGCGTGTGACACTTTAGATGCCCTTTGTATAGGATGTTGCAGGGAAAACTCAATTAAGCTCCAAAGTTGATTATTTTTTTGCAAGTAAAGATCTTCCTCGTGCAACAGAAACCTTAGCCAACATGAGGCATCGTTTGACTATTGTTTGGGAGGTAAAACTCAACCGACTTCTCATGTATCATTTATCTAAATGAAAAACTCCTTATAGATAACATCATAATATTACAATGATTTATCCACCTTTTCCCTTTCAGTTTGCTGAATTTTCCAACATTAGAAAGCAACTTGAAGTGTTAGAAGATAGTCTGGACTCCGTGGTTCAACCTCGTAACAAATGCAATAACCAACGCAAGGTAAATTTTGAAGAACAATCATTCTGAATTCACCAATATTTATTTATCTTTTCTTTGTTTAGGATAAGGTTGCACAAGAAATGAGGGAAATCCTCATTCATATTGGAAGATACAATTCCTTGGAGTCTCAGTACACCAAAGTTCGTTTAAAACCCATAAGACAACTATGGGAGGATTATGAAATGAACCAACAATATACTAAAACAAGAACCGAAAGAAACCAACTTGAAAGTATTTCAACTTCTCATGATTATCAATCTACACCTGATTTCGTCCTAAACAAGGTCAATTAAGTCAAAACCTTTATTTTGACTTGGTAAGTATCCAAACATGTTGGAAACATGTGAAAACGTCCCGAACTAGTAATTTGAAAAATTATAGTTTCGACCATATCGGGTAACGACAACTTAATCGGGTGCGACCCAAAGCATCGGTTAACGTCGGTATCAGGTAAAATTCCACCGTGTATCCAAGTCAAATCATATTTAAAGTGGATTAAGCCTCATTTGAAGCTTTTTCACTCTCTCTCTCTAACCTCTCTCCTCAAATCCATCTTGTTAAGCCAAAATCAACCATTTCAAGCCTTAAAACACCAAGGTAAGCATCCTAGCTCCTAGTATAACATCCTTAGCCTTCATTTTCTTGTTTAAATCATGGGATAAGACCATAAACATGTGTTTACGGCCCTGGATCAGCCTTAGGCCATGAACACATGTAAATGGGGTTTTTGAGCCTTAAAACCCTTCCAAATCACCATAGGAGCTTAGATATGGCTTAAGGAATTATTGGAATGGACTTGGAACACCTTGAGTGTCATTTTTGAGGAGTAAACAAGAGTTTACTGCCCAAGAACAAGCTTGGTCCGTAAACTCATATAAATGGGTGGTAAACTCCTCTTTTGGGTGTTAAAATGCAACTTACACAACCCATAGGCTTTGGAATAAATTATGGAACCAACCAAAAATCATTTAGGGGCCTTATACATATCAAAAACCCTCTAATTGAGAGTTTACGGCTAGAGCATATGCTCCAGGGCCGTAAACTCCTAGATGGATGCCATTTGAAGCCTTAAACTCACCCTAAGCCTTGTAAAAATTAGTTGAATCACTTGTGATTAATCCTTGGCCTTCAAAATAATTAAGAATGATGTGGGTGAGAGTTTACGGCCATAAACACTTAGTTTACTGCCCTAAACTCATAAATTGGTTCTTATGGTTGAGTTAATTCCTTGATAATGCCCTAGAACCAAACCTAGTAACACCCTTCATTTGATTTAAGGTCATTTAGAACATAAAACACCCCACCATGAGTTTACGGCCCTAAACTCATGGGGATGAGGTGTTTAAGGCCATGAACACTCCCTAGAGTTTACTCTTGGAGAGTAAACTCGATATCCTAGCCATTCATGTCCAGAAAAGTTACCCGGGTCACTCCAAACACTTAATTTGAAGTGTTTTCACGTCTTGGAGTGTAAAATCGTATCTGATTAGTGTTTTAAATTCTAATTAGATACCTTTGTGTATTATTTAATATTACATAGGAGCATCGCTCATATTCAAGCCTCGCTTCGACGTTTAGCATCCCATTCGACACATTTCCGCGTCCGATGAGTTCATACCCCTACCCTTTTTCAATGGTTTTTCAATGTTTTCAGGGGGGAATACAAGCAAGAGTACAAGAATATCTTGTACTTAAACTTATGATTTTAGTTAAATGGTTTCATACTTGTACATTTTTAAGGATTGAAAACCCTTTTAACAAACTGTTTTAACTTGCAGAGTTATTTGTTTAAACACCGATTTTCAATTCTTATTATATACTGTCATATTGTATACTTCACATTTGATTGTTCATACTTATATTGATAGAAAACATAAAACATTGTAAAGTCTGTAATAAAATACCGTAGGTACGAGTATAAAAGTCAGACACCATAAAGAACACATAAAACTTTGGTATGTCATTAATAATACACCTAGGCTCGAGTGTAAAGGACAATAGTCATTTGATAATATAGAACATTGTAATGTCTTTAATAATGTACCTTGGCTCGAGTGTAAATGGATAGTCGTCATTAGAAAACATAGAACATTTGTAACGTCCTTAATATAACACCTAGGCTCAAGTGTAAAGGACAGGCTCCTTAGAACCTATTTATTCATAGATACTACTTCTCCTAGGCGAGAAGTAATGAGAAATCTTAAAGATTGGAGACACGTCCTTAGTAACACGTCCCGTGGCACGAGAGTGGAGGACTACCCTGTAACCAGAATCTTCAAACGTAGGAGAGCGTGACATGAGTGTATAGATCTATACGGGACTGACAATCCCGCACCTGGCTGCTAGCTACAGCCGAACCAAAAGGTTCAAGGGTGACGAAAGTCATAAAAAGGATATTGGCCACGACTCGAGTCATATCTAGTCTGAGTATGGTTAAGGACTCGCAATCTAGATTATTAACGCTTTAGAATCATATGCTAGCTTTATGTACGTAGTAAAGCTAATGTACGTTCAAGGATGACAGACACACATATACACACATTCAGGAAAACATGGGGTTTTCCTATCGATAATAATGAACATAATCAGAATCGGTAACAGTTAGCATACATAGAGTTGGTAATAGTACACACATACATTCAGGAAAACATGGGGTTTTCCTATGGATAATAATGAACATAATCAGAATCGGTAACAGTTAGCATACATAGAATTGGTAATAGTACACACACACATTCAGGAAAACATGGGGTTTTCCTATGGGTAATAATGAACATAATCGGAATCAGTATCAGTTAGCTCACACAGAACCAGTAATAGTTCACACTTACATATATAGGAAAGTATAGGATTTTCCTAAGTAACAGTAGTTGTAACCAGATAAGTGTAATAAGTTAAATAACTAAACTTTACACATCATAAGAACAATCATGTTTTCATTGTACATCTTTTACAATACAATTTGGATTTGGTAACTTAACTATTAAGAAAATATGGGATTTTCTTTGTTAATCACTTTTTCAGGAAACTAAAGGAACCCGTTCTTTTCATAAAACAAACCGCTTATGAACTCACCAGCTTTATGCTGATTTTCAAACCGCTTGTATTCTTAGGTCCACTTTAGACAGGTACCCGACGATCTCTTCTGGTGAAGACGGAGTGCATAGAAGAATCGTCTTTCTTTAGTTTAAACTATATATCTATGAAACTTGTACTACTTTACTTTTCAACTGATGTAATGAAATCTATGTAATGTAATGTTTTGTGTTTTACATCGCTTACTATGTACATTGGTTATGATTCACATGAAGTCACCTCCGCCCCAAGACGTTTCCGCCTTCGGTTTCGGGGTGTGACAGTGTCATTCCCCAATTGGCTACCAAGTTTCAATCATAAATTATTACTTTATCTTGAAGAACAATGGAAATGGTAAACCTTTACTAAAGATGTGACTCACATTCTCATTTAAATGACTTATTAGTTATTACACTACATTTTTTCCAGGTCTATGCATGCTTTTCCTGAAGATTACAATACTCTTATGCCCAAGCTTTTAATAGAAGCAATGGTGGCTGTGGGTGCTAGCTATGTTTCACGCATCAACCATGCAACTGGAGATGTAGTTCCAGAAACCAGAGCATTAGCCAAAGGTTATTATATTTATAATCCTAATCTCCATTACATCTTTGATTTAACCACATCTTTGACCACATATATAACAACAGTATGTTACAATTTTAGGTGTATTAAATATCTGAAAATTAATAACAAATGATTAAAAGATAATGAAATGAAATCAATCATAAAAGCTGAAATAAAGAAAATGTGTTATAAAACTGACCATCATTTGCAAGTGTTATAAAACTGACCTTCATTTTTTCCATTTCTTCCACATAATGCAAGTACATAAGTAGTATAATACCTTAAATGCCCTTAAAATTTCCATGTAGCATGATGTACAACATCATATGGTTCACTAATATCCTGATAAACAGAAACGTACACGAGATATTAAAAAAGGGCTGAATTCAGTGTACCTTCATTGTTTAGTTTCTTACAGAATTCCTACCTTTTGCTTTGGATGGACCAAGAACTCTGAACTCCTTAGATCAACAGCCTGCAACCAAAAGTCAATTAAGAAAATATTGAACCAAGAAATCAACTCATTTAACAAATGAAAAGGGGAAGGAGATAGTGAAGGTTACCGGCTGGTGGCGTGCTTGCGTTGATCAACGTTGACGACCGGGAATGACATGTATTGATGGTCGATGTGCAACGGAAGAAGTAGGTCGTAGTCAATGTCAGGAGGGGAAGGAAGGAGCGTCGATAATTAGGGAAAGAGGGAAAGGAAGAAAAAGGAAAGCGGGGTTTTAAATTTTTTAGGATTTCATTTCCCCTAGCTATTAAAGGATGGAATGCGCATTTCCATTAAAATCATAAAGCGACATCTTCAAATGACACACATTTTATTATAGGTGCCCTCTGTGGTTTTTTTTGTTTAGACACTAATTTAAGGGCACATAAAAATGCGCATCCTAAATCCTTAAAATTTATAGAGAGATGACATTATTTTTAGGTCACACACTTTTACATCGTAAATCGATGTGTATCATATATTGCACGTCGTAAAAGACAATTTTTATAGTAGTGGGGCTTAGACACCAAATCCAACAGTCTCCCACTTGGATAAGTGTAATAACTATTGCTACCAATGCGCCTGTTTCTGAAATCCATTGAAGATTCTTGTATGATGGGTTCTCACGGTAGGGAGTAGGCTTGGAAAACCCATAAAGGATCCAAGGATGTTTTTAAGAGAGATGCATAAGGGCAGATTTTGAGGATGAAATCTTATTTAAATGGGGAGAATTGTTACACCCATTTCCCATAAAGGATCAGATGAGGGCTTGGTGGGATTAGAGACTAGATATTTGTTAAAAACTAGGTGCCATGACATGGTTATTGGAGCACCACGAGAAGGCATATTTTATGCATGATCGTGTGATTAGTTGGTTTTCACGACGTGGCAAGGGAAAGGCCACAACATGGCAACAGTGGCCGCCCAATCCAATGATTTTTAGGGTTTTCTCATTATTTAAACACCTAATATCGAATATTAGGATATCCTTTTCAGCCTTCAACCATTTCAAACAAAACCCTAGCCTCCTTGGAGTGATTCTTATTGTATTAGTGGTGATTCTTGAAGTTTGAAGCTCTGGATTGCATCATGGAAGCAAGAGAGGTATGATTACTAGTTCGAAGAGTGCATCACTTCAGAGCTTGCATATCAAGTATAAAGCATCCACCTTTTTGCTCCTCTTTTCATAAATCTAAGCTTTATTGTAATTCTTGGTTCATATTCAAGTTTGGCTTGGTTTGATGAGTTAAAGATTACTACTTCATAGCTCATCTTGGTCCCTTAGTCACTATATCTCTTGGATCTGAAGTTTGATTTTGTTTTGAGCTCGATGCATGAGATTTTGGTATTTTTTTTCCCCATTATGACCTAGATTGACATCTAGACATGCCTTGGACATGCATGCCCGTAAAGCTGTAATTTTTATGTTGAAATAGAAGTAAGAAATCCTTCTAGAGGTTATGGATTTGTGGCTTTGGTAATTAAGAACTTAGTTGTTGAGTACATGCCTTAAGTTGTCATTAAGGATCTAGGTTTAGATATATAGACTCATTGGGATTTATTAATGGGTAGAGTTGGAGATTTATCTATTAGGACCTTGGGAAGGGCTAGATCTGAGCTTTATGGATCTTAAGGATGAAGGAAAAAAGGGTAATCCATTAAGTTGTTTAGACCCAGTTCCCACGACGTGGCAAAAGGCAGGCCACGACGTGGCGACTTGGGGATGCCCGATTATTTTGTCGTTTTTCTCCGACGCTGTGCAAAGTAAGAGGCCACGACCTGACTATCTGCAGAAGTGGACTTTGAATATTGACTGCTGAATTTTATACTAGTTTGACTCTTTGTCAAACTTAGAGACATGTTGAGTTGTAGCTTGAGATTTACCTTGTGTTTGGTTTATGAGGTTCGTGTAGCTGATTATGTGTGACTATGAGTTGGGGATTTTAGCTCTTCATTCAAATGATTCTTCTCACTATACTTTAGGACACTAAGTGTTGTTTTATGGATGTTCTATTCATGACTCTTGTTGGTATGCTTGTATGTTATGTGAGTGTGGGTTGATACGGACCTTATGGAGTCGATCTGGACTCAGCATCGATACGAAGTTGGGGTTGATGTGGACCTAATGGATTCGTATGGACTCAGGGTTGTTATGGACCTGTTATAGCTATGTTCTATTATATTTATGGTATCTGGTATTTTGGGGAACTGACTAAGCTTTGTACTTATAGTTTTGGATTAACTATTTTTCATGTTCTTATCGGATTTCGAAGGCGGGACTGTACACACACATCAACAATTTTGTGATTTAAGATTCCACATTGTCTTCTTTATAACTTTGGTTTCTAAATAATGGTTTATGAAGAATTGATTTGATAAGAGTGTATTTTACTTTAAAATGGGTGTTTTTGTATTATAAAAATTAAAATTTTATTCTGGAATTTGGGATGTTGCATGTGGCATAATTGAATACATTATTTCTTTTGAAACATCTTTAGAATCATTACAATGCTTCTACTAAGCATTATGATTAGGTATATTCTTGATAGCATATTGTTCAGGAATATGTT
The DNA here is from genome assembly GCF_002870075.4 of Lactuca sativa. Lineage (NCBI taxonomy): Eukaryota > Viridiplantae > Streptophyta > Magnoliopsida > Asterales > Asteraceae > Lactuca > Lactuca sativa. The sequence goes on from NC_056625.2 coordinate 194,996,833, forward strand.
CTTTAAGAATGTACAATTTATTTTTCCTTTGAAGACGATCTTTCAAGACACGTGTCTATTGGATAACATTGTACATGTTGTACGTTATATGATTAATGTTCACGTTGATTTATAAGATCATAATGATGCATGGTAGTGAGATTGGATTTAGTTCTCATCTACAAAATTTAACAAAATTAATTTAGTATTTTCAATATTTTACCTTTAATAATGAATACCCTTTTAGTTTCCAAAAATATTAATTATCAAAGTTTAGGATCCAAGTTGCAAAACAAATAAATGGTTAAGTGACCTTTATCACATTCATTTGCATCCAACCCGGTAGATACCAATTATGAATTATGTTCAACTATATAATTCCTAAATTTATGGGATCACTAGTAACAAATTTAATTATACATGTTTGATCCCATCTATGCCTCATAACTCTTTTGCTTAGGTGACATTTATTACAAAAGATTTTCGATCAAATCATCTATTTGAAAAACCTGTGTCATCAGCCTATAACTTGGTTATAGAAATCATGAATACACCACGACCATTAAAAGATAACACTAATCTAGTTAGGTGACTATTATCTCACCAGCGCATACAAAAGATGTATGAGTCTTCTTTAGTTAGGATTGCATAGATTGAGGTTTGTAAGTATATGTGGCAAAAATTGACACGACACGAAACCCGACACGAAATAAACGGGTTTGGGTAAGATATTTCAACTGGTTTAACTAAACGGGTTGACACGACACGACACGAAACTAAACGGTATGGTTAGGGTTGAGAATTTCAACTCGAATATGACTCGAAAATGACTTGTTTATTTATATGCAAGTTTTTTGAATTCTTTAAATAAACTAGAAAGATACAAAACCGAATAAAAAGAAAACCTTTGGATTGAATTATTTTGTAATGTTGAAATGACTAAGTCATCTAGATCAAGACTTCAATTTCAGTTTTTTCATTCTCTCCCAAACGATATATAGTCCCTTTAATCATTCTCTCATCCTCGTGATCTTGTCCTCCACCTCCACCTCCGCAGCTCATACTCTTTCAATTTTGTTGTTTGAACATGCTATGACTTCATCTATTCTGCCTCCAAACTACTAGTATTTCCTTTCTGCCTACCCAACTCCTACTTTTTCAACATGCTCAATCATTTAACCTCACATGACACGACATATTTCAAAGTATACCTCTAACCCGAAACCCGACACGAACTCGACACAAAAATAAATAGGTTGACACGACACAACACGTTAAATAATTGGGTTGGGTTAGGTATAAGCACTTTTATCCCATTTACTGTTTCGACATGGCAAGAACCCAAAACGACACGACACGATTGCCACCTTTATTCATAACGGATGTGATGTAGGTGGCGGTTTCAAAACATCGTTTCCATTTCCATTTAAAATTTTTAAACCCTTCACCTTCTTACAGATCTGTTATAGAAACATCACTCGATATAACCACCATGACACCTTGACGATCCACCATAAACACAGTACACCACTACAGATTTGACCAAAAGAACCATCACCATCACCACCATCACCTATGGAATACCATCGCTGCCATAACCATAGTCAAACCTCCATACACCAAATTAAACAACCCAAGACAACCTTCTTTAGTTGATTCAGCCTTCACCACCGTAAGAACCACCATTGTACCACCATAAAAATCAAGCATCGAACATTGATTAAAGAGTGGGCAATTTTGGCGCCTATGGTTTGTGGATCGATACACAAGAAAAAAGACATGTTTTTATTTGTCGGCAACACGAAACAAGAAAAAAATGGGAACTGATTCGTACACAACAAATTTTCTCCATACACAACAATTTATGCTTTAAATTGTTGTATTGTACAACTCTATTAAGCATAAAATGTTGTGTATGGATAAAAACTGTTGTATACGAATCACTTCTGAAAAAAATAGGTAAAGCAAAGTGAAATTTGGTAATAGATTTGAATATTTGATTGTGGCTGTTTTTATTTGGCTATACACATTTTCAATTGGACTGCGTAATTAGTTGGCTTAATCAAAGTCCGGTGGACTAGTATAAATATGCTTCATACATGCCTTGCAATAAAAAATCAAAGATCTTTTACTTTGTTCTTATCCACACAAATCAAATTTATATTAGGTTTTATTAAAGTCAAATTTATATTTATTATAAAATTCAAATTATTAACAACTAATTATAAAATGGAATATATATATATATATATATATATATATATATATATATATATATATATATATATCGGGATAGGTTATTTTGTTTCTTACATTTATTGTGTGCTAGAATGCACCAATAGGATTTGAGTAAATTAGATAATTATTTAATTAAATAAATATAGATATTAAATGATTTTCATAATTATATGTATATTAAATGATATCCATAATTATAATTCTTTTTTTCTGGAAACTAATTAAATCCGTCATTAATGTCAGCAATAACATTTTTTTAGAATGAATTCCCATATAGGTTTTATATATGAGTTCGTATTTTGTTTCAGTACTCACTCACTTAAAATACAATAAATTTGTATTGAATATCAAGAATGATAATGTATTCTACTAGAATAAACTCTCATTTTTCTACATATGAATTCATTCTGAAAGAATATTATTGTTAACATTAATGATGAAGTTAATTAGTTTCCATAAAAATAAGTTATAAGTATGGATAACATTTAATATACATATAATTAATATTAAATTTCTATTGGTGCATTCTAACACACAATAGATGTGAGAAACATTTGAACCTATCTATCTCTCTCTCTCTCTCTCTCTCTCTCTCTATATATATATATATATATATATATATATATATATATATATATATATATATATATATATATATATATATATGAAATGGAGTGTATTAAATTGTTTATTAATACCAAAATAAAATAATAACATACAAAAAGTAATATAATATCTTAACAAATCAAAATATAAGAAATAAAATAATAACAAAACCAGATAATATATAACTAATAGTTTAATGTTTGTTAAACGTAGATAAATAAATAATATTTAGAATTTATCATTAACTTTTACGTGTTTATTTTTAAAGTTCTTGTTATTAGTAAAAATAATGTATTAACTTATTTATTAAATGCAAAATATAAAGTCAATAGTTTTTTATGGAAAAAAACTAAATTTAAAATGTTTTTGGTGATATCTAATTGTGCAAATTTTAATTTATAAAAACATATAATAATATTACATTTGTTTGACAATTATAACTCCCTTTCTTTATCCATATGTATTATGAAGTGTTTAAAAAACTACATTAACAAATATATTTTTTATTTCATATAGTTGACATATATTTCAATTACTGTGATCAGTTTTAGAAGTTTGCCAAATACACATTTAATATCTAAAGTTGTCATCTATAAATACTTTTCTTAAAAACGAGACTATTAGCATCCCTTTTGGATCTAAATATTTCTTTTATGTTAACTTAAAAAAATACAAAAATATTTACGATTTTTAATTAAAATAATATTAAAGCTTTTATTATAAAATTGATAAATGGGTTTAAATCATATGTTTCTCAGATAATCGTAAAATGAAAAACAGAGCAATACATGACACCGGATAAGAAACTATTACATCCCCGCATTTACGTACCTTGTTAGAAACTATTCAGCAAAAAGAACTATCCAGCACAAAACAGTCTGCTAAAAGGTTGAAATGAACAAACCGACAGGCAAATGATACTAATCCCCAAATAAAAACTATTTGCTCAATGACATTATCTGGTGTCATTGTATCGCGCGTGTACCCTATATATGTGTATATATATATATATATATATATATATATATATATATATATATATATATATATATATATATATATATATATATATATATATATATATGGGAAAAGTGAATATACCTTTAAGAGTATATAAGCTTAGGTACCCAAACTCATCATATTATGTCGTTTTGTATCATATATACACATTGTAATTCTCCACTATTATTCTAATTCAACTTCTAACTTGATTTAATTTCAAGATTTTTATAAATTTTACGTTTATCTTCCTTTTACATAATTTTCATTTTCAAGTATAATATATATAGCCTACTAGGCGTTTGACATAAAAATGTGATGTAAGAGGAAGATAATAGTGAAATTTCGAAAATATTGAAAGTAAATCAAGTTAGTGGTTGAAATTTAATAACATTATAATAAATATATAAAACCAAACGACGTATTATAGTGGGTTTGGGTACCTAAGCTTATATACCCTTAAGGGTATATTCACTTTTCCATATATATATATATATATATATATATATATATATATATATATATATATATATATATATATATATATATATATATATATATATATATATATATATATATATGAACATTAAAAACTTTTATTCAAATTTAGACAATTATCAAAGTGTTTTTGAATATAACCATGAAAAATCATGAATGAATTAAATCTTTTGTACCACTGGCTTAATGATTGGTTAAAAATGTAAATAGATTTCTTCAGCAAACAAACATGCTATTTCTTGGCGTTAAGGAATTCCTCTGCCTACGACATATAAATATATATATTTTTTCTAAATTATCATGTAAGAATGTAGTTTTGACATCTGGTTTTCTAAGCTTCAAATTATATATACTCACCACGGCCGTTAAAACCTGAATTGTCTTGTGTTTCTCAACTTGAGAGAAAAACTTACAATATTTAATCCATTCCTTTTGTGAGAACCCTTTTGCTAGTATCCTTGATGCGAACCTCGTCAATTCAAACCTAAGAATTTTTTTTTTCCTTTTGAAAGCACATGTGCATCCTACTGGTTTGACTCCCTTTAGTAATGGTACTATATCACTTGTTCCATGGTTTGACTCCCTTTAGTAATGGTACTAGATCATTTGTTCCATTCATCTCTAATGAATGCATTTCCTCATTCATTGACACCAACCAACTTGATCCTTTTTTATTTGGAATATCCTATTTATATGATTTTATCTTATCTGAAAAAAAATATAATCCCCAACTATCAAGACATATGAAATTAAAACAATGGTAGAAGTATTCTCACATCATACATAGTTGGAAGGCCTCTATATGTTCCTATTTTGCTTCCTTTTCTATAGAACTCAATTCCATTTCATCATTCTCATCATCAGCATTCTTAGGATCTTCCTATGTGGGTTCTTCTTGAGATACATATCACCTAGAAGGTACATCATTGACTTGTTGATCATCATCTATTACAATTATGTCAGGGGTTTTTGTTTTAAACTCCACATTTTGGTTAGCACCATTATTGTTTTTCCCTGTAAGACTCAAACTTTTAGTATATAGCTTCATAGCATATTCATCATAGGTAACATCTCTCTTAATAATAAATTTTAGAGTTTTTCCTTATTATATACATCATAATTGTCAATGATGTTTTTCTCATTCTTTGGAATACTAGAGTCAAAAGATGATTTCAGCTCCTTTGTTTCGTAAAAAAAAGAAAAAAAAAACACAACCCATAAAATACTGTCTCTATTTCTTGAGCTCCAGTAATAAAAATTAATTCATGTATAGAAGTATATTCTATTTGGTGTCTTGTGGGCTGCTTTTTACTAAAAAAAAGCAATTGGAAGATCATTTTGAGAGAGGACCGTTCCTATGCTTGTGCCATACAGTTCGATCGTGATGTCAAATGGCTTAACGGAATTAGGTAAAACTAATGTCAACAATTATGTCATGGTGGATTTGAGAACAAGAAAAACTAGTTTGCAACATCCGACCAATGAAATTCGGTCTGCTTTAGAAGATATATATATATCGGTGTAAGGCGATTTTGGCATAATACAAGAAAAGCTACAATAGTACCCCGTAAGGTCAAGAAAGGCTCATGATTTTGATGCACCAATTGAAGTTGTGAGATAAGTGCCACCGATGGAGGTTAAATTCATGACAAATGAAGATACTTTATTCCAACTGTTTTTTGATCAATATAAATGTATCAAAGATAAAGTGTTTCACTTCGATCTACGGAATGCGTTAATTGATCATTTATGTGAAATGTACTCCAATGCATAAATGTGTAATACGTTTCCGTCCCAAAATTATTTTCCACTGACAAAAAACACAAAGATTAAAAAAACATCAATTACCACTAATTTTATTAAATGAAATGATAATTATACCATCTTGTTGCATTTAATTCCACTGTAGTTGTATTTAATTTCATGGTAATTTAACTAATAATGAGGGGTATTTTGTTAAAAGTGATATATATTTTTAGAAGTGGACTATTATTTTGGGACAAACCAAAACCAAAACATTGACTAATAATATGGGACGGATGGAGTATTATATTAATATGTATATGTAATATTTTATGGAAATGTATGTGTAATATTTTTGTTAATGCATGTGAAATATTTATATAAAAATCTATTTTAAATGTATTTTTTAATTAACAAATTTCATTTTAATAAAAAAACATCCAATTCGAATTAATAATACACAATTATTTAATTTTGTTATGATATAATAAATATGAATTTTATGAAATTATGGTATGAAGAAAAACATACAAATAAATATGTTAAAAACTAATAAGTTGAATGGTGTGTTTGACAAATCTATACAAGTTCAAATATATATATATATATATATATATATATATATATATATATATATATATATATATATATATATATATATACTAGGAAATATATTTTTTGGCATAAAAAGTGGTGTAGATTTAGAGATGAAATACTACTAACATAATTTTTACACCATTTGGTGTAAAAGATAGTGTAGGGTTGGACATTGTATTTTAGTCCTTAAGCTAGTACGTGGGGCATAATAGGTGGTACGCTTAGCGTACTACCCTGATAACTTGATTGTGGATCCCATCCACGTACATTAGACGTACGTGGAGTATGCATGGTGTATGTGGAGTACGCATGGCGTACGTGAGCATAAGTAAAACCCTTATTTTTAGGGTTTGCAACCTATTTAAACCTTATGATAGCCTCGTTTGGTCAAGTTTAGCCATCCTCCACGTTCCTTTATACAGGAATCGAAACCTTAGTTTGTTCTTATGAGTTTTGAACCTTAAAGAGTGTTTTTTTGTGGTCTGTTAAGGAGAAGAAGAAGAGGACCATTTGGAGAGGTGTCTTGAGATTGAAGATCCGAGATTATCTCATCATTTGCAAGCTTTTTGAGGTAAAAAGTTCACATCTTGATGATCAATTATCCTACATCTAGTTATGTTGATATTTTATGCATTTTGAGTCCTTGGAGTGATTGATGAGCTTCTTGACTCACTCCAGAAGTATTGGTGTTAGATCTAGGATTCTTTTGGTCCCATTATTCATAAAAATGGAAGCTTTATGGTGCATCTTGAACCATGCATGTGTTAATACCTTTGTTAACCTCTCTTTGAGCTCTTCAGTTCCATTAAGCCATGCATGTGTGTAAACTTGCCAACTTTACGTGATAAGTGGTCTTATAGAATCAAATCTGAGAGTTTTGCTTGAAGTGTTAATGGATTAAGTTCTTAATGAAGTGGGGTGGCCAACTCGGGAGTACGTTAGGCATACCAAGCTCGTACATCGCGCGTACTAGCCCTAGAGGGTGTACGCTAATCGTAAGCTGAGTAGGTTTCGCGTATTCAACAGGTTGACTTCATATTTGGGCTTCTCGGTTTTGGGCCCATATTTGGACCTTAGGAGATTAGGGTCTTGTTGGTCCATCAATTTTCTATTTTTGGGTTGATGCTTTTATATTGGGTTCTTTTGGATGAAGCCCCACAAAGGGATTTGGGCCCAATTTGGAAGATTGGACCATAGTTGGGCTTTAGGTGACCATTTTGGAATTAGACCTTTTGTGTAGTTGATTTGGGCCTTGGCCTTGGGCCAAGTTAGGTAACAAGTAAAATGGTATTTTATTCTATTTTAGACTAATGGCTATGTGTTGGAATCGAATTATTAATTGGATGTTATTGGTATTGACAGTGTAGGGATCGTCGGACTAGCAGCCAAAGATTTATATGTATGATTCAACAGTTTGAGGTGAGTATTCTTCACCATTTTTAGCGGGTCGAAGGAACCAATGTCTACCTATGGTTTATTATGTTAGGGTGCTAGATTTCTGCATGACTCTTTCATGTGTATGTGTAGGGTGTCAGTTTATGATACGACACGACAAAACTACGCGACACGAAACAAAATCGGTATTCGCTTTCGTGTCATGTTCGTGTCAAGTTTAAAAAACACGATGCCGTGTCGTGTCATGTTCATGTTTATAAATCCACACGAAATTGACACGATTGAGCATATGTTTATCGTGTTTTTCGTTTTTATCGTGTTATATATGATTAAATATGAATTAAATAAAATAATATATATGTAATATTATCTTTGTCATGTCGTGTCGTGTGGTCGTTTTTTAATTGGTTCGTTTTCGTTATAGTGAAAAAAACACGACATCGTGTCGTGTTCGTGTTACAAAAAACTTTGTCGTGTCGTGTCATGTCAGACAAAAACACGACACGACGGCCAAATTTGACAGGCCTATGTATGTGTTTGTATGCTTAGTGGGCGGGGCCCAATGGTTATTTTGTATGATATTACTTCTTATACTTGTATGTTTGTATATTGGGTGGAGCCCATTGTGCGAGTTAGGGCGTGGCCCATTTTTTCAGTGGGCGGGGCCCGTTATACGAGTTAGGGAAAAGCCCGTTATACTCAGTAGACGGGACCCATTATGCGTTTAGAGCGAGGACCGCTATACTCAGTAGGCGGGGCCTGTTATGCGACTTAGTTCGAGACCCGTTACACTCATTGGGTGGGACCATTAGATGTTTGATATATGTGGTATGTGGAATTTGGGGGAAACTAACAAACCTTCGTGCTTACATTTTTTAGTTTATGTTTCAAGTACTTCTGTTGCAAAATGGAAAGAGCTCGGGGTGATTGCAATGCTCACACTATTTTGTTCCGCATTCATATTATTACTCTGATATTATGTAGTCATACACTTTGATCCATCGTGGTTGTATGACAATGTTTTGGATCCCCATTTTATAAATTTTAAAATGAAATTTGTGGGTCGTAGTTTTTGGGACGTTACAGAGACGGGCTTTAGTTGTTTTTTTCGTTTCCTTTTTTCAATATTTATTTATATTAAGATAATAAAGAAATAAATAATTAAAAATGATTAAAAAATCTATATGGGCATAATGGTCATTTAAAGTCGTCACTCGGTTAGGGACCAATACCGACACAAAAACACACTATAGAAATGGTCCGAGTTAAGAAAAAAGTTATGGATCAAAGGCAAAACTTACATCAAACCATAGGGACCATTCATGTATAAGATCATATTTTGAATATTTTTGAAAACAACGGACTAAACTGCAAAAAATAGTCCTTGTGGTATGTAGTTATTTCAGTTTTTGGCCTAAACCACGATTTTGTAGGATTAATAGTCATTTTCAACTAGTTTCTTGGTGGAATTGGTCATCGTTAAACTTGAAAAGAGTAATCTACCATATTAATTTGTTTTTTCTATTTTCTTAAACATTTTTTTCTTTTATTTAAATATCAATGTTAAAACGAATAAAAAGGGGATCCACATCTCTTTCCTCTCTCTCTCTCTATCTCTCTCTCTCTCTCTCTCTCTCTCTCTCTCTCTCTTTCCCTCTCTAATCGTGTTCTTCCTAAAACACACACAAATTAATCCTTCACCCCTACCATTAGGATCCTCCTTTCACACAGGTAAAATATTGATGATCAAAGGTACTCAATTTCTCCACTCTGTTACATGTATTCGTGTTTATATTAGGGTGTTACCTAACTCGTGAGCTACCAGGTTTTAATGCTCATTTCAAGTATCAATTTCTTTTCAGAATTTTATGGTTTTAGACTAGAACTCGACGATTTGGGGAGCTCCAACTCTTTGAGTAGAGATCATTAGTGGGACGCGGGATTTAGGACCTACTCGACGAGTTGGAAGGCACAACTCGATGAGTAGGCACTGTAAGGGAAACCACTAAATTTTAGGGTTTGAACCCTATATAATCTCCTTAAAACCTTGATGTTGACCTTCCATCAACCTCCAAACTTTAAGAATGTGAGTGCTAAACCCTAATCTCCAATATTGTGAGCTAGAGTGACTTTTTGAGCTTAAGAAGAAGAAGATGGTGAGAAGAAGGAGAAGATCCAACAAACAAAGCCCTCACTCTTGAGCTTGACCATCTTGTGGACTATTTTCAGCACTCACGATTCGATATTTATTTTAGAGTATGACTAGATCTTGATTTCACTCTTCATTTCCTATCATTCTTGTCGATTTCATGCATGGGTTCATAGAGTTTGCAACTTTATGAATCCCCAGGGAAAAATGGTATCTATGTGGCCTAGATCTAGCTTTTGGTCAAGCATGGATTCCATGCATGGATTTTAGGGTATATTTTCCCTCTTTGGCCATTTTTACTTCATGACATGCATTGGACATGCATGTCCATAAAGTCTCCATATTTGGAACGTTTTGAGGATTAGAACCTCTTCTAGAAAGGAGGTATTCGAGATCCCTAGAGTCTTGAACCACATGGCTAAGCTTTTGAGCTTTCCAACGTTTATTAAGGGCTTTAGAGCATTCAAAGTGGCTCTAGAGGATAAAGTTCGAAACTTTATCCTTCTAGACACTTTTACATTTCAGATCTAAGCCCTAGAGTCCCTGCAATCAACGTATCATCTGAATAAGCAAACAGAGGAAACACTCAACGAGTTGCCTTGGCAACTCGACGAGTTGGATCGGGTTTCACTATCTACTGGATATTGAGTAAACTTGCCAAGTTGATGAGACAACTCAAAAATTTGGATAGGATTTGTCCCAATTTTCTAAACTCTGAAGGAACTCGACGAGATGCTAGATTCACTCAACGAGTTGGGGTCAACACGAACTGTTGACCTTGACTGTTGACTTGGACTTTGACCAAGGCTGACCAAGTTTGACCTTGAGAGAATTTTTGGTATTCCGAAATTTTGACAAAACAAGTCACATGATGATTGTAGGTAGTTGAGTTGGAGCGATGCGTTGGGACTTATCCGATCTTCACTTATTAGTTCAGCATTTTGAGAATGTGAGTCTCCTCAAAATACCAATAGGTCGAAGGCACTAAGGCTGACCCATTCTATGACATGTGGTACACTATTTGATGTAGTGTTATGTGGCATGATTGTTGATTATATGCTAGGAGGTATGCTAGTTGTATATGTAGTACACTTGTATGGAAGACCATGGGGGAGCCCATGGCACTTAGATGTAAGACCAACTGGAGAGCCTATGGCTTTCCTATTAAAGACCATGGTTGGAGCCCATGACACATGGATATAAAACCATGTGGGGAGCCCATGGCTTTCCTATTAAAGACCATGGGGGAGCCTATACCACTTAGGTGTAGGACCATGTGGGGAGCTAATGTCATCCTGGAGTAAGACCTTGGGGGAGCCCACGACATCCCTATATGTTGTATGCATAGCTTATGTGATTTATGTAGCTATTATAGCTAATATGCTATATATGATTATATGGATTGTGTGGGGTATGCTTTGGGGAAAACTCACTAAGCATTAGCTTACAACTTGTTGATTTGTTTTAGGTACTTCTAAGCCTAAGGGCAAGGGCAAGGCTTGATGGCGTGGTATGCACTCTTCGACATTTTGATGGGACACTCTGATGTTTGAAATATAATTTTAATATTATAAATGTTGAAAACAATAGTCATTGTTACCTCATACTTTATGGGAATGTTTGGCTAATTAAAAATGAAATATTTATTTGAAAATATGGGTCATTTCAAGTTGGTATTAGAGCCTTGGTTTGAGGGATTCGGGCACACTTTCGGGTGTGTCAGGACTCAAAGAAAGGAAATGGTAAAATTGTTTTAAAAAATAAAAGTTAAAAACTTCTTAAAATGTAAAATAGGAGAGTGCAATGTGCATGATTGGATGAGACAAGTATATAGTTCCCCAATATGTTAGCCATATTGTACTGATATTTGTGTTATGATAATCGTATGAATCTTGCTATGTGTATGCTTTCAAAATTGTATATGGTTAGCGTCTTATAGCCTTAGAATGATTGATTTGGCCTTATTTCCTATTCCTTGTCTGGTTGTGGTCTAAGGGTAGAGTCTATTATTCAAAAGTCTATTTGATCCTGTTATGTGTATAATTTTCATGCATAAGGCAACCTATTATGATTGAGTTCGGGTTTGATATGGATAGAGTAAATCTAAGGGTAGCCTAGGATTTGAGCTATACGGTAACATGTGATATATGATTTGTTCTGGGATGAATTAGAGTTATCAGGTAAAGCCTTGGGGAAGGTATAGGTAGGTGTAGAAGGTAGTATTGGGCCCGTACTATTGAAAGCATAGGACCTCTACTCGAACCAATGTTAGATCTGAAAGCTCTACGAAGAACCGGTGTGGGAGGATCCCCTCTTTGGATGTCCTGATCATTATGTTTTATGGTGTTGCAGTGCAGTATGGTGGTGACACGGTTTGGAGCAGGGGGATCAGGATCAGTATCTGGATCCGGGTCTAGGCCGGGTGACACTACCAAGCCAAATTATTAAAGGCTACGCGAGCTTATTGCGGCCGAGGTTACGAGAGGCATCCTTGACGCTACCCCAATGGTTTTGGGGACGACTAAGGAAGGGATAATGGAGATTATCGTGGAGAGGCTCAGGGAATTCATAGCCGAGATTATTGTGGTCCAGGTTGGGGACCGAACTCCCTCGTTCAGGGAGTTCAAGGAGTGCGGGGCGTCGAAGTTCCTTGTGAAGGTTTTTGAGAATCCTAACAACCTTAAGGTGCACATACAACCCTAAATGCTTTGGATCTATGTTTTCTCTAATTATACATGTAAAATGTTTTTCGAAAGCATTTCCCTAACTAGCATACATACTTGGGTACTTGTATAACAAAAATCTAGTTAGAACACATACCTTTTCTTGTAGCTTGATTCCTTGGACCTTTAAGAGCCTAGCACCCCAAATGTGATGCCTCAAATGCTTCACACAACACCACCAATAATGGAAGGACTTGAGAAGGATTATCTTGCACCAAATTCGGCTATAGCTCTCCAAGAACCACTAGGGTGCCGATTTTGGTAGCCTAGGGCTTCTTATATAGTGTGCCAAAATTAGGGTTACACCATGTAAACCTTAATGGCCAAGAACTTCCACATTCCTCATGCTCCATGGGTTGAAACCTCCATGGATCACCCATGGATTGTCATATGGGTTTAGTCCAACATAAGGAATCATGGATCATTCGCCCACACCATAAGAATGAAAGATTTACCAAATCAACCCCTTATATTTAATTAGTCTCTTTTTTATCACAAAATTAATTCCAAATTAATTCTCGATTAATACTAATTAAATAATATGATTTCATATCAATATATTAGAACTTATAATATATTAAAAAATCGTAAATAACCTTTTCTCAAAAGTCCATCCTTCATATTGTTCCGGTGCCATGCAACCCAAATGGACCATGCTACTCTCGAGTCAAGTACATACCAATTATAGTTATTGACCTAGACAATAAATCGAACAATCACCTACTTGGATAAGTCTAATAACTATAACTGCAAGTACGACTTAAAACACCGACTAGCAATCGTAGCTCTTAAAAACATTTGTCGAACTAAGACGCTCCATTTTAGATAAGTGATCATATAATCCTCTGTTCTCAAGATATCATCCAGAAAAATACATGGAACAACGTTATACTTATTGTCCAGCAATTTCTTTCCCGATTTCCGATTTCTTTGACATAGAACTTAATCGAACACATCAATTTAGTTCTGACCGGGTCTGGCACATAGGCCAAAACAAAATCAATGAGGGGCCTGATATATTGCTTTTAATCCTTCAAGGACTAAAATAAACATATAAACTTTGACTCATATGCTTGTACTAACTGTTGGGTTTTAAGCAATCTAACACTCCTAAGTGTACATGCAACCCTAAATACCTTGGATCTATGTTTATACATGCAGATATCAACTTTCCAAGGTATTGTTCTATTCTAGCATACAAAACTTTGAATAACACAAGTTAGAATAACATACCTTTTGTTGGTGCTTATCTTCATGAAGCTTGAGTGCCTAGTGCCCCAAGTGTGACACCTCAAACGGTTCACACAACACCATAAGCACTTGGAATAACTTAGAGAGAAACTAGAACACTTCAAGGAAACGGATTGCCCTCCATGCATATCTAGTCGCCGATTTCTCACATCAATAAGATGCTTATATAGTTGTTACAATTAGGGTAAACCCTTCCATTTCCTTGGATCCATGGGTTCAAATACACCATGGAGCATCCATGGAGCATCCAATGGGTTTGAGCCCAACTTGATAATCCATGGAGCATTAGCCCATTATATAAGTATGGATGATTTACACAATCAACCCATATATTTAATTAGTCTTCTTTTGATCACTTAATTAATTCTAGATTAATTCTTGATCAATACTAATTAAATAATCTCTATTAATATATTATAACTTATAATATATTAATATACCTTAAGTGTTATTTCTCTCATTTTAGTCTATCCAAGTGCATGATGCCATGCAACCCAAATGGACCATGTCGGGTCGGGTCAAGTCTTACCAATTATAGTTATGGACTTAGACATTAATCCAACAGTCTCCCACTTGGATAAGTCTAAAACTATTATTGCAAGTATGACTTCAGAACCCGACTAGCAATCGTAGCTCTTATAATCTCAATCTAAGCTTGTAGAATTGAAATGAAGTATAAATTTCTCTCCCTTAATTATAGTAAAACAACTTTTTCAAAGCGAGTTGAAACTTTTGTTTTCTATGATTAACATTGCTAACTTGCAACATAATCATCATGCTCCCACTAGCATAATGATTATTATCTAACTAGCATAACACTTTATGCTCCCATTAGCTTTGACATGTACCTAGAAATCAGTCAGATTTCTGATACTAGATTGCCTTGATAAGACTTTATCAAATCATACACCTGGAGTCTAAACCTTTCCTTAGATAGCTCACATGTGAGTCTAAACCTTTTCCATTCTGATTAGTTAGTGTGCCGGTTAACCACACACGCTCCACTAACGACTTGAGAATGCAAACTTCACACTTGCTATCCACTTAAATCTACTTAGTGAAAGAGTTTCCTCACTATCATTTTCATGAATCGGAGAGAAACCTTATGACACTTAGATTTAATGGTGTATGTGTTCTTATCCATGTGAAATTTCAAAACCAAAGTCACAATACAAGGATAATGACAAATCCAAACTCATATGGACTGAACTCAATCTAATTTCTTGCCACCTGGCAGCTCAAGGGCCTGCCATTGCTTCCAAGTTGTTATGCAACCAGTTGAGAACTCTTAGAACACCAATGCAAAACCAACTTTAAATGGAATGGGCACAGAATATGTCAACACGATAGGTTACAAACCTCAAGTCGTGGTCTAGTGATTAACAAAACTCTTGATTAGTTCTTGAATCTATCTTAAGATCCTTTTAAGACTCCCACTTACCTCTTGACATATAAGATTCTCTTTGTCAAGAACCATTCCTTGACAAAAACGAATATTCAAGAGTTAGTGCAGATTCTTATCAAGTTAAACACTTCTCACAATTGGTCTTAGTTGGTCTTTGTTTTATCCAAAACATCACAACTTACCAATTTCAAATGTACAAGAGTAAGAAAACATTTTACTCTACATTTAACAAGTGTTTTAAACCTTTCTTAAGATTATGTCACTCAAGGCTTAATCTTGGAGTATGACTGTAAGATTTAATTTTGGAACGAAGTATAATTTATCTTTTGATCTAACCATTTCACGATTCCTCTCTTTAGCCAAACAAAATGAAATAAGGTGTCCTTAGAGGATCAATTGTGACATGGTTTCATAATCACTAACATAATCATAAAACAAGATACTCAAGTACTCTCCCATCTCTTCAGATTAGAGAAACTTTTATCTTTCTGCTTTATTTGATTCTTCTTACTCATTATGTCTATCATTGAAACTTCTCCAATGATCCAGAACTATACTTAAACTTGTAAGTATAACCATATTTACTAACATTTAGTGAATAATCTTATCAACTTTGTGGTGGACCTGATCAACGCACACCCAAGTGTATCCGATCCCTTTGTCCTTCACTTGATTCACATATACATGTGAACAAGGAATTAGACTTAATTTCCCAAATATATAAAAAAATTCTCATGATCATACAATACAAGTTGCATGATTCCAATTTTCTATCCAACTAAAACTTGGGTGATGAGAATCTTTCCTTATTTGGTAAATTATGTCACTTCCACTAATGAAAGAATAAAATCCATTTACACATATTGCTTATCAATGGAAACATATAATCAACAATTTTTCACAAATGCCATTGTAAGGATACTTAAAATAAATAAAATCAAAACCATTTTTCTTTTATTTTAAAACTTTGCGGAAAAATTTATCCTTACAATCCATATGGGAAACTTGTTGTTATTTATTCCTAAGAAATATATCATAACTCTTAAGTAACAAATCAAAATTCTGATCACCGAACCATGCGATCGAAATCCATCTTCGCGATCAGAATCAGTATATACTTCCTTTAAGTTTCTTCACCTTTTCTTTGATTCTTAAAACATCAACATGTGACCTCGTCACATTATGCAATAAGAATCTCAGAATAGAAACTTAATAGAGTTAGACAATGGACTTTACCTGAAGTAGAGTCAAACCTATTGACTTTACCATCCTTAAGATATTTCAGGTAAATTTAGCAACTTCGCAACCAATGTCTTTCCTTTGGCAACAGAATCATGTGGACTCTTTGGAAACGGTACATGGGACTATCACAGACTTAACCTTTCTCTTTACCATTTGGTCAACCGAGTTGACTATGGCCGATCCCTTTCCATTGGGAAGAGAAAGTTTTTCCTGGACCTCCAATGTCACCATTTTCAATGTCCAAATAGGTTTGGAAAGTAGATCTTCCAATCCAATTTGCTTTACTAATGCTCCAAATCACTGATGATTTAGCATCATCAAGCAAATAGGTAAGATCATTAAGGGTCTTGTCGTGACCTATCATCAGGGAGTGACTGAAGAACCAAGTCAGCAGCCAGCTACCTCGAGACTTCGACACCCGACACTCCCGACTTGTCAATATGTGGCTTAATCCCCATGATCTAAGCACATATAGACTTTGCATGCCAATAGGGATTGAGTGACTTAGAACTTATCAAGTCTTAACACTTGTGGGATAGGGAGATTTATTGGAGGAGGTGGATAGAGTGAAGTATGATTTCTAGTCCCACAAATGCCCAACAAAGAGATTGATCTTTCACCTTCATTGCCATTTGGGATATCATCTTCATTAGCGAGCTTGCTCCTAAAGATTTGGGAAGACCATAACTGTCTAAACTAGACATCTATAATGGGAGAAATTCAAGTTAGTTGATTTAAAGTCCTTAATATAACACCCAATATGAAATATTAAGGCTAGGACCCAACAACCTATTTATAACTGGAAGAGGGATGCCGTAATCCAAATTATAAAAGAGTTGAAGGTAGGTAAATGACGATTTACCAATTTCCACCATGAAAACGAAATATTTTATTATTAGGTTTTATTAGTTTTGAAACTCCTAGATCTTTTGAGATACATTGAACTTTTCAATGGCATGTTTGAATCTCGATTGTGCCCTCTCAAATTTGTGACTGGGATGCCGAGGATCACAAATAAGGTGTGAATAACCATACAAATTGACTTGGTACCCTTAACAATATTACCTAATCGATGTGCCGGTTAACCACACACGCTCCACCGATCTATAATAAAGTCAAGTTACCCTTTGCCACTCTTACTAGTCCATGTTAGTGTGCCGGTTAACCACACACGCTCCACTAACGACTTGGTAAGGTACAAAGTTTAATTTTATGGGCTAGCACCTTTTCACATTTTCCTAAGTAACTAAGATTGGGGATTTATAAGTGTTTAGTTACTTAGTAATTTTTATTATACTTTTAATGAAGGGAGAATTATAGTCCATTCCTACCCATTCGGCTAACGACCCTCCACCAATCAAGGAAGCGGTGGGTGAGAGTGGACACCCATTAAACTGCCATTTTATAGGCATTAACCTTATACCCCCCTTATAGACCGGCTTCGTGAATGAGGCCTACAAACGGTAAGATTGACTTCCTCTTATACATATCTATATAATTAAAATTATTATAATAGTATAAGGGTTGAATTTTAAACTTTTTAAAATTTCAATGTTCAATTTGGAATTAAAGTATACATGAGGAGTAACTTTTCAAATTCCAAAACTTGAGGGCAAGTTTTGAAACTATTTCAAGACTCTTTAAATCATAACTTATGAGTTTAATGGTTCATTAAAATGAAGACTCTTCATTTTAATGTAACCCCTTATTCTTTAAAAACACTTTAAAGAAGTGTCTCTTCAACATCCATAACTTGAGGACAAGTTATGGAGTCATTAAACTATTTAATGGAAAAACTCTTATATTTTATGTAACCTACAAAACTTTTATGAGTTTTTAAGATTCATAAATATGACTTTTCACATAACTTGAAGACAAGTTACAAAAACATACTTTATGAACTTCTTTTAGACTAATATGGATTGAAAACAACTAAAACATAATTTTTTTTTTATTATCAATCTAAACTAACTCATAAATCAAGGAAACATAAAATTCTTGAAAATTCATAACTTGAGGACAAGTTATGAACTCCATACAATTTTCAACAAGATCATGAATTATATCAACAAACAATTTGCACACAATTCCTATGATCTAGCAAAACTCATAAGCATGATCATTCATAATCAACAATTTTCAAGGATAACATGAACACATATAAACTTGAAACTTTTATTATAGCATTGAAATTGGTTTAACATAATCATCACCATATTCAAAAAAAGTTTTATAAGCCCAAAACAGTCAAAGGTAATGATTCTAGACAAATTCCAGCACCAAAACTCGAAAATATGCTATCTGGGGGTCCAACTCGTCGAGTGCATGAACAAACTCGGCGAGTTGGATGCATTTTGCCTTGGACTCGTCGAGTCCCTTCATGGACTCGGTGAGTCTGCTGGGCAGACAGCACCAAAAGGTTATTTTTAAGTAGTTTAAGCAAGTACAACAAGAAAACAAGGCTAGGCTCTGATACCACTTTTGGGTTTTGAGCAATCTAACACTCCTAAGTGTACATGCAACCCTAAATACCTTGGATCTATGTTTTCTCTATTATACATGCAGATATCAACTTTCCAAGGTATTGTTCTATTCTAGCATACAAAACTTTGAATAACACAAGTTAGAATAACATACCTTTTGTTGGTGCTTGTCTTCATGAAGCTTGAGTGCCTAGTGCCCCAAGTGTGACACCTCAAATGGTTCAAACAACACCATAAGCACTTGGAATAACTTAGAGAGAAATTAGAACACTTCAAGAAAACGGCTTGCCCTCCATGCATCTCTAGTCGCCGATTTCTCACATCAATAAGATGCTTATATAGTTGTTACAATTAGGGTAAACCCTAATTGTCATGGCTTTCCATTTCCTTGGATCCATGGGTTCAAATACACCATGGAGCATCCATGGAGCATCCAATGAGTTTGAGCCCAACTTGATAATCCATGGAGCATTAGCCCACTATATAAGTATGGATGATTTACACAATCAACCCATATATTTAATTAGTCTTCTTTTGATCACTTAATTAATTCTAGATTAAATCTTGATCAATACTAATTAAATAATATCTATTAATATATTATAACTTATAATATATTAATAAACCTTAAGTGTTATTTCTCTCATTTTAGTCTATCTAAGTGCATGATGCCATGCAACCCAAATGGACCATGCCAGGTCGGGTCAAGTCTTACCAATTATAGTTATGGACTTAGACATTAATCCAACACTAACTACTCATCAAATTGTACACAACAATACATTTTATAGCATCAAGTTATTGAAGCAATTTCGTACTATCAATGCACAACCAACTCATAGTCAACAACTCATATCTCTAGGTTTGAAGACTTATATGATATTATCATCTCACGATCACTCGAGATAAATTCCATGAAGTGATAGCAGTGAGCATGGGTTTAATCCAATACTAAGACCTTATGAGCACTCATGAATGTTGCAACAAACTTTGCTATGTCTAATACAATTCTTACAAATCTACAAGCCAAATTCATGACAGTCTTGCTTCAATACCTAGTTCTAACGTATGATTGATTGTGGATATTTTGAATAATATAATTATTCTGGAAGTCAAAACATGCAAAGTGAAACAATAGTAAATGATTGACATAAGCAGTACCATACTAGTAAATAAAAAGCACCTTTTATTTAAGCATCAAATGTCAATTACATCTCAACTATTACAAGTATTGAAAGTTATCTAATCATTAAAACTTATATCATCCTTCAGCCCGATGTGCCTTGCATGATATAAATGCTTAACCCTACTCAGTCCCTTCGTGAGGGGATCTGTTGGGTTCTCATATGATGATACCCTCTTTGCCACGAGGTGTCCTTCTAGTCGATGTCTTAGGAATTGATATTTTCTATCGATGTGTCTCGATCTGCCATGTCACAGAAAATCTTAATAGGATCCTTTATAGCTGGCATAACTCCAATGTCTTCGATGAATTTCTTCAGCCATATCGCCTCCTTCGTTACCTCGCTCGCTGTTATATACTCTGATTCACATGTTGAATCAGCTACTGTCTCCTGCTTGGAACTTTTCAAAGTTATTGCTCCTCCTTTCAGGGTAAAGACCCAACCCGAATGAGAGCAGAAATTATATTTATCGGTTTGAAAGTTGGCATAACTATACCCCACCACTCTCCAATCATCACTCCCACCGAGGGTAAGGACCCAGTCCTTAGTCCTCTGCAGGTACTTGAGAATGTTCTTTACTACAGTCCAGTGAGCCTTGCCTGGATTCCCTTGATATCAGTTGACCATGTTCAAAGCAAAGGCCACATCAGGGTGAGTAAAAGTCATAGCATACATGATCGAGCCAACCATGGAAGCATATGGTATTCAACTCATCTCAGCTATCTTAGCATCTGTACTCGGACTCTGAGTTATACTTAGTTTAGCATTGCTTTGGATCGGTAACGCACCTGTCTTGGTATCATGCATGTTGAATCTTTTCAACAACTTATCTAAGTAGGTACATTGACTAAGTCCAATTAGTCTCTTACTCCTGTCTCTAAATATCCTTATTCCCAGAAAGTACGCAGCTTCTCCGAGCTCCTTCATAGTGAAACACTTCCCAATCATGGGCTTAACCTCCTACAAGGTTGAAATGTCATTTCCTATGAGTAGTATGTCATCCACATACAACACCAGAAAGCTAACTATGCTCCCACTAGCCTTGACATATACACAAGACTCATCCTCGCTTCTTGAAAAGCAAAACTCTTTGACTTTCTAATTGAAACAAATATTCCATCTTCGAGATTCTTGCTTCAATCCACAAATGGATTTCTCAAGATTACACACTCTATTAGGGTACTTTGCATCGGCAAAACCCTCTGGATGACTTATGTAAACATCCTCAGCCAATATTCCATTAAGGAAAGCGGTTTTGACATCCAGTTACCATATTTCATAATCATGAAATGCAACTATGGCTAACATAACCCTAATAGATTTAATCTTCGCTACTGGTGAGAAGGTCTCATCATAGTCAACTCCCAGAGTTTGACTAAAGCCCTTTGCAACCAGTCGTGCCTTATAAGTGTGTACTTTCCCATCCATGTCGGTCTTTTTCTTGAAGATCCATTTGCACCAATCTGTCTTACGACCCAGTAAATTGTCAACCAAGTTCCAAACATGATTGTAATACATGGACTTAATATCGTTGTCCATCGCCTCTTTCTATTTAACAGACTAGGGGCCTGGCATTGCTTCCTTGTAGTTATTAGGTTCATCCAAATTTACCAGTGTGCTATCACTGATAAATGTGTGACCTTCTGTAGTAATATGGAAACCATATAACTCAAGTGGAACTCTAACTCTACTGGAACGCCTCAGAGGTACATACTTGTCAATCGGCTCAACAAGAGTTTCCCCCTCAGGTTGATTGCTAGTGTTTGAGATTCCTTCACTGCTTGACTCTTGAAGTTCTTCAAGGTCAATTTGCCTCCCACTATCTCCTTGCTTATAATCTCTCTGTCACGAAAGGCTCCTCTCCTTGCAATGAAGACAACATTGTCTATCGGTCTGTAGAAGAGATAACCAAAGGATTTATGTAGGTAGCTGATGAAAATACACCTCTCACACTGAGGTTCAAGCTTGTCACAAGTCTTGTATCTCATGAAAGCGTCGCAACCCCAAACCTTGATGTTATCTAATGTGTGAACCTTCCCAATCCAAATCTCATGAGGTGTTTTGGAAACCTTCTTGGTAGGGGCTAGATTAAGGATATGGGCTGCAGTCTCTAAGGCATACCCTCAGAATGAGATTGGTAACAAAGATTGACTCATCATGGAACAAACCATGTCAAACAAGGTTCGATTGTGCCTCTCAGCCACACCATTAAGTTGCGTTGTCATAGGTGGCGTCAACTGTGAAACAATTCCACACTCCTTAAGATAGTCTAGGAAATCGATACTAAGATACTTACAACCACAATCAGATTAGAGCATCTTTATTTTCCTTCCCAGCTGGTTCTCCACTTCTTACTTAAACTCTTTTAATTTCTCAAAGGTTTCTAACTTATGCTTTATTAAGTAGACATAGCCATATCTACTGTAATCATCAGTAAAACTCACATAGAAGTAGTTAGCATCCCTTGTGGCTGTTCTGAAGATCCCACACACATCAGTGTGTATGAGATCCAACAAACCCTCACCGCTTTCACAAGTACCAGTGAAGGGTGATTTGGTCATCTTTCCAAGCAAGCAAGATTTGCAAGTGTCATCCGAACTTAAGTCGAATGACTCTAAAACTCCAGCCTTTTGGAGTTGACCTATGCGCTTCTTGTTGACATCTCCAAGACGACAATGCCACAATGATGTCTTATCCAAATCATTGGAAGAATAAATATGCAACACATTATTCCTAAGTTGTCTACGTTATTCACAGTTTCATATACATCATTACAAGGTAATGCTTTAAAATAAAATAAAAAACACCATTATAATAAGCATTTATAGCACCAATTTCATTATCAAATGAAAAACTATAGCCTTGCTTATACAAACCATGAAAGGAAATAATATTTCTCGACATATCAGATGTGTAGCCACAATTACTCAAATCTATTTCTAACCCACTACTAAGCAATAAAGAGTAAAATCCAATCTTGGTGACAGGTGAAACCTTCCCATTCCCCATGATCAAGTTTATCTTCCCGTGCTCCACATCCTTACTTCCTTTTAGGCCATGCACGTCAAAACTAATGTCAAATCCACAACCTGTGTCAATAACCCAAGAGTTAGAATGTGATGAGTTTTTAGATAGAATGGTATAAATACTTGAATTGGTGGATTTAAGCTTCCCACCCTTGACATCATGCAAGTATTTGGGGCAACTTCGCTTCCAATGCCCTTTTTCGTGAGAATAGAAACACTCTGCTTCCTTAGGAATGGAAGAGGGAGCAGCAGAACCAACCTTGGTCCCACTTGAAGAGGATCCATCAAGAGACTTTCCCTTGCGGCTCTTTAAGGGAGCCTGCCTCTTCTTCCCTTTCACTTGTCTTATTGCCAAAACAGGGGCAGTTTTAGTAGGAGTAGATACAACATTTTTACCTTTGAGACCACTTTTAGTGGTCCTAAAAAGCCCTTGAAGTATGCTAAGTGTCACCTCCTCCTTGTTCATATGATAGGTCATGTGGAACTGATCATAACATGGAGGTAAGGAGTGTAGAATGATATCTATGGCCAGCTCCTCAGGAAGGTTCACATTTAATTTCAGCAAACTGTCCACAAACCTTTGCATTTTTTGCAAGTGGCCCGTGATAGGTTCACCATCCTTCATCTTTGTTGTAATCATGGAGCAGATGATTGCATACCTCTCTTGACGAGCACTCTGATGGTATCTATCCATCAGGTCCTAGTGCAATTCAAAAGGGCAAAAGTCCTCATAGGACTTTTGGAGATCAACTATCATGGTGGCCAACATGATACGAGACACCTTGGTGGCATCCTTATCATGAGCCTTAAACTCAGTGATCTCCCATGAGTAACAGAAGGCTCATCGATTTCCTTAAGCTCCTTATTGAGGACATATTCCGTGTACTCATAGCAAGTGACCATCCTGATGTTCCTAATCAATTCATTGAAGTTGGAACCATCAAAAATGACTCTCCCACAAAGGTTCATGAGAGAGAATGAGCTAGTAGGGTTTGAGCCAGAAGAAGTGCTGGAAGACATCTGAACAAGAAGAAAGACAAAGTTTAGATTAGACAAAGAGTCCTTAATATAACACCGAAAATGAAATATTAAGGCTAGGACCCAACACAATATTTTACAAATTGGAAGAGGGATCTCGTAATCCAACTTGAAAAATATTTTATGGTAGGTAAATGACGATTTACCAATTTCCACCATGAAAAACAAAAATTGATTATTAAGTTTTAATTGGATTGAAACTCCTAGATCCTTTGAGATTCATTGAACAGTTCAATGGCATGTTTAAATCTCGATTATGCCCTTCAGGTTTGTGACAGGGATATTGAGGATCACAAACAAGGTGTGAATAACCATGCAAAATATGCTTGGTACTCCCGATGTCATTTAACACCCAATCAATGTGCCGGTTAACAACACACACTCAGTTGATATTATGATAAACATCGAGCCACCCTTTGCCACCCTTACTAGTCCAAGTTAATGTTCTGATTAACCACACACGCTACATTAACGACTTGGCAAGGTGCAAAGTGAAATTTTCATGGATTAGCATCAATTTCACATTTTCCTAAAGTAACTAAGATTGAGAATTTAAAAAAGGTTTAGTTACTTTATAATTATCATTATTCTTAATGAGAATTAATGTCCTATCCTACCCGTTCGGCTAATGACCCTGCACCAGTCAAGGAAGCAGTGGATTAGAGTGGACACCCATTAAACTGCCATTTTATAGATAATAATCTTATAACCCCCTTATAGACCGGCTTCGTGAATGAGGCCTACTAACTGTAAGACTGAATTGATCTTATATATATATATATATATATATATATATATATATATATATATATTAAACTTATAATACTGTAAAGTATAAGGGTTGAATTTTAAACTTTCGAAATGCTAGGGTTTGGAATTAAAGTATCTTTAGTGTGACTTTACAAATTTCAAAACATGAGGACAAGTTTTGACACTATTCAAAAGTTTTCATTTTCTTAACTTATGAGTGTAATGAATTTTATGAAAAATACTTTTGGTTTTCCATAACTTGAGGACCAGTTATGGAATCCATTAAAAAGGCATTTAGATCAATAATTAAACTAACAAGAAATACCAAATAATATCTATGATCTGGTTAAACTCATAAGCATGGATAATTCACTTCAACAATTTTCATGAAATCATATAAACTAATATAAATCTTGAAACTTTGACAATTATCTTTTAATTGGAAAAGCATGATCATTAACTTATGAAAAAATATGTTTCATGGTTCAAAAAACAATTTGGGGTAATGATCCTAATCCAATTTCTGGCCCAGAGTAAAAAATCTACCAACTAAAACAATAACTTGGCGAGTATATGAACTGGACTCATCGAGTTGATCATTTAACAAAGGGACTTGGCAAGTCACCCAATGGACTCGATGAGTTCACTGGGCAGAAGGCACAAAGTCGACTTTTTACACTTTGAAAATCAATATAACATCAAGTATAATAGAAAACAACCATATGCTCTGATACCACTGAAGGGTTTTGAGCATGCTAACAGCCTTAAGGTGCACATACAACCCTAAATGATTTGGATATATGTTTTCTCTAATTACACATGTAAAATGTTTTTCCAAAGCATTTCCCTAACTAGCATACAAACTTGGGTACTTGTATAACAAAAATCTAGTTAGAACACATACCTTTTCTTGTAGCTTGATTCCTTGGACATTTAAGAGCCTAGCACCCCAAACATGATGTCTTAAATGCTTCACACAACACCAACAACAATGGAAGGACTTGAGAAGGATAATATTGCACCAAATTCAGCTATAGCTCTCTAAAAACCACAAAGGTGCTCATTTTGGTAGCCTAGGGGCTTCTTATATAATGTGGAAAAAATTAGGGTTACACCATGTAAACTAATGGCTATGACCTTCCACATTCCTCATGCTCAATGGGTTTAAACCTTCATGGATCATCCATGCATTGTCACATGGGTTTAGCCAACATAAGGAATTATGGATCATTGGCCCACAACATAAGAATGAATGATTTACCAAATTAACCCCTTATATTTAGTTAGTCTCTTTTTATCACAAAATTAATTCTTGATCAATACTAATTAAATAATATGATTTCATATCAATATATTAGAACTGATAATATATTAATAAATCATAAATAACCTCTTCTCAAAATTCCATCCTTCAAATTGTTTCGATGCCATGCAACCCAAATGGACCATGATAATCTCGGGTCAAGTACATACTAATTATAGTTATGGGCTTAGACACTAAATCCAACACTTTTGGGTCGAGGACCCTATAGTTAGCCGACGTTGGGTGGAAGACATAGAGAACGCCCAATGCACGAGTTCTTGCCCTTATGCGGAAAAGGTGGGTTTTGCTTCGTGTATGCTGAGGGATCGAGCCTAGGATTGGTGGGGAGAGGTGATTAGCCAGGTGGGAGCAGCCGGTGTGGCCGAGATGACATGGGTAAAGTTCGTCAGGAGTTTCGATTTGGAGTTTTCATCTTCTATTGAGGTGACACAACTAGTAAGGGAGTTTCATGAGCTCCAACAGACCATTGAGACTGTGGTGTACATCCCCGCCAAGTTTCGGGAATGAGCATTGTTGATCTCATAGTATGCTATAGACGAGGATATGAGGAGTAAGAGGTATCATTCCATGCCGAGGGATGATATCCGAGAGTTTGTGGCCTTTACATGGTGCAAAACCCTGAATGAGATGGTGGAGAAGGCACATGAGCGGGAGATGGAGGTTGACTTCTGCACCAAGCGGAACCCTGAGCGGGCACAAATAATAGTAGGTTAGGCTAAAAAGCCTAAGAACCCGGATTCTTCTAGTAGGAGCCATCAAGTCCGTGGCCGGTGTGCCAAGTGCGGTAAACCGCACAGTGGTGCTTGTCGAGCGGCTGGCTTGGGATTCTATACATGTGGCCAGTCAGGCCATGTGATCAGGGATTGCCCCAAGAAGGGCTTGATTTGTTTCCATTGCAACCAGACTGACCATAAATGGGTCGATTATCCAAGGTTTCAAGGAGGAGGAGGAGGAGTGGTGACACCTACACCAACCATAATGAGGATTACTGATTTCCGCCCTGCTAAGGCGGATGCCCTAGCGATGAAGAGCCGTACATTTTAGTTGACTGTCGAGGAGGCACGGGTAGCGGCTAACGTTGTGGCTGGTACGTATTTATCTTCCACTCTATATTTATTTGCATTGCTTATGCGTATATTTGTGCTCATGTATAGCTACCTTTTTGGTCAATGGTATTTCGGCTCACGTTTTATTCGAATCGGGTGCTACCTGATCATTTGTATCTCTTCACCGTTGAGAGGATTGAAGGCGATCGTCGGGATTGATTGGTTGGGGGGAAATAGGGCCATTGATAGATTGCTAGCATCATTTGGTGAGGGTTCAAACCCCAAGTGGGGGAGAATTATTTATTCATGGAGAGAGAGCCTCGCAGGGGGCAACCTTTTATTCAGGTGCGAGGGCTACAAGACTTCTCCATAAGGGTTGTTCGGGATTTTTGGCGTACATCTATGATACGAGGGTCATGCCTACAATAGAATTGGGTACTGTGCTAGTTGTACGAGAGTTTTAGGATGTCTTTCCCGAGGAGTTGCTAGGGGTGCCTCCAGAGAGGCACATATAGTTTCACATTGATTTGGTATCGGTGCTGCTCCGATAGCCAAAGCATTGTACCGACTGGCACCGCCCAAGATGCAGGAGCTGTCTACACAGCTTCAGGAGTTGCTAGATTAAGGGTTTATCTGTGCGAGTAGTTCCCCATGGGGAGCACCAATCATGTTCATGAACAAGAAGGACGGGTCACACAGGATGTGTAATGATTATAGGGAGGTGAAAGTTAATGGTGAGAAACTGTTATCCACCCCTAAGGATCGATGATTTGTTTGATCAGCTACACGATGCATCTTCATTTTCCAAGATTGATCTTTGGTCGGGGTACCATCAGATGAGGATATACCGAAGACCACTTTCAACACTCGGTACGAGCACTATGATTTTGTGGTGATGCCATTCAGGCTCACCAATGCCCCATAAACGTTCATGGATCTCATGAACATGGTGTGTGGACCGATGCTGGATCGGTTGGTGATCGTTTTCATTGATGGTATACTGGTCTATTCTAAGACCAAGGATCAGCACGAGTAGCATTTGAGGGAGGTATAGGAGACACTGAGAACGGAATGGCTATTTGACAAGTTGTCCAAGTGTCATTTCTAGTTGCGATAGGCGCAGTTTTTGGGGTACGCCCTCAACCAGGAGGGTATTTCGGTTGATCCAGCCAAGGTTAAGGCAATGATGTGGTGGGAAGTACCGAGGAATGCATCATAGATTCGTAGCTTCTTGGGTTTAACGAGCTATTATTGGAGATTCATCCAAGATTTCTCTAAGATCATTGTGCCTTTGACCTATTTGACCAAGAAGAATGTGACTTTCTGGTGGGGCCTGGACTAGAAGTCGGCTTTCGACACCTTGAGGCAGAAGTTATGTGAGGCCCCTATTCTAGTGGTACAGTAGGGCAGGATGATTTGGTAGTGTATTGTGATGCATCAATCTAAGGGTTATGGGCGGAATTAATGTAGAGGGGGCATGTGATTGCTTATGCCTCTAGGTAGTTGAAGCCTCATGAGGCGAGTTACCCTAATCACGACTTGGAATTGAGGCCAGTGGTGTTTGCCCTTAAAATCTAGAAGAATTACTTCTATGGAGTGCGGTGCACTATTTATACTGATCACAAGAATTTGAAGTATTTGATGGATCAGCGGAACCTCAACATGTGACAGAGGAGGTGGTTGGATGTGCTAAAATATTATGACTGTGATACCATCCAGGAAGGCCAACGTGGTGGCTGATGCTTTGAGTCGCAAGACGATGCGTTCCCCGATTGGGAACATTTGCTTGAGGATGACTGTTATCTCTCGATTGTTGGATATGATCAAGGAGGCTCAGGTGGAGGGTTTGAAGAATGATAACTGGAAGATAGAGTGGATTCTGGGTTAATTTCTCTTGTTTATTTAGGATAGTTTTAGGTCTTCTAAAACATTTTGGCCGGGTGTGGGTACTGGTAACTAGGGGTGTGTTATAGAAGATCCTGGAGGAGGCACACAAATCCATGTTCTCTATTCACCCGGGGGCTACAAATATGTATGGAGACCTGAGACTGAGTTACTGTTGGCGCTGCATGAAGCGGTAGATCTCTAGGTATATAAAGCAGGTCTTGACCTGCAGGAAGGTTGAGGCCGAATATTAGCGGCCTCATGGCAAGGTTCAGTCCCTACCCATTCCCATGTGGAAATTGGAAGAGGTCACCATGGACTTCATCACAAAGTTACTGAGTGGTTTGGATGACATATGTGTTATTGTGGATAGATTTACGACGAGTGCCCACTTTACTCTGATCTTCGAGTGCATCTACACGAAGAAATTAGTGGATATTTACGTGCGAGAGGTGGTGGTTAGGCACAGGGTGCCAGTGTCAGTAGTAACCTACCGGGATGTTCGATTCACATCTAGATTCTGGAAGAAGTTCCACAAGGAACTGGGCAGTCAGTTGTATTGCAGCACGCTATACCACCATCAGACAGATTCCCAGAGCAAGAGGACGATCCAAACACTCGAGGATATGCTTCGGGCATGCTTGTTGGATTTTAGAGGAAGTTAGGATACATACCTACCATTAGTAGAGTTTTCGTATAACAATAGCTATCATGCTAGTATCGACTAACACCCGTTTGAGATGTTGTATGTTCGGGGGTGTAGGACCGCAGTTTGTTGCGGCGAGGTTGGACACTGAGTCATGGGGAGCACCCTGGTAGTGCTCAAGACTACTGGGTTGGTTCTATAGATGCGCGACCGGCTGCGAGTCGCACAGAGCTATCAAAAAAGCTATGTTGACCGGCGTCGATCGGATCTTGTGTTTCACGTGGGAGACTTTGACTTGCTGAAATTATTAACCATGGAAGGGTGTTATTCAGTTCTGGAATAGGGGAAAGCTAGCTCCCCGGTAGATTGGCCCGTTTGGGATTTCGGCCCAGGTAGGCAAGGTGGGTCTCAGTTTGGATCTGTCGGACGAGCTAAACTAAATTCACAACACCATCCATTATGTCTCAGCTTCGGAAGTGTGTCACAGACGAGGCTGCAGTTATATCTTTCGATGACAATCAGGTGGATGAGAGCCTGAACTACATTGAGCGGCCCATGCCGGGTTTGGATAGGAAAGTCAAGGTCGTTCGTAATTATGAGGTGAAGCTAATGAAGGTGCAATGGTAGTACCGAAGGGGCTCTGAATGGACATGGGAGCCGGAGGATGAGATGCGAGAGCACTACCAAGATTTTCTCGCATCAGCAGACTTCGAGGACGAAGTCTAGTTAAAGTGCAGGAGATTTGTAATGCTCATTTTAGGTATCAATTTCTTCTCATAATTTTAGGGTTTTAGACTAGAACTCAACGAGTTAGGGAGCTCCAACTCGTTGAGTAGAGATCATTTGTGGGATATGGGATTTAGGACCTACTCGACGAATTGGAAGGCCCAACTCGACGAGTAGGCGCTGTAAAGGAAAACCCTAAATTTTAGGGTTTGCACCCTATAATCTCCTTTAAACCTTTAGGTTGGCCTTCCATCAGCCTGCAAACCCTAAGAACGTTAGTGCTAAACCCTAATCTCCATTTTCTCTCATATTGAGAGGTAGAGTGACTCTTAGAGCTTAAAAAGAAGAATATAGTGAAAAAGAAGGAGAAGATCCAGCAAAATCTCTAACTCTTGAGTTTGACCATCTTGTAGACTATTGTAAGCTCTTAAGATTCAATTTTTATCTTAGAGTATGACTATATCTTGAGTTTACTCTTCATTTCCTATCATTCTTGTCTATTTCATGCATGGGTTCATCAATTTTGCAACTTCATGAATCTCCAGGGAAAAATGGTATCTTGGTGGCCTAGATCTAGCTTTTGGTCAAGCATGGATGCCATGCATGGATTTTAGGGTATATTTTCCCTCTTTGGCCATTTTGACTTCAAGACATGCATTGGACATGCATGTCCATAAAGTCTCCATCTTTGTAATGTTTTGAGGATTAGAACCTCTTCTGGAAAGGAGGGATTCGAGATCCCTAGACTCTTGAACCACATGGCTAAGCTTTTGAGCTTTCCAACCTTTGTGAAGGGCTTTAGAGCATTCGGAGTGGTTCTAGAGGATAAAGTTGAAAACTTTATCCTTCTAACCTTTAGCTTTCAGATCTAAGCCCTAGAGTCCCTGCAATCAACGTATCATCCGAATAGCCAAACAAAGGGAAAACTCGACGAGTTGGATAGGGTTTCCCGTCTACTGGATATTGAGTAAAATCGCCGAGTTGATGAGACAACTCAGCGAGTTAGCTAGGGTTTGTCCCAGTTTTCTGGACTCTGAAGGAACTTGATGAGTTGCTAGATGCACTCGAGGAGTTGGAGTCAACATGGACTATTGACCTTGACTATTGACTTGGACTTTGATCAGGGTCGACCAAGTTTGACCTTGAGGGCATTTTTGGTATTCCGAAATTTTGACAAAACGGGTCACATGATGATTGTAAGCAGTTGAGTTGGAGCTGCGTGTTGGGACTTATCCGATCTTATCTTATCAGTTCATCATTTTGAGAAGGTGATTCTCCTCACTATATCAACGGATCGAAGGCACCAAGTTCGGCCCATTCTATGATATGTGGTATACTAGTTGATATAGTGTTATGTGGCATGATTGTTGATTGTATGCTAGGAGGTATGCTAGTTGTATATGTGGTACACTTTTATGGATAACCATGGGGGAGCCCATGGTACTTGGATCTATTTTAGAAAAATATGTGAATGCATTTTTCTTTCATAGGTTTCATTGAGCACCAAGAGTGCATCATTCCTCTGCTTTTTTTCAAATTTATTTATTTGGGACTATCACCATTGGAAGCATACAATTCGAATTTTCTTTCTGAGACATTCTATTTAGCAAATAGATCAATATGTATTGAGATAAGAATAAGAAATTAAGGAGTTGTAATTAAAATAAGGTAAAGTTGTAAGAGATTTAGATGCAACAATTGTGATCCTAGAGATTTAGATTGTAACGTCCCAATTTTCAACCCAGGAATTTCATTTTCATCTGTTAAAATATATTAGAGTATGATTATATATATCAAAAACATGTTGCAAATACACGTGTGTACAATTGAACCGTGCCCTTCTCATGTATCAATAAAGTACCTAAAAAACATTTATAAACAAGTAGGAAAGTGGTAGGCTTAGTGAGTTCCCAAAAATACCATATACTATAATACATATACATTCATCCGAAGAAAGTGGTAGGCTTAGTGAGTTCCCAAAAATACCATATACTATAATACATATACATTCATCCGAACAAAGGCTCCCGTACTTTGGTCGTTCTGCCATCATCCCTAACAAAACCTATGTTGGTCTATAAGCTCCCATTCTTTATTCGTTCCGCTGTCAAAACTAACTAAATCTATGCGGGTCTATAGGCTCCTGTTCTTTGGTCGTTCCGCCAGCAACTCTAACTAAATCTATTTGGGTCTATAGGCTCCCGTTCATTGGTCGTTCCACCATCAACCCGAACTAAATATATGTGGGTCTATAAGCTCTTGTTCTTTGCTCATTCCGCAATCAACCCTCTAACTAACCCTAATATCACAATAATTACGCACGTACAGACTGTACTTTAGATTCTACAAGCACATTTATACTTTCTATTTTACCGATTTACACTTAAGCACAAAGAGACTAGTATAAATATTATACAAGCTCTTTATTTTTAAAAGCATGGACATGTATTGTACTACATGGTATAGTTAGATAGCTCACCTAGACAAATACTCAGACGATTGACAACTATCTAGGTGATCCTGCTAGCGATCCAACTAGTGGGTAAGACGCCTAACGAATATTAACCTATAATACCATTACTTATTAATTCGTATGGCAATTTGGTAATGAAAGCTAGATATTTCACTAATCCTAATGAATCTTGAGAGTTCTATCAAATAATTATCAGCCAGGATGGACAGTTGGGACGCAGGACCCTTTCAACATATACCCTTTCTAAAATTAACAACCAAGCCAACATGACAATTTTAGAAACCTCTCCCATAAGTAGATCAATCGGCATTATTACTGGAATTACTTATGAACCCTACTTATACATTCATAATAGTGAATATGAATATAAATATAAGGTACACTTAAAGCATCGTAAGTATAGCCTAAATACAGAGAGTTTCTAGTGAAACTAGAAGATTGCACTGGAAAAACTCCGATGTGTGAGCTTCTAATTCTTTGGCCCTCTAACGCCGCATGGCCTCGCTAAAGTAGTTGAAAAGTAGAAAGTAAAGGGACTAAGGGATCTAGGGAGTTCCAGAGGATTCTGGATGAAAAGGGATTGAGAGAATGAATGAAAATTGTTGTCTATTTATAGCAGGAAAAGGGGGGCGCGGTGCACATCCTATATGTGCAAAATGCATTCTTGGTAAGGTGCGATCATGTGGCTCCTTCTGAATGCTGACACATGGTGAAATCTGGGTGGTGTGTCAGTGCGTGCCGTGCGCTTGGTCTGTTCATGGCAGCTCGCATGCAAATTAACAAAATATTCAAAAAAACATATCTTCCCGATACAAGCTCCGTTTTTGACGTTCTTTATATCCACGCACAGCTATCAATGAGATCTTAAACTTTCATTTAGACTTTATCGGCTAATTCTCACTTTATCTTTAAAGTTATATTTTTCACATGCTTACACTGTTAAAACCTGTATAATAATCATAACTCTCTTATATGAATTCCGTTTTCAATTGTCTTTATATTAACGGAATCATGAACAAGATCCTCAACTGTTGTTTAGATTGTTTTTCCTAATAATCGACCGATTTCTATTTTGGTTTCTGTGTCGTACACTTCTGAGCTGAAACTTCTAAAAATAATAATTTCCTCAGACGAACTCATATTTTAGCCTTCTAAATGTTTACGGTCATGCTTTTACGAATACTGTAACTTTTTTCAAGACTATTTATCCTTAATAGTCCTCTATCAAAAAGTTTATTTAATGTTTATACTGCTAGGTGAAAACGGGGCATTATATGGATGTAGTAGCTCCTGGAACTTTTGCAGAGCTTTGAACTTGCTAAGTGCTCTTAGTTAGAGGACACTACATTGTGAGTGTCTTCAATGATAAGGTTGATGGAGAGGACACTACAAGTTTCATCCCACCCTTGAGACATCATGTTCGTCCCCTGATATGTGTGTTTTTGAACAAAATTTATTTCAAACTTCAAATGCAGAAATAAGTTGATTTGCAGAAGTAAAGTTTTTTTGGTCGAAAATCAAAAAATCAATATTTGTTTCGTTAGTTAGCAGAAAATGATTTCATCTTCCTCTTTATAGAAAATTGATTTCACTAGTGGATAAGATAACCAGGTTGAATTGTAAGTCACAATTTTTATTTTAATCCACTAAATGCTCCGATTTCAATATTTTAGAAATTTAATTCTGATACTCCTAGCATGATGAGCTCATGCACCATGTGGGAGTCCACCTTTAGTTAACATATTAGTTATATTATACAAAACTGCAAAAATGGTTCTTGTGATATGTATTTTTTGGGTTTTCGTTTAAATCCTAACTTTTTTGGATCGTGTTCATCAATAATCTCAAGAATTTTCTATGGATATTCCTCAAATCTAGCTCACAACCCATGCCTTCTTCATTAATTTCTAGCATAAACACCCTTTTCACTATGTTTTCATATATGCTTTTCCTCTTTTTTTTTCGGCAATATAGCCACCGAAACCACCTCATTTGACTTCCAAGCACTTACCCTCACCAGATTGAATTTCCTCGGCGACGCTCACATGTTCAACTACTGTGTTAGACTCACCCAAGATCTCCCCGTCATTGACTCTAGTGCCCACATCATTTCTTACAACAAGCTTTTTAGATTTCTGCGACATCGAAGCCCTAATCTAACGAGTTTCTCAACGTATTTTTCATTATTTTTAGCTAATTTGAATCTAGGTTTGATTAGAGGTGGTTTGGATTTTGTTGTATCGTCGGATGATGAAGATGTCAGCAATGCTGGTGCGTACTCGGGTATTCCTACCGATGTTGTTATCGTTAAGTTTGATACTCTAATAGACGTCGAGTTCAAAGATTTTCATGGGAATCATGTAGGTTTCGATCTTGACTCCATTCTATTCCATTACTCTTCCATATTCAATCTAGTGAAACTTAATTAATGTTTTATTACAATTTAGTCTATTGTGAAATGTGAATTTTGATTTGCAATGTGTCTGAAGACTCCGATAATAATTTTCAAATTTTAATTGAATCTATTATGATATGTTGTAGCACCTGGTTCTTGGTACGTATTCTTTTATTAATATTTTTGCATTTTGGCCTTGGACTCGGCGAGTTGAAGGTACCAACTCGCCGAGTAGAAGCGAGATAAGACGCGGGGTTTAAGCTGTGGACTCGACGAGTCGGGTCTCGGACTCGGCGAGTAGGCCCTGTCTGGACAAAAACCCTAACCCGAGGATTTGCACCCTATTTAAACACCTTAACTCGGCCTCCTTCGTCTCATTTGCTCCCAGAAGACCCCCATAGCAAACCCTAGCCGTTATTGAAGCAATCTAAGGCATTTGGAGTGATTTTGGTGCTTTTGTGATCCAAGGAAGGAAGGAAAATCTTGAAGGATCAAGAGGAGGCTAGAAGGATCCGATTTTGAGCATCATTTGCAGTCTTTAGAAGGTATAAAGTGTATACCTTGTTAGTTCATTTGTCAGATCTCATTTTGTGGAGTTTTAGGGCTTTTCTATGCCATTTTGGTCACCAAACATGATTGCAAGCATGGTTTGGAGTTGATGTTTCAGATCTAGGTCCTTAGAGGGGTTACAAGGCAGAAATGAGTGGCTCTTGCACTCAAAGAAGGCCCCATGCATTGAAAGAGCATGTTTAAGGACCTTTTGAGCTTAAAGTCCCATGCAAACACGTAAAGGTTGTAACTTTACGTGCTAGATCGAATGTAGAAGCATAGATCTATCTTTTGATGAAGGTTTGTACATCAGAAATCGAAGATTTAGTGGGTGGATGTGACCAACTCGACGAGTCCATTCTTGGACTCGGTGAGTCCTAGGCTTCTGTCCCATATCAGTTGAGGGTCATAAGGACCCAGTTGAGTGTGGAAAGGCTTTAGGCGATCCCAGGGAGTGACCCAACGTTCTGGACTAAGCCATTGTTCTGGAAATTCATGGGACTCGGCAAGTGCATGAGCAGACTCGGCGAGTCCAAGGCAATCTTCTTAAGGATGAAGATGAACTTGATGAGTTGTTCATACAACTCGGCGAGTCAAGGACAGGACCTGTGTATCAGTTGAAGATGAACTCGACAAGTTGTTCATAAAACTCAGCGAATCGGATGAGGATTCAGTCGAAATTCATTTAGAAGGAAAACTCGTCGAGTCATCGCCTAACTCGACGAGTAGAGATGTATATAAGGACAAATGGAAGGATAGGGACTCGATGAGTTGGCGAGCCAACTCAGCGAGTCAGGTCAACTAGAAGTTGACTTTGAATTTGATTTGGTTAGGGGTAAAATGGTCATTTTACCCTAAGAGCGGTTAGCATTGTATGACTAAGTGTTTTGTGGGAATTATAGACAGAGGATTTCTGGAGTAGCAGCGGCAGCAGTCAGACGATTCCTGCACAGATCAGCAGCTAGTACGAGGTGAGTTACCTTCCAGTAGTAGTGGGTCTATCGCTACAATGCCGACCCACCAGTCAGAGTTGTATGTTAGATGATTGTCTTTGTGATATCATCTAGGTTTGTTACTACCAGATATGTTATATGCTGGCATGATATGTTATATGTGATAGTAGTATAGTTCGGTCGTTAGGACCGAAGGGTAGGTCAGACACCCCAGATATGTCTGATAATATGTGCTGATATGTTTATATGATGGCATGATATGTTATATGTGATAGCGGTAGTAGGAGGGGAATAGTCCCCAAGTTTGGTTGTTAGGACCGAAGGGTAGTTCGGACACCCAAGATATGTCTGATAGTATGTTTATGTTATGAAATATGTGATTGTAGCAGTAGGGGTGGAATAGTCCCCGAGGGTCGGTTATTAGGACCGATGGGTAGGTCAGCACCCCAGAATGGCTTGACATGGGTAGAACGGCACCCCAGAATGGCCGCATGGGTAGGATGGCACCCCAGAATGGCCATATGGGTAGGTCGGCACCCCAGAATTGCCCGACAATATGTATGCTATGTGATTGTATGGGTTGTGGTACGATGAGGGAACTCACTAAGCTTCGTGCTTACAGTTTACAGTTTTAGTTTCAGGTACCTCTTCAGCGTAGGGGAAGGAGCTGGCGCGGTAGCGGCACATTATACACACAGTCTTTGTTTTTCCGCACTATGAGTTATTCTGGGATTTGTACTCTGACATTATTATGTTTTCACGATTCGGTTTTCAGATACGAGACATGTTTCTATTAAATGATATGATCGGATGATACTTTGTTACAAATGTTTTGCAAATCACTTAATCAAAAATGAAATTTTTGGACGTGAAATTTGGGTCATTACATATGTATATTATTGATTTGTTGTAGACAAAAACAACGATTGCCACATTGAATTTCCCCATCATCTTCTTCTAATGAAGGTTGTGTGTATGTTGATCGTTCCCTATCCGTTGTTCTTCTCTGTATCGATTTTGTGTGTTTCGGGTAATTTTGTGTAGAGTTTGCTTGATTTCTATAGACATGTAGTGGTTCTTGATGGTGGTAGTGGTGACGGTGAGATTGAATTTTTATGGTAGTGGTGTTCAGTAATTGGTGGGTGATATTGTTGGATTAGTGTCTAAGTCCATAACTATTTTGGTATGTACTTGACCCGATGGTGCATGGTCCTTTTGGGTTGCCTTCACCAAAGCAACTTGATAGGATGAATTATGGAGAGAGAGAGAGAGAGAGAGAGAATTAATTATGATTTATTAATATATTATGAGAATAATATATTAAAGGAGAAATCATATTGTTTAATTAATATTAGTCAATAATTAAATAAGAATTAATTTTGTGGCTAAAAGAGATTAATTAAACTTAGGGAACTAGAATTGCAATTATAAGATAATTGCAATTGGGCTATGGATCACCTTGGAATATAGGATGGACGAAATTTATGGGAAGCCCATATGATTTTCGTCCAAGGCATGTTCATAAGGGGTCCATGGGCTGCTTAGGGCTTAAGCAGTCAAATTAGGGTTTCCTTGTTTGATAACCCTAATTGCTTACCTATTTAAAGGACCCTTGAGACCCAAATACGTGGTGAACTAATTCCTTAGGGTTTCCAGCCATTTTTGGGTGTCTCTTCTCTTCTCCTTCTTCATCCTCTTGCTCTTGGTGTTTGTGAGCCATTAGAGGAGTGACACTTGTGACTCTAAGCTTTCTGAAGTCATTAGAAGGAGGATTTGAGATTGTTATTGCTACATAACAATCAAAGTAAGATCTAAACCCTAATTCAGATTATAATATGTTAGATATAGGGTTTATAGCTTTGGATATCCAGTTGCATGTTCATTAGACAATCTAGAACGAAAGGTTATTAGTGTTTGCATATACACCATAGGAATGATGCATTGATTAAAACCCATCAGTGGTATCAGAGCCTAGGCTATTTGTTTGATGTATTTGATGTTATAATTGATTATTCATGCTTTAAAATTGAAAATTAGGGTTTCTAGGGGCTGCACTCGCCGATTCCATGGCTGAACTCGCCGCGTCCATGGTGAACTCGACGAGTCCATGCTTGACTCAATGAGTCAGCTGGTCAGAAAGAGGTTTTTGCGGGGGGTTTTTGACCTGTTTTGGCTGTGGATAATTACCTCAAACGTTTTTAATTCATAAATTCCGACTTTTATTAATTTTGGCGGAATATCCTTACCAAAATAATAGATAATTACCATTTAATCAAATATTTGTTACCTTATAAGATAATGTTTAATTATTTGTGTTATTTGATGAATTATCCTGCGAGATTTTTGACTAGGTCAAAATTAGATAATTGCCTTATTTGAATAGTTTCAAATTCCTCCCTTTAAGTTTTATAGTTTAAATTTGAACTTAAAAGTTTTGTTTTTGAAATTTAAATAGTTAAACCATAATGTTTTGAAAAGTTTCAAAACTTGTCATCAAGTTTTGGAATTTAAATTTTTGATTAAAAGTTTAATTTTGAAATATTTAAATTCTAAACCCTAATGATTTGAAATGTTTCCAAACTTGCAATCAAGTTTTGAGATTTAAATTTTAATTAAAAGCTTTAATTTTTAAAATGTTAAATTCTAAAACCCTAAGTTTTGAAAAAGTTCAAATTGCACCCTTATGGTTTTATTAATTAATTAAAGTGTATAATTAAAAGAGATTTAATAAACCCATAAACTTTTGGTTTACATTTAAATAAATTAAAAGTATAATTTGTTAAATTTGACCACCAAGTATTTTAAAAGTGTAAAATACATCCTTATACTATATATAACATTAAAAGTCTAATAATATATATGTATAACTTAAACTGCTAGTCTTACCGTTAGTAGGCCTCATTCACAAAGCCGATCTATAAGTGGGGTATAAGGTTATGGCCTATAAAATGGTAGTTTAATGGGTGTCCACTCTCACCCACCGCTTCCTTGATTGGTGAGGGTCGTTAGCCGAACGGGTAGGATAGGGCAAACCCTTTCCATAAAAAGTATAATGAAGTATAAAGTAACTAAATGTTTTATACAAAATTCCATATCTTAGTTACTTTAGGCAAAAGTGAATTTGATGCAATTCCATGAAATTACACATTTGTACCCTTGCGAAGACGTTAGTGGAGCGTGTGTGGTTAACCGGCACACTAAATGGTTCTAAGCAAAGGTAGCAAAGGGTGACTCAATGTTTTTCATGGTTCGGTGGAGCGGGTGTGGTTAACCGGCACATCGAATAGGTGACTGTAACATTGGGGGCATCGTGTAAGTTTGTATGGTTATTCACACCTTGTTTTGTGATCCTCGGCATCCCAGTCACAAATCGAGGGGCATATCGATATTTAAACATGCCATTGAAAAGTTTAATGAATCTCAAAGGATCTAGGAGTTTTCAATACATTTAAAACCTAATCTCTTTTTTTGTTTTTCATGGTGGAAAATTAGTGAATCATCATTCACTTACCTTCAAATATTCTGCGATTTGGGTTACGGCATCCCTCTCCCAAGTTGTAGAGTATGTGTTGGATCCTAGCCTTATTATCTCATTTTGGTGATTTATTAAGGAGTCAATCAATCAACTAACTTGATTTTTTCTCCTGTTTTGTAGATTTTAACGTATGACAACTACGGTCTTCCCAAATCCCACGGAACAAGCTTTCCACATGAAGATGATTATCCACGATCTGATCGAGGAACACGGGATCATGCTTCACTTCCTCCGCCTCCTCCTATTATTCTCCCTAACCTACAAGTAAACATGAAGAAGGAAAGTCAGTGTGTGCACACGTCTTAGAGATGAAGTCACACATTGATAGGTTAAGAATGTTGGGAGTCATTGTCTATGAGGAGTTGGCGGTTGACTGGGTTCTTCAGTCGCTTCCTGACTCGTATAGTGAGTTCGTAAGAGAGTGCTATATGATAGACCACTACGTGACCCTCATTGATCTCACCTATTTGCTTATTGTTGTTGAATCAACGATGATTTGGCGTACTGGAAAAGCAAAGTTGATTTGTGAATCTGCCTTGCAGACCTTTATGGATATAGGCAATGGCAACGAAAGGCATGCCATGGTCGAAAAGTTTGATCATAAGAGAAAGGAAAAGTCTGAAGTAATTATGTGTGCTATTCCAAAAGAGTCAATTTGCTTTTATTTCCAAGAGAAGGGGCATTAGAGACGAAGTTGCCTAGTCTACTTGAGAGATCTAAGAGATGGGAGAGTCAAGACGTATGGCTCTACTTCAGGTAAACTCCACTATCTAACTCCATTAAGTTCATATTCATTGATTCTTAATACATAATGCGATAAGATTACATTTGAATGTTTTGCAGGATCAATGAAAAGAGAGGAAGCTGATGGAAGAGCAAGACAAGTTTGATCACGAAGAAATGGATCACGATTACATGCATTCGAAGATCAGATTTTGAGCTTAGAAAGTTATGATACAGTTGTTAGGAATATTTTATTACATAGTTTTTCAATTGATTTTGCATTGTAAGGACATGTTTTCCACTGCTTTTATGAATAAAATAAATTTTGATTTATCTTATTTATACATATATCCTTGCAATAAAATCGCTGTAAAAAATTGATGTTTGTGTATTTCTATAAACGGATGCGATTCTTAGTTATGTTATTTATGGTAGTGTCAAAATTTTCTAAGTAAGGAAAGATTCCCATGATCCAAGTTTCAATTGGACAAAAACTTGGAATCATATGATTTGAATCATGTAATGTATGGAAATCTTGGTACATAGGAAATTAAGACTAATTCCTTGATCACACAAGTATGTGAGTCAAGTAAAGGACTAAAGGAATAGAACACAATGTTGTGCACTAGTCAAGTCCACCACAAATAACAATAAGACTATTCGTCATGATTTACTAAAAGTCTAGTAAATGTGGTTGTGCTTACAAGATTAAGTGGAATTCTGAATCATTAAAAGGTTTCAATGAATGGAAGAACGAATAAGAAGAATCAATTAGGCAGAAATATAAAAAGTTTCTCCAATCTAAGAAGAAGGGAGAGTACTTTTGTATCGGATTTATGATCATCATTGTGATTAAGAACCATATCACAATTGATCCTCTAAGGACATCTTAGTGCACTGGTATGGCTAAGAAGAGGAATCAGAAATTGTTGAAATTGTTAAATCAAAAGGATGAGTCATACTTCGTTCCAAAATCAAGTCTTAGAATCGTACTCCAAGATTGTGAATTGAGTGACACACACTCATCAAATGTGAAGTAGAAAAAAAATGTTTTTCTTACTCTTTCACATTTGAAATTGGTGTGTAATGTTTGTCTTGATGAGAATCCGTACTAACTCTTGAATATTTGTTTATCAAGAAATGTTTCTTGATAAGAGAATCTTATATATCAAGAGGTTAGTGGGAGTCTAAATCATCTTGAAAAGTTTCGAGAAATAATCAAGAGTAAACCTATTATTAAACACTAGCACACGACTTGGGTTTTGTAACCTATCGTGTTGACAAATTTTATTTATGTGCCAATCCAGCTGAGTGATTATGCATATTAGTTCTACGAGTTCTCAATAGGTTTCATTAGGGCAAACACCTTGTTAAATGAAAGTACATTGACTGGCATAGGTGAGCTGCTAGATAACTTGGAAGCAATAGTGGGACCCTTGATGGCAAGAAATTAAGAATGAACAACTTCTGTCCATAAGAGTTTGAATTTGTCACAAACATTATATTTCGATTATGGTAATGGAAAATTCACATGGATAGGAACACATACACCATAATATCTAAGTGTCATAAGGTTTCTCTCCTTCATGAAAATGATTGTCAGGAAACGCTTTTAGTAAGAGAGATTTTAAGGAGATAGCGATTATATAAATTGCATTCTCAAATTCGTTTATGATTACGGCATCCCTCTTCATAGTTCAAATTGTGAGATTTGGCAATTAGTCTGAACATTTAGGACTTAGTAAAATAAGTTCTAAATTAGTTTAGACACACATGTGAGCTGTCTAATGAAAGGTGTGTGTTTTTGTGAAGCTTAGATAAAGGCTTATCGAAGCATATCGTGTTAGAAACAATGAACTTTGGAAGTCAATAAGTATTGTTTTCCAGAAGTTTAGTTAGTTTCTAAATATGTGTCAGAGCTAGTGGGAGCATAAATGTTATGCTGGAATGAATATAATCATTATGTTAGTGGGAGCATGATTATTGTTTAAGTATTGCAAGTTGGCAATATTAATTATAGAAAAACAAAATTTTCACTTTGCAAGGTTGTAGGGGTTGAAAAGGTGATTTTGCTATAATTAAGGGAGAGATTATTATACTTCGTTTTCAATCTAAAAGCTTAGATCGAGAAATTTAATTGTATTTAGTCAAGTGTATATTTATTATTTGCATTCTCAAAATACGATTTTGATTACAACATCCTTCTTCATAGTTTGAACTTTTTAGAACACGGCAAATAAAAATATTATGACGATATTATAGTAAGAAACTGGTAAAGTATCATGTTTTTATTATGAATTGCATCCCATACGCTTTGGGTAGAGGATCAATTGCATATGCTATAATATTCGACCGTTCTAAAATTTTCCAAATGCCTAGGGCATATAGAGGGAAAAAGGAAACAGAACCGGCTTTGACTAAAATAATTAAACAACTGCCAATGACAATCTAAGGTTCGCCAAGGATTGGTCACTTGTGGACAGTTGAAAATATAGTCATGGATGGACCATATTGACATTATTATTAATAGATAAGACTTTATTTAGAATGATTTGTCATGTGGAAAATATGGAAACGTTTCCATATTGGGAGTTGGATATTGAGAATAAATGTCTAGATTAGAAACTTTTATGCAAGAAGGATGTCCAAAGGAATGTACTTTGAATGTGAGACTTCATCACTATGGAATTGTCTTCCATTAGAGTATTTTGTAATTTCATTGGCCGAGTCTTGGTGACTTTTGTGCCATGACATTATGAAAAGGACTGTTGCATGAAATGTTAGAATCTAACATATTCTAGTAGTGGCAAGAATTTTGTATTCTTACACTAATGGATTAGGAATTGTGAAATGAGTGTGATTGAAAATACTATTTCACAAAGTAAGGACCATAGGTAAAGATAGTGTGCATGCTAAGAGCATGGGACAATTGTTGTTATAATTCAAGTAAGAAGTTGATTACCCGAAACAACAAATAATGAGTAATCAATATGGTGATTAAATAAAATGTTTTATTTATAGCCATAGTTTGGGGCCATATGGGATTAGTATTATTCTTGTGTTTCACTTTGCATGTTTTGACTTCATGAATAATTAAATTATTTCAGAATAATCAAATTATTCGAATAGTCTACAATCGTTCATATGTTGGAAGTAGGTATGAATGAAGACTGTCGTGAATTGGTGTGTGGATTGTTTGAAGTGTATTAGACATAAGAAAATGTTTGTTGCAACATTCATGAGTGCTTATGAATATGATTTGGGCATTGGATTAAACCCACGCTCACTTGGATCACTACATGGATTTTATCACGAGTTATTGATGAGACGATAACATCTTATATTCTTGAAACCGAGATGTGTGAGTTGTATTTTGCGAGTCGGATACACATTGATAATATGTAAACACACTAGTAACTTGGTGTTATAAAA
This sequence comes from Lactuca sativa, assembly GCF_002870075.4. NCBI lineage: Eukaryota > Viridiplantae > Streptophyta > Magnoliopsida > Asterales > Asteraceae > Lactuca > Lactuca sativa. The sequence continues at coordinate 195,041,825 of NC_056625.2, forward strand.
CATATTGTTGTGTGATATCCGGTGAGTTAGTGCAACCAAACATTGAGTCGAAGTTTATCCGTTCCTTTTACCCAAAGTGACATGAAAGTGATATCTGTGAGCCCCTCGATGATTTAGTGATGACACCTCAAGCTTTTGGCCAATTCAGGACTAATTTGATGTGTTCAACTGTAGTCTGTTGTCAGTCGTCGTAAATTGGAAATCGGGAAACAACACATAGACTTAGAGAATGATTTAAATCCATATCTCACGTCTATACGATATCTAGAATGGAGGAATATATGATCCCTTATCTAAGGGACGCATATCTTATAGCATCACAATTGACAGCGGCTTTTGAAAGCTACGATTGCGGATCAGGATCTGAAGTCATACATAGAATAGTTATTAGACTTATCCAAGTGGGAGACTGTTGGATTAGTGTCTAAGTCCATAACTATTTTGGTATGTACTTGACCCGATGGTGCATGGTCTTTTTTGGTTGCCTTCACAAAAGCAACTTGATAGGATGAATTATGGAGAGAGAGAGAGAGAGAATTAATTATGATTTATTAATATATTATGAGAATAATATATAAACGGAGAACTCATAATGTTTAATTAATATTAGTCAATAATTAAATAAGAATTAATTTTGTGGCTAAAAGAGATTAATTAAACATAGGGGACTGGAATTGTAATTATAAGATAAGTGCAATTGGGCTAGGGATCACCTTGGAATATAGGTTGGACAAAATATATGGGAAGCCCATATGATTTTTCTCCAAGGCATGTTTAGAAGGGGTCCATGGGCTGCTTAGGGCTTAAGCAGTCAAATTAGGGTTTCCTTGTTTGATAACCCTAATTGCCTACCTATTTAAAGGACCCTTGATACCCAAAAACATGGTGAACTAATTCCATAGGGTTTCCAGCCGTTTTTGGGTGTCTCTTCCCTTCTCCTTCTTCATCATCTTGCTCTTGGTGTTTGTAAGCCACTAGAGGAGTGACACTTGTGGCTCTAAGCTTTCTGAAGCCATTACAAGGAGGATTTGAGATTGTTATTGCTACATAACAATCAAGGTAAGATCTAAACCCTAATTTAGATTATCATATGTTAGAAATAGGGTTTATAGCTTTGGATATTCAATTGCATGTTCATTAGACAAACTAGATCCAAAAGCTATTAGGGTTTGCATGTACACCATAGGAATGATGTATTGATCAAAACCTATCAGAAATGATTAGAGAATAGAGATGGTGGGGTAGAGCAAGAGTGAATCGATTCTTCCTTTGCAGCCATTTTCTTTTACTCGACTCTAAGGGTTGTTTTTGTTGTAATTAGTTGAAACATGTTTTGTACTCTTCGTATGATGTGTAATCTATTTTACTAGGGTGCTTTTATAAAAAGCTTAGTTGAAACATGTTTTGTACTCTTCGTATGACTTGTCTATTTTTCTCTGTAAACACACAAAGCGTAATTGAGCTGAAGCGAAATCTTATTTACATCAAGTGTTCAATCTCTCATACATTCTTCAATATTAACTATGATTAATATCTTACTCAATTCATTGATTTATCAATTCGTATCAGAGCAGGAATCATCTCTGTGATCTGATTTTCAATTATTCAAAAAGTGTTTGAATCAACTTTTTGGTTCAAAAGTTTCCGCATTTTTTGAAACTTAGAAATTCTCTTAGATCTAAGATTGTGATTCGATTCTGCATTTGGATTGTTGAATCGATTGTTCTACTGGATTTTGTGAATCGTTTCAGATAATTGTTTTCAAATTCTCGTTGTTATTTCAAAAATCTCTAAAAACTTCATATGTTCATCAATGGCGAACTTCATTATCAATTCAATGACTTCGTTTTCTCATCTGCTTGGATCATCAACCAAAATTCCAATGTTAATTCCTAAGTATTATGATCAGTGGGCTGATCGTATGCAGGATTATCTGAACGGGCTTGATGAAGAATTATGGAATTGCATCAGTGGAACAGTTCAACCTCCAGTGATTGTTCAAAACATAGGTTCATCCAGAACTACTTCTGTTGTTGAAGATTAACAAACAAAACTGATCAAAGAACAATGATAAGTGATGCATGAGAGAGTTGAGAGGTGCTTTGCCACCTGTTGTTTACAACTACATTAGTGGATGTAAATCTGCTAAGGAGATTTGGAATACTCTCAAAGAAAAGTATCAAGGATGTGAGAAGACAAAGATCAATTCCATTAAGCAGTGTTTGGTTGAACTGAATGAGTTCAGATAGAAGCAAACTGAAACAATTGAAGTCTGTTACGATCATCTAAATGAGTTGATCTACAGATGCAATCGCTATGGAATTACAAGATCCTTAATGAAGTATAATCTTACTTTTGTTATGGGACTAAGGAAGGAATGGAGGAGGGTGAGTATGATGATCAAAAATCAGCAAAGCTTCGACAGTTCTGTTGGATTAGTGTCTAATTCCATAACTATTTTGGTATGTACTTGACCCGATGGTGCATGGTCCTTTTGGGTTGCCTTCACTTAAGCAACTTGATACGATGAATTATGGAGAGAAAGGATTAAATATGATTTATTAATATATTATGGGAATAATATATTAAAGGAGAAATCATATTGTTTAATTAATATTAGTCAATAATTAAAAAAAACTAAGTTTGTGACTAAAAGAGATTAATTAAACTTAAGGGACTTGAACTGTCAATTGTATGATAAATATTGAGCTAATGGACTCTATATTAAAGGGGTGGACGAATTCTATGGGGAAACCCATTAGAAATCGTCCAAGGCCTTTAAGGAAAGGAGTCCATGGGTTGCTTAGGGCTTTAGGTTTTATAGTTTAAATTTGAACTCAAAAGTTTAGTTTTGAAATTTAAATAGTTGAAACCCTAATGTTTTGAATAGGTTTCAAAACTTGCCCTCAAGTTTTGGAATTTAAATTTTGATTAAAAGTTTAATTTTGATGTATATTTAAATTCTAAACCTAATGTTTTGAAATGTTTCAAAACTTGCCCTCAAGTTTTGGAATTTAAAAGTTGATTAAAAGGTTTAATTTAGGAATGTTAAATTCTAAAACCCTAGTATTGTTTTGAAAAGTTCAAATCACACCCTTATGGTTTTATTAATTAATTAAGGTGTATAATTAAAAGAGGTTTAATAAATCCATAAAAGTTTTGGTTTACATTTAATTGAATTAAAAGTATAATCATTAAATTTGACCACCTAGTATTTTAAAAGTGTAAAATACACCCTATACTATATATAACATTGAAAGTCTAACATTATATATATGTATGAGTAAAGTCAGTCTTACCGTTAGTAGGCCTCATTCACGAAGCTGGTCTATAAGGAGTGTTTAAGGAAATTGCGTATAAAATGGCGATTGAATGGGTATCCACTCTTACCCACCACACTCTTGACTAGTGGAGGGTCGTTAGCCGAACGGGTAGGATAGGACAAAACCTTCCATTATAAGTATAATGAATTACAAAAGTAACTAAATGTTCTACAAATTCCGAATCTTAGTTACTTAGGAAAAATTGAATTGATGCAATTCCATGAAATTACACTTTGTGCCCTTGCGAAGACGTTAGTGGAGCGTGTGTGGTTTACTGGCACACTAAATGGTTCTAAGCAAAGGTAGCAAAGGGTGACTCAATGTTTGTCATAGTTCGGTGGAGCGTGTGTGGTTTACTGGCACATCGAATAGGTGACTGTAACATGTGAGGGCACCAAGTAAGTTTGCATGGTTATTCACACCCGCTTTGTGATCCTCAGCATCCCAGTCACAAACTAGAGGGGCATATCGAGATTTAAACATGCCATTGAAATGTTCAATGAATCTCAAAGGATCTAGGAGTTTTCATAGATTTAAAACTTAAATTTCTTTTTTGTTTTTCATGGTGGAAATTAGTGAATCGTCATTCACTTACCTTCAAATATTCTGCAACTAGATTACAGCATCCTTTTTCTAGGTTGTAGCATATTGTGTTGGGTCCTAGCCTTAGTATCTCATTTGGGTGATTTACTAAGGACTTAATCAATCAACTAACTTGAATTCATTTTCTCCCGTTTTGTAGATGTCAAAGTGCGACAACTATGGTCTTCCCAAATCCCGTGGAACAAGCTTTCCATATGAAGATGATATTCCACGATTCGATCGAGGAAAAAGAAATCATGCTTCAATTCCTCCACCTCCTCCAATTATTCTCCCTAACCCACAAGTTCGAAGACTTGAAAATTTCAAACTCACTCAAGCCCTTTTGGCAAGGAAACATAAAGAAGGAAAGTCCATGTGTGAACACGTCCTAGGGATGAAGTCACACATTGATAGGTTAAGAATGTTGGGATCCATTGTCTGTGAGGAGATGGCAGTTGATTGGGTTCTTCAGTCACTTCCTAACTCGTATAGTGAGTTCGTAAGAGAGTACTATATGATGAACTGCGATGTGACCCTTATAGATCTCACCTATATGCTTATTGCTGCTGAATCAGCAATGGTTTGGCACAATAGAAAAGCAAAGTTCATTGGTGAATCTGCCTTCAAGACCTCTAGACAATGACAACGAAAGACATGCTATGATCAAAAGTTTGATCATAAGAGAAAGGCAATATCAGAAGTAGTTCCATGTCCTGTTCCGAAAGAGTCAATTTGCTTTTATTACCAAGAGAAGAGGCATTGGAGACGAAGTTGCCCCATTTACCTAAGAGATCTAAGAGATGGGAGAGTCAAAACCTATGGCTCTGCTTTAGGTAAAATCTATTGACTAACTCTTTTAAGCTCCTATTCTAGATTCTTAATACATAATGTGATAAGATTAAAATTGATGTTTTGTAGGATCAAAGAAAGGAGAGGAAGCTTAAGGGAAGAAGTGAGCAGAATCTAACCGAGAAGGAATGGATTTCGATCGCATTACTTGAAGATTAGATTCTCAAGCTGCTACTTAGAGTTAGAATTAGATTGCTAAGAAATATGTATTAGCATAGTTTTTCAATGAATTGCATTGTAAGGACAAATTTTTCCACAATAAAATAAATTTTGATTTTATATTTTTTATTTATCCTTGCAGTGGCATATATGAACAATTGATGTTTGGATGTTTCTATTATTAGCAATAATGGATTTGATTCTTAATTATATTATTTGTGGAAATGTCGAGAATTTACCAAATAGGGAGAGTTTCTCATCACCCAAGTTTCAATTGGACAGAAACTTGGAATCATGCAACTTGGTTGCATGATGAATGAGAAATTTCATATTTGGAAATTAGACTAATTCATTGACTAAGTGTCAAGTGAAGGACTAAGAGATCGAGTACACAAAGTTATGTGTTGATCAAGTCCACCACAAGAATATCAAAGATATTCGTCATGATTTGCTAAAGGTTAAGTAAATATGATTATACTTATAAGATTAAGTGTAATTCTGAATTGATTGAAAAAGTTTAAATCAATAGCAGAAGGAATAAGAAGAATCAAGTAGGTAGAAAGATAAAAGTTTCTCCATTCTAAGAAGAAGGGAGAGTACCTTTTATGCTTTATGATAGGTCTTAATGATTAAGAACCATATCTCAATTAATCCTCTAAGTGAGTCTTGGTATAATTGTATGTCTAAGATGAGGAATCAAGAATTGAAGAAATGGTTAAATCAAGAAGTCAATCATACTTCGTTCCAAAACAAGTCTTAGAGTTAAGATTGTGATATTGAGTGATAAGTATTAAGAAGGTTTATAACATTCATCAAATGTGGAAAGTTGTGATGTCTAGGATAAGACAAAGACCAACTAGGACCAATTTATGAAGTGTTTTGATAAAAACTACACTAACTCTTAAATATTTGTTTGTTAAGAAATGTTTATTGACAAGAGAATCTTATATATCAAGGAGTCAGTGGGAGTCTTAATGTCTTGAAAGGTTTCAATAACAAAGCAAAATAAACCTTATCGATCATCACTACCACACGAGTTGAGGTTTACAACCTATCGTGTTGACACTATTTTGTTTCTGTGTCGTTCCAATTGAGTTAATTATGCATGTGAGCCCTATGAGTTCTCATTTGAATGCATAAAAGGCAAGGACCTTGATCAATGAAAAGTACATTGATAGGAAAAGGTGAGCTGCTTAACTACTTGGAAGACATGGTGGGCAGCCGTGGTACCATAAGGCAAGAAATCAAGATTAAGAAAGTTCGGTCCATATGAGTTTGAATTTGTCGTAAACCTTGGTTTTGACAAATTCACATGGATAGGAACACATACACCATTAAAATCTAAGTGTCATAAGATTCCCTCCTTCATGAGAATGACTGTGAGGAAATACTTTCACTAAGAAAGATTTTAAGAAGATAGTAATTGTGAAATTGAATTCTCGAATTCGATTATGGTTACGGTATCCCTTTCCTTGATTTGAATTGTGAGGTTTGGAAATTAGTCTAAATTGATTAGACACACATATGAGCTATATAAGGAAAAGGTGTGTAAGATTAGATAAAGGATTATCAAAGCATTAGGTATTAGAAACATGAACTTAATAAATTCAATAGGTATTTTTTTTTTCTGAAAGTTAAGCTGTTTCTGAATACATGTCAAAGCTAGTGGGAGCATAAGTGTTATGTTTTATAATAATAATCATGATAGTGGGAGCATAAATGTTATGATTGTATGATTATTAAGGAATGCATTGCAAGTTAGCAATATTAATTATAGAAAACAAGAGTCATACTTTGCAAAGTTGTAAATAGTTGTTTTGCTATAATTAAGGGAAAGAATATTATGTTTCATTTCAAATCTAAAGGCTTAGGTTGTGGAATGTTAATAATTTAGTCAAGGAAACATAGTGTGTTCTCAAATATCGATTATGATTATAGCATTCCTCTTCATAGCTCGAATTTTGAGAACGTAGCACATAAAATATTATGGCAGAAGATTGATAAAGTATCGATTCTTCATGTAAGACATTATGCATCGTGTCACATACGCTTCGGGTATAGGATTGATTGCAAATGCTATAATATTTGACCATTCTAAAATTTTCCAAATTTCTCGCGTATTTAGAGGGAAAAGGACAAGAATCGGTTTTGACTAAGATAATTAAACAACTATCAAAGGACAATCCAAAGTTCGCCTAGGATTGGTCGCTTGTGAGTAATTGGAAGTATAGTATTGGATGGACCATATCGACATTATTACGAATAAATAAGATTCTATTGAGAACGAGTTGTCATATGGAAAATATCGAAACGTGTCCATATTGGGAATTGAATATTGAAAATCTATGTCTAGATTAGAAACTTTTATGCAAAAGGATGTTCAAAGGAATGTACTTTGAGTGAGAGACATCATATCTGAGGAATTGTATTGTAACAATCTCCGATAGAGGACCTTGTAATATCGTTGGCAATAGTTTTTGTGACTTTTTGTGCTATGATATTACGAAAGGATCATTGCATAAAATGTTAGAATCTAGCATATTCCATAAGTGGCAAGAATTTGATATTCTTTCACTTGTGAAAAGAATTTGGAGTTGTGAAATGAGTATGATTGGAAATGTGTTCATTTGATCTATTTCACAATGTAAGAACCATAGGTAAACATTGTGTGCATGATAAATGCATGGGACAAGTGTAATAATTCAAGTAAGAAGTTGGTTACCCGAAACAACAAATAATGAGTAATCGATATGGTGATAAATAAAAGGTGTTTTATTTACACTCAAAGGTTTGAGGCCATATAGGATTAGTATTATTTTTGTGTTTCACTTTGCATGTTTTGACTTCCCGAATAATTTAATTGGTTTAGAACAATCAAATTATTCGAACGGGCCATAGTCGTTCATATGTTGGAAGTAGGTATGAATAAAGACTGTCGTGAATTGGTGTGTGGATTGTCTAAAGAGTATTAGACATAAGCAAATGTTTGCTGCAATGTTCATGAGTGCTTATGAATATGATTTGAACATTGGATTAAACCCACGCTCACTTTGATCACTCCATGAATTATATCACAAGTGATTGGTGAGACGATAACATCTTATATTCTTGAAACCAAGATGTGTGAGTTGTATCTTGCAAATCGGTTGCACATTGATAATATGTAAACGCACCAGTAACTTGGTATCATAAAACATATTGTTGTATGTGATTCGGTGAGTAAGTGCAACCGAGCATTGAATCAAAGTTTATCCGTTCCTTTTATTCAAAGTAGGATAAAAGCGATATCTTTGGCCCCCTCGATGATGTAATGATGACAAACGTAAATGCTCGGCCGAGCTAGGGCTAATTTGATTTGTTCAATTAGTCAGTCGTCATAAATCGGAAGTCAAGAAATAGTACAAAGAGAATGATTAGAAATCATGTCTTACGATATCTAGAATGGAGGAATATATGATCCCTTATCTAAAGGACACACGTATCTGATAGGATCAGAGTTGACAGCGGCTTTCGAAAGCTACGATTGCAGATCAGGATCTGAAGTCATACGTAGAATAGTTATTAGACTTATCCAAGTGGGAGACTGTTAGATTAGTGTCTAAGTCCATAACTATTTTGGTATGTACTTGACCCGATGGTGCATGGTCCTTTTGGGTTGCCTTCACTAAAGCAACTTGATAGGCTGAATTATGGAGAGAAAGGATTAAATATGATTTATTAATATATTATGGGAATAATATATTAAAGGAGAAATCATATTGTTTAATTAATATTAGTCAAGAATTAATAAGAATTAAGTTTGTCACTAAAAGAGATTAATTACACTTAAGGGACTTGAACTGTCAATTGTATGATAGTTGAATATTGAGCTAATGGACTCCATATTAAAGGGGTGGACGAATTCTATGGGGAAACCCATTAGAAATCGTCCAAGGCCTTTAAGGAAAGGAGTCCATGGGTTGCTTAGGGCTTAAGCATCCAAATTAGGGTTTCTTGTTAGATAACCCTAATAGCCTCACTATATAAAGAACCCTTATGCCCCAAAAACGTGGTGAACAAGATCCTTAGGGTTTCCACACGTTTTTGGCAGCCTCCTTCTCTTCTCTTATTTATCCTCTTGCTCTTGGTGTTTGTGAACCATTAGAGGAGTGAGATTTGTGACTCTAAGCTTTCTAAAGTCAATACAAGGAGGATTTGAGATTGTTATTGCTACATAAAAATCAAGGTATGATCTAAACCCTAATTATATGTTATATTGATTATCATATGCTAGATCTAGGGTTTATAGTCTTGGATAAATTGCATGTACAATAGAGAAACCTAGATCCAAGGATTAGGGTTTGTATGAGCACATAGGATGTTCTTATGACCAAAACCCATCAAGTTCATCTTTGAATGATGTTTACAATCACTTAAAGACACACAAAAGTGAAGTTTCTGAAATAGCCGAAGAATCGAAGAAAAGTTTAGGTGGACCACTGGCTTTAGTTTTGAAAGTGTCTGAGGTGGAATCTGCTGAAAAGGAGAATTCGGATGAAGAAGGTTTTCTTTTGAATTCGGATGATGAAGCTGTAGCTTTTTACTCAAATAATGAGTTAAAAAGTTTTTCAAAAAGCCTTTTAATCCTAAGGGAAAGAAGAGTGAAGTGAAAGGAAATTTTACGAAGTCTGGTGAAGAGGAGAAAAAGAAATTTGAAAAGTCTGAGAAGAATGATGACAAGATGAAAGAGTTTAAGGGTGAAAAGAAATTGAAAGGTGATTCTAGTATAGACTGTCACTATTGCAATGGTGCGAATCACTTTGCAGTTGATTGTATGCTTCGAAAGAGAGAAGAAAAGAAGAATAGAGTCAAGGATGAAGCATATTATGTGGAAAAACTGGAGGAAGTTCATGAGAAGGCTAAGGGATTGTCTCTTGTGGCAAGAAGAGAGAGTGAAGAAGAAAGTAGCACTTATCAGATCTGGTCATCTGGGTCTGATGATGAGGAGATGAGGTATCCTACTCATGGTGCCATGTTTGCAAGCTTTGAGGATGAAGAAGAAGAGGAGATTTCTGGACGTTGCTTTGTTACGAAGTCAAGTGAAAAATATCCTATGACAACTAAGGTACGTTCTATACTCGAATCTTTTAACATTCCTTTACATGCATATGATTCTGAAATAATTGCTTTTTATGATATTGTTGCTTACTTTGATGATATTGTTGTGTCTGCTAGTAACGAGGCAAAGAAACTTAATAATCAATTGCTTGAGACTCAAAAGTTGCTAGACACGAAACATAGCAGGGTAGAGTATCTAGAGTTACAATTATGAAATGTCAATAATGATAGAGAGAATTTAGACAAAGATATAGGAATGTTGTTGGCACAACGTAACATATACCTTAACTCTACAAAATGTTTGTATGCCAAATTAACTGCTTTAAATCATTCTTCTAACATTAGCAAAGAACAACATCGTAAATTGTTATCTTTTCTTGCATTCGAAAGAGAAAAAGTTTATGTCATCTCTTATAATTGTGAAAACACAATAGCTGATTTTAACAAAGCACCAGATGATAGGTTTGCATATGGCGTTGTTAAGATAGATGAGTTTTTAAATGCTGATGAATTGGTTAATATTGTTAATGAAAGTTTGACAAAAGATGAACAAGTGAAAATTTTGAAACGAACTGAACATTCGAAACTTGATTCACAACTTAATTTTGCTGATGTTGATGAGAATTCGGATATTCTTAGCAAAATCAGTGAAATTGAAGAAGAATAAAGTATTGATTGTTCTCAGTTATCTATCATTCATATCACATCTAAGGTCAAAGGCAAAGAAATTGTTAATGATTCGATGGTTGAGGATGACATTTGAAAACCCTCTACTTCAAAAAAAATTTGACTTTGATGATGTGGAAGTTCGAGACAGTCAGACAGATAGTAGCGATAATGAGAAGGACGAAGATAAAGTTTCGAATGTTTGTAAGGCAGAAAAGAAAGTTTCAACTGAAACTTTAATTCCAAGAGTTGTTGTTGAACAAGTGTATGGTGACACTGAATTGTTTGACAAAGTGATCAGTGACAAAGGAGCACATTTTCTGGAAACTAACACAGTTGCGTATCCAAATTTTACATGTACTGATAATGTTTTATTTCCAAATCAAGTCTTCGTCACAACTGCAAATGCATATAATATAAATCCAGAATTCAACAAATTGGTCGAAGAGGACAATAAGCATTCAACAGACGATGGATTTTTTGCGAATCAAAACGCAGTTGAAAACAACCTCACTAAAAATTCATATGTTTTCCAAAAACAAAAACCAAAACAAAAATTGGTTGTTAAATCTAAAAAGGGAAAAGAAGTTGTTACAAAAGAAGTTGTTACAAAAGAAGTTGTTAATTCAACTCCAATTGTGAAACTTAATTCAAATGAATTCAAAGTACTTGTTGATAATTTTTCAAAAGAACACAAAGTTTCAAAGAGAAAGGCACGAAAGGTAATTTTTTGGCAAGTAGTGTCTAACGAAAAACATGCTTTAACTTAAACCAAAGTTTCGTCTGAGAAAAACAGTGTTTCAAAATCCAAATTAACATATATTTCAAAACCAAATAGTTGTCAAAAGACATTGGTCATAGAAAAACCACGAAACACATCTTTTCATCAACCAATGAATGTAATAAACACATTTCCAATTAATCAAAAGGTTGCACATATTCGAAAATTTGATGACATTCGAAAGTATGAGACATCACAAAAGGGTGTGAATGATCGAAAACTTAACAATGTTCGAAAATCAACGAATAGTCAACCAACTACACACGAAACTTTCAAATCATCAGTAACATTTACACCATAACAGCCGAATTTTCCAAATCCCCCAATCACAAAACCAACAAAGGTTTCATGTACAAAAGGAAAATCAAAAGTTCATTTCGTTAATCATTGGCTTGAGGGACAAGGAAAAAGGTTTCAGTCTAGAAAATTTTCTCAAGGTCAGATCAAAACAGCCTATGAAAAGTATTTGAATGAGTCCCCAACTGGAAGTTTATCTTCTCAAGATTCGACTACTCCAATTCAGAAATGGAAACCAATCAAAAAATTAACAAAAAATTAGAAGCCTGAGGTGCAATCTAGTGAAAATCCAAAACTATCGAAAAGTTACATTTCAATATCTTTAGATAATGATGTTGATATAATTGATAGTTTCAAGGAAAAAGTTCGAACTTGGGCTTTCAGTTCTAAAATTCACTCTTTGTTTCACGCTAATAACCAAGGACCCAAAAAGCCTTGGGTACCTAAATTTTTCCCATAATTGCAGGTACTATGTGATGAGCAATATGATAATAAATGGTACATTGATAGTGGTTGGTCACGTCACATGACTAGCAAGAAGGAGAACTTAATAGATTTGCGAAGCTTGAAAAATGCTGGAGTGGTTAAATTTGGAAACAATCAAAAGTGTCAAGTCAAAAGATATGGGAAAATAATGAATGGTCAATTCACAGTGAATTGGGTTGCTTATGTCGAAGGTCTTCAACACAACTTGATAAGTGTATCATAACTTGTGGTAGGCACTGGAAATCAGGTAGTTTTTAACGAAGAAGGTAGAATTATTTACAATGTCAACACAAAAGAAGTTTTGCTCAAATCCAAAAGGAAAAGTGACATGTTTACATTGGAAATCAATCCAATTATGGGTAAAGCTGTTGTATGTCTACTTTCAAAAGCAACATCAGACCTTAGCTGGCTTTGGCATCGAAGACTTTCACATCTCAACTTTCGAAACATCAACAAACTTGTTTTGCAAGATTTGGTAAGAGGTTTACCTGTACTTAAATTTGATAATGATTCTTTATGTGGAGCTTGTGAAGTTGGAAAGCAACATAAGCAAGGTCATCCAATCACGATTGATTCGAAGATTGTCAAACCATTGGAGCTTTTACACATTGATTTGTGTGGACCATTGATCGTATCAACATTCAACAAGAAACGGTACATTTTAGTAATTTTTGATGATTTTTAAAGATTCACATGGGTTTATTTTCTCAAGCTTAAATCCGAAGATGCAGAAATCATGATTGACTTTAACAAAAAGATGGAAACGACGCTGAAGAAGAGGGTTCAAAAAATAAAGAGTGATCATGGAACTGAATTTAAGAACAATATTCTTGATTCGTTTTTGGTGGAAAAAGGAATTTCGCATAATTTTTCGTCTCCATATACACCACAACAAAATGGTGTTGCTGAACGAAGAAATAAATCTCTATACGAAGCAGCAAGAACTATGTTGGCATATGCAAATCTTCCATAGTATCTTTGGGCTGAAGCTGTCTCCACTGAATGTTTTACTCAAAACAGATCTTTCATCCATCGTCGTTTTAATATCACTCCATATGAAATAATAAATAATCGAAAACCTAATGTGAAATTTTTCCATTTTTTCGCATGCAGGTGCTTTATTATGAACCTTAAGGACAACCTTTCGAAGTTTCAACCAAAAGCTGATGAATGGATTTTCCTAGGATATTCGCATAATTCAGTCGCCTATCGTGTGTTGAACAAAGGAATACTAAAGTGGAAGAAACATTTAATCTTACATTTAATGATTATCATATCAAACAAACTGAAAATCATTTTGAAAATCATCCTATTATACAGGAAATTCATGAAGAATCTGAACCTTCACAACCATTGGATACTGATTATGATTTGATTTTTGGAATTTCAGATCATGTTGTTGATGCTGAAGTTAATGCCAATGAAATTCATATCTCTAAATTAACGAAGATAAACGATTGTTCAACATCACATCCTCAAGCAATGGACGAAAGTATGCATATTAATCCAGTGGAGGGGGCACTTGGATTCGAACACTCTTGATGAAGGCGAGCATTCTTTCGAGAGGGAGAATGAGAGAGTGGATGTTGATGTTGAGGGGGAGCATCATGTTAAGGGGGGGCATTTTGAATAAAATAAAGATTTGCATATTTTAGTGATGCATATTCAATTGCAGGTTCAGAACATGATGATTTATACGAAGATGCACCTTTGGAATTTGATCCAGCCTATCCACTAATGGAGAAATGGACAAAAGATCATCCAAAAGAACAAATAATTGGGAATCCACAAGAGGGAGTCTTAACAAGAGCTCAAATTTGTGCAAAGAATGAGATACTAAATAATGACCAAGAATTTTGCATGTTCAATGTTTTTATCTCTAAGATTGAACCAAAGACAGTTAAGATTGCAATGGAATATTTAGATTGGGTTGTTGCAATGCAATCTGAATTATCTGAATTTGAACAAAACAAGGTTTGGAGATTAATTCCTAAGCCAAATGATGTTTTGATTGTAACATATGGATTTCCAGGTAGTTTATTTTATCATTTATTTTTGGAGTTAAGAGAGGGACTCAACGAGTTGACGCCTAGACTCATCGAGTAGGATCGCGTATTGTTGACTTATAAATGAGGGGACTCGACGAGTCGGTAAGGGTGGACTCGACGAGTCCGTGCTGACGACTGAAACCCTAAATCCACGGGCTTGTGCCCTATTTAAAGGACCATATAGCCCTCTTGTGCGGCTACCTGTCCAGAGAGAGTGCCTCTTGAGAGCTTGAGAGAGTTGAGAGAGATATAAGGCTATATTGATCAATTTTGGTGTGATTTAGCATAGGAGAAGTTGTTTCCAGCAACAGGAGGTCAAAGGAGTTGTGGCTCTAGGGTTTTGAAGTTCAGATCTACACTTTTGAGGTATCAAATCGAACATCCTTTACGTTTTGGGTTAAGGTCCATGATCTAGGGTTTTCTATAGTTTTTTTTAGAGTTTGATAAGTGGAGTTTATGGTCCTTTGCTATGTTAGACCTCAAATCTGGACCCATAGAGGTCCAGAGAGCCTTTCCCATTCTGCTTTATGTTGGTTTATGGAGGAAAGGAGACTAAGTTGCCATGTTAGAAGGAATTTCACCAAAATAAGACTTGGGTGCAATGCATGTGTAGCAAGATTCGACCTTTACATGGTTATTGGCTATTGGGAAGTCGAATCTATAGATTAGAGAAGCAGATCTGACCTTAGAAGGTCAGATGGGTGTTGTCATGGGAGCAACTCGCCGAGTTCATGAGTGGACTCGACGAGTCGAGTCGAGGTTGCCCCGCGGTTCGTTACTGAGTAACTCGGCGAGTGGAGAGGGGACTGGTCGTGCCAAGTGAGGATTGGAAGGATTCAAAGGACTAGTGTGGACTCGCCGAGTCGCCCGAGTGCACTCGACGAGTCTGGTCAAAGTTTGACCGTTGACTTTTAGGGTTTAGTCAGTGTTTGGACTTATGAGCCATTAGAGGGGTAGAATGGCCTTTTACCCTTCTTAGAGAACTTATAGAGAGGGGTTAGCCTAACCTTTAGAAGTTGTATTAATGTAACGACCCAATTTTCAAGGTCAAAAATTTCATTTTTTTGAAATACGCATTTAATAAACATTTTACCAAAACATTGTCAATAAAAAATTCCATTACAAAATCATAATGTTGTATGTCAAACCATAACATCATACGTATTGAAAATCAGAGTATAGTCCCAAAAACTTCTTGCGGAAACATGTGTGTGTATGATGCGCTGCTACACCGCCGGCTCTTTCCCCTTCGACAAAGAGGTACCTGAAACCAAACCAAAACTGTAAGCACAAAGCTTAGTGAGTTCCCCCATCATACCACATACCATACAATAGCGTCGGTATCTTTCAACCGGTAACCATCATCGGTATCTTTCAACCGGTAACCTTCATTGGTATCTTTCAACCAGTAATCAACATCGGTCTCTTTCAACCGGTAACTGGGGACCATTTCAACCCCTATCACTAACATACAATCAATAGATATAAGCATACAGTCAGGCATATCCGGGTACTGACCTACCCTTGGGTCCTAAGGACCACTGTCAGGGAAACTAATCCCTACCATACACATAACATAAACCCAGATAAACCTTATAACCAACACATAACCAGACCAAGATAATTGTCACAAAGACCATTATCTTCTAAATACCCCTTTTTGGTGGGCCGACATTGTTGCCTTAGACCCACCCCTACTGGAAGGTAACTCACCTCAATGTCGTGCAGTGTCTAAACTAGCCTCGGCGCACAAGTCGTCTCCCTACGACTCCTCGATCCCTACACGACAACCTTCAAGTCAACTCACATCACATACAACCCTAAACAGGGTCAGTCCAAGTTTAGTCAAAGTCAACATTCAGTTGACCTGACTCGCTGAGTTGGCCTACCAACTCGTCGAGTCCATGCTTCTCTAATCCCACACAAAACCCCGGCTCCACTCGTCGAGTCTAGCAAAAACTCGACGGGTTCCCCTTCAATCATAACATTGGGACCATCTTAATTTATCTCGTCGAGTTCCTTCTTGAACTCGTCGAGTTCATCTCCAACTTAAGAACTTGTCCAGTCTATGACTCGCCAACTTGTATGAACAACTCGTCGAGTCCATCTTCAATGATTTGGAGATTGGTATGGACTCGTCGAGTCTGCTTATACCACTCGCCGAGTCCCATGGTTTCCAGGTCCCTTTTCACGCTTAAACCTACAAGGGACTTCCTTCCTAACACTTACCCATTCACAGAAAGGGTTTGGTGCACAATGGTCACCGACTCGTCGAGTGCCAAGAACAACTCGCCGAGTCCAACCTTGACCAATTCCATACAGTCTATTTAAATGAAGTATGACTTAGAAATCCATAGAGATCCCAAGTTAAAGATGAATAACCACATAGATGTGTCAAGACAGGGGCATTTTACTATGAAGCTGCTAAAAATGAAGTAAGATTTTCGGATCTATAAGCCCCAACTCGATTTCCAGGCTCCTTTCTTCCTTCCAAGCTTTACAATCCACACAAGAACACCAAAAATGGCCTTAACTCACACACAAACGGCTAGGGTTCGATATGAAGCTTTCAAGAGAGTGTTAGGGACAAGGGAGGCTGAGTTAAGTTGTTTATATAGGGTGCAAACACTCAGATTTAAGGTTTCACTTATCCAGCAACTACTCGCCGAGTCAGTCTCCCGACTCGTCGAGCCGGTCACTTAAAATGTCCGCAGCCACATCTGTACTAGACGAGTTGATCCTCCAACTCATCGAGTCCTAGAGAAAAATACATATATTGAAGAAAGCATACCAGGTGTTACAATTAATTTGAGTAATTATTATATGATTAAACAGAGGCTAGTGCATAATTTCAGAGTTCGAGGTTTACCGAGTTATGCGAGGTGAGTCTTCTCACTCTACTTTACCTTGAGTGGTAATTAGAGTTATGTGATAGAGTATATTTTATGCTATTTATGTGATGTGTTGCACATCATTATTTCTATGTTATTTATGTTGTGTGTATATCAGAGTTTACAGAGTTAGGACCAGAAGGTCCACAAGGATAGGACCAGAGGGTCCATAGAATTAGATCCAGAAGGCGCACAGAGTTATAGCCTCGAGTGGCTATTATGTGTTCAATGTGGTATTTTGGGGAACGCACAAATCATTTATGCTTACAGTGTTTTGTGTTATGCGTTTCAGGTACCAGTGAGGATCGCGGGAAGGCGCCGGCATGATCAGTACACACTATTGAAGTTTTTTATACATTTTGATCCTGTGATGTGTTTTTATGGATTTGATATGTGATACAATGAGATATGAGAATGTTTATGAATTAAAGTTATAAATTTTCAAAAATGAAAAATTGTTTTGAAATTTACGTTGTTACAAGTTGGTATCAGAGCCTTGGTTTGAGGGATTCGGATGCACCTTCGAGCGCATTTGAACTCAAATTGAGGATTTGAGGAATTTTTCGAAGTAAAACAAAAATTTTCTAAAAGATTAAAAAAAATTGTAAAGAGCATAGCAAAACAGTGTGTACGATCAGCCAGCGCCCGAACGGTGATTTCCCAAAATACCCCTATTTTATGTGTTATGAGATAGGAGATAATATGTTATGCATGCTAGATTAGGCTAGGTATTCTTATTAGGACTAGAGTGGCCTGATTGGTGATGCCTTAGCATAGGGGTTTTGCTGCTAGGAGACGCTTGAGAGTGAGTAGATAGCAGCGAGGAGCTTATGAGAGATTTGCTACATAGTAGACTATGCATAGTTAGAGTAAAGCATTTGGGATTTGGGATCCTAGGAGGAGGACTTTGGGTGAATAATGATGAGGTATGGACAATAGTATTGGGCCCATACTACTAAAGACATCGGTGCAGTGCGCAGCCCAAGTAAGAATCCTCGTGGGTACCAGTGATCAAGTAGGGTTGAGTTATCGAGTGTGAGTATGCTCGAGCGAATCTCTAATATTTTTATGTTGTATTTCAGAGACATCATGGTTGGGACACGCCACAAACCAGAGACCAGCGGGGTGAGTGATGAGGAGCTCCGCTAGATGATCCATGAGGAGGTGGCTGCGGCTATCCGTGCAGAGATTCCAGAGATGTTCGGGTCTATTAAGACCACACTGATTGAGACTTTCGATGAGAGATACGCAGCGGTTACTGAGGCTGCAGCCGCTGTAGCTACCGCAACTATTGCCGCTACCAGACCTTAGGGTGGTGATTTGTTGCTATTCCGGGAGTTCAACAGCATGAAGCCACATAATTTTGATGGGACACAGGATCCGATTGCTGTGATGAGATGGGTTTCTGATATTGAGGGATGCTTCTATACGTGTTTTTGTTCAAAGCATTTGAGGGCCCGGTTCGCGCTAAACCAGCTTCACTTGGGAGTGAAGGACTGGTCGAAGTTTGTAACTGCGTGCTTTTCGTCTGCTGAGCTTGCCGTAGTGACCTGGGAGAGCTTCACTGATATGTTTCGTGATGAGTACGTTCCCCCGGTGGAAAGGGAACATTTGGCCTAGGAGTTCCTGACCCTCAAGCAGGGTACTAAGTCTGTTACGGTGACTACCAAGATGTTCCATAAGAGGGCGATGTTCTGCCCTGAGCACGTGTCTACCGAGCTGGAACGTATGAGTCGGTACTTGTGTATTTTGAGGAGAGAGATATGAGAGTTTGTGGCGAACTCGTCCTACCGGACAATTGCCGAGCTCCAAGAAAATGCTCGGAAGAGGGAGATAGAGCTGGAGATTTAGAGTAGGGAGGAGGCAGAGTCTCAGGGGATAGATCGGCAACCGGCTCAGTCCCAACCGGCAGCCTAGCGGGCCAAGCCCGCCGATTCGAGATCAGGGAACCAAAAGGGTCGTACTTGTGGCAAGTGCGGCAAGGGTCATAAGGGAGTGTGTAGATCAGGGTCTTGCTACAAGTGTGGCAAGGAGGGGCATATGGCAAAGGATTGCCCCAAGCGATTTGCAGTCTGTTTTCACTGTAACCAGACCGGACACCGGAAGGCCGAGAGTCCGCATCTGCAGGGATCAGCACAAGGAGCATCATATGGATCTACCCCTGCTGCTATTCGAGCTACCGAGAGTCGGCCGGTGAAGGCCGAGGCACCGAAGGCACGAGGGAGAGCCTTCCAGTTGACCGTGGAGGAGGTCCGCGCAGCGCCTTATGTTGTGGTTGGTATGTATTCTTTCATGTATTTACTATGATGTTTGAGATATTGTGTTTATATTAAGTTATGTGTGGGTACTTTCCTTGTGTGTTCTGTGTCAGCCTTGGTGTTATTTGACTCGGGTGTGAGCCGATCTTTTGTGTCATTAGCCTTTAGTCAGCACATCAGTATTCGTTGAGAGGCATTGATTCGACCTCTGCGAGTTTCCATAGCTGACGAGCGAGCAGTGTATGCCACCGATGTGATTCGGGGATGTGTACTTGAGATCTTCGGAGTTGAGTTTCCGATTGATTTGGTTCCGATTGCGATGGGGGATGTCTGTGTCATAGTGGGCATTGACTGGTTGAGCAGATTTGGAGCGCTTATCGACTGTGAGTGGTAGCTGGTGACCATACGAGACCCTAGTGGGGGAGTTCTTACGGTGTATGGTGAGGGTACCCGTCCTGGGTCAGAATTTTGTTCGGCCACTAGAGCGAGGCAGAGCCTACATCAGGGCTGTAGTGGATATATGGCGTATGTGGTGGATACGATAGTAGATGCAGAGAGGCCAAGGTCGGTCGATGATGTCCCGATAGTGTGGGAGTTCCCGGATGTTTTCCCCGAGGAGTTGTCGGGTGTGCATCCCGAGAGGCAAGTAGAGTTTCGTATCGATTTGGTTACGGGGGCAGCACCTAACGCTAAGGCGCCCTATCGCCTTGCGCCTCCATAGATGCAGCAGTTATCCTCGCAGCTGTAGGAGCTGCTGGGGAAGGGATTTATTCGTCCGAGTAGCTCGCCGTGGGGAGCGTCGATCCTTTTTGTCAAGAAAAAAGATGGTTCACACCGAATGTGTATCGATTACCGGGAGTTGAACAAGTTGACGGTCAAGAACCGTTACCCCTTGACGAGGATCGACGATTTGTTTGATCAGTTACAAGGAGCATATTGATTCTCCAAGATTGATCTAAGATCTGGATATCATCAAATGAGAGTACGTGATGAGGATATCTAGAAGACAACATTCAGGACTCGTTATGGGCATTACGAGTTCGTGGTGATGCCTTTCAAGCTCACCAATGCACCGGCGGTATTCATGGACCTCATGAACAGAGTGTACAAGCCGATGCTGGATCGTTCAGTGATCGTATTCATCGATGATATATTGGTATATTCGAGATCTAGAGAGCAGCATGAAGAGCATTTGAGGGAGATCCTTGGAGTTCTGAGATCGGAGAGGCTTTACGCCAAATTCTCCAAGTGTGATTTCTGGTTACGAGAGGTCCAGTTCCTGGGGCATCTCGTTAACTAGAGCAAGATTTTGGTCGATCCGGCCAAGATTGAGGCGGTAATGAGTTGGGAGGTGTCGAGATCCCCCTCAGAGATCAGGAGTTTTCTAGGGTTGGCTGGCTATTATCGGAGATTTATCAAACATTTCTCTAAGATTGCGGTTCCTCTCACCAGGTTGACCCGGAAGGGCGTAGCATTCAGTTGGGGCCTAGAGCAGCATGCCTCATTCGAGACACTTCGCCAGAGATTATGTGAAGCCCCAGTATTGGCCCTTTTGGAGGGGATGCCGGATTTTGTGGTATATTGTGATGCGTTGATATCAAGATTGGGTGCAGTATTGATGCAGAGAGGTCATGTGATAGCAAACGCATCGAGGCAGTTGAAGCCTCATGAGACAAGATATCCCACTCAAGATCTGGAGTTGGGGGCTGTGGTGTTCGCCCTCAAGATCTGGCGTCACTATTTGTATGGGGTCTGGTGTACCATATACATGGATCACAAGAGCTTGAAGTATCTGATGGATCAGCGCAACCTGAATATGCACCAGAGGAGATGGTTGGATGTGGTAAAGGATTATGAGTGTGAGATCATGTACCACCTGGGCAAGGCTAATGTTGTAGCCGATTCCCTGAGTCGCAGGACGGAGAGTGCCCCGATATGAGACATTTGTTTGAGATTGACAATGATGACTCCGGTGTTGGATACCATTCGGGAGGCCTAGGTAGAGGCCAGGAGACCTGAGAACCGCAAAAGAGAGTGGGTGACCGGACATATATCTGAGTTCGTTGCTGATAGCCGTGGGCTTATGACCTTTCAAGGTCGGATTTGGGTGTCATTTGAAGGCGAGGCACATACCATTCTGATGGAGGAGGCACATAGGTCGAAGTTCTCGATCCATCCCGGGTCCACTAAGATGTATTTGGACCTAAAGAGAGAGTATTGGTGGCCCTGTATGAAGAGGGATGTCACGTGGTTCGTAGAGAGGTGCTTGACCTGTCGTAGGGTGAAGGCCGAGCATCAGAGTCCACATGGCAAGTTGCATCCACTCGTGGTTCCCGAGTGGAAGTGGGAACAGATTTCCATGGATTTTATCACCAAATTGTTGAGGAGTGCAAGGGGTGTCGATGCAATTTGGGTGATTGTTGACCGACTGACAAAGAGCGCTCACTTTCTTGCTATCAATGAGAGCTCTTCTGCTGAGAGGTTGGTAGAGATATATGTGAGAGAGGTGGTATCGCGGCATGGAGTACCGATCTCGATCGTGTCAAATCGAGATGTCCGTTTCACTTCCAGATTCTGGAAGAAATTCCATGAGGAGTTCGGTACAAGACTCAATTTTAGTACCGCATACCACCTACAAAAAGATGGTCAGAGTGAGCAGACGATTTAGACGCTCGAAGACATGATGCGAGCGTGTGTGATGGACTTCGGAGGAAGTTGGGACACGTATTTGTCGTTGGCTGAGTTTTCGTATAACAACAGCCGCCATGCGAGTATCGGCATGCCTCCCTTTGAATTGTGTCAGACTCCTATATGTTGGGGAGAGGTTGGGTAGCGAGTGATGGGTAGCATTGAGTTAGTGCTTCAGACGACAGAGCAGATACAAAAGGTCAGGCAAAGGCTACTGATAGCTCAGAGTCGCCAGAAGAGTTATGCGGATAGGCGACGGTCCGAGCTTGAGTTCCAAGTAGAAGACTTCGTACTCCTGAAGGTATCTCCTTGGAAAGGAGTGATCCAATTCAGGAAGAGGGGCAAGCTAGGGCCCCGATACATCGGTCCGTTCAGGGTAACTGCGAGGGTAGGCAGGGTAGCATATCGTCTGGAGCTACCTGCGGAGTTGAGCCAGATCCATGATACCTTCCACGTAACTCAGTCGAGGAAGTGTATAGCCGACGAGTCGCCGGTAGTACCGTTGGAGGATATTCAGGTGGATGCCAGCCTAAATTATGTTGAGAGGCCAATTGCGATTGTGGATTGGAGGATCAAGGTTCTTCAGAATAAGGAGGTGCCCTAGGTGTAGGTTCAGTGGCAGCATCAGAGAGGGTCTGAATTGACTTGGGAGCCGGAGTTGGAGATGCGTGAGCAGCATCCAGAGTTGTTTGCGGAGTTATACTTCGAGGGTGAAGTCTGATTATAGTGGGGGAGAATTGTAACATCCGTATTTCCAGGTATTTTATTTTATCCTTATTTTTGGAGTTAAGTGAGGGACTCGACGATTTGACGCCTCGACTCGTCGAGTAAGATTGCGTATTGTTGACTGATAAATTAGGGGACTTGACGAGTCGGTAAGGGTGGACTCGACGAGTCCGTGCTGACGACTAAAACCCTAAATCCCCGGGCTTGTGCCCTATTTAAAGGACCTTATAGCCCTCTTGTGCGGCAACCTGTCCAGAGAGAGTGCCTCTTGAGAGCTTGAGCGAGTTGAGAGAGAGATAAGCCTATACTGATCAATTTTGGTGTGATATAGCATAAGAGAAGTTGTTTCCAGCAAGAGGAGGTCAAAAGAGCTGTGGATCCAGGGATTTCAAGTACAAATCTACACTTTTGAGTTATCAAATCGAACTTCCTTTCTATTTTGGGTTAAGGTCCATGATTTAGGGTTTTCTATAGTTTTTTTTAGTGTTTGATAAGTGGAGTTTATGGTCCTTTGCAATGTTAGACCTCATATCTGGACCCATAGAGGTCCAGAGAGCCTTCCTGATTCTGCTGTATGTTGGTTTATGGAGGAAAGGAGAATAGGTTGCCATGTTAGAAGGAATTTCACCAAAATAAGACTTGGGTGCAATGCATGTGTAGCAAGATTCAGCCTTTATGTGGTTATTGTCTATGGGGAAGTCAGATCTATAGATTAGAGAAGCATATATGACCTTAGAAGGTCAGATGGGTGTTGTCATGGGAGCAACTCGCCGAGTTCATGAGTGGACTCGACGAGTCGTGTCGGGGTTGCCCCGCGGTTCGTTACTGAGTAAACCGGCGAGAGGAGAGGGGACTGGTCGTGCCAAGTGAGGATTGGAAGGATTCAGAGGACTAGTGTGGACTCAACGAGTCACCTGAGTGCACTCGACGAGTCTGGTCAAAGTTTGACTGTTGACTTCGTTGACTTTTAGGGTTTAGTCAGTGTTTGGACTTATGAGCCATTAGAGGGGTAGAATGGCCTTTTACCCTTCTTAGAGAACTGACAGAGAGGGGTTAGCGTAACCTTTAGAAGTTGTAGTAATTAGAGTATCTATTATGTGATTAGGCGGAGGCTAGTGCAGAATTTCCGAGTTCGAGGGTTACCGACTTATCCGAGGTGAGTCTTCTCACTATACTTTACCTTGAGTGGTAATTAGAGCTATGTGATAGATTATCTTGTATGCTATTTATGTGATGTGTTGCACAGCATTATTTCTATGTGATTTGTGTTGTGTGTATATCAGAGTTTATAGAGTTAGGACTAGAAGGTCCATAAGGATAGGACCAGAGGGTCCACAGAATTAGAGCCAGAAGGCTCATAGAGTTATAGCCTCGAGTGGCTATTATGTATTAAATGTGGTATTTTGGGGAACTCACTAAGCATTTATGCTTACATTGTTTTGTGTTATGTGTTTCAGGTACCAATGAGGATCGCGGGAAGGCGCCGGCATGATCAGTACACACTATTGGAATTTTTTTTAAACATTTTGATCTTGGGATGTGTTTTTATGGATTTTACATGTGATACAATGAGGTATGAGAATTTTATGAATTAAAATTATAAATTTTTAAAAGTGAAAAATTGTTTTGAAATTTACGTTGTTACATCGATTGTCAGGTTAAAATGGATGTTCAAAAATAAAACCGACAAAGATGGAAACATTGTTTGAAAGAAAGCTAGGCTTGTTGTTAAAGGTTATTCACAACAAGCAGAAATAGATTACGAAGAAACTTTTTCCCCTGTCGCAAGACTCGAGGTTGTTCGTATATTTCTGGCTTATGCAGCTTACAAAGACTTTGATGTTTATCAAATGGATGTGAAGTGTGCATTTTTAAACGGAGAGCTTGAAGAAACCGTTTATGTAGAACAACCCTCAGGTTTTATTAACGAAGAACATCATGATCATGTTTATATCTTAGATAAGGCAGTTTATGGTTTAAAACAAGCACCACGAGCATGGTATGCAACGCTTACTTCATTCTCAAAACAATCTAAATTTAAACAAGGATCGGTTGATCCCACATTATTTTGAAAGAAATTTGGGACTCATCTAATACTTGTTCAAATTTATGTTGATGATATTATTTTTGAGTCAACTGACCCTACTTTGTCTAGAGAATTCGAAAATTTGATGAAAAGCAAGTTTGAAATGAGCATGATGGGAAAAATCAATAATATTCTTGGGTTGAATATTCGTCAAAACAGAGAAGGTATTTTTATCAATTAAGAAAAATATACGAAGAATCTACTAGAGAAGTTTGGATTGACCAATAGCACTAAATTACGAGTTCCTATGCAACTGGCATAAAGCTGACACCTTCATTAGATAAACCTGCAGTTGACCAAGCTCTCTACAGAAGCATGATTGGTTCAATACTTTATCTTACTGCTAGTTGACCTGATATCTTGTTTTATGTGTGTAATTATGCTAGGTATCAGTCAAATCCACGAGAACCACATCTTAGTGCTCTGAAGAATATATTTCGTTATCTTAAGGGAACAATTTCCTTAGGATTGTGATGCGGACTTGGGTGGTTTTAATCTTCATAGAAAAAGCACAAGTGGTGGTTGTCAATTGCTTCATGGTAAATTGGTGAGCCAACAGTCGAAGAAGAAAACATGCGTATCAATTTCAACTGCTGAAGCAGAATATGTGGCTACTGCTTCCTGTACATCACAAATTATTTGGATCCAAATTCAATTGCGGGATTATGCAATTAATATGGAAAAGATTCCATTATATTGTGATTCTCAAAATGCCATAAGAGTTTGTCATAATCCTGTGCAGCATTCGAAGACTAAACATATAGCTCTGCGTTATCATTTCATCAAGGATCATGTGGAAGATGGAAATATTGATGTGCATTTTGTGAAAACAACAAATCAGTTAGCTGATATTTTCACAAAAACGTTAGATGAAAAGTCATTTGTAAGAATTTTGGAAGGACTTGGAGTGATCGATGGAAACTCCATTCCATGCGAAAAAGGAGAATGATGGTTAAAAAGGAATGGTTCAGAGGCACGAAATCAAAGAAAAGGGAATGTCATTCAGTATTCAAATGTTACTATTCATAATCAACCCTTCGAATCCTTCGAATTCGTATATTTGTCATTTTTCAAGGATAGTCTAAATTTCGTATGATTGCAACAAGTACATTTCAGTTTCTTATTTTATTTTCGAAAAATCAAAAATTCCAAAAAGATATTATTTTTTTTTATTTTCGAAAAATCAAAATTCCAAAAAGATTTTTTATTTTTTTTTTCAAAAATCCAAAAACAACATAAATATTTTGTTTCTCTTTTCTTTTTTGTATTTTGTTGCAGAATTACATTCTGATTCACCTGGTGTGATGCTTGTAGTTCTAGGGTCATTAATTTTATTAAACGCTTTAAACTAGTTAAGATGTCCCTAGAAGCATGCTGCAGCATGTTGACCAAAGCCTCTACTGACTCAATGTGTGTGTTTGAAAGACTTAATGAAATTTTTCATACGAAGATTTCTTCCAAATCAGGTTTGTATTCACATTAGTCTTATGAGCTACCTGAC
This sequence comes from Lactuca sativa, assembly GCF_002870075.4. NCBI lineage: Eukaryota > Viridiplantae > Streptophyta > Magnoliopsida > Asterales > Asteraceae > Lactuca > Lactuca sativa. The sequence goes on from NC_056625.2 coordinate 195,068,263, forward strand.
TCTTCTTACATGAGTTAAGAGTTTACTGTTTGATCCAAATATAACAGAGGTACATTTCGTGTCTACTACCAATCTTTTTCATATCAAAATTCTTACACAATGACACACGAAGACATATGTCCAAGAAATATTCGATTAAACCAATCAAAACCTACACATATCAAAACGCTGTGTTTATGATCAGACATCATGAGACCGTGATGAAAGTGAAACCCAAATCTCTAAACGTTTAAGGAATTGATGAGGAACTATGTTCCAGGTTTTAACGAAACATTTGTTTCAGTCCCTACATTCGAAACTCCAAATCATATTCATTTCTTATGAGTGGTCTTGACCAAACATTTGAAACCCACGATGTTTGTTACACAACAGGATCCAGTACACAATTTTTTCTTGAATATGATTTATGTGTGAGTTTTATTCGAAATTCAAAGTTATTTAAAAGTTTTCCAAAGCAAACTTGTCACTGACTACACTGGTCAAACAAGTAATTTTTGTTACACTTACTCACCTTATGTTTAGGTTGAAATGTAACGAAATTCACTAAGCCACCTAGTAAGCCTTTTAAAAGAAGTCATTCGATACTTCTTTACAAGTATTCGATTGTAATTCACGAGAACATACAAAAGTTGTTGATCATCTCTCGTGATGATTAACGAAGCAACCATTGCCCAGGATTTTAACTGCCTTCGTGTCAAATTGAATTTTTTACATCACTGAATTCCAAATTATTTTTTTATTGCTTCTCATCTAAATTCTTTGGAACACTACACACACGAAATCCTTGAGGTTCTGAGTAACACCAACTCAGGATGATGATTTCAAACATCTGGCAAATGACTTTACTTTAAAATCCAAAAGTAAAAGAGCCTTACTTCCATACGAAGGGTTTCGATGGTTACTATTCCATTGGGGCAAACAAACCAGCCTATTTGAGGGGACGTTTTGTATTCTGAATAGGTTTTGAGGAGACATGACAGTTACTTTATCACACATGGTCACTTTATCATCAGCATGACGCGGTTTTTTCGGTGCCACGTCAGATTTCATTAAATGCACATCCCGCTTTTATTTCAAAATCAAGGGTTACATATAAAAGGGGGTTCAAGGTTTCATTAACCGTTTACGCTTTCAAACACAATAATTCCCAAATACTCTCTGATAAACACCAAGGTTTCAAACCCTAACAATGGCGACTGCTGCTAATCTTGATGCTAATCTTTCTCACACCACTGATGATGTTACTTCTTTATCGATTATGAAGATTCAGGGTACGAATTATCAAGTGGAGGCTAATGTTTCTCAATACCCTGAAGAACTCAAGATGCTAATCGTTTCTTTGAAGAGTTATGTTCTGTAAAAATCAATGTTCAATTCTTTTTTGTTCCGCTTTCATGGCTTTCTCAATCTGGATCAACTGCTACATATTCAAAAGCTTTTGATGCAGTTACTTTCAATCTCGTGAATGATAAAAAGGTCAGACTGTCCAAGAAGCTTTTCTGTAAGATTTTGGAAATTCCTAATTCCCCATGGTTTGTCAATTTTACCTTTCCTCAAATCGTTCATATGTTTAATGAAATGGGCCATCAACCTCAATTATCAAAGATCAGTGACTTTAAGAAGTCTGGTCTTCCCATTGTTTGTAATTTCTTATTTGGTATTTTCTTGAGGTGTTTTACTGGAAGAACAGTTGGTCTTGACAAGGTTCAAATGGAGGTTTATGCCATGGCTGTAGGGTTTTATTATGATCTCCAAGTGGATTATTCTACTCAACTATGGAAAGAATTTCTAAAGAGTATCAAAAACACGAATGCTCTTCATGGCATTTCGTGTGCATGACATTGGAGCTTGATTTTGCAGTATTTTTACGAGAATGAGGGGATTATGGTACCAAATGATGAGGAAAAACCAGTTTTTCACGTATACAGTTATCTGAAGGATGCAACTGATGATGCTGAGGAGTTTCCTTTTGTAGCTCGTATTCCTGATGCGATGCTCAAAAGTGTTGATCCAACGAATAAAGTCTTAGTGACTTATTTGCAAACAATTGATACAACTGTTGAGACTGGGATTTTATTGGCAAGGGAGGAGATAAAGTCAAAACGTACAAAGAAGAGTGACACTGGTTCTTCTGATAAACCAGTCAAGGAGTCTAAATCTACGAAGATTCCAAAGAAGCCACCAGTTACTGATGCAGAGTCATTAACACACGAAGTTTCGGTTTCTAACATAACCTTAACTAAGCATGTTGGACCAAAAAATCAACAAAAAGAAATTATTCCTTCAAAGACCGGTGTTTTTCGAAGAATAAAAATGAAGTCAAAGCACAAGAGCAGATCTCCACTCATAAATGTAGTACGAAAGCCACAGGTTACTCATCAAGGAGTCCTATTTCGTGAAAGCTGTTATACCACCTGAAGATTCTGTTGCAAAGTCATTATCTGAGGAGGCACGGACTTCTAACATTCTTCTAAACGTATATACTACGGATACAAATGTCATCATGGGTGAGGATGATTCGAAAAAAAAGATGACCAAGGTAAACCTTCGACTGTTACCTCAGAAACTTTTGTTTCTTTTCCTCCACAAATTACACCTGTCATACTCATTACTTCCACCACAGATTCCCCTACATTCGAAAACATCATCAGACATCCTATTACTTCTCTTTTCTCTTCTCAATCAACTGATCCACCTACAACCACTTCACCAATTCAAGAATCTATCTTTATGGATACTGAGAATGAATCTGAAGGTTTTCGATGTACTTTTGAGAATTTGGAATATGATGAAGACGAAGCTGGTTTCCCAGATCATATGCTTATGACAATGAAGCAGTTTAAAATCTTGAATACAAAGCTGAATTCAATTCTTCTATCACAAGCAGATCTTGGGGGAGGTAATTATGTGTCAAGTTTAGAGGTTGATGGTTTGTTAAAAATGTTAGAAGAAAGGATCACTTCGAAATTTTCTAGCATGATCAAAGACTCTGAGTCTCGTATTTTGGAGAAAGTTGATTTGTGTGATCACAACAATGAGATGAGGGTGAATTCTCAGAAGTCCACATTTGAAGGAGATTTGAAAGAATTGCGATTGGCGACCAAGGAACGTCATGTATTGTTCATTTAAGACGTTAAGAAGGTGCGTGAGGATGTCAACTTCAAACTTCAAGAGCTTCATCAACATATGAAAAAAGAGATTGCATGTGTTCGAACAGAATATGCTTCTCTAAATCAAAAGGTTGACATCATCTGTGATGTTGTGACAAAATTTTCCAAGTTGTATGAAAGTTTGAGTCCTTAACTATCTCAACTTTCTACAACTGAAAATGAAAATTTTATAGAGGACATCAATTTGTTAAAGGAGCTCAAAGAATTATCTACAAAGCCAGTCTCATCTTCTCAACTGTCTTCGGATGTTCTGTTGCAAAAGTTTTCTCAATTCGAAGATATACTTCTCAAACAGTTGGATCCTCTTTCTCGCATATCCAGCCTTCTTCCAACAACAAATGACTCGCATTTTTTTACAGGGGTACAAGGGGGAGAAAGGAAGGGTGAAGATTCGAAGGCTGGTTGTGATGATGCGAAGGTGGTGGGGAAGGTATTTTCTTCGAAGATCCCAACTACAAAGCCAATCACAGCAACTGCTGGTCTGATTACTTCGACAATGGTAACAACTGTGCCAATTACAAGACCAATTTCGAAAGTTATTGTGATTGGTAAATCTGTTGATGTTGGTGGGAGTGATTCGAAAACAATAGAAGTAATTGAAGATCCAACTTCAAAACCCAGAGGTAAAACTATTTTGGTGGAGAAGTCAAAGGAAGAAAAGAAAGCTGAGGCTGAGGCTGAACTGGAGAGGATGAGATTAGTACAAAGCATAATGACACAAAGAGAAAGTGATCCTCCAGGCATGAACAAAGGTGATCCATCAAAGCATTATAACTACGAAACAATTGAAGCCAAGGTTGCATTCAATCATATGTATTCAATCGAAAAGAAGCTAAAATAGAGCTACATAGTTACGAATACTGATGCAAGCCAATTGGATTTTCCAATCAATGAGATGATGTTCATCATGCCCCAGTTCAAAGACGAAAGCAAATTCAAAGAGAAGGATGAAGGAACACATATGAAGATCAGATTTTATGCAGTCCTTGCTAAACCTGCTGAAGAGGTGTGGTCACTAATAAAGATAAAGAAAGTGATCAGTATAAAAAAGGATGTTGTTTTTGAAAACACAGCCCAAAATATGAAGTATGTGGTAGCCAGGGCAAATGGGAATGTTTGTGATTTTACTATTGCCGATTTTCCATTAATGAGCTTGTATGACCTTATACAAGTTGCATTGCTGTTGACGGAAAGATCTTTCTCTTATCTTCAGAATACTGATCTGAATGAGTTCAAGCTTGGAGTTACTCACATCAAGATCTTCATCGAAAATTATTATGAATGCTTGGCTTTGACTGATGTGGAGTTAGCTACAGCGAAAGGATTAGAAATAACAGCTCCAATGGCTCCTTCGAAGACTCAAACAGATCTTGATGGTGAAATTTTCTTGAAGCCCTTTGGGTTAGTCTTCTCAGGAAAGGACAAGTCTGGGAAATCAAAACGGTGTTTGTTCCAGGCTGGTGAGGTGGAAAGATACTCAACTTCTCAATATACGAAATTAATTGTTCGTATGAATCATTGTAAGAAGAATAATGAAGGAGATAAAAAGGAGCTTAAGAAGATAATTTCCTGGTATATTGAGATGCGAAGAGTGATGTTGTATTCCATACAACTACTTACGAATTGATGTCTTCAACTATGATTACAAAGGGGGAGATTGTAAGGGTTGTTTTTGTTGTAATTAGTCGAAGCATGCTTTGTACTCTTCGTATGATTTGTAATCTATTTTACTAGGGCGCTTTTATATGAAGCTTAAGTGGTTATGCCTTAGTATATTTTTTGTAAACTTTGTGTATCCTATAAATAGGATCATTTACTAGAGTTAGACAACTTTGATAGTCTTGTCTATTTTTCTCTATAAACACACAAAGTGTAATTGAGCTGAAGCAAAATCTTATTTACATCCTATGTTCAATCTCTCATACATTCTTCAATATTGACTCTGATTAATATCTTACTCGATTGATTGATTTATCATGGACCCATTTTTGTAACGTCACGATGATAAGGTACTTCTAATTTTGACCATATAATTTTATTATATTGCAATTTGGACGCTAAGCATAAGAAAGTCTGTAATAAAGGCCCTAGTGGCAATTTCGTAATATTGGGGTTGAGGGAGTACGCCAAGCATACATGTGTACACGGAGCTTGCCCTAGTACGTTGGGCGTACGTGTCAGGCATGCAAACCCTAATTTTTAGGGTTTAGCTCATGTTTAAACCCCATTATAGCCTATTTTCCCCTTAGAGCATCAGCCGCCATCCTCTTGATACATTTTTGCAACCCTAATCCATCTTATGAAGCATTTCTAAGCTTAATAGTGTGTGATTTTTGCTTTTAAAGAAGAAGGAAGGAAGGAGAGACCACCTTAGAAGAGTGAAGCTCTTTAGATCTAGGATCACACCACCCCTTTGGCACCATTTTGAGGTATCGAGCTCTAAACTTGGTGTAGTTTCATTTAGATATTGTGTTGGAATGGTCTATTATCCTTTTTGTCCTAAATGCGGAGATTCATGAACATAGCATGTTCTTGACCCGTTAAGTTATCCTTTCAGACCTTTAGATGGGTATTGAGTCATAAAAATGGGTTCCAATTGTTTGATTTCGCTCCATGCATCATGTAGAAGGTCTTAATGGATTAAGAAGTTGAGTTAAGCACTTAAAGGACATGCAAAGTCATAAAGTTGGAAATTTTATGACTCTTGAGGGTATTTTAGCCATGGATCTAAAAGATGGATTTGAGAGCTTTAACCCATTAAGATCTTAATAATATTTTAGTGGTCAGGGAGTACACACCGCATACAAGGTCAACCACCCCGATGGTGATCAACATTCGAGTACGCCCAATGTACATTCGGATTACGCCCCACGTACACACTTTGTGGTGACTCGACTGGGTTGACTTAGTTGATTTGACCAGGTTGACTTTGACTTTGCCCAAGTTTGACCGGTATTTTGGATATTTTGGGATTTTGACTGTGATTGGTCATTTGGTTGGTTATGTGACGGTTAGAGTTGAGATTCGGAGTCGAGACCTCATCAGCTTTTTTTTCCAATATGTGAGGTGAGTTTTTCCTCACTGTACGTGCGGATCGAAGACACCTAGGCTGACCCACTGGATCAAATATCCTGTTATGTGATAGTATGTTATCGTGATGTAGTGATCTGTTACATTGGTATCCTGGTATATAAGATGTTGTTATGCTTAGTGATATGTAGATCTGCCTGATTTTTTGTTGATTGGTTACATGTATGTTTATCTATGATGTATATGTGGACATGTTATGTGTGGCTGGGTTGAGGAAGACCAGTGTAGATTGACGGCCAAGAGACCCATGGTGGCCCGGATAGACTGAAGGCCTGAGAGGCATACAAGTCAGTCCGAAGGCCCAGAGAATTGTAAAGATAGACTGAAGTCCCAATAACGCAGTCCAGTCATGCTGAAGGTTCTGTGAGAGGTCCAGATAGTTTGTAGGCTGGTGCGGCATTCCGATCAGGTTCAAGGCTCTGCATGCATGTTGTGTGTTATTGTGTTTATGTGGTGGTACTTTGGGGGAACTCACTAAGCGTTGGCTTACAGTTTTTGGGTTGTGGTTTCAGGTACTTCGGATGATCGTGGGAAGGCAAAGGCGTGACCGTACACTTACTCTTGTTTATGACTTATGATTTTGCGAGACTCTAATGTTTAGAAAAATATTTTGAAAACTACGATTTGTAAACTATATATAGTTTTGGGCTGATTTTAAAAGTTTAAATTTCTTATGATTTTTATGGATGTTACAAGCTGGTATCAGAGCCTTGGTTTGAGTGAATTTGATGAACCCTCATGTGAATCCTGTCTTAAACCAAGGAATAACGTTTTAAAATGATTTTCAAAATAATCAAAGAGGATACAATGTGTAGGATTAGCTAGAGCCAGTAAGTAGACCCAAAATTACCACACTATTATTTGGTATTGTGATATGTTAGAACAACATGCTAGTGATAGGCTAGGGATCTTCAGAAATTGCATGATAGAATTTCCTGATTATATGATGCCTGGTAGCCTAAGGTTTCTGTGACATCCCCACATTCACAGTCATTTAAAAAAAATTATTTATGCTTATTTGAAAATTAGAGTACATTTTTAAAGAAATGTATTGTGGAATTTGTTCCCAAAAAAGCATGATAAACATATTATCAAATCATTTCCGAAGAAATGTATTTTGCTTATATTAATACTTTAGGATGTCATTGTCAATACATAAACATAAGCATAAACAGACCTTATATCCATTTACACTAGTGATCTAGATCTCTTTTAATATCTCAGTGTAAAGTAGCTTTGTATCGACAGGTGTGATACAAATAAGCTGAGTGGATTAGGTTGGGAAACCTGGTGAGCACATAGGGATTTTAACCCACAATAATATAATTATTATATTTAATCATCAAACAATCAACCCAATTACCCATCCCCCATTATCTTCTTTATTCTTAAGGACCTATCCTAAGAATCATCTATCATTCACTTTTTCATTCTTAAGGATTCTCCTGAGGAATAAGCACGAAGTCCATCATTGCCTATGACACAACTGCCAATGTTATCTATTAGGCACAGCTGCCAATATTATGATTTAGGCATAGATGCCAAGAATATGACATTCTCTATTAGGCACAGCTGCCAATATTATCCTTTTGGAGCAACTACCAGGGTTATGATGTTCTCTATTAGGCTGAGTTGCCGATATTATCCTTTACGCACAACTGCCAGGATTATGACATGCTATATTAGGTGCAATTGCCAATATTATCCTTTAGGCGTAGCTGCCAGGATATTTAGAGTACATCTGGTGAACACATCAGTCACAACACCTGCAGGTTGCAAGCCTGCTAGTGTTCTACTGGACTGTCAAGAATAGTCTATGGTCATTGTCTATACTTTGCTAGATGACTAGATCATCCTAAACATCGATACCAGTCATCAATTTTTATTTCATCACACATCATCTAATTCATCTACCCATGTTTTACCCAACATATTTGTAGATATAAAATATATATACAGTTTAAATGAATTAAAATATGTATAAAATTGTTCATCCAGCATAGATAGCAAGTATACAGATAATATGCACACATAGCACGTAATTTATATTAAATACTTCATATCTATGAGTAACATGAAAGTAACTATGCACTCACTTTAGTAGCGTGATTGGATAGAATCTAACTAGAAACGGTTAGCGGTTCGTGATCGTCAGCCTCGGAACGCAGAATTCCTTCTGCAAACGAGAGAGAGAAAGAAGTTTTAGGTGTAAGAAATCAAAGAGTCGAACTTGCTTTATGTAACATCCCCCTTTGGCACGTATCACAATATTGTCCGCTATGGGCCACTCGGCACGAGGACTTCCCAGGGAGTCACCCATCCTGGTACTACTCCCGCCCGAGCACGCTTAACTGTGGAGTTCTGATGGGATCCAATAACTGGGTTAGATCTAATCCCACATCGGCTGGGAACGAGAACTAAACATTCCTTATAAGGGGTGTAGATACCTTCCCTATCACAACACGTTTTAAAACTGTGAGGGCAGCAGATCCCATAAGAACTCTGCAGTTAAGCGTGTTCGGGCGGGAATAGTACCAGGATGGGTGACCCCCTGGGAAGTCCTCGTGCTGAGTGGCCCAAAGCGGACAATATTGTGATACGTGCCAGAGGGGGATGTTACAAATGGTATTAGAGCTAGGGCACGGGTCGATGTGTTTGATGGGGATGTCGAACCCTATAATGGGGGGTGAAAGTTGGTTAGATCTTATCCCACATCGGCTGGGAAGGAGAACTAAGCATTCCTTATAAGGGGTGTGGATACCTTCTCTATCATAACGCGTTTTAAAACCGTGAGGGCAGCAGATCCCATAAGAACTCTATAGTTAAGCGTGCTTGGGCAGGAGTAGTATCAGGATGGGTGACCCCCTGGGAAGTCCTCATGCCGAGTGGCCCAAAGCGGACAATATTGTGATACATGCCAGAGGGGGATGTTACAAATGGTATCAAAGCCAAGGCACGGGTCGATGTGTACGACGGGGACGTCGAACCCTATAATGGGGGGTGAAAGTGGTTTAGATCTGATCCCACATCGGCTGGGAAGAAGAACTAAGCATTCCTTATAAGGGGTGTGGATACCTTTCGTATCACAATGTGTTTTAAAACTGTGAGGGCAGCAGATCCCATAAGCACTTTGCAGTTAAGCGTGCTCGGGTGGGAGTACTACCAGGATGGGTGACCCCCTAGGAAGTCCTCGTGTTGAGTGGCCCAAACAATATTGTGATACGTGCCATAGGTGGATGTTACACTATATATAGGACAATTTTTGGTCTCTCACATCGTGAGCCATGCCTGCTCACCTCATAGACTTTCCATTAGCGTTATAGCTCTAAACGGTGTCCGGATGACTTCTCACGTCGTGAGAATAATATGATCACGTCGTGAACTTCGGAGAGTCATATAGTAGCCTGACCAAGTGTTTTCTAGACTTATTTAGTGTCCATTTGACTCCTCACATCGTGAGAAAACATGCTCACGTTGTGAGCCCAGTTAGATTAGGGTTCCTGACATGTGTCATGCTCTCAGACAGCTGCATCTTCGGAAGGTCATAAATTTTGCATACGAGCTTCTTTTTTGACGTTCTTTATATCCATGTGTAGGTCGAGACGTACTATAAAACTTTCATTTAGAACCCTAAGGATAAAAAGTACCTTATCGTAAACTCATTACGATTCCCGTTGTCGTGTTTGTTTTGTCGCGAAACTTCGATTAGCCATAACTTCTTCGTTATAACTCGGATTTTGGTGTTCTTTATATGTACGAAAACCTTGTGACATATACTAAAACTTAGTTAAGATTATTTATTCTAAATAATCCTTTATCAAAAAGTCATTTTTGAATATTATCGTCTGTAAATTGACTAGCCCGAATCTGCTGGCGTTACAGTTTCATTCTTATATGGAATTGACATCATAACTGTAGTTGCTTAGTAGTTGCATCATAGTTGTACATAAATAGGATTCTAAAGCCTAGGAATGTTTGATTTAGCCTTAATTAATGTTCTTTTTTGGTTGTGGGCATAGGGTAGAATCAAGTATTTGTCTGTCTATAGGTCCAGTATTATGTACGGTTAGTATACACAAGTGTTGCAGGGTTGGTGGGAGTTTCATTGATGATTTGTGTGGGGTCAGCCGACCAGTCACGTAATGTTTATCCTTCCTCTAGGAAGTAAGATCTGAGTGTATGCGTATGCAAGTGTGTATTCTTAGGGTTGTTGTGATGATCCTTTGTGACAAATATGGTTAGGTGTCGAAGGTAGTATGGGCCCATACTACTGGAAGCACATGACATATACATGTAGCAAGGAAGTCACAACCCCTAGGGTTTTGTGTGGGAAATGGTCCTGATGATGTTATATGCATTTTATCTGATATCTTCCTTTTTTATTTTTAGTATGGCCATTACGAGACAATTTGAGGCAGGATTCGGATCAGGATTAGGGACAGATGGCCAGGATGGGCCGGGATTGACTGAGGACCGGGTTACGAGATTATTCGAGAGGAGGTTGTTTCCATTGTTCGGGGTCATATACAAGAGGTATTTGGGTCTATCAAGACCGTTATGATGCAGTTCGTTGATGACCGATATGCTGCACTTTTTGAGGTTGTTGCTGCTACATCTACAAAAGTGGATGCTGCTTTCGGGATTGGCATTGGGAGAGCCTTCTGATATCGGGACTTCGAAAATATGAATCTCCCGAGATTTGACGGAATTCAAGATCCAATCATATCCATGAGGTGGATGTTTAACATCGAGGGATGCTTCTTCACTTGCTATTGCCCAACTGCCCAGAAGGTCAAGTGCGCTCTGAATCTTCTTTGGTCCAAATTGAAGGACTTGTAGAGACTTGTTACTAGCTCGTATTCTTCTGAGCAGAGGGTTGATGTGTCTTGGGATCAGTTCTCATAGATGTTTTGTTGGTGGAGCGTGAGAGGTTGGACCAGGATTGCTTGGATTTGAGACAGGGGACTGAGTTAGTGACGGAGATCACCAGAATGTTTATTGAGAGGGCCATGTTTTGTTGTAACGACCCAAAAATCACGACTAAAAATTTCTTTTAAAACATTACTAAAACTGGATTTATAAAACGTATCATAAGTCAAACATAACTTTCGAGTATTAAATTCAAAACATAATATCATTATCAGAGTCAAACATTCCCAGGCTAACTGACTATGGTGTGTGCTCTGCAATCTTCCCGAGCTCCTCTTTTGAAAACCGAGTACCTGAAACCAAAACTGAAAACCGTAAGCACGAAGCTTAGTGAGCTCCCCCCAATCTACCACATACCACACGAAACATATAAAGCACATATTGGGCCTTGCCCACTGCATCGGACCAAAGTCCGGACTAACTGGGGGCCTTGCCCCCCTGCATCAGACCGAAGTCCGGAAACTGACTGGGACCTTGTCCCCTGCATCGGACCGAAGTCCGGACTAACTGGGGCCTTGCCCCCTGCATCGGACCGAAGTCCGGACTAACTGGGACCTTGTCCCCTGCATCGGACCGAAGTCCGGGCTAACTGGGGCCTTGCCCCCTGCATCGGACCGAAGTCCGGACTAACTGGGACCTTGTCCCCTGCATCGGACCGAAGTCCGGGCTAACTGAACAAAACATAACATAAACATATCAACTAGCATGAACACACGTATACTGCATACTACATCGGGCCGTAGCCCGGAACACATAACACATAATTCCTGTCTGAGCCACGAAGGCATCAAACATACTAACTACTGTATCAGATCAAAGTCCGAAAACTACTGCTAGCTAAACGGGCCGGCATTGTGGCCTTAGACCCGTTCCTACTGGAAGGAAACTCACCTGAACTGCTGAGCCCTGCTGATAACCCTCTGGCTGCAACTCGACAATCCCCTGAACCGCTTTTCCTCCAGCTCTCCGAGCTATCAATATACATATAACACTTAGTCTGACAGTCAACTAAGTCAACTCTGGTCAAAGTCAACCTTCCAGGTCAACCCTACTCGCCGAGTCACCCCACTGACTCGCCGAGTTCATAAATCCAGAGTCCTTCCACTCGCGACTCTACTCGCCGAGTCAGCCCCTGACTCGCCGAGTTTACTGATTCCCGATTCCTGTCCTGACCAACTCACTGAGTCCTGGCTCGACTCGCTGACTCGAGTCTTAACTCGAAGGGTTTGGGACCACTCGACCTGACTCGCCGAGTCTAAGAACAGACTCGTCGAGCACACGACAAACTTCATCCAACTCGACGAGTTGTTCATCCAACTCGCCGAGTTCATGCCCATCTTCATCCGACTCGACGAGCTGTTCATCCCACTCGTCGAGTTCCTCCTCATCTTCAAGCTACTCGCCGAGTCCACTCGAAGGACTCGTCGAGTCCACTAAGATCCACTTACATGCAGAGGACTTCCGAGCCATGCATGAGCTCCAAACTATAGATCTACCCTCCCCAAGCCTATTTCCCACATAAAGTTGCAAACTTTACGTGTACAGAGTGAGATCTAGGCAAAATACACCCATAGCTAGGGTTTAGGACCAAGAGACTCCAATTTCCACCCAATGGCTGATACTTTATGGGATTACATACCAAAATAAACATGGATCTGAGGTAGCAACCTCAGATCTGGACCTCAAGCTCAAGATTGGTCTTAAACATGGCTTAAAAGCCCCAAAACTCATAACCAAGGAAAAATATGGAGGAGAGAAACGAATTGATACCTTCCAAAGCTCTGAAATGCTTCCCAAACTTCAGATCCAAAGCCACTCCCTGATGCTTCAAGGATTCCGACTCCTTCTTCTTCCTTAAACCCACTCAAAAATGGCTAGAAGCTTGAATGAACACAATGGGGGCTTAAGGTGCGGCGTTCTGGGTGTAAGAGGCTGTAAAGGAGCCCTAGGAAGAAGATTAAGATGCTTAAATAGGCTCCAAGCCCCGGATTTAGGGTTTTCCTCGCACAGACCAGACTCGCCGAGTCCACTTGGCCGACTCGCCGAGTTGGTCACTTACTCCTCGACCCGGACCCCGCTCCGACTCGCCGAGTCCTTCCTTGGACTCGCCGAGTCCCTCCTAAATTTAGGGTTTCCTTTAATTTCTTGGCTTTCAAAATCTTGGGTGTTACAACTCTCCCCCACTTAAACTGAACTTCGTCCTCGAAGTTTTCCATGGCCCACCGCCTGCGATCTGCCTCCAATACCCAACACCAGCCGCCTACCTTCGCTGGTCTTCCACCTGGTCACTACACTCCATCGCAAACTCCTAGCCTCTTCCAGCGACTCCTGAAGATACTTCAACTATCTATAACTGTTCTATCTATTCTGCCGCTCATACTGAAACGATGTTGCTGGAACCAGTTTGCTTTTATCCCACCTGATTACTCATCTCCTACTAACTCGAGCCTTCCATCCTGAATGAAAAGCTACCTGCCTAGCTATCCTTACAGATCACTTATACTCGGCAAAAGGCTCAACTGATCCTGCTGAGAGGGACTTGCCATTTCCAAATCAACCAACTATATCGTCAGCACTTGCATTCCAACGCAAATACAATACTGACCCACTTGTAACGACCCAAAACCCTGAAACCTTTCAAACACTGAACTACCTGCAATACTGAACATGCCTGAAACACTAAACTGACTGAAACATTGAACTGGCTGAAACACTAAGCTGCCTGAAACACTGAACTCCAACCCAACTGTGGAGTCAAGGGACTCCTCACTTAGTCGCTTCCACGACTTCTGAATGAAATCTTCCTCTAGGACTAGTTTCCACTGGTTATCCTGTCACTGTGGCTCTAGCAACCTTCCGATCCAACCGATCGGGTCCATACGTCACATCCTGACATCATCAATTCCACGACAAAAATCATGATGGCTCTCAGACTGACGGTAGCCCGCAACATACCCGAACCCCCAACGGTCCACTGCTACTCTGATCTCATAACTGATGTGACGATTCAAAGCCCAAATTGCTAATTTAGCCGTAACTGATCCCTTTGGGAAATCCGAAAGCTAACCCGTGGATTCCCATATCCTCACTGCTACACCCGATCTGGTGGGTACAACTGCTTTCCCGCATCTAACACGCGCTCATGCTACCTACCATTCTGATAAAAGGCTGCGACTACGCTTGCGGACTTACAACTCTCTAATACTATCTGGCTGCTAGTGAATGCTACGGCTACCCCCGCAGACTTACAACACTACTACTACCACCTGACTGCTAGTGAATGCTACGGCTACCCCCGCAGACTTACAACACTACTACTGCCATCTGACTGCTAGTGCATGCTACGGCTACCCCCGCAGACTTACAACACTACTACTGCCATCTGACTGCTAGTGAATGCTACGGCTACCCCCGCAGACTTACAACACTACTACTGCTATCTCAAGAACATCCTGACTATCCCTAGTCCCGCTAGTGATTCCTCATCCCGATTTCTAAAAAAAAACAGTCCTTAGACTTTGAATTCTGCATCATCCTCTACATCTTATATCCTTGATATACTTAGCGCTTCGTCGAGGAATCCTTCGGCTTGGTTCCCAAACCAACCGTTTACTAATCCGGATACAAGAAGCTATTGTTGGGAAGTTTCCACCCTCCCAACTCCTGAATCTACGCAACCTGCATGCCACCTCAGACACTGGCTACCAATACGAAAACATCTCTTGCTACCCGTTCTCAAGATCTTCATTCCGACTCTCATGCGTCCGACAGGTGGTCCTCCATTCCTGGATTCCCAACCAGCTTCTAACCATCTCGATTACATGAACTAACTGCTGGGAAAAGTTCTCGAACTCCCAATTCTGAACTTCTCAATCCATCCATCACTGTGCTACTACCATTTATTCTCAGAGGCCGCACACTCATTCTGAGTCTACGAGACTCTTATCCATGTATCCCCGGAGGGTTCTCCCCCACTTCGATCCTGCTTACCCCTTGCTGCTTCACACTCAAAAGAGATCCCGATCTTTGCTGCCATTCTATAATCATTCTGCTAAGGAGCCCAAGTCTGCCATAGCTAGGGATCTAACCAATCCATCCCAACACTAACCACTCCGAACTAGCGAAACGAACCAAATCTCTCCCAACCATGCTATAGTTACTGCATCCTCCGAAACCTTCTCCATAAGAGCACATCCCCTAACTACCAACCAATTATCCGAGGTATGCAAATGGCATATAACATAATCACAAGCAAGCCACACAATAACACAATACTTATACCACAATTTGATGCAGAACCATAACAATATAATCATGACATAAGCTGACAGAAAAACAAAAGTTACGTACCTTCATTACTCAGTGCTGCTCAAATCCCTGCTGAAATCTACCGGAAAACTCGGCTCTAAGCCGTAGGCACCCTTGCCGGGCCTCGACAACTGCTGCCGGTACTCGAAGTCCCAAGGGCAGGAGCTGGCACCTGCCCTGCTGGATACAAACTCGGACAGTGGGCCTTCTTGTGGCCCCTCTGACTGCAATGGAAACATAACGGATCAAGCCCCTGGGCGATGGTAACAACACAGTCTCTGCTAAAATGACCAATCTGGCCGCACTTGAAACACCCAGCATCGCCACCACTCCTACGCCTACACACACCCATGTGCGTCCTTCCGCACTTCCCGCATCGACTGCGGCTCTGATAGTTCCTCGTCCTCAAATCTGGACCCTTAGGCCTCTTACCCGAACCTGTGGCTACCTGAGTCTCATCAATTTTCCTTTTCCCTCCTGACTCCCTACCCGACTCTCGCTCCTGTGTTACCCCAACGGCAATGCCTGCTAACTGAACAACAGATGCCTGATCCTGAAGCCTCGCTATCAATCTATCAGTGATCCTCACGACCATGTCGGGCAGATCCTCGCGAATGGCTTGCGAAACTTCCTCAACTATCCAATCATGCAATGGTCTCTCTTGGAGACAAAATTCCCCACTCACCCCTGCCCCCTGATGGCAGGAAATAGAAATAGGATCTCCCTCCTTGATGGATCCCTGAACTCCATAAGATTCGGGACCTAGACGAGCCCCAATCTGTCCTGAAACTAACCCGACCTTAAAGGCCTCAAGATGACTGTCCATGAGCTCCACAATGGCCTCTCTAACCGAACCGAAAATCACTGGAGTCTGATCAATGATGCTGCGCGTAATCTCTGCGGAAATGAAATCCCTCATTTGATCATCCAGCTGCCCGGCTCCGAAGCCCGAGCCAGACCCCTCCTCGACACCTGAACTGCTAACTGGTAGCTCGCGCAATGTCACCATGCTGAAAATATAACAAAATCCTGATCAATTTACACACTACTGCTGAGGGATTTCTCACTCACTACACCATTCCCTGGTTTCGTCTTGGCCCCTCTTGAATCGAGTACGGATCCTCTGCTTTCAGTAGTATGGGCCCCTACTACCTTCCACATCTATCCATACTTTCCTCAAGAGTTACCTCAACTCCACCCAGTCCCCTTTACTCTTCTACTGATCTCTGCTACTCTCATCCTAGGCTTGCCCTAGGGAACCTCTGACTCTACCCACACAGTCCTCAGCTGCTGAAGGCCCCCTAGTAATGCCAATTAGTCACCACCTGAATACCATCACATGTAACGAGGCTCAGATAATCCTTCAAGTAAAAGACTCGCCCCTACAACGGTTGGACTCAGACAAGAGCTGCGCAATAGGGCCAAATCCAACACTCTGAGATTATTCAACCCTGATCACATGTGATGTGATGTATTCACCTAATGGCTAACTCCCATCACTCAGAGTCCCACAAAGCACAAAGCAAGCAGCATTCGGATAAAGGAAACGTACTCAGGCAAAACTATTCTCATAACAAGAAACTACACTAGCATACAATGCTAAGCTCGCGCTACCAGGCATAACCTAAACAGGCTATCCTACTGCTGTCTACTCAATACTAGCATGCAATTCTCATAAAACTGAACACATAAATCAGGCACATAAGGCATCATCCTAGATCCTTAGTCCTATTCTAGCATGCTGTTCTACTGAAGCTGGAACTGAAACTGAAACTGAAACCGATACTGATAATCATAATATAACTTGTATGGGTAAATTGGGAGTACTTACTTGAGCTCGGCTGATTGCATGCACCACACCCTTTTCTCTTTTCAAAACTCTTTTTGCTTTTTCTAAAACTCTTCTCTTTACATTTTCTAAAATTGTTTTCTTTTCTCAAAATTCTTTTGTAACTACGATTTTTCTTTTGAAAACTCTATACCACTTCCTTAGTTTGAGTTCAGACACACTCAGGAGTGCGCCCAAATCCCTCAAACCAAGGCTCTGATACCATTTGTAACATCCCCCTCTGGCACGTATCACAATATTGTCCGCTTTGGGCCACTCGGCACGAGGACTTCCCAGGGGGTCACCCATCCTGGTACTACTCCCGCCCAAGCACGCTTAACTGCAGAGTTCTTATGGGATCTGCTGCCCTCACGGCTTTAAAACGCGTTGTGATAAGGAAGGTATCGACACCCCTTTTAAGGAATGCTTAGTTCTCCTTCCCAGCCGATGTGGGATCAGATCTAACCCACTTTCACCCCCCATTATAGGGTTCGACGTCCCCGTCGAACTCATCGACCCGTGCCCTAGCTCTGATACCAACTTGTAACGACCCAAAAATCACGACTAAAAATTTCTTTTAAAACATTACTAAAACTGGATTTATAAAACGTATCATAAGTCAAACATAACTTTCGAGTATTAAATTCAAAACATAATATCATTATCAGAGTCAAACATTCCCAGGCTAACTGACTATGGTGTGTGCTCTGCAATCTTCCCGAGCTCCTCTTTTGAAAACCGAGTACCTGAAACCAAAACTGAAAACCGTAAGCACGAAGCTTAGTGAGCTCCCCCCAATCTACCACATACCACACGAAACATATAAAGCACATATTGGGCCTTGCCCACTGCATCGGACCAAAGTCCGGACTAACTGGGGGCCTTGCCCCCCTGCATCAGACCGAAGTCCGGAAACTGACTGGGACCTTGTCCCCTGCATCGGACCGAAGTCCGGACTAACTGGGGCCTTGCCCCCTGCATCGGACCGAAGTCCGGACTAACTGGGACCTTGTCCCCTGCATCGGACCGAAGTCCGGGCTAACTGGGGCCTTGCCCCCTGCATCGGACCGAAGTCCGGACTAACTGGGACCTTGTCCCCTGCATCGGACCGAAGTCCGGGCTAACTGAACAAAACATAACATAAACATATCAACTAGCATGAACACACGTATACTGCATACTACATCGGGCCGTAGCCCGGAACACATAACACATAATTCCTGTCTGAGCCACGAAGGCATCAAACATACTAACTACTGTATCAGATCAAAGTCCGAAAACTACTGCTAGCTAAACGGGCCGGCATTGTGGCCTTAGACCCGTTCCTACTGGAAGGAAACTCACCTGAACTGCTGAGCCCTGCTGATAACCCTCTGGCTGCAACTCGACAATCCCCTGAACCGCTTTTCCTCCAGCTCTCCGAGCTATCAATATACATATAACACTTAGTCTGACAGTCAACTAAGTCAACTCTGGTCAAAGTCAACCTTCCAGGTCAACCCTACTCGCCGAGTCACCCCACTGACTCGCCGAGTTCATAAATCCAGAGTCCTTCCACTCGCGACTCTACTCGCCGAGTCAGCCCCTGACTCGCCGAGTTTACTGATTCCCGATTCCTGTCCTGACCAACTCACTGAGTCCTGGCTCGACTCGCTGACTCGAGTCTTAACTCGAAGGGTTTGGGACCACTCGACCTGACTCGCCGAGTCTAAGAACAGACTCGTCGAGCACACGACAAACTTCATCCAACTCGACGAGTTGTTCATCCAACTCGCCGAGTTCATGCCCATCTTCATCCGACTCGACGAGCTGTTCATCCCACTCGTCGAGTTCCTCCTCATCTTCAAGCTACTCGCCGAGTCCACTCGAAGGACTCGTCGAGTCCACTAAGATCCACTTACATGCAGAGGACTTCCGAGCCATGCATGAGCTCCAAACTATAGATCTACCCTCCCCAAGCCTATTTCCCACATAAAGTTGCAAACTTTACGTGTACAGAGTGAGATCTAGGCAAAATACACCCATAGCTAGGGTTTAGGACCAAGAGACTCCAATTTCCACCCAATGGCTGATACTTTATGGGATTACATACCAAAATAAACATGGATCTGAGGTAGCAACCTCAGATCTGGACCTCAAGCTCAAGATTGGTCTTAAACATGGCTTAAAAGCCCCAAAACTCATAACCAAGGAAAAATATGGAGGAGAGAAACGAATTGATACCTTCCAAAGCTCTGAAATGCTTCCCAAACTTCAGATCCAAAGCCACTCCCTGATGCTTCAAGGATTCCCACTCCTTCTTCTTCCTTAAACCCACTCAAAAATGGCTAGAAGCTTGAATGAACACAATGGGGGCTTAAGGTGCGGCGTTCTGGGTGTAAGAGGCTGTAAAGGAGCCCTAGGAAGAAGATTAAGATGCTTAAATAGGCTCCAAGCCCCGTATTTAGGGTTTTCCTCGCACAGACCAGACTCGCCGAGTCCACTTGGCCGACTCGCCGAGTTGGTCACTTACTCCTCGACCCGGACCCCGCTCCGACTCGCCGAGTCCTTCCTTGGACTCGCCGAGTCCCTCCTAAATTTAGGGTTTCCTTTAATTTCTTGGCTTTCAAAATCTTGGGTGTTACATTTGTCCTGAGTTTGCTGCTTCTTAGAAAGCTAAGATGACCCGTTACTTAAGCATGCTCAAGAAGAATTACATCTGATAGTTTGTATCCATCCAACGATATGCTTCATTGTTGGAGTTGCAGGAGGCCGCCAGGAGACGTGAGATAGAGATGGAGCTCGAGACGAAGGAGCAGAGATAGGCCCTGTCCAGTCGCATCCTACGCCGAAGCGGTTTAAGGCAGCTTATGCTAGATCTAGGAGTCAGAGGGACCGTACTTATGGGAAGTATGTCAAGGTTCATGATAAGGCTTGTCAATCTGCTAGTGTATGCTAATAATGTGGCAAGGAGGGTCACTACGCAAGGGATTGTCACTAGTCGTCCCTAGTTCTAAGTACCAGGATTTGCTATCACTATGATTAGGTTGGCCATGTAAAGGGAAATTGTCCATTGCTTGCCACCAAGCCAGTGCAGGCCCCAACGCCAGCCACTTTAAATATTACCGATGGGCGCCAAGGAAGGGAAGAGCCCTAGAGAGCTTGGGGCCGTGCTTTTCAGCTCAATACCGAGGAGGCTAGAGCAGCTCCAAACATCGTGACCGGTATGTTTTTATTTATTATTCCGTTGATTGTAATTTACGTTGTGCTCATGTATATGATCTTAATAGTACATTCTTAGTGAACACTTTGCCTGCAATTGTTTTATTTTACTCAGGCGATGGTTGGTTCTTTTGTATCCCGATTATTCAGTAAGGAGTTTGATATGCCTATTGGGGAGTTAGAGTGTCCGTTGCGGGTTTCAATCGCTAACGAATATGGGGTCTCTGTGTCCACAATGTTATAGGGTTGTGTATTAGGGATCTTTGGGTGCCTTATCCGATTGATCTGATCGCTATTCTGATGGACGATGTATGCATGATAGTGGGTATGGACTGGCTGAGTAGGTTTGGTGTCATGACATGTTATGAGGGTCGACGAGTGGTAGTATGAACCCCAAGTGTCACACCCCCAAACCAGAATGGCGGAAACATTCGGGGGTGGATGACTTCACGTAGTACCATAACAATTGAATATGGTAAAGAAAGTAACACAACCATCATATATATAATAAAAACGTACATTGTTGCGTTATACAAGTTTCCAAAAGAATATTACAATATGATGATGTAAAATGTTTAATAATAAACGCCTTTAGCGTTCATTCTTCCAAAGCTGGTAGTTACCTGTATTACTGATTCCCTGAGAAATATAAGTGGTTTCGAAAAAGTGTCAACAATAAAGTTGGTGAGTTCATAAGTGTTTTTTACTGAAAAAGTATGTCTTTTTGGAAGAAAATCGATGAACATGGTTTTCAGAAAATCCAATATTTTCCAAATATAGTTTGAAAAGTTCCCAAGGTTGGAGGGCGTTAGTATCTTTCGTATTTGAATGATAAAGATAAGTTTTGTACTCAAAATAATGTAAATACTGAATGCATGTATCAATCTCGTAAATCAAGCTTGTTTTTATACTTTCGTGTGAGTCTTATAACCATACTATTGCAACAGACTGCATGTAACAACATTCTTCAGGTGTTGTAGTGTTATGACATTTGTCACCCAAACCTGTCGGTCTAACTGTAGCTAATAGTTTAGGTGCAGGGTTGTCAATCCCGTATAGATCTATACACAAGTATCACGCTCTCCCTCCAAGATATTATGGCTTATAATACAGGACTTGGAATGCATACATAAGAGTACGTTGAAGTTTGAATATCTCAAATCACTTAGTATAAATAGATTTACGATAAGAAAGTCTTTATTTCACTTTAGATGAAAGTATTTCGTTTTTCAAGATGTATACGTAAGAATGTATGAATAACTCGCAAACTATACCCATTATAGTTTTTCAGAAAGTATGTTCCATTTGGTGAAAATAACTTGGTGATATACTAAACTTTATATGTAAAGTAAGATGTTGGTATCGAAAAACAATAAAATAGATGTTGCATTTATGTTTAAATAAAATGATACGTTTTCTTATATTGTACTTGTATTCCCCCCCCCCCCCCCTAAAACATGAAAAGACTTGAAAAGTAGGGGTATGAACTCACTTGTTTGGTTTAAAGAGAGTGAGGCTAGAATTGGGCAGAACTTCAACTGCATAAAGCTGCGTCTTCGAGCTTCTCGGGGATCTAGGTAGCGTAGAACCTTCGTCGGGGGCTCGAGTGTGGAACCGAGGGTGTTAGGATGGTCTCTGGTATGTAAGAGTGTGTGAGAGTGAGTGAAATTTTGAGAGAGATGTGCCAAAATCCGGAGTTTATGCCTTCTATTTATAGGGCTGAAAGTGCGAGTACGCTGGGCGTACCACCGGAGTACGCTGGGCGTACTTCGGTTACGCTGGGCGTAATTTTGCGTCATGGCTTACGACTCGGGTCTAGCTAGGCGTAGAGCTTGCAGCCGATGGGACTCGACCATGCACCTGAGTACGTTGGGCGTACTCTTGAATTACGTTGCGTGTAATTCTGGCTTCCATCTTCTAAATTCCGTAACTTTCGCGTACGGGCTCCGTTTTTCGCGTTCTTTATATCCACGCGTAGGTGAGATTATGCTCTGCAACTTTCATTTAGACTTCGTCGGCTAGTTTTGACTATATTTTTAATACTATGTTTTTAATAGCCGGGACTACTATGGTCCGTTAAAAATTCATAACTTCTTTATCCGACGTCTGTTTTCGTTTGTCTTTTTATCATCTTACTCCTATTGTGGAGATATTCAACTCTCGTTTAGGTTGCGTTAGCTAAATATCGTATGATCTTTAATTCAAGTTTTTAGCTCTCTACCGCTGTTACGAAACCTAGAAAATTCGTAACTTCTTCATACGAGGTCCAATTTGGGCGATCTTTTTATGTACGTTTTCAGTTTAACGAACTCAACAACTTTTGTTTAGATAGGTAAGGCTAAAATGCATTTTATTTGAAATTCACTTTTTACGTTAAATAAAGTTTTACCGGGTGTGTCGTGAATAATTGAGTGGTCATAGATTCTTCATTATAACCTGGTTTCGAATGTTCTTTATGTTTTTGGAAACCTTGGCACGATATCTAACATTTGATGCATCCCAATTTAGATATTTGAACACTTTATTTTTTAGGCTAATTTCGTTGATTCCAAATAGTTTTGTTGTATTTGACTTTTGAGTGTTACGTTGCTTTTGGAAAAATATAGGGTTGTCACATCATCCCCCCGTTAGAGGAATTTCGTCCCAAAATTAAATCTAAGACAGAGTTTACGGGTTAGGAAAGAGATACGGGTACTTTTGTTTCATCTGATCCTCGCGTTCCCAGGTGTATTCAGGTCCTCACTTGGCGTTCCAGCGGACCTTTACAATAGGTATGCAGCTTTGTTTAGTCCTTTTAATTTCCCTATCCATGATCTCTACTGGTTCTTCTACGAATTGGAGATTCTCATTTATTGCAATTTCGTCTAGAGGGATGACAAGGGTCTCATCGGACAAGCACTTCTTTAGGTTTGATACGTGAAAGGTAGGGTGTACGTTGTGGAGTTCCTGAGGTAATTGAAGTATGTAAGCCACCGGACCGATCCTGGCAAGGATCTCGAATGGTCCAATGTATCTTGGGTTCAGTTTCCCACGCTTTCCAAAACGTATTAATCCTTTCCAGGGTGAGACTTTTAGCAGGACATGGTCTCCAACCTGGAATTCCAAGGGTTTCCGTCTTTTATCCGCGTAACTCTTTTTTCTGTCCCTTGATGCTTTCAGTCGTTCTCGTATCTGAACAATCTTCTCCGTAGTTTCCCCTATGATTTCTGGCCCAGTGAGCGTGTTGTCTGTTGCTTGTCCTTTTGCTAGTTGTGTGTCACCCACTTCAGCCCAGCACAGAGGTGATCTGCATTTACGGCCGTAGAGGGCTTCAAACGGGGCAGCCTTGATGCTGGTGTGGTAGCTATTGTTGTACGAAAACTCGACCAATGGCATATGGGTGTCCCATGCCTTGCCAAAATCGATTACGCAAGATCTCAACATATCTTCTAGGGTTTGTATGGTTCTCTCACTCTGGCCGTCAGTTTTGGGGTGGTAAGCAGTACTCATGTCTAGTCTTGTTCCTAGAGATTTTAACAGCGACTGCTAGAACCTTGAGGTGAATCTACTATATCGGTCCGAGATAATGGATATGGGCACACCATGCAGCCGTACAAAATCTCTGAGGTATGTTCTAGTTAGTTTCTCCAATTATCCGTTTCTTTGATTGGTAGGAAGTGCGCGGATTTAGTTAACCTGTCGACGATCACCCAGATGGTGTCGAGTCCGTTTGCCGTCTTGGGTAATTTGGTTATGAAATCAATGGTTATCCGCCCCCACTTCCGTTCGGGTATTTCTAGCTGTTGTAACAATACCGAGGGCTTTTGGTATTCCACCTTGACTTTGGCGCACGTCATATATTTGCTCACGTAGGTAGCAATTTCGGCTTTCATGTTCGGCCACCAGTACAGTTTCTTGAGGTCGAGATACATCTTATCGGAGCCGGGATGTATGGAGTATCATGTCTTATGGGCTTCGTTTATGACAACTTCTCTGAATCCGCCAAACTTCGGTATCCAGATCCGATCCATGAAGTAACGAACTCCATCATTCTTGACTTCAAGCTTCTTATCCATTCCTCTTAAGGCTTCCCCTGCCACATTTTCAGATTTTAAGGCTTCTATTTGGGCTTCCTTGATTTGCGTGGACAGGTGTGAATGGATTGTCATAGTTAGAGACTTCACTCTGCGGCCCGAGTATTCCTTTCGGCTGAGTGCATCGGCCACCACGTTAGCCTTTCCAGGATGATATTGAATTTCGCATTCGTAATCATTTAGTAGTTCTACCCACCGTCTTTGTCTCATGTTGAGTTCTTTTTGGTTGAGGATATGCTGGAGGCTTTTATGATCGGTGAAGATTGTACATTTTGTGTCGTAGAGATAGTGCCTCCATATCTTTAGAGTGAAAATGACTGCTCCTAGCTCGAGATCATGCGTTGTGTAGTTTACTTCGTGCGTCTTTAGTTGTATTAAGGCGTAGGCGATGACCTTCCCTCGTTGCAAAAGGACACACCCAAGTCCTTGGTTTGACGCATCACAATAGACAGTGAAGTCTTCCGTTCCTTCTGGTAAGGTTAGAATGGGCGCACTACATAAGGCTCGCTTTAGTGTTTGAAACGCGATGTCTTGTTTTTCTCCCCAGTCGAAGGTCACGCTCTTCTGAGTTAGGGTGGTAAGTGGCTTAGCAATCTTCGAAAAGTTTTGTATGAACCTTCGGTAATATCCGGCTAGTCCCAAAAATTGTCGGATTTCTATTGGGGTTCTTGGGATCGTCCAATTCTATATTGCCTTGATCTTAGAAGGATCCATGTGTATCCCCTCTTTGCTTACTACGTGACCTAGGAGATCTACTTCCCGAATCCAAAACTCACACTTTGAAAATTTTGCGTATAGCTTTTCTGCCCTCAATGTTTCCAAGACTTGGCAGAGGTGTTGGATGTGTTCTTCCTTGCTTCTTGAATAGATGAGTATATCATCTATGAATACGATCACGAATTTATCCAGGAAGGGACAACATACCCGGTTCATCAAGTCCATGAACACTGCTGGTGCATTTGTCAATCCAAAGGGCATCACTACAAACTCTTAGTGACCATAGCGTGTTCGGAATGCCGTTTTGGGGATGTCTCCTTCCAGCAGTCGCAGTTGGTGATAGCCAGATCTTAGATCGATTTTTGAGAAGTAGCTTGCTCCCTGTAGTTGGTCGAACAAATCGTCTATGCGCGGTAAGGGATATTGGTTCTTGATCGTGAGTTTGTTCAGCTCCCGGTAATCGATGCACATGCGAAAAGATCTGTCCTTCTTCTTCAATAATAGGACCGGTGCTCCCCATGGTGAAAAGCTCAGTCTGATGAAGCCCTTGCTCAGCAGCTCGTTCAATTGAGTGGACAGTTCCTGCATCTTGGCTGGGGCTAGACAGTAAGGCGACTTTGCTACTGGGGTAGCTCCAGGAATTAAGTCAATTCTGAACTCGACTTGGCGTTCTGGTGGGATCCCTGGAAGATCTTCTGGGAAGATGTCTGGGATGTTGCAGACATCCAGAATGTCTTTAATGTTCTTCGATTCTTGTTTTTGGTCTACTACGTGGGCTAGAAAGGCATGATATTCCTTGCGAAGATATTTTCGTGCTTTAACACAGGAGATGATTTGTAAATTTGTACTAGGTTTGTCACCATAAATGACAAGAGTTTCGCCATTTGGCAGATTGAGGCGAACGGCCCTTTCATGACAAAGTATATCGGCATGGTGAAGGCTTAACCAGTCCATACCGATGATGACATCAAAACTTCTTATCGAAATGGGCATAAGATCGATTTGAAATAAGTGCTCGTTTATATTTAATGTGCACCCTACGTACATATCGCTTGTGCTTTCCGTTTTACCGTTTGCAATTTCTATAATGAATATTTTATTGAGTAGTTGGGGTTTTTGATTAAGTTGGTGTTTGAATTTATGACTCATAAAACTTCTCTCCGCACCGCAGTCAAAGAGTATGCATGCATAAATGTTGTCGAGGAGAAACGTACCCGTAATTACCGTGGGGTCAGCTATTGCTTCATTTTTTCCTATCGCCAGCACTCTCCCAACACCGCCAGCATTCTTTGCCTTGGGGCAATCCCTCTTGAAGTGCCCAGTTTCTCCACACCCATAACATGCCTGGCTTATTCCAGTACCAGGAACTTGAGTGATTGGTTGTGCCGGTGCCTTACGAAACGGGCAGTGTGCCCTTTCCTGTCGCAGTTTTTACGGTGCATCTCACGGCAATTCCCGTGGTGATGGTAGTTGCATTTGTTGCACTTTGGCAGGTTCCCAGCATATTGTTTCGTTGGCGCAGGGGTAGCAGGAGTTGTAGTGGGAGCAGTAGTCGCATGAACCGCCACCATTTGTTTCTTTGAAGGTTCTTGCGAAGTTTGCCCCTTTCTCTTGTTCCAGAACTTCTTCTTGCTGTTGTTGTTGGCATTGTTATCGTTGTTGTTGTTCCCTTTGGTTGGTTCAGTGACGATAGCCGTGACGCCTTGACAGACACCATGATCAGTGAGAGATTGCGCCAATTCCTTGGCGCTGTCGAATGTCATGGGTTTGGAGGCTAACACACTCGCTCGAAGTTGGGGTGATAGTCCCCAGATATACCTTTCCACCTTTTGGCTTTCCAGGATCAACATTCCTGGGCAAAGTATTATCAAGTCACTGAATTTGTTGGTATAGCTTGCGATGTCCGAGCCTACCATCGTAAGGCCCCACAGTTCCTGTTCGAGCTTCTGAATCTCGCCTCTTGGGCAGTACTCTCGTAGGAGCATTCGTTTCAGGTTTTCCCAACCCATGGAGTTCGCCACCATTAGGGTTAGTGTCTTGACGTGGCCGTTCCACCACGTCAGGGCTCGTTCATAGAAAGTAAAGGCGGCAAATTTTACTTTGCTTTCTTCACGGCATGCGCAAATTTCAAACACAGCTTCCATTTTCTCTATCCATTAGGATAGAGCCATCACTCCCCCAGTCCCATAAAAGGGAATAGGTTTGCCGTTGGTGAAGTCTTTGTAAGTACATATGTCACACCCCAAAATCGATAACGGCGGAATACGTTTCGGGGTGGATGACGTAGTGAACAGTATCATCACAATTGCATAATAGTAGAAACAAGAATCATACAACCATAGTATTACATAGTGAATTTAATTACATGCGTGTTTTGTAATGTCTAACAATCACCCAAAAGTAAATCAAAAATAAGAGATGGGTCTTGTGTGCTCCACCTTCTCCAAAAATGCCGCGTCTGTACATGTCTATCTTTGACCTGAAGTTACAAGTTATTTTGAAAACAATTATCAGCATAAAGCTGGTGAGTTCATAAGAGTTTAGTGTGAGTTTTTGTATACAAAGCATTAGTGTTAAAGATGTATCATTTATGTTCGTAAGTAGTAGAAACTTAGAAAATCCCATATTTTCCAGGAAATACATTGTAAGTGACAATCTGTGAAAAGTATGCATTCTTTATCCCTTTGAAAACAGTTTATTTTAAAAATACATTGGCAAATCTCCAAATAACAAGCGTGATGGAATAAGTTGAGCCTGTAATCAGTGATAGAGGTGCAAGCTTCCTTTAGTGATAGATACGTACTTACTTCGGGATGCAGTTTAGCATTTAGTGTGGTATTTTAGAGTAGCTGTAGCGTATTCCTTGTATATTACTAATAGTGAGGATAATAGAGGATCCCATGACCTTCCTGGTCATGCACAGTATAGTGAAGTAGTGGCATCCCTGGGCCTGCACGGCGCGGACTGAGATTAACAGTCGGGATGTAATAGCGTCTGCCCCGTATAGATCTATACATGTAGAGTCGTCTCCTGCTGGAACTCTCCGGGCGTAGTGAATAGCGAATAGAGTATCTCGTAGCGGGTTAGTGTATTATTGTTTGTTTAGTGTTTTCTCTATTGTTATAGTGTAGTAATCTTTTAGTATTGATCATAGTGCATTCTCTTACTAGTGTATCGTTTAGTAATAGTGAGTATTATAGTGTAGATAGTAATAACTTTAACGAGTAGTAGCTGTAGCGACCATAACCATACCTATTATGGTTACCTTAGTGGAGATGGTTCTTAGCACGTTAATGACCTTATTGTTAAGTGAAAGCAGTAATATTTGTATCCCATACTGATATACAGATTATATAACTAAGAAATCAACGACAGTCGGACGGATAACCACTACCCTAAGCCCACAATCAAACAAGAACAGGAAATAAGGCGAGATATCGGTCCTAAGTCCTCCAAGTCTTACTTATATAAATATATCAGAGTGGTTACATTTTATAAGTAAATTGATTAAATAAAAGTATTTTTCCAAAAGAACATTTAAATTCTGATTCACTGTTTAAAAATAGTTTGAAAAAGGTGAAACCCGTTTATAAGGCATAAGGACAAATCACATGTGATTTGAACTAAGAGTAGTGAATCACATGTCTTAGTCCTTGTAACTCGGAAATCATTCTGTAAAACTTTACATAAACATTTATAAGCAACTTGTATCTCCCCCTTAAAACATGTAAAACACTTGAAAGGTTCATTATTGGGGTATGAACTCACCTGAAATCGCGGAAATCGGGTGAATCGGGTAAATCGGGTAATAGTGTCGATTGAGCGTTTGGTACCAAATAACCACTTGAGCACCTTTTAGGACCCTAATGTCATATGAAATATGTATTTTACAAGAAGTTAATCATCTTATGCTTCTCATTATAGTATTTGGACATTCTAGTGTCGTTTTCGGGGTTTTAAGGCCTAGAAAGGGTTCCCGGGAGCGGTACAAGGCCATGGATGATTTACGGGAGGGTCCTTGAGTTCACTCTCTTAGAGTTTATGGCCTAAAAGCCATCCATTGGGAGTTTACGGCCGTAAGCCCCCTAGGCTTGGCCGTAAACTCTTGTGACACTCCAAAATGTGTGTTTAGGGCCTTATTTCACTTCCTTAATTTAGTGGTGGGTGTTTTGGACCAAAAGGGAAGGATTAACATCATAAATTGTGACATTTTTGGGGAGTTTACGGCCAAGACTTGTTCTTGGGCCGTAAACTCCTATAAATCCTTCAAGATGAAGGTTTTACTTGTACAACATTGTCCCATATGACTTAGAAAAATCCTAGAAGGTCCTATAGTGAGTTTGGAACAATTTGGCATCAATTTTTGGGGAGTTTACGGCCCAAGAACATCCTTGGCTGTAAACTCTTCATTTTGTTCCCAAATGTGAAGTTTAATTGTACAACACACTTCCAAAGGCCTTAGATAAATTCCTTTCATGCATTAGGGTAGTTTAGGGACTTGTTTGACACAAAAGTTTGGGTGTTTACGGCCCAAGCTTAGTCTTGGCCGTAAACTCCTCTTTTTGTGCTCAAATGATGTTGTTTAATGCATTTAAGTGTTCCTTGGAGTCAATTCTAATTTACCAAACATCCTAGAAGTGTTTTTGGGGCTTTAAACATGGATTTGTGGGGTGTTTGAGGTGTTTACGGCCTAAGCACAAGCTTGGGCCGTAAACTCCTTTTTAAGCATCATTTTCTTGTGTTTTAATGTCCAAACCCTTCTAGTTATAAGCCTTAATTAGTATACTAACATACAAGAAGAAAAAAACTTGGTCTTTGGCTTGGTTTTGGGGGTTTACGGCCTAAGGAGCTTCTTAGGCCGTAAACTCCTCTTTGAACCTTGATTCCTATGATTTTTGGCCCTCAAATTCAATGAAGCATGTCTAGAATAAGATAGAGGATGAGTACTTACGTTTGGAAGTCGGAAATTAGCGGAATCGGGGTCGTTTTCGAGTCTAGAGAGAGAAAGTAGTGAGAGAGAGTGGGTGTGTAGTAAATGAGTGTTCAAATGTTGTGCACACCCATTGCATATGTCTCGGGAATCGCACCCGATACACGGCTACCCGATGTTTAAAGTTAACTGGGTTAAAACTTTTTACCCGGGTGAAGTGGTAGAAAAGGTAATACAACTCTATTAGGTTAAACGGGGTTAACACATACGAGTTATATTTCTTATGATAATATTAAGTCATGCATAGACTTAGATATTTGGATATTGACGGTTCCAAATATTACATAAAATAACGTATAGTGACACGTTCCGTTAGTGAAAATGGGATTTGTAACGGAATTAGATTTGGGGTTGTCACATCATCCCCCCGTTAGGGGAATTTCGTCCCGAAATTTAGAATACAAACAGATACGATATTACAATACTACTAAGCGAAGAGATGAGGGTATTTGAGTTTCATTTGATCCTCGCGCTCCCAAGTGAATTCCGGTCCTCGCTTGGCGTTCCACCGAACCTTCACAATTGGGATGCGGCTTTGTTTCGTCCGCTTTACTTCACGATCCAAAACCTCAGCAGGTTCTTCCACGAAGTTGAGGCTCTCATTGATCTCGATCTCGTCGAGGGGGATCACGAGAGTCTCGTCCGACAGACATTTCTTCAAATTTGAGACGTGAAAGGTAGGATGTATGTTACTTAGCTCGCGGGGTAAGTTTAGTTTATAAGCTACGGGGCCGATTCTAGCAATAATCTCAAAAGGCCCTATGTACCTTGGGTTTAACTTTCCACACTTCCCGAAGCGTATCGTGCCTTTCCAGGGCGAGACCTTCAGAAGGACCCGGTCTCCGACCTGGAATTCCAAGGGTTTCCTTCGTTTGTCGGCGTAGCTCTTCTGTCGATCCCTAGCGGCTTTTAGTCGTTCACGTATCTGTACAATCTTCTCGGTCGTCTCTCGAATGATCTCTGGACCAGTGAGGGCGCTATCAAGAACTCGTCCTTTAGCTAACTGAGTGTCTCCCACCTCGGCCCAGCACAACGGGGATCTACACTTTCGGCCGTAGAGAGCTTCGAATGGAGCTGCCTTGATGCTCGTGTGATAACTATTGTTGTAGGAAAACTCCACAAGAGGTAAGTGTGTATCCCACGATTTCCCGAAGTCGATCACACAAGCTCGCAACATGTCTTCTAATGTTTGGATCGTCCTCTCACTTTGTCCATCAGTCTGCGGATGGTAGGCTGTACTCATATCCAGCCTCGTCCCTAGTGCCTTTTGTAATGATTGCCAAAATCTAGAGGTGAATCTACTATCTCTGTCTGATATAATAGATATAGGGACGCCATGCAATCGCACTATTTCTTTTATATAAGTCCTAGTGAGCTTTTCCATCTTATCCGTCTCTTTGATGGGTAGGAAGTGGGCGGACTTGGTCAACCTGTCAACGATGACCCAAATGGTATCTAATCCACCTGCTGTCTTGGGCAGCTTGGTGATGAAGTCCATTGTGATTCGCTCCAACTTCCATTCTGGTATTTCCGGTTGTTGGAGGAGTCCTGATGGCTTTTGACATTCTACTTTGACCTTCGCGCAAGTAAGGCACTTACCTACAAAGGTAGCGATCTCTGCTTTCATTTTCGGCCACCAGTAAAGCTTTTTGAGATCCAGATACATCTTATCTGAACCCGGGTGGACGGAGTAGCGAGTGTTGTGTGCTTCCCTCATAACCAAATCTCTGAAACCTCCATGGCGTGGAGTCCAGATTCGGTCCATAAAGTAATAGGCTCCGTCACCCTTAACCTCCAGATTTTTCTCCATTCCACGCAGGAATTCTCCCGTCACGTTTCCAGGCTTTAGAGCTTCCAGCTGAGCCTCTTTGATCTGCGTCGATAGATGTGAGTGTATAGTCATTGTCAACGACTTGGTCCTTCGTCCGGAATATTCTTTTCTGCTCAGGGCGTCTGCTACTACGTTGGCTTTCCCCGGATGATATCTAATTTCACAGTCGTAATCATTAAGTAATTCGACCCATCGACGCTGTCTCATGTTGAGTTCTTTCTGGTTCAGTATATGTTGGAGGCTTTTATGATCAGTGTACACCACGCTCTTCGTCCCATACAAGTAGTGTTTCCAGATTTTTAGTGCGAAGACGACCGCTCCTAACTCAAGGTCGTGAGTAGTGTAGTTCACTTCATGGTTCTTTAGTTGTCTCGAGGCATAGGCGATAACTTTTCCTCGTTGCATCAAGACACAACCGAGCCCCTGATTGGATGCATCACAGTATACGACGAAATCTTCTGTCCCTTCAGGAAGGGATAATACTGGTGCGGTGCATAGGGCTCGCTTCAAGGTCTGAAATGCCTTCTCCTGTTTCTCTTCCCAGTCGAATGATACACCCTTCTGTGTTAGCATGGTGAGAGGTTTCGCAATCCGAGAGAAATTTTGGATGAATCGACTGTAGTAGCCAGCGAGGCCTAGAAATTGACGAATTTCCGTATGCGTCTTTGGTGCTGACCAGTTCTCAATAGCCTTGATTTTGGAGGGGTCCACGTGGATTCCTTCCTCACTGACCACGTGTCCTAAGAATTCAACTCTCCGGATCCAAAAGTCGCACTTAGAGAACTTCGCATACAACTTCTCGGATCGCAGGGCTTCCAGGACTAATCGTAAATGATTTCTGTGCTCTTCATCGCTTCGAGAGTAGACAAGATTGTCGTCAATAAAGACGATGACGAACTGATCTAGATATGGACGACATACCCTATTCATCAAGTCCATGAATACTGCGGGGGCATTAGTCAGTCCAAAGGGCATCACCACGAACTCAAAATGCCCGTAGCGGGTTCGAAAGGCTGTCTTCGGAACATCTTCCTCTAACACCCGTAACTGATGATACCCCGATCTAAGATCAATCTTGGAGAAGTAACTTGCTCCTTGGAGTTGATCGAATAGGTCGTCGATACGAGGGAGAGGATAGCGATTTTTTATCGTGAGTTTATTGAGTTCCCAATAATCGATGCACATCCAAAACGACCCATCCTTTTTCTTCATGAACAAGACCGGAGCTCCCCAAGGTGAGAAGCTCGGTCTTATAAAACCCTTGCTAAGCAGTTCGTTGAGTTGACCGGATAGTTCTTGCATTTCGGTGGGCGCTAGGCGGTAGGGCGACTTAGCTACGGGGGTAGCTCCTGGAATTAGGTCGATTCTGAATTCAACCTGTCGTTTAGGAGGTAGGCCTGGGAGATCCTCCGGAAAGACATCAGCAAAATCGCATACTACTAGAATGTCTTTTGGATCTTTCGATTTCTGGTTAGTGTCGACGACGTGAGCAAGAAAGGCGCGATATTCCTTGCGCAAGTATTTCTGAGCCTGAATACTAGAGATGATACGAAGGTTTGTACTTGGCTTATCTCCGTATATCACTAGGGTCTCTCGATTTGGAAAGTTCAGGCGAATGGCTTTCTCGGAACATAGGATGTCGGCGTAGTGAAGGCTTAGCCAATCCATACCAACAATGACATTGAAATTTTTGATTGAGACTGGTATAAGATCGATTAAAAAGGGGTGATCATCTAACGTGAGAGTACAACCTATATAGATTTCATTAGAGCTTTTTGTCTTCCCATTAGCCATTTCTACAACGAATGTTTCTTTTAGTGGTTGAGGGGTTTGTTTGAGTAGGTGTTTAAAATTTTGATTTATGAAGCTTCTTTCTGCACCACTATCGAATAAGACACAGGCATAAGAGTTGTTGAGAAGAAACGTACCCGTGACCACTGTGGGATCGGCTACTGCTTCATTGTGACCGATAGCAAGTAACCTTCCAGTTCCCCCAGCATTTGCAATCTTCGGGCAGTTCTTCTTAAAATGGCCTGCTTCGCCGCAGCCATAACACGTCGGGGTCACTCCCGTACCAGGAACCTGTGTAATAGGTTTGGGAGGGGCCTTGCAAAATCGGACAGTATGGCCCTTCCGCCCGCAGTTGGAACACTGCAATTCACGGCATGGACCGTTGTGGTGAAAAGGGCACTTGGGACACTTAGGCAAATTCCCACTGTAAGCTTTCGGTGGGGCTGGAGCAGCTGGTGCGGCCGGGGTGGTGGCAGCATGAACCGCCACAATTTGCTGATCCCTGGAGGCGGTTTGAGTTTTCTTGCCTTTCTTCTTATCCCATCGTTTCCTCTTTCTGTCGGATGATCCGGAGGGTGCAGTGGTTGTTGTGGTTGTTGTTGCTGGAGTGGAGGAGATTTCGTGATCGATCAGACTCTGGGCCAATTCCTTGGCGCTGACGAAAGTGGTAGGGCGTGAAGCCAGAACATTTCCTCGATACGGGGGCACTAAACCCCAGATGTAACGTTCAATCTTCTTGCTCTCAGAGGGGATCATGTTGGGACACATAGCCGCCAAGTCGCAAAACCTGGCCGTATAAGCCGTTATGTCGGTCCCCTTCATCTTGAGGTTCCAGAGTTCTTCCTCAAGCTTCTGAACTTCGCCCCTAGGGCAGTACTCTCCTCTCATAAGATTTTTAGAGTGTCCCAGCCCATGGCATTGGCTGTGACCAAGGAGAGTGCGTTGACATGGCCGTTCCACCATGACAAAGCCCTGTTAGTGAGGGTAGCGGTAGCGAACTTGATTTTGCTCTCTTCAGGACAAGAGCACATTTTGAATACAGCTTCGGTCCTTTCGAACCGTTGGGACAATGCCAGAATTCCTCCGGTACCATCGAAGAAAGCAGGTTTACAATTCATGAAGTCCTTATAAGTGCATCCCTGCACTCGTTGGTGGACTTCACCAAATCTAGAATTTCCACCGCTCGCATCACCCGAGTTCATTTGGGCCATGGCTGCTGTTACAGCCGCAGTCACAGCCGCTTGGAACAACACCGGATCGAACTGCGGAGGAGGAGGTGGTGGAAGAGGGGTTTGAGTTTCAGGTCTTCCTCTGCTGGGACGCTTTCGTGGAGGCATCCTTTACTGGAAGATCATAGAAATGATAGCAATAGTAAGAGCCTATTGCGAATATGAATAGAGTGTTTCGTGGATTAAATCAACATAATCCAATATCAGGTTAAGAGCTATAGCAATAGAGAAATCATCTGCCAATACACTGGTATTAATGATGCAACAGAAGTTCATGAAAATTGACCTAGCAGTGGGTCTTACATCATACCATAGAGAAAATGTTGGCAGTTTTAGAAGTTCAGCTAGAGTACTTTTAAACTAGGAATGTTTACAGACAAGAGACCTACGGAACATAGAGATAAAAGGCTAGTCCTTTAAACAAAAGAGTGAGGTAACTAGATGTCTTCTACTGGCGGCGGCTGCTTGTCGGGCGAATCCTCAGATCCTCCAGTTGACGCATGACTTCTTGAAGGTGTCGATCATGAGCCCTTTGGTGTGCTCGGAGTTCCCTAACTTCAGCTCGGGATGCAGCCAGTTGATGCTGCAAAGCCTCGTTGGTCCTCCTTGTCCTGTCCATGGCTTCTTCGAGTTGGCGGATGCGAACAGTGTTGAGGTTTGAGTTGGCATCCACTTCTACAACTCGACCAATAGCTGCTTGATCTTGTTCAACATTCCTGGCAATCCTTCGGATCATGATGGGCAGAACCCGATCTGCTGATCCTCCTTCGCTTATGTTGTAGAAACTTCGGTCTCCATTGTAAGGCAAGGGCTGACCCTACTCCTCGCTCCATCGACGCAAGGATATTGCCCACATAGGAGTGGGGCCCTGAAATGCCGGTCGGGGGTTAGGGTTCGGGGCTTCAGGAGGTTGGTTGTTGACTTCTGGCTCGGAGCTCGAGCTATCCGAGAAGCCTTCAGCATGATGATCATCCAAAGGAATAGGGTGATCGTCGTCTGACTCCTCTTCGAGCCATCCTCCATTGCCCTGGTTCGGAAAGTACGGATCACCGGGTAGGTGGAAGCCAGCCATGCTATCTACGCGAGAAAGGGGGGGGGGAAAGAAGATTAATAGACGCACTATTCTAAGATACTTATAGGAGGAATCATTACCAGTTGACCCAATACTTGCTCCCTGTAGTTGGTCGAACAAATCGTCTATGCGCGGTAAGGGATATTGGTTCTTGATCGTGAGTTTGTTCAGCTCCCGGTAATCGATGCACATGCGAAAAGATCTGTCCTTCTTCTTCAATAATAGGACCGGTGCTCCCCATGGTGAAAAGCTCAGTCTGATGAAGCCCTTGCTCAGCAGCTCGTTCAATTGAGTGGACAGTTCCTGCATCTTGGCTGGGGCTAGACAGTAAGGCGACTTTGCTACTGGGGTAGCTCCAGGAATTAAGTCAATTCTGAACTCGACTTGGCGTTCTGGTGGGATCCCTGGAAGATCTTCTGGGAAGATGTCTGGGATGTTGCAGACATCCAGAATGTCTTTAATGTTCTTCGATTCTTGTTTTTGGTCTACTACGTGGGCTAGAAAGGCATGATATTCCTTGCGAAGATATTTTCGTGCTTTAACACAGGAGATGATTTGTAAATTTGTACTAGGTTTGTCACCATAAATGACAAGAGTTTCGCCATTTGGCAGATTGAGGCGAACGGCCCTTTCATGACAAAGTATATCGGCATGGTGAAGGCTTAACCAGTCCATACCGATGATGACATCAAAACTTCTTATCGAAATGGGCATAAGATCGATTTGAAATAAGTGCTCGTTTATATTTAATGTGCACCCTACGTACATATCGCTTGTGCTTTCCGTTTTACCGTTTGCAATTTCTATAATGAATATTTTATTGAGTAGTTGGGGTTTTTGATTAAGTTGGTGTTTGAATTTATGACTCATAAAACTTCTCTCCGCACCGCAGTCAAAGAGTATGCATGCATAAATGTTGTCGAGGAGAAACGTACCCGTAATTACCGTGGGGTCAGCTATTGCTTCATTTTTTCCTATCGCCAGCACTCTCCCAACACCGCCAGCATTCTTTGCCTTGGGGCAATCCCTCTTGAAGTGCCCAGTTTCTCCACACCCATAACATGCCTGGCTTATTCCAGTACCAGGAACTTGAGTGATTGGTTGTGCCGGTGCCTTACGAAACGGGCAGTGTGCCCTTTCCTGTCGCAGTTTTTACGGTGCATCTCACGGCAATTCCCGTGGTGATGGTAGTTGCATTTGTTGCACTTTGGCAGGTTCCCAGCATATTGTTTCGTTGGCGCAGGGGTAGCAGGAGTTGTAGTGGGAGCAGTAGTCGCATGAACCGCCACCATTTGTTTCTTTGAAGGTTCTTGCGAAGTTTGCCCCTTTCTCTTGTTCCAGAACTTCTTCTTGCTGTTGTTGTTGGCATTGTTATCGTTGTTGTTGTTCCCTTTGGTTGGTTCAGTGACGATAGCCGTGACGCCTTGACAGACACCATGATCAGTGAGAGATTGCGCCAATTCCTTGGCGCTGTCGAATGTCATGGGTTTGGAGGCTAACACACTCGCTCGAAGTTGGGGTGATAGTCCCCAGATATACCTTTCCACCTTTTGGCTTTCCAGGATCAACATTCCTGGGCAAAGTATTATCAAGTCACTGAATTTGTTGGTATAGCTTGCGATGTCCGAGCCTACCATCGTAAGGCCCCACAGTTCCTGTTCGAGCTTCTGAATCTCGCCTCTTGGGCAGTACTCTCGTAGGAGCATTCGTTTCAGGTTTTCCCAACCCATGGAGTTCGCCACCATTAGGGTTAGTGTCTTGACGTGGCCGTTCCACCACGTCAGGGCTCGTTCATAGAAAGTAAAGGCGGCAAATTTTACTTTGCTTTCTTCACGGCATGCGCAAATTTCAAACACAGCTTCCATTTTCTCTATCCATTAGGATAGAGCCATCACTCCCCCAGTCCCATAAAAGGGAATAGGTTTGCCGTTGGTGAAGTCTTTGTAAGTACATATGTCACACCCCAAAATCGATAACGGCGGAATACGTTTCGGGGTGGATGACGTAGTGAACAGTATCATCACAATTGCATAATAGTAGAAACAAGAATCATACAACCATAGTATTACATAGTGAATTTAATTACATGCGTGTTTTGTAATGTCTAACAATCACCCAAAAGTAAATCAAAAATAAGAGATGGGTCTTGTGTGCTCCACCTTCTCCAAAAATGCCGCGTCTGTACATGTCTATCTTTGACCTGAAGTTACAAGTTATTTTGAAAACAATTATCAGCATAAAGCTGGTGAGTTCATAAGAGTTTAGTGTGAGTTTTTGTATACAAAGCATTAGTGTTAAAGATGTATCATTTATGTTCGTAAGTAGTAGAAACTTAGAAAATCCCATATTTTCCAGGAAATACATTGTAAGTGACAATCTGTGAAAAGTATGCATTCTTTATCCCTTTGAAAACAGTTTATTTTAAAAATACATTGGCAAATCTCCAAATAACAAGCGTGATGGAATAAGTTGAGCCTGTAATCAGTGATAGAGGTGCAAGCTTCCTTTAGTGATAGATACGTACTTACTTCGGGATGCAGTTTAGCATTTAGTGTGGTATTTTAGAGTAGCTGTAGCGTATTCCTTGTATATTACTAATAGTGAGGATAATAGAGGATCCCATGACCTTCCTGGTCATGCACAGTATAGTGAAGTAGTGGCATCCCTGGGCCTGCACGGCGCGGACTGAGATTAACAGTCGGGATGTAATAGCGTCTGCCCCGTATAGATCTATACATGTAGAGTCGTCTCCTGCTGGAACTCTCCGGGCGTAGTGAATAGCGAATAGAGTATCTCGTAGCGGGTTAGTGTATTATTGTTTGTTTAGTGTTTTCTCTATTGTTATAGTGTAGTAATCTTTTAGTATTGATCATAGTGCATTCTCTTACTAGTGTATCGTTTAGTAATAGTGAGTATTATAGTGTAGATAGTAATAACTTTAACGAGTAGTAGCTGTAGCGACCATAACCATACCTATTATGGTTACCTTAGTGGAGATGGTTCTTAGCACGTTAATGACCTTATTGTTAAGTGAAAGCAGTAATATTTGTATCCCATACTGATATACAGATTATATAACTAAGAAATCAACGACAGTCGGACGGATAACCACTACCCTAAGCCCACAATCAAACAAGAACAGGAAATAAGGCGAGATATCGGTCCTAAGTCCTCCAAGTCTTACTTATATAAATATATCAGAGTGGTTACATTTTATAAGTAAATTGATTAAATAAAAGTATTTTTCCAAAAGAACATTTAAATTCTGATTCACTGTTTAAAAATAGTTTGAAAAAGGTGAAACCCGTTTATAAGGCATAAGGACAAATCACATGTGATTTGAACTAAGAGTAGTGAATCACATGTCTTAGTCCTTGTAACTCGGAAATCATTCTGTAAAACTTTACATAAACATTTATAAGCAACTTGTATCTCCCCCTTAAAACATGTAAAACACTTGAAAGGTTCATTATTGGGGTATGAACTCACCTGAAATCGCGGAAATCGGGTGAATCGGGTAAATCGGGTAATAGTGTCGATTGAGCGTTTGGTACCAAATAACCACTTGAGCACCTTTTAGGACCCTAATGTCATATGAAATATGTATTTTACAAGAAGTTAATCATCTTATGCTTCTCATTATAGTATTTGGACATTCTAGTGTCGTTTTCGGGGTTTTAAGGCCTAGAAAGGGTTCCCGGGAGCGGTACAAGGCCATGGATGATTTACGGGAGGGTCCTTGAGTTCACTCTCTTAGAGTTTATGGCCTAAAAGCCATCCATTGGGAGTTTACGGCCGTAAGCCCCCTAGGCTTGGCCGTAAACTCTTGTGACACTCCAAAATGTGTGTTTAGGGCCTTATTTCACTTCCTTAATTTAGTGGTGGGTGTTTTGGACCAAAAGGGAAGGATTAACATCATAAATTGTGACATTTTTGGGGAGTTTACGGCCAAGACTTGTTCTTGGGCCGTAAACTCCTATAAATCCTTCAAGATGAAGGTTTTACTTGTACAACATTGTCCCATATGACTTAGAAAAATCCTAGAAGGTCCTATAGTGAGTTTGGAACGATTTGGCATCAATTTTTGGGGAATTTATGACCCAAGAACATCCTTGGCCGTAAACTCTTCATTTTCTTCCCAAATGTGAAGTTTAATTGTACAACACACTTCCAAAGGCCTTAGATAAATTCCTTTCATGCATTAGGGTAGTTTAGGGACTTGTTTGACACAAAAGTTTGGGTGTTTACGGCCCAAGCTTAGTCTTGGCCGTAAACTCCTCTTTTTGTGCTCAAATGATGTTGTTTAATGCAATTAAGTGTTCCTTGGAGTCAAGTCTAATTTACCAAACATCCTAGAAGTGTTTTTGGGGCTTTAAACATGGATTTGTGGGGTGTTTGAGGTGTTTACGGCCTAAGCACAAGCTTGGGCCGTAAACTCCTTTTTAAGCATTATTTTCTTGTGTTTTAATGTCCAAACCCTTCTAGTTATAAGCCTTAATTAGTATACTAACATACAAGAAGAAAAAAACTTGGTCTTTGGCTTGGTTTTGGGGGTTTACGGCCTAAGGAGCTTCTTAGGCCGTAAACTCCTCTTTGAACCTTGATTCCTATGATTTTTGGCCCTCAAATTCAATGAAGCATGTCTAGAATAAGATAGAGGATGAGTACTTACGTTTGGAAGTCAGAAATTAGCGGAATCGGGGTCGTTTTCGAGTCTAGAGAGAGAAAGTAGTGAGAGAGAGTGGGTGTGTAGTAAATGAGTGTTCAAATGTTGTGCACACCCATTGCATATGTCTCGGGAATCGCACCCGATACACGGCTACCCGATGTTTAAAGTTAACTGGGTTAAAACTTTTTACCCGGGTGAAGTGGTAGAAAAGGTAATACAACTCTATTAGGTTAAACGGGGTTAACACATACGAGTTATATTTCTTATGATAATATTAAGTCATGCATAGACTTAGATATTTGGATATTGACGGTTCCAAATATTACATAAAATAACGTATAGTGACACGTTCCGTTAGTGAAAATGGGATTTGTAACGGAATTAGATTTGGGGTTGTCACATCATCCCCCCGTTAGGGGAATTTCGTCCCGAAATTTAGAATACAAACAGATACGATATTACAATACTACTAAGCGAAGAGATGAGGGTATTTGAGTTTCATTTGATCCTCGCGCTCCCAAGTGAATTCCGGTCCTCGCTTGGCGTTCCACCGAACCTTCACAATTGGGATGCGGCTTTGTTTCGTCCGCTTTACTTCACGATCCAAAACCTCAGCAGGTTCTTCCACGAAGTTGAGGCTCTCATTGATCTCGATCTCGTCGAGGGGGATCACGAGAGTCTCGTCCGACAGACATTTCTTCAAATTTGAGACGTGAAAGGTAGGATGTATGTTACTTAGCTCGCGGGGTAAGTTTAGTTTATAAGCTACGGGGCCGATTCTAGCAATAATCTCAAAAGGCCCTATGTACCTTGGGTTTAACTTTCCACACTTCCCGAAGCGTATCGTGCCTTTCCAGGGCGAGACCTTCAGAAGGACCCGGTCTCCGACCTGGAATTCCAAGGGTTTCCTTCGTTTGTCGGCGTAGCTCTTCTGTCGATCCCTAGCGGCTTTTAGTCGTTCACGTATCTGTACAATCTTCTCGGTCGTCTCTCGAATGATCTCTGGACCAGTGAGGGCGCTATCAAGAACTCGTCCTTTAGCTAACTGAGTGTCTCCCACCTCGGCCCAGCACAACGGGGATCTACACTTTCGGCCGTAGAGAGCTTCGAATGGAGCTGCCTTGATGCTCGTGTGATAACTATTGTTGTAGGAAAACTCCACAAGAGGTAAGTGTGTATCCCACGATTTCCCGAAGTCGATCACACAAGCTCGCAACATGTCTTCTAATGTTTGGATCGTCCTCTCACTTTGTCCATCAGTCTGCGGATGGTAGGCTGTACTCATATCCAGCCTCGTCCCTAGTGCCTTTTGTAATGATTGCCAAAATCTAGAGGTGAATCTACTATCTCTGTCTGATATAATAGATATAGGGACGCCATGCAATCGCACTATTTCTTTTATATAAGTCCTAGTGAGCTTTTCCATCTTATCCGTCTCTTTGATGGGTAGGAAGTGGGCGGACTTGGTCAACCTGTCAACGATGACCCAAATGGTATCTAATCCACCTGCTGTCTTGGGCAGCTTGGTGATGAAGTCCATTGTGATTCGCTCCAACTTCCATTCTGGTATTTCCGGTTGTTGGAGGAGTCCTGATGGCTTTTGACATTCTACTTTGACCTTCGCGCAAGTAAGGCACTTACCTACAAAGGTAGCGATCTCTGCTTTCATTTTCGGCCACCAGTAAAGCTTTTTGAGATCCAGATACATCTTATCTGAACCCGGGTGGACGGAGTAGCGAGTGTTGTGTGCTTCCCTCATAACCAAATCTCTGAAACCTCCATGGCGTGGAGTCCAGATTCGGTCCATAAAGTAATAGGCTCCGTCACCCTTAACCTCCAGATTTTTCTCCATTCCACGCAGGAATTCTCCCGTCACGTTTCCAGGCTTTAGAGCTTCCAGCTGAGCCTCTTTGATCTGCGTCGATAGATGTGAGTGTATAGTCATTGTCAACGACTTGGTCCTTCGTCCGGAATATTCTTTTCTGCTCAGGGCGTCTGCTACTATGTTGGCTTTCCCCGGATGATATCTAATTTCACAGTCGTAATCATTAAGTAATTCGACCCATCGACGCTGTCTCATGTTGAGTTCTTTCTGGTTCAGTATATGTTGGAGGCTTTTATGATCAGTGTACACCACGCTCTTCGTCCCATACAAGTAGTGTCTCCAGATTTTTAGTGCGAAGACGACCGCTCCTAACTCAAGGTCGTGAGTAGTGTAGTTCACTTCATGGTTCTTTAGTTGTCTCAAGGCATAGGCAATAACTTTTCCTCGTTGCATCAAGACACAACCGAGCCCCTGATTGGATGCATCACAGTATACGACGAAATCTTCTGTCCCTTCAGGAAGGGATAATACT
The DNA here is from genome assembly GCF_002870075.4 of Lactuca sativa. NCBI lineage: Eukaryota > Viridiplantae > Streptophyta > Magnoliopsida > Asterales > Asteraceae > Lactuca > Lactuca sativa. Next base: position 195,111,518 of record NC_056625.2, read on the forward strand.
GGTGCGGTGCATAGGGCTCGCTTCAAGGTCTGAAATGCCTTCTCCTGTTTCTCTTCCCAGTCGAATGATACACCCTTCTGTGTTAGCATGGTGAGAGGTTTCGCAATCCGAGAGAAATTTTGGATGAATCGACTGTAGTAGCCAGCGAGGCCTAGAAATTGACGAATTTCCGTATGCGTCTTTGGTGCTGACCAGTTCTCAATAGCCTTGATTTTGGAGGGGTCCACGTGGATTCCTTCCTCACTGACCACGTGTCCTAAGAATTCAACTCTCCGGATCCAAAAGTCGCACTTAGAGAACTTCGCATACAACTTCTCGGATCGCAGGGCTTCCAGGACTAATCGTAAATGATTTCTGTGCTCTTCATCGCTTCGAGAGTAGACAAGATTGTCGTCAATAAAGACGATGACGAACTGATCTAGATATGGACGACATACCCTATTCATCAAGTCCATGAATACTGCGGGGGCATTAGTCAGTCCAAAGGGCATCACCACGAACTCAAAATGCCCGTAGCGGGTTCGAAAGGCTGTCTTCGGAACATCTTCCTCTAACACCCGTAACTGATGATACCCCGATCTAAGATCAATCTTGGAGAAGTAACTTGCTCCTTGGAGTTGATCGAATAGGTCGTCGATACGAGGGAGAGGATAGCGATTTTTTATCGTGAGTTTATTGAGTTCCCAATAATCGATGCACATCCAAAACGACCCATCCTTTTTCTTCATGAACAAGACCGGAGCTCCCCAAGGTGAGAAGCTCGGTCTTATAAAACCCTTGCTAAGCAGTTCGTTGAGTTGACCGGATAGTTCTTGCATTTCGGTGGGCGCTAGGCGGTAGGGCGACTTAGCTACGGGGGTAGCTCCTGGAATTAGGTCGATTCTGAATTCAACCTGTCGTTTAGGAGGTAGGCCTGGGAGATCCTCCGGAAAGACATCAGCAAAATCGCATACTACTAGAATGTCTTTTGGATCTTTCGATTTCTGGTTAGTGTCGACGACGTGAGCAAGAAAGGCGCGATATTCCTTGCGCAAGTATTTCTGAGCCTGAATACTAGAGATGATACGAAGGTTTGTACTTGGCTTATCTCCGTATATCACTAGGGTCTCTCGATTTGGAAAGTTCAGGCGAATGGCTTTCTCGGAACATAGGATGTCGGCGTAGTGAAGGCTTAGCCAATCCATACCAACAATGACATTGAAATTTTTGATTGAGACTGGTATAAGATCGATTAAAAAGGGGTGATCATCTAACGTGAGAGTACAACCTATATAGATTTCATTAGAGCTTTTTGTCTTCCCATTAGCCATTTCTACAACGAATGTTTCTTTTAGTGGTTGAGGGGTTTGTTTGAGTAGGTGTTTAAAATTTTGATTTATGAAGCTTCTTTCTGCACCACTATCGAATAAGACACAGGCATAAGAGTTGTTGAGAAGAAACGTACCCGTGACCACTGTGGGATCGGCTACTGCTTCATTGTGACCGATAGCAAGTAACCTTCCAGTTCCCCCAGCATTTGCAATCTTCGGGCAGTTCTTCTTAAAATGGCCTGCTTCGCCGCAGCCATAACACGTCGGGGTCACTCCCGTACCAGGAACCTGTGTAATAGGTTTGGGAGGGGCCTTGCAAAATCGGACAGTATGGCCCTTCCGCCCGCAGTTGGAACACTGCAATTCACGGCATGGACCGTTGTGGTGAAAAGGGCACTTGGGACACTTAGGCAAATTCCCACTGTAAGCTTTCGGTGGGGCTGGAGCAGCTGGTGCGGCCGGGGTGGTGGCAGCATGAACCGCCACAATTTGCTGATCCCTGGAGGCGGTTTGAGTTTTCTTGCCTTTCTTCTTATCCCATCGTTTCCTCTTTCTGTCGGATGATCCGGAGGGTGCAGTGGTTGTTGTGGTTGTTGTTGCTGGAGTGGAGGAGATTTCGTGATCGATCAGACTCTGGGCCAATTCCTTGGCGCTGACGAAAGTGGTAGGGCGTGAAGCCAGAACATTTCCTCGATACGGGGGCACTAAACCCCAGATGTAACGTTCAATCTTCTTGCTCTCAGAGGGGATCATGTTGGGACACATAGCCGCCAAGTCGCAAAACCTGGCCGTATAAGCCGTTATGTCGGTCCCCTTCATCTTGAGGTTCCAGAGTTCTTCCTCAAGCTTCTGAACTTCGCCCCTAGGGCAGTACTCTCCTCTCATAAGATTTTTAGAGTGTCCCAGCCCATGGCATTGGCTGTGACCAAGGAGAGTGCGTTGACATGGCCGTTCCACCATGACAAAGCCCTGTTAGTGAGGGTAGCGGTAGCGAACTTGATTTTGCTCTCTTCAGGACAAGAGCACATTTTGAATACAGCTTCGGTCCTTTCGAACCGTTGGGACAATGCCAGAATTCCTCCGGTACCATCGAAGAAAGCAGGTTTACAATTCATGAAGTCCTTATAAGTGCATCCCTGCACTCGTTGGTGGACTTCACCAAATCTAGAATTTCCACCGCTCGCATCACCCGAGTTCATTTGGGCCATGGCTGCTGTTACAGCCGCAGTCACAGCCGCTTGGAACAACACCGGATCGAACTGCGGAGGAGGAGGTGGTGGAAGAGGGGTTTGAGTTTCAGGTCTTCCTCTGCTGGGACGCTTTCGTGGAGGCATCCTTTACTGGAAGATCATAGAAATGATAGCAATAGTAAGAGCCTATTGCGAATATGAATAGAGTGTTTCGTGGATTAAATCAACATAATCCAATATCAGGTTAAGAGCTATAGCAATAGAGAAATCATCTGCCAATACACTGGTATTAATGATGCAACAGAAGTTCATGAAAATTGACCTAGCAGTGGGTCTTACATCATACCATAGAGAAAATGTTGGCAGTTTTAGAAGTTCAGCTAGAGTACTTTTAAACTAGGAATGTTTACAGACAAGAGACCTACGGAACATAGAGATAAAAGGCTAGTCCTTTAAACAAAAGAGTGAGGTAACTAGATGTCTTCTACTGGCGGCGGCTGCTTGTCGGGCGAATCCTCAGATCCTCCAGTTGACGCATGACTTCTTGAAGGTGTCGATCATGAGCCCTTTGGTGTGCTCGGAGTTCCCTAACTTCAGCTCGGGATGCAGCCAGTTGATGCTGCAAAGCCTCGTTGGTCCTCCTTGTCCTGTCCATGGCTTCTTCGAGTTGGCGGATGCGAACAGTGTTGAGGTTTGAGTTGGCATCCACTTCTACAACTCGACCAATAGCTGCTTGATCTTGTTCAACATTCCTGGCAATCCTTCGGATCATGATGGGCAGAACCCGATCTGCTGATCCTCCTTCGCTTATGTTGTAGAAACTTCGGTCTCCATTGTAAGGCAAGGGCTGACCCTACTCCTCGCTCCATCGACGCAAGGATATTGCCCACATAGGAGTGGGGCCCTGAAATGCCGGTCGGGGGTTAGGGTTCGGGGCTTCAGGAGGTTGGTTGTTGACTTCTGGCTCGGAGCTCGAGCTATCCGAGAAGCCTTCAGCATGATGATCATCCAAAGGAATAGGGTGATCGTCGTCTGACTCCTCTTCGAGCCATCCTCCATTGCCCTGGTTCGGAAAGTACGGATCACCGGGTAGGTGGAAGCCAGCCATGCTATCTACGCGAGAAAGGGGGGGGGAAAGAAGATTAATAGACGCACTATTCTAAGATACTTATAGGAGGAATCATTACCAGTTGACCCAATACTTGCTCCCTGTAGTTGGTCGAACAAATCGTCTATGCGCGGTAAGGGATATTGGTTCTTGATCGTGAGTTTGTTCAGCTCCCGGTAATCGATGCACATGCGAAAAGATCTGTCCTTCTTCTTCAATAATAGGACCGGTGCTCCCCATGGTGAAAAGCTCAGTCTGATGAAGCCCTTGCTCAGCAGCTCGTTCAATTGAGTGGATAGTTCCTGCATCTTGGCTGGGGCTAGACAGTAAGGCGACTTTGCTACTGGGGTAGCTCCAGGAATTAAGTCAATTCTGAACTCGACTTGGCGTTCTGGTGGGATCCCTGGAAGATCTTCTGGGAAGATGTCTGGGATGTTGCAGACATCCAGAATGTCTTTAATGTTCTTCGATTCTTGTTTTTGGTCTACTACGTGGGCTAGAAAGGCATGATATTCCTTGCGAAGATATTTTCGTGCTTTAACACAGGAGATGATTTGTAAATTTGTACTAGGTTTGTCACCATAAATGACAAGAGTTTCGCCATTTGGCAGATTGAGGCGAACGGCCCTTTCATGACAAAGTATATCGGCATGGTGAAGGCTTAACCAGTCCATACCGATGATGACATCAAAACTTCTTATCGAAATGGGCATAAGATCGATTTGAAATAAGTGCTCATTTATATTTAATGTGCACCCTACGTACATATCGCTTGTGCTTTCCGTTTTACCGTTTGCAATTTCTATAATGAATATTTTATTGAGTAGTTGGGGTTTTTGATTAAGTTGGTGTTTGAATTTATGACTCATAAAACTTCTCTCCGCACCGCAGTCAAAGAGTATGCATGCATAAATGTTGTCGAGGAGAAACGTACCTGTAATTACCGTGGGGTCAGCTATTGCTTCATTTTTTCCTATCGCCAGCACTCTCCCAACACCGCCAGCATTCTTTGCCTTGGGGCAATCCCTCTTGAAGTGCCCAGTTTCTCCACACCCATAACATGCCTGGCTTATTCCAGTACCAGGAACTTGAGTGATTGGTTGTGCCGGTGCCTTACGAAACGGGCAGTGTGCCCTTTCCTGTCGCAGTTTTTACGGTGCATCTCACGGCAATTCCCGTGGTGATGGTAGTTGCATTTGTTGCACTTTGGCAGGTTCCCAGCATATTGTTTCATTGGCGCAGGGGTAGCAGGAGTTGTAGTGGGAGCAGTAGTCGCATGAACCGCCACCATTTGTTTCTTTGAAGGTTCTTGCGAAGTTTGCCCCTTTCTCTTGTTCCAGAACTTCTTCTTGCTGTTGTTGTTGGCATTGTTATCGTTGTTGTTGTTCCCTTTGGTTGGTTCAGTGACGATAGCCGTGACGCCTTGACAGACACCATGATCAGTGAGAGATTGCGCCAATTCCTTGGCGCTGTCGAATGTCATGGGTTTGGAGGCTAACACACTCGCTCGAAGTTGGGGTGATAGTCCCCAGATATACCTTTCCACCTTTTGGCTTTCCAGGATCAACATTCCTGGGCAAAGTATTATCAAGTCACTGAATTTGTTGGTATAGCTTGCGATGTCCGAGCCTACCATCGTAAGGCCCCACAGTTCCTGTTCGAGCTTCTGAATCTCGCCTCTTGGGCAGTACTCTCGTAGGAGCATTCGTTTCAGGTTTTCCCAACCCATGGAGTTCGCCACCATTAGGGTTAGTGTCTTGACGTGGCCGTTCCACCACGTCAGGGCTCGTTCATAGAAAGTAAAGGCGGCAAATTTTACTTTGCTTTCTTCACGGCATGCGCAAATTTCAAACACAGCTTCCATTTTCTCTATCCATTAGGATAGAGCCATCACTCCCCCAGTCCCATAAAAGGGAATAGGTTTGCCGTTGGTGAAGTCTTTGTAAGTACATATGTCACACCCCAAAATCGATAACGGCGGAATACGTTTCGGGGTGGATGACGTAGTGAACAGTATCATCACAATTGCATAATAGTAGAAACAAGAATCATACAACCATAGTATTACATAGTGAATTTAATTACATGCGTGTTTTGTAATGTCTAACAATCACCCAAAAGTAAATCAAAAATAAGAGATGGGTCTTGTGTGCTCCACCTTCTCCAAAAATGCCGCGTCTGTACATGTCTATCTTTGACCTGAAGTTACAAGTTATTTTGAAAACAATTATCAGCATAAAGCTGGTGAGTTCATAAGAGTTTAGTGTGAGTTTTTGTATACAAAGCATTAGTGTTAAAGATGTATCATTTATGTTCGTAAGTAGTAGAAACTTAGAAAATCCCATATTTTCCAGGAAATACATTGTAAGTGACAATCTGTGAAAAGTATGCATTCTTTATCCCTTTGAAAACAGTTTATTTTAAAAATACATTGGCAAATCTCCAAATAACAAGCGTGATGGAATAAGTTGAGCCTGTAATCAGTGATAGAGGTGCAAGCTTCCTTTAGTGATAGATACGTACTTACTTCGGGATGCAGTTTAGCATTTAGTGTGGTATTTTAGAGTAGCTGTAGCGTATTCCTTGTATATTACTAATAGTGAGGATAATAGAGGATCCCATGACCTTCCTGGTCATGCACAGTATAGTGAAGTAGTGGCATCCCTGGGCCTGCACGGCGCGGACTGAGATTAACAGTCGGGATGTAATAGCGTCTGCCCCGTATAGATCTATACATGTAGAGTCGTCTCCTGCTGGAACTCTCCGGGCGTAGTGAATAGCGAATAGAGTATCTCGTAGCGGGTTAGTGTATTATTGTTTGTTTAGTGTTTTCTCTATTGTTATAGTGTAGTAATCTTTTAGTATTGATCATAGTGCATTCTCTTACTAGTGTATCGTTTAGTAATAGTGAGTATTATAGTGTAGATAGTAATAACTTTAACGAGTAGTAGCTGTAGCGACCATAACCATACCTATTATGGTTACCTTAGTGGAGATGGTTCTTAGCACGTTAATGACCTTATTGTTAAGTGAAAGCAGTAATATTTGTATCCCATACTGATATACAGATTATATAACTAAGAAATCAACGACAGTCGGACGGATAACCACTACCCTAAGCCCACAATCAAACAAGAACAGGAAATAAGGCGAGATATCGGTCCTAAGTCCTCCAAGTCTTACTTATATAAATATATCAGAGTGGTTACATTTTATAAGTAAATTGATTAAATAAAAGTATTTTTCCAAAAGAACATTTAAATTCTGATTCACTGTTTAAAAATAGTTTGAAAAAGGTGAAACCCGTTTATAAGGCATAAGGACAAATCACATGTGATTTGAACTAAGAGTAGTGAATCACATGTCTTAGTCCTTGTAACTCGGAAATCGTTCTGTAAAACTTTACATAAACATTTATAAGCAACTTGTATCTCCCCCTTAAAACATGTAAAACACTTGAAAGGTTCATTATTGGGGTATGAACTCACCTGAAATCGCGGAAATCGGGTGAATCGGGTAAATCGGGTAATAGTGTCGATTGAGCGTTTGGTACCAAATAACCACTTGAGCACCTTTTAGGACCCTAATGTCATATGAAATATGTATTTTACAAGAAGTTAATCATCTTATGCTTCTCATTATAGTATTTGGACATTCTAGTGTCGTTTTCGGGGTTTTAAGGCCTAGAAAGGGTTCCCGGGAGCGGTACAAGGCCATGGATGATTTACGGGAGGGTCCTTGAGTTCACTCTCTTAGAGTTTATGGCCTAAAAGCCATCCATTGGGAGTTTACGGCCGTAAGCCCCCTAGGCTTGGCCGTAAACTCTTGTGACACTCCAAAATGTGTGTTTAGGGCCTTATTTCACTTCCTTAATTTAGTGGTGGGTGTTTTGGACCAAAAGGGAAGGATTAACATCATAAATTGTGACATTTTTGGGGAGTTTACGGCCAAGACTTGTTCTTGGGCCGTAAACTCCTATAAATCCTTCAAGATGAAGGTTTTACTTGTACAACATTGTCCCATATGACTTAGAAAAATCCTAGAAGGTCCTATAGTGAGTTTGGAACGATTTGGCATCAATTTTTGGGGAGTTTATGACCCAAGAACATCCTTGGCCGTAAACTCTTCATTTTGTTCCCAAATGTGAAGTTTAATTGTACAACACACTTCCAAAGGCCTTAGATAAATTCCTTTCATGCATTAGGGTAGTTTAGGGACTTGTTTGACACAAAAGTTTGGGTGTTTACGGCCCAAGCTTAGTCTTGGCCGTAAACTCCTCTTTTTGTGCTCAAATGATGTTGTTTAATGCATTTAAGTGTTCCTTGGAGTCAAGTCTAATTTACCAAACATCCTAGAAGTGTTTTTGGGGCTTTAAACATGGATTTGTGGGGTGTTTGAGGTGTTTACGGCCTAAGCACAAGCTTGGGCCGTAAACTCCTTTTTAAGCATTATTTTCTTGTGTTTTAATGTCCAAACCCTTCTAGTTATAAGCCTTAATTAGTATACTAACATACAAGAAGAAAAAAACTTGGTCTTTGGCTTGGTTTTGGGGGTTTACGGCCTAAGGAGCTTCTTAGGCCGTAAACTCCTCTTTGAACCTTGATTCCTATGATTTTTGGCCCTCAAATTCAATGAAGCATGTCTAGAATAAGATAGAGGATGAGTACTTACGTTTGGAAGTCAGAAATTAGCGGAATCGGGGTCGTTTTCGAGTCTAGAGAGAGAAAGTAGTGAGAGAGAGTGGGTGTGTAGTAAATGAGTGTTCAAATGTTGTGCACACCCATTGCATATGTCTCGGGAATCGCACCCGATACACGGCTACCCGATGTTTAAAGTTAACTGGGTTAAAACTTTTTACCCGGGTGAAGTGGTAGAAAAGGTAATACAACTCTATTAGGTTAAACGGGGTTAACACATACGAGTTATATTTCTTATGATAATATTAAGTCATGCATAGACTTAGATATTTGGATATTGACGGTTCCAAATATTACATAAAATAACGTATAGTGACACGTTCCGTTAGTGAAAATGGGATTTGTAACGGAATTAGATTTGGGGTTGTCACATCATCCCCCCGTTAGGGGAATTTCGTCCCGAAATTTAGAATACAAACAGATACGATATTACAATACTACTAAGCGAAGAGATGAGGGTATTTGAGTTTCATTTGATCCTCGCGCTCCCAAGTGAATTCCTGTCCTCGCTTGGCGTTCCACCGAACCTTCACAATTGGGATGCGGCTTTGTTTCGTCCGCTTTACTTCACGATCCAAAACCTCAGCAGGTTCTTCCACGAAGTTGAGGCTCTCATTGATCTCGATCTCGTCGAGGGGGATCACGAGAGTCTCGTCCGACAGACATTTCTTCAAATTTGAGACGTGAAAGGTAGGATGTATGTTACTTAGCTCGCGGGGTAAGTTTAGTTTATAAGCTACGGGGCCGATTCTAGCAATAATCTCAAAAGGCCCTATGTACCTTGGGTTTAACTTTCCACACTTCCCGAAGCGTATCGTGCCTTTCCAGGGCGAGACCTTCAGAAGGACCCGGTCTCCGACCTGGAATTCCAAGGGTTTCCTTCGTTTGTCGGCGTAGCTCTTCTGTCGATCCCTAGCGGCTTTTAGTCGTTCACGTATCTGTACAATCTTCTCGGTCGTCTCTCGAATGATCTCTGGACCAGTGAGGGCGCTATCAAGAACTCGTCCTTTAGCTAACTGAGTGTCTCCCACCTCGGCCCAGCACAACGGGGATCTACACTTTCGGCCGTAGAGAGCTTCGAATGGAGCTGCCTTGATGCTCGTGTGATAACTATTGTTGTAGGAAAACTCCACAAGAGGTAAGTGTGTATCCCACGATTTCCCGAAGTCGATCACACAAGCTCGCAACATGTCTTCTAATGTTTGGATCGTCCTCTCACTTTGTCCATCAGTCTGCGGATGGTAGGCTGTACTCATATCCAGCCTCGTCCCTAGTGCCTTTTGTAATGATTGCCAAAATCTAGAGGTGAATCTACTATCTCTGTCTGATATAATAGATATAGGGACGCCATGCAATCGCACTATTTCTTTTATATAAGTCCTAGTGAGCTTTTCCATCTTATCCGTCTCTTTGATGGGTAGGAAGTGGGCGGACTTGGTCAACCTGTCAACGATGACCCAAATGGTATCTAATCCACCTGCTGTCTTGGGCAGCTTGGTGATGAAGTCCATTGTGATTCGCTCCAACTTCCATTCTGGTATTTCCGGTTGTTGGAGGAGTCCTGATGGCTTTTGACATTCTACTTTGACCTTCGCGCAAGTAAGGCACTTACCTACAAAGGTAGCGATCTCTGCTTTCATTTTCGGCCACCAGTAAAGCTTTTTGAGATCCAGATACATCTTATCTGAACCCGGGTGGACGGAGTAGCGAGTGTTGTGTGCTTCCCTCATAACCAAATCTCTGAAACCTCCATGGCGTGGAGTCCAGATTCGGTCCATAAAGTAATAGGCTCCGTCACCCTTAACCTCCAGATTTTTCTCCATTCCACGCAGGAATTCTCCCGTCACGTTTCCAGGCTTTAGAGCTTCCAGCTGAGCCTCTTTGATCTGCGTCGATAGATGTGAGTGTATAGTCATTGTCAACGACTTGGTCCTTCGTCCGGAATATTCTTTTCTGCTCAGGGCGTCTGCTACTACGTTTGCTTTCCCCGGATGATATCTAATTTCACAGTCGTAATCATTAAGTAATTCGACCCATCGACGCTGTCTCATGTTGAGTTCTTTCTGGTTCAGTATATGTTGGAGGCTTTTATGATCAGTGTACACCACGCTCTTCGTCCCATACAAGTAGTGTCTCCAGATTTTTAGTGCGAAGACGACCGCTCCTAACTCAAGGTCGTGAGTAGTGTAGTTCACTTCATGGTTCTTTAGTTGTCTCAAGGCATAGGCAATAACTTTTCCTCGTTGCATCAAGACACAACCGAGCCCCTGATTGGATGCATCACAGTATACGACGAAATCTTCTGTCCCTTCAGGAAGGGATAATACTGGTGCGGTGCATAGGGCTCGCTTCAAGGTCTGAAATGCCTTCTCCTGTTTCTCTTCCCAGTCGAATGATACACCCTTCTGTGTTAGCATGGTGAGAGGTTTCGCAATCCGAGAGAAATTTTGGATGAATCGACTGTAGTAGCCAGCGAGGCCTAGAAATTGACGAATTTCCGTATGCGTCTTTGGTGCTGACCAGTTCTCAATAGCCTTGATTTTGGAGGGGTCCACGTGGATTCCTTCCTCACTGACCACGTGTCCTAAGAATTCAACTCTCCGGATCCAAAAGTCGCACTTAGAGAACTTCGCATACAACTTCTCGGATCGCAGGGCTTCCAGGACTAATCGTAAATGATTTCTGTGCTCTTCATCGCTTCGAGAGTAGACAAGATTGTCGTCAATAAAGACGATGACGAACTGATCTAGATATGGACGACATACCCTATTCATCAAGTCCATGAATACTGCGGGGGCATTAGTCAGTCCAAAGGGCATCACCACGAACTCAAAATGCCCGTAGCGGGTTCGAAAGGCTGTCTTCGGAACATCTTCCTCTAACACCCGTAACTGATGATACCCCGATCTAAGATCAATCTTGGAGAAGTAACTTGCTCCTTGGAGTTGATCGAATAGGTCGTCGATACGAGGGAGAGGATAGCGATTTTTTATCGTGAGTTTATTGAGTTCCCAATAATCGATGCACATCCAAAACGACCCATCCTTTTTCTTCATGAACAAGACCGGAGCTCCCCAAGGTGAGAAGCTCGGTCTTATAAAACCCTTGCTAAGCAGTTCGTTGAGTTGACCGGATAGTTCTTGCATTTCGGTGGGCGCTAGGCGGTAGGGCGACTTAGCTACGGGGGTAGCTCCTGGAATTAGGTCGATTCTGAATTCAACCTGTCGTTTAGGAGGTAGGCCTGGGAGATCCTCCGGAAAGACATCAGCAAAATCGCATACTACTAGAATGTCTTTTGGATCTTTCGATTTCTGGTTAGTGTCGACGACGTGAGCAAGAAAGGCGCGATATTCCTTGCGCAAGTATTTCTGAGCCTGAATACTAGAGATGATACGAAGGTTTGTACTTGGCTTATCTCCGTATATCACTAGGGTCTCTCGATTTGGAAAGTTCAGGCGAATGGCTTTCTCGGAACATAGGATGTCGGCGTAGTGAAGGCTTAGCCAATCCATACCAACAATGACATTGAAATTTTTGATTGAGACTGGTATAAGATCGATTAAAAAGGGGTGATCATCTAACGTGAGAGTACAACCTATATAGATTTCATTAGAGCTTTCTGTCTTCCCATTAGCCATTTCTACAACGAATGTTTCTTTTAGTGGTTGAGGGGTTTGTTTGAGTAGGTGTTTAAAATTTTGATTTATGAAGCTTCTTTCTGCACCACTATCGAATAAGACACAGGCATAAGAGTTGTTGAGAAGAAACGTACCCGTGACCACTGTGGGATCGGCTACTGCTTCATTGTGACCGATAGCAAGTAACCTTCCAGTTCCCCCAGCATTTGCAATCTTCGGGCAGTTCTTCTTAAAATGGCCTGCTTCGCCGCAGCCATAACACGTCGGGGTCACTCCCGTACCAGGAACCTGTGTAATAGGTTTGGGAGGGGCCTTGCAAAATCGGACAGTATGGCCCTTCCGCCCGCAGTTGGAACACTGCAATTCACGGCATGGACCGTTGTGGTGAAAAGGGCACTTGGGACACTTAGGCAAATTCCCACTGTAAGCTTTCGGTGGGGCTGGAGCAGCTGGTGCGGCCGGGGTGGTGGCAGCATGAACCGCCACAATTTGCTGATCCCTGGAGGCGGTTTGAGTTTTCTTGCCTTTCTTCTTATCCCATCGTTTCCTCTTTCTGTCGGATGATCCGGAGGGTGCAGTGGTTGTTGTGGTTGTTGTTGCTGGAGTGGAGGAGATTTCGTGATCGATCAGACTCTGGGCCAATTCCTTGGCGCTGACGAAAGTGGTAGGGCGTGAAGCCAGAACATTTCCTCGATACGGGGGCACTAAACCCCAGATGTAACGTTCAATCTTCTTGCTCTCAGAGGGGATCATGTTGGGACACATAGCCGCCAAGTCGCAAAACCTGGCCGTATAAGCCGTTATGTCGGTCCCCTTCATCTTGAGGTTCCAGAGTTCTTCCTCAAGCTTCTGAACTTCGCCCCTAGGGCAGTACTCTCCTCTCATAAGATCTTTTAGAGTGTCCCAGCCCATGGCATTGGCTGTGACCAAGGAGAGTGCGTTGACATGGCCGTTCCACCATGACAAAGCCCTGTTAGTGAGGGTAGCGGTAGCGAACTTGATTTTGCTCTCTTCAGGACAAGAGCACATTTTGAATACAGCTTCGGTCCTTTCGAACCGTTGGGACAATGCCAGAATTCCTCCGGTACCATCGAAGAAAGCAGGTTTACAATTCATGAAGTCCTTATAAGTGCATCCCTGCACTCGTTGGTGGACTTCACCAAATCTAGAATTTCCACCGCTCGCATCACCCGAGTTCATTTGGGCCATGGCTGCTGTTACAGCCGCAGTCACAGCCGCTTGGAACAACACCGGATCGAACTGCGGAGGAGGAGGTGGTGGAAGAGGGGTTTGAGTTTCAGGTCTTCCTCTGCTGGGACGCTTTCGTGGAGGCATCCTTTACTGGAAGATCATAGAAATGATAGCAATAGTAAGAGCCTATTGCGAATATGAATAGAGTGTTTCGTGGATTAAATCAACATAATCCAATATCAGGTTAAGAGCTATAGCAATAGAGAAATCATCTGCCAATACACTGGTATTAATGATGCAACAGAAGTTCATGAAAATTGACCTAGCAGTGGGTCTTACATCATACCATAGAGAAAATGTTGGCAGTTTTAGAAGTTCAGCTAGAGTACTTTTAAACTAGGAATGTTTACAGACAAGAGACCTACGGAACATAGAGATAAAAGGCTAGTCCTTTAAACAAAAGAGTGAGGTAACTAGATGTCTTCTACTGGCGACGGCTGCTTGTCGGGCGAATCCTCAGATCCTCCAGTTGACGCATGACTTCTTGAAGGTGTCGATCATGAGCCCTTTGGTGTGCTCGGAGTTCCCTAACTTCAGCTCGGGATGCAGCCAGTTGATGCTGCAAAGCCTCGTTGGTCCTCCTTGTCCTGTCCATGGCTTCTTCGAGTTGGCGGATGCGAACAGTGTTGAGGTTTGAGTTGGCATCCACTTCTACAACTCGACCAATAGCTGCTTGACCTTGTTCAACATTCCTGGCAATCCTTCGGATCATGATGGGCAGAACCCGATCTGCTGATCCTCCTTCGCTTATGTTGTAGAAACTTCGGTCTCCATTGTAAGGCAAGGGCTGACCCTACTCCTCGCTCCATCGACGCAAGGATATTGCCCACATAGGAGTGGGGCCCTGAAATGCCGGTCGGGGGTTAGGGTTCGGGGCTTCAGGAGGTTGGTTGTTGACTTCTGGCTCGGAGCTCGAGCTATCCGAGAAGCCTTCAGCATGATGATCATCCAAAGGAATAGGGTGATCGTCGTCTGACTCCTCTTCGAGCCATCCTCCATTGCCCTGGTTCGGAAAGTACGGATCACCGGGTAGGTGGAAGCCAGCCATGCTATCTACGCGAGAAAGGGGGGGAAAGAAGATTAATAGACGCACTATTCTAAGATACTTATAGGAGGAATCATTACCAGTTGACCCAATACTTGCATAGTGCGTACCGATTACATGTAATCGAAGCAAGATAGTCCTTCGAATAAACCACCCTAACTTCAGACCCCCAATCAAACAAGAACAGGGAATGAAGCAAAGGCTGCAGATTCTGAGTCTATAGCGCCCCAATCACATGTAATCGTGGTGTATCCACTTAGCAACTATTGTCCTACTAGTAACGACCCTTGTTGTTAACACATACACATAATCTAGAGATACAGAATACTCCTATAGTATTCTTATGTTAGCGTTATTGTGGTATTGTTGGTAAGTTTTAGACTTGTTGCAACATCACAACCGAACTTAGGCACATGCTAGTCACCCTCAGGAAAACGTAGTTGATCAGGCTACATCATCCTGAATGTGACTATATGTCTCTAAACCCAATTGTGCTGCCCAACAATCTTAATACTTTTGTTTTGTTCTAGGATGATACTGATTCCTGTGTTTCATAGTGATGTGTGTATATATATACTTAGTTAGATCTTTTAGATACTTAACAGTATATATTTTTGGTCAGAGTGTTTTAGTCCCGAAGTGTTTATAGTTCGTATATCTTTTATAGGTTGATATACTTGATTCACTATAAACAATGCTCTGATACCAATCTGTCACACCCCAAAACCGATAACGGCGGAATACGTTTCGGGGTGGATGACGTAGTGAACAGTATCATCACAATTGCATAATAGTAGAAACAAGAATCATACAACCATAGTATTACATAGTGAATTTAATTACATGCGTGTTTTGTAATGTCTAACAATCACCCAAAAGTAAATCAAAAATAAGAGATGGGTCTTGTGTGCTCCACCTTCTCCAAAAATGCCGCGTCTGTACCTGTCTATCTTTGACCTGAAGATACAAGTTATTTTGAAAACAATTATCAGCATAAAGCTGGTGAGTTCATAAGAGTTTAGTGTGAGTTTTTGTATACAAAGCATTAGTGTTAAAGATGTATCATTTATGTTCGTAAGTAGTAGAAACTTAGAAAATCCCATATTTTCCAGGAAATACATTGTAAGTGACAATCTGTGAAAAGTATGCATTCTTTATCCCTTTGAAAACAGTTTATTTTAAAAATACATTGGCAAATCTCCAAATAACAAGCGTGATGGAATAAGTTGAGCCTGTAATCAGTGATAGAGGTGCAAGCTTCCTTTAGTGATAGATACGTACTTACTTCGGGATGCAGTTTAGCATTTAGTGTGGTATTTTAGAGTAGTTGTAGCGTATTCCTTGTATATTACTAATAGTGAGGATAATAGAGGATCCCATGACCTTCCCGGTCATGCACAGTATAGTGAAGTAGTGGCATCCCTGGGCCTGCACGACGCGGACTGAGATTAACAGTCGGGATGTAATAGCGTCTGCCCCGTATAGATCTATACATGTAGAGTCGTCTCCTGCTGGAACTCTCCGGGCGTAGTGAATAGCGAATAGAGTATCTCGTAGCGGGTTAGTGTATTATTGTTTGTTTAGCGTTTTCTCTATTGTTATAGTGTAGTAATCTTTTAGTATTGATCATAGTGCATTCTCTTACTAGTGTATCGTTTAGTAATAGTGAGTATTATAGTGTAGATAGTAATAACTTTAACGAGTAGTAGCTGTAGCGACCATAACCATACCTATTATGGTTACCTTAGTGGAGATGGTTCTTAGCACGTTAATGACCTTATTGTTAAGTGAAAGCAGTAATATTTGTATCCCATACTGATATACAGTTTATATAACTAAGAAATCAACGACAGTCGGACGGATAACCACTACCCTAAGCCCACAATCAAACAAGAACAGGAAATAAGGCGAGATATCGGTCCTAAGTCCTCCAAGTCTTACTTATATAAATATATCAGAGTGGTTACATTTTATAAGTAAATTGATTAAATAAAAGTATTTTTCCAAACGAACATTTAAATTCTGATTCACTGTTTAAAAATAGTTTGAAAAAGGTGAAACCCGTTTATAAGGCATAAGGACAAATCACATGTGATTTGAACTAAGAGTAGTGAATCACATGTGATTAGTCCTTGTAACTCGGAAATCGTTTTGTAAAACTTTACATAAACATTTATAAGCAACTTGTATCTCCCCCCTAAAACATGTAAAACACTTGAAAGGTTCATTATAGGGGTATGAACTCACCTGAAATCGCGGAAATCGGGTGAATCGGGTAAATCGGGTAATAGTGTCGATTGAGCGTTTGGTACCAAATAACCACTTGAGCACCTTTTAGGACCCTAATGTCATAGGAAATATGTATTTTACAAGAAGTTAATCATCTTATGCTTCTCATTATAGTATTTGGACATTCTAGTGTCGTTTTTGGGGTTTTAAGGCCTAGAAAGGGTTCCCGGGAGCGGTACAAGGCCATGGATGATTTACGGGAGGGTCCTTGAGTTCACTCTCTTAGAGTTTATGGCCTAAAAGCCATCCATTGGGAGTTTACGGCCGTAAGCCCCCTAGGCTTGGCCGTAAACTCTTGTGACACTCCAAAATGTGTGTTTAGGGCCTTATTTCACTTCCTTAATTTAGTGGTGGGTGTTTTGGACCAAAAGGGAAGGATTAACATCATAAATTGTGACATTTTTGGGGAGTTTACGGCCAAGACTTGTTCTTGGGCCGTAAACTCCTATAAATCCTTCAAGATGAAGGTTTTACTTGTACAACATTGTCCCATATGACTTAGAAAAATCCTAGAAGGTCCGATAGTGAGTTTGGAACGATTTGGCATCAATTTTTGGGGAGTTTATGACCCAAGAACATCCTTGGCCGTAAACTCTTCATTTTGTTCCCAAATGTGAAGTTTAATTGTACAACACACTTCCAAAGGCCTTAGATAAATTCCTTTCATGCATTAGGGTAGTTTAGGGACTTGTTTGACACAAAAGTTTGGGTGTTTACGGCCCAAGCTTAGTCTTGGCCGTAAACTCCTCTTTTTGTGCTCAAATGATGTTGTTTAATGCATTTAAGTGTTCCTTGGAGTCAAGTCTAATTTACCAAACATCCTAGAAGTGTTTTTGGGGCTTTAAACATGGATTTGTGGGGTGTTTGAGGTGTTTACGGCCTAAGCACAAGCTTGGGCCGTAAACTCCTTTTTAAGCATCATTTTCTTGTGTTTTAATGTCCAAACCCTTCTAGTTATAAGCCTTAATTAGTATACTAACATACAAGAAGAAAAAAACTTGGTCTTTGGCTTGGTTTTGGGGGTTTACGGCCTAAGGAGCTTCTTAGGCCGTAAACTCCTCTTTGAACCTTGATTCCTATGATTTTTGGCCCTCAAATTCAATGAAGCATGTCTAGAATAAGATAGAGGATGAGTACTTACGTTTGGAAGTCGGAAATTAGCGGAATCGGGGTCGTTTTCGAGTCTAGAGAGAGAAAGTAGTGAGAGAGAGTGGGTGTGTAGTAAATGAGTGTTCAAATGTTGTGCACACCCATTGCATATGTCTCGGGAATCGCACCCGATACACGGCTACCCGATGTTTAAAGTTAACTGGGTTAAAACTTTTTACCCGGGTGAAGTGGTAGAAAAGGTAATACAACTCTATTAGGTTAAACGGGGTTAACACATACGAGTTATATTTCTTATGATAATATTAAGTCATGCATAGACTTAGATATTCGGATATTGACGGTTCCAAATATTACATAAAATAACGTATAGTGACACGTTCCGTTAGTGAAAATGGGATTTGTAACGGAATTAGATTTGGGGTTGTCACAACATACTCCGGAATGGCCTTGGCTTTGGCCATTTGTAAAGCTGTTTATTCCTCCTCCTGAACCGTTGTTACTCATTTGTGCCATTGATGTGGTTACAGCGGCTGTTACAGCAGTTTGGAGCATAGCTGCATCCATAGTTGGAGGGGGTGGTGGAGGTGGTGGTGGAGCTCAATTTCTGTGTGATGATCTACGAGGAGGCATGTTTTGATAAAGAAATAATAATGAACACTATAAGTTTCTAATGATTTGACAATCGTGCACTAGAGGGTTAGTTGTATCTTGTAATTTGTTTTGACTTTAGTTAATGGTTTCAAAGTAGACATAGCAATTTAGATAATCCTATAAGTTTCGAGAGGTATGGAAAGAAGTACTTCATATATATATATATATATATATATATATATATATATATATATATATATATATATATATACACATATATATATATATATATATATATATATATATATATATGTCACACATACGGTGCGTTACATTATGCTTTGTGCTTAGGAAAACTTTGACCATTCTAGAGGTCTCTGATTTCAAGTTCAAAGAAAATAAGAAAAACTTTATCCGAGGTCCTATTCTATATCAAAATTATTGGAGTTGGGCAAGTCCTACTTGCGTCGTGTTGTGCGTTTGGAGCTTGACTCGGCATCCGACTGCTTGACTCCCATTAAGGGCCTCTCAAGAACTTCTTGTTGTTCCTTCATCTCTCTTATTTTTGACAGTGATGTCACCATTTGGCTTTGAAGCATCCCTATGTGGAGTTGTGTACCTTCGTGCAGTCCGTCCAGACGACGGATGTCTGCGGCGTTACCCTATATAGCAGCATTAATCTCACGAATTCTGGCCGCTTGCATGTCCGACTGGTAGTTCTAGGTGGCTATTGTGCCCACAATAACGGGAAGTGCTCGATCAGCTGAGCCTCCCCTACTGACATTGTAAAACTCCCGACACATGCCGAAGGGAGGGCGTACACCTAGTTGACGGCTCCAATGGTAGAGATGGCTTCCCTAAATGGGAATGGGACCTTGGTAGCCTATTCTGACTTTGGGAGGACAGGGAGCGGGAGGGTTGATTACTTCTGGCTCGGAGTCTGTTCCATCCGTAATATCTTTTTCCTCCTCGACTTCCTCATCGACCTCGAATTCCTCTCCGACTTCCTCTTCGACTTCCTCCGGGTCTTCTTCCGGATCTTCTTCTATCCATCCACCGTTACCTTGGTTTGGGTAGTAGAGATCTCCCGGTATATGGAATCCGGCCATTGTTTCTGTGCTAGGATAGAGGTATAAGAATTTTATAAGAAAAGAAATTTCCATTTAACGGCATCCTAAGTTTAACTATATCTTATGGTGTGTAGGTTTTTCATTGTCCTATTATTTTATAACAATACTCCTATAGTATTTCAAATTCGCGAGTCTAGCAATTTTATTTGGTAAGTTTTTGACTTGTTGTCCACTACGACCATTCCTCGACGTACGTTGGTCAAATCCAGGATAAATATAGTCTATCAGGCTATATTTATTCTTGATTTGATTACATACCTCAAGGCTCAATCGTAGTGTCGCAACTTGCCTTAATACTTTTTTGAAAACTTTATTATGATACAAGACCGATGCATGCGAATAAAAATGTATATTTTTAAAAGAAAATATATTGTTTATGAAAACGTTTTGTCAGAGGGTTTTTGGTCCCCTTTGCATTTATAGTTTGTATATCTTATGTGGTTCGATATACTTAGTTCACTATAAACAATGCTCTTATACCAATCTGTCACACCCCCAAACCAGAATGGCGGAAACATTCGGGGGTGGATGACTTCACGTAGTACCATAACAATTGAATATCGTAAAGAAAGTAACACAACCATCATATATATAATAAAAACGTACATTGTTGCGTTATACAAGTTTCCAAAAGAATATTACAATATGATGATGTAAAATGTTTAATAATAAACGCCTTTAGCGTTCCTTCTTCCAAAGCTGGTAGTTACCTGTATTACTAATTCCCTGAGAAATACAAGTGGTTTCGAAAAAGTGTCAACAATAAAGTTGGTGAGTTCATAAGTGTTTTGTACTGAAAAAGTATGTCTTTTTGGAAGAAAATCGATGAACATGGTTTTCAGAAAATCCAATATTTTCCACATATAGTTTGAAAAGTTCCTAAGGTTGGAGGGCATTAGTATCTTTCGTATTTGAATGATAAATATAAGTTTTGTACTCAAATTAATGTAAATGCTGAATGCATGTATGAATCTCGTAAATCAAGCTTGTTTTTATACTTTCGTGTGAGTCTTATAACCATACTATTGACACAGACTGCCTGTAACAACATTCTTCAGGTGTTGTAGTGTTATGACATTTGTCACTCCAGATCTGCCGGTCTAACTGTAGCTAACAATTTAGGTGCGGGGTTGTCAATCCCATATAGATCTATACACAAGTATCACACTCTCCCTCCAAGAGATTATGGCTTATAATACAGGACTTGAAATGCATACATAAGAGTACGTTGAAGTTTGAATATCTCACATCACTTCGTATAAATAGATTTACGATAAGAAAGTCTTTATTTCACTTTAGATGAAAGTATTTTATTTTTCAAGATGTATACGTAAGAATGTATGAATAACTCGCAAACTGTACCCATTATAGTTTTTCAGAAAGTATGTTCCATTTGGTGAAAATAACTTGGTGATATACTAAACTTTATACGTAAAGTAAGATGTTGGTATCGAAAAATAATAAAATAGATGTTGCATTTATGTTTAAATAAAATGATACGTTTTCTTATATTGTACTTGTATTCCCCCCCCCCCCCCCCTAAAACATGAAAAGACTTGAAAAGTAGGGGTATGAACTCACTTGTTTGGTTAGAAGAGAGTGAGGCTAGAGTCGGGCAGAACTTCAACTGTGGAAAGCTGCGTCTTCGAGCTTCTCGAGGATCTAGGTAGCGTAGAACCTTCGTCGGGGGCTCGAGTGTGGAACCGAGGGTGTCGGGATGGTCTCTGGTATGTAAGAGTGTGTGAGAGTGACTGAAAGTTTGAGAGAGGTGTGCTAAAATCCAAAGGTTATGCCTTCTATTTATAGGGCTGAAGGCGCGAGTATGATGGGCGTACCACCGGAGTACGCTGGGAGTACTTCGGTTACGCTGGGCGTAATTTTGCGTCATGGCTTACGACTCGGGTCTAGCTAGGCGTAGAGCTTGCAGCCGATGGGACTCGACCCTTCATCTGAGTACGCTGGGCGTACTCTTGAATTACGCTGGGTGTAATTCTGGCTTCCATCTTCTAAATTCCGTAACTTTGGCGTACGGGCTCCGTTTTTCGCGTTCTTTATATCCACGCATAGGGGAGATTATGCTCTATAACTTTCATTTAGACTTCGTCGGTTAGTTTTGACTTTATTTTAAATACTATGTTTTTAATAGGCGGGGACTGCTATGGTCCGTTAAAAATTCATAACTTCTTTATCCGACGTCTGTTTTCATTTGTCTTTTTATCATCTTACTCCTATTGTGGAGACCTTCAACTCTCATTTAGGTTGCGTTAGCTAAATATCGTCTGATCTTTAATTCGAGTTTTTAGCTCTCTACCGCTGTTACGAAACTTAGAAAATTTGTAACTTCTTCATACGAGGTCCAATTTGGGCGATCTTTTTATGTACGTTTACAATTTAATGAACTCTACAACTTTTGTTTAGATACTTAAGGCTAAAATGCATTTTATTGGAAATTCACTTTTTACGTTAAATAATGTTTTACCGGGTGTGTCGTGAATAATTGAGTGGTCATAGATTCTTCATTATAACCCGGTTTCGAATGTTCTTTATGTTTTTGGAAACCTTGGCACGATATCTAACATTTGATGCATCCCAATTTAGATATTTCAACACTTTATTTTTTAGGCTAATTTCGTTGATTCCAAATAGTTTCGTTGTATTTGACTTTTGAGTGTTACATTGCTTTTGGAAAAATATAGGGTTGTCACACCAAGTGGGGTAGAACTGGTTATCTATAGAGAGGGAACCAAGGTTGGTTCAAGGTTTTTTCAGCAGCCAGGGCTCGATAGTATATTCAGCATGGGTGTGTGGGTTATTTGTGTTACATGGTTGATACTCGGGTTAGGGAACAGACCTCAGTTTCTGATGTGACAGTGGTTAGGGAGTTTGTTGATGTATTTCCAGAGGAGTTACCGGGTGTGCCTCCTGAGAGGCAGGTTGAGTTTAGGATTGATCTAGTACCAGGTGCGGCCCCGATTGCCAAGGCATCTTACCACTTGGCATCACATGAGATGCAGGAGTTGTCCTTTCAGCTTCAGGAGCTGTTAGGCAAGCAGTTCATCAGAACGATAATTTTTCTGTGGGGAGCTCTGATATTTTTCGTCAAGAAGAAGGATGGTTCACACCGGATGCACATTGATTACAGGGAGTTGAACAAGTTAACAGTGAAGAACCATTATCCCCTTTAGTGGATTGATGAACTATTTGATCAGTTGCAGGGTGTATCTTGGTTCTCCAAGATAGATCTGAGGTCTGGATATCATATGGTGAGAGTGAGAGAAGAGGACTTGGACAAGACTGTATTCTAGACTTGTTGTGGGCATTGCGAGTTTGTAGTGATTCCATTTGGGCTCACCAATGTGCCTGCTGTCATGGATTTGATGAATCGGGTATGCAAGCCAATGCTCGACCGATATGTTATCGTGTTCATTGATGATATTGTGGTATATTCCAATACCAGAGGGCAACATGAGGAGCACCTTTGAGAGCTTGTGGGAGTCTTGAGATGGGAACAACTTAATGACAAGTTCTTGAAGTGTGAGTTTTGGTTACAAAAGCTAGAGTTCCTGGGGCACCTCGCTAACCAGGATGGGATTTTGGGCGATCCGGCAAAGATCAAGGCTGTGATGCAGTGGGAGGTTCTGAAATCTCCCTCAGAGATCAGGGGTTTCTTGGGTTTGGCAAGGTACTATTGGGAATTTGTTTAATATTTCTCCAAGATTGTAGTATCCCTCAATCGTCTGACGAGGAAGGGAGTGGATTTCCGATGGGGCCCCAAGCAGCAGTCGGCATTTAAGACTCTTCGACAGAGGTTATGTGAGGCGCTGGTATTGATCCTTTCTGAGGGAGTCGAGGACTTTGTGGTATTCTATGATGCATCCGTTACCGGTTTGGAGGGGGTCCGTATGTAGAGAGGAAGAGTGATTGCTTATGCTTCGCGGCAGCGAAAGTGGCATGAGACGCGATATCCCACTCATGACATGGAGTTGAGGGCAGTGGTATTTGCCCTCAATATTTGGAGTTTCAGACATCTTATGGATTAGCTGAACCTGAACACGAGTTAACGGAAGTGGCTGGATGTGGTTAAGGATTATGACTATGAGATCCTTTATCATCTGGGTAAAGCGAATGTGGTAGTGGATGCTTTGAGTTGCAAGTCGGCCGGGTCTTCAGATAAGGAGGTGTGTATGAGGATATTTGTTGATTCTCTGCTTTTGGGATTGATCAGAGAGGCACATGTAGAGGGAGTTCGGAAAGAGAACTGTAAAAAGGAGAGGATCAGGGGTGAGATCGACAGGTTTGTCACGGATAGTCTAGGGTCATGACCCAGTGTGGTCGAGTTTCGGTTCTAGTTTCTAGTGGGATTAGTCAGATTGTACTGGAGGAGCCTCATAAGTCTCGTTTTCTATACACCCGGAACCACCAAGATGTATCGGGATTTGAGATTAAGTTATTGGCGGCCATGCATGAAGATGAAGATAGCCAGGTATGTCGAGAGGTGTTTGACCTGCAGAATGGTCAAGGCTGAGTATTAGAGGCCGCATGGCAAGCTTCAGCCTTTGGAGGTTCCCATGTGGAAGTGGAGCAGATCACCTTGGATTTTATCACCATGTTGTCGAAGACGGCCAAGAGTTTTAATGCTATATGGGTCATTGTGGATCGACTCACCAAGAATGCCCACTTTTTGGCCATCCGGGAGAGCTCTTCGACTGAAAAGTTTGTCGATGTGGATGTCTGGGAGATTGTCGCTTGTCATGGGATTCCGTTCTCCATTGATTCAAATCGAGAAGTTTGGTTCACCTCCCGTTTGAGGTAGAAGTTCCATGAGGAACTGGGAACGAGGTTGCATTTCAGCATTGCATATCATCCGCAAACTGACGGCCAGAGTGGGCGGAGTATACAGATCCATGAGGATATTTTGTGGGCCTATGTTATTGATTTTGGTGGGAGTTGGGATTCCTAGCTACCTCTTCCGGAGTTCTCCTACAATAACAACTATAACTCCAACGTTGGTACCCCGCCATTTGAACTATTATATGGTTGGAGAGGTCGTACCCCAGTTTTTAGGGAGAGTTTGGTCATAGGGTTATGGGAAGGATCGAAGTAAACCTTCAGACCATGGAGCTTATTCAGCAAATCAGACAGAGACTAAAGACCGCTTAGAGTCGGCAGAAGAGTTATGCGACTGGAGCCAGTCAGATTTGGAGTTTCGGGTCAGCGATATGGTGCTCCTGAAGGTCTTGCTCTGGAAGGGTGTGATATTGTTCAAGACGATGGTAGAATTGGGTACAAGGTATATTACACCTTTTCAGGTGATTGCCAGGGTTGGCAAGGTAGCTTACAGGTTGAATCTGCCAATTGAGCTTAGTCAAATCCTTAAAACTTTCCATGTCTCTCAGTTGCGGAATTGTGTGTGTTGGACAATGAGGTAGTGGTTCTGTTGGATGATATTCAATTCGATAAGTGCCTAAATTATATCGAGAGGCTGGTGGCTATTCTAGAAAGAAAGATGAAGGTCCTGCGCAAAAAAGGAGATACCTTTGGTAAAGGTACAGTTGGCAGCATCAGAGAGGCTCCGAGTGAACATAGGAGTCGGAGGCAGAGATGAGGAAGCATTACCCTAAGTTATTCACTTTTACAGACTCCGACGACGAAGTCTAAGTCAAGTGGAAGAGAATTGTAATATCCCGATGATATGGTACTTCTAAACCCTATAATTTTATTATATTGCAATTTGGATCCTAAGTATAAGAAAGTTTGCAATGAAGGCGCTAGTGGCATTTTCGTAATATTGGGGTTGAAGGAGTACGTCATGCGTACGTGTGTATGCTGAGCGTACCAGGGCGCGCCCTAGTACGCTGGGTGTATATATATATATATATATATATATATATATATATATATACGCAGGGCGTAAGTGTCAGACATGAAAACCTAATTTTTAGGGTTTGGCTCATATTTAAATCCCATTATAGCCTCTTTGCCCCTCACCTCATCTGCCTCCATCGTCTTTATGCATTTTTGCAACCCTAATCCATCTTTTGAAGCATTTCTAAGCTTGAGAGTAGGTGTTTTGTGCTTTTGAAGAAGAAGGAAGGAAGGAGAGACCACCTAGAAAGAGTGATGCTCTTTAGATCGAGGATCATACCACCCTTTGGCACCCGGTGAGGTGGTCCAGGCATGTTGAAGGTTCTATGAGCGGTCCAAATAGTCTGTAGGCCGATGCAACATTCCAGTCAGGCTGGAGGCTCTGTGATGTTTTTTGTTATTGTGTTTATGTGGTAGTAGTTTTGGGGAACTTACTAAGCATTGGCTTATAGTTTTTGGGCTGTGGTTTCAGGTACTTCGGATGAACACGGAAAGGCGAAGGCATGACCGTACACATCTTCTTGTTTATGAGTTATGATTTTGGGAGACTGATGTTTGGAAAAATATTTCGAAAACTATGATTTGTAAACAATTTATGGTTTTGAGTTGATTTTAAAAGTTTAAATTTCTTGTGATTTTTATGAATGCTACAATTTCTCTCCCTCTGTATTGATCGATCTTTTACACAATCCTGTTTCCCTCTAAAAGAAGATGATGTTCATATGCTTTTGTTTTTAGGAGCAGGTTGTGGAGGGAGAGAGCGATAGAGGAAGAGAGAGAGAGAGAGAGAGAGAGAGAGAGAGAGAGAGAGAAAGATGATGCTGATGGGTGATTCATAAAGAAGATGATGAAAATGGAGCCCCATAATCTTCCACTAACGAATCATGTAACAAGAGAGAGAGAGAGAGAGAGAGAGAGAGAGAGATAGAGAGATAGGTGGGCCCTTAATTTATAAAAAAATCTAAATAATATATTTAAAAAACTGAAAGAAAATGGAAAATAAATATCCCAAGGGTATTACAGTCATTTCAATATTCGAAGGAACGAAATACGGAACGAAACTAGCTCAAAAGGACCACTAATCCAAAACATTTAGGGTTTGGACTAAAACTTGGAAAAAATGCATACCACAGGTATCATTTTGTAGTTTTGTCGTTATGTTATCGACAATTGTTTTTTCAGATCATCTATTTCTATGATCATAGACAAATTTTGATAGCATATCTAGATCTTATCCTAAATCAATGTGAACATTATTGTTGGTTTTTTTTGTAACTTAAAAATGTAAGTCGATCTAATGTAAAATTAGTTACAATGATACCATTCAAGCCAAACATTTGATTGTCATAATACACAGGGAGCTCACATTTATCGACACTCCATGTCCTCATCCTTGTATTGCAACAATGGCGATCTTGGTGTCGAGGAAGACTCCAAGTTTATAACTTCATCTTTCACCAAATCTTCCTTCGATTTTCCCCACATCACTGTATAGAACCCAATCGATATTATCATTGCACCAATCACACTACATAGAGACACAAGTTAGTACCCATTCTTTCTCTCTTTTCATAATGACACAAATGAAAGTTAGAAAGGGATACACCACCCTGGTGCCCCCGACCAACAAGTCTCAACCTGATGTTTGAAAGGTAGATCACAATATCTTCAAAGCAAGAAAGGTGATGAATTATGCATAGGTTTAAACCTGAGACCTCACTTACGACATAAGATTGCTTCCCTTCTTACTTTTAGAGCAAGCATGCATGAATATAGCACAAAATATAACACACACACAAACATATATATATATATATATATATATATATATATATATATATATATATATATATATATATATATATAAAGAGACATATTACCTTCCAAGGTAGAGGTCATCGCCAAGAAACATGACACCCAATGTGAATGCTATAACAATTGACAATGGCTTAAACATGGCCACAAACAGTGGCCCCTTTAAACATAACACCCACGTATCAACACTATTGCTAATGCACTTACCAAGTACACCCTAAACAACTCAAAAACCGAAAAAAAAACTTGTTTAGATATTGATAAATCGATCATAAAACCATGATCATTGATCATATGTGGTGCTCACCGAGCATAAAATCGACGCCAATGGTATATCGGGCTTGATCTTCCATGAACTTGAATCAGGTTCTGTAAAAGACCCTTCTATTGCAGCCAAAATACTCACAATTAAGTTGTAAAAGAACACAACTGTTAACTCTGATGGATACTCCTTCATGATTTGTGTCTGCATACATCAAATAATTGAATTAAACCATTAATCGATTTATTCACATAGAGATATGCAAAAGGGCCTAAGCTGGAATAAGCAAAACAAGCCAGAATTTGTAATAAGCTTTTTACACCGGTTGAAGCCCTATTAGGTAAAAAAATTATTCAAATATTATTTATAATAGTAATTAGTAAAAACAATATTCAAATGTTATTTATAACAATAACTAGTTAAAAAAAGGCCATCATTCTTGTTTTGAGGCTTGGCCTGAGCCTAGAAAGACCTATGTCTTTTTAAAGACATCATGACTGATTCGATAGGCACCCAATGCATATCTGGTTTCATATATAAGATGAACACGAACATTTGCACTAATACCAATACGATGTACCACAATGGTACTAAGATGTACTCTGAGGTTAAAAAGAGACCACCAAGAGCCCAATTTGATTGTGAAGAACTTAAGGAAACAGTTGGTGATTGAGAAGGCGAAGGTGTGAGACTCCAAATAAGCTTTGGACCTTTGTATAGTGTTACAACCAATGCACCTATTACAGAAACGATCGTGCCAAAAAACTTTGCACGAGTACTTTTTTTCGTAAAAGATAGTGTCTCCATCCTGTAATTTGTCCATAAAATGAAGTGGGTCATTAGTGGTAAGTCCATAAGTATGTAAACCTATCAACTAGAGAACATAGAAAAAGAAAGCCACCCACTTGATAGTACGAATCGAGACAGGTCATTATTTATTTTTTCCTATTAGTTTTCTCTTTCATTCTTCTAATTAGGGCTTCTGTGATTGCCACATCCTTCGCTAATTACAATTTTTGTTTATGACTATTTCTACGAGAATCCAGGTTAATTTTTTGTGAAAAGTGGAGAATTTTCTAAACACGTATTTCTGGAACCAAAAAATAAAACAAAAAGTTATTTGTTTATCTATCTATTTGTCTATCTTATAACAGTGACATATTTCTAAGCACCACATTGATTTAAAACTTCTATGTCATTTCTTATTCACAAATGTCTATTAATAATTACAAGTAATTGGTTTAGCATTAAAGACCAAATATGCTAAATAAACTCTTAGATGTAAGAAGGATGGGATAAAAAAGCTAAAAGAACAAAAATTCAGTAGACATAACTATTTTAGAACATATGCTAAATAAACTCTTAGATATAAGAATGATGAGATAAAAAAGCTAAAAGAACAAAAATTCAATAGACATAACTATTTTAGAAAATATTTGCAGTGATGGAATGCTTAAAAGTGTTATACAAATCACAATTGTTGATGAATGTATCATTTTTTACTCATAAATTGATAGTCATATATAATGTTTTCTATATGCCTAACATGTTTTTTTTTCTAGTGATGGTGTGCAATTCGAGTGGTGGTTTGCAATTTTTAAAGTTACATAAGCATCATCATTAGCATAGTTTTTATCTTTTCATTTTTATTCAGAAATATTTCAATATGTTTTGTTCTTTCTTTATTTTTTTTTGTTTCCTTTTTATATTTATTGTTGTAAATTGGTTATATTGATATGATACATAATATGTTTTATAAAAGCTCAATTTTAAGTCTATCATTATATCAAGTTGTACATATCATATATGGAGTGGCCTAAAATGAGAATTTAACAAGCTTCACAATGTCTTTTTTATAATTAAGTTAATTTCATTAATAATCTTTTATTATATGCCTTGAAAGGCAGCAAACATGCTCTTATTAGTTTTATATCAACTTATATAGATATAATTATTTTGTACTTATGATTCAAATTAAAGTAATTTACTTGTAACAAGCTCGTTTGAAATTCCCATAACAAAATAGTTTTATAATTTTTTTGTACTTATGATTCAAATTAAAGTAATTAATCACTAGATTTCAAAAAATAATTAATTTATGATTAATAACTGATAATTACTTTTAACTTCTTCTTATTTATATACATCCTAGCTATACTAGTAATATAAATAAAATTTCTCACAAAAAATCACATGCTTCAAAAGATTTATGAGCGAAATATTATAATTTGAAAAAAATAAGTTTTACCACATCATAGTTATTACAATGTAAATTTCTCTTGGGACAATAATGTTTCTATATATATAATGTATGTTGATTTCTATATATTTGTTATTATATTCTTAAAAGTTGTAGTATTTATGTTTCATATATTTGTTATTCGTTAAATACAAAAATCAACATCCGTTTTATAAAAGTGATGATACGATGTCTAAAGGGTGTCTTATTAGCAACATCGTTTTAAAAACAATTACCAAGCATTATTTTATTTTTTATTTATTATTAAATTTTCTAAGTTTTGATGATGTGGACCGTTTATAAAGCAATTTATTGTGATATATAGTTTCTTAAAACATAATTAACTTGTTAAATGAAACTTTCCATTTTGATCATTCTTAAATTTAATTTGAAAAAATAAAATGATTATAAATTTAATTAAAAATAATTGATAGCAAACGATGACCGATTTTGAATAAAAGTTGTGTTACTAATATCTGAAATATTATTTTCCGTTGAATTTCAAGCGAATAAACCGATTTAAGCGCATCAAAGGGAGCGAACCTGAAAATGACCGCAAGGATGAAGGTAAGAGCGGGAACAAGATTGCTAATGGCGGAAGCAAGCGTCGGAGAACTATAAATTATTCCGTTATATCCCATGACCTGCGACATATACCTATTCATAAACAGATTCAGTTTAATCAATCTTCACACTTAGTTATCATCATCGATAAATGATCAAAGAAACAAACGATATACCCAATGATTCCCAATAGCCCGATTTTGCTTACAATCGAAAAATTCACCGGAGGAACCACCGTTGATCTGTTTTTCATCAAAAATTTACTATCACACAAAATTCTGCCGGAAATTGAGGCAAAAGCGTATGTAACAGATGACATACCTGGAGGTGAGGAAGGGTGCCGGAAGGAGGAGGAAAGCGGCGATGGCGTAGGAGTAAACGATGAAAACATGGTAACTCATTCCGCGGAGGGTGGCGGCTTTGTACAAGGTGTTGATGCCGACGTCGGTGCACTCCATAGTGACCATGGCAGCAAACGGCAGGACCTCCTTGTAACAGTAGTATCTTCCGTCGCCGGCCATGTTATCCGCTGAGTGTGTTTTTGGGTAGAGAGCAATGATTGATGCATATTGCCTAGTTTAATAGAGAAGAAGCACAATTGAATCTTACGTAAGGTATGACAACTATTTCCTTAATGACAAACAATAATATATATATATATATATATATATATATATATATATATATATATATATATATATATATATATATATATATATATATATATATATATATATATATATATATATAGGTTCAATTGAGAAAAAAAAAAAGGTTGACAATTGGGGAATTATTCTCAGCCAATCATTTATTTTTGCCGCAAAAGCCTCCTACGTATCGGCGGAAATGGAAAACGAATGCACATATGTTTTCCGACATAAGATATTTCCTTAAACTATGCTAATCATTACCTTAATATATACAAAAACATAGTTTTTTTCGTTTTTTTTATTTTTTATAAGCTATTTTTATCAAAAAATGATTTTAAATATACCAAAATTCATGATTTTTTATTATCTACAAATAGACATCCATATTGATATAGTTTTAAGATAAAATAAAAAATTTATTTTTTTTTATATTTTCAGCTATCGTTATTCATAAATGAATAACAATGCTTCAGGTTTTATTACAGTACATTCGTTATTCACTTATGAATAAAAAATATGATTTTATTTTTTTTTAAATTTAAGTATCATTCATATATGAATATAGCATATAATAAATATAGTATATTCATATTTTAATATTGGACGATGAATTCACTTTTGAATATTAACATAGTATATTCACTTGTGAATATTAGATAATATATTCACTTATGAGTATTAAATGATATTTCATATGTGAATATTACATAGTATTACATGGTATATCACATATGAATATTACAAAGTATATTCACTTGTGAATATTAGATGATATATTCACTTATGAATATTATACAGTATATTCATATATGAATATTACAAGGTATATTCACTTATGAATATTGAAGGTATTTTGACAAATATATATAATTTTTATATGTTATTCACATATAAATAACATACATAGTTGCATATTTGTTTTGTGTTTTTAATAATCATATACTGATTCAGGTGAGAAAACATATTCATATGTGAATATAACGTGGTAACTTAGTTTATGCATTTCATCAAACAGTTGGAGTGCAAACAAGTTAACTATTTTAAAAATGTTAAAAACATCAAGTTATAAATTCCAAATCATCATATACTTCCGATTTCGACTTCAGATGCGACATCCTATCTGTGATCGATTTCTCAATTTAATTTTGATTTCCGAAAATCCGATTGGGAACCTGTGATTACCGATTCTAAGTCCCTCAATGTCGACTGTGACTGCGAGTCCAGAACTCCGATTCCAATTTCATGAGCAACGAAGAAATTCCGGTTTAATTGAAGAAATCTGGATGATTATTGAACGTTGGAGGAAAATTTTTGATGATGAACGCACAGTTCTCGAATTCTCTATAGTTACGTATTTGAGATTGAAGGTTATTATGATATTTACAAGTTTGTCACCGTGTCTTTTATGCTTAGATTAAATGAGTGGCTGAGAATGATTCCCCCATTCTGAACCTTTTTTATTTTCTCAATTGAACTCACCTCTCTCTCTCTCTCTCTCTCTCTATATATATATATATATATATATATATATATATATATATATATATATATATATATATATATATATATATATATATATATATATTAGTCGTTTACCCGCGCTAAGCGATGAGTGCGAATAGTTTGTTTCGGAAAATAGTTTTAATGCGACTATTAGTTTGCTTTAGGCATGAAGTAGTTCCGTGCAGCCTTTTGGTGGACTATTTTGTATTAGATAGTTCATTTCAACAGATAGTTTGTAGTTAGGTGTTTGGATCATTTTAGAATGTGGTGGTTAGTAAGTTTACCTATATTTTGAAATGTTAGTTTGATGTATTTAAAGCTTTTTTTAGGTTGGTACCAAATGATTACATTTAACTACTTAAGTAAAAAAAATGTATATAACCCTTAAACCGACAATAGAGGGTCAAATAATGTATAAAGAATAAACATAATTATTGGTTCATATGGTTTGCTAAAAGTATCATTTACAACTATTCGTTTGGTCCTTATATTTCATTTTGTAGCATGGTTGGTCTTTCAAACGTTAAAATCTTTTTTTAAATTACTAATATGCACTTAAACTAGGGGGAAAATTTCATATACGTACTTCCTAGTATTAAATATTACGTCTATATCCTTTCAAAGTTAATAATTACATATATATCATTCTCAACCTATTCAACGCACAAATATATCCTATCTTATAATTTAATGAGGTATAAATCAATTTAATACCAAAAAACATATTTAAAAGTCAAAATAAAAGGTGACTGTACTAAAATACCCATTCCAAATTATTAAACAATAGAACTAAATGAGTTTAATTAGGATTAAACCTAATTAAATACTAAAAAACCTCAAACACGTGAATTATAAAAATCTCTTAACCACATGAATCACAAAAACCTCCAAGACGTGACGACCTATTGTTGTCGTTTCTTCTTGATCGCTGGTACAAGAATTATTCCCATAAGGAAAATCTGCAAGGATGACATTGTTCTTCTCAGCCCTTGGAATAAGTTATCAAAGTGTGCGATGTGGCATGTTTTATGCATTGTGTAATTGGGTTGATATATTTAGGAGATATGGAAGAATTGTTACCCTAAAACAACAACATGAAATATATGATTGTGCAGGGTAAATAATGAAACGACACCAAACTTTCTTTTTAAATGGCTAAATTACATTAAGTATTACCAGCAGGATGTCGGGAAAATTACAATACAGAGATAACAAGAATATACATAAATTAGATGAATATAAAGAACAGCCACAAGCAATAGGGTGGAAAGAGACTAAAATAGCCAAATATGTAAAGAATCTTTAACGAAAGACCAGCAATAGCGCATCATCCTTTGAAGAAAAAAAATCCTTTGTTTGTCCTTTAGTTCTGAGATTTTCAGAAGTAGCAATCTACTTGTAGCTTGAAGTCCAGAAGATGAAAAAACAAAGGATACTTACGAAAACCATCCAACTCCACAACCAAAGAAAGGAAGAGGTTTGTCATAAATCCCTTGTTGGAAGTCATCTGCATCATCCCTAATGAGGTTATATATGTCATTATCACTGTTTGTTATAGGGCCTGCATCAACATTTTCTCATTTTGGTCATTTAACATTTTGTTTTGTGGTGTCATGATTCTGATGGAGATGTGATGACTCCATTAGTGTCAATTGCCTAATTGAAAATGTTGGTTTTTTTTTTACCTTTAAACATTGAGAAACAGCAAGTTGAAGGCCTCAAAAGATCATGATTCTTATCTGCAACTGATTTCATGAATTCAAGCCCATTTGCACTTGATAATAGTTTCAGGATGCTTGCCACCAACTTCTCCCACCACCTGATTTGTATGATCAACAAATAATCCAAAATTTGTTCTGATATCATAATCAAAATTGCAAGCTTGAATTGGACTGAGGATTTTATCATAGGCTAACGTAAGTAAATCAAGTAATTGAAAATTAGCCATTTCCATAATAAAAACATTAAGAAGATGCATTTCTCTGGTAAAAACTCGATAGAAACAACATAATTAAGTCGTTTAGCACTCAAGGTATTTGGTTGAATCATATACGATTGAAAGCAAAAGTGAGGATACGATGATGCTCTTAAAACACCCTTCGACGTTCAAGATCAATGTTGATAAATTAAAAAGAAAACAAATGAATTATTTTGAGAATATCATACGAAATCAGTAAAACAAGTAAGCAGGCCAATCCAAAACTCAAGATACTCAAATTGGTTTTCATGATTATAGAGACAAATATTGAGCGAAGTAAACAAGAACCAAAACCAACTGGAAAATAAATATGCCAATTTGAATTAAGGAGCACTTGTGTATCAATTGTTTGAGGATGAAATCAACAGAAGAAAAAAGAAGCATGCTTGTCTGGTGATGATTCCTAATTGTTCTTGATTTTCTTTTGGGATTGGAAATCAGAAATCACCCAAATTAGGAGTAGTTTCAGTTCCATTTGGCCTTTTAGACACATCTATTTACTAATTTTTTCCATTGTATCCACATATAAGCCTTTCTCTTCGATCCAATAAGAAAAAACCCAAAAGAGCTAAACCCTGATTAAATACATTGCCTGAAGTGAGGGAGAAAATGATGTATTGTAAGATGGATTCTGGTTAGAATTGTTGAATTGGGATGAGAATAAAAATCTCCGACAAGAAAGAATGGTTGCTTTGGGAGGGTATATAGAAGCGAAAAATGCCACTTGAATTTGATGACGACGAAAATCAACTAAATCAAATAGTTAAATGAATATTCAATTCAAAAAGGCTATTTTAGTAACATCATATGTATTTTTGAATTTTAGATTAAAATTTAATATTAAATTGATTTAAATCGAATGAACATATAATTTTGGATATAAATGTGAGTTTAATAGGATAAGAAGGATATATATGTAATTATATAATTTGGAAGGATATAAACGTAATACTTAATGTTTGTAAGGACGTATATGAAATTTTCCCTAAACTAAATCTATATAATATGATATATGTTTATAAGGACGTATATGAAATTTCCATAAACTAAATCTATATAATATGATATATCTCTAAGGACCATTTCTACAATACCCATATCTATTATAATTATTTTTAAACACTATCGGGAATGATTGTCATCTCTATTATTTTTAATATTATTTTCTTCAAAATCCATATCGACAATGACGTGAAAATAATTCTCCTAAACCAAGATACAATAAATATTTTATTGTAAACTAAAGAATAAAAAATCATATATTTAACTACTTTCTTTTTTATTTTAAAATCATATCTTTTTTTTAATTGAACTTTACTCACTCACACTAAATACCAACTTAAAACAAATAAAAGTTTAAAATATCAAGAATCTTGATTTTACTAATATGTTTTTTTTAATAACACTTGTATTAAAGTTTCCTTCTATATTTTTTCCAATGTAAACAAAGGTTTGAGCTTGTTAGAGTAACACGGTTCTTCGTTTAAACCTACAACCTCTTTTTAGAATATTAATACATTGTTTTGAGCCTTTGTAAAATAATATTTCAAGTCACCAGAACACCATTTCTTCTCTGTCATTGGTTGGCTCTCTTCTTATTTACTCCTTGTGATGGTCATCCCTGCTACATCATTGCATAAAAAGAGATAAGTTTTGAAAGGATGAACTATCGAGGTAAATTAGTCAAATAATGGGAAAATTGAAATTACTTCATAATTACATCATTTAATCCTATAAAAGAGGGACTATCGATGATAAACTTGTCATAAATGAATGAACAAAGCAAAGAAAATTGACTTGTGTAATTTAAAGGTGTTGACCCCATAACAATGAGTTGTATCTTTATCAAGATCTTTTGGTAAATTAATGATTTCAATTCCATCAAACGGACATTTATACAATAACAAAGCAAAGAAATAAAAATTCCAAAAGCAATTGCAGGAAAAGAAGAGAACTCGAACTAAAGAAAAAAAACAGCATGTTCATGGTGAAGGAAGCCACAACAAAACCTATGAATTAGTTATTAACAACAAAATAAAATTCGCATAATATTTTGAAAAATATTGTCAACAAAAACGTCAAATGTATAATCAAAGCACTAAAGGCAAGAAATAGCAGCTTAAGTTAGTTTATTTGTTTTTTATACACAAAGCACTAAAGACATTCTTCTTTTAGGTTTTTTGCAAATAAAAAAGGATGAAATTTAGAAAAATAATAATAAAATACAATAATGAGTTCAGAAAGGCTTAGTGACATAGAGCATGTGATCACAAAACTATACCTTCACAGATGAAAAACAAAATATGGCCAAATAATTTTTTTTTTTTAAAGTACCCCAAGCACTCTATTTAAATCAGTCAAGAAGAGAAAAATCACATTACTAAGATTTCAAACATAAATCGAGCACAAACAGATAAGAATATAACCAAGGGTAAAACTGTCTATTCTTCCAATAACATTCCTTCTTGACCTAGACATGTAATTAAACCACCAAAAGCCGTTTTCATCTCAAAATAATCATTTTATCTTTCTAAAACAACTTTACACTTCCATGGGAATAAAGAAAACAAAGCACTAGTAAAATAAAAATAAAACAAATGGGTTGTCCAT
This sequence comes from Lactuca sativa, assembly GCF_002870075.4. NCBI lineage: Eukaryota > Viridiplantae > Streptophyta > Magnoliopsida > Asterales > Asteraceae > Lactuca > Lactuca sativa. The sequence goes on from NC_056625.2 coordinate 195,148,363, forward strand.
GTTAGTGTGGCTACTATGAATCAAAAGTTATCATTACAATCTTTGAGATGTTTCTCCTAAAATCTGTTACAACCCGAAAAATTAGGTAAAGGGTGCATGGGGGTGCTACCGACTAAACATCATGGAAAATTAATTTAATCATTTTTTGTTTATAAAATATGAAAGAATTGAGGGCATCATCCATTAACCTATCATTGATTTATGACTTTAATTTGATCCATAAGACCTTAAAGTTAAAAATTTTGTCATTGATTTCTATAATGAAAATGCAAGGTGCTAATAAAAATAATTTTCATTAGTGGATATATATTTTTTTGTAGAAGGGAGATGAGCGATTAGGATTCAGATGTGTATTCTGGTGGTAGGATGGTTGTGAAACCAACTTTGCCATTCGACATATCTATCAAGCTTCAATCATCCACAAATAGATTAAAATGAGTAATCAATAGTTTGAACCTGTGAAACCAAATTTCTGAACTAGATACAACCAGTAAAAGCAATAGTTTGAAGCTTGACCTAAAAATCAATGTTTGCATAACTCAAACACCAAAAAGGTAAAAAGAAAATAGCATAAAACATATGGAACATATCCAGGATTCAAAATCAACAATAAAATGGTTAAAAATAGCAAAATCATTGAAATTTTACAAATAGAGAATAGAGTATACAAAAAGGAGATGTTACCAAATATATGATCATTGTTGTGAGTACCAAATCAGAAAAACCAAACCCACATTGGAGGTGGTGCGATAGTGTTCGAGAGAAAGGCAGAGAAGGAGGAAGTGGTTAGGTAGTAGTGGTGCATTGGTCGTTGTGTCCGTGGAGTTCTGTTGTGGTGGAAACGACACCAAGGGATTCTGGATGGCGGCGTGTAATGATGGTGCGGTGGTTAGTGGTCGTTGCCGAAAAACTGAGGTGGGTCACCATTGTTGCTAAAGAAGGTTGGAACTAACCTGAAGCAATGTTGGTTGTGTCTAACATGAAGAAATTAGATGATTCCACTCTAATTTGGCAATCAATTATAAAGAGATGGGGTCGAGAGATGAGGGAATATGGGGATTCAAATTTGAAAATAGCTATAGCTCCTCAATTTGTGCTAGGAATCGGTCCATACATATTCAGTTTTGTTACAAAATAAGGGGAAAAGGCCAATATATGGGGTCAGGTAAGGAGAGTTAGATGTGAACAATTGAGTCAAAAAACTGCATTGAATCATTGTACTTTATGTTTTATTATTTGTACCTCTTAAAATTTAGCATTTAAAGCGATATATATATCTTTACTATCTTATAAAAGAAATCTCACTATTTCTAAAAATAGCTTCAATATAATAATAATATTTTTTTTAAGACGTCCAAACAATTTAGCTAAAAGTACAAGTAACAACCAATAAAATAATATTAATCTTGCATTGGTCAAACATGTAAGCTAAACGTACTATCAACCAATACATATAGGAATTTTGACCCAGTAGTCTTTATTCGCTCTAATACCTGATTAATTCCTAAAATAAAGGAACACATATCTTTATTTTGGCTGCTAGGATAGTATTTCGCTAACAAGAGAAACTATACATTACATTTCTCTCTCTAAACATAAATCTCCCTGAACCCACCGTCATCTTCGTTCGACTGTGTTACCTTTGGAGTCGGTATGCTACGATACGCAATCCCCTTTGTAAAAATCGTTTTCCGGCTTCACTAACTTCTCCTAGAGCTTTTGTCGACCTTTTGACCATCGATCTTTACCCGCAAGGTTAAGTACATCACAACTCATCACCTGCTTCTTTCTTCTTCGTTTTTCTTGTTTTCTAATTTGAAAACTTGTTTGTTTGAAGGATATTTTTAGGGTTTTGATGAACGATGGGAGTTTTATTTGAATCTTAAATCTGTTTAAGTTTAATTTGATTTTAGGTTTTTGGTTGAACTTGGTAAATACACGATTTAGGCAGATCTTGATTCAAACCCATGGATCAACCATCACGACTCCATCGCACCACCAAACTGTGGTTCCCTTCTTCCTTTCATTCAAGACGAATCGATTGTGGTTATTTCAACAACGACATTAACTTATCTGGTAGCCAACACTATTTTTCATTTTTCTATGAAAAATACGAACTATTTCATATTTTCTTTGCATTTCTTTGGTTTTTTATGTTTATCTTTACAGATATGGAAATCGTAACATCACAAACCTCTATCAACCACCACCCTTTGTTCGTGTGCCACAAAAGGTAAGGCCTTTTTTTCTAACCAACCTCAGATCTATCAATTTTATGAGTCTTTTTATGTAGGATAAAGTTGGAGGAAGTAAAAGAAATGTTTGAACTATTCGTTGTTATTGTTGCTACTATTGTTAGGGCTCAACCAGAAGATTTTAAGACTATTTGGCAGGAATGGGTGAAAGATTTTCTTATGATGCTTACCATTTGGATCGTTATCCTCTCCCTTAACTTTGTAAGTTTAAGTTTTCCCTTTCTCCTTTCTTGGTAAAATACATGTTAGTCTGAGCTCCATTTCTTCTTCTAGCTTTTTGTGGTTTTTGGCTCCCTTACAACAAGATTGTGTCCTTTTATTTCAACATGAATAAAAATAATCATTTTGTCACTACAAGCATGCATTGAATCATCATTTCAATTGTGATCTTTTAAAGGGTGGGCCATGAATGATCGTTGGATTTTTTTTACACTTTTGGTGCTGATGTTGTGACAAATTTTCTATTCAACAATGATCTTTATGCTGTTTTCAACACTCACTATGTTTGCATAGTAATAATTGTTGAAGTAGAAACCAAACCTTGGAAATTCCTGCCACATGATACACCTGGTCAACATTTGTAGCATTGAAGAAGCCAGAAGGTGTCCATGTGTTCGAAGACTTTCTAACGGTTTAAAGTTAAGAGTTATTGGGTAATAATATAATTTCATGGTATTTTTAAAGTTTTTAACGAAAAAAGAAAATCATCTATTGTTTCACCTTGTTGATTTGATCTCTACAATAGGGAGACTGAGGAAAGCAAACATGAAATGGGGAGTGTTCTTGAGGAAGGCGGACACGAAACGTCTCCATCATTCCTGATGCATATAAATCATTCTACATGATTCAATTTCAGATACATACAAACTATATTAATTTTGGCTTTTTCTATAATTATAATGGTTCCAAAGAGCTATTCCATGAGCCCCCGGGTGACATTCTTGCTCCTCATGAGAGTATAATTGCAACAGGTAAAACATTTGGCAAACTTAATATTTTTTGGTAAACAAGGTGAAACTTCTGTTAGATCAAAGTAATTCTTGTTATTTGTGTTTCTTCTATTCTCGTCTTTTAGGTTTACGAATTTGAATTTATGATGATGTAATCATGGAATTCACTTTTTTTAGGTGGACAAAGCTATTAAGATGGAAAGCTTATTTAAGATCAAATAAACATAACCATGGGGTGAGTGATCTTAATATAAAACTCCAATAAAACACTATGGGACAGTACTACTTGCGTAATATCCTATTTTTTATAGTGTGAGTTTTATAGGATCCTACTTGGAAATGGAAAAGTTGTTGTTTTGGTACAGATGATGAAGGTACAAAAACCTTTTTAAATCTATAGTGTCCTACATTTTTTTTCATGAGTTTTAATCCACAGTTAAATTTCCATGATTTTTGGTCATCAGCAAGTATCTAATAGTGTAGTCAATAGATTTGAAGCTGAACTAGAGGACCTATCTATTAAAAAAGGGAAAACAAGGACAACAAGATTTGAACATGGCAATAACCGATCCAGTTTCTATTAATCAACAATAAGCTCAAATAATGAAATTTGGGTTGATTCTAAGACCGCTAGAACTTCGGATCCAATGATGCTAACTTGAAACAGAACGAGAGAGATATCCAACATCAAGCCCACTCCCCCCCCCCCCCACACACACACACTTACTTCACTAGAAAAAAGGTCGAAATCCGAAAATCTAAATAAAAATAAAATTATGACATTGTACTTTCAAAGTTTATGCTATACATCAGCTTATGATAAAATTTATTATAAATCATTTTATTCTTAAATATGTGATAACATATACTTGTGGGTATTAAATGCATTATGGTTATTTGTGCAGGTGCGATTTAATCAATTCGGGTTGGTATGTTTATGGATATGGTTTGTCTTGTTGAACTGGAAACGAAACTGACAAATGTGCCCAGCCGGGTAATTTACATGTGTCAATAAAAATAAAAATAAAATAGGGTGTAATTGTCTTAATAAGATCAAAAGAATGTGTGTAGTTTGTGTAGTTTGTTTGCAGGAGATGGCGTGATGATGGGGGTAAAGGGTAATTTGGTCCTTATACCATTAAAGTGAAGATGGATAATGTCAAGGGTGAACAACATGGTCAGAGTATTAAGACTATTATCAAAAGCATTGTTCTTCTGTGATGTTGCAAGATTGGAATCGAAAAATAAACGAATAGTATTTTTGGAATATTGTTTTAGGATTATATGATTCAGTGGAAAAGAAAGGGGAATTGAATGTTTTTGTAAAATCTCTAAAAATTCTTCTTTTTTGCTTTCATCATTTTTTTTCGAGATGTGGATAAGTTGAAAATTGGTGAGTACACATAGCAAGATGTAATGCATTGGAGTTGTGTCTTTTGCTGTATTAATTTAATTGAGAATTGGAAATTCAGGAAAAAGGAATGGAAAGAAAAAGAAAGTGATTGGTGCCTTTTTTATACATGGTAAAGCTCTTCTAATTGTAATATATGCGTGTTTTCTACCACAAGATCTCGATTTTAAGAAACAAGTATCGGAAAACTGGAAAAGTTTACAGGGATCGTGTGCAAGTGAATTTTGTTGAATTTTAAGTAATTATAGGTCATTTCATTTGATGATTTATGGTTTTCATTTTAACATTGTTGCAATTAATATACGTAAGCAAAAAAATTTGATCACAACAAAAGTTATTGGAATATAAATAATAATGATTAATAACAAAAAATAAACAAATTTACTTTTTTCAAAACTTAACATAAGTCGTTCCAAAAAAAAACCTAACATAAAGTTACCTCCCTTTCATAACGAACTCTTAACAATCTAATTTTCAATTCTAATAAGCATTAACAAAAAAACTTAAAGTTATTTATACTTATTTTTATAATAAATAAATAATCGATAAATTTTATTAATCATAATTTTGTTTTAAACAAAAAACAACACTTTTAAAAGAACAAACTATTTTTAACACAAAAATAGCAACATATTTTTACATTAAACCAAAAACATTGATGCAAAATTTTTTAACAAAAACGATTAGTTTACTATATTTTGAAACCATACGTAAATAGAGTTATGCCGGTAACCCAAAACAACAATTTTGTTTTTGGGCCATTTACCTTGGTTCATGACCCACTTTCATCTATATTTGCATGTGAATAAGTTAAGTGCCACCTGGACAAGTCCGGATAAGGGAAGGTTTCACTTCCAGGTCATCGGTGATGACTCTTGCGAGGTCATATGTTTATTAAACATGCACTAACCTTCTGTCCTAAACCAAAACCATTATCCGCAAACCATAAGGGACCGAACTTGTGCATACTAAGCATTTTTTTCCTTTGCATTGCAAGTGTTACAACTATTCGTTGCCACAATGACCGATAACAATATGTATCTACATTTTGTTTCCTGAAATATAAAATATTTCAGAATAAAACTAATTGCCAAAATAAACTATTTTTCGTCCGCCTCTTTGCGTGGGTACACCACTAGTATATATATATATATATATATATATATATATATATATATATATATATATATATAGTGTGTATGTGAAGAGATTAATAGAAAATACATAATGGGGTTAATTTTTGAAATCCAATAAAAACATGACATATGTCATTTTAATATAAATTACATGAATGGTCCTTATGATTTACGATATTTATTCCAAATCTACCAAACACCACACATTCAATACTGTCTCTCTCTCCCTCTCTCTCTCTCTCACTGGAAACCACCTCAATTGTCGGAAAACCAGCTTCGTCACCGAAAACCACAAAAATCATTGAAAAGCATCGCCTCCTCCGCCACCATTTACGCTGGAAAGCACCATCAACACCATTAAGAATGCCAATAATTCCATAAAAATATACAAGGGCCAAAGAAGAAAATTATTAACCTACTTTTTACTTGTATTATAAACATTTCGAACAGTCCATTAGGATTATTCAACAATAACCATATGAACTTGAATCTCGATTTTTAGGGTAGGTATAACACTTTGCATAAAGAAGAACAAACTTGTGCCAAGAAGAATAAGAACTTCGGAACTACTAACTAACGTTTAAATTGCCAATTTGTAACTTTAGATTGATTGGCGTCACCTGGATGGGTGATATGTGCATATTTAATAATATATTTTCGTATAATATCTTAATACTTTTTGGTTGTTTTGTATCGATTTATGAACAATATGTACATTTTCTGCTTTAAAGACATGTTCAAGTGAAAAACAAAGCAGAATTAGCAATTGAAAGCTTAGAAATTGAAGTTTGAAGAAATAAGGCTTAAAAGAAGAAAATATTGGCGAGTTGGCCATCAACTCGACAGGTGGTGTGGAAGATTCGTGATTCAATAATGTTTTACCGTACACGCGTGTTAAGTGAAAAACTCGTCGAGTTGGATCTAAAAACTCGATGAGTTGGTGCGTAATTTTGGAATCTCTATATAAATCGGTTATTCCCGAAACCCCAAGACATGTTGGAGATTTTTAGCCGCTAATTGAAGATCAGAAGGGTTCTTAGAGCTCTGGTTTTTGAGAATTCAACATAGATATCAATTTAGAAGAGACCAAATGCAATAAACATTAATCTTTAGCATAAACCATGTTTAAATTATTACATTTCGATTTTAGGATGCTAATTGTTGTGGATATGAGCTAAAAGCTTTTTACTTATGTTTAGACTAGATAAACTTATGAATATGGTGTGATTTAATGGGTTAGATTAATTTGATTTGGTGAATTATCTTGGTAATCTTGTTAAAGACCCTTATGTATTAATAATAATTATTTTATGTTAATAATCAAGTTATTGAGTTGCATGAACATCTTCTTAATTGCTTGAATCATATAGTTTTGTGAAAACAATATTGTATGCCTACTATTAGTGAATAAGAACCTAGGGTTAACTAGAAAATAAGTAAATTAATGTGTAAGCATGTGTGATGCACAATCATATATGAGTTGATTGAATTGACAAATTTAGTTAACTAATATTACAAGTCTTACTTGATCCCAACTGAACACTAGGAAACTTGTTAGTTTAATCAATTGGTTACTGTTTGAATTAACTTGTTTGCTAAAGGATTAGTAATAGTGAACATGAACCTAATCACATTAGAAATCGGTAAACAATGATATATTAATCCATTACACTTGCCATGAAATCAACCATAAGAATAAGTCAATCGAATCTGAACAGAAGTCTCTTTTATCATTGAATCTAGTTACCTACTATTCTCTTTAGTTGTTAATTGTCTTTGTTTGAGTGTTATTTTCTTGCTTAAGTTTCTAGTCTTGTAAGTCTAGAGAACCCCCCCCCCCCCCCTTTTATTACTTGTTTTTATTTAGGTAATTCTAGTAGTGTTACCGGTCCCTGTGTTCGATACCCTACTTGCTTGAACTATATTGTTAATCGATAGGTATACTGCCTTTCGTGTGTTTATTTTGTGTCTAAGTTAGTAGGATTAAAACTAGTACTATTTCACATGTATCAAGTTTTTGGCGTCGTTGCTGGGGAACGGTTCTAATAGTTATTCTAATTGCTAGTTTTATCGATCCTTTGTGTGAAATTTATTTCATACAAAGTTAGTAGTTTTTCTATCTTAAATTTTCGCTTTCAGTTTTCTATTTTTGCGTTAAACTCGTCGAGTCCATTATTGAACTCGACGAGTTTGTCGCGCTTTGAGTTTTGTTTTTTTTTTTGGTTTTGTTCGTTTTAGGCGTGTTTTTGTATTTTCTTTCAGGAAGTTTATGACCGAGGTTCCAGCACTACATTAGTGCCACCCGTGGAAGACCCGGAATCGATTATTTACAAAAAGAATCAAAAGCCAATTGGAGAATCAAGCGGCAAGGACGATAAGGTGCTAGATTTCGAGCAAGAAATACCCGAAATTGAAGAAGAAGGTGAACCCGAACCAAAAGAAGAAATGGACGAAATCACAGACATACCCATTGGCGAATACAAGAGAATGATGTGTGACCATATCGGGCCAGGACTCATGCAACCCACGATTCCAGCAACTACTAACTTTGAGCTGAAAGGTCACATACTCGCCCAACTCAAGGACATCCCATTCTACGGGAAAGATCACGAAGACGCATACAAGCATATCGACGAGGTCAACGACATAGTCAAGTACTTCAACATCCTTAATGTGCCTCGCGAGACTGTTTTAGTTCGTATGCTACCAGTTACATTTAAAGGAGCCGCAAAAGATTAGCTAAAATCACTCCCTCCAGGATCCATCACGACATGGGCTAAAATACGTAAATAGTTCATTGATTAATTTTTCCCTCCCTCAAAAATAGCAAAGTTGAAAAAAGCCATTGCAAACTTCGAACGACAAGTAGGCAAGTCACTCTATGAGGCGTGGGAGAGATACAAAGGCTTGTTGAGGAACTGCCGCCACAATGACCTAAACATTTCAGCAATAAGTCTCCATTGTCTATGATGGAGTGAATGTGACAACTAGGCAGCTCCTTGACTCCCAAGGACCACTCACGAAGAAAGCACCCGCGGTTATAAAGGAGCTAATTGAGGAATTCTCTAAGCACTATAGAGAATATCATAACCCAAGGAATAACTCAACTCGAGGGGCGGTGAACTCAGTTTTTGATAAGATGGCAACAGTGATGGCTAAATTGGAGAGCATGGACCGAAGGATGAGAAAGATGGATCAATACTTCCATGCCCTCCGGGTAGGATGTGATAATTGTGGCAGACCTCACCTTGCTAAAGATTGTGACCTTGACGAGAATGTGAACCGAAAAGTACAAGTTTTTTATTCGAGTGGCGACAAATTTGATGAAGATTGGAGGAAACCGAAAAAGCAGTGGCTACCCTACGATGACTACAAGAAGGCAAAGGAGGCGAAATATAGGCAAAATATAAGAGGTTTCTGTCAAAAGGAGGAGTCGGTTCAAGAGAAGAAAATGGACTATGAAGACATGCTCACACGATTTGCAACTGCATCTGAGAAAAGACACAACGAAACCGATGTGGCGATACGAGAACAACAAGCAATAATGAAAGAGCAACAAGCGTTAATGAGAAATCAGCAAGCCTCTATCCTCAACATTGAAAAACAATTAGGCCAACTTGCACAACAAATCAACGAAATAACACCAGGTGGACTTCCAAGTAATACTGAAAAGAATCGTAGAGTGGCTCATGTAAATGCAATAACAACAAGCTCTGAGCAAATTTTCACTCCTTTGACTCTAATCCAGAAAGAAGAATCAAAAGAGGTGCAAATAAAAGGAGAAGAAAGTCAAGACTTGAAAACAGTGACAAAAACTCGACGAGTTCCAAAAAGGAACTCGACGAGTTCCCCGTCCGAAGAAAAAAACAAATCGCCTTTAAAACCTTATCAGCCTCCGTTGCCATTCCTAGGACGAGCCATCCGAGATAGACAAATTGAAGAATGTAACAAGTTTTTAGAACACATAAAGGAACTTTAAATGAACATTCCCTTCATTGAAGCAATAGTACAAACACCAAGGAATGCAAGCTTGCTTAAAGACCTCCTCACGAATAGAAGTAAGATGGCAGAGGTAGCAGAAATAGTTTTGAGCGAACATTGTTCAGCCATTGTAATGAATGAACTGCCAGAGAAGATGGGTGATCCAGGCAATATAACTTTGCCTTTCCAATTTGGAAACTTGATTACCACTCATGCATTGGCTGATTCAGGGGCTAGTATAAACATTATGTCATACTCTTTCTTCAAGAAGTTAAGCATTCCAGAACTAAAGCCTATTCAAATGACAATCCATATAGCTTACAAAACGATGACACATCCAAGGGGAATATATGAAGATCTCTTAATTAAAGTATATAAATTGGTGTTTCCTGTTGACTTCATAGTGTTGGATATGGAAGAGGACCACAAAGTCCCAATCATTCATGGGCGACCATTCTTGAATACTGCTTGTGCCATAGTTGATGTGTGCGAATCAAAACTTACTCTTAGGGTGGGGGATGATTTGTTTACTTTTGGAGCTGACCAAGAGAATAAGCACTCAAAGTCTAGTGATGATGTGATTGTTAGATAAGGTGTCTAAGTCCGTAACTATATTTGGTATGAACTTGACCCGACCCAGCATTGTCCATTTGGGTTACACTTCACCTAACAATTTGTATGGATATACTTTTGAGAATGAGATGTCTATGATCTATTAATATATTATAAGTTATAATATATTAATATGAAATCATATTATTTAATTAGTGTTGATCAAGAATTGATTTTGGAATTAATTTAGTGATAAAAAAGGCTAATTCAATATGGACTCTTACATATATATGGATTGGCATAAGATTTATTTAGGATTTCTAAGAGTATATGGAAGTCCATGGAGCTTTTAAGGCATGGATCCTAGGTAAATGAAGAGTCATAGGTATTAGGGTGTAAGCCTAATCCTCCATACTATATAAAGAGGTCCGAGGTTCTAGAATTGGCACTAGTGTGTGTGAGAAACAAGAGTGGACCGATTTTAGTGAGCATCATATTCTCTAAAGTATTTCCAAGTTGTTTTGGGTGATTTGTGACACCACTTGATGCATCCACACTATTGGTTCTAGGCTCTAAAACTCCAAACAGTTAACTACAAAAGAAAGGTATGTTATTCTACTTAAAGTCTTGTATTATAAGTACCCCATAACATGCTTGTTAGGTTGTAAACATTGGAAATCAAATTTGCATGTATTTTAGAGAAAATTAAGATCCAAGGTTTCTAGGGTTGCATGTACACCATAGGAGTGTTAGAATGCTCAAAACCCATCAGTGGTATCAGAGCCTAGGCTTGTTTTCTTGATACTTGATGCAAACTTGTTGAAAAAACTCAAAAATTTGCTACCTGCTGAGTGAACTCGCCGAGTCCACGGGGGTGGGTGGGGGGGGGGGGGGCTCGACGAGTCCATGAGTTAGTTCATCCTACTCGTCGAGTAGGTTCTTACACTTGACGAGTAGGAGGACCCGAATGCAGTTTTTTGAGTTTTGCTGCTGGAAATGGACTAGAAACATTACCCTAAACTGTTTTGGTGTTTTAAAACTTGTTTTAGATGATGTAATTGTTATGCTAATCCATTTACAATGGCTAATATCAAGAGTCCATGTTTTATATGTTAATATGATTCTTGAAATTTTGATATGAATGTTCTTGTTCTTATGAGTTACTGTTAGCTCATATGAATTATTTGCTGAATTGTTTAATGACTAATTCTTGATCAATTATGTGTTTTAATGGAGTCCATAATTTATCCTCAAGTTATGGATTACCAAAAGTCACTCTTTTAAAGTCCATTTATAAACACATAGGTTACATAAAATGAAAAGTATCTCATTTTAATAAACCATTAACTCATAAGTTATGAAGTTGAAAAGTCTTGAATAGTTTCAAAACTTGCCCTCAAGTTTTGGAATTTGTAAAGTCTCACACTTTAATACTTTAATTCCAAATTGAACCTTAGAATTTTAAAAGTTTAAAATTCAACCCTTATACTTCTATAATATTAAAAGTTTAATTATTATATATATGTCAATCTTACCGTTAGTAGGCCTCATTCACGAAGCTGGTCTATAAGGGGGGGGGGTATAAGGTTACTGCCTATAAAATGGCAGCTTAATGGGTGTCCACTCTCACCCACCGCTTCCTTGACGGGTGGAGGGTCGTTAGCCGAACGGGTAGGATAGGACCTTAATCCTCATTAAAAGTATAATGAAATTATAAAGTAAGTAAACCTTTATAAATTCCCAATCTTAGTTACTTTAGGAAGATTTGAAATAGGTGCTAACCCATGAAATTACACTTTGTACCTTACCAAGTCGTTAGTGGAGCATGTGTGGTTAACCGGCATACTAACAAGGACTAGTAAGAGTGGAAAAGGGTGACTTAAGTTTTATCATAGATCGGTGGAGTGCGTGTGGTTAATCGGCACATTGATTGTGTGATAAAATTAAGGGTACCAAGTCAATTTGCATGGTTATTCACACCTTGTTTATGATCCTCGGCATCCTGGTTACAAACTTGAGAGGGCACAATCGAGATTTATGTTAGACTAGTGTCTAAGTCCGTAACTACATTTGGTATGTACTTGACCCGGTTGTGTATGGTCCTTTTGGGTTGCCTTCACCAAAGCAACTTGACGAGGTAATTTAAGGAGAGAGATAAAATATTATGGTTTATTAATATATTATAAGAATTATATATTAAAGGAGAATCATATTTATTTAATTAGTATTGGTCATAAATTAATTAGGAATTAATTTGGTGACTAAAAGAGATTAATTAAATAATGGGGTATAAACTGTCAAATGTATGATAGTTAAGATTTGCGCAAAGGAAACCTAATAGACTTAAGGGGGAATGAAATTATGATGGGGATCCATCAAAATTTCGTCCAAGGCCTTATTCCAGAAGGTTCCTTGGGCTGCTTGGTGGCTAAGCTATCCATTAGGGTTTAGACTGAAACCCTAGCAGCCTACTGTATAAATATGACCCCTAGGCTATGAAAATTGAAACACTTGATTCCAAGAGAACCCTAGGGCTGATTTTAGCATCTCTCACCCTCTCTCATATTGCCTTCTTGTTGTGTGGGGTTTATTAACCATTAGAGGAGTTACAATTATGACTCTAAGCTCAAGATCAACAAGACTAAAAGGATTTCAAGCTCTTTGAAAGAGGTAAACACTTAGATCTGTTCTTATGATGTTGATTTCGATTTTTATATGATAGATCTAGGGTTGAAAGTCTTGGATTCAAAGCATGTACAATAGAGAAACCTAGATCCAAGCATTAGGCTTTGTATGAGCACATAGGATTGTTCTTATGCAAAAAATCCATCAGTGGTATCAGAGCCAGGTTGGTTTCTGTTGTATTTGATGCTTTAACTGTTTGATTGCTGAAAATCATTTTTTGTGCTAACTGTTTGATGAACTCGACGAGTTTTAGGAGGAACTCGACGAGTTCCAATGTGGAATCGACGAGTTTAGCTGTCCGACAGAGGATATTTCGTTATTTTGTTGCTGTTTTGTCATGGGATTAATGCCTAAATCGTTTTTTGAAGATAAAATCTGAATAATAGTTTATTTATATGATAAATATGAATTATTTATTTTATTTGGTAATTATCTTGTAACTAAAACTGGATTAAGTCAAATATAGATAATTATGAAATTAATTGTTTAATTTAAATTATTTGTTATTTGATCCATTTTGTTTTGAAAAGCTCAAAACTTGTCCTCAAGTTTTGAAATTTAAATTTTATGATTAAAAGTTTAATTTTGAGTAATTTAAATTTCAAACCCTTAGAGTTTTACAAGTTTAAAATTCAACCCTATACTATTATATTATTATAAGATTAATATATATATATATATATATATATATATATATATATATATATATATATATATATATATGTATGTATAAGATTAAAGCTAGTCTTATCGCTAGTAGGCCTCATTCACGAAGCCGATCTATAAGGTGGGTATAAGGTTGGTGCCTATAAAATGGAACTTAATGGGTGTACACTCACACCCACCGCTTGCTTGATTGGTGGAGGGTTGTTAGCCAAACGGATAGGATAGGGCACTTAATACCCATTACAAGTATAATGAATATTGAAAAGTAACTAACATGTTTTTACAAATTCCCAATCTTAGTGACTATAGGGAAAAATGTGAAAATGATGCTATCCCATGGAATTACACTTTGTATCATTGTCAAACGTTAGTGGAGCGTGTATGGTTAACCAGCACACTAATTTAGGATTGACATTGGTGGCATAGGGTGGCTCGATGTTTATCATATATCAATGGAGCGTGCGTGGCTAACTGGCAAATTGATTAGGTGATAGAGACATTGAGTGCACCATGTCGATTCACATGGTTATTCACAACATGTTAGCGATCCTCGGCATCCCAGTCGCAAATTTGAAGTGCGTATCGAGATTTGAACATGCCATTGAAAAGTTCAATGAATCTCAAAGATCTAGGAGTTTTAAAATACATCTAAAACTTAAATCTTTTTTGTTTTTCATGGTGATAATTAGTGAATCGTCATTCACTTACCTTCAAATTATTTACTTTTAGAGTACGTCATCCCTTTCTAAGTTGTAAATAATGTTGTTGGGTCCTAGCCCTAATTTCTCATTTGGGTGTTTAATTAGGGACTCATTTCTAATCAACTTTGTTCCTTTCTTTTTCAGATGTCTGCAAACAACAACAACAACGCTTCTGGGTTATTCTCGTTGATGAACCTATGTCAAAAGGTTTAGATTTGATGGGTCAAACTTCAATGATTGGATGAGGTACATTCACATGATCACACGCTACGAGGACAAAGAATATGTCCTCGATGAAAAGCTTGAGAAGATCATCCAGAATGTTGCTAATCTTGAAGAGTTGACCGCCTTTGAGGCCCACGAGCGTGATGCTACGAAAGTTCATTCCATCATTCTGGCCACCATGAACCTCGAACTCCGAATGTACTATGAGGACATGTATCTGTATGAAATGCATCAGGATTTGCTAGACAGGTACCACCAAAGCTGAGGCAAGAGCGCTATGAGATCATTACTAACATGATCACCGCTAAGATGGGGAGTGGAGAATCCCTAACCTCTCATTTGCAGAAAATGCAGAGTTATGTTGATCGTCTTCACAAACTTAATGTTAAGTTTGACGAGGATTTGGCTATCGACATAATCCTCCAATCCTTACCCTCATGCTACAACCAGTTCAGAATGACCTACCACATGAATAAAGAGGAGGTCTCCTTGAGCAAGCTCCAAAGACTGATGAGGACTGATGAGAACAAGCTCAAAGACAAATCTATTGCACCATCCCCTGTTGTGGCTGCTCCCGTGTTGGCAATTGGCCAAGGAAAGGGTAAGAAAAGAAAGGCTCCATGTAAGGGCCACCATAAGGGTAAGACCCAAGATGGTTCCTCTTTTAGTGGAACCAAAGCTGGTTTGGTCAAACCCTCTTCCGACCCTAAAGAAGAAGAGTGCTATTACTGCCACCAGAAGGGCCACTGGAAACGAAGCTGCCCTAAATATCTGCAAGATATAAAGGATGGGAAGACTAAGCCCACCTTCGCAGGTATGTATTCTATTAAATCTAATAATTCATCATTTTCTACTTCATGGGTTCTTGATACATGGTGTGGTTACCACATTTGTTCTGATTTGCATGGCCTAAGAAGAAGTAGGGAGATGGAACATGGGAAGATAAACTTGATTATGGGAAACAGAAGATCGTCACTTATGACCAGAGCCGGAGTTTATTCTTTAGTGCTAAGTACTGGGTTAGGATTAGATTTAGAAAATTGCTGTTATTCGCCAGATGTGGTAAGAAACAATATTTCATTTCATGGATTGTTTAGACAAGGTTTCAGATATTCTTTTGATAATATTAATGGTTCTATTAATGTTTATTTGAATGGTGTCTTTTATTTCAATGCATTACCTTGTAATGGAATTTATGAATCCGTGATGGTTGTTGATAATTTTAGGAAATGATGTATTGAATATTGATTCGTCTACTAGCCTAGACAAAGCATGCTGGTGGCATTGTCGCCTTGGCCATGTCAACAAGAAACGAATAGCCCAACTCCAAAAGGATGGAGTGTTGGAGTCATTCGACCTTAGGGACGATGACACGTGTGAATCTTGTTTACTTCGGAAGATGACCAAGTCACCCTTTACTGGCACTTGTGAAAGGGGTGAAGATCTATTGGATCTCATACACACCGATGTGTGTGGGCCCTTTAGATCCACTACAAGGGATGCTTGCCGCTTTTACATAACTTTTACGGATGATTATAGCAGATATGGATATATCTACTTAATCAAGCAAAAGTCAGAAACCTTTGAAAAGTTCAAAGAGTTTAAGAATGAAGTGGAGAATCAGCTGGGCAAGAAAATCAAGATGCTTCGGTCAGACTGAGGAGGAGAGTACCTAAGTCTTGAGTTTCACGACTATCTAAAAGAATGCGGAATTGTTTTGCAATTGACGCCTCCGAGAACGCCACAATTGAATGGTGTGGCTGAGAGACGTAATCGGACCTTGTTAGACATGATTTATTCTATGATGAGTCAGGCTTCATTACCAATAGCTTTCTGGGGGTATGCCTTAGAGATTGCCGCCTATATGCTTAACTTAGTTCCCACCAAGAAGGTTCCCAAGACTCCTCACGAGATGTGGACAGGGAAAGCTCCCTCATTGGCACATCTTATGGTTTGGGGTTGCGAGACTTTCTTAAGACGAGAGACTCACGACAAGCTTGAACCTCGTAGTGAGAATTGTTGTTTCATCGGCTACCCACAAAAGTCTTTGGCTATCTTTTCTATAGATCGAGTGACAATGTTGTCTTTGTTGCTAGAAGAGGAGTTTTCCGAGAAAGGGAATTGATAATCCAAGAGGACAGTGGGAGGCGAATTGATCCTGAAGAGATTCAAGAGCAAAGCGATGAAGGAATCTCTAACAGTAGCACTCAACCCGAGGAGGTAACTCCTGTTCAGCCTGTTGACGAGTCCTTACCTCCTAGACGTTCTAGTAGGGTTAGTGTTCAACCCCAGTTTTATGGTTTTCATATTACTACTGAAGGGGATATGTTTATTAGTGATGAAACACTAATGAATTTGGACGAAACTAACAGCTACAAGGAAGCCATGGCAGGCCTGAAGTCTACTAAATGGAAAGAGGCGATGGACAGCGAGATTTAGTCCATGTACAACAACCAAGTTTGGAATTTGGTTGATAATGTACCGGGTCGTAAGATAGTCGGGTGCAAGTGGATCTTCAAGAAGAAGAACGACATGGATGGGGAAGTTGTGACAACCCGAAGTTATCCCATCGTTGTAACTCGTTCTGTCCGTAAAACCCGTCGTTAGCAATTCGTTCCGATTTCGTTTTTGGGGTAAGTTAATTAAATTTATATGTTTATTATAACCCCATGAGTGTCCAAACCCCTTAGGAACTCATGAAAGTGGCCCAATTTATTAATTTGAATATTATTACGTTCGATCCTGCCGGGTTACAACTTTATCGGGTGCGACCAAAAGCATCGTATAGCGTCAGTATCGGGTACAATTCCACTGTGTCCAAAACTTAGAACATATTTAAAGCCCAAAAGACTTCATTTTGAAGTTTTACACACTCTCACTACTCTCTCTCTCTCTCTCTAACCTCTCTCCTCAATCGAAACTTAAGGTCCAAAATCATCAAATTAAGGCTCCAATTCATCAAGGTAACTTCCCGAACTCATAGATCTTTAGCCTTCAATTTCGAGTTTAAATCATGATTTAGGACCATCAACATGTTTTTACGGCCTTGGAATGCTCTTGGGCCGTGAACACACTTAAAGGGGGGGGTTTTGAGCCTTAAAACCCTTCTAATCCACCTTTGAAGCTTAGATATGGCTAAATGACTTAAGGGAATGGAATTAGAACACCTTGAATCCAACTTTTGAGGAGTAAACATGAGTTTATTGCCGAAGAACATGCTTGGGCCATAAACTCATATTCATGGGGAGTAAACTCAAATTTGAGTGTTAAATTGCTAGTTAAACACACCAATGGCCTTGGATTAAATTCTAGAACCAACCACAATCGATTTAGAGGCTCTAAATCCCCCCAAGAATGGGTTCCTGGGCCGTAAACTCACATACACAAGTGAAATGATGCCCTAAATTCATTCTAAGGCTTGAAAAATTGGTTTGAATCACATATGATCAAAGCATGAAAAGAAAGGGTATATAGGAGCTTATGGCCGTAAACTCCTAGTTCACGGCCGTAAACACCCATTGATGGTCTCTTTGGTGGTTAAATCCATTCCTATGTCTTAGATTAAATCCTAACAATTGTCCTCATGTGATATTTGACCATTTAGCACCATAAAACCCTTCATCCATGAGTTCACGGCCGTGAACTCATGTGGAGTTGATCTTAGGGCCGTAAACTCCCTAAGGAATTTACTCTTGAAGAGCCAACACATTATCCGAGCCCTATACGTCCGTAGATGCCACCCGGGTCACTCCAAACACTTGATTTGAAGTGTTTTCGCGTCTTGGAGTGTATAATCATATCTAATTAGTGATTCAAAGTCTAATTAGATACATTTGTATATCATTTCATACTACATAGGAACCTCGCATGTTATCAAGCCTCGAACTGACACTTAGCATCCTAGACGACACGTTCCTCGACTGGTGTGTTCATACCCCTACCCTTTTTCCGTGTTTTTCAATGTTTTTAGGGGGGAATACAAGCAAACTATAAATTTTTTCAAAAACTAAAACTGATATATTTCTATAAATATCTAGCTAATCTTTAGATATCTTTACCCGTTATGTATTATGCTGAGCATAAGGGATGTTTTATCGATTATAACTACATGGATTTCAGTAAAAGAAACAATTAAATCAATAAAATTATTATGGGATAATATGGGATCTTTAGCTCTTGTTCAATGAGTTCAGATTTATGTAAAGTATTTAGATAAACTATGTCTGATTCAATTTATCAGTATTCAATTTAGAGTTTATGCCAGATAATTCCTTTGTATTTAGCTGTTTCACTGTATTATGTTTCAAAACGATTAGTATGTTTGATAACGTCTGAAAACACCGTGAGTAATTAAATACTAGCTTGTGAGATTCGTCATTACCCTTTGGGTTATCAGTAAATCCTCTCCGGAAGTGTAACCAGAGTTTCCTGGAGGGAGAGCGTGGAATTTGTTAATAGATCTATTCGGGACTGACAATCCCACACCTAAACTGCTAGCTACAGTTAGGCGGGCACGCCTGGGGTCACAAATTCTGGATATTGTCCGACGTCTGACGAACGTCAAGGAGGTCTCGGTGTCGCATCAGCATGGTTTCCCAACTCACAATACGTATTAATATAAGTTTATTTACGGATTTGATTTTATATCTATTTTCAAACTATAGTATCTATATCCAGTGCGGGATGTTAATCCCATGGTTTTCAATCTATATCTAGTACGGGATGGTAGTCCCATGTCTTTTAATCTATAGTTTTTGTGTATTAAAATTATGTTATATCTAGTGCGGGATGTTAATCCCATGGTTTTGAAATCTATATCTAGTGCGGGATATTAATCCCATGGTTTTGAAATCTATATCTAGTGCGGGATCTTAATCCCATGGTTTTGAATCTATATCTAGTGCGGGATCTTAATCCCATGGTTTTCAATCAATATTTTTATGTTTTAAAAATATCTACTGTTATACTGGATGGAAATTCCCAGTGGTTTTTCAATATATAGTTTTATGTATTAAAGTATACACTGTGGTATTTAACTAAACTTTACTTTTAGGAAAATAAGGGTTTTTTCCTAGGATAACAAACTGTACATAACCGGATTGTATAATAATCAGATAACTAAACTATACTTATAAGAAAATATGGGATTTTCTTGGATAAGAAACTTTTCGGAAAAACGAAAGGAAACTTGTACATTTTAAGAAAATAAACCTCTTATGAACTCACCAGCTTTATGTTGATTTTCAAACTGCTTGTATTCTCAGGTCCACATTAGACAGGGACCAGCAATCCTTTTGGCGAAGACGGAGTACATAGAAGACACGTTTGTATTTTTGTTCATATGATATGTATATGTATAAAACATGTAACTCTTGTTTTCAGAAAATGTAAATGAATCTTTGTAATGTAAATTTTTTAGTTTACTATGCTTACTACGTACATTGGTTGTGATATTCATGAAGTCCTCCACCCCGGAACGCTTCCGCCTTCGGTGTCGGGGTGTGGCAGATTGGTATCAGAGCCCTTGTTTATAGTGAACTAGTATACCAAACCTTACATGGTATAAGACTATAAACACTAAGGGGCCTAAGTGCTATGAACTAAAAGTATACTTTAAAATATAAGTATTTTCAAAAGTATACAAGTATACCTGACCGTCGAAATCCGTAACTACAAGTAGAACAAAACATAAGTAAATGGGTGTTGTACGCTGCGGTTAAACCTGGGCAGTTATGTAGTCGTGTCTAGGATTAATATAGCCTAGCCAACTATATTCATTCGAGACACGGCCAACATGTGCTTGGGAGTGACTGTGGTGTGTAACATGCCTAAAACTTACCCAATACCCAAACAACGAGTCGTCGTCACAGCGAATCATGAAATACTATGGGAGTATTTCTCGAGCCAAATCCGTTATAGAAATCCGCATTCAAGCGTTGCTCCTCAATCATTCCTTAAGCTATAGTTTATCTGCTATGATAACTCTTTCTTGTTTTATCGCTTAATAGAATGCTATATATGTCTTAATGAGATATCCCTGTTCCATATCTCTTGATTCAATTCAGAGGACTTATGATCCTCTCTTTCTTGATCTTTTTAGATCAAGATGCCTCCAAGAAAGAGACCCAGCTCAAAGAACAACAACAACCCTCCGCCACCACCTCCTCCCCAAATGAACCCCGGTGGTTCAGGAGGTGGTCCCCAGCCCCAAAACCAAGATGATAGCCAAGGACACCGGAAAGAGTGTTCCTTTAAAGATTTTATGAACGCGAAACCCACATCCTTTGATGGCACTGGAGGTGTCATTTCCCTCACCCGATGGTTTGAGAAAATCAAGTCAATCTTTAAAATTTGTGCTTGTTCGGAATTTGATAAAGTGAAGTTCGCCGCTTGTACCTTCACCGATAAAGCCTTGACTTGGTGGAATGACCGAGTCAAATCCCTAACCCTACCCGTAGCCAATGCCATGGGTTGGGAGGCCATGAAAGAACTTCTGCTTGCATAGTACTGCCCTCGGGGCGAGATGCAGAAATTAGAACATGAATTATGGAATCTAAAGATGCAGATTTCCTATATCGTCGCCTATACCTCTAAATTCGATGACTTGGAACTACTCTGTCCGGGAATGGTTACCCCGGAGAGTAAAAAGATTGGGAGGTTCATCTGGGGGTTGACCCAGCCAACCAAAGGAAATGTGTTGGCTGCAAAGCCAGACACCCATGACAGCACCAAATATTTGGCGCAAACCCTGATCGATCACGAAGATAACCCTGATGAGGAGACCACCACTCCTGAGCTGGTTAAGAGTAGTGGTGGAAGTAAAAAGGAATTCTAGAGCAAGCGGAAGGCCCAAAGTACACAAGGATCCTCTAAGAAATAGCAAACGGTAGCAGTCCACGCTGCTACTATCCCTGCTGCTGTCTCTGCCGTCGGATCCATAGCCCAAACTCCTACCAGCGGATATACCGGTGCCCTTCCTTGGTGCAACAAGTGCAACTATCATCACCGTACTCCTGGGCCATGTCGTGAACGTCTCTGCAACAACTATGGCAAGAAGGGCCACCTTGCTCGAAACGGTAGAAAACCAACCCAATTAACAAATCAATCTTCCAGAGCGGGTGTCGGTCAGGCCTGCTATAATTGTGGTGAAGTTGGACACTTCAAGCGAAACTACCCTAAGGCAACAACATCTGGCAACACCGGGCGAGTCCTAGCTATAGGACAAAATGAGGCGGCCACCGACCCCACCATTGCTGTTGGGTCGCGTTTTGTATAATATGTTGCATCTATTGGGCTCGTTAGCTAGTCCATTTTTGTATCTCCGGTATGGGCCTGTCCATCCGTGAGTTTAGTAGGGTTGAATATAAATATAGGTGCTTGCATGCATCTTAGGTTAACGATAGAATAGAACGATCAGAGCATTATTCAGAAATTTGTTATTATTGTTCTTGTAACCCTAAATCCTCTACAGCAGAAGTTCTTAGTCGAGCTCTGCTGAGGATTGTTTGATCTAATCATTCGACATATTTTGATCCACTCTTGTCTTATTTATTGTTTTGTGTTCATCGCAATACCTGTTACAAAGATCTAATCGATCTTCACGTTTGTTATTATAACTTATCAATTGGTATCAGAGTAGGAGGCAGTGTAATTCATACACATCTTTTTTGTGAAAAAGGTTGCGATTAGGGTTATTCCGCATTAACTAATATTTATTGAGCCGTCATCCCATAATTTACGTAACTCAGCATTTATTCGTTTTGCCCTAATTTAATATATTACAAGTTTGATCTTTTAAACAGGTTATTCGATCTAGTATGGACGAGTCACAATCAAATCCCATTAACATCTCAAACAACATTGGATCAACGACGAAGATTCCCATCCTTTACACCCAGGATTATGAAGTCTGGGCACATCACTTTGAAGATTATGTCATTGGATCTGAGGACAATGGATACCTCATCTGAGAAGCAATTGTATCTGGACCCTTTGCTCATTCAGCAACTTCAAGGATTATTAAAACTCAGAAGGAGTATAATGATCTGTTGAAAGACGTTAAAGATATTGCTCAAGACGAAAAAGATAAATTTCAGTGCAATATCAAAGCATTGAGATTAATCAGATTCGCTCTTCAATCTGATACTTTCAGGATGGTGAGTTCATGCACGACTGCAAAAAAAATATCGGACAGGCTACGAGAATTGTATTCTACGGACGAAGATCTTGAACACTCCATTCAAACCTTACTCTTGTCTGAGTTTGGTGAATTTAAGCAGGGAGCCGAAGAAACCGTGACTCAAACGTTCAATCGCTTCAATCATCTTCTTAGCAGGATGATTAAACATGACTTTGAAAGGAAGCTAATTGAGCAGAAGGTTACGTTTTTGAACGGCCTCAGATCTGAGTGGAGAGCAGTAGTGTCCACAGTTAAAGCGCATGAGCAATTCAAATCCTATTCTTTGGAGAAACTGGTGGGCATCCTGAAATCCCAAGAAAAGATCGTGTTACAGGAGAAAAATGTGGTTTCAAGCCTGGGTTCGTTGGCCCTTCTGTCCAAAAGCAAAGCAGTGATGGAAGAAGAAGACCTCAACTTGGAGGACTATGACCTCACTTCTGAAGACTATGCTATGATGGTGTCAAACCCCAAGAGGTTCATCAAGAAGAGATTCCCCACAAACCAGAACCAAAATTGGCAGGGGAGTTATAGTTCTGAAAAGGTCAAAGATGAACCGAAGGCAGAGGAATCAAAGAAGGAACCGAAAGCTGAAGGAGATTCGGGAGTGAGCTGCTATTACTGTGGAGGAAAGAACCACTATGCAAAAGATTGCGTCCTCAAGAAAATGGCAGAAAAGGATGAGGAAAAAGATGAAGAAGCTTTGTTGCAGAGAAAGCTGGATGAGATCAGGAAGAAGAAAGCTACTGCTAACCCTTCAATGAATGCTTTAATTGTGCAGGGTTCGGTAGCAGATGATGAGTTCGGTGGCATGGAGGTCTGGTCAACCGACTCTGAGGATGATGAAGTAAGGAAGCCATCTCATGGAAAGGCTTATGTTGCGAAAGATGAAGGAAGCGGTGGAAAGTGCTTGATGGTGTCGGATGTCTCTCAAATGAGGGGATACAACACAGACGGTGGGAATGAAGACACAAAGGAGCGAGAGGACTTGTGCTTCACAGCAAAACCTCTCAGCATGCAGTTTAACGAGCTTGATGAATTAATCAAGAAGGTACAATCCATTTTTGTTTCATTCAAAGTCCCACAAAGTTCATATGAAAAAGAATTAAAAAATGTAAATTCAAGAATCTCTCATCTAGACAGCAGTTTAACTCAAACACGGGTCACCAATTCTAACCTAGCTGACCAATTAAGCAGGGTGTCTTCAAAGAGTGAGGAACGGAGGATGTGGATAGAGCTGAAGGAGTCAAAGTTGATCAAATCCAAAGACGAAAACATTTACTTACAAAGAGACAATCTAAAACTTTTGAAACAAAGAAATGTGTTTTGTTTAACTGTGAAATTGGACAAAAAATTCATCGCATGATATTGCCCTTTCTTGAGTTTAAGGAAGATGAAATTGAAGCAGAAGCATATAATTGCGAAAGTGTAGTTTCGTCTGAGGATGTAAATCCGACGTATATGTATGGTCTAGACAAAATCGAATCTTTCATAAAGTCCAAGGACCATAAGGACATGCTGAAAAATCTTTTGGATGAAAATGACAAACTGAAACTAAGGACCGAAACCATACAAAAGTTTGACTCATTGAATGCCAACTTGAGCTCAGAAAATTGATGTTGAAAACGCATCTGAGCTTAATGAGGATGATGATATGAGTGAAATTTCTGTAGAGGATGTAATTGACTGTTCTGAGTTTGTCAAAACCAAACCCGAACATAACAAAAATCTTATTTCAGAAAATTCTGTGGAGTTTGCTCGTTTGTCCCACCAAAAGTTCCCGATCCTTGAAGAAAAAGATGGTGTATACCAAAAGGTAAGGACGA
Organism: Lactuca sativa; assembly: GCF_002870075.4. Taxonomy (NCBI): domain Eukaryota; kingdom Viridiplantae; phylum Streptophyta; class Magnoliopsida; order Asterales; family Asteraceae; genus Lactuca; species Lactuca sativa. Next base: position 195,172,927 of record NC_056625.2, read on the forward strand.
CTCCAAATCAGTTATATAAGGTCACAGGAGTAACCGAACATCAGACAGCCGAACTCACAGCCATTGTAAATGAAGATAATGATGATGGCTGTGATGAGTTCTTCTGGTCTGCCCCTATTGACAATGTTGACGAAACCGTTGGTCTATCAGAAAGGACGTCATGGAAAACCAAAGGCAGATATGTGCCAGAGCCTTTGAACAAGCCTGATAGCTTCGACATGCCAAGTACTAGTGGTACAAAAGATGTTCCTGAAGTAAAAGTAATTTCTACAAAAGAAGTCACTCCTTCAAGCGAAACATCATCAGTTCAAAGTGAACCAGCTGACAGAAAGCAAAAACAAAAAGCGAATATCCATCGTCAGCCGATGCAGGTGAAAAATCAAAAACAACAAAGGAATCAGAGATACAAGAAGAATCTCTCTGAACGAAAACAGTTTTGGTAATCTCAAAACGCCCATTTCTCTTATCATGACAGAAATTCAAAGTCAGAGAAAAGTATTGTTAGATCGCAAGAAAGTAATAACATCCGAAGGGAGAGGTTTGGTTCTGAGGGTCATAACAACCGAAAGGATACGTTCGGTTCTAAAAATTATGATAACCGAAGGAAAAGGTTCGGTTCAGAAAAAACAAGCTACCGAAAGCATAAGTTCGGTTCTGAGAGCAAAAGCAACCAAAGTTGTATGTTCGGTACTACTAATGATCAAAAACAAAAGGGTCACTTAGAACCTCAAGTCAAGAAAACATCTCAGTCTAAATTCTCTTATTCTACTTCTTCTAATTCTTCTAATTCCTCTCAACCACATTCTAAATCCAATTCTGTTCATACTCAAAATCCAAAATCTTCAACAGATTTGAAAGGAAAATCGAAGGTTTCCTCAGTCAAGACCGATCAAAAGCATTCCAATGTCCCAGTGCCTAAACCTGAATCCAAACCGACTGTAACAAATCCCAAGAAAATTAAGGTTTTCACCATTAAAAAGAAAGATGAAACAACTTTAATAAAAAGAACATATCTTGTTGACATCTCTCTTACTATTCCTGTTCCTGTGAAAGGCTCACGTGGACCCAAGAAACTTTGGGTTCCTAAATCTGCTTAATTTTTGTAGGTTATCAGTGACGAGCAGTTTGACGAAAAATGGTATATTAATAGTGGCTGCTCACGTCACATGACAGGAAGGAAGGAAGAGCGGAGGGAATTTCAGTCTCTTTCAAACGGTGGAAATGTCAAGTTCGGAAACAACTCATTCAGCACAATAAAAGGCTATGGAATGATAACAAATGGTGATTTTATGATTAGGAAGGTCGCATACGTTGAAGGACTACAGCACAACCTCATCAGTGTATCTCAGCTTGTTGGAGGCACCGGTCTCAAGGTCTCATTCGATGATGAGGGTTCGGAAATAATTGAAAAGAAAACGAAAAGAATAATTCTAAAATCGGAGCGCAAAGGCGAAATGTTTCCCCTGAACCTCAAACCCATCAAAGGGAATCCAGCTATCTGCCTGTTATCCAAAGCACAATCTGACGAAAGCTGGCTGTGGTGCCGAAGGCTCTCTCATCTCAACTTTAAGGATATCAACAAACTTGTCACTGGAGGTCATGTTCGAGGTCTTCCATTGCTCAAGTACAATCGAGAACATTTATGTGCTGCATGTGAAATGGGGAAGCAGAGTCGTCAAAGTCACCCATCAATTGTAAACACTAAAGTTGTTGAACCACTAGAGTTAATTCACGTTGATTTGTGTGGTCCATCATCTATCGGAAGCATTGGCGGTAGCAAGTATATTCTTGTCATTGTTGATGACTTTTCGCGTTTTACATGGGTGTTCTTTCTGAAACACAAATCTGAAGCGATTCTCAAACTAAAGATGTATATAAAGTAGGTTGAAGTACAGCTGAAGAAAGTCGTTCGCAACATCAGGAGCGACAATGGTCTAGAGTTCAAAAATAAAGAATTCGAAGAATTCTTGGCCGAAAAAGGAACCAGTCACAACTTCTCAGCTCCCTACACCCCTCAACAAAACGGGATTGTCGAAAGACGAAACCGATCTTTGTGTGAGGCGGCTCGAACCATGCTAAGTTTTGCTTCTCTACCTTTATATTTTTGGGCTGATGCTATTGCTGCAGCATGTTTTACGCAGAACAGGTCATATCTCAATAAGCGATTCACTCTCACTCCTTATGAGATCATCAACAACAGGAAGCCAAATGTCAAATTTTTCCATGTATTCGGCTCACGATGTTTCATCTTCAATTCTAAAGAACATCGTAACAAGTTCGATGTCAAAGCCGATGAAGGGATATTTTTGGGCTATTCTCTCACTTCTAAAGCCTACAGGGTATTAAACAAGCGCTCGAGGAAAATAGAAGAAACTTATTATGTGACTTTTGATGATAGCTATGTCAAAAAGCTAAAGGCCAACGAAGACACAGTTGGAGAAATCTTTTCTCAAACAGGCCAAGTCACAGCCTCGATCGCAAACCTATTTGAGAAGTTTGTCGAGTTATTCGATGAACCAGAGAGAGTTACTCTCTCGGAAGCCAATGCAGCAGACAACAAAGTAGATCATCTGAAGCAACTCATCGAAGATGTCGCTAAGAAAATGAATGAAGGAGGATCAAGTTCTAACGAACCTCCACAGCACGATGCTTCAGTTGAGGGGAAGGACCCATCTTCGTCATCACAGCCGAGCTCACATGTTGAGGGGGAGAACAGTTCTCAAGCTGCTCCCGAACGCACAGCAGTACCCGAAAGTGCTACAACACCTGAAGGTGCTACAACACCCGAAAATGCTACAACACCCGAAGGTGCGTCAACACCTGACAGCTCGACACCACCCGAAACCCTTGTAGCTCCGGAAACTCAAGACACACCTGAAACCTTATCTGTCGAGGGGGAGAATGCCGATATGCTTTATGACGATGACAATCAATCTGAACTAGAAAAGATGGTAAACGCTGAATTGGATCCATCTTATGATCCAAATTACCCTCATCTTGTCAAATGGACCAGAGATCATCCTGTTTCCCAGGTTGTCGGTAATGTCTCTGAAAAGGTCCTGACAAGATCACAACTAAAGGCAAAACAAACTTCCTTATTTTCAAAAGTAGAATTCTGTATGTTTAACTCCTTCATCTCAAAAGTTGAACCAAAGACAGTCAACACTGCTCTTGATCACTCCGATTGGGTTCAAGCTATGCAAGACGAACTGAATGAATTCGAAAGGAATAAAGTTTGGCACCTCATTCCAACTCATCAAGATGCCTCAGTTTTGGGTCTCAAATGGGTCTTCAGAAATAAGATGGACAAGGAAGGCAACGTGATACGAAACAAAGCCCGTCTGGTGGTGAAAGGATACTGTCAGGAGGAAGGAATCGACTATGAAGAAACTTTTTCTCCTGTAGCTAGGCTGGAATCCATTAGAATATTTCTTGCCTATGCTGCACACAAAAACTTTGAGGTCTACCAAATGGATGTCAAGTGCGCATTTCTAAATGGAGAACTTGAAGAAATGGTGTACGTGGAGCAACCTCCTGGATTCGTCAATGAAAGGTACCCCAATCACTGTTACATTTTGGACAAAGCCGTATATGGACTGAAACAAGCTCCGAGGGCCTGGTATGAAACGCTAACCAAGTTTTTAAAGATGTCCAAATTTAAACAAGGTTCGGTTGACCCAACCTTCTTTCGTAAGAAGGAAGGTAACCACCTTATGATTGTTCAAATTTATGTCGATGATATCATCTTTGGCTCAACGAATCCTAGCTTAACGGCTGAATTCAGAAAGCTAATGGAGACTAAATTTGAAATGAGCTCAATGGGTCCAATTAACTTTTTCCTTGGTTTAAATATTAGACAGGGACCCGAAGGCATCTTTATTAATCAGGAATCTTACACGAAGACTCTCATTGCAAAATTTGGCATGATGGGAGATTCAAAGGTTAAAGTTCCAATGGCGTTCGGCACCAAGCTCACTCCGTCATTGGATAAGCCAGCAGTTGATATTACGCTATAGCGCCAGATGATCGGTTCTCTGATGTATCTTACTGCTAGCAGGCTTGATATAATGTTCTCTGTTTGTTACTGTGCTAGATTTCAAGCGAATCCACGTGAACCTCATATGCTTGTAGTAAAGAACATACTCCGTTATCTCAAGCGAACCACCTCTTTAGGCCTATGGTATCCATCCAACTCAGGCTTCTTCGTTCAAGCCTACTCAGATGCAGATCTTGGAGGTTGTGGACTAGACAGGAAAAGCACCACGGGAGGCTGCCAATTCCTTGACGGGAAGTTAGTTAGCTGGAAATCAAAGAAATAGACTTGTGTGTCTTTGTCTACAGCTGAAGCAGAATACATTGCCGCTGCCTCCTGTACTTCTCAAGTGATTTGGATCCAAAGTCAACTCCGGGACTATGGACTCAATATGAAAAAGATCCCACTATATTGTGACTCTGAAAGTGCAATTAGGATCTGTTATAACCCAGTACAACAATCCAAGACTAAGCACATAGCACTAAGGTATCACTTCATTAAGGATCATGTGGAAGATGGGAACGTCAAAATTCATTTTGTTCGAACCACTAATCAACTGGCTGACATCTTCACCAAAGCTCTTCCTGAAGCGTCGTTCAACAAAATTCTACAAGGGCTAGGTATGATGGAATCGGAGTCAGTACCAAACATTACCTCTCAAACTCAAAAGTAAGAAGCGAAATAGACCGAACGTTCGGGTTTGGGTCTTGTACTAATGTATTGAAATGAACCGAACGCTCGGGTTCGGTTGCATAATCTGCTTTTCGCTTATCAATCAAAGGTAGTTTTCTTGGTTGTAGATCTTATGTATAATTGTTCCAAATGCATTTATCTTATTGTCAAAGTTATTCTCTTTTTAAAACTTATTTTCTTTGGCAACCGAAATATACCGAACGTTCGCGTTCGGTTCCAAAATTTTTCTCACCCGAAATAGACCGAACGCTCGGGTTCGGTTCCAAAGTTTTTCACAACCGAAATAAACCGAACGCTCGGGTTCGGATCCAATTTTTTTTTCTTTTGTCTTGTTTTTTATTTCATTTTATTTTTATTATTATCAAAAATTCCAAAAATATTTTTTTTATAAATTCAAAAACTCCAAACATATTTCGTTCTTTATTTTCTTTTTTGGCTTTAATTTTATTTGTGTGTTCGTTTATGGGAAAATTGTTGAATTAGCTAAGTGTCCCTAGAAGCATGCTGTTGTATGTGTCCAAAGCCTCACCTAATTCTGAATAATAGCCTTAATGACTTGGTATACACAAACCTTGTCTTCCCAATTAGGCTATCATATTTATTCTAATCATGAGCTACCTAACTCTCTTGTCACATGAGATAAGAGTTTTCTGCATGGTCCTATTTTTCACAGCATAGGTACTTTGATTTCTTACACCATCTATGTTGCATTTCTCCATCACATTCGCTTCACAAACGTAACCCTTGCGACTCTCAGAAATTACCACTAAGGTTTATGGTTACACAATTACTGTGTTCATGATCTTAGTTTCGTGCCACTATGATCTAAGTGAAACCCAAAATTCAATACCCAATACGAATTGACGGTGAACAATTAATCTGCTCTAGTTTTCACTAATGCATTGACGGACGTACCTCCATGAAATCTCAAAATTTTCTTTTGTGTGATTCCTATGAAGTTGTTAACACCAATAACATTTCTTCCCTTGGGATCCAGTTTTAAATTTTTGTTGAGATTTTATATACATATTTCCTAGCCAAATTAAATTATCTCCAACCTACTTGTTCAATAGACTACAACAGTCTCACAAGTACTTCGTTCGCTTTCTATCTTATATCAAGATTAAGAAGTTTGAATCGAAGCGAAAGCCACCCTAATAAGCCTAGTTAAAAGAAGCCTTTCAACACTTCTTAATAAGTGTTTGATCGTTATTCAACGGGAAACCACACAAACACTTTAAGGTCTCTCTTGACCTTGAAGGAAGAGATTCGTGCCCGGGATCATTTGTTTCGTGTCTTTATTGACATCACATATTTTCCCAAAAATAGTGCTTTATTTCTTTTCTTTTACACTCTAAGCACGAAAATATTTTATTTTCCTAAATTCAGGTTCTATTAATTACAAGGCATTTTACTTGGATTGGCGGGTTGATTAAAGGCTGTGGTTGATTTTAATCCACGTGGGAGCATTTTTCAAAAGATGTTGTTACAATTTAAAGGGATAAGATGAAGACATGCTGACTCAGGCGGGAGTGTAATCGATTTGATTCCAAACGGCGCTAAAAGGGAAAGCGTGTGAATCTGAACCGTCTCGTCTCCAAACGGCGCCTGATGGGAAGGCGTGTTATTAGGGACCTGACATTCTCTCTCATGCGTGATCATCGGCAACCCCAACTGTCACGCATCAGTCAACTCCGAAAAACCCTTCGATTTTCAATCGAAGATTTGGGCAAATCTTTCTCTCTCCTTAACCCCCAGTATAAAAGGCAACATATTCCTTCGTTTACTTCTTTACTGCAATTAATATTCCCAGAGAGCAAAAATTCCTTAATCCTTCCCTGTTCATCATCTTCTCCACTTTCTTCAAGCAATGGCAGATTCATCTTCCGTTCATGCAACATCCCACATTTTGCCCATTCGCCCACAACAAAGCCTAATCATCGATTTAACCCCTCATGCTTACGACGCCTTCATGTTCCCCATCATCGAGTGTCTGAAGTTTTCTCTGATCGCTCCTGCACTTACCAGGGCTGACACTGTTCCGATGGAGTTCCTGTCACAAATCTTTGCGACCGCTCACTACGACAAGGTCGTTGATAGAATCTTTTTTGATGTCTTTGAGCACAAGGCGTCAATTTCAAAGCAAAGGTTTTGCTCGCTGTTAGGGTTTGAACCTGATTCTTCGAGGGTTAACCCTGAAACGATTCCAATGGGTCACTTGTTCAACATGTTCTATAACATGGGTTATACGGAGGTGCTTTCTATGGTCACGAAGTTCAAGAAGTCGTGCCTACCTCCACAGTGGAATGGGATGGTCACTGTTCTCTTCAAGGGGTTATCCGAGAGAAGTGCTGGATCTGATGGTGCCGGCCGTTTATTTCTCTCCATAATGTATGGTATCTACAATGGCATCAACATGGATTATGGGTCTGTTCTATGGCAACAACTCATCCAGAGTCTCTCCTCTACCTCCAGACATTCAGAGATTTCGTATGCTAGGTTCTGGACTCTTATCATGAAATGGGTGATGGACAAGTACCACGTCCCCATTGTCACTGGTGCTCCAATGTCTTCGATCGGTATCTTCTATACCACGAAGATCATTGTGTCGGATGCTTCCAAATTTCCGTTCAACGAGTCTATTCCGGAAACGATGTATGGTGATGTTCCTGCTGACAGCTGGATTATCCAGACGTACAAAGGGTTCAAACGTTCGGGTCCGAGGGATCTTACTCCGAAAATGCTGAAATCCATTCATGACGCCGACAAGCCTGCTCCAAGAGGCAAGAAGGCTGATAAGGGAAAACAAGTGGCCAAGGGGGCGAAAGGTCTGTCTCCAAAGAAGAGGAAACCCACCAGAGCTGCTCAGTCTCCACAGCAAAAGAGGAGAAAAACCCAACCGCGATGAAAGTTAATTATCGCTTCCTCCTCAAGCGAGTCTGAAGGTGAGAGTTCAGATTCTGATGACTCTCCACGTGGCAACATTCCACCCAGATCTCCTACCCCAGAAGTTCATGCATCTACTTCTCGAATTTCCTCTCCACCTAAAACCATTCTATTTCTATTCCCCCCATAACTTCCACTACTTCAATACCACCCACTTCCATCACAATACCAACACCAATATTCACCGATGCAACCACAACATCCACTGCAGATGTTAGAGCCAACGTATCTGATACGGGGGTCCATACTGATGCACCCGAAACCACTCCAGCACCCGAAACCACAAAAGCACCCGAACCTACACCAACACCCGAAACAACCCAACCCGAACCTACCCATACTACTACACCACCAGCTTCACCACCACCACCTTCTCCTGGTCATGCTTCATAGGGAGAATAACCACTCCTTGGCGGGGAAGATATGACGTTTGACTCGGTCTACTATAGTCCGTTTCAAGTACAGAGTGATGACGATGACGGCGCTCCTGTCACAAAAAGACATCTCAAGGAGCTCCATGACAAGATTGACTTGCTCATCGCCTCCTCTTCCACTTCTCAGTCATCCCATTCTGAATATGCAGTTCAGAAGATTGTTGACGCCTTCTCTAAAGCTCAGCAAGATTCCATTGCTTCTGCAACCTCCGCCATAGATGCCTCAACAAAAGCCTGTCAGGCTGCGACCGAAAAAGTCGATAAACTATTTTCTGATGCCTCTTCCCTGTTAAAGTCTTTACAGGAGAGTGCAAATGCTGCCAAGACTACGTTGGAACCTATTGTTCACCAGCTGGCAACGTCAGTCTCCACTGAGTTGAAGTCCTTCGCTTCTTTTCATCAAATGTTTTCAGACAACAACTCAGCCTTTCGCACAACCATTGACGAGTGTCTCTCGAAGCTACAAGAAGATTTGGCTGCTGAGAACTCTCTTATGGATGTTCTTGCCAGGAAGACCATTGCTCTGAAGGTCATGAGCATTCAACTCTCCAACTCTCAACAGGAGATTGACTCTCGTCGGTCCGAAAGGGAGGTGATAAATTCGTGTGTTTCGGATGTCCACTCTGCCATCTCCAACATCCTCGAAGCACATGATCCTATACTTAACTATACTGTGAGGCGTGACCTTGCAGAGAAGCTCGCTCCTGCCCTTGCTCTGCTCAGCAAACTCGAAGGGCTACTTGATTTCGTGTCCATTCCGAAACAAGGGGCAGAGAAGGAATCAATGTCTCAACCACCTCCTACCTTAAAGGCAACTCACACAACCGAACCTCCTCCGGTAGCCGAAGCCTCCGGTTCTGTTGTGAAAGACAAAGGCAAAAAGATTGCTGAGGAGAATGAAGACGAAGATAAAGAAACAATCGCCGACTTGTTGAAGCGTAAAAGTCGACGCAATGAGGCTGATATCAGTGCTCGTGTGGCAAGAGAGGCTGAAGAAGCCGAACGTAAACAGAAGGAAGCCCACGACCTTCTTGAGAGTAGGAAAACTCTTTTTCCTGCCTGGACTCTCGAGAGGATGATAAAAGAAGCCATTGACACACCGAGTATCTTGTGGCTGGAACCTGTAATCTCTCTTGATTGTTCCAACACTGTCGACTCACAGTTCGACATGCCACTGACCCGAAAGGCGTTCATCTTTCATGCCTTCTCCAACGTTGCAGAGTTCCCTCATCCTCATCCACAGGTTGATCGTGACTTAATCAATTTTTATCTGAAGGCTGCTCAACCTCAGTATCAGACTTGGAGCGCTTAGAAAATTGTCAACGTTCGGGTCTTGAAGTCGTATAGTGAAGGGAACTTCATCAACATTCGGTTCAACGTACTTCGGGGATCTGCCAAAACCGAACATGCTATTTCCCTTGCAAATCTTCCCAACCTTAATCCCCATGATTGGATTATCTTGCACAACATCCTACTCACCAACGAAGCTGAATACGGTCTGATCATCGACCATTTCAAGAGGATGCTCGTGTGCTACATCATGGAAGTTGCACTGATGGATCAGGAGATTGCAAGCGTATTTAAGAAGAAACCTACAATATCTCATGTTGGCTCTGCCAGTGATCTCAACCAAATGCAGATGGGTAAAATTGACTCGAGAAGGAATTCAGTCATGTTCACCAGGAACGAAGGACAGAAATGTCTTTTCTCCTTGGCTGACAAACACCTCTACACCACTGCTTGTTTAGAGCAAGTTTTGGGGATCATCCACGGATGCAAGCAGAACACAGCGGATGATATCAAGTACTTTGATGAGATGATTCAATGGTACATTCGGTTCAGACAGACTATTCTCGCTCTTATCACACGTCTGTTTGATACTGTAAAGAAGGCTCCTGCTGCTGGCCCAAGCAAGAAGAAGAAGTAGTCTCGCTCCAATTTCACGCAAAGGGGGAGAATTGTTGGGTCGCGTTTTGTATAATATGTTGCGTCTATTGGGCTCGTTAGCTAGTCCATTTTTGTATCTCCGGTATGGGCCTGTCCATCCGTGAGTTTAGTAGGCTTGAATATAAATATAGGTGCTTGCGTGCATCTTAGGTTAACAATAGAATAGAACGATCAGAGCATTATTCAGAAATTTATTATTATCGTTCTTGTAACCCTAAGTCCTCTATAGAGGAAGTTCTTAGTCGAGCTCTGCTGAGGATTGTTTGATCTAATCATTCGACATATTTTGATCCACTCTTGTCTTATTTATTGTTTTGTGTTCATCGCAATACCTGTTACAAAGATCTAATCAATCTTCACGTTTGTTATTATAACTTATCAATTGCCACAAGTATATTCCTCCACGATAAATCTTATGCCTGTAATCCTTTTCGATTCTTGTACTGAAAGAAAATTTGCTAACTATCCATTCAGACACCTTTCTAAACTTAATCCTTCGTTAATAACCAAAACGTGTACCGTCAAGATGGCTAACTAGTGAGAAAGAGAACGCTAACGTCATACCCATAGGTTGTATCCTTAATCCGGACGATTATTCTTTTCCATTCGATCAAATGGCAAACTTTTCATGAAATGCTTTGATGCTATCATTGGCATGTAATGACTGGGTCTCATTCATGCTGTTATTCTTGGTTTCGAAAAGGTCGTCCGTCTAAATCTTTCCTTTGACCCAATTCTCATGATCTTCGGCAACGAACCTAAATCCAACCGTCGCATCACTTCGTACATCAATACTTAAAAAGTTTCCCTGAAGGGAGTGCCACGCATTCCTCGTCCGTGTGATTATCGGGAAAACAGGAAGTCTGTAACTCTTTCCCTGATGTCTTTTCCGAAGATTCCCGAGAATTCCTTCCGAATGTCTAGTCGAGTATCGCATCGACCTAATCCCTAGAACTATCTCGTAGCCAAATTTCCGTGAGTATGATGTGTCCAAGACAGCGGTCAGGACTCGATATTGTCACTACGAGTTAGTAGTGGTGCCCTTCTGTCAAACCACTTTTCCTGGTCATGTAGTAAGAAAAGCAGTCATACCCGCAGACCTTTCCAAAAATCAAAGCGATAGAGACTTAGTCGGCACCGAAGATACCCATAGAAACCCGTCAATTCTTGGGTCCCGCCGGCTGTTATCGCAGATCCACCCAAAACTTTCTTTCAGAATCATCAAACCCTTAACTATCCTGCCACATGAAGATGTACCCTCTTGTTGGAGCTTATGACCTATTGAAGGTCTTATCCTAGAAAGGCATGATATGCTTTGGGAAGCGTGGAAAACTTCAGCCGTGATACATCAGACTATTCGAAATCCCCGCTAGAATCGGAATCGTGAACTACAAACTTTGACTATCTCAAGGACTTAGTAGTATCCATCTTGTCTTCCTCGTCTCAAATCTTTAGAAGTGCCTGCCCAACGAAACCCTAGTAATTCCGAAATCAACGAAAGTCTGAACCCCCATGAAAGAACAAATTGAGATCATAGATCGAGAGATCAAACGTACGAACCAAAGCCGTATCCCGATAAATGAATGATCTAAATTCACTCGAGAGCGTGAAGATCCGATGAAACTGAAGTATCCGTATCTCTTTCCAAATCCTTGAGTCGTATCTAAAGTTTGAATTTCAGGATGAAATTCCCTCTAACGGGGGGATAATGTGACAACCCGAAGTTATCCCATCGTCGTAACTCGTTCCGCCCGTAAAACCCGTCTTTAGCAATTCGTTCCGATTTCGTTTTTGGGCTAAGTTAATTAAATTTATATGTTTATTATAACCTCATGAGTGTCCAAACCCCTTAGGAACTCATGAAAGTGGCCCAATTTATTAATTTGAATATTAATAGGTTTGATCCCGCCGGGTTACAACTTTATCGGGTGCGACCAAAAGCGTCGTATAGCGTCAGTATCGGGTAGAATTCCACAGTGTCCAAAACATAGAACATATTTAAAGCCAAAAAGACGTCATTTTGAAGTTTTACACACTCTCACTACTCTCTCTCTCTCTCTCTAACCTCTCTCCTCAATCGAAACTTAAGGTCCAAAATCATCAAATTAAGGCTCCAATTCATCAAGGTAACTTCCCGAACTCATAGATCTTTAGCCTTCAATTTCGAGTTTAAATCATGATTTAGGACCATCAACATGTTTTTACGGCCTTGGAATGCTCTTGGGCCGTGAACACACTTAAAGGGGGGTTTTTGAGCCTTAAAACCCTTCTAATCCACCTTTGAAGCTTAGATATGGCTAAATGACTTAAGGGAACGGACTTAGAACACCTTGAATCCAACTTTTGAGGAGTAAACATGAGTTTACTGCCCAATAACATGCTTGGGCCATAAAATCATATTCATGGGGAGTAAACTCAAATTTGAGTGTTAAATTGCCACTTAAACACACCAATGGCCTTGGATTAAATTCTAGAACCAACCACAATCGATTTAGAGGCCTTAAACATGTTGAAAACCATCCCTTTAGGATTTCACAGTCGTAAACACCCCAAGAATGGGTTCCTGGGCCGTAAACACACATACACAAGTGAAATGATGCCCTAAATTCATTCTAAGGCTTGAAAAATTGGTTTGAATCACATATGATTAATCTAGGGCCATCAAAGCATGAAAAGAAAGGGTACATAGGAGCTTATGGCTGTAAACTCCTATTTCACGGCCGTAAACTCCCATTTATGGTCTCTTTGGTGGTTAAATCCATTCCTATGTCTTAGATTAAATCCTAACAATTGTCCTCAAGTGATATTTGACCATTTATCACCATAAAACCCTTCATCCATGAGTTCACGGCCGTGAACTCATGTGGAGTTGATCTTATGGCCGTAAACTCCCTAAGGAGTTTACTCTTGAAGAGCAAACACATTATCCGAGCCCTATACGTCCGTAGATGCCACCCGGGTCCCTCCAAACACTTGATTTGAAGTGTTTTCGCGTCTTGGAGTGTATAATCATATCTAATTAGTGATTCAAAGTCTAATTAGATACATTTGTATATCATTTCATATTACATAGGAACCTCGCATGTTATCAAGCCCCGAACTGACACTTAGCATCCTAGACGACACGTTCCTTGACTGGTGAGTTCATACCCCTACCCTTTTTCCGTGTTTTTCAATGTTTTCAGGGGGGAATACAAGCAAACTATAAATTTTTTCAAAAACTAAAACTGATATATTTCTATAAATATCTAGCTAATCTTTAGATATCTTTACCCGTTATGTATTATGCTGAGCATAAGGGGTGTTTTATCGATTATAACTACACGCATTTCAGTAAAAGAAACAATTAAATCAATAAAACTATTATGGGAATAATTTGGGATCTTTAGTTCTTGTTCAATGAGTTCAGATTTATGTAAAGTATTTAGATAAACAATGTCTGATTCAGTTTATCACTGTTCAATTTAGAGTATATTGCTAGATAATTACTTTGTATTTAGCTGTTTCACTGTATTATGTTTCAAAACGATTAGTATGTTTGATAACGTCTGAAAACACCGTGAGTAACTAAATACTAGCTTGTGAGATTCGTCATTACCCTTTGGGTTATCAGTAAATCCTCTCCGGAAGAGTAACCAGAGTCTCCTGGAGGGAGAGCGTGGAATTTGTGAATAGATCTATTCGGGACTGACAATCCCACACCTAAACTGCTAGCTACAGTTAGGCGGGCACGCCTGGGGTAACAAATTCTGGATATCGTCCGACGTCTGACGAACGCCAAGGAGGTCTCGGTGTCGCATCAGCATGGTTTCCCGACTCACAATACGTATTAATATAAGTTTATTTACGGATTTAATTTTATATCTATTTTCAAACTATAGTATCTATATCCGGTGCGGGATATTAATCCCATGGTTTTCAATCTATATCTAGTACGGGATGGTAGTCCCATGTCTTTTAATCTATAGTTTTTGTGTATTAAAATTATGTTATATATAGTGCGGGATGTTAATCCCATGGTTTTGAAATCTATATCTAGTGCGGGATATTAATCCCATGGTTTTGAAATCTATATCTAGTGCGGGATCTTAATCCCATGGTTTTGAATCTATATCTAGTGCGGGATCTTAATCCCATGGTTTTGAATTTATATCTAGTACGAGATAGTATTCCCATGGTTTTCAATCAATATTTTTATGTATTAAAAATATCTATTGTTATACTGGATGGAAATTCCCAGTGGTTTTTCAATAAATAGTTTTATATATTAAACTATACACTGTGGTATTTAACTAAACTTTACTTTTAGGAAAGTAAGGGTTTTTTGTGACAACCCGAAATTTCCATTTGTATGAACAATATCTATTCAATAGAAACCAGTCCAGTTTCAGTAATTTTTAGACTTTTCCGAACAAGTTTGTGTACATTAGGGTTTATGTTTCAGGAGATATCAGGAGAGTGGATGCTCCTGGATTGGTGAAACTTGAACATTCCAAGTTTCATAATGTCATAGTCCAATCTCCGGAATAAAAATATTTTCTGCCAAAATATTTCAGGACTATAAATAGATTTCTGAATTAATTAATTCATTATTCACAAATCCAACTAGAGAAAAGCCATTTTCTCTCTGACGGATCTTCGGGTTTTCATCCCAGATTGTGAGTCTACTTTCCTAGATGTGTTTTATTACTTGTTATATGCTTTATAACATAGATTACATGTCTAAAATGCAAGATCCGGGAGTTTACCGCCCAAGAACGTTCTTGGGGAGTAAACTCCAAAATGGAGCTTTAAGGCTACCTAGTCCCGTTTCCTTGTTAGACAACTAGTTAAGGACTTAATGTATAAACATTAGAGGCTTGAAATCATCAAAGAACACAAAGCAATTGGAGTTTACGGCCCAAGAGTTCTTGGACCGTAAACACCATTTCGAAGGGCCAAAAGTGAGCCCTAAATCACCCTTAAGGCTTAGGACATTTACCCTCTAATGCTTGTAGCTAATTTGGACACCAAAACACTTCAAAATCATAAAGTTCTAGGAGTTTACGGCCAAGATATGCTCTTGGGCCGTAAACCCCTTTTTCAAGGGCTAAGGATGCCCTAAACACCCCTAAGGCTTTGAGACTATTACCCTTTGATACTTGTAACTTGAATGGGGAGTAAATGACACAAAAACCATCCCTTAAAGGGAGTTTACGGCCAAGGAACATCACTTGGGCCTTAAACTCCAAGTAAAGGCACAAATGTGTGCCTAATGTCCCCTTTAGCCTTAGATAAAAACATAGAAGCTATCCTACATGTGCAAGTGACCAAAAAGAATTAAAACCAACACCCCATAGGAGTTTACGACCGTAAACTCTAGGGGATATGGTCTTTAGGCCGTAAACTCCTCTATGGAGCATTCTAGGGCCTTAAACTACTTCAAGGATTATTCCAACAATGCTAGGCTAATTCTAGGATTAAGATAGCACTTCAAAACACCCAAAACCACCAAGTGAGGAGTTCACGGCCGTAAACTCATGGGTTCACGGCCGTAAACTCCAAAGGTGGGGTTTGTTGGGTGGTGAACTATTATACCATGTCATTTGGTGCTTCAAACCCTTTTGCCTTGTCCCGTATCGACTTAGATGCAACCCTTAGGACCTATAACATTTATACAAAGTGTTTTCATGTTCCTAAGTGTCCCAACTTATTTTATTAAGTTATTATTTGGCTAATTAGTTATATATATGATTATTATATGATAACTAGGCTCGTGCGTGTAAACAAGTCTCCGTTTGCCACCTAGCACGGTATCCGACACTGCAATTCAAACAACTCACCACAAGTGTGTTCATACCCCTTTAATCAACCTTTGAAATGATTTTAAATGTTTTAAATACTTTATGGGGGGGATAAAAGTCAAACACTTATAGTTATTGCTTCAATCACATGTGATTGCATTTAATCACATGTGATTAATAACTAGGAAACCAATGATTTTATCACTGTTCAAACTGTTTATCAAACTGTTTTACTTCAAAATGTTTTACAAACTCTTATACTTTTCAAACTTATTTACAACTGTGATTCAAACAAATGTTCCAATTACTTATACTGTTTTATCAAACTTATGCCTTCAAATTGTTTTATAGATTGACATCAAGTCGATCTTTTCTTGAAATAATATTTATGGTTCAAATGTCTTATAAAATCTTATTTATGCTTTTACTTCTTATAAATTGCATGCCCATATATGTATAGATATATAAATAATGTTTAAAGGGCTTAGGAAGGCCATCCGCCCTATTTTCTTTTTCTCGATTTGGATGTGGTCTGGTGGGATTTCGGGTGACCATCCGAAGGTCATTTCAATATTAATTATATATCAAATATACATATATAGACATAAAAGTACTTCCATATTCATACGTACTAGACACATCATTAGTTAGTTACCATCGGGGTAACACAGGATCATACATATACAACTATACTAAGAGAACATATACAACTATACTATGAGAACATATACAACTATACTACGAGAACACATACAACTATACTATGAGAACACATACAACTATACTATGAGAACATATAAACCTATACTAGGAGGAGAACATATACAACTATACTAGGAGGAGAACATATACAACTCTACTAGAACGAGAAACATTACATTACATATACTAGAATACTTAAATTACTGTGATTTATATCGGAGCATGACTTAACTGTCATGAATCGAGTTGTAGCCAGAGTCTCTTCGAAGGGGAGCGTGAGTTTGCGTATAGATCTATGCTGGATTGACAATCCTACACCTTGCTGCTAGCTACAGCCGGACCTGCAGGTCTGCGGGTGCCAAACGTTATTTTCTTTATTACGACCATTCATTATGTCGTTGTTACTAGTCGATAGTATGGTGCAATTTATCACATATTACCTTAATATAAATCCGATTTAAGGTAGTTAGTACAATAGTAATCTCTATAAAACAGAACTACAATACTACATTGATTTACCCATTACATATTTTTAGTGATAACCTCACTTAAACATTAAATGTACAAACTATATTTTATTAAATGATAGTTACACTTGGGAAATTACACACTTTTACAACAAATGAGCATACAAAACAGTTAAGCCTTGGTAGAAGGCTACTTTAATAGAAAATATAGGTTTTTCTGAAGGATTCAAACTTTTACAAACACTTACATACATTTTACAAAATTATACTTGAGACACGTTCAAACGATTTTGATAACAAACACCGACACTAAAATACTTATGAACTCACCAGCTTAATGCTGATAAACTCTTTCAAAATAACTTGTATTCTCAGGTCATCAGTAGACAGGTACCGAGGCCAGCTTTTGAGAAGATGGAGCGCATTCAAGACTCATCTCATATTATTTTGTTTTACATATTTTGGTGTCTAAAACTGTATAGAACACTCTTGTATTAAAATTATATATTTAATGCAATGGATGATGTTGTTTGCTTATTTATATTTACTGTGTTGTGATACTTTACATGACGTCCTCCACCCCAGAACGTTTCCACCGTTCTTGGTTTTGGGGTGTGACATTTTTCCTGGGATAACAAACTGTAGATAACCGGATTGTATAACAATCAGATAACTAAACTATACTTATAAGAAAATATGGGATTTTCTTGGATAACAAACTTTTCGGAAAATCGAAAGGAAACTTGTACATTTTAAGAAAATAAACCTCTTATGAACTCACCACCTTTATGTTGATTTTTCAAACTGCTTGTATTCTCAGGTCCACATTAGACAGGTACCAGCGATCCTTTTGGCGAAGACGGAGTACGTAGAAGACACGTCTGTATTTTTGTTCATATGATATGTATATGTATAAAACATGTAACTCTTGTTTTTAGACAATGTAAATGAATCTATGTAATGTAAATTTTTGTGTTTACTATGCTTACTATGTACATTGGTTGTGATATTCATGAAGTCCTCCACCCCGGAACGCTTCCGCC
Organism: Lactuca sativa; assembly: GCF_002870075.4. Taxonomy (NCBI): domain Eukaryota; kingdom Viridiplantae; phylum Streptophyta; class Magnoliopsida; order Asterales; family Asteraceae; genus Lactuca; species Lactuca sativa. The sequence continues at coordinate 195,190,975 of NC_056625.2, forward strand.
TTCGGTTTCGGGGTGTGAAAAAGTGCACACTTATAAAGCACGACTGGTTGTGAAGGGCTTTACTCAAACTCCTGGGGTTGACTATGATGAGACCTTCTCACCAGTTACGAAGATAAAATCTATTAGGGTAATGCTTGCAATAGCTGCGTTTCATGATTATGAAATCTGGCAGATGGACGTGAAAACTGCTTTCCTTAATGGGAAGTTGGCTAAGTATGTGTACATGAATCAACCAGAGGGTTTTGTCGATGCGAAGCATCCAAATAGAGTGTGTAAGCTTGAGAAATCCATTTATGGATTGAAACAAGCGTCTCACAGATGGAATATTTGTTTTGAAGAGAAAGTTAAAGAGTTTGGCTTTCTGCGAAGCGAAGATGAATCTTGTGTATATGTCAGAGCCAGTGGGAGTATAGTGAGCTTCCTCGTATTGTATGTTGATGACATACTACTCATAGGAAACGATGTCCTAACCTTGAAGGAGATCAAGTCCTGGCTTGGGAAATGTTTCGCTATGAAGGACCTCAGAGAGGCTGCTTATATTCTGGGAATAAGGATAGTAAGAAACAGGGAAAAGAGACTGATATGACTCAGTCTGGATACATACTTGGATAAGGTACTAAAGCGTTTTAGTATGCAAAATTCCAAGAAAGGGGAGTTGCCAATCCAAAGCAATACCAAGCTGAGTAAGACTCAAAGCCCGAGTATAGAGGCACATATAGCTGATATGAGCCGAGTACCTTACGCTTCCGCAGTAGGCTCTATCATGTACGCTATGACATGTACTCACCCTGATGTGGCCTTCGCTTTAAGCATGGTCAGTAGATATCAAGGGAATCCTGGTAGAGCTCATTGGATTGCAGTTAAGAATATTCTTAAGTACCTACAAAGGACCAAGGAATGGTTTCTAGTCCTCGGTGGGAGTGATGACTTAAGGGTACGGGGGTATAGTGATGCTAGCTTTTAGAAGGATCAGGATAGTTACCGATCGCAGTCTGGCTGGGTCATTACCCTAAATAGAGGAGCAGTGACTTGGAAAAGTTCCAAGCAGGAGACCGTAGCTGATTCAACGTGCGAATGAGAGTACACTGCGGCGATTGACGCGTCAAAGGAGGCTATATGGTTGAAGAACTTCAATGGAGACCTTGGAGTTATGCCATCCATAAAGGAGCCGATGGAAATTTTTTGTGATAATGAAGGAGCCGTTGCTTTAACCAAGGAACCAAGAGATCATGGTAGATCTCGACATATCGACGGTAAATACCACTTTATCAGACATCGGATAGAAGAGGGACTCCTCGTCATGAAGAGGGTATCATCAGAAGAAAACCTAGCAGATCCCCTTACGAAGGGACTGAGTAGGGTCAAACACTTGCAACACGCTAGGAGCATTGGGCAGAAGGATAATATAAGTTTTGATTAGATAGATAAGAAACATGTAATATATATTTTGTACTTGACATTTTGATGAATAAATAAAGTTGTGTTATTTATGAGTCAAGCTACTATCTTTTGTTAGTTATTTGTCTATTGTTTCAATTTGCATGTGTTGACTTCCTGAATAATCAGATAGTTTGAACAGTCCACAGTCGTTCATATTTTGGAAGTAGGTGTGAATGAAGACTGTCATGAATTTTTTGTAGATTGTCTAAAGGGTTTTGGGCATAACAAAGGTTTGCTACAAAGTTCATGAATGCTTATGAATATGAGTATTAGAATAAATCCGCGTTTGCTGGTATCACTTCATGTTGTTTTGCCTAAAGTGATCGCAAATCGATAATATCATATAGTCTTACAACTTAGAGATATGGTTGTTGTTTGCTGGTTGGTTATGCATTGATGATATGTAAACGCATTAGTAACTTGATGTTATAAAACACATTGTTGTGCATGATTTAATTGGTAAATAATAGATGCATACGGGTCGAAGTTAATCTGTTCCTTTTATTCTATGAGAATAAAGGCGATATCTTGGCCACTTCACGATTTGATTTGACTTAAGTGTCGAGCCCGGTCAGAATGAAGTTAATGCGTTCAATTAAATTCTATGTCAAACAAGTCGGAGATCAAGAAACAAGTGCTGGACAATAAGTATTGTCAGCATGATATCTAGAACAGAGGATTATACGATCCCTTATCTGAAGGACGAGTTATTAATCAGAGTTGACATCGACGTATAAGAGCTATGATTGCTAATCGGATCCTGAAGTCATATATGAGATACGGTTACTAGACTTATCCAAGTGGGAGACTATTGGATTAGTGTCTAAGTCTGTAACTACATTTGGTATGTAATTGACCCGGTTGTGCATGGTCCTTTTGGGTTGCCTTTTCCAAAGGAACTTGACGAGGTAATTTAAGGAGAAAGAGAATATTATGGTTTATTAATATATTATAATAATTATATATTAAAGGAGAAATCATATTTATTTAATTAGTATTAGTTATAACTTAATTAGGAATTAATTTGGTGACTAAAAGAGATTAATTAAATAAAGGGGTATAAACTGTCAAATGTATGATAGTTAAGTTTTGGGCTAAGGAAACCTAATGGTCTTAAGGGGGAATGAAATTATGATGGGGATCCATCAAAATTTCGTCCAAGGCCTTATTCCAGAAGGTTCCTTGGGCTGCTTGGTGACTAAGTTGGTCATTAGGGTTTAGACTGAAACCCTAGCAGCCTACAGTATAAATATGACCCCTAGGCTATGAAAATCGAAACACTTGATTCCAAGAGAACCCTAGGGCCAATTTTAGCATCTCTCACCATCTCTCATATTGCCTTCTTGCTTGTGGGGTTTGTGAACCATTAGAGGAGTTACAATTGTGACTCTAAGCTCAAGATCAAGAAGACTACAAGGATTTCAAGCTATTTGAAAGAGGTAAACACTTAGATTTGTTCTTATGATGTTGATTTCGATTTTTATATGATAGATCTAGGGTTGCAAGTCTTGTATTCAAAGCATGTAGAGTAGAGAAACCTAGATCCAAGCATTAGGGTTTGTGTGAGCACAAAGGATTGTTCTTATGCAAAAAACCCATCAATTTAAACATGCCATTGAAAGTTCAAGGTATCTCAAAAGATCTAGGAGTTTCAAATCCAATTAAAACATAATAATTTATTTTGTTTATAATTGTGGAAATTGGTAAATAAGCATTTACCTACCTTCAAATATTTTATAGCTTGGATTACGGCATCCCTTTTCCAAGTTATGAAATAGTTTGTAGGGTCCTAGCCTTAATATTTCATTTGGGTGACTTATTAAGGACTCTTTATCTAATTAAAACTTGTCTTTCTTTTCTTTTAGATGTCTTCCACTGCTGCTGGCTCAAACCCTACATGCTCTTTTTCCGTCATGAACTTGTGTAGGAAAGTCACTTTTGATGGTTCTAATTTCAATGAATGGATTTGGAACATCATAATGATTACCCGCTATGAGGACAAGGAATATATCCTTGACAAGGAGCTTAAGGTTATCAATGAGTCCACTGCTACTCCTGAGGAGATTGCGGAGTTTCCATTATGTTGGCTACTATGACTACTGAACTCCAGAAATCCTATGAAGATTTCTACCCCTATGAGATGCACCAGGATTTGATGGAAAGGTACCATCAGAGCGCGCTTCAAGAGAGGTATGAAATCATATCCTCCATGATAATAGTCAGGATGAAGGATAGTGAACCCATCACCGGTCACTTGCAGAAAATGAAAAGGTTTGTTGACCAGTTACTAAAGCTTATTGTAGACTTCCCTAAGGACATGGCGATTGATATGATTCTCTATTACTTACCTCCAAGTTATGATCAGTCTCGTATGATTATCATATGAACAAGGAGGAAGTCTCACATAGAAAACTTCAAGGACTTTTAAGGACCGCTGAAAGTGGCCTTAAAGGTAAATCGATTGTTGCTTCTACTCCTACTCCTATAACAGCCCATGTTCTGGAAATTGGGCATGCAAAGGGGAAGAAGAGGAAGACCCCTTCAAAGGGTACCAAGGAAAGTCTCTTGATGGCTCCTCTTCAAGTGGGACCAAGAAAGGTCCCATTCCTCCTTCTTCAAACCCAAAGGAAGCACAATGCTTCCACTGCCATCAAAAGGGGCACTGGAAGCGACGCTGCCCTAAGTACTTGCAGGATGTAAATGATGGGAAAGTTAAACCCACCCAAGCAAGTATTTATACCATATTGTCTAATAACTCATTGCATACTAACTCTTGGGTGCTTAATACAGGTTGTGGTATTCACATTTGTACTAATTTGTTGGGCCTAACAAGTAGTGAAGAAGTGGAGCACAGGAAGATAAACTTAATCATGGGCAATAGGAAAGCATCACCTATGATCAAGATTGGAGTTTATTCTTTATTTCTTAATAATGGGTTAACTTTAGATTTGAATAAATGTTGTTACTCATCAGAAATGGCGAGAAATATTATTTCCCTTCATAGTTTGTACAAGCAAGGATTCACATTTCCCTTCATAATTGGTGCTATTGATGCTTTTTATAATGATGTGTTTTATTTTAAAGCATTACCTTGTGATGGTGTATATGAAAGTATGTCGATTGTAGACAACATAGGAAATAATGTATTTCATAATGATTCTTCGATTACCTTGGACAAAGCATCCTTGTGGCATTGTCGTCTTGGATATGTTAACAAGAAGCGCATAGGCCAACTCCAAAAGGCTGGAGTTTTGGAATAATTTGACCTAAAATCAGATGATTGTTGCGAGTCTTGTTTACGTGGAAAAATGACAAAGTGACCCTTCACTGTACTTGTGAGAGGGGTGATGATTTGTTGGACCTCATACACACAGATGTGTGTGGACCCTTCAAAACGGCCACTAGGGATGCTAATCGCTACTATGTTACTTTTACTGATGATTACAGTAGATATGGATATATCTACTTAATCAATCATAAGTCAGAAACCTTTGAAAAGTTCAAAGAGTTTAAGTAGGAAGTGGATAATCAACTGGGCAGGAACATCAAGATGCTCCGATCCGATCGGGAAGGAGAGTATCTTAGTATTGAGTTCCTTGACTATCTTAAGGAATGTGGGATTATATCACAATTGATACCTTGTTGGACATGGTTCGTTCCATGATGAGTCCAACTTCATTACCAATCTCATTCTGGGGGTATGCCTTAGATATTGCCGCCCATATCCTTAATCTAGTCCCTACCAAAAAGGTTGCCAAAACACCTCACGAGATGTGGACTGGGAAAGTTCCCAATTTAGACCACATCAAGATTTGGGGTTGCAAGGCTTTCGTGAGGGACGAGTCTCACGACAAGCTCGAACCTCGACGTGATAGGTGTATTTTCATCGGCTACCCATAGAAAACCTTTGGTTACCTATTCTACAGACTCAGTGAGAATGTGGTCTTTGTGGAAAGGAGAGGAGTCTTTCGTGAGAGAGAATTTATAAGCCAAGGAGACAGTGGGAGGAAAATTGACCTTGAAGAGCTTCAAGAGTCAAGCGGTGAAGGAACCTCAAACATTAGCGACCAACCTGAGGAGGAAACTCATGTTGAGCCAATAGATGAGTCCGTACCTCCGAGGCATTCCACTAGAATTAGGAACACACCGGATTTTTATTATGGTTATCACATTACTAGTGAAGGTGATACATTTATCAGTGACAGTACACTGATAAATTTGCATGAACCTAATAATTACAGAGAAGCCATGGGAGGCCCCGAGTCTGTTAAATGGAAGGAGGCTATGGACAACGAGATTCAATCCATGTATGACAATCAAGCTTGGAACTTGGTTGACAATGTACCAGGTCGTAAGATAGTTGGGTGCAAATAAATCTTCAAGAAGAAGACCAACATGGATGGGAAGGTGCACACTTACAAAGCGCAACTGGTGGCGAAGGGCTTTACTCAAACTCCGGGAGTTGACTGTGATGAGACCTTCTCACCAGTAGTGAAGATTAAGTCTATTAGGGTTCTGCTAGCCATAGCTACATATCATGATTATGGAATATGGCAAATGGATGTCAAAACCGCTTTCCTTAATGGAATGTTGGCTGAAGATATTTACATGAATCAGCCAGAGGGCTTTGTCGATGCAACGTACCCTAATAGACTGTGTATCCTTAAGAATTCCATTTATGGATTAAAACAAGCATCTCGCAGATGGAATCTTTGCTTCGCTGAGAAACTCAAAGATTTTGGCTTTTCGAGGAGCAAGGATGAGTCCTGTGTGTACATTTGGGCTAGTGGGAGTATAGTTAGTTTTTTGGTACTGTATGTGGATGACATACTACCCATAGGAAATGACATCCCAACTATGCAGGAGGTTAAGTCCTGGCTTGGAAGTGTTTTGCTATGAAGGACCTTGGAGAAGCTGCCTATATCCTAGGGATAAGAATACTGAGAGACAGGAGTAAAAGACTAATTGGACTTAGTCAGAGTACCTACTTGGATAAGGTGTTGAAGAGGTTCAACATGGAGAATTCTAAGAAATGAGACTTACCGATCCAACACAATGCCAGACTAAGTAAGACTCAGAGTCTGAGTATAGAGGTTGAGATAGTTGAGATGAGTCGATAACCATATGCTTCCGCTGTTGGCTTGATCATGTATGATATGACTTATACTCGTCCTGATGTTTCCTTTGCTTTGAGCATGGTCAACATATATCAGGGAAACCCTAGAAAGGCTAGTTGGACTGCGGTAAAGAATATTCTCAAGTACCTAAAGAGGACTAAGGACTGGGTTCTTACCCTCGGTGGGAGTGATGACTTGAGAGTAGTAGTATATAGCGATGCTAGTTTTCAGACTGATATGGATAATTTCTGCTCTCAATCAGGCTGGGTCTTTACCCTAAATGGAGGAGCAATTAGATGGAAAAGTTCCAAGCAGGAGACAGTAGCTAATTCTACTTGTGAATCAGAGTACATAACAGCAAGTGAAACGGAAAAGGAGGCGATATGGCTGAAGAACTTCATTGGAGACCTTGGAGTTGTACCAGCTATATAGGAGCCTATGGAGATTTTTCATGACAACAATAGTCCGGTTGCCTTAGCCAAGGAACCAAGAGATCATGGTAGATCCAGACACATTGACATAAAATATCACTTTATAAGACACAGGATATAAGAAGGACTCCTCGTGGCAAAGAGGGTATCATCAGAAAAGAACCCTGTAGATCCCCTCACCAAGGGACTGACTAGGGTTAGATATTTGCAGCATGCGAGGAGCATCGGGCTGAGAGACAATATTATTTTTAATAATTAGATAGCTATTTCTGAAACTTGTAAAATATAATGACATTTTATGATTAAATAAAATTTTTCGTTTATTTATAAGAAAGGTGTTACTATCTTATGTTAATCATTTACTATTGTTTCAATTTTGCATGTTTTGACTTCTAGAATAATTATTTTATTCAAAACTCTCCACAGTCGGTCATACGTTGGAAGTAGGTATTAAATTAAGACTGTCATGAATTTGGCTTGTAAGATTTGTCTAAGGTGCATTAGACATGGCAATGGTTGCTACAACATTCATGAGTGCTCCTAAGGTCTAAGTATTTGATTAAACCCACATTCACTTGTATCACTTCATGGAATTTATCTCGAGTGATCGTGAGATGGTAATATCATATATATCTTCAAAACTAGAAGTATGAGTTGTAGACTATGAGTTGGTTATCCATTGATTGTGCCAAAACGCATCAGTAACTTGATGTCATAAAATGTGCTTTTGTGCATAATTCAACAAGTAGTTAGTACAAGCATATTAGTCGAAGTTTATCTGTTCCTTCTAGCAATATAAGCGATATATGGGCCCCTCGATGATTTGGTTTTGACTTATGTGTCGGGCCTGGTCAGAACCTAATTGACGTGTTCAATTTAATTCTATGTCAAACAAATCAGAGATCGAGAAACAACTGCTGAACAATAAGTACGACATTGTTCCATATATTTGTCCGGCTGATATCTTGAGAACAGGGGATTATATGATCACTTATCTAAAATGGCGCTTCATAGTTCAACAAAGTTTTAAAGAGCTACGATTCCTGGTTGGTTCCTAAAGTTATACTCGAAACTATAGTCATCAGACTTATCCAAGTGGGAGATTGTTGGATAAGGTGTCTAAGTCTGTAACTATATTTGGCATGAACTTGACCCGACCTGATATGGTCCATTTGGGTTGCACTTCACCTAACAGTTTGTATGGATATACTTTTGAGAATGAGATGTCTATGATCTATTAATATAGTCTAAGTTATAATATACTCATGTGAAATCATATTATTTAATTAGTGTTGATCAAGAATTGATTTTGGAATTAATTTAGTGATCGAAAGAGGCTAATTAAATATGGACTCTTACATATATATATATATATATATATATATATATATATGTATATATATATATATATATATATATATATATATATATATATATATATATATATATATATGGATTGGGCTAAGATTTATTTAGGATGGACTAAGAGCATATGGGAGTCCATGATAGTCCATGGAGCATTTAACCCATGGATCCTAGGTAAATGAAGAGTCATGGGTGTTAGGGTGTAACCTTAATCCTCCATACTATATAAAGAGGTCATTGGTTCTAGAACTGGCACTGGTGTGTGTGAGAAACAAGAGTGGGCCGATTTTAGTGAGCATAATATTCTCTCAAGTAGTTCCATGTTGTTTTGGGTGATTTGTGAAACCAATTGAGGCATCCACGCTATTGGTGCTAGGCTCTAAAACTCCAAGCAATCAACTACAAAAGAACGATATGTTATTCTACTTAACGTTTTGTATTACAAGTACCCCATAACATGCTAGTTACGTTGTAAACCTTGAAAATCAAATTTGCATGTATTTTAGAGGAAACATAGATCCAAGGTTTCTAGGGTTGCATGTACACCATAGGAGTGTTAGAATGCTCAAAACCCATAAGTGATTACCTCTATGAGTATAATTGATGAATTTTTGGAAAAGGAACTAGCCGAATGGCATGAGCATAAATAAAAGGAGTTCACATTTGACTTAGAAGAGAACTTTGATGCCCAAAGAGATTTACAAGAATTGGAAAAGCTACTTGAGGGAAATATATGAGAAGATGGTGCAAAAAGTCTTGAAGCAGACTTGAAGTGTTTAAACCAATACTTGCAACATGGTGAGATCAATTATGCCAACAAGCAGGAAAGTTTGAAGGATCAAGAACGTACTATGGTTTGGGATGACACAAAGGACAATAACTCTTGATTTGGTTTGCACACTATTGATTCGATAGTGGAGGGAATTAAGTTTTCCAAGTTAAATGAAATAGAAAAGGATGAGAATGTGACTAGGAAGAAGGTGAAGATGAAGGTAAGAAGAACCAAGCCTCGTGTTTGGACGAAATCACCATGTGATTTTGGTGGGCTTAATGATGCTTTTAGTCAGCTTGCGCTTGGGCTTGTTAGGACTTTATAATAGGTTTGTATGAATAGGTTTTCATCCATTTAGGAGTCAAAGTTGTTCATCATCATTGTATTCGGCTATTAAGAAGTTCTTGGTGTACTAGACGATTTCAACTAATAAATCGTGTGCATTAAGAGTTTTTTGTGTGTTCTTGAATCACTATCTGATTTATATTCCGCATTCTTTAGATAGTTTGATTGATATCGTATTGATCCATGTATTTTGGGACTTACAATTGGTATCAAAGCTTTGAAAATGTATCAATCGATTCAAGGACCTTGGGGACTCGTTTTTAGCTGTTTTGAGTTCACTAGTTTAACCGAAAATTGACAAGTTTCAATTTAAATTGATAAAAATTTTGTTGTTCATCGATTAACTGTTCTTGGGATTCTTCATATTCATCGTGTTCTTTGTGGATCTTCATCTGAATTTTCGGGATTAATTTGGATCTTTATCAATTAAAAGCACGAAATTTAAGGGTTTTCGATGACATCCTGATAAGAAAGCAAGGTTTTAATTTTGGGTGGGTCTTGGTCAAAGTTTAAGCTTTTCGGTCAAAGTTTTGACTGAAATCTATACAAGAAGTAAGCATTTTTCAGTTTTCATTCTTGGTCGAAACCAACAGTTCTCAGTCAACATTTTCGTTGTTCTCGGTCAACATTTTTTTTGAGTTTTCAGTCAACTCACCTGTTGACTTTCCTTGTTTTCGGTCAAAAAAATTTTGTTGGATGTTCTCGGTTTTGTTAGTTAAACTGGATCTCAGTACAATAGTTCAGTGCATCAGGAGTTGGATTATATTATATAGACTGCTACTCGAATTCCTCCTCTTTTGTCCACTAATGGGTTTTCAGAATGGAAATTCAAAATTGAGAAGTACATTAAAATGAAGGATGCCAAGATATGGAAGAGCATTCTCAGAGGTCCAGTTAGGATTACAACAACTTTGGCTGATGCAGCTAAAACTGTTGTTGCTAAACAGATAGAGAACTACACAGATGAGGATTTTGAAAAGATTGAAGAACATGATAGAGCTCTTGCCAATCTTACCATGGCCTTATCTCCTGAAATTGCCCAAGGCTTTAGGCAATATACGTCTGCAAAGGATTTATTGGAGGCTTTGATCAAGGTTTATTAGGGAAATGAGGACATGAGGCAGAGGAGACAAGACCTGCTTTGACAGAGGTTTAACATGTTCAATCATGTTCTAGGGGAGTCTCTTGAAGTTCAGCTACAAAGATTTGTTACCCTCACTATAGAGATGAGTATAGCTGGGATCGATCTACCACACACAAAGATTAACAAGAAGCTGTTGAATTCTCACCACGTAGCTGGGACATGAATCTGTCAGTGATCAAGAAGTCTAGAGATCTGAGCAAGCTTTCCCTTGCATAAGTGATGGCTATAATCAAGGCATACGACATGGATGATAAGCAGCGTAAAATAAACCATGTAAATTGCTATTATACTACTAATCTAGGAAGCTCAACAATAAGTGCCTTCTTGGCTCAATAGACACATTTGGTTCATCCTGATGTACCTCATCAACATCTGGCACCTTCAAGTTCTTTTGTTTCAAGTTCTAAAGCCACAACTACAGATCAAAGTTCATCAATTCCAAAAGAAGCTGAAGAGAACATGGCTTTAATGGTTGGGTTCATAAATTGCTATAATTCTCTCTTGGCAGGAGATTTAGCTCCTCCAATCATGGTTGGAGAACTGGATGAGATTCATCCTGAGCACGTGGAAGAGATGAACATTACGTGGAAAATAGCTATGGCAGTGTTCAGGGTAAAGAATTTTACTCATCACAAAGGGAAGAACAACTGGGGAATGAATGTGGAGAAGAAGGTGGGGTTCAACAAGAGCATGCTCTAGTGCTACAACTGTCACGAGCCAAGTCATTTTGCTCGTGAATGCACCAAGCCAGATAGTAGGAACAATCTTGATAGGATACTGGTGCCTGCAGGGAACAAGAGAGGAGTTGTAGTCAATAATGAAACAACTAACCTGGCGATGGTGGCAAAAAGATTCGACTGGGAGGATCAAATGCAGGCTTTGAATTTGACAGGACACGAAAAACCAAATTTGGCGCAGATCAATGAGAGTTCAGAGGTGGAGGAAGCTGAAGAAGAGATAATGGATCTGCAATTCACATTCATGGTCTCTACCACACCTACCACAAAAGAGGTTAGTGAAACTTTCTAAACTCAAGCCTATAGTGATACAATTAAACATTATCACGATTAACATGATTTATTAATTAGGAAAATTGGGAACCTTAAATATGAAGGATATACTCTCAGAAAGGCCCAAAAACCCTTACAAGAAAAATTAGAGGCCCAAACCAATGATCTAAAAAGAATTAAGGAAGAATACAACACTAAATGTGAACACTATGATTATGCTCTAGAAAGGATAGCCAGTTTAACTGTCGAGCTTGACACATTGAAAATTAAGTTTGAAAATGAAGATTTTAATTTTAAAAGTTTTGATGTGTCAAGTAAGAAAGTTGAGACAATGATTGAAAAACAACATAGATGGCAAGGTAAAAAGAATTTAGGTCTTTGTTATGATAGTGTTAATCCTCCATTCAATGATAACTACACTTTTACTCCTATGACCGGATAAGAAAAGGTAAGGGAATCACACCTACACTCTGGAAAACCTACTGTAGTAGAGACAGTAAATAATGATAGTGTGAACGATACTAATGTTTCTACCTTATGTGCAGATAAGGTCACAGTGCAAGATAGGCATGATCAGAAGAAAAACAATTCTAGTTCTATTGAAAATGGTTCAAAAACTTGTGATGATGATACTCCCACTGTTGACAAATTCAAGCCACAAAAATCTGTTAAGTAGTCTAATAAATGCTCATGTGCTTGTGCTTATGGAAGTCCCTTGACCAAGTCACATTTATTTAAAAAGACAGATTTGTTTTAACTGTAGGACTCCCGGTCACATTGCTAGAAATTGCCAACATCTTTCATATGTTCCCTACTATGAACAAGGTTGGTAGAATGTGTCAGGGGGGGGGGGGGGATCTTCCAAAAGAAATCCTTCGAGGTGACGTTCACTCAATGGCGATTGGAATGCTAAAAAGGAAAAAAATCATACTCCTAAGGACAAAAACGACATGATGGACAAGAAGCCTAATTCGAGAGATGGTTCAACCAAACCGAAATCGGTAAAGTCGAATTTATATCAAGGGTCATCTTCTAGCTCATACTCACAATACAAGCCTAAATCAAAAGGTAATCATGTTCCAAAGGTAAGTGAAAAAGATCCCTTTCAGTCCAACAAGGAAGTACCCATTAGGTTAAACATTAAAATGCTTAAACCTAATTACCAATGGGTTCACAAAGGTCACATTTCAAAATCGTCCAAAAGTACTGTAAGTTCTTTATGTTTTTTATCTAATAACAAAGATATGTCATGGGAAAGAGTATTTTGTGTAGATAGTAATGGTAAACCCAATTTCAAAATAGACTGGGTTCCAAAAAGCAACTAATCTCGCACTTTGTGTCGGAGCAGCTATGGAGGAAGATCATCAGACTTTGGTATGTTGATAGTGGCTGTTCTAGGCACATAACATGAGACATCTCTCAACTGCACGAGATTCATAACTTTAATTGAGGGTATGTTTCTTTTGCGGGAAGGAAAAAAGAAAAGATCACAAATGGGGACCGTATTTAACAACGTGATGAATTTTGAATATGTTAACTTCGTTCCAAAATTGAAACATAGTTGAGGCTGAATACGTTGTTGTCTCTGCTTGTTGTTCTTAGGTCATCTTGATGCAACTTCAATTGCCGAATTAAGTTTTGAATTTTCTAGATACTCTCGAGTTTTCATAAAATGATTCGTTTTGAAGACTAAAAGTTTTTTTTTGTTTTGTATATTTTGTATTTTATTTATGTTTTTGTTAAATTTGTTCATATTTTTCCACTATGCATAAAATTAGGGGGAGAATTAAAACAAAACAAAAATCATAAAATTCAGAAAAAAAAATCCAAAATTATGTTTATTATTGTTTTTATTTCTTTTTCAGAAAAATAAAAATCCAAAAATATTGTTTTTCAGCGTATTTTAATTTTATTTTTATTCTTCTCCCTTTTATTGTGTGCTAAGTTTTTTTTTTACTCATATTTTTATCTCCAAATTCCGTTTGACATAAAACGCGAATTCAAAAGAAGAAGAGACTCAAGGAGACTGTATCAGAATTTTTTGAGCAAAGAGAAGACACTTTAAAAGGAATTGATGGTCATTACACTTCACACTACTTTCACAAGGAATTGAAGGCTTGAGACTGTACAAACTATCAGTTAGGTAGTATCTTTCAAAGAACTATCGTATTAAAGGAATTGAAGGCATGAAAATGTACAAACTATCAGTTAGGTAGTATCTTTCTAAGAACTATCGTATTTAAGGCATTGAATGTCTGGAACTGTACAGATTGTTAAATTGGTCTTGTCAGTTATCTTTACCTAAGAACAATCACGACATTAGGGCGATTCACCTAACTATGAAATAGATATTGCTGAACATCTCACCTAGGGTCCTCACAATCTCTTTGTCATGCAAAATAGCGGGAGACTCAATTGTAATGTTGGATACATTCTTCGTAGGTAAGGAATTAACAGTATTGGTATAACACTAGTTTAGGGAATTGGTTGGAATTTATCTATTGATAGGAATTTATGCATGGACTCGGCGAGTTGGGAGTCCAACTCGTCGAGTAGGATCGTGGTATTTAGATGCGGATCGGGACCGACTCGACGAGTCGAAGGGTTGACTCAGCGAGTCCGAGATGTTTAAAGAAAACCCTAATTTTTGGGGTTTTCCCCATATATATACAACATTATAAACCCTTGTGGCCTCCCTTAACACCATAGGAGATCGTTCACGACCGCAAACCCATTGTGTGTGAAGTAAGAGCGTTTGGGGGCTTATCTTTGGGATTTTGGAGAGAATTCCAAGCTTGAAGAGGAAGAATCATGGGGAAAAGCACTAGATCAAGAATCTACATTGTATTGGCCACCATCTTGAGGTATAAAATCGTTACCTTGAGCTTTTGTTACTTAGATCCCTCTTCTTGGAAGTAAATGGCCATTTTTGGTGCAAAATGGAGTCATACTCGGATCTGGTCCTATCACAAGGATATGGTTCTAGATCTGGACCTTCTTAGGCCCCAAATAGCATAAATTTGAATCTTTTTAAGCTTATCCGCTCTCCATGCATGAAAACCTTGTTTAAAGGTTAGTTTTGGTTTTATGGCTATGAGAGGCCTTGCATGCACGTAAAGTTTGCAACTTTACGTGTCATCTACACTAGTAGAGGATAGATTTGAAGTTTGGGACCTTGATTCCCACTAGAAAGGGACGTAAACATAATGGACTAGGGGACTCAGCGAGTCGTGCAAGTGACTCGTCGAGTCGAGAGGGTTTTCTCGTTCACGGTCGAGGGTTCACGGCCAAGGGTTCACGGTCAAGGGTGTTCGGTTGGAAGTTTACGGCCGTAAACATCAAGGAACTCGACGAGTCTCGAGTGACTTGGCGAGTCGGTGGGTTAAGCAGGGAACCCGATGAGTGGCTAATTGCACTCGATGAGTCAAGGTCCATATAGACTGTTGACCTTGACTACAGACCTAGACTCTGACTAGGATTGACTCTGAGGAGCATTAGGGTTGAGTTAAGATTATTTACTTGTTGGTTATAGGAAGTTTGGGAGGAGCAACGTATGACATACCTGAGTTCATTTTCCAATTTAGCTTTATGATGTGAGTTTTCTCACCATACCAATGGGTCTAAGGCACCAAGGCCAACCCATTTTACGTTAGTTGTTTACTTGCTATGTAGAGGTGTGCTATGTATGTATGCATGATATGCAGTACAGATAGCCTATGTGGCTAACGGTAGAGATAGTCTTATGGCTAATGGTAGAGACAACCTTTATGGCCGATGGTAGAGATATCATTATGGCTAACGGTAAAGATAGCTCTTGTGGCTAACGGTAGAGATAGCTTCATGGCTAATTGACATGTGTTATGTAGTAATGATAGCTTTTATAGCTAGTGTGATACGTGGTTTGTGTGGGGTATGCTTTGGGGGAATCACTAAGCTTTCAACTTACCATATGTGGATTTGTTTTAGGTACATCTAAGCCCAAGGGCAAAGGCAAGACGTTATGGCGCGGCGTGCACTCTATCTTTCTTTCACTGATATGGTATGGGAACACTCTGATGTTTTAAAAATAAGATTTTATGTATGTGGATTTGAAAATGATTGTGTTGGGATTTCATGATTTATGCAAATGAGTTTGATTAATTAAAATGAAAATTTTACTTGTAAAATTTGGGTTGTTACAATTAGTACTAGGGCGATGCACCTTGCAAGACACGATTATCACTGAATGTCCCTCCAAAGGGGCCTTAACCTCGTCATGCTAAATTATGGAAATATGTCTTCTGATATTTTTGTCACAAGATGTTTTTGTGAGTTTTTTCCTAATTAACTCTCACTAGCACTAGAACGGTACACTCGGCTGAGATTCAGAAACCATTAAACATCTCGCCAAGGGCCCAGTTAACTTGTTAACTTGAAAAACTATATTGAGATCTTTGATCTAGGATATGTAAGGGCTAACAGTAGTTCTCCGATACTCAACAAATCGCAGTGCGTTCCACCGTGTTCACACAGATACTGCGAGTAGTCTTCTTCTGAGCTAAGGATGTGTCCTTGAAAAACTATGGTGAAAAGGTTCTTTATGACTCTATGATCCACAGGGACTTTTTAGTCATGGTTACTTTTCAAGAAACATCTGTGATCGTTAAAGAACATTCATTCGTAGGAACTAGAAGTGAAGATTATTTTTCAACACTCAATCTTTCAACCCTAGAAGCAAGGTGAAGTTGTATTTAAAGTTATGTGACAAATTGCATCGAAGCCTCCTCAATCAATTTGCTTCTATTTATGCACCTGCTGAAGTGATCCAAAAGAATCGGTCTCTTTGTAATTATATATTAAGTATTTCAAAGATGAAAGTGCCGATTTTCAAGAACCTTTACAAGAAGCCTCTATACCCAATGTGCGTTGAAAGTCAAATTTTTAAAAGGAAGTCCAACTGCTTAAGATAAAGTCATTCATGTAGAAATTTATATTATCATCTTGAAGTTGTGAAGAAATCGAAGATAAAAGCTAAAAGTCAAGAACAAAGAGAAGCTTGAAAAGAAAAGAAAGCTATAAACCAAGGGGGGATTGTTAGGACATGATTTGTGGTTTATACTTTTTTTATGTAGCTTTTAGAGTTCTCGGTCTAGGACCGAAAACACCATGTTTTCGGTGGTGTTTGGACCGAAATCACCATGTGATTTCGGTGGTATTAGTGATGCTTTCGATCAACTTGGCCTTGGGCCTGTTAAGGATTTGTACTAGGTTTGTATAAATAGTTTTTCAGCCGTTTAGGAGTTAGAGTTGTTCATCATTATTCTATTCAGTTGTTAAGAAGTTCTTGGTGTACCAGATGATTTCAACTAATAAATCGTGTGCATTAAGAGTTATTTGTGTGTTCTTGAATCACTATCTGATTTATATTCCACATTCCTTAGATAGTTTGATTGATATCATATTGATCTAAGTGTTTTGGGACATAAAAATTTGTTTGAATCAGTAAGGGAGTCTCGCAATGTTCATCGGACTCGTCGAGTTGCTCTTTGAATTCGACAAGTTGATGCTGCTATTTCCCAGATTTTTGTTTATAACATTTTCTATGGTTTGTGTGGCTTTTCCTTGTTGTTGATTTTGCAGAAAATAAACAGAAGCAGAGGAAAAGGTGCTTCAAGAGACCAAGGAGACTTCCCTTGGATCAACTTTCCTCAAATTGGCTCTAAGGCTACATTGGTTAGATGGAGAAGGAAGCTGGAAACCCTCAAGAAAAAGGACTTTTACTGACCAAATGAGTTGAGCTGGTCTTGGCTAGATCAAGTAGGGATGGTAGAGGCGATCAACCCATATCTTACAAAGGTGTTTGTGAACAACAGGGTTAGAATCACTTGTGATGCATGGAGAAGGTTGTTCTGGTTACAAGAGCCGGTGTACCATGAGTTGTGTCTAGAATTCTATGTTACTATCACATTTCAGGGTGGTGAGGATGATTATGACACCAATGTTTTGACTTTTTGCCTTGGCAGTGAGTACAGGGAATGTAGTATGGCTGAATTCGCATGGAGGATGGGATTATATCAAAAAGAGGAGTTGATGACGGGAGCTTCGGGTTGTTCTTGGAAAGTTGTCAAAAAGATTTCCCAAACGGAGAAGCTGGAGTGAATTGGTGGACCACAATAGCCAATGGAGTCTACATTCCATCGGCCGCCCAAGAAGCAAGCATAAGGTCGCCAATACACCGCCTTATCAATCGTTTCATCGTGAGTTCAATCAACATGTGCAAGGATGATGATAAGGTGCCAAGCCAGGATGTATTTTTTCTTTGGTGTATCATTATGCCAAACACTTTTTGCAACATTCCATATTGTCTGGCGATAGGCCTGTAAACGAACCGAACGAACATGAACGAGGCTTGTTCATATTTGTTCATTTAAGTTAGTCGAACAAATAAACGAAAAAGAATGGATAAACAAACAAGTTTTCTTGTTCATGTTCGTTTGTTTAACAAATTGCACTATTCATGTGTGTCCGTTTATGTTCGTGAATATGCTAAACGAACATAAAAGAAGGAACATAAATGAACAAAGATAAACAAACATAATTTAAACATATATGAAAATAAAATATAGTAATGTAATCAAATACAATTAAACATATATGAATATTAAAAGAACTTATATTAACGAACATAAACAAATGTAAACGAACAACATAAACAAACATTCACAAACATAATTGAACGAACAAGATCATTGTTCATGTTCGTTCATTTAACTAAACGAAGGAGAATTTGTGTTCACCATCATCCATTTATTAAATAAACAAACACAAATGAACTTCTCTCCGAACAGTTCACTGAACATTCAGTTCGTTTACGACCCTACCTGGTGAGGTATTTGGCTGAAGGGGGAGTGAAGGACTGAAAGACTTCAAGGATATGTGGTGGGCTGTTTGTGACAAGATTGACGAAATTGTACGGTATATTTGGTGGGGGGATCGAGAACCACTTAACCATGGTACAACAACTTGCCTTTAGACCTCTTCTTTACAAGAGGGCTACAACAATTGAAGATTTTTGTTTTGGGGGGGGGGGGGGGGGTAATTTTTCCATTCCCGATGAGGATGAGGTGGTGGCTCCTGAGCAACCGGGTAGAAGGGTAAGACCAAGACAAGGACTAATGCACGAAGAACCGACCGTGATCACTGTTGATGATGAGCTACCAATGGACACCTATAACGTGGAGTTGAGGGCGTATCGGGATGATATAGGGCACAATTTAAATTACCATCATATTACCATTTCCCACGTGATACACCACATGAACATTCCCATGATGGATGATGCACCCGACTACCCCCGTATTAGAAGTTGGAGGGAAAGGTGGCGCACAAGGCAAAGTGGAACCGACGGTAGCGGATATGGAGAGGGAGGCGAGGAGGAAGATGAATATTGATTATCCTTTCATTTTCATTTTTATTTGTGTTGGCCTGTTTAAACAATTTTTATTTGTTTGGTGTGTTTCTTATTTTTGTTTGTTTTGGTGAAGTTTAAACTCTTAGTTAATTAGGAAGTAAGTAAGATCTTTAATTTGTTTTCCTTTTTATTACCTGGTGTTTTTTTTTATCTTTTCATAAGTTAGGGTGAGGGTTTGAATGCATGAATAAAGCATGAGGAATAAACGTGAGGAGTCGAGTCTAGACGAGAAGACTAGGAGTTTTGAGTCTAATTACGAGTCCGACAATTAAGCCAGCTGAAAAAGAGTCTTTTTACTGAAGAAAAACAAGGGGGAGTGTTGCCCTAACACCATCCTCAAATTCCAAAAAGTACCTGAAGCAGAATGAAGATTTTGTCCATACAACGAAGATAACTCGTCAAGTACATATATAGAACTCGACGAGTCCAAGAGAAAAAGCGCGACTTTTCTACCAATATAGCAATAACTCGGCGATTCTCCATATTAACTCTATGAGTTGCTCTTTCTCTTATCTTCAAGTCGACGATTTGATTTCATTCGACGCGGGCGTTGATTATATTCTTTGAATGCTATTTTCCGAGCATTTCCAAGAGATTTTTCTCTATTTTTAGAGCTATACCACATGAGATTTTGACACCCAAGGTGTGGATGAGTGGTTCCCATGCCTAAAGTTAGTTGAATATGGAGCTTAAAATAAAGAATATCAACCTCACAACTTTTATCCCATGGGAGTCTGTTCCGATTCTCTCTTTACTTTTATGTTTTTTATCATGCTTAATATGCAATGGTGACATTGCATAAATTAATTGTGGGTTAGGGGTTGCATACATTAGAATCCTAGGTATAATTTAAAAAAAAAATTGCATAAAAATTGCTAGGGTTAAATTAGGAAATTATGGTAAAAGCAATTAGGATTCCATGCTAGTATTATGTTTGATGATTTTATGAGAGCCCAAATGTTTAGTTGAGCCTATATACGTTATAATGCATTTATGACCCCCTTTATTCTAGTGAAATAATTGGACAAAAACACAACCTCACTTAGTTTGCGGGATGTAACATGTTTAGCATCGTGTACCAGAAATGTATCCAGAAAATCTTAAGTAGTCATTATACATGAGACTAATACTTTTAATCAATAAATGATGAAGTTAAATCCCCCTGTGTAAGCATATGTTTTTCTAGGTTTTTAGTTTGAGTGAAAAAAAAGTGAGTGTTGAAAAAAAATTGAAAATGAAAAAAAAAGAGTGATGCAATGTTTGAAAGAAAGAATCTAGAAAGCTCTGAAGACAAAGGAGAAATATGAAGAAGAAAAGCTACAAATTCCTGAAGATTCAAAGTATCAAGTATTTTTATTTCCATTGAAATTTTCTTTTCTAGGTTATTTTATCGTATGTGTGCTTAGGGATTTAACCAAAAATGAATTGAGGTTAAGAAAGATTTATGCGGATGGATTTGGAGGGATGCATAAAATGTGTGTTGTTCAAAAGAAGTGGGCAAGTATTTATTTGGATTGTAAGTATTTAGGATTAGGGGGTCCTTACGAAACATTTTAGACAAAAATACATGCGTTGCGGTCTTGCATAATGGTTGGGTTTGATTGGGATTGTCTTATGTAATGTTAGTGTGCTAAAATTCAGTTATGCTTGGGGGAAAAAAAAATCAAGTGTGGGGTATTTTGATATGTACATATTTAATCATATATTTTGTATAATATCTTAATACTTTTTGGTTGTTTTATCTCGATTTATGAAAAAAAGGTAATTAATTTTGTTAAAATTATATTTTCAGCATTAAAGACATGCTCGAGTGAAAAAAGGAAGCAAAACTAGCAATTAAAAGATTGGAAATTGAAGTTTGAAGAAATAAAGCTAAAAAGAAGAAAAACTCTGCGAGTTGGCCATCAACTCGACGGGTAAAGTGGAAGATTCACGATTCAATAATGTTTTACCGTACACGCATGTTAAGTGAAAAACTCGTCGAGTTGGGTCTAAAAACTCGACGAGTTGGTGCGTAATTTTGGAATCTCTATATAAATCGGTTATTCCCGAAACCCTAAGACATGTTGGAGATTTTTGGCAAGTAATTGATGATCAGAAGGGTTCTTGGAGCTCTGGTTTTAAGTTATTGAGTTGCATGAACATCTTCTTAATTACTTGAATAATATAGTTTTGTGAACAAACAATATCGTATGCCTAGTATTACTGAATATGAACCTAGGGTTAACTAGATGTCACACCCCCGAACCAGACGGCGGAAACGTTCGGGAGCTGTCGTGACTCAATTGAATACCACAACGTTGAGTATATATGAAACGTAACAACATTCGTCACCATGCATTAATATAATACAACCAATAAAGTTTACATGAAGTACATTGTTTAAACATTACATTCCCAAAAATAAATTGTTCGATTCGTTAATAAGTAAACTGCAAGCCATCACTGAGTACATTTTCCTTTGATTCACTGGTTCCCTGAGAATACAAGTATTTTGAAAAACGTCAACATGCGAAATGTTGGTGAGTTCATAAGCGGTATTTGAAAAACAATGTTTTGTATCGTTTTGAAAACCACCAGAAAATCCGATATTTTCTGAAAAGAAAAGCTTTTGAAAACGTTTGTGAAGATCCATAGGTATGCTTGTTTATTTCTATACTTGTAAACATTGTTCATTAAACTTGTATACATTTCGAATCCGTATGTATTGAAAAACCCTAGGAAAACCCGATGTTTTCCTAATTTTTTGAATTCCATGAAGTTAAAATGAAGCCATTGCAACGCGTGAAGTTATCAATTCCAGGCGACGTCGGATTATTTTTGAGCATGATTAATTGCTATAAACACGCGTTACACAAACGACCAGTTTATAACTATACTAACGATCCCATAGGCGTCGTCCGTACTAATCACGTTATCCAACCGCCCTATCTTCCCCACATCTGAAGAGAAAGAGGACACGAAGACCCCGATGACTCCATTAACCGGTTGGGGATAAAAAAAAAAAGGTACGAGGGGTCCCTGACCCACCTCGCATGAAATACCGACTTTACTAGCAATACCAAAGGACCCTTGGGGACCGATAGTATACAAGCCATTGAAAGTCCTTTTACGTTGTGTTAGGTCGTGTAAGACCCAACACCTCGTAAGGTAGAAGTCTTCGGGCCTTAAGATCAGGTCATTGGGCTAGCTAGGCCCAACAAGCAAGATTTTACACTTTGGGGCCCAAAGATGGTGCGTAGACGTCTGTGCACTCTCACGTGTATATTGAATTCCCATATGTTACTTGTATGAATCGAGATATCATCGCGTTAGTAGTTTCGGGTTTTTATTGGTTTGAGACCGAACCAATTCGTTTAACAACGACTTTTGGTATTGTTGTGTATTGTATTTCGTCGATAGTCGCGGTGCCATTATTTGATCAAATTGCGTGTATTGAATTAGCCTTGAAAGTTTTCTATTTTCAGCCCCTCATTGTTTGTAAAATTTACTTTTTCAACCCCTTAATTCAATAACTTTCCGGTTTGGTCCTTAAATCATTTTTCTTGACATTTTAACACCAAAAATTAGTCCTCCAACAAGTATATTTTCAGAAAATACATTATGGAAACTGTTTTGACTTATCTCCCCCATCAGATTTCGAAATATTTCAATTTGGGCCCTTTAACTTTATATTTTTAGCATTTTATGTCCAAAAATTGAGTTTTTAGCCCAAAGAAAATGTTACTAAGCCATTTAGCTATTTTTCTTGGAACACTTTGTATGTAGAAATATACTTGATGCTAGTATCATTTAACATAAAGTGTATCTCGGTTTTTAGGGGTTTTATGGCTAGATCCAACATTATAACACACAAAAACACACATATAAGCATAGGAATCTTACAAGGCATACAAAACACATATAGATCTACACTTTCACTTGTATTCCCCCCCCCCCCCACAAAACTCATAAAAATAGAAAATAGGGGGTATGAAGCTCACCTTGGGTGTGGTTTCGGTTTTGGAGAGAAGATGGAAGAAAAATGAAGTGATTTTCGGCCCTAGCACCTTTCCTTGGTAGATCTCGAGTTTGGTGACTTCTAAGGTGCATGATCACAAGTTGGAATAGATTTAGAAGAGATTTTTGATGGAATGAAGTAGCTAGATCATGGATTAGTCATCAACTTACCTTAGATGATGATTTTTGGTGATGGATTCTCCTTGTGAAGCTTCTTGATTCACGAAATTTTTGAAGAAGGGGGAAGGAGATGTTCTTCTAGATTTAGAGAGAGTAGAATAGATTTTTGTGAGTGTGTGTGTGTGTTGTGTTTGGCCGAGAGCAAGAAGAAAGAGAAGAGAAAAGGTTGAGTTGACATTCCTTGATGCATGTTGGTCCATGCATGGAGATATGTGGGATATAAGTGAGGTGGCATGTATTAAGTCAAATCTTTTGTCATGGGCTTGCCTTGGGCCGAGATTTGGGAAGGAAGAGAAGATTTTTGGGATCTATTGCCCCTAAGCCCACTGATGAGATTAAAACTTAATCTTGAAGATCGATTAGATCTTAAACAGGTAAGTAAATATAAAACAACAAGAACACGAAAATAAGAACAAGTCATGAATGAATCAAACGTGTCGAATGATTATAAAATAACCCTCAGAAGAGCTCGATCAAGAACATCAACTGTAGAGGGTTGGTAGGTTTACAAGAACGATAAAGAATATTGTAAAGCTATCGTAATTCTCTAAAACCGTTAACCTAATATGCATGCCAGCATATACTTATATAATAAACCTAAAAGGCTCTCGGTTGGACAGGCCCAAACCGGAGTACAAAATAAAAGGTTTAATAAACGAGCCCAATGACACAATATTAAACAGATCTTCAGCCCATTTGCGTCAGTTGGAGCCAGTATCTTCACTAGTTACTTGGGCCAACAGCGGAGGCAGGTACTTTCTTCTTCACGGTATTAAACAGACGCGAGATAAGAGCTAGTATCGTCTGCCTAAACCTGATGTACCATTGGATCATGTCATTGAAGTACTTAACATCGTCCGCTGTATTCTCTTTACACCTTCGGATGATCGATAACACGTGCTCTAGACAAGCAGTGGTGTAAAGATGTTTGTCAGCTAAAACAAAGAGACATTTCTGTCCTTCTGCCCTAGTGAACATGACCGAATTGCGTCTCGGGTTGATCTTGCCCATTTTCATCTAATTGAGATCACTGGCCGATCCCACAGGAGCTATCTTCGGTTTCTTCTTGAAGAAAGTGGCTACCTCCTGATCCATTAGGGCTACCTCCATGTTGTAACATACTAACATCCTTTCGAGATGGTCTATAATCGGACCATATTCAGCTTCATTCGTCAAGAGGATGTTATGCAAAATGATCCAATCATGAGGATTTAGGTTCGGTAGATCTGCCAGGTAAATATGATGTTCAGCTCTTGCAGACCCTCGAATCACCTTGAACCGAACATTGATGAATCTTCCTTCGGTATAAGGCTTCAATACCCAAACATTCACTATCTTCTGGGCGCTCCATGTTTGATACTGAGGACGAGCAGCCTTCAGATAGAATTCGATCAGCTCCCTATCCACCTCAGGGTTCGGATGAGGGACTTCAAAAATATTAGAGAAAGCGTGGCAGATAAACGCATTTCGAGTCAACGACATGTCGAACTGCGAATCGACAGAATTATAACAATCGAAGGAGATCACCGGCTCGAGCCATAGGATGCTGGGAGTATCTATGGCCTCCTTAATCATTCGCTCCCGAGTCCAGGCAGGGAAGAGAGTCTTCCTGCTCTCGAGGAGATCGTGGGCTTCTTTCTGCTTGCGTTCGGCTTCTTCAGCCTCTCGCGCCACACGATTGACATCATCTTCAACATTGCGACTGTTTTTACGTTTCAACATGTCCGCAATGGTTATATCATCTTCATCTTCATCTTCTTCCTCAGCTATGTTTTTCCCTTTATCCTTCACACCCGAACCCGAAGCTTGACCAGTTGGAGGTGGTTCGGTTGTGTGAGTAGCTTTGGAGGAAGGAGGTGGTTTCGATCCGGACTTTACTTCTCCCCCTTGTTTCGGATCGGACACGAAACTAGGTAAGCCTTCTATTTTGCTGAGAAGGTCCATGGCAGGAGCAAGTTTTTCAGCAAGGGTTCGCCTCACCGAATGGTTGAGTATCGGATCGTGTGCTTCTAGGATGTTGGATAGTGCAGCGTGTACATCCGAAACACATGTTTTTATAACCTCCCGTTCGGATCGAAGAGCTTCAAGCTGTTGTTGAGAGTTTGAAAGCTGAGTGCTCTTGACCTTAAGGGCGGTGGTTTTGCTTGCCAGAACGTCCATCAATGAGTTTTCAGCTGTGAGATCCTCCTGAAGCTTAGCGAGGCGCTCATCAATGGAGGCACGAAGGGCCAAGTTGTCGTCGCTTATGGATTGGCGAAGGGTAGTGAACGAAGTCAAATCCCTTGAGACGAACTTTGCCAATTGCTGAACAATCGGTTCTAAAGTGGTCTTGGTGGCATCAGCGCTCTCCTGTAAGGACTTCAACAGGGTAGAGGTGTCTGAGAATAGTTTATCGACTTTTGCGGTCGCAGCCTCACATGCTTTTGTAGAGGCATCTATGGCGGTTGTGGCTAAGGCTACCGAATCATGCTGAGCCCTCGAGAAGGCATTAACAATCTTCTGAAGTGCAGCTTCAGATAGAGAGGATTGAGAATTGGTGGATGACGCAAGAAGTAAGTCAACCTTCTCGTTTAGCTCCTTAAAATGTTTCTTTGTCACTGGAGCATCATCCTCTTCATCACTTTGAACCTGAAACGGACTGAAGTACACCGAATCGAAGGTCATGTTGTCACCGCCAAGGAACGGGTTATCTCCATCAGAGGCATGATCTGGAGATGGTGGGGGTGGTGAAGCTGGGGGTATGGTGGTTTGGGTAGGTTCAGGTTGAGTGTGGGGTGGGGTAGTTCCGGGTGGTGGTTGAGTGTGGGTAGGTTCGGTTGTATGCTGGGTTTTGGTTTGAGGTGTTTCGGTTACGGGTGGGGTTTCGGTTACAGGTGGTGTTTCGGTTGCACTGGTATGAACCCGCGTATCAGATACATTGGTTGTAACCTTTGCAGTGGTTGTAGTTGTATCTGTGAAAATGGGTGGTGGTATAGGGAAAGAGGTTGGTGGAATGGTGGTAGTGGGGTTTATGGTGGGAATGGAAGTAGGGATTGTTTGAGTGGGTGAAGGGATGGGTGAATTATGGATTTCCATGTCTGGGGTAGGAAATCGGGGTGGGGTGTTGCCTCTTTGAGGGGTTTCGCCTCGTTGAGAGCCGTCCGAATCCAAACTCTCGCCTTCTGAGTCACTCGAAGAGGAAGGGATTACAAGCTTTCGCTTCGGCTGAGTCTTCCTTCGCTTCGGCTGTGGTGACTGGGCAGGTTTTGTTTGTTTCCTCTTCCTGGGAGAAGGACCTTCAGGAGCTTTGGTCACTTGCTTCCCTTTTTCCGTCTTTTTGCCCCTGTTCACCGGTTTGTCAGCTTCGTGGATGGACTTTAGCATTTCCGGTGTAAGTTCCCTCGGTCCTGACTGTTTGAACTCCTTAATCGTCCTGATGATCCTGCTATCAGAAGGAACATCAGTGCAAATCATTTCAAATCCTCACGCGCCTTTAAGTGCCAGAAAGCAATCGCTTAAAATTCTCACACGCGTCCATTATGTCAGTAAAAAAGTGGACGTTTCAAATTCACACGCGCCCGTTTTTACCACCGGTTGAAATTCAATCCTTTTATTTCCTGCCTGAGTCAGCAACCTTTCGCCTTATCTTGTAAATGGCATCTTTTGAAATAAATACCCACGTGGACAATTTTTTACCACGTCTTAATAATTAACCACCAATGCAATAAATCAGCCTGAAATTAATTAGTAACAGAATTTTGGAAAATCAAAGATTTTCGTGCAAAGAGTGTAAAAAGAAAAGAAATAAAGCAACTCTTTTTAGGAATGACTGTGATGTCAATAATGACACGAAACTAGTGATCTCGGGCACGAATCTCTTCCTTCAAGGTCAAGAGAGACCTTAAAGTGTTAATGTGGATTCCCGTTGAATTACGATCAAACACTTATTAATAAATGTTGAAAGGCTTCTTTTAATTAGGCTAAGTAAGGGTGGCTTTCGCTTTGATTCAGCAATGCTAATCTTGAAATAAGAAAGAAAGTGAACAAAGTACTTGTGAGACCGGTGTAGTCTGTTGAACATGTAGGTAGGAATTAAGTTTAAGTTGGCTTGGAAAATATAAAATCTCAAAAAAAAAATTAAAAACTGGATCCCAAGGGAAGAAGTGTTATGGTGTTTAACAATTTCATAGGAATCACACAAAATAAAATATGAGATTTCATGAAAGTACATTCGTCAATTCTTTGGTGAAAACTTGAGCAAATTAATTGTTCACCGTCAATACAGATTTGGTGTTGAATTTTGGGTTTCACTCAGCTTGTAGTGGCACGAAACTAAGATCATCAACACAAATGTTGTGTAACCATAAACCTCAGTGGTAAGTTCTGAGAGTCTCAAGGGTTACGTTGATGAAACGAATATAATGGAGAAATGTAATGGAGATGGTGTAAGAAAATAAAGTACCTCTGCTGCGAAATTAAGGACCAAGCAGAAAACTCTTATCTCATGTGAGAAGAGAGTGAGGTAGCTCACGATTAGAATAAATGTGGTAGCCTTATTGGGAAGACAAGGTTTGTGTATACCAGGTCATGAAGGCTATTATTCAAAATCTTATGAGGCTTGGGACACATACAGCAGCATGCTTCTAGGGACACTTAAGTGATCCATCAATTATATCCCCATAAAAGAACGAACACAAAAAAAATTAAACGAGAAAAATATTTTTGGAGTTTTTGAAATAAAAAAAATAAAAAGAAAAAAATGAATTTAAAAGAGAAAAAAATAAGCAGAGAAAATTAGACTTGAAAAGAGTAAAAAAAAACTTGGGAAAAACTTTGAAAAACCGAACCCGAACGTTCGGTTGGTTTCGGTTGGGAGAAATATGAAAAACCAAACCCGAGCGTTCGGTTGGTTTCGGTTCAAGAAAATTTTGAAAAACCGAACCCGAGCGTTCGGTTGGTTTCGGTTGAAGAAAATTTGGAAAAACCGAACCCGAGCGTTCGGTTGGTTTCGGTTCAAGTAAATTTTGAAAAAACCGAACCCGAGCGTTCGGTTGGTTTCGGTTCAAGAAAATTTTGACAAACCGAACCCGAGCGTTCGGTTGGTTTCGGTTCAACAAAATTTTGAAAAACCGAACCCGAACCTTCGGTAGGTTTCGGTTTTGGAAAATTTTGAGAAACCGAACCCGAACCTTCGGTAGGTTTCGGTTTTGGAAAATTTTGAGAAACCAAGGAATTTAGACATGCAATCAGAAAATACTTTTTAACAATAAGATAAACAGCTTTGTACAAGAAATATACAAACAAGAAAACTACCTCAGAGGAGATGAGCGAGTCAGATGATTTAACCGAACCTGAACGTTCGGTCAATTTCGCTTCTTACGTTTGAGGTTGAGAGGTAGTGTGAGGTACTGACTCTGATTCCATCATACCTAGCCCTTGCAATATTCTGTTGAATGATGCATCAGGAAGAGCTTTGGTAATGACGTCAGCCATTTGATCAGTGGTTCTTACAAAGTGAACTTCGACGTTTCCATCTTCCACGTGATCTTTGATGAAGTGATACCTCAGTGCTATGTGTTTGGTTTTAGAGTGTTGCATTGGGTTATGACAGATCCTAATTGCACTTTCAGAGTCACAATATAGTGGGATCTTTTTCATATTGAGTCCATAGTCTCGAAGTTGACTCTGGATCCAAATCACTTGAGAGGTGCAGGATGCAGCGGCTATGTATTCCGCTTCGGCAGTAGACAACGACACGCACGTTTGTTTCTTGGATTGCCAGCTAACCAACATCCCGTCAAGGAATTGACAGCCACCAGTTGTGCTTTTTCTGTCGAGTCCACATCCTCCAAGATCAGCATCTGAATAGGCTTGAACGAAAAAGCCTGAATTGGAAGGATACCATAGACCTAAGGAGGTGGTTCGTTTGAGATAGCGTAAAATGTTCTTCACTGCAAGCATGTGAGGTTCGCGTGGGTTTGCCTGAAATCGAGCACAATAACACACAGAAAACATGATGTCAGGCCTGCTAGCTGTAATATACATTAGTGAACCTATCATTTGACGATAGAGCGTGATATCAACAGTAGGTTTGTCTAGAGATGGAGTTAGCTTGGTGCCGAATGCTATTGGGACTTTGACTTTGGAGTCTCCCATCACACCAAACTTTGCTAGGTGAGTCTTCGTGTAAGCTTCCTGATTGATAAAGATGCCTTCGGGTCCCTGTCTAATATTTAAACCAAGGAAAAAGTTAATAGGACCCATTGAGCTCATTTCAAATTTAGTCTCCATCAGCTTTCTGAATTCAGCTGTTAGGCTGGGATTCGTAGAGCCAAAGATGATGTCATCGACATAAATTTGAACTATCATAAGGTGGTTACCTTCCTTTTTGCGAAAGAAGGTTGGGTCAACCGAACCTTGTTTGAATTTAGACATCTTTAATAATTTAGTTAGCATTTCATACAGGCTCTCGGAGCTTGTTTAAGGCCATACACAACTTTATCCAGAATATAGCAATGATTTGGATACTTTTCGTTCACGAACCCAGGAGGTTGCTCCACATACACGGTTTCTTCGAGTTCTCCATTAAGAAATGCACACTTGACGTCCATTTGGAAAACTTCAAAGTTTTTGTCGGCAGCGTAAGCAAGAAATATTCGGACAGATTCCAGCCTAGCTACGGGAGCGAAAGTCTCTTCATAATCAATCCCTTCCTCCTGACAATATCCCTTTACTACCAGACGAGCTTTGTTCCTTATAACATTCCCTTCCTTGTCCATTTTATTCCTAAAGACCCATTTGAGACCAACAACCGAGGCATCTTGAGGAGTTGGAATGAGGCGCCAGACTTTGTTCCTTTCAAATTCGTTCAGTTCGTCTTGCATTGCTTGAACCCAATCGGAGTGATCGAGAGCAGTGTTAACTGTCTTCGGTTCAACTTTTGATACGAATGAGTTAAACATACAAAACTCAACCTTTGAAAATAAGGATGTCTGTTTTGCCTTCAGTTGTGATCGGGTCAGAACCTTTTCGGAGAGATTACCAACCACTTGAGAGATAGGATGATCTCTGGTCCATTTGGTAAGAGGAGGATAGTTTGGATCAAAGGTTGGGTCTAGTTCAGCATTGATCATTTCTTCTGGCTCGGATTGGTTTTCGTAGTCAAGTGACATATCACCATGCTCCCCCTCGATTGATGAGCAATGAGAAACTTGAGGTTCAGAGGTTTCTTGTGGTGTTGGACTTTCAGGCGTTGATGCACCTTCGTTTGGAGAAGCACTTTCGGTTGCAGTTGTCGAGCTTGGCTCCCCCTCAACATGTGAGCTTGGCTCCCCCTCGACATGTGAGCTTGGCTCCCCCTCGACTGAAGCATCGTTGGATGGAGGTTCATCAGAATTCGATCCTCCTTCATTCATTCTCCTGGCAGCTTCTTCGACAATTTGCTTCATGTGGTCTACCTTATTGTCAGCTGCACCTGCTTCTGAGAGAGTAGCTTTCTCTGGTTCATCAAATAGCTCCAGAAATTTCTCGTATAGATTAGCGATCGAGACTGTGACTTGGCCAGTTTCAGGAAAGATTTCCCCAGCTGTGTCTTCTTTGGCCTGTAGCTTTTTGACATAGCTATCGTCAAAAGTCACGTAATAGGTCTCTTCGATTTTTCTCGAATGCTTGTTTAGGACCCTGTATGCTTTGGATGTGAGAGAGTAACCCAGAAAGATTCCCTCGTCGGCTTTGACATCGAACTTGTTGCGGTGTTCTTTAGAGTTAAAGATGAAACACCGTGAGCCGAACACATGGAAAAATTTCACATTGGGTTTTCTGTTGTTGAGAATCTCGTATGGTGTGAGAGAATATCGTTTGTTGAGATAGGACTTGTTCTGTGTAAAACAAGCAGCAGAAATAGCATCAGCCCAAAAATAAAGAGGTAAGGAAGCGAAACTTAGCATAGTTCGGGCAGCTTCACACAAAGATCGGTTTCGTCTTTCGACAATTCCGTTCTGTTGAGGTGTGTAGGGAGCTGAGAAGTTGTGACTTATTCCCTTTTCTGCTATAAATTCTTCAAACTCCCTATTCTTGAATTCCAGACCATTGTCGCTCCTGATGTTGCGAACGACCTTCATGAGCTGTACTTCAATCTGCTTGATGAACACTTTCAGCTTATGAGTCGCTTCAGATTTGAGCTTTAGAAAGAACACCCATGTAAATCGTGAAAAGTCATCAACAATAACAAGAATATACTTGCTACCACCGATGCTTTCGATAGATGATGGACCACACAAATCAATATGAAGTAATTCGAGTGGTTCAACAACTTTTTTGTTAATTACAGATGGATGACTTTGACGACTTTGCTTCCCCATTTCGCATGCAGCACACAAATGATCTCTGTCGAACTTGAGCAATGGAAGGCCTCGAACATGACCTCCAGTGACAAGTCTGTTGATATCTTTAAAGTTGAGATGAGAGAGTCTTCGGTGCCACAACCAGCTTTCGTCAGATTGACCTTTTGATAACAAGCATATAGCTGGGTTTCCTTTGATGGGTTTAAGGTTTAGAGGAAACATTTCACCCTTACGCTCCGACTTGAGAATTACTTTCTTTGTCTTCTTCTCAATAATTTCAGAACCTTCATCATCGAATGGGACTTTGAGCCCTGTACCTCCAACAAGCTGAGATACACTGATGAGGTTGTGTTGTAGTCCTTCCACATAAGCCACCTTTCTTATAGTAAAATCACCATTAGTTATCATTCCGTATCCCTTTATGGTGCCGAAAGAATTGTTTCCAAACTTGATGTTGCCACCATTTGAGAGAGATCTGTATTCCCTGAGCTCCTCTTTCCTCCCAGTCATGTGACGCGAGCAACCACTATCGATGTACCATTCTTCGTCGAACTGCTCGTCACTAATAACCTGCAAAAATTAAGCAGATTTAGGAACCCAAAGTTTCTTGGGTCCACGTGAGCCTTTCACAGGAACAGGAATAGTAAGAGAGATGTCAACAAGATATGTTCGTTTTATAAGTGTTGTTTCATCTTTCTTTTTAATGGTAAAAACTTTGATTTTATTAAGATTAGATGCGTTCGGTTTAGACTCTGGTTTGGATGCATTAACCTTCTATTTGCCTTTTTGTTCAGCTGACGGATAAGATTTTTGAGAACGAACAGAATGAGCTTTAGAGCAAGATGGAGATGAATTGGAAGAATTAGAAGAATAAGATGAATGAGAAGGAGTGGGCTTAGATTGAGATGACTTCTTGGCTGGAGACTCTAGGTGACCCTTTTGCTTTTGATCATTGGAGGGACTGACCTTAGAGTTTTGATCTCTTTTGCCTTCAGAAACGAACCTATGTTTTCGGTTGGAGTCGTTCTGTGAACTGAACCTATGCTTTCGGTTGGAGTCATTCTCAGAACCGAACCTTTGCTTTCGGTTGGTATTCTCTTCCGAACCGAACCTTGGCTTTCGGTTGTTGTGGCTCTCATGCTTTTTGACAGGATTGTTCTCAAACTTCAGATTCTTGTCTTGATGTGAGAAATATGCATTCTGGGACTGCCAAAATTGTTTCCTTTCGGAGAGATTCTTCCTGTATCTTTGGTTCCTTTCACGTTTCTTATTCCTCATCTGCTTCGGTTGATGATGAATATTGGCTTTCATTTTCCGTTTCTCCTTAGCTGGTTCACTTTGAACTGTGGGAGTTTCACTTTGAACTGAGGAACTAGAGGGAACGTCTTCTTTTGCCGAACTACCATTCTCTTGAGGAATGTCTTTCGTATCACTGGTGCTTGGCTCATCGAAATTATCTGGCTTATTCAAGGGTTCTGGTATGTATCTGCCTTTACTCATCCAAGAGGTTCTTTCTGATAAGCCTACCGTTTTGTTTGCATTATCTATTCGAGCTGACCAAAAGTACTCATCACAGCCATCAGCATTGTCTTCGTTCACAATAGCTGTGAGTTCAGCGGTCTGATGTTCGGTTACTCCAGTGACCTTGTACACTTGATTTGGAGTAGTCCTGACCTTTTGATATACAACTGCTTTCTCTGCTATGATTGGGGACTTTTGTTGGGACAATCGAGCGAACTCCACAGAATTTTCAGAAATTAGATTCTTGTGGTTTTCAGGTTCGCTTTTTACAAATTCTGAGCAGTCAACCGTGTCCTCTACAGAAATTTCACTCATGTTGTCGTCCTCATTAAGCTCAGATGCATTTTCAACATCTATTTTGTTTTCTGAGCTCAAGTTGGCGTTTAAAGATTCAAATTTTTGTATGGTTTCGGTTCTCAGTTTAGGTCTATCATTTTCATCCAAAAGGTTTTTAAGCATGTCCTTGTGGTCCTTGGATTTAATGAAAGATTCTATTTTGTCCAGTCCATACATATAGGTCGGATTGACGTCATCAGATGATATCACACTCTCACAATTATAAGCCTCGGCATCGATTTCATCCTCCTTAAACTCAAGGAATGGCAAAATAATGCGATGGATCTTTTGGCCTATTTCACAGTCCAAGTGAAGCTGAGTAATATTAGAATAAAGACATTTTGCAATTAAACAAAAAACATTCCGCTGTTTTAACAACTTTAAATTGTCTCTTTGTAAATAAATGTTTTCGTCTTTAATTTTAACTAATTCAGACTCCTTCAACTCGATCCACATGCGCCGCTCCTCACTCTTCGAAGACACCCTGCTTAATTGATCATTTAGGTTAGAATTGGTGACTCGAGTTTGAGTTAAGCTACTATCTAGATAAGAAATTCTTGTATTAACATTTTTTAGTTCTTTCTCATATGAGGATTGAGGTACTTTAAATGAAACGAAAACCGATTGTACCTTCTTGATCAGTTCATCGAGCTCATTGAACTGCACGCTGAGCGGTTTGGCCGTAAAGCACATGTCCTCCTGCTCCTTCGGTTCATTGCTTCCACCATCAGTGTTGTATCCCCTCATCTGAGATACATCAGACACCATGAAGCACCTTCCTCCACTGCTCTCCTCCTTTGTCACACGAGCCTTTCCATGAGTAGGCTTCCTCACTTCATCGTCTTCTGATTCGGTTGACCAAATTTCCACGCTACCGAACTCGTCATCAGCAACCGAACCCTGCACAATTAGAGCATTCATGGAAGGGTTAGCGGTAGATTTCTTCTTTCTCATCTCATCAAGCCTTTTCTACATCAAGGCTTCCTCATCCTTTTCCTCATCCTTTTCAGCCATCTTTTTGAGGACACAATCCTTAGCATAGTGGTTTTTCCCACCACAGTAATAACAGCTTACTCCAGAATCACCATCTGCCTTCGGTTCCTTCTTGGGCTCTTCAACCTTCGGTTCATTGTTAACCTTTTCTAAACTATAACTCCCCTGCCAGTTTCGGTTTTTGTTGCTGGGGAATCTATTCTTAATGAACCTCTTGGGGTTAGACACCATCATAGCATAATCCTCAGACGTGAGGCCATACTCCTCCAAGTTGAGGTCTTCATCCTCCATCACAGCTTTACTTTTTGACAGGAGGGCCAGTGAACCTAGGCTTGAAACGACGTTCTTTTCCTGCAGCACAATCTTCTCAGGGACTTGAGAATACCCACCAGTTTCGCCAAAGAGTATGATTTAAACTGCTCATGGGCTTTAACTGTTGACACCACTGCTCTCCATTCTGACCTTAGACCATTTAAGAACGTAACCTTCTGCTCGATAAGTTTTCTTTCGATGTCATGTTTGATCATCCCGCTGAGAAGATGATTGAAGCGATCGAACGTCTGGGTCACAATTTCTTCGGCTCCTTGCCTGAATTCTCCAAACTCAGATAAGAGCAAGGTTTGGATAGAATGTTCAAGATCCTCGTCTGTAGAGTACAGTTCGCGAAGTCTATCCCAAACTTCCTTTTCCGTCGTGCATGAGCTAACCAACCTGAAAGTGTCGGACTGAAGGGCAAATCTGATCAATCTTAGCGCCTTGATATTGCACTGGAATTTATCCTTTTCATCTTGTGCAATATCTTTAACATCCTTCAGCAGATCATTGTACTCCTTTTGAGTTTTGATAATCCTTGACGTTGCAGAGTGAGAAAACAATCCATTGATGATTGCTTCCCATATGAGGTATCCATTATCCTCAGATCCTATAACGTAGTCTTCGAAGTGATGCGCCCAGACTTCATAATCATGGGTATATAGGATTGGAATCTTCGTGGTTGAACCAATGCTGTTGGAAATATTGATGGGGTTTGATTGCGACTCTTCCATTATGATCGAAAAACCTGTTTAAAGATCAGACTTGTAATAAATCAGATTAGGGCAAAACAATAAATATCAAGATACGTCAATAATGAGATGACGGCTCAATAAATATCAGTTATTGCGGAAAAACCCTAATTGAAACCTTTTCACAGAAAAGATGTATATCGATTACACAGCCTCCTGCTCTGATACCAATTGATGAGATTAAAACTTAATCTTAAAGATCGATTAGATCTTAAACAGGTAAGTAAATATAAAACAGCAAGAACACAAAAATAAGAACAAGTCAAGAATGAATCAAACGTGTCGAATGATTATAAAATAACCCTCAGAAGAGCTCGATCAAGAACATCAACTGTAGAGGGTTGGTAGGTTTACAAGAACGATAAAGAATACTGTAAAGCTATCATAATTCTCTAAAACCGTTAACCTAATATGCATGCAAGCATATACTTATATAATAAACCTAAAAGGCTCTCGGTTGGACAGGCCCAAACCGGAGTACAAAATAAAAGGTTTAATAAACGAGCCCAATGACGCAATATTAAACAGATCTTCAGCCCAACACCCACATAGGAGTTAAGTTGGATGATTTTTGGCCCAAAAAAAAATATAATATGATTTTTACACTTTGTTGGGCTAGTTTAGGTTAATCATGGTTCAAAACTTTTAATTTATTCCATTCTAGGCCCAATATGGCCCAAAATGTTGAAATAAATTAATGTGGGTTCAATTAGAGCCCATTTAAGGGTTCTAAGCCCATGATAGTCAAATTGAAAGCTTATTGGTCCATTGAGTCCAATAAGGAAGTCCTAGTCCAAAATGGACTTAAACAAGGACTTCTAGGGTTTCCAATTGCTTGATGACTATTTGTAGTACTTGTATGATGTATTGGATTGAAGTTTTTGATGTCATAATAATAGGTGTCACACATGTTCTTAAGTTTTTGATTCACATTAACTTGAGTGTATAGATTACATGACGCAAAATTTCCAGTTGTGACATCATCCCCCCGTTAGAGGGAATTTCGTCCCGAAATTCTGTTTGAAAGCTTGATTTGAGAATGCTAGAATAGGTGAGGGTACTTTTGCTTCATTTGGTCTTCGCGTTCCCACGTGAATTCTGGCCCACGCTTTGCGTTCCACCGTACCTTCACGATCGGAATGCGACTTTGCTTAGTACGCTTCACCTCCCTGTCCATGATTTTGATTGGATCTTCGACGAACAGGAGATTCTCATTGATTTCGATTTCGTCAAGAGGAATGACAAGGGTTTCATCTGATAGGCACTTCTTCAAGTTAGAGACATGAGACATGGGGTGTACACCGTTTAGCTCTGCGGGTAGTTGCAGTCTGTAGGCTACCGGACCTATTCGGGCGACGATTTCGAAAGGTCCAATGTATCGCGGGTTCAGCTTTCCCCGTTTTCCGAAACGTATAACCCCTTTCCAGGGTGAGACTTTCAACAGTACTCAATCACCGACCTGGAATTCTAAGGGCTTTCGCCCTTTGTCGGCGTAGCTCTTTTGTCGGTCACGCGATGCTTGTAATCGAGCTCTGATCTGGACGATCTTTTATGTGGTTTCGCGAATGATCTCTGGTCCCGTTAGTGCCCTGTCCGACGTATATGTTCTTGCTAGCTGGGTGTCACCTACTTCAGCCCAACATAACGATGATCTACATTTACGCCTGTACAGTGCTTCGAAAGGAGCCACCTTGATGCTCGAATGGTAACTATCGTTATATGAGAACTCGATCAACGGTAAGTGGGTATCCCAAGACTTCCCAAAGTCTATCACACATGCACGAAGCATGTCTTCAAGCGTTTGAATGGTTCGTTCACTTTGACCGTCCGTTTGTGGGTGATACGCGGTGCTCATGTCGAGATGAGTTCCCATTGCCTTGTGGAGTGATTGCCAAAAGCGCGATGTGAACCTACTGTCCCTATCCGAGATAATAGATTTTGGCACTCCATGGAGTCTCACGATTTCTCGTAGGTACAAACGCGTCAATCTCTCCATCTTGTAGGATTCTTTGATTGGCAGGAAATGGGCAGATTTCGTCAGTCGGTCGATTATTACCCATATGGTGTCCAGTCCGTCCGACGTCTTGGGTAGCTTGGTCACGAAATCCATAAAAATCCCCTCCCATTTCCACTCAGGGATTGCCGGATGGTGTAACAATCCTGAAGGTTTCTGGTATTTCACCTTTACTTTGGCACACGTAAGGCACTTACTAACATAGGTCGCGATTTCCGCCTTCATGTTAGGCCACCAATAGTGTTGTTTAATGTCCAAATACATCTTGTCCGAACCGGGATGAATGGAGTATCATGTCTTGTGGGCTTCCTTCATAACGGCCTCCCTAAATCCTCCGATTTTTGGGACCCAAATACGGTTTATGAAGTAGTATACCCCATTCTCCCTTGCTTCTAGGTTCTTCTCCATCCCGCGCAATGCCTCGCTAGCTCTATTTTCCGTTTTCATAGCCTCCGACTAGACTGATGCAATTTGAGTGGCCAGATGAGATTGAATGGTTATCGAGAGAGTTTTCGTACGGCGATTAGAGTACTCCTTCCGACTTAATGCATCAGCTACCACGTTGGCCTTTCCTGGGTGGTACTTGATCTCACATTCGTAGTCGTTTAGTAATTCCACCCATCTTCGTTGTCTCATGTTCAGCTCCTTCGGATTCAAGATGTGCTGGAGGCTCTTGTGGTCCGTGAAGATGGTGCACTTTGTACCGTACAGGTAGTGCCTCCAAATTTTCAGAGCGAAGACCACGGCTCCCAGTTCTAGGTCATGGGTCGTGTAATTTACTTCGTGCGTCTTTAGTTGGCGGGAGGCATATGCTATCACTCTTCCACGTTGCATGAGAACGCAACCTAAGCCCTGATTCGACGCGTCACAGTAGACCACAAAATCTTCCGTTCCTTCAGGTAGAGATAGTACAGGAGCGCTACAGAGAGCTTGCTTCAAGGTTCGAAACGCAATCTCTTGTCGGTCTGTCCATTAGAATGGCACGCCCTTTTGCGTAAGCGAGCTAAGCGGCTTGGCGATCTTAGAGAAGTTTTGAATGAATCTCCTATAGTAGCCCGCTAGGCCTAAGAATTGACGAATTTCAGTGGGCGTGGTCGGAGTTGCCCATCCTTCCACAGCTTTGACCTTAGAGGGATCCACATGAATTCCATATTGGCTAACTACGTGGCCTAGGAAGTTCACACTCCGGAGCCAGAACTCGCACTTGGAGAGTTTGGCGTAAAGCTTTTCCAATCGCAGAGTGTCTAGGACTTGTCGAAGATGTTGGCCATGCTCTTCTTTGCTTCGAGAATAGACGAGGATGTCATCGATAAACACAATGACGAAGTTGTTAAGGAACGGTCGACAGATTCGATTCATTAGGTCCATAAATGCGGCAGGTGCATTTGTTAGACCGAAGGGCATTACGACGAATTCATAATGTCCGTAGCGGGTTTGGAAAGCGGTTTTAGGAATATCCTCTTCTCGGACTTTGAGTTGGTGGTATCCGGACCGTAGATCTATTTTAGAAAAATAACTAGCTCCTTGGAGCTAGTCGAATAGATCATCGATTTGTGGGAGTGGGTACCGGTTTTTAACAGTGAGTTTATTTAACTCTCTGTAATCGATGCACATTCTGAAAGATCCATCCTTCTTTTTGACAAAGAGCACCGGAGCTCCCCATGGCGAGTAGCTAGGTCGGATAAATCCCTTGTCCAGAAGCTCACTGAGTTGGTTGGACAATTCCTGCATTTCAATAGGAGCCAACCGATAGGGTGATTTAGCGAGAGGAGTTTCTCCTGGAACGAGGTCGATTCGGAACTCAACCTGTCTCTCTGGGGGTACTCCTGGAAGATCTTCAGGAAACACGTCTGGAAATTCACACGCTACCGGAATATCTTGGATGTTAGTTTCTTCTTTGGTCTTGTCCACTATGTGAGCCAAGAACGCCAAGTTGTTCTTTCGCAAATGTTTTTGTGCCTTGATGCACGATATGAGACGAAGATTCGTGTTGGGTTTGTCTCCGTAAATTACTAGGGTTTCGTGATTTGGGAGACGCAGGCGAACGGCCTTCTCGTGGCACATAATCTCAGCATGGTGGGGGCTTAACCAATCCATGCCGATAATCACATCGAAACTCCTAATTGACACTGGCATTAGGTCTATTCGAAAGACGTGTTGGTTAAGGGTTAGGGTACATCCGATGTAGATCTCCCCAGTGGATTCGGTTTTCCCATTGGCCATTTCCACCGTATAGGTTTCATTTAGCTTCTGCGTTGTTGTTTTAATAAATGTCTAAACTTCTCGCTTACGAAACTTCGCTCCGCTCCGGTGTCAAATAAGATGCATGCATAAGTGTGGTTTAAGAGGAACGTACCGGTCACAACTGCGGGGTCCTGAACTGCATCACCCTGACCCATAGTCAGCATCCTTCCTGCTCCTCGGTTTCCTGAATTGTTGTTGTTAGGGCAATCTCGGCGGAAATTCTCCGTCCTTCCACACCCGAAGCAGGTGTGGCTAGGTCCTGCATTGTTGCCGCCGACATTGGTGTTGTTGTTATTGCGGTGGTTGTTGTTGTTGTTGTTGTTGTTGTGGTTGTTTCCCTGACTTTGGTTCTGAGAAGGATAAGTCCTGCAGAACCTTGCAGTGTGTCCCCTTCGGTTGCAACTGGTGCAATGTAATTCCCCGCATTCGCCGTGATGATGGAGACTGCACTTATTGCATTTGGGAAGATTACCGGAATAGGGTCTTGAAGCATTTGAAGCAGCTGAGGCTGGAGCATGTGATGTGGCTGGAACCGGTGCGGCGACAGCGTTAACTGCCACTGTTTGCTGCTTTTTAGAGGTCTCGGGGCCCTGACGCCCCTTTCTCTTGTTGTTCCTCCCTTTGTTACCATCACCCTCCTTTTTCTTCTCAGCCTCCACTGGCTTCTCGCCCTTCTTGTTGTTATGATCATATAACCTCTTCGCCAATCTCTTCGCACTGTCAAACGTTTCAGGGTTCGCAGCTATCACATTCCCTTGAATGGGGGATGTCAGTCCCCAGATGAATCGCTCAATCTTCTTTCCTTCTGATGTGATCATACCCGGGCACATCAAAGATAGTTCACTAAATCTTGATATGTAGGCATCGATATTCGCATTCTGCACGTTGAGGTTCCATAGCTCTTCCTCCATCTTCTGTATTTTGCCTCGTGGGTAGTACACAACCATCAACATTTCTTTCATTTTTGTCCATGGCATAGAGTTGGCTACAGGGAGCGTCATGGCTTCCACGTGTCCGTTCCACCAGGTGAGCGCTTGATCGACAAGAGTGTAGGCTGCGAACTTCACCTTCATCTGCTCAGGGCATTCGCATATCTCGAATACCGACTCCACCTTCTCGATCCATCGCTTCAGAGTGATCACCCCTCCAGTGCCGTTGAAAGTTCGTGGTTTAGCGTTTGTGAAGTCCTTGTAGGTGCACGTTTTAGTGGGTCCTTGATTCATCCCGTTGTTCGAACTTCCGGACCCTTGCCCGTTGCGTCCTCCGTTGTTCCCTTGGTGAAGTTGTGCCATAGCTGCTGTGACCACAGCAGACACGGCTGCCTGGAAAGCAGTGGAGTCAACTTCGGGCGGGGTTGGTTCGGGATTTCCGCGAGTAGCTCGGCGAGGCATCTTTCTGTCATGAAACGGAAAGATGTTGAGTGTATGTGGTTTTTGTGAGGTTGTGATCCTACTAACTAAGTGTATGGTACGAACTTAGGCATTGCTACCATCGGACATACAATCATAACGTCTCAACACATAACAACTTAAAATATCATAACAAAACACATAAAAGTTCATTAATATTATCCGCATTTAATACAAGAAAATTTTGCTCGTAAGAGCATACATGAGTGACACTAATTTGACAGCATAACGGCTCCATGAGTAGTGTAGTCACTTAAACATAGAGCCGGAGTACATAGCATAGTTCCTAATGACCTACTATGATAAGTCTATCCCTAACCGTGATGAGCTGCGTCCGGAGGTGGTGCCGAAGATGTGGATGCTCCCTGAAGACGAGTTCTGCGTCCTGAAGTCGAGACTCCCACGTTACCTGCCTCATGTGAAACTCCCGAAGGACGTCACGCGTCTCCTGTTCCGCACGCTCGACCCTAGTCCACAACTGGCGTACTTGATCAGCAGTGCCCTGAGCAAGGTCGCCGGTGTCCCGTAATCGTCTCACCATGACCGGTAGGGCTCAGTCGGCTGGTCCTCTGTCCCTCAGGTCAAAGAACTCACGTGACATGCCAAACGGGGGTCGTTGTCCCTGATGTCTGCTCCATCTCCAAAGATCAATGCCCCAAGGAGGGGTAGGCCCAGTGGGGCCCACACGATAAGCAGGCACCCTGATCGGGTAAGGGGGGTTGATGACCTCGGACTCTGCGTCCGAATCACCCCCTTCGCTGTCATCGAGCTCCTCTTCGAAATTCTCTTCGCCTTCTTCGGGTTCGGCAGGCTCACCCTCGACTTCTGCCTCCGGTTCCCCGTCAGATTCCTCTTCGGGGTCTTCCTCAGGTTCCTCTTCAGGCTCTTCCTCAGGCTCCTCCTCCTCTAGCCATCCGTTGTTTCCCTGATTAGGGAAATAGGGGTCTCCAGGGTGATGAAAACCAGCCATGCTGTCTGCGCGAGTATGTAAATATGCTAACATTATTCCTAGGATGCTATGACTATTGTACGGACTAAACAAGCGTTCTCTTTTTAGTGATAAAGGGTATAGTTTTAGGTTCCCTAGCTATCCCGATCTCATCAAGACGTGTGTTAGTTTTACTTTGGAGAGAATGTAGTTGATCAGGCTACATTCACTCCTTGGTATCACTAAGAACAGTCCCGAATTAACCGAGATACCAGCATTATTGTGTTTGATTCGGCGTTATGTTCTTATTCCTAATGCAAGCGTGTTTTATTTACTTGTTTTGTTCAGAGTTATGTCAGTCCCTCTTTTTGGTTTATAGTTGCATATCAATGTGTGGCTCGACATGCTAGTTCATTATAAACAAAGCTCTGATACCAACCTGTCACACCCCCGAACCAGACGGCGGAAACGTTCGGGAGCTGTCGTGACTCAATTGAATACCACAACATTGAGTATATATGAAACGTAACAACATTCGTCACCATGCATTAATATAGTACAACCAATAAAGTTTACATGAAGTACATTGTTTAAACATTACATTCACAAAAATAAATTGTTCGATTCGTTAATAAGTAAACTGCAAGCCATCACTGAGTACATTTTCCTTTGATTCACTGGTTCCCTGAGAATACAAGTATTTTGAAAAACGTCAACATGCGAAATGTTGGTGAGTTCATAAGCGGTATTTGAAAAACAATGTTTTGTATCGTTTTGAAAACCACCAGAAAATCCGATATTTTCTGAAAAGAAAAGCTTTTGAAAACGTTTGTGAAGATCCATAGGTATGCTTGTTTATTTCTATACTTGTAAACATTGTTCATTAAACTTGTATACATTTCGAATCCGTATGTATTGAAAAACCCTAGGAAAACCCGATGTTTTCCTAATTTTTTGAATTCCATGAAGTTAAAATGAAGCCATTGCAACGCGTGAAGTTATCAATTCCAGGCGACGTCAGATTATTTTTGAGCATGATTAATTGCTATAAACACGCGTTACACAAACGACCAG
The DNA here is from genome assembly GCF_002870075.4 of Lactuca sativa. Taxonomy (NCBI): domain Eukaryota; kingdom Viridiplantae; phylum Streptophyta; class Magnoliopsida; order Asterales; family Asteraceae; genus Lactuca; species Lactuca sativa. Next base: position 195,234,132 of record NC_056625.2, read on the forward strand.
TTTATAACTATACTAACGATCCCGTAGGCGTCGTCCGTACTAATCACGTTATCCAACCGCCCTGTCTTCCCCACATCCGAAAAGAAAGAGGACACGAGGGGTCCCTGACCCGCCTCGCATGAAATACCGACTTTAATAGCAATACCAACGGACCCTTGGGGACCGATAGTATACAAGCCATTGAAAGTCCTTTTACGCTGTGTTAGGTCGTGTAAGACCCAACACCTCGTAAAGTAGAAGTCTTCGGGCCTTAAGATCAGGTCGTTGGGCTAGCTAGGCCCAACAAGCAAGATTTTACACTTTGGGGCCCAAAGATGGTGCGTAGACGTCTGTGCACTCTCACGTGTATATTGAATTCCCAAATGTTACTTGTATGAATCGAGATATCGTCGCGTTAGTAGTTTCGGGTTTTTATTGGTTCGAGACCGAACCAATTCGTTTAACAACGAGTTTTGGTATTGTTGTGTATGGTATTTCGTCGATAGTCACGGTACCATTATTTGATCAAATTGCGTGTATTGAATTAGCCTTGAAAGTTTTCTGTTTTCAGCCCCTCATTGTTTGTAAAATTTACTTTTTCAACCCCTTAATTCAATAACTTTCCGGTTTGGTCCTTAAATCATTTTTCTTGACATTTTAACACCAAAAATTATTGAAATTAATATTTTTCAGCATATTTTTCATTGAAAACAGTTTAAGTCCCTGAAAATGCAGTTTTCTCGGTTATAACCCCTCTTTTTCGCAGTTTTGACAATTTTGGCCCAATTTGTAAATTTTTTGCAACTTTGGTCCTTTTTAAATTTAAAAAGCATTTTAAACCTTTGAAAAGTACTTGGAACACTAGTAGTCCACTGTTTTACAGAAAAATATAGTTTTGGCCCTCCAAATCAGAAAATTTCGCATAATGGGCCTTATTGGGCCGAAAATGTCATTTTTAGCCTGTTAAGCTTGAAATTTGTGTTTTTAGTCCTCCAACAAGTATATTTTCAGAAAATACATTATGGAAACTGGTTTGACTTATCTCCCCCATCAGATTTCGAAATATTTCAATTTGGGCCCTTTAACTTTATATTTTTAGCATTTTATGTCCAAAAATTGAGTTTTTAGCCCAAAGAAAATGTTACTAAGCCATTTAGCTATTTTTCTTGGAACACTTTGTATGTAGAAATATACTTGATGCTAGTATCGTTTAACATAAAGTGTATCTCGGTTTTTAGGCGTTTTATGGATAGATCCAAAATTATAACACACAAAAACACACATATAAGCATAGGAATCATACAAGGCATACAAAACACATATAGATCTACACTTTCACTTGTATTCCCCCCCCCCCACAAAACTCATAAAAATAGAAAATAGGGGGTATGAAGCTCACCTTGGGTGTGGTTTCGGTTTTGGAGAGAAGATGGAAGAAAAATGAAGTGATTTTCGGCCCTAGCACCTTTCCTTGGTAGATCTCGAGTTTGGTGACTTCTAAGGTGCATGATCACAAGTTGGAATAGATTTAGAAGAGATTTTTGATGGAATGAAGTAGCTAGATCATGGATTAGTCATCAACTTACCTTAGATGATGATTTTTGGTGATGGATTCTCCTTATGAGGCTTCTTGATTCACGAAATTTTTGAAGAAGGGGGAAGGAGATGTTCTTCAAGATTTAGAGAGAGTAGAATAGATTTTTGTGAGTGTGTGTGTGTGTTGTGTTTGGCCGAGAGCAAGAAGAAAGAGAAGAGAAAAGGTTGAGTTGACATTCCTTGATGCGTGTTGATCCATGCATGGAGATATGTGGGATATAAGTGAGGTGGCATGTATTAAGTCAACTCTTTTCTCATGGGCTTGCCTTGGGCTGAGATTTGGGAAGGAAGAGAAGATTTTTGGGCTCTATTGCCCCTAAGCCCACATAGGAGTTAAGTTGGATGATTTTTGGCCCAAAAAAATATAATATGATTTTTACACTTTGTTGGGCTAGTTTAGGTTAATCATGGTTCAAAACTTTTAATTTATTCCATTCTAGGCCCAATATGGCCCAAAATGTTGAAATAAATTAATGTGGGTCCAATTAGAGCCCATTTAAGGGTTTCAACCCCATGATAGTCAAATTGAAAGCTTATTGGTCCATTGAGTCCAATAAGGAAGTCCTAGTCCAAAATGGACTTAAACAAGGACTTCTAGGGTTTCCAATTGCTTGATGACTATTTGTAGTACTTGTATGATGTATTGGATTGAAGTTTTTGATGTCATAATAATAGGTGTCACACATGTTCTTAAGTTTTTGATTCACATTAACTTGAGTGTATAGATTACATGACGCAAAATTTCCAGTTGTGACACTAGAAAATAAGTAAATTAACGTGTAAGGATGTGTGATGAACAATCATACATGACTTGATTGAATTGACAAGTTTAGTTAACTAATATTAGAAGTCTTAGTTGATCCCAACCGAACACTAGGAAACTTGTTAGTTTAATCAATTGGCCATTGTTTGAATTAACTTGTTTGCTAAAGGATTAGTAATAGCGAACATGAAACTAATCACATTAGAAATTGGTAGCCAATGATATATTAATCCATTGCACTTGCCATGAAATCAACCATAAGAATAAGTGAATTGAATCTGAACAAAAGTCTCTTTTATCATTCAATCTAGTTACCTTCTATTCTCTTTAGTTGTTAATTGCCTTTGTTTGAGTGTTATTTCCTTACTTAAGTTTCTAGTCTTGTAAAACTAGAGAAAACCCCCCATTTTATTACATGTTTTTATTTAGGCAATTCTAGTAGTTATTTTAATTGTTACCATTCCCTATGCTTGATACCCTACTTGCTTGAACTATATTGCTAATCGATAGCTATACTACCTTTCGTGTGTTTATTTTGTGTCTAAGTTAGTAGGATTAAAACTAGTACTATTTCACACGTATCAATGGGTTCTAGAGAATGGGGAAGACGAATACATATGTGAAGCCCCTTTCCCTAAGAACCCTTGATGATATGCCGCTGTATCCATCTGTGGAATTGGTCAGAAGATATATGTTAAACCGGAAATCCAAATTTTTTTTATGTATGGGATAGTACGTTTAATAATAGTCCTTCAAAAACCCAAATTGAACCTTCAAAATCTGCCATTGAAGCAGCACAACAGGTCGATAGCAGACCTAAATCAACGTATTGGGTCCCTAAATTAAGAATTATACTAAATCAAATTTGATCAAGTAATAAGAAAATAAAAGATGATACATAAGAATCTATTAATCAATAACAACCAGAAAAGATCCAATGAAGAATCTATTAACAGATGATCTCAAGATGGAAGAAAAAGTTCGATTGATTACAAAAACTAAAAGGAAGATGTTCAAATTGGATACAAAACTAAATCGCTGCCCTTTTTTTTGTAAATCCAAGTCTTGATTTTCCCCATGGATAGTGACCACGAAAAAAATTTGAATTGTCATTCCTACGACGACGAATCCGAATAATGAATTCGCTACTCCTCCTTTGACTTAGCCCTTTCTCTTCCTCTTCCTCAGTCTGCTAATTCTCGGTTAGATAATGACATCGAAGAATGAGAGATTGTCATAGTCACCAGAATTGCGTTAGTTGAGGCAATCGGGTTTCATCATCAGGAGTCTGAGAGATGTGATGAACTGAACGAGATACAGACGTGAAGAACGAAGTTTATTTTATTTATATTAAAATTTTAAAATAATAATCCTATAGATTAATTCGGGAATATTTTTCAAACTAAAATAACTACCAAAAAAAAGACATGTGTCACTTTCTTTCACAACTAGCTATTGTGCGCTAGGAAATTCTGTCTATATGTAATCAACTCTTGATGTATCTTATAACTCCAAGTTTAAGCTTATACACATTACTCATTCAAAAACAACTATTCAAATCAAAACTCACTCATGAAGCCCTAAACCTAATTCAATATAGTTCATACACTCAATGTTGGGTTATAACCCTAATATCCGGGTTCAAACTTTTATTTGACCATGACCCTCTTATCGGGTCAAATGGGCCAATAAACCCATCAATTTGTTTTTTAGGTTAAGGAACCTCATTTGTGCCCTAATTGGACCCATATTCATTAAATTATAGTGTTTTGGGCCATAAGACTTTTTATGGGCCTTATTTGGCTTAAAAGGTTTCACTTTGTTTTTGTAGGCCTTAATGGGCCGTAAACATTATTCTAAACCTCATTGGGGCGAAAACCCATTCCTTTTATTATATTGGATCGTAAACACCAATAAGGGTCAAATGGGCGGAAAATTTTATTTTGGGCTACCCAAATTCGGTTGGTAATCCATATGAGCACAACAATTATTCATTTCTTCCCTTTCTCCCCTCTCATTCTTGGTTTTTGTAATAAAAAAAATAAATAAAATAGAAGTTTCATGGAAGAAAATTGTTAACACCTCACTTTTATATAAAGGATATCCATGCAATTTATTTAACAAGCAACAATGCTTAAGTGGTGTAACCATCATACAATTACCACTTAAACCCTCTCTTCCTTCCTCATTAAAACTCTTAGCCTAAGGCCATTTCTTCTCAAACTTCATTACAAACCAAATTTCCACTCAAGAACATAAAACCATCATTTCCTTCCTCTTCAAAATTCGTGTGTGCTAGTTTGTGCGTTCAAGAGCAACTTATTAAAATCCATTCATTTTTGGTAAGCCACTTCCACTCAAGAGGTCTAACTTCATATTTAAGTTAAACTTATTATTCTTTATCACTCCATTCTATGATTCTTGCTTTTTAGAACCTCCTAGAACTCGAAAATCGCTCTAAGGGGCTCGCTAGACTGAAAACAACATCATTTCCTCACATCTCTTCACGAAAACTGAATCCATCTCCCAAAGTGAGTTCATACCCCTTATTTTCGGTTTTTATTATGTTTTGGGGGAGGATACAAGTTGCTTTTGTGTTAGATCTATGTGTTTATGCATGTATATGTGTGTTTTATGTTATGTGTTGTGATTTATACTATGAAAACTTTTTGAAACATCATAAAACTCGAAATATTCACTAAACTTGGTGATATTTGCAAACTAAAATCACTACATGCAACTTACTATGAAGTGAAAGGAGAAAACATGTTGAAGAACACTAGAAAACTAAATAAAATCGTGTAAAGGGCTACATTTGACAAAATAAACAAAAAGTTAGGCCCTTTTGTTTACTCGCAGTTTTGAGAGGACCAAAAGAGTCATTTTTAAATAAAAATGGATCTTTATGATATTTATTGTTTTAAAGGGGCCAAAAGAGTAAATATTTACAAATGGGATTCTAAAGGGGCCTTCACGGTTTTATATGGGCTAAATATGTCCATATTCACAAAAATGTGTTTTACTTAGCTACTCATGGTTTCAAGGGCCTAAAAAGGTAATTATTGACTTTTTATGGATTAAATTGTCATTTTAAAACAAACATGGGCCAAAAATTTAAATTTTCGGTTAAAAGAGCTGAAAATGTCATTTCAATTAAACTTGGGCCAAAAACGTTATTTCTATCAAAAGTGGGTTGAAAATGTCCTTTTATACAAAATGAGCCCTTAAAAGTAAACTTTCGGTCTTAATGTGTAACGCCCTGATTCCCAGGTATTGCTTAAATAAGATTTATTGGGTTAAGCTCTACTCAACGAGTTGGTTGACCTACTCGTCGAGTAGCAGTTGGATAAGATCGCGTTTTAAGTGACCTACTCGACGAGTCCATGTTGGAACTCGGCGAGCAGGAGCTGGCAGTGGAAACCCTAAATCCTGGGGTTTGCACCTTCATTTAAAGGAGCGTTAGCCTCCTTTGGCCTCTTTGTAGTCTTTGAGAGCCCCTTAAAACCCTAATTCATGTGTGTGCGCCTTGGTGGTGTTTGAAGCTTGGAAGAGAGAATCTTGGATGAAGAAAGCTAAGAGTGCATAGGAAATTGAAGCAAGGAAGGAGTGAGAAGCAGGATTTACCACAGCTAGCATCCTTTGGAGGTATCAGAGTGCCATCCTTACATCCCTTTTTCCCTTTTGTTGAGTTTCTAGGCCTTTATAGCCATGCATGCACATAAAGTTTGCAACTTTACGTGATAAGCATGCCCTAGAAACTTGGATCTATGAGTTGGAGCCGTTTGCATGGCTCAAAACAAGTATGTATAGAAAAAAAGAACTGAATGGACTCGGTGAGTCGCAAGGTTGACTCGGCGAGTCAAATGAAGATGGTCGTGAACTCGACGAGTTGGATGAAAAACTCGGCAAGTCCGATGAAGATTACCATAAACTCGACGAGTTGAAGAACAAATCGGCGAGTCGGATGAGTTTTCTCATGGATATATATGAGTGTGTATCCATCAAGTTGCAAGGAACGAACTCGACGGGTGGCCTTAAAGTTGGATCGAGAACCAAAGGAACTCGACGAGTCACTCCGATGACTCGGCGAGTTGGAATGTACTTCAGGGAAGTCGGCGAGTAGCCAAGGGTACTCGGCGAGTTAAGGTCAACATGGACTGTTGACCTTGACTGAGGACTTTGACTTTGACCAGGAGTTAACTAGTGGGTTATGGAGTACCTTATAAGGTTAAGGACTTATGAGTATGATGTACTATGATAATAGGTGGTGGAGCCTGTGTCAAGTGATCCGAGAGTTGGAGTTTACCTTTCGTGTCGGCATCTGCGAGGTTAGTTATCCTCACTATATCGATAGGGTCTACGGCACCAAGGCAGGCCATTTAGTTGTTATTGTTATGGTATGCTACATGTGGTTATGATATGTTAGATCGGACTCAGGGTAGACAGTATGTTATGCTCTTATGATCTGTAGGGATTGGCATGTTAGTGACCTGCTAGGTCGATACTCTAGTTACAGGAGAATTCTATGATTGATGATCAGTGTGACAGATATGTTTGATGTTTGTATATGCATGTATATGATAGTATGCGCACATGGTTATTTGCTTGTGGTTGGGTTGAGGCAGTCCTGCTTTGTGTTGAAGGCCAATATACCTTATGAGCGGTCCGGGGAGACTGTAGGCCCACGTGGCGGACCATTCATGCCGAAGGCTCGGGATAGATTTCAGACAGATTGTAGGCCCGTAGGGCGGTCCAGTCCGGCCGATGGCCCAGTATGCATGTTGATTGATTGATTATTACTGATATGGTATTGTTAGTGTGGTATTGGTATTTTGGGGGTAGCTCACTAAGTCCTCGGGCTTACAGTTTTCAGTTTATTGTTTCAGGTACTTCAGGAGATCATGGAAAGGCGAAGGCATGACCGTACCGCTCCTCATCCTTATTTTATGATTTTTGGGACACTCTGATGGAAAATGATTTTAAAACAATTTGTAAACAATTCTATTCGGTTTTTATTTATGATTGAAAAAGTTTAAATTTGGTGTAAAATTTATGGATGTTACAAGTTGTTATCAGAGCCTTAGTTTGAGTGAATTGGAGGAACACTCGCGTGAATCCAGTCTCAAATCAAGGAGATTTTCGGAAAATAAGTTTTAAAATGGTTTTCAAAATAAAGGATGGAGGATGCAGAGGGTACGATCAGTCGGAGCCTGTAAGTAAACCTCAAATTACCATGCAGTTATTTGATATTTTAATATTTAGAATAGCATGCTAGCGCTAGGCTAGGGATATTCAGGAATCACATGATAGATTTGCCTGATTGCATGATGCCCATTAGCCTAGGGTTGCTTGTATGTGGAATTGACATAATAACTGTAGATATTTAGTGTATGCATCACGGCTGTGCATAATAAAGACCTTATAGCTTGAGAATGTTGATTCGGCCCTCAGGTAGGATTGGATATTCGAAAGTCTATTGGGTCCAGCGTTATGTGCAGTTAGCATGACTAGCGCTGCAGGGGATGATGGAAGTTTCATGGATGTGTGAGTCGTGATAAGTGGTGAGACTAGATGCGAGATATTTAGTATTCCCCTAGAAATGAGGGTTGAGCGTATTTCTATGTTGATGATATTGTTAGGGCGTTGTGGTGATACTTGAGACAAATATGGGTATGTGTGGAAGGTAGTATGGGCCCGTACTACTGAAAGCACATGACCCATACGTGTAGTAAGGAAATAACAACCCGTAGGGTTTTGGGTTTTGGTCTCCCGACAGTATGTTAGTTCTCTGATGACTTGTATATATATATATATATATATATATATATATATATATATATATATATATTTCAGTATGGTGGTGACGACATGTGTTGCTTCGTGATCTGGATCCGGATCAGGATCGGGGTCGGGAGACGGAGGGTTGGAGGTGCTGGTAGCAACTGAGCCTGTGGTTCAGATAGGGACCGAGGAGTTGCATGCCAGGATCCGGGAGATAATGCACGACGAGATTGTTGATGCGTTCCGAGCGCAGCTGCCATAGATGTTTGGGTCGATTAAGACCACGATGGTTGAGTATTTTGATGAGCGATATGCAGCTCTAGCAGAGACAACTGTCGCTGCAGCCACTTCGGCTGTAACCGCGATAGGGGTTGGGGGAGGAGCCAGCAGGGCTTTCCAGTACCGGGACTTCGATAATACGAAGCCCCCGAAGTTTGATGGTACACAGGATGCGATTAGGGCTATGAGCTGGTTATCTAACGTGGAGGGTTGTTTCTTCACGTGCTCATGTCCTGCTGACCAGAAGGTCAGGTGTGCCCTGAGCCTGCTGAGGCTTTGGGAAAAGGACTGGTGGAGGCTGACGAATGGGTTGTATACTGATGATCAGCGGGCTGCTGTTACTTGGGAGTAGTTCAGAGATATGTTCTGCACCTGCTATGTTCCACGCGTTGAGCAGGAGCGGCTTGCATAGGATTTTTTGACGTTGAGACAGGATGGTGAGTCAGCGATGGAGATTACTCGGATGTTCACTGAGAGGGCTATGTTTTGCCTGAAGTTTGCTTCAGATCAGTCTCAGATGACTCGTTATCTAAGTATGTTGAAGACTGATATTCGACAGTTTGTGTCTACACAACGATGTGATACCCTCCTGGATCTTTAGGAAGCCGCAAGGCGGCATGAGTTGGAGATAGAGCTGCAGCTGAAGGAGCAGCGTCAGGCACCGGCACAGTCTCAGCCGACGCCTAAGCGGTCTAAGACCGCTGATACACGGTTTGGGGGTCATCAGAGCCGCACTTGTGGAAAGTGTGGCAAGGCTCATTCGGGGGTTTATCGAGCAGGAGGTGGGTGCCACAAATGTGCCAAGGAGGGGCACTATGCCAGGGACTGCCGTCAGTCCGCCCCTCCGACACATATGAGGATTTGTTACCATTTTCATCAGGTTGGTCCTGTGAAGACCAACTGTTCGCAGCTCGCCGCCAAGCCAGCGCAGGGTTCCGTGCCCGCTACTGTGAGGATTGGAGATGCGAATCCAGTCAAGGTGGAGCCTCCGAAGGCCCATGGTCGCGCCTTCCAGCTCACGACTGAGGAGGCCAAGTCGGCACCAGATGTGGTTGCTGGTACATTTCTATTCTCTGTCTCAGTTATTATATTTGTGTTATGCTCATTAATTGTACATGTGATTAGGTACGTTTTTAGTGAATCCCTTGCCCGCTTTGGTATTATTTGACACGGGGGCGAGTCGGTCATTTGTATCTCAGACCTTCTCTAGAGGGTTCAGTGTGCCGATAGATGATCTTGAGTGTCCGTTGCGAATTTCGATCGCCAACGAGCATGGGGTTTCTGTTTCTTCGGTCTACCGGGGATGCGAGTTGGAGATTTTTGGGGTGTCCTTCCGATAGATTTGATTCCTATCCCCATGGGGGATGTATGCGTGATTGTAAGGATGGATTGGCTTAGCCGTTTTGGCGCCATAATCGACTGTGAGGGACAGCGGGTGGTGGTTCGAACCCCAAGTGGGGGAGAACTTGTAGTAGATGGTGAGGGCACTAGGTTGGGATCAGGGTTTTGTTCGGCAGCTAGGGCTCGACAGTATATTCAGAACGGGTGTGCCAGTTATTTGGCGTATGTGGTAGATACGCGGGTTAGAGAGCAACTCTCAGTTTCTGAGGTCCCGGTGGTGAGGGAGTTTGCTGATGTGTTTCCGGAGGAGTTACCCGGAGTGCCTCCGGAGAGGCAGGTTGAGTTTAGGATTGACCTAGTGCCAGGTGCGGCCCCTATCCGAGTAGTTCACCATGGGGAGCACCGATCCTTTTCATCAGGAAGAAGGACGGTTCGCACAGGATGTGCATCGACTATAGGGAGCTGAACAAGTTAACGGTGGAGAACCGTTATCCACTCCCGAGGATAGATGACCTTTTCGATCAGCTACAGGGTGCATCTTGGTTTTCCAAGATTAATTTGAGATCAGGATATCACCAGGTCAAGGTGAGGGAGGAGGACGTAGTGAAGACCACGTTTCGGACTCGTTATGGTCATTGCAAGTTTGTGGTGATGCCGTTTGGGCTCACCAACGCGCCAGCGGTGTTCATGGATCTGATGAACCGAGTCTGCAGACCGATGCTCGATTGATCGGTCATTGTGTTCATAGATGATATCTTGGTGTATTCCAAGACTCGAGAGCGGCATGAGGAGCATCTTAGGGAGCTGTTGGAGGTTCTGAGGCGAGAACGACTGTATGCCAAGTTCTCGAAATGTGAGTTTTGGTTATGAGAGGTCCAATTCCTCAGACATCTCGTTAACCAGGAGTGGATTTTGGTCGATCCGGCCAAGGTGGAGGCGGTAATGCAGTGGGAGACTCCGAAATCTCCCTCAGACATCAGGAGTTTCTTGGGTTTAGCAGGATATTATCCGAGATTCATTCGTGATTTCTCTAAGATTGTCGTACCCCTCACTCGTCTAACGAGGAAGGGGTGGATTTCTGGTGGGGCCCTGAGCAGCAGAGGGCATTTGAGACCCCTCGATGATGTTTAAGCGAGGCGCCGGTGTTGACACTCCCCGAGGGAGTTGAGGATTTTGTGGTATTTTGTGATGCGTCCATTATAGGCTTGGGGGCAGTCCTCGTGCAGAAAGGATGAGTGATAGCCTACGCATCGCGGCAGCTGAAGCTGCATGAGACGAGATACCCTACACATGATCTTGAGTTGGGAGCAGTGGTTTTTGCTCTCAAGATTTGGAGGCCTTATCTGTACGGGGTCCGTTGAACTATATACACAGATCACAAGAATTTGAGACATATCATGGATCAGCCGAACCTGAACATGAGGCAGTGCTGGTGGCTGGATGTCGTCTAGGACTATGATTGTGAGATCCTTTACCATCCTGGTAAAGCGAACGTGGTTGCGGATGCTTTGTGCCGCAAGTCAGCTGGGTCCTCGACCCCAGCCAAGTGTATGAGGATAGCGGTGGATTCCCTGCTGGTGGGTTTGGTCAGGGATGATTAGGTCGAGGGCATGAGACCGGAGAACTGGAAGTTGGAAAGGATTAAGGGCAAAAGCGCCTGGTTTATTCAGGATAGTCGCGGGTTGTTGACCTGTTATAGTCAGGTTTGGGTTTCGATGTTCGGAGGGGTCCGACAAATAGTGATGGAGGAGGCTCATAAGTCTCGTTTTTCGATTCACCCGGGAGCCACCAAGATGTATCGTGATTTGAGTTCGAGTTATTGGTGGCCTGGCATGAAGCGAGATATCACTTGGTTTGTTGAGAGGTGCTTGACCTGTAGGATGATCAAAGCCAAGCACCAGAGGCCGCATGGTAAGCTGCAGCGGATTTCATCACAAAGTTGCCGAAGATGGCAAGGGGGTTCGATGCTATATGGGTCATCGTGGATCGATTGACTAAGAGTGCCCATTTCCTAGCCATACGGGAGAGTTCGTCAGCAGAGAATTCGGCCGACCTATATGTCAGAGAGATTGTCTCTCACCATGCGGTTCCAGTTTCTATTGTTTCCGATCGAGATGTAACGTTTACTTCCCATTTTTGGCAGAAGTTCCACGAGGAACTGGGTACGTGACTGCATTTTAGCAGAGTGTTCATCCACAGACTGATGGGAAGAATGAGCGGACCATTCAGACCCTTGAGGATATCTTGAGGGTGTGCGTTATTGATTTTGGTGGGAGTTGGGATTCCCACCTACCGCTTGTAGAATTCTCCTACAACAACAACTATCATTCCAATATCGGCACCCCGACTTTCGAGCTATTGTATGGGCGGAGGTGCCGGACCCCAGTCTACTGGGGTGAGGTTGGGCACAGGGTGATAGGTCGGACTAAGGTAGTTCTGCTAACTACCGAGATGATACAGCAGATTAGACAGTGACTGCAGACCACTCAGATCCGGCAGAAAAGTTATGCCGACCGATGCCGATCTGAGCTAGAATTTCAGGTGGGTGACATGGTTCTTCTGAAGGTCTCGCCCTGGAAGGGTGTGATCCGCTTCAGGAAGAGGGGAAAATTGGGTCCCCGTTACATTGGGCCTTTCAGGATTGTTGCCAGGGTTGGCAGGGTGGCTTATAGGCTAGAGCTTCCGGAGGAGCTTAGCCAGATCCACAACACATTTCATATTTCGCAATTGCGAAAATGCATTATGGACTAGGAGGCAGTGGTATCTTTGGATGACATTCAAATCGATGAGCGCCTGAATTATGTGGAGAGGCCTGTAGCTATTTTGGAAAGGAAGAAGAAGATTCTGCAGAACAAGGAAATACCTTTAGTAAAGGTATAGTGGGAACATCAGAAGGGATCCGAGTGGACATGGGAGCCGGAGGCAGAGATGCGCGAGCATTACCCAGCATTGTTTATTCTAGCGGACTTCGAGGATGAAGTCTAGTTCAAGTGGGGGAGACTTGTAACGCCCCGATTCTTAGGTATCGCTTAAATAAGATTTATTGGGTTAAGCTCTACTCGACGAGTTGGTTGACCTACTCATCGAGTAGGAGCTAGATAAGATCGCGTTTTAAGTGACCTACTTGAAGAGTCCATGTTAGGACTCGGCGAGTAGGAGCTGGCAGTGGAAACCCTAAATCCCGAGGTTTACACCTCTATTTAAAGGAGCCTTGGCCTTTGAGATCCCCTTAAAACCCAAATTCGTGTGTGTGCCTTGGTGGTGTTTGAAGCTTGGAAGAGAGAATCTTGGAGGAAGAAAGCTAAGAGTGCAAAGGAAATTGAAGCAAGGAAGGAGTGAGAAGCAGGATATACCTCAGCTAGCATCCTTTGGAGGTATCAAAGTGCCATCCTTACATCCCTTTTTCCCTTTAGTTGATTCTCTAGGGCTTTTATGGATTTTCACGTTGGTATGATGAGCTATGGGCTAGATCTGAAGGTGTAACTTCGGATCTGGACCCTCCTTGGATTCTAGTAGCATAAAGTCACAGTCTTGGTTGTGATTAAGGTCCCTCTTGAGCATAAAGTTCCATTAAGAACTTAAAATAGGCATTTAGAGCCTTTATAGCCATGCATGCACGTAAAGTTTGCAACTTTACGTGATAAGCATGCCTAGAAGCATGGATCTATGAGTTGGAGCCGTTGCATGGCTCAAAACAAGTCTGTATGAAAATAAAAGGACTGAATGGACTCGGCGATTCGCAAGGTTGACTCGGCGAATCACATGAAGATGGTCGTGAACTCGACGAGTTGGATGAACAACTCGGCGAGTCTGATGAAGATTACTATAAACCCGACGAGTTGAAGAACAACTCGGCGAGTCAGATGAGTTTTCTCTTGGATATGTATGAGTGTGTATCCGTCGAGTTGCAAGGAGGGAACTCGACGGGTGGCCTTAAAGTTTGATCGAGAACCAAAGGAACTCGACGAGTCACTCCGATGACTCGGCGTGTTGGAATGTACTTCAGGGAACTCGGCGAGTAGCCAAGGGTACTCGGCGAGTTAAGGTCAACATGGACTGTTCACCTTGACTGAGGACTTTGACTTTGACCAGGGGTTGACTAGTGGGTTATGGAGTAACTTATAAGGTTAAGGACTTATGAGTATGATGTACTATGACAATAGGTGGTGGAGCATGTGTCAAGTGATCCGAGAGTTGGAGTTTACCTTTCATGACGATATCTGCGAGGTGAGTTATCCTCACTATATCAATAGGGTCTACGGCACCATGGATGGCCCTTTAATTATTATTGTTATGGTATGCTTCATGTGGTTATGATCTGTTAGATCGGAATCAGGGTAGACAGTATGTTATGCTCTTATGATCCGTAGGGATTGGCATGTTAGTGACCTGCTAGGTCGATACTCTAGTTACACGAGAATTCTATGATTGATGATCAGTGTGACATATCTGTTTGATGTTTATATATGCCTGTATATGATAGTATGCGCACATGGTTATTTGCGTGTGGTTGGGTTGTGGCGGTCATGCTTTGTGCTAAAGGCCAATATACCCTATGAGCGGTCTGGGGAGACTGTAGGCCCACGTTGCGGACCAGTCATTCCGAAGGCTCGGGACAGATTTCAGATAGACTGTAGGCCCGGTAGGGCAGTCCAGTCAGGCCGATGGCCTAATATGCATGTTGATTGATTGATTATTACTGATATGGTATTGTCAGTATGGTATTGGTATTTTGGGGTGTCACACCCCCGAACCAGACGGCGGAAACGTCCGGGGGCTGTCGTGACTCAATTGAATACCATAACATTGAATATATATGAAACATAACAACATTCGTCACCATTCATTAACATAGTACAACCAACAGTGTTTACATGTCATACATTGTTAAACATTACATTCCCAAAAATTAAATTGTTTGATTCATACATAATTAAACTGCAACCGTCACTGAATATGATTTCCCTTGATTCACTGGTTCCCTGAGAATACAAGTATTTTGAAAAACATCAACATATGAAATGTTGGTGAGTTCATAAGTAGTGTTTGAAATCGAATGTTTGTATTGTTTGAAAAACCACCAGAAAATCCGATATTTTCTGAAAAGAAAAGCTTTTGAAAACGTTTGTGAAGATCCATAGGTATGCTTGTTTGTTTCTATACTTGTAAAAAAATGTTCATTGAAGATGTATGCATTTCAAATCTGTATGTATTGAAAACCCTAGGAAAACCCGATGTTCTCCTAGTTCCTTGAATTACATGAAGTTACATTGAAACCATTGCATAGCGTATACTGTCAGTCCCAGGCGACGTTGGAAGGTTCTCGAGCAGGATTATTTACTACAAACCCGCGTTACACAAACGCCCAGTTTATAGTTATACTAACGACCCCGAAGGCGTCGTCAGTACTAATCGCGTTATCCAATCACCCTGACTAGGTGTAGTCCCACATCCGAAGAGAAAGAGGACACGAAGGCCTCGATAACTCTATTAATCGGTTGGGGATAATATGCGTGCGAGGGGTCCCCGACCCGCCTCGTAAAATATGCAGACTTTTCTAGCAATACCAAGGACCCTTGGGGACCAGTGGTATACAAGCCATTGAAAGTCCCTCTACGTTGTGCCGAGTCGGTGAAACTCAACACTTCGTAGAAAATATGCGTCTTCGGGCCTTAAGATCAGGTCATTGGGCTAGCTAGGCTCAACGAACAAGATTTTACACTTGTGGGGCCCAAAGATGGTGCGTAGACGTCTGTGCACACTCGTATGTAAGCTAAGTTCCCAAACGTTATGTATATGAACCGTAGTGTCGTAGAGTTAGTAGTTGTAGATTTCTATTGGCTCGAGACCGAGCCAATTCGTTTAACAACGACTTTTGGTATTGTAATGTGTTGTATTTCGTCGATAGTCGCGATGCGGTTATTTACTCAAATTGTGTATATTGAATTTGCCTTGAAATATTTCTGTTTTCAGCCCCTCATTATTTGTAAAATTTACATTTTCAACCCTTTTATTGAATATTTTCCCGGTTTAGTCCTTAAATTAATTTTCTTGACATTTTAACACCAAAAATTCTTGAAATTAATATTTTTCAGCATATTTTTCATAGAAAACAGTTTAAGTCCCTGAAAATGCAGTTTTCTCGGTTTTAACCCCTTCTTTTCGCAACTTTGACAATTTTGGCCCAAATTGGAAAATTTTTGCAACTTTGGTCCTTTTTAATGTAAAAAGCATTTTAAACCTTTGAAAAGGGTTTGGAACACTTATAGTCCACTGTTTTACAGAAAATCACAGTTTTGGCCCTCCAAAACAGAAAAATTTGCATAATGGGCCTCATTGGGCCAAAATTTTCATTTTTAGCCCATTAAGCTTGAAATTTATGTTTTTAAAACCTCTAATTGAGTATAATTCCAGAAATAGTTTTATGGAAACTGTTTTGGCACACTTCATCCATCAGAATCTGTGAAATGTCAATTTGGGCTCTTAATTTTGTATTTTTCACATTTTAGGTCCAAAATTTGTGTTTTTAACCCAAAGAAAATTATTACTAAACCACTTAGCCATTTTTCTTGAAACACTTTGTATGTAGAAATATATTTGAAGCTAAGATCATAAAACATAGGTTATATCTCGGTTTTGAGGGGTTTTATGGCTAGATCCAACATAAAAACACATAAAAGCATACATATAAGCATGGAAATCATACAAGGCATACAAAACACATATAGATCTACACTTTCACTTGTATTCCCCCCCCCCCCCCACAAAACTCATAAAAACAGAAAATAGGGGGTATGAAGCTCACCTTAGGGGGTAGTTTCGATTCTTGAAGAAAAGATGGAAGAAAACTTGGTGATTTTCGGCCCTAGCACCCCTTGATGAAGATCTCGAGTTTATGGAGTTTTCTAGGAGTATGATCACCAAAGAAACTTGTTTAGAATAAGAGATCCCATGTGAGAGGGGAGTTTTGAAGCTTAGGCATGGAAAAACTTACCAAAGGATGATGACAACCTTGAAGAATCCTCTTGAAACACAAGAAAAATTTCGAGACTTTGAATGGAGAGGAAGAGAGAAGTCTTGGGTGATTTAGAGAGATTTTTGTGAGATGTGTGTGTGTGTGTAAACTCTCGGCCAAATCAAGAAGGAAGAGGGAGGGAGAGAAGAAAAGACTTTGAGGTGATGTTTGCATGGAAGAATGAGAATGCATGGATGTTTGAAGGGTAATGCCTAGATATCCTCCATACAAAGATGATGTGTCATGCAAAAAGTCAACTCCTCCCTTTTATTTGGGCTTGGGCCGAGAATGGGGAGAGAAGAAAGGATTTTTGGGCTTTTTGCCCCTAAGCCCAACATTAGAGGTATTTTGGGTGCTTATTAGCCTTATAAAATAAAATTGTGATTTTTATGCTTTAATAAGCTAGGTTAGGTTAAATTATGGACCAAAGCTTGTGATTTATTTCATTCTAGGCCCAATATGACCCAAGATATTGAAATAAATAAGTGTGGGTGCAATTAGAGCCCAATTAGGGTTCTAAGCCCATGATAGTCTAATTGGATGCTTATTGGTCCCTTTGGATCCAATAAGGGAGTCCTAGCCCAAAATGGACTTAAACAAGGACTTCTAGGGTCTCCAATTGTTTGATGACTATTTGTAGTACTAGCATGTTGTGGTTGATTGAAGTTTTTGATTCACATTAACTTGAATGTATAGATTACATGGCTCAAAATTTACAGTTGTGACATGAGGGTAGCTCACTAAGCCCGCGGGCTTACAGTTTCTAGTTTATTGTTTCAGGTACTTCAGGAGATCATGGAAAGGCGAAGGCGTGACCGTACCGCTCCTCATCCTTATGTTATGATTTTTCGGACACTCTGATGGAAAATGATTTGAAAACAATTTGTAAACAATGCTATTCGGTTTTTATTTATGATTGGAAAAGTTTAAATTTGGCGTAAAATTTATGGATGTTACATAATGGGCCTAAAGTGTCATTTTTACCAAAAATGTGTCTTAATTGTAAAAATTTTGGCTTATGGGCCATGAATATCATTTTACAACAAATGGGCCTTTTATATCATTTTGATAAATATTTGAGCTAAAAACATGCAATATAATAACAAACAGGCTAATTACATCATTCTCATTTTTATTGGGCCTTGTCTACCCATTTTCGTGTTATTGGACCTTTGTCGTCCATCTACATGCTTATTGGGTCTAATACTTTCATTTCATGTTTATTGGACCTTAGTGATCCAATTACATGCTTATTGGGTCTGATACTTTCATTACATGTTATTTCGCTTTACTGACACATTTACATGCTTGATAGATTTTGTATAGTCATTTTATGTTTATTGGACCTTATAACCTAAATACATACATGGAAACATTATTTTGAAACGGTAAACAATGTGATACACTGTTCACGTAAATTTAGTTAAGGTTCTTGTGAAACGTTCTTTCATTCGTACCTACCTAGTGTACAACCTTAAGTCCTATAGTTATAACCAGAGTCTCTTGGAGGGAGAGCGAGAGTTTGTGTGTAGATCTATACAGGGCTGACAGCCTCGCACCTGAGTTGTTCGCTACAGCTAGACTAGGCCAGCCTAGGGTGACAAACGTCTTCCCTTAAACAAGCGACGCCTGAAAAACGTCATGACAGGCAGATCAATCATATCAAGTATGGTTATAACGACTCACATAGAAATTAACTCCACTGTAAAATTTATGGAATACAAAACAATTCAACAGTTGCGATACTATACGAACACCATTTTACAGTCTTTGGTTTAAGACCACAACACTTTTACATGCAGAAAATATCAAATATTCTCGAAAAACTTACATTATACATTACCTTCTACTTACAATAGAAAACATAGGAATCATAGAATACACTCTTTATACATTTGCAAAACAGAAATACACATGCTTTAATATAATATTTGATGCAAAGCA
Source organism: Lactuca sativa (assembly GCF_002870075.4). Classification (NCBI taxonomy): domain Eukaryota; kingdom Viridiplantae; phylum Streptophyta; class Magnoliopsida; order Asterales; family Asteraceae; genus Lactuca; species Lactuca sativa. Next base: position 195,252,830 of record NC_056625.2, read on the forward strand.
TTCAAACCATTTATTTCTTTTACAGAAAATATCGGATTTTCTGGTGTTTACAAAGTAATACAAACATTTCGTACAAATATGCTTATGAACTCACGAACATTATATATGCTCACCGTTTTCAAAATAATTTGTATTCTCAGGAAATCGTTAAGCAGGTTGGCCTTCAAGAACTCATCGATTTGTTGTATTTTGTTATCATCGTACATTTATATTTTGGGAATGTAATTTGTTTTCCAACACCCTGATGTAAAAAATGACGGTTGTATTATTGTATGTGTGATGATGATGTTGTCTTGATTCAATTATATACACTGTGATGATATTACAAGATGAAGTCACCCAACCCCCGGATGTTTTTGTCGTTTCCCGGTTCGGTGGTGTGACACTTTCTGATTGGTTCATATACTTGTAACCCTAATATGCATTTTCTATTTATCTTGAATATATATATATATATATATATATATATATATATATATATCAGAGATCAAATGAAAACCCTAAAGGTTAAGAACCCTAATAACTTCTAATTTTAACTTTTTATTAAGGGTATAGTTGTCAATTTAAAATCTTAATTTTTGTAAGTTTTCATAAATGGTCAAAAACAATAAGTGTATGATGGTTATTTGGAATTTTAACATCAAAATGCAAAGTTAGACTACAAAATAAGATTTGATCATTTTTCTTGCATTTAAATGTAACATCTTGACTCCCATGTATCTTATTTTATGCTTTAATATTGAGTTTTTGGAGACAGACTCGGCGAGTAGGCGCACGGACTCGCCGAGTAGGAGCGCGGATGGTCAGACTGATTTAATGGAGGATTCGGCAAGTCCATTCGTGGACTCGACGAGTCCACACTGTTTAATGAAACCCTAATCCACGCGGTTTGAGACCTTTTTAAAGGGGCTTATAGCCACCATTTACGGCTACCAGACCCTTGAGAGAAACCCTTATTGTGCTTGAGCGTTTGTGAGAGTGAGGAAGCCATTATTGGACCTTTGTGGGTTTGTTTTGCAAGAAGAATTTGATTCCAGCTTAGAGGAGGTCAAGGAGGTTGCATATTTTCGGATTTCAAGCAGAGGGCATCATCTTTGAGGTAGCATATCGACCTTCTTTCTGTTTTGTTAAAGCATCCATGGATCTAGGGTTTCCTATGCCCTTTATTAGGTTGAATTGTTGAGAATAAGGTCCCTTATCATGTTTAGACTTCATATCTGGACCCATAGTGGTCCAGAGAATGTTATCCATCTTGCTTTATGATGGGTTATGGAAGAAATGAACTTAGATTGTTGTATTTGGGACTAAATCATCAAGTAGTGTCTTTTGGATGTTGCATGTGTATCAAGTTCGAACATTTACGTGTTTATTGAGCTTGGAGAGGTCAGATATGTAGATTAGAGGAGCAGATCTGACCTCAGAAGGTCATTTTAGTTTAAGCATGGGTTGAACTCGCCGTGTCCAAGTTCAGACTCGGCGAGTAGGATGGGTTTCCCACATAAATCACGCAGATGGTAACTCGCTGAGTTGGGGAAGTGACTCAGTGAGTCATTTGGGGTTTTGAGGACGTGAGTTCATGACTGAACTCGCCGAGTCACAATTGTGCACTCGGCGAGTTTGGTCAAAGGGTTGATCGTTGACTTTTGTTGACTTTTAGGGTTTGGTCAACTTTAGTGTATTTGAGCCTTAAGAGGGGTAAAATGGTCTTTTACCCTCCTGAGAGTGCTAAGAGAGGGAGTGGTCTAGCCTTGGAAAATGTGTTGATGCCGAGTGTTTATTTTTGTATGATTAGGCGGAGGCTACATCCTATTTCACGGAGTCCGAGATTTCCGAGTTACCGAGTTACATGAGGTGAGTTTTCTCACTATACGTTACCTAGATTGGTATTATGAGTTGACCGGAAGGTCTTATGTGTTATGTATGAGATTATGTGCTATGTGATGTATGTATGATATATAATTGTATAGACTGGACCGGAGGGTCCAACGATTCAGACCGGGCCGGAGGGCCCACCGAGCTATGACCGGACCAGAGGGTCCAACGAGCTACGGAACGAAGGTTCCCGCTGAGACTCATCGACCAGAGGGTCATATAGTAGCCTCGAGTGGCGTATGTGTTGTATGTGGTATATTGGGGAACTCACTAAGCATTTATGCTTACAGTTGTTGTGTTATGTGTTTCAGGTACTAGCGAGGACCGTGGAAAGGCGTCCGCGTAAACCGTACACACCATGAGGACATTTGATATGTGATCTTGGGATATATTTGTTTAGATAACTATTGTGGAATACTTTTTAGAATGTTTTATATTTAAACATTTGGTTGTTGAAAAATGAAAATTTTGTTTTGAAAATCTCGTCGTTACAAGTTGGTATCAGAGCCTTGGTTTAAGGGATTCGGATTCACCTTCGGGCGTATTTGAACTCAAACTGAGGATTTGAGAGATTTTTTTTAATAAAACAAGTTTTTAAAAAAGAGTAAAAGGTTTAAAAAGAGATGAGCAGAGCAATGTGTACGGTCAGCCAGCGCCCAAACGGTGAATCCCCAAAATACCCTTACATTATGTGTTATGAGAATATGATATGTTATGTTATGCATGCTAGAGTAGGCTAGGTACTCATATCAGGACTAGAGTGGCCTGATTTGTGATGCCTTCGCCTAGGAGATTCTGTTGCGATGAGATGCCTTGAGAGTGAGTAGGTAGCAGATGAGAGATCTATCGGAGGGTAGCCAATGCATAGCAAGAGTAGAGTACTTGCGATCCGGGATCCAGGGAGGAGGACTTGGGGTGAATGTTGATGCGGTGTGGTCGATAGTATACGGCCCGTACTACTGAAGACATCGGATCAGTGAGCAGTCCAAGTAAGAATCCTTTGGATATTGGAGGACGAGTAGGGTTGCGTTATCGAGTGCGAGTATGCTCGATCGAGTATCTGATATTTTTATGTTGTATTTGAGAGACATCAAGGTTGGAACACGACACACACCGGGGATCAGTGGTGTCTGCGACGAGGAGATACGTCGATTGATTCATGAGGATGTGGCTGCTGCCATCCGGGGTGAGATTCCAGAGATGTTCGAGGACATCAAGACCACATTGATTGAGACCTTTGACGAGCGGTATGCGGCAGTGACTGAGGCTGCGGCTGCTGCAGCTACCATTGATGTTGCTGCTGCCAGACCTCAGGGAGGTGATTCGTTGTTGTTTTGGGAATTCAGCAACATGAAGCTACCAAAGTTCGATGGGACGCAGGACCCAATTGTTGCGACGATATGGATTTCTGACATCGAGGAGTGTTTCTATATGTGTTCTTGTCCAAAGCACTTGAGGGTACGGTTCGCTCTGAACCAGCTCCGCTTGGGAGCGAAGGATTGGTGGAAGTTCGTGATGGGAAGCTTCACTCTGGCATAGATTTCAGAGGTGACCTGGGAGAGGTTCACCGCCATGTCCAGAGATGAGTATGTTCCCCCAGTGGAGAGGGAACGGTTGATTCAGGAGTTCTTCACCCTCAAGCAGGGTACTGATTCTGTCACAGTTGTTACCAGGAAGTTTCATGAGTGGGCGATGTTTTTCCCTGAGCAGGTGTCTACCGAGCAGGCTCACATGAGCCTGTATCTGAGTGTTCTGAGGAGAGATATTCAGGAGTTCGTGGCGAACTCGACTTACCGTACATTTGCTGAGCTCCAGGAAAATGCACGGAAGAGGGAGATTGAGTTGGAGACTCAGGCCAGGGAGGAGGCCGAGTTACAAAAGATGGATTGGCGGTCGGCTCAGTCTAAGCCGGCAGCCAAGCGGGTCAAGCCAGCTGATTCGAGATCTGGGAGCGCGAAGGGCCGCACTTGTGGGAACTGAGGCAAGAGTCACGAGGGGTCGTGCAAGGCAGGGGTATGCTACAAGTGCGGGAAGGAGGGGCATATCGCGAGGGATTGCTCCAAGGGATTCTCTGTTTGCTTCCATTGCAACCAGACCGGCCATCGGAAGGTCGAGTGCCCTCAGCTACAGCAGGGATCTGCGCCTGCGGCTAGGGCTACCGAGGTTCAGCCAGTGAAGGCCCAGGCACCAAAGGCTCGTGGGAGCGAGTGATCGGGAAGGTATCGAAGTTCGTTACCGATAGTCGAGGACTTATGACCTTTCAGGGTCGGGTTTGGGTACCGTTTGTGGGCGGAACGCATACTGTCTTGATGGAGGAGGCGCATAGATCGAAGTTCTCGATCCACCCCGGGGCCACTAAGATGCATTTGGACCTAAAGAAGGAGTATTGGTGGCCCTGTATGAAGAGGGATGTTGCATGGTTCGTAGAGAGGTGCTTGACCTGTCGCAAGGTAAAAGTCGAGCACGAGCATCCACATGGTAAGTTGCAGCCGTTAGAGATTCACGAGTGGAAGTGGGAACAGATTACCATGGATTTTATCACCAAATTGTCGAGGACTGCTAGGGGTGTTCATGCAATTTGGGTGATCGTGGACATTTGACGAAGAGCGCTCACTTCCTTGCCATCAGTGAGAGCTCTTCTGCGGAGAGGCTGGCAGATTTGTATGTTAGGGAGGTGTGTCGCACCCTGAAACTGATGGCGGAAACGTTCCGGGGCAGAGGACGTCATGTAAAGTATCACAACCAATGTACATAGTAAGCGTAGTAAACACAAACGTTACATTACATAGGAATATTTACATTTGTTTGAAAGCAAAGTAATAAATGTTTTATATATATACATCAGTATAACAAAGTAAAGATGAGACTTCTATATGCTCCATCTTCTCCAAAAGAAAGCGGGTTACCTGTCTAACGTGAACCTGAGAATACAAGCAGTTTTAGAAATATCAGCATAAAGCTGGTGAGTTCATAAGCGGTTACTTTATGTAAAAGAAAATGTTACTATATGTTTGCAAAAAGTTGTTTCCCAAGAAAATCTCATATTTTCTTATAAAAGAGGTGTGGTTATCCATTTATTGGATAGTCTGTTTATGACAACTCAAGTTAAGTTATCCCAGGAAAAACCCTTATTTTCCTTAAAAGTAGGTGATTGGTTATCGATCCGGAATGAAAAGTACAAGTATCTACCATACTTGCAATGTTAAGTAAAGTTTCCCTGAAAGTTTAGTTATCCTTGGAAAGTACATTAGTTTTAACACGTATATAAAACTAATAAGTAGGTTGTGAACTAATACCTAAGGGTATTACTGATACCGTCTAGTAATCAAAACAGTTATTGTCACACCCTCGAACCAGACGGCGGAAACATCTGGGGGCTGTCGTGACTCAATTGAATACCATCACAATGAATATACATGAAACATAACATCATACAATACCAAGCATTGGAATATTACAACTGGTAGCATTTACATTCAGTACATAGTTTCAAAATATTACATTCCCAAAAGTAAATTGTTCGATATTAATTAAACAACAACAAAACGTCATAGAGTACAATTCTTCCTTCACTTTATCTGTTACCTGAGAATACAAGTATTTTGAAAAACGTCAACATATGAAATGTTGGTGAGTTCATAAGTAATGTTTGAAATCCAATGTTTTGTATCGTTTTGAAAACCACCAGAAAATCCGATATTTTCTGAAAATTGTATAGTATAAAAGGTGTGAAGATCCGAAAGTATGCTTGTTTGTTTCTATAAATGTAAGAGTACAATTTGTAAAAACTGGGTATGTAATTCGTAGGTGTAATAATTGAAAATCCTAGGAAAACTAGACGTTTTCCCATTACTTTGCATTAAATAATTTTATGTTTCGTTATTTCGTTACGACAGGTGTATTCGTTGAGCTCCGGGGACGTTGGATTAATTGTGGATTGTGAATTGTTGTAAATGTACATTAATGAAAATGACCAGTTGACAACCATACAAACGATTCCCTTAGGCGTCGCTCGCACTATTCACCTAACCCAACCACCCGGACTCATGTAGCCCCACGACCGAGAGGAAAAAGTGAGTGCGAAGCCCCAGGTAATTCCCAACGTCGTTCAAGGCTATAGTGAATGCGAAGGGCCCTTAGCCCAACTCGTATTGGTGAATTCTCGACTTTGCTAGCAGTACAGAAGGACCCTTGGGGACCAGCAGCACGTTGCCATTGAAAGTCCTTTTACGCTGTGTTGGATCATGTAAGACCCAACAACTCGTAAGGTTGATGTCTTCGGGCCTAAAGATCAGGTCATTGGGCTAGCTAGGCCCAACAAACAAGATTTTACACTTTTGGGCCCAAAGATGGTGTATCGACGTCTGTGCACTCTCACGTGTGTATTGAATTCCCAAAATTTCCGTGTATGAATCGAGTTGTCGTCATGTTAGTAGTTTCAGATTTGTTATTGATTCGAGACCGAATCAATTCGTTTCATAACGATTTTTGGTGTTGTTGTGTATTGTAATTCGTCGGTAGTCGCAGTGTCAATATTTGATCACAACGGATGTATTGAATTAACATTGAAAATTTTCTGTTTACAGCCCCTCTTTATTTTGTCAATTTACTTTTTCAACCCTTTGAATAAATTAATTTCCGGTTTAGTCCTTAAACTATTTTTTTGGCATTCTAACACCAAAACTTATTGAAATTGATATTTTTCAGCACATTTTTAGTTGAAAACAGTTTTAGTCCCTCAAAATATAGTTTTCTCGACTGTAACCACTCTTTTTTGCAATTTTTACACTTTTGGCCCAAATTGGAAAATTTTTGCAACTTTGGTCCTTTTTAATTATGAAAAGCATTTTTAACCTTTGAAAAGGACTTGGAACACTAGTAGTCCACTGTTTTACGGAAAAACACAGTTTCAGCCCCTCAAATTGGAAAATTTCGCATATTGGGCCCTATTGGGCCGAAAAGTTCATTTTTAGCCCATTAAGTTTAGAAATTTACATTTTAAACATTCTAAAGTGTATATTTCTGGAAAAATTACTTTATGAAACTGTTTTGACACTTCTTAACCTCCAGAATTTGTATTTTGACATTTTGGGCCCTTAAACTTCATATTCTTAGCATTTTAAGTCTAAAAATGTGATTTTTAGCCCAAGATGTTCATCTAACCCAACTTGGTTATTTTTCTAGTAATGACTTATGTATAATGATATGTTTTAGCACTTGTTTCATGCATCATAACACAAATCTCGATTTTTAGGTCCTTTTGACTAGTTTCAACACCAAAAACACACAAAAGTATGTAAATAAACATAGAAATGATACAAGGCATACACATAATGATAGATCTACACATTTTCATATGTCCCCCCCCCCACAAAACTTATAAAAACCGAAAATAAGGGGGTATGAAGCTCACCTTAGGGTGTGGTTTCGGTTTTGGAGGAGAAATGGAAGAAAGTTTGGTGATTTTCGGCCCTAGCAACCCTTGATGAAGATCTCGGCCTTGAGGTGTTTCTAAGATACAAGATCATGATTTCTCATGAGTTAAGAAGAGATTTTTGATAGATCAAGGAACCTAGATCATAGAATTTAGTATAACCTTACCTTGGAGGGTGATTTTTGGTGAAAACTCTCCTTGGAATGCCTTTAAATCTCGAAAATTTTAGGAGAGGGAGGGAGGAATGCTCTTCAAGACTTAGAGAGGTTTGGAATGAATTTTTTTTTTGGTGAGTGTAGGAGGGTGTTCGGCCGAGAATGAGAGAGGGGAAGAAGAAGAGAGGGTTGAGTTGACATACATAGATGTATGTTGGTCCATGCATGGAAGTATGGTGGACATAAATGAGGTGGCATGAAGAAGTCAACTCCTTTCTTCTTGGGCTTGTCTTGGGCCGAATTTTGGAAAGAAAAAGAGAGTATTGGGCTTTAATGCCCCTAAGCCCAATATTAGAGTTCGGTTGGATGATTTTTGGCCCAAATAAAAATATAATATGATTTTTACACTTTGTTGGGCAAGTTTGAGTTAATTATGATTCATAATATTTAATTTATTTCATTCTAGGCCCAACATGGCCAAAAATGTTGAAATAAATAAACGTGGGTCCAATTAGAGCCCATTTAAAGGTTCTAATCCCATGATAGTCAAATTGGAAGCTTATTGGACCATTGAGTCCAATAAGGAAGTCCTAGTCCAAAATGGACCTAAATAAGAACTTCTAGGGTTTCCAATTGCTTATTGACTATTTGTAGCACTTGTATGATGTATTTGATTGAAATTCTATTGTCATAGAGTAAGCATCATACATGCTCTTTGAGTTTTTGATTCTACATTTTACCTGAGTGTAGTGATTACAAGACACAAAATTTCTAGTTGTGACAGTTATTACTTTAAGGTTAGTTCACTAGGTTCATTGTTACTCTAGAGTAAATCTCCATTATCTAAGTTGTGAGTTCCATAACCATACGATAAACTAGATATGGCGCGTAAGGAGGCCAATATCATTTATGACTTTTGTCACCCGTAGACCTGTCGGTCCCACTGTAGCATGCAGCAAGGCGCGGGGTAGTCAGCCCCATATAGATCTATACACTCAAGTCACGCTCTCCTTCTAAGAGATTCTGGTTACAGGGGCGATCCTCCATTCGCGTATTTCTGTGGAGTGTTTCAGAGGACGTGTCTCCAATCTTAAGAATAACAAATTTACAAGTAATAATATGGAAAAATCCAGTTTTATGAATGACATGAAATCCTTCGTGAAATATAAAATATAACATTTTATAATAAGTTTCACAATTAGTTTGAAAACTAGCTCTGCAAGTTAAATGGTTGGTTAATACGGATTTCATTGTTAAAAGCATACTAAACATGTAACATTTCATATGAAATAATAAGTTTTGAGTACAAGTTTCCTTGTACTATTGCTTGTAATCTCCCCCTGAAAACATGAAAAACATGGAAAATGAAGTGAGGGTATGAACTCACCAGACGAGAAATGTGCTGGGTAGGATGCTAAGTAGCAGTTTAAGGCTTGAACACACGCGAGGTTCCTATGTAACATAAGGAGATACATAATTGTATCTAATTAGACTTTGAACTACTAATTAAGTAAGAAAATACACTCTGAGGCGCGAAAACACTTTATCTCAAGTGTTAGGAATGATCCGGGTTGCATCTAAAGTTGTATAGGGCATAGATAAGGAGTTTACCCTTCGAGTGTAAACCCTTAGGGGTTTTTACGGTCCAAAGAACATATCCCTCTTGAGTTTACAGCCGTAAACTCATGGGTGGTGTGTTCTTGGATGTTTAAAGGTCTTACAATGCACAATGGAAGGTTATAAGGTTGAATCAAAGGCTTAGGAAGTGATCGGGACTTGAATTGACCTTGGAAAAGGGGTTTACGATTCTTGAAGGACCCTTGGGGAGTTTACGGTTATAAACACATGATTTTATAGCTGTAAACTCATGTTTTTCCATTTTTCATGTGTTTTGGTGGTCGTAGGTTAAGTATACAAAGTTCTAGACCCAAATCTAAGCCATACAAGGTGTTATGGGCACTTAAACACCCTTGGGAGGTGTTTACGGTTTTGGGAGACCTTCCCAAACCGTAAAATCGAGTGTTGCTCATTTGTGCATGGTTTGGTGCATCACATAAAGGAATACAAGGTTCTAGGCACTCATGGAAGCTTTTGGAGGTGTTTAAGGGGCAATTTAACACCTTAAAAGTTGTTTATGGTCTATGAAGGGGTGTTTACGGTCCAAGAATGTTCTTGGGCTGTAAACTCATGTTTACTACCCAAATGACATGATTTTGATGTTCTAAGCTCGTACATGGAAGTCCTTAAGTCTTCGCTAAACACTAGAAAGGACTTGGAAGGGTTTTGGGGCTTCAAAACCCCTTCATGGGAGTTTACGGTTTTGGCAGATGTTCCCAAACCATAAACAAAAGTTTTTGAGTGTTTTGAATGATTTAAACATAGATTTGCATGCTTACCAAGTTAAACAACAAGTTAGGATAGATCACTTATGATTTTGGAACTTGGAAGGGGCGTTTTTGGATCAAAACTCGAGTTATAGAGAGAGTAGAGAGAGAAAGTTATGAGGAGGTGGGAAAAAGCTTAAATGAGGTCACTCATCCTTTATATAAGGCTTGAGTTTGTGGCCAAGTGGGAATCCACCCAATACCGATGTTAAACGGGGGTTTAAAATTTTACCCGATTAATTTGTCGTAACCCGACTTAGTTGTAACTAAAACTTTTCCAAATGTGTTTTAATGTGTTTCTAATGTGTTCTGACACTTATGAAGTTAAAATAAAAAGTCCCAATTTAATTAACTTAATCCAAAAGTTAACGGAAAGTTTTAATAAAAATAAATTTTATTAACGGAAATGGAATACAGTGACGGAATAAATTTGGAGTTGTCACATTATCCCCCTGTTAGAGGGAATTTCGTCCCGAAATTCAAAATTAAGTTACAAAACATGGATTTGGAAAGAGATGCAGATATTTCTGTTTCATTGAGTCTTCGCGCTCCTAATTGAATTTGGTTCTCCGCTTGGCATTCCAGCGAACCTTCACTATCGGGATGCGACTCTGTTTCATACGTTTGATCTATCGATCAATGTTTTCGATTGGTTCTTCCACAAAGTTCAGACTTTCGTTGATCTCTATCTCATCAAGAGGGATCACGACGGTTTCATCGGATAGACACTTGTTAAGATTTGAGACGTGGAATACAGGATGGATGTTGCTAAGCTCTTGAGGTAGTCGGAGTTTGTAGGCTACAAGACCGATCCTAGCGAGGATCTCGAAGGGTCCTATGTACCTCGGGTTAAGTTTTCCACGCTTTCCAAAACGTATTATGCCTTTCCAGGGCGAGACCTTCAACAGGACACGATCTCCATCCTGGAATTCCAAGGGTTTTCGTCGCTTATCAGCGTAACTCTTTTGTCTGTCTCGTGAAGCTTTCAGTCGTTCTTGGATTTGAATGATCTTTTCGGTGGTTTCGCGGATGATTTCAGGACCGGTGAGAGCACTGTCGGGGACTCGACTCTTGGCTATCTGAGTGTCCCTTACATCGGCCCAGCATAGAGGGGATCTGCACTTGCGACCATAGAGGGCTTCGAACGGGGCAGCCTTGATACTGGTGTGGTAGCTGTTGTTATATGAGAACTCGATCAACGGTAAATGGGTGTCCCACGACTTTCCGAAATCGATGACACATGCTCTCAACATGTCTTCTAAGGTTTGGATAGTTCTCTCACTCTGTCCGTCTGTCTGAGGATGATAAGTTGTACTCATATCCAGCTTAGTTCCAAGAGCTTTTTGAAGAGATTGCCAAAACCATTAGGTAAACCTGCTATCTCGATCGAAGATAATGGACACAGGTACACCGTGCAGTCAGACTATCTCTTGGATGTAGATTCGCGTGAGTCTTTCCATCTTGAATGATTCCTTAATCGGGAGAAAGTGAGCGGATTTTGTCAATCGGTCGACAATTACCCAAATGGTATCGTACCCACTCGGAGATTTGGGTAATTTGGTGATGAAATCCATAGGGATCATCTCCCATTTCCACTCAGGTATCTCGGGCTGTTGGAGCAGACCCGAGGGTTTCTAGTACTCGACCTTTACCTTGGCGCAAGTCAGACACTTGCCCACGAAGGTAGCGATTTCGGCTTTCATGTTTGGCCACCAGTATAGCTTCTTGAGATCCAGGTACATCTTGTCCCAACCTGGGTGAACGGAGTATCTGGTCTTGTGGGCTTCGTTCATGACAACCCCCCTGAAACCTCCGAACTTTGGGGTCCAAATTCGGTCCATGAAACAATAGACTCTATCACCTCTGATCTCAAGATTCTTATCTATTCCCCTCAAGGCTTCGTTCGACATGTTCTCTGGTTTTAGGGCTTCTAACTGGGCTTTTCGGATTTGGGCGGATAAGTGGGAATGGATGGTCATTGTCAATGTCTTTGTCTTGTTGCTTGAGCTTTCTTTTCGGCTAAGGGCATCTGCTACCACATTGGCCTTGCGGGAATGGTAGCGGATTTCGCACTCATAATCATTGAGCAACTCTACCCATCGTCGTTGTCTCATGTTTAAGTCTTTCTGATCGAAGATATGTTGCAGGCTCTTATGGTCAGTGCAGATCGTGCACTTGGTTCCTTAGAGATAATGTCTCCAAATCTTCAGTGCGAAGACCACTGCTCCTAATTCCATGTTGTGAGTCGTATAGTTAACTTCGTGCGCCTTCAGTTGTCTCGAGGCATAAGCGATAAATTTTCCTCTCTGCATAAGCACACAGCCTAAGCCCTGATTGGATGCATCGCAATAGACAATGAAATCCTCTGTCCCTTTGAGCAGGGACAGGATAGGTGTGTTGCACAAGGCTTGCTTCAACGTTTGAAAAGCAGTGTCTTGCTTTTCACTCCAACAAAAATGTACACCTTTCTGTGTCAGAGTGGTTAGGGGTTTGGCGATTCTAGAAAAATTCTGGATGAATCTGCGATAGTAGCCAGCGAGACCCAAGAATTGACGGATTTCTATGGGTGTCTTCGGTGCCGACCAAGTCTCTATAGCCTTGATTTTAGACGGGTCCACGTGTATACCCTCCTCACTTATCACGTGACCAAGGAAAGTTACCTTCCGAATCCAGAATTCGCACTTGGAGAATTTCACGTACAACTTTTCCGATCTAAGAATTTCCAACACTATCCTCAAGTGTTGTTTGTGATGTTCTTCACTTCTGGAGTAGACAAGTATGTCGTCAATGAACACGATCATGAACTTGCCCGGAAGGGGGCAACACACCCAGTTCATCAGGTCCATGAACACTGCTGGTGCGTTGGTTAGACCGAAGGGCATCACTACGAACTCGTAGTGACCATATCGAGTTCTGAATGTTGTCTTGGAAACATCACTGTCGTGAACTCGTAGCTGATGCTACCCTGATCTAAGGTCTATGTTTGAGAAGTAACTGGCTCCTGAAGTTGATCGAAGAGGTCGTCTATTCGAGGAAGATGATAACGGTTTTTGACGGTCAACTTGTTCAGCTCACGGTAGTCTATACACATCCGAAAGGATCCATCTTTCTTCTTTACAAACAATACCGGGGCTCCCCAGGGTGAGAAACTCGGTCGGATGAACCCTTTACTAAGTAGCTCATTGAGCTGACTGGATAACTCCTGCATTTCTGTTGGAGCTAAGCGATAGGGAGATTTGTGATGGGTTTTGAGCATTCTAACACTTCCTAAGTGTACATGCAACCCTAATAACCTTGGATCTATGTTTGTCTAATTATCATGCAAAGTTGAATTCCAAGGTTATATTCCTATCTAGCATACATGGGGAACAATTTTAACTTGAATCATAGATAGAATAATTTACCTTGTTGTTGCTTGTGTTCCTTGAAACCTTGTGAGCCTAGCACCCCAAGTGTGATGCCTCAAATGCTTCACACAACACCAAATGCTCTTGGAAAAACTCTTGAGATAATACACACTTCTCAAAATCGGCCAAGCCCTCTAGTTTCTTAGTGTTCAACTTGTGTAGCCAATTTTGTGGAGAATGGGTCTCTTATATAGTCTATCCAATTGCATGGTGCCATGCAACCCAAATGGACCATACCGGGTCGGGTCAAGTACAAGCCCGAAATAGTTATGGACTTAGACACCTTATCCAACAGTCTCCCACTTGGATAAGTCTAATAACTATATCTCTAGTACTTCAGGAACCGACTGGCAATCGTAGCTCTTTCAAGGTCTCTCGGAACTGAGAAGATGATGGTACGCCATTTAAGATAAGTGATCATATAATCCTCCGTTCTAGATATCAGCCGGACAAATACATGGAACATTATCTTGCTTATTGTCCAGCATTTGTTTCCCGATTTCCGATTTGTTTGACATAGAACTTAATTGAACACATCAACTTAGTTCTGACCGGGCCCGGTACATGGGTCAAAACAAAATCATCGAGGGGCCCAGATATCAGCTTCTAATCCAAGAAGGAACAGATAAACTTCGACTCATATGTTTGTTCTATCACTCATTGAATTACACACAAAAGTACATTTTATAACATCGAGTTACCAATGCGGTTTCGTACAGTCAATGCATAACCAATTTGTAAGTAACAAATCATATCTCTAGGTTTGAAGACTTATATGATATTACCGTCTCACGATCACTCGAGATAGAATTCCATGAAGTGATTCCAGTGAGCGTGGGTTGAATCCAATGCTCAGAACTTATGAGCACTCATGATTGTTGTAGCCTTGTCCAAGACCTCTACAACCAAACATGACAGTCTTGATTCATATCTACTTCCAACATATGACCGACTGTGGAGGTTTGAATAATATGTTATACCAAACAAAATTATTCTGGAAGTCAAAACATGCAAAAGAAATATAGTAAACAATCGACAAGAGATAGTAACACTTTACTCATAAGTAAAATACTTTTTATTCATCATCAAATGTCAATTACACTTTACAAATTTCGAGATTATCTAACTACTAAATCTAATATCATCCTTCAGCCCTATGCTCCGAGCATGCTGGAGATGCTTAACCCGAGACAGTCCCTTTGTGAGGGGATCTGCTGGATTCTCATCTGATGATACCCTCTTTGCCACGAGGTGTCCTTCTTCGATCCGATGTCTAATGAAATGGTATTTTCTGTCGATGTGTCTGGATCTCCCATGATCCCTTGGTTCCTTGGCTAAGGCAACAGCACTTTCACTATCACAGAAAATTTCCATTGGCTCTTTAGCTGGTACAACTCCAAGGTCTCCAATGAAGTTCTTCAGCCATATAGCCTCCTTTGCTGCTTCGCTAGCTGCAATATACTCTGATTCACAAGTAGAATCTGCCACTGTCTCTTGCTTGGAACTCTTCCAAGAAATTGCTCCTCCGTTTAGGGTAAAGACCCAGCCCGACTGAGAGCGGAAATTATCCCTATCAGTCTGGAAGCTAGCATCACTATACCCTACAACTCTCAAGACATCACTCCCACCGAGGGTAAGAACCCAGTCCTTAGTCCTATGTAGGTACTTGAGGATATTCTTTACCGCAGTCCAGTGTGCCTTGCCAGGGTTCGCCTGATACCTGCTAACCATGCTCAAGGCAAACGCTACATCGGGTCGAGTACACGTCATAGCATACATGATCGATCCTACAGCCGAAGCGTAAGGTGTTCGACTCATTTCTGCTATCTCAGCCTCAGTGCTAGGGCTTTGTGTCTTACTCAATCTGGTGTTACTCTGGATGGGTAACTCTCTTTTCTTGGAATCCTGCATGCTGAATCTCTTCAGCACCTTATCCATATAGGTACTCTGACTAAGTCCAATTAGTCTTTTACTCCGATCTCTCAAGATCCTTATCCCTAGAATATAGGCAGCTTCACCAAGGTCCTTCATAGCGAAACACTTCCCAAGCCAGGATTTTACTTCCTGCAGGGTTGGAATGTCGTTTCCTATGAGTAGTATGTCATCCAGATACAATACCAAAAAGCTAACTATACTCCCACTAGCCTTGACATAAACACAAGATTCATCTTCACTCCTAGAAAAGCCAAATTCCTTGACCTTTTCATCAAAGCAAAGATTCCATCTGCGAGGTGCTTGCTTCAATCCATAAATGGATTTCTCAAGCTTACACACTCTATTAGGGTACTCGTTGCTGACAAAACCCTCTGGCTGACTCATGTAAACATCTTCAGCCAACTTCCCATTAAGGAAAGCGGTTTTGACATCCATCTGCCATATTTCATAATCATGAAATGCAGCTATGGCTAACAGAACCCGAATAGACTTAATCTTCGCTACTGGAGAAAAGGTCTCATCATAATCCACTCCAGGAATTTGAGAGAAGCCCTTTGCAACCAGTCTAGCCTTATAAGTGTGTACTTTACCATCCATGTCGGTCTTCTTCTTGAAGACCCATTTGCACCCTACTGTCTTACGACCTGGTACATTTTCAACCAAGTTCCAAACTTGATTGTCATACATGGATTGTATCTCGCTATCCATAGCCTCTTTCCATTTTGCAGACTCGGGGCCTGCCATGGCTTCCTCGTAGCTGTTAGGGTCATCTTGACTTACTAGTGTCTCATCACTAATAAGTGTCTCACCTTCTGCAGTAATATGGAATCCATAGTAATGCTCAGGTGCACTCCTAACTCTCGTGGAACGTCTCAAAGGTACAGATTTGTCAATTTGCTCAACAGGAGTTTCCTCCTCAAGTTGAGGGCTAGAGTTTGAAGTTCCTTCACCGCTTGATTCTTGAATTTCTTCAAGATCAATTTGCCTCCCACTGTCTCCTTGGTTTATAAACTCTCTTTCTCGAAAGACTCCTCTTCTTGCTATAAAAACCACATTGTCACTAGGTCTGTAGAAGAGGTAACCAAAGGATCGTTGTGGGTAACCGATGAAAATACACCTCTCGCTTCGAGGTTCGAGCTTATCATGAGTCTCGCGTCTCACGAAAGCCTCGCAACCCCAAATCTTGATGTGGTCTAGTTTAGGTACTTTACCAGTGCACATCTCGTGAGGAGTTTTGGCAACTTTCTTTGTAGGGACTAGATTAAGAATATGGGCAGCAGTCTCTAAGGCATACCCGCAGAATGAGATTGGTAGCGAAGCTCGACTCATCATGGAACGAACCATATCCAACAAGGTTCGATTATGCCTCTCAGCCACACCATTCAACTGTGGTGTCCTGGGAGGTGTCAATTGTGAGACTATCCCACATTCCCTTAGATAGTCGAGGAACTCTGAACTCAGATACTCACCACCACGATCGGATCGAAGCATCTTAATGTTCCTGCCCAATTGATTCTCGACTTCCTGTTTAAATTCCTTAAACCTCTCGAAAGTCTCTGACTTATGCTTGATCAAGTAGACATATCCATATCTACTATAATCATCAGTAAAAGTCAAATAATAACGATTAGCATCCCTTGTGGCATGTTTGAATGGTCCACACACATCCGTGTGTATAAGGTCCAACAAACCTTCACCCCTCTCACACGAACCTGTGAAGGGTGACTTTGTCATTTTTCCATGTAAGCATGATTCACAACTATCATCTGACTTTACGTCAAACGACTCCAAGACTCCATCCTTTTGGAGTTGGCCTATGCGTTTCTTGCTTATATGTCCAAGACGACAGTGCCATAAAGATGCTTTATCCAAGTTATTATTAGTAGAATCAATGCACAAAACATTATTTCCTAAGTTATCTACAACAGATACAGCTTCATACACACCATCACAAGGTAATGCTTTAAAATAAAGAACATTATTAAAGAAAGCATCAATAGAACCAACTTCATTATTAAATGAAAAGGTAAACCCTTGTTTGTACAAAGCATGAAAGGAAATAATATTTCTTGCCATTCTTGGCGAATAACAACACTTATTCAAATCTAAACTAAACCCACTACTTAGCGATACAGTATAAACTCCAATCTTGGTAACAGGTATAGCTTTCCTATTCCCCATGATCAAGTTTATCCTTCCTTGCTCCACATCCTCACTTCTTCTTAGTCCCTGCAAGTCACAACAAATATGAATACCACAACCGGTATCAAGGACCCAAGAATTAGAATGGGGTGAGTTATTAGAAATGATAGTGTAAATACCTGCATGGTTGGGTTTAACTTTCCCATCCTTCACATCTTGCTGGTATTTTGGGCAGTTCCGCTTCCAATGAGCCTTTTCATGGCAATAGAAGCATTCAGCCTCTTTTGGGTCAGAAGAAGGAGTAATGAAACCTTTCTTGGTTCCACTTGAAGAAGAGCCATCAAGGGTCCGAGCCTTGGTACCCTTAGAAGAGCTCTTTCTCTTCCTCCCTCGACTTTTCCCGATTGCCAAAACCGGAGTAGAGTTTTGAGTAGGAGTGATAGCAACCGACTTCCCCTTAAGACCTGTTTCTGCGGTCTTGAGAAGTCCCTGAAGTTTGCTGAGGGTGACTTCTTCCTTGTTCATGTGATATGTCATGCGGAATTGATCATAGCACGATGGTAAGGAATGCAAAATAATATCTATTGCAAGATCCTCCCGGAAGTTCACATTAAGCTTCAGCAAACGATCCACATACCTTTGCATTTTCTGCATGTGGCTCGTGACGGATTCCCCGTCCTTCATCATGGTTGTTATCATGGAGCAGATGATTACATACCTCTCTTGTCTTGCACTTTGATGGTATCTTTCCATCAAATCTTGGTGCATGTCATAAGGGTAGAAATCCTCATAAGACTTTTGGAGTTCCGCTGTCATCGTGGCCATCATGATGCAAGCCACTTTCGTAGCATCCCTTTCATGTGCCCGGAATTCAGCGATCTCCTGAGGAGTTGCAGTGGACTCATTAATCTCCTTAAGCTCCTTGTCAAGGACATATTCTTTGTCCTCGTAGCGGGTAATCATCCTGATGTTTCTGATCCACTCATTAAAGTTGGATCCATCAAAGGTGACTTTCCCACACAAGTTCATAAGGGAAAAGGAGCCATTAGGATTAGAGCCAGAAGCATTGTTGAAAGACATCTGAAGAAAAGAGGACAAGATTAGTTTAGATAAAAGAGTCCTTAATAAAACACCCAAATGTAATACTAAGGCTAGGATCCAATCACAATATAATATAACTTAGAAGAGGTATACCGTAATCTAAGCTATATCATATTTGAAAGGTAGGTGAATGACGATTCACCAATTTCCACCACGAAAACCGCAATATTTTAGTATTAGGTTTTTTGAATGGTTCTTAGAAATTCCTAGATTCTTTGAGATTCAATGAACTTTTCAAAGGCATGTTTCAATCTTGAGTGTGCCCTCCAAATTTTGTGACTGGGATACCGAGGATCACAAAACGAGGTGTGAAGTAACCATGCAAATCACTTGGTACCCTTAAAGTTTATCACTCAATCGATGTGCCGGTTAACCACACACGCTCCATCGATACTATAATAAACCCTAAGTCACCCTTTACCTACCTTGTTAAGTCCAAGTTAGTGTGCCGGTTAACCACACACGCTCCACCAACGACTTAATCAAAGTGTAAAGTGTAATTTCATGGAATAGCACCTTATTCACATTTTTCCTAAAGTAACTAAGATTGGGAATTTTATAAAACATTTAGTTACTTTATAATATTCATCATACTTTGAATGAGAATTAATAAGTCCTTGTCTTACCCGTTCGGCTAACGACCCTCCACCGATCAAGCAAGCGGTGGGTGAGAGTGGACACCCATTAAGTCACCATTTTATAGGCAACAACCTTATACCCACCTTATAGACCGGCTTCGTGAATGAGGCGTACTAGCGGTAAGACGACTTTGTTCTTATACATATATATATAATTATTAAATCATAATAATATAAGTATAAGGGTTGAATTTTAACTTTTAAAATTCTAGGGGTTGGAACTAAAGTTTTAACTTAACTTTACTTGTTCCAAAACTTGAGGGCAAGTTTTGTAATCTTTCAAAGCTTTTCATTTCTTGTAACTTATGAGTTTAATAGAGTAATAAAATGAGGACTTTTCATTTTTCCTAACTCTTGTGTTCTTTTAATGGTTTTTAATCCAAGAGACTTTTGGTTTTCCATAACTTGAGGACAAGTTATGGACTCCATTAAAACACATTATGATCATGAATTAATCTACCACATAGGTTACAAATAATTCCTATGATCATCTAAACATCATAAGAACAAGAATGTGAATATGAACACTTTCAAAATCACATTTAATCTTTGTAATTTTGATAACTAGTTGTTGTAAATGAGTTAGAAAAGACATTACACCTTCTAAAATAAGTTTTCAAGTACCAAAACATTTTAGGGTAATGATTCTAATCCATTTCCAGCAACTCAAGTCGAAATTCTACACTCTGTCGACCCTACTCGCCGAGTGCATAAACCTACTCGCCGAGTAGGTTGAAGAAACACATGAACTCGACGAGTCCTCCCCATGGACTCGCCGAGTCCATCAGTCAGACAGCAGAATTTTCGACTTCCTTCAACTTTTAAGCACAAATAACAAACAAACAAGCCTAGGCTCTGATACCACTGATGGGTTTTGAGCATTCTAACACTTCCTAAGTGTACATGCAACCCTAATAACCTTGGATCTATGTTTGTCTAATTATCATGCAAAGTTGAATTCCAAGGTTATATTCCTATTTAGCATACATGGGGAACAATTTTAACTTGAATCATAGATAGAATAATTTACCTTGTTGTTGCTTGTGTTCCTTGAAACCTTGTGAGCCTAGCACCCCAAGTGTGATGCCTCAAATGCTTCACACAACACCAAATGCTCTTGGAAAAACTGTTGAGATAATACACACTTCTCAAAATCGGCCAAGCCCTCTAGTTTCTTAGTGTTCAACTTGTGTAGCCAATTTTGGGGAGAATGGGTCTCTTATATAGTCTATCCAATTGCATGGTGCCATGCAACCCAAATGGACCATGCCGGGTCGGGTCAAGTACAAGCCCGAAATAGTTATGGACTTAGACACCTTATCCAACAATTTGGCCACGGGATTTGCTCAAGGAATTAGGTCGATGCGAAACACGACTTGGCGTTCGGGAGGAATTCCCGGGTGCTCTTCGGGAAAGACACCAGGAAAGTTGTGGACTTCGGGGATGCTCTCGAGGTCTTTAACTTCATATTTCTCGTTTATTACATGAACTAGAAATGCATAGCACTCCTTTCGCAGAAGCTTTTGAGCTTTGATGCACGAAATGATGTGAAGGTTGGAACTGAGTTTATCGTCGTAGATCATGAGAGTCTGGCCAGAAGGAAGATTGAGACGGATGGCTTTCTCGTAAAAAAGGATATCAGCATGATTGGGACTCAACCAATCCATGCCAATGATAACATCACAGCTCTTTATGGAAACTGGCATTAGGTCAATGGGGAAAGAATAATCGATCAGGGTAAGGGTACAGCGTATGAATATATCGTTAGCATTCTCTTTCTCACCGTTAGCCATCTCGACGGTAAACGTTTCGGTTAATGATTGGGGATTATGTTTAAGAAGACGTTTGAATGAATGGTTAACAAAACTTCGTTCAGCACCAGAATCGAAAAGGATACTAGCATAAGAGTTGTCGAGAAGGAAAGTACCCGTGACGACAGTGGGATCGGCGACTGCCTCATCTTGCCCCATAGTTAGAACTCTACCGTTGTTGCCAGCTGTTGCTGCCTTGGGGCATTTTCTCTTTAAATGCCCGACTTCACCGCAACCGTAGCAGGCTTGACCGACACCCGCTCAAGAAGCTTGATTGGTTGATTGGGTTGGTGCTTTTCAGAATCGGATTGTATGCCCCTTTTTACCACAATTGGAGCACAACAGTTCACGGCATGGGCCGGAAGTGAGATGATGGTAGTTGCACTTATCGCACCGAGGAAGGGTACCAGCATATCTACTGGTAGGTGCTTGAGCTGTAGAAGCGACGGCAAAAACAACAGCATGAGTAGTAACAGCGTGGACTGCCACAGTTTGCTGCTTCTTTGAGGGCTCTTGGGAAGTTTGACCCTTTTTCTGCTTCCAAAATTTTCTTTTCTCACCACTTCTTTTTGATGGTTTAGGAGTGGTGGCCACTTCATCTAGATCATCCCCATGGTCGATCAGGGTTTGCGGCAGGCATTTAGCACTGTCGAATGTGTTTGGCTTCGCAGCCAAAACATTACCCTTGGTTGGCTGGGTCAATCCCCAGATGAATCTTTCAATCTTTTTACTTTTTAGGGTAACCATTCCCGGACAAAGAATCGCCAGGTCTTCAAATTTGGAGGTGTAAGCGGCGACATCGGAACCCTTCATCTTAAGGTTCCAGAGTTCATGTTCCATCTTCTGCATTTCGCCCCGTGGGCAGTATTCAGCAAGTAAAAGCTCCTTCATGCTCTCCCAACCCATAAAATTGGCTACTGGTAGGGTTAAGGATTTGACTCGGCCATTCCACCAAGTCTGGACTTTATCGGTGAAAGTACAGGGGGCGAACTTCACCTTGTCAGTTTCAGAACATGCATGGATTTCGAAAATAGACTCGATCCTCTCAAACCATCGAGTCAGAGAAATAACACCTCCAATGCCATTGAAAGGTGTGGGTTTCGCGTTCATAAAGTCTTTGTAGGAACACTCCTCCCGGTGTCCCTGACTACCTTCCTAGTTTTGGGGCTGAGTACTACCTCCTGGCTCGCCTGAACCACCGGGGTTCATTTGTGACATAGCAGCAGCCACAGCAGCAGTAACGGTTCCTTGGAACATGGCAGGATCAAATGGAGAGGGAGGTGGTGGAGGAGGATTGTTGTTCTTTGAGCTAGCTCTTTTCCTTGGACGCATCTTGATCTAAAATGATTAGGAAAGAGAGGATGGTAAGTCCTCTGAATTTAATCAAGAGATACGGAACAAGAGATATCTCATTATAACAGATAAAGTGTTTTACTAAGCAATAAAACAGGAAAGGATTATCGAAGCAAGTAAATTATTGCTAAGGAAAGAATGAGTAGCAACGCTTGGAATGAATTCTACAACGTATTCGGCTTAGGCTAAAATACTCCTATAGTATTTTATGTTTTGCTGCGACGATGACTCATTTCTTGGATATTAGGTAAGTTTTAGGCCTGCTACACACCACAGTCACTCCCAAGAACATGTTGGCCGTGTCTCAAATGAATGTAGTTGATCAGGCTATATTGACCCTAGACACGACTACATAACTGCCCAGGTTTAACCACAGTGCACAACAACCAATTACTTATGTTTTGCTCTACTCAGGGTTACGGTTTCTGGTGTTTAGGTATTTTTTTTATACTTGGAGTAAAAATACTTATATATTTAAAGTATACTTTTAGTCAGAGCACTTCGGCCCCTTAGTGTTTATAGTTATATACCATGTAAGATTCGGTATAATTAGTTCACTATAAACAAGGGTTTTGATACCAATCTGTTGTACCCCGAAACCGATGGCGGAAACGTTTCGGGGCGGAGGGCGTCATGTAAAGTATCACAACCAATGTACATAGTAAGCATAGTAAACACAACCATTACATTACATAGGAATATTTACATTTGTTTGAAAGCAAAGTAACACATGTTTTATATATATACATCAGTATAACAAAAGTAAAGACGATACTTCTATACGCTCCATCTTCTCCAAAAGAAAGTGGGTTACCTATCTAACGTGAACCTGAGAATACAAGCAGTTTTAGAAATATCAGCATAAAGCTGGTGAGTTCATAAGCTGTTTGTTTCTGTGAAAGAAAATGTTCCTTTAAGTTTGCAAAAAGTTATTTCCCAAGAAAATCCCATATTTTCTTATAAAAGAAGTGTGGTTATCCATTTGTTAAACAACCTATTTATGACAAGTCAAGTTAAGTTATCCCAGGAAAAACCCTTATTTTCCTTAAAAGTAGGTGATTGGTTATCGATCCGGAATGAAAAGTACAAGTATCTACCATACTTGCAATGTTAAGTAAAGTTTCCTTAAAGTTTAGTTATCCTTGGAAAGTACATTAGTTTTAACACGTATATAAAACTAATAAGTAGGTAGTGAACTAATACCTAAGGGTATTACTGATACCCTCTAGTAATCAAAACAGTTATTACTTTGAGGTTAGTTCACTAGGTTCATTATTACTTAAGAGTAAATCTCCATTATCTAAGTTGGGAGTTCCATAACCATATAATAAACTACATATGGCGCGTAACGGGGCCAATATCATTTATGACTTTTGTCACCCGTAGACCTGTCGGTCCCACTATAGCTAGTAGCAAGGTGCGGGGTATTCAGCCCCGTATAGATCTATACACTCAAGTCACACTGTCCTTCTAAGAGATTCTTGTTACAGGGGCAGTCCTCCACTCGCGTATCTCTATGGAGTGTTTAAAAGGACGTGTCCCCAATCTTAAGAATAACAAATTTACAAGTAAAAATACGGAAAAATCCAGTTTTATGAATGGCATGAAATCCTTCGTGAAATATAAAATATAACATTTTATAATAAGTTTCACAATTAGGTTGAAAACTAGCTCTACAAGTTAAACGGTTGGTTAATACGGATTTCAGTGTTAAAAGCATACTAAACATGCAACATTTCATACGAAATAATAAGTTTTGAGTACAAGTTTCCTTGTACTTTTGCTTGTATTCTCCCTCTGAAAACATGAAAAACACGGAAAATGGTGTAGGGGTATGAACTCACCAGACGAGAAATGTGTCGGGTAGGATGCCAAGTATCAGTTTAAGGCTTGAACATGCACGAGGTTCCTATGTAGCATAAGGAGATACATAATTGTTTCTAATTAGACTTTTAACTACTAATTAAGTAAGAAAATACACTTCGAGGTGCAAAAACACTTTATCTCAAGTGTTAGGAATGATCCGGGTTGCATCTAAAGGTGTGTAGGGTCTAGATAAGGAGTTTACCCTTCGAGTGTAAACCCTTAGGGGTGTTTACGGTCCAAATACAATATCCCCCATGAGGTTATGCATGTAAAATCATGGGTGGTGTGTTCTAGGATGTTTCAAGGTCTTACAATGCACAAGGGAAGGTTCTAAGGTTGAATCAAAGGCTTAGGAAGTGATCGGGACTTGAATTGGCCTTGGAAAAGGGGTTTAAAGTTCTTGAAGGACCCTTGGGGAGTTTACGGTTGTAAACACATGATTTTATAGCTGTAAACTCATGTTTGTCCATTTTGCATGTGTTTTGGTGGTTGTAGGTTAAGCATACAAAGTTGTAGACCTAAATCTAAGCCATACAAGGTGTTAGGGGCACTTAAACACCCTTGGGAGGTGTTTACGGTTTTGGGAGACCTTCCCAAACCGTAAAATCAAGTGTTCCTCATTTGTTCATGGTTTGGTGCATCACATGAACGAATACAAGGTTCTAGGCACTCATGGAAGCTTTTGGAGGTAATTAAGGGGAAATTTAACACCTTAAAAGGTGTTTATGGTCTAAGAAGGGGTGTTTACGGTCCAAGAATGTTCTTGGGCCATAAAATCATGTTTACTACCCAAATGACATGATTTTGATGTTCTAATCATGTACATGCAAGTCCTTAAGTCTTTGCTAAACACTAGAAAGGATTTGGAAGGGTTTTGGGGCTTCAAAACCCCTTCATGGGAGTTTACGGTTTTGGGAGATGTTCCCAAACTATAAACACAAGTTTTTGAGAGTTTTGAATGATTTAAACATAGATTTGCATGCTTAACAAGTTAAGCAACAAGTTAGGATAGTTCACTTGCGATTTTGGAGCTTGAAAGGGGCGTTTTTGGATCAAAACTCGAGTTTTAGAGAGAGAGTAGAGAGAGAAAGTTATGAGGAGGTGGGAAAAAGCTTAAATGAAGTCACTCATCCTTTATATAAGGCTTGAGTTTGTGGTCAAGTGGGAATCCACCCAATACCGACGTTAAATGGGGGTTTAAAATTTTACCCGATTAATTTGCGGTAACTCGACTTACTTGTAACTATAACTTTTTTCAAATGAATATTGAGGGTGTTTTAATGTGTTTCTAATGTGTTCTAACACTTATGAAGTCCAAATAAAAAGTCCCAATTTAATTAACTTAATCCAAAAGTTAACGGAAAATTTTAATAAAAATAAATTTTATTAACGGAAATGGAATACAGTGACAGAATAAATTTAGAGTTGTCACAAGGTGGTATCGCGGCATGGAGTACCGATCTCAATCGTCTCAGATCGAGATGTGGGTTTCACTTCCATATTCTAGAAGAAATTTCATGAGGAATTGGGTACGAGGCTGCATTTTAGTACTGCATACCACCCACAGACTGACGGACAGAGCGAGTGGACGATTCAGATGCTCGAGGACATGCATAGGGCATGTGTACTGGATTTCAGCGGGAGTTGGGACACGTATTTACTCTTGGCTGAGTTTTCCTATAAAAATAGCCATCATTCGAGCATTGGTATGCCACCATTTGAGCTATTGTATGGAAGGAGGTGTCGGACCCCCATTTGCTAGGGTGAGGTAGGGCAACGTGTGATGGGTAGTACAGAGATAGTGGTTCAGACGACAGAGCAGATTCAGCGGGTCAGGCAGAGGTTATTGACCTCTCAGAGTCGCCAGAAGAGTTACGCGAATAGGCGTCGATCGGAGCTCTAGTTTCAGGTCGGGGATTTTGTGCTCCTAAAGGTGTCTCCTTGGAAAGGAGTGATCCGTTTCAGGAAGAGGGGCAAGCTGGGGCCCCGGTATATTGGGCCGTTTAGGGTAATCGCGAGGGTGGGCAGAGTAGCATATCGTTTGGAGTTACCTGCAGAGTTAGGTCAGATTCATGACACTTTCCACGTATAGAAGTTGAGGAAGTGTGTGGCCGATGAGTCAGCGGTGGTACCGTTAGAGGATATCCAGGTGGATGCGAGTCTGAACTACATTGAGAGACCGGTTGCAATTATGGATAAGAAGGTCAAGGTTTTAAGGAACAAGGAAGTGCCCCTGGTGCAGGTCCAGTGGCAACATCGGAGGGGGTCCGAGCTGACTTGGGAACCGGAGGGAGAGATGCGTGAGCAACATCCAGAGTTGTTTGCGGAATGAGACTTCGAGGATGAAGTTTGATTCTAGTGGGGAAGAATTGTAACATCCGAACTCCCAGGTATCTTGTTTTATGCTTTAATATTGAGTTTTTGGAGACAGACTCGGCGAGTAGGCACTCAGACTCGCCAAGTAGGAGCGCGGATGGTCAGACTGATTTAATGGAGGACTCGGCGAGTCCATTCGTGGACTTGGCGAGTCCACGCTGTTTAATGAAACCCTAATCCCCGGGGTTTGAGACCTATTTAAAGAGGCTTATAGCCACCATTTGCAGCTACCAGACCCTTGAGAGAAACCCTTATTGTGCTTAAGCATTTGTGAGAGAGAGGAAGCCATTATTGGACCTTTATGGGTTTGTTTTGCAAGAAGAAGTTAATTCCAGCTTGGAGGAGGCCAAAGAGGTTGCATATTTGTGGATTTCAAGCAGTGGGTATAATCTTTGAGGTAGCATATCGACCCTCTTTCTGTTTTGTTAAAGCATCCATGGATCTAGGGTTTCCTATGCGCTTTATTGGGTTGAATTGTTGAGAATAAGGTCCCTTATCATGTTTAGACTTTAGATTTGTACCCATAGTGGTCCAGAGAAGGTTATCCATCTTTCTTTATGTTGGGTTATGGAAGAAATGAACTTAGAGTGTTGTATTTGGGACTAAATCATCAAGTAGTGTCTTTTGGACGTTGCATGTGTATCAAGTTCGAACCTTTACATGTTTATTGAGCTTGGAGAGGTTAGATCTATGAATTAGAGGAGCAGATCTGACCTCAGAAGGTCATTTGAGTTTGAGCATGGCTTGAACTCGCCGAGTCCAAGATCAGACTCGGCGAGTAGGATGGGTTTCCCCCATAAATCACGCAGATGGTAACTCGCTGAGTTGGGGAAGTGACTCAGTGAGTCATTTGGGGTTTTGAGGATGTGAGTTCATGACTGAACTCACCGAGTCACAATTGTGCACTCGGCGAGTTTGGTCAAAGGGTTGACCGTTGACTTTTGTTGACTTTTAGGGTTTGGTCAACGTTAGAGTATTTGAGCCTAAAGAGGGGTAAAATGGTATTTAACCTCCCGAGAGTGCTAAGAGACGAAGTGGTCTAGCCTTGGGAAATGTGTTGATGCCGAGTGTTCATTTTCGTATGATTAGGCGGAGGCTAGATCCTATTTCATGGAGTCTGAGATTTCAGAGTTATCGAGTTACACTAGGTGAGTCTTCTCACTAGACGTTACCTAGAGTGGTATTATGAGTTAACCGGAAGGTCTTATGTGTTATGTATGAGATTGTGTGCCATGTATGCGATTATGTGCTATGTGATGTATGTATGATATATAATTGTTTAGACCGGATTGAGGGTCCAACGATTCAGACCGGGCCGGAGGGCCCAACAAGCTATGACCGGACCAGAGGGTCCAACGAGCTACGGGACCGAACGGTCCTGCTGAGACACATCAACCGAAGGGTCGTACAGTAGCCTCAAGTGGTGTATGTGTTGTATGTGGTATATTGGGGAACTCATTAAGCATTTATGCTTATAGTTGTTTTGTTATGTGTTTCAGGTACTAGCGAGGACCGTAGAAAGGTTCCAGCGTGAACCGTACACACCATGAGGACATTTGATTTGTGATCTTGGGATATATTTGTTTGGATAACTATTGTGGAATACTTTTTGAGAATGTTTTATATTTAAAAATGTGGTTGTTGAAAAATGAAAATTTTGTTTTGAAAATCTCGTCGTTACATTAAACGCTCTAACTCCCTTGAAGCTCTCAAACACAAACCCTCCCTCTATTATCACCAACTAACACCATTGTCGACATCTAGCATCACCACCATAGACTGCCATTTCTTTGGCCATTGCCACCGTCCTAGTCAAGCACCATTTGTTTGTCTTCCTTTTTTTTGGTGAAACAACATCAGATTTGCATTAGATCTGGTGTGTTTGATGTATTTCAAGTCTAGATCTAGAGTTTGTTGTTCATGTTATGGTGGCCAACGGTGGTTACACCATCACATCGGATGTGCTCCACCAACTCCTCTTCCTCCTCTGACCGACTATGCTAGATCTATGGTTTTTCGCCACCATTGATATTCAAATCTATGAGGTCTAGTCTAGATCACTGTTTTCGCCACCACTGACGACGAAATCTGTAAACTCCGACGGAGATCCACATTATTCACCACCGTTATAGTCCACATTTTCATGCTCTACTCTAGATCTATGTTTTTTTGACACTATCGACCTCTAGATATGCGAGTTCCGACAACCACCAATGTTGACCACTGCTCTACCATCTCCAGATCTAAATATACGTTGACCGACCACCATCAAACACCTCCACCTATCGTCTCTAGTTTCTTGTTGAAAATTTTATGATTCTGATGACTTTCCTTAACGATTTTGCTCATATATGTTTAATCTGAGTGATATCAATGGTTTTTTCTTTCTCTGGTGGTGGTCCTAATTCCAATCTATCAAAATATGGTTTGATCTAACTGAATCCAAGTTTTGACAAATATAATCTCTTTATCTTTGGTGTTAGCTTTGTGGTTTTGATTCATCACTATTGTTCCTTGCGAGATCTACAAGCTTCATGTGTTTTTTGTTACAAATCTGGTGGATATCACAGGTACACTCATTTTGTCACATATGTTTACATGTTTTTTTGTGTTAAAATAGGAATGATTTGTGTATGAAGCTTATAGTTTTTTTGTTTTAAATTGTGAATTGACAACATTAAACTCTGAATTTTCTGTTTAAAATTTATACTTTAAATCAGCTATATTAAGTTGTGAATTTTGTATATTAAACTATTAATTTGTTATATTAAGCTGTAAATTTCATGTATTTAACTATGAATTTATGGTACTGAGAGTTTTAAGTTGATAAGATGGTTGTGAATGCATACTTTTTGTGTATTAAA
This sequence comes from Lactuca sativa, assembly GCF_002870075.4. Taxonomy (NCBI): domain Eukaryota; kingdom Viridiplantae; phylum Streptophyta; class Magnoliopsida; order Asterales; family Asteraceae; genus Lactuca; species Lactuca sativa. The sequence goes on from NC_056625.2 coordinate 195,282,168, forward strand.
CTAAGATTTATTTTATTAAGTTGTGAGTTTCATGTTTTAAGCTGTGATTTTTGTGTTTTAAACAATAAATTGATTGCATTAAACTATGAATTTTGTGTTTAAACTATAAATTAACTATATTATGCTGTGATTTATGTGTTTTAAACTATGAATTGACAACATTAAATTGTCATGTTTTGTGAAAACTATGAATTCACTATATTAAGCTGTGAATTTTGTGTGTTAAACTCTAATGTAATTATGTTTAATCTGTGAATTGACTTGTATTAAGATGTGATTTTTTTTATAAAATATTTCTTTGCTTTTAAAATATATGATGAAAAAAGCAATATATACAGATCTGATTTTATATAATTTTGAATAAATTATTTAAAGTATAAATTGAGAATATTTATGTAAATAAATTTTGAAAGAAGCATTAGTCTATGTGTCTGAAGATATGATTGTAAATAAATTTACGTTAAGATATGATTGTGAATGTATAATTTTTGTGCATTAAACTGTGAATTTATTATATTAATTTGTAAATTTTGTGTACTAAGTTATGAATTAATTGTATTTAGCTGTGAATTTTTAATAATTTATGTGCTAAAATATGAATGGTTTTTGTATTATTTTATAATTATTAAATTAATTTTTTTTGTTGCATAAATATGTAAGAATGTACTAGTTTTTATAATTATTTTTCATTAACATCTGAATAAGTGAATTAATTAGTTTATTAAATTGTTAATATAGTATTTAAGGTGTCGATCAATAATTTTATATACACATCTAATTTGTAAGCAATAATGATTACAACGGTGGTTGGTGGTAGCATGTGGTAATAGTTGGTGATTGTGGTGGTAGAGTTTGGGTTTGACTACTTTGAATGTGTGAATTAGTGTATAATGATATTTATTATGTTATGTTGTGAGTTTTATGTAATAAAATAAAATAGACTGTATTAAGTTGTATATTTTAATATAAATTTTATGTTAAAATATGAATGAATGTCTATATGAAAACATTAAACTAAGTATTAGTGAATTAATATGTTTGATAAACTATAAATATGGTATTTTAATACGTGACTATGTCTTATACACGGTATATTATTTTTTAAAGAAATCCACAATTTAGAAAAAAGAGAATTCCACAATATTCTTTTAATATTTCTAGTGTAATATTATATTAGAATATTTTAGCTATATTAAAAAAACGGTAATTTTTATTTATTTATTTTATTTTTTGGATAAATTAAATAAAAAAAAAATATTTAAATAAAATTGAAAATCTTCACTTATGTGAATTTTAGATTTTTTTATCTGCAATGTGGGTGGCTAGGATATTGTTCCTATGTCTCACAAAAAACTTATATATATATATATATATATATATATATATATATATATATATATATATATATATATATATATATATATATATATAGGAATGAGTTCTATGGAAAACAAATAACTAGGGCAACATCTACCAGAACCAATAATCAAATGACATGTGTCTATTTCTTTCTTCACAAGTAATGTATTGTGGAAGTTATTGTGGAAGTGATGTGTTGTCATGTTTTCATTGGTTCAAATATGTGTTGCCCTAATCATTTATTTTCCATATAACTCTTCCCTATATATATATATATATATATATATATATATATATATATATATATGTGTGTGTGTGTATGTGTGTGTGTCTTACAACAAAATAGATATTCTACAAAATATATTTTATTAAAATCTTGTGTTTGACAATCTATAAAAGTTAAAAAAAGAAAATAGACATGTTAGGAAATATATCTTTTAGTGTAAAATATGGTGTAAAAAGGTGTAGGGTATATATATATATATATATATATATATATATATATATATATATATATATATATATATATATATATATATATATATATATATATATATATATATATATATATATATATATATATATATATATATATATATATATATATATATATATATATATATATATATAAACATATAAAAATAATATTAAAAGCTTTATATTTATAAAAGTGTTAACTCATTTATATATAAATATGTATCAAAAAGCATTTATATACATATATATATATATATATATATATATATATATATATATATATATATATATATATATATATATATATATATATATATATGGGTTATTGTCATAAAAGACCAAAAATTTACGTAAAAAAATCGATTATGCACAAAATTAAATTATTTTTTTCCACAGGTGCCTCACATTAGTATATATTTTGTCACTTTAGGGATTTTCATCAGGTTAAGAACAGGAAGCCATTCACATGGTCACCTTCTTAACTCAAACTTTAGCCGCATAGATGGTAGTTGCTCACTACCACCACCATCAGGAACCATCACCATCACCAAGGTCAAGTTCCATCACCGCAACCACCTTTAAGCATTGTGTAACATCCGTAAAAAATCATGCCAAATTTAAACTTTTTAAAACATTTTCAAAATCAATGATTATTACAAAACTTGTTTTCAAAATATTATAATGTTAGAGTATCCCAGAATCAATAATAATATCATTAAATATTAGGAGTTGTACGATCATGCCTTCGCCTTCCCGCGAACATTGATGGTTCCTGAAACATAATCAACAACTGTAAGCTCGATGCTTAGTGAGTTCCCCCAAAATACCAACGACATACATATATAACTGTATCATATAAACAAATACAACATCCATAATGAGCCATCAGTCTGAATGGACCGCCTCACATGCCATCAGTCTATCTGGACCGCTCTTCGAGCCTTTTGCACGTCTGGACAGCCTCTAAGGGCCTTCAGCATATTTGGACCGCTCGTCGGGCCTTTGGCCTGACTATATTCCCTCCCAGGTCTGCAGTCTATCCGGTTCACCCTGGGTATCTTGGCCTACAACACAAAGCAGGACGTGCCTCAACCCAATCCCCTAAACCAACAAACATGTGCACATACATATAAACAAATAGTTATGCAGACCTAACAGATCACTAATCATGGCAACCATCATATAACCAGGATATCAATCTAACCGATCACTAACATAACAACTGTCCTATACCTAGGATACTGATCTAACCGATCTCTAACGTAGCAACCATCCTATAACCAGGATACTGATGTAACCGATCACTAGCATAGCAACCATCCTATAAGCAGGATACTGATCTAACTGATATCTAACATAACAACCATCCTATAACCTGGATACATATCATAAAGAATAACATGAAATAAACCCGGATACAAATCCGAAAAAGGCAGGTATTGGTGCCTTCGACCCTGTTAATATAGTTAGGACAACTCACCTCTCAAGTAGCTCGGAATGATAATATCAACCTCCTCCAAATACAACTCCAACACCACCACCTACACCCATAAATTATCCAATTCCATAAATTCACAAATTACCAAAATAACCCCATAAGTGAAACTCATCAACCCTTGGTCAAAGGCAAAGTCAACAGTCAAGGTCAACAGTTCATGTTGACCCAACTCGTCAAGTGCAACTCACTGACTCATCGAGTCCTTCCAGAACTCGAAGAATCATGAATATCCTAGTTGACTCGCCGAGTGCGCAGGCAACTCATCTATTTCATGTGTGTCCAATTGTCAGGAAAACCCTAACTGGCTTGTCGAGTTTTCTCGCTGACTCGCCGATTTCATGCAAAAACCCTCAAAGGCTACTCTTCATTGGACTCGCCGAGTTGGCCATGCAACTCGTTGAGTCCCTTCGGTCGTTTCTCCATTCAAACGTCTGTAAGCCACCCTAAAGCTCCATATTGCATATCTAAGTTCCTAAGGAATACTTCCTATGTAAAGTTGCAAACTTTACGTACATGCAAGGTACTAAGGGTGAAAATCAAGATAAAGAAGGGGTTCTAAGGGAGGAAAATTAATTATCTTGCTAAAGGCTGAAGCTTTCTGACTATAAGAACCAAGACGAGCTTAGATCTGAAGTTGCAACTTCAGATCATGCCCAATACCCGAAATGCATCACCAACATGCTAAAATGGCCCTAATCTCAAGCATGGAGAGATCTCGCTAGAAGGAAGTCAAGGTAATGATTTGTTAGTTTTAAGTGATGCTAAGAGGGAGTAGAAATCAAATCCACAAATTTTCCTTGCTCCAAGCTCCTTGGTCTTCAAGCTCTTCTCACCAAGATCCACCTTCCAAGATTAATAAACACAAATATGGAGAGTAAATACGATTTAGGGTTTTTGAGCTCAATATGGGGATGTAAAGGAGGCTAATGACCCTTTAAATAGGGTGCAAAACCCCGAAAATTAGGGTTTCATCCTCCATCTCCAACTCGTCAAGTTGTGTCCTCCAACTCGTCGAGTTGGTCACTTAAGACACACGGCCAAATTCGTTACTACTCGATGAGTCAGGGCATCAAAATCGTCGAGTAGACCTTTCAAAATGAATATAAGACTGTAATTTTGTACCTGAGAGTCAGGGTGTTACAATTCTCCCCCACTTGAACTAGACTTTGTCCTCGAAGTCCGCTGTGTTGAACAACTATGGGTAATGCTCCCGTATCTCAGCCTCCGGTTCCCAAGTCCACTCAGATCCCCTCTGGTGATCCCATTGTACCTTTACCAAAGGTACCTCCTTTTTCTGTAGAACCTTCACTTTCCTTTCCAGAACCACCACTAGCCTCTCTACGTAATTCAGGCGCTCATCTACCTGTATGTCATCCAAGGACACCACTACCTCCTCATCTAGTACACACTTCTGCAACTGTGACAGATGGAAAGTGTCGTGGATCTGACTAAGCTCCTCCGGTAGCTCTAGTCTATATGCCACCTTGCCAACCGTGGCAATGATCCTGAACAGCCAGATGTATTGGGGACCCAATTTCCCCTTCTTCCTGAAGTGGATCACACCCCTCCAGGGCCAGACCTTCAGGAGTACCATGTTACTGACCCTAAACTCCAACTCAGACCGGCGCCTGTCAGCGTAACTCTTCTGCTGACTCTGTGCGGTCTGCAACCACTATCTGATCTGCCGAATCCTCTCGGTAGTCTGCAGAACTACCTCGATCTGTTCCATCACCCTGTGGCCGATATCACTCCAACAGACTGGGGTGCGACATCTTTTCCCATACAACAGCTCATATGGTGGAACACTAATACTGGAATAAAGTTGTTGTTGTAGGAGAACTCTACGAGGGGGAGGTAGGAGTCCCAGCTCCCACCGAAGTCAATAATGCAGGCTCTCAGCATATCCTCGAGACTCTGTATGGTTCGCTCACTCTAGCCGTCTGTTTGCGGATGATAAGTTGTGCTGAAATGCAAACACGTGCCCAGTTCCTCGTAGAACTTCTGCTAGAAATGGGAGGTGAACCGAACATCATGGTCTGACACGATAGAGACCGGCACCCCATGACGAGCAACGATCTCACGGATACATATGTCGACCAACTTCTCGGCCGATGTACTCTCTCGTATGGCTAAGAAGTGGGTACTCTTGGTCAATCAATCCACGATGACCCAAATAGCATCGAAGTCCTTTGCCGTCCTCAGCATCTTGGTGATAAAAATCCATCCTGATCTATTTTCACTTCCACATGGGAATCTCCAAGGGCAGTATCCGACTGTGCGGCCTCTGATGCTCGGCCTTGACTATCTGACAGGTCAAGCACCTCTCGACATACCATGCAATCTCCCTCTTCATACCTGGCCACCAGTAACTCAATCGTAAATCCCGGTACATCTTGGTGGCCCCTAGTGAATAGAGAAGCAAGACTTATGAGCCTCCTCCAAAACAATATGTATGACGCCACCAGACATCGGAACCCAGACTCGACCATAGTGTGTCAATAATCATCGGCTATCCTACACATACCGGGTGTTATCACCCCTAATCTTCTCAAGTCTCTAGTTCTGCTGACGCATACCCTTTGCCTGAGCTTCCCTGATCAAACTTACAAGTGGAGAATCCACTGATATCCTCATACATGCCACTGGGGTAGAAGACCCAGCTGACATGTGGCTTAGAGTGTCTGCAGAAACAGAACCTCTCGTAACCAAAACTCGCACTTCGAGAACTTGGCATAAAGCCGTTCCCACCTCAAAACTCCCAATAACTCTTGAAGGTGCTCCTTATGCTACTCTCGGGTCATGGAGTATACCAAGATATCATCTATGAATATGATGACCGAGCGCTCAAGCATCGGTCTGCAGACTCAATTAATCAGGTCCATAAATATTGCAGGCGCGTTTGTGAGCCCAAACGGCATCACCATAAAACTCGTAGTGTCCATAATGAGTTTGGAATGCGGTCTTCTCCATGTCCTCCTCCCTAACCCCAACCTGATGGTACCCGAACTTCAGGTTTATCTTGGAGTACCAAGATGCTCCCTGTAACTGATCGAAAAGATCATCTATCCATGGGAGCAGATAACGATTCTTCACCTTCAACTTGTTCAACTCCCGGTAATCAATGCATATCCGGTGTGAACCATCCTTCTTCTTAACGAAGAAAATTGGCACTCCCTATGGGAAACTGCTCGGATGGATGAACTGCTTGCCCAACAGTTCCTACAGCTATGATGATAGCTCCTGCATCTCTGGTGGTGCCAACTGGTACGACGCCTTGGCGATAGGGTCCGCACCTGGCACTAGGTCGATCCTAAACTCGACCTGCCTCTCCTGAGGCACTCTAGGTAACTCCACAAGAAATACGTAAGCAAACTCCCTAACCATTGGAACCTTTGATACTGAACCCTGATCCCTGACCCACGTATCCACCACATATGCTAGATAACCCACACATCCGTGCTGAATGAACTGCCGAGCCCGGGAAGCCGAACAAAACCCTGATCCCAATGTGGTTCCCTCTCCGTAAACAATCAGTTCTCCCCCACTTAGGGTTCGAACTACCACTCGTTGACCCTCGTCGTCAATCATGGCATCAAAGCGACTAAGCCAGTACATACCCACGATCACACACACATCTCCCATGGGAATTGGAGTCAAGTCGATCGGGAAAGACACCCTGAAGATCTCCAACTCACATCCCCGGTAGACTGAAGAAGCAGAAACCCCGTGTTCGCTGGCGATAGAGACTCACAACGGACACTCTAACTCTCCTACTGGCATACTGAACTCCCTACTAAATGTTTGAGATACAAATGACCGAATCGCCCCTAGTCAAATAATACCAATGTAAGTAAGGAGTTCACTAAAAACATACCTAACCACAGGTACAAACATCTAAGCATAAAACAGATATAATCAGTAAGGTAAGGGATAGAAAAATACCAGTAACCACGTCTGGTGCTACCCTGGCCTCTTCTGCTGTAAGCTAGAAGGTGCGTCCTTGGGACCTCGGAGGCGGTGCTCATCCCTGACTCCCGTCAGTAATCCTCAGTGTAGTTGGCACTAGAGCTTGTGCTGGCCTGGCCGCGAGCTGTTGACAATTGGTCCTCACGTGACTAACATGGTAACATGTGGTAGCAGATCGTCATTCCTGAACCGGGGCTTCCTGGAGACAATCCTTTGTAAAATGCCCATCCTTGCCGTATTTTTGCGACACCCGCTACCAGATCTATAAACCCCGAGTGACCCTTCCTGCACTTGCCACAAGTACGACCCCGTTCTCCCCCTGTCTTGGAATCATCGGTCTTAGACCACTTCGGCACCGGCTGTGACTGTGTCGGGGCCTACCATTGCTCCCTCAACTGTGGCTCAATCTCTAACTCATGCTGCCTAGTGGCCTCCTGTAACTCCAGTTAGGTATCACACCGCTGAGTAGCAACAAATTGACGGATGTCAGTCTTGAGCATGCTCAGAGGCAAACTCCAGGCAGAACATCCCCTCTCCATGAACATACGGGTGATCTCCGTCACCGTCTCACCATCTTCTCTCAAATCCAAAAACTCCTGAGCAAACCGCTCCGCCTCGACCGTGGAATGTAGCGAGTGCGGAACATATGCCAGAACTGCTCCCAAGTAACTGCAGCTCTCTGATCATCAATGATCATCATAATACAATCGAGTCATCAATCTACACCAGTCTTTTTCCCCAGACCTCAGCAGGTTTAGGGCACATCTAACCTTCTAGTCAGTAGGACATGAGCACGTGAAGAAATACCCATCCACGTCAGATAGCCACCTCATGGCTTCGATGGGGTCTTGAGTCCTATCAAAAGTAGGGGGCTTTGTGTTGTCGGAGTCGTGATACTGGATAGCCCGACTGGCTCCTACCCCTACTGCCGTTACAGCCATCGTGGTTGCTGCGACAGCCACCTTAATGAGGGTTGCATAACGATCATCGAAATACTCCACCATGGCGGTCTTGATAGACCCAAACATCTCTGGTAACTAACACGGAACATCGCAGCCACCTCATCATGCAGGATCTCCCGAATCCTAGCGTCCATCTCGTCTACCCCCATTTGGGCGATAGTCTTGCACTAGGGGTGCCTCCTGCCCGCCGTCTCCTAATCCTAACCCGAATCCAGTCACAAATCATTGAGTGACCACCATGCTGAAAAACATACCAGGAAGATATTAGATATTCCATATAATAATTCGGGAACCAACCCCCACAAATCCGTAGGGGTTGTGACTTCCTTGATACATTTATGGGTCCTATGCTTTCAGTAGTATGGGCCCATACTACCTTCCACACCTACCCATATTTGTCTCAAGTGTCATCACAACACCCTAAAACTATACACAAGCATGGACTGCACTCAATCCTCACCCCTAAAGGAAGTTTAAATATCTCATAACTGGAGGACTCTTTCCCACAACCAATCCCTGAAACTTCCACCAACCCTGTAGCACTCGTGTATGCTAGCCATACATAATTCTGGACCCTATAGAAATTCGGTCCTACTCTAAGCCCACAACCAATCAAGGAATAGGAAATAAAGATAAACCAAATATTCTCAGGCTATAAGATCTTAATTATGTACAACTATGATGCATAGACTAAGCAACTACAATGATGATCTCAATTTCATATACGGAAAAACCCTAGGCTATGATGCATCATATAAGTAGGAAATTCTATCATGTAATTCCTGAAGATCCCTAGCCTAGTACTAGCATGATGTTCTAATATATCTCATAAATCAAATAATCTGTAAGGTATTTTAGGGTCTATTCGCGAGCTCCAGCGGATTGTACACTTGCATCCTCCTTATTACTTTGAAAACATTTTAAGAAAATTGTTTCAAAAACTTGTCCTTAGTTTGAGACTGGAGACACGCGAGTGTTTCCTCCAATTCACTCAAACCAAGTCTCTAATACCAACTTGTAACATCCACAAAAAATCATGCCAAGTTTAAACTTTTTAAAACATTTTCAAAATCAACAATTATTACAAAACCATTTTTCAAATTATTATAATGTCAGAGTATCCCAGGAATCAAACGTAAAATCATTAAATATGAGGAGTTGTACGATCAAGCCTTCACCTTCTCACGATCATCAGAGGTACCTGAAACATAATCAATAACTATAAGCCCGAAGCTTAGAGAGTTCCCACAAAATACCAACGACATACAAATACAACCATATCATATAAACAAATACATCATGCATAATGAGCCATTAGTCTAACTGGACCACTTCACAGGCCATCAGTCTATCTGGACCGCTCTCCAAGCCTTCGGCATGTCTGCACCGCCTCTCAGGGCCTTTAGCTTATCTGGACTGCTCGTCCGGCCTTGGGCCTGACTATATGCCCTCCTGTGTCTACAGTGTATTCGATCTGCCATGTGTATCTTGGCCTACAGCACAAAGCAGGACCTACCTCAACCCAATCTTCCAAACCAACAAACATGTGCACATATATATAAACAAATAGTCATACAAACCTAATAGATCACTAATCATGGAAACCGTCCTATAAGTACGATACCGATCAAACCGATCACTAACATAGCAACCATCCTATAACCAGGATAATGATCTAACCGATCTCTAACGTAGCAACCATCCTATAACCAGGATACTGATCTAACTGATCACTAGCATAGCAACCATTCTATAACCAGGAGACAGATCTAACTGATCTCTAACATAGCAACCATCCTATAACCAGGATATATATATATATATATATCATAAAGAATAACGTGCAATAAACCTGTATACAAATCCGAAAATGGTCTCCATTCGTACCTTCGAACTTGATAGTATAGTGAGGACAACTCACCTCTCAAGTAGCTCGGAATCATAATATCAACCTCCTCCAAATGCTGTTCTAGCACCAGCACCTACACCCATCAATGATCCAATTCCATAAATTCCCAGATTACCAAAATAACCACAGAAGTCAAACTGGTCAATCCTTGGTAAAAGGCAAAGTCAACAGTCAAGATCAACAGTCCATGTTGACCTAACTTGTTGAGTGCAGCTTACTGACTTGTCGAGTCCTTCCAGAACTCGAAGAATCATGAAGATCCTATTTGACTCATCGAGTTCCCAGGAAACTCATCTAGTTCATGCGTGTCCAATTGTTGGGAAACCCTAATTGGCTCGTCGATTCGACTCGCTGACTCACCGAGTTCATGCAGAAACCCTCAAAGGCTAATCTTCATCGGACTCGTCGAGTTGGCCATGCAACTTGTCGAGTCCCTTCAGTCATTTCTCCATTCAAGCGTCTATAAGCCACCCCAAAGCTCCATATTGCAGATCTAAGTTCCTAGGGCATACTTCCTACGTAAAGTTGCAAACTTTATGTACATGCAAGGTGCTAAGGGCCAAAATCAAGCTTAAGAAGAGGTTCTAAGTGAGGAAAATGCATTATCTTGCTAAAGGCTGAAGCTTTATGACTATAAGAACCAAGATGAGCTGAGATCTGAAGTTGCAACTTCAGATCATGCCTAATACCCATAATGAATCACCAACATGCTAAAATGGCCCTAATATCAAGCATGGAGAGATCTAGCTAGAAGGAAATCAAAGTAACGACTTGTTACCTTCAAGTGATGCTAAGGGGAGTAGAATTCAGATCCACAACTGTTCCTTGCTCCAAGCTCCTTAGTCCTTAAGCTCTTCTCACCAAGATCCACCTTCCAAGCTTAATAACACACAAATATGGAGAGTAAATACGATTTAGGGTTTCTGAGCTCAAGGGAGGGGACTGTAAGGGAGGCTAAGGAAGGCTAATGACCCTTTAAATAGGGTGCAAAACCCAGAAATTAGGGATTCATCCTCTAGCTCCAGCTCCAACTTGTCAAGTTGTGTCCTCTAACTCGTCAAGTTGGTCATTAAAGATACACGGCCAAATTCGTTCCTACTCAACGAGTCAGGGCATCAAACTCATTGAGTAGTCCTTTCAAAATGAACATACGACTTTAAAGTTTATACCTGAGATTCGGGGTGTTACATGTTGTCTCTGACATCATCTCCTCCTATCTCGGATGGTGTCTTCAACACACTCTGCCTTCACCACTAAGCCCTCCTATCTCCGACGGTGTCTTCAACAACCTGCCCACCTTCTCCACTAACCCTTTGGATGAAACCTTAGCCGACTTCACCATTCTTTGTAATGGAGATGGTTTAAGGGTGGTGTTAAGGTGTAAATTTCTTTCTTTTACTTATTGATCTGGATTTATTCAGATTTCCGAAATCGCATCATTGCATCAAGGGTATTTATGAGTTCATACAAATCTATTGTTTTACTTACGCTTTTTAATGTAGATTCCTTTTCCAAGCATGTGAATTCTTTATATTGATCATGTTTATTTCCAACTGCAAGCAAGATCATCCTTATTTGAGGCTGGAGAAAGAACTGAAGGAGATATTGCATATTATTATGTTCAAGGAGATTTTCTATAATTGATACCCTATGGGCGAAGAAAACAATGGATTATGGTGGTAAAGGTGGGTTAAGGGTGGTTTTAAGGTGTTTGTGTGGTGGCTTCTAGTATTGGGATGTGGTTTTAAGAGGGTGCTAAAGGGTGGCAGATGTTGGTAGTGGTTTTAGGTTTGTAAATGTTAGGCTATAATGGTAGGGTTACAGGGTGAAAAAGATGATAGTTGATTACACAAGTTTGGTTGTGATGGAGGGATAAAGGTGGTGCTGGGTGGCAGTGGATGATGGACAGTGGTTGTGGTGGTTTGTATGTGACAGATAATGGTGCTTGTGTGTGGTGGATGGTGGCAAAGGGTGGTGGTGATGGCATAGTGTGGTGCTGGGGGTGATGTGTCGCTTTTTGTTAAGTAGAAGACCACCAGGTGGGCTACCAGCCATATAAGGTAAATTAGGGTAAAGGGCAAAATTGAACAAAGTTTCTGGTATTTGAGGCATCTGTGGAAAAAAAAACTTTAGGCATAACCGATTTTTTTATATAAAATTGAGGGCTTTTATTTCAAAAACCCTATACATATTTATACACATAAATACGTATAAGAACGTTTTTATATCTATAAATAATAATAGAAACACGTTAATATATAAATATGTATAAGTAGCATTTGTACATGTGTATTTGTACATATTAATACATACAAATACGTTAAAAAAAGGGATAATGTCATAAAAAGCCTTAATTTTGTAAAAAAAAGTCGGTTTTACCCTCCGACGGGTTTTTGTGTCATTAATGCCGCATACTTGTCTCACTTTTTGCGTTTATGCCAAATACCCGGTTGCAAGAGGGTTTACCGGTTACCCCTCTACTTACCCCTCAACTTTTCCAACCATTTCTTAACTAATGAAGAAATTAACCCCGTTTGGTAAACGTTAGACATAGAGCTCCACACCCTCTCTCCGAAGCGTCAACTCAATCGCAGTCAATCGTAGTCTACTGAGAAAAATCTTGGGCTTTTGGAAGGGAATCATCACGAAATTTGGGTATTTGAAGAGGATTAGGTCTACATTGTTGGTATCGTTGTTCTAGCAGGAAGATAGTTGGGTGATAGTCTCGTTGAGTTGTTGAACCAGTAAGTTTCTCAAATCCATGATTAAAGCAATTATCTAGTTAAAATTCTTCAATTTTGTTTGTAAAATCTTTTTGATTTTGCAGGTAACTGTAATGGCTTCATCGGATGACGTTTTCAAAGAACTATTTGCTAGTATATACGAGCCCTTCTCTGGACTAAATGAGATGGATTATGAGCTCCATGGTATTTATATGGATCACGAACCAGAGCATGAGTTCGTGACTGCGCTTGATAAATGTAGGGACGTCTTTCTCAATGTTCTACTTAGTGATGAAAACTTAAGGAATTCAAGAATGGCTGATGAAATCAGAGCACAAGTTTATCATGCTAATGAATGGCAAAGTGATGAAGAAGGTGAACAAGAGGCGGTGAAGAATAAGTACAGAATTCATGATCCAAACACACCATGGGATAAGATGGAACCTAAGGTAGGTGATATGTTTGAGTCTCCTACACAACTTAAGTTTTGTATTCAAAATTATAGGGTGTCAAATGGATATCAGATATACTTTGAAAAATGTGATAAAACTAGACTAGTTGCAAGATGTGGGAAGAGGACAGAGATGAATGATTGTCCTTTCAGATTGTATGCTGGATGGATGTACAATGAAAAATCATTTCAAGTTAAAAATTTGGTTGGAGAGCATCGTTGCAGTAGGAAGTTCAAATTTGGAAGTCTTGTTTCCCCTGAATGGATAGGTAGGCATTACATTACTGAAATTGCAAACACACCTAAGATGAAACTTAGGGACATGATTGCCGATATCAAACAAAGGTTGAGATGTGTAGTATCCATTGGGCAAGTCCGTAGGGCAAAAAAATGGGCCACTGAGTTGATTGAAGGAAAACTAACTGAACATTATGCTAGGGTATGGGATTATGCTGATGAATTATTAAGGTCCAACCCAGGTTCAACATGCAAAGTTAGTGTCACTGTCAATCCAGATGGGAAGAACTACTTCCACAAATTTTACATTGGTTTCAAAGCTTTAAGTGATGGATGGAAATTAGGGTGTAGAAGAGTAATTGGTTTGGATGGATGCTTCCTGAAAGGACAGGTGAAGGGTGAGTTGTTGATTGCCATTGGTAGAGATGCTAATAACCAGGTGTATCCTATAGCATGGGCTGTTGTTGATGTTGAAAACAAGCCTAACTGGACTTGGTTTATTGAGCTTCTTAGAGATAGTGTAGACCTTCATGATGGCAGAGGATTGGTGGTGATATCTGACCAACATAAGGTCTGTTTTCAATACTCCATTTCATATAAATGTTAATACAATTTAAAAGGGATGCATATTGACTTGAATGTTCTTGTCTTGTAGGGATTGGTTGAAGCTGTAAAAGATATACTCCCAAATGTTGAGCACAGGCAATGTGCCAGGCATGTTTATGCCAATTTCAAGAAAGCATACACAGGGTTGGAGTTCAAGAAATTATTTTGGGCTGCATCAATGAGTTGTGTAGAAAGTGACTTTATGAGGCACATGGAAACCATCAAGAAGTTGAGCCCATCTGCATATGAGTACTTGATGTCAAGACAACCAAAAACATGGTGTAGAGCTTACTTTGATAGGGGTTATGCGTGTGAAGCAGTTGAGAATGGAATCTCTGAGTGTTTCAACTCAATCATTGTTGATGCTAGGAAAAAACCCCTTATCACAATGCTTGAGGAGATCAGGATATATATAATGGACAGGTTTTCCCACATGATAGAGGAAAATGTTAAATGGAAATCAAATGTTTGTCCTGCTATACTTAGGAAAATGCAGTTGTTTGGGAAAAATATGAGGTATGCATAAAAGAAATTTAACATTTGTTGTTTCTTTTTATTATTCTTACTTACTATACCAACTTATGCAGGTTATGGGTTGTAGTTCATAGTCAAGGACATGTTTTTGAAGCTAGAAGAGGATGTGACAGCTATATGGTGGACTTGGACAGCAGGACTTGCAGTTGCAGATTATGGGATTTGTCTGGGATCCCATGTGTACATGCAAATGCAGCCATCAACTACATCAATCAAACACCAGATGTATATATTGATGGGTACTTTTCAAAGGAAAATTTTAAAAAGTCTTACTCCTCTAATATAAAACCAGTGAATGGGAGTAATCTTTGGAGCCAAACTGGATTCATAAAGCCATTGCCTCCTTTGGCTAGGAGAATGCCAGGTAGGCCTACTACCAAAAGGAAGAGGCATGCTAGTGAGCAAGAGGGGAGGTTTTCATCAACAAGGGTATTTGTACCAAGAATAGTAAGATGTGGGAAATGCTTAGAGTATGGCCATAATCAAAAAAGTTGTAAGAATGAGAAAAAAACCAGTAGTACCCTTGCTACCAAAGAAAAGAGGCAGACCAAGGAAACATCCATTGTTAACTGAATATGATGAGTCATTAAGAGCTTCTCAATCCAGTCAGCCTCCAATGTAGAAAAACAAGTCAAAGAAAGAAGCATCAAGTTCCAAGGTTTTAAAAGCCTCAAGGTCCAAAAAAGAAGCAACTGAATTTGATGAATCATTAAGAGCTTCTAAATCCAGTCAACCTCTAAAGAAGAAAAACAAGTCAAAGAAAGAAGCATCAAGTTCCAAGGTTTTAAAAGCATCAAGGTCCAAAAAAGAGACTACTTCACCTCATAAAGAAGATGTTTCTACAACTCAAAAAGAAGTTGTTGATGGTATTCAGATTGGGGAAGGTGATGGAATTCAGAATGAGGATCATGGTGATAGTATTGAGCCTGGGGATCATGGTGATGATATTCAGATTGGGGAAGGTGGTGGTATTGAGACTGGGGGTCATGGTGATGATATTCAGATTGGGGAAGGTGGTGGTATTGAGACTGGGGGTCATGGTGATGATATTCAGATTGGGGAAGGTGGTGGTATTGAGACTGGGGGTCATGGTGATGATATTCAGACTGGGGATGTTAATGATGTTATTATTGAAGATTGTCATATTGTTGAAGAAGTAGAAGTGGTTGATGTTGGAAAAGAAGATGTTTTGCTTCCAAGGGTTGGTTTAGATCTACACAAAGTGCTTGATGAGGTTGAGCAGGGGCTGGACGAAATATTAGGGGAGGGTAGTTTTCAACAACAATCAGAAACCTATGATGCTACTCAATCAGATTATGAGGGTAATGTTGAGTTTAATGATGGAAAAGCTGATGGTGTCCTTGTAGATAAGGTAAAACTGGATGCTGAACAGATTCCATCGATGTTGGAAGCAGGATATAGCATGGAAGAAATTGAAGGTATGGAAGGGGTAGAACTGGAACTGGATGACATGCTACCTGTTGAGCTGGTAAGAAATTACTTTTTTGTAAGTGTTTTTCATTATTTTTCTCCAATTTAATTTATTTATGTAATTATCAATATCAGGATATGGAAGATGTATTGGATCATCCTTTTGATAATGATGATGAGGCTGTTATTGATGATGTTGATGGTATTGTTGATGGTGGTGGTGAACAAGAAGAAGGAGGTGATGATGGTCACTTGGGTGATGATGAAGGTGAACAAGAAGAAAGAGGTGATGATGAAGGTCCTGATGATGTCCCTAGATTGACAAGGTTGAGAAAACCCTCTGAAAGGATCATTTTGCAGAAGTTGAAGAAGACGGTGCTTGACAAAAATGGAGGTGGTTCATCTGCTAGCAATCCAGTTAGGTTGGAGTAGTTGGTTAAGTGTTTTGGGGGTGTAGTGGGGAGGGTAAACACGGGCAGATGGAGCCCTTTTTGCTAAATATTATTGTCATTCCACCCACTAAATGCAGCATACATCCACTTGTTTTATGTTATAAACTTGGTTGCCTTTTTTGATAATTTATTTAGGTTTTTGGATACAATTGGATGGCTGCTACGTATTAGTGAGATGTAAAAAACCTTATGCAATTAATACACCCCCTTTTATTTGTGTTATGATGAATGTGCTATCCATTGTTGTCAATTTTTATTACCATTTTATGCATATTACTTTCCCATTTGTGTTATGGTGAACATGTGTACCATTATTGGCACATTTGAAAACCATTTATGCATCTTGCTTCCCATTTGTGTTATGGTGAACATGTTTACAATTATTGGCACATTTGATAACCATTTAAGCATCTTACTTCCCATTTGTGTTATGGTGAACATGTTTACCATTATCGGCACATTTGATAACCATTTAAGCATCTTACTTCCCATTTGTGTTATGGTGAACATGTTTACCATTATTGGTACATTTGATAACCATTTATGCATCTTACTTCCCATTTGTGTTATGGTGAACATGTTTACTATTATTGGCACATTTGATAACCATTTACGCATCTTACTTCCCATTTGTGTTATGGTGAACATATTTACCATTATTGGCACATTTGATTACCATTTTATGCATCTTACTTTGAATTTGTGTTCTACTGAATGTGTAGTTACCATTGTCACAAAAGCATTCATAAAATAGATCATAGCCATACAAACATTAATACTATTCCACCATTCAAACTTTTACAGATTTAGTACATCTACCAATGTAATAAACTACACTACAAACTTGTTATCATTTCATCTAACTTACATCTTAATAACCACTACAACAAGACATACCAAAATACTCACTAGCAGCCCTACAATCAGTTTGAGCAACATCACAGATTCGATATCTTTATGTTGAAGGTTCAATTGCTTCTTAAAAGCCCTAAATTCGTCTTCTTCTTCATCAACCCATTTGAAATGACCACAACCACCATCTTCATCCTACACAAAGAAGAATAAAATTACATAAAGAACGGACGATAGTAGAGAGAGCATAATTAGGGCAAACATCACAACAATTACCTGGTAATTAGGGCAGCCACGAAACTTTCATCCTGGGTTTTCTGGAGTGCGTGAAACATAAATAGGGCAAATATCACCACAGCTACATCGTATTATCTCCCGATTTTTCCTTCTTGATGTGCCACTCCAGCTTGAATTTGATTTCGACGTTGTCATTTGGTGTACAAATCTGATTTTGTTTTCGTGATGTTCTTCTTCAAAAACCCAGCTTCGTCGTTTGGTAAATGGGGTTAAGAAACGGGGGGAAAAGTTGAGGGGTAAGT
Organism: Lactuca sativa; assembly: GCF_002870075.4. Lineage (NCBI taxonomy): Eukaryota > Viridiplantae > Streptophyta > Magnoliopsida > Asterales > Asteraceae > Lactuca > Lactuca sativa. The sequence continues at coordinate 195,300,164 of NC_056625.2, forward strand.
AGAGGGGTAACCGGTAAACCCTCTTGCAACCGGGTATTTGGCATAAACGCAAAAAGTGAGACAAGTATGCGGCATTAATGACACAAAAACCCGTCGGAGGGTAAAACCGACTTTTTTTTACAAAATTAAGGTTTTTTATGACATTATCCCTTAAAGAAACATACAAATATATAAAAACACACTTTTAATATAAACAAATGCACATTTACAAACTTATTTATATAGTAAAAAGTGTCTTTATTTATTTTTAAAAGTATAAATATGATTTTAGATATATATATATATATATATATATATATATATATATATATATATATATATATATATATATAGATATGTTTTTTATATGTATAAATATGCATGTATTAATTCATAATAATAATAATAATAATAATAATAATAATAATAATAATAATAATAATAATAAAATAATAATAATAATAATAATAATAATAATAATATCTATTATTTAAATGTTATAACAAAATACATTACATGTATATTTAGCTAGGAGTTAAAACACAAAGTTCCTTCTAGCTTGGTGGATGAAGCTCTCCATTAGAGAATAGGAGACCCGATTTGAATCCACCCTCCAAATCCACCCTCCTCCATTTCCCTGAATCATTGCGTGTTTCTCTTGAAGGAAGCCTCACAAGCTCTGACTCAGTCAGTTCGCTACAAACAGCTAAGGGGTGACCGACGCTAGAAGGTCAAATCCGGCTAAGGGGCAAAACTAAATAATTTTTCCAGTATTTGAGGCATCAAACACACAAAAAATTCGACTTTTGGCATATCCAAACATTTTGTGTAAAATTGGGGGCTTTTATAGCAGGGACCAACACCAAAACAAAAACAAACTATAGGTACCATCCAAAACATAAGAACCATCCATTTATAAGATCATATCTTGAACATATCTGAAAAAACATCATCAAAAACCATTTCAATGTAACTTATAAAAAACTAGCTTATAAACTAGTTCATAAACTATTTTTGTAATTTACCAAATAGTATATTTAAATTATTTTATAAGTTAAGTTATTTTCTAAACATGGCCTTAATTCTTTGAGGCATCAATGCACCAAAAATCCGACTTTTGGAATATTCGAACACTTTATGTAAAATTGGTGCTTTTATAAGAGGGACCAATGCCGAAACAAAAAAAAACTATAGGCATGATCCAAACCATAAGAGCCATCCGTTTATAAGATCATATTTTAAACTTATTTGAAATAGCTCCATCAAAAACCATTTAAAAGTGACTTATAAAAAAAACTAGATTATAAACTAGTTCATAAATTACTTTTGTAAATTTACCAAATACTAAATTAATATATATATATATATATATATATATATATATATATATATATATATATATATATATATATTAAAGAAGGACAATCCGAAATAGGAAAATTCCTAAGATTTTAGCATAATTGATCCCTTTCTATTTATGTTTGGTATGTTGTGAATGTTTTGTGGGTTTTTTTTACAAAGGGTCTATGCCATTATCTATATTGAAGTGTATGCCATTATATAGTTAATTGCTAATTTGGGACATTACGAAGAGGATTTTGAAAGCATTAAACAAGGTTCACAAACTATACCTAAGGAAAAAAAGTTGGCTTATTCATATTGGACAAGTAACCTATATGTTAACTCTCATATTCAAGAAAAACTTCTCCTATGTAATGACACAAGTAAGTGGGGAGCTCAAATATAGTATCACATATGTATATTTTAAACAGTTAACACTAATTTAATGATTCCAAAGCAATAATATTAACATTGTACTACATAATTGGGCACATGAATATCAGCTCCATTCAAACATTCCAAATTATCCAACCAATACAATCATTAGTAACTTCCAAGTGTATTTAAGGCTTTTTTTTTATACAAATGATGAAAACCTCTATCTGAAACCATGTATTTGATTATGCAGGTATAGGATGACTATAAATCCATAGAACCACAAAATGATTTTATCTGATCATTCATTGGATGAACTGGAGGTGGAAAAATAAAACATGAAGAATAACACTCAACATTTAGGAAGCAACATATGGATGAGAAATAACAAAAAAAAAGAGTAAAAAGAACAAAAGTAGCAACACTCAAAATGCATTACCTAATGCTCTATTGGATGGTAATTCAGTTTTATGAGGTAAAAAAAGTTTGTTGTTCTGTTCCTTATGTTATCAAGCCTAGAAATGATGTTATTATCATGTTTTTTTTGGAACAATTATGAATCACAGTTTTCTGCACTTTGTTTGCAAGAAATGTAGAGTAATTTGGAGAACAAAACACGGAGAAGGAGCTATTTGAGTTATGAAGACATTTCTACAAATTGAAGATGACAATTGGGGAACCCTAGAGAATGAGGTTAACAAAATGTTTTCTTATGCAATTCAACTTTTTAAAGGGTATATTTTTCATTTTCCGTATGTTATCTCATTCTCCTCTATTTGTACATTCTATCAGATGAGTTTGAAGCTAATGTGAATTATTTTTTTTATTGAGCACGAGGATACATGTTCCAAAAGTGAGGGCAGACCAACAAAGGTAACATTTCATTTTCATCAACCACTTATTTAGCTATTTTAATATAAAACTATTGAATGACTTTTTATTTTATTAACTTCAACTTTAAAAATAAAAAATAAAACTTACTGATTTAGTATGGCATGGTTATGAATGCCAAGATATTAGAAATTAAATATACTATATATATCCAACCAATTAAATTTGTTCAGTTTGCTATACACTAAAAACAATGATTTTGACTATTTTAACACATAAGAATTTCAAAAGTTTTCATTTTCATTAGACCTTTTATCAACCACTTAACCACTTATTTACCTATATTATAATATAAAGTTATTATTTTAAATTTATAAATTAGATTGACTTTTTGTTTAATTAACTTTTACTTTCTGCTGAATAGGAAATAACTTGTGTAGGCTACTGTTATTAGATGAAAAAACAGACAATGTTAGATGAAAGGGGATTTATAAATATTTTAAGATAGATAAGGGTAATTGTTTAATTGTTTTGTTTTTGTTGCAGGTCTGACATAATTGGTGTCTCTAAACCTATCAACTTCTCAAGTAACTAGTGAAGATTGCAGCATCTAAAGCCATTGAAGAAGTTAAAATATGATATTAGAGTCCATTAAAGTGACTGCAAATGATATAAAACAACTTGTTTATCTATTTCATATGGAAAATAATAAATAGTAAGCCACAATTATTGTTTTAATCCCTAAATGCTCCAATTTCATTATCTTAGAAATCTGATTCTTATAAGTTATACCCTTAGCATGATGAGCTCAAGCACCATGTGCGAGGCCACCTTTAGTCAACATATTAGTCATGTTAACTTTAGTGTCAAATTTTATATCTTCAAATCATCTATTTCTTTGATCTTTAGAAATTTTTTGAGAATGTATCTTGATCTTATCCTAAATCAATCTAATCATTAGTGTTGGATGATTTTTGTAACTTGAAATGTAACTCTAATGTAAAATTATTTACAACGATATCATTCAAACTAAACATTTGATTGTTATAATACACAAGGAGCTCCGATTTATCGACTCTCCATGTCCTCATCCTTGTATTGCAACAATGGTGATCTTGGTGTCGAGGATGAATCCAAGTTTATAACTTCATCTTTCACCAAATCTTCTTTCGATTTTCCCCACATCACTGTATAGAACCCAATCGATATTATCGTTGCACCAATCACACTACATAGAGACACAAGTTAGTACCCATTCTTTCTCTCTCTTAATAATGACACCAATAGCAATTAAAAATGTATACACCACCATGGTGTCCTAGGCCACCAACCAGTCTCACAACCAACATTAAAGAATATAAATCATAGTACAACAAAACATATAATATATATTTAGCAGATTCAAGTAAAGGACATAATACCTTCCAAGGTAGAGGTCATCGCCAAGAAACATGACACCCAATGCGACTGCAATAGCAATTGACAACGGTTTAAACATGGCCACAAACAATGGCCCCTTTAAACGCAACGCCCATGTATGAACACTATTGTTTAAGCACGAACCAAGAACACCCTAAACAACTCAAAAACCAATCAAAAACTTTTTTAGATATCGATAAAATCGATCATAAAACCATGAACATTGATCATATGTGGTGCTCACCGAGCACAAGATTGAGGCCAATGCTATATCGGGCTTGAGCTTCCATGAACTTGAATCTGGTTGTGTAAAAGCCCCTACTATTGCAGCCAAAATGCTCACAATTAAGTTGTAAAAGAACACCACTGTTAATTCTGCTGGATACTCCTTCATGATTTGTGTCTGCATACATCAAATAGTTATATTAAATCATTAATCGATTTACTCACATAAAGAAAAGGGCCTAGGCCCGAATAAGCAAAACCAGCCCAAATTTCTAATAAGTATTTTATACGAACAAGAACATGTGCACTAGTACCTGTACGATGTACCACAATGGGACCAAGATGTACTCCGAGGTTAAAAAAAGACCACCGAGAGCCCAGTTTGGTTGCGAGGAAGTTAAGGAAACAATTGGCGATTGCGAAGGCGAATGTGCGAGACTCCAAATAAGCTTTGGACCTTTGTAAAGTGTGACAACAAATGCACCTGTTACTGAAACAACTGTTCCAAAAAACTTCGCACGAGTACTTTTTTTCGTAAAAGATAATGTCTCCATCCTGTAGTTTGGTCATGAAAACGAAGTGGGTCATGACTCGTATGTCCATAGTGTGTAATCCCATCAATTAGAGAACATAGAAAAAGAGACCCCACCCACTTGATAGTAGGAAAGGAAAGTACCATTTATATTAGAAATCTAGTAATGGGTGGAGAATCGAGACAAGTTATTTTTTTATTTTTTCCCCATTAGTTTTCGCTTTCATTCTTCTAATTAGGACTTCTATGATCGCGACATTGTTCACTATAGGAAATTTGTGTTTAGGACCATTTCTGTGAGAACCCACGTTAACTTTATGAAAAATTGGATGCGTTTCTGAACACTTATTTTTCGAACCAAAACTAAAATGAAAATAGAAAAAAGGAAATAAAATGTTTTACATTAATTTTCGCCTATTTTATTAAAAAAATTAAGAAAAAGGAAATAACATAATTTTATAGATATTTCGTCATGGCAATTACCTTTATTTATTTCGTAATGACTAGGAATTCTTATAACATATGCAATTACCTTTTATTGACAAAAAGTACAAAAAAAAAAAATAAAAAATAAAAAAATTGACATAAAGGTTCATAAAGAACAAAATTTAGTTTCATTCTTTTTATGAAAATGCATCATCATTTTGTGGTAACATAATTATTTCACAAAATCTGACTAATTTCCCAACACAATTACAAAGCGCTATTTTCTTTTTTATAAATAAAATTTCAATGCTTTCGTGAGGTGGACCGTTTATAAACTATAAAGGAATTTACTGTGATATATATATTTTCAAATATAATCAATTTATTAAATAAAAGTATAAAACCCTCCCTTTAAATTAATTTGAAATTTTTAAAATGATTATAAATTTAACTAAAAATAATTGAATCCAAACGATGACCGATTTTGAAAAAAAAAAAAAAAAGTTACGTTTCTGAAAATCTGAAATATCATTTTCCGTTGAATTTCATGTCAAGAAACTGATTTAACGCCTTAACGGCAACAGAAGAAGCAGATGAATGTTTTTATAGGGCGTATCGAGGGGAGCGAACCTGAAAATGACTGCAAGGATGAAGGTAAAAGCAGGAACAAGATTGCTAATGGCGGAAGCAAGCGTCGGAGAACTATAAATTATTCCGGTATACCCCATGATCTGCGACGTACACCTATTCATAAACAGATTCAGTTTAATCCATCTTCACACTTAGTTATCATCATCGATAAATGATCAAAGGAAAAAACGATATACCCAATGATTCCCAATAGCCCGATTTTGCTTACAATCGAAAAATTCACCGGAGGAAGCACCCTTGATCTGTTTTTCATAAAAAATTAACGAAAACCCATTACTCCGACACCGAAATCTGCCGGAAATTGATGCAAAATCGTATGAAAGAGATGAAATACCTAGTGGAGAAGAAGGGTGCCGGAAGGAGGAGGAAGGCAGCGATGGCGTAGGAGTAAACGATGAAAACATGGTAACTCATTCCTCTGAGTGTGGCGGCTTTGTACAAGGTGTTGAGGCCGACGTTGGTGCACTCCATGGTGACCATGGCAGCAAACGGTAGGACCTCCTTGTAACAGTAGTATCTGCCGTCGCCGGCCATGTTTTCCGGTGAGTGTGTTTTTGGGTAGAGAAAAGGCTAGAGAGCATGATTGATGCATATTGCTTAGTTTAATAAAGAAGAAGAACAAGTGAAGCTTACGTAAGGTATGACAACTATTTCATTATTGGACAAACAGTTGACATTATAATGTAATAATGTTTTACAAAATAATTGTAACAATTTTTATAACACATAGACTAAATGCACGTAAGGTTTGACCAAAAGAAGAGTTTGCGACTCGATAGCTTATCATCTACTTTTTCGTATCCTTGCATAGCAGGAAGTCACACCGGGTCGCCGAGAAACCCATTTTTTTCACATAAATGGCGATAAGCTTTGTAAAAATTCATATGTTCTGTATATAATTATTTATTTATTGACAAAGATGGTCTTTGTGGTGACTCATGTAAAATACATTTTGAACCAATTTTGGTTTATTTTATCTTTTAACTCATTTTATTAAAAAAAAGAAAAGAAAATAACTAAATCCCACCCCACCCCAATAAAAGCATACCTTTTATTTTTCAGATAGCCACCGCTTCCCTCCCCTCATCTCCATCGACATCTTCATCGCAAATCCAATCCCCTCACCCTCTTCCTTTCTGATGTCGTTGCTCTTCTCCGTTTGTAATCACAACCTAAAACGTCCCTACCCGTCATTGGTGCCCATTATCTCCGGTTCAACAAACACATTTGGCAACTCACTTTGAAAGTTATTGACCGTAGATGTGATTTATTAATGGGTTCACATACAAAACAAAAGGTCAAACAAGCATAAGAGAGATAGACTCGTGAATTATGATTAGTAGCAAGGGTTCATTCAACTGAATTTGAAATTTTCATGTTGGTAAGTAGCAATTGTTTCATCAACAGTCATTAAAACTAATATGAGCTATTATATTTCATGTGGTATGTGATCCAAGGGTGGTCTTCGATTGACAGTAGCTTCAGTAAGGATCTATTATCACATGTTACATCCACAAAAATCATGAAAATTTTAAACTTTTGAAACCCACCAAAAATCATATTTGTTTACAATATAGTTTTCAAAATATGTTTAATATAAGAGCTTTCCCAATATCATAAATCAAAACATGAGGAGGTGCAAGATCACATCTTCATCTTCCCGCGATCATCAGAGGTACCTAAAACATAACTCACAACTGTAATCCCAAAGCTTAGTGAGTTTCCCCCAAAGTACCAACACAAAACAAATAACACAAATACAATAACATCATGCAATGAGTATGCAGCTAAAAGACTGAATTACCCCTAAGCCCACAATATAAGTCTTGTCTGCCTTTGGGCCCACAACTTATGTTTGGCTTGCTCCCCGGATCAGTCCTCGAACTAGATACCACTAAGCCCTCGGTATGAGTCTGACATGCCCTTCCTGACCCTAAGCTTGTATCTGGAATGCTCATGAGCCCTTAGTATGAGTCTGGCATGCCCGCAGCTCATATTTGGATTGCTCCAGGGCTTGTTGGCTACCACACATAGCAGTACAACATTAACCAAACCCACACAAAATGTCGACATATAACATATAATAATATATACATATAATCAAACAGTATCACAGGTAGTCCTACAGATCTACCGGACGAGCATATCAAAACTAGCATGCATATCAATTCCCCACTCAACATATCAACGAATATCAGGCTATCAAACCAATGGCCCGACCTTGGTGCCTTCGATCTGCAAGTACAGTAAGGAGAACCCACCTCGCAGACTGAACATAACTGATGAGGTCTGACTCTAAACCTCATCTTTCTAACCGATACATATTTCTACTAAGTGATCAATTCCATCAAAATTTCCAAAATACCCTCAAAGTCCAATTTGGTCAAAGTCAAAGGTCAAGGTTGGCAGTCCATGTTGACCTAACACGCTGTGTTACCCTTGGCCGTGTCGTGTTCTGCCAGCATCCAAACAGTCGGGAAGACCTCAGCCAACACGTCGTGTTGACTTGCAAACATGTCGTGGTCGCCTGAGTTCCAACGGTTTAATATATCCAGCTACCTTTTCGACTCCAAGAGCTCCAGAGCTCAGATCTAGACCAAAATGTGATTAAGAAGGATAAAGTTTCAAAATTTATCCATTGGGAATACCAAAAAGGTCTAAAACCCAAACCATATGATGAGTTGAAAAACTCTTTGATCGTTTAGATCTTACACAGGTTAATCAGAATAATGCAAACAAAATAATAAACAAGAGAATGAATCAAAATAAGCTGAATGATTCAATAGATTCACGCCTCAGCAGAGCTCGATAAAGAACTTCCGCTGTAGAGGCTTTTAGGGTTACAATCGATAAAAATGTATTTGCTATGAATGATCGACTCAAAAGCTATGTACAAAGATGCATGCAAGCATCTATAAATACTAAACCCTAATAAATAAATCACGGATGGACAGGCCCAATCCGGATACAAAATTGGACTAAGAATTGAGCCCAAGACGCAACACATAAAAAAAAACAAATGAATGAATCAAAATAAATGATTCAATAGATTCACACCTCAGCAGAGCTCGATAAAAAACTTCTGTTGTAGAGGCTTTAGGGTTACAATTGATAAAAAAAGTATTTGCTATGAATGATCGACTCAAAAGCTACGTACAAAGATGCATGCAAGCATCTATAAATACTAAACCCTAATAAATAAATCACGGATGGACAGGCCCAATCCGGATACAAAATTGGTCTAAGGATTGAGCCCAAGACGCAACACATAATGGATCCTACAATCTCCCCCTTTGCGTCAATTAAGGTGAGACTCTACTGTGGCTTGCTGGATCCTGCTACAGTAACTTTCTTCGTGGTATCGAATAGACAAGGAATGATGGCAAGAATGGTTTGTCTGAAATGAATATACCATTGGATCATGTCATTGAAGTACTTCTTATCATCTTCAGAATTCTACTTACACCGATTGATGATCCCCAGAACATGCTCCAAACACGAAATGGTATAAAGATGCTTGTCAGCCAGGGCAAATAGACATTTTTGGCCTTCATTCCTGGTGAACATAACTGAGTTTCGCTTTGGATCGATCCTCGCTATCTGCAATTTATTCAGATCACTTGCAGAACCGACTGGGGAGATGGTGGGCTTCTTCCTGAATACGTTAGCGATTTCCTGATCCATCTTAGCAACCTCCATGATGTAGCAAACCAACATCCTCTTGAGGTGATCTATGATCGGCCCATATTCAGCTTCATTGGTGAGGAGGATGTTATGCAGGATGATCCAATCGTGAGGATTCAGGTTAGGAAGATTAGCTAGAGAAATGGCATGTTCGGCTTTATCTGACCCCTCAATACTTTGAACATGACGTTCATGAAGTTACCTTCCCGAAAGGGTTTGAGGACCTGAACATTGACGATCTTCTGTGCACTCCACGTCTGATACTGAGGCTGAGTAAACCTCAGATAGAAGTCAATAAGTTCCCTATCGACCTTCGGTTGAGGATGAGGGACTTCAGCAATGTGGGGAAATGCTTGAAATATAAAAGCCTTTCGGTTTAGGGGCATGTCGAACTGAGAGTCAACATAATTAACCCTGTCCAAGGAGATCACTGGTTCAAGCCAGAGGATGTTAGGTGACTCGATAGCTTCTTTGATAAGCTTATTAAGAGTCCATGGAGGGAATAGGGTTTTTCGACTTTCAAGGAGATCATGAGCCTCCTTCATCCTCCTTTCGTTTGCTTCGGCCTCTCTAGCGATCTGAGCACTCATGTATGGATCCTTATCCCTAGCCTGTTTCTTCAAGATATCAACAATGGTTTCTTTGTCATCGTCGCCATCACTGTCATCAAGAACCTTTTTCCCTTTGTCTTGAGCACCCAAACCTGACGCATGACCAGTTGTTGGTGGTTCGGTTGCTTTAGTTGGAGATGATGTAGAAGTAAGAGGCGGTTGAGATGGATTATCGCCCTTTAAAGCTCCTTCTCCCCCTTGTTTTGGATGAACCACGTACTCAGGAAGCCCCTCAATTTTGCTGAGCAAAGCAAGGGCAGGAGCAAGTTTCTCAGCAAGAGTTCGCCTCACTGAGTAGTTGAGAATTGGTTCATGCGCTTCAATAATATTTGAGAGGCCTCCGTTGACATCCGAAACACAACTCGAAATGATAGCTCGCTCAAATCGAAGAGAATTAACCTCCTTTTTAGATTGGGAAAGCTGAAGACTGTTGACCTTTAGGGCAGTTGTTTTACGTGCAAGCGCATCCATCACCAAGTTTTTTGTGCAAGGTCTTCTTGGAGCTTGGTCAAGCGCTCCTCAACGGCTGCCTGGAAAGATTTATTGTCAGCTTCAAGTGTCTGACGAAGACTGGCAAAGTGATGCTTTTCTGTATCAAAAGAAGTAGCCAGCTTCTCAACAATAGAATCAACCTTCGCTGCATTAGATTCAGCGACCCCCTGTAAAGACTCCAAAAAAATGTTAGCATCGCGAAATAGTTTTTCGACTTTTTCGGTCGCAGCAGCACAGGCCTTTGTGGATGCATCTATAGCAACAGTGGCAGAGTTGATAGAGGCTTCGTGTGCCTTGGTGAAAGTATCAACCATCCCCTGAATGGCAGCTTATGTGGTATGGGACCGAGAGGAGGAGGAAGAAGCGATGAGACTATCAATTTTCTCATGCAGTTCCTTGATGTGCTTTTTGGTAACAGGAGCGTCATCGTCATCATCACTTTGAACCTGGTAGGGACCGTAGTAAACAGAATCGAAGGTCATATCTTCCCCTCCTAGAAAAGTCGCGGTTTCGGCTGAGTGATTGGGAGATGAAGGCAAAGGTGGAGGTTCGGTTATGGGAGTAGGTTCGGGTGTGGAAGTATGTTCGGTTGCAGGTGTGTGTTTGGGTGCTGAAGTACGAGCCCCCGTATCAAATACGTTGGTTCGAACTCCAGTGGTTGTTGTTGTTGTAGCGTCTGAGAAATTGGGAGGTGGTACAGGAATAGAGGTTGGTGGAATATGAGTGGTGGAGGTTATGGGGGGAATGGAAATAGAGATAGTTATTGGGGGAGAGACATGTTTGGTTGTAACTGGTACCTCATGTAAAGGCGAACGGGGAGGAGAGTCACCTCGAATTGACTCCTCTGAGTCTGAACCTTCATCCTCTGGATCACTTGAGGAAGAAGCAAGAATGAGTTTGCGTTTAGGCAGGGTTTTCCTCTTCTTTGGTGGAGGTGATTAGGCTGCCTTCGTTGGTTTTCTCTTTTTAGGAGAAAGGCCTTTCACCCCTTTGACCACTTTCTTGTCTTTCCTTTTTTCTGGTTTCTTGCCCTTGGGAGCAGGTTTGTCGACGTCATTGATGGACTGAAGTATCTCTGGAGTCAGCTCTCTGGGACCTGAAGGAAGAAACTCCTTGTAGGTCTTGATGATGCGGCTCTCCCCCTGATACACAAGCATACATTGACTCAGGAATTGAGTTAACAAATAGAAACTTGGAAGGATCGGTAACGATGATCTTTGTGGTGTGGAAGACGCCAATCGAGGAGAGTGGAGAAGTGACCACAATGGGGACATGATACTTGTCCATTGCCCATTTGGTGACGAGCGTCCAGAACCTGGCATAGGTGATTTCAGTGTGTCGAGAAGTAGAGGCGAGGCTTTAGATTAACTGCTGCCATAGAACTGAGTTATAGTCGAGGTTGATCCCATTGTACAACCCATAGAGAATCGTCATAAACAGATGACTGGCCCCATCAGAACCTGCACTCCTCTCTGATAAACCTTTGAACAGTATCGTGAAAAAAGCCATTCCACTAAGGAGGAAGACACGACTTTTTGAACTTCGTGACAGTGGTAAGGATTTCAGTGTAACCCATGATGTAAAACATGGAGAATAATTGTCCCACAGAAATCGAATCAGGGTTAATCCTCGACTCATTAGGTTCAAACCCTAGAAGCGAGAAAAATCGTTGTTTTGAGATGGAGGTTTTGGTATCAAGGATGTCGAAGTAGATATGATCAACAGACTTATCGTAGTGAGTTGTGGAGAAAATCTGGGATAGACACTCCATAGGCACAGTTTCGACCATGGTCAGTGCGAGAACCAATGGAGAATATTTGAGACACTCCACTATGGGGTACATGAAGGCATCATAGGAAACTGGGGTGAGATCAATGACCAAGCTTTGCTGGGGTCTGATTGGTAGGATGTGGGAGGTTTCATGAACAGAGGAGGAATCCGCCATTGTTGAGTGCTTTGAAGAAGAAGATTAACAGTGGGAGAAAATCGTCTTTGTTTGCTCTCAGAAATTTGGGTGCAGTAAAGAGGTAAAACAACTAGGGTTTTACCCTTTATACCGTGTGTAGAGGCGAGAGAAAAATTCGCCCCCAAATCCTCTTGAAAAGAGAATCGGTTCCTGAGTCGATTGATGCTTGCCAGTTGGCAACCCTGATGATTACGCATGAGAGAGAAAAACGTTTCCATTTCGCACGCCTTCCCATCAAATACCTTTTTGAATTCTTGAAACCTTTAGTCTCCCGGCTGAGTCATCATCTTATCTTTAAAATGAGCTGTCGTCATTAAATAAAAACAAACGCGTAGATAAACCACAACATCCCCTTGTGAATATGGCATTAAAAACTGAAGCTAAAAAAATAGCTTGTAGTGAACCAAACCAGACTTTTGGAAAATCAAAAAGATTTTCATGCATAGAGTGTCAAAGATAAGGAAATAAAGCAACATCTAAGTGGGAATTTGTGATGTCAATATAGACACGAAACAGTGGATCCCGGGCATGAATCTCTTCCTTCAAAGTCAAGAGAGACTTTAAAGTGTCTATGTGGATTCCCATTGAATTACGATCAAGCACTTGTTAAGAAGTGTTGAAAGGCATCTTTTGATGAGGCTTAGAAGGGTGGCTTTTGCTTCAGTTCAGAATTCCAGATCTTGACATTAGATAGAAACCGAATGAAGTACTTGTGAGACCGATAAGGTCTGTTGAACAAGTAGGTTTGGACACTATTTAGTGACTTGTTGGAAATGTTTGGTGTGAAATCTCAAAAACAATGCAAAACTGGATTCTATGGGAAGATATGTTATGGTGAGTAATAGTTTCATAAGAATCACACAAAAAGAAAAATAGAGATTTCATGGTACAACCACTTGGGTGGTTTCATTAATTCATGGGTGAAAGCTAGAGCAAGTTTAATTCATAGTGGTTATTGAATTTTGGGTTTCACTTAGCACGTAGTGACACGAAGCTAAGATCATAAACACAAAGATTGTGTAACCATAAACCTCAGTGGTTATTTCTGAGAGTCTCAAGGGTTACATTTATGAACCGAAATATGATGGAGAAAAATGTTTGAGGTGTTGTAAAGAGACCAAAGTACCTCTACTATAAAAGAAATGACCAAGCAGAAAACTCTTAACTCATATGAGAAAAGAGTAAGGTAGCTCATGATTACAATAAATTTAGCAGCCTAATTCGGAAGATGAGGTTTGTATATACCCAGTCAATAAGGCTTTATTCAAAATCAGTTGAGGCTTTGGACAACATGCAGCAGCATGCTTCTAGGGACACTTAGATAGTATAAAGTGTGAGAATGATACATGCCCCATCGATATTCCAGAAACTGTTAACATAAACAAAAGTAGAGACAAAAGAAAGAAAATATTTTTGGAATTTTGATATTTTTATAAAGAGAAAAAAACAAAACAATCCACACACAAAAAAAAATTTGAACCGAACCAGAAATGGACCGAACGCTCAGTTCATTTCGGTTCCTTAAAAAAAATTATTTTTGAATTTTTTTGGAAAACAATTGTAGAAAAGTATACAACCAAAGATATCACCTTTTTGAGATAAGCGAAAACAAGTGTAGTGGGACCGAACCCGAAATAGACCGAGAGTTCGGTTCATTTCGGTTCTTGTGTGAACCGAGCCCGAAATAGACTGAGCGTTCGGTTCATTTCGCTTCCAACTTTTAGTTTTGAGAAGGTGTTTTTGGAACTGACTCTGATTCCATCATACCTAGGCCTTGTAGGATTTTGTTGAAACTTGCTTCAGAAAGAGCTTTGGTGAAGATGTCGGCCAGTTGGTCAGTGGTTTGAACAAAGTGAATTTCGACGTTTCCATCTTCCACGTGATCCTTAATAAAGTGATACCTCAGTGCTGTATGCTTGGTATTGGAATGTTGCAGTGGGTTATGACACATCCTAATTGCACTTTCTGAATCGCAATATAGTGGGATCTTTTTCATATTGAGTCCATAATCCCGGAGTTGGCTTTGGATCCAAATCACTTGTGATGTGCAGGAGGCGGCTGCAATGTACTCTGCTTCGGCTGTAGACAGAGAAACATATGTTTGTTTCTTAGATTGCCAGCTAACCAACTTCTCGTCGAGGAATTGGCAGCCTCCTGTGGTGCTTTTTCGGTCTAGACCACATCCTCCTAAGTCTGCATCTGAGTAGGCTTGAACGAAGAAACCTGAGTTTGAGGGATACCAGAGACCGAGAGAGGTGGTTCGCTTCAAATACCGGAATATATTCTTCACTGCCAGCATGTGTGGTTCACGAGGATTTGCTTGAAACCTGGCACAATAGCATACTGAAAACATTATATCGGGCCTGCTAGCTGTGAGGTACATCAGGGATCCAATCATTTGGTGATATAGTGTTATGTCGACTGCTGGTTTTTCCAAAGATGGTGTGAGCTTGGTGCCGAACGCCATAGGGACTTTGACCTTTGAGTCTCCCATCATGCTGAATTTGGCAAGGAGAGTCTTTGTGTATGCTTCCTGGTTGATAAAGATGCGTTTCGGTCCCTGTCTTATATTTAAACCAAGGAAAAAGTTAATCGGACCCATTGAGCTCATTTCAAATTTAGTCTCCATCAACTTCCTAAATTCAGCTGTTAGGCTAGGATTCGTGGAGCCGAAGATGATATCATCGACATAGATTTGAACGATCATACGGTGGTTACCTTCCTTTTTACGAAAGAAGATTGGGTCAACCGAACCTTGTTTGAATTTAGACATCTTTAAAAACTTGGTTAATGTTTCATACGATGCCCTAGGTGCTTGTTTCAGACCATAAACTGCCTTATCCAAGATGTAGCAGTGATTTGGATGCTTTTCATTTACAAAACCAGGAGGTTGCTCCACGTACACGGTTTCTTCAAGTTCCCCATTCAGAAACGCACACTTCACATCCATCTGGTAGACCTCAAAATTATTGTGTGCAGCATAGGCAAGAAATATTTGAACGGATTCCAGTCTTGCAACCGGAGCGAATTTCTCTTCGTAATCGATTCCTTCTTCTTGGCAATATCCTTTCACTACTAGCCGAGCCTTATTTCAGATCACATTTCCCTCCTTGTCCATTTTGTTTCTGAACACCCATTTGAGACTGACAACCGAGGCATCTTTTGGTGTTGGAATGAGTCTCTAGACGTTATTTATTTCGAGCTCATTGAGTTCGTCTTGCATTGCCTGAACCCAATCAGAATGATCGAGAGCAATATTGGCGATCTTCGGCTCTATTTTGGAGATGAATGAATTAAACATGCAGAATTCTACTTTGGAGAATAGAGCAGTTTGCTTCGCCTTCAGTTGTGATCGAGTTAGAACTTTTTCTGATGCATCACCCACTATTTGAGATACAGGATGATCTCTGGTCCATTTTGTGAGAGGAGGATAATTTGGATCATAGGATGGATCTAATTCAGCATTTACCATTTCTTCCAACTCTGACTAAATATCATCATCAGAGTGCATATCAGAATTCTCCCCCTCGACAGATGATGAATCATTTGGATGTGAACCAAAAAATCTTTCTTCGACTGGGCTTTCGGGCTGATCTGGACTTTCGGTTGCTACAGGACTTTCAGGTTGTTCCAGACTTTCGGGTTGTTTCGGACTTTCGGTTGCTACAAGACTTTCGGGTTATTCTGGACTTTCGGGTCTGGATGGGCTTTCGGTTCTGACAAAGATTAGATTCTTCCCCTTGCCACTAGTATTATCGTTGATTGAAATGGATGGACTCTCCCCCTAGAAATGTGAGTCTTGTCGATCAGAAGAGAATTAATTCTCCCCCTCGACCGAAGTATTGCTCTGAGGAGGTTCGTTTCGAACTGGTTCTCCTTTTCCCATTTGTTTGGCAGCGTCTTCGATAATCTTCTTAAGGTGATCCATCTTGTTGTCTGCTGCTGTGGCCTCAGAGTGAGTAGCCTTCTCAGGTTCATCAAATAAATCCATGAACTGGTCAAAGAAATTGGCGATTGAGGCTGTTACTTGACGTAATTGTCATCGAACGTTACATAATAGGTTTCTTCAATTCGTTTAGAACGCTTATCCAAGACCCTGTACGCCTTTGAAGTAAGAGAATATCCCAAAAAGATGCCTTCATCGGCTTTGACATCAAATTTGTTGCGATGCTCTTTGGAGTTGAAAATGAAGCACCTCGAACCGAATACATGAAAGAACTTGACATTCGGCTTCCTGTTGTTAATAATCTCATAGGGGGTTAGAGAGAAACGTTTGTTGAGATAAGATCTGTTTTGAGTGAAACAAGCTGCAGCAATGGCGTCTGCCCAGAAATATAGAGGAAGGGAGGCGAAACTCAGCATGGTTCGGGCCGCCTCACACAGGGATCGGTTTCGCCTTTCGACAATTCCGTTCTGTTGAGGTGTATAGGGGGCTAAGAACTTGTGACCGATGCCTTTATCTGCTAAGAAATCTTCGAATTCTTTGTTCTTGAATTCCAGTCCATTGTCGCTCCTGATGTTTCGAACGACTTTTCTCAGTTGCACTTCGACCTGCTTAATAAAGATCTTCAGTTTGGGAGTCACCTCAGATTTGTGCTTTAGAAAGAATACCCAAGTAAATCGTGAGAAGTCATCAACAATAACAAGGATGTATTTGTTACCGCCAATGCTCTCGATTGATGATGGACCACATAAGTTGATGTGAAGCAAGTCAAGTGGTTCGACAACTTTGGTGTTTATGATTGTTGGGTGACTTTGGCAACTTTGTTTCCCCATTTCACATGCAACACATAGGTGTTCTCGATCGAACTTAAGCAGTGGAAGTCCCCAAACAGGACCACCGGTGACTAGCTTGTTGATGTCTTTGAAGTTGAGGTGTGAAAGCCTTCTGTGCCACAACCAACTTTCGTCTGAATGGGCTTTAGACAATAGACGTATGGCTGGATTCCCTTTGATTGGTTTGAAATTCAGAGGGAACATTTCACCTTTTCGTTCTGACTTGAGAATGAATTTGTTGGATTTCTTCTCTATTATCTTTGAACCTTCATCATCGAATGATACTTTTAGACCTGTACCTCCCACCAGTTGAGACACGCTGATGAGGTTATGCTGCAACCCCTCTACATAAGCTACCTTCCTGATTGTAAAGTCTCCATTGGTTATCATCACATAACCCTTTATTATTCCATAGGAGTTATTACCAAACTTGACGTTACCACCGTTTTGAAGGGACCAAAACTCCCTTAACTCTTCCTTCCTTCCTGTCATATGACGTGAGCATCCACTGTCTATGTACCATTCTTCGTGGAACTGCTCGTCACTTATAACCTGCAAGAATTAAGAAGATTTACGAACCCAAAATTTCTTGGGTCCACGTGAGCCTTTTACAGAAACAAGAAGAGTAAGAGAAACATCAACAAGATAAGTTCATTTTATTAAGGTTGTTTCATCTTTCCTCTTAATGGTAAATACTTTGATTATATTGGAGTTTGATGCAGGTATTTTGGATTCAGGTTCGGTAGTTTGGATTTTAGCTTGCTTTCGGTTTTCATCTGCTGAGGAAATCTTACTTTTTCCTTTCAAATCCTTCTTCGAGTGTGAGCTTGGTGTAGGACGAGAATTAGGCTTAGAAGTAGGATGAGAACGAGAAGAATTAGAGGAATAGAAATTAGAATGAGAATCTTTCCTGACTTGAGGTTCGAAATGAACCTTCCGGATACAAAATTGGACTAAGGATCGAGCCCAAGACGCAACACATAATGGACCCTACACCATAAATCTTGATAATGAAAGGGCTTAACCAAAATGCACTTAATCCTTAAGATCTTAAATCCATCCTTTACAGAAGTGATTCTAACACCTAAATCATCCCATAGGTAGGTGCTTTTTAGACATACATGTCCAATGCATGTCTTAAACCCATATTAGGTTAAAATGTGGATTAGGGTTTCTTTTAGGGCTTGAGGGGCTGATGGAGGTTGAGGGTGAGTTAACCATAGCCTTTACATTCCGTTAAATAGGGAGAAAAAACCAAGAAAATTAGGGTTTCATTCCATCCATCAACACGTCGTGTTCCAAGAGGTAACACGTCGTGTTGCCCAAAATGAAACCTATGCCTCCTCATATTTGGACACACCATTTTGGTGCCTCCAACACCTCGTGTCCAATCCTCAAAAGGTGATTCATACCTAAGGGTGTTACAACTTGACCAATTTGTCATGAAATAGAATTATATGGATGAATTTAGAAGTACCTAAACATTAGGATGTTACATCACAACTAGAGAAATGAAACGACATCAATCACGTTCTGGTAGGGTGCTCTGATGGTCAAGTTAGTAAAGGTGAGGTGAATGTATGGTAAAAGGTTGAGAGAGTGGGGATGTGATGTGTGTACCTAAGGCATGTTGCCTTTTTTTAGTAAAGGTTGGTGGCACGCCTTTTAGGGGACAAGGAGGAAAACTCTAACATAGGACAAGGACACCTATTAGTCAACCTGATCCTTTTCCCTTCTTTTTTCTGATTGGTGCAAAAAGAATATCGATAATTGCACGAGCGCTAGTCCTATAGCTTTTATCGTATGAGGACGTTGCTTTTTTCGTAAGGAGATTGGTCTGTTGATGTGTATCCATCTTAGTGTGGGATGGTTGTCATGAAGGCATGGATGCTTAGTAGCAAATTTGGTGGATGGACTGGTTGTCATGAAAGCATGACCGCTTGGTAGGAAAGTTGCTGGGCAGACTGCCTGTCAAAAGTAGTAACAACTTGACGACACTAATATTGTAAAGACGTTGAGTAGGGTTAGATTCATAGTATATTCTAGGGTACACAATCAAGTTTGGTCTAAGATCATCATAAATATGTGTTAACACTGCTATTGTGCATGATTTATGCAAATAAATTATCACTAGTAGTGGCACTAACGGATAACACAGTGAAGCAGGGTCGAATCCTTAGGGACACAGCCTAATGGTCAATGTCATTTTGCGTAAGGCACATACTAGTCATTATAATAGAAAGACATAAAAGGGAGTTTTTGATTTAAAACTAACACTAAAAATTGTAATGAGATTAACTATACGAAATCAATAATAAAACTGAATTCAGCTATGCTATGACTTTCCTAATATTGCAATCTGCCCAAATATGGTTACTCAGAATGTGTTATATCTAAGTTGGTAGAGAAAAACAAAAAGCTCTAGTATAATCTCTTTTACCTAGTTAAATTAACCAAAACAAGCTCTTCAATTAACATTAACTTTTTACTGTCTAATTAAACAAACTCTTAATTAACATCATAAAAGTTACATTAAGTTTTGTGTAAAATTCCCAACAAAAACCAATACTTCTCACAAGCTCGAAAACGTAAAAGTATGAAATTTCAATTTATATTAATGTTAAATCCCAACACGAAACCAATCTGATATTTGTTACTTATTACTAGTTGACAAGAACAATTACAAATTCTTTTAACTGATTAACTGGAATGATTAAACTAGCTAGGTGACCAGACTAACAAGAATTAAGGATCAAACATTCATTAAGTTCAAAACTGAAATAAGTAGATAGAAGCACACAATGAAAACCAAATCTGATAACTAGTCAAATAAAAAGTACTAGTCTAATGCAGAACTGAAAACTAGGTTTTTAGCCAAAATGGTTAAAATTGGATAAAAAACTTATAAAAAACATTAAACTACTAGTTCTCACTAAAGCAACTGAGAGACACGATCCACGGTCTTCATATGTTCAAAAATCACTGAAATCAGAGAGAAATCACCTCAAAAATGGTCTTTTTCGTTGTTTGTAGCTTAAGGAATCGGCCAACCTTTAATCTGATTAGAGAGGCATCATATATATACAAGCTAGAAGTCTTCAGGAGCAATAAACCAAAAAATTCGATCGAATTATGGGGGTTACACGATTGAAATTTTCAGGTTTTGATTGAATTTTGCATATTTTTTATTTTCAGGACTTTTTGAACTGCGATGTGTTAATTCGATCGGATTTCAAGGCAAAATTCAACTGAATTTTTGCATTTTCTGATTTTTTGATAAACATAAAAGCCATCCTAAATTTTGTCTAGTTTTTGGAACATTTTGAGTATTGTCAATCAGAGTTACGAGTCATGAGATATGGTCCAAATACTGACAGGGGGTCAAAGCTGCCAACAACATCCTTTAGGCTTTAGAATGTAGTAATCCATCTTTGTAAGATCAATTTGATCGGATTTTTCTTGACCAAAACAACTTCCAAGTATTCCTCATAATCCTTCCTAATTTTCAAGCTCCATTTAACTCCAATGCTCCATCAAACGCATTTAAAGCTACTCCCAAAGTACTACTCCACTCGAGTTATCTGAAAATGACATAAAAACGCTAGCAGTATGGGAATTCTAACGAATGACATGTGCTGAACAATATTTAAACTAATGACATGAAAATGTGTAAAATATGATGCTAAATGATAATAAAAACTACCCTAAAATATGTATAAAATGACAGTTATCAAATTTCCCCAAGCTTGAGCCTTACTTGCCCTTAATTAATAAAAAGATTAAACATTGTAAGTAAAATGGAAATATGTAGATGACATAAAAAGAAAATAGAACAAAAGAAACTAAACTAAAAACTTGAGCTAAAAAAATACCTGACTTTTTTTTTTCAAATGACCAGACTTAGCACCGAGGGATGCTCTAATGGAATCACTACCTAGACGATCATCACAATACCTTCCATCTTTCATAGATTCCCAAAGTCAGGAAGAAGCTTGACAGTGTGAACCAATAAACCGATTGCAACCTTTATTTAAAATTTATACCTTCATTATCCTTTCAATAGAAAATAAAACATACTAGAATTTTATGTCCTCAAGACTAGATAATTAAGAACCAAGCTCGACGCATTCTTAAGAACGAGTCACGTCTAATCAACTTTTGCTAAAGTAGTAGGCCACACCTGTAGGAACCTAGCTCATATGCTTTCACTTTTTTGAGAGCAACAAATATCATATCACATAGTTCTTCATTCATGCTATATTTGACATTGAGATGGTTTTTGAATTGATTGAACTTGATTTGTATCTTTTTCCTTCGACTTTAAGTTCTTCAATTGTCTTTTTGAGTTTCTTGAGATTTATTCGTTTAAATGCTTGAACTTTGACTTGGGTATCGGATATTGTGACAACTCGAAATTTTCATTCGGTCAAACCCTAAAAGTCAATCACTTCGATTTATAGGACAATTACATTATTACTTATTTTTAGCAAATTTAAATTTCGTTTGATTATTTTAATATTATTCTTAGAAGTTCACGACCAAACTTTTATGTTTGGATCGAAAAATCATCCAAAAACTGTGAGATCATGCATAAGCATGAGTTTACTCCTCAAATTAGTCACTTTTCATTTCTTCACCCTAAAAGAGTAAACTCAAAAAGAGTAAACTCAAAAACACTCTCAAGTATCATCCTAGATTTTGTAACACCGTGGATTTTCAAAGCAAAATTTTTCTTTTAAATAATCAATTTAATATTAAAACACTTGTTTAAAATCTTATTCATATTCGAATTACAAAACATAGTTCCATTTTCATTTGAATAGACAACCAGGATCCTCCAAAATACAACTCTTTCCTCGGTGTGTACAATCGAGCCGATGCCATTCCGCGTTACTGAAAGAACCTGAAACAACATAACATAAATACTGTAAGCACGAAGCTTAGTGAGTTCCCCAATATACACCTTACACAATTACGCCTTTCCAGGCCCGACCTTCCGGTCCATGTGTCTCAGGGGACTTCCGTCCCTGCTGGGTAAACCTTCCGGCCTTACCCACGCCGACCTTCCGGTCCATCACACATCATATCGCCTTCCGGCCCATAACATATTGCCTTCCGGCCCATAATATAATCACCTTCCGGCCCATAACATACATAGCACACATAACAAATAACTTACCACATATAGCATACATATCACATATCATATCCGACCTTCCGGTCACACAGTCAAACCCTTCCGGGTACAGTATAGTGAGAAGACTCACCTCGCGGACACTGGAAGATAGCAACTCCTGAAATCTCTTGCACTTGATCCTCCGAGCTACAAGCTCCCTGTCTCATCATATATCTCTTTTTAATACTTCTATCTTCCACGTTAACTGACCCTAAAACGTTACACACAGGTCAACTCGGGTCAATGGCCATCTCGACTGGACTCGGCGAGTACCCTGGCGACTCGGCGAGTCTAGTCGTCCTCACCAATTCCTGAATGATCCCTTTCTACTCGTCGAGTATCCCTCTTGACTCGACGAGGTCCTCGTGGAAGAATCGCGGGGCCACCCCGACTCTACTCGCCGAGCCTGAAGAACAAACTCGGCGAGTCCCAGTGAATCTTCAAGCTACTCGCCGAGTCTGATCATCCGACTCGGCGAGTCTACGCCATGCAGTCGATCGAACTGCTTCCTGAGATACATATATTCTCGAATATACAAACATGGGACCTTCTGGACCTCTAAGGGTCCTAATACAAGGTTATAAACGTTGAATAACAACACAACAATCCATCTAGACTCCAAATGGGTTCCATAAACCCTAAATCTATATACACATCAATCACAGGAGAATGTAATCCGAATTATTACCTGAATGATGTACCTTCCATGTCCCCAAACTTCAGAACTCGAACTCCCTGCAGTTCCTTTAGCTAAAACCCTTCTCCTCCTTGCACAACAATTCCTTCAAGGTCACCAATGGCCTTCAAGCTTGCTCTAGCCGCCCTAGTCGCCTAGGGTTCTTCCCAATCGATCAAAAGTCGTGAAATGACGGCATAATAACCCTTATATACAACCCAATACTGAACGGCTAGGGTTTCCGCTGAACAGTGTCGACTCGCCGAGTCCATATCTGGACTCGTCGAGTCCAGTCGTGAACCCGCGACCAAACCTACGACCCTACTCGGCGAGTCTGGCTCCAACTCGTCGAGTCTCCCCTTTAAAACACCCCCAAAATGCAACTTAACAATACTTGAGATTTTGGGCTGTTACAATTCTCCCCCACTAGAATTAGACTTCGCCCTCGAAGTCTCACTCTGAAAATAGCTCTGGCTGCTGCTCCCGCATCTCACGTTTCGGCTTCCCTAGACACTACCGATCTCTCCCGAGGCCGCTACTGAACCAATACCAGAGGTACCTCCTTGTTCCTCAGAACCTTGATCTTCCGATCTCCGACGGCCACTGGCCTCTCGACGTAACACAGGCTCGCATCCACCTAATCGTTCTCTAGTAGAACCACTGCTGACTCATCCGCTATACACCTCTTCAACTGCGACACATACCAGTGTCATGGATCCGTCCCAATTCCGTTGACAGCTCCAAACGATAGGCCACCCTTCCTACCTTCGCACCTTCACGAAAAGACCCAACATACCGGGGCCCCCCATTTACCCCTCTTCCTAAATCGAAGCACCCCGTCAGAAATACGAAGTCGCTGACCTGAATCACATGCTCGTAACGGCGTCTGCCTGCATAACTTTCCTGTTAACTCTAGACAATCACTAACTCTCTTTAACCTGCTGAGTCTGCTTTGTCAACTAAAGTACGAACTCTGAACTGCTCATCACTCTCTGTAATCGGAAATTACCCAAGATGCACTCTGCTCCAAATCTCAACGATCACTCAACCCATAAGGGTTAGGAAACCCTGAACCACCGGATCCCCGATCCAAAGCCCACTTTGCCCATTCCGGACCGACTGAGAGATCCGTTCTCCCTCTCAGATCAACTCTCACAAGTTCCCTCTTGCCATCACATACACATACTGAACTAGTCCCAACACTCGCAGGTTGAAAAACCCGATACACTGATGATATCTCGAACATCTCCCAAGACGAACCACTAATATCCGTCCTATACCCTGATCAGAATCACACTGAGAATTCAAGATTCTCTATTCCCTTGCATCCTTTCTGAGTCTCGTCAGTCATCCCAACCCGGATGGGTTCCTACTTCACTGCCGCAAACACGATGCTCGAAACCATACTTGAAATACCCTAACCATAATTCTGCTCTGCAGCTTTCACTTTTGTGAACTTGCACCCCTTCGGAGTTACACACCTTCCTCTTTTCCTTTTTCCAAGGAACCCTCTTGGCCATAATGCCACTCCAACCGGTGCCACGGTGCTCGCCCCAAGCGACACCACCCTTTTTGCGTAACCGCCATCCACATACTCTGGTTCTCATTGCAGGGGCTCTCAATCTCATGCACTCTCTCCACTCATCAAGATCACTGCCTCAGCTAAACAAGATCGCCAATCCCGGGGCCCGACCTTCCAATGTAATCACACTGCACATACATCATCCGTAATCTCAAACTGATCCAGCAATACCAACAGAGTCTCCAGCATGACTGGACCGACTCTCATAACACATACCAGCCACTCGAGGCTATATCTTTGTGGGTCCGTACACCCAACTCTGCGAACCCTCAGGTTCGAACTCTGGGAACCCTCCGGTTCCAACTCTAGAAACATGCACAACATAAATCCCGTGGGATTAATGCAGTACAACCCATCACGTACCTCAAACATACCAATACTCTGATCACATAATCCCGGTTACTTACTCAAGCTTGATCCCGGCCTTCTCTCAGGCCTCCACAGTCAAATGTCCTAGGTCTGTATCCCGCCCCGCATACCCGACACTCGCTCTCGTCGGCCTATACTCTGCGCTGACAAACACTGCTGAATCCCAACAGCTAAGCACCCTCACATACTCATCGATCTCCCGGAGAATTTTCTAATTCTCCCCCACTAAAACACTGACTAACTGCCACCGATCGTCATTAACGACCTTACAGAATAATCCTGTACAAAGAGAACAATTACACACTGACTGCTTCCCACAAGCACAAGCAACCCTCAGCAAAACACACCTCCTCCCTGATCAACCCACTCACAAGAATCTAGTCCTTCAATCATCCACTCCACGACTGTAGATGTTACCCGACAATCAACCCAGTGCCGCATCTCCCCTAACAACCCCCCACGAACGATAACCAAAGGAATCCTCAACAATAACCCATAACCCAACTCACAATCTGCCCAAAGGATGAACACCACATCGAAAACCGCACAAGACTACTGACACTAAAACACCAATTATAACCATACCCAACCATCAGGGAATAACGTATGCCAAAGCGAAAACCTGAAGCACCAATCCATAACCATGCCAGACCCGCGAAACAACGAATACCGCATCGAAATCCATACAAGATACCAACACAAACAATACGCCAAATCAATGCAAGACAATTAAGACATCATGAAAGCATCATACCCGCAGCTGTCTCCGGCACTGCTCCGTCTCCCTCTGTCGCACGCAGATAATCACGACCCTGAGCCCTCTGGGGCTCCGCTCCATCCTGTCCTCCTCAAATCCCGAATTGGCACTGACTGCCAACAATCCCATGCACAGTGCCCCTCCTTTCCGCACTTGCGGCATGCACCACCGGACCCGCAAGCTCCGATGTAACCCCTTTTTACTCGATCATCGACACCTATGGTCTCATGCTTTCCTACTGCATCTCTATACTCCACTTATTACTACTCCTGACAATTCTTGCTTTCTTACATACTGCACCCGGTTCTCCCCCACTAGGGTTCGAACCAACACCAATTAGTATACAAACAACCCACGACTATCTTTCACCAGCGAAATCGTACCTGCCCCAGAAAAGTGCTGTGCAACACCCGATAGTCCCTCCCCTTATGAAGTCAATCAATCCCCTATACTCTGAACCTCTAGCTAACTCTCCAAGAACTTCTCATCACGGCTGCCTCTAATCGTTCCAAATCCCATACTGATCTAATACTAAGCACCTGCACTGCTCGATAACATATCTGGCTCGCAGACTGCACCGCAGCATCATCGTTCCTCTCATCTCAGCTCATCAACCCGTATCCAACGCCGGATTTGTCCCAAGGACAGGGACTTACTCTCAACATAGACGACAACTCTCCGCACTGCAAAACTCGTCTGAACTCTTCACTGCTACCACTATAACCCAACCTGTTATTCTCAATTAGGTGTGGTGTGGTTCTCGACTACCTCAGCCCCAACTGACTGTCTGTTCACGGTAAATCTCTGTCTCGCGGTACACCCGCTACCTGATGCTCTGAGGGAAGTCATTATCGATAACTACCTGCAGGGTGTACTCCCAAATCCAGAACTGAAACACCAGACCTCTCGCGTCTTGCACACGAGCATAAATGACACTACCCACCCAAAAGGTGACCTCTCCTCTGTCGTCTGATTGCTCGACTCAACTGAAATTCTCCCCTGTCTTTGATTCTTACCAAAATACTCTGATAGGCACTCGCCTTTCCCCTCGAGGAACGCCTCTCCGTACTCAATCATGGTCTACAGGCCTGAAACCCATAGCGTCCAATCTCTACCTCATCGGTCATAACCGGATAACAAGATAGCCACAAGCATCATCCACTACGAACCATGGTACTCATCCCATGACATCCCTCCTCAACATGCTTCAGTGTATGGTACCTGAACCATAGCACCACTCCTCAATCTGCTCCAATGTATAACACTCGGACCACAACATCTATCTCAATCTGTTCCGATGTATGGTGCCCGGACCATAACATCACTTTGTATCCGCTCCGATGTATGGTATCCGAACCATAACATCACCCCTCAATCTGTTCCTTAGGACCTTCAGAATGCCCCCTGTATCAAGTATGGGTCCTCTGCTTTCAGTAGTACGGGCCCATACTACCTGCCACATCTACCCATACTTTCCACACGGACCATCCCAGAGTTCCTAAGTAGCTGATAAACCTGCTCTTTCACCCATCTCATCGCGCGTGCTCGCTTTCCAGCGAAATCCTCTACTCTACCAGCGCACTCATCTGGCTAGGTTTACTCCCTAGTCCCTTCCGCTGTCCTCCCACTTCTTTGCTATCAGCTGCTGAAGAGTTCCTAATGATGCCAGCCCTCTACCTCCTGAGTATCGTCATACTCACTTAGTAGCTGACTCCCATCATCGATAACTCCACAAAGCACAAAGCAAGCAGCATTCGAGCATTGAAGCATACATAGGACTCCCCACCTGTGGTAGCTCCACCTTCTCGGCTCATCCTCGGAAGTACCTCTGTACCCCGTAGCTTTACCCCTTGTGCGTTCTAACTAGATACCCTCACTCATCACATACACACAAAAGCATAACGCACATATAACAGCAAACCCTAGACTAAGGCATCACAAATCAGGCCACTCTAGTCCTAAGATGTGAAATACCTAGCCTGTCTCTAGCATGCAATAATATCTCATAAAGTGCATAATAGATATTTCATATTACAAAAGTAAGGGT
Source organism: Lactuca sativa (assembly GCF_002870075.4). Taxonomy (NCBI): domain Eukaryota; kingdom Viridiplantae; phylum Streptophyta; class Magnoliopsida; order Asterales; family Asteraceae; genus Lactuca; species Lactuca sativa. The sequence goes on from NC_056625.2 coordinate 195,328,079, forward strand.
ATTTTGGGAAATCACCGTTTGGCTCTGGCTGATTGTACACACTGCTCTTTCTTGCTTTCTCTTTGAACTCTTATTCACTTTTAGAAAACTATTTATTTGAAAACCTTTTCTTAATCCCTCAGTTTGAGTCCAGACTCACCCGTAGGCGCGTCCGAATCCCTCAAACCAAGGCTCTGATACCAATTGTAACACCGTGGATTTTCAAAGCAAAATTTTTCTTTTAAATAATCAATTTAATATTAAAACACTTGTTTAAAATCTTATTCATATTCGAATTACAAAACATAGTTCCATTTTCATTTGAATAGACAACCAGGATCCTCCAAAATACAACTCTTTCCTCGGTGTGTACAATCGAGCCGATGCCATTCCGCGTTACTGAAAGAACCTGAAACAACATAACATAAATACTGTAAGCACGAAGCTTAGTGAGTTCCCCAATATACACCTTACACAATTACGCCTTTCCAGGCCCGACCTTCCGGTCCATGTGTCTCAGGGGACTTCCGTCCCTGCTGGGTAAACCTTCCGGCCTTACCCACGCCGACCTTCCGGTCCATCACACATCATATCGCCTTCCGGCCCATAACATATTGCTTTCCGGCCCATAATATAATCGCCTTCCGGCCCATAACATACATAGCACACATAACAAATAACTTACCACATATAGCATACATATCACATATCATATCCGACCTTCCGGTCACACAGTCAAACCCTTCCGGGTACAGTATAGTGAGAAGACTCACCTCGCGGACACTGGAAGATAGCAACTCCTGAAATCTCTTGCACTTGATCCTCCGAGCTACAAGCTCCCTGTCTCATCATATATCTCTTTTTAATACTTCTACCTTCCACGTTAACTGACCCTAAAACGTTACACACAGGTCAACTCGGGTCAATGGCCATCTCGACTGGACTCGGCGAGTACCCTGGCGACTCGGCGAGTCTAGTCGTCCTCACCAATTCCTGCATGATCCCTTTCTACTCGTCGAGTATCCCTCTTGACTCGACGAGGTCCTCGTGGAAGAATCGCGGGGCCACCCCGACTCTACTCGCCGAGCCTGAAGAACAAACTCGGCGAGTCCCAGTGAATCTTCAAGCTACTCGCCGAGTCTGATCATCCGACTCGGCGAGTCTACGCCATGCAGTCGATCGAACTGCTTCCTGAGATACATATATTCTCGAATATACAAACATGGGACCTTCTGGACCTCTAAGGGTCCTAATACAAGGTTATAAACGTTGAATAACAACACAACAATCCATCTAGACTCCAAATGGGTTCCATAAACCCTAAATCTATATACACATCAATCACAGGAGAATGTAATCCGAATTATTACCTGAATGATGTACCTTCCATGTCCCCAAACTTCAGAACTCGAACTCCCTGCAGTTCCTTTAGCTAAAACCCTTCTCCTCCTTGCACAACAATTCCTTCAAGGTCACCAATGGCCTTCAAGCTTGCTCTAGCCGCCCTAGTCGCCTAGGGTTCTTCCCAATCGATCAAAAGTCGTGAAATGACGGCATAATAACCCTTATATACAACCCAATACTGAACGGCTAGGGTTTCCGCTGAACAGCGTCGACTCGCCGAGTCCATATCTGGACTCGTCGAGTCCAGTCGTGAACCCGCGACCAAACCTGCGACCCTACTCGGCGAGTCTGGCTCCAACTCGTCGAGTCTCCCCTTTAAAACACCCCCAAAATGCAACTTAACAATACTTGAGCTTTTGGGCTGTTACAGATTTAATTCAAGATCTTCAATCTTGTAAGTGTTTCTAGCCCTTTCAAGTTAGTATATCACTTAATCTAGTGATTGTACATCCTTTAATCCATCCATTTTTGTGTTTTGATTAGATTTCCAAAAACACCAAGAACACCACGAAGACACACTAAGTGTTCTTGGACTTTTAGCTCATTTCAAGCATCCTTATAGTAAGTACTTCCATCCTTGAGTCTTATTAAGCTTGTTTTACATGTTAGCATCAAAGAAAAGTCCCAAGAACACCAAGATCAAGGTGTTCACGGTTTTGGGAGGCTCCCAAAACCGTAAATACCAAATATGAAAGTAGTGCCTTAGGGTGCCTAGATGCTTCACCATGCCATAGGGACTTGTCTAGATTCATCCATGATGAGTTTGTCACACAAAAAGAACCAAAACCTTACATTTTTATGTGTTTATGGTTTGGGGATCTCCCAAAACCGTAAACACCCCAAAAGGTGTATAAAAGTCCCATGGTTATTCCTTATGTCTAAATCTAACCTAGACTATTGCCATGATTGAGCTAAGGACTTGAAAAACCCCAAATACCAGACTTATGGGTTTAAGGGAGTAAACTCATGGAGAAATGGTCCTTAGACCGTAAACTCCATTTAGGAGTGTTTTGATGCCACACAACACTTCCTAAGGCTTAAACATGAAGTATGAATGTTTGGAATAGCTTAGAAGACTTCAAAACAACAAATGGTCAAAAGGTTAGGAGTTTACGACCAAAAACTCAAGAGTTTATGACCGTAAACTCAAGGGGTGTTGGTCTTTAGGGAGTAAACACATTTTAGGAGTGTTCCTTGAACCCCAAACACACTAGCCTTTCCCTACAACACTTAGACGCACTCCTTAGCTCTTATAACACTTACACAAAGTGTTTTTCATGTCCAAGAGTGTCTTGACTTGTTTATTTATTGTTTAAAGACTAATTGTTTATATACATATGTCCTCATATGTAATTAGGATCTTTGTGTGTGTCTAGGTCTTCACTTGACACCAAGCACTTATCCGACACTTCCTTCCGATCCACTCGCAACAGGTGAGTTCATACCTCTTAATCAATGTTTTAAATGTTTTTAAATGCTTTAGTGGGCGGGGGGATACAAGTAGAATCATGCTACTTATTATATCAATCACATGTGATTAATAAGCAGCATTCAAATGATTTACTACTCATTAGCCGTCTTACCAAACAGTTTCCTTTAAATGTTTTTCGTAAACACTTTATATGTTTAAAAATCCTTATTAAATGGTACATTTTACTCTGTATGTTTCAGTTCAAACTCATTTACAGTTGTGTTTCAAACAAATGTTTCTTTATACTTAAACTGTTTTATCAAACCCATGCTTTCAAACCGTTTTATAGATTGACATCAAGTCAATCTTTTCTTAGATAATAATTATGTTCGAAGGTTTTACAAAACTTATTTTATGCTTTTATATTATCAAATTTCATGCCTATATATGTATAGTTATATAAGAAATGTTTAAAGGACATAGGAAGGCTATCCACCCTATTTCCTTTTCGTGCTTGAGATGTGGTCTGATGGGATATCGGGTACCCGTCCGAAGGTCATTTAAATACTCGTTATATATCATGTGTACATATATAGTCATAAAGGTTCTTCCAGTCCATTCCGTACCCTTGGGTAGCAAGGGTATACTTCCATGTTCATACGTACCAGTGACATTACTAGTAAGCTACCATATGGGTAGTTTAGGAATATACTAGAACTATTACTAGAACGCGATATCATACAATGAGTCAGTTCATTCATGAGTCAATACTTGCTAGATAGATAGAGAACACACATTATAACTAGTGCACACAGTACATTACTATACTATTACATAGATACTTCTACATGAGTACATTTACATGAATACGTTTACATATATACACCTACATGAGTACATCTACATAGATACACCAATATGAGTACATTTACATAGATACACCTACATGAGTACATCTACATAGATACATCTCCATGAGTACATGAGTACGCTTACATGAGTACGTTTACATAGATAACATATGATGAATTACTAATACATTTTATATGTATAAATTATGTTATATAATCCTCATTCTTATCTTCACTTTGTGATACAATCACATAATCGGCAAGATAGATTGGATTTAATATCCTAGTACCAGAGGATACTTTGTGGGATTAACCATTCCTACAATCTCTGTTAGCTACAGAGGTAAAAGCACATCCACGGATGTCAACGGTGGATACCATTACAAGTATACTTTAAGGGACTAACTATTCCTATACCCAATTGTTAGCAACAGAGGTAAATGTACATCTACGGATGTCTTCAGTTGGCATTGTTAGTTACCCTAGTACCAAAGGGTAATTCTTAGGTTATTTATATTATTAGCTTTATCTTGTGACCCATTCACATAATCGATGAAGTGAATTATATTTGAGTATCCTAGTACCAAAGGATACAATGTCTTATAATAATAATAATGGTAGTACAGTCGGGTCTTGGTAGAAGGCTACATTCAGAATAGTTAAGTCTTGGTAGAAGACTACATTCAGAACAGTTAAGTCTTGGTAGAAGAGTACATTTAGAACAATTAGATCTTGGTAGAAGACTACATTTAAAACAGTTAGGTCTTGGTAGAAGACTCCCTTTATAATAGTAGGGATCATAGGGATTTCTAGGGTTTTTCAAACGTTTACAGTTGTTTTACAAACATTTTAATACTTACACGAACTTTCTTTCAAAACATTTTCAAGTCTTTCATTACATGTCAAAACAAATACTTACATACAAATTAAGACACATTAATACTTATGATCTCACCAGCTTTAAAGCTGATACTCTCTTTCAAAATAACTTGTATCCTCAGGTCAACAGTAGACAGGTACCAATGCAAGGTTTAGAGAAGATGGAGCTCGTTCAAGACTCATCTTTCATTTTGTTTATACTTTAGTGTCTATTATAATTTGATACAACACTTGTATTAGAATTATATTATTAATGCAATGGATGATGTTGTTGCTTGTTTACTATTTTTCATTGTTGTGATATTGTACATGACGTCCTCCGCCCCAGAACGTTTCCGCCGTTCTTGGTTTTGGGGTGTGACAGATATGAGAGTTGGTACCCTTCCTTTCTTTTTGATTGTGTGGATCTCATATAAGGGCTTTCTACTACCTCGAAGGTAACGCGTGTCAACAAATGGGTTTGTGTTATATAGGTCTGGACTTGTCAAGTAATGTTCTTTTTAAACATTCCAAATAAAATAATTTGGAATTGTTATTACCGTCCACACAGTATTTCGGTATGCCATTTTTTTTATTTTTTATAGTTGGTGTCTCAGCTCATGGTGTTTTGTGACTCCAAGTTATGAGAACTATTACTGAAATTAACATTATCGATTCGATCATTTCAGACTTTCATATTTCGTTTATACAAAGCTATCGGATGTATGAATGTCCTCATGTCATGTAACTTTTTTTTAGAATTTTTTATGTATATGTATGTAGAAAATAAAAATAAAAATCTTTTTGCTTTTTTATTGTGAATGCAGTAAAGTAAAAACATAAACATAAAATATTTTTGGACTTTTTCAAATTTTTAATGCAAATGCAATGCAAAAAATAAAATGTAAAAAGGAAAATAAAATTTGAAATTTTTAACCAGAAAACTGAAAATTTTAAATATTTTAACAAAAGATGTAAAAATTTTACATTAACCCACCCTAAGGTTAAAATGATGCATTGTACTTAATGTTTAAAGATGAATGAATAACTCAATAAGGCATATAAAAGAAAAATGGTGCATCTAGGAAAGAATGTACTTGATTAGTGTGTTGAAATTCTGATTTTGATGAAGATGTTGGTGAAATTCTGAATTTGAGCAACTTTGAAGATCCTGTTAGTTTCCCAACCTTGCTAGGAAATGCGGCCATCTTCTTTATTTAAAGCAGAAAAATAATTTCAGTTCATACGTCTACATCTTCACTATTTTTCAATGGCTTTAGGGGGGGGGGGGGGGGAATTCAACTTAAACACAAGAAATATTGTGTTAAGATTTTTAATTATTTCAAGCTACTTCAAACTATTACAAGATATTTAAAATTATTTCAGTTCTTGTTTGTCTTTATATATATATATATATATATATATATATATATATATATATATATATATATATATATATATATATATATATATATATAGGTTCAAATGTTTCGAGCAACTATTGTGTGTATGTATGCACCAATGAGAATTGAGGAAATAATAAATCATTAAATAAATCATGTAAGAGTATTATTGTAATCTTTGCATATTTAATTATGGCAATTCATTAACTTCCTAAAACCTAGTTTTCTCCCTTCTTTATCTTCAAACGATCGGCCTCAAAAACCTGTAGCCTCACCTTAACCGACAACTTCACTGCAATTCCTCTAGTAGCCGACCATCACCACCTCAAAATCAAACGTTCGGTTTTATCTTGCATTCCTACACTACCTTTGTAATTGAAGTCTAGAAATGGGCTGGTAAAATTGAAGCTGAGAACCGAAAAGTCTAAAAGGAATGATTGAAGCAAAGTAGATGATGCATGAGGGAGAAGCAGTGTCAGAGTTTGTCCCATTCGTCAACGATTATGGTGTCGCAGCCCAAGGGGGAAGGATGTCGATGTTGTGAATAGTAAGCTGATTTCGTCTCCTCCCATCCCTAATTTCATTTTAATCCCTCTATTGGCAAATTAGGTCCTCCCCGAGATCAACCTACTTAAATCGAGTGCACACTTAAACCAACTTGAATCCTCCAACTTCAAGGGGAATCAACCACTCTGTTTGTTTCAACATAGGGCTTGTTTTCCTCTTTGCAACCTTTCTCCAAACGACATCTGAACAGAGAAGTTGGTCAAACGACATCGTACGCCTTGAGTCTCTCGCACCAAGTGAAGAAGTTTCGACATCTCATTCCAGCCACTGTTTCCTTGTTTCTCTATTTATTAGCACCTGTAATTGGCTCTCTTATATAACAACAGAATAATGGTTAATGATTTGATTATTATTATGTACACAGCTGAATATCATTAATCATTCTTCAGAAAACAATCATTCTTCACCAATTCTGTGGGAAGAGAGTCTGGAATAAAGCATTCCATTCCAGGGGACATTCATAAATGGGTTTCAATTCCCACCCACAGTTTTTCAAGCTTGGTTACTGGCTTCACTCCATTGAAGCACAAGCCATTGGAATCCCTCATTGATGTTGAGAGATCAAAGCTTCAAACTCCAAAGGATCTAGCTTCAATTTGGGATGATGTATGTTCCTTTCACTTGGTGATCTCTTTCCATTTGAATCCCATTAGTTTTCTTGAATTATCTTTTTTCTTAAATTTTAATTTCCAATTATGTGTTACGTGGATTGGTCCATTATTTGTGATCTAAATATTGAGAGGTGTCTTTTAGAAGTTTGTCTAAGGGCCTATTTTAATAGAAAACAAAATGAGAAATACATTTTTTGTATATAGTGAAGGATATTGTTTGAGAAATGCCGTGGATATTCTTTTACATTTTTATGCTGCTATCTGATTCATATTCTTTTTGAATTGTAAGAATTCTTGTTCACCATTCTTTAAGAACTTAGTTATATTGTTCAAAAAAGAATGTGTGAATTGCATTGTTTTAGAATTATTCTAACTATAGTGGTACATGTCATTAGTCTTTGATGAAAAGGGTTAAGCTAGCATTCTGTCAGAATTTGCATGAAAATGGTTAAGCTAAGGATTTTTTTCATATTAGAATGCAAACACATGTTCATTCTATGAGAATATAAATAATACATAAAACATGTGTTGCTAGTAATTATGACAGAATACATTTATACATGCTTTAGAATGTTTATCCATATAGAAAAAAAGACTATGATTTAAGTGCATTCTGTTAGAATTTATATATGCATATATATATATATATATATATATATATATATATATATATATGCATTCTATTAGAATGTCTTTTGAGAATGTTTGTTAACAACAAGTATTTTTGTTTAACTGAGAATACTAACGAGTAATGTATCTTATTCTTTTAGAATTTCATGGAGAATGAATTCAATATTGATCATACAAGAGAAATATTTCAAATCGAGTTCAACAACAAGTATACATGCGAAGATCAAGTAGATTATATGGACCACTGAAGAAGATCAAGTGTTTTTTTTTCAATAATTGTATATTCAAGAATGCTATTTTTTAAAGAATTTTATTCATTTTGATGATATTCTGTTAGAATATGTATAAATATATTAAAATGTATAAGGATATTAGTCTGTAAGAATATGTATGAATTTGTATTTTATTTCGGATGTGTATTAATAATAAAATCATAGACCCAACTTGGATGTATATGAATAATAATCTTGAATTATTAAATAAGTTTAATTATCAAAAATACCTAATATAGAAATATATTCTGCAAGAATAAAATCGAAAATATATTTACTAATTTACGTGTGGCATTCTATCAATCTGACAGAATAAAATCGGATTTTTAAATTTGAGTTAATTTAACATAGTCAGATTTTTAAACATAAAGGAATTAATTATCCTTAAAAATCCAAAAATTTCCTTTTTTAATATAGGTTAATTAACTAAAATGCCCTTATGCTGAAATTTGTATAATTATATGACACATGTTACCCTATTGTAATATCATAGACCCTCAGATCATGATCTTTGATTCTATCCCATCCAATGGTCCATACTGTACATTCTAGCACATAATAGTTAGTAAAAACAATATAATCTAAGCATATATATATATATATATATATATATATATATATATATATATATATATATATATATATATATATATATATAAATTCAACAGGCTTAGGATTGGTGTTTCGCCTTAACTCCTATTCCTTTTCTGGTTGTGGGGTTAGGGAAGAATCACTTGTCCAACTGCATTTTTAATCTAAATTATATATATATATATATATATATATATATATATATATATATAACTTATATAAATAAAATTGTAGCCCTTTTATAACCTGCCAATCAAATGAGCAGCTTTCTTAAATATTTTATTGCTATCATATAAACTATAATATGTATAGTTTAGGGAACTTATGTACCATTTTTACTAAGTCGGATAACAATACCAAAACAAACACATAAATTACAATAGGTATCATTTATGATCCTTTTCACAATATTTGACATCAAAGACCTTTCTAGGGAAAATTTACTAAAAGGTTTTTCAGTTATTATATGTAAATACGTTGAAGCAATTTGTGAGACATCTTCGCATACTTACCTAAGTACCAACCAAGTTCTGACTTATAACCAGAGTCTCTTATAGGGAGATCAAGATATTTGTGTATAGATCTATACGGGACTGATAATCTCGCACCTTAACTGTTAGCTACAGTTAGGCCGGCAGGACTGGGGTGACCAATATCGTTAACATTCCAACGCCTGAAGAACGTTGCGATCAGGCCATCTTAGGTTATAGTATGGTTATAAGAACTCACATGAAGAAAAACAACGACACATTTACGTAGTAATATACTTTTTAAATAATCATATGGGGTATTAACTCTGTGAGTATTTAACATATACATCAGTGTTATATACAATTAATATCTGATAGGCAGTGGAATGTGTGATTTCCACCATATTTCTTGTTCCTTGTTTGGTTGTGGGCTTAGGGCAGGATTACCCATTCGACTGTCTGTTCGATCTCGAATATATACAACTCGTATGTACTAACATATCATAGGAGGGTCTTAACATCACATCTAGTTTACAGGGCAAACACATCTTCAACTAGTTTTACTTATGAATAAAGATACATATCATTAAATTAAGTATGGCAATTATACTTGTACTTTACGGTCTTGGAACGTTTAAGACTACTATTTGGTTTTATGGAAAATATAGGGTTTCACAGGATAAACATCATTAGTTTACAAGAAAAAAGTTTACAATTCAACTTTCTGGAAACAAATACGAGTACTTATATAAATTCAAAGCGTCATATTTTATTCTTTAAGCATAAGAAACATATATATTTTGGTCTTAAGGGCTAAGACTACATTCCATTTTATAAGAAACATATATATATTGGTCTTAAGGCCTATACCAAAAATGCTTATAACCTCACCAACTTTAATGTTGACACTTTCAAAACCACTTGTATTCTCAGGAAACCAGTAGAGATGTATACATACAGGTTTCGTGAAGACGGAGCATAGTAGCTTCAAGTCTTTGTTTTTGATTTATACTTTTGATGTTATCCAACTATGATTCGAATATAATGTAAACACTTTAATATTAATACAATGATTGTTGTTGCTTTGATTACTACTATTAAATTGTTGTGATACTGTACATAACGTCATCCACCCCCGAACGTTTCCGCCGTTCCGGTTTAGGGGTGTGACAGATTGGTATCAGAAAATTGTTTATAGTGAACTGTGTATATCAACCCATAAAAGATATACAACTATAAATACAATGAGATAAAAACACTTTGACCAAGAGAAATACTTTTAAAATATAATAGTATTTTTATAAAAGTATACATACATGCATATATATATATATATATATATATATATATATATATATTATAATAAGTATCACAAGAAGAAAAAAAAACAAAAGTATTTAGAAGTTGGACACTACAGTCAATCCTAGACAATTATGTAATCATATTTGGGATAAATATAGTCTGATCAACTATATTTATTTGAGATACGACCAACATGTGTTTGAGAGTGATAGTTGTGTTGCAAGAAGTCTAAAACTTACCAAGTCTACATGAAAAGGAACATTAGAATCGAACATAAAGTTTAAAATACGATAGGAGTATTTTATGATACTATGCAATAACAACAAGTCTAAAAACTTATCAGAATAATTTATATTAAGACTAATCATTCCAATACATACATATGCGAAACACATAAAAAGAACCATGTCTTCACAAGATATACTTGCCACTTTCTAATACTTATTTGTAACCACAATTATTTAAAATAATTTTAGACACAATATTCTTTCGAATCCCCGGTATATATAAAACATTGTTCGGACACAAAGACTTTCTAGAAGTAAAGTAAAGTAAAACAAATTATACTTGTTTCATATTATATTTAAAATCTTTCCAGGAAAGGGGGCAGTTTGTCAATGATCACATCCATAAAAATGGCTTCACCAAATTTGATATTGTGTTAAGTATACTACCCCAAGATCCTTAATGTTTATGGAATTGTTCCATAAAAGGCCGAACGTCATTCATCTTGTAACCCATAAATTTACTTACAAGAAACTTCTTGTTTGAAGCATCTTCAATCATGTACTTGGTTTCAATAGAATCCCACAGTTCTTTTGCAGTTTCAACATTTAGATAGATATCAAACAAAGAATCAGACATACAATTGAGAATATGACCATGACAAATGTAGTCATTATTGTCCCACTTAGATCTCCTCGTTGTTGACTCCAAAGTTTCATGTTTAGCAAATTTTGGCATGGGTGTACTCAAAACATACACCACTTTCAGAGTAGTAAGAAGAAAGTGCATCTTCTTCTACCATGTATGAAAATCTTTCCCTTTAAAGTTGTTCAATTTGTTAAGCTTTCTTGCCATATCCTTCATAGAATCCCCACTTGCCATGCTCACAGATTACTTTGCTTTTTGTTAGAATTACGGGGTAATAAAGACACTTGGATATTTTGAGGAATGTGATTTCACTTTTAAATCAAAGTATTTGGGTGGGACTCCCTAATATTTCATTGGATAAGACTTAGAAGAGATTCAGAACAGAGAATGAGTAGTATGAATTTCGTGAGTACAAAAATTTGGTTAAATATGTCCTTTGACTAAAATTTTCAAAACTGCCATAAAATAGTTTTCCAATAGTAAAAAACTGTCATAAATCTGAGTTCTCTATAAGGGTTAATGCAAATCCAAAATGGGGTGAAATAATCAAAATTTTGACCCCGTCAAGGGTTGCCGCCCCTTGCACCACGTCAGCGGTTGCCGCCCATTAGACGCCATTTCTAGGACGCTGCCCCCAGACCCTCGTTCATTCAGCGGCTTCACCCTAATTGTCTGTGTACTTTTAATCTTGAATCACCTTGAACAAGTGTGCACTCTTCACCTTCCTTCTTCTTTAGTATTCATCAAGTTTGAATTTGGTCAACAAGTCAACCCATTACATTTAAATACAATTAGTGAAACAATTCACCAACAAACCTCCCCTATTTCATTTTAATCTTGATTAACTTAAAAAAAACATAACAACAACAAACTGATGCATAAATGAAATTTCGTGAAGATTGAATTTGAGATTAGTATATTATTCATTCCAAATATTCTCATATCAGGGTGTCACTAAGGATTGAAGTCTTTCTATTCATAATGAATACATGAGGATAATACACACAATAGTTTACATTCTAATAATTTCTAACTTGATATTATATTTTACTAGCTTGTCTCCTATCATTCAATAATCATATCAAAGTCAAGTCCTAACCTCTTGAATTAGCTAAACTTCACCCTTATCTATATAGTTCTTTTGTTCTTGCACTTACAAATGCAATTTTTCAAAGAAATATTAAGAAATAAAATTTCAACCTTCTTAACATGAAGTACTGAACACATGCCTAGGGTTGATGATAATAATGTGTTCCAATCAACAAATATCAAGCTTTCCACATTGAATTCAATATCTAATATTATGTTAGATGGGAATTAGGTATCTCAATATAAAATATTTTTTTGTGGAATTTAAGCCTTAGCCAAGGTTGTATCACTATCACATCTGATAGAAATAGTAGATATTTGTTTAAACTATAATGGAATTTAATAAACCAAATTCGCACAAAATATGTTATATCAGGCCTAGTACTAATCATGACATACATTAGATAAACAATATCCCTTGAGTATTCAAGTTGAGACACTAGAGATCTTTTATTAGGTAGAAGCTTAAGACTAGGATCTATATGAGCGCTACCAGGAGAACAATTCTCAAAAATAAATTATTTCAATATCTTCTCAATGTAATGAGATTGAGAAATTGAAATCCCATTGATTCCTTGTTTAATTATTATACTAAGAATTACCTCAACATCCCCCAAGTCTTGCATTTCAAAACTAGATAATAAGAACTTCTTGGTTTTATCAATTTCATCTAAATCAATACCAAAAATCAACATATCATCCACATAGAGACAAATCATAACTCCTTTGCCATAAGTATCTGATTTTCTATATACACACTTGTCCACTTAGTTTAATGCAAAACCAATATACAATACAACACCATGAAACTTTTGATGCCATTGTTTTGGTGCTTGTTTCAAACCATATGATGATTTATTCAACTTGCATACTTTGTATTCATTTCCAGACATCACAAACTCTTCAGGTTGTTTCATGTATATTTTCTCATCCAAGTCACCATTCAATAATGCAATTTTCATATCCATTTGGTGAATCATAAGATTACGTATAATTGTAAGAGCTAATAATAATCTAATAGTAGAAATTCAAGAAGCAGTAGTATAGGTGTTAGAGAAATCAATGCCTTCCTTTTATCTAAAGCCTTGGATAACCAATCTGGCTTTATGCTTATCAATTGTGCCATCCACCTTCATTTTTCTTTTGAGGATCCATGTACATCCTAATGCCTAGCAACCAAGAGGTAAATCAGACAATACCCAAGTAGTGTTATGCATTATAGAATCAATCTCATCTTGAATTCCCCTTTCTAGAAATGAACATCCCTAGACACCATAGATTCATTGAAAATATTTGGATCATCCTCAATATTAAAACAATATTGATGTTGAGACAGAGTCTCATCCCTTGTTCCTTCAACTAAACGTAGTTGAAAATCATGTCCCTTAGTCCATGTATAGATCTAAATCTTTCTTCATCAAATATAGCATCTCTTAACTTTATAATAGTGTTCATAGACACATAGTCATTAGATTCTAAAACATAAAATCTATAAGCTTTGGAAAGCTCAGCATATCCAATAAACATACACTTTATACCTCTTTCACCCACTGTTTTCCTTTTAGGATCAGTGAGCCTCAAAACTGCTCTACTACCCCAAACTTTGAGATAATTCAAATTAGGTACCTTTTTAAACCAAAGTTCATATGGAGTACTTTTACTCCTTTTGTTTGGAGTTCTAGTCAAAATAAAACATGCAGTTAACATAGCCTCTCCCCAAACACCTTCACTTAAACCTGAATAGGACAACATGGAATTAACCGTTTCTTTCAAAGTCATATTTTTTCTTTCAGCTACACCATTTTGTTGTGGTGTATAAGGAGCCTGGTTTCATGTGTTATTCCACTTCAATCAAAATTAACCGAATCATAATACTCACCACTTTTACCAGTACGTAAAACTTTTATTAATTCATTTTTATGAAGTTCAATCTCTTGTTTATATTTCTTAAATTTATCAAGAGCTTCATCTTTGGAATGTAGTAAATACACATAACAATATCTAGATGCATCATCAATAAAAGTAACAACATACTATTTGTTTCTAAGGGAAAGTGTTGCATGGAAATCACATAAATCACTATTTATAAGTTACAACCCCTTGCTTTCCCTAACAACATCTTTGATAGGCTTTCTTGTGATTTTAGTTAACATGCATGTTTTACATTTCCCATTATTTATATCAAAAGCAGGAATTAAACTTATTTTTGACGTGTCTTTTAATCTCTTGTAATGAATGTGTCCTAGTCTAGCATGCCATAAATATGATTTATTAAGGTTGTTGCTAGTACTAGAAGAAGCCACGCAAACAAAATTATCACAACTAGAATAATTAATATTAAGCCTAATTCTTCCATTACATACATATTCGATACCCATAAGAAGAACCATGTCTTGACAAGATATACTTGTCACTTTCTAATACTTATTTGTAACCATAATTATTTAAAACAATTTTAGACACAATATTGTTTTGAATCCCTGGTACATATAAAACATTGTTCAGACACATACACTTTCCAGAAGTAAAGTAAATTCAAACAAACCCTAAACCCTTGATTAGTTCAGTTACAACATTTCCCATTTCACCATAGATCCATCTTCAACTGGTCGACATTCCTTAAACCAACGAAGAACTTTACATATATAGCTTGTTACTCCTGAATCAAACCATCAAGCAACATTATCATCCTGGACATAAAATGCTTTAGAAATCACATAAACATAATTCTGAACATATTTAGAATTTTGCATGAAAATAGAAACATGACCTTGTTGCTTTTATGGATCCTTGAATCCACTTGGTCCAACACCATACTTATTCACTTTAATATTAGATAAGACTCGGAAGAGATTTAAAACAGAGAATGAGAAATATGAATTTCATAAGTACCAAAGAACTGACCAAAAATTGGTTATTTACGTCCTTTCTCTAAAAACTTTCAAAACTATAATACAACAGTTTTCCAATAGTCAAAAAACTATCATAAATCTAGGTTCTCTATAAGGATTCATGCAAAGCCAAAACCGATTCAAATATTCAAAATTTGGAATCCGCCAGGAGCTGCTACCCCCCGGACCCCATCAGGGGTTGCCGCCCATTAGACCTCGCTTCCAGGGCATATCCCCCTGACCCCCGTTCGTTCAGGGGCTTCGACCCTAAATGAAATTCTACTTCTAATCTCGAATTAACTTGAATAATTGTGCACTCCGTGTCACACGCCAAAACCATGAACGACAGAAACATTCTTGGGCGGAGGACGTGATGTACAGTATCACAAAAATGAATAGTAGTAAACAAGCAACAACATCATCCATTGCATTAATAATATAATTTTAATACAAGTGTTCTAATATGTCTAATAGACACTAAAGTATAAATCCAAATGAAAGATGAGTCTTGAACGAACTCCATCTTCTTTAAACCTTGCATCGGTACCTGTCTACTGTTGATCTGAGGATACAAGTTATTTTGAAAGAGAATCAGCTTTAAAGCTGGTGAGATCATAAGTATTTTAGTGTCTTAATTTGTATGTAAGTATTTGTACGTATATGAAATGTAAGTATGTAAAAGTTTTAAACCTTCTAGAAAACCATATGTTTCCTACTAAAAGTATCCTTCTACCAAGGCATCTAGTATCTGTGTTTGTCTCTTGTAAGTGTGTGTACTTTCCCAAATCCGACTATCATTAACCAAAAGTATAGCTTCTACATTACCGTGCATCGTGTGAATGTTCACGAAGTGAATGTAATGGGAAAATGAAATAGTACTATGGTGTAGTATCAAATAACTACAACCGTACTAACTACTTTAAATCTATTTTAATTTAAAGTAACATGTGATCGACCTGTATCCTGCAACCGACTCTAGTAAAACGACGATGCAAGCCCCACTATAGCGAGCAACAAGGTGTAGGATAGTCAATCCAATATATATCTATACGCAAACTCATACGCTCCCCAATTAAGGAGATTCTGGATACAAAAACAGTCATGGAAGGAAGTGCCATAACCCGTTTAATGGTTCACATAACTGCATGAATGTATATGTAATGAATGTGCTAACTGTAAAGCGTACTCTTTCTCTGTCTAGCCTGTATGTACTGTAATGTTCTACATGTGATAGCTGAAATGTATGTTCGCTCCCTATCTAGCATGTATATTAATGTACTGTAATGTTTTGCGTGTGCTAGCTGTAATGGGTGTTCTCTCCCTATCTAGCATGTATAGTAATGTACTGTTTGTACTAGCTATAATGTGTGTACTCTCTCTCTAGCAAGTATTGACTCATGAATGAACTGACTTGTGGTGTGATTCTGTATTCTAGTAATAGTATTAGTACCTTCCTAAACTACCCATATGGTAGCTTACTAGTAATATAACTGGTACGTATGAACATGAAAGTATAACCCTGTTACCCAAGGGTATTGAATTAACTGATAGAACTTTTATTTCTATATATATATACATAATATACAACTAATATTTAGACAACCTTCGAATGGACAACTGATGCCCTAACGCCACATCCCAACGAGGAAAATGAGGTGAAGTGAGCTAGTCTTCCTAAGTCCTTTAAACATAGATTATATAACTATACATATGTAGACATGCAACTGACAATATAAAAGTATAAAAGAAGTTTTGTAAAACCTTTGGAAAGTTTTATAACTAGGAAAAGATGACTTGATGTCAGTTTGCAATACGATTTTGAAAATAGCTTGTTTGATAAGAACAATGTAAAGTACAAGGAAAACATTTGTTTTTAATCACAACTGTAACAGGGTTTGAAAAGATACACCTAGCATGTAAGACAGTCTAACAAAGAGTTTTAAACGAGTAAAAATGTTTTGGAAAACCATTTGAAGTAATCTGTTTGGTAAAACAGCTAAAAGAGTAGTGTATCCATTTGTATGCTACTTATTAATCACATGCGATTGATATAATAACTAGCATGATTCAACTTGTATCCCCCATAAAACCATTTAAAAACATATAAACCATTGACTAAGGGGTATGAACTCACCAGTAGTAAGTGGTTGGGATTCGACGGACTGTATAGGATGCTAGGTGTCAAGTGAATACTTGTACACACCCTATGATCCTAGTTAACATATAATATGACATATATGTAACCAGTTAGCCTTTAAACAATTAAATAACAAATTTAAGGCATCCTAAGTCATGTTAAACACTTTATATAAGTGTTATAAGTGCTAAGGAGTGCATCTAAGTGTTGTAGGACAAAGCTATTGTGCTAAGGAACCCCTAATATGAGTTTACTCCCTAAAGACTATAACCCATTGAGTTTATGGTCTAAACTCATGATTTTACGGCCATAAACTCACATTTCTTTGACTACTTTGAGTTTTGAAGCCTTAGAAGCATTTCAACGTTGAAGTATAAGCCTATGAAAGTGTTTGTGGCATCAAAACACCCCTATATGTAGTTTACGGCCCATGGACCACTTCTCCATGTGTTTGCGGCCGTAAACACATATTATTTATGTTCTTTTGATGTTTTCAAGTCCCAAACATATCAAGGAATAAATCTAGACTAGTTTCCTAAGCTTGTGAAGGGACTAGGGCCATTTTTGACCCCTTAAGAAGGGTTTACGGCCCAAGGTGTTCTTGCAACGTAAACACCTTTAATCTTGGTGTTTCCTTGTCATTTTCTTGATGTAAGGATGTATACAAAGCAGTATGATACTCTAGGATAGAAACACTTACGATATAGAAGCTTGAAATGAGCCAAAAGTCCAAGAACACTAGTGTGTGTTCTTGGTGTAAATTGAAGATTGACCCTTTTGGAATGATTTCACGGTTAGAAGTGTGTTAAAACACTAGATTAAGTCATATAACAACTTAAGAAAGCTATAAACACTTACTAGATCGAAGATGTCGAAAACCTTTTGGATGATACTTGAGAGAGAAATGGGACTTGGATCTTGAGATTTGGAAAAAGTATAAATAATGACCAATTCTCATATATATACCCCCAAATTCAGGGTTTTTGGCTGAAAATATTATTCTGGCTATAAGTTCAAGTTTCTTGGAGTTTTGGAATAACACTATTACACAAAAATATTAGGGCATCCTCTCTCCCTGATATCACCCGAAGTGTAAATCCTACAATACTCAAACTTGTTCCAAAAAGTTTGAAACTTAACAGCAACTGTTCTGACTTCTAAAGAATAGAAATTTCAGGTTGTCACATCATCCCCCTGTTAGAAGAAATTTTATCCCGAAATTAGAATTTAAGTAAGGAAGAAGGCATGAATAATCGAGCCAAGAAGTGGGGATACTTCCTAATCGATTTTCTTCTCGTGCTCCCAAGTGAATTTGGGTCCCTGGTTGGCATCTCAGCGAACCTTCACTAGAGGGAAGCGACTATGAATCATTCACATGAACTCTTGGTCTATGGTCACTACGGTTCTTCCACGCAGGTGAGGCTCTTGTGGGACTCGATCTCTTCGAGTGGGATTTCAAGAGTCTTGTCGGATCGATACTTTTTACAAGTTCGAGACGCGAAGGGTAGAATGTACGTCACTGAGTCTGCGATGTAGGTTGGGTTTTTGAGTTACAGGGCCGATTCAGGTAAGAATCTCGGAGGTCCTAACTATCTCGAATTCAGCTCTCTACGCATTTCCGAAGCGTATCAAGCCATTCACAGAGTGAGATTCCCTAAAGAATTTGGTCTCTCACTTGGAAATTCAAGGTTTCTTTTTCTTGCTTATCTTCCCAGTCATGGGCTGCTCCTTGCTGGGTCAAAGTGGTAAGGGTTTCTATAATTTGCGAGGAGTTCTAAATGAACTACGATAGTAGGTTTCCAAGACCCAAAATTTGGCGAATTTCTGTCGGCGTCTTTGGTGCAGACAAAAGCTCAACGGTTTTAATAAATTGAAAGAGTACTCAAGGATTTTCACATCACTTATAGTGTGTCTCAGGAATTTGACTCTTCAATTCCAAACTCGTATTTAGAGAACTTCGTGCAAAGGTTTTTCTGATCGCCTTGTTTCCATGGTAGGTTGTAGATGCTCTTTATGATTTCCTTCTTACTACATGAGTAGATAAGTAAGTCATTTACAAGGAGAATGATGAACTGATCCAAGTAAGAATGGCGTACCCTACCCATTAAGATCATGAATGTTATGGGCGTATTGGTGCTATCCGAGGGGTATCGCTACGGACGCGAAGTGTCCGCATCGAGTTCGGAAGGTAGTCTTCGGGACATCCTTCGCTAACACTCGAAACTAGTGATATTCGGATCTTGGTCCGTTTTCTGAAAGGTAATTCGTTCCTCGCGTTTGCTTAGCCCACACATTCATGCGAGGCAAGGATAATAATTTCAAATGGAAATCTTAACGGAGTCCCCATTAGTCGAGGTACATATGATACAATCCGTCTACTTCCGGAAGAATAAGACCGGAGCTCTCTCCAAGGTGAGAAGTCTGGCCATCCAATTCTATTGCTGAGTAGTTCGCTAAGTTGTCCAAATTGTTCATGTATTTCTGTAGGTGATTTGACTGTAGGGCGATCTGGTTACAGGAGTCGTACTAGGTTCTAAGTTTGTTCACAGGACGATGCGATTACTTGTAGTCTTGGGCAGTCTCCATCCTGAAGTTCATATTAGAATTCATACCTGGTTCAACGATCACCATCTCGTGTATATGAGTCGTATATATTTAAGATTGAAAAGATAGTCGAATAAATAGTTCTTCTTTACGTTCACATCCCAACGAGGAAAAGAAGTTAAAGTGGAATCATCAATTCTAAACCTGTAGAACCTTGATTATATGTCACCCCTATGTATACACTCTTCAACGATAGAACAACCGTATGGATCCTTGGATTGAACTTGACGTACTGTACGAGTGGTACTTCGGGGATTTCTTCGGAAAAGAAAAGAAACATGAGGTACTCCATGCATGAGTACTTCGGTGTTTTGATATGACGGCTTCGCTGGAAAGTCGATTTCGGAGAAAGAGATGTACATATGAAGCTGGTATTGTGCGGATCAAATTGAATCTAGTCGTATGGTAATATCGGACTCACTTGAAAAATAAAGACATTAGACTTGATCATAAAGGCGTTACAGACAAAATACAACTGTGCAACCATCAACAGAATTACAGTACTTTAGACTTACTACAAGACTATTGTTGCGAACAAGGTATACTACAAAAGACAAGTATACGCAGCACGAGCATCCCTTTACTAACGGGATCTCACAAAAGATAAGACTCTAGTTGCACTAATTTTGGATGGCTTATAAGTCTGTTACAACGAAATGCCTTTACATTAATGTGGGTCCGGAGTAGTCTCTCCTGCGACAATGATCCTTAGTATTTTCCCGTCTGCGCCAGAGTTCTTCGCTATCGGGCAATCCTTCTTGAGATGTCCAATTTCACTGCATTGGTGACATATCTGGATAGCACCAACATTGGTGGTGGAAGTGATGTGTCGAGCTAGAGTGACGTGGACACAAGTGTTCTTCTTGTTCATCCACTTTGAAACTTTCCTTTCATAGGTTCTAGTTTTAACACCACCATCGTAAGCCTGGTTGACTCTGATGTCAGGGGCTGGAATGATGGGTCGTGTCGGTGCTCTACAGCTACGAGCATGGTGCCCTATTTTTAGGCAATTACAACATTGCATCTCATGGCAAGCCCCATGATGATGAAAACTACACTTATCACACTTTGGAAGTTTTCCCTCGTATGGTCTGCTCGGTACTGGGATGGCAGGGGTTTCCACTTGTTGTTGTTGTGTGGCAAGCTTTTGGGATTGCTTGTGTTCTTTCTGGGCTTGGCGTTTTTGTTTCTTGTTCTCTGTTTTTCGGCTTTGCGAGCCTGCGACTGTAATCGTTTGATGACTTCCTGGATCGATACTACGATCAGGATTTTCAACCCCTTCGGCAGCATTGCTTGCGTTGATAGCGCTACGATGCGCAAGGACATCTGTGACGACAACCATCATTGCAGCTGTAACTACGGTTTGAAAAGTAGCGTCGTCCATAGGAAAGGGAGGGGTTTCGTTGTTCGGCTGACTATTTCTGGATGACGACATGATTCTGTTAACACGAAAGATAAGGATTTTATGAGCGATTTTTGGTCAACCCTAGATGTACGTCGATTGTTCAAGCAAAGAGCAAGAGTGTGTTCTCGAAAGTTTGACCTACATCCCTATGATGCAGTCCTAGAATAGAATAGAAGTAAGTTTCGTAGTATGGTCTTATGACGCTTGACGTCTAAAACAGGGTACCATCGGCTGGTAAATAACATGATCCAACCCTTGATGAAGAATTGGGAGTTATCCCTGAGCTAGAATACCCTAGTTCAATAACTCAACTAGAGTGGGTTTCAAATAGACTCCCATGATAACATGATGAAAGTATTTGAATAAAGAATGGCACAGAAGTTAGCCGACTGTCAATATCTTTTATACTCGTGACGTAAAAGTTCAGGAAAAATGACCTTGTAGAAGGTCTTACATCATATCCAGAGTAGATAGTCCTTGACAGCATAAAGACCTAACCAAAAGTACTTATAGTACAAGATAGTTTCATAGAAAATGCCACATCGAGAATAGACAGAAAAACAATTCCTTTTAACTATGAAAAAAATAAAGTGAGGCATCTACTATTGGCGACGGTCATCCGTCTGGTGAACTCTTAGCTCAGCCAGTTGACGTTCCACATCAAGTAGGTGTCTTTCCTACACCCTTTGGCATACTCACAGTTCTATGAATTCGGCTCGTGATTCAGCCAGTGCTTGAAGCAGGGTTTCATGGTCTATTTCAGATCTCTCACGAGCATCTTCCAGGCGAATGGTGCGAAGGGTATGCATTCTCGCATTGGTGACAACTTCTGTGATCTGATGTAGGGCTGTCCTGCCTTGAATCTCATTTCGAGCCACTCTGCGGGCCGAGATTGGCAAGATTCTGTCTGCTGAGCCCCTATTGCTTAGGTCATAAAAGCTTCGGTCACCATTAAATGGCATGGGCTGATCTTGTCCTTGGCTCCATGTTTCCAAGCATTCCACCCATGGAGGCGTCGGGCCATGTAAAACCGGACGAGGGTAAGGATTTGGAAAGGGAGCTGCCTGGGGTAGGTTCTCAACCTTGGGTTCGAAGTTAGCACCATCCGAAAGGTCTTCATCATGGTGATCATTCAAAGGGATAAGGTGATCATTCCCTGGTTCTTCTCCAAACCATCCAGCAATGACTTCGTTCGGAAGGTACGGATTGCCGTGGGGATGGAGTCCAGCCTTGTTATCTACGCGAGAATTGGGGTAAGAAAACAATTATTATACGAACTATCTAGATAATTATTTAGAAAATCTTCATTAGTTACATCACTATTTGTGAAGTGCATACCAGTTATATGTAATCAAAACAGGATAGGCCTTCGAATAAGTGACCTTAACTCCAAATTCACAAAGAATAGGGGTAAAGCAAAATTTTCACAGATTCTAAGTCTATAACATCCTAGTTACATATAGCCTTAGTGTATCCACTTAGCAACTATCAACTTAGTAATGAAGATCCTGTTTAGTTCTCAAGTATGAAGTACTTATAGTAACACAAAATACCCCTATAGTATTTTAGGTTTATGTTCTATTTTTCTCATTGTGGTATTGTTGGAAAGATTTTAGACTTGTAGCAACCTCACAACTACACTTAGGCACATGCTAGTCAACCCTCGGATAATATAGTTAATCAGGCTATATCTTCCCAGTTTTGACTATATGTCTCTAAGTTTACTTGCACTGCCCAACAATCGTAATTCTTTTGTACTATCCTAGTGACACTGATTTTAGTATGAATGCAGGCACGTATACTTAATTAAATATTTAATTATTTAAAGTATAAACTCTTCGTTCCCATTGTATTTATAGTCTGTATATCTTTTATGGGTTGATATACTCAATTCACTATAAACAGTGCTCTGATACCAATCTGTCACACCCTAAAACCATGAACGGCGGAAACGTTCTGGGGCGGAGGACGTCATGTACAGTATCACAACAATGAATAGTAGTAAACAAGCAACAACATCATCCATTGCATTAATAATATAATTTTAATACAAGTGTTCTGATATGTCTAATAGACACTAAAGTATAAATCCAAATGAAAGATGAGTCTTGAACGAGCTCCATCTTCTCTAAACCTTGCATCGGTACCTGTCTACTGTTGACCTGAGGATACAAGTTATTTTGAAAGAGAATCAGCTTTAAAGTTGGTGAGATCATAATTATTTTAGTGTCTTAATTTGTATGTATGTATTTGTACGTATATGAAATGTAAGTATGTAAAAGTTTTAAACCTTCTAGAAAACCATATGTTTCCTACTAAAAGTATCCTTCTACCAAGGCATCTAGTATCTGTGTGTGTCTCTTGTAAGTGTGTGTACTTTCCTAAATCTGACTATCATTAACCAAAAATATAGCTTCTACATTACCGTGCATCGTGTGAATGTTCACGAAGTGAATGTAATGGGAAAATGAAATAGTACTATGGTGTAGTATCAAATAACTACAACCGTACTAACTACTTTAAATCTATTGTAATTTAAAGTAACATGTGATCGACCTGTATCCTGCTACCGACTCTAGTAAACTGACGATGAAAGACGCCGTAAGAAATGACATTTGGCACCTG
Source organism: Lactuca sativa (assembly GCF_002870075.4). Lineage (NCBI taxonomy): Eukaryota > Viridiplantae > Streptophyta > Magnoliopsida > Asterales > Asteraceae > Lactuca > Lactuca sativa. Next base: position 195,352,052 of record NC_056625.2, read on the forward strand.
TAGACTTGCAAGTCCCACTGTAGCGAGTAGTAAGGTGTAGGATAGTCAATCTAGTATAGATTTATACACAAACTCATATGATCCCCAATTAAGGAGATTCTGGATACAAAAACGGTCATGGCAGGAAGTGCCATGACCCGTTTAATGGTTCACATAACTGCATGAATGTATATGTAATGAGTGTGCTAACTGTAAAGCGTACTCTTTCTCTGTCTAACCTGTATGTACTGTAATGTTCTATGTGTGATAGCTGTAATGTGTGTTCTCTCCCTATCTAGCATGTATAGTAATGTACTGTAATGTTTTGCGTGTGCTAGTTGTAATGTGTGTTCTCTCCCTATCTAGCATGTATAGTAATGTACTGTGTGTACTAGCTGTAATGCGCTCTCTCTCTCTCTCTCTCTCTCTAGCAATTATTTGTCACACCCCAAAACCAGGAACGGCGGAAACGTTCTGGGGCGGAGGACGTCATGTATAATATCAACAACAATGTAAAGTAGTAAACAAGCAACAACATCATCCATCACATTAATAATATAATTATTATACAAATGTGTTCTGTCAAATTTTGATAAACACTAAAACATAAATCAAAATGAAAGATAAGTCTTGAACAAGCTCCATCTTCCTTTCTCCTTGCATCGGTACCTGTCTATGATGACCTGAGGATACAAGTAATTTTGAAAGCGAGTATCAGCTTTGAAGCTGGTGAGATCATAAGTATTTAGTGTCTTAATTTGTAAGTAAGTATTTGTATGTAAGAATTTGTAAGTGTATATGAACTGTAAGTGTTTGAAAAACCCTAGAATCCTGATGATTCCTACTAGTATATGAAGGTGTCTTCTACCAAGACCTAACTGTTTTGAAGGTAGTCTTCTACCAAGACCTAACTGTTCTCAATGTTCGTTTCTTGTAAGAGTGTGTAATTTTCCCAAGTGTAACTATTATTAACAAAATATAGTTTTTACATTTATAGTTTAAGTGAAAAGATCACTAAATATATGTACAGGGAAAAATTAATGTAGTACTAAAACGTAGCGCTATAAGAACTACTGATGTACTAATTACCTTAAAACGGATTTATATTAAGGCATTATGTGATAAATTGCACCATACTATCGACGGATAACAACGAAATACGAATGGTCATAATAACAGAATGACGTTTGGCACCCGTAGACCTGCAGGTCCGGCTGTAGCTAGCAGCAAGGCGTAGGATTGTCAATCCAGTATAGATCTATACGCAAACTCACGCTCTCCCTACAAGAGACTCTGGCTACAACTCGAGTCATGACATTTAAGTCCTGCTCCGATTTAAATCACAATAATTATCGTATTCTCGTATATGTACTGTAATGAACTGTTCTAACTGTAATATACGTGCTATCTACCTAGCAAGTATAGTAATGTAATGAACTGTTCTAACTGTAATGTACAAGCTCTCTACCTAGCAATTATAGTAATGTAATCATCCTAGTATAGTTGTATATGTAATGTACTGTAATGTTCTAGAAGGTATTGACTCATGAATGAACTGACTCATTGTATGATATCGTGTTCTAGTAATTGTTCTAGTATCTTCCTAAACTACCCATATGGTAGTTTACTAGTAATCTAGCTGGTACGTATGGACAAGGATGTATACCCTTGCTACCCAAGGGCATGGGATGAACTGGAAGGACCTTTTATGACTATATATGTACACATGATATATAAATAATATTTAAACGACTTTCGGACGAGTACCCGATATCCCACCAGACCACATCTCAAGCGCGAAAAGGAAATAGGGTGGATAGCCTTCCTAAGTCTTTTAAACATTTCTTATATAACTATACATATAGAGGCATGCAATTTATAATAAAAAAGCATAAATAAGTTTTGTAAGACATTTGAAACATAAATATTATTTTAAGAAAAGATCGACTTGTTGTCAATCTATAAAACAATTTGAAGGCATAAGTTTGATAAAACAGTTTAAGTATAAGGAAACCTTTGTTTGAAACACAATTGTAAATAAGTTTGAAAGGTAATGTACAGAGTAAGATGTACAATGTAATAAGGAGTTTAAAAACATATAAAACGTTTATAAAAATTAGAAACTGTTTGGTAAAACGGCTAATGAGTAGCCAAATCATTTGAATGTTGTATATTAATCACATGTGATTGATGTAATAACTAGCATAATTCTACTTATTAATCACATGTGATTGATATAAGAAGTAGCATGATTCTACTTGTATCCCACCCCCCCATAAAACATTTAAAAATAGTTTAAAACATTAGTTAAGGGGTATGAACTCACCTGCAGTAAGTGACTAGAATTGAACGGACTGTTATCGTACGGAAGGATCGGACAAGTGCTTGGTGTCAAGTGAAGACTTAGACACACACTATGATGCTAATTACATTTGAAAACATATGTATATAAATAATTAGTGATTAAAACACTAATTATACAAGGATTAACATTTAAGCGCGAGGAAAACACTTTTGGTCAAGTGCTAGGAGGCTAATGGGTTGCAACAAAAGAGTGCAATGCCCCTAATGTGAGTTTAAGGTCTAATGACCATATTCTTTGGAGTTTACGGCCCAGGGGAGTAAACTCCTGGCCGTAAACTCTCAACCAAGTGCCTAAATGGAGCTTAGAATTATTACAACTCTAGTGGTGAATTGTTTCAAGGCTATACAAGTGTTTGGGGTGCCATATTAACTCCTTTGGGGAGTTTACGGCCGTAAACTCCCTTGGGAGGGTTTTTATGGTGTTTTAAAGTCTGAAACATTTCTAGTAACTAAACTAGGCTTTGATGCTTGTCTTTAGAAGAGTTTATGGCACATTTGGCACCATTTGATGGAGTTTACGGCCCTAGAACCTTTTGGGCCGTAAAATCCCTTACTCTTGGAGTTCTAAGTGTGTTAGCAAGTCCAAAACTCATTTAGGTACATGCCCAAATTGGTTTCTTGGCTTAATGAAGGAGTCAGGGTGTCATTTGACCCCTAAATAGGTGTTTATGGCCCAAGAACTTGTCTTGGCCGTAAACTCCTCAAGACTAGTGATTTCTTATGTTTTCTAGGTTCTAAACACTTTAGGGTACTTGTCCTAATTTAATATTAAGCCTTAGGAAGTGTTTCAAAGCATTTTGGCACCTAAAACATGGAGTTTACGGCCTAAGAAGCTCCTTGGCCGTAAACTCCCTTCTAGCCATGATTCCTAATTGTTTTTTGGTATAAAGCATGAATTGGAGGCTCCTAGTTCGAGTTCTAAAGCTTTGAGGGTCATTGGAACCCTTAAGGAACTTAAAATGGAGTTTACTCCCCTAGAACGTTCTTGGGCGGTAAACTCCCGGATCTTACATATTTGGCATGTAATCTATGTTAATAAGCTTATAACAAGTATTATAAACAACTAGAGAAGTCTACTCACGATTTGGGATGAAAACCCGAAGATCCGTGAGAGAGAATATTGACTTTTCTCTAATTGGAATTCAACTAATGAACCAATTTGGTTTAGAATTCTATTTATAGTCCTAAGATTTTTGGTAGAAAATATTTCTATTCTCGGAATGAACTCTAATGTCCTAGAGTATTGGAATTATAGTGTTGCACAAAACCTTAGTGCATCCACTCTCCTAATATTTCCTTAGGTGTAAAATCCTGAAAACTACCAAACTTATACTCGAAATCCGAGTTTTCACTGTAACTGTTCTACATCTATTGGCTTGATATGGTTTGTTTAGAATGGAAATTTCGGGTTGTTACATCATCCCCCTGTTGAAGGGAATTTCGTCCCGAAATTAGAATTTAGGCAAGGAAGTATGCACTAATGATCGAGTCGTGAGGAGGAAACTCCCTAATCGATTTGTTTCTAGCGTACCTAATTGAAATCGGGTTCTCGGTTGGCATTCCGACGAACCTTCACTAACTGGCGACGGTGTTGCTTCGTCCGCTTGACCTCTCGGTCGAGGGTCACTAGAGTCCTAACGGAATGGTATGGTTTCACGATCGAGATGCAAAGAGTAGGATGTACGTTACTGAGTTAGCGGAGTAGGTATAGTTTGTGCGAGGCGCAAGACCGATTCTGATAAGAATCTCGAAGGTCCTGTCTATCTTGGATTTAGCTTTCCATGCTTTACGAAGCATATTAAGCCATTCCCAGAGTGAGTTATCCTAAAGAACTTGGTTATTCACTTGGAATTTCAAAGGTTCCTTTTCTTGCGTAACTTCCCAGTCAATGGCCACCCCTTGCTGGGTCAAAGTGCTACGAGTTTTTGTAATTTGCGAGGAGTTCTGAATGAACTAAGACGGTAGGTCGGTAAGACCTAGTATTTGGCGAAAGACTGTCGGTGTCTCTGGTGTCGACAAATGCTCAACGGCTTTTACAAATTTAAAGAGTGCTCATAATTTCTCACATTACTAACAATGTGTCATAGAAATTTGACTCTTCAATTTCAAAACTCGTGCCTAGAGAACTTCGCTAAAGTTCCTCTGTAGGAAATGTTTCCCTGGGTTTTCTTCTTACTACGAGGGTAGATAAGTAAGTCATTACGTGGAGAAATGACGAACTAATCCAAGTAAGAAAGACGTAACCCTATTCATTTAGCTCATGAAAACTATGGGCGTATTGGTCCTATCCGAGGGGTATCACTACGGACTCGAAGTGTCCGTATCGAGTTCAGGAGATAGTCTTCCGGACATCTTTCCCTAACACTCGAACTGGTGATATTTGGATCTTAGGTCCATTCCTGGAAGTAGTTTCTTTCCTTGCGTTTGCTCAACCATTTCATCTATGTGCGGCAGAGATAACGATTTCTAATGAAAAATCTTGACGGAGTCCTCGATGTCCGAGGCACATACGATGCAATCCGTCGATCTCTGGGAGAATATGACCGGGGTTCTCTAGGGTGAGAAGCCTAGCCTTCTAATTCTCTTTCTGTGTAGTTCGTGAAGTTGTTTGTACTGTTCTGGTATCTCCGTATGTGTTTAAGCTGTAGGGCGATCTGTTTACGGGAGTCGTACTGGGTTCTAAGTTTGTTCACATGACGATGTGATTACTCGTAGGCTTAAGCAGTTCTCCGTCCTGAAGTTCATATTAGAATTCATACATGGTTTCACAATCACAATTTCGGGTATACGAGTCGCATATAATTAAGGTTGAAAAGGTAGTCGAATAACTAATTCTTCTTTAAGCTCACATCCCATCGGGGAAAAAGAAGTTAAAGTGGAATCATTAATTCTAAACCTGTAGAAGCTTGATTATATATCACTCTTATGTATACCTTCCTTAGCGATTGATCAATCGCATGAATCCTTGGATTAAACTTGACGCACTGCACGAGTGGTACTTCGGGGATTTCTTCGGAAAGAAAATAACTAAGAGGTACTTCCGGCATCAGTACTTCGGCGTTCTGATGTGACGGTTTCGCTGGAAAAGTGATCTAGAAGAAAGAGATGTACGTATGAAGTTGTTTTTGTGAGGATCAAATTGAATCGAGTTGTATGATAATGTTGGAATCATACTGAAACTTAAAGACATTAGATTTGAACATTAGACGTTTACAGACAAAACACAACTGTGCAACCATGAACAGAGTTACAGTACTTTAGATTTACCACAAGACTATTGCTGCGAATAAGATATACTACAAAAGACAAGTATACGCAGCACGAGACTCCCTATACAGACATGATCTCGCAAAAGGTAAGACTCTAGTTGCACTAGTTCTAGATAGTTTATAAGTCTGTTACAACGAAACACCTTAATTACATTAACGTGGTTTCGGAGCAGGCTCTCCTGCAGCTGTGATCCTGAGAATCTTCCCGTCTGCGCCAGAGTTCTTTGCTATCGGGCAATCTTTCTTGAAGTGCCCTATCTCACCGTATTGGTGGCATGACTGGCTAGTACTAGCTTTGGTGACGGGATTGCGGTGTTTAGCCAGTATTATGTGGACATGAGTTCCTTCCTCATTACTCCACTTTGAAAACTGCTTCTTAAAACGTTCAGTGTTATAACTACTCTTGTGGGTAGGGTTAGTCCCGATGAAAGGGACTAGAGTGATGGGTCGTGCCGGTACTCCACAGTTACGAGTATGGTGCCCTATGTTTAGGCAATTGCAACACTGCATCTCATGGCAAGCCCCATGATGATGGAAACTACACCTATCACACTTCAGGAGTTTTCCCTCGTATGGCCTGTTTGGTATGGGAAAGGCAGGAGTTTCCACTTGCTGCTGTCGTATAGCCAACTTTTGGGATCTCTTGCGTTCTTTTTGGGCTTGACACTTTCGTTTCTTGTTTTCTGTTTTTCGGCTTTGCGAGCCTGTGACTGTTACTGTTTGGCGACCTCCTGGACGGATACCACGATTGGAAACTTCATTCCCATCAGTAGCATTGACTGTGCTATTAGCCCTACGGTGCGCAAGGACCGCGGTTACGGCAGCCACCATGGCAGCTGTAACTGCTGTTTGAAAGGTAGCGGCGTCCATAGGAAAAGCGGAGGTTTTCCTGTTCGACTGATTACTTCCGGATGATGACATGATTTTGTAACACGAAAGATAAGGATTTAGTGAGCGATTCTAGTTGACCCTTGATGGACTTAGATTGTTCATGTAAAGAGTACGACTATGTTCTCGAAAGTTTGACCTACATCCCTATGATGCAGTCCTTGTACGGAATGGAAGTATGTTCGCGAAGGTTTGACCTACATCCCTATGATGCAGTCCTAGTAACGAGTAGAAGTGTGTTTATGAAGGGTTGACCTACATCCCTATGATGCAGTCCTAGTAACGGGTGGAAGTAAGTTCGTGAAAGGGTCTCAAGACATTTGTTGTGCAAGCCGAGGTATCGTGGGTTGGTGACTAACAAGATCCAACCACTGAAAGAGACTTAACCTTGCTTGTTTCTTGGCACGAGCAGATCTCGAAGACAGTTTCGGTCTTTTCGAACCATTGCATTAGTGCAATGACTCCGCCACTGCCATTAAAAGTCTTTGGCTTCGAGTTGGAGAACTCCTTGTAAGTACACTCTCTAACATGGCCCTGGCCGGTGCCACTATTGGGATGATTCGTGCTGCTTCCTGTACCTCCGTTGGCATTGGAGTTTATTTGAGAGAGGGCTGCTGCTACTGCTGCTGTGATAGCAGCCTGGACCATTGCCGGATCATAAGTTAGTGGTGGAGGTGGTGGTGGGGTTGCGTTGGTACGTGCTGATCTACGAGGAGGCATTGCTCTGTCAAAAGGAAAAAAAATGAGATATTATGAGTTTTGGTGGTTGTGAGTTGAATGATATTGAGTTAACTGCCTTAAATAGATTAAGAATTTGGTTTGATCAACAATGGGTTTTGAGCTTGATTTATTAATAACGTTTGAATGGATGCACTTATGAGTTGAACGGAATACACATATTTAAAACCAGAAAAAGGGGGGTATGCCCTATATATATAAAACATATAGTTGTGTTACATCCGAGTTTAGACAAAACTTTTTGACCTTTCTAAAGGTCTCCGATTACAGAAAGTTTTAACGAAAAGAAAATTCTTATCCGAAGTCCTAATTTATAACAAGATTTGAAATCCTGGCAGACACTACTTGCGACGTAGGTTGCGCTTGGAGCTTGACTCCGCATCTGATTGCTTCGATTCCATTAGGCGTCGATCAAAAGCGGCTTGTTGCTCACTTAACTCGGCTAGGGCTGCAATTATCTGTGCCTGAAATGCCTCAGACTGGAGTTGGACATTATCTTGTATCTTGTCCAGCCTACGGATATCGGAAGTGTGAACCTGCACTTCCACGTTGATATCCCGGAGTCGGCTTGCTTGTACTCCGGACTGATAGGACTGATTGGCTAACTTACCCACCATTACCGGGAGTGCTCGATCAGCCGAACTGCCACCGCGGACATCGTAGAAGTCCCGACACATGCCGTAGGGAGGGCGTATGCCTTGTTGTTGGCTCCAATGATGTAGGTGACTTCCCCAGACGGGAGTGGGTCCTTGGAAGTTCCTCACATGGACAGGAGGTTGAATGGGTGGTGGATCGATCACTTCAGGCTCTGAGTCAGTACCGGAGTCATCACCCAATTCTATGGGTTCCTCATCCTCTTCTGGATCATCTTCGATCCATCCTCCGTTGCCTTGGTTGGGAAAGTAGGGGTCATTGGGGTGGTGAAATCCAGCCATTTGACTGTACGAGAAATAGGGTCATAAGAATTGAATAAAGTCGGAACATGCAAAACATGTAAGTTAGTTTAAATAGCAATTACTCCTATAGCATTTAAATTATTGTGTTTGATTCTAATAACGGTTTGGTAAGTTTTTAAAATTTGTTGTCCACTGCAGACACCCCTCGGCACACGTTAGTCGGCTCTCGGACAAATATAGTTGATCAGGCTATATCCTTCCCAGTTCCGATTACGTGTCCCAAGGCGTACCTGTACTGTACAACTCATTAATAATACTTCTAATATGGTACGATGTAGAACTGTTATTTTTTACTAAATGAATGCATGCTTACTTACAAAAACTAAATAGATTTAATTTCAAAAGTATGACTCTTCTCAGAGTGTTTTTGCCCAGTTGAGTTTATAGTTGTATAAAAAAAATGGTTTTGATATACTTAATTCACTATAAACGATGCTCTGATACCAATCTGTCACACCCCCAAACCAGAACGGCGGAATCGTTCGGGGGCGGAGGACGTCATATTTAGTATCATAACAGTTCATAGAAAGGAAAGTACACACCACCATAATATAAATATGTTTGAAAAGTTTACATGATTGTAGATGTTACATATTTGCAAAAGAAATCAAATTTAAAATGGTGATCCAAAATATGTTACTAACGCCAGTGCGTTAGTCTTCAGAAGTAGTTGCTACCTGGCTAGCGGTTTCCTGTGAATACAAGTTATTTCAAAGAAAAAGTGTCAACATTTAAGTTGGTGAGTTCATAAGTAGTGTTTTGAGAAGATGTATGCCATTCGAAAGTGTTTGCATGTTTTCCAGAAAAACCCTTATTTTCCTATAAAAGTATGAGATGCATATGAATGTTCATGATGTAAATTGCAACTATTTGTACCGAGAAAATCCCTTATTTTCCTATTAGTTGTTTGGTTTGTATACAGGAAATACCCTTATTTTCCTGACATAACTGGCAGTCTTTAAGACCGAAAATCGCAAGCAAGCGACGTGCTTGTAAGTCGTGTCATAGTTTTACATAGTAAAGCTATACGAAAATTGCCCTTATTAAATGAAGAATAGTTTTAATGACTACTTGTTCATAAAAGCATAATACCATAATAATTGTATATCCGATGAGTTTTATAACCATACTAAACATAATATGCCTGTAGCGACGTTCTTCAGGCGTCGTAGCGTTATGACAACTGTCACCCCAAAAGACGGACTGTAGCTAACAGTCAGGGCGCGGGATCATGACTTCCCGTATAGATCTATACACATTTGACACGTTCTCCGAACGGGAGACTCTGGTTATAGACAGGACTTGCAGCATTATTTTCAAATAAAGAAAGTAACGTTTGAAGATATACACGACTCATGGATTCTCAACTAAGTCCGTAATAAGGTAGTAGTTTGTATGCAAAGTTTAACCTCTTTCACAATGTTTGACAAAGCATAATCATAAGTTCTTTGAATGCATGAAATGACTTAGTAAAGAATGTTACCCTTGATATGATGTGTTTGTATGTAAACGTATAAATAAAACATATTTCTATTTATAAACATATTATATCCCAAAGGGGGTAAAGCTGTGTTGTGAGGGGTTTTGTATCATAATAACTTCACAAGATAGTTAAAACAACAGTATGAAAAGTATATCAAAAGGTTAATGTTTCACACGAATTTAGTCATGTGTTAACTTGTATTCCTCCCCAAAAAGAGTATAAAACATTTAAAATGTATTTAAAGAGTGTTCGAAGGGGATATGAACTCACTTGATAGTTTGAAGATTGTGAGGTGGAAAACCGAGCAGAGTTTCGTCTCGGGAAACTGATTTTTCTTGGGATTCTCGGGAATCTCGGGAGTAGGATCGGCCTTCGGGACTTGAGCCAAAAAGACCAGAGCTTCGGGTTTGAACGGACACGGAAAACGAGGAAATGCTGAGAGAGAGAGAAGAGAAATGAACCCATTCTTTGGAAACCCTCGCATTCTATTTATAGGAAGGCAGGTCTGCCTCGGTACGCGGGGCGTACGCTCGTACGCGCTGCGTACGCGTACGTCATGCATGACCGAAGCCTCGACTGCCTCGGTTCGGATGGGACGGGTTCTTGGGTTCTCGGGTCGGATGGGACGGGTTGCTGGGGAGGTGGATCGGATGGGACGCCGGGTCGGATGGGACGTCGGTTCGGACGGGTCGGACGGGTCGGACGGGTCGGCTTCCTCGGATATGGCGACGTGGACGATCCGAGGCCAATCCTCTCGGTTACGCGGGGCGTACAGGAGTACGCAGCGGGTACTTCGGAGAAGGACGCTGACTCCTCTTCGGATAATATCCGAATTTTGAATTAAATAAATAATTAATTTATTTAATAAACTTCAAAAATCCATATCTTCTTCATACGAACTCCGTTTTCGATGGTCTTTATATCCACGCGTAGGTGAGACTACGATCTACAACTTTCGTTTAGACTCCGTTGGCAAATTCCAAAATTATTATATATATATATTTTTTTTATTATTTATTTTATAACTAATCGTTTTTAAGGAATTTCTTTGAAAAATCATAACTTCCCCATGCGAAGTCAGATTTGGGCGTTCTTTATATATTTGGAACCTTTAAGACGATATCTACTACATAGCGTATACCAAATCAGAGCTTTTGAATAATTCATTTATCGATGATATTCCCATTACATTCAAAAGGGGGTTACAAGACTCGGTTTATAATGCCTGGAAATAACGGGTTGTTACATCATCCCCCCGTTAGAGGGAATTTCGTCCCGAAATTTAATACAAGGTAAGAGTTTTAGGGGCTGAGGAAGAGATGCGGATACTTCTGTAGCATTTGGTCTTCCCGTTCCCATGTGAATTCGGGTCCTCTCTTAGCATTCCATCGGACTTTTACTATTGGAATGCGACTCTGCTTGGTCCTTTTAACTTCCCTATCCATGATCTCGACAGGTTCTTCCACAAAGTTAAGATTTTCGTTTAACGCGATTTCATCGAGTGGAATTACAAGTGTTTCGTCGGACAAACACTTTTTCAGGTTCGACACGTGGAATACTGGATGCACTTTGTTAAGCTCGATTGGAAGTTGGAGTTTGTAGGCCACTGGACCAACTCTCGAAATGATTTCGAAGGGTCCAATGTACCTGGGATTTAGCTTTCCACGCTTCCCAAAGCGTATCACGCCTTTCCAGGGTGAGACCTTCAGTAGCACACGGTCGCCAATCTGGAATTCCAAGGGTTTACGTCTTCTGTCGGCATAGCTCTTTTGCCTATCCCTTGAGGACTTCAGTCGTTCTCGTATTTGCACGATCTTTTCGGTAGTTTCTCTGATGATCTCTGGACCAGTAAGGGTGCTTTTAGTGACTAGACCTTTTGCCAATTGGGTGTCGCCCACTTCCGTCCAGCACAGGGGTGATCTGCACTTACGGCCGTAAAGGGCTTCGAATGGAGCGGTCTTGATACTAGTATGATAACTATTGTTATAAGAGAACTCGACCAAAGGCAAGTGAATATCCCACGCCTTGCCAAAGTCGATTACACATGCTCGCAACATGTCTTCCAAGGTTTGGATCGTCCTCTCACTCTGTCCGTCAGTTTGAGGGTGGTATGCTGTACTCATGTCCAACCTTGTTCCCATGGATTTTTGCAGTGATTGCCAAAATCTGGAGGTGAACCTGCTGTCTCTATCTGAGATGATGGACATTGGTACTCCATGAAGTCGTACGATCTCCCGGATGTAGGTTCTTGATAGTTTTTCCATCCTATCGGTTTCCTTGATAGGTAAGAAATGGGCTGACTTGGTTAATCTGTCGACGATTACCCAAATAGTATCTTGGCCACTCTGAGTTTTGGGCAGTTTGGTTATGAAGTCCATGGAAATCTGCTCCCATTTCCACTCAGGTATTTCAGGTTGTTGGAGTAGGCCTGAGGGTTTTTGGTGTTCTATTTTTATTTTGGCGCAAGTTAAACACTTGCCCACATACGTAGCGATCTCCGCTTTCATGTTTGGCCACAAGTAGAGTTGCTTGAGATCTAGATACATCTTGTCTGACCCTGGGTGTACGGAGTATGGGGTCCTGTGTGCCTCGCTCATAACTACCTCTCTGAATCCCCCAAACTTTGGTGTCCAGATCCGGTTCATGAGGTAGCGTGCTCCGTCACTCTTGATTTCTAAGTTCTTGTCCATTCCCCTAAGGGCCTCACCTGCCACGTTTTCGGGTTTCAAGGCCTCTAATTGAGCTTCCTTGACTTGCGTTGATAGGTGCGAATGGATCGACATAGCTAATGACTTCACTCTCCGGCCTGAGTACTCCTTTCGACTAAGGGCATCGGCTACGACGTTTGCCTTTCCCGGATGATAGCGAATATCGCATTCGTAATCACTGAGTAGTTCGACCCATCGCCGTTGTCTCATGTTGAGCTCCTTCTGATCGAAAATGTGTTGTAAGCTCTTGTGGTCGGTAAAGATAGTGCTCTTCGTTCCATACAAGTAATGTCTCCAGATCTTCAGAGCAAACACTACTGCTCCTAGCTCAAGATCGTGGGTCGTGTAGTTAACCTCATGTGTTTTCAACTGTCTCGAGGCGTAGGCGATGACCTTACCTCGCTGCATCAGAACACATCCGAGTCCTTGGTTTGATGCATCGCAATAAACTACGAAGTCTTCTATTCCTTCGGGAAGGGATAGTATTGGTGCGGTGCACAAGGCTCGTTTGAGCGTTTGGAACGCTCTTTCTTGTTTCTCTTCCCAGTCAAAGGCCACACCTTTCTGGGTTAGGGTTGTAAGAGGCTTCGCTATTCGTGAGAAGTTCTGAATGAACCTGCGGTAGTAGCTAGCGAGACCTAGAAATTGACGAATTTCTGTAGGAGTCTTCGGTGCTGACCAGTTCTCAATGGCCTTAATTTTGGATGGGTCCACGTGGATTCCCTCTTCGCTTACCACGTGTCCTAAGAATTCGACTCTTCGGATCCAAAATTCACATTTCGAGAACTTCGCATAAAGTTTCTCTTTTCTTAATGTCCCTAGAACTTGTCGCAGATGATCGCCATGTTCTTTCTTACTTCGGGAGTAGATCAGGATGTCGTCAATGAAAACGATGACGAACTGATCCAAGTAAGGTCGGCATACTCTATTCATCAGATCCATGAAGACTGCGGGCGCATTGGTCAATCCGAATGGCATCACCACGAACTCGTAATGTCCGTAACGAGTTCGGAAGGCGGTCTTCGGCACATCCTCCTCTAGCACTCGTAACTGGTGATACCCGGACCTCAAATCAATCTTAGAAAAATAGTTCGCCCCTTGCAGTTGGTCGAATAGATCATCTATGCGTGGTAGGGGATAACGATTTTTGACCGTCAGTTTGTTGAGTTCTCTGTAGTCGATGCACATCCTGAACGATCCATCTTTCTTTTTCACAAACAACACGGGTGCTCCCCAAGGTGAGAAGCTTGGTCTGATGAATCCTTTTTCCAGTAGTTCATTCAGTTGACTGGATAGCTCCTGCATCTCTGCCGGGGCTAATCGATAGGGTGCTTTGGCTACTGGGGTAGCTCCGGGAATCAGATCGATTCTGAATTCGACTTGTCTTACGGGTGGTATCCCTGGAAGGTCCTCGGGAAATACATCGGGAAAATCGCATACGTCGGGCACATCCTTGATGTCCCGGACTTCGCGTTTCACGTCTACAACATGTGCAAGAAATGCGTGACACTCCTTTCGTAAGTGCTTTTGAGCTTGGATACTTGAGATGATTCTAAGAGTGGTACTAGGTTTGTCGCCCAAGACAAGGAAGGTTTCGCCGGTTGGCAGATTAAGGCGAACGGCCTTATCGTAACATAGAATGTCCGTACGATGTGAACTCAGCCAATCCATGCCAATGATGATATCGAAACTCTTAATCGAGACTGGCATGAGGTTGATTTGGAAGGGATTATCGTTTAGAGTTAGGGTGCAGTTTAAGTATATCTCTTTAGTGCCTTCAGTTTTCCCGTTGGCCATTTCTACTATGAACGGTTCACTTAATGATTGTGGTATTGGTTTTAGCATGCTTTTAAAGTCGTGACTCACAAAACTCCTTTCCGCTCCACTATCAAACAAAATGCATGCATACGAGTTATCGAGAAGAAACGTACCCGTAACAACAGTAGGGTCCGCAATGGCTTCATCTTGTCCCATTGCGAAAACTCGGCCTCTTCCGCCGGTATTCCTGTTGTTTGCCTTCGGGCAGTCCTTGCGGTAGTGCCCTGTGCTCCCGCACTCAAAGCAAGCGCGGCTTACTCCGGTATTAGCAGTGGGGGCGGATTGTTGGGTTGGCTCCTTGCAATAGCGGGCTGTATGACCCTTCTTATTGCACCTGGTGCATTGAAGGCCATGACAGAGACCGTGATGGTGGAAGTTGCACTGGTTACATTTCGGTAGCTTTCCATTGTATGAACTTGTGGGGGCAGAGTTGGTAGGTACAGTAATAGCGTGGGTCGCTATCACTTGTTGTTTCTTGGGGTTCTCCTGGAGGATTTGTCCCCTCCTCTTGTTCCAAGGCCTACTCTGTCCCTGAGCCTCCCTAGGTGGATTTGCGGCTGTTGTGATGGTACTCTGTTTCGCTCCGTGATCGATGAGTCGTTGCGCCAGGCGTTTAGCGCTGTTGTAGGTGATAGGGTTGGAGGCTAGAACATGCCCTTGAATCTGGGGTGACAACCCCCAAATGTACCTTTCGACCTTCTTTGATTCTGGGTTGACCATGGTAGGGCACAAAGCAGCGAGATCGTTGAACCTAGCTGTGTAAGCGACTAGGTCAGACCCGACCATTTTCAAATTCCAGAGTTCCTGCTCAAGCTTTTGCACTTCACCCCTTGGGCAGTATTCTTCCAGTAGTAGTACCTTCAGTTCTTCCCAACTCATGGCGTTAGCGACAGTGAGCGTCACTGAGTTCACATGGCTTTTCCACCAAGTGAGGGCTCGATCTATGAAGGTGCAAGCAGCGAACTTAACCTTGCTTGTTTCTTGGCACGAGCAGATCTCGAAGACAGTTTCGGTCTTTTCGAACCATTGCATTAGTGCAATGACTCCGCCACTGCCATTAAAAGTCTTTGGCTTCGAGTTGGAGAACTCCTTGTAAGTACACTCTCTAACATGGCCCTGGCCGGTGCCACTATTGGGATGATTCGTGCTGCTTCCTGTACCTCCGTTGGCATTGGAGTTTATTTGAGAGAGGGCTGCTGCTACTGCTGCTGTGATAGCAGCCTGGACCATTGCCGGATCATAAGTTAATGGTGGAGGTGGTGGTGGGGTTGCGTTGGTACGTGCTGATCTACGAGGAGGCATTGCTCTGTCAAAAGGAAAAAAAATGAGATATTATGAGTTTTGGTGGTTGTGAGTTGAATGATATTGAGTTAACTGCCTTAAATAGATTAAGAATTTGGTTTGATCAACAATGGGTTTTGAGCTTGATTTATTAATAACGTTTGAATGGATGCACTTATGAGTTGAACGGAATACACATATTTAAAACCAGAAAAAGGGGGGTATGCCCTATATATATAAAACATATAGTTGTGTTACATCCGAGTTTAGACAAAACTTTTTGACCTTTCTAAAGGTCTCCGATTACAGAAAGTTTTAACGAAAAGAAAATTCTTATCCGAAGTCCTAATTTATAACAAGATTTGAAATCCTGGCAGGCACTACTTGCGACGTAGGTTGCGCTTGGAGCTTGACTCCGCATCTGATTGCTTCGATTCCATTAGGCGTCGATCAAAAGCGGCTTGTTGCTCACTTAACTCGGCTAGGGCTGCAATTATCTGTGCCTGAAATGCCTCAGACTGGAGTTGGACATTATCTTGTATCTTGTCCAGCCTACGGATATCGGAAGTGTGAACCTGCACTTCCACGTTGATATCCCGGAGTCGGCTTGCTTGTACTCCGGACTGATAGGACTGATTGGCTAACGTACCCACCATTATCGGGAGTGCTCGATCAGCCGAACTGCCACCGCGGACATCGTAGAAGTCCCGACACATGCCGTAGGGAGGGCGTATGCCTTGTTGTTGGCTCCAATGATGTAGGTGACTTCCCCAGACGGGAGTGGGTCCTTGGAAGTTCCTCACATGGACAGGAGGTTGAATGGGTGGTGGATCGATCACTTCAGGCTCTGAGTCAGTACCGGAGTCATCACCCAATTCTATGGGTTCCTCATCCTCTTCTGGATCATCTTCGATCCATCCTCCGTTGCCTTGGTTGGGAAAGTAGGGGTCATTGGGGTGGTGAAATCCAGCCATTTGACTGTACGAGAAATAGGGTCATAAGAATTGAATAAAGTCGGAACATGCAAAACATGTAAGTTAGTTTAAATAGCAATTACTCCTATAGCATTTAAATTATTGTGTTTGATTCTAATAACGGTTTGGTAAGTTTTTAAAATTTGTTGTCCACTGCAGACACCCCTCGGCACACGTTAGTCGGCTCTCGGACAAATATAGTTGATCAGGCTATATCCTTCCCAGTTCCGATTACGTGTCCCAAGGCGTACCTGTACTGTACAACTCATTAATAATACTTCTAATATGGTACGATGTAGAACTGTTATTTTTTACTAAATGAATGCATGCTTACTTACAAAAACTAAATAGATTTAATTTCAAAAGTATGACTCTTCTCAGAGTGTTTTTGCCCAGTTGAGTTTATAGTTGTATAAAAAAAATGGTTTTGATATACTTAATTCACTATAAACGATGCTCTGATACCAATCTGTCACACCCCCAAACCAGAACGGCGGAATCGTTCGGGGGCGGAGGACGTCATATTTAGTATCATAACAGTTCATAGAAAGGAAAGTACACACCACCATAATATAAATATGTTTGAAAAGTTTACATGATTGTAGATGTTACATATTTGCAAAAGAAATCAAATTTAAAATGGTGATCCAAAATATGTTACTAACGCCAGTGCGTTAGTCTTCAGAAGTAGTTGCTACCTGGCTAGCGGTTTCCTGTGAATACAAGTTATTTCAAAGAAAAAGTGTCAACATTTAAGTTGGTGAGTTCATAAGTAGTGTTTTGAGAAGATGTATGCCATTCGAAAGTGTTTGCATGTTTTCCAGAAAAACCCTTATTTTCCTATAAAAGTATGAGATGCATATGAATGTTCATGATGTAAATTGCAACTATTTGTACCGAGAAAATCCCTTATTTTCCTATTAGTTGTTTGGTTTGTATACAGGAAATACCCTTATTTTCCTGACATAACTGGCAGTCTTTAAGACCGAAAATCGCAAGCAAGCGACGTGCTTGTAAGTCGTGTCATAGTTTTACATAGTAAAGCTATACGAAAATTGCCCTTATTAAATGAAGAATAGTTTTAATGACTACTTGTTCATAAAAGCATAATACCATAATAATTGTATATCCGATGAGTTTTATAACCATACTAAACATAATATGCCTGTAGCGACGTTCTTCAGGCGTCGTAGCGTTATGACAACTGTCACCCCAAAAGACGGACTGTAGCTAACAGTCAGGGCGCGGGATCATGACTTCCCGTATAGATCTATACACATTTGACACGTTCTCCGAACGGGAGACTCTGGTTATAGACAGGACTTGCAGCATTATTTTCAAATAAAGAAAGTAACGTTTGAAGATATACACGACTCATGGATTCTCAACTAAGTCCGTAATAAGGTAGTAGTTTGTATGCAAAGTTTAACCTCTTTCACAATGTTTGACAAAGCATAATCATAAGTTCTTTGAATGCATGAAATGACTTAGTAAAGAATGTTACCCTTGATATGATGTGTTTGTATGTAAACGTATAAATAAAACATATTTCTATTTATAAACATATTATATCCCAAAGGGGGTAAAGCTGTGTTGTCAGGGGTTTTGTATCATAATAACTTCACAAGATAGTTAAAACAACAGTATGAAAAGTATATCAAAAGGTTAATGTTTCACACGAATTTAGTCATGTGTTAACTTGTATTCCTCCCCAAAAAGAGTATAAAACATTTAAAATGTATTTAAAGAGTGTTCGAAGGGGATATGAACTCACTTGATAGTTTGAAGATTGTGAGGTGGAAAACCGAGCAGAGTTTCGTCTCGGGAAACTGATTTTTCTTGGGATTCTCGGGAATCTCGGGAGTAGGATCGGCCTTCGGGACTTGAGCCAAAAAGACCAGAGCTTCGGGTTTGAACGGACACGGAAAACGAGGAAATGCTGAGAGAGAGAGAAGAGAAATGAACCCATTCTTTGGAAACCCTCGCATTCTATTTATAGGAAGGCAGGTCTGCCTCGGTACGCGGGGCGTACGCTCGTACGCGCTGCGTACGCGTACGTCATGCATGACCGAAGCCTCGACTGCCTCGGTTCGGATGGGACGGGTTCTTGGGTTCTCGGGTCGGATGGGACGGGTTGCTGGGGAGGTGGGTCGGATGGGACGCCGGGTCGGATGGGACGTCGGTTCGGACGGGTCGGACGGGTCGGACGGGTCGGCTTCCTCGGATATGGCGACGTGGACGATCCGAGGCCAATCCTCTCGGTTACGCGGGGCGTACAGGAGTACGCAGCGCGTACTTCGGAGAAGGACGCTGACTCCTCTTCGGATAATATCCGAATTTTGAATTAAATAAATAATTAATTTATTTAATAAACTTCAAAAATCCATATCTTCTTCATACGAACTCCGTTTTCGATGGTCTTTATATCCACGCGTAGGTGAGACTACGATCTACAACTTTCGTTTAGACTCCGTTGGCAAATTCCAAAATTATTATATATATTTTTTTTTTATTATTTATATTATAACTAATCGTTTTTAAGGAATTTCTTTGAAAAATCATAACTTCCCCATGTGAAGTCAGATTTGGGCGTTCTTTATATATTTGGAACCTTTAAGACGATATCTACTACATAGCGTATACCAAATCAGAGCTTTTGAATAATTCATTTATCGATGATATTCCCATTACATTCAAAAGGGGGTTACAAGACTCGGTTTATAATGCCTGGAAATAACGGGTTGTTACATCAGTCTATATCTTCCCAATTTTGACCATATGTCTCTAAGCCCACTTGTGTTGCCCAACAATCGTAATTCTTTTGTACTGTCCTAGTGACACTGATATTAGTATGAATGCAGGCACGTATACTTTATTAAATATTTTATTATTTAAAGTATAAACTCTTGGTCAGAGTATTTTTAATCGTTTATGTATTTATACTAGTATATCTTTTATGGGTTGACATACTTCATTCACTATAAACAATGCTCTGATACCAATCTGTCAGACCCTAAAACCAGGAACGGCAGAAACGTTCTGGGGCGGAGTACGTCATGTATAATATCAACAACAATGTAAAGTAGTAAACAAGCAACAACATCATCCATTGCATTAATAATATAATTATTATACAAATGTGTTCTGTCAAATTTTGATAAACACTAAAGCATAAATCAAAATGAAAGATAGGTCTTGAACAAGCTCCATCTTCCTTTCTCCTTGCATCGGTACCTGTCTATGATGACCTGAGGATACAATTAATTTTGAAAGCGAGTATCAGCTTTGAAGCTGGTGAGATCATAAGTATTTAGTGTCTTAATTTGTAAGTAAGTATTTGTATGTAAGAATTTGTAAGTGTATATGAACTGTAAGTGTTTGAAAAACCCTAGAATCCCGATGATTCCTACTAGTATATGAAGGTGTCTTCTACCAAGACCTAACTGTTCTGAAGGTAGTCTTCTACCAAGACCTAACTGTTCTTAATGTTCGTTTCTTGTAAGAGTGTGTAATTTTCCCAAGTGTAACTATTATTAACAAAATATAGTTTTTACATTTATAGTTTAAGTGAAAAGATCACTAAATATATGTACAGGGAAAAATTAATGTAGTACTAAAACGTAGCGCTATAAGAACTACTGCTGTACTAATTACCTTAAACTGGATTTATATTAAGGCATTATGTGATAAATTACAAAATACTATCGACGGATAACAACGACATACGAATGGTCGTAATAACGGAATGACGTTTGGCACCCGCAGACCTACAGGTCCGGCTGTAGCTAGCAGCAAGGTGTAGGATTGTCAATCCAGTATAGATCTATACGCAAACTCACGCTCTCCCTACAAGAGACTCTGGCTACAACTCGAGTCATGACATTTAAGTCCTGCTCCGATTTAAATCACAATAATTATCGTATTCTCGTATATGTATGATAATGAACTGTTCTAACTGTAATGTACGTGCTCTCTACCTAGCAAGTATAGTAATGTAATGAACTGTTCTAACTGTAATGTACGTGCTCTCTACCTAGCAATTATAGTAATGTAATCATCCTAGTATAGTTGTATATGTAATGTACTGTAATGTTCTAGAAGGTATTGACTCATGAAAGAACTGACTCATTGTATCATATCGTGTTCTAGTAATTGTTCTAGTATCTTCCTAAACTACCCATATGGTAGTTTACTAGTAATCTAGCTGGTACGTATGGACAAGGATGTATACCCTTTCTACCCAAGGGCATGGGATGAACTAGAAGGACCTTTTATGACTATATATGTACACATGATATATAAATAATATTTAAACGACTTCCGGACGAGTACCCGATATCCCACCAGACCACATCTCAAGCGCGAAAAGGAAATAGGGTGGATAGCCTTCCTAAGTCTTTTAAACATTTCTTATATAACTATACATATAGAGGAATGCAATTTATAATATAAAAGCATAAATAAGTTTTGTAAGACATTTGAAACATAAATATTATTTTAAGAAAAGATCGACTTGTTGTTAATCTATAAAACAATTTGAAGGCATAAGTTTGATAAAACAGTTTAAGTATAAGGAAACCTTTGTTTGAAACACAGTTGTAAATAAGTTTGAAAGGTAATGTACGGAGTAAGATGTACAATGTAATAAGGAGTTTAAAAACATATAAAACGTTTATAAAAATCAGAAACTGTTTGGTAAAACGGCTAATGAGTAGCCAAATCATTTGAATGTTGTATATTAATCACATGTGATTGATGTAATAACTAGCATAATTCTACTTATTAATCACATGTGATTGATATAAGAAGTAGCATGATTCTACTTGTATCCCCCCCCCCCCCCATAAAACATTTAAAAATAGTTTAAAACATTAGTTAAGGGGTATGAACTCACCTGCAGTAAGTGACTGGAATTGAACGGACTGTTATTGTACGGAAGGATCGGACAAGTGCTTGGTGTCAAGTGAAGACTTAGACACACACTATGATGCTAATTACATTTGAAAACATATGTATATAAATAATTAGTGATTAAAACACTAATTATACAAGGAATAACATTTAAGCGCGAGGAAAACACTTTTGGTCAAGTGCTAGGAGGCTAATGGGTTGCAACAAAAGAGTGCAATGCCCCTAATGTGAGTTTAAGGTCTAATGACCATATTCTTTGGAGTTTACGGCCCAGGGGAGTAAACTCCTGGCCGTAAACTCTCAACCAAGTGCCTAAATGGAGCTTAGAATTATTACAACTCTAGTGGTGAATTGTTTCAAGGCTATACAAGTGTTTGGGGTGCCATATTAACTCCTTTGGGGAGTTTATGGCCGTAAACTCCATTGGGAGGGTTTTTATGGTGTTTTCAAGTCTCAAACATTTCTAGTAACTAAACTAGGCTTTGATGCTTGTCTTTAGAAGAGTTTATGGCACATTTGGCACCATTTGATGGAGTTTAAAGCCCTAGAACCTTTTGGGCCGTAAACACCCTTACTCTTGGAGTTCTAAGTGTGTTAGCAAGTCCAAAACTCATTTAGGTACATGCCCAAATTGGTTTCTTGGCTTAATGAAGGAGTTAGGGTGTCATTTGATCCCTAAATAGGTGTTTACGGCCCAAGAACTTGTCTTGGCCGTAAACTCCTCAAGACTAGTGATATCTTATGTTTTTTAGGTTCTAAACACTTTAGGGTACTTGTCCTAATTTAATCTTAAGCCTTAGGAAGTGTTTCAAAGCATTTTGGCACCTAAAATATGGAGTTTACGGCCTAAGAAGCTCCTTGGCCGTAAACTCCCTTCTAGCCATGATTCCTAATTGTTTTTTGGTATAAAGCATGAATTGGAGGCTCCAAGTTCGATTTCTAAAGCTTTGAGGGTTATTGGAATCCTTAAGGAACTTAAAATGGAGTTTACTCCCCAAGAACGTTCTTGGGCGGTAAACTCCCGGATCTCACATATTTGGCATGTAATCTATGTTAATAAGCTTATAACAAGTATTATAAACAACTAGAGAAGTATACTCATGATTTGGGATGAAAACCCGGAGATCCGTGAAAGAGAATATTGACTTTTCTCTAATTGGAATTCAACTAATGAACCAATTTGGTTCAGAATTCTATTTATAGTCCTGAGATTTTTGGCAGAAAACATTTCTATTCTCGGAATGAACTCTAATGTCGTAGAGTGTTGGAATTATAGTGTTGCACAAAACCTTAGAGCATCGACTCTCCTAATATTTCATTAGGTGTAAAACCCTGAAAACTGCCAAACTTATACTCGAAATCTGAGTTTTCACTGTAACTGTTCTACATCTATTGGCTTGATATGGTTTGTTCAGAATGGAAATTTCGGGTTGTTACATTATTGACTCATGAATGAACTGACTTGTAGTGTGATTCCGCATTCTACTAATAGTATTAGTACCTTCCTAAACTACCCATATGGTAGCTTACTAGTAATATAACTGGTACGTATGAACATGAAAATATATCCCTGCTACCCAAGAGTATTTGTCACACCCCGAAAACTCAAGGCGGAAACATTTCCGGGGTTGACTCCACGTTGAGTATCAAATCCAATGCACGTAGTAAGTAAAGTAGAACAACCATTACATTACATAATAAAGTTTTACAGTTGTGATACATAGTATATATATAGACAAAAGAAACGGATCTTCATGTACTCCATCTTCTGATCAAGAGAAATCTCCGGGTACCTGTTCTAACGTTGACCTGAGAACACAAGCGGTTTGAAAATCAGCATAAAGCTGGTGAGTTCATAAGCGGTTTTGTTTGTGAATATGATTCGAGTTTCCTTTCTGTTTCTGTAATATCGAATGTACCAAGAAAATCCCATATTTTCTTAATAGTTAGTTATTGATTCACAAATGAAAGGTATGATAAGTTTATACTTTGAAAATATGTTTATTCATGTAAAAATGTATAGTTGGTTATATGACTGATTAAACTGATCTGTTTGCTTATCATGTGTTACCAGGAAAGTCCCATACTTTCCTTATTGTGTATTACAAATTGTAAAAGATGTAATGTTATCCAGTTCGTTATTCTTTCTAGTTAGGTAAGTGTTACCCAGAAAAGCCCCATGCTTTCCTGCATGTTGGTTTCAAATGTAAACGATGTAAAGATGTAAAAGATGCAATTGTGATTGATTTCCATGTTTTCCCCAGGAAAGTCCCGTACTTTCCTGAATGTTAGTTACAGTGTTACGAAAGATGTGAAGGATGTAAAAGATGTATAAAGTGATTTATTATTACTATATGTAAATCTCTGTTATCCTAATTGCGAGTTCCATAACCATACAATAGACTAAAATATGTGGCAATAAGTAGTCCACATGTGGCAATAAGTCGTCCACATACTTATGACTTTCGTCACCCTTGAACCATTTCGGTTCGGCTGTAGCTAGCAGCCAGGTGTGGGGTAGTCAGCCCCGTATAGATCTATACACTCAAGTCACGCTCTCTAAATACCAGAGATTCTGGTTATGGGTGTAGTCCTCCACTCGCGTACCCTGGTGGAGTGTTCTCCAAGGACGTGTCTCCAATTATACAGGATTAACAAATTTACTAGTAATAATATGATAGTCCTCCACTCGCGTATATGTGTGGAGTGTTACCGAGGACAAAACAGTGTACAGATATTATATTCAAATGTCTTATGTAATGCTTTTAACTGATAAATTGTGGAAAATCATTTGTGAAATATATGTAAAACATAACAATTTAAAGACCTAATTCACAAATATATGTTACGTGATCTGCATGTTCAAATGGTTATCAGTTATGGTAATCAGTAATAAAAGCATATGAATTAATAAACACACATCTGAAAACATGTTTTGAGTACAAGAATTTCCTTGTACTTTGCTTGTGTTCCCCCCCTAAAAACAGTGAAAACAGTGAAAAAGGGTAGGGGTATGAACTCACCGGACTCGGAAACGTATCGGTTTCGAATGCTAGACGTTGGTTCGGGGTTTGATTACTCGCGATGACCCTATGTAAAATGAAATAAGGTCCATATACATACAATTAGGGATATATTCACTAATCATATGGAACATTACACTCCAATGAGGTCAAACACCTTAAAATGAGCGTTTGGAGTGACCCGGGTGACGTTTAAGGACTTGTAAAGGCACTAGGGACTTGGGACTTGAGTTTACTCTCCATAAGTAAACATTTAAATGATTTTACAACCACAAAACACACACATACATGAGTTTACGGCCGTAAACTCATGTGGGTGTGGTTTTGGGTGATTAAATGGCTTAAATGGCTTACATGGACATGGGAAATGATTCTAGGCTTTGTTCTAAATGCATGGAATGGATTGAAATCACTAAAATGATAAATTTTATGGGAGTTTACGGCCTAGCATAGGCTCCTGGCCGTAAACTCCTTAATCCTTATGAAAATGATGCTAAATGTTGTTAAAACAAATCACATGTGATTCTAAAAATTCCCATAAGCCTAGAAATGAGTTTGCAAGTGACATATAAGGGATTTATGGAGTTTACGGCCCATGAAACCCCCTTCATGGCCGTAAACTCTAATATAACAAGCTACAAAGTGTTTCAAGGCCTGAAACTAGCATAGAATGGCTTCTAAAATTCATCTAAAGGCTGTAGGGGTGTTTAGTTTGCATTCTAACACCAAAGATTTTGGAGTTTACGGCCCAAGAACATGTCTTGGCCGTAAACTCTTAAAAACCCCACAAAAGATGTGTTTAAGGCCTTTAAAGTATTTTTGGTTGGTCCCTTGATTTATTCCAAAGCTTTTGGTGGTGTTGGATGGCTTTCTAACACCTTAGAAATGGTTTTATGTCAAGTTTTGGGGAGTTTACGGCCCAAGAACTATCCTTGGCCGTAAACTCATCTAAGTCCCCCAAAAATCATGTTTCAAGTGTCCAAATGCTAATACCAAGGTCCTATAATTCATATCTAAGCCATAGAGGTGATTTGGAAGGGTTTAAGGGCATGAAAAACCCCATTAACATGAGTTTACGGCCTAAGATTATGCCTTGGCCGTAAACTCCTTCAAAGTCTTTAAAATCAAAGATTTACATGCTCTAAGTCCATAACTTGAAGTCCCTTAGCCATATCTAAAGTCCAATTGAGTTTTGGAAGGAGTTTAAGAGCTTAAAACCCCATAAAATGGAGTTTACGGCCCAAGCTTGCTCCTTGGCTGTAAACTCATGTTCTTGACCCCAAAGTTCAATTAATTCATCAATTTGAAGGCTAAAGATGATGAATAACATGCTAGAGAGGTTACCTTAAAGATTTGAAGCCTTAAACTTGTGATTTGGACCTTAATTCTAGCTTGGAGGAGAGAGGTTGTAAGAGTTTAGTATGAATTTGGCCAAAGGCTTCAAATGGAGTCTAAATCATGTTTATATAGTGTTCGGGAATTTGACACGATAGAATTCTACCCGATACCGACGTTAAATGAGGTTTTTGGTCGTACCCGATATGTTAATTTCTAGAAATATTCCGATCACTAAAGTTGGGTGTTAAAATGATTTCTAAATGTATTAAGACACCCATCAAGTCATTTTAAATCAATATAAATTAATGAGTTAATAAAATGGCGAATATTGGAAACGAAATTGAAAATGACATTTGGTTGATCGGATCGAATTACAAGTTGTGGGACAAGAATTGACATGAAATTTCGGGTTGTTACATTGTCCCCCCGTTAGAGGGAATTTCGTCCCGAAATTCAAAGTTTAAGACACAAGACAAGATGCAAATCATGGATTAGAAAAGAGTTGTGGATATTTTTGTTTAATCGAATCTTCTCGCTCCCAAGTGAACTCTGGTCCTCGCTTGGCATTCCAGCGAACCTTCACCAACGGGATGCGACTCTGTTTCATACGTTTGATTTCTCGATCCATGATTTCGATTGGTTCCTCCACAAAGTTAAGGTTTTCATTGATTTCGATCTCGTCTAATGGAATCGTTAGGGTTTCATCGGATAGGCACTTTTTGAGATTTGAAACATGGAAGACAGGATGAATGTTACTGAGTTCGTGAGGTAAATGAAGTTTATAGGCAACTGGACCGATCCTGGAGAGAATCTCAAAGGGTCCAATGTACCTTGGATTAAGTTTCCCACGTTTACCAAAACGTACAGTGCCTTTCCAGGGCGAGACTTTTAACAGAACACGATCTCCAACCTGGAATTAAAGGGGTTTCCGACGATTATCAGCGTAACTCTTTTGACGATCACGTGAGGCTTTCAGTCGGTTACGGATTTGAATGATCCTTTCGGTGGTTTCGCGGATGATTTCAGGACCAGTGAAAGCACTGTCGGGAACTCGATTCCTGGCTAAATGTGTATCCCCCACCTCCACCCAGCACAGAGGGGATCTGCACTTACGACCGTATAGGGCTTCGAATGGAGCAGCCCTAATACTGGTGTGGTAACTGTTGTTGTATGAGAATTCGATCAAGGATAGATGTGTATCCCATGATTTTCCAAAGTCGATGACACATGCCCTAAGCATGTCTTCCAGGGTTTGAATTGTTCTTTCACTTTGTCCATCGGTTTGAGGATGATATGCTGTGCTCATATCTAGTTTGGTTCCAAGGGCTTTCTGAAGGGATTGCCAGAATCTGGAGGTAAACCTGCTATCTCGATCAGAGATAATGGATACAGGTACACCGTGTAGACGTACTACCTCCTGAATGTAGATTCGTGCAAGTCTTTCCATTTTGTATGATTCTTTAATTGGAATGAAGTGTGCGGATTTTGTCAAACGATCGACAATTACCCAAATGGTATCGTACCCACTCGAACACCTGGGTAGTTTGGTAATGAAGTCCATGGTAATCATCTCCCATTTCCACTCGGGGATTTCGGGTTGTTGAAGCAGACCTGAAGGTTTCTGATGTTCGACTTTGACTTTGGCGCAAGTCAAGCACTTGCCCACGAACGTAGCTATCTCCGCTTTCATGTTTGGCCACCAATATTGTTTCTTGAGATCCAAGTACATCTTATCAGAACCTGGGTGAACAGAGTATTTAGTTTTGTGCGCTTCTTCCATGACTATTTCTCTGAATCCTCTGGACTTCGGGATCCAGATTCGATTCATGAAACAGTGAACTCCGTCACCTCTGATCTCAAGTTTCTTTTCCATTCCTCTCAAAGCTTCCGCTGGCACGTTCTCAGGTTTCAGGGCATCTAACTGAGCTTCTCGGATTTGCTTGGGTAGGTTGGAATGGATGGTCATCGTCTGGTTCTTCACTTTGTGGTCTGCACCATCCTTTCGGCTAAGGGCATCTGCTACCACGTTGGCTTTGCCGGGGTGGTAACGGATTTCACACTCATAATCATTGAGTAATTCAACCCATCGTCGTTGCCTCATATTTAAGTCTTTTTGATTAAAGATGTGTTGTAGGCTCTTGTGATCAGTGAAGATTGTGCACTTGGTTCCGTAGAGATAATGTCTCCAAATCTTTAATGCAAAGACTACAGCTCCTAGTTCCAAGTCGTGCGTAGTATAGTTAACCTCGTGTGCCTTCAACTGCCTTGAGGCGTAAGGAATCACCTTTCCTCTTTGCATAAGCACATAGCCTAAACCTTGATTAGACGCATCGCAGTAGACGACGAAATCCTCTGTCCCTTCAGGCAGAGACAGAACAGGAGCGCTACATAAGGCTTTCTTCAACGTTTGGAATGCAGTTTCTTGCTTATCACTCCAACAAAAGGGTACACCTTTCTGTGTTAGAGTGGTTAAAGGTTTGGCGATTTTGGAAAAATTCTGAATGAATCGTCGATAGTAGCCAGCGAGACCCAAGAATTGACGAATCTCTGTGGGCGTTTTTGGTGCCGACCAATTCTCTATTGCTTTGATCTTGGAAGGGTCTACATGAATACCTTCCTCACTTACCACATGACCGAGGAAAGTTACCTTCCCTATCCAGAATTCACATTTGGAAAATTTCGCGTATAGTTTTTCGGATCTAAGGGTCTCCAACACTAACCTCAAGTGTTGTTTGTGGTCCTCTTCGCTTCGGGAGTAAACGAGGATGTCGTCAATGAACACGATGACGAATTTGTCTAAGAAGGGACGGCACACCCGGTTCATAAGGTCCATGAACACAGCCGGTGCATTGGTTAGACCGAAGGGCATCACTACGAACTCGTAGTGTCCATACCGAGTCCTAAAAGCTGTTTTGGGCACATCACTTTCATGAACTCGCAACTGATGGTAACCTGACCGAAGGTCTATCTTAGAAAAGTAGCTGGCTCCCTGAAGTTGATCGAAGAGGTCATCTATACGTGGAAGAGGATATCGATTCTTAACGGTCAATTTGTTCAGTTCACGATAGTCGATGCACATCCGAAAGGATCCATCTTTCTTCTTGACAAACAGAACCGGAGCTCCCCAGGGTGAGGATCTTGGCCTAATGAATCCTTTACTTAGCAACTCATCGAGTTGATTAGATAACTCCTGCATTTCTGCTGGAGCTAGACGATACGGAGATTTTGCTACGGGAGTAGCTCCAGGAATTAGGTCAATACGGAACTCGACCTGACGTTCGGGAGGAATTCCTGGAAGCTCTTCAGGGAACACATCGGGAAAATTGCAGACCTCGGGAATGCTCGCGAGGTTTTTAACTTCTTGATCCTTGTTGATCACATGAGCTAAGAATGCAACGCACTCCTTTCGGAGAAGCTTTCGAGCTTTGATGCAAGAGATGATATGAAGATTGGAACTGGGTTTATCGCCATAGATTACCAGAGTTTGATCCGAAGGAAAATTGAGACGGATAGCTTTTTCGTAACAAAGAATGTCAGCATGATTGGGACTCAACCAATCCATGCCAATGATAACATCAAAGCTCTTAATGGAGACGGGCATGAGATCTATAGGAAATGAGTGATTGTTTAAGGTAAGCGTACAACCTATGAATATATCGCTAGCGCGTTCTTTCTCACCGTTAGCCATCTCAACAGTAAACGCTTCAGTTAATGGTTGAGGATTTGGTTTTAAATTATGTTTAAATGCATGACTAACAAAACTCCTTTCAGCACCCGAATCGAAAAGTATACTAGCATATGAGTTGTCGAGAAGGAACGTACCCGAAACAACAGTGGGATCAGCTACCGCTTCCTCTCGTCCCATGGTTAGAATCCTTCTAGTGTTATCAGCAGTTGATTTCTTGGGACAGTTCCTTTTGAAATGCCCAACTTCTCCACAGTTGTAGCAGGCTTGACTAACACCTGCTCCCGATGATTGATTGGCTGATTGAGTAGGAGTTCTGCAGAACCGAACCGTGTGCCCTTTCTTACCACAGCTGGTGCAAGACAATTCTCGGCAAGGACCAGGATGATGATGGTATTTACACTTGTCACACAGGGGAAGGTTACCAGCATATTTACTGGTAGGAGTTGAAGCTGTGGATCCCATAACAGAAACTGCAGTGACAGGAGTAACAGTAGCAGCATGGACTGCTACCGTCTGTTGTTTCTTGGAAGATCCTTGAGAAGATTGACCCTTCTTTTTCTTCCAGAATTTCCTCTTTTCACCACTCCTTTGAGTCGGCTCAGAAGTGGTAGTGATTTCTTTAATGTCATCGCTGTGATCAATCAGAATTTGAGCTAAAGTCTTGGCACTATCGTAAGTATTCGGACGAGCAGCCAAAACATGACTCTTTGTCGGTTGAGATAATCCCCAAACAAACCTTTTGATCTTTTTATTTTCAGGAGTGACTAATCCCGGGCAGAGAAGTGCGAGATCATCGAATCGGGAAGCATACGCGGCAATGTCAGAACCTATCATCTTCAAATTCCAAAGCTCGTGCTCTAATTTTTGCATTTCACCACGGGGGCAGTACTCAGCAAGGAGAAGTTCTTTCATGGCTTCCCAGCCCATGGCATTTGCTACAGGTAAGGTCAGAGATTTGACTCGGTCATTCCACCAAGTCAAGGCTTTATCTTCGAAGGTACAAGCCGCAAACTTAACTTTATCAGACTCTGCACAAGCACAGATTTCGAAGATGGATTCGATTTTCTCGAACCATCGGGATAAGGAAATGACACCTCCAGTGCCATTAAAGGATGTTGGTTTCGCATTCATGAAATCCTTATAAGAATTTCCTCTTTGGTGCCCCTGACTACCATCTGGGTTTTGGGTTTCACCTCCCGAACCCCTAGAGTTCAGTTGAGGTAAGAGAGCTGATATGGTAGCGGAAATGGTTGCCTGAAGTGTTTCCAAATCGATCTGAATAGGAGGTGGTGGCGGAGGAGGATTGCTGTTGTTCGTTGAGCTGGGTCTCTTTCTTGGAGGCATCTTGATCTAAAAAGATCAGGAAAGAGAGGATCATAAGTCCTCTGAATGGAATCAAGAGATATGGGACAAGAGATATCTCATCAAGGCAAATATAGCATCATACAAAGCGATAAAGAAGAAAGGAGTTATCAAGATAGAACATTTTATCACTAGAGGAATGATCAAGGAATAACACGTATACGAGGATTTCCACAAAGGATCGGCTCGAGAAATACTCCCATAGTATTTCATGGTTCGCTGCAGCGACGATTTGTTGTTTGGGATATTGAGTAAGTTTTAGGCATGCCACGTACCACAATCACTCCCAGGCACATGTTGGCCGTGTCTCGAATGAATATAGTTGGCCAGGCTATATTGACCCTAGACACGACTACATAACTGCCCAGGTTTAACTGCAATACACGGCACTCATTTACTTATGTTTTGTTCTACTTATATATACTAATCTCGACGGTTCGGTATACTTGTATATTATCGAAAATTACTTATAGTCTGGAGATACTTTTATTTCAGAGCACTTAGGCCCTTTTGTGTTTATAGTTTTATACCATGTAAGGTTTGGTATACTTTATTCACTATAAACAAGGGCTCTGATACCAATCTGTCACACCCCGAAAACTCAAGGCGGAAACATTTCCGGGGTTGACTCCACGTTGAGTATCAAATCCAATGCACGTAGTAAGTAAAGTAGAACAACCATTACATTACATAATAAAGTTTTACAGTTGTGATACATAGTATATATATAGACAAAAGAAACGGATCTTCATGTACTCCATCTTCTGATCAAGAGAAATCTCCGGGTACCTGTTCTAACGTTGACCTGAGAACACAAGCGGTTTGAAAATCAGCATAAAGCTGGTGAGTTCATAAGCGGTTTTGTTTGTGAATATGATTCGAGTTTCCTTTCTGTTTCTGTAATATCGAATGTACCAAGAAAATCCCATATTTTCTTAATAGTTAGTTATTGATTCACAAATGAAAGGTATGATAAGTTTATACTTTGAAAATATGTTTATTCATGTAAAAATGTATAGTTGGTTATATGACTGATTAAACTGATCTGTTTGCTTATCATGTGTTACCAGGAAAGTCCCATACTTTCCTTATTGTGTATTACAAATTGTAAAAGATGTAATGTTATCCAGTTCGTTATTCTTTCTAGTTAGGTAAGTGTTACCCAGAAAAGCCCCATGCTTTCCTGCATGTTGGTTTCAAATGTAAACGATGTAAAGATGTAAAAGATGCAATTGTGATTGATTTCCATGTTTTCCCCAGGAAAGTCCCGTACTTTCCTGAATGTTAGTTACAGTGTTACGAAAGATGTGAAGGATGTAAAAGATGTATAAAGTGATTTATTATTACTATATGTAAATCTCTGTTATCCTAATTGCGAGTTCCATAACCATACAATAGACTAAAATCTGTGGCAATAAGTAGTCCACATGTGGCAATAAGTCGTCCACATACTTATGACTTTCGTCACCCTTGAACCATTTCGGTTCGGCTGTAGCTAGCAGCCAGGTGTGGGGTAGTCAGCCCCGTATAGATCTATACACTCAAGTCACGCTCTCTAAATACCAGAGATTCTGGTTATGGGTGTAGTCCTCCACTCGCGTACCCTGGTGGAGTGTTCTCCAAGGACGTGTCTCCAATTATACAAGATTAACAAATTTACTAGTAATAATATGATAGTCCTCCACTCGCGTATATGTGTGGAGTGTTACCGAGGACAAAACAGTGTACAGATATAATATTCAAATGTCTTATGTAATGCTTTTAACTGATAAATTGTGGAAAATCATTTGTGAAATATATGTAAAACATAACAATTTAAAGACCTAATTCACAAATATATGTTACGTGATCTGCATGTTCAAATGGTTATCAGTTATGGTAATCAGTAATAAAAGCATATGAATTAATAAACACACATCTGAAAACATGTTTTGAGTACAATAATTTCCTTGTACTTTGCTTGTGTTCCCCCCCTAAAAACAGTGAAAACAGTGAAAAAGGGTAAGGGTATGAACTCACCGGACTCGGAAACGTATCGGTTTCGAATGCTAGACGTTGATTCGGGGTTTGATTACTCGCGATGACCCTATGTAAAATGAAATAAGGTCCATATACATACAATTAGGGATATATTCACTAATCATATGGAACATTACACTCCAATGAGGTCAAACACCTTAAAATGAGCGTTTGGAGTGACCCGGGTGGCGTTTAAGGACTTGTAAAGGCACTAGGGACTTGGGACTTGAGTTTACTCTCCATATGTAAACATTTAAATGAGTTTACAACCACAAAACACACACATACATGAGTTTACGGCCGTAAACTCATGTGGGTGTGGTTTTGGGTGATTAAATGGCTTAAATGGCTTACATGGACATGGGAAATGATTCTAGGCTTTGTTCTAAATGCATGGAATGGATTGAAATCACTAAAATGATAAATTTTATGGGAGTTTACGGCCTAGCATAGGCTCCTGGCCGTAAACTCCTTAATCCTTATGAAAATGATGCTAAATGTTGTTAAAACAAATCACATGTGATTCTAAAAATTCCCATAAGCCTAGAAATGAGTTTGCAAGTGACATATAAGGGATTTATGGAGTTTACGGCCCATGAAACCCCCTTCATGGCCGTAAACTCTAATATAACAAGCTACAAAGTGTTTCAAGGCCTGAAACTAGCATAGAATGGCTTCTAAAATTCATCTAAAGGCTGTAGGGGTGTTTAGTTTGCATTCTAACACCAAAGATTTTGGAGTTTACGGCCCAAGAACATGTCTTGGCCGTAAACTCTTAAAAACCCCACAAAAGATGTGTTTAAGGCCTTTAAAGTATTTTTGGTTGGTCCCTTGATTTATTCCAAAGCTTTTGGTGGTGTTGGATGGCTTTCTAACACCTTAGAAATGGTTTTATGTCAAGTTTTGGGGAGTTTACGGCCCAAGCACTATCCTTGGCCGTAAACTCATCTAAGTCCCCCAAAAATCATGTTTCAAGTGTCCAAATGCTAATACCAAGGTCCTATAATTCATATCTAAGCCATAGAGGTGATTTGGAAGGGTTTAAGGGCATGAAAAACCCCATTAACATGAGTTTACGGCCTAAGATTATGCCTTGGCCGTAAACTCCTTCAAAGTCTTTAAAATCAAAGATTTACATGTTCTAAGTCCATAACTTGAAGTCCCTTAGCCATATCTAAAGTCCAATTGAGTTTTGGAAGGAGTTTAAGAGCTTAAAACCCCATAAAATGGAGTTTACGGCCCAAGCTTGCTCCTTGGCCGTAAACTCATGTTCTTGACCCCAAAGTTCAATTAATTCATCAATTTGAAGGCTAAAGATGATGAATAACATGCTAGAGAGGTTACCTTAAAGATTTGAAGCCTTAAACTTGTGATTTGGACCTTAATTCTAGCTTGGAGGAGAGAGGTTGTAAGAGTTTAGTATGAATTTGGCCAAAGGCTTCAAATGGAGTCTAAATCATGTTTATATAGTGTTTGGGAATTTGACACGATAGAATTCTACCCGATACCGACGTTAAATGAGGTTTTTGGTCGTACCCGATTGAGTTATCGTAACCCGATATGTTAATTTCTAGAAATATTCCGATCACTAAAGTTGGGTGTTAAAATGATTTCTAAATGTATTAAGACACCCATTAAGTCATTTTAAATCAATATAAATTAATGACTTAATAAAATGGCGAATATTGGAAACGAAATTGAAAATGACATTTGGTTGATCGGATCGAATTACAAGTTGTGGGACAAGAATTGACATGAAATTTCGGGTTGTTACAGTATTGAAGTAACTGATAGAACTTTTATGTCTATATATGTATACATAATATACAAATAATATTTAGACGACCTTCGGACGGATAACCGAGGCCCTAACGCCACATCCCAATGAGGAAAAGGATGTAAAGCGAGCTTGTCTTCCTAAGTCCTTTAAACATTACTTATATAACTATACATATATAGACATGCAACTGACAATATAAAAGTATAAAAGAAGTTTTGTAAAACCTTTGAAAAGTTTTATAACTAGGAAAAGATGACTTGATGTCAGTTTGCAAAACGATTTTGAAAACAACTTGTTTGATAAGAACAATGTAAAGTACAAGGAAAACATTTGTTTTGAATCACAACTGTAACAGGGTTTGAAAAGATACACCTAGCATGTAAGACAATCTAACAAAGAGTTTTAAACGAGTAAAAATGTTTTGGAAAACCATTTGAAGTAATCTGTTTGGTAAAACAACTAAAAGAGTAGTAAATCCATTTGTATGCTACTTATTAATCACATGTGATTGATATAATAACTAGCATGATTCGACTTGTATCCCCCCATAAAAGCATTTAAAAACATTTAAACCATTGATTAAGGGGTATTAACTCACCTGTAGCAAGTGATTGGGATTGGACAGACTGTATAGGATGCTAGGTGTCAAGTGAAGACTTGTACACACCCTATGATCCTAGTTAACATATAATATCACATATATGTAACCAATTAGCCTTTAAACAATTAAATAACAAAGTTACGACATCCTAAGTCATGTTAAACACTTTATATAAATGTTATAAGTTCTAAGGAGTGCATCTAAGTGTTGTAGGACAAAGCTATTGAGCTTAGGGTTCAAGGGAACCCCTAATATGAGTTTACTACCTAAAGACTATAACCCATTGATTTTACAGCCTAAAATCATGAGTTTACGGCCATAAACTCACATTTCTTTGACCACTTTGAGTTTTGAATCCTTAGAAGCATTTCTACGTTGAAGTATAAGCCTATGAAAGTGTTTGTGGCATCAAAACACCCCTATATGTAGTTTACGGCCCATGGACCACTTCTCCATGTGTTTGCGGCCGTAAACACATATTATTTATGTTCTTCTGATGTTTTCAAGTCCCAAACATATCAAGGAATAAATCTAGACTAGTTTCCTAAGCTTGTGAAGGGACTAGGGCCATTTTTGACCCCTTAAGAAGGGTTTACGGCCCAAGGTGTTCTTGCACCATAAACACCTTTAATCTTGGTGTTTCCTTGTCATTTTCTTGATGTAAGGACGTATACTAAGCAGTATGATACTCTAGGATAGAAACACTTACGATATAGAAGCTTGAAATGAGCCAAAAGTCCAAGAACACTAGTGTGTGTTCTTGGTGTAAATTGAAGATTGACCCTTTTGGAATGATTTCACGGTTAGAAGTGTGTTAAAACACTAGATTAAGTCATATAACAACTTAAGAAAGCTATAAACATTTAATAGATCGAAGATCTCGAAAACCTTTTGGATGATACTTGAGAGAGAAATGGGACTTGGATCTTGAGATTTGGAAAAGGTGTAAATAACAACCAATTCTCATATATATACCCCCAAATTCAGGTTTTTTGGCTGAAAATATTATTCTGGCAAAAACTCAAATTTATTGGAGTTTTGGAATAACAGTGTTGCACAAAAAATATTAGGGCATCCTCTCTCCTGATATCACCCGAAGTGTAAATCCTACAATACTCAAACTTGTTCCAAAAGTTTGAAACTTAACAGCAACTGTTCTGACTTCTATTGAATCGAAGGGTTGTAAAGTATAGAAATTTCGGGTTGTCACACTCCGCACCTTCCTAACTTGTTTAGTATTCATCAACAACAAACTTCCCCCATTTATGTGTAATCTTGATTAACTTAAAACAACACATAACAACAACAAACTGATGCATAAATGAAATGTCAGGACAATTGAATTTCACATTAGTATATTACTCATTCCAAATATTCATATATCACGGTGTCACTAAGGATTGAACCCTTTCTATTCATAGTGAAGATAACACACACAACAATTTACATTCTCATAAGTTCTAACTTGACACTATATTTTACTAGCTAGTGTCCCATACTTGAATTAGCATATCAAATTCAAGTCCCAAGTTCTTGAAGTAGCTAAACTTCATCCTTATATACGTAGTTCTTTTGTTCTTGCACCTACAAATGATAATTTTCAAAGGACGATTAAGAAATAAAATTTCAACCTACTTTACATGCAGTACTGAACACATACCATGGGATGATGATAAAAATGTGTTCCAATCTTCAAATATCAAGCTTTTGACTTTGAATTCAGCATCTAATATTACATTAGATGGATTAGGTATCTCAATATAAAAGAATTTAAGTGGACTCTAAACCTATCCCTACAGCAACCTTATGCACAAGATCTCTTGCTAACCTTTTGGTTAGATGATGCTAAATTAATCTGATTTCTTATAAAGTCGATAGATATAACACCATTTATGACAAGCTTACGAATCATGCTATGTCTAACACCTAAATATCTAGACTGTCCATTGTATACTTGAATATAATCCTTAGCCAAGGTTGTAGTACTATCACATCTGATAGAATTAGTAGATATTTGTTTACACCATAATGGAATTTAATAAATCAAATTCCCATAGCATATGCTATATCAGGCCTAGTACTAATCATGGCATACATTAGACAAACAGTATCCCTTGAGTATTCAAGTTAAGACACTAGAGATCCTTTATTAGGTAGAAGCTTAAGACTAGGATCTATATGAGTGCTACCTGGAGAACATTTCTCAAAAATAAACTATTGCAATATCTTCTCAATGTAATGAGATTGAGAAATTAAAATCCCAATTATTATTTTTTTTTAATTATTATACTATTAATCCAAGTCTTTCATTTCAAAACTAGATAATAATAACTTCTTGGTTTTTTCAACTTCATCTAAATCAGTACCAAAAATCAACATCTCTACCACATATAGACAAATCATGACTCCTTTACCATAAGTATCTGATTTTCTATATACACACTTGTCCACTTAGTTTAATGCAAAACCAATATACAATACAACACTATCAAACTTTTGATGCCATTGTTTTGGTGCTTGTTTCAACCCATATAATGATTTATTCAACTTGCACACTTTGTGTTCACTTCCAGACTTCACAAACTTTTCAGGTTGTTTCATGTATATTTCCTCATCCAAGTCACCATTCAAGAATGCAATTTTCATATCCATTTTGTAAATCATAAGATTACGTATACCTGTAAGAGCTAATAATAATCAAATAGTAGAAATTCTGGAAGTAGGAGCATAGGTGTCAGAGAAATTAATACCTTTCTTTTTTCTAAAACCTTGGATAACCAATTTGGCTTTATGCTTATCAATTATGCCATCCACCTACATTTTTCTTTTGAGGATCCATGTACATCCTAATGCCTAGCAATCAAGAGGTAAATCAGAAAATACCCATGTATTGTTATGCATGATAGAATCAATCTCAATCTGAATTGCCTCTTTCCAGAAATGAACATCCCTAGAAACCATAGCTTCACTGAAAGTCTTTAGATCATCTTCAATATTAAAACAATATTGATGTTGAGACAGAGTCTCGTCCCTTGTCAAATATTGTCACAACTAGAAAATTTAGGGCTGAGATTGTGATGCATGTTCAAAACAATTTTCTCTGTATAACCTTACAACGTCACATTAGTGAAATTCAAACTACGATGTTATTTGAATACATATGAACGTACATTGAGAATCAAAATGAAATAGTCGAATGTAAGCCCAAAACTTGACCTAATAGCTAAGCCCAAACAATTTTAGACCTTGACCCAAGAATTCTCAGCCGAAAACCCTTGTTTGGGCCTTAATTGGACCGAAAACCCTCTATAGGGCTAATTAAGCCCAAAAGCCATACATACTCTCCAAAAACCACAAACCCTTGAAGAAAATAGGGTGTTTTTGGCTACCCTAAAACTTAAAACCCCCTTGGGTAGCCACCATGGCTGAAAACCCTATGATTTTCGGTTGGAATAGACAAAAAATAAATGGGAAAAGGTGGTAATACCTCACCTTTACCCCACAAAATTTCATGTAAATACCTAACATATATCCATGAAAAGTGTTATTATCCATCATGGCATGCTTCACATCAAAACTTAAGAAGTCAACTAATCTTCCCCCCGCCCCCTCTCTTATTCTCGGTGAAAACCCTAACCATACATACACATCAAACATTTTCTTCCACTAAAAAATTCTCCCACCTCCCTCCCTAATTTTGTGTGTGTGCCTTCATCAAGGGGTTTTTCTTCCAAAAAATCATAAAAAATTGGTAAGTAATCTTGTAAACTTCAAGTATTTTTGCATCACTTCAGACTAAAACTATAACGCCCGTAGATCCGGGCTAGTTAATTTAGAGATAATACGGGTCGAAAATGACTTTTTAACAAAAGATTATTTACAATAAATAATCTTAACCAAGTTGTAGAATATGTCTCAAGGGTTTCGTACATATAAATAACGTTGAAATCCGTGTTATAACGAAGAAGTTATGGCCCGTTGAAGTTTCCTGACGGAACTGTCACGACACCAGGAAGCGTAAATAGTGAATTTATGATAGAGCGATATTTAGCCTTAGCGATTGAAACGAAAGTCATAGAATATGTTAAAATAAGTGCGTCCATAAAAAGAACGACCAAATCTGACTTCGTATGAGGAAGTTATGATTTTTTCGAAGTTTCGGTTTAGTAGTGTACAACCCGGAGTTCGAATATTAGATCGAGCGGCATTTAGCCGACACAACCTAAACGAGAATCAAAGATCTCATTAATAGTAGAATAATGATAAAAATACAGATGAAAACGGATGCCGGATGAAGATGTTATGGATTTTTAGCCGACAGAGTCTAAAAGAAAGTTGTAGAGTACGTTCCTGCACCGCATGGATATAAAGAACATTTAAAACGGAGCTCTTATGCAAAAGATACGAATTTTTGAACTAAGGTATGAATTTGCGAAGCCTGATGCGAACTAGATGATGTGGCCGAATCCCAGCCGTCCCTTGTTGCCCATGCTTCGCTTAGGATGGGTGACACGTCACACTTTGGACGCCCAACGTAAGCTTTGGACGCCCCGTGTAGCATGTACGCCTCGCGTACAAGCCTCACACGCCCAACTTTCTATCCTTCCTCGGTCCACAAGAAGCATTCATTTCCACACCATTTCAACCTTTTCTTTCTTTCTCTAGGTTCTCTCTCTCTCCCTAACCCCCTCCTAAGCTTAGGTAAATCCCCTAGCATCCAAAGGAAGCCCTGAGGCTCCCGGAGTCCCAAGAAAAAGGGTCTCTCAGTTCGGAAACGCTGCTCCATGCAATATCCAGTTTTCCATAATACCAGCTGTAAGTGGGCTACGCCAACGTTATTTTTTGATAAAGTTTTTATTTAATTATAGTAACATTATTAGGAACTTATAATAAGTACTTGGGCTATTATTATTGGTTATATAAGTATTGTTTAACGCTTATATAATAGTAATAATAGCTAGACTATTAATTAGTCTCGGTGAATATTAGACTAAACCCTAGTGGTAATGATACTAGGTTTTGTCCGAGGAAAATTGTGTTGAGAGTAACAAAATGTTGTTCGAGTGCCGAGTCACCATCTTCTCAGGTGAGTGCATGGTCCCTTTCATCTTACACATAGATATGAAGTATTTTATATAAACTATGTGCTATGTGTGCATATTATCTTTATAATTGCTATCTACGCTGAATGAACGATTTTATACAAGTTTTATATGATTTAAACTGTATATGCATTTATATCTACATAATATGTTGGGTAAAACACGGGTAGGTGAAATATGAGTTGGATGATAAGTTGAGAGGTGATACAGACCATGAGGTAAGGGTGAGAGGTGGACGATGTGAGAAGCCTTGTTCCTAAATGTTGGCCCCGTCATCTAGCGGAGTAGGGATGACAACCACAGACTATTCTTGACAATCCGGTGGAACACTAGCAGGCTTGCAACGTGTAGGTGTTGTGAACGATGTGTTCACCCGACATACTATAAACCTTGGCGATCGTGCAGACTTGATGCCTAAACCTTGGTGACTATGCACACTTAGTGCCTAAACCTTGGCGATCACGCAGACTTGATGCCTAAACCCTGGTAACTATGAAAACTTGGTCCCTAAACCCTGGTGACTATGCAGACTTTGTGCCTGTTGTGTAAACCGTGGCAACGATGGACTTTCTGTCGATTCCTTAGGATGATCCTTAGGAATTAATGAACAAGGAATAACTGATTCTTAGGGTCGATCCTTAAGAGTAAAGAAGATAATGGGGTTGGGTAATTGGGTTAACTGTTTGATTATTAAACATAATAATTATATTATTGTGGGTTGAAAACCCTATGTACTCACCAGGTTTCCCAACCTGACCCACTCAGTTTATTTATATCACAGGTGTTGATATGAAGTCACATTACGCTGAGAGATTAAGGAGATATAGATCACTAGTGATAATGAATGTGAGTTATGTTTATGCTTATGTTTCTGTATTGACGATGACATCGCAAATGTTTTAAAATGAATAAAAATACTTTTCTTTGGAAATACTTTGATAACGTATTTATCATTTTTTACTGGGAACAAATTCAGCAACATTTTTATTAAAAGAGGTACTCTGATTTTTATGAAGCATAAAAAAAATCGGTCTTTTCTGGCCGTGAAAATGGGGATGTCACAGTTGGTATCAGAGCATTAGTTTAAGCGAACTAGGAATATGGATTTGTTTCTAGACTTAAACTTAGAATGGTAAGCACGGATTGTGAAGAGTGTGTCTAATAAAATTTAGGTAAATCACCTGAATTGACACAAGCACTAGCTAATTTAGGGAAATTGCCTAACTTGCTTTTATGCGCTAAATGATTTATGATGTGCATTGTATGATCGGATCTATGGTCTGTCGCCGACCAGATCTGGAAACTTTATGTGTTTAGATTTCTAAATGTTTAATTACGTTATTAGAACTGGCATATAACTTTTCGTAGTAATAAGGAGATTTACACTTCGATCGTAAATCAAATCTTTCCTATCTTAATTCTCGTCATTTCGCTTCAAACGTCTGATTTGGTGTATAGAAAGAAATGGAAAGAACCCAAAGTGGCAACGCAAATGTAAATAGGAATCAACAACTCCTACTGATTGAACAAATACATGTTGTAGTAGAAGTTTCACTTGAACCAATCACCATGGCTGGAGTACAAGAAATGATTTGGGCTATGTCAGCTGAAGAAAGGGAAGAAATGAGTAGCATGTTGCATGAAAATAGGGACGAACCTACCATGCCCATTGAACAAACTGAGCTAATCCCCGAGCAATCGGAGGAATGAAACTACACCCGTACTATGAGTCAAGTTGGGACTCAAGGAGAACGAAGGAATGGCCCGGAGAAAGGAAACGTAGCTAGTTGAGATTATGGATTGGGTCTCTGAGATGGAGATGGTATTTGAGAGCTGTGACTACAGCAATAAGCAAAAGACAGTCTTTGCAGTCAGATAACTAAAGACCGAAGTGTTAAGTTGGTGGAAGTTGCTGGCAGATACAATGCCACGAGGAGAAGCCATATGAATGTATTGGGAAGCATTCACGGAGCAGTTAAAAATGCAGTACTGCTCAGAGATAGATCTGATAGACCTAAACAACGAGTTTCAGAACCTAAAGAAAGGGAAGATGAGTGTTGGTGAGTATGCCACCGCATTCACTGAGAAGATCGAGCTATTTCCCTATTTGGTGCCTACTTAACTCTCCAAGATAGATAGGTTCGCTAACAGACTACCTGCAGACTTTGACCCAACGGTCAAAATGGCAGCTACTTTGAAAACAGGCGTTACAACAGCTAAGAATATAGAGACCTGGATAAGAGAAAAGGGTCTAGAAAAATATAAGGAAGGAGAAAAGAGGAAGTTTGAATGATATTCATGTTGGGTTTTGAGCATTCTAACACTTCCTAAGTGTACATGCAACCCTAATAAACCTTGGATCTATGTTTTTCTAAGATACATGCAAATAATTATTTTTCCAAGGCTTATATCCTAACTAGCATGGCATGGGGAACTTGAATCAAATAAAGCTAGTAGAAACACTTACCTTGTAGTTGTAGTTGATTGCTTGGAGTTTTAGAGCCTAGCACCAATAATGCGGATGCCTCAAATGAAAGTCACAAATCACCACAAACTTGGAACTTTGAGAGAATAGTCACCACTTCTCTTGAAATCGACCCTCACCTCAACATGTGTCAACTAGTGTGATTTCAAGAACCAAAGCCTCCTTTATATATTGTGGTGGATTAGGGTTATATCCATGTAAACCCTAATACCCATGTCTCTTCATTTCCATGAGATCCATGGGTTAAAGCTCCATGGAGTATCCATGGACTTCTCCATCCAAGCCTAGCCCATTCCAAATAAGCATAAGCCCACACTATATAAATATAGAAGCCCATATTTAATTAGTAATATCTTTGATCACTAAATTAATCCTAGATTAATTATAGATCACTACTAATTAAATAATATGATCTTATATTAATATATTAGAACTTATAATATATTAATAAATCATAACTTGTAGTATTCTCAAATATTATCCATACATTGTTCGGGTGAAGTGCAACCCAAATGGACCATGCCGGGTCGGGTCAAGTACATACCAAATATAGTTATGGACTTAGACACTATATCCAACAATTCAAGTCCCAACAAGGAGAGTAGATCGTCGAAGTTTGGAGGAGGAGGAAGACACGAAGCAAAATGGTGTGATAAGTGTGAGAAGAAACACTTAGGAAAATGTGGCGAAGAGGTGACTTGTTTCAAGTGTGGAAAGCATAGGCATTATGCCAATGAATGTACATTCAACAAAAGGGTATGTTTTGAATGTAATGAAGGACACTTCAAGTAAGATTTCCCAAAGAGAGAAGGGGCTACAAGGCCAAATGTGCCGCCAAAACCGAAAGCAAGAGCATTCCACATGATCCTCGACGAAGAAGAAAACAACGCAAGGAATCGAGGATGAGGAATTCATACCCAAAGATCGAGTTATGAAGTAGCCAAGGGGATAGAATCATATGATGTAGCCTATTAGAGGCATAGTCTAGGGTGAACTTGAACACCTACGTAATAGTTTCAAGAAATAATAAAACCTTCATTTTGTTATCTGGTGTGTTATATTGTCATGTGATTTTCTTGCATGGTGACTTGGATAAACTGTGAGACAATACTTGGGATGAGTATGAGTAGGGGTGAATGGTAGTAGAGGCCTATACTATCGGAAGCACAGGACTCACACTTGGATTAGGGAAAGTCACAAGGTTACCAAGAAGCTAGTAATTGATACCGTTTTATTCAAATATGTCGTTACCATCATTTCAGTAATGACTAAGAAGATGATTCTTATTCCGACCCTAGTGGTCA
This sequence comes from Lactuca sativa, assembly GCF_002870075.4. Lineage (NCBI taxonomy): Eukaryota > Viridiplantae > Streptophyta > Magnoliopsida > Asterales > Asteraceae > Lactuca > Lactuca sativa. The sequence continues at coordinate 195,396,123 of NC_056625.2, forward strand.
TATCGAATTGAGTACGACTACGATGAGTATGTTACGTGGTTCAGAGAACCAAGTTTAATGTAGCATCTGACTTAAGCTGGGAGATTGAAATAAAAGATAATCAAAGCGATCGGTAGAGGTATCGCGATAATTTCTTGTAGCTAGAAATGCTACCTTTTAAGATGTTATTAGAGCATGAAGAAATGTATAGTCTCTTCTGGAAGACTCTAAGAGAGCTGAGTCTAAGCGTGGAAACATACGATGATAGGTCATTAGTATATGACACATCGGTCCATTGTAACTTATCTTAAGTTTGTTAAGAAGAAGAAGCAGCCTCCAGTATGGATCGAGATTGTGAATTGAAGGTCATAATTTGGAGTCTAACGTGAGATTGGGAGCAAGTGCAAGATCTAGCACCGCCTGCAGTCAGGAAGTCTTAGAGTTAGATACTCATTCAAAGAAACATCAAATTACGTTTATTATTTAGGAAGAAGATATAACATATGGAGTCATCATGTGAGCATTGTTTCGTTGATGATTCCAGGACGTAATCATCCTAAGGGGAGATAATTGTAACGCCCGTAAATCCGGGCTAGTCCATTTAGAGATAATAGGGGTCGAAAATGACTTTTTGACAAAAGATTATTTAGAATAAATAATCTTAACCAAGTTGTAGAACATCTCTCAAGGGTTCCGTACATATAAAGAACGCCGAAATCCGAGTTATAATGAAGAATTTATGGCCCGTCGAAGTTTCGCGATGGAACCGTCACGACACCAGGAAGCGTAAATAGTGAATTTATGATAGATCGATATTTAGCCGACACAACATAAACAAGAATTGAATATCTTGTTAATAGTAGCATAACGATAAAAAGACAGATGAAAACGGACGTCGGATGAAGAAGTTATGGATTTTTAACGGACCAATCCTATCCCGGCCTGTTAAAAAGTACAAAATTTAAAATAAATTCAAAATTAGCTGACGGAGTCTAAAAGAAAGTTTTAGAGTACATTCCCGCCTACACGTGGATATAAAGAACGTCGAAAATGTAGCTTGTATACGAAAGGTATGAATTTTGGAAGTCGGAGTATGAATTTGTGAAGCCTAATGCGAACTCGATGACGTGGCTGAATCTCAGCCGTCCTTTGTTTCCCACGCTTCGCTTCGGATGGGTGACACGTTGCACTTTAGACGCCCAACGTAAGCTTCGGATGCGCCGCGTACCATGTACGCCTCGCGCGCCCAACGTTCTACCCTTCCTCGGTCAACAAGCAGCCACGTCACCCCAGTCTTCTTTTGACGCGTATCTCGTACGAACCCACCTTACGCCCAACGTAGCCGAGGACTACACCCAACGTAGTCCGAGGTCTCGCTGCTATAAATAAAGGCCGAGGTACCCTTCATTTCCACACCATTTCAACCTTTTCTTTGTCTCCCTAGGTTCTCTCTCTAGCCCTAACCCCCTCCCAAGCCTAGTTAAACCCCTAGCACCCGAAGGAAGACGTGAGGCTCCCGGAGTCCCGAGAAAAAGGGTCCTTCGGTTCAGAAATGCTGCTCCAAGCTAAGTATGGTTTTCCATAAAACCCGTTGTAAGTGAGCTACGCCTATGCTATTTTTAATATAGTTTTTATTTAATTAGAGTAACATTTTTAAGAACTTATAATAAGTAATTTGGCTATTATTATGCGTTAGATAAGTATTGTGTAATGCTTATATAATAGTAATAATAGCTAGACTATTAATTAGTCTCGGTGAATATTAGACTAAACTCTAGTGGTAATGATACTAGGTTTTGTCCGAGGAAAATTGTGTTGAGAGTAACAAAGTGCTGTTCAAGTGCCGAGTCACCATCTTCTCAGGTGAGTGCATGGTCCCTTTCATCTTACATATAGATATGAAGTATTTTATATAAACTATGTGCTATGTGTGCATATTATCTTTATAATTGCTATCTATGCTGAATGAACGATTTTATACAAGTTTTATATGATTTAAACTGTATATGCATTTATATCTACATAATATGTTGGGTAAAACATGGGTAGGTGAAATATGAGTTGGATGATAAGTTGAGAAGTGATATAGACCATGAGGTAAGGGTGAGAGGTGGACGATGTGAGAAGCCTTGTTCCTAAATGTTGGCCCCGTCATCTAGCGGAGTAGGGATGACAACCACAGACTATTTTTGACAATCCAGTGGAACACTAGCAGGCTCGCAACGTGTAGGTGTTGTGAACGATGTGTTCACCCTGCGTACTCTAAACCTTGGCGATCGTGCAGACTTGATGCCTAAACCTTGGTAACTATGCACACTTAGTGCCTAAACCTTGGCGATCACGCAGACTTGATGCCTAAACCCTGGTAACTATGCAAACTTGGTCCCTAAACCCTGGTGACTATGCAGACTTTGTGCCTGTTGTGTAAACCATGGCAACGATGGACTTTGTGCCGATTCCTTAGGATGATCCTTAGGAATTAATGAACGAGGAATAACTGATTCTTAGGGTCGATCCTTAAGAGTAAAGAAGATAATGGGGATGGGTAATTGGGTTAACTGTTTGATTATTAAACATAATAATTATATTATTGTGGGTTGAAAACCCTATGTACTCACCAGGTTTCCCAACCTGACCCACTCAGTTTATTTATATCACAGGTGCTGATATGAAGTCACATTACACTGAGAGATTAAGGAGATATAGATCACTAGTGATAATGAATGTGAGTTCTGTTTATGCTTATGTTTCTGTATTGACGATGACATCGCAAATGTTTTAAAATGAATAAAAATACTTTTCTTTGCAAATACTTTGATAACGTATTTATCATATTTTACTAGGAACACATTCCGCAACATTTTTATTAAACTTGCTACTCTGATTTTTATAAACCATAAACAAAATCGGTCTTTTATGGCCTTGAAAATGGGGATGTCACAAAAACTCAATGTTTACACACACCATTTCATGTGTAGCTTCTTAGAGAGCCACCATTTCAAGTAACCTCCAAGATACACAAGTCCCGGCTCAACAACTTCTTTCTTCTTCTTCTACCACTTGAAATCTTAATGGTGAGCTTCATACCCTCGTGTTTTCATATTTTTCATGTTTTCAAGGGGAGAATACAAGTCAAGTTTTGTTTAACCATTGGATAATTGCATGTACATTTGTGTATATGTGTTTAACCGTTGGATAATTGCATGGACCTATGTGTTATGTGTTTCAACCTTTGGATAACATGAACATGGATTTTATCTTATGTGTCTTCATAAAAATCATGAGAAATGTGTTTGTGGATATGGGTTGTAAATTCAAAAATTACAAGAATATGAGTGTTGTGCTCAAACGTGTTTAAACTCTTGGACATATACATTTTAACTACCTACACTTACACAAATATTTGGTATATAATAAATTTTAAGGTTATTATATGTATTCTTGTAAAAATCGTGAATTATTTGAGGCACAACATAATAAAATATTTTGTGTTACAAAACTTTCAAACTAGATATGGTGTCTTAAACAAATTACCAAAACTTGAATATCTTGCTAAAAATATTTTTTATTAGTAAAATAGTCATGACTATGTTGTCACCATTTAGATAGATTAAAATCGGATATATTATGTTATTTTCACAACTTATGTTACAATCAGATATATTCATTAATGATTATTTATAAAAAGTATTATAAATAATTTAACCAAAATGATATACAAAACCGAATTGGTGACAGAATGTTTCACGTGTCATGACCTGTCTATCATAAAGCTATTAAAGCATGAGTAATAAGTTGTATGTCATAAAGATGTAAAACGTGTGTCATAAAACTTCAGTCATAAATTTACACTAGTAATTTCGTTTTCATTATTCATTAATGGGAGTCAAAGTTCACGTAAATTAGTTAATGCTCTTGTAAGACGTTTTCTTCACCGTACCTACCTAGCGTACACCGTAGGTCATGCGTTATAACCAGAGTCTCATGGAGGGAGAGCAAGACTGTTGTTTATTTATCCATACGTGATTGACAACCCCACACCTTAGTTGTTTGCCACAGTTAGACCGGCATGTCTAGGGTGACAAAGTGTTGGGTCAAAATATGGTTTATACTTTACTTTTCTGGGCAATTGTATTTTTGTGTAATAATTGTGGAGTTTTTGGCCATGTTTACGGCTGAGTTTACGACCGTAAACACCTTACGGTCGTAAACTCATTTACGGCCCATTTGTTTCTGGTCCATATCCAACATGTATAAATAGAGGTGTTAGGGTGAGGAGTAGAGTTTGATGGATTGATGAATCCTAAGGAGATTACGGCCAGAGAGAAACAAGAGCTTTTATGTGTGTGTGAATCCTTTGTATCTGGATCTTCATTCTTATGAATACATACAAAGATTCATATTATTCTTAGTCTCCTTCTCTTTTTCATTATTTGACATCATCCGTTTGATTGGGATTCCGCACCATCAAACGGATCTGACTGATACACAGGCAAATTAGGGACTTATAATTGGTATCAGATCCAAGTTGTATCAGTCAAAAGGTTTTATTGTTTTGTTTGGAATCTGAATAATTGGTGTTTACGGTCCAAGCTTACGGCCGTAAACTCCGAGTTCTTGGGCCGTAAACTCTATTAGGGGCATTATTTGATCTTATTTTCTAGATATTTTTACGTTTTTGGAAAGATCTCGCAAAAATAAAGGGGGTTTCTTCTTTGTGTTTTTCATAAAAAAAGGGTTTTTGATTGAGTTTTGGAGCTTCAAAGTCGAAAAATCGTTGATTTTCACGTAATCTGGAAGAGTTTACGGCCAGAGCTTACTGCCGGAAACAGTTCACGGCCGACGGCGTGTTTGTGTTTACGGCTAGGGTTTCCAGAGATCTCGGCTCGGCAGCGGCTTGCGACTAGGCGGCTTGCGGATCGAGGCGGTCGAACGCGGTTTGGTGAAACGCGGCTCGGATTGGACGTGGCGGCTTGAAGAACGGCTCGTGATCGGCTCAGCGTTTGGACTCTTAAGCACCAGCAACGCCTTCTTAAAAATCGAAACGGTTTTGGGGGTTACCGGGGTTCGAACCCGGGACCTCTAGTTCGCACTTAACCAAGTCGACCAACCGAATCCTTGTGATTTCCCTTTGAAAATTTGAACTTAAACACTTCCAGTCGCATCCAACTTTCGAAATTTTGACACTTTTAACCCCAAAACTCAATTCCTTTTTATTTTAAATTCCTTTTTCATCCAAAATAATAAAAATAAATTAATTAATTAATTAATTAAATAATAATAATAATAATAATAATAATAATAATAATAATAATAATAATAAATTGTTTTTATTTTTGACTTTTTATTTAAAATTTTGAGTTTATCTTTCAAGTTTGACTTTTGTTTCTAAATTTTGACTTTTCGTTTAACCTTTAAAATTTCAAATTTAACCTTTCAGTTTGATTTTTTAAGTTTGACTTTTCAAATTTAATTTTTTTTTTAAATTTGACTTTTAAGGTTGTTTTTAAAAATAAAAAAAGGGCATTTTAAATTTGACGTTTGCTTCTAGTTGTTTTTTTAATTAATTGATTTTAAGGTCTACGAGGGGTCTGGAAACATGAAAGAAAGTCGTCAGGATATGTTAAGACAAAATTTCAACTTTTTTGATTATGTCCCTGGAGAAACGCTCGAAACTCAGTTGCAGCGGTTTACTACACTCACTACTGAGATGAATATAGCCGGGATCTTCTTGACTAAGTCCGAGATCAACAAAAAGCTGCTAAATTCACTTCCGAAATCGTGGGATATGAACGTGGCCATCATCAAGAAGACAAAAGATCTAAATCATCTTAGTCTTGCTGATGTTATTCATGAACTTGATGCTTTGAAGTGTAGAGAAACAATGAGTTCTGAAAACATTCCGGTCACTGAAGTTACATGTACTCCAGCTTGTGAAGCCACGATTAAATTTCTTCGGGAACAAATTGATGTATTAAAAAGGATGTTGAGGACCTGAGATATAAAGGATATCAACTCAGGAAAGGACAGAAACCCCTGAAGGCTGAGTTAGAAGCCAAAACCAAGGACTTTAGGAAACTTCAAGAAGACTACAGTAACAAATGTGAAAACTATGATTATGTAGTCAAACAAAATGCTGAGCTAGTGGCTGAAGTTGAATCTTTGAAAGGAAAGTTTGAAACTGCCAAACTTGATGTTAGAACATATCATTTCTCAAGTGAGGTGGTTGCAAATATGATAGACCAAAGCATGCAGTTTAAAAGGAATCAAACACAAGGGTCTAGGGTATGATAGTTTACCTCCTCCTTTCAATCATAACTACACATCCATCCCCATGACAAAGAAAGAAATTGACAAGGAGGCACATCTTCAATATGGAAAACGAGCTGGATTTGTGTCAGGAGGAGTTATTAATTTTGAAGATACTAATGTTGCTACTTCATGTGCAGGTAAAGTAGCAGAAGATGAGAACAAGGAGAACACTATTCAACAAACGGATGACTCCTTGAACTCTGAATCTGTTGCTTCGAACTCAACTGCTTCTGATCAACCTACAGTTGAAAAATACAGGCCACCAATTCCAACGCAACAAAGTTCTTGTGGCAAGTGTGCATGTGGGGACAACAAAAGACAAGGCAAAGATACGCCACCAGGGGCAGGAAGAAACAATTTCCCAGTGAAGAAAAGGACTTGTTTTCACTGTGGAACACCTAGACACATTGCCCGAAACTGTCCAAATCGCGCATACGTTCCTTACTATGCGCAAGGCTGGCAGAACGCGCCAAGAGGGAGATACTCCAAAAGATACCCCTCAAGGTCACATTCAGATATTGACGTCTGGAACGCGCAGAAGGCCAAGAATTCAACTCCCAAGGCCAAGAATCCGAATCCCAAGGGCAAGAAGGAAATGTCAGCCAACAAGCCCAGTTCAAGAGATGCTCCTGTGAAGCCAAGGCCGGTTAGGTCAAAGTCATCTTCGCAGTCGGCTTCAAGTTCCTAATCAAGTACTGAGCCACCCATAGGATCGAAAAAGAAATGGGTTAAACCCAACTACAAATGGGTCCCATAGGCTCAATCTTCTGTTTGTGATAAACAGGACATGTCATGGGAGAGAGTAATGTGCAAGGATGATAAAGGTCGACCCAGTTTCAAAATGGACTGGGTTCCAAAGACCAACTGATCCTGCTCTGTGCTGGAGCAGCTATGGAGGCATATCATTAGACTTTGGTTTGTTGGTAGTGGCTGCTCCTGGCATATGATTGGGGACATCTCTCAACTGTACAACACTCAGAACATTATTTGACAGCATGTGTCCTTTTGCAGGAAAGGAAGAAAGGAAGGGATCACATGGGGTTAGTGCTTAATGACATGAAGAAATTTCGGATCTGTTCTGAGATTATGCTTGCTGTTCTCAGACCTTCTGAATGCAGATTCAATTGGTGAATTACGGTTTGCGTTTTCTTCTCTAATACTCCTAAGTTTTTCTTAACCTGATTCACTTTAAAGACTAATTTTTGTTTTAGGATAGTTTAAATTTGCGCATTAACTTTTGTTTCTCTCCTATGCACAAATTTAGGGGAGAAATAAAAACAAAACAAAAAAATTAGAAATTTAAAAAAAAAAAAATCCAAAAAATCCAAAAACATTAGAAAATCAGAGAAAGAAAATGTTGGTTATGAAATCTGCTTGAGGGAGATGTTCTGGGAAGTGATATTATCAAGTGATAACAGGCAATCTGCGTCTGCGTAACGTACCCGAAGTTGAAGGGTCTAAGCTCTGACTTGATGCGTCGGTAGGCACGAAAAATTTTAAATGGACATGACTAGGCAGAGTTGAACTTAGGAAATTTATAGACTTGACAAATCTTGACCTAGTTAGATACGTTCAGCCTGACAATACGACGCTCGGATAGGTTAAGCAGGGAGATATATATGGGAATCTACTCGTCACATTAATTGAACCCGTACTTGGAACCGTGGCTTAACTTTTCCTCGATGTGCGGATTCTGTCCTTAATTCCGGTTGGATGGGGCGACTGGTAAATTCCGATAAATTAGGTCTGTAGAAAATCGTTTTCTTTCTTTCTGTCTGTTAGTCATATGTTGTCTCCTTTACGTGACTTCTAATCCGACCTAGTACACAACATATGCAACTCTATTTCTCTGCAGGATATATATATGTGTGTGAAATATATGTGTGAAATACTTCTCATCTGTTAGCCATATGTTGTCTCCTTTGGCGACTTCTAATCCGACCTGGTACACAACATATGCAACCTTCTTCTTCTCAACCCCTCTGAAGTAGTTAGCAATAGAATTCTGAGTCTCTTCTCTCTATGAATGGTTGTCTGCTCACCCGGTGTAAGGAGTACTCTGGAAGTTCTTGATGGCTGGGGCATATCAGGAAGCGGGAAACACGTTCCAGTACACTTAAAATTAAACTCATACAAATTGTCTGTAGATCTCGCTGCTCAATTTAGGTGGACAACAATATCCCTGGTCGTCGTCAGATGAATGGTCCTTAAGATATAGTATCTAAGAAATTAGGATCAGATATAATATCTAGGAACTTAAGTTCACCTTGTTTTGTAACAAATAGTAAGTCCTAAATTTGTCACAATTTTTCGTGTTTAAGTGGACAACAATACCGACGATCGACCAGACAAAGATGTGAATATGAAAGGTACCGACAAGTGGATAAAGGCTGTCTAAAAACTTTGATCCCAAATCTCTCTTAAAGTTAGATATCATTTTTGTTTTTCTTAAATTTGTCATAGTTTCTTCTAATTTAAATATTAGGGGAGAATTAAAAATAAAAAATAAAAAATAAAATAAAATAATTCAAAAAGAAAATCAAAGAAAAATAAAAAAAAAATCCAAAAATAGTGTTATTTTTGTTTTATTTCTTGTTGAGAAAAATCAAAATTCCAAAAATATTTTTTTTCTATTTTAATTTGTGTGCTAAGTTTTCTTTTAGTTTTGTTTTTGTCTTGAATAGTGATTTTAGGTATAGATAAGACTCATGGAGTTTGTGTTGAAGATTTCTGAGCCAAAGCCTCGTCCGTGAGCATCGAAGAATTCGCATTCGAAGGAGCAAGAAATGAAGATTATTCTTTCAACATTCAATCCTTCAACCCCAAAAGCAAGGTGAAGCTGAAATTGAAGATTATGTGACGGATTGCATTGAAGCCTACTCAATCAGTCTGCTGTTATCTTTGTACCTGCTGAAGTGATCTAGAAGATTTGTTCTCTCTGATGTTCTCTCTGAAGATTCTCAAGCTGCAAGCGTCATCTTTCAAGAATCAGTACGTTAAGCCTCCTCACCCAATGTGCGTTCAGTGCCAAATTCTGAAGAAAACCTCAAGTACTCAAGATGAAGTCATCCATTGAAGATTCATATGTTCATCCTGATGCTGTGAAGAAATCGAAGGTTAAAGTTGAAGCCAAAGCTCCCATTGAGGATTAACAAGAAAAGCCAGCTACTTTTTAGGGGGAGCTTGTTGGGTCAATTAAGAAAAGAAAGCTATAAAGCAAGGGGGAGATTGTTGGGTCAAAATATGGTTTATACTTTACTTTTCTGGGCAATTGTATTTTTGTGTAATAATTGTGGAGTTTTTGGCCATGTTTACAGCTGAGTTTACGGCCGTAAACTCATTTACAGCCCATTTGTTTCCGGTCCATATCCAACATGTATAAATAGAGGTGTTAGGGTGAGGAGTAGAGTTTGATGGATTAATGAATCCTAAGGAGATTACGGCCAGAGAGAAACAAGAGCTTTTATGTGTGTGTGTGTGTGTGAATCCTTTGTATCCGGATCTTCATTCTTATCAATACATACAAAGATTCATATTATTCTTAGTCTCCTTCTCTTTTTCTTTATCTGACATCATCCATTTGATTGGGATTCCGCACCATCAAACGGATCTGACTGATACACAGGCAAATTAGGGACTTATACAAAGGTCCCCAGCTCTGACGCCTGAAGAACGCCGTGTTTAGGCGTATTAGTCATATTAGTATGGTTATAAGAACTACACGTGTATTAACATAGTATTTCGGTTTACGGGAAGCTTACAATTCATTAGTTTTTCTAAAATATAGAACTTCATACTATTGTTTAGTACAACAACCCTCACACATTTTTGGTCTTAGGGTTTAAGACTACAGTTTCTCATACGTTAGAAAATATTGGAATTTATGGGAGCACACTCTTTAATTTTACAAATAGAAGAAAACAAAGGACAAGCATACATATATTCACAGTTTTGGAATGGGACTTACAAACTATTTTCATAGAAAATATCAGATTTTCTGAAAGTACTACGAGAACTACTCTAAACAAGTAAAAAACTAATTTATACAAAAATGCTTATGAATTCACCAACTTTTTAGTTAACCCTTTTCAAAATGACTTGTATTCTCAGGGAACCAGTAACAGGTAATCATCTCTTCTACGAGATCAAGTGGTGCAACTTTATGAAATTTTACTTGTCTTTTTTGTGTAACTGATTAACATGTACAAAATGTAAACTAACTAAGTGTGTATTTTCAATTTATGTCGCTTGGAATGTTATGCTTCATTCATACTCAATTGTTATGATACTGTACAATGACGTCATCCGCACCTGGACGTTTTCTGCCATCCTGGTCCGAGGGTGTGACAAATATAGTTGAAAATCATATCTAAAAGATTTAGATTTTCTAGCTCTAGTACACTTTCTATGTTCTGGCACAAAACATATACGACTAGAATCATCTTTGGCTTGAGTTGTTTTCTTGCCGAAAGATTGCTGAATCATGTCCCTTGGTCCAGGTATAGATCTAAATCTTTTTTCATCAAAGATAACATCTCTTGACTTTATAACAGTGTTCACAGACATGGAGTCATTAGATTCTAAAACATAGAATCTATAAGCTTTGGATTGCTCAGCATATCCAATAAAATACAATTTATAGCTCTTTCCCCCAATGTTTTCCTTTTGGGATCAGTGAACCTCACAACTGCTCTATAACCCCAACCTTTGAGATAACTTAAATTTGGTGTCTTTTTACACCAAAGTTTATATGGAGAATTTTTTCTACTTTTGTTTGGAATTCTAGTCAAAATATAACATGTAGTTAACATAGCCTCTACCCAGAAACCTTCGCTTAAACCTGAATAAGACAACAAAGAATTAATCATTTCTTTAAAATCATATTTTTCCTTTCACCTACACCATTTTGTTATGGTGTATAAGGAGCCATGGTTTGATGGATTATTCCAGTTGATTCAAAATTAACCAGATCATAATACTTACCACCTCTATCAGTACGTAAAACTTTTATTAATTCATTTTCATGAAGTTCAACCTCTTTTTATATTTCTTAAATTTATCAAGAGCTTCATCTTTGGAATGTAGTAAATACACATAACAATATCTAGATGCATCATCAATAAAATTAACAACATACTTTTTGTTTCTAAGGGAAAGTGTTGCATGGAAATCACATAAATCACTATTTATAAGTTACAACACCTTGCTTTCCCTAACAACATCCTTGTAAGGTTTTCTTGTGATTTTAGTTAACATGCATGTTTTACATTTCCCATTATTAATATCAAAAGCAAGAATTAAACTCATTTTTGACATGTCTTTTAATCTCTTGTAATGAATGTGTACTAGTCTAGCATGGCATATATTAAATTTATTAAAGTTATTGCTAGTACTCGAAGAAGCCATGCAAAAAGAAATACCATAAGTAGAATGATTATTATTAAGCCTAATCATTCCATTACATATATATCCGAAACCCATAAAAGAACCATGTCTTGACAAGATATACTTGTCACTTTCTAATACTTATTTGTAACCACAATTATTTAAAACAATTTTCGACACAATATTGTTTCGAATCCCCATTACATATAAAACATAGTTCAGACACAAACACTTTTCAGAAGTAAAATGGATCCTAAACACTTGATTGGTTCAGTTACAACATTTCCCATCTTCATAGTAGATCCATCATTAATTGGTTGAAATTCCTTGAACCAATGAAGATCTTTACATATATGGTTTGTTGCTCCCGAATCAACCCACCATGTAACATTATCATCCTACACATAAAATGATTTAGAAATCACATAAATATAATGATGAATGTATTTATAATTCTTCATAAAAATAGAAATTTTACCTTGTTGCTTTTCTGGATCCTTGGATCAACTTGGTCCAGCACCATCCTTATTCACTTTACGAAGACAACAATCTTTCTTGAATGGACTCATTTTGTTACAATTCCAAAAAACCAACCTAGCCTTTTGGTAAGAAGACTTATCATCCTTTCCTTTAAACTTCCATTTTCCATTAGACTTTTTGTGATTCTTTGAGCTTTCTCCTTATACCATATTCACAAAAGAGGAACGAACTTGGTTCTTGCCTTTAGGATTGTTATCTAATTGTTGAGTCCTTAAGGACTCTTCAATCCACAAATGACTTCCAAGTTGAGACAGTGCTAATTCCTCTTTGTTATGTTTCAGATTATGTTTAAAATCTTTTTAGGAAGGGGACAGTTTGTCAATGATCATAGCCACAAAAATGGCTTCATCCATTTTCAGATTGTGTTGAGCAAACTGTCCCAAGATCTATAACATTTATGGATTTGTTCCATAACAGGCCTGGAGTCAGTCATCTTGTAACCCATAAAGTTACTTACAAGAAACTTCTTGCTTGAAGCATCTTCAGGCATGTACTTGGATTCAAGAGCATCCCAGGGTTCTTTTTCACTTTTAACATTTTGATAGATATCAAAATGACAATCAGACGCACCATTGAGAATATGACCATGACAGATGTAATCATCATTTTCCAACTTAGATCTCCTCCTTGTTGCCTCCAAAGTTTCATCTTCAGCAAATTCGGGCATGGGTGTACTCAGAACATACACCACTTTCAGACTAGTAAGAAGAAATTGCATCTTCCTCTGTCATCTATGAAAATCTTGACTTCAAACTTGTTCAATTTGTCAAACTTGTTTGTCATATCCTTTACAGAATCTCCACTTGCCATGCTCACAGTGTGACATCCCCAATTTTTGTAGCCAGAGAATACCGATTTTGTTTATGTTTTATAAAAATCAGAGTACTTCTTTTAATAAAAATGTTGTGAAATTTGTTCCCAGAAAAAACACGATAAATACGTTATCAAAACATTTTCGAAGAAACGTATTCTATTCATTTTAAAACGTTTGGGATGTCATCGTCAATACAGAAACATAAGCATAAACGGAACTTACATTTATTTACACTAGTGCTCTACATCTCTTTAAATCTCTCAGTGTAAGGTGACATCATATCAACAGCAGTGATATAAATAAACTGAGTGGGTCAGGTTGGGAAACCTGGTGAGTACATAGGGTTTTCAACCCACAATAATATATTTATTATGTTCAAACAATCAAACAATCATCCCAATTACCCATCCCCATTATCTTCTTTACTCTTAAGGATCTACCCTAAGAATCAACCGTTCCTCGTTCATACATTCCTAAGGATTATCCTAAGGAATCACCACGAAGTCCATCGTCACCGGGGTTTTGGCACTAAGTCTGCATAGTCGCCAGAATTTATACAACAGGCACTAATTTTGCATAGTCGCCAGGGTTTTGGCACCAAGTCTGAATGATCACCAGGGTCTAGGCATCAAGTCTACATGATCACCAAGGTTTAGAGTACACCGAGCGAACACATCGTTTACAACACTTACAGGTTGCGAGCCTGCTAGTATTCCACTGGACTGTCTAGAATAGTCCATGGTTGTCATCCATACTCTGCTGAATGATGGGGACATCGTTTGGGAAAAAGGCTTCTCACATCGTACTCCTCTCACCCATACCTCATGGTCTATATCACCTCGCAACTCATCGTCCTACTCATATTTCATCCATTATATCTACCCATTTACCCCAACATTTTCGTAGATATAAAATACAAATATAGTTTAAATCATTAAAAACATGTATAAAATCTTTCACCGAGCATAGACAACAAGTAAACAGACAATATGCATACATAGCACGTAGTAAATACTTCATATCTATGTGTAAGTTGAAGGGGACCATGCACTCACTTGAAAGGTGGTGACTCAGCACTTGGACAGTGCTTCGCTACTCTCAAAACAATTTCCTTCGATAAAACCTAGTATCAATACCACTAGGGTTTAGTCTAACGATAACCGCGACAAATTAATAGCCTGACTATTATTATTATTATATAAGCGTTAAATAACACTCAATATAACTCATAATAATAGCCCAAATAATTATTTTAAGGACCTAATAACATTATTATAATTATTTGGAAGCTATATTAAAAATTGCGTAAGCGTAGTTCACTTACAGCAAATCTTATCGAAAACCGGAACTTTATTTGGAGTAGCGTTTCGGAACCGCAAGACCCTTTTTCTCGGGACTCCGGGAGCCTCGGGGCTTCCTTCGGGTGCTAAGGAGGTTCCCTAGGGTTTAGAAGTGTTTAGGATACTTAAAGAGAGAAAGAAGTTAGAGATATAGTGGGATTTGGTGTGTAAAATGCGGAAGCCTTGCCTCCCTTTTATACCTAGCGAGGCCTCGGAGTACGCTCGGCGTAATCCTTGCTTACGCTGGGCGTAGTGCTCGGATAAGGGTGCCAACGAGACTCCAACTGTCTTACACTGCGAAGGGATAAGAACCGAAGTAAGTTGGGCGTACCCAGCCTCGGATGCGGGGCGTAGATGTGAGACGACGTGTCAAGATCTGAAGCGAGGCTTTCTTCAGCGATGGACGGTTCAGAACGCGCGACGTCATCGATTTCGTTCCAGACTTTGCAAATTGCACACTCAACTTTAAAAATTCATAACTTTCACATACGAGCTCCGTTTTTGACGTTCTTTATATCCACGCGAAGGTGGGAAAATACTCTACAACTTTCATTTAGACTCCATCGGCTAATTTTGACTCGATTTTAAATTGTATATTATTAACAGGCCGGGACAAGATTGGTCTGTTAAATCCTCATAACTTCTTCATCCGACGTCCGTTTTCGCCCATCTTTTTCTCGTTACGCTACTATTAACAAGATATTTTATTCTTGTTTAGGTCGTGTTGGCTAAAAGTCACTCGATCTAATATTCGAATTTCGGGCTGTACACTGCTAATCCGAAACTTCGAAAAATCATAACTTCTTCATACGAAGTCAGATTTGGGCGTTCTTTTTATCGATGTTCTTAGTTTAACATACTCTAAAAATTTCATTTAGATTTCTAAGGCTAAATCTTGCTCTATCGTAATTTCACTATTTACGCTTCCCGGTGCCGTGGTAGTTCCGTTGCAAAACTTCGACGGGTCATAACTTCTTCGTTATAACTCGGATTTCGGCGTTCTTTATATGTACGGAAACCTTATGACATATACTACAACTTGGTTAAGATTATTTATATTAAATAATCTTTTGTCGAAAAGTCGTTTTCGACCCCTATTATCTCTAAATTAACAATCCTGGATCTACGGGCGTTACAATTATCTCCCCCTTAGGATGATTACATCCCGAAATCATCAACGAAACAAGGCTCGTATAATGACTCCATACGTCATCTCTTCATCCTAGGTAATAATTATAACTTCTATATTCCTTCAAGTCTATCTCTTAGACTTATTGACTGTAAGCAGTACTCGATCGTGCACCTACTTTCTATCTCAGGTTAGACTACAAATTAAGACCTATCATCATGTGATGCACGTTTAGACTCAGGTCTCTTAGATTCAAATTCCAAAATAGACTGTACCTTCCTTCATGTTCTAGTGTGATATAATCACCCTTTAACATGTAGCATTTCTAGCTACCAACTTCTCTAACAACGAGCGCGATACTTCTATTGTTTGCTTTAATTTCAATTGTTTGGTTTAATTCGGCCGCTACATCAAACTTGGTTCAATGAACCACGTAAGATACTCATCGTAGTCGGACTCAATTCGATATGACCACTAGGGTCGGAATATCAATAATGTTTTTAGTCATTACCGAAACGATGGTAACGACATGCTTGAATAAAACGGAATCAATTACTAGCTTCTTGGTAACCTTGTGATTTTCCCTGATCCAAGCGTGAGTCCTGCGCTTCCGGTAGTATATGCATCTACTACCTTTCACACCTACTCATACTCGTCCCAACTATTGTCTCGCAGTTTTCCAAGTCACCATACAAGAAAATCACATAACAGTTTAACACATCAGATTACAAAACAAAGATTTTATTATTTCTTGAAACTATTACATAAGTGTTCAAGTTCACCCTATACTATGGCTCTAATAGGCTACATCATACGATACTATGGCTACTGCATGACTTGATCTTCGAATATGAAGTCCTCATCCTTGATTCCTCGCACGGTTTTCTGCTTCGTCGAGGATCATGTGGAATGCCCTTGGCCTCGGTGGCGTTTCTGGTCTTGCTGCTTTATTTTTCCCTGGGCAGTCCCTAGAAATATGCCCTTCTTTGTTACATCAATAACACACCTTCTTGTCGGACGCATACTTGCTGGCGTAATGCCCTGTCTTTCCACATTTGTAGCAAGTCACCTCCTAGCTACATTTCCCGAAGTGCTTCTTTTTACACTTCTCACACCACTTGGTTTCACCTCCTCCTCCTCCTTCTTCAGTCTTTGAGAATATCTTTTCCTTGTTGGATTTTGAAGATCCTTCATGCTTCCTTTTCTCGCCAACTTCAGCTCTCTCCAGACCTTTTCCCCTAATATGCGTCTCAACATTCCTGGCTGCCCAGATGGCTCCTTTCAAAGTGGTTGCTTGCTTGACCATTGGTCCAAAGTCTGCTGGTAATCCATGGGCACACTTTTTGACCTTGGAGAGCCCAGTTGGAACTAGATATGGAACAAGCTTCATTTTCTCCGTAAAACTTGCAGCATACTCGATGACACTCATATTTCCCTTCTTTAAATTTTGAAACTCGTTGTTGATCTCCAAAAGATCCGGCTCAGAGCAGTACTGCATTTTTGACTACACCAGAAAATCCTCCCATGACATCTTGCTCGCTTCTCCTTTGGGCATCGAATCGGCGAGTAGCTTCCACCAGCTTAGTACTCCAGATTTCAACAAAGGAACCACGAGAGCGGTCTTCTGCCTGTTCTACACTCGCAACTCTCAAACATCGTCTCCATCTCAGAGATCCAATTCATGACTTCCACCGGCGTCGGGCTTCCAGATAGACTCGATGGTTTGGACGCCATGAAATCCTTGTATTTGCATCCACGTCCATCATTTCCTCCATCCTGGTGGTTTTGCCTAACTATCGGTAGATTGGCTTGACCAACAGTCCCACTGTAGTTTCCCTCCTCAGTCTGCCCTTCGTTCAACTCGGGATGTTCGATCTGTATGGTCGCTTCCTCTCGATTTTTCTGGAGCAAACGTCGGGTTTCTTGCATTTGAAGATCCAACATCGCCTGGATCATCGCTTGCACTGCGGCCATCGTTATTGGCTCAGCAGCGGCCACCACAACCGGTATCTGCTCACTCACTGGGGGCTGACCTTGGTTCCCATTTGCATTCACGTTTCCGCTACGGGTCCTTGCCATCTTGATCTATACACTGAATAAGTTGAATCTAGACCTTTACTTAGGATTGACGTTTAAATCATCCTTATCTCTCCGAAACGTTTACATGGTAGTTCTAATATCGTATTCGTACGTTTAGAATCCTAAACACATAAGGTTTCTAGATCCGGTCGGCAACATACCATACATCCGATCAAACTATAGCATAGCAAATCATTTAGCACATAAAAGCGATTTAGGCATCATTCCTAAAATAAGCTAGTGCTCACACCTCACAATCATCGCATAGCATTCTAAGTTTAAGTCTAGAAATCCTACAAATTCCTAGTTCGCTTAAACTAATGCTCTGATACCAACTATGACATTTCCAATTTTCACAGCTAGAAAAGACCGATTTTGTTTATGCTTTATAAAAATCAAAGTACTTCTTTTAATAAAAATGTTGGGTAATTTGATCCCAGAAAAACACGATAAATACGTTATTAAAACATTTTCGAAGAACGTATTTTATTCATTTTAAAACGTTTGGGATGTCATCGTCAATACAGAAACATAAACATAAACAGAACTTACATTTATTTACACTAGTGATCTACATCTCTTTAAATTTCTCAGTGTAAGGTGACTTCATATCAACAGCAGTGATATAAATAAACTGAGTGGGTCAGGTTGGGAAACCTGGTGAGTACATAGGGTTTTCAACCCACAATAATATAGTTATTATGTTCAAACAATCAACCCAATTACCCATCCTCATTATCTTCTTTACTCTTAAGGATCTACCCTAAGAATCAACTGTTCCTCGTTCATACATTCCTAAGGATTATCCTAAGGAATCGGCACAAAGTCCATCGTCACTGGGGTTTAGGCACTAAGAATGCATAGTCGCCAGAATTTATACAACAGGCACTAAGTCTGCATAGTCGCCAGGGTTTTGGCACCAAGTCTGAATGATCACCAGGGTCTAGGCATCAAGTCTGCATGATCACCAAGGTTTAAAGTACACCGAGCGAACACATCGTTCACAACACTTACAGGTTGCGAGCCTGCTAGTGTTCCACTGGACTGTCTAGAATAGTCCGTGATTGTCATCCATACTCTGCTAAATGACGGGGACATCATTTGGGAAAAAGGCTTCTCACATCGTACTCCTCTCACCCATACCTTATGGTCTATATCACCTCTCAACTCATCGTCTAACTCATATTTCATCTATTATATCTACCCATGTTTTACCCAGGCCAACATTTTCGTAGATATAAAATACATATATAGTTTAAATCATTTAAAACTGATGGGTTTTATGCATAAGAAACAATCCTATGTGCTTATACAAACCCTAATGCTTGGATCTAGGTTTCTCTATTGTACATGCTTTGAATCCAAGACTAATAAAGTTAGATCTAACATGTTATAAACTGAAGTAGGGTTTGAAGAAATACCTTTGATTGTTATATAACAATAACAATCAATTCCTTGCTTGGATTGGCTTCAAAAGCTTAGTGCCTCAAATGCTGCACCTCTAATGGAGTCACAAACACCATATATAACTTGGATGAAGAGGAGGAGAAAGGAGGCTGCCCAAAAACAATTAGAAACCCTAGAGAATCAGTTGTCCACTTTTTTGGAGCCTAAGGGGTTCTTTATATACTTGTGTGGGCTGCTAGGGTTTCAGTCAAAACCCTAATGGACAGCTTAAACTCTAAGCAGCCCATGGAACCTTCTGGATAAGGCCATGGACGACAATAAGATGGGCTTCCATCATAATTTCGTTCACCCCTTGTTCCTTTAGCATTCCTTAGCCCAATAACTCAATTATCCAATAATTGCAGTCCAGTCCCCTAAATTTAATTAATCTTTTTTAGCCACAAAATTAATTATCAATTAATTCTTGACTAATATTAATTAAACAATATGATTTCTCCTTTAATATATTATTCTCATAATATATTAATAAATCATATTTAAACCTTTTTCTCCTAAAATCATCCTACATATTGCTATGGTGAAGGCAACCCAAAAGGACCATGCTCATAATCGGGTCAAGTACATACCAAAATAGTTATGGACTTAGACACTAATCCAACAGTCTCCCACTTGGATAAGTCTAATAACTATTTTCCGTATGACTTTAGAACCTGATCAGCAATCATAGCTTTCAAAAGCTGCTATCAACTCTGATCTTATCAGATAGCGTGTCCTCTAGATAAGGGATTATATATTCCTCCATTCTCAAGATATCGTATAGACAAAAGACATGAATTTCAATCATTCTCTCTATACTGTTTCCCGACTTCCGGTTTATGACGACTGACAACAGACTACAATTGAACACATCAACTTAGTCCCGGCTTGGCCAAGCGCTTAGGTGTCATCACTAAATCATCGAGAGGCCCACAGATATCGCTTTTATCCTACTTTGGGTAAAAGGAATGGATAAACTTCGACTCATATGCTCGCTTGCATTTACTGATCAAATCACACACAACAATAAGTTTTATAACACCAAGTTACTGGTGCGTTTACTTATTATCAATGTGCAACCGACCAACAAATAACAACTCACACGTCTCGGTTTCAAGAATATACAATATTATCGTCTCACTAATCACTCGTGATAAAACCATGAAGTGATCCAAGTGAGTGTGGGTTTAATCCAATACTCTAATCTTATCAAAGCACTCATGAACTCTGCAGCAAACTTGTGCTATGTCTAAACTTTTCAGACAATCTATAGACTCTTCATGACAGTCTTCCTTCATATTTACTTCCAACATATGACCGACTGTGGATGTTTGAATAACCTAGTTATTCTGGAAGTCAAAACATGCAAATTGAAACATAACAATAATACTTAATCCTATATGGCCTCAAACTTGTGAGAGTAAATAAAACACTTCTATTTAACCACCATATTGATTACTCATTATTATCGTTTACTGTTTCAGAAAATCAACTTATTACTCAAATTACAACAATAGCTATCCCATGCATAAAGCATGCACACTATGTTTCCTATGGTCCTTACTTTGTGAAATAGATTAATTGAAAAACCTTTTCAATGATGCTCATTTCACAATTCCCAATCCTTATCATTAGTGTAAGAACGCAAGGTTCTTGCCACTACTAGAATATGCTAGATTCTAACATTTTATGCAACGATCCTTTTGCAAAATCATAGCACAAAAGTCACCAAGACTTGGCCAATGAAATTACAAAGTACTCTATCGGAAATTGTTAAAAGACAATTCTATCTCACATTCAAAGTACATTCCTTTGAACATCCTTCTTGCATAAAAGTTTCTAATCTAGACATAGACTCTCAATATCCAACTCTCAATATCCAACTCCCAATATGGAAACATCTCCACATTTGTCATAAGACAACTCATTCTTAATAGAATCTCAGTGAACTTTGGATCGTCCTTTGATAGTTGTTTAATTATTTTAGTCAAAACCAATTCTAGTTCTTTTTCCCTCTTAATGCGCTAGACATTTGGAAAAAATTTTAGAATTGTAAAATATTATAGCATTTGCAATCGATCCTATACCCGAAGCATATGGGACACGATGCATAATGTCTTACATAAAGATATGATACTTTACCAATCTTTTGCCATAATATTTTATGTGTCATGTTCTCACAATTCGAACTATGAAGAGGGATGCCGTAATCATAATCGAAATTTGAGAACACACACTGTATCCTTTGACTGAAGATATTAAAATTTCTCAATCTAAGCTTTAGATTTTGAAACGAAGTATAATATTCTCTCCCTTAATTATATCAAAATAGCTTTTCAACCCATGCAACTTTGCAAATTGAATCTTTGTTTTTCTATAATTAATATTGCTAACTTGCAATACTCGCCATAATAATCATACAATCATAACACTTATGCTCCCACTATCATGATGATTATTATCATATAAGCATAACACTTATGCTCCCACTAGCTTTGACATGTATTCAGAAAACAAATGAACTTCGAGAAAAACAATGCCTATTGAATTTCTGAAATTCATATATTTTTTAATACCAGATGCTTCGATAAGCCTTTATCTATGCTTCTTAAACTTATACACCTTTGCCTTAGATAGCTCATATGGGTGCTTAAACAATTTAGAACTTATGTTACTAAGTTCCAAATCTTCAAACTAACTGCCAAATCTCACAATTCGAACTATGGAAAGGGATGTCGTAACCATAATCGAATTTGAGAATACAATTTTCACAATTGCTATCTTCTTTAAGATCTCTCTTAGTGAAAGCATTTCCTCACAGTCGTTTTTATGAAGGAGGGAATCTTATGACACTTAGATTTTATGGTGTATGAGTTCCTATCCATGTGAATTTGCCAAAACCAAAGTTTGTGACAAATTCAACCTCATCTGGACTGAACTTTCTTAATCTTGATTTCTTGCCTTATGGTAACACAAGTGCCCACCATGTCTTCCAAGTAGTTTAGTAATTTGTCCTTACATATCAATGTACTTTCCATCGACTGAGGCTCTAGTATGCATTCAAATGAGAACTCATAGAACTCACACACACAACTAACTCAATTGGAATGGCATAGAAACAAAATAGTGTCAGCACGATAGGTTGTAAACCTCAAGTTGTGTGCTAGTGATGATCTATAAGGTTTATTCTTGATTTGTTCTTGAAACCTTTCAAGACCATTAAGACTCCCACTGACTCCTTGATATATAAGATTCTCTTGTCAAGAAACATTTCTTGACGAAGCAAATATTCAAGAGTTAGTGTAGTTCTTAGCAAGACAAAACACTTCACATAATTGGTCCTAGTTAGTCTTTGTCTTATCCAAGGCAGCACAACTTACCGATTTCAAATGTGCAAGAATAAGAAAACTTTTCCAAGTTCCACATTTGATGAGTTTTATAAACCTACTTAAGACTTTTCACTCAATGTCACAATCTTGACTCAAAGACTTGATATTGGAACGAAGTATGATTGACTTAATTATTTAACCATTTCTACAATACTCGATTCCTCTTCTTAGACATGCAATTGCACTAAGACTCACATAGAGGATCTATTGAGACATGGTTCTTAATCTTTAAGACTTATCATAAAACACAATAAAAGGTACTCTCCCTTCTTCTTAGAAAAGAGAACCTTTTATCTTTCTGCCTACTTGATTCTTCTTTATTCGTTCTACTATTCATTGAAACTCTTTCAATCAACTCATAATTACACTTAATCTTATAAGTATAATCATATTTACTAAGCTTTAGTAAATCATGACGAATGTCTTTGTCACTCTTGTGGTGGACTTGATCAACACACAACCTTGTGTACTTGATCTCCTTGTCCTTCAATTGACACTTTGCCAAAGATTTAGTCTAAGTTTCCTAAATGTGAAAGTTTTTCATTCATCATACAATACACATTGCATGATTCCAGGTTTCTGTCCAATTGAAACTTGGGCGATGAGAAACTCTCCCTATTTGGTAAACTTTTGACATTTCCACAAATAACGTAATTAAGAATCAAATCCATTTTGCTATTAATAGAAGTACACAAACAACAATTTTTCATATATTTCATTTCAAGGATAAATAAATAAGATAAAAACCAAAATTTATTTTTTTGCGGAAAAAATTTGTCCTTACAATGCAATTCAATTGAAAAACTATGTTATTACATATTTCTTAACAATCTATTCTAACTCCAAGTAGTAGCTCATGAATCCATTCTTCAAGTAATGCGATCGAAATCCATTTCTTCACGATTAGATTCAGCTCACTTCTTCCCTTAAGCTTCCTCTCTTTTCTTCGATCCTACAAAACATCAAAATGCAATCTTATCACATCATGTATTAAGAATCTAGAATAGGGACTTAAAAGAGTTAGATAATGGATTTTACCTGAAGTAGAGCCAAACGTCTTGACTCTCCCATCTCTTAGATCTCTCAGGTAGTTAGGGCAACTTCGTCTCCAATGCCCCTTCTCTTGGCAATAAAAGAAAATGGACTGCTTTGGCACAGCACATCAGACAATCACAGACTTAGTTCTTTCTGGACTTCCAATGTTGCCAGTGTCCATTGAAGTTTGGAAGTTTGATTCACCAGACAAATTTGCTTGACCAGCACGCCAAATCATTGCTGATTCAGCAGCTATAAGCAAGTAGGTGAGATCAATTAGGGTCACATCGTGGTCCATCATAAGTACTCTCTAACGAACTCACTATATGATTCAGGAAGTGACTGAAGAACCCAGTGAACAGTCAACTCACTTGAAATCTCGACGCCCAACATGTTTAACCTATCAATGTGTGACTTCATCTCTAAGACGTGCGCACATACAACTGAAACCAATCAAGGCTCTGATACCACTGATGGGTTTTATGCATAAGAAACAATCCTATGTGCTCATACAAACCCTAATGCTAGGATCTAGGTTTCTCTATTGTACATGCTTTGAATCCAAGACTAATAAACTTAGATCTAACATGTTATAAACTGAATTAGGGTTTAAAGAAATACCTTTGATTGTTATATAGCAATAACAATCAATTCCTTGCTTAGATTGGATTCAAAAGCTTAGTGCCTCAAATGTTGCACCTCTAATGGAGTCACAAACACCATATACAACTTGGATGAAGAGGAGGAGAAAGGAGGCTGCCCAAAAACGATTAGAAACCCTAGAGAATCAGTTGTCCACGTTTTTGGAGCCAAAGGGGTCCTTTATATACTTGTGTGGGCTGCTAGGGTTTCAGTCAAAACCCTAATGGACAGCTTAAACTCTAAGCATCCCATGGAACCTTCTGGATAAGGCCATGGACAAAAATAAGATGGGCTTCCATCATAATTTCGTTCACCCCTTGTTCCTTTAGCATTCCTTAGCCCAATAATTCAATTATCCAATAATTGCAGTCCAGTCCCCTAAATTTAATTAATCTCTTTTAGCCACAAAATTAATTATCAATTAATTCTTGACTAATATTAATTAAACAATATGATTTCTCCTTTAATATATTATTCTCATAATATATTAATAAATCATATTTAAACCTTTTTCTCCTTAAATCATCCTACATATTGCTATGGTGAAGGCAACCCAAAAGGACCATGCTCATAATCGGGTCAACTACATACCAAAATAGTTATTCACTTAGACACTAATCCAACAAAAACATGTATAAAATCTTTCACCGAGCATAGACAACAAGTAAATAGACAATATGCACACATAGCACGTAGTAAATACTTCATATTTATGTGTAAGTTAAAGGGGACCATGCACTCACTTGAAAGGTGGTGACTCAGCACTCGGACAGTGGTTCGATACTCTCAAAACAATTTTCATCGATAAAACCTAGTATCAATACCACTAGGGTTTAGTCTAACAATAACCGCGACAAATTAATAGTCTGACTATTATTATTATTATTATATAAGCGTTAAATAACACTCAATATAACTCATAATAATAGCCCAAATAATTATTTTAAGGACCTAATAACATTACTATAATTATTTGGAATCTATATTAAAAATAGCGTAAGCATAGTTCACTTACAACGAATCTTATCGAAAACCGGAACTTTATTTGGAGTAGCGTTTCGAAACCGAAAGAACCTCTTTCTCGGGAGCCTCAGGGCTTCCTTCGGGTGCTAGGGAGGTTCCCTAGGGTTTAGAATTGTTTAGGATACTTAGAGAGAGAAAGAAGTTAGAGAGAGAGTGGGATTAGGTGTGTAAAATGCGGAAGCCTCGCCCCCCTTTTATACCGAGCGAGGCCTCGTAGTACGCTGGGCGTAGTCCTTGGCTACGATGGGTGTAGTGCTCGGTTAAGGGTGCCAGCGAGCCTCCAGCTGTCTTACACTATGAAGGGATAAGAACCGAAGTAATTTGGGCATACCCGGCCTCAGATGCGGGGCGTAGATGTGAGACGACGTGTCAAGATCCGAAGCAAGGCTTTCTTCAGTGATGGACGGTTCAGAACGCGCCACGTCATCGATTTCGTTCCAGACTTCGCAAATTGCACACTCATCTTTAAAAATTCGTAACTTTCACACACGAACTCCGTTTTTGACGTTCTTTATATCCACGCGAAGGTGGGAACATACTCTACAACTTTCGTTTAGACTCTGTCGGCTAATTTTGAATCGATTTTAAACTATATATTATTAACAGGCCGGGACCAGATTGGTCTGTTAAATCCTCATAACTTCTTCATCCTACGTCCGTTTTCGCCCATCTTTTTCTCGTTACGCTACTCTTAACGAGATCTTCGATTCTTGTTTAGGTCATGTCGGCTAAAAGTCACTCGATCTAATATTTGAATTTCGGGCTGTACACTGCTAATCTGAAACTTCGAAAAATCATAACTTCATACGAAGTTAGATTTGGGCGTTATTTTTATCGATGTTCTTAGTTTAACATACGCTACGAATTTCGTTTAGATTGCTAAGGCTAAATATCGCTCTATCGTAATTTCACTATTTACGCTTCCCGGTGCCGTGTCGGTTCCGTCACGAATCTTCAACGGGTCATAACTTCTTCGTTATAACTCGGATTTCGATATTCTTTATATGTACGGAAACCTTGTGACATATACTACAACTTGGTTAAGATTATTTCTTCTAAATAATCTTTTGTCGAAAATTCATTTTTGACCCCTATTATCTCTAAATTAACTAGCCCGGATCTACGGGCGTTACACACAGATTACTTTGAGTTTTGTTAGAATTTCGGGGTAATAAAGGCACTTCGATATTCTGAGAATTGTGATTTCACTTTCAAATCAAAGTATTTGGTTGATACTCCCTAATCTTTGATTGGATAAGACTCAGAATAGATTCATAATACATAATGAAAAGTATGAATTTCGTGAGTACCAAAAAACTAACCAAAAATTAGTTAAATACCTCCCTTGACTGAAAACTGTTAAAACAGTTTTCCAACGATCAAAAACTATCATAAATCTAGGTTTTCTATAAGGATTAATGCAAAGCAAAATCCGGGTCAAATATCCAAAATTTGGACCCCGCCAGGGGCTGCCACCCCAAAGATCCCGCTTCCAGGGGCGCTACCCCTGAAAACTGCATACTGGAGTTGGGAGCCGCAACATAAGTCACAGACGCATGCACTTGAGACCTTGAGAGGGACTACTGTTCCATGGACCGAATCATCGAGGACCTCACCACCGCCCGAGCAGAGGTAAGGAAATATCAGCAGAGACATGCGGCTCTCAAGGAGAGAGTAATAACAGTAGAGCGTCAATTGGCTGAGATACTGGGCGCCTCTACTTCATTCGAGGGATCACAGATGACTACTCGTCATGAGTAGGATCCATCCTACTCAACACTTCTCATATGTTTAAACATCCACTCAAATAAAATCCTCAATCACTAAACGAAACATTTACTGTGGAAATGGCTAATGGAAAAACTGAAACAACAAATGATGTATTCATAGGGTTCACACTAACTTTGAATAACCACTCCCTCCAAATCGACTTAGTACTGATTACCAAAAGGAGTTTTGATGTGATCATCGACATGGACTAGATAAGTCCTCAACATGCCGACATTATGTGTTATGAAAAGGCCGTTCGCCTTCATCAACCAAGCAATGAATCCTTGGTCATATACGGTGACAAACCCGGTAAAAACATTCGCCTCATCTCATGTATCAAGGCACATAAGTGATAACACAAGAAGAACCATGCCTTCTTAGCCCACGTGGTCGACAAAAAGAAAGGAGAAAAGAACATTAAAGACATCTCGGAGGTGCGCGATTTCCTTGACGTTTTTCCCGAAGACCTCCCGGGAGTACCTCTTGAACAACAAGTTGAATTTAGAATCGACTTGATACCAAGAGCCACATTTGTTGCTATACAGATTAGCTCCTACGAAGATACAAGAACTCTCCAGTCAATTGAGTGAATTACTGGACAAAGGATTCATAAGGCCAAGCTTCTCTCCCTGGGGAGCTCCAGTCTTATTCGTAAAGAAAAAGGATGGGTCATTTCCCACGGGCATCGATTACCGAGAACAAAACAAGCTTACCATTAAAAACCGATACCCTCTTCCCCAGATTGACGACCTATTTGACTAGCTACAAGGATCAAGTTACATTTTAAATATAGATTTAAGATCCGGGTACCACCAACTATGACTCCAAGAAGAAGATATTCCCAAGACCGCCTTCCGAAGTCGCTATGACCATTATGAATTCGAAGTAATGCGCTTCGGTCTAACAAATGCGCCCGCGACATATATGGACCTGATGAACTGAGTCTGCCAACCTTACCTTGACAACTTCATGATAGTATTTATTGATGATATACTAGTCTATTTACGAAGTAAAAAAGAACACATTTAACACCTATGATAAGTTTGGAAACATTAAAAGCAGAGAAGCTGTATGAAAAATTCTCCAAATGTGAGTTCTGGATCCAAATGGTGGATTTTCTAGGTCGTGTGGTCAATAATGAAGGGATACATGTGGACCCTTCCAAAATCAATGCAATCGAAGGATGGGCAACCCCAAGAAGGCCAATGGAGATCTAGAAATTCTCAGACCTCGCTAGTTACTACAGGAGGTTCATACATAATTTCTCCAAAGTCGCTAAACCACTCACCGCCCTTGCTCAGAAGGGTGTAACCTTCATCTGGAAGGAGAGGAGACAAGAGGTTTCCTTCCAAACCCTAAAACAAGCTCTATGCAGTGTCCCGATCTTGTCTCTCCCAATCAAGGATTAGGCTGTGTACTCATGTAGCGAGGAAAAGTCATAGCCTATGGATCACGACAACTAAAGAACCACGAGGTGAACTACAATACACATGATCTTAAGCTAGGAGTAGTCGTGTTTGCACTAAAAACTTGGAGGAACTACCTCTACGGTACAAAGTGCACCATCTTCACGGATCACAAAAAGCCTCTAGCACATTCTAAACAAAAAAGAGCTCAACATGACACAGTGGCGATGGGTGGAGCTATTGAACGACTACGAGTGCGAGATCTGATACCATCTGGGAAAAGCCAACGTGGTAGTAGATTCCCTGAGCTAGAAAGGAAACTCAGGTCGCCGAGTAAAGTCACTAATAATGACCATCCATTCCCACTTGTTCTCACAAACCAGAGAGGCTCAACTGGAAGCTTAAAAACCAGAAAACATCACAAACGAAGGCTTGCGAGGGATGGACAAGACCCTTACAAACAAAGATGACGGAGCCTACTACCTCATGGACTGAATCTGGACACCAAAGTTTGGTGGGTTCAGAGACGTGGTCATGAATGAAGCCCACAAGACAAAGTATTCCGTCCATCCAGGTTCGGACAAAATGTACTTGTATCTCAAGAAACATTATTGGTGGCCGAACATGAAAGTCGAAATCACTACTTATGTAAGAAAGTATCTGACTTGCGCCAAAGTTAAAGTAGTGTACCAGAAGCCCTCGGGTCTACTACGACAACCAGACATACCCGAGTGGAAGTGGGAACGGATAACAATCGATTTCATAACCAAGTTGCCTCAGACAGAAGACGAACTTGACACCATCTGGGTAATTGTCGATAGGTTAACTAAATCCTCCCATTACCTGCCAATAAAGGAGACACACAAGATTGAAAAGCTGGCCAGGACCTCCATAAAAGAAATCGTGAGATTACACGGCGTGTCAATATCTATTATCTCTGATAGAGATAGTAGATTTACATCACAATTTTGGCAGTCACTTCAAAAGTCCTTAGGAACCAAGTTCGATATGAGTACAACTTGCCATCCCCAAATAGACAGGCAAAGTGAGAGGACCATCCATACGTTAGAAGATATGCTATGAGCCTATGTGATAGACATCGACAAGCCATGGGATACCTACTTGCCACTGATTGACTTCTCATACAACAACAACTATCACACTAGCATCAAGGTCTCTCCATTTGAGGCTCTATATGGATGTAAATGAAGATCACCGCTATTTTGTGATGAGGTGGAAGATACACAACTGGAAAAGGGGAAAGTACCCAATAGCACTCTCATCGGTCCCGAGATCATTAGAGAGACAACCAAGAAGATCGTCCAAGTTAGGGAACAACTAAAGGTGTCCAAGGACTGACAAAAGTGTTTCGTAGATAAACGACGGAAGCCCTTGTAATTTCAAGTCGGTGATCATGTACTGCTAAATGTCACTCCCTGCAAAGGGATGATATGTTTTGGAATGCAGGGACAATTGAATCCAAGATACATCGGATCGTTCGAGATCCTTGCCAGGATTGGTTCGGTGGCTTATAAGCACTAGCTACCGCCTGAGCATAACAATGTACACCTTGTCTTCCATATGCCCAATCTAAAGAAATACCTATCCGAAGAAATTCTTGTCGTCCCACTTGACAACATCGAAATAAACGAAAATCTCCACTTCGTCGAGGAGCTTGTTGAAGTAATGGATAGAGAAGTCAAGTGGACAAAGCAAAGTCGCATTCCCATTGTGAAGATCCGACGGAATGCTAAACGAGGACCTCGGTTCATTTGGGAGCGCGAAGATCAAATGAAGTAGAAGTATCCACATCTCTGCCCTAGTTCATGAGTCCCAACTCTAAGTTAATTTTGGGATGAAATTCCCTTTAATGGGGGTATGGTGTGACAACTAGCAAATTTTGGGTTAAGTAAAGCCTAAGTTGTAACCATGTATATATAAATTCACTATGTAACTTTGATGCAATTATAATTATTAAAAGCTAAGAGGGCACATTTGAATGATCCAAGGTAACATATACTTGAAAGTCCATGTAGAAATAGACCTTGAAAAACCAAAGCAAGTCAAACAAGAATCCAATGGTGTTAACATAACAACATGTAATTATGCCCTGGTCTTAACTTCTTAAATTCTAAGGCCACTATCCTTGTGATTCCTATTACTCAAAACCAAAATCACTAAGCTAGGATACCTTAGCACCGAAATCTCCTACCTAGGATATCCGAGATCCGAAAACACAAAGGTCCAAGTCCATTATGGCCAAAAACTCCAAATATGGCCCACTAAGGCCGAAATCATATTTGTATGGGGGTGTTAGGACCGAAATCACCAATAGAATGGGGGATATCGGTCAAGCAAGGGTGCCATAAAAGATCTTCAGTCAAATAAAGGACTTTACAATGGATTCTCTCATGAGTTTTCAGTACGCATAGAGTTTGACCTCAAAAGATGATATTGAAGCTTACACGATTTTACCTAGTATATACCATGCAACACACTCATTTATCTTTCAAATATCCACAAACATACCCATCTACCTCTTCCATAAAGCCACGTCCAGAGAACACTTCTTCCATTCATTCACCACCTTCTTTCATTATCTTATTTACTTCCACAATTATATCTCAAAACCCCTCTCAAGAACAATAGCCAAGATTTCCCAAGATCTTATGGGTTTTGAACAAACAATCCTATGTGTGCATGCAACCCTAGAATTGGATCTATGATTTTCACTATTAGATACACAACATTATGAACACATAAAGAAACCCTAATATGCCCTAGTATTTTCGAAATACACATAGAAGATTAGATCACATACCTCTTGTTGTTATATTGCAATAACAACTCAAATCTTCAAACCCTAAGTCTTGAAAGCAAGTACCACAAGTGTAGTACCTCTAATGGCTCACAAACACCAAGAGCAAATGGAAAGACAAGAGAGAGAGGGAGGAGGTATGAAATCAGCCCTAAGAACCCTTTAGGAAGGCATGGACGAATTCATGTGCCAAAGGGGTGTTTATATAGGTGTAGATATTAGGGTTTCAGTCCTTATCCTTATCTAGTTGCTTGCCCACCAAGTAACAATAAGATAAGCCTGGAAAACCCTTTATCCTTTATCCTTTGGATGATTTCAAGGATCTCTTAACCCTTGAATTCGTCCAACCTATATCTAGTATAATCATTACCATATTTTGTAACTATCACAAAATTACAATTCAGCCCCTCTAGTTTAATTAATTACACTTGATCACTAAATTAATTCTTAATTAATTATTAGCCAATATTAATTAAACAAATATGATTTCTCCTTTAATATATTATTCTTATAACATATTAATAAATAATAATAACCTCTTTCTCTATTATTTCTCCAGTCAAGTTGCTCTGATGAAGGCAACCCAAAAGGACCATGCACACTCGGGTCAAGTACTTGACAAATATGGTTACGGGCTTATACACTAATCCAACAGTCTCCCACTTAGATAAGTCTAGTAACTATAATAGTAAGTACAACCCGATTAGCAATCGTAGCTCCCAAAGACGCTATCGAACTCTGATCTTATCAGGAACTTGTCCTTTAGATAAGGGATCATATATTCCTCCATTCTTGATATCGTATAGACGTGAGAAATGAATTGAAATCACTCTCTCAATCTATGTTTTGTTTCTCGATTTCCGATTTACGACGACTGACTAATTGAACAAATCAAATTAGCCCTAGCCCGGCCGATCATTTACGTTTGTCATCACTAAATCATCGAGGGGCCTACAGATATCGCTTTTACCCCACTTTGGGTAAAAGGAATGGATAAAATTTGACTCAATGCTTTCTTGCACTCACTCATCAAATCACACACAACAATAAGTTTTATAACACCAAGTTACTGGTGCGTTTACATATTATCAATGTGTAACCGATTCGCAAGATACAACTCACACATCTCGGTTTCAAGAATACAAGATATTATCATCTCACCAATCGCTCATGACAAAATTCATGAAGCAATATGGGTGAGCGTGGGTTTAATCCAATGCTCAAAATCATATTCATAAGCACTCATGAATGTAGTAGCAAACCTTTGCTATGTCTAATACACTTTAGACAATTTACAAACCAATTCATGACAGTCTTTAATCATACCTACTTCCAACGTTTGACCGACTGCGGACCGTCTGAATAATTCGATTATTCTTAATAAACTCAATTACTCTGGAAGTCAAAACATGCAAAGAGAAACACAATGATAATACTTAATCTTATATGACCTCAAACTTGTGAGTATAAATACAACACCTTTATTTAATCACCATATTGATTACTCATTATCCATTATTTAATGTTTCAGATAATCAACATTATAACTTGAAACATAACCACAATTGTCCCATGCCCCAAGCATGCACACTTTGATTTCCTATGGTCCATACTTTGTGAAATAGATCAATTGAAAAACTTTTCAAATGAAACTCATTCCACAATCCCCAATCCTTATAATTAGTGTAAGAATACCAAATTCTTGCCACCTTTTAGAATATGTCAAATTCTAATATTTTATGCAATGATCCTCTTGTGAAGTCACAGCCCAAAAATCACAAAGAATCAGCCACCGAAATCACAAGGTACTCTATCAAAATTGTTACAGAACAATTTTATAGATGTGATGACTCTCACTCAAAGTACATTCCTTTGAACATCCTTTTGCATAAAATTTTCTAATCTAGACATGAATTCTTAATTTTCAACTCCCAATTATGGAAACATTTCCATATTTACCATATGACAACTCATTCTTAATAGAATCTTATCTATTCATAATAATAATGTCGATATGATCCATTCAATACCATACTTCCAACTACTCACAAGCGACCAATCCTCAGCGAACTTTAGATAGTCCTTTGATAGTTGTTTAATTATCTTAGTCAAAACTGATTCTTGTCCTTTTTCCTTCTTAATGTGCTAGACATTTGGAAAATTTTAGAATGGTCAAATATTATAGCATATGCAATTATTCCAATACCCGAAGTGTATGGGACATGATGCATGATGTCTTACATAAAGATATGATACTTTATCAATCTTCTGCCATAATATTTTATGTGTCATGTTCTCACTATTCGAACTATGAAGAGGAATTTGAGAACACACTATGTATCCTTGACTAAATTTATTAACATTCCACAATCTAAGCCTTTAGATTTGAAATGAAGCATAATATTCTCTTCCTTAATTATAGCAAAACAACTTTTCAACCCTTACGACTTCGCAAAGTATAACTCTTGTTTTCTATAATTAATATTGCTAACTAGCAATACTTACCATAATAATCATGCTCCCACATACATGATGATTATTTCTTTACCAACATAACACTTATGCTCCCACTAGCTTCGACATGTATTCAGAAATCAGCTGAACTTCTAGAAAACAATTTCTAAAGTTCATATTTCTAATACTAGATGCTTTGATAAGACTTTATCTAAGCTTCTCAAACTCATACACTTTTCCTTGGACAGCTCATATGTATATTTCTAAACGATTCTAGGACTCATATCAATAAGTCTAAAATGTTCAGACCCATTTTCCATTTCCCACAATTCGAACTATGAAGAGGTATGCCGTAATCATAGTTGAATTTGAGAAACCCAAATCACATAATGTTATCCTCACAATCATTTTCATGAATGAGAGAAACCTCATGACACTTAGATTTTGTGGTGTATACATTCCCATCCATGTGAATTCATCATAACCATAATCACAAGATAATGTTAGTGACAAATTCAAACTTCTTATGGATAGAACTTGTTCTTCTTAATTTCTTGCCATCAAGGGTCCCACCATTACTTCCAAGTTCATGAACAACCCACCCCTTCATTTCAATGTACTTTCCATTGAACAAGGTGCCTTGCTCCTATACAACCCATTGAGAACTCGTAGAACTCACATGCATAATTAACTCAATTGGAATGGCACAGAAACAAAATTAGTGTCAACACGATAGGTTGTAAACCTCAAGTCGTGTGCTAGGGATGATTGATAAGGTTTATTCTTGATTTGTTCTTGAAACATTTCAAGACCATTAAGACTGCCAGTGACTCCTGGACATATAAGATTCTCTTGTCAAGAAACATATCTTGACAAACAAATATTCAAGAGTTAGTGTAGCTTTTATCTAGACAAACACTTCACATAATTGGTCCTAGTTGGTCTTCGTCTTATCCAAGACATCACAACTTACCAATTTCAAATGTGCATGAATAAGAAAATCCTTTTTCTAAATTCCACATTTGATGAATGTTATAAACCTTCTTAAGACTTGTCAGTCAATTCACAGTCTTGGAGTATAACTCTAAGACTTATGTTGGAACGAAGTATGACTGACTTCTTGATTTAACCATTTCCACAATTCTCGATTCCTCTCTTTAGAAATACAAATTGTACTAAGACTCACTTGGAGAATCAATTGAGATAAGGTTCTTAATCATTAAGACTTATCATAAAACATAATAAAATGTACTCTCCCTTCTTCTTAGAATAGAGAAACTTTTATCTTTCTGCCTACTTGATTCTTCTTATTCGTTTCGCTATTGGTTGAAACTCTTTCAATCAACTTAGAATTATAATCAATATTATAGGTGTAACCATATTCACTAAACTTTAGTAAATCATGACGAATATCTTTTTCACTCTTGTGGTAGACATTATCAACGTATGATCTAGTGTATTTGATCTCCTAGTCCTTCAATTAGCACTTTGTCAAGGAATTAGTCCAAATTTCCTAAATGTGAAAGTTTCCATTCATCATATAATACTTGTTATACGATTCCAAGTTCCTATCCACTTGAAACTTGGGCGATGAGAAACTCTCCCTATTTGGTAAACTCTAGACACTTCCATAAATAACCTAATTAAGAATCAAATCCATTTTGCTAATAATAGAAGTACACAAACATCAATTTTTCATATATGCCATTGTAAGGATAAACAAATAAGATAAAACCAAAATTTATTTTATTCATAAAAGCAGCGGAAAACATGTCCTTACAATGCAAAATTTGAATGAAAAACTATGTAATCAAATACTCCTAAAAAATCTATCATAACTTCCTAAGCTCAAAATCTGATCTTCGAATCCATACGATCGTAATCCATTTCTTCGTGATCAGACTCATCTTGCTCTTCCATCAAACTTCTTCTCTCTTCTCTATATCCTACAAAACATGCAAATGTAATCTTATCACATTATGTATAAAAAATAGGAATTTAAATCGAGTTAGATAGTGGATTTTATACCTGAAGTAGAGCCATACTTCTTGACTCTCCCATCTCTTAGACTCTTCAGGTCCTTTGGGCAGCTTCGTATCCATTACCCCTTCTCTTGGCGGCAGAAACAGGTAGGTTCTTCTGGAATTTCCATGGAAGCATGGTTGGTTGAGTTATCAGACAAATATGCTCCATTAAGTCGCCAAATCATTTCTGATTCAGCAGCAATAAGCATGTAAGTTAAGTCAATGAGGGTCGCGTCAAGATCCATCATATAATACTCTCTTTTGAAATTATCATTTGATTTAGGGAGTGACTGAATAACCTAGTCCATAGCCAACTTATTAGGGAAAGACGCACCCAACATAATCAACCTATCAATGTGTGATTTCATCCCTAGGACGTGAGCACACACTGGTTTACCATCTTCATGTTACATTGACAATAGGGTTTCGGCGATCCTGAACCTTTCAAATCTTCGATCTTGTGGGTCAGGGAGAACAACGCGAGGATGAGGAGGAAGTGAAATCAAGCTAGTCCACATTGATCCTTCACTTTGGAATAAGCTTTCACTTTCAACAGGAACACATTTTCCTTGGGATTCAGGAAGACCACAGTTAGAATCAAACATCTACAAAACGGGAGAAATTTCAAGTTAGTTGATTAAATCCTTAATGAAACACCCAAATGAGACATTAAGGATAGGATCCAACAACACTATTTACACATTAGAAGAGGGATGCCGTAATCCAACATGCAAATAATTCGGAGGTAAGTGAATGACGATTCACTAATTCTTCACCATGAAAAACATAAAGGCTTAAGTTTAAATGTATTAAGAATTCCTAGATTTCCTTTGAGATTCATTGAACTTTTCAACGGCATGTTTAAATCTTGATATGCCCCTCTAGTTTGTGTGACTGGGATGCCGAGGATCACAAAGTGGGTGTAAATAACCATGCAAATGTACATGGTGCCCTCATTGTTACAGTCACTTATTCGATGTGCCAGTAAACCACACACGGTCCATCAAACTATGAAAAACATTGATTCACCCTTTGCCACCTTTGCTTAGAACTCAATTAGTGTGTCGGTTAACCACACATGCTCCACTAACGTCTTAACAAGGGTACAAAGTGTAATTTAATGGGATTGCATCAATTTCACTTTTGCCTAAAGTAACTAGGATTAGGAATTTGTAAAAGAGTTTAGTTACTTTACATAGATTCATTATACTTATTAATGAAGAGAGGATTGCTCTATCCTACCCATTCGGCTAACGACCCTCCACCAATCAAGGAAGCGGTGGGTAAGAGTGGATACCCATTAAACGGCCATTTTATAGGCCATAAACTTATACCTCCCTTATAGATCGGCTTCGTGAATGAGGCCTACTAACGGTAAAACTAGCATTTTAGTTATACATATATATATTAGACTTTTAATGTTATACATAGTATAAGGGTGTATTTTACACTTTTAAAATACTAGGTGGTTTAAAATTTATAGATTACACTTTTAATAAAATATAAACCTCATCATTATGGATTTATTAACTCTCTTTTAATTATACACTTAATTAATTTAATAAAACCATAAGGGTGTAATTTTGAATTTTTTTAAAATTAGGGTTTTAGAATTTAACATTTTTTCAGAATGAAACTTTTAATCAACCAATTTAAATTCCAAAGCTTGAGGGTAGGTTTTGAAACTTTTCAAAACAATTAGGTTTTAATCTCACTTTAAAAATTTTCGAAATTTAAGACTATTTAAATTAAAATTTTAAATATTAAAACTCTTGATTTAATAATTATCTTGAAAACTATTAATTTAAATTATTAAATCATAAGGGATTAAGGATAATTACCAATTAAACAATTAATTTATCCTAATCCTTTTAATCCCTCTAAATTTCGAAAATCATGGGATATGATAATTCATAGTCTTTAATTACCATATATAACCATTAAAGGATAATTACAAGATATAGGATAATCCAAATCCCTAAAATTTAGGATCTTATCTTGGGGAGGAGGCTAATCTCGAAAATCCTAGGGTTTACAAACCCTAGATTTCGAAATCTTGAGGCTAAAGGAAGGGATTTGAAAACCCTTTCAAATATTTCGCAAATTAGGGTTTATGAGCCATAATCTGAAAATCCTAGCCTCCTAGGGTTTATTGGCTATAAATCCTAATATGTTAAGTTCATACAATTGTATAAAACTAATTGAAAACAAGTTAACAAAAGTCTATGATACCACTGATGGGTTTTGAACAAACAATCCTATGTGTGCATGCAACCCTAGAATTGGATCTATGTTTTTCACTATTAGATACACAACG
The DNA here is from genome assembly GCF_002870075.4 of Lactuca sativa. Taxonomy (NCBI): domain Eukaryota; kingdom Viridiplantae; phylum Streptophyta; class Magnoliopsida; order Asterales; family Asteraceae; genus Lactuca; species Lactuca sativa. The sequence goes on from NC_056625.2 coordinate 195,434,022, forward strand.
TTATGAACACATAAAGAAACCCTAATATGCCCTAGTATTTTCGAAATACACATAGAAGATTAGATCACATACCTCTTGTTGTTATATTGCAATAACAACTCAAATCTTCAAACCTTAAGTCTTGAAAGCAAGTACCACAAGTGTAGTACCTCTAATGGCTCACAAACACCAAGAGCAAATGGAGAGACAAGAGAGAGAAGGAGGAGGTATGAAATTGGCCCTAAGAACCCTTTAGGAATGCATGGACGAATTAATGTGCCAAAGGGGTGTTTATATAGGTGTAGAGATTACGTTTTCAGTCCTTATCCTTATCTAGTTGCTTGCCCACCAAGTAACAATAAGATAAGCCTTGAAAACCCTTTATCCTTTATCCTTTGGACGATTTCAAGGATATCTTATCCCTTGAATTCGTCCAACCTATATCTAGGATAACCATTACCTTATTTTGTAACTATCACATAATTACAATTCAGCCCCTCTACTTTAATTAATTACACTTGATCACTAAATTAATTCTTAATTAATTATTGTCCAGTATTAATTAAACAAATATGATTTCTCCATTAATATATTATTCTTATAACATATTAATAAATCTTAATAACCTCTTTCTCTATTATTTCTCCAGTCAAGTTGCTCTAGTGAAGGCAACCCAAAAGGACCATGCACAATCGAGTCAAGTACTTGACAAATATGGTTACGGGCTTAGAAACTAATCCAACAAGATCATCATCATTAAAGTGGTCCTTAAAATTTTGGTAAGCAAATTCGTGAACACCTAGTGATTCTACACATTATTATGTAAATTTCAACATCTTTACACACATTATTGTGTGTTGATATCCTTAGGGTAATATAAGCTTCAAGAAGTTCATCAAGAATATACTAGTGCTTTAGGCTCAAAATCTCTTCACAACACTTCAAGCTACACACAAGAATCACTAAAGGAGAGCTTCATACCCCCATTTTTCGAGTTTTACATACTTTTAGGGGGGGGGGGGGGGGATACAAGTCAAAATATGTTTATGTTACGGATATTTGCGTGCTTCAACTTATTATTTGGATGTGGAGTAATATTTGCATAAGATGTAGTTAACACCATTTTGTTTACACCAAAATCATGTTGTATGGATTGATGTCCAAATATAACAAAAATATATCTCATTTTGTGATAACAAACATCAACAAGAAAAATATGAGTAGTACAAACTACATGGTTTTGGTGATTTTTACTAAAAATAGTTCTTCTAGTAAAAATGGTTATATTTTAGCCACTACTGTTTTTGGTGGGTTAAAAACCCAAGGATTTACGTTTTGATAACATACATCAACTCTAGAAAAGTTTACAACTTGATATTTATATAAAGTTTATATAAATAGTTTACATAAAAACATATAAGGCAAACTATTATTGGCCTAGTTTGGAAGTCACAAAACCATACTCTTCTAACGTTTCAATCATATATTTATTTCATTATACAAAAAAAAGGAGTCATAGTTCACTTAAATCTATTAATTCTATTGTGAGACATTCTCTTCACCGTACCTACCTAGCATACACTTAAAGTCTTGCATTATAACTAGAGTCTCTTGGAGGGAGAGCGAGATAGTTGTGTATAGATCTATATGAGATTGACAACCCCACACCTGAGTTGTTCGCTACAATTAGATCGGCAAATCTAGGGTGACAAATTTCGACCAATTCCGACGCTTGAGGAACGTCGTTAAGGCATAACAGTCATATTAAGCATGGTTATAATAAGTCACTTAGGGATTAACTATACTATTTGGTTTACACGAAGCTTACACTTCATTTAGTTTTATAAAAACATAAAACTTCATCATACCTTTCAGTACTCTATTGTTTACATTTCTGGTCTTAGGGTTTAAAAATACAATTCATATATAAGAAAATATTGGATTTTCTGGAAATATACGCTATTATATTTACAAGGAAAGTTACAAAATAGTTACTACATTTTTGGTCTTGGATATAAGACTTACGGCCCATTTTATAGAAAATATCGGATTTTCTTGAAGCATACGAAACTATTTTAAACAAAGCAATTACAAACCATTTTGCATACAAAAATGCTTATGAACTCACCAACATTATTGTTGATACTTTTCAAAGTCACTTGTATTCTCAGGGAACCAGTAATCAGGTATCTCAATCTTTGAGTACAGGAGTTGCTACATTATGGAATTTTACTTTACATTCAATGTTGTGTAACTTTTGAACAAACACAGTTTGTAAACTATGTATGTTTGTATTCTTAATGTATGATGTTTGCGTTCCTTTTTTTCATTTATATCCAACTATTAGGATACTATCAATGACTTCATCCGCCCCCGGATGTTTCTGCCGCTCCAGTTTGGGGGTGTGACACCAGGGGTTGGTGCCCCTTGGAACCCGTTAGGGGTTGCCGCCCATTAGACCCCGATTCTAGGTTGCTACCCCCAAACCTTCGTTCGTTCAGGGGCTTCGTCCCTAAATGACAATCTACTTTGAATCTTGAATAAACTTGAATAAGTGTACACTCCACACCTTCCTTACTTGTTTAGTATTCATCAACAAAATGTTGGGTTTTGAGCAATCTAACACTTCCTAAGTGTGCATGCAACCCTAATAAACCTTGGATCTATGTTTTCTTCTAAAATACATGAAAATAATAATATCCAAGGTTTCTTCCTAACTAGCATAGCATAAGGATTATGAATCATAAAACTACTAGTAGAAATACATACCTTTGATGATGGTTGATTGTTTGGAGTTTGAGAGCCAAGCACCAATAGTGTGAATGCCTCAAATGGAATCACAAATCACCACAAACACTTGGAAAACTTTGAGAGAGTAGTATACTTTCTTATGAAATCGGCCACCACTAAGTCTCACACAACTAGAGTCTACCCTTAGGCCCTATTTCTTGCATCATATGCTTCTTTATATAGTGTGCATGGTTAGGGTGAAACCCTAATAACCCATGTCTTTTCCTTTCCAAGGATCCATGGGTTAAAAGGTCCATGGATCATCCATGGACTTCCATATAAGTTTAGCCCATTAACAAATGAGTATTAGCCCACACTATATAAAATATAATAACCCATAATTTAATCAGTCTTCTTTTTAATCTCTAAATTAATTCATAATTAATTTAAGACTAAAACTAATTAAATAACATGACTTCATATTAATATATTATAACTTATAATATATTAATAAATCGTAAGTATACAATTCTCATAAAATTATCCATAAATCGTTTGGGTGAAGTGCAACCCAAATGGACCATGCCGGGCCGGGTCAAGTATGTACCAAATAAGTTATGGACTTAGACACCTTATCCAACAGACACCCACTTGGATAAGTCTAATAACTATATTTGCGTATGTTACTTTAGGAACCAACCAGCAATCGTAGCCCTCGAAAACTCTGTTGAACTATGAAGCGCCATTTTAGATAAGTGATCATATAATCCTCTGTTCTCATGATATCAGCCGGACAAATACATGGAACAATGTCGTAGTTATTGTCCAGCAGTTTGTTTCCCGATTTCCGATTTGTTTGACAAAGAACTTAATCGAACACATCAATTTAGTTCTGACCGGCCGGTACATAGGTCATAACAAAATCATCGAGGGGCCCAGATATCGCTTCTATTTCTAGAAGGAACAGATAAACTTCGACTCATATGCTTGTTCTACTACTTGTTGAATTGTACACAAAGGCACGTTTTATAACATCAAGTTACTGATGCGTTTACGTGCAATCAATGCACAACCAACTCATAGGTAACAACTCATATCTCTAGGTTTGAAGATTTATATGATATTACCGTCTCACGATCACTCGAGATAAATTCCATGAAGTGATACAAGTGAGCGTGGGTTTCTTCCAATACTCATAACTTATGAGCACTCATGAATGTTGTAGCAACCATTGCTATGACTAAATCCATTTAGCCATCTACAAACTCGATTCATGACAGTCTTGATTCATACCTACTTCCAACATATGAACGACTGTGGAGTGTTTAAATAACTTAGTCATTCGGAAAGAATAACCTAGCTATTTTGGAAGTCAAAACATGCAAAGTGAAACACAATAATAATCGAATCCAATATGGTCTCAGAACCCTTTTGAATATAAATAGAACCACCTTTTATTTATCACCATATTGATTACACATTATTAATTGTATAATGTTTCAAACAATCAACTTAAGACTTGAATAAAAATACCAGTCGTCCCATGCTCCTAGCATGTACACTTTGTTTTTCTAAACCATAGTTATGCCATATTCCATGTATGCACACTATGTTTGTCTATGATCCTTACATTGTGATGTAGATCAATTGAACATGATTCCAATGATACTCATTTCACAATCCCAAATCCTTATTGTAAATGCGAGAATCCCCGATTCCTATCATTTACCAAAAAATCTGTTAGATTTTAAACTTTTATGCAATGTTCCTCTTGTAATGATTATGCACAAAGTCACCAAAACCTTGTCACCAGTCATTATAGAATATTCCAAAGAAGGTCAACCTCTATGGAACAGAAGTCTTATATTTAAAGTACATTGCTTTGAACATCCTTCTTGCAGTAAGGTTTTCTAATCTTACATAGATTAAATAACTTCCACCTATGGAGACATTTCCATAGTCCCATTTTGACTATCACTTCCGAACAAGAGTTACTTCTTTTCAAAATATGTCAATATGGTCCTTTCCGACAACTTACATCATACTTCCAACTTTCCCTGAGCAACCAATCTTTGGCGAACCTCAGATTGTCCTCGACAATTGCTTAATCACTTTAGTCATATCCAGTTCTAGACTTTTCCCTTCTCAATGCCTTAAGCATTTGGAAAATTTAGAAAAGATGAATATTATAGCACATGCAATCGATCCTATATCCGAAGCATATGGGACACGATTCATGATGTTTGACATAAAGACATGATACTAGACAAGTCTTTTGATACAATATTTTTTATTTGCCATGTTTTCAAAATTTAACTATGAAGAGGGATGCCGTAATCATAATCAAATTTTGAAAACGCAATATATATAGAATTTCTTCAAGTTGAACCATTCCAACATAAAATTCATATATATATTCTTGACTAAAGATGATTAAAATCTCAATCTAAGCTTTAGAATTGAAATGAAGTGTAATTTCCTCTCCCTTAATTATAGCAAAACAACTTTTCAACCCATGCAACTTCACGAATTGAAACTTTGTTTTCTATAATTAACATTGCTAACTTGCAACACTAAACGTAATAATCATGCTCCCACTAACATGATGATTATCAGCATAACACTTATGCTCCCACTAGCTCTGACATATTTCTAGAAATCTGCTGGACTTCTGAAATTTAGATTCATACACCCTTTCTTAGATAGCTCACATGTGTGTTTAAACAATTTTCCGAACTATGAAAAGGGATACTGTAATCATAGTCTTAATTGTTTAGACGGTTGTCATTTCTCACAAGTCCATGTTAATGTTCCGGTGAACCACACGCGCTCCACTAACGACTTTTGAAAATGCAAATAACACAATTGATATCTACGTAAAATCTACTTAGTAAAAGCGTTTCCTCACCATCATTTTCATGAATCGGAGAGAAACTTTATGACACTTAGATTTTATAGTGTATGAGTTCCTATCCATGTGAATTTGTCAAGACCATAATCACAAGATAAGGTTAGTGACAAATTTAGCCTTACATGGATTAAACTTGTTTAGTCTTAGTTTCTTGTCACCTTGGTAGCACAAGGCCCACCAATGCTTCCAAGTTGAACTCTGATAACTCACATGCAAATTCAACTTATTTGAAGTAGGTACAGAAATAAGAATTATGTCAACACGATAGGTTGCAAACCTTAAGTTGTGTGCTAGTGATAAATTACAGGTTTTACTCTTGATTAAATCTTGAAACTCTTTCAGGATCTTTAAGGCTCCCACTGTCCCCTTGACATATAAGTTTCCCAAGTCAAGAACGATTCCTTGACAAAACAAATATTCAAGGGACAGTGCGGATTCTTATCAAGACTAACACTTCACACAATTGGTCTTAGTTGGTCTTTGTCTCATCCAAGACATCACAACTTACCAATCTCAAATATACAAGAGTAGAAACATTTTACACTACATTTGATAAGTGTTTTAAACCTTACTTTATGTCACTCAATGTTACAATCTTGGAGTATGACTCTAAGAATTGTTTTGGAACGAAGTATGACTCATCTTCTTGATTTTAACCAATCCAACAATTCATGACCTCTCTTCTTAGCCGTAACAATGCACTAAGACGTCCTTAGAGTATGAATTTGTGATATGGTTTCATAATCATTAAGATGATCATGAAATACGATACTAAAGTACTCTCCCATCCTTTCAGATTTGAGAAACTTTTATCTTTCTTCCTAACTTGATTCTTCTCATTTGTTTTGTCATACATTGTAACCTTTCCAATGTTACAAAATTATACTTAACCTCATAAGTATAATCATATTTACTAATCTTTAGTAAATCATGACAAATCAATCTTTGTGGTGGACCTTGACCAGCGCACACCCAGTGTACCTAATTCCTTAGTCCTTCAATTGACTCACATATACATGTGATCAAAGAATTAGTCTTAATTTTCAAAGATGAAAATTCTCATTCATCATACAATACAACTTGCATGATTCCAAGTTTCTGTCCAATTGAAACTTGGGTGATGAAAACTTTCTTCATTCGGTAAATTCAGACACTACCACAAATGAAGGAATCAAATCCATTTTCCAATATTGCTATTACTGGAAACATATAAGCAACAATTTTCCACAGATGCCATTGTAAGGATATTTTTAAAATAAATAAAATTGAAAACCCTTTTTTTTCTTTTTTTTTTTAAAAACTTTGCGGAAAAACTTATCCTTACAATCCACATGAAAACCTTGCTGTTATCTATTCATAAGCAATATATTTAAGCAACAACTCAAAATTCTGATTACCGAACCATGCGATCGAAACCCACCTTCGCAATCAGAATCAACATATACTTATTTTAAGCTTCCTATCTTTTCTTTGATTCTTAAAACATCAACATGTGACCCATTCACATTATGTAATAAGAATCTCCAAATAGAAACTTATAAGAGTTAGTCAATGGACTTTAACTGAAGTAGAGTCAAACTTTTTGACTTGATCAATCTTATGATCTTTCAGGTAAGTATGGCAGCTTCGCAACCAGTGTCCCTTTCCTTTGGCAACAAAACACATAGACCCTTTGGTAATGGCACATGAGACTATCTCAGACTTAGCCTTTCTCTTTACCATTTGGTCAACCGAGTTGACTATGGCCGATCCCTTTCCATTGGGAAGAGAAATGCTTTTCTTTTAATCAAATTTTCTTTACTGGTGTTCCAAATCATTGTTGATTCCACAACACCATGCAAATGGATAACATCATTAAGGGTCATGTCATAGTCTGTCTCATAGTAGTCCCAAAGAGACTCACTATGTTACTAAGAAAGTGATTGAACATCCAACTTTCACGAGACTTTGACACCCAACTCTCCCGGCTTATCAATATGTGACTTTATCTCCAAGATGTGAGCACACATAGACTATGCTTGCCAATAGGGATTGAGTGACTTTAAACTTTTCAAGAACTTGTGGGTGAGGGAGAATAATTGGAGGAGGTGGAGGAAGTGAAGCATGATGTTGAGGGACACCATCTTCAAGAGATTTGGGAAGATCATAGTTGTCTGAACCAGACATCTATAATGGGAGAAAATCAAGTTAGTTGATTCAAAATCCTTAATATAACACCCAATATGAAATATTAAGGCTAGGACCCAACACAATATTTTATAATTTGGAAGAGGGATGCCGTAATCCAAGCTATAAAATTTTTGAAGGTAGGCGAATGACGATTCACCAATTTCCACCATGAAAAACGAAATAATTTATTAGGTTTTAATTGGATTTGAAATTCCTAGATCTTTTGAGATTCATTGAACTTTTCAATGGCATGTTTCAATCTCGAGTGTGCCCTCTCAAATTTTGTGACTGGGATGCCGAGGATCACAAAACAAGGTGTGAATAACCATACCAATTCACTTGGTACCCTTAATATTATCACCTAATCAATGTGTCGGTTAACCACACACACTCCGTTGATCTATGACAACCATTAAGTCAACCTTCGTGATCCTTACTAGTCCAAGTTAGTGTGCCGGTTAACCACACACGCTCCACCAACGACTTGGTAAGGTACAAAGTGTGAATTCCATGGGCTAGCACCAAATTCACATTTTTCCTAAAGTAACTAAAATTGGGAATTAAATAAAAAATTTAGTTACCTTATAATATTCATTATACTTTTAATGAGAATTTAAAGTCATTGTCCTACCCGTTCGGCTAACGACCCTCCACCAGTCAAACAAGCGGTGGGTGAGAGTGGACACCGATTAAGTTGCCATTTTATAGGCAACAACCTTATACCCACCTTATAGACCGGCTTCGTGAATGAGGCCTACTAACGGTAAAAACGACTTGTTCTTATACGTATATATAATAATTAACCATTTATCTTATAATAGTATAAGGGTAGAATTTTAACTTTTAAAACTTCTAGGGTATGGAATTAATGTTTGTGTGAGACTTTACAAATTCCAAAACTTGAGGGCAAGTTTTGAACAATTCATAAACTTTTGGATATTCATAACTTATGAGTTTTAATTAAGTGTTTAAAACTTTTAATGAAGAGTCTCTTGGAAATCCATAACTTGAGGACAAGTTATGGAGTCTATAAAACATTTATGGGAAAAACTCTTCAAGAAAATGTAACCTACAACTTCTTAAAAAAAACATTTAAAAGAAAAACTATTGGAATTCCATAACTTGAGGACAAATTAAGAATTCCATTAAAACACATTAAGATCAAGAATTAACTAACAAACAATTTGCAAATAATTCATATGATCTAACAAAACTCATATGAACATGAACATCCACATCAACAATTTCAAGAATCATATGAACACATATAAACTTGAAATTTGATTATAACTTTGAAATTGGTCCACCATCATCATTACCACATCAAAAACTGGTTTTATGAGTCCAAAACAGTTTCAGGTAATGATTCTAGACCAATTCCAACACCAAAACTCGAAAATCTGCGCTCAGGCCTGCCAACTCGTTGAGTGCATGAACTAACTCGGTGAGTTGGTTGAATCTCCACATGGACTCGGCGAGTACCATGAATGGAGTCGGCGAGTCTGCTGTGCAGAATGCAGTTTTTCGACATTTTTCAGCAATTTGCATCAAGTATTCAAGAAAAAAAGCCTAGGCTCTGATACCACTGTTGGGTTTTGAGCAATCTAACACTTCCTAAGTGTGCATGCAACCCTAATAAACCTTGGATCTATGTTTTCTTCTAAAATACATGCAAATAATAATATCTAAGGTTTCTTCCTAACTAGCATAGCATAAGGATTATGAATCATAAAACTACTAGTAGAAATACATACCTTTGATGATGGTTGATTGTTTGGAGTTTGAGAGCCAAACACCAATAGTGTGAATGCCTCAAATGGAATCACAAATCACCACAAACACTTGGAAAACTTTGAGAGAGTAGTATACTTTCTTATGAAATCGGCCACCACTAAGTCTCACACAACTAGAGTCTACCCTTAGGCCCAATTTCTTGCATCATATGCTTCTTTATATAGTGTGCATGGTTAGGGTGAAACCCTAATAACCCATGTCTTTTCCTTTCCAAGGATCCATGGGTTACAAGCTCCATGGATCATCCATGGACTTCCATATAAGCTTAGTCCATTAACAAATGAGTATTAGCCCACACTATATAAAATATAATAGCCCATAATTTAATCAGTCTTCTTTTTAATCTCTAAATTAATTCATAATTAATTTAAGACTAAAACTAATTAAATAACATGACTTCATATTAAAATAATATAACTTATAATATATTAATAAATCGTAAGTATACAATTCTTATAAAATTATCCGTAAATCGTTTGGGTGAAGTGCAACCCAAATGGACCATGTCGGGCCGGGTCAAGTATGTACCAAATAAGTTATGGACTTAGACACCTTATCCAACACAAAAAACCTCCCCAATTTAGTGTAATCTTGATTAATTTAAAACAAAACATAACAACAACAAACTGATGAATAAATGAAATCCCATTGATTCCTTGTTTAATTCCTAGATAATAAGAATTTCTTGGTTTTATCAATTTCTTCTAAATCAGTACCAAAAATAAACATATCCTCCACATATATAGACAAATCATGACTCCTTTACCAGAAGTATCTGATTTGCTATATACACACTTGTCAATTGAGTTTAACACAAAAGCAATACTCAAGACAACGCTATCAAACTTTTGATGCCATTGTTTTGGTGCTTGTTTCAAACCGTATAATGATTTCTTCAACTTGTACACTTTGTGTTCATTTCCAGACATCACAAACCCTTCAAGTTGTTTCATGTATATTTCCTCATCGAAGTCACCATTTAAAAATGCAATTTTCAATTGCATTTGGTGAATCACAAGATTATGTATAGCTCTAAGAGCTAATAATAATCTAATCAATTCTGGAAACAGGAGCATAAATAACATAGAAATCAATACCTTCCTTTTGTCTAAAGCCTTAGATAACCACTCTAGCTTTATGCTTATCATGTGCCATCCACCTTCATTTTTTTAGCATCCATATACATCCTAATTCCATGCAACCAAGAGGTAAATCAGAAAATTCCCAAGTATTGTTATGTATGATAGAATCAATCTCATCTTGAATTGCCTCTTTCCAAAAATGAACATCCCTAGAAACCATAACTTCACTGAAAGTCTTTAGATCATCCTCAATAATAAAACAATAAAAGAGTCTCATCCCTTGTTCCTTCAACTAAATATAGATGAAAATCAGATCCAAAAGATTTAGCTTTTCTACCTCTAGTTCTCTTTGTAAGTTCAAGCACAAAATGTATACAACCAGAATTATCTCTAGCTTGAGTTGTGTTTTTGCTGAAAGATTACTGAATCATGTCCCTTGTTCCAGGTATAAATGTAAATCTTTCTGTTGGGCTGAAGTTCTATTAGATGTTGCGTCTTTTGGGCTCGTTAGATTAGCCTTGTATTCTCCGGTTCGGGCCTGTCCAACCGAGAGCCTTTTATGTATTGTATATAAGTTAATGCTTGCATGCATATTAGGTTAAGATTCTAGAGATTATCGATATAGCGATTTATCAAGAGTACAATATTTTCCAGTAATCGTTCTTGTAATCTTCCAATCCTTTACAGTTGATGTTCTTAATCGAGCTCTTCTAAGGATTTTTTTTAATCATTCGACACGATTGATTCAAGCTGTTTTGTTCTTAATATTACGTTCTGCTTTGTTATTATTATTGCGTTCTTGCTGTTTCATATTCATATACTTGTTCAAGATCTAATCGATCTTCATAGATTAAAAGTTGTTTTAATCCCATCAATTGGTATCAGAGCAGGAGGCTGTGTAATCGATACACATCTTTTCTGTGAAAAAGATTTCCATTAGGTTTTTCCGCAATCATCGATATTTATTGAGCCGTCATCTTAATTGACGTATCTTAGTATTTATTGTTTTGCCCTAATCTGCTTTATTACAAGTCTGATCTTTGAACAGGTTATTACGATCATAATGGACGCGACGCAATCAAACCCTATTAATATTTCCAACAGCATCAGTTCGACAACAAAGATTCCAATCTTATACACCCATGACTATGAAGTATGGGCGCATCATTTTGAAGATTACGTGATTGGATCGGAGGACAATGGTTTTCTCATATGGGAAGCCATCATCAACGGACCATTTTCTCATTCTGCTACATCCAGAATAATCAAGACGCAAAAAGAGTACAACGATTTGCTCAAGGACGTGACGAATATTGCGCAAGATGAGAAAGATAAATTCCAGTGCAATATTAAGGCACTAAGGTTGATCAGATTCGCCCTTCAGTCCGACACATTCAGACTGGTCAGCTCATGCACTACGGCGAAGGAAGTGTGGGATAGACTTCGCGAACTGTATTCAACAGAAGAAGATCTTGAACACTCCATCCAAACCTTGCTTCTATCTGAGTTTGGAGAATTCAAGGGCCCGAAGAAACAGTGACCCAGACGTTTGATCGCTTCAATCATCTTCTCAGCAAGATGATCAAACACGATATTGAAAGGAAGCTCATCGAACAAAAGGTTACTTTCTTGAACGGACTGAGATCTGAATGGAGAGCAGTTGTTTCCACAGTCAAAGCCCATGAACAGTTTAAATCATATTCTCTGGCGAAACTGGTGGGTATTCTAAAGTCCCAAGAGAAGATTGTGGTTCAAGAGAGGAATGTTGTCTCTGGTCTTGGTTCGTTAGCCCTCCTATCTAAAAGTAAAGTTGTGGTGGAGGATGAAGAGCTCAACATGGAAGAATATGACCTCTCAACTGAGGATTATGCCATGATGGTATCCAATCCTAAGAGGTTCATAAAGAAGAGATTCCCCAACAACAAAAACCGAAACTGGCAGGGGAGTTACAGCTCTGAAAAGGTGAACAATGAACCGAAGGCTGAGGAATCCAAGAAGGAACCGAAGGCAGATGGCGATTCCGGAGTAAGCTGCTTCTACTGTGGTGGCAAGAATCACTATGCTAAGGACTGTGTTCTTAAGAAGATGGCTGAAAAGGACGATGGAAAGGATGAGGAAGCCGTGCTGCAGAAGAGATTGGATGAGTTGAGAAAGAAAATTCTACCGCTAACCCTTCTATTAATGCTCTTATTGTGTAGGGTTCGGTTAATGACGATGAGTTCGGTAGCACCGAAGTTTGGTCTACTGACTCAGAAGACAAAGAAGTAAGAAAGCCTACTCATGGAAAGGCTTATATGGCTAAGGAGGAAAGCAGTGGTGGAAAATGCTTCATGGTGTCTGAAGTGTCTCAAATGAGGGGATACAACACCGATGGAGGAAGCAATGGACCGAAGGTGCAGGAGGATATGTGCTTTACGGCCAAACCACTCAGCCAACAGTTCAATGAGCTCGATGAACAGATAAAGAAGGTACAATCTGTTTTTATTTCATCTAAAGTACCATCATCCTCATATGAGAAAGAACTAAAAAACGTAAATACAAGAATTTCTCATTTAGATAGCAGCTTAACTCAAACTCGAGTCACCAATTCTAACCTGACTGATCAACTAAGCAGGGTGGCGTCGAAGAGTGAGGAGCGGCGTATGTGGATTGAGTTAAAAGAGTCGGAATTAATCAAAGTCAAAGACGAAAACATTTATTTGCAGAGAGACAATTTGAAATTGTTAAAACAACGAAATGTTTTTTGTTTAATAGCTAAACGTTTATATTCCAATATTACTCAACTTCACTTAGACTATGAGATAGGCCAAAAGATCCATCGTATGATTTTGCCCTTCCTAGAATTTAAGGAGGATGAAATCGATGCCGAAGCTTACAATTGTGAGAGTGTGATATCGTCTGATGATGTCAACCCAACTTATAAAATTGGACTGGACAAAATTGAGTCCTTCATTAAGTCCAAAGACCACAAGGACATGCTCAAAAATCTTTTGGATGAAAATGACAGACTTAAACTGAGAACCGAAACCATACAAAAGTTTGACTCTCTAAACGCCAAAGTAAGCTCAGAAAATAAAATCGATGTTGAAAATGCATCTGAGCTTAACGAGGACGATAACATGAGTGAAATTTCTGTAGAGGATACGGTTGACTGCTCAGAATTTGTTAAAAGCGAAACTGAAAACCACAAAAATCTTATTTCTGAAAATTCTGTGGAATTCGCTAGATTGTCCCAACAAAAGTCCCCGAAATTAGTAGAAAAAGCTGTTGTGTATCAAAAGGTCAGGACCACTCCGAATCAGGTATACAAAGTGACTGGGGTAACCGAACATCAAACAGCTGAACTCACGGCTATTGTTAACGAAGACAATGCTGATGGCTGTGATGAGTTCTTCTGGGAAGCTCCTATTGATAATGGAAACGAAACCGTTGGCTTATCTGAAAGAACCTCCTGGATGAAGAAAGGGAGATACATACCTGAACCCTTGAACAAGCCTGATAATTTCAGTGAACCAAGCACAAGTGGTACAAAAGATACTCCTCCAGAGGTTGATCGTTCAGCAAAAGAAGACATTCCTTCAACGCCAACAGCTCGAAGTGAAACTTCATCAGATACTCCTTCCACTCCCTCAGGGCAAACTGAATCTTCTTCAGATATTCCCTCTGCTCCCTCGGCTCAAAGAAAAACTCCTGAAGTTCAAAAGGAACCAGCCAAGGTGACATCAAAAGCAAAAGCGAACGTTCATCATCAACCTAAACAGATGAGAGATAAAAAGGTAGAAAGGAACCTAAGATACAGGAAAAACCTTTCTGAAAGGAAACAATTCTGGCACTCCCAGAATGCATACTATTCACACAAAGACAAGAATCTGAAGTATGAAAACAATCCCGTAAGAAAGCCTGATAATTCCAACAACCAAAAGCCAAGGTTCGGTTCGCAAGAAAACAACAACCGAAAGTCAAGGTTCGGTTCGCAAAAAGATACCAACCGAAAGTCAAGGTTCGGTTCACAAGAGGATTTCAACCGAAACCAAAGGTTCGGTTCCAAGAACAACTCCAACCGAACGCAGAGGTTCGGCTCTAAAGTCAAAAGAGAACAAGACTCGAAGGTCAGCCCCTCTAATGATCAAAAGCAAAAGGGTCACCTTGAGTCATCAGCCAGGAAGTCCTCCCCATCCAAATTCTCTTGTTCTAATTCTTCTCGTTCTTCTACTTCTACTCATTCATCTCCATCTTGCTCTAAAGCTAATCCCGCTTTTCCTCAAAAGCCTCATTCATCAGCTGAACAGAAGGGAAAGCAAAAGGTCGATGAATCCAAAGCAAAAAAACTCAATCTTAACAAAATAAAAGTATTCACCATTAAAAGGAAAGATGAAACAACTCTAGTTAAAAGAACATATCTTGTTGACATCTCTCTAACTATTCCCGTTCCCATGAAAACCTCACATGGACCCAAGAAACTTTGGGTTCCTAAATCTGCTTAATTTTTGCAGGTTATAAGTGACGAGCAGTTTGACGAAGAATGGTACATCGACAGTGGCTGCTCGCGTCACATGACAGGGAGGAAAGAGGAGCTCAGGGAATACAGATCTCTTGCAAATGGTGGCAACGTTAAGTTTGGAAATAACTCTTTCGGCACCATAAAGGGATATGGGATGATAACGAATGGTGATTTTACAATAAGGAAGGTGGCCTATGTGGAAGGACTTCAACACAACCTCATCAGCGTATCTCAGCTTGTTGGAGGTACAGGTCTCAAAGTTTCATTCGATGATGAAGGTTCTGAAATCATAGAGAAAAAGACAAAGAAAGTGATTTTGAAGTTAGAGCGAAAGGGTGAAATGTTTCCCCTGAACATGAAACCTATCAAAGGAAACCCAGCAATATGTCTGCTATCAAAAGCTCAATCCGACGAAAGCTGGTTGTGCCACAGGAGACTCTCTCATCTCAATTTCAAAGATATCAACCGACTTGTCACTGGAGGTCACGTTAGGGGTCTTCCATTGCTCAAGTTTGACAGAGAGCATTTATGTGCTGCATGCGAAATGGGAAAGCAGAGTCGTCAAAGTCACCCATCCGTAATTAACACAAAAGTTGTTGAACCACTCGAATTGCTTCATATCGATTTGTGTGGTCCTTCATCTATTGAAAGCATCGGTGGTAGCAAGTACATTCTTGTTATCGTTGATGACTTCTCTCGATTTACATGGGTGTTCTTTCTAAAGCTCAAATCTGAAGCGACTCAAAAGCTGAAGGTGTTCATCAAGCAAATTGAAGTCCAGCTCAAGAAGGTCGTTCGCAACATCAGGAGCGACAATGGTCTCGAATTCAAGAACAGGGAGTTTGAAGAGTTTCTTGCAGAAAAGGGAATTAGCCATAATTTCTCAGCTCCCTACACACCACAGCAGAACGGGATAGTCGAAAGACGAAACCGATCTCTGTGTGAAGCTGCCCGAACTATGTTAAGTTTTGCTTCTTTACCTCTTTATTTTTGGGCTGATGCTATTTCTGCTGCTTGTTATACACAAAATAGGTCCTATCTCAACAAGCGATTCATGCTCACACCATATGAGATATTAAACAACAGGAAGCCCAATGTGAAATTTTTCCACGTTTTTGGCTCAAGGTGTTTCATCTTTAACTCTAAAGAACACCGCAACAAGTTTGATGTCAAAGCCGACGAGGGAATTTTTCTGGGGTACTCACTCACATCCAAGGCGTACAGGGTCCTAAACAAACGATCAAGAAGGATTGAAGAGACATACTATGTGACCTTCGACGATAACTACGTCAAGAAGCTACAGGCCATAGATGACACTGCCGGGGAAATATTTCCTCAAACTGGCCAAGTCACAGTCTCAATCGCCAATTTGTACGAGAAATTTCTGGAACTCTTTGATGAACCGGAAAAAGCTTCTCTCTCCGAACCAGGTGCAGCCGACAACAAAATAGATCATATGAAGCAGATGGTCGAAGAAGCTGCAAGAAGAATGCATGAAGGAGAATCGCCCATTGATGACTCTCCAACCAACAATGCTTCAGTCGAGGGGGAGCCAAGCTCTCATGTCGAGGGGGAGCAAAGCTCTACCACTTCACCCGAAGGTCCTTCACCAACCGAAGGTACCTCTTCAACCGAAGGTGCCCCTCCAAACGAAGGTGCTTCAATGCCTGAAAGTCCAGCACCGCAAGAAACCGCTGAACCTCATGTTTCTCAAGACTCATCAATTGAGGGGGAGCATGATGATATGATGCTTGATTTCGATAGCCAATCTGAGCCTGAAGAGATGATCAACGCTGAACTAGATCCAACCTTCGATCCGAATTACCCTCCTCTTACAAAGTGGACCAGAGATCATCCTATCTCTCAAGTAGTTGGTGATGTATCTGAAAAGGTTCTGACCCGATCTCAACTAAAGGCAAAACAGAACTCCTTATTCTCAAAGGTTGAGTTTTGTATGTTTAACTCATTTGTATCAAAAGTTGAACCGAAGACAGTGAACACTGCCCTCGATCACTCTGATTGGGTTCAAGCAATGCAAGACGAACTGAACGAGTTTGAAAGGAACAAAGTCTGGCGTCTCATTCCAACTCCTCCGGATGCTTCAGTTGTTGGTCTTAAATGGGTTTTTCGAAACAAAATGGACAAGGAAGGTAATGTTATAAGGAACAAGGCTCGCCTGGTGGTCAAGGGATATTGTCAGGAGGAAGGGATAGATTACGAAGAGACGTTCGCTCCAGTAGCTAGGCTAGAATCGGTTAGAATATTTCTGGGCTATGCTGCTCACAAAAACTTTGAGGTCTTCCAAATGGACGTCAAGTGTGCATTTCTCAATGGAGAACTTGAAGAAACTGTGTATGTGGAGCAACCTCCTGGGTTCGTGAACGAAAAGTATCCAAATCATTGCTACATTCTGGATAAAGTTGTGTACGGCCTCAAACAAGCTCCGAGGGCCTGGTATGAAACGCTTACAAAATTTTTAAAGATGTCCAAATTCAAACAAGGTTCGGTTGACCCAACCTTCTTTCGCAAAAAGGAAGGTAACCACCTTATGATAGTTCAAGTTTATGTCGATGACATCATCTTTGGCTCTACGAATCCCAGCTTAACAGCTGAATTCAGAAAGTTGATGGAGACTAAGTTTGAAATGAGCTCAATGGGTCCTATTAATTTTTTCCTTGGTTTAAATATAAGACAGGGACCCGAAGGCATCTTTATCAACCAGGAAGCTTACACGAAGACTCTCCTAGCAAAGTTTGGCATGATGGGAGACTCAAAAGTCAAAGTCCCAATGGCATTCGGCACCAAGCTTACCCCTTCTCTAGATAAACCGGCTGTCGACATCACGCTCTATCGTCAAATGATCGGCTCGTTGATGTATCTAACTGCTAGCAGGCCTGATATCATGTTTTCTATATGTTATTGTGCTCGATTTCAGGCTAACCCACGCGAACCTCACATGCTGGCAGTGAAGAACATCCTACGCTATCTCAAGCGAACCGCCTCCTTAGGTCTATGGTATCCATCCAATTCAGGCTTCTTCGTTCAAGCCTATTCTGATGCTGACCTTGGAGGATGTGGACTCGACCGCAAAAGCACAACCGGTGGTTGTCAATTTCTTGATGGGAAATTGGTCAGCTGGCAATCTAAGAAACAAACATGTGTGTCACTGTCTACTGCTGAAGCGGAATATATTGCCGCTGCATCCTGCACATCACAAGTGATTTGGATCCAGAGTCAACTTCGAGACTATGGACTCAATATGAAGAAGATCCCTCTATATTGTGACTCTGAAAGTGCAATTAGGATCTGTCATAACCCGGTGCAACACTCTAAAACCAAACACATAGCACTGAGGTATCACTTCATCAAAGATCATGTGGAAGATGGAAATGTCGAAGTTCACTTCGTACGAACCACTGATCAACTGGCTGACGTCTTTACCAAAGCTCTTCCAGAAGCATCGTTCAATAAAATATTGCAAGGGCTAGGAATGATGGAATCAGAGTCAGTACCTCACACTACCTCTCAATCTCAAACGTAAGAAGCGAATCCAACCGAACGTTCGGGTTCGGTTCAACCATTTCACTCGCTCATTACTTCAAAGGTAGTTTTTCTGATTTGTATATTTCTTGTGCAAAATTTGTTTTTCTTTATGTAAAAGTTTTTTTTTATTGCATATCTAAACTCCTTGGTTTCTTAAAAATTTTCCAAAACCGAAACCTCCAGAAGGTTCGGGTTCGGTTTTCCAAAATTTTCCTGAACCGAAACCAACCGAAGGTTCGGGTTCGGTTTTTCAAAATTTTCCTGAACCGAAACCAACCGAACGCTCGGGTTCGGTTTTTCAAAATTTTCCTGAACCGAAACCCACCGAACGCTCGGGTTCGGTTTTTCAAAATTTTCCTGAACCGAAACCAACCGAACGCTCGGGTTCGGTTTTTCAACTTTTTCCCAACCAATACCAACCGAACGTTCGGGTTCGGCTTTTCAATTTTTTTTTCTCTCCAAAGTTTTTTTTAAATCGTATTTTTTTTCTTTTGAACTCATTTATAATTTTTTTACGTCTTACTTTTTAATTTTATTTTTTATTTTTATTTTCAATTTCAAAAACTCCAAAAATATTTTATTTCTTTTTGTGTGCTCATTCGTTTATGGGGATATATTTGATGACTTACTTAAGTGTCCCTAGAAGCATGATGCTGTATGTGTCCCAAGCCTCATAAGATTTTGAATAATAGCTTTCATGACCTGGTATACACAAACCTTGTCTTTCCAATAAGGCTAACTCATTTATTCTAATCGTGAGCTACCTCACTCTTTTCTCACATGAGTTCAGAGTCTCCTGCTTGGTCCTTATGTTCGCAGCAGAGGTACTATGTCTTCTTTCACCATCCCCATTACACTTCTCCATAACATTCGTTTCATCACTGTAACCCTTGAGACTCTCAGCATCTACCACTGAGGTTTATGGTTACACAACATCTGTGTTTATGATCTTAGCTTCGTGCCACTACGAGCTGAGTGAAACCCAAAATTCAACACCAACGAATTGACGGTGACCAATTAACTTGATCAAGTTTTCACCAATGAATTAACGAATGTACCTTCGTGAAATCTCAATTTCTTTTCTTTTTGCGTGGTTCCAATGAAATTGTTACACACCATGACATTTCTTCCCAAGGGATCGAGTTTTAAATTTTTATCTGAGATTTCATATTAATCCAACCCACTACAAAATCAACTCAAACCTACTTGTTCAACAGACTACACTGGTCTCACAAGTACTTTGTTCACATTCGTTCTTATATCAAGTATTGAATTGTTGAATCAAAGCGAAACCACCCTTAATTACCCTAATTAAAAGAAGCCTTTCAACATTTCTTAATAAATGTTTGATCGTAATTCAACGGGATTCCACACTAACACTTTGGGGTCTCTCTTGACCTTGAAGGAAGAGATTCGTGCCCGGGATCATCAGTTTCGTGTCATTATTGACATCACAGATTATCCTAAAAAGAGTTGCTTTATTTCTTTATTTTTTTTACACTCTTTGCACGAAAATCCTAGATTTTCCAAAATTCCGTTACTAATTATTTTACAGGCTGGATATTTACTGGATGGTTACAAATGAAGTTGTGGTCGAAAATTAGCCACGTGGATCATAAAGTGGAAACAGCCGTTTAAAAGACGATAAGACAAAAAGTTGTTGACTCGGCGGGAGTTAAATGGATAGAAATTCAAACGACGGTAAAAAGGAGGGCGCGTGAATTTGAAGCGGCCGCGCTTTTTCTGACACTTATTGGACGCGTGTGCAGTATTGAAGCGTCATCCATCTGGCATTAATGGCGCGTGTGGAAATGGAAACGGTTCCTCTCTCTGAACCGGCGCTTATTGGGCGGCGTGATCCTAGGAATCTGACACTCTCTCTCCTACGTGATCATCGCACGTCCCAACTGTCACCAATCAGTCATTCCAAAAACCCGTTTCGTATTTCCATAAGAGATTTGAAACGATTTTTCTCTCTCCTATCACCTACTATAAAAACCCATCAACACCACCTTTTACCTCTTTACTGCCTCATAATTTCCAAAGCAAAAAATACTTCCAAACTCTCTCCCGGCTATCTTCTTCTCCAAACCTGCAACAATGGCTGAATCCTCTTCCGTCCATGCTACTTCTCAGATTCTTCCCATCAGACCCCAGCAATGCCTTGTCATCGATCTGAATCCACTGGCATATGATCCACACATGTCGCCGGTCATCGAATGCCTCAAGTACTCCCAGCTTGCTACTGCATTGTCCAGAATTGAAACGGTGCCAATGGTGGCTCTATCTCAGGTCTATGCGACGGCCTACTACGACAAGGGCGTCGACAGGGTATTTTTCGAAGTGGCGGAACACAAGACGTCGATTTCTCATCCCCGCTTCTGCACCATGCTTGGGTTTGCTGCTGACCCATCGCGTGTTCACCCGGAGACGATTCCGGTTGGTATGCTCTACAACATGTTCTATAACATGGGCTACACGGAAGTTCTCACCTCCGTCGCCAGGTTCAAGAAATCCTGCCTACCACCCCTGTGGAATGGGCTATTTACAGTTCTCTTCAAGGGACTGTCAGAAAGGAGCTCAGGATCGGACGGGGCCAGTCGTCTTTTCCTGTCAATTATGTATGGGGTGTACAACGGGATCAATCTGGACTATGGATTTGTCCTTTGGCAACAACTGATTCAGAGCCTTTCTTCCACTTCTCGACACTCCGAAGTGTCGCTGGCCCGGTTCTGGATCTTGATCACCAGATGGGCTATGGACAAGTTTAACGTTCCCACAGCCGACGGTGCACCGATGTCTTCTATTGGTACCTTTCATACCAAGAAGATCATCGTATCCGATGCCTCCAAATTCTCCTTCATTGGCTCTATCCCGGAGTCGATGTATGCTGATGTGCCAGCAGATAGCCGATTGATCAAAACGATCAAGGAGTTTCAACCATCTGGTCCGAGGGAACTGACACCGGACATGCTGCGATCAATTCATGATGCCGACAAACCAGTGGCCAGGGGTAAAAAGGCAGACAAGGGGAAGAAACCATCCAAAGCCCCAAAACCTTCTCCAAAGAAGTGTAAACAACAGAAACCTGCTTCATCCCCACAACCGAAAAGGAGGAAGACTCAACCGAAGCGAAAGCTCATCATACCCTCCTCTTCAAGCGAATCCGAAGGTGGGAGTTCGGACTCTGAGGGATCACAAGGAGACGAATCTCCACAACAAGGCAACACACCCCCTCGGTCCCCAACCCCGGAGATGGAACTTCACCAATCCCCAGTTCCTTCCCCTCCACCCTCAATACCTATTTCCATTCCCACCATAAACCCTACTATACCACCAACCTCATTCCCTATACCCCCACCCATATTCACCACATCAACCGAAACACCACCTGTAACCGAAATCCCTCCAGTAACCGAACCTCCACAAACCGAAACCCATACACCACCACCACCCGAAACTAACCCCCCACCCACTCAACCTGAACCAACCAAACCCACAACACCCCCAGCTTCACCACCACCTCAATCTCCAGAAGACGCCTCCGACGGCGATGATCAATACCTTGGTGGTGATCACATGAACTTTGATTCGGTCTATTATAGTCCGTTTCAAGTTCAAAGTGATGAGGAGGATGATGTTCCAGTGACAAAGAAGCATCTCCGCGACCTTAACGAGAAGGTTGATCAACTTCTCGCCTCCTCTTCCAACCAGCAGTCATCTTTATCTGAAGCTGCCCTTCAGAAGATAGTTGATGCCTTCTCCAAGGCTCAACATGATTCAATGGCCTCAGCAACTGCTGCGATAGACGCCTCCACCCGAGCCTGTGAGGCTGCGACCGAAAAAGTCGATAAACTATTCAATGACGCTACCATCTTGCTGCAGTCTATGCAGGAAAGCGCCGAAGCCACGAAAACAACTCTGGAACCAGTTGTTCATCAATTGGCCCAGTTTGTAAAGACGGAGTTATCCTCGTTCGCTACCCTCAGACAGAACCTTAGCGACGACAACTCGGCACTTCGTGCCTCCATCGATGCCCGCTTGGCAAAGCTACAAGAGGATCTTGCGGCTGAAAACTCACTGATGGACGTCCTGGCAAGTAAGACTACTGCCCTAAAGGTCAAGAGCACGCAGCTTTCCAACTCCGAACAACAATTGGAAGCTCTTCGATCCGAGAGGAAAGTCATAAAGACGTGTGTTTCGGATGTCCACGCTGCTCTCTCAAACATCCTGGAAGCACACGACCCCATCCTTAATCACTCAGTGAGGCGTACCCTCGCTGAGAAACTCTCTCCGGCCATGGACCTCTTGAGTAAAATTGAAGGCCTACCCAGTTTCGTGTCCATTCCGAAACAAGGGGGAGATGAGAAGAAAGGATCGAAACCACCTCCTTCCTCCAAAGCTACTCACACCACCGAACCACCCCCAACTGGTCATGCCTCGGGTTCGGGTGTGAAGAACAAGGGTAAAAACATAGCACAGGGAGGAGATGACGATGAAGATGAAGATGAAGACAAGGAGACTATTGCGGACATGTTAAAGAGAAAGAACAGTCGCAATACTGATGACGATGTCAGTCGTGTGGCATGTGAAGCTGAAGAAGCCGAACGAAAGCAAAAAGAAGCCCACGATCTCCTTGAGAGCCGAAAGCTGCTCTTCCCTGCCTGGACCAGGGATCGTTTGATAAAGGAGGCCATAGAAACTCCAAGCATACTATGGCTCGAGCCGGTGATATCGTTCGACTGCAACAACACCATCGATTCGCAGTTCGATATGCCACTAACTCGAAAGGCGTTCGTCTTCCACGCCTTCTCCAACATTTTTGAAGTCCCGCATCCGAACGATGAGCTTGACAGGGAGCTCATTGACTTCTACCTGGAGGCCGCTCGCCCTCAATATCTCACATGGAGCACCCAGAAGATTGTCAATGTTCGGGTGATGAAGCCTTTTGCCGTGGGGAGATTCACAAACGTCAAGTTCAAGCTTATTCGAGGATCTGCAAGAACTGCTCACATGATCTCTCTGGCGGATCTGCCCAATCTGAACCCTCATGATTGGATAGTCTTGTACAACATCCTGCTGACAAACGAAGCCGAATATGGTCCCCTCTTAGACCATGTCAAAAGGATGCTGGCATGCTATATCATGGAGGTGGCCCTAATGGATCAGGAGGTTGCCACAGTTTTTAAGAAGAAACCGAAAGTTAAGCCTGTGGGATCGGCCAGTGATCTAAACACAATGCAAATGGGCAAGATAGATCCAAGGCGAAACTCTGTGATGTTCACCAGAGCCGAAGGACAGAAATGTCTGTTCGCTTTAGCTGACAAGCACCTCTACACCACTACCTGCTTGGAACACGTCCTATCAATCGTCAAGCGGTGTAAGGACAATTCGGCTGATGACATCAAGTACTTCAATGATATGATCAATTGGTACATCCGGTTTAGACAGACCATCCTTTCCATAACCAAGTGTCTGTTTAGTACCGTGAAGAAGAAGGTACCAGCTTCAGCCGCCGGCCCAAGTAAGAAGTGAAGGTCTCGCTCCAAATTGACGCAAAGGGGGAGATTGTTGGGCTAACGTTCTATTAGATGTTGCGTCTTTTGGGCTCGTTAGATTAGCCTTGTATTCTCCGGTTTGGGCCTGTCCAACCGAGAGCCTTTTATGTATTGTATATAAGTTAATGCTTGCATGCATATTAGGTTAAGATTCTAGAGATTATCGATATAGCGATTTATCAAGAGTACAATATTTTCCAGTAATCGTTCTTGTAATCTTCCAATCCTTTACAGTTGATGTTCTTAATCGAGCTCTTCTAAGGATTTTATTTAATCATTCGACACGATTGATTCAAGCTGTTTTGTTCTTAATATTACGTTCTGCTTTGTTATTATTATTGCGTTCTTGCTGTTTCATATTCATATACTTGTTCAAGATCTAATCGATCTTCATAGATTAAAAGTTGTTTTAATCCCATCACTTTCTACATCAAATATAACATCTCTTGACTTTATAACAGTGTTGATAGACACAGATTCATTAGATTCTAAAACATAGAATCTATGAGCTTTGGAATGCTCAACATATCCAATAAAGATACAATCTATACCTCTTTGACCCAATGTTTTCCTTTTGGGATCAGTGAGCCTCAAAACTGCACTACAACCCAAGCTTTGAGATAACTCAAATTTGGTACCTTTTTACACTAAAGTTCATATGGAGTATTTTTACTCCTTTTGTTTGGTGTTCTAGTCAAAATACAACATGCAGTTAACATAGCCTCTCCCAAAAAACCATCACTTAAACCAGAATAGGACAACATGGAATTAACCATTTCTTTCAAAGTCATATTTTTCTTTTCAGCTAGACCATTTTATTGTGGTGTATAAGGAGCCATGGTTTGATGTATTATTCCAGTTTATAAATCTTAAATTTATCAAGAGCCTCATCTTTAGAATGTGGCAAATAGACATAACAATATCTATATGCATCATCAATAAAACTAACAACATACTTTTTGTTTCTAAGGGAAGATGTTGCATGGAAATCACATAAATCACTATGTCTATGTTACAACACCTTGTTTTCCCTAACAACATCTTTGAAAGGTTGTCTTGTGATTTTAGTTCACATGCATGTTTTACATTTCCAGTTATTTATATCAAAAACAGGAATTAAACTAATTTTTTACATGTCTTTTAATCTCTTGTAATGAATGTGTCCTAGTCTAGCATGCCAAAAATCGAATTTATTAAAGTTATTGCTAGTATTCGAAGAAGCCATGCAAACAAAATTATGATAACTAGAATAATTATCATTAAGCCTAATCATTCCATTACATATATATATCCGAAACCCATAAAAGAACCATGTCTTAACAAGATATACTTGTCACTTTCTAATACTTATTTTGTAACCATAATTATATAAAACAATTTCAAACACAATATTATTTCGAATCCCCGGTACATATAAAACATTGTTCATACAAAAACACTTTCCAGAAGTAAAGTAAAGTAAAATGGATCCTAAACCATTGATTGGTTCAGTTACAACATTTCTCATTTTTACCATAGATCCATCTTTAATTGGTTGACATTCCTTGATCCAACAAAGATCTTTATATATATAGGTTCTTGCTCCCGAATCAACCCACCATGCAACATTATCATCTTGCAAATAAAATGATTTAGAAATCACAGAAATATAATTCTACACATATTTAGAATTCTGCATGAAAATAGAAATCAGATTTGTTGCTTTTCTAGATCCTTGGTCAAACACCATCCTTATTTACTTTACGAAGATGGCAATATTTCTTGAAGGGATTCGGTTTGTTACAATTCCAAAAAACCAACCAAGTCAGAAGGTTAGTAGACTTATCATTCTTTCCTTTAAACTTCCATTTTCCATTAGATTTTTTTTTTATTCTTTGAACTTTCTCCTTCCACCATGTTTACAAAAGAGGAACCAACTTGGTTCTTGCATTTAGGATTGTTATCAAGTTCTTGAGTCCTTAAGGACTCTTCAATCCATAAATGTTTTCCAAGTTGAGTCAATGTTAATTCCTCTTTGTTATGTTTTAGATTATGTTTAAAATCTTTCTAGGAAGGGGGCAGTTTTTCAATGATCATAGCCACAAAAATGCCTTCATCCATTTTAAGATTGTGTTGAGAAAACTATCCCAAGATCTTTAATAATCATTGAATTGTTCCATAACAGGCTTGGATTCAGTCATCTTGTAACCCATAACGTGTCACACCCCCAAACCAGAACGGCGGAAACGTTCGAGGGCGGAGGACGTCATATTCAGTATCATAACAGTTCATAGAAAGGAAAGTACACACCACCATAATATAAATATATTTGAAAAGTTTACATGATTGTAGATGTTACATGTTTGCAAAAGAAATCAAATACAAAATGGTGATCCAAAATATGTTACTAACGCCAGCGCGTTAGTCTTCAGAAGTAGTTGCTACCTGGTCTAGCGGTTTCCTGAGAATACAAGTTATTTCAAAGAAAAAGTGTCAACATTTAAGTTGGTGAGTTCATAAGTGGTGTTTTGAGAAGATGTATGCCATTCGAAAGTGTTTGTATGTTTTCCAGAAAATGTAGTATTTCAATTGTAACAAGTTATGATTCGTGTGTTGAAAATGAATGTATTAGATCCAGAAAATCCCATATTTTCCCTAATAGTTGAGATATGATTTGTTGTGTTTTCCAAGAAAAACCCTTATTTTCTTATAAAAGTATGAAATGCATATGAATGTTCGTGATGTAAATTGCAACTAATTGTACCGAGAAAATCCCTTATTTTCCTATTAGTTGTTTGGTTTGTATACAGGAAAAACCCTTATTTCCCTGACATAACTGGCAGTCTCTAAGACCGAAAATCGCAAGCAAGCTACGTGCTCGAAAGGTGTGGCATAGTTTTACATAGTAAAGCTATACGAAGATCGCACTTATTAGATGAAGAATAGTTTTAATGACCTACTCGTTCATAAAAGCATAATACCATAATAATTGTATATCCGATGAGTTTTATAACCATACTAAACATAATATGCCTGTAGCGACGTTCTTCAGGCGTCGTAGCGTTATGACAACTGTCACCCCAAAAGACGGACTGTAGCTAACAGTCAGGGCGCGGGATCATGACTTCCCGTATAGATCTATACACATTTGACACGTTCTCCGAACGGGAGACTCTGGTTATAGACAGGACTTGCAGCATTATTTTCTAATAAAGAAAGTAACGTTTGAAGATATACACGACTCATGGATTCTCAACTAAGTCTGTATTAAAGTAGTAGTTTGTATGCAAAGTTTAACTTCTTTCACAATGTTTGACAAAGCATAAATCATAAATTCTTTGAATGCATAAAATGATTTAGTAAAGAATGTTACCCTTGATATGATGTATTTGGATGTAATAGTATAGATAAAACATATTTCTATATATAAACATATTGTATCCCAAGAGGGTAAAGCTGTGTTGTGAGGTGTTTTGCATCATAATAACTTCATAAGATAGTTAAAACAACAGTATGAAAAGTGTATCAAAAGGTTAATGTTTCATACGAATTTAGTCATGTGTTAACTTGTATTCCTCCCCAAAAAGAGTATAAAACATTTAAAATGTATTTAAAGAGTGTTCAAAGGGGATATGAACTCACTTGATAGTTTGAAGATTGTGAGGTGGAAAACCGAGCAGAGTTTCGTCTCGGGAAACTGACTTTTCTTGGGATTCTCGGGAATCTCGGGAGTAGAATCGGCCTTCGGGACTTGAGCCAAAAAGACCAGAGCTTCGGGTTTGAACGGACACGGAAAACGAGGAAATGCTGAGAGAGAGAGAAGAGAAATGAACCCTTTCTTTGGAAACCCTCGCATTCTATTTATAGGAAGGCAAGTCTGCCTCGGTACGCGGGGCGTACGCTCGTACGCGCTGCGTACGCGTACGTCATGCATGACCGAAGCCTCGACTGCCTCGGTTCGGATGGGACGGGTTCTTGGGTTATCGGGTCGGATGGGACGGGTTGCTGGGGAGGTGGGTCGGATGGGACGCCGGGTCGGATGGGACGTCGGGTCGGACGGGTCGGACGGGTCGGACGGGTCGGCTTCCTCGGATATGGCGACGTGGACGATCCGAGGCCAATCCTCTCGGTTACGCGGGGCGTACAGGAGTACGCAGCGCGTACTTCGGAGAAGGACGTTGACTCCTCTTCGGATAATATCCGAATTTTGAATTAAATAATTAATTAATTTATTTAATAAACTTCAAAAATCCATATCTTCTTCATACGAACTCCGTTTTCGATGGTCTTTATATCCACGCGTAGGTGAGACTACGATCTACAACTTTCGTTTAGACTCCGTTGGCAAATTCCAAAATTATTTTTATTATTTATTTTATAACTAATCGTTTTTAAGGAATTTCTTTGAAAAATCATAACTTCCTCATGCGAAGTCAGATTTGGACGTTCTTTTTGTGTACGCTCACGGTTTAATGTTATCTATGACTTTCATTTAGATACCTAAGGCTAAATGTTATCGTATTGAAACTTTGCGTTTTTCGTTTGATCAGTGTTGTCGGTTTTGACAGAAATCTTAGAATGGTCATAGCTTCTTCGCCATAACTCAGATTTTAGTGTTCTTTATTTATTTGGAACCTTTAAGACGATATCTACTACATAGCGTACTCCAAATCAGAGCTTTTGAACAATTCATTTATCGATGATATTCCCATTATATTCAAAAAGGGTTACAAGACTCGGTTTATAATGCCCGGGATAACGGGTTGTTACATCATCCCCCCGTTAAACGGAATTTCGTCCCGAAATTTAATACAAGGTAAGAGTTTTAGGGGGCTGAGGAAGAGATGCGGATACTTCTGTAGCATTTGGTCTTCCCGTTCCCATGTGAATTCGGGTCCTCTCTTAGCATTCCATCGAACTTTTACTATTGGAATGCGACTCTGTTTGGTCCTTTTAACTTCCCTATCCATGATCTCGACGGGTTCTTCCACAAAGTTGAGATTTTCGTTTAACGCGATTTCATCGAGTGGAATTACAAGTGTTTCGTCGGACAAACACTTTTTCAGGTTCGACACGTGGAATACTGGATGCACTTTGTTAAGCTCGATTGGAAGTTGGAGTTTGTAGGCCACTGGACCAACTCTCGAAATGATTTCAAAGGGTCCAATGTACCTGGGGTTTAGCTTTCCACGCTTCCCAAAGCGTATCATGCCTTTCCAGGGTGAGACCTTCAGTAGTACACGGTCGCCAATCTGGAATTCCAAGGGTTTACGTCTCCTGTCGGCATAGCTCTTTTGCCTATCCCTTGAGGACTTCAGTCGTTCTCGTATTTGCACGATCTTTTCGGTAGTCTCTCTGATGATCTCTGGGCCAGTAAGGGTGCTCTTAGTGACTAGACCTTTTGCCAATTGGGTGTCGCCCACTTCCGTCCAGCACAGGGGTGATCTGCACTTACGGCCGTAAAGGGCTTCGAACGGAGCGGTCTTGATACTAGTATGATAACTATTGTTATAAGAGAACTCGACCAAAGGCAAGTGAATATCCCATGCCTTGCCAAAGTCGATTACACATGCTCGCAACATGTCTTCCAAGGTTTGGATCGTCCTCTCACTCTGTCCGTCAGTTTGAGGGTGGTATGATGTACTCATGTCCAACCTTGTTCCCATGGATTTTTGCAGTGATTGCCAAAATCTGGAAGTGAACCTGCTGTCTCTATCTGAGATGATGGACATTGGTACTCCATGAAGTCGTACGATCTCCCGGATGTAGGTTCTTGATAGATTTTCCATCCTATCGGTTTCCTTGATAGGTAAGAAATGGGCTGATTTGGTTAATCTGTCGACGATTACCCAAATAGTATCTTGGCCACTCTGAGTTTTGGGCAGTTTGGTTATGAAGTCCATGGAAATCTGCTCCCATTTCCACTCAGGTATATCAGGTTGTTGGAGTAGGCCTGAGGGTTTTTGGTGTTCTATTTTTATTTTGGCGCAAGTTAAACACTTGCCCACGTACGTAGCGATCTCCGCTTTCATGTTTGGCCACCAGTAGAGTTGCTTGAGATCTAGATACATCTTGTCTGACCCTGGGTGTACGGAGTATGGGGTCCTGTGTGCCTCGCTCATAACTACCTCTCTGAATCCCCCAAACTTTGGTGTCCAGATCCGGTTCATGAGGTAGCGTGCTCCGTCACTCTTGATTTCTAAGTTCTTGTCCATTCCTCTAAGGGCCTCACCTGCCACGTTTTCGGGTTTCAAGGCCTCTAATTGAGCTTCCTTGACTTGCGTTGATAGGTGCGAATGGATCGACATAGCTAATGACTTCACTCTCCGGCCTGAGTACTCCTTTCGACTAAGGGCATCGGCTACGACGTTTGCCTTTCCCGGATGATAGCGAATATCGCATTCGTAATCACTGAGTAGCTCGACCCATCGCCGTTGTCTCATGTTGAGCTCCTTCTGATCGAAAATGTGTTGTAAGCTCTTGTGGTCGGTAAAGATAGTGCTCTTCGTTCCATACAAGTAATGTCTCCAGATCTTCAGGGCAAACACTACTGCTCCTAGCTCAAGATCGTGGGTCGTGTAGTTAACCTCATGTGTTTTCAACTGTCTCGAGGCGTAGGCGATGACCTTACCTCGCTGCATCAGAACACATCCGAGTCCTTGGTTTGATGCATCGCAATAAACTACGAAGTCTTCTATTCCTTCAGGAAGGGATAGTATTGGTGCGGTGCACAAGGCTCGTTTGAGCGTTTGGAACGCTCTTTCTTGTTTCTCTTCCCAGTCAAAGGCCACACCTTTCTGGGTTAGGGTTGTAAGAGGCTTCGCTATTCGTGAGAAGTTCTGAATGAACCTGCGGTAGTAGCCAGCGAGACCTAGAAATTGGCGAATTTCTGTAGGAGTCTTCGGTGCTGACCAGTTCTCAATGGCCTTAATTTTGGATGGGTCCACGTGGATTCCCTCTTCGCTTACCACGTGTCCTAAGAATTCGACTCTTCGGATCCAAAATTCACATTTCGAGAACTTCGCATAAAGTTTCTCTTTTCGTAATATCCCTAGAACTTGTCGCAGATGATCGCCATGCTCTTTCTTACTTCGGGAGTAGATCAGGATGTCGTCAATGAAAACGATGACGAACTGATCCAAGTAAGGTCGGCATACTCTATTCATCAGATCCATGAAGACTGCGGGCGCATTGGTCAATCCGAATGGCATCACCACGAACTCGTAATGTCCGTAACGAGTTCGGAAGGCGGTCTTCGGCACATCCTCCTCTAGCACTCGTAACTGGTGATACCCGGACCTCAGATCAATCTTAGAAAAATAGTTCGCCCCTTGCAGTTGGTCGAATAGATCATCTATGCGCGGTAGAGGATAACGATTCTTGACCGTTAGTTTGTTGAGTTCTCTGTAGTCGATGCACATTCTGAACGATCCATCTTTCTTTTTCACAAACAACACGGGTGCTCCCCATGGTGAGAAGCTCGGTCTGATGAATCCTTTTCTCAGTAGTTCATTCAGTTGACTGGATAGCTCCTGCATCTCTGCCGGGGCTAATCGATAGGGTGCCTTGGCTACTGGGGTAGCTCCGGGAATCAGATCGATTCTGAATTCGACTTGTCTTACGGGTGGTATCCCTGGAAGGTCCTCGGGAAATACATCGGGAAAATCGCATACGTCGGGCACATCCTTGATGTCCCGGACTTCGCGTTTCATGTCTACAACATGTGCAAGAAATGCGTGACACTCCTTTCGCAAGTGCTTCCGAGCTTGGATACTTGAGATGATTCTAAGAGTGGTACTAGGTTTGTCGCCCAAGACGAGGAAAGTTTCGCCGGTTGGCAGATTAAGGCGAACGGCCTTATCGTAACATAGAATGTCCGCACGATGTGAACTCAGCCAATCCATGCCAATGATGACATCGAAACTCTTAATCGAGACTGGCATGAGGTTGATTTGAAAGGGATTATCGTTTAGAGTTAGGGTGCAGTTTAAGTATAACTCTTTAGTGCTTTCAGTTTTCCCGTTGGCCATTTCTACTATGAACGGTTCACTTAATGATTGTGGTAATGGTTTTAGCATGCTTTTAAAGTCGTGACTCACAAAACTCCTTTCCGCTCCACTATCAAACAAAATGCATGCATACGAGTTATCGAGAAGAAACGTACCCGTAACAACAGTAGGGTCCGCAATGGCTTCATCTTGTCCCATTGCGAAAACTCGGCCTCTCCCGCCGATATTCCTGTTGTTTGCCTTCGGGCAGTCCTTGCGGTAGTGCCCTGTGCTCCCGCACTCAAAGCAAGCGCGGCTTACTCCGGTATTAGCAGTGGGGGCGGATTGTTGGGTTGGCTCCCTGCAATAGCGGGCTGTATGACCCTTCTTATTGCACCTGGTGCATTGAAGGCCATGACAGAGACCGTGATGGTGGAAGTTGCACTGATTACATTTCGGTAGCTTTCCATTGTATGAACTTGTGGGGGCAGAGTTGGTGGGTACAGTAATGGCGTGGGTCGCTATCACTTGTTGTTTCTTAGGGTTCTCCTGGAGGATTTGTCCCCTCCTCTTGTTCCAAGGCCTACTCTGTCCCTGAGCCTCCCTAGGTGGATTTGCGGCTGTTGTGATGGTACTCTGTTTCGCTCCGTGATCGATGAGTCGTTGCGCCAGGCGTTTAGCGCTGTTGTAGGTGATAGGGTTGGAGGCTAGGACATGCCCTTGAATCTGGGGTGACAACCCCCAAATGTACCTTTCGACCTTCTTTGATTCTGGGTTGACCATGGTAGGGCACAAAGCAGCGAGATCGTTGAACCTAGCTGTGTAAGCGACTAGGTCAGACCCGACCATTTTCAAATTCCAGAGTTCTTGCTCAAGCTTTTGCACTTCACCCCTTGGGCAGTATTCTTCCAGTAGTAGTACCTTCAGTTCTTCCCAACTCATGGCGTTAGCGACAGTGAGTGTCACTGAGTTCACATGGCTTTTCCACCAAGTGAGGGCTCGATCTATGAAGGTGCAAGCAGCGAACTTAACCTTGCTTGTTTCTTGGCACGAGCAAATCTCGAAGACCGTTTCGGTCTTTTCGAACCATTGCATTAGTGTAATGACTCCTCCTGTTCCATTAAAAGTTTTTGGTTTAGCGTTAGAGAACTCCTTGTAAGTACATTCTCTTCCTTGGCCATGACCAGTGCCATGATTTGGATGATTCGTGCTGCTTCCCGCCCCTCCATTCCCTTGGGAGTTTATTTGCGAGAGGGCTGCGGTTACCGCTGCTGTGATAGCAGCCTGAACCATGGCCGGATCATAAGCTGGTGGTGGAGGTGGTGGTGGTGCCGTGCCCGGCCTGGGCCTTAAGTTTGGACGAGGAGGCATCTTGCTGCCAAAAGAAAATATGGAAGAAAATTATAAGTTTTGGCAGTTCAAAGTTGAATGATATTGAGTTAACTGCCTTAAATAGATTAAGAATTTGGTTTGATCAACAATGGGTTTTGAGCTTGATTTATTAATAACGTTTGAATGGATGCACTTATGAGTTGAACGGAATACACATATTGAAAATCAGAGAAGGGGGGGGGGGGGTATGCCCCATATATATAAAACCTATAGTCGTGTTACATCCGAGTTTAGACAAAACTTTTTGACCTTTCTAAAGGTCTCCGATTACAGAAAGTTTCAACGAAAAGGAAATTCTTATCCGAAGTCCTAATTTATAACAAAATTTGAAATCCTGGCAGGCACTACTTGCGACGTAGGTTGCGCTTGGAGCTTGACTCCGCATCTGATTGCTTCGATTCCATTAGGCGTCGATCAAAAGCGGCTTGTTGCTCCCTTAACTCGGCTAGGGCTGCAATTATCTGTGCCTGAAATGCCTCAGACTGGAGTTGGACATTATCTTGTATCTTGTCCAGTCTACGGATATCGGAAGTGTGAACCTGCACTTCCACGTTGATATCCCGGAGTCGGCTTGCTTGTACTCCGGACTGATAGGACTGATTGGCTAACTTACCAACCATTACCGGGAGTGCTCGATCAGCCGAACTGCCACCGCGGACATCGTAGAAGTCCCGACACATGCCGTAGGGAGGGCGTATGCCTTGTTGTTGGCTCCAATGATGTAGGTGACTTCCCCAGACGGGAGTGGGTCCTTGGAAGTTCCTCACATGGACAGGAGGTTGAATGGGTGGTGGATCGATCACTTCAGGTTCTGAGTCAGTACCGGAGTCATCACCCAATTCTATGGGTTCCTCATCCTCTTCTGGATCATCTTCGATCCATCCTCCGTTGCCTTGGTTGGGAAAGTAGGGGTCATTGGGGTGGTGAAATCCAGCCATTTGACTGTACGAGAAATAGGGTCATAAGAATTGAATAAAGTCGGAACATGCACAACATGTAAGTTAGTTTAAATAGCAACTACTCCTATAGCATTTAAATTATTGTGTTTGATTCTAATAACGGTTTGGTAAGTTTTTAAAATTTGTTGTCCACTGCAGACACCCCTCGGCACACGTTAGTCGGCTCTCGGACAAATATAGTTGATCAGGCTATATCCTTCCCAGTTCCGATTACATGTCCCACGGCGTACCTGTACTGCACAACTCATTAATAATACTTCTAATATGGTACGATGTGGAACTGTTATTTATTACTAAATGAATGCATGCTTACTTACAAAAACTAAATAGATTTAATTTCAAAAGCATGACTCTTCTCAGAGTGTTTTTGCCCAGTTGAGTTTATAGTTGTATATAAAAAATGGTTTTGATATACTTAATTCACTATAAACGAAGCTCTGATACCAATCTGTCACACCCCCAAACCAGAACGGCGGAAACGTTCGAGGGCGGAGGACGTCATATTCAGTATCATAACAGTTCATAGAAAGGAAAGTACACACCACCATAATATAAATATATTTGAAAAGTTTACATGATTGTAGATGTTACATGTTTGCAAAAGAAATCAAATACAAAATGGTGATCCAAAATATGTTACTAACGCCAGCGCGTTAGTCTTCAGAAGTAGTTGCTACCTGGTCTAGCGGTTTCCTGAGAATACAAGTTATTTCAAAGAAAAAGTGTCAACATTTAAGTTGGTGAGTTCATAAGTGGTGTTTTGAGAAGATGTATGCCATTCGAAAGTGTTTGTATGTTTTCCAGAAAATGTAGTATTTCAATTGTAACAAGTTATGATTCGTGTGTTGAAAATGAATGTATTAGATCCAGAAAATCCCATATTTTCCCTAATAGTTGAGATATGATTTGTTGTGTTTTCCAAGAAAAACCCTTATTTTCTTATAAAAGTATGAAATGCATATGAATGTTCGTGATGTAAATTGCAACTAATTGTACCGAGAAAATCCCTTATTTTCCTATTAGTTGTTTGGTTTGTATACAGGAAAAACCCTTATTTCCCTGACATAACTGGCAGTCTCTAAGACCGAAAATCGCAAGCAAGCTACGTGCTCGAAAGGTGTGGCATAGTTTTACATAGTAAAGCTATACGAAGATCGCACTTATTAGATGAAGAATAGTTTTAATGACCTACTCGTTCATAAAAGCATAATACCATAATAATTGTATATCCGATGAGTTTTATAACCATACTAAACATAATATGCCTGTAGCGACGTTCTTCAGGCGTCGTAGCGTTATGACAACTGTCACCCCAAAAGACGGACTGTAGCTAACAGTCAGGGCGCGGGATCATGACTTCCCGTATAGATCTATACACATTTGACACGTTCTCCGAACGGGAGACTCTGGTTATAGACAGGACTTGCAGCATTATTTTCTAATAAAGAAAGTAACGTTTGAAGATATACACGACTCATGGATTCTCAACTAAGTCTGTATTAAAGTAGTAGTTTGTATGCAAAGTTTAACTTCTTTCACAATGTTTGACAAAGCATAAATCATAAATTCTTTGAATGCATAAAATGATTTAGTAAAGAATGTTACCCTTGATATGATGTATTTGGATGTAATAGTATAGATAAAACATATTTCTATATATAAACATATTGTATCCCAAGAGGGTAAAGCTGTGTTGTGAGGTGTTTTGCATCATAATAACTTCATAAGATAGTTAAAACAACAGTATGAAAAGTGTATCAAAAGGTTAATGTTTCATACGAATTTAGTCATGTGTTAACTTGTATTCCTCCCCAAAAAGAGTATAAAACATTTAAAATGTATTTAAAGAGTGTTCAAAGGGGATATGAACTCACTTGATAGTTTGAAGATTGTGAGGTGGAAAACCGAGCAGAGTTTCGTCTCGGGAAACTGACTTTTCTTGGGATTCTCGGGAATCTCGGGAGTAGAATCGGCCTTCGGGACTTGAGCCAAAAAGACCAGAGCTTCGGGTTTGAACGGACACGGAAAACGAGGAAATGCTGAGAGAGAGAGAAGAGAAATGAACCCTTTCTTTGGAAACCCTCGCATTCTATTTATAGGAAGGCAAGTCTGCCTCGGTACGCGGGGCGTACGCTCGTACGCGCTGCGTACGCGTACGTCATGCATGACCGAAGCCTCGACTGCCTCGGTTCGGATGGGACGGGTTCTTGGGTTATCGGGTCGGATGGGACGGGTTGCTGGGGAGGTGGGTCGGATGGGACGCCGGGTCGGATGGGACGTCGGGTCGGACGGGTCGGACGGGTCGGACGGGTCGGCTTCCTCGGATATGGCGACGTGGACGATCCGAGGCCAATCCTCTCGGTTACGCGGGGCGTACAGGAGTACGCAGCGCGTACTTCGGAGAAGGACGCTGACTCCTCTTCGGATAATATCCGAATTTTGAATTAAATAATTAATTAATTTATTTAATAAACTTCAAAAATCCATATCTTCTTCATACGAACTCCGTTTTCGATGGTCTTTATATCCACGCGTAGGTGAGACTACGATCTACAACTTTCGTTTAGACTCCGTTGGCAAATTCCAAAATTATTTTTATTATTTATTTTATAACTAATCGTTTTTAAGGAATTTCTTTGAAAAATCATAACTTCCTCATGCGAAGTCAGATTTGGACGTTCTTTTTGTGTACGCTCACGGTTTAATGTTATCTATGACTTTCATTTAGATACCTAAGGCTAAATGTTATCGTATTGAAACTTTGCGTTTTTCGTTTGATCAGTGTTGTCGGTTTTGACAGAAATCTTAGAATGGTCATAGCTTCTTCGCCATAACTCAGATTTTAGTGTTCTTTATTTATTTGGAACCTTTAAGACGATATCTACTACATAGCGTACTCCAAATCAGAGCTTTTGAACAATTCATTTATCGATGATATTCCCATTATATTCAAAAAGGGTTACAAGACTCGGTTTATAATGCCCGGGATAACGGGTTGTTACATAACGTTACTTATAAGAAACTTCTTGCTTGAAGCATACGTACCATCAAGGTTGCGAATCCCACAGTTCTTTTGCACTTTCAAAATTTTGATAGATATCAAACAGAGAATCATACGTACCATCAAGGTTGCAAAACTCGTTACTCGGTACCTGTTCGGCCCTCGGGGAGTACTCGGATCGCGAATTCATGTAGAAATATTTTTAGCGAAATTATATACGTCAAAATCATAAGTTGATTGAATGAAATATATAACAAAATTAGATACATGTGAATACACCAAAGCTAAAAAATACATAATGGTCTCACTTCGTTAATAATTATGGAAAATTTAAGATATATATGTAGTAATAATCACATGTGTGTGTTAAATAAAAAATCATTAAGTATATTATACATATTAGTCACCGATTTCACTATGTTTTACAACACTACTCGGTTCAGTAAAGGGGTCGATCTGGGAGTACTCGGGATTCTCTAACTCGCCTCGGAAAGGGGCCGAGTAGCGAGTACTCGGAGGAGTAATTGGCCAACTCGGCGAGTTTTACAACACTGCGTACCATTATGAATATGACCACGACAGATGTAGTCATCATTGTCCCACTTAGATCTCCTCTTTGTTGCCTCCTAAGTTTCATCTTTAGTAAATTCTTGCATGGGTGTACTCATACACCACTTTAATATTAGTGAGAAGAAGGTGCATCTTCTTTTGTCATCTATGAAAATCTTGCCCTTCAAATTTGTTAAATTTGTCAAACTTGCTTGCCATATCATTTAAAGATTTGTGACTTGCCATGCTCACATATTACTTTGATTTTTGTTAGAATTTTGGGTAATAAAGGCACTTGGATACTCTGAGAATTGTGATTTCACTTTCAAATCAAAGTATTTGGGTTGTATTCCCAAATCTTTAATTGGATAAGACTCAAAAGAGATTCATAACAGAGAATGAGAAGTATGAATTCCAGGAGTACCAAAAAACTAACTAAAAATTAGTCAAATACATCCTTTGACTGAAAACTATCAAAACATTTTTCCAACAGTCAAAAAATTGGCATAAATCTAGGTTTTCTCTAAGGATTAATGAAAATCCAAAATAGAAAATACTCAAAATTTGGATCCCGCCAGGGGCTTCCACCCCTTGGATTCTACTTCCAGGGGCGCTGCCCCCGAACCCCCGTTTGTTTAGGGGATTCTCCCCTAAATGACAATCTACTTTTAAAATTGAATAAACTTAAAAAAGTGTGACTCCACACCTTCCTTACTTGTGTAATATTCATCAAGATTGATTTTGGTCAACAAGTCAATCCATTACACTTAAATACAATTAGTGAAACAAATGACCAACATTTTACCACCATCTTTGTCATTTGTCAAGTGTATATATATATATATATATATATATATACACATATATATATATATATATAGTTATAAATTTGATGTAATTAAACCTAAAACTAATAAAATTAAACTAGAACATCATAAAAAAAAAAATTTGAGAGGATTCTTGAACACTTAGAAGATTGTATTCCAAATTGTGTGTTTATTTCTTTCACATTTGATATTTATACTACATATCATCCTATTCTTACATCATAAAAATAGTAACTAAATAGTTAAAGGAAAGTATTTGAAGGGTAAAAAATGTTCATCCACATGTTATGTCTAACTCAATAATTTGATGGATTTTATAACACTCCCCCTTGGATGACATTTATTCCAAATCTGAGTTCAACCATGAAGTATTGCATCATTAAAAACCTTGCTAAAGAAATCCCGGTGGGAAAACACTTTAACGAAAGGAAAAAGAGTGCAGTATATATTTGACTCCCCCTCATTTAGACATCTGCTACATTACATGTTATGCACATGTCGTATTCTGTTGCCATTTACATGTTTTCTGAAGATTGCAGTAGGAAGTGCTTTCGTGAAGAGGTGTTCTACATTGTTGCTAGATTGAACATATTGTATCTCAACCTTTGAACTTTTATAAGCTCTTGAATGTACTCAAAAAAATTTGGAGGTATATGTTTTCTCATGTTTCTCTTGATATATCATTCTTTCATTTGAGTGACACATGCTAAGTTATCTTCATAAATTATAGTTGGACCTTTATCTTTATCTAGTCCACATGAAGACAAAATGAGTTGTCTCGTCGATCTTAACCATGTGCATTCTCTACTAGCTTCATATAATTCAATTACTTATGCATGATTGGAGGATGCAGCGACAACTGTTTGCTTTTGAGAGTGCTAGGAAATTGTGGTGCCTCCGTTCATGAATACGTATCCAGTTTGAGATCTAGCTTTATAAGGATCAGATAAATAGCATGCATCTGCATAACCAGTCAAACATTATTTTGAATCATTAGGATAAAATAACCCTAAATCAGTAGTTCCTCGAAGATATTGCGAAATATCCTTAATCTTGTTCTAATGTCTTTTTGTTAGGATGAACTAAACCTTTCTATCCAGTTTACAACGAAAGAAAATTGGTAAGGTACATAAGAGCCCCAATTGCATTTAGATATGGTATTTCTAGACCAATAACTTCTTCATTTTCTACGCGAGGATGAAATGGATCTTTTTCAATATTTAATGATCTAACAACCATTATCATGCTTAAATGATTGGCCTTGGCCATATTGAAACGTTTCAAGACTCTTTCTGTATAATTTGATTGATGCACAAGTATTCTGTTAGTCATATGCACAATCTTCAAACCAAGACAATATTTGGTTTTACTAAGACTTTTCATTTCAAATTATTTCTTTAAAAGTTCATTCACTTCAAGGATTTCTTTATTTATTCCAATGACATACCCAAATGTTGTTTTCTTAATAAATATGCATGGACGAATAGTGTTATTTTCATAACTTTTACTTGTTAAATAATCACTTAAACGATTGTACCACATGCGTCCAGATTACTTTAACCCATACAAAGATCTTTTCAATTTTATAGAATAAATTTCTTTGGGTTATGCACTTAATGCTTCCAGAATTTTAAATCCTTCAGGGATTTTCATATAGATATCACTATCAACTGATCAATACAAGTAAGCTGTAACAACATCCATCAGGCGCATCTCTAAATTTTCAGAAACCGCCAAGTTGATTAAATACCTAAAAGTGCTTGCATCCATTAATGGTGAATTAGTTTCCTCATAATCAATTCGCGGTATTTCAGAGAAACCTTGAGCCACAAGCCTAGACTTGTATCTTATAATTTCGTGTTTCTCATTTCTGTTTCATACAAAGATCCATCTATACCCTAATGGTTTCACAACTCCAGGTGTAAGGATAATAGCCTAAAATAACCTTTATCTTTTTAAGAGAATTTAATTTAACTTGCATAGCCTCCTTCCATTTAGCCCAATCATTTCTTCTTTGACATTCACTGATAGATTATGGTTCGGGATTATCACTCATAATATCTTATGCAACCGCAGAAGAAAATAATGCACTTATATTATTAGTTTCATTTTGGTCACGTATTCTATTTTTTGACCATAATTTATTGCAACATCTTCCTTTCCTAGGGGAATTCTGATATTTCGTGTTTCTCTAAGAACATTTTCCTCATGATCTAGCGCATTTTCTTCTCCTCTTCTTTTTCGTCGGTTCTTATCCTTAGAACCAAATGGTCTTCCATGCTTCAGGCGTGTTTTTGACTCTTAAGTTACTTTATCATCAGGTTTTCCAAATTAAATTTCAATTCGAGCTGGAACATTGATAGCATGTATATATCATTTAGTCACCCTTTTCGTGTCAGTAAATGCATCAGGCAATTGATTGGCCATTTCTTGGAAATGCATTCTCTTTTGAACTTCCATTTCACAT
This sequence comes from Lactuca sativa, assembly GCF_002870075.4. Taxonomy (NCBI): domain Eukaryota; kingdom Viridiplantae; phylum Streptophyta; class Magnoliopsida; order Asterales; family Asteraceae; genus Lactuca; species Lactuca sativa. Next base: position 195,475,451 of record NC_056625.2, read on the forward strand.
TGCTTTGTACGAGGGTCAAGATATGAAAAAGAAGGTTCATGCCATGATAAAGAAGGTTCGTGGAATCAAGATGCATTTTTACATCTATCATCCATGACACATAGTTTTTCCCACTAACTTCAAGTGCTGCAAAATCGAGCTTTCCAATGTTGGACATATTGTAACTATAAATTAAAAAAAAATAACAAGACGAAAATTAAAATCCATTTATTTCAATATTTATTGCGTAAAACAGAAGCGGGAGAAGAATCATCCCATATAAGACTAAGAAAGGATAAAATAAATCAGGATAAAATACATCCGGTGTGAGATTGAAAAATAGGAAGCTAAGAGCTATAGTCATTATAGTTGCGAGAATCACAACTGGATGAACATTTTGTTATTGATAACCTTGATAATTCAGAAAATTTACAGCTTTTTGTGGTAGAAAGTGTGACAACCCGAAATTTCTAACTTTTACATCCTTCATCTTATCAAATTTAGTCTCGTTTGCTATTTTACAATGTAGTTTTGGGTCTATATAAGTGTATTAGGCTTAGTATAATCAAGATATGAGTCTTAGGAAGGGTTAGAATGTGTGTAGCATCGCAAAAACGGGCCAAACACACCGAGCAAGGTGTGAGCGGCCAGCCAGCCACACACAACCGACCGCACATCCCCCTAGCCACACACTCCTACTTATATAAGTCAGCCTTAGTCATTTTTGAACCCTTATTCCACTCCTTCAAAGCTGGAACACGTTTTCTCTCAAGTGTCATCCACATCTTCATCTTGTTCTTCATAAAAGTAAGTAATACTTCCTTTGATTTGTTGATACTTGAACTTAACTACCCTTCTTCCCTACTTTGATACACGAAATCACGTTTTTGGTGTTATATCTTCAAGAACACCAAGAACACACACTAAGTTTTGGACCCTAAATCTCCCTTTTCTAGCCTCTATAACATGTATATACTTGTTATAACTTGTTTTAGGCCAAGAACACTTGAAGATATACCTATAAAACGTCATTTCTCATGATCTTCAAGTGTGTACGACTGCACACACCAAGTGTACAGCCACACACACCTTGTGCAACCATACACACCCCTCTATGGTCCTAAAACAGCAACAAACTCCATATATGGCTACAACATGAAGTGAGAAACCTTCCTAGATGAGTTCTAAGACCTCAAAATACGTTTTTACACATTTTATGGGGAGTGTGCGGCCGCACACACGCCCTTTCCTCACACACCAATATGGTGTATTTTGACCATACACTCCCTTGTATAGCCATACACCCCTTATATACAATCCTATATGATTATAACACTTCTAAATAAGTGTATACTAGTCCCTAAGGTGGTCCCATTTCAATAATTAGTTGTTACAAACAATAACTGTATACATACATATGTCATTATCTGGTTAATAGGATTTGTTTGTGCTCAAGTCCACGATTGACACTCAACCTCCTAAACCGATCCTACCATCACATCACTCACTACAGGTGAGTTCATACCCCTTAATTAACCTTTGAAATGTTTTAAAATGCATTATGGGGGGGGGGGAATACAAGTTGAACCTTGTTATTTATTAGATCAATCACATGTGATTAATAACTAGCATACAAATGGATTTTTCATACGTTAAACTATTTTACCAAACAAATGACTTCAAATTGTTTATCAAACTATTTTACAAGTCAAACTCTTTATCAAATTCACTTTTGTATAGTAAACCTTTATTTTACAGTTTTCAAACTTATATATTGTTAAAACCATGTCTACTACATATATAGTTATATAAATAAGGTTTGAAGGACTTAGGAGAGATAACCCACTTTACTTCCTGTCCTTGTTTGGTTGTGGACTTAAAGTACCCTGTTGTTTGTCCGAGTGTCGTTGAATCCTTACTTATATATTATGTACATATGTATAGATATAAAGATTTTTATCTCAATTCAGTACATTTAGTCATACAAACAAGTCTACTCATAAACTATAATAGGTATAGTTTAGGGTTATACTACTTACAATTTCTAGTCCAATGAAGCATACAAGAGTCAGTTCATTCATGAGTCATCACTTACTACAATGAGAACATATACAACTATACTATAATGAGAAACAATACATTCATTACGCAAGTACATACATTACATATACAAGTATTGTAACGCCCAAAATTTCGAAACAATTAAAACTTTTCAAAATCACCCATTTTATTAACATTGTTACAAAAAGGTTTTCAATACATTATTTAACAAAGTAATTTCCCAGGTTCATATCATAAAACATCAACACGAGGAACGGTACGATCACGCCTTTGCCTTGCCACAGACTCTTGAGAACCTGAAACATAAAACCACAACTGTAAGCCCGAAAGCTTAGTGAGATACCCCCAGAATACCAACCACATATACGCCTTTCCAGGCCCTGACCTTCCGGTCCTCAACACAACATAATCGCCTTCCGGCCCGTAATATATTGCCTTCCGGCCCATAACATATTGCCTTCCGGCCCATAAGCATACAATGCATACATAACGTAACAAATAATCATATAAAGTTCATAGACAACAATCGATCAATAGATCACATACCATAGCATTACTCTAAACAAGATACCGGTCTAGCCGGTCACTAGCACAACATTACCCTATGAATCAGTCAACATACTAAATGCATAGATACGCCTTTCCAGGCCATGACCTTCCGGTCCACATAGCAATGCCTTCCGGCCCATAACATACAATGACAACTACCCGGATTTCCATCCGATAAGAGGGTTGGCCTTGGTGCCATAAACCCTAGCGATATAGTGAGGATAACTCACCTCGAAACTGCCGACTAAACAGATAGCTCAAGCTGCTCCGATCACTGATACGATCTCCACCTCTGGACAGTCACCAATGCACTGAACTCAAACAATAACAACAATTACCAAAATACCCCTGGAACCACTGGTCAATCCTTGGTCAAAGACAAGGTCAAAGTCAACCCCTGACTGACCCTACTCGCCGAGTCAACCCTATGACTCGCCGAGTCCCCATACTCAGAACTTCGCTTAACCCGCGACCTAACTCGCCGAGTCACCCCAAGACTCGCCGAGTTCAACGACTCTGAGTCGACTCGCTCTTGACTCACCGATTCCTTAAAATTCCCTTTTCTACACGTCGAGTATCCCCTTTTTACTCGACGAGTTCCTCCTGGAAGAATCGCGGGGCCACCCCGACTCAGCTCGCCGAGTCTGAAGAACAACTCGACGAGTCCCAGTAAATCTTCAAGCTACTCGCCGAGTCTGTTCATCGGACTCGGTGAGTCCATGCCATGCAGTCGATCAAACTGCTTCCTGAGATAGGTATGGTTCCGAAATACACAAGCATGGGACCTTCTGGACCTCTAAAGGTCCTAATACAGGGTTATATTCGTTTGGGTAACAAGGTAATAATCCATCTAATCACCAAAAGGGTTCCATAAACCCTAGACCCATGCACACATCAATATAACAGAAATGATCCGAATTATTACCTGAATAACGCACTCTCTGTGTCCCCAAACCTCAGAATTCGAATCCCTTGCAGTTCCTTTAGCCAAGATTCTTCTTCTCCTTGCACAATAATTTCTTCAAGTCACCAATGGCCTTCAATCTTGCTCTAGATGTCCACAGCCGCTTAGGGTTCTTCTCAATCGACTAAAAGACGGACAATGACGGCAAATAAGTGCCTCTTATACGTTCCAACCCTGAACGGTTAGGGTTTCCGCTAAACAGCGCAGACTCGCCGAGTCCATATCTGGACTCGTCGAGTCCAGTCGCGAACCCGCGACCCGATCTGCGATCCTACTCGGCGAGTCTAGGATCCAACTCGCCGAGTCCCCTCTTAAAACACCCCAGAAACATAATTATTACAATACTTGAAATTTCGGGCTGTTACAATTCTCCCCCACTAGGATTAGACTTCGCCCTCGAAGTCTCACTCTGAAAATAGTTCCGGATGTTGCTCCTGCATCTCACATTCCGGCTCCCAAGTCATTTCCGATCCCCTCCGATGTTGCCACTGAACCAATACCAGAGGTACCTCCTTGTTCCTCAGAACCTTGATCTTCCGATCCCTGATGGCCACTGGTCTCTCAGCATAATTCAGGCTCGCATCCACCTGAATATTCTCTAATGGAACCACTGCCGACTCATCGGCTACGCACTTCCTCAATTGCGACACATGAAAGGTGTCGTGGATCTGTCCCAACTCCGCTGGCAACTCCGATCGATAGGTTACCCGGCCTATCCTTGCAATCTCCCGAAATGGCCCAACGTACCGGGGCCCCAACTTGCCTCTCTTCCTGAAGCGAATCACTCCTTTCCAAGGAGAGGCCTTCATGAGTACGAGGTTGCCGACCTGAAACTCAAGCTCGGACTGGCGTCTGGCTGCATAACTTTCCCTGTCGACTCTGTCAAATCTGCTCTGTCGACTGAAGCACGATCTCTGTACTGCACATCACTCTCTGTAACCGAAAATTACCCAAGATGCAACACTGCTCTAAATCTCAACGATCACTCGACCCATAAGGGTTAGGAAACCATGAACCACCGGATCCCCGATCCAAAGCCCACTTTGTCCATTCCGGACCGACTGAGAGATCCATTCTCACTCTCAGAGCAACTCTCACAAGTTCTCCTCTTGCCATCACATACACATACTGAACTAGTCCCAACACCCGCAGGTTGAAAGACCCGATACACTGATGATATCCTCGAACATCTCCCAAGATGAACCACTACATCCACCTTACACCCTGATCAGAATCATACTGAGAATTTAAGATTCTCTCTTTCCCTGCATCCCTTCTGAGCCTCAACAGACATCCCAAACCGGATGGGTTCCTACTTCGCTGCCGCGAACACGATGCTCGAAGGCATACTCGAAATACTCTAACCATAACTCTGCTCTACAGCTTTCATTCTCATGAACTTGCACTCCCCTTCGGAGTTACACACTTTTCTATTTTCCTTCCAAGGGACCCTCTTGGCCATAATGCCACTCCAACCGGTGCTACGGTGCTTGCCCCGAGCGACACCACCCTTTTTGCGTAACCGTTATTCACATACTCTAGTTCTCATTGCAGGGGCTCTCAATCCCATGCACTCTCTGCACTCATCAAAATCACTGCCTCAGCTAAACAGGATCACTAACCCGGGGCCAGACCTTCCAATGCAATCACACTGCAACATACACGATCCGCAATCTCAAACTGATCCAGCAATACCAACAGAGTCTCCAGCATGACTGGACCGACTCTCATAACACATACTAGCCACTCGAGGCTATATCTCTGTGGGTCCGTACACCCAAACTCTATGAACCCTCAGGTTCTAACTCTGGGAACCTTCCGGTTCCAGCTCTAGAAACATGCACAACATAATCCCGTGGGATTAATGCAGTACAACCTATCACATACCTCAAACATACCAATACTCTGATCGCATAACCCCGGTTACTTACTCAAGCTTGATCCCGGCCTTCTCTCAGGCCTCCACAATCAAATGCCCTTGGTCTGTATCCCGCCCCGCATACCCGACACTCGCTCTCGTCGGCCTATACGCTGCGCTGACAAACACTGCTGAATCCCAACAGCTAAGCATCCTCACATACTCATCGGTCTCCCGGAGAATTCTTCAATTCTCCCCCACTAAAGCACTGACTAACTGCCACCGATCGTCATTAACGACCTTACAGAACAATCCTGCACAAAGAGAACATTTACACACTGACTGCTTCCCACAAGCATAAGCAACCCTCAGTAAAACACATCTCCCCCTGATCAACCCACTCAAAAGAATCCGGTCTTTCAATCATCCACTCCACGACTGCAGATGCTACCCGACATTCAACCCAGTGCCGCATCTCCACTAACAACCCCCACGAACGATAACCAACGGAATTCTCGACAATAACCCGTAACCAAACCCACAATCTGCCAAAGGATGAACACCACATCGAAAACCGCACAAGGCTACCGGCACTAAAACACCAAACTATAACCATACCCAACCATCAGGGAACAACGAATGCCAAAGCGAAAACCTGAAGCACCAATCCATAACCATGCCAAACCCGCAAAACAACGAATACCGCATCGAAATCCATACAAGATACCAGCACAAACAATACGTCAAATCAATGCAAGACAATCAAGACATCATGAAAGCATCATACCCGCAGCTGCCTCCGGCACTGCTCTGCCTCCCTCTGTCGCGAGCCGATAAGCACGGCCCTGAGCCCTTGGAGCTCTGCTCCATCCTATCCTCCTCCTAAACTCCTCAAGGTGACCGGTGCTAGAGCCTGCACCGGTCCTGCAGAAAGCTGTGGATGGTTGGCCCTCAAATGTCCAACCTGCCGACACTGATAACAAATCCTCAAATCCCGAATTGGCACTGACTGCCGACAATCCCGTGCACAGTGCCCCTCCTTTCCGCACTTGCGGCATGCACCACCGGACCAGCAAGCTCCGGTGTAACCCCTCCTACACTTCCCACAAGTGTGGCCGCTCCGATCCCCCACTCTAACATCAACGGTACTGGACCGTTTCAGCGCTGGCTGCGACTGCATCGGAGCCTGCCTCAGCTCACGCAATTGCAACTCAACCTCTAACTCACGCCGCATGGCGGCCTCCTGCAACACCAACAAGGTCTCACACCTCTGCGCAGACACGAACGGTCTGATACCCCCTTGAGCATACTCAGATATCGGGGCATCTGAGCCTGCTCCGAAGTGAACTCAGGGCAAAACATCGCCCTCCCAATAAACATCCTGATGATCTCAGTCACCGACTCCAAATCCTGCTTCAGCTCAAGGAACTCCCGAGCCAATCTCTCCTTTTCATCTCGCGGAACATAGCGAGTACTGAACATCTCTCTGAACTGATCCTCTGAAACCGCAGCCCTCAGTGCGTCGAATTATGACCCCGTGGTCAATCTCCACCAATCCTTCGCCCCGAGCCTCAATAGGTTCAGAGCACACCTCACCCTCTGATCAGCAGGGCATAAACTCGTGGAGAAATACCCCTCCACGTCTGATAACCATCTCATAGCAACAATCAGGTCCTGAACCCTATCGAATGTGGGAGGCTTCGTATAATAGAAGTCCCGATACTGGAAACCCCGACTAGCTCCTCCCCTTGCCGCTGCTACAGCCGCTGTAGCCACCGCGGCATCCGTCTCTGCGAGAGCCGCATATCGCTCATCGAAATACTCAATCATGGCGGTCTTGATCGACCCAAACAACTCCGGCAACTCAGCCCGTAACAATACAGCAACCCCATCACGCAGGATCTCACGAATCCTCGCCTCCTGCTCACTCGTGCTCATCCGATCGATAACCTTCGACGGCACCGATCCACCCGGAACTCACTCTCCAGTTCCCGATCCCGATCCGGATCCACTATCATCATGCTTCGAGATCTCCATAATGAAGACACCCTACCCATCTCAGACACTTCCCAAAATCCTGGGATCCAACTCTCGCAACCCTACCCTAGAGACCATGGTTTCCCTGATACGCGTATGGGTCCTGTGCTTTCAGTAGTACGGGCCCATACTACCTTCCACACCTACCCATATTTGTATGAAGTACTACCACAATACTCTAGGGAACATGCATAACAACTATCAACCCTCACCACTAGAGGAACACTGAGAATATCCCATAAGGGACCCTAGGCTACAGGCATCACAAATCAGGCAACATTATCATGAATTCCTGAAGATCCCTATCCTAACTCTAGCATGCTGTTCTATCAAGCTCAATAAAACAAATATCACGTATGTTATCTTGGGGCTACTTACTGGCTCCGGCTGATCGTACCTCCGCGTCCTCCTTTTACTAAATTTGAAAACCATTTTAATTTCTTTTTTTTTTTAAATCCTCCTCGATTTGAGACTGGAGTCACACGAATGTTTCCCCAATTCACTCAAACCAAGGCTCTGATACCAACTTGTAACGCCCAAAATTTCGAAACAATTAAAACTTTTCAAAATCACCCATTTTATTAACATTGTTACAAAAAGGTTTTCAATACATTATTTAACAGAGTAATTTCCCAGGTTCATATCATAAAACATCAACACGAGGAACGGTACGATCACGCCTTTGCCTTGCCACAGACTCTTGAGAACCTGAAACATAAAACCACAACTGTAAGCCCGAAAGCTTAGTGAGATACCCCCAGAATACCAACCACATATACGCCTTTCCAGGCCCTGACCTTCCGGTCCTCAACACAACATAATCGCCTTCCGGCCCGTAATATATTGTCTTCCGGCCCATAACATATTGCCTTTCGGCCCATAAGCATACAATGCATACATAACGTAACAAATAATCATATAACAGTTCATAGACAACAATCGATCAACAGATCACATACCATAGCATTACTCTAAACAAGATACCGGTCTAGCCGGTCACTAGCACAACATTACCCTATGAATCAGTCAACATACTAAATGCATAGATACGCCTTTCCAGGCCATGACCTTCCGGTCCACATAGCAATGCCTTCTGGCCCATAACATACAATGACAACTACCCGGATTTCCATCCGATAAGAGGGTCGGCCTTGGTGCCATAAACCCTAGCGATATAGTGAGGATAACTCACCTCGAAACTGCTGACTGAACAGATAGCTCAAGCTGCTCCGATCACTGATACGATCTCCACCTCTGGACAGTCACCAATGCACTGAACTCAAACAATAACAACAATTACCAAAATACCCCTGGAACCACTGGTCAATCCTTGGTCAAAGACAAGGTCAAAGTCAACCCCTGACTGACCCTACTCGCCGAGTCAACCCTATGACTCGCCGAGTCCCCATACTCAGAACTTCGCTTAACCCGCGACCTAACTCGCCGAGTCACCTCAAGACTCGCCGAGTTCAACGACTCTGAGTCGACTCGCTCTTGACTCACCGATTCCTTAAAATTCCCTTTCTACACGTCGAGTATCCCCTTTTTACTCGACGAGTTCCTCCTGGAAGAATCGCGGGGCCACCCCGACTCAGCTCGCCGAGTCTGAAGAACAACTCGACGAGTCCCAGTAAATCTTCAAGCTACTCGCCGAGTCTGTTCATCGGACTCGGTGAGTCCATGCCATGCAGTCGATCAAACTGCTTCCTGAGATAGGTATGGTTCCGAAATACACAAGCATGGGACCTTCTGGACCTCTAAAGGTCCTAATACAGGGTTATATTCGTTTGGGTAACAAGGTAATAATCCATCTAATCACCAAAAGGGTTCCATAAACCCTAGACCCATGCACACATCAATTTAACAGAAATGATCCGAATTATTACCTGAATAACGCACTCTCTGTGTCCTCAAACCTCAGAATTCGAATACCTTGCAGTTCCTTTAGCCAAGATTCTTCTTCTCCTTGCACAATAATTTCTTCAAGTCACCAATGGCCTTCAATCTTGCTCTAGATGTCCACAGCCGCATAGGGTTCTTCTCAATCGACTAAAAGACGGACAATGACGGCAAATAAGTGCCTCTTATACGTTCCAACCCTGAACGGTTAGGGTTTCCGCTAAACAGCGCAGACTCGCCGAGTCCATATCTGGACTCGTCGAGTCCAGTCGCGAACCCGCGACCCGGTCTGCGATCCTACTCGGCGAGTCTAGGATCCAACTCGCCGAGTCCCCTCTTAAAACACCCCAGAAACATAATTATTACAATACTTGAAATTCCGGGCTGTTACAAGTATACTATAACCTAAATGTGATCCACTGTATCAGAGCATGTCTTCATTGTCATGGCCCGATTTGTAACCAGAATCTCCTGGAGGGAGTGCATAAGTTTGCATATAGATCTATAATGGATTGACTATCCTACACCTTGCTGCTAGTTACAGTATGACCTGCAGGTCTTCGGGTTCCAAATGTCATTTCTTTTGTCGACTTACATTGTCGTGTTCATAGTCGATAGTGTTGGATTACTGTCTAAGTCCATAACTATTTTCGTATGTACTTGACCCGATGGTGCATGGTCCTTTTGGGTTGCCTTCACCAAAGCAACTTGATAGGATGAATTATGGAGAGAAAGGATTAAATATGATTTATTAATATTTATGAGAATAATATATTAAATGAGAAATCATATTGTTTAATTAATATTAGTCAAGAATTAATAAGAATTAAGTTTGTGGCTAAAACAGATTAATTAAACTTAAGGGACTTGAACTGTCGATTGTATGATAGTTGAATATTGAGCTAATAGACTCCATATTAAAGGAGTGGACGAATTCTATGGGGAAACCCATTAGAAATCGTCCTAGGCCTTTAAGGAAGGAGCCCATGGGTTGCTTAGGGCTTAAGCATCCAAATTAGGGTTTCCTTGTTAGATAACCCTAATAGCCTCACTATTTAAAGGACCCTTATGGCTCAAAAACGTGGTGAACTTGTTGATTAGGGTTTCCACACGTTTTGGGCAGCCTCCTTCTCTTCTCTTCTTCATCCTCTTGCTCTTGGTGTTTGTGAACCATTAGAGGAGTGACATTTGTGACTCTAAGCTTTCTAAAGTCAATACAAGAAGGATTTGAGATTGTTATTGCTACATAACAATCAAGGTATGATCTAAACCCTTATTCATATGTTATATTGATTATCATATGCTAGATCTAGGGTTTGAAGTCTTGGATGAATTGCATGTAGCATAGAGAAACCTAGATCCAAGCATTAGGGTTTGTATGAGCACATAGGATGTTCTTATGGCCAAAAAACCCATCAGTGGTATCAGAGCCTTGATTGGTTTCTATTGTATTGATGCCTTATGTGTTTGTTCAAGCTACAAAATCGTTTTCTTGGCCTCCTGCCTAATGAACTCGGCGAGTCCCATTGTGGACTCGGCAAGTAGGCCCCTACTCGGCGAGTCCATAGGGGTACTCTGCGACTTCGAGCGTCAGGATGAGGGGATTTCGGGTTTTCTTGCTATTTTTCTCATGGATACTTGCCTTATCTGTTTTAGGTCATTAAAATCCGATTTTATACATATTTATGAGTATATCCTTGATTAAACAAAAGATAATTACCAATTGATTAGATAATAACTTCCTTATATGATTAAAGTTGAATTATTTGTATTAATTGGGTAACTTATTTTGCAAGAAATTGAAATTAGGTCAAATATAGATAATGATGAAATTAATTGTTTAATTTATATTATTTGATCCTTGTGTTATGAAAAGTTTCAATTTTCCCCCTTAGGTTTTATAGTTTAAATTTGAACTCAAAAGTTTTGTTTTGAAATTTAAATAGTTGAAACCCTAATGTTTTGAAAAGGTTTCAAAATTTGCCCTCAAGTTTTGGAATTTAAATTTTGATTAAAAGTTTAATTATATGTACATTTAAATTCTAAACCCTAATGTTTTGAAATGTTTCAAAACTTGCCCTCAAGTTTTGGAATTTAAAAGTTGATTAAAGGTTTAATTTAGGAATGTTAAATTCTAAAACCCTAGTATTGTTTTGAAAAGTTCATATCACACCCTTATGGTATTATTAATTAATTAAGGTGTATAATTAAAGGAGGTTTAATAAATCCATAAAAGTTTTGGTTTACAAATTAATTGAATTAAAAGTATAATTGTTAAATTTGACCACCTAGTATTTTAAAAGTGTAAAATACACCCTATACTATATATAACATTAAAAGTCTAACATTATATATATGTATGAGTAAAAGTCAGTCTTACCGTTAGTAGGCCTTATTCACGAAGCTGGTCTATAAGGGGTGTTTAAGGAAATTGCCTATAAAATGGCGATTGAATGGGTATCCACTCTTACCCACCGTACTCTTGACTAGTGGAGGGTCGTTAGCCGAACGGGTAGGATAGGACAAAACCTTCCATTATAAGTATGATGAAGTAAAAAAAGTAACTAAATGTTTTAAAAATTCCCAATCTTAGTTACTTTAGGCAAAAGTGAATTGATGCAATTCCATGAAATTACACTTTGTGCCCTTGCGAAGACGTTAGTGGAGCGTGTGTGGTTTACCGGCACACTAAATGGTTCTACGCAAAGGTAGCAAAGGGTAACTCAATGTTTGTCATGGTTTGGTGGAGCGTGTGTGGTTTACCGGCACATCGAATAGGTGACGGTAACATGTGGGGGCACCATGTAAGTTTGCATGGTTATTCACACCCGCTTTGTGATCCTCGGTATCCCAGTCACAAACTAGAGGGGCATATTGAGATTTAAACATGCCATTGAAAAGTTCAATGAATCTCAAAGGATCTAGGAGTTTTCAAAGCATTTAAAACTTAATTATTTTTTCGTTTTCATGGTGTAAAATTAGTGAATCGTCATTCACTTACCTTCAAATGTTCTGCAATTTGGGTTATGGCATCCTTCTCCCGAGTTGTGGAATATTGTGTTGGGTCCTAGCCTTAATATCTCATTTGGGTGATTTATTAAGGACTCAATCTATCAACTAACTTGAATTTATTTTTCTCCCATTTTGTTGATGTCAATGTACGACAACTATGGTCTTCCGAAATCCCGTGGAACAAGCATTCCACATGAAGATGATATTCCACGATTCAATCGAGGAACAAGGAATCATGCTTCACTTCCTCCACCTCCTCCAATTATTCTCCCTAACCCACAAGATCGAAGACTTGAAAAGTTCAAGCTCACTCAAGCCCTTTTGGCAAGTAAACATAAAGAAGGAAAGTCGGTGTGTGCACACGTCCTAGGGATGAAGTCACACATTGATAGGTTAAGAATGTTGGGATCTGTTGTCTGCGAGAAGATGGCTGTTGACTGGGTTCTTCAGTCACTTCCTAACTCATATAGTGAGTTCGTAAGAGAGTACTATATGATGAACCACGACGTGACCCTTATAGATCTCACCTACATGCTTATTGTTGCTGAATCCACAATGGTTTGGCGCAATGGAAAAGCAAAGTCGATTGGTGAATCTGCCTTCCAGACCTCTATAGATATAGGCAATGGCAACGAAATACATGTCATGATCAAAAGGTTTGATCATAAGAGAAAGGTAATGTCTAAAGTAGTTCCATGTGCTATTCCAAAAGAGTCAATTTGCTTTTATTGCCAAGAGAAGGGGCATTGGAGACGAAGCTTCCCTATTTACCTAACAGATCTAAGAGATGGGAGAGTCAAAACATATGGCTCTACTTTAGGTAAAATCCTTTAAATAACTCTTTTAAGTTCCTATTCTAGATTCTTAATACATGATGTGATGAGATTACATTTGATGTTTTGTAGAATCGAAGAAAAGAGAGGAAGCTTAAGGGAAGAAGTGAGCAGAATCTAACCGTGAAGAAATAGATTTCGATCACATTACTTGAAGATTAGATTCTTGAGCTACTACTTAGAGTTAGAATAAGATTGCTAAGAAATATGTATTAGCATAGTTTTTCAATGAATTGCATTGTAAGGACAAATTTTTCCGCAGTAAAATAAACTTTGATTTTATATTATTTATTTATCCTTGCAATGATGTATATAAAAAATTGATGTTTGAATGTTTCTATTATTAGCAATAATGGATTTGATTCTTAATTATGTTATTTGTGGAAATGTCGAGAATTTACCAAATAGGGAGAGTTTCTCATTGCCAAAGTTTCAATTGGACAGAAACTTGGAATCATGCAACTTGGTTGCACGATGAATGAGAAATTTCATATTTGGAAATTAGACTAATTCGTTGACAAAGTGTCAAGTGAAGGACTAGGAAATCGAGTACACAAAGTTGTGTGTTAATCAAGTCCACCACAAGAATAATAAAGATATTCATCAGGATTTACTAATGGTTCAGTAAATATGATTATACTTACAAGATTAAGTATAATTCTGAATTGATTGAAAAGGTTTAAGTCGATAGCAGAACGAATAAGAAGAATCAACTAGGTAGAAAGATAAAAGTTTCTCTATTCTAAGAAGAAGGGAGTGTAACTTTTATTAAGCTGTATGATAGGTCTTAATGATTAAAAAAACCATATATCAATTGATCCTCTAAGTGAATCTTAGTACAATCTTATGTATAAGAAGAGGAATCAAGAATTGAAGAAATGGTTAAATCAGAAAGTCAATCATACTTCGATCCAAAACAAGTCTTAGAGTTAAGATTGTGACATTGTGTGACAAGTATTAAGAAGGTTTATAACATTCATCAAATGTAGAATGTGAAAAAGGTTTTCTTATTCCTGCACATTTGAAATTGGTAGGTTGTGATGTCTAGGATAAGACAAAGACCAACTAGGACCAATTTTATGAAGTGTTTTGTCTTGATAAAAGTTACACTAACTCTTGAATATTTCTTTGTCAAGAAATGTGTATTGACAAGAGAATCTTATATGTCAAGGAGTAAGTGGGAGTCTTAATGGTCTTGAAAAAGTTCAAGAACTAATCAAGAATAAACCTTATCGATCATCACTAGCACACGACTTGAGGTTCATAACCTATCGTGTTGACATTACCTTGTTTCTGTGTCGTTCCAATTGATTTAATTTTGCATGTGAGCCCTATGAGTTCTCATTTGAATGCATAAAAGGCAAGGACTTTGATTAATTGAAAGTACATTGATAGGAAATGGTGAGCTGCTTAACTACTTGGAAGACATGGTGGGCAGCCGTGTTACCATAAGGCAAGAAATCAAGATTGAGAAAGTTCGGTCCATATGAGTTTGAATTTGTCATAAACTTTGGTTTTAACAAATTCACATGGATAGGAACACATACACCATTAAAATCTAAGTGTCATAAGATTCCCTCCTTCATGAAAATGACTGTAAGGAAATGCTTTCACTAAGGAAGATTTTAAGAAGGTAGTGATTGTGAAAATTGTATTCTCGAATTCGATTATGGTTACGGTATCCCTTTCCATGATTCGAATTATGAGATTTGGCAATTAGTCTAAATTGTTTAAGACACACATATAAACTATCTAAGGCAAAGGTGTATAAGTTTAAGAAGCCTTGATAAAAGATTATCAAAGCATTGGGTATTAGAAATATGAACTTAAAGAAATTCAATAGGCATTGTTTTTCTGAAAGTTAAGCTGTTTCTGAATACATGTCAAAGCTAGTGGGAGCATAAGTGTTATGTTTGTAATAATCATCGTGATAGTGGGAGCATAAATGTTATGATTGCATGATTATTAAGGCAAGTATTGCAAGTTAGCAATATTAATTATAGAAAACAAGAGTCATACTTTGCAAAGTTGTAAGGGTTGAATAGTTGTTTTGCTATAATTAAGGGAGAGAATATTATGCTTCATTTCAAATCTAAAGGCTTAGGTTTTGGAATGTTAATAAATATAGTCAAGGATACATAGTGTGTTCTTAATTTGTACATAATTTTACTAGTATAGTTTTACTAATTAGAAACATAAGTAAATATTACTAAGTGTTTAAATGAAATTATAAAGAATATCTAAAATATAAATAAATAAACATTGACATGTATAAATTAACGTTAGTATACATAAATAAAAATTAGTTACATAATTTAAAGGGAAATCTTCATAAAAGTCCCAATATTTACGGAAAAGTTACACTTTAGTCCTAAGATTTTTTTTTTGAACGAAAAAGTCCCGAAAACCGGCAAAAATTTACAGTTTGACCCTTTTTGACCGGTTGAAACCGGTACCAAATTAATTTGGGACTATTTCGTAAACTAATCCAAAATATTGGGACTTTTCTGTAAACAAAAAATATTAGGATTTTTCTGTAAACAAAAATATTAGGACTTTTCTACAAACAGAACTATTATTATTATTATTATTATTATTATTATTATTATTATTATTATTATTAAAGAAATATAAATAAGAATACTATTTTTTGAACTTGTTAGTATTAATATTATTACTAATACATATAAATGAATTTAAGTGAATAAAAAAATAATATTAATGACATTGTTTAAGGGTGAATGTGGAGGAGATGTTGATGCTTTTAGCATTGAAATCATAAATGTTTGCTTGTATATTTTTACTTTGTTATGGTCATTTCACATTTGTTGTTATTGTTTTCAATTCAGAATAATAATACGTAACAATTTAAAAGAAGTTACATATTTGTAAAATTATTTATAAATAGTTTAAGGTAGAAGGATTTCTCACTTTGTATATAAAAATGTTTAAGGTGGATGGATTATTTTTCAAATTCAACAGATCCACTACAAACATCTACATAGGTAGCCCATATCAAAATTCAAAAATATTAATTACAATATCTTGTTTAATAAAAAGTAATAGGACATGTTTTTTGGATTAATACTTTTGAATTTTGATTAACACTTTTGAATTATTCCTATTACTTTTTATTAAACAAAATACTGTTATTAATACTTTTGAATTTTGATATGGGTAACCTATGCAGATGTTTGTAGTGGATTTTTTGGATTTGGAAAGTAATTCTTCTACCTTAAACAATTTTATATACAAAGTGAGATTAAACTATTAATATGCAACTTCTTTCAAATTGTTAAGTATTGATATTCTAAATTGAAAATAATAATAACAAATATGAAATGACCATATACAAAGTAAAAATATACAAGTAGACATTCACGATTTCAATGCTAAAAGTATCACCATCTCCTTCACCTCAACCCTTAAACAATGTCATTAATATTAGTTTTTCATTTAATGCATTTATATGTATTAATAACAATATTAATAATAACAAGTTCAAAAAATAGTATTCTTATTTATATAATAATAATAATAATAATAATAATAATAATAATAATAACAATAAGGGTTCTGTTTGTAGAAAAGTCCTAATATTTTTGTTTACAGAAAAGTCCTAATATTTTTCGTTTACAGAAAAATCCCAATATTTTGGATTAGTTTATGAAATAGTCCCAAATTAATTTGGTACCGGTTTCAACCGGTCAAAAAGGGTCAAACTGCAAATTTTTGCCGGTTTTCGGGACTTTTTCGTTCAAAAAAAAATTTTGGGACTAAAATGTAACTTTTCCGCAAATACTGGGACTTTTCTGAAGATTTCCCTAATTTAAATGTCAGTATGCATAAATATAACTTAGTTGTATAAAGTAAATGTGTGTATGCATAAATAAAAGTTAGTTGCATAAAGTAAATGTTAGTATAAGAAAACAAAGAAGTAAAAATCATTAGCAGTCCGTAATGTCCATAATGAATAAGTTTTATTAATTCATTAATATATTCTTTTTAATATGATACAGGTTTTATAATTAATAATGTTTTACTAAGTAATACATACATTAATTAAGGTAGATATGATTTCCACTTGTTTAAGAACTTTGATTAGAGCTTTCATGCTAAGAACGTATTATAAATTTGATATAATTAAAAATAAAAATATCAAAATTAAAGTAGAATAGTATAAATAAAAGAAGAAGATTTGAAAGGATTCTTGAACACTTAGAAGATTGTATTCAAGATAGTGTGTTTATTTCTTTCACATTTGATGGGTAGTTATACTACATATCATCCTATTCTTACATCATGAATATAGCAACTAAATAGTTAAAGGAAAGTATTTAAAAGGTGAAAAATGTTCATCCACATGCTATGTCTAACTCAATAGTTTTACGGTTTTTATAATATATATATATATATATATATATATATATATATATATATATATATATATATATATATATATATATATATATATATATATATAAAAGAGAGAGAGACCATCGTGGCATACTTCATACCAAATCACACCCATACAAAACCTATGGTTTTGGATAGAGCCTTCTTGAAGAAAATAGTATGTTTATATCAATTGAAAAAAAAAACCTAGCATTCAGTCAAGTTTGAAATGTTTACATTAAAAAAAAATGTTTATATCATCTGTTAATGATTACATTAAAAAAAATCAATAATAACAATTATTCATTCAAGTTTGAAATGTATGATTGGTTTTTATTGTAGTCTCTATATCAGTTGGTAACAAACTATCGTATCTCTCACCATTTTTGCCCCATTTTATCTTTTCTCTCTATATGTTCTTCCCCACAACCTCTCTTTTCTTCCCCTCACTATGCAAAACTCACTTTTTCCAAACACTACTCCCTTAACCTTAATAATATACGGTCACGTTTCTCAAACCAATGAGTATTTTTTACATTGGTTATTTTAGGCACTTGTAGTTGCCATAGAAAATTTAATTTGAATAATTTCTACAATTAATTTTAAATTTGATTCGTACACTCCAATATTTTTTTACACGTCAACTTGTGTTGTACAACATTATAAAATATAGATTATTATATATATAGAGAAACTTTTGTTACAAGACACTTTTCATTTCTAAAAGTTGTACAATTTTGATATTAGCTGCTCGAAATCAAATGATTTTAGTGGCTTAAATATTTTTTGTTATTTATTATATTTTATCAAGATAGAAAGGCATAAACAATATGAATGGTCCCCTCAAAATTGATTTAGAGAGGGATTTGTGTACAAGACTCTATGACTCTTAACAATTAATTCAAAAGAAAATGTAACATTTCTTACGTGTGAAATTCAAATTTCTTTGTAATTACCACACAAAGGTTTACCATGACTTTATATTGAAACTTACTAACAAACAAAAGGCTATCATATTTTTTTCTTAGCTACTGTGGAAAGTGACCCACCAATCTCAATCACATATGTGAAGATAAATTCTGGTTATTGTTCGATATTTTTCTTTGAAAATGATATTTTTGTCCACTAATATTCTTCCCCAATAATGCTATAAAAACATCAAAAGAATAATAGAATCGTGAGTAAAACAAACTGATATGTCAGTGGATAAATTATCATTTTTATATATGAAAAACATAAAATATCTTTGTGTTTGGTAGCGACCGTTTAAGAGCTTCTGATTTTTAACTTTTAACAAAAGTTCTACTTAAACAAAAAAACAAATTGTTTGGAACTACAAGCATCTAACTTTTTGTTTAAACGAAAAATCTTCAAATTCAGAAGTTGAAGTAGTGTTTAAGAAAAAACTATTAAGTTTTTTTAATCAATTTTCAGAATTCCTCTTAAATGTATATTTATATATTTATCTTTTTTAAACTATTGTCTTTTTATGTAATTTAAATATTTCGAAAAAATCTAAATATTTTTACCAAAAACTCATATAACAAATAAAAAATATAGGTATCAGTTACCAGCTAACTGTTACTAGTTATCAGTTATTCGCTATCAGATACCAGCTAATGAATATGAACACCTTTGAGTATCTTATCTTTTTACTTTATACAAACTCAATAGACTTATTATTACGTAAGTTAGACCATTAAGTGATAAAAAAACGAGTGCAAATAATTACAAACATATTGGCTCCTTCTATGTTCACGTTTCATACATTAAACAAAAACTTGATGCTTATTGACGACTTGTATTTGTTTTTCTGAGTTTAACATAAACAAAATTTATCTCAAAATTATACTTTCTAAAAAGAGAATTTAACCCGAATGTTTTTGGACTAATGTGTAATTATTATGATGCAACTAAGCATACATAGAGACAAAAAACCGATACTTTTTAAGAAGCAAACCCCTTTATTTTGATTGGTTCGTGGTTTCTTTTTCTAAAAGAAAAAACTGTTTCTTATGTCTTTTGTCATAATCAACGTTGGGTCCATCCTTCCACAACTTATCTTTAATATGTTTTACTTTCTTTTTTCTGTATCTTGAAATATGGTCGTACCCGTGGAACCGTGGCAAACACGAGACACATTTTAGCCTCTATCAATATCATGTTCGATAAAAGGACACACACAAAAAAGTGTTAAACAAGTTTGTGTCAATGAAGGTGTTTCACATGCCAACATCCTATCCAGTGAGTTGTGAAGGAAAACATTACTTATAAATGCAATAATAATCGTGATAAACTAAAATAAGACCGTGACAGAAACCTGAAAGTATTAATATACGCGCAATGTTAGTTATATGCTTGGTTAAATTGAATGGCAATTAAAGCATTCCCAAGTGTCTATTAGGTTTATGGTTGCGTTTGAACCCTAGTCAGATGGTTCTACTTTCTGACTTGCTCCTACGGAACCAAGTTCAAAAAGATAAAAATCAGTCATTCACAACCACTGATGAAGGATTCCTCGAAAAGTTAAGGATTAGTAATCTTTTTTAGAAATCGAATAGATTATGTATTATACATACACGAGGAAGGTAATAAAAAAAGAAAGCACTTCGAATTATTGATTAATCGCCAGAGATGGCTTAGAACCAATCGTTCATTATCTAATGGATCTTTCGTTCTAATACTCTATCTGAGAGTTATGAGTATTTGTCAAATTTGGTAATTTGCTTGAAATACACAAATGTTTCTCTATATATTTATGATAAAGTATCACAAACTTTGGAAAGAAAAAAAAAACTTTTGGATTCGATATAAGGCAATTTAAGATTAAGATTTTTTCATTCAATCTCATCCAATAAAAAAGATACATATTTGTAATTTATTTTAAAATTTGAATCCATCAGAAGATAAAAAAGACAATCATTATGAATTCTTGTCTAATAACTTATAATCAGTTAAACTTTTATTACAATACGGAACAAAAAGGCCAATATACATGATTGGTGGAAAGAGTTGTGATACCTATCTTGATCCACGAAAAATACAGGATCTAAAATAATATCTTAATCCTAAGGATCCATAAAATTAATTGTGGATCCAACCAACACAAAAATAACAAAAATAGAAAGATTTGAGTAGCAACACTATCGTCACTAGCATCAACATCAATATTATCAAAACCTTGAGACTTGTTATCCAGAGACTTGTTCAGAAATACCGTAATGAAATGAAGATAGGAGTTTTTCGCTAGGTATGTGACCAAATAAGATCGTCTGGTTCCTATAGAACCTAGTTGTTTGAATTTCTTATGATATGCAATTGAAACAAGTTCTTGCTAATGGTAAAAAATGGGTTTTAAATGTGGGGGTTGTTCTTATTTTACAAGAGACCTCAAAAATGATGAAAATATCTAATACTCATGAATAGAAGCCTTTTGGCAACAAATTTAAAAGAGTTTATATGTTTCATTGATTTAAGTAATGGAGACTTGAAAAACACACTTATTAGAAGAAATACATATAAATTTCATCTTTTAATTGGTTTTCGAATAGATTTTGTGATGCTAGCATTACTTGGACCTCTGATAAATCTTTGTAATTGGTTTTTAATTATAAATTTTAGTTGTTCCAAAAAAAAATATCCAAAATCCATCTCCAAATTTGTGATCCTCCTATTTTTTTGCAAATTTATGTTCTTTTGGTATGCATCCAATATTGGATAAAAAGTTTCGATTTTTATAAATTTGTTAACGTAAGTTAATTCAACAAAAATATTTGTTGAACAACTAAACTTTTACTAACAAGAAAAAGAAAAAAACGGAGAAAAAAAAGATTAAACGGGCTGATAGCCAATATTGGTTACGTAACTAAGGTGCTGTTTGTTTTTCTATAAAAACCTCTTCAAACCACTTATAGCTGCATGGCGCAGCACACGCGCAACACTTTTCCTCTCGCAGCAGTTTGTTTTTTGGAAGACTTCAGACTACAAAACCTCTGCGCGTGTGTTGCGTGGCGCAGCACTTGACTTGCCTCTTCTAACCTCTTCAGCTTTCATTTTTTCTAAGTGTTTTTTTAAGAATTTTTGTATAACTTTTTAAATTTTTTTTTTTAAAACTTTGATTTTCTTAAATTTTTATTTACGGATGTGACACAATTTATTTTTATAATATCCATGATTTTTTTTTTAACATGATTTTTTTAATTTTTTTTACCGTTTTATTTATAATATTTTCAATTTCAGTTGCATCTTTTTTAACGTGTGTAATTTTTTACGAACTTTGTAGACAATGTTTGCAATACTTTCTTAATTTTTTTATTATTTTCTTTTTTAATATTTTTTAAAATTAGTTTTTTTTCTAGAATAAAACTATTAGCTTCTTTTACATTTTTTTAAAGTTTTTTTTTTAAAAAAAAAAATTATATATATATTTTTTTTACATGTTCTTTTTATTATTATTTCAATGTTTTAAAACTGGAATTATTAAATTTCGGTGTCGAGAACTATTTTCAGTTTATAAAATTATTTTATTTAAATTTCAAGTTACTACAGTAGTCTGTAGATGTTAAAAAACAAATATGCTTCTTATTATAGGCTGCAGCCGTTTGTTCCACCTCTTCTGCTACAGAGGATTGCAGAGGTGGTCTGCAAACTTCATGAATTTTCGCTTCGAAAAAACAAACAGCACCTAAGAAAATTGTTGATTTCCGGTTTTAAATATATATATATATATATATATATATATATATATATATATATATATCTATGCATAAGCCAAAAAAGGATTGATATACTTTCATATAAAACATCGTATATTTTTGCCACTTTTAAGACTCAAACACCGGTGAATTTCTAAAGTTCCAATGAGTTCATGAGGAAGTCAAGAAAACCGCTTTTTAAACAAGATTTTTTGATAACCGACATTTTCACCGCATCCACATAATATAATCATTCTCTAATAGAGAAAAACTAATACTATGTTCCTGAATCCAACTAAAATAGAGAAGATAAATGAAATGAAGGGAACATGAAAAGAAAAGAAAAGAAGAAAAAAAGAAATTTAATAAATCAAAACCTAAGAAACCTAATTGACCAATTAATGTCGCCACTGAATTTTCGGAGTTCATTGTTCGTCTCATTCTTTGGAAAGTATGATTGAAAGTGTGGCCGCAAGATTAAAAGTGAGAAAAAAAAGGCACTCCAACTCTTTAAAGTATAGACGCTTGCATAAACTTGTTGATAAAGTATAAAGATAAAAAGTAAAGCTACTTTTCTAGCAAAGTATGAAATTCTCAAATTTGACTTTATCTTTAGTATAGTTATATGCTTTCATACAAATACAATCTAAAACCATGTGTATTAATGAGGCAATAATTTGACTTTATCTTTAGTATAGTTATATGGTTTCATACAAATACAATCTAAAACCATGTGTATTAATGAGGCAATGAGTATTATGTGAGCACTTATTTAGTTTTTTAAAAACTACCAAGACTATACTTTTTTAGGAAACTTTGAATTCTATTAGAGTTATAAATTTTGATTTGGAAATTGATTTGGTGTGAGTTAAGAAAAATATTAAAATTAGAATTAAAACAAAGAGATATTATGACGAGAATGAAGTTGACTAATCAAAATTAATACACGAACTTTCATCTCAAGAATCATTTTAGATTGAGTATTGTATGTACATAGTTGATCAAACTCTTGATTCATTAGAACGAATGTTTGAGTAGCACAAGCAATATGGATATTTTTTATTCTTTATTTATATGAAACAAGTTTAAGTCATAAAATATTGATGAAGTAAAGTCAAGTTGAATTTTTTTGAAAATATGCATCAATGGTAATGATTTATTCAATGAACTGGACATTTTACAAAACCATTTACTGTTTGAAGATAATACAACTCTTGCAATATAGAATATCTTGAAAAGGACAAATAATTTCTTGTCTAGCATACCAAATATTATTGGATGTTCCGATTATGGTTGGATCAACTGAAAAAATAACTTTTCAAAACTACAATTTTAAAATTGTATTTACGATCTACAATGTTTGAAGATATATTAAATGCATTGGTTGTTTTTCTTCTTTTGAAAAGTTGCTTCTTATATTTGAATTTACAGCTGATTGTGAGAACAAGGATGATCTGGTGCGTAGGGACAAAGTTTGAAAACTCAAACCTTGAATGAATGCTTAAGATCAATGTTTGCTTGCTAATATAAATTTTCCAGTCAAGTCTGAATAAATACTCTTGACAAAGTATTCAAAATATAAGTGAAGAAAGAAGATAATGATCAAGGTAAAGATATTAAATGAAGAACAAGAATAATGTTTTTGAGAGAATTGAAGTAACTTAGTAAATGTCAAAATTAAGTGAAAGATCTGTTTTTGACTTTGCATTGAAATCTCCTATAAACAGGAGTGAAGATTACATTGAATAAACTAGGAAACTAACATAGGACCGAACAATAGAAATGTTGCTGACATTCTGATTGTCTAATATTACAAAAAGACTAAGTCCTATGAAACATCATATCAATACAAAGACAAATTTCATTAATTGTACAAGGACAAAATACAGTGACTCCGGATCAACACACATTCCAGACATGAGGTCCATTCCAAAATTCCTTCACTTGAAGCTTCTCATCTTCTTCTCTTCAGGTCCAGACAGATTCTGGACCACTCTTCACTTATGATTTTGGACCATTCTTCATTTCGGAACATATGCATACTTCGGAATTTGCACTGGGACTTAGGATTACTAGAGGTTCACTTTCAGGTTCCAACAATCTCCCCTTAAGTGAACTTAGTAATCCAGTCAATTTCTATAGATTCTTCTTTGATGAAAGTGTAGGCTCGGAACAACCATTCTCTGACTTCAATATATCAGGTCAGTTGACTCACAAACTTTGTTTTGACCTGTTCCGGAGCTTCAGATTTGGATGTACGAGAGAAGAACTTATGAAGGGATTAGGTATAAACTCGGTGTTTGTCAAGGACTCGAAGAAAGTCCTTCTTGTTTGTCTTTCTGGTTGTGTAGACAAACCCTAATACCGGTTCATCGATAGGACCATTTGCAAGTAGTTCAGCTTCCGGAAGAATGAAGTCGATTTTGGCAATGAAGTCTTCAGTCCCGTATAAGTGTGCCAGCTCATAGTCGCATCTACAAAACTTCGTGAACTAGTCCTTAAGGAAGCTAAGAGCAGTATGGTAAGCACCCATCGAAGGGAAATCAACATTAGTGATGGTTGCTTCCGGAGGATGTGAAATCGAAATAATGGGCAGTTGAGTTCAAACTTCACTAGAATTTTTCTTCCGAAACCATCAACTTTGGTAATTCTCTTCCTCGTCCACACTTCCTAGAGAGTTTGTGCATTCTTGGAATAGAATGTTTCAAGCCTTTCTTGCTCAGTCCGTAGAGTCACTTCTGGATCGTTAGAGGGGTGAAGAGGAGCAAACTTGATGTAGTATTTGTTGTAAGGAGAGAGGGAGAGAGAGAGAGAGAGAGAGAGAGGAAGATTGAGCTGTTCGGAGTCATTTGTAGGAACATCGTAATACATGAATGGAATTATTTCATGATTACGGAGAATGCCTTATCGGCATAGAGGAGATATTCCACGTATCGGATCAGGATTGTCCTTAAGAGCTTGGATCCAGATGATATCCTCTAGTGCCTTGTCAATTTCCTCTTGAGATCATCCATGTTTTTGCTTTGGAGGAGGTTCGGAGTGAGCTACTTGTTGTCCGACTGTTAAATGCTTTTTACCTTTATCTCTCTTTAATGCAGTCATGATGAGCTTTATGTTCTCATCAATTACAAATTCCGGAGTGGGGTTTGGAAGAGGTTCTTCCGGAATTTCATCAAGGATCCGCAGTGGGGAACCATGGTCTAATGGAGCGATTTTAGGGCCGAAATGGGAGGAAGCATTGAGGGAGTGGCTCGAAAGGCTTGCAGTAAGTAGGGATTTCGCCTTGGCCATTTGGATACCCATCCTAAGAGCATCATGTAGAGAAGATGGCCAGAAGACAGCGGACCAAATTCTTTTTTCTTCATCTATCCTTACCTTCGGAAAATGCTTCTTCGGAGCCTCAAGACCAAGAACTCCCTTTGTAACATACTTCTCTTCATCACTGTCTTCATCATTGCTTTTGGAAAGGGAGATGGAAAGGGTCTTCATTTTATCTTCATCAGAATCATTTTCATCCTGTAGTGTAAACTCCGAGGCAGGCTTCCATGTTTGGCTAGGACCTTCTCCCCCTCTTGCATCGGTGAATCATTGAACCGGTGCAAGCATAGTGGCTCATTCAAACCATCGATTTTTTCAAACACTTTTTGAATTCCAATGTTGAGTTTCTTGGTGAGATCATCATATGCTTTGGAAGTGGGCGTTTGAGTAGCAAGATGATCGAATAAGTGTCCAAAGATAGCTAAAATCTCATCAAACTTTCGATTCGGAACGTCAACAATGTTCCGAGTGGATCGAAGTAGCTTGATGAGAACTTGTTGAAGGATAAGATTCATCTCGTACTTCTTCTTGATCTCCTTCTCTAGTCGTTGGATCTGTTTCTCATGATGAACATGGGTCTGGATAATAAGATCGTTGGTAGCAAACACCAAGTCATCATGGACCTTGAGCATTATGGTGACCGTGTCGAGATAGTGTTCAACTGAAGCATCATATTTAGCTTTAACTTCTTTAATGGAATGCTTGAGCTGGATGGAGATCAGTTGATCTAATTGGGCTTCTCGTTCAACAACTGAAGGTACAGACTGATTTGAGAGAGACTGGATGATGACATCTTGTTTGGAATCAAGTCTGGAAACCTTTTGATCAAATTTGGTGTTGATCTCTATTACTGAGGTTTCGATTGAGGAGACTTTCTTCATGGTGTCTGACACATTTATTTGAGTTTCAAGGAGAGAAAAAGGATCAATATAATCACCAGTTGAGGATCCGGTGTAAGAATTAGAGTGTTATGGCTTTGGTTGAGGTGATGAGGGATTCATAGATGTACCAGGTTGAGCCATGGCATCATCTTCATGTATCTTGATGTTGAAATTAGATTTACCATCCGGAGTGGTTGGGGAGGATGATCCGAAGTCAAAGGCAGACTTGGTTGATGATGATGAATTAGATTAAAAGCAGACGGTAGACATGAAGTTGGGATCCGGAACCGTTTATCCTTCATCAGTTAGCATAACTTCTTCAGAGAGTTCTTCATTCGGATCGGTTTGTAAGATGTTGTTGTGAGGGTTAACGGGTGGTTGTTCCGAAGAAGCTCTTTCTCAACATCAGCATCAGTGGGAGGAACATATGGAAGATTGCTTTGAATAGCTATGTTATACATTGAAATAAGCGTGACCTCCACTTAAGCTCTTGTAATATTCGAATGTATGGATACAACCCTATTCATATAGTCTTCCCATTTGGGATCGTTAGCACCTTGTCGTCATGTACACCTTTCGGGTATCAGACCAGTTGTGGCATCCGAAGTCGGAGGGACTGCTTCGGCTACAGAATGTTTAGGATCCGGAACAGGGGTTCCGGAGTGTGTGCATGTGGAAGAAACGAGAGGGATATCAAATGTGAATAGTGGGTGTGTTCCAGGGGGTGCAAGGAACTACAGTCAACACCGGCATCACATTGTTAAGAATGTGAGGGTGGATTATGTGGAGACTCCCCGTGAGTATGTGCTTGTGATTTTGAATCACCGAGGGGGTACCTCGGATGAGTGGGCGGGGGGAGGGGGGGTGTTCTGATGGCCAGAATTAGCCTGAATGTCATGCATTTCTTCCTGTTGAGAGGATGAACTAACTTTGGATTTCTTTTTAGGCTTTGGCTTTGAGGGAGAATTCTTCCGTTTGATAGATTTTTTGATTTTTGGTCTCGAAATGGAAGGATTGGCCTCTTCTAGAATGGGCTCAACAGAGACTGGGGTAGGTTGTGTTGGGTCAAACACAACCGAAGTCTTTAAAGATTGTTTCAGATAAATGGAATCAGAAGGGATTGAGGCCAACATATGGTCCGGAAGTCGTCTAACAGGACCAAGAGAGGATTGGTCCGAAATTCTATATGCCTTGACGACTTTGAAAGAAAAACATATCTACAGAGGAATTTCAAAAAGTTCAATGAATCTCAAAAGAACCTAGGAATTTCAAAACCAATTAAAACCTAATAATTTATTTCATTTTCGTGGTGGGAATTGGTGAATTGTCATTCACCTACCTTCAAATATGTTATGGCTTAGATTACGGCATCTGTCTTCTAAGTTATATTATATTGTGTTTGGTCCTAGCCTTAATATTACATTTGGGTGTTTTATTAACGACTCTATATATCTAATCTAAACTTGTTTTCTTTTTTTCAGATGTCTTCCAACAACAATGCTTCGGGCTATAACCCTATCGGCTCCTTCTCTCTCATGAACCTTTGTGGGAGTGTCATCTTTGATGGCATAAACTTCATGGATTGTATCCGTAACATCAGGATGGTCACTCATTACGAGGACAAGGAATATGTCCTCGATAAGGAGCTTAAGGAAATCGATGAGTCTACTGCTACTCCTGAGGAGATCACTGAATTCAGGACATATGAGAGAGATGCCACTAAAGTGGCATGCATCATGATGGCCTCAATGTCAGCCAAGCTCCAAAATTCCTATGAGGGCTATTACCCTTTTGAGATGCACCAGGATTTGATGGAAAGGTACAATCAAAGTGCTCGTCAAGAGCGATATGAAATAATCACTTCCATGATCACAAACCGAATGTAGGATGGCGAACTCATCAAGGGCCACATGCAAAAGATGCAAAGGTATGTGGACCGTTTGCTGAAACTGAATGTTAACTTTCCTGAGGAGTTGGCAATTGAAAACATTTTTCACTCCTTACCTTCATGTTATGACCAATTTCGAATCACATACCACATGAACTAGGAGGAAGTTACTCTCAGCAAACTTCAGGGACTTTTGAAGACCATATAAAGTGGTCTAAAAGGTAAGTCGGTTGTTACTTCTACACCTACTCCTACAACTACCTCTGTTTTGGCTATCGGGTAAGGCAAAGGGAAAAAGAGGAAGACCCCTTCGAAGGGTACCAAGGGAAAATCTCTTGAAGGCTCCTCATCTGGAACCAAAAGTGGTTCTATCACTCCTTCTGCCAATCCCAAAGAGGATGAATGCTTCTATTGCCAGAATAAGGGGCACTGGAAGCGAAACTGCCCAAAATACTTGCAAGATGTCAAGGATGGGAAAGTGAAACCATCCCATGAAGGTATTTACACCATATTGTTTAATAACTCACCATATTCAAACTATAGGGTCCTTGATACATGTTGTGGTATTCACATATCTTCTGATTTGTAGGGCCTAAGAAGAAGTGATGATATGGAGCACGGGAAGAAAACCAAATCGTAGGGAATAGGAAGGCTTCGCCTGTTACCAAGATTGGAGTTTATACTTTGTTGCTAAGTAGTGGGTTAAAGTTAGATTTGAATAAATGTGTTTACTCTTCTGAAATGGCGAGAAATATTATTTCTTTTCATGGTCTGTACAAACAAGAGTTTACCTTTTCTTTTGATAATGAATGTGGTGGTATTAATGCTTTCTTTAATAATGTTCTTTATTTTAAAGCATTACTGTGACAACCCAAAATTTCCATTCTGAGCAAACAATATCACTTCAATAGAAGTTATAACAGTCACAGTAAATTTTCAGACTTTTCGGATAAGTTTGAGTAATTTAGGGTTTACACTTCAGGAGATATCAGGAGAGTGGATGCACTAGGGTTTCGTGCAACACTGTTATTCCAACACTCTGTTATATTAGAAATCATTTTGGCAATAAAAATATTTTCTGCCAAAAATACCTCAGGACTATAAATAGAATTCTGAACCAAATTAATTCATTATTCGCATTTCCAACTAGAGAAAAGCCTTTTTCTCTCTCACGGATCTTCGGGTTTTTATCCCAAATCGTGAGTACACTTCTCTAGTTGTCTTATAATGCTTATTATGTGCTTAATAACTTAGATTACATATCAAATCTATGAGATTCGGGAGTTTACCGCCCAAGAACGTTCTTGGAGAGTAAACTCATATATGTGGCTTAAATGCTACCTAGTCTTTTCCCCATGTTAGGTAACGAACTTAGGCTTGTATATAAGTGTGTTTGAGACTAGAAAACAAAAAAAACCCTAAGATTCGGGTGTTTACCACCCAAGAACACTTGGGGAGTAAACTCCATTTTAAGGGCTAAAGGTGTCCCAAAGTCCCTCAAAGCCATGGAAATCGAACTAGAACCCACCATTTCATGTTTAGGACACCAAAACAATTAAGATTCAAGGGGTGAAAGAGAGTTCACGGCCAAGGAGGTTCTTGGGTCGTGAACTCCATGTTTAAGTGCCATAATGCTTTAAAAATCCTGCTTAAGCCAAGATACTAATTTGGGCATGTACCTAAATGAGTTATTGACTAGCTAACACACTTAGAACACCAAGAGTAAGGTGTTCATAGCCCAAAAGGTTCTAGGGCCGTGAACTCCAATAAATGGTGCCAAATGGTGCCATAAATCCTTCTAAAGCCAAGTACAAAAGCCTAGTTTTAATCCTAGTGAAATTAAGGACTTGAAAACACCATAAACATTCTCCCAAGGGAGATTACGGCTGTAATCTCCAAGGGAATATGGTCCCAGGGCCGTAAACTCCTAAAAGGAGTTATATTATGCCCTAAACTATTCCATAGACCAAGCCATTAAGTGGAAATGCTTATTAGGGCCTTATAGAGCATCAAACATCAAATGGTCACATAAGTATGAGTTCACGGCCGTAAACTCATGAGTTCATGGCCGTAAACTCATTTGGTAGTGTTGTTAGGGTCGTGAACTCCCTTATGGAGTTTTCCTTGAGCCCTACACACAATAGATTCCCCTACAAACACTTAGATGCAATCCTAGAGGCTAATAACACTTGATAAAGGTGTTTAACATGTCCTAGGGTGTTTGACTTGTTTATTAGTTGTTTATAGACTAATTTGTTACATATAAGTGAAATTATATGTTAACTAGGATCGTAAGTGTGTTCAAGACTTCACTTGACACCTAGCAATCCTACCTCTTCAGTTCATCCGTATCACCCACAACAGGTGAGTTCATACACCTAATCAATGTTTTAAATGATTTTAAATGCTTTAATGGGGGGGGGGAATACAAGTAGAAAAATCATGTTATTAAATCATCTATATGTATTTTATAACTGTGTTTTCATTCAACAGATTTTGCATACTACAAAATGTGATGCATGAAATGATTTTCTATCTGTAAAATACTTTGTTATCAAATGTATTACTTTTGAAATGATTATCAAAATGACATCAAGTCACTTTTATATTTGTTCAAAACCCTTAAGTGTCTTACAAAACCATTTTACATTCTTGAACTAAACTATGCATATACACTTATAATCTTACATATGTATTGTTGTTATAGTTTACATCTTTCATTTAGATTCTCACACCATTGAGTAGTAAGAGTGTATAAACCTACTTGAACAACCAATTACCTTTCAGTAAATTATCATAGGGATAATTTGATGATATCAACCATTATTCCTATTACAAGGAATCACACAAGAGTCAGTTCATTCATGAGTCCACACCAGTACATTACCTGATACATGAGTACATTTACATATGCTTACCTGATACATGAACATGTCTACATATACTTACCTAATACATGAACACACTTGCTTGAATACCATACATGAACACACTTACATGAATACCATACATGAACACACTTACATGAAGACCATACATGAACACTGTTACATAGATATATTATCGTGTATTCACTTACCTGGATACTTGTATCTCAACTTGTGAGGATGATTTATTAGTATTTTCTGTATAAATTATCTTTCCTATCCCGGTTCAATGGGATATCTCGGCGGGACTAACCATTCTAAACCCCGCTGATTAGCTCCAGTGGTCGATGACCATCTACGAAGGTTTATGGTTACTACTTATATTAGGTAGATCGATATCTAGGCGGGACTAACCATTCCGAATCCCATCTGATTAATACCAGTGGTCGATGACCATCTATGGAGGTCTATGGTTACTATTTATTTTAGGTAGATCGATATCGGGACTAACCCTTCCACCGACCTGCTACTGCTACAGAGGACAATTAGACAATCTTCAGATGTTCATTAGGTTATACCTTTCGCTTATTGCGATGTTGTGTACTCCTAGTACCCAGTGATAACACTTACATTAATACTTTTCTGGACAATCTTCGGATGTTCATTAGGTTATCAATTTTGCATATTGCGATGTTATGTTAGTCCTAGTACCCAGTGACAACACCTACACGAGTATATTTTTCTGGTTTACTTTATTTTGTGATATGTTCACATAAACGAGGAGTTAGACTAAGTACTTTTAGTACTAGTCAATAGAAAGGAAAAACTATCATTTTACTTACAAAACATTCGGGTCTTGATAGAAGACTACATTATCATAACAAAACATTCGGGTCTTGGTAGAAGACTACATTGTCATAACAAAACATTCGGGTCTTGGTAGAAGACTACATTGTCATAACAAAACATTCGGGTCTTGGTAGAAGACTACATCTCAAACTAATAGAAAATAAGGGATTTTCTAGGGCTTTTCATACTTACATCAACATTTTCATTTAAAGGTTTACATGACTTTTAAAACAGCTTTTAGTAAGCAAGACAATGACACTTAAATACTTATGAATTCACCAGCTTTAAAGTTGATACTCTCTTTCAAAATAACTTGTATTTTCAGGTCATCAGTAGACAGGTACGGTGGCCAGGTTTTGAGAAGATGGAGCAGACAAGTCTCGTCTTTTATTTTGATTGTATATTTTTGGTGTCTTATTGAAATGAAAGAACACACATGTATTAAAACATTACTTATAATGCAATGGATGATGTTGCTTGTTTACTATTTTACACCGTTGTGATACTATACAATGTGTCCTCCACCCCAGAACTTTTCCGCCGTTCATGGTTTTGGGGTGTAACAGATTGGTATCAGAGCATTGTTTATAGTGAATTAAGTGTATCAACCCATAAAAGATATACTAACTATAAACACATTGGGATTAAAAAACTTTGTCTAAGAGCTTATACTTTTAAATAATAAAACATTTAACAAAGTATACGTGCCTGCATTCATACTAAAATTCGTGTCACAATGACAAGAACAAAAGTATTGAGATTGTTGAATATCACAGGTAAGCTCGGGGATGTATGGTCAGTCTTAGGAGTGGCATAGCCTGATCAACTATGTTGTTCCAAGGAGTGATTAACACATGCCCAAGAATGGTTGTGATATGGCAACAAGTCTAAAAACTTACCAACATTACCACAATGAGAACATTATAACAGAACCTAAGTCTAAAATACCATAGGGGTGTTTTGTGTTACTATAAGTACTTTATACTTGAGAACTAAAATGGAATCTTCATTCCTAAGTTGATAATTGCTAAGTGGATACGCTAAAGTTATATGTAACTAGGATGTTATAGACTTAGAATCGGTGAAATTCTAGCTTTACCCCTATTCCTTGTGAATTTGGAGTTGAGGTCACTTATTCGAAGGCCTATCCTGTGTTGATTACATATAACTGGTATGCACTTTACAAATAGCGATGGAACTAATGAAGATTTCCTAAATAATTATCTAGATAGTTCGTCTAAATAATTATTTTCTTACCCCAAATTCTCACATAGATAACATGGCTGGATTCCATCCCCACGACAACCTGTTCCTTCCGAACGCGGTTATTGCAGGATGGTTTGGAGAAGAACCAGTTAATGATCATCCATTCCCTCTGAATGATGACCATGCTGAAGACCTATCAGACGATGCCATCTCCGAACCCGAGGTTGAGGACCTACCCCAGGTAGATCGCTTTCAAATTCCTAACCCTCGTCCGACTTTTCATGGCCCGACGCCTGAGTGGGTGGAATGTTTGGGAACATTGAGCCAAGGACAAGATCAACCCATGCAATTTAATGGTGACCGAAGCTTCTATGACCTGAGCAATGGGGGTTCAGCAGACAGAATCATGCCAATTCTGATCCAAAGAGTTGCCCAAAACGAAATTCAGGGCTGGACAGCTCTACAACGTATCGCAGAAGTTGATACAAATGGAGGAATGCATATGCTTCGCACCAGTCGCCTTGAACATGCTCGTGAGAGGTCTAAGAGAGACCATGAAACCCTGCTGCAAGCACTGGCTGAATCACGAGCCGAAGTCATGGAACTTCGAGTACACCAGTGAGTGTACGGAAGACACCTACTTGATGTGGAACGCCAACTGGCTGAACTGAGAGTTCACCAGAGGGATGAATGTCGCTAGTAGTAGATACTTTACTTTATATTCCTTGTTAGAAAGGAATCGTGTTCCTATCTATGCCCGATGTGGCATTTTCTATGAAACTATCTTGTATGTAAGTACTTTAGTTAGGTCTTTATGCTGTCGAGAACCATCATCTCTGGATATGATGTAAGACCTTTTTACAAGGTCATTTTCCCGAACTTGTACGTCATGAATATCAAAGATATTGATAGTCGGCTAACTTTTGTGTCGTTCTTTATTCAAATACTCTTATCATGCTTTCATTAGAGCCTATTTGAAACATGCTCTAGTCAAGTCATTGGACTATAGCAATTTAACTCCGGAGACATCTCCGAGTCTCTTTTAATGGTTGGATCACGTTATTTGCCAACCAACGATACCTCGGCTAGAACGACAAACATCTTGAGACCATTGCATGAACTTACTCTCGATCTTTGCTAGGACTGCATCATAGGGATGTAGGTCAAACCTTCGTGAACATACTTCCATTCCGTACTAGGACTGCATCATAGGGATGTAGGTCGAACCTTAGAGAACATACTTCTATTCTTTACATGAGCGATCGAACTACGTCTAGGTTCAACCATTCTCGCTCACAAATTCATTTTCTTTCGGTGTAACAGAATCATGTCACCCAAGAAAAACGATCAGCCCATCAACCAAACACCAACTCTTCAGATTGAGGCAGCTACCTTTCAAGCTGCAGTCTCGGCTGCCGTGTCAGCTATTCTGACCCACCTGAACGCTAACAACGCAAGTGTTAGCGGGATTGTTAACAATCATCCCAATCCAAGTAACAAACGGAAGTCTTGGAAAAAACCTAAGGACAAGTCGCTTCGAAGGGCGAACAGGAAACAACCACCAGTAACAACCTTCATAGCCACGACATCAGCACCTCCAACTACCATCCCTTTGGGCATCCCAAATAGTCCCTAAACAAGCCAAGCTTTATGCAGGAAATCTCCTAAAATGCATTAAATGCAATTTTCACCACCATGGACCTTGTAGGGAGAGGCAGTGCTCACACTGCAATAGGAAGGGGCATATAGCCCGTTACTGCAAGACTCCAACAGCTCAACCTGCCCAAGTGCCAAACACCAGTGTGAACCAAACTTGCTACGGTTGTGGCAAGGCATGTCATTACAAAAGGAACTGCCCAGAGGTAGCAAATGCTGACACGCACGGCAGTATGCTACCGACCACCGCCGCAGGAGAGTCTACTCCGGACCCACGTTAATGTAAATTAGGCGTTTTGTTGTAATAGATTTATGAACCATCCCAAAACTAATGCAACCAGAGTCTTATCTTTTGCGGGATCCCGTTCGTTTAGGGATGCTCGTGCTGCGTATACTTGTCTTTTGTAGTATACCTTGTTCGCAGCAATAGTCTTGTAGTAAATCCTAAGTTCAGTAACTTTGTTAATGGTTGCACTGTTGTGTTTTGTCTGTAACGCCTTATGTTCAAATCTAATGTCTTTAGTTTCCATATGTTTCCGACTTTATCATACGACTCGAGTAAATTTGATCCTCGCAATACCAGCTCCATACGTGCACCTCTTTCTCAGTAAACGTCTTTTAGCGAAGCCGTCATATCAGAACTCCGAGGTACTCGTGCATGAAGTACCTATTAGTTCCTTTCCTTTCCGAAGGAATCCCCACATTATTGCTCGTGCAGTACGTCAAGTTCAATTCCAGGATTCATACGGTTGATATATCACTGAGGAATGTATACATGAGAGTGATATATAATCAATGTTATACAGGTTTAGAATTGATGATTCCACTTTAACTTCTTTTCCCTCGATGGGATGTGAGATTAAGGAAGAATCAGTTATTCGACTACCTTTTCAGTCTTAATTACATATGACTCGTATACACGAAATTGCGATCATTGAATCACGTATGAATTCTAATATGAACTTCAGGATGGAGACTATCCAGGAGTACGAGTAATTGCATTGGCATAGGAACAAACTTAGAACCCAGTATGACTCTTATAACCAGATCGCCTTACAGTCGAAACACCTACGTAAGATACAAGAACAGCCCAGACAACACAGCAAACTACTAAACAATAGAATTAGAAGACCAAGCTTCTCACCCTTGAGAGCTCCGGTCTTATTCTTACCAGAAGTCGAAAGAGTGCATTTTATGTACCTCGACGACCAGAGACTTCATTAAGATTTCCTTTAGACATCGTTGTCTTTGCCTCGCATAGACGAATTGATTGGGCAAACACAGGGAAAGAATTACTTCAGAAATGGACCTGAGATCCGAATATCACCAATTCGAGTGTAAGGGAAGGATGTCCTAAAGACTTCCCTCTGAACTCGATACGGACACTTCGAGTCCGTAGTGATACCCCTCGGATAGGACCAATATGCCCATAGTATTCCTGAGCTAAATGGGTGGAGTACTTTTTTCTTACTGGGATCAGTTCGTCATTTCTCCATGAAATGACTTACTTATCTACCCTCGTAGTAAGAAAGAACCCATGGAAATATTAAACTCGGAGATACTTTTCGCAAAGTTCTCTGAACATGAGTTTTAGAATTAAGAGTCAAATTTCCTGAGACACACTTTTGGTGTTGTGGAAATTCTTGAGTACTCTGTCAGATTATCCAACACCGTTGGGAATTTGTCGGCACCATAGTCACCGACGGAAAATTTTCCAAATTCTAGGTCTTACAGACCTACTATCATAGTCCATTCGGAACTCCCCGCAAAGTTCAAGAACCCTTTTGACTTTGACCCAGCAAGGGGTGGCCCTTGACTGGGAAGTTAAGCAATGGAAAGAACCTTTGGAATACTAAGTGAGAGACCAAATTCCTTAAGAAACCTCACTCTGGGAATGGCTTAAATACGCTTCGTAAAGCATGGAAAGATAAATCTAATATAGTTAGGACCTCCGAGATTCCTACTAGAATTGGTCCTGCATCTCACCGACTAGATCTACTCCGCGAGCTCACTAACGTACATGTTACCCTTCACGTCTCAACTTTTAAACAATACCTTTCCGTTAGGACTCTCGTAAGCCCACTCGACGAAATCGAGATTTACGAGATCCTTGCCTTCGTATTAGAACCGTAGTGACCCTCGACCGAGAGGTCAAGCGGACGAAGCAACACCGTCGCCCGTTAGTGAAGATTCGTTGGGATACCAACCGAGAACACGATTTCACTTAGGAGTGCAAGAACCAATCGATTAGGAAGTTCATGTAACGACTCGATCATTCGTACATACTTCCTTGCCTAAATTCTAATTTCGGGACGAAATTCCCTTTAACAAGGGGATGATGTGACAACACGAAATTTCCATTTTGAACAAACAATATCACTACAATAGAAGTTATAACGGTTACAGTAAATTTTCAATACTTTTTGGATAAGTTTAAGTAATTCAGGGTTTACACTTCAGGAGATATCAGGAGAGTGGATGCACTAGGGCTTCGTGCAACACTGTTATTCCAACACTCTGTTATATTAGAAATCATTTCGGGAATAAAAATATTTTCTGCCAAAAATACCTCAGGATTATAAATAGAATTCTAAAACAAATTCATTCATTATTCGCATTTCCAACTAGAGAAAAGCCATTTTCTCTGTCACGGATCTTCGGGTTTTAATCCCAAATCGTGAGTACACTTCTCTAGTTGTCTTATAATGCTTATTATGTGCTTAATAACGTGGATTACATATCAAATCTGTGAGATTCGGGAGTTACCGCCCAAGAACGTTCTAGGAGAGTAAACTCCTATATGTGGCTTAAATGCTACCTAGTCTTTTCCCCATGTTAGGTAACGAACTTAGGCTTGTATATAAGTGTGTTTGAGACTAGAAAACAAACAAAACCCTAAGATTCGGGAGCTTACCGCCCAAGAACACTTGGGGAGTTAACTCCATTTTAAGGGCTAAAGGTGTCCCAAAGTCCTTCAAAGCCATGGAACTCGAACTAGAACCCACCATTGCATGTTTAGGACACCAAAACAATTAAGATTCAAGGGCTGAAAGAGAGTTCACAGCCAAGGAGGTTCTTGGGCCGTGAACTCCATGTTTAAGTTCCATAATGCTTTAAAAATCCTCCTTAAGCCAAGATACTAATTTGGGCATGTACCTAAATGAGTTATTGTCTAGCTAACACACTTAGAACACCAAGAGTAAGGTGTTCACGAGCCAAAAGGTTCTAGGGCCGTGAACTCCAATAAATGGTGCCATAAATCCTTCTAAAGCCAATTACAAAAGCCTAGTTTTAATCCTAGTGAAATTAAGGACTTGAAAACACCATAAACATCCTCCCAAGGGAGATTACGCCCGTAATCTCCTAGGGAATATGGTCCCAGGGCCGTAAACTCCTAAAAGGAGTTATATTATGCCCTAAACTCTTCCATAGACCAAGCCATTAAGTAGAAATGCTTATTAGGGCCTTATAGAGCATCAAACATCAAATGGTCACATAAGTATGAGTTCACGGCCACAAACTCATTTGGTAGTGTTGTTAGGGTCGTGAACTCCCTTATGGAGTTTTCCTTGAGCCCTACACAAAATAGCTTCCCCTACAAATACTTAGATGCAATCCTAGAGGCTAATAACACTTGATAAAGGTGTTTATCATGTCCTAGGGTGTTTGACTTGTTTATTAGTTGTTTATAGACTAATTTGTTACATATATGTGAAATTATATGTTAACTAGGATCGTAAGTGTGTTCAAGACTTCACTTGACATCTAGCAGTCCTACCTCTTCAGTTCATCCGTATCACCCACAACAGGTGAGTTTAGACCCCTAATCAATGTTTTAAATGATTTTAAATGCTTTAATGGGGGAGGGGGGGGGGGGGGGGAATACAAGTAGAAAACAGCATACTACAAAATGTGATGCATGAAATGATTTTCTATCTTTAAAATACTTTGTTATCAAATGTATTACTTTTGAAATGATTTCAAAATGACATCAAGTCACTTTTATATTTGTTCAAAGCCCTTAAATGTCTTACAAAACCATTTTACATTCTTGAACTAAAGTATGCATATACACTTATAATCTTACATATGTATTGTTGTTATAGTTTACATCTTTCATTTAGATTCCCACACCCTTGAGTAGTAAGAGTGAATAAACCTACTTGAACAACCAATTACCATTCAGTAAATTATCACAGGGATAATTTGATGATATCAACCATTATTCCTATTACAAGGAATCACACAAGAGTCAGTTCATTCATGAGTCCACACCAGTACGTTACCTGATACATGAGTACATTTACATATGCTTACCTGATACATGAACATGTTTACATATACTTACCTGATACATGAACACACTTACATGAATACCATACATGAACACACTTAGATGAATATCATACATGAACACTATTACATAGATATATTATCCTGTATTCACTTACCTGGATACTTGTATCTCAACTTGTGAGGATGATTTATTAGTATTTTCTGTATAAATTATATTTCCTATCCCGGTTCATTGGGATATCTCGGCAGGGCTAACCATTCCGAACCCCGCTGATTAGCACCAGTGGTCGATGACCATCTACGGAGGTCTATGGTTTCTACTTATATTAGGTAGATCGATATCTAGGCAGGACTAACCATTCCGAATCCCATCTGATTAATACCAGTGGTCGATGACCATCTACGGAGGTCTATGGTTACTATTTATTTTAGGTAGATCGATATCGGGACTAACCCTTCCACTCACCTGCTGCTGCTACAGAGGATAATTGGACAATCTTCGGATGTTCAATGGTTATACCTTTCACTTATTGCGATGTTGTGTACTCCTAGTACCCAGTGATAACACTTACATTAATACTTTTCTGGACAATCTTTGGATGTTCATTAGGTTATCTATTTTGCTTATTGTGATGTTATGTTACTCCTAGTACCCAGTGACAACACTTACACGAGTATATTTTTCCGGTTTACTTTATTTTGTGAGATGTTCACATTAACGATGAGTTAGACTAAGTACTTTTAGTACTAGTCAATAGAAAGGAAAAACTATCATTTTACTTACAAAACATTCGGGTCTTGCTAGAAGAATACATTATCATAACAAAACATTTGGGTCTTGGTAGAAGACTATATTGTCATAACAAAACATTCAGGTCTTGGTAGAAGACTACATTGTCATAACAAAACATTCGGGTCTTGGTAGAAGACTACATCTCAAACTAATAAAAAATAAGGGATTTTCTAGGGCTTTTCATACTTACATCAACATTTTCATTAAAAGGTTTACATGACTTTTAAAACAGCTTTTAGTAAGCAAGACAATGACACTTAAATACTTATGAATTCACCAGCTTTAAAGTTGATACTCTCTTTCAAAATAACTTGTATTCTCAGGTCATCAGTAGACAGGTACGGTGGCCAGGTTTTGAGAAGACGGAGCAGACAAGTGTCGTCTTTTATTATGATTGTATATTTTTGGTATCTTATTGAAATGAAAGAACACACATGTATTAAAACTTTACTTATAATGCAATGGATGATGTTGTTGCTTGTTTACTACTTTACACTGTTGTGATACTGTACATGACTTCCTCCACCCCGGAACGTTTCCGCCGTTCATGGTTTTGGAGTGTGACAATTACCTTGTGATGGTGTGTATGAAATTGTGTCGGTTGTAGATAACCTAGGAAATAATGTGTTGTGTATTAATTGTTCTACTAGCTTGGATAAAGCATCATTATGCAATTGTCGTCTTGGTCATGTAAGCAAGAAACATGTAGGCCAACTCCAAAAGGATGGTGTCTTGGACCGAGTCATTTGACCTAAAGTCAGATGATAGTTGTGAATCTTGTTTGCTTGGGAAAAAGACAAAATCACCCTTCACTGGTTCTTGTGCAAGGGGTGAGGGTTTGTTGGACGTTACACATACTGATGTATGTGGACCCTTCAAAACCGTCACAAGGGATGCTAATCACTACTATGCGACATTTACCGATGATTTTAGTTGATATGGTTATGTCTACTTAATCAAGCATAAGTCTGATGTAACAACCCGTCATTTCAGGTCATTGAAAATCGAGTCTTGTAACCTATTTGAAAAAGTAATTAGAATATCATCGAAAAATGAAGTATTCAAAAGCTCTGTTTGGAGTACACTATGTAGTAAATATCGTCTTAAGGTTTCCAAGCATATAAAGAACACTAAAATCCGAGTTAGAACGAAGATGTTATGACCATTCTATGTTTTCCGACAAAAACCGGCAATACGAAGTTACGTAAAAACGCAAAGTTTCAATAAAATACTTTTTGACCATAGGTGTCTAAATGAAAGTCATAGATGTCGTTAAACTACAAACGTACATAAAAAGAACGCCCAAAACGGGCATCGTATGAAAAAGTTATGAATTTTTAACGAATTTTCATACCCCGACCTTTTAAAAATAAATAATAAAAAAATAATTTCGGAATTTGTCGACGGACTCTAAATGAAAGTTGTAGATCTTAGTCTCACCTACGTGTGGATATAGAGAACGTCGAAAACGGAGTTCGTATGAAGGAGATAAGAATTTTTGAAGTTTGATAAATAATTAATATATTTTTTTTAATTGAAAACTTCGGTATTATCCGAAGTCTGAGTCACGCGAGTACGCTCTGCGTACACGAGTACGCCTAGCGTACTCAAGGCCTTGGCCCCGGTTCGTCCACGTCGCCCCCTATGCGAGCTACGCCCCGTCCCATCCGAACTTCGGGGCAGTCGAGGACTCGGTCATGCATGATGCACTGGTACGCCCCGCGTACTGAGGCCTCTCAGCCCCTATAAAAGGGATGCGAGGGTTCCCGGAAAACTTGCTCATTTCCTCTTGTTTTTCTTGCGTTTTGCCTCGTTTTCCCTTCCCGTGCAAACCCGAAGCCCTGGTCGCTTAGCTCAAGTTCCGAAGGACGTTTGTACTCCCGAGATTCCCGAGAATCCCGAGAAAATCCGCTCTTTCAAGCCAAAGTTCTGCTCGGTTTTCGTCACACCTTCTTCAATCTATCAAGTGAGTTCATACTCCCTTCAAACACACTTTAAATACATTTTAAATGCTTTTTATACTCTTTTAGGGGGGGGGGGATACAAGTGAACATACAGTTATTATCGTGTATTCTATAAAGTTTCACTTCACTTGTTTTTATCGAATAAATCACTTGGAATTCATTACTACTATGGAAAACTCTTGTCATACTTTGCATGCATTAGACTTATACAAAGTATATAGTGATTTCAAAGTACCTTTCGTTGCGAAGCAGTTTTATACATTCTACAAACTTATGATTTATGCTTTGTCAAACATTGTGAAAAAGGATAAACTTTGCATACAAAACTATTACTTTAATACAGACTTAGTTGAGAATCCATGAGACGTGTATATCTTCAAATACTACCTTCTTGTTAGGAGGTAATACTACAAGTCCTGTCTATAACCAGAGTCTCCCGTTAAGAGAACGTGTCAAATGTGTATAGATCTATACGGGAAGTCATGATCCCGCGCCATGACTGTTAGCTATAGTCCGTCCTTTGGGGTGACAATTTGTCATAACGCTACGACGCCTGAAGAACGTCGGTACATGCATATTATGTTTAGTATGGTTATAAACTCATCGGATATATAGCTATTATAGTACTTCTGATTAATGAACGAGTAGCTATTAAAACTATTATTTATTTAACAAACTGAAATCTTCTGATAGGTTTATTATATAAATCTAGGTTTAAAATCTTCTAAAGCATGTGGTTTGCTTCCAATTTTTAGTCTTGGACATTAAACAAACTATTACTTTAGGAAAATATGAGATTTTCCTGTATACAAACCAAACAACTATTAGGAAAATAAGGGATTTTCTTGGTTCAACTATCTACATTTTTCAACACAAATACTCTCATGCATTTCATACTTTTATAAGAAAATAAGGGATTTTCGTGGAAAACATACACTCATTTTGGAATGGCATTCAATGTTTCTAAACCACTTACGAACTCACCAACTTAATTGTTGACACCTTCTCTTTGAAATAACTTGTATTATCAGGGAACCGCTAAGCAGGTTGGAAATCAACTTTTCGGAATTAACGCGCTGGCGTTAATTATTTCTTTTTAAAAGATGCTTATGTATTTATCTTTTGAACATGTAATGAATACCGTTATGTAAACACTTTTAAAAACCTTATTTATGTATGGTGGTGTGTACTTTCCTTTTTATGAACTGTTATGATACTGAATATGACGTCCTCCGCCCCCGAACGTTTCCGCCGTTCTGGTTTGGGGGTGTGACAGATTGGTATCAGAGCTTCATTTATAGGGAATTAAGTATATCAAAACCATTTCTTTTTGGTATACAACTATAAACTCAACTGGGCAAAAACACTTTGAGAAGAGTCATACTTTTGGAATTAAATTTAATTAGTTTTTAAGGTAGGCATGCACTCATTTCATACTAATAACAGTTTCATATCGGATAATTTTAGAAGTATTATAAATAAGTTGTGCAGTACAGGTACGCCTTGGGACATGTAATCCGAACTGGGAAGAATATAGCCTGATCAACTATATTTGTCCGAGAGTCGACTAACGTGTGCCAAGGAGTGTCTGTAGTGGACAACAATTTTAAAACTTACCAAAAGCACATCATTACAAAATACTAAGGGAGTTTTTGTGTTGTCATCAACCATTAAACTTAAGGGTAAATTTCAAGTGCTCTAGCTTATAGTAAATTCTTAACCTTATTCTCGTACAGACTTAATGGCTGGATTCCATCACCCCAATGACCCCTACTACCCCAACCAAGGTAATGGAGGATGGATCAAAGAAGATCCTATAGAAGACGAAGAGCCTATAGAGTTGGAGGAAGGAGATGACTCTGGTACAGATTCGGAGCCAGAAGTTATCAATCCACCAATCCCACAACCTCCCGTCCACGTGAGGAACTTCCA
Organism: Lactuca sativa; assembly: GCF_002870075.4. Classification (NCBI taxonomy): domain Eukaryota; kingdom Viridiplantae; phylum Streptophyta; class Magnoliopsida; order Asterales; family Asteraceae; genus Lactuca; species Lactuca sativa. The sequence goes on from NC_056625.2 coordinate 195,519,382, forward strand.
ATGACCCACTCCTATGTGGGGAAGTCACCTCCACCATTGGATCCAACAACAAAGCTTACACCCTCCCTACGGCATGTGCCGAGACTTCTATGATGTCAGAGGCGGGGGATCAGCAGACCGAGCACTTCCGGTCATGGTTGGCAAATTAGCCAACCAGTGCTATCAATCCGGAGTTCAAGCTAACCGGATCCGCGAGGTCAATGTGGAAGTGCAAGTACACACATCCGACATCCGCCGTTTGGACAAGTTGCAAGGGTATGGCCTAGACTGCACTAATGCCCTCCAAGAACAAATGAATGCAGCGATCGCAGCAATAGCGGAGATAAGGGAACGACAAGCCGCGTTTGATAGGCGCCTCATGGAGTCAAAGCAGTCCGACACGGAGTCAAGCTCCAAGCGCAAACCACGCCGCATGTAGTACTTGCCCGACTCTCAAATTTTGTTATAAATTAGGACTTCGGATAAAAGTATTATTTTCATTAAAATTTTCTGTAATCGGAGACCTTTAGAAAGGTCAATAACTTTTGTCTAGACTCAGATGTAACACAACTATATGTTTAATATATATAGGGCATATCTCTTTCTTGTTTTAATTATGTGTAGTTCGTTCAATTCATAAGTACATCTATTCAAACTTTATTTATAAATCAAGCTCAAAACCCTGTGTTGGCCAAATCAAATTCTTAAACTATTAAATGAAGTTAACTCAATATCATCCAACCCGCAACCACTAAAACTTATAATCTCTCATTCTTTTTCTTTTGGCAGCGCGATGCCTCCTCGTAGATCAGCACGTACAAACGCAACCCCACCACCACCTCCACCACTAACTTATGATCCGGCCATGGTCCAGGCTGCTATCACAGCAGCAGTAACAGCAACTCTCTCGCAAATAAACTCCAATGCAAATGCAGGTACAGGAAGTAGCACAAATCATTCCAATCGTGGCACCGGCCAGGGTCAAGTAAGGGAATGTACTTACAAGGAGTTCTCCAACTCAAAGCCAAAGACTTTTAATGGCATTGGAGGAGTCATTGCACTAATGCAATGGTTCGAAAAGACCAAAACAGTCTTCGAGATCTACTCATGCCAAGAAATAAGCAAGGTTAAGTTCGCTGCTTGCACCTTCATAGATCGAGCCCTCACTTGGTGGAAAAGCCATGTGAATTCGGTGACGCTCACTGTCGCTAACACCATGAGTTGGGAGGATCTAAAGGTTCTTCTACTGGAAGAATACTGTCCAAGGGGCGAAGTGCAAAAGCTTGAGCAGGAGCTCTGGAATCTGAAAATGGCTGGGTCTGATGTAGTCGCCTACACAGCTACGTTCAACGACCTCGCTGCATTGTGCCCTACCATGGTCAACCCAGAATCAAAGAAGGTTGAAAGGTACATTTGGGGGTTGTCACCCCAGATTCAAGGGCATGTACTAGCTTCCAACCCTATTACCTACAACAGCGCTAAACACCTGGCTTAGCGACTCATCGACCACAGAGTAAATCAGGGTACCATTGCAGCAACCAAAAATCCATCTAAGGAGGCTTAGGGCCAGAGTAGGCCTTGGAACAAGAGGAGGGGACAAACCCTCCAGGAGAACCCCAAGAAACAACAAGTAGTAGCGACCCACGCTATTATTGTACCTACCAACTCTGCCCCCACAAGCTCATACAATGGGAAACTTCCAAAGTGCAACCAATGCAACTTCCACCACCACGGTCCTTGCCGTGATCTTCAATGCACCAGGTGCAATAAGAAGGGACATAGAACCCGCTACTACAAAGAGCCAACCCAACAATCCACCCCCACTGCTAATACCGGAGTAAGCCGCACCTGATTTGAGTGCGGAGACACGGGGCACTACCACAGGGACTGCCCGAAGGCAAACAACAGGAATACCGGTGGAAGGGGCCGGGTTTTCGCAATGGGAAAAGATGAAGCCGTTGCGGAACCTATTGTTGTTACGGGTACATTTCTTCTTGATAACTCGTATGCATGCATTTTGTTTGATAGTAGAGCGGAAAGGAGTTTTGTGAGTCACGACTTTAAAGGCCTGCTAAAACCAATACCACAATCATTAAGTGAACCGTTCATAGTAGAAATGGCCAACGGGAAAACCGAAGGCACTAAAGAGATATACTTAAACTGCACCCTAACTCTAAATGATAATCCCTTTTCAATCAGCCTCATGCCAGTCTCGATTAAGAGTTTCGATGTCATCATTGGCATGGATTGGCTGAGATCTCATCATGCGGACATTTTATGTTAGGATAAGGTCGTTCGCCTTAATCTGCCAACCGGCGAAACTTTCATTGTCTTGGGCGACAAACCCAGTACCGCTCTTCGTATCATCTCAAGTATCCAAGCTCAGAAGTGCCTACGCAAGGAGTGTCACGCGTTTTTGGCACATGTTGTAGATGTGAAACGCGAAGTCCAAGATTTCAAGAATGTGCCCGACGTATGCGATTTTCCCAACGTTTTTCCCGAGGACCTTCCGGGAATACCACCCGCGAGACTAGTCGAGTTTAGAATCGATCTGGTTTCCGGAGCTACCCCAGTAGCCAAAGCACCCTATCGATTATCCCCAACAGAGATGTAGGAGCTATCCAGCCAACTGAATGAGCTACTTGGAAAAGGATTCATCAGGCCGAGCTTCTCGCCATGGGGAGCACCTGTGTTGTTCGTGAAAAAGAAGGATGGATCATTCAGGATGTGCATCGACTACCGAGAACTCAAGAAACTTACCATCAAGAACCGATACCCCTACCCCGAATCGACGACTTATTCGACCAACTCCAAGGAGCCAATTATTTCTCCAAGATCGATCTGAGGTCGGGATATCACCAGCTGCGAGTCCTAGAGAGTGATGTTCCCAAGACAGCCTTCCGAACGAGATACGGACATTACGAGTTCGTAGTGATGCCGTTCGGACTAACCAATGCCCCAGTCGTATTCATGGATCTAATGAATCGGGTATGTCGTCTATTCTTGGATAAATTTGTGATAGTATTCATAGACGACATACTCATTTATTCAAAGAATAAAGAAGAACATAGTCAACATCTGAGACAAGTCTTAGAGACGTTACGGACTGAGAGGCTTTATGCAAAATTCTCAAAATATGAGTTTTGGATTAGAAAGGTGGACTTCCTCGGTCACGTGGTCAGCAAGGAAGGAATCCACGCGTACCCATCAAAAATCAAGGCTATCAAAAACTGGTCTGCACCAACTACACCAACAGAAATTCGCCAATTTCTAGGTCTTGCTGGTTATTATCGAAGGTTCATTCAGAATTTCTCCAGCATCGCAAAGCCTCTTACCGCTTTCACCCAGAAAGGTGTGACCTACAACTGGGGAGAAAAGCAAGATGCTGCATTTCAGACTTTGAAACAGGCCCTTTGCAGTGCACCCATCCTTTCTCTTCCAGAGGGGACCGAAGATTTTGTGGTGTATTGCGACGCTTCGAAGCAAGGGCTGGGCTGTGTGCTAATGCAGAGGGTAAAGGTTATTGCATATGCCTCAAGACAACTGAAAACACATGAGGTCAACTACACCACTCATGACTTAGAACTTGGAGCGGTGGTCTTCGCTCATAAAATATGGAGGCACTACCTATACGGTACCAAGTGCACTATCTTTACAGACCACAAGAGCCTCCAACACATCTTCGACCAGAAGGAATTAAACATGAGATAGCGACGTTGGGTTGAATTTCTCAACGACTACGAATGTGAGATTCGCTATCATCCGGGAAAGGAAAACGTCGTGGCCGATGCCCTTAGTCGTAAGGAGTACTCTGGCCGAAGAGTGAAGTCATTAGCCATGTCGATCCATTCACAACTGTCAGCACAAGTCAAGGAAGCTCAAATAGAGGCCTTGAAACCCGAAAACGTGACAGGTGAGACCCTTAGGGGAATGGACAAGAACTTAGAAATCAAGAGTGACGGAGCACGCTACCTCATGAACCGAATCTTGACACCCAAGTTTGGTGGATTCAGAGAGGTATTTATGAGCGAGGCACACAAGACTCCATACTCCGTACACCCAGGGTCAGACAAGATGTATCTAGATCTCAAGCAACTCTATTGGTGGCCAAACATGAAAGCGAAGATTGCTACCTATGTGAGAAAGTGTTTGACTTGCGCCAAGATAAAAATAGAACACCAGAAATCCTCAGGTCTACTCCAACAACCTGAAATACCTGAGTGGAAATGGGAGTAGATTTCCATGGACTTCATAACAAAACTGCCCAAAACTCAGGGTGGCCATGATACTATTTGGGTAATCGTCGACAGATTAACCAAGTCCGCTCATTTCTTACCGATCAAGGAAACTGATAAAATGGAAAAGCTATCGAGAACCTACATCCGAGAGATCGTATGACTTCATGGAGTGCCAATGTCTATCATCTCAGACAGAGACAGCAGATTCACTTCCAGATTATGGCAATCATTGCAAAAATCCATGGGAACAAGATTGGACATGAGCAGCTTATCACCCCCAAACTGACGGACAGAGTGAGAGGATGATCCAAACCTTGGAAGACATGTTACGAGCATGTGTAATCGACTTTGGTAAGGCATGGGATGTTCACTTACCTTTGGTCGAGTTCTCTTATAACAATAGTTATCATACTAGTATCAAGACTGCTCCATTTGAAGCCCTTTACGGCCGTAAGTGCAGATCACCTCTGTGCTGGACGGAAGTGGGCGACACGCAATTGGCAAAAGGTCTAGTCCCTGATAGCACCCTCACTGGTCCGGAGATCATTAGAGAAACGACTGAAAAGGTCGTGCAAATACGAGAACGACTGAAATCCTCAAGGGATAGGCAAAAGAGCTATGCCGACAAAAGACGTAAACCCTTGGAATTTCAGATTGGCGACCGTGTACTACTGAAGGTCTCACCCTGGAAGGGCATGATACGCTTTGGAAAACGTAGGAAGCTAAATCCTAGGTACATCGGACCCTTCGAAATCATTTCAAGAGTTGGTCCAGTAGCCTACAAACTCTGACTTCCAATCGAGCTTAACAAAGTACATCCAGTATTCCACATATCGAACCTGAAAAAGTGTTTTTCCGATGAAACACTTGTAATTCCACTCGATGAAACGAACTAAATGAAAATCTTAACTTTGTGGAAGAACCCGTCGAGATCATGGATAGGGAAGTTAAACAAACTAAACAGAGTCGCATTCCAATAGTAAAGGTCTGATGGAATGCTAAGAGGGGTCCTGAGTTCACGTGGGAACGAGAAGATCAAATGCAACAGAAGTATCCACACATTCTTCCTCAGCCCCTAAAACTATTCTTTTGTATTAAAATTTCGGGACGAAATTCCCTCTAACGGGGGGATGACGTAACAACCCGTCATTTCAGGTCATTGAAAATCGAGTCTTGTAACCTCTTTGAAAAAGTAATTAGAATATCATCGAAAAATGAAGTATTCAAAAGCTCTGTTTGGAGTACACTATGTAGTAAATATCGTCTTAACGTTTCCAAGCATATAAAGAACACTAAAATCCGAGTTATAACGAAGAAGTTATGACCATTCTAAGTTTTCCGACAAAAACCGGCAATACGAAGTTATGTAAAAACGCAAAGTTTCAATAAAATACTTTTTGACCCTAGGTGTCTAAATGAAAGTCATAGATATCATTAAACTACAAACGTACATAAAAAGAACGCCCAAAACGGACATCGTATGAAAAAGTTATGAATTTTTAACGAATTTTCTTACCCCGACCTTTTAAAAATAAATAATAAAAACATAATTTTGGAATTTGCCGACGGAATCTAAACGAAAGTTGTAGATCTTAGTCTCACCTACGCGTGGATATAAAGAATGTCGAAAACAGAGTTCGTATGAAGGAGATATGAATTTTTGAATTTTGATCAATAATTAATATATATTTTTTTTAATTGAAAAACTCGGTATTATCCAAAGTTTGAGTCACGCGAGTACGCCCTGCGTACACGGGTACACCCAGCATACTCAAGGCCTTGGCCCCTGTTCGTCCACGTCACCCCCTATGCGAGCTACGCCCCGTCCCATCCGCTCTTTTAAGCCAAAGTTCTGCTCGGTTTTCGTCACACCTTCTTCAATCTATCAAGTGAGTTCATACTCCCGTCAAACACACTTTAAATACATTTTAAATGCTTTTTATACTCTTTTAGGGGGGGGGGGGGCGGATACAAGTAAACATACAGTTATTATCGTGAATTTTATAAAGTTTCACTTCACTTGTTTCTATTGAATAAATCACTTGGAATTCATTACTACTATGGAAAACTCTTGTCATACTTTGCATGCATTAGACTTATACAAAGTATATAGTGATTTCAAAGTACCTTTCGTTGCTAAGCCGTTTTATACATTCTACAAACTTATGATTTATGCTTTGTCAAACATTGTGAAAAAGGATAAACTTTGCATACAAAACTATTACTTTAATACAGACTTAGTTGAGAATCCATGAGACGTGTATATCTTCAAATACTACCTTATTGTTAGGAGGTAATACTACAAGTCCTGTCTATAACCAGAGTCTCTCGTTAGGAGAACGTGTCAAATGTGTATAGATTTATACGGGAAGTCATGATCCCGTGCCCTGACTGTTAGCTATAGTCCGTCCTTTGGGGTGACAATTTGTCATAACGCTACGACGCCTGAAGAACGTCGGTACATGCATATTATGTTTAGTATGGTTATAAAACTCATCGGATATATAACTATTATAGTACTTCTGATTGATGAACGAGTAGCTATTAAAACTATTCTTTATCTAACAAACTAAAATCTTCTGATAGGTTTATTATATAAATCTATGTTTAAAATCTTCTAAAGCATGTGGTTTGCTTCCAATTTTTAGTCTTGGACATTAAACAAACTATTACTTTAGGAAAATATGGGATTTTCCTGTATACAAACCAACCAACTGTTAGGAGAATAAGGGATTCTCTTGGTTCAACTATCTACATTTTTCAACACAAATACTCTCATGCATTTCATACTTTTATAAGAAAATACGGGATTTTCTTGGAAAACATACACTCATTTTGGAATGGCATTCAATGTTTCTAAACCACTTACGAACTCACCAGCTTAATTGTTGACACTTTCTCTTTGAAATAACTTGTATTCTCAGGGAACCGCTAAGCAGGTTGGAAATCAACTTTTGGGAATTAACGCGCTGGCGTTAATTATTTCTTTTTAAAAGATGTTTATGTATTTATCTTTTGAACATGTAATGAATACCGTTATTTAAACACTTTTAAAACCCTTATTTATGTATGGTGGTGTGTACTTTCCTTTCTTTGAACGGTTATGATACTGAATATGACGTCCTCCGCCCCCAAACGTTTCCGCCGTTCAGGTTTGGGGGTGTTACATCTGAGACTTTTGAAAAGTTTGAAGAGTTTAAACAGGAAGTAGAAAATCAATTGGGCAGGAACATTAAGATGCTTCGATCAGATCGAGGTGGTGAGTATCTTAGTACAGAGTTCCTCGACAATCTTAAGGAGTGTGGGATTGTCTCACAATTAACACCTCCCAGGACACCACAGTTGAATGGTGTGGCTGAGAGGCATAATCGGACCTTGTTGGACATGGTTCGCTCCATGATGAGTCAAGCTTTGCTGCCAATCTCTTTTTGGGGATACGCGTTAGAGACTGCCGCCCATATCCTAAATCTAGTCCCTACAAAGAAGGTTGCGAAAAACACCTCATGAGATGTGGACTGGGAAAGTTCCCAAATTGGACCACATCAAGATTTAGGGTTGCGAGGCTTTCATGAGACATGAGACTCAAGATAAATTTGAACCTCGAAGTGAGAGGTGTATTTTCATCAGCTATCATAGAAATCCTTTGGTTACCTCTTCTATAGACCCAGTGAGAATGTGGTCTTTGTGGCAAGAAGAGGGTTCTTTTGCGAGAGAAAGTTTATAATCCAAGGAAACAGTGGGAGGCAAATTGACCTTGAAGTAATTCAAGAGTCAAGCGATTAAGGAACTTCAAACCCTAGCAACCAACCTAAGGAGGAAACACCTGTTGATCCGATTGACGAGTCTGTACCTCTAAGGCGTTCCACGAGGGTTAGGAATGCTCCTGAGCATTAATATGGTTTCCATATTACTGCGGAAGGTGATAAATTTATCGGTGATAGTACACTGGTAAATTTGGATGAGCCTAACATCTTTAAGGAAGCCATGACAGGCCCGGAGTCTGCTAAATGGAAGGAGGCTATGGAAAGCGAGATACAGTCCATGTATGACAATCAAGTATGGAACTTGGTTGACAATGTACCCGGTCGTAAGACAGTCAGGTGCAAGTGGATCTTCAAGAAGAAGACCAACATGGATGGAAAAATGCATACTTATAAGGTGTGACTAGTTGCGAAGGGTTTTACTCAGACTCAGGGAATTGATTATGATGAAACCTTCTCACCAGTAGCGAAGATAAAATCTATTAGGGTCATGCTAGCCATTGCTGGATTTCATGATTATGAAATATGGCAAATGCATGTCAAAACCGCTTTCCTTAATGGAAAGCAGGCTGAGGATGTTTATATAAGTCAGTCAGAGGGTTTTGTCAGTGCGGAGTACCCAAATAGAGTATACAAGATTGAGAAATCCATTTATGGATTGAAACAAGCATCTCACAATTGGAATCTTTGTTTCAATGAAATGGTCAAAGAGTTTGGTTTCTCGAGAAGCGAAGATGAGTCCTGCGTATATGTCAGAGCTAGTGGGAGTATATTTAGCTTTTTGGTATTATATGTGGATGACATATTATTCATAGGAAATGACATCCCAACTCTGTAGGAGGTGAAGTCATGGCTTGGGAAATGCTTTGCTATGAAGGACCCTGGAGAAGCTACCTATATCCTAGAGATAAGGATATTAAGAGAAAGGAGTAAAATTCTAATTGGACTTAGTCAGAGTACTTACTTGGATAAGGTGCTGAATAGGTTCAGCATGCAAGACTCCAAGAAAGGAGATTTACCGATCCAGAGTAACGCCAAGCCGAGTAAGACTCAGAGTCCGAGTACAGAGGCTGAGATAGCTGAAATGAGTCGAGTACAGTATGCTTCCGCTGTAGGCTCGATCATGTATGTTATGACTTGTACTCGTCCTGATGTGGCTTTTGCTTTGAGCATGGTCAACAGATATAAGGGGAACCCTGACAAGGTTCACTGGATTGCGGTAAAGAACATTATCAAGTATCTTTGGAGGACTAAGGACTGGGTCCTTGACTTCAGTGGGAGTGATGACTTGAGAGTGGTTGGGTATAGTGATGCTAGCTTCCAGACTGATAGGGATAATTACTGCTCTCAGTCAGGCTGGGTCTTTAACTTAAACGGAGGAGCAATTACTTGGAAAAGTTCCAAGCAGGAGACGATAGCTGATTCGACTTGTGAATAAGAGTACATAACAGTGAGTGAAGCGGCAAAGGAGGCTATATGGCTGAAGAAATTCATTGGAGACCATGGAGTTGTACAAGCTATAAAGGAGCCTATGGAAATTTTCTATGATAGTGAAATTGAAGTTGCCTTAGCAAAGAAACCAAGGGATCACGGGAGATCCAGACACATCGGCACAAAATACCATTTTATTAGACATCAAATAGAAGAAGGACTCCTTGTGGCAAAGAGGGTATCATCGGATGAGAACCCAACAGAACCCCTCACGAAGGGAGTGACTAGGGTTAAGCATTTATAGCATGTGAGGCGCATCGGGCTGAAGGATGATATTAGTTTTATAGATTAGATAGGTATTTATGAAACTTGTAAAATGTAATCGACATTTGATGATGAATAAAAGTTGTTGGTCATTTATGAGTAAAGTATTGCTATCTTTGTTAATTATTTACTATTGTTTCAGCTTTGCATGTTTTGACTTCCAGAATAATTACCTTATTCAAAATATCCACAGTCGGTCATATGTTGGAAGTATATATGAATCAAGACTGTTAGGAAGTTGGCTTGTAGATGTCTAAGTAGTTAGACATAGCAAGAGTTGTTAAGATACTCATGAGTGCTCATAAGTTTTGAGTATTGGATTCAACCCACGCTCACTAGTATCACTTCATGGAATTTATCTTGAGTGAGTATCACTTCATGGAATTTATCTTGAGTGATCATGAGACGGTAACATCATATAAGTCTTCAAAGCTAGAGATATGAGTTGTTGACTATGAGTTGGTTATACATTGATTGTATGAAAACGCATTGGTAACTCGATGTTATAAAACATGACTTTGTGTATAATTCAACAACTAGTACAACAAGCATATGAGTCAAAGTTTATCTGTTCCTTCCTAGATTAGAAGCGATATCTGGGCCCCTCGATGATTTTGTTTTGACCTATGTACTGGGCTCGGTCAGAACTAAATTGATGTGTTTGATTAAGTTATATGTCAAACAAATCGGAAATCGAAAAACAAACTGCTGGACAATAAGTACGACATTGTTCCATGTATTTTTCTGGCTGAAATCATGAGAGCAGAGGATTTTATGATCACTTATCTTAAATGGTGTAACATCATTATCTCAGTTCCAAGAGACCTTGAAAGAGCTACGATTGCTATTTGGTTCCTGAAGTCATACTTGCAGTAGTAGTTATTAGACTTATCCAAGTGGGAGACTGTTGGATAAGATGTCTAAGTCCATAACTATTTCTGGTATCTACATGACCCGATTTGACATGGTCCATTTGGGTTGCATGGCATCATGCACTTGGGTAGACTAAAATGAGAGAATGGACACTTATGGTTCATTAATATATTATAGATTATGATATATTAATAATATTATTTAATTAGTATTGATCAATAATTAATTTAGAATTAATTTTGTGATCAGAAGAAGACTAATTAAATATATGGCTAATTGTGTAATCATCCATTTCTTTAATAGTGGGCTTGTAGTCCATGGTGTATTGAGTTGGGCTAAAATCCATTAGATGCTCCATGAATGCTCCATGGTGGTTTTGGACCCATGGATCCAAGAAATGAAAAGTAATGTCATTTATGGTTTACATGGTGTAACCCTACTTGTGACACGCTATAAAATGGATGTGTTAGCTAACAAAATCGGCCACTAGTGAAGAACAAGAGGGCATAGAAGATTTCTAAGTGAGTTGAATTTCTCTCTAAGTTATTCCATGTGTACTTGGTGTTGTGTGAAGCATTTGAGGCCTCACATTTGGGGTGCTAGGCTCACAAGGATCTCAAAGGAATTCCAACAACAAAAGGTATGTATCTCTTACTAGATTTTATGTTAAAAGTTCCCCATGTATGATAGATAGGTTATGAACCTTGGAAAATCAAATTTGCATGTATCATATTTAAACATAGATCCAAGGTTTCTAGGGTTGCATGTACACCATAGTAGTGTTAGAATGCTCAAAACCCATCAACTGAATCATCAGTGCCCAAAACCTAGGGCTTGAAATATTGTTGTCCTTCCTCTTGATGGCAAACTTGTAGATGTCTTTCCATAGAACCTCTAGGAGATCAACTGCATTGTTGCGTCCGAAAAAGATGCTATAAACCAGATATAGCCAGTCCTTGCTAAGAGTATTTGTACCACCGTGCTTTCCGGATAGCCCTCGAATGATGAAGTGCATCAGCACAGCCCATAGTCCGGAGACAACTGATTTCTTGAAGTCTTTAACTCTGTAGTCTTGATTGTAACCAATATGATTCAGGAACGTTTGAAACTCTTCAGCAGTGGGTTCTTGAACTCTGAAACCTCTGGGGTTTTCTTTCACAACGATCGCTTTGAGGAAAGTTGATTTGTAGATGGGTACAATCTTGTTGTCGATGATCTTAGTTTCCAACACACCATCCTCAAATTTGATTCTTGTAAATGCTCTATGAAGATGATGAAGTGTGAGAGGTGGTTCATGGACTTCGGTGAGAGGAATGGAGATGGGGTGATTCGCTATGAACTCGATTATAACACAGATAAATTCATTGTAATCAACAGGATTTAGGGAAAACAATGGTGTTGTATCCTTGAGATATAGTTTAGGCGATGCTGATGATGATGAACCTTTTGTTGGGTTTTGAACATTCTAACACTTCGTAAGTGTACATGCAACCCTAATAAACCTTGGATCTATGTTTGTCTAAATACATGCAAAATTTGTTTTCCAAGGTTTATAACTTATCTAGCATTGCATGGGGAACTTTTAAACATAAAAGGAACTAGATGAATTACATACCTTTTTATGAGTGTTGATTCCTTGGAGTTTGAGAGCCAAGCACCAATTATGTGAATGCCTCAAATGGAAATCACAAATCACCGCAAACTTAGTTAACTTTATGAGAGAGTATACATACTCCTAGAAATCAGCCACACCTTGCACACACACACTAGGGTGCTATTTCATGCAACATAAGCTTCTTTATATAGTGTAGATGATTAGGGTAAACCCTAATAACCCATGTCTTTTCCTCTTCCAAGGATCCATGGGTTAAAAGCTCCATGGATCATCCATGGACTTCCATATAAGCTTAGCCCATTAACAAATGAGTATTACCCCACACCATATAAATATAATAGCCCATGATTTAATTGGTCTTCCTCTTAATCACTAAATTAATTCAAGATTAAAACTAATTAAGTAAAATGACTTTATATTAATATATTATAACTTATAATATATTAATAAATCGTAAGTATACAATTCTCATAAAATTATTCATAAATAGTTTGGGTGAAGTGCAACCCAAATGGACCATGCTGAGTCGGGTCAAGTATATACCAAATAAGTTATAGACTTAGATACCTTATCCAACAGACTCCCACTTGGATAAGTCTAATAACTGTATTTGCCTATATTACTTTAGGAACCAACCGACAATCGTAGCTCTCAAAAACTCCGTTGAACTATGAAGTGCCATTTTAGATAAGTGATCATATAGTCCTCTGTTCTCATGATATCAGCTGGGCAAATACATGGAACAATGTCTTACTTATTGTCTGGCAATTTTTTCTCGATTTCCGATTTGTTTGACAAAGAACTTAACTGAACACATCAACTTAGTTCTGACCGGGCCCGGTACATGGGTCAACACAAAATCATCGAGGGGCCCATATATCGCTTCTATTTCTAGAAGGAACAGATAAACTTCAACTCATATACTTGTTCTACTACTTGTTGAATTGCACACAAAAGCTCGTTTTATAACATCAAGTTACTGATGTGTTTTCGTGCAATCAATGCACAACCAACTCATAGGTAACAAATCATATCTCTAGGTTTGAAGACTTATATGATATTATCGTCTCACGATCACTCGAGATAAATTCCATGAAGTGATACAAGTGAGCGTGGGTTTATTCCAATACTCATAACTTATGAGCACTCATGAACATTATAGCAACCATTTCTATGTCTAAACACCTTTAGCCATCTACAAACCTAATTCGTGACAATCTTGATTCATATCTAGTTCTGAAGTATGAACGATTGTGGAGGTTTGAATAAATTAAGTATTCTGGAAGTCAAAACATGCAAAACTGAAACAATAGTAAATAATTGAGAATGATAGCAACACTTTTCTCATAAATAAATCACAAATTTTATTCATCATCAAACGTCGATTACATTTTACAAGTTTCAGAAAAGGCTATCTAATCTGTAAAACTTATATCGTCCCTCAGCCCTATGCGCCTCGCATGTTGTAAATGGTTAACCCTCGTCAGTCCCTTCGTAAGGGGATCTACAGGGTTCTCATCTGACGTTACCCTCTTTGCCACGAGGAGTCCTTCTTTTATCTTGTGTCTTATGAAGTGATATTTTCTGTCAATGTGTCAGGATCTACCATGATCTCTCAGTTCCTTGGCTAAGGCAACCACACTATTGCTGTCATAGAAAATATCCATAGGCTCCTTAATAGCTGGTACAACTCCAAGGTCTCCGATGAAGTTCTTCAGCCATATCGCCTCCCTTGCTGCTTCACTCGCTGCTATATACTCTGATTCACAAGTTGAATCAGCCACCGCCTCCTGCTTGGAACTCTTCTAAGATATTACCCCTCCATTTAGGGTAAAGACCCAGCCTGACTAAGAGCGGAAGTTATCCCTGTCAGTCTTAAAACTAGCATCGCTATACCCTAATACTCTCAAGTCATCACTCCCACCAAGGGTAAGGATCCAATCCTTAGTCCTCCGCAGGTACTTGAGAATGTTCTTTACTGCGGTTCAATGAGCCTTTCCAGGGTTCCCCTGATATCTGCTGACCATGCTCAAAACAAAGGCCACATCAGGGCGGGTACAAGTCATAGCATACATGATCGAACCTACAGCAGAAGCATACGGTAATCGACTCATCTCTGCTATCTCAGTTGAGCCTTATAAGTGTGCACCCGATTATTTTATGGCCTGGTGCATGTCGGTCTTCTTCTTGGAGATCCATTTGCACCCGATTATTTTATGGCCTGGTGCATTGTCAACCAAGTTACAAACTTGATTGTCATACATGGATTGTATCTCGCTGTCCATAGCCTCCTTCCATTTGGCAGACTCTGGGCCTGCCATTGCTTCCTTAACACTGCTAGGTTCATCCAAATCTACCAGTGTACTATCACTGATAAATGTATCACCTTCCGTAGTAATATGAAAACCATAATAAAACTCAGGTGTGTTCCTAACATGTGTGGAACGCCTCAGAGGTACGGACTCGTCAGCTGGCTCAACAGGAGTTTCCTCCCCAGGTTGATTGCAAGTGTCTGAGGTTCCTTCACCAATTGATTCTTGAATTTCTTCAAGGTCAATTTGCCTCCCAATGTCTCCTTGGCTTATAAATTCCCTCTCATGAAAGGCCCTTCTTCTTGCTACAAAGACCACATTCTCACTGGTTCAGTAGAAGAGGTAACCGAAGGATTTCTTTGGGTAGCCGATGAAAATACACCTTTCATTTCGGGGTTCGAACTTATCATGAGTCTCATGCCTCACGAAAGCTTCGCAACCCCAAATCTTGATGTGGTCCAAATTAGGAACCTTCCCAGTCCACATCTTATGAGGTGTTTTGGCAACCTTCTTTGTAGGGACTAGATTAAGGATATGGGCGGCAGTCTCTAAGGCATACCCCCAAAAAGAGATTGGTAGCGAAGCTCGACTCATCATAGAGCGAACCATGTCTAACAAGGTTCGATTACACCTCTCAGCTACACCATTTGGCTGTGGTGTCCTGGGAGGAGTCAATTGTGAGACAATCCCACACTCCTTAAGATAGTCAAGGAACTCAGTACTAAGATACTCACCACCTCGATCGGAGCAAAGCATCTTAATGTTCCTGCCCAATTGATTTTCTACTTCTTGTTTAAATTCTTTAAACCTTTCAAAGGTTTCTGACTTATGTTTGATTAAGTAGACATAACCATATCTACTAAAATCATCAATAAAAGTCACATAATATCGATTAGCATCCCTTGTGGCAGTTTTGAATGGTCCACATACATCAGTATGTATTAGGTCCAACAAACCCTCACCTTGTTCACAAGTACCAGTGAAGGGTGATTTGTCATCTTTCCAAGTAGACAATATTCACAACTATCATCCGATTTAAGGTTAAATGATTCCAAGACTCCATCCTTTTGGAGTTGGCCTATGCGTTACTTGTTTACATGTCCAAGACGACAATGCCACAATGATGCTTTATCTAGGCTAGTAGAAGAATCAATATACAATACATTATTTCCTAGGTTGTCTACAACCGACACAGTTTCATACACACCATCACAAGGTAATGCTTTAAAATAAAATACATTATTAAAGAGAGCATTAATACCACCACATTCATTATCAAACGAAAAAGTGAAACCTTGTTTGTACAAACCATGAAAAGAAATAATATTTCTCGCCATTTCAGATGAGTACACACATTTATTCAAATCTAACTTTAACCCACTACTTAGCAACAAGGTATAAACTCCAATCTTGGAAACAGGTGAATCCTTCCATTTTCCCATAATCAGGCTTATCTTCCCTTGCTCCACATCCTCACTTCGTCTTAGGCCCTGCAAGTTAGAACATATGTGAATACCACATCCTGTATCAAGCACCCAAGAGTTTCAATATGGTGAGTTATTAGACAATATTGTGTAAATACCCGTGTGGGTGGGTTTCACTTTCCCACCCTTTAGATCCTGCAAGTACTTAGGGCAGTTTCGCTTCCAGTGCCCCTTGTCCTGGAAATAGTAGCAATCAGCATCCTTGGGAATGGCAGAAGGAGTGACAGAACCGCTCTAGGTCCTTGATGAGGAGCCTTAAAGAGACTTTCCCTTGGTACCCTTTGAATGGGACTTCCTCTTTTTCCCTTTGCCTTCCCCGATAGCCAAAACAGGGGTAGACGTTAGAGTAGGAGTAATAGAGGTAACAACCGACTTGCCCTTGAGACCGGTTTCAGTGTTCTTCAAGAGTGCTTGAAGTTTGCTAAGAGTATCTTCCTCCTTGTTCATATGATATGTCATACGAAATTGGTCATAACAAGAAGGTAAGGAGTGCAAAATGATGTCAATTGCCAACTTCTCAAGGAAGTTCACGTTTAGCTTGAGCAAACGGTCCACATACCTTTACATCTTTTGCATGTGGCCCGTGATGGATTCACCATCCCTCATGCGGGTTGTTATCATGGAGGAGATTATTTCATACTGCTCCTGATGAGCACTCTGATGGTACCTTTCCATTAGGTCTTGGTGTATCTCAAAAGGGTAAAAGTCCTCATAGGACATTTCGAGCTCGGCTGTCATCATGGCCATCATGATGCATGATACCTTAGTAGCATCTCTCTCATGCGTCCTGAATTCAATGATCTCCTCAGGAGTAGCAGTGGACTCATCAAGCTCCTTTAACTCCTTATCGAGGACGTATTCCTTATCCTCATAACGAGTAACCATCCATGTCACACCCCCAAACCTGAACGGCGGAAACGTTCGGGGGCGGATGACTTCATGTGGTAACGTAACAAATGAATACATAGTAAAGAAAGCAATACAACCATCATATATATAATTGAAAGTTTACATTTGTCAAAAGTTACATGTTCAAAACTCACTTACAATATGATGTCAAAAATACGAGATTAAACTGGCGCCGCAGCATCCCTTCATCAAAAGCGTAATGAATACCTGAAATTACTGATTTCCTGGGACATACAAGTAATTTTGAAAGAGTAGATCAGCATTTAAGCTGGTGAATTTCATATGTATTTAAGTGACAATGTTTGAATGAAATGAAATGTTTTATCTTTGTTTGTTTGTGTTTAGAAAATCCTATATTTTCTACTAGTATAAAAGTAGCCTTCACTCAAGACCAATATTTGTTTCCAAAATGTATGTAAGTGTAAATAACCAATGAGTTTGAAAACCTTGTAAATCAATGCATTTTTAATACCCCATGTGAGTTTTATAACCATACTATTGACTCGGAATGCCTATACACAACGTTTTTCAGGCGTTGGAATGTTATGACGTTTGTTACCCCAAACGGTGGACTGCAGCTAACAGTCAGGGCACGGGTTGTCAAGCCCGTATAGATCTATACACAAACACCATGCTCCCCCTCCAAGGGATTCTGGTATATAATACAGGACTTGAAATGTGTACTCGAATGTACATGAAGTTAGTGTCTCACAAAACCGTGGTATAAAAACAGATCTACTTGTTAAAATGTTACGTTTGTTCTTGTATACGAAAGTAAACTTCTTGAAATTCATGTTTCTAGTACATAAGAGTTAGAAATCTGTTCGTAAAACTATACCTATTATAGTTTTCAAAAAGTGTGTCTTGTTTGTTTAGAAATACCTAGAAAAAGAATCACTTGTTTATGAAAGCATAGATTTTTGGTGTAGAGTCTAAGATAGACAAGAATAATCTAAGAAAAGTTTAGTTTATACATGCATTACAACAAATTTATATTTCAAAAGATAGAATGCTATTTTAACATATTATATATATATATATATATATATATATATATATATATATATATATATATATATATATATATATATATATATATATAAGTTCCTTAAAGGTTTATAAATCGCATGTGATTTGGATATATAACAGTATATAAAAGAGTTTCTTTATGTAACACACGATAATACTCGTGTGTTTTACTTGTAATCCCCCCCTTGAAAGCATATAAAAGCATTTAGAATATTTAAAAGGTAGATTAAGGGGTATGAACTCACTTGAAAGTTTTGGAGATAGCGAGGTGGAAAACCGGGCAGAGTTTCGCCTCGGGAAACGGATTTTTCCTCGGGATTCTTGGGAATCTCGGGAGTCTTGGGAGTAAAATCGACCCTCAGGACTTGAGAAAAAAGACCAGGGCTTCGGGTTTGAACGGACACGGAAAACAAGGAAAGATTGTGAGAGAGAGGAGAGAAATGAGCCCTTTTCTCGGAAGCCCTCGCATCCTATTTATAGGAAGGCTGAACCGCCTCGGTACGCGGGGCGTACGCTCGTACGCAGCGCGTACGCGTACGTCATGCATGACCGAAGCCTCGACTGCCTCGGCTTCGGATGGGACGGGTTGCTGGGGAGACGGGTCGGATGGGACGGCGAGTCGGACGGGACAGCGGGTCAGACGGGTCGGATACTTCAGACGGGTCGGTCGGGTCGGATACGGCGACGTGGACGATCAGAGGCCAAGTCTCTCGGGTACGCTGGGCGTACAGGGGTACGCAGCGCGTACCTCGGATGAGGACGCTGACTCCCCTTCGGATAATGTCCGAATTTTGATTTAAATAAATAATTAATTTACTTAATAACTTCAAAAATTCATATCTTCTTCATACGAACTCCGTTTTCGATGGTCTTTATATCCACGCGTAGGTGAGACTACGCTCTACAACTTTCGTTTAGACTCCGTAGGCAAATTCCGAAATTATTTTTTTATTATTTATTATAAACTCATCGTGTTTAAGGAATTTCTTTGAAAATTCATAACTTCTTTATCTGATGTCGGTTTTTGCCAGACTTTTTACTGCTGGAATACCATTGTCGAGACCTTCGATTCTCGTTTAGGTCATTCCGTCCAAAAGTCGCTCGATCTCCAATTCGAGTTTTTAGCTGTCTGTTGCTAAGCCGAACTTGGAAAAATCATAACTTCGCTATATGAAGTTGGATTTGGGCGTTCTTTTCACATACAATCATGGTTCACAGACATTTAAACATAGAAGGAAATTAAATAGAACTATTTGTACATTTATTATGAAAGTAAATTTTATTACTCAAAAGTGGTTACAATACTTGACCCTTTTTGGTCATTTACAAAGAGTTGAAATATTGGGTTGTCACAATCCTGATGTTCCTAATCCAGTCCATGAAGTTGGAACCATCAAAGATGACTCTCCCACAAAGATTAATGAGAGAGAAAGAGCCAGTTGGGTTAGAGCCCGAAGCATTGTTGTTGGAAGATATCTGAAAGAAGAAAGAAAGTTTAGATTAGATATATAAAGTCCTTAACAAGACACCCAAATGTAATATTAAGGCTAGGATCCAATCACAATATATTATACTTAGAAGAGGGATGTCGTAACCTAAGTAATAACATATTTGAAAGGTAGGTGAATGGCGATTCACCAATTTCCACCATGAAAAACGAAATGAATTATTAGGTTTTAATTGGATTTGAAATTCCTAGATTCTTTTGAGATTCATTTAAATTTTCAATGGCATGTTTCAATCTCGATTGTGCCCTTCAAGTTTTGTGACTGGGATGCCGAGGATCACAAAACAAGGTGTGAATAACCATGCTAATTCACTTGGTACCCTCAATATTATCACCTAATCAACGTGCCGGTTAACAACACACGCTCCATTGATCTATGAAAAACATTAAGTCACCCTTCGTGATCCTTACTATTCCAAGTTAGTGTGCCGGTTAACCACACACACTCCACCAACGACTTGGTAAGCTACAAAGTGTGAATTCCATGGACTAGCACCATGTTCAAATTTTTCCTAAAGTAACTAAGATTGGGAATTAAATATTTAATTACTTTATAATAATCATTATACTTTTAATGAGAGTTTAAAGTCATTGTCCAACCCGTTCGGCTAACGACCCTCCACTGATCAAGGAAGCGGTGGGTGAGAGTGGACACCCATTAAGCTGCCATTTTGTAGGCAACAACCTTATACCACCCTTATAGACCAGCTTCGTGAATGAGGCCTACTAACTGTAAAACGACTTATTCTTATACATATATATATATATAATAATAATAATAATAATAATAATAATTAACCATTAATGTTATAAATAGTATAAGTGTTGAATTTTAACTATTAAAACTCTAAGGGTTGGAATTTAAAGTTTATCAAAGTGTGTGAAACTTTACAAATTCCAAAACTTGAGGACAAGTTATGTAAACATTCACAACTTATTATTTCATAACTTATGAATTAAAGGTTCATAAAAATGAAGACTCTTCATTTTTATGTAACTTATGTGTTTTAAATGTGTGTTTACAAAAAGTGACCTTTGGATATCCATAACTTGATGAAAAATTATGGACTCCATTAAAACACATAAATGATCAAGAATTAATCCTAAACAATTCAACAAATAATTACTATCATCTTCTAAATTCATAAGAACATGAACATGATCATCAAAGTTTCAAGGATTATATGAACACATACAAAGCATGAAATTTTGATATAAGCTATTGTAAATGGATTAGAACAACCATTACACCAACTGAAACAAGTTTTCAAGTACCAAAACAATTTAGGGTAATGTTTTTAGTCCATTCTAACACTTCCTAAGTGTACATGCAACCCTAATAAACCATGGATCTATGTTTGTCTAAATACATGCAAAATTTGTTTTCCCAGGTTTACAACTTATCTAGCATGGCATGAGGAACTTTTAAACATAAAAGGAACTAGATGAATTACATACCTTTTGATGAGTGTTGATTCCTTGGAGTTTGAGAGCCAAACACCAATAATGTGAATGCCACAAATGGAAATCGCAAATCACTACAAACTTGGAAAAATTTATGAGAAAGTATACACACTCTTAGAAATCGGCCACACCTTGCACACACACACACTAGGTTGCTATTTCATGCAACATAAGCTTGTTTATATAGTGTAGATGATTAGCGTAAACCCTAATAACCCATGTCTTTTCCTCTTCCAAGGATCCATGGGATAAAAGCTCCATGGATCGTCCATGGACTTCCATATAAGCTTAGCCCATTTACAAATGAGTATTAGCCCACACCATATAAATATAATAGCCCATGATTTAATTGGTTTTCCTCTTAATCACTAAATTAATTCAAAATTAATTCAAGATTAAAACTAATTAAATAACATGACTTTATATTAATATATTATAACTTATAATATATTAATAAATCGTAAGTATACGATTCTCATAAAATTATCCATAAATAGTTTGGGTGAAGTGCAACACAAATGGACTATGCCGAGTCGGGTCAAGTATATACCAAATAAGTTATGGACTTAGACACCTTATCCAAAACCTTTGGAGCGTTTCTTCTTTGTAATGGAATTCTTTGGAGTTGAGGTGGTTGGTACATTTTTCTGTGGTGAAGATTGGGAAACCGTTGTTGAAGAGCGATGAATGCTGGAAGAACACGATGAACACAGAGAGGATTTGAAGTTTTAGAGGATTTGAGTGCATAAGGAGGTAAAAGAGGGTTTTGATGGGTATATATAGGTAAGGGAAATGGCTCGGGTCAATGAGAGTAATGATGAGGATCCGAATGTGAATCGAGTTACATTCGATGAATTGCTACTTTTGGGGGTTGAATTGACTTCGGAATAGAAAGGATGGGTTGTTTGTAACTTGAAGTGGAAAACCCTAAACGGTGATTCGATGGTTGCTTTTTGGAGGCGTGTAATCGTGTCACAAAAATCAAGGAAGATAGGATAAGGATCCTCTAAAAGTAACCGTTGTGAGATGTTTCGCCTTATAAACCTTTGGTATTCCAGATGATCTTTTCCGGACAGATTTAAAACCGAAGGATAAAGAGTTGAGTTCCGGAACAAGATCTTTTTGATAAAGGTCCCACTACTAGAAAACAACCCTTTAATGACACGCAAAACAACGACACGCGGTGATTTACGATACGCAAAAGCATGCGCCATAAAAACAATGCCATCTCTTCTAAAATTTGAAGGATAATGGACACGCTTTTGTGCGTGCCTTAAAATTAATGTCCAACAAAAAAAAAAAAAAAAAAAACACGGAGGGCACTTATTTAAAAATGGGCGTCGTCTAGAAATGTCGTTTTATATACTTTTTTTAATGAAAGGCGCGTTCTCTTCTTTTGCAGTCGGGGGAAATGAAAATCCCAAAATTTTGAAAGGCCGCCATTGTCATCTACCTTATTTCCATCGTTCTTTTCTATCTCTCTCACTCTAATACACAAAAAAACCCTAATATCATCACCAATCCTCTTTTCTCCCACAACAAAATCGCAATATCACAAAATCTCGAATACCCAAAAAAAACCCTAATCTCTCTCTCTCTCTCTCTCTCTCTATATATATATATATATATATATATATATATATATATATATATATATATATATATATATATATATATATATGTATGTATATGATTCACGAAACGAATTCGTTTGCTGATGAAAGCTGCCTTCTTGCTTGCTTCTGGTCAGCCTGACATCACATTGAGACGAAAGACTTGGTGGTGGGTTTTCCTTATGGCCGGTGGAGTTTCTCCCAATGATTCGTTAATCATCGTTAATCACCATTCACCACCATC
Source organism: Lactuca sativa (assembly GCF_002870075.4). NCBI lineage: Eukaryota > Viridiplantae > Streptophyta > Magnoliopsida > Asterales > Asteraceae > Lactuca > Lactuca sativa. The sequence continues at coordinate 195,542,165 of NC_056625.2, forward strand.
TATTCACTATTTTCTCCCCTTCTCCTTCTGTCTTTCTGAGTTTTGAGCTTTAAACTATCCGCAGGCTACCAACTGCATGCCTCTCCAAAACCTCACCTTTGTCAATTCGGTATCTGTCACCGCCGTGGAGGTTGCCGCCGGTTGTAAAGGGCGCTAAACACCGCCCCTTCGCTTCCACCAAAGGGAGCGCCAGCAATAGCTCGCCAGCACCAAAATGAGAAGAGAGAGAAAGAGATCTGATGGTTATTGGCCTGTGATGTCTCAATCTCCCTCTAGAACCCCCCCTTTCTCCCATCCATGGCGTCTCCATCTCAAGTAAGTCTCCTTCTCCGAAAAAAACTCAAAGGTCTAACCGATTTCTCGATTCTTGGGTTCTAATGTCGTGTTTCCCAGTAGAAATTGAGAGAATCAGGGGCAATTATACTCGGGAAAGCAAGCTTGAGTGAGTGGGCTATTTTTCGAAGCTCCGCTGCACCTAGTGGTTGGAATGCCAGAACTAAACAAGCAATTGTAGTTTCCTACCTTCATCTTTCCTTAGTACTTATGGCCACTTGATTGGTTTACTGCACATATGATAACTTTTTGCCATCAAAACATTATAGCACACCAGGTGTTTGAGTATATGCGTCTTTGAAAAAGTTGTTGAATTTTGTGCAGAATCCATATGTAGCAACCCACGATCCATGTGGTTCAAGCACTGGATCAGCTATAGCAGTTGCAACAAGCATGGTAACTATATCATTAGGTACATAAACAGATGGGTCAATCCTATGTCCTTCATGTGCTAACTCAGTTGTTGGGATTTAATGATTTTACTAATAGTTTTTGTCCCTCTTGATAGACCAATATGTAGGATTGTAACTGATGTTGTTTAGGTCCATGATTCCATTGTGGGTTTTGATAAAAATGATGAAGTTGCAACAAGAAAAGCTTCAAAGTATATCCCCCATGGTGATTATCTGAAGCACCTAAAATCTGGTGGACTTAAAGGAAAGAGGTTAAAGATAGTGAGGGCTTATTCTAATTTCGGATTTGGTAATGAAACTGAAATTTTGAATAAGTACAAGAAACATTTCATGATATTAAGGTATGCATTTTAAGTTTTTAACATCTGGAGTGTTCTTTAATTCTTAAATCTAACAATCTTACTTTTGCAATTTGTGTAAAACATGACAAAGTGGTGCTACTTTGATAGACAATCTTGAAGTCACGAACTATAATGATAGCAAGAGGCTGAGAGGGGCAAAATAGGAACAACCCAAAAGTTTAGAAAAGTACTACAAGGAATTATATTAAATTACAAAAAGTAAATACAAAAAATATATTTATTAAAATGTTTATGGATCTTGATTTCAGCTACCAATGATGCTTATGAGTCTTTTCCACATATTTGTCATAGAAAATTATCCTATGGATGCCCTGCACCATCTTTATACTACTTAAAGCCTTTAGAATTCTCTCCTTGTAAGCATTCTAAGAGTAATTTCAAGTTCCTTCCTCATTTACCTATTTCTTCTTACTTCGCTTGCTTCACTTAATTATTAATCATTTATTTTAGTAAGCATGTTTACTTCTTTCTCCAACCATGCATTTTCCTCATAATTTCTTAATTTTCCCATTCTGCCCTTGTTGTGTTCTGACACATATTCTGTTTGTGTCGTAAAATAACAATTAACAGGTACACTGTATTTTCTGAGCTATTACCACTTCTGGCAGTGGGCACAACTCCATTGTTGAAGGTTGACAATATATTTTTAAAGGTTTATGGCTTTCTTTATTGAGCTAAATGCAAGAAATATAGCATATTATTCTCATTTCTTTATATTACATGTGCTACACTTTAATTTTTTTCTTATAAAGACATTGTACTTTAAAAAACATACTCAGTTATAAAAGTGAAAACTGCTATATATATTTTAAAGTACAAAGAAATGAAATTAGGATGCTGTAATAAAAAAACAAAAATTAGATTTCATTGCTATTTCTTGCATCTGACTCTTTTATTAAGCTTTACATAAGAAAATATGATCTTTTTGTCAAATGACAGATCATCTGAACTTTTTAATTCCTTGTGTTAAGATTATCTTGAACTTTTTATATAATTTTTTTTAAATGTCATGTGCGGCGATACGAGGGTGATTTGTCAGAGTTGGAGTTGTACTTTGTTATTGTTAATAATGAATTTGGTGAGCAAACATCAGAAGAGTTGATTCCAGGTGGCAAGAATATATGAGTTCTGAATGATAATGTCATCACATTTATTCATCTTGTTGCCAATCATCGCCTCAATACTTAGGTTTTATGTCTTTCCTCAACTTTCAATGATGACAATGAGGGTATTTTCGTCATTCCTTATTGTGCATAAAGGAGTTTGTTGTAATATTATGCATCATCTGTTTTCAGATTCGTCTAAAAAGGTCTCATTTCTTAAGGGTATTTCAACAGCTTATACAGAAAGATTGGATTGACATGTTTAATGAAAATGAACTCCAGGTTTTCAGATCCTTCCACCGAGACTCATAAGGTTTGTGTAAATTAATCAAAAAATAATATTATATTTTATTTTTAAAATCGAAGGTAAAAGTACTTCTGATAAGTATACCTAATCGTATCCGTGAAAATTGGTTTGTATTTTGATGACATTGGTATAATTGGGTTTGATTTTGCTGGTTGGTGCATCGTATTGTTAAGGTTAATATTTTTTCATCCCATGCATTTACTCAGTATGTTTAGAACTGATTTCGGTTTGCTTTTGTTTTCCTTTTGGATTTGGATGTTTATGGGTGTTGTTTTTTTGTTTAATTATTTATAAGTTGGATACATATTGGTGTGTGGAAATTTGGGAACTGAATGTTTTTTTTTTGATGTGGTGTCTGGGGGAGATGGGATTGTTGATGTTGTTGGTGAAAACACAAACTGAAGCATATTTCTCAAAATATGATCAGGTTGGTTTAGTGCCAGATCTTATAGAGCAAATTCATAGAACAACAACAAGATTACTTCTTCACATTAGTAAGTAAGATGATAACAGCTGCAAGGTTTTTATTGATAATGCAATGCTCTCTGTTTTCATCTTATATTCAAGAAATAGCAATGTAATTTCCATAAAAAAAAAATTATAAATTATATTCTTTGAAAAAATTGCTAGATTGGTAGGTTTAAAAGTAGAATGTCCTAATAAGGATTAATTTTAAAAGTAGAATGAAAATGACAAGTGATTTTGTGTAGTGTTTACAGAGTTGATGAAAGCGAATAGCTCTAGAGTTAGAAGAGGAACATAAAACTTAAGTTGAAAGAGATAAGATGCTGCAAATGCAAGTGTTGCATTCTTCATTTCAATTGTTAGTATGAAACACAGAGTAGATTAGATGAATGCAAATTTATATATTGTAAGAAATAGAATTGTATGTATCAAATTTTATGCAATGGATTGTATTTTTTGTAAATAGTATTTTATTTCTATTATGAAACATTAAATAAAAATTTAATTTGAAAATAAGTAAATCTAAAAATAATATTTTTTTTAAACATTTAAAATTATGATACGCAAAAATGTGTGTCATTTTCATTTATGACATGGCCTTTCTTGACAGGGGCTTTCTTGATACGCATTGCGTGCCATTAACACGCGCGTCCTAAGGTTACGACACGCGGATGCATGTCATCTTCCTTTATGACAGGGCCTTCCTTGATACGCATTGCGTGTCGTAAACGCGAGTCGTAATTGCACGTCGTAAATGAGCGTCATAAATGCACGGCGTCTATAGACGACGCGCAAAATCGTGTCGTCTCTCTTTATGACAGGGCCTTCATTGACGCGCATTTGCGCGTCGTCTGAGCCTTTTACGACGCGCAATGAGCGTCGTAAAAGGCTGTTTTTCTAGTAGTGTCTGGAATAGGAATTAATCCGAAGTGAGTTTATAGTTCAAAAAGGTTTTTGATTGAGATTCTGGAACTATGATTTGAAAAATCCAGAGTGGAATGTCATCTGATGTTTTGAAAATTCCGAGATAAGAAAAAGATAGTGATTTTGGAGCAAAATTCCGAAATAATGATTTTTTGAGTTTCGGAGAAAATGGTTTTGAAGAAGTTTCTGAAAGAGATTTAAGAGACATTCTAGAACAAGATTTGAGAAAACTTTAGGAGTCAACTTTTTAAAAGGAATTTCGAAGAATAGAGGGCAATACCTTTCCAGAGTGGAATTCAAGGATGACGTTATAGAGTGAATTCCAAGATGAAATATTTATCATTATGGCTAGGTGGACTTTGAACAACAGATAATTAGAATGAACTGTACAACTTAAAACTCAGGAGATGGTTAGAAATAGAGACAAGTAAAATGATCTTATGTATTCAGAGAGAAAGCAATTCTGAGAGAATTTTTTTTAAAATAGGAATCAATCTCTTTCGAATACTTCCATCAGAGAGAACAAATCTCTTGAAAGAACTAAGGATCTGGCATCATCATACCCATCTTTTTCAGAAAACCATTCAATTTGGTTTTGTCTAATGCCTTGGTGAAGACATGAACAATCTCAACGTCAAATGGAACAAAATGAGTTCAATGTTACCATTTAAAACATGGTGTTTTATGAAATGGTACCATATGTCGATGTGCTTCATCATGGAGTGTTGAATTGGATTGTGTGAAATTGCAATTGCACTTTGAGAATCACAATAGATGGGAATGCGTTGAAAGTGGTAACTATAATCCAAGAGTTGAGACTTCATCCATAGAACTTGAGAGGTACAGCTGGCACCGACAATGTATTTAGCTTCGGCTGTAGAGAAAGCAATGCAGTTCTGTTTCTTGGATGGCCAACTAACCAATCAACCACCTAAGAATTGACATTGACCTGATGTGGTTTTTCTATCCAGTTATAGTCCACCATAGTTTTAATCTGAGTATGTTTGTAACAGGAAACTCTAATTTGATGGGTACCAGATTCTGAGGTTCTTAGTACCTTTAAGGTACCTGAAAATTTGCTTGACAGCCAAAAGACGAGACATCTTCGGGTTGAATTGAAATCTGGCACACAAACATGTGGAAAACATGATGTCCGGACGACTAGCTGTGAAATAGAAAATAGATCCAATCATTCCTCTGTACTTCTTTTCATCGACAGCTACACCTGAAGGGTCGACAAAGATATTGTGTCCGAATCCCACGTGTACCTTGGCAAAGGCATAGGTGTCCACTGACTACTTTTTGAGGAGTTCCGAAATATACTTCTCTTGGTGAATGAAAATTCCTCTGTTAGTCTGTTTGACTTGGAGACCAAGAAAGAAGCTTAACTCCTGGTTCATGCTCATTTGAAATTGATTGATCATTAGCTTAGCAAAGTCAGTAACCATTGATGAATCCGTAGATCCAAAAAAGATGTCGTCCACGTAAATTTGAACTAGCATGAGATGCTTTCCATTCGATCTTCGGAATAGAGTAGGATTCAGAACACCTCTTTGAAAACCAGAACGCTTGAGAAAGTCGGTGAGGGTCTCGTATCATGCGGGAGGAGCTTGCTTGAGGCCATAGACTGCCTTTCGGAGTTTGTAGCAGTGGTTCGGAAATGCGAGATTGATGAATCCGGGAGGCTGTTGAAGATATACTTTTGTTTCAACTTCACCATTTAGAAAAACACTTTTAATGTCCATTTGGTAAATTTTGAAGCCTTTATGAGCAGCATAAGCAAGGAAGATTCTGATAGCTTCAAGTCGTGCAATAGGAGCAAAGGTCTCATCGTAGTCAAGGCCTTCAATCTGAGTAAAACCTTTAGCCACTGGTCTTGCTTTATTTTGAATAATAAATCATGCATCATCTAACTTGTTACGAAACACTCATCTAGTACTAACAATAGGATGATTCTGAGGAGGAGGGATGAGAGACAAAACTTCATTTCTATCAAATTCTGCCAGTTCTTCTTGCATGGTTGTGATCCAATCTGCATGTTCAAGTGCTTCTTTAATGGATTTGGGTTCAACAATGGAAATAAATGTCGAAAAGTGAAATTCATGTTGAAGACTTGCACTAGGTCGAGTTTGTACAACAGTGTTTATATTTCTGATTACTTGGTTCGGAGGATGGTCCTTGGTCCCAACATGTGACCTTGGAAGTTCTTGAGCCGCAGACGATCCAATATCAATGCCGTGATTGAGTTGCTCCCCCTAAATGATTTGAATTTGAGGATGATGCTCCCCCTGAACTTCTGAACCGGAGAGGTTGACATCATCATCAGAAGGGAACTCAAAATTTTTTTCATTTTCATCAATGTTGACCGGATTTGAATCATCGATGTCAACAGCTACATCTTGAAATCCATCCACATTTGATTCAATGGAAGGTTGACCATTCTCCCCCTCAACCTGAGAAGGTTGAAATGGTTCGGAATAAAATTGAGGAAGACATGGAATTAGACTGGAGACATTTTAAAAAACAGGAACATCCGAAGTGACATGTTGCCTTATACGAGATTCCGAATCAAGAGCTGTTTCGGAGGTTCCAAAGAGAGTTTCAAAATCCACTTCATGGATTACTTGAATCTTCAAACATTCTGAAGGGGGAGCATCAGACTCCATAATGTGGGTGGTAACATGAGTCGGGATAGAATTCCGAACGAAATTATCATCAAAGGTAATATCAAAACTTTCTTCAATAACCTGAGTATGTCGATTGAGAAATCGATAAGCCTTTGATTTTGAGGAGTATCCAAGGAAAATAGCTTCGTCAGCCTTGGGTTGGAACTTGGTAAAATGATCACTATTATTCTTGATGAAGCAACTACATCCAAAAACATGAAGAAACGAGATTGTTGGCTTCCGACCATTCATGGAATCATACAGTGTTTTGTTGAGGCGCCGGTTGATGATACTTTTATTTTAAGTAAAGCATGCAGTAGAAACGGCTTTGGCCCAAACATAGAGAGGATGATTTTGAAGATTAAGCATTGATCGAGCAGCTTCAACTAGAGTTATATATCTTCGTTTGACTACACCACTTTGTTGAGGAGTGTGTGGAGTAGAAAAATTATGGTCATTGCCCTTCTCGGTAAGGAAATTCTCAATGGTGGAATTTGTGAATTCCAAACCATTGTTACTTTGGATTCACCTTATGGGGAGTTTGATCAGAAGTTCTATTCTTTTGATGAAATTTATGAGCTTGGAGGCTGTTTCTGACTTAAGCCTGAGGAAGAAGACCCGAGTGAAACTAGTGAAATCATCCATAATCACAAGAATGTATTATTTGTGATGTAAAATTTCAACTGTTGATGGTCCACACAGATCAATGTGTAGAAGTTCTAAGGGTTCGGGGATTGATTTTTCAATGATTACTGGATGACCTTTCTTTGACTTCTTACCACACTCACATGTAGCACATAAGTGATCACTCTCAAATTTAAGGAGTGGCAGCCCTCTAACCATTTCGCCTGAAGCAAGATCATTCATGTATCTGAAGTTCAAATGAGCAAGCCTTCGGTGCCATAATCAGCTGACATCAGGAATAGTTTTAGAGAGTAAGCACAACTGGGGCTTGCCAATGATCATGTTGATATCAAGAGGGTACATGTTCTTGTTGCGGTTGGACATGATCAAGCATTCTTTTTTTGTCGTTGGTTATGATGTAGCTATGTTTTTTTTGCAGAATTTAACTCGAAGATTTGCATCAGTGAGTTGAGCCACACTTATCAAGTTATGCTTTAGATTAGCTACATACACCACATTTGAAATTGAAAAATTACCATTTTTAAGGATGCTATAACCTCGGATTTGAGAGTTGGAGTTCTTGCCACATGTTACATATCGAGCATTTGGTGCAAGCTTTAGATCTCGCAGAAAGTCCTTTTTCCCTGTCATGTGCATGGAGCAAGCAATATCAATATACCATATTATATATTTCTCTGAAGCATAGAGTGCCTGCAAAATTAGTGAATAATGGAGTTTTTAGGGTCCAAGTTAGATTTTGGGACAAGGGCACGATTCTTGGGCTTTTGAAGTGACTTATGAGCGACTGAGGGTTTCGAAGGTTTGTTCTGAGATTCCTTGGGAAACAAACAGAATGACATTGTTCTTTCATCTATCCAATAGTCATATTCAATGATACAAATTTACGGAGTAGTTCGCTTCGGAACATGAACTTCCGGAGTGGTGTGAACAACTGACATATTCAGAACTACGGTTTCATCAACGAGTGTCTTGACTTTCCACACAATATTTTTCTTTGAAGATTTTGATGAAATTGTTTTCTTTATACTTTTTGGTTTGCTTGATGACACATTGGTTTTTGAAGAATTTGGTTTAAAAATTATGCCATCAGATTTAGCAATGAAAACAGATGAAACAGTCCGATGAGAGGTCTTTTGGACAGAGGTGGTATCCATATGAGACTTAGGTTTAGTGGAATCGACTACATTCTTTGGTTTTACAAGACTGTAAGAATTTGAGGGTCTGTTGAGGATCTTAGTGGGAGTGAAGGAGTTTGACTAGGGGTTGAGGAGCGAGAATTCTGAGATACACTCTTTTTGGAGTTCTCAATTAACCTGGTATTTTGTCTTGACTTAACTTCCTTTTTGTAAGCCTTTCCAGCTTCCACTTTGGGATCTACAATATCCTTCCTATTGACCATTGGTTTTTTCCTTAATTGAGACGAAGATTTTGAGGTTTGTCCTGCAGATGGGTTAATAAATTCGAGACCAATGGGAACCAACTTGGATTTTGAGGTGACTAAAGATTCTGATTCACAAGAATCAGAGGAGACACATCTTGAGGTTTCAACTTTAGCATCTAAGGATGCCCATACAAACTCAGAGGTAGCAAGTTCAGTTGTGACCGGATTGATTTCCTCAATAACACAGTTGTTAGGTGGAGTATGTCATGGAACATAATCTACACAATTTGAGACACTGTGATGAAATTTCGTGGTCCGACTCAGGTCCAGGATTGTCAGAGGCATGGAATCAGGACACTTAACAACAATTGGTTGAAACTCATGAATTAAGGAAGCAAAGTTGTCTTCGTTCTCAAGAAGGGGTGACAAGGGAGAAACTGGGGTGTCCGAATGTTTAATGTTCGGAACCTCTCCCATAAAAGTCAAATTTTGCAATTCCTCCAAAGGACGAACAATTGGCTTCGAAAACTCGCTTCCGAGGCCAGGTGCTTTGGACCATGGATGACAAAAATGATGAGTCATCTGTATACTTGCTTCAAGCATGTCAATGGAATTATGTAAAGCATCTATCTTAGCATTAAGACATTTGTTATTACAAATCAAGACATATCTTTCAGAATAAGTGATTTCACGTTTGTCTTTTAAAATAATTCATTCATCTTTTGACATTACAAGCTCATGTTCTAAAGACTCTATTTTTAACTTCTTATCCTCGAAACATAACCTAAGACGATTTACTACTATTTCCTTCCTCTCACTGGCTTCTATGGCTGACTAATAGGCTTTTTGAATGATGTTAATGTCCGATTGAATCTGAGTTACATATGGTTCACAAACAGATAAATCAAAATTATTTTTAGTAATCATAAATTTTACCTGCTTAATGATGCTTTTCCCTGGAGGATCGTTTGTAGCCATGTAGCAGTAGTTGGGATCAGCATCTTCATCATCTCTTTCAGATCCAGATGACCAGTATCCTTCATCACACTCAATTTATTGTCAAGCCATGATACACATGTTCATGCCAGTAGTTATATCAACATCATCTCCACACGACCAATATCCTTCTACATCCCTTGACATAGTAGTAATAAAGGCCTTTTCACTTCCAGCCAATTCTTGAGCACGACCTTAACCTTTTGTTTGTGTGGGACTTCAGCTAAGAAGCCTTTGGCAAAGTGATTAACATGTCCGCACTTGTGACACATAATTTTTGGTTTTTCAGATTTGGAATCTCTGGATGTTCCGAAGTGTGATCCTAATTTGGAAGATTTGGCGTGTAAGCAGGAGGATTTTTGGAAGGTTTGTTGAAAGTTTGAGGATTGTTTTAGTGAGGAGTCTGAAAGCCGTTATTTTGTTGATAATTTTGGAAGCGGTTGTTGAAGGGTTTGTTGTAGGGTTTGTTGAAAGGACGATTGTACTTCATTGAGAGTAGAGCAAATTCTTGTTGGAATCGAAGTTCTGAGTCTGTTTCATCAGAATTCATGATTTCCATAGGAGGATAGTTGGAATTGGTATGAATCGGAGTAGTAGGAAGTGAAGGAAGTACGAATGAAGTGAATGGAACAACAGTTGTGAGAGGGTCCGAAGTGCCTGGGTTGGATGTTTGAGGAGGGTCTTAGGAACTGACTAAGGCAAGGGGACCTCCAGAGAGTTCTCTTAGAGTTTAAGAAAGGTTTGATTCATGACCTTGAAGCTCATCAAAAAGTTGATAGAGCTTAAGCTTTTTCAGAGATCCATTACTCTGAAGACAAGACTTCACATTTCCCCATCCCTTTCTGAGGCTGTTGATGAACGATTCATTATCTGTTAAAAGCTGAGGCAACAGATTCACCATGGGTGGTAGTGAATGTCTCGAACTCATTTACATCCAAAGTCAACCGTTTGTCCTTCATATTCTTTGACCCTTCAAACAGATCTTAAAGTGTGTACAGACTTGCATAATTTGATGTGCTAAAAAAGAGAGGGAGGAACACCAAACACCATTTCAGAGAAGGCAATTTGATCAACAAGCAACTTCTCAAGATCATCAGCTGTTAGAGGAGATGGACGTATCTCATCTTGACCTATAAGCTGAGCAGCAACATCTCTTACAATTGTTCGAACTGGAACATGTGGGCCTTCTTTGATGGATATCCAGATAGACTTACCTTTTTCTTTCCAAGTAAAAATCTCTCCATTCTTACTTTCTAATGATCATATTCTTCAACAACTAGCAATGTGGCATGAGTAGGGCAACCCACGCTATTTGCTATTTGCATTGAATACATTTTTGAGGATTAGAAGTAGCCATTGAAGTTAAGATATCTTTGAGCAAAAGTGGTATGTAGAAGAATTTTTATCCTGAACACATAAATGATTCAAATACCAAGGTAATTTCAAATCAATGATAATATGATCTTGTGGATTCAAAGCACAACCACTCAAACTCTTATACCAATTGTGAGAACAAGGATAATCTGGTGCGCATGGACAAGGTTTGAAAACTCAAACCTTGAATGAATGCTTAAGATCAATGTCTGCTTGCTAATAAGTGTTCCATTCAAGTCTGGCAAGACTAGTCAAGTCTGAATAAATGCTCTTGACAAAGTATTCAAAATATAAGTGAAGAGAGAAGATAATGATCAAGGTAAAGATATTAAATGAAGAACAAGAAGAATTTTTTTGAGAGAATTGAAGTACCTTAATAAATGCCAAAATTAAGTGAAAGATATGTTTTTGAATTTGCATTGAAAGCTCTTATAAATTGGAGTGAAGATTACATTGAATAATCTAGGAAACTAAGATAGGACCGGACAATAGAAACTTCATATCAATACAAAGGCAAATTTCATTAATTGTATAATGACAAAATACAGTGACTCCGGATCAGCACACATTCCGGACATGAGGTCCATTCTGAAATGCCTATACTTTAAGCTTCTCATCTTCTTCTCTTTAGGTCCAGACAGATTCCGGACCACTCTTCACTTTTGATTTTGGACCGTTCTTCATTTCGGAACATATGCGTACTTTGGAATTTTCACTGGGACTTAGGATTGCTTGAGGTTCACTTTCAGGTTCCAACAATGATGAGTGAAAACAAGTTTATAATGTTGAGGTAAAGAATTTACGATATGTTTTTTTTTATCAACTTTAAGTTTTGAGATTAGCGATATGGAATTTACTTAATAATATTTTACAATAAATGTTTTTTTGGGGTCTTTCTTTGATTTTTGCACAAGGCCTCCAAAAGAGAAACCACTTGACCCAAGATTATTTTTGGAAGGTATATGAGAGAAGAAAATAGAAATTAGGGATGATCTTCTCTTCGTAACTTAACCCACGTTAGATGGATTTTGATGGAAATAGGCTTAAGGGTGTTTTTTTTCTTAATATTCATTTCCTTTATTTCTAACTCAGGACCACCAACATATAGTTTCCTTCCTTTTCTCTCACTTTATTTTCTCTTTATATTTTCATTCCAATATTTTTTTTCTTCCTTTACTAAAACACGTGAACTAAGGGCAAAAAACCAAGATCCCACCAACGACCAATATGATCACATGGTTAATAGACTCCACATGATTTTGAATAATCAAGAACATTTATCCCAATTTATCTAACTAATTTCATTTTCATCTGCTTCCCCTGCCGAGAAAACCCACATCTCAAACTTTCCCACATCTTGATCAAATTTTCTAGAACTTTATGTTGGAAATAATATGCAAAGTATAAAAAATTAACCACATTTTCTATTACGAGGTGGCACACCAAAGAGCATGATAAATGAACAAATAAATAATAATCTTACAATGTGTGAATTTATTGTCTACGAACTTAAATAAACAATGAAATAGTAGTTATTTTATTATTTGTTGGTCAAAGGCAGAATAAATAAATAATTTATTTACTTCAAAAAAAAACTAGAAATTTTTTCTTTTTTTAAAAGGCAAAATCAATTAATTAATAGAATTAATTGATCATGGTTTTAGGCATGTTATTTGTATGGTAAGTAAAGGGCTTATGAAGTACATCATATATATATATATATATATATATATATATATATATATATATATATATATATATATATATATATATATATATATATATATATATAGGTTACTAGCAATAAAGCTACATAGTTAAAATGCTAAAATTTCCCTTTTTCCCTTACATGTCAACGCCCCCAACATCTACCTATCTTTGTATTGCCATCAACTTTGAAGCAAGAAGCAAGGGAAGACCGGTTGATTTTGTTGGAGAAAGTAGAAGCTTATGTTCCTTCTTCGAATGGATCATCTGTAAAGTTTTTTTTATTCTTGATAATGGTTCTTCAGAACAAAAACACCTACATAATTGAAACGGTAATCTATTATGCCCTATATTAGATATTTAGTTTGTAATTCTTGTTTTCTGTATGTGCTTAATTAGGGATATCATGGAAATGCATTTGAGTGTTTTTAGAGAAAGCCTTGTTCATGACGCACTTAATGGATAAGCTTAGAGCACGCCACATCATTAGTAGCGACGCAACGAAGTGTGGGTCGCGACATGAAGCAGCTTAAATCCCAAACCCTAATTTCGGGCCTTGATCCAAATATAAGTGTTGGATTAATGTCTAAGTCCATAACTATATTTGGTATGTACTTGACTCGACCCGGCATGGTCCATTTGGGTTGCACTTCACCGACACAATTTATATAGATAGTCTTTTGAGAATAGTATATTTATGATTAATATTAATATATTATAAGTTCTAATATATTAATATGGAATCATATTATTTAATTAGTATTGATCAAGACTTAATTTAGGATTAACTAAGTGATCAAAATGAACTAATTAAATATGGACTCTTATATATATGGAATGGGCCAAGTTCATTTAGGTTGGACTAAGCTTTCATGGATAGTCCATGGAGTGTTTAACCCATGGATCATATGAAATGAAAGGTCATGGGTTTAACCATAGTATCCATACTATATAAAGATCTCCTTGGTTGGTGAAATTGGCACTAGTGTGGTTACACTAAGAGGGCTAGCCGATTTCACTAGAGAGAACCAAGTATTCATATTCTCTAAAGTCTTCCAAGGTGTTTTGGTGATTTGTGATTCCATTTGAGGCTTCCACACTATTGGGGCTAAGCACTTAAAGCTTGAAGACATCAAGCTACATCAAAAGGTATGTCATCTAACTAGTACTTAGTAGTATAAGAATATCATAATATGCTAGTTAGGATTAAAGCCTTGGAAAGTTATTATTTGCATGTATAATAGAGAAAACATAGATCCAAAGTTTATAGGGTTGCATGTACACCATAGGAGTGGTATCAGAGCCTAGGCATGCTTTCTCTTATACTTGATGCAAATAGATTTTTCGAAGCCAAGAAACTGTCAGAGCCTAAAACTCGACGAGTTCTGGTAGAAAACTCGACAAGTTCATGTATTGGAGCATGAATTCGACGAGTTTCATGAAGAACTCGACGAGTTTGGCCTCCAGACAGCATATCTTCGTGATTTTTGGCTGGAATTGGACTAGGAACATTACCATAAGCTGTTTTGATGTGGTAATGTTCATGCTAATCCAATTTCAAAGATAATTGTCAATAGATTCTTGTTTTGTATTACTTTAAAAGTTATGCTAATTACATGGAAAAGTTTGATGTGAATTATCTTTGTTCTTATGAGTTGCTTAGATTAATAGATAAGTTAATTGATTATGCGTTTTCAATCCATTTTAATCTAAGAGTTGGTTCTAAAATGTGTTTGTGTAATTTGTCCTCAATTTACATGAAAGGTCACATTTAAGTTTCATAAAACTCATAAAAGGATGGCAATGGTTACAAAAATGAAGAGTCTTGTCTCATTGAATGGTTTTATGACTCCATAACTTGTCCTCAAGTTATGGAAGTTCAAGAGTCACTTCATTAAGTAATAAAAGGTGTAACCTTAATTAATTCTATAAGTTATAAAAATAAAGAAAAGTTAATTCTTTTATTAGTTTAAAGTCTTCCATAACTTCTCCTCAAGTTATGGAACTTGAAGAGTTTTTGGATTAAAACTACTTTAAACACATAATTTATGGAATTAATTAGTTTTGAATAGTTTCAAAACTTGCCCTCAAGTTTTGGAATTTGAAAAGTTTTCACTTATGAATATTTAATTCCAAGTTTAGCCCTTAGAATTTTAAAAGTTAAAATTCAACCCTTATACTTTATAATATTATAAGTTAATTATATATATATATATATATATATATATATATATATATATATGTATGTATGTATGTATAAGAGCAAGTCAGTCGTGCCGTTAGTAGGCCTCATTCACGAAGCCGGTCTATAAGGGGGGTATAAGGTTACTGCCTATAAAATGGCAGTTTAATGGGTGTCCACTCTCACCCACCGCTTCCTTGACTGGTGGAGGGTCGTTAGCCGAACGGGTTTGACAGGACTATAATTCTCCCTTCATTAAAAGTATTAATGATAAATACTAAGTAACTAAACTCTCAATAATACCCAATCTTAGTTACTTAGGAAAATGTGAATAAGGTGCTAATCCATGAAATTACACTTTTCACTTTGTTTAAGCCGGTTAGTGGAGCGTGTGTGGTTAACCGGCACACTAACTCGTATTTAACAAGGTAGGCAAAGGGTAACTTAATGTTTATCATAGTATCGATGGAGCGTGTGTGGTTAACCGGCACATCGATTAAGGGGTAAACATTTAAGGGTACCAAGTAATTTGAATGGTTACTTCACACCTTGTTTTATGATCCTCGGCATCCCAGTCACAAAACCTGAAGGGCACACTCGAGATTGAAACATGCCATTGAACAATTCAATGAATCTCAAAAGATCTAGGAGTTTCAAATCCAATTAAAACCTAATTCTACATTTCGTTTATCTTGGTGGAAATTGGTGAGTCTTCATTCACCTACCTTCAAATATTTTATAGCTTGGATTATGGCATCCCTCTTCTAAGTTATAAAATAGTTTGTTGGGTCCTAGCCTTAATATTTCATATTGGGTGTCATATTAAGGACTTTAGATCAACTATCTTGAATATCTCCGAAAAGATGTCTGGTTTAGACATTTATGATCTTCCTAAACCTCTTGAAACAAGCTTTCCTAAATAAAGATGATGTCCCATGGAAATCATACTTCGTTCACCTCCTCCAGTTATTCTCCCTAACCCACGAGTTCTTGAAAAAAAATAAGGTCACTTAAGCCCTATTGGCAAGACAAGGTCTAGGTGTGATCACATCTTGGAGATGAAGTCACATGCTGAGAAGCCGAGAGAGTTGGGTGTCAAAGTCTTGAGAAAGTTAGTGGTTCAATCACTTTCTAAGTCACATAGTATGTTCCTTTGGGACTCCTATGAAATAGACTATGACAAGACCTTTAATGATCTTATCTATTTCCTTGGTGTTGCTAAATCAGAAATGATTTAGTGTACTAGCAAAGAAAATTTGATTAGGAGATCAACTTCCCAAAACTTTATGGATAGGGACAATAGTGACACAGGAAATCCAGAAATGCATTCTCTTCCCAATGGAAAGGGATTGGCCATAGTCAACTTTGTTGACCAAATGGTAAAGAGAAAGGCTAAGTCTGAGATAGTCCCATGTACTATTACCTAAGGGTCCACAAGTTTCTATTGCAAATGGAAGGGGCTTTGGTTATGAAGCTACCAAACTTACCTAAGGATGATAAAGTCAATAAGGTTGACTTTATTTCAGGTAAAGTCCATTGTCTGACTCTATTAAGTTCCTACTTGGAGATTCTTATTACATGATGTGGCTGGGTTACATGTTGATGTTTTAAGAATCAATGAAAAGTAAAGAAACTTAAAGAAAGTATATGTTGATTCTGATCGTGAAGATGGATTTCAATCGCATGGTTCGGTGATCAGAATTTTGAGCACGTGCTTAAGAGTTATGATATTTTTGCTTAGGAATAGACAACAACAAGTTTTCATATGGATTGTAAGGATAAGTTTTTCTGCAAAGTTTTAAAATAAAAGGAAAATTTCTGATTTTATTTATTTTAAAATATCCTTACAATGGCATCTGTGAAAAATTTTGTTGTTTATAGGATTCCATTAATAGCAAGAGTGGAAATATGAAATTGATTCTTTCATTTGTGGTAATGTCTAAATTTACCAAATATGGAAAGATTCTCATCACCCAAGTTTCAATTGGACCGGAACTTGGAATCATGCAAGTTGTATAGCATGATGAATGAGAACTTTCATGTATTGGAAAATTAAGACTAATTACTTGTTCACATGGATGTGTGAGACAAGTAATAGACTAAGGGATCGAGTACCCATTCTTGTGCATTGATTAAGTCCACCACAAAAGATCGATAAGATCACTCGTCATAATTTACTAAAGCTCAATAAATATGGTTATACTTACAAGCTTAAGTGTAATTCTGAGACATTGGAAAAAGTTCCAATGTAAGGCAGAGCGAATAAGAAGAATCAAATTAGGCAAGAAGGATAAAAGTTTCTCAAATCTGAAAAGATGGGAGAGTACTTTAGTATTAATTTTGTGATCATCTTAATGGTTAAGAAACCATAGCACAATTAATTCTCTAAGGGATCTTAGTTCATTTTTATGACTAAGAAGAGGAATCTTGAATTGTTGAAATGGTTAAATCAAGAAGATGAGTCATACTTCGTTCCAATACAAGTCTTAGAGTCATACTCCAAGATTGTAATTTGAGTGACATGTCTTAAAGAAGGTTTAAAACACTTGTCAAATGTAAGAGTAAAAGTTTTCTACTCGTGTACATTTGAAATTGGTAAGTTGTGATGTTTTGGATAAAATAAAGACCAACTAAGGCCAATTGTGTCAAGTGTTTGTCTCGATTAGAATCCGCACTATCTCTTCGATGTTTGACAAGGGAGTCTTATAGGTCAAGAGGACAGTGGGAGTCTTAAAGGTCTTGAAAGTCTCAAGAACTAATCAAGAATAAAACCTGAATTTCTTCACTAGCACACGACTTGAGGTTTATAACCTATCGTGTTGACATATTCTGTGACCATTTCAGTTAAAGTTGACTTTGCATATCAGTTCTTAGAGTTCTCAATACAACAAATTGGAAGCAATGGCAGGCCCTTGAGATGCCAGGTGGCAAGAAATTAAGATTGAGTTTAATCCATATGAGTTTGGATTTGTCATTATCCTTGTCTTGTGATTATGGTTTTGAAAAATTCATATGGGTAGGAACTCATACACCATAAAAATCTAAATGTCATAAGGTTTCTCTCCGATTCATGAAAATGATGGTGAGGAAACACTTTCACTAAGTAGATTTTGTCTAGATAGCAATTGTGATATTTGCATTCTCAAAGTTGTTAGTGGAGCGTGTGTGGCTAACCGGCACACTAACATGGACTTGTGAGAAGTGGCAAAAGGTCTAACCATTATGATCACGGAATCCCTCTTCATAATTGTTTAGACACACAAGTGTGCTATCTAAGGGAAGGTGTATGATTTTGATAAAGTTTTATCAAAACAATCTAGTATCAGAAATCTGAACTTTGGTAAGAAAGTCAGCTGATTTCTGAGTACATGTCAAAGCTAGTGGGAGCATAAGTGTTATGCTAATAATCATCATCTTAGTGGGAGCATGATAATTATGATAAAGGTTGCAAGTTAGCAATGTTAATTATAGAAAAACAAAAGGTCTCAATTAGGAAAAAGTTGTTTTGCTATAATTAAGGGAGAGGAAATTATACTTCATCTCAAACCTAAAATGCTTAGATTGAGGTTTTAATCGTATTTAGTCAAGGATATATATATATATATATATACTATATATATATATATATATATATATATATATATGAATCTCATGTTGGAATGGGTCAACATAAGGAAATTCTGTATACGGGTCCATTATTTGCGTTCTAAAATTCAATTATGATTACGGCATCCCTTTTCATAATCTGAATTATGAGAACTTGGCAAATAGAAATGGAAATGTTATAGCAAAAGGCTGGTTTAGTCTTTATGTGAGACATCATGAATCGTGTCCCATATGCTTCGGATATAGGATCGATTACATGTGTTATATTCATGCTTTCTAAAATTTTCCAAATGCCTGGGGCATTAAGAAAGGAAAAGGTCTAGAATTGGATATGACTAAAAGGATTAAACAATTGTCGAGGACAATCTAAGGTTTACCAAAGATTGGTTGCTCAAGGACAGTTGGAAGTATAGTGTTAATTGTTGGAAGGACCATATTGACATATTCTGGAAAGAGGCAACTCCTGTTCAGAAGTGACAGTCAAAATGGAATATGGAAATGCTTCAAAGTTAGAAAGTATTCAATCTGTATGATTAGGAAACTTAATGCAAGAAGGATGTTTCCAAGGAGTTGATCTCCTTTGGAATACTATGTAATGATTGTTGCCAAGTCTTTGTGCATTTGTGCTTACAAGAGAATCAATGCATATAAGTTTAGAATCTATCAGATTTTAGTAAATGGCATGAATTTGGAATTCTTGCATTTGCAGTAAGGAATTGGGAGTGTGAAAAGAGAATCATTGAAGTTATGTTCAATTGATCTAGTTCACAAAGTAAAGATCATAAACAAACACAGTATGCATACTTGGTGTGTGGCATGACTAGTGTTAAGAAAACATAGTGTACATGCTTGGAGCATGGGACAATTGTTGTTTTAAATTCAGGAATAAAGTTGATAGCTGAAACAGTATACAATGAATACTGTGTAATCATATGGTGATAAATAAAAGGTGTTTTATTTATATTCATAAGTTTTGAGACCTTATTAGATTCTATTATTATTGTGTTTCATTTTGCATGTTTTGACTTCTAGAATAAATTAGGTTATTCTTCCGGAATGACTAAGTTATTCAAACCATCCACAGTCGGTCATATGTTGGAAGTAGATATGAATTAAGACTATTATGGGTTGGCTTGTAGAGGTCTAAGATGTTGGACAAAGGGCTACAACACTCATGAGTGCTCATAAGTTCTGAGTATTGGATTCAACCCGTGCTCATTGGAATCACTTCATGGATTTTATCACGAGTGATCATGAGACGATAATATCTTATATTCTTCAAACCTAGAGATATGAGTTGTTACTATGAGTTGATTGTACATTGATTGCACGAAAACGCATTCGGTAACTCGGTGTTATAAAACGTGCCTTTGTGTATGATTCAACAAGTAGCAGAACAAGCCATATGAGTCGAAGTTTATCCATTCCTTTTACCTTCAGGATAAAAGTGATATCTGTGGGCCCATCGATGATTTAATGATGACACATGTGAGTGCATGGCCAAGCCAGGACTGATTTGATTTGTTCAATCAGTCAGTCGTCATGAATCGGAAATCGGGAAACAACAAATGGACAGAGAGAATGATTATAATTCATGTCTCAGTCCATATGATATCTAGAATGGAGGAATATATGATCCCTTATCTAATGGACAAGTTCGTTGACAAGATCAGAGTTTGACAACAGCTCTAAGAGATACGATTGCCAGTTAGGTTTTGAAGTCATACACAATAATAATTTTAGACTTATCCAAGTGGGAGACTGTTGGATTAATGTCTAAGTCCATAACTATATTTGGTATGTACTTCACCCGACCCGGCATGGTCCATTTGGGTTGCACTTCACCGACACAATTTATATGGATAGTCTTTTGAGAATAGTATATTTATGATCAATATTAATATATTATAAGTTCTAATATATTAATATGGAATCATATTATTTAATTAGTATTGATCAAGACTTAATTTAGGATTAACTAAGTGATCAAAATGAACTAATTAAATATGGACTCTTATATATATGGAATGGGCCAAGTTCATTTAGGTTGGGCTAAGCCTTCATGGATAGTCCATGGAGTGTTTAACCCATGGATCATATGAAATGAAAGGTCATGGGTTTAACCTTAGTATCCATACTATATAAAGATGTCCTTGGTTGGTGAAATTGGCACTAGTGTGGTTACACTAAGAGGGCTAGCCGATTTCACTAGAGAGAACCAAGTATTCATATTCTCTAAAGTCTTCCAAGGTGTTTTGGTGATTTGTGATTCCATTTGAGGCTTCCACACTATTGGGGCTAAGCTCTTAAAGCTTGAAGACATCAAGCTACATCAAAAGGTATGTCATCTAACTAGTACTTAGTAGTATAAGAACATCATAATATGCTAGTTAGGATTAAAGCCTTGGAAAGTTCTTATTTGCGTGTAAACTAGAGAAAACATAGATCCAAGGTTTATAGGGTTGCATGTACACCATAGGAGTGTTAGAATGCTCATAACTCAACAATAAGGACAGTAACTCCTTTGGTTAGTCATTTCCTTCGGCTTCCATTCCTAGAAATCCCAAACCTAAAAACCCTAGCCTAATTTGCCTAATTTGTTGTGTCATGGTGCCTTCAAGTGAGATTTAAAGAATTTGGTTGCTATTTTGTCTCAAAATAAGAAAATTCCAGAGATTTTCTTGATTTTTGTGGACTCCTCAAGATTTATGGCCCATGCTACTGAATTCGTCAATATTTGCTGTGTGTGAGGCTTTTGATTGATCATTTAGATCCAAGTGAGTTTACTATACTATGTGTGACATTATATGTCAAATGTGTAGTAGGATACTAATGGGTTATGAGCATAATAACAAACCTATGTGTTCATGTAATCCTAATTGTTTTGGATCTTATTTTTTCACTATTGAACATGGAAATTGAATTCCAAAGCAATAACCATAGATCTGGCATATAATTTTCGAAATTCAAATATAGATTAGGGTTAGAAGATTACCTCACTTGTTATGTAGTAACAACAAGACAATCTTGAAGATCCTTGACTCTTGAAAGCTTAATGCCCCAAATGTTGCACCTCTAATGGTTCACAAACACTCAATGCAAGAGGATGAGAAGAGAGATAAGGATAAGGAAACCCTAGTTCCCATCCAAAACCCTAAGCAACCCATGGACCTCTATTATAAGCCCTTGGACGAAATCTTATAGGGCCTCCTATAAATTTTGTCCACTCCATTCCATATAGTCCTAAGCCCAATTTTGCAACTATCAATGATTTGCAAAACAACCCCTCCATTATTAATCAGTTCCTTTAATCCCTTAATTAATGTCAAATTAATTTCTGATTAAATACTAATTAATAATATGATTTCCAAATAATATATTAATTTTATAATATATTAATAAAATCATTTTGAGTACCAATTTATTATTTCAAATAATAAATTCAACTCTCTCTCTCTCTCTCTCTCTCCAATAGTCATTCTGTCAAGTTGCATGAGTGAAGACAACCCAAAAGGACCATGATACTATCAAATCAAGTACATACTAATTAAAGTTATGGGTTTAGACACCAAATCCAACAGTCTCCCACTTGGAAAAGTCTAATAACTATGATTGCAAGTATGACCTTAAAATTTGACTAGCAATCGTAGCTTTAAAAAGTCGATGTTGAACTCTAACCTAGTCAGTTACGTGTCCTATAGATAAGTGATCAAATATCCCACCATTCTACAATATATCGTATGGACATGAGAATTGGATTATAATCATTCTCTTTGTCCAAGGCTTGTTTCCCGATTTTCAATTTATGATGATTGACTAATTGAACAAATCAAATCAGTCTAGGCTTAGCCAATTGCATAAGATGTCATCACTAAATCATTGAAGGGCCCATAAAGATTGATTTTTTCCCATTTAGGGTAAAATGAACGGATAAACTTTTACTATATTCTTGTATTATTCACTCATCAAGTTATAGACAAGAATACATTTTATAACATCAAGTTACTGATGCGTTTACGTATTATCAATGCACAACCGAATCGTAAACAACAACTCATATATCTCCGTCTGAGGAATATAAGATATTATCTTTTCAAAATTAGTCTTGATAAAATCTATGAAGTAATTCTTTGAGTGTGGGTTAATCTAATACTAAAATTCCTACTTCAGGAGTACTCATGAACACTACAACAAACTTGTGCTATGTCTAAGCTCTTATACAGTATACATTTAGATTCATGAAAATCTTAATTCACTACTTACTTCAAAAAGTATGATCGACTGTGGATGTTTGAACAACCTAGTTATTCGGGAAGTAAAACATGCGATTTGAAACACAAGAATAACCTAATTAAATATGGTCTCAAAACTTTTGAATATAAATAAAATAGTTATTATTTAATCACCATATTAATGAGAGTTTATTTATTGTATAATGTTTCAAGTAATCAACTTAATATTTGAATTAAAGCAACAGTTATGCCATGCTCTAAGCACGCACACTATGTTTATATATGGTCATTCCTTTGTGAAATAGATCAATTGAACAAATTTTCAATGATGCTCATTTTACAATTCCAAATCCGTACTACAAGTGTAAAAATACCAAATTCTTGCCACTACTAGAATGTGTTAGAATCCAACCTTTCATGCAAAGATCCTTTTGTAATATCGAGGCACCAAAGTCACATAGACTTTGCCGATGATATTATATAGCATTCCATTGGAGATTTGTTACAAAAAAAATTCCATGGATACGAAGTCTCACATTCAAAGAACATTCCTTGAACACCCTGCTTGCATTAAAGTTACCAACTCACACATAGATCTTAATATCTAACTCCCATTATAAAATTTTTCCATATTCCATATGACTATCAATTCTGAACAAGATTTACCTCTATTTAGAACATGTCAATATGTTCCATCCAAAATTATACTTTACTTCCAACTATTCACAAGCAACCAATCTTTGATAAACCTCAGATTGTCCTTCATAGTTGCTTAACAACTTTAATCATATCTGGTTCTAATCCTTTTCCTCTTAATTCCCTAGGCATTTGGAAAATCAGAACGAGTGAATATTAAAGCATATACAATCGATCCTATATCTAAAGCATACGAGATTCGATTCATAATGTCTTACATAAAGACTTGATCAGTCTCTTGCTATAATATTTCCATATATTGATTTTCCTATGTCAAATGATTTCAAAATGATATTCATCCTTCAATCTAAACTTTTAGATTTGAAATGAAGTGTAAGTGCTCTCTCCCCTATAACTTTCTATAGCGAAACAACTTCCAAACTTTGCAACTTGCAAATTTGTAACCTTTGTTTCATATAACAGGCATTGCCTACTTGTAACACTTAGTATAACAATTATGCTCCCACTAGCATAACAACTATACTCTTGCTGGCATAACAATTATGTTCCCACTAGCTTTGCATTGTACCCAAAAATCAACTGGACTTCTTGAAATCAATACCAATTGACTTTCTTACCAAAGTTCATATTTTTGATATGTGGTGCTTTGATAAGTCTTTATCTAGACTTCTCAATCTCATACACCTTTCATTAGATAGCTTATGTGTGTGTCTAAACCCTTTCAAAACTTATAGCAGTAAGTCCCGAATGTTCAAACTATTTGTCATTTCTCACAATTCGAACTATGAAAAGGGATGTCGTAATCATACTCGAATTTGAGAACGCAATTATCACAACTGCTAACTCTAATGACATTAATCCTTTAAAATCTACTGGTGAAAGCATTTCCTCATAATCATTTTTATGAAGTAAAGCGAAACCTCATTCCACTTAGATTTTATAGTGTATGTGTTCTTGTCCATGTGAATTTATCATTTCCAACCACTATCATAAGACAAGTTTTATGACAAATTCAAACTTATATGGACCGAACTTGCTTAATCTTAATTTCTTGCCATCTAGTAGCATAAGGGCCTACCAGTGCTTCCAAGTTATGGAGTAGCTCACCCATACATATCAATGTACTTTCACTGATCAAGGTGCTTTTCCTTATGCAGTCAAAGAAAAACATAGACCTCATAAGCATTGCCAACTCTACTAGAATAGGCATAGAAACAAGAATATGTCAACACGAAAGGTTATCAACCTTAGGTCGTGTGCTAGTGATCTCTAAAAGGTTTATTCTCGATTGTTTCCTGAAACTTTTCAAGATCAACAAGACTCCCACTGACTTCTTGACATATAAGATTCTCTGTCAAGTAACATTCCTTGACAAACAAATATTCAAGAGTTAGTGTGGGTTCTTATCAAGGAAATGTTGGATTAGTGTCTAAGTCCATAACTATTTTGGTATGTACTTGACCCGATGGTGCATGGTCCTTTTGGGTTGCCTTCACCAAAGCAACTTGATATGATGAATTATGGAGAGAAAGGATTAATTAAATATGATTTATTAATATATTATGAGAATAATATATTAAAGGAGAAATCATATTGTTTAATTAATATTAGTCAAGAATCAATAAGAATTAAGTTTGTGACTAAAAGAGATTAATTAAACTTAACGGACTGGAATTGTAATTATAAGATAATTGCAATTGGGCCATGGATTGCCTTATATTATATGGTTGGACGAATTCTATGGGGAAACCCATTATAAATCGTCCAAGGCCTTTAAGGAAAGGAGTGCATGGGTTGATTAGGGCTTAAGCATCCAAATTAGGGTTTCCTTGTTAGATAACCCTAATAGCCTCACTATATATAGAGTCCTTATGCCCCAAAAACGTGGTGATCAAGATCCTTAGGGTTTCCACATGATTTGGGCAGCCTCCTTCTCTTCTCTTCTTCATCCTCTTGCTCTTGGTGTTTGTGAACCATTAGAGGAGTGACATTTGTGACTCTAAGCTTTCTAAAGTCATTACAAGGAGGATTTGAGATTGTTATTGCTAAATAACAATCAAGGTATGATCTAAACCCTAATTATATGTTATATTGATTATCATATTCTAGATCTAGGGTTTATAGTCTTGGATAAATTGCATGTACAATAGAGAAACCTAGATCCAAGCATTAGGGTTTGTATGAGCACATAGGATGTTCTTATGACCAAAACCCATCAGTGGTATCTGAGCCTTGATTGGTTTCTATTGTATTGATGCCTTGTATGTTTGTTCAAGTTGAAAAAATTCGTTTTTTTGTGGAACTGCCTGATGAACTCGACAAGTCCCATTGTGGACTCAGAGAGTAGGCCCCTACTTGGCGAGTCCATATGGGTACTCGGCGAGTCCATATGGGTACTCGGCGAGTTCGAGAGTTAGAAAGAGGGGATTTTGGGATTTCTTGCTGTTTTTCTCATGGATAATTGCCTTATCTGTTTTAGGTCATTAAAATCTGATTTTAATCATATATATGACTATATCCTTGATTAAACAAAAGATATTACCAATTGATTAGATAATAATTTCCTTATATGATTAAAGTTGATTATTTGTATTAATTGGGTAACTTATTTTGCAAGAAATTGAAATTAGGTCAAATATAGATAATGATGAAATTAATTATTTAATTTATATTATTTGTTATTTGATCTTTGTGTTATGAAAAGTTTCAATTTTTCCCCTTTAGGTTTTATAGTTTAAATTTAAACTCAAAAGTTTAGTTTTGAAATTTAAATAGTTGAAACCCTAATGTTTTGAAAAGGTTTCAAAACTTGCCCTCAAGTTTTGGAATTTAAATTTTGATTAAAAGTTTAATTTTGATGTATATTTAAATTCTAAACCTAAATGTTTTGAAATGTTCAAAACATGCCCTCAAGTTTTGGAATTTAAAAGTTGATTAAAAGGTTTAATTTAGGAATGTTAAATTCTAAAACCCTAGTGATGTTTTGAAAAGTTCATATCACACCCTTATGGTTTTATTAATTAATTAAGGTATATAATTAAAAACGGTTTAATAAATCCATAAAAGTTTAGGTTTACAATTTAATTGAATTAAAAGTATAATCGTTAAATTTGACCTCCTAGTATTTTAAAAGTGTAAAATACACCCTATACTATATATAACATCAAAATTCTAACATTATATATATATATATATATATATATATATATATATATATATATATATATATATATATATATATATATGAGTAAAAGTTAGTCGTACCGTTAGTAGGCCTCATTCACGAAGCTGGTCTACAAGGGGTGTTTAAAGAAATTGCCTATAAAATGGCGATTGAATGGGTATCCACTCTTACCCACCGCACTCTTGACTAGTGGAGGGTCGTTAGCCGAACGGGTAGGATAGGACAAAACCTTCCATTATAAGTATAATGAAGTACAAAAGTAACTAAATGTTTTACAAATTCCCAATCTTAGTTACTTAGGCAAAAGTGAATTGATGCAATTCCATGAAATTACACTTTGTGACCTTGCGAAGACGTTAGTGGAGCGTGTGTGGTTAACCGGCACACTAAATGGTTCTAAGAAAAGGTAGCAAAGGGTGACTCAATGTTTGTCATAGTTCGGTGGAGCGTGTGTGGTTTACCGACACATCGAATAGGTGACTGTAACATGTGAGGGCACCATGTAAGTTTGCATGGTTATTCACACCCGCTTTGTGATCCTCGGCATCCCAGTCACAAACTAGAGGGGCATATCGAGATTTAAACATGCCATTGAAATGTTCAATGGATCTCAAAGGATATTGTAGTTTTCATAGATTTAAAAATTAAATTTCTTTTTCGTTTTTCATGGTGGAAATTAGTGAATCATCATTCACTTACCTTCAAACATTCTGCAACTAGATTACGGCATCCCTTTTCTAGGTTGTAGCATATTGTGTTGGGTCCTAGCCTTAGTATCTCATTTGGGTGATTTACTAAGGATTGAATCATTCAACTAACTTGAATTCATTTTTCTCCAATTTTGTAGATGTCAAAGTTTGACAACTATGGCCTTCCTAAATCCCATAGAACAAGCATTCCACATGAAGATGATATTCCACGATTTGATCGAGGAACAAGAGATCATGCTTCTATTCCTCCACCTCCTCCAATTATTCTCCCTAACCCACAAGTTCGAAGGCTTGAAAAGTTCAAGCTCACTCAAGCCCTTTTGGCAAGTAAACATAAAGAAGGAAAGTCGGTGTGTGCACACGTCCTAGGGATGAAGTCACACATTAATAGGTTAAGAATGTTGAGATCTGTTGTCTGTGAGGAGATGGCTGTTGATTGGGTTCTTCAGTCACTTCCTAACTCATATAGTGAGTTCGTAATAGAGTACTATATGATGAACTGCGACGTGACCCTTATAGATCTCGCCTATATGCTTATTGCTGCTGAATCAGCAATGGTTTGGCGCAATAGAAAAGGAAAGTTGATTGGTGAATCTGCCTTCAAGACCTCTATGGATATAGACAATGGCAACGAAAGACATGTTATGATCAAAAAGTTTGATCATAAGAGAAAGGCAATGTCTGAAGTAGTTCCATGTCCTGTTCCAAAAGAGTCAATATGCTTTTATTGCCAAGACAAAGGGCATTGCAGACGAAGTTGCCCTATTTACCTAAGAGATCTAAGAGATGGGAGAGTCACAACGTATGGCTCTACTTTAGGTAAAATCCATTGACTAGCTCTTTTAAGCTCCTATTCTAGATTCTTAATACATAATGTGATAAGATTACAATTGATGTTTTCTAGGATCAAAGAAAAAAGAGGAAGCTTAAGGGAAGAAGTGAGCAGAATCTAACCGAGAAGGAATGGATTTCGATCACATTACTTGAAGATTAGATTCTCGAGCTGCTACTTAGAGTTAAAATTAGATTGCTAAGAAAGATGTATTAGCATAGTTTTTCAATGAATTGCATTGTAAGGACAAATTTTCCGCAATAAAATAAATTTGATTTTTATATTATTTATTTATCCTTGGAATGGCGTGTATGAAAAATTGATGTAATAATGTTTCTTATATTAGCAATAATGGATTTGATTCTTAATTATGTTGTTTGTGGAAATGTCGAGAATTTACCAAATAAGGAGAGTTTCTCATCGCCCAAGTTTCAATTGGACAGAAACTTGGAATCATGCAACTTGGTTGCACGATGATTGTGAAATTTCATATTTGAAAATTAGACTAATTCATTGACAAAATGTCAAGTGAAGGACTAGGAGATCGAGTACACAAAGTTGTGTGTTGATCAAGTCCACCATAAGAGTAACAAGATATTCATCATGATTTACTAAAGGTTTAGAAAATATGATTACACTTATATGATTAAGTGTAATTCTGAATTGATTGAAAAGTTTATATCAATAGCAGAACGAACATGAAGAATCGAGTAGGCAGAAAGATAAAATTTTCTCCATTCTAAGAAGAAGGGAGAGTACCTTTTATGCTTTATCATAAGTCTTAATGATTAAGAACCATTGATCCTCTAAGTGAATCTTAGTAGAATTGTATGTCTAAGAAGAGAAATCAAGAATTGAAGAAATGGTTAAATCAAGAAGTCAATCATACTTCTTTCCAAAACAAGTCTTAGAGTTAAGACTGTGACATTGAGTGAAAAGTATTAAGAAGGTTTATAGCATTCATCAAATGTGGAAAGTTGTGATGTCTTGGATAAGACAAAGACCAATTTATGAAGTGTTTTGATAAAAACTACACTAACTCTTGAATATTTGTTTGTCAAGAAATGTTTATTGACAAGAGAATCTTATATGTCAAGGAGTCAGTGGGAGTCTTAATGGTCTTGAAAGGTTTCAAGAACAAATCAAAATAAACCTTATCGATCATCACTAGCACACGAGTTGAGGTTTACAACCTATCGTGTTGACACTATTTTGTTTCTGTGCCATTCCAATTGAGTTAATTATGCATGTGAGTTCTATGAGTTCTCATTTGACTGCATAAAAGGCAAGGACCTTGATCAATGAAAAGTACATTGATAGGAAAACGTGAGATGCTTCAGTACTTGGTGGGCAGCTGTGTTACCATAAGGCAAGAAGTCAAGATTAAGAAAGTTCGGTCCGTATGAGTTTGAATTTGTCGTAAACTTTGGTTTTGACAAATTCACATGGATAGGAACACATACACCATTAAAATCTAAGTGTCATAAGATTCCCTCCTTCATGAAAATGACTGTGAGGAAATGCTTTCACTAAGAGAGATTTTAAAAAGATAGTGACTGTGAAAATTGAATTCTCAAATTCGATTATGGTTACGGTATCCCTTTCCATGATTCGAATTGTGATATTTGGCAATTGGTCTGAATTGTTTAGAGACACATATGAACTATCTAAGGCAAAGGTGTATAAGTTTAAGAAGCCTTGATAAAAGATTATCAAAGCATTAGGTATTAGAAACATGAACTTAAGAAATTCAATAAGTATTGTTTTTTTTTTCTGGAAGTTAAGCTGGTTTCTGAATACATGTCAAAGCTAGTGGGAGCGTAAGTGTTATGTTTATAGTAATCATCATGATAGTGGGAGCATAAATGTTATGATTGTATGATTATTATGGAAAGTATTGCAAGTTAGCAATATTAATTATAGAAAACAAGAGTTATACTTTGCAAAGTTGTAAGGGTTAAAAAGTTGTATTACTATAATTGAAGGAGAGAATATTATGCTTCATTTCAAATTTAAAGGTTTAGGTTGTGAAATGTTAATAAATTTAGTCAAGGCAACATAGTGTGTTCTCAAATTTCGATTATGATTACGTCATTCCTCTTCATAGTTCGAATTTTGAGAACATAGCACATAAAATATTATGGCAGAAGATTGATAAAGTATCAAATCTTTATGTAAGACGTTATGCATCGTGTCCCATACGCTTTGGGTATAGGATCGATTGCAAATGCTATAATATTTGACCATTCTAAAATTTTCCAAATGTCTAGCGCATTTAGAGGGAAAATGACAAAAATCGGTTTTGACTAAGATAATTAAACAACTATCAAAGGACAATCCAAAGTTCGCCGAGGATTGGTCGCTTGTGAGTAGTTGGAAGTATAGTATTGGATGGAACATATCGACATTATTATAAATAGATATGATTCTATTAAGAATGAGTTGTCATATGGAAAATATGGAAACGTGTCCATATTGGGAATTGAATATTGAAAATCTATGTGTAGATTAGAAACTTTTATGCAAAAGGATGTTCAAAGGAATGTACTTTGAGTGAGAGACATCATATCTAAGGAATTGTATTGTAACAATCTCCAATAGAGAATTTTGTAATATCATTGGCAATAGTCATTGTGAGTTTTGTGCTATGACATTACGAAAGGATCATTGCATAAAATGTTAGAATCTAACATATTCAATAAGTGTCAAGAATTTGATATTTTTTCACTTATGAAAAAGGATTTGGAGTTGTGAAATCATTCTGATTGGAAATGTGTTCAATTTGATCTATTTCACAAAGTAAGAACCATAGGTAAACATTGTGTGCATGCTAAGAGCATGGGACAAGTGTATTAATAATTCAAGTAAGAAGTTGATTACCCGAAACAACAAATAATGAGTAATCAATATGGTGATAAATAAAAGGTGTTTTATTTATGCTCAAAGGTTTGAGGCCATATGGGATTAGTATTATTCTTGTGTTTCACTTTGCATGTTTTGACATCCTGAATAATTTAATTGGTTAAGAACAGTCAAATTATTCGAACGGGCCACAGTCGTTCATATGTTGGAAGTAGGTATGAATGAAGACTGTCATGAATTGGTGTGTGGATTGTCTAAAGAGTATTAGACATAATCAAATGTTTGTTGCAACGTTCATGAGTGCTTATGAATATGATTTGAGCATTGGATTAAACCCACACTCACTTGGATCACTCCATGAATTGTATCACGAGTGATTGGTGAGACGATAACATCTTATATTCTTGAAACCGAGATGTGTGAGTTGTATCTTGCAAACCGGTTGCACATTGATAATATGTAAACGCACCAGTAACTTGGTGTCATAAAACATATTGTTGTGTGTGATTCGGTGAGTGAGTGCAAGCGAGCATTGAATCAAAGTTTATCCGTTCCTTTTATTCAAAGTAGGATAAAAGCGATATCTTTGGGCCCCTAGATGATTTAGTGATGACAAACGTAAATGCTCGGCCGGGCTAGGGCTAATTTGATTTGTTCAATTAGTCAGTCGTCATAAATCGAAAGTCGAGAAATATTACATAGAGAATGATTAGAAATCATATCTCATACGATATCTAAAATGGAGGAATATATGATCCCTTATTTAAAGGACACACGTATCTGATAGGATCAGAGTTGATAGCGTCTTTGGAAAGCTATGATTGCAGATCAGGATCCGAAGTCATACGCAGAATAGTTATTAGACTTATCCAAGTGGGAGACTGTTGGATTAGTGTCTAAGTCCATAACTATTTTGGTATGTACTTGACCCGATGGTGCATGGTCCTTTTGGGTTGCCTTCACCAAAGCAACTTGATAGGATGAATTATGGAGAGAAAGGATTTATTAAATATGATTTATTAATATATTATGAGAATAATATATTAAAGGAGAAATCATATTGTTTAATTAATATTAGTCAAGAATTAATAAGAATTAATTTGTGACTAAAAGAGATTAATTAAACTTAAGGGTCTGGAATTGTAATTATAAGATAATTGCAATTGGGCCATGGATTGCCTTATATTATATGGTTGGACGAATTCTATGGGGAAACCCATTAGAAATCGTCCAAGGGCTTTTAAGGATCCAAATTAGGGTTTCCTTGTTAGATAACCCTAATAGCCTCACTATATATAGAGTCCTTATGCCCCAAAAACGTGGTGAACAAGATCCTTAGGGTTTCCACATGTTTTGGGCAGCCTCCTTCTCTTCTCTTCTTCATCCTCTTGCTCTTGGTATTTGTGAACCATTAGAGAAGTGACATTTGTGACTCTAAGCTTTCTAAAGTCATTACAAGGAGGATTTGAGATTGTTATTGCTAAATAACAATCATGGTATGATCTAAACCCTAATTATATGTTATATTGATTATCATATGCTAGATCTAGGGTTTATAGTGTTGGATAAATTGCATGTACAATAGAGAAACCTAGATCCAAGCATTAGGGTTTGTATGAGCACATAGGATGTTCTTATGACCAAAACCCATCAGAAAAAACTTCATATAGTTGGTCTTAGTTGGTCTTTGCTTTAACCGAAACAACACAACTACCAATTTCAAATGTACTCGAGCAAGAAAACATTTCTACTCCACATTTCATGAGGAGTTGTAAACATACTTAGAACATGTTACTCAAGGTACAACTCAAAGTAACTAGACTATGACTCTAAAACTTGAGTTTGGAACAAAGTATAACTCATCTCCCTTATTTAACCATTTTAATAATACATGATTCCTCTTCTTAGACATATAAATGCACTAAGGTGTCCTTAGAGGATCAATTGTCACATGGTTTTTAGATCATTAAAATGATCATAAAACATAATACTAAAGTACTCTCCTTTCTTTTCAGATTGGAGAAACTTTATATTTCTACCCAATGGATTCTTCTTATTCGTTCTGTTATACTTTGAAACTTTTCAAGGTATTAGAATCATACTTAATCTTACAAGCATAACAATATTTACCGAACCAACAATAAATCATGGCGAATAGACTTTATCGTTCTTTGTGGTGGATCTGACCGGTTCACATCAATGTGTACATGTGAACAAGGAATTAGCCTCAATTTCACAAGAATCAAGATTATCATACATCACACAAATCAAATCACATGACTCCAAGTTTCTGTCTAGTTGAAACTTGGTTGATGAGAATCCTTCCTCAATTGGTAAATTATGACACTACCACAAGTGATACAACGAAGAATCAAATCCATTTTCAACATTGCTAATAATAGAAATATAAACACCAATTTTCATAAATGCCATTGCAAGTAATCATAAAGAAAATAAGATAAAAGCAAAACTTACTTTATTGATAATGTGACGATTTCTGTCCTTACAATGCAAATGCATATTAAAACTATGTTTCTCAATATTCCTAAGCAATCTATCAATTTATCATAACTCCTAAATAGCAGCTCAAAAATCTGATCATCGAACCATTCGACCGAAATCCATTTATCACGATCAGATTCAGCTTACTCCTCTTTTAAGCTTCTTTCTTTCTCTTTGATCCTACAAAACATCAGAATGTGATTATCACATCATGTAATAAGAATCTATAAACAGGAACTTAATAGAGTTAGATAGTTGATGTACCTGAAGTACAATCATACCATTTGACTTCACTTTCTCTAAGATCTCTTAGGTATTCTGGGTTGCTTCGCTTCCAATGTCCCTTTAACTGGCAGTAGAAACAGATGGATTCTTTAGCATCGGCACATGGAACTATCTCAAAACTGGCCTTTCTCTTATGGTCAAACTTTTTGACTTTGCCAATTTCTCTCCCTTAGGAGGGGAAACCATTTCTGGACTATCACTGTTGACATCACCAACGTCCATAGAAATTTAAGAAAACGATCCTCCAAAAAAATTTGCTTGACCACTGCGCAAAACCATTTTTTCTTCAGCACCAATTAGAAAATATTTCAGATCAATTATGGTCACGTTGGTTTCAGTCATATAGTATTCCTTAACAAATTGACTATACGACTTAAGAAGCGAGTGAAGAACCAAGTCAACAACCAGCTCCTTTGGGAAAATTACACACAACATTCCTTATCTGTCAATGTGCAACTTCATGTTTAGAATATATGCACACACATAATTTCCATCTAGGTGTTTGCATGCCAACAGGGCTTGAGTAATCTTGACCTTTTCAATCTAATGAAAATGTGAGTCGGGGAGAATTACCAAAGGAGGTAATGGAAGAGAAGTATGATTTCCGGTTCCACCTTTACACGAAGAAAGGAACGTTCTTCCACCTTTAGTGACACGTGGAAGACCATCTTCAGAATGAAAACCTTTTTCAAAAGGATGAGAAAAACCATAGTTGTCTGAACTCGACATCTATAAAGGGAGAAAATTCAAGTGAGTTGATTTGGATCCTTAATATAACACCGAAATGAAATATTAACGCTATGATCCAACACAATAATTCACAATTAAGAAAAGGGATGTCGTAATCCAATTTTAAATTATTTGAAGGTAGGTAAATGATGATTTACCAATTCCACCACGAAAACCGAAATTTTAATGAATTACGATTTAGATGAAATTCCTAGATCTTTTGAGATTCATTAAACTATTCAATGATATGTTTAATCTCGATTATGCTCTCACTTTGTGACTGGGATGTCGAGGATCACATACGAGATGTGAATAACCATGCAAATTAGCATGCCACTCTCGATGTCATTTATCACCCAATTAATGTATCGGTTAACCACACACACTCCATTGACTCAGCGATAATTTATGAGAAACCCATTGCCAACAATATTAGTCCCAAATTAGTGTGCTGGTTAACCACACATGCTCCACTAATGACCAATAAGGTGTAATGTGCAATTTCATGGGTTAGTATCAAATTCACATTTTTCCTAAAGTAACTAAGATTGGAAATTTTATAAAAGTGTTTAGTTACTTTATAATTCATTATACTTTTAATGAGAGTTTAGTGTCATATCCTGCCTGTTCTACTAACAACCCTCCACTAGTCAAGAGTACGGTGGGTATGAAGGGATACCCAATGGCGGTCATTTTATAGGTCGCTTCCTTAAACACCTTTATAGACCGGTTTCGTGAATGAGGCCTACTAACGGTAATACTGACTTTTCTTATACATATATATATATATATATATATATATATATATATATATATATATATATATATATATATATATTAAACGTTTAAATTTATAATAATATATGGGCATATTTTAAAATTTTAAAATACTAGGGTTTAATCTTTTAATAAATTAAACTTTTAGTTTAATTAAATTTAAGACACACATGGATTTATTAATTATCTTTTAACTAATATTTTAATTAAATTATTCATAAAATCCACAAGGATATCTTTTAGGGTCTTCCATTTAAATTTCCAAAATTAAATTTTTAATTTCAAATTTATTATAAAACCAAAAGGGTGTATTTTAAAACTTTTCAAAATAGTAGGTTAAATTTTAAATCATAATAATCTTATGTTTCTCCAAATTTAACCAAATCGTTTAATTATGATGAGGATATTACCATTCAAAAATTTTGATTTTAGGCAGTAAAAACGAAATAAGGCAATAATCCTAATCAAGATAAAATCTAAAAATCGAAAAAATAGGTAACTGATGAGTCAACTCGTTGTGTTGGCCAACAAACTCGTCGAGTTCATCTAAATCGTCGACATTGACATTGCACTCGTCAAGTTCAAGGTACAAACAACAAAAAAAAAAACGATTTTCTGCTACTAAGGATAGTTCAATATTGCGTCAATATAATTGAAAATCATCTTAGGCTCTAATACCACTGATGGGTTATGAGCATAACAACAAACCTATGTGTTTATGCAACCCTAATTGTTTTGGATCTAACTTTTTCACTATTGAACATGCAAATTGAAATTCCAAAGCAATAACCCTAGATGTAGCATATAATTTTCAAAATTCATATACAAATTAGGGTTAGAAGATTGCCTCACATGTTCTGTAGTAATAACAAGACAATCTTGAAGATCCTTGACTCTTGAAAGCTTAGTGCCCCAAATATTTTACCTCTAGTGGTTCACAAACACACAATGCAAGGGGATGAGAGGAGACACAAGGAAAATCGTCTAGGGTTATGGGAAAAATCATACGCCGAAATTCCTAGGGTTTGGAGAGGTTTATCTAGGGCTATGTTGTTTAATCTTGAATCTGGACTTGAATAAAGAAACCCTAGTTCCCATCCAAAACCCTAAGCAACCTATGTACCTCTACTAGAAGCCCTTGGATGAAATCTTATAGGGCCTCCTATAAATTTCGTCCACTCCATTCCATGGAGTCCTAATCCTAGTTTTAACAACTATCAATGATTTGCAAAACAACCGCTCCATTAGTAATTAGTTACTTTAATCCCAAAATTAATGCCAAATTAATTTCTGGTTAAATACTAATTAATAATATGATTTCGAAATAATATGTTAATCTTATAATATGTTAATAAAATCATTTTGAGTACCAATTTATTATTTCAAATAATAAATTCAACTCTCTCTTTCTCTTTCTCTTTCCAATAGTCATCCTTCAAGTTGCATGAGTGAAGGAAACCAAAAAGGACCATGCTACTATCCAATCAAGTACACACCAATCATAGTTATGGGTCAGACACCAAATCCAATATATACATGTGTTGTGATAATGTACAATTATGTGATTGGATAAGATAGCCTGATGCTAGTTTGTTTAACATGTTTACTTGATTGGGGTATGATTAATATTGATATATTTTTGAGTGAATTCCATAGGGGTCAGGCATAATTAGATTAGATAGCCTAAGAACTATTGATTATGCATTATTTCTTGGTTCTAGTCTGACTGCTCTTGGATATCAACGTCTATTTGATTGGTTATCTTATCATCAACTACGTATAACTGCGCATCCATGACACAACTCATCAATATTTTTAGTAACTTTTGTATGGTTGTAAAATGGTTGAGAGCTTGTAGATGTATGATGTATCGGAGCCTATAGTTAGTTTGTGGTTGAGAGTTGATATTAGTTGATGGCGGCGAGCCAATAGTTGGTATCTATGCATTGTATGTGTGATGGAATATGCGGTTATCTTAGTAACTCATTAAGCATTATGCTTACGTTGTTAACTTAAATGTTTTTTAAGTTGATCAAAGGAGAAGGGGTAGGGCGTGATGTGACTGTACATCCGCATCACTCTTATATTGTTATTTTGTGACTTCCACCGGCTTTTTATACTTTAACTCTAGTTTAACTTTATGAATTTGAAATAGATGGATAGTATGAGTGTTTTCAAGGTGTTAGAATGTAAATATTTCATGTATTAGTTTTGGCCTACTTAGCCCATGGGTCTGTAGGATTTCATTTGTCTGGGGATCCCACCTCTATATATAGTCTTGTATCGCTTCCTTGTAATGAAAAAAATCAATGAGATCTTTCCAAGACGAGGAAAAGGTAAGCTTCAATGTGAACCTTCTATGTGATGGGATAAGGGATTAGTGGTGTCAGATCATCCATACCATTTCTATGGCCGAGCTAGAGGCTATGTCATAAGAGGATTTAATGAGAGAAATTTTAAGGAGTATGTGCCTTTAGTAGAGGTGGATTACGTGGCTTAAGAATACATATCTCTCGACCATACTACTGAGTGAGTGATAACGATCACCGATAAGGTTATGGAGATTCATTATTTTTCACCGAGTATGCTATGACAAGGAGAATGAAGACAAATCGTTACCATGACATGCTGAGGACAGAGATCCGTGAGTTTGTGTGTCTTGTTAGGTTTATGGATCTCAATGAGATGGTGGTTCCAGCCACAAGTAGGGAGTTGGAGTTAGAGACCCAACAACAATGAAGGAGCACATACATGTTCATGAATCAAAGACAATAGCTAAACATGTTAAGATTATCAATACTCGAGGTAGGCACATGTAGGTACTTGTTGCTTGAACTGGATGGTTCAGATGTAGCCAGGAGGGTCACTATAGTCGAGACTATAACTAGGGGAGATGATAACAAGTTTTCTTTGTAACTAGTCGAGTCATGTCAACGTTGATTGTCCTATATGTGCTGGAGGGATGGGTTGGGATCCATAGCCATAGCTTGGCAGTTACCTAGTAGATGTCAAGCGGTAAAGAAGGTCCTAAGGGCTAGGGTTTGAGCTTATCCGTTTTCTATAGAGGAGGCTAGTGCAACACCCATTGATGTCACCAGTAAGTATTCATATATACTTATGATATCCTTGATTTTCTTTTGTCATGCATGTGGATTGCTATGTGTTAGCTTTGACAGACTCATGAGAAAGTTTTTTGTTAGGTATCTTCCTATTTTGGATCCCAGATCTTGAAGATATATGAAGATCCCTAAACATATTCCAGGATCCTGTTTATGATTATTATTCCTTCATATTATTTAACAGCTATATGTCTTGATTATCCCTCACATGTGTAGAAATAGTCAACATAAGACACATTCTCAACGAAGAATCATTTTTATCGGGCAGAATACCCGGGCATACAAAGTCAAACCAACATGTTCATATTTATTCGAGAGCGTCTAAGAAATATCATACTTATGGTTGCATAGACTAAACTATAAATACACATGAATAATGCACACTACACACAACTAGACTTACTGCAATACTTGTACTCATTTACTTACTTCCATTTTTGTAATTCACATTTTAATCAATACAATTAAACAAGAAAGGTGATCATTATTACCTCCCAAGGTTTTGTGTCAGAGATCCTAGCATGGATCAAGGGTTGTAACATCCTGACTCCCAGGTATAATTTTAAAGCATTTAGTTTCACATTTTAGAACCTACTGGATGAGTTGGGTGCCCCAACTCATCATGTAGAGATTGATCAAGCCGCGTGGATTTTAGAATCTACTCGACAAGACAGAGGACCCAACTCGACGAGTAGAGGTTGTGCACGGAAACCCTAATTTTTAGGGTTCGCATCATATTTAAAGAACCTTAAGTCCTTTCCCCAACAAGCCTTGCCACTTTCACGTCCCGAGAGCAAACCCTAAGCAAACAAATCCATATTTTGAGTGTGTGTAAGGCTAAAAGTATGTTTGTGGTGCATTACTTGAAGAAGCTTGAAGGTTGAGGAGCTTGTATCAAAAATAAGGTTGTAGATTCGTTATCTACTTAGTGTTGGTAACCAATCTGAGGTATAAATCTAATACCTTGACTTTTCATTCCTTAGATCTCTTCTTATTCAAGTTTATGTGCATTTTGGTGCAAAATGGGGGTCATTCTCGGGTTTGATCTTGTCACAAGGACATGGCTTCGGATCTAGACTCCTCTAGCCCTCTTTGATATTAAGCCTCAAGATATATGAAGCTTTGGCCCTTCAACATCCCCTAAACTTCTTCTTAGACTTAGTTTTGGTTTTTTAAGCCTTTTGAGACCTTGCATGCACATAAAGTTGGCTACTTTATGTGGTAACTTCACCCTAGAAAGACAGATCTGGAGTTTGGAGCTATGAACTCGACTAGAATGATCCGAATGTGAAATGGCTAAAGGAACTCGATGAGTTGCATAGTCAACTTGATGAGTTGGTTATGGTTTACCCGCTTTTCAGGATTCTGAGTAAACTCAACAAGTGGGTGAGATGACTCGACGAGTCGATGAGGGTTCTCCCAATATTCTGGATGCTACATTTACTCGACGAGTTACTTGGTAACTTGGTGAGATGATTGGGGTTTTCCCGACATTATGAGTTCTGAAGGAACTCGATGAGTCTGTAAGCCGCACTCGACGAGTTGGGTCAACATGGACTGTTGACCTTGACTATTGACTTTGACTTTAACCAAGGGTTGACCAAGTTTGACTTCTGAGGGTATTTTGG
The DNA here is from genome assembly GCF_002870075.4 of Lactuca sativa. NCBI lineage: Eukaryota > Viridiplantae > Streptophyta > Magnoliopsida > Asterales > Asteraceae > Lactuca > Lactuca sativa. The sequence goes on from NC_056625.2 coordinate 195,582,146, forward strand.
TAATTTGGGAATTTATGGAATTGGATCAATGGTGGTTGTAGGTGTTCGAGTTTGGAGCCATGCTTCACGAGTTTGATCTTTTCAGTTCAGTATTGTTCGACATTATGAGGTGAGTTGTCCTCACTATACTAATAGGGTCGAAGGCACCAATGTCGGCCCTTATTAGATTGTTATCCTGTTTATTGCATGATGATATGCTTAATGAACTGTTAGGACAGTATCCTAGTATATAGGATGATATGTTAGTGACCTTTTTGGTCGGTATCCTGGTATATAGGATGATGCTATGATTAGCCATCTGTTAGATCAGTCTGACTGTTTGTACATGCTAGCTAGCTTAGGATATCTATGTGTTGATTGTGTATGTGGGGTTCGGTTGAGGCAGACTTGCTTCGTGTTAAAGGACAACAAACCTAGGGCGGATTGGATAGAGTGTGGACCCATTAGGGCATATCAGTTAAGCCGAAGGCCCAGAGAATGGTCCAGACAGCCTGAAGGCCCGGGTGGGCGGACCAGACATGCTGAAGGTTCTGAGATTGTGCCAGATAGACTGTAAGTCCCATGAGGGCGGTCCAATCATATTGTAGACTCTATATGCATGTTGTTTACTTGCTATGATATGGTTATGATTTGTATGGCGTTGGTATTTTGGTGGAACTCACTAAGCTTCAGGCTTATAGTTTTGGATTTTGTTTAAGGTACTTCGGATGATTGCTGGAAGGCGATGGCATGATCATACACCTCCTCACATTTTTATGATTTTGTTACTAGGATACTCTAATATGAAACTATTTTGAAATCATTTTGTAATAAATATTGGTTTTCGAATGCTTGAAAAAGTTATAATTTTTTATGAATTTTATCGATGTTACAAGGGTTTTCCTTGTAAATCACTTGTGCAACATTGCTCTAATTTCATTAATCACTTCAGCTACAACACCACGGCCTCTCATTCACTTTGGTTGATATTAATTATATTGATCTTTGACCAAAACAAGATGGTGCCCACTGTGAGCCCATGATTTTTATTATCCTTGAAAATCATGTCTACACAAATAACCCTTTCTTCTTCCTCTGTTCCCTCTATTCATTCGAAAAATCTTCCACCTCCTCCAAGCTGAATCCATGTCCAAAGGAAAACTTTCGATGTACCAAATAAGAACACTCCTCCGGTTACTCTAGGATCCTTGGGATCCCATGATCCTACTGCCTAGGTCTTTAATAGCGAACTATTTTCCATGATGAAGGCGTTGACGCAATATGTGGCTTAACAACAAGAAGACATGAGAACGTTACTTAAAGAAGTAGAAAGGATAAAGGCGGAGATATGGAAGCCCCAGGAGATGACACCCTCAATCATGCACCCGAGGATCTTCAATTTTGACAATACAGGATCCCTAGGGAAACGCCCAGAATCGATAGCTCTAACATTTGTTGCTACCCCAACAAGCATAGTGATCACAGGCATCCAAACTCCTATGATCCAGGATCTTGATCAAATCTTCAATACCCCTAATAACATAGATACTAGTAACTTATTTAATAGTAACACTAGTAATGCTAACTCAATGGATCTCGATATAGGAATAAGTCCATCATGGCCAAAAAACTCCAACAACTAAGACCAATGATGTCAAGTGTACCAGGGGTGGTCCAACCCATACCAGAAGCATCCCTCACTAGTAACAGGATTTCAAGATTTATCCCCTTAATAGTTGACACGAAAGTTCCAAAGCACTTCCAAAATCCTAGAATGAAGCATTATGATGGAATCACAGATCTGAAGAACATATTGCACAATATATGGAAAGGATGGAAATCATTCCTATTCCACTACATTTAAAGGAGGCCTTTATATGCAAAGGCTTAAGATCAACTCTTACAGGATCGGCCTTAAAACGGCTTCTTAATGTTCCTCCCTACTCTATTACTTCCTTTTCTCGCCTAGTTAATATTTTCAATAATTGATTTTCTTGAAGCATAATATTTGAAAGGATATCTAGATCTCTATCGGGTAGTCCAGGATCCTAAAGAATCCTTAAGATACTTTGTAAGCAAGTTTGGCATGGAATCCCTAAGCATACTAGACATTGACATGGCCACTACCATAGATGCCTTTAGGATGGATTTAAAGAAGGATTATCCATTCTACAGCGATCTTGTGATGAACCCATGCAAACGAATAAATGATTTCATAAGTAGAACACTAAAGTTCATCAGATTAGAAGAAGACAGAGAAATTCAAAATAGGGTCATCACGTCGAATTCCTTTGACAACCCTAACAAGAAGGCTGAACCTTAGCCCAAAGATCCTATAAGTCACAACCATATTCTAAACTAAATCATCATAGAGTTAATGCCGATAATGATAAAGAAGTGGAAGACGAGATTCCTAAAATTACTGATTATTGCTTCTCTATGGATGTTTCAGGTCTAATATTCGCCTTGTGGGATCTTGGTGACAAAGCGAGATGACCAAGAAAAGGAGAGAAGCCAAAAAGTTGGAAAGACGCATCCAAATAGTGAATATCATGAGGAATTTGTTCATAACACTGAGGAATACGCGACCCTTAGGAAGGAGATTAGTTATCTCTCGAAAAGTGATATATCAAAGTGATCCTAGCAAGGAAAAAATAAATATCCATGGAAAAAGAGCAGGATCCTACAAATATCTTGGAAAAGCCAGGATCCCCTCCTTCTGACGCCAAGGTAATTAATGTAATTTCTGGAGGAGCTGACATCTGTGGAACTTCTTATTCTTTAGATAAAAGACATGTCAAAGTGTCCAAGATAGAAAGGGAAGAAGGACCCCAAAAGAACATATGGATAGGAAACAACAATAAGACAATCTTTGATGTACACGATAGAGAAAACATCCAAGATCCTCACCATGAGGGGTTGGTGATTACACTATACATCACCAACAACTTTGTCAGAAGGATCCTAATAGATGGATGATCCTTGGTGAACATCATACTTTTAAATTCGCTAACTAGGATGAACATCCCAATTAGGTAGGCAATATATCCATGACATGAAACTAGTCCCATCGGCATACCACTAGTGCGTTAAGATGCCGACCATATAAGGGATAGTGAAGATCGTTGGGGATCAGCAAGAATCTAAAGAGTACTATAATACCTTGGTGAAGTCTTTAACGACACCATAGCAAGCATAGTAATCAAATCATACAACATAAGACATGTTAGAAGCAATAACGTAAGACATAAAGGAAGTTCCCCTAAACCTCAAGAACCGTGAAGCCAAACTACTCATAGGATCCTTGATACCATAACAAACCGAGCAGGAACTAATAAAGTTCTTAATGGATAGTAACCAAACCTTCGCTTGGAAGCATGAGGATATACCAGATATAGATATAGAAATTATAACTCATAAACTCAATACAAATCCTTATTTTAAGCTTATACATCAAAAAAGAAGGTAATTTAAACCTGAGAAAAACCAAATTATTCAAGAAGAAGTTGAAAAACATCTCAAGACGAGAATGATTAAAGAGGTAAAATTCCCAAGATGGCTAGCCAATGTGGTGGTGGTCGAAAAGAAGAATGGAAAATGGAGAGTGCTTGTACTTTCTAGAGATCTCAATAAGGCCTTCTATCAGGATCCTTTTGATGGGTTTGAGCCATAAGAACTTTCCTATGGGCACATGAAAACCCTAATGCTTGGATCTAGGTTTCTCTAATTGAACATGTATTGAATCCAAGACTTACAATACTAGATCTAATGTAAACAATTGAATCAAATCATATGAAATTGGATCTGGAACAATACCTTAGATTACTTGCTTGATACTTCTTCTTGTTAGACCTTAGAGTCATAATTGTCACTCCTCTAATGGCTCACAAATACCAACTAGCAAGAGGATGATCTTGAGAGAGAGAGAAGAGGGTGAGAAATCGGCCCTAGGGTTCCTTTCCTTGCATGAGTGTCGATTTCCCTCACCCTAGGGATCTATTTATACTATGGGATACTAGGGTTCCACCTTGAACCCTAATTGAATAACATAGGCCCTAAGCAACCCAAGATCCTTCTAGATTCTAGGCTTGGACAAATTTAAGGTTCCCAAACCCTAAATTTCATCCACCCCATCATCTATAAGGATACATAGCCCAAAACACAACTATCACACATTTGACAGTTTATGCCCCTTTATTCAATTTACATCTTTAAGTCACCAAATTAATTCTTAATTAATATATGACTTATATTAATTAATAACAATATTATTTCTTTAATATATTATTCTCATAATATATCAACAATAATATCTCTTCTCTCTGAACAAATCATCCTTTCAAGTTGCTATGGTGAAGGCAACCTAAAAGGACCATGCATAACCGGGTCAAGTACTTACCAAATATAGTTACAGCCTTAGACACTAATCCAATAGTCTCCCACTTGGATAAGTTTAGTAACTATACATGCAAACACAAACCGTTTTAGCAATCGTAGCTCTCAAAGACGTTGTCAACTCTGATCTTATCAGTAACCTGTCCTTTAGATAAGGGATCGTACAGTCCTCTGTTTAGATATTATGCTGACAATCTTATGGAACTTATTGTCCAACATATTGGTTTCTCGATCTCAGATTCATTCAACATATAACTTAATTGAACACATCAATTCAGTCCTGACCGGGCCCGACACATAAGTCAAATCAAATCATCGAGCGGCTGTGATATCGCTTTTACCCTCTTAGAATAAAAGTAACAGATAAACTTCGACTTATATGCATTTACTTATCGACTAACCAACTATACACAACAATGCGTTTTATGACATCAATTTACTGATGCGGTTGCACATTATCAATGTACAACCAATTAGTAATTAATAAACCATATATCTAGGTTTTAAGACCATATGATATTATCGTCTTGCGATCACTCGTGTCACATTCCATAAAGTGATTCCAGAAAGCGCGGGTTTATTCCAATGCTTAAAACTTGTTCATAAGCACTCATGAACGTTGTAGCAAACTTTTGCTATGTCTAATACCCTTCTAGACAATTATACACACCAATTCATTACAATCTTCTTTCATACCTACTTCCAACATATGAACGATTGTGGACCATTCGAATAATTCGATTATTCTTAATAACTTAATTATTTAGGAAGTCAAAACATGCAAAGTGAAGCAATAGTTTAAACAATCAAAAAAAGACAGTAACTTTACTTATAAATAATACTCTTTTATTTAATCATCAAATGTCAATTACATTTATCTATTACATGCTTCAAAACTATCTAATCTAAACTAATATCGTCTTTCAGCCCAATGCTCCTAGCGTGCTGCAAATGCTTAACCCTACTCAGTCCCTTCATAAGCGGATCTGCTGGATTATCCTCTGACGATACCCTCTTCACTACGAGGTGTCCTTCTTCTACTCAATGTCTAATAAAGTGATATTTTATGTCGATATGCCGAGATTTACCATGATCCCTTGGTTCCTTAGTCAAGGCAACCGCTCCCTCATTATCACAGAAAATTTCCATAGGCTCTTTTATGGCAGGCACAACTCAGAGATCACCAATGAAGTTCTTCAACCACATCACCTCCTTTGACGCTTCGCTCGCTGCAATATACTCTGATTCGCACGATGAATCAGCTACAGTTTCCTGTTTGGAACTTTTCCAAGTTACTGCTCCTCTATTAAGGGTAAAGACTCATCCCGACTGCGAACGGTAGTTGTCCCTGTCGATCTGGAAACTGGCGTCACTATACCCTCGCACCTTCAAGTCATCACTCCCCTCGAGGACTAGAAACCATTCCTTGGTCCTCCGAAGGTACTTAAGGATGTTCTTGACCACAATCCAATGCGCTCTACCAGGATTCCCTTGATATCTACAGACCATGCTCAAAGAAAAGGCCACATCAAGATGAGTACAAGTCATAGCATACATGATTGAGCCAACTGCGGAAGCATAAGGTACTCGGCTCATCTCAGCTATCTCAGCTTCGGTACTCGGACTCTGAGTCTTACTCAACTTGGTATTACTCTGTATCGGTAGTTCTCCCTTCTTCGAGTTTTCCATACTAAAATGTGTTAGTACCTTATCTAAGTAAGTATTCTGACTAAGTTCTATTAGTCTCTTACTTCTTTCTCTCACTATCCTTATTCCCAAAATATAGGAAGCCTCTCCGAGGTCCGTCATAGCGAAACACTTTCCGACCCAGGACTTGACCTCCTGCAGAGTCGGGACATCGTTTCCTATGAGCAGTATGTCATCGACATACAAAACGAGAAAGCTAACTATGCTCCCATCGGCCTTGACGTATACACGTGATTCATCTTCACTTCGTACAAATCCAAACTCTTTGACTTTCTCATCAAAGCAAAGATTCCATCTACGAGATGCTTGCTTAAGTGCATAAATGGACTTCTCAAGCTTGCACACTCTATTTGGATGCTTCGGATCGACAAAACCCTCTGGCTGAGCCATGTAAACATCCTCAGCCAACTTCCCACTAAGAAAAGCGGTCTTGACATCCATTTGCCATATCTCATATTCATGAAATGCGGCAATGGCTAGCATTACCCTAATAGATTTAATCTTCGCAACTAGTGAGAAGGTCTCATCATAGTTAACGTCGGGAGTTTGAGTAAAGCCCTTCGCAACCAATCGCGCCTTGTACGTGTGCACATTCCCATCCATGTCGGTCTTCTTCTTGAAGATCCATTTGCACCCAAGCGTCTTACGTCCGGGCACATTGTCAACCAAATTCCAAACTTGGTTGTCTTACATGGACTGAATCTCGCTTTCCATCGCCTCTTTCCATTTTGCAGACTCCGGGCCTGCCATGGCTTCCTTATAGCAATTAGGTTCATCTAGATTTATTAGTGTAAGATCACTGATATACGTTTCCCCTTCGGTTGTAATATGAAAACCATACAACTGGAGTTGAACTCTAACTCTTTCGGAACATCTAAGAGGTAATGACTCGTCAATTGGTTCAACCGGAGTTTCCTCCTCGGTTGATCGCCAGCGGTAGAGGTTCCTTCATCACTCGACTCTTGAATCTCTTCAAGATCGATCTGCCTCCCACTGTCTCCTTGGCATATGAGTTCTCTCTCTTGGAAAACCCTTCTTCTCTCAATGAAGACAACATTGTCACTCGGTCTATAGAAGAGATATCCAAAGGATTTCTGCGGGTAGCCGATGAAAATACATCGCTCACTACGAGGTTCGAGCTTGTCATGAGTTTCTCGTCTTACGAAAACTTCACAACCCTAAACCTTGATATGTGCCAACGAGGGATCTTTCCCTGTCCACATCTCGTGAGGTGTTTTGGAAACCTTCTTTGTTGGGACTCGGTTAAGGATATGGGCGGCAGTCTCCAAGGAATACCCCCAAAATGAGATAGGTAGTGAAGCACAACTCATCATAGAACAAATCATGTCCAACAAGGTTTAATTGCGCCTTTCTGCCACACCATTCAACTGCGGTGTCCTAGGTGGCGTCAATTGTGAAACTATTCCACATTCCTTGAGATAGTCGTGGAATTCAAGACTTAGGTACTCTCCTCCTTGATCGGATCAAAGCATCTTGATTTTCCTGCCCAATTGATTCTCCACTTCATTCTTGAACTCTTTGAGCTTTTCAAACGATTCAGATTTGTGCTTGATTAAGTAAATATACCCATATCTACTATAATCATCGGTGAAAGTCACATAGAAGCGGTTTCCATCCTTTGTGGGGGATCTAAAGGGCCCACATACATCGGTATGTATGAGATCCAATAAACCCTCACCCCTCTCACATGTGCCAGTGAAGGGTGACTTGGTCATCTTTCCAAGTAAACAAGATCCGCACGTGTCATCTTCCCTAAGGTCGAATGACTCCAACACTCCATCCTTTTGGAGTTGGGCTATGCGCTTCTTGTTGACATGTCCAAGACGACAATGCCACAAAGATGCTTTATCCATACTATTGGAAGAATCTATACACAACACATCATTTCCTAGGTTATCTACAACCATAACAGTTTCATCAATTCCATTACAAGGCATTGCTTCAAAATATAAAACACCATTTAGATAAGCATAAATAGAACCATTCATATTATTAAACGAATATCTAAATCCTTGTCTAAACAAACCATGAAATGAAATGATGTTTCTTGCCATATCTGGCGAGTAGCAAAAATTATTTAAATCTAGACCTAATCCATTACTAAGCACTAAAGAATATACTCCAATCTTGGTGACAGGCGACGATCTTCTGTTTCCCATGATTAGATTTATTCTTCCTTGCTCCACATCTCTATCTCTTCTTAGTCCCTGCAAATCAAAACAAATGTGGTAACCACATCCTGTATCAAGAACCCAAGAAATAGTGTGAGATGAATTACTAGATTTAATTGTGTATATACCTGCAAAAGATGGCTTGATCTTTCCATCCTTGATAGCTTGCAGATATTCCGGGAAACTTCTCGTCCAATGCCCTACTTGTGGCAATGGCGGCACTCTGCCTCCTTCGGGTTAGGGTTGGGCTTAGCGGGATCAACCTTGGTCGCACTAGAAGAAGAACCATCTTGTGACTTTCCCTTGCAGTGGCTCTTTGACGGAGCCTTCCTCTTCTTGCCCTTTTCCTGCCCTATAGCCAAAACAGGAGCAGTGGTTGGTGCAACAGACTTGTCCTTTAGGTTGCTCTCAGCAGTCCTAAGGACTCCTTGGAGTTTTCTTAGGGTGACCTCTTCCTTGTTCATGTGGTAGGTCATCCTAAATTGGTTGTAGCATGAAGGCAAGGAATGAAGAAAAATGTTGATGGCCAAATCCACCCCAAAGTTAACATCTAACTTGCGAAGACGATCAACATATCGTTGCATCTTTTACAAGTGCACAGTCAATGATTCTCCATTTCCCATCTTGGCGGTGATCATGTTAGTGATGATCTTGTAGTGCTCTTGCCTCGCGATTTGGTGGTACCTCTCCATCAAGTCTTGAGGCATTTCATACGGATACATGTCCTCATAGGACTTTTGGAATTCTTTGTTCATAGTGGCTATCATGATGCAATGGACTTTTGTTGCATCACGTTCGTGTGTCTCAAAGACAGCCATCTCTTCGGGAGTAACGATTTCCGGGTTGACCTTCTCGAGCTTTTTGTCGAGGACATACTCTTTGTCCTCGTAGCATGCAATGGTGCGAATGTATCTTATCCATTCGCTAAAGTTCGTACCATCGAAGGTCACCTTTTGGCAAAGACTCATTAGCGTGAATGAGTTAGCAGCAGCGTTGTTTGTGTTTGACATCTACAAATAGAAAGGACAAAGTTTGATTAGAGTTGGATCCCTAATTAAGCACCCAAAATGAAAAATTAGGGCTAGGACCCAACAACATTATTTACATATTAGAAAAGGGATGTCGTAATCCAATCATGCAAATAATTTTAAGGTAAGTGAATGACGATTCACTAATTCTTCACCATGAAAACATAACCTTAAGTTTTATTGAGAATTCCTAGATTTTAGAGATTCATTGAACCTTTCAATGGCATGTTTAAATCTCGATATGTCCCTCTAGTTTGTGACTGGGTTACCGAGGATCACAAAGCGGGTGTGAATTACCATGCTAATCTACATGGTACCTTCATTGTTACAATCATCTATTCGATGTGCCGGTAAACCACACACGCTCCATCGAACTATGATAAACAATGAATCACCCTTTGCCACCTTGCTTAGAACCAATTAGTGTGCTGGTAAACCACACACGCTCCACAAACTTCTTAGCAAGGGTGCAAAGTGCAATTTCATGGGATTGCATCAATTCACTTTTCCTAAAGTAACTAAGATTGGGAATTTTATAAAATAGTTTAGTTACTTTATAGATTTATTATACTTATTAATGAGGAGAAAGAGTTGCCCTATCCTACCCGTTCGGCTAATGACCCTCCTGTTGGATTAATGTCTAAGTCCATAACTATATTTGGTAAGACTTGACCCGACCCGGCATGGTCCATTTGGGTTGCATACCATCATGCACTTGAATGAGAGAAATAAGACACTTATGGTTATTAATATATTATAAGTTCTAGTATATTAATAATAAGAATGATAAGATTATTTAATTAGTATTGATCAAGAATTAATCTAGGATTAATTAAGTGATCAAAAGAAGACTAATTAAATATATGGGTTGATTGTGTAAATCATCCATACTTGTATAGTGGGCTAATGCTCCATGGATAATAAAGTTGGGCTAAAACCCATAGGATGGTCCATGGATGCTCCATGGTGTATTTGTACCCATGGATCCAAGGAAATGGAAAGTCATGACAATTAGGGTTTGCCCTAATTGTAACACTATATAAGCATCATATTAATCACCAAAATCGGCACTAGTGGGTGTACTAGAAGGGCTAGCCGATTTCATGAAGTGTGGGTTTTCTCTCAAGTCATTCCAAGTGTTTTGATGATTGTGATTCCATTTGAGGTGTCACACTTGGGGCACTAGGCACTCTAGCTTCATGAAGACTTTCTTCTCCAAAGAGGTATGTATTCTATCTTGCTATAGTTATTGTTTTGTATGCTAGATTAGGATAATACCTTGGAAGTTCTTATTTGCATGTATAATAGAGAAAACATAGATCCAAGGTATTTAGGGTTGCATGTACACTTAGGAGTGTTAGAATGCTCAAAACCCAACAGTGGTATCAGAGCCTAGGCTTGTTTTCTTGTTATACCTGCAATAGAAGCTGAAAAAACGAATCTGGTGCTGTCTGGCCATCAGACTCGGCGAGTCCATCAGGAGACTCGACGAGTCCATGCCTAAAAAGTGATGAATTCGATCCAACTCGCCGAGTTTGTTCATGCACTCGACGAGTTGGACCCCCAGACAGCATATTTTCGAGTTTTTTGGCTAGAAATGGACTAGGAACATTACCCTAAGTTGTTTTGATCTTATAAATTTGTTTTGATGTGGTAATGTTCAAGCTAATCCATTTTCAAAGATAATTGTCAATAGATTCATGTTTTGTATTAGTTTAAGGTTTAGACTAATTACATGAAAAAGTTTGATTTGAATTATCTTGTTCTTATGAGTTGCTTAGATTAATAGAAATGTTGAGTGAAATAGTTGTTTTCAATCCATTTTAATCTAAGAGTTGAGTATAAAATGTGTTTGTGTAACTTTTCCTCAAGTTACATGAAGGGTCACATTAAAGACTCATAAAATTCATAAGAGTTGGCAATGGTTACAAAATGAAGAGTCTTGTGTCATTGAATAATTTCTTATGACTCCATAACTTGTCCTCAAGTTATGAAAGTTCAAGAGTCACTTCATTAAAGAAAAATATGTAACCATAATTAAATCCATAAGTTATAAAATAAAGGAAAAGTTAATTCTTTTATTAGTTTAAAGTCTTCCATAACTTGTCCTCAAGTTATGGAACTCTAAGAGTTTTTGGATTAAAACTACTTTAAACACATAAGTTATGGAATTAATTAGTTTTGAATAGTTTCAAAACTTGCCCTCAAGTTTTGGAATTTGTAAAGTTTTCACTTATGAATACTTTAATTCCAAGTTAGCCCTTAGAATTTTAAAAGTTAAAATTCAACCCTTATACTTTATAATATTATAAGTTAATAATATATATATGTATAAGAGTAAAGTCAGTCTTACCGCTAGTACGCCTCATTCACGAAGCCGGTCTATAAGGTGGGTATAAGGTTGTTGCCTATAAAATGGCAACTTAATGGGTGTCCACTCTCACCCACCGCTTGCTTGACTGGTGGAGGGTCGTTAGCCGAACGGGTTTGACAGGACTAGAATTCTCCCTTCATTAAAAGTATTAATGAAAAATACTAAGTAACTAAACTCTTAATAATACCCAATCTTAGTTACTTAGGAAAAATGTGAATAAGGTGCTAACCCATGAAATTACACTTTACACTTTGTCAAAGTCGTTAGTGGAGCGTGTGTGGTTAACCGGCACACTAACTTGGACTTAACAAGGTAGGTAAAGGGTGACTTAATATTTATCATAGTATCGATGGAGCGTGTGTGGTTAACCGGCACATCGATTGAGGGGTAATTTATTAAGGGTACCAAGTGATTTGCATGGTTACTTCACACCTTGTTTTTTGATCCTCGGCATCCCAGTCACAAAACCTGAAGGGCACACTCGAGATTGAAACATGCCATTGAACAGTTCAATGAATCTCAAAGATCTAGGAGTTTCAAAACCAATTAAAACCTAATAATACATTTCGTTTATCTTGGTGGAAATTGGTGAATCGTCATTCACCTACCTTCAAATATTTTATAGCTTGGATTACGGCATACCTCTTCTAAGTTATAAAATAGTTTGTTGGGTCCTAGCCTTAATATTTCATATTGGGTGTCATATTAAGGACTTAAGATCAACTATCTTGAATATCTCCCAAAAGATGTCTGGTTTAGACATTTATGATCTTCCCAAATCTCTTGAAACAAGGTTTCCTAATGAAGATGATGTCCCATGGATATCATACTTCTTCACCTCTTCAAATTATTCTCCCTAACCCACAAGTTCTTGAAAAGTTTAAGGTCACTCAGGCCCTATTGGCAAGGCAAGGTCTAGGTGTGATCACATCTTGGAGATGTAGTGACATATTGACAAGCCGGGAGAGTTGGGTGTCAAAGTCTTGAGAAAGTTGGTGGTTCAATCACTTTCTAAGTCACATAGTGAGTTCCTTTGGGACACCTATGAAACAGACTATGACAAGACCCTTAATGATCTTATCTATTTGTTAAGATCAACTTCCTTAATACTTGATGGACATTGACAATAGTGACACAGGAAATCCAGTAAAGCATTCTCTTCCCAATGGAAAGGGATTGGCCATAGTCAACTCGGTTGACCAAATGGTAAAGAGAAAAGCTAAGTCTGTGATAGTCCTGTGTACCATTATCAAAGGGTCCATATGTTTATATTGCCAAAGGAAGGGGCATTGGTTGCGAAGCTGCCAAATTTACCTAAGGATGTTAAAGTCAATAAGTTTGACTCTACTTCAGGTAAAATCCACTATCTAACTCTGTTAAGTTTCTATTCTGAGATTCTTGATACATGATGTGACTGGGTCACATGGTGATGTTTAAGAATCAAAGAAAAGTGAAGAAACTTAAAGAAAGAATATGCTGAATCTGATTACGTAGATGGATTTCTATCGCGTAGCTTGAAAAATCGGATTCGTGAGCTACTTCTCAGGAGTTATGAGATATTGCTTAGGAATAGATAACAACAAGTTTTCATATGGATTGTAAGGATAAGTTTTTCCGCAAAGTTTTAAAATAAAAAGAAAATTTTTTATTTTATTATTTTAAAATATCCTTACAATGGCATTTGGAAAGAAAATTGTTGCTTATAAGATTCCATTAATAGCAAAAGTGGAAATATGAAATTGATTCTTTCATTTGTGGTAATGTCAAAATTTACCAAATAAGGAAAGATTCTCATCACCCAAGTTTCAGTTGGACCGGAACTTGGAATCATGCAAGTTGTATAGCATGATGAATGAGAACTTTCAAGTTTTGGAAAATTAAGACTAATTACTTGTTCACATGGATGTGTGAGTCAAGTAAAGGACTAAGGGATCGAGTACACATTCTTGTGAATTGATTAAGTCCACCACAAAAGTTTGATAAGACTATTCGTCATAGTTTACTAAAGCTCAGTAAATATGATTATACTTACAAGCTTAAGTGTAACTCTGAGACATTGGAAAAGGTTCCAATGTATGGCAGAGCGAATAAAAAGAATCAAATTCGGCAGAAGGATAAAAGTCTCTCAAATCTGAAAAGATGGGAGAGTACTTTAGTATCAGTTTTTGTGATCATCTTGATGATTAAGAAACCATAGCACAATTAGTTCTCTAAGGAAGTCTTAGTGCATTCTTATGACTAAGAAGAGGAACTTGAATTGTTGAAATGGTTTAATCAAGAAGATGAGTCATACTTCGTTCCAATACAAGTCTTAGAGTCATACTCCAAGATTGTAACTTGAGTGACATGTCTCAAAAGAAGGTTTAAAACACTTGTCAAATGTAAGAGTAAAAGTTTTCTACTCTTGTACATTTGAAATTGGTAAGTTGTGATGTTTTGGATAAAACAAAGACCAACTAAGGCCAATTGTGTGAAGTGTTTGTCTTGATTAGAATCCGCACTATCTCTTGGATATTTGACAAGGGAGTCTTATAGGTCAAGAGGATAGTGGGAGTCTTAAAGGTCTTGAAAGTCTCAAGAACTAATCAAGAATAAAACCTAAAGTTCTTCTCTAGCACACAATTTGAGGTTTATAACCTATCGTGTTGACATATCTGTGCCCATTCCAGTTAAAGTTGGCTTTGCATATGAGTTCTTAGAGTTCTCAGTTTGTTGCATAACAACTTGGAAGCAATGGCAGGCCCTTGTGCTGCCAGGTGGCAAGAAGTTAAGATTGAGTTCGGTCCATATGAGTTTGGATTTGTCATTATCTTTGTCTTGTGATTATGGTTTTGACAATTCACATGGATAAGAACACATACACCATATAAATCTAAGTGTCATAAGGTTTCTCTCCGATTCATGAAAATGATGGTGAGGAAACACTTTCACTAAGTAGATTTTATCTAGATAGCAATTGTGATATTTGCATTCTCAAAGTCGTTAGTGGAGCGCGTGTGGTTAACCGGCACACTAACCTGGACTTGTGAGAAGTGGCAAAAAGTGTCTAAACATTATGATTACGGCATCCCTCTTCATAATTGTTTAGATACACAAGTGTGCTATCTAAGGGAAGGTGTATGATTTTGATAAAGACTTATCAAAACAATCTAGTATCAGAAATCTGAACTTTGGTAAGAAAGTCAGCTGATTTCTGAGTACATGTCAAAGCTAGTGGGAGCATAAGTGTTATGCTAATAATCATCATGTTAGTGGGAGCATGATAATTATGATAAGTATTGCAAGTTAGCAATGTTAATTATAGAAAACAAAAAATTTCAATTGGGAAAAAGTTGTTTTGCTATAATTAAGGGAGAGGAAATTATACTTCATATCAAATCTATAAGGTTTAGATCTGAGGTTTTAATCATTTAGTCAAGGATATATATGAATTTCATGTTGGAATGGCTCAACATAAGGAAATTCTGTATATGGGTCCATTATTTGCGTTCTAAAATTCGATTATGATTACGGCATCCCTTTTCATAATCTGAAATATGAGAACTTGGCAAATAGAAATGGAAATGTTATAGCAAAAGACTGGTTTAGTCTTTATGTGAGACATCATGAATCGTGTCCCATATGCTTCGGATATAGGATCGATTACATGTGCTATAATCATCCGTTCTAAAATTTTCCAAATGCCTGGGGCATTAAGAAGGGAAAAGGTTTAGAACTGGATATGACTAAAAGGATTAAACAATTGTCGAGGACAATCTAAGGTTTACCAAAGATTGGTTGCTCAAGGACAGTTGGAAGTATAGTGATAATTCTAGAAGGACCGTATTGACATAATCTGTAAGGAGGCAACTCTTGTTCAGAAGTGATAGTCAAAATGGAATCTGGAAATGTTTCAAAGTTAGAATTTTCAATCTGTTTAAGATTAAGAAACTTAATGCAAGAAGGAAGTTTCCAAGGAGCTGATCTCCTTTGGAATACTCTGTAATGATTGTTGCCAAGTCTTTATGACTTTGTGCATAATCATTACGAGAGGATCAATGCATATAAGTTTAGAATCTAACAGATTTCAGTAAATGGCATGAATTTGGAATTCTTGCATTTGCAGTAAGGATTTGGGAGTGTGAAAAGAGAATCATTGAAGTTATGTTCAATTGATCTAGTTCACAAAGTAAAGATCATAGACAAACATAGTATGCATACTTGGTGTATGGCATGACTAGTGTTTAAGAAAAACATAGTGTACATGCTTGGAGCATGGGACAACTATTGTTTTAAATTCAAGAATAAAGTTGATAGCTGAAACAGTATATAATGAATAATGTGTAATCATATGGTGATAAATAAAAGGTGTTTTATTTATGTTCAAAGAGTTGATACCATATTGGATTCAATTATTATTGTGTTTCACTTTGCATGTTTTGACTTCCCGAATAAACTGGGTTATTCTTCCGAAATGACTAAGTTATTCAAACCATCCACAGTCGGTCATATTTTGGAAGTAGGTATGAATTAAGACTGTCATGATGGGTTGTAGAGGTCTAAGGTGTTGGACAAGGCTACAACAATCATGAGTGCTCATAAGTTCTGAGTATTGGATTCAACCCGCGCTCATTGGAATCACTTCATGGATTTTATCACGAGTGATCATGAGACGATAATATCTTATATTCTTCAAACCTAGAGATATGAGTTGTTACTATGAGTTGATAGTACATTGATTGCACGAAACCGCATTTGGTAACTCGGTGCTATAAAACGTGCTTTTGTGTATGATTCAACAAGTAGTAGAACAAGCCATATGAGTCGAAGTTTATCCGTTCCTTTTACCTTCGGGATAAAAGCGATATCTGTGGGCCCCTCGATGATTTGATGATGACAAATGGAAGTGCTCGGCCGGGCCAGGACTGATTTGATTTGTTCAATTAGTCAGTCGTCATAAATCGGAAATCGGGAAACAACAAATGGACAGAGAGAATGATTATAATCCATGTCTCAGTCCATATGATATCTAGAATGGAGGAATATATGATCCCTTATCTAATGGACAAGTCACTGACAAAGGTCAGAGTTCATCGACAAGGTCAGAGTTCGACAGAAGCTTTTGAGAGCTACGATTGCCGGTTGGTTCCTGAAGTCATACGCAATAATAGTTTTAGACTTATCCAAGTGGGAGACTGTTGGATTAATGTCTAAGTCCATAACTATATTTGGTAAGACTTGACCCGACCCGGCATGGTCCATTTGGGTTGCATACCATCATGCACTTGAATGAGAGAAATAAGACACTTATGGTTATTAATATATTATAAGTTCTAGTATATTAATAATAAGAATGATAAGATTATTTAATTAGTATTGATCAAGAATTAATCTAGGATTAATTAAGTGATCAAAAGAAGACTAATTAAATATATGGGTTGATTGTGTAAATCATCCATACTTGTATAGTGGGCTAATGCTCCATGGATAATAAAGTTGGGCTAAAACCCATAGGATGGTCCATGGATGCTCCATGGTGTATTTGTACCCATGGATCCAAGGAAATGGAAAGTCATGACAATTAGGGTTTGCCCTAATTGTAACACTATATAAGCATCATATTAATCACCAAAATCGGCACTAGTGGGTGTACTAGAAGGGCTAGCCGATTTCATGAAGTGTGGGTTTTCTCTCAAGTCATTCCAAGTGTTTTGATGATTGTGATTCCATTTGAGGTGTCACACTTGGGGCACTAGGCACTCTAGCTTCATGAAGACTTTCTTCTCCAAAGAGGTATGTATTCTATCTTGCTATAGTTATTGTTTTGTATGCTAGATTAGGATAATACCTTGGAAGTTCTTATTTGCATGTATAATAGAGAAAACATAGATCCAAGGTATTTAGGGTTGCATGTACACTTAGGAGTGTTAGAATGCTCAAAACCCAACACCTCCACCGATCAAGCAAGAGGTAGGTGTGAGTGTACACCCATTAAGTGCCATTTACAGGCAACAACCTAATACCCACCTTATAGATCGGCTTCGTGAATGAGGCCTACTAACGGTAAGACTAGCATAATTTTTCTAATACATATATATATTAAGCTTGTAATCATATAATAGTATAGGGTTGAATTTTAAACTTGTAAAATTCTATGATTTGAAATTTAAATTATTTAAATTAAACTTTTAACCACAAAAAAATAATTTCAAAACTTGAGGACAAGTTTTAAACTTTTCAAAACATAATGATCAAAAAGCAAATAATGTAAATCAACAATTAAATTATCTCAATTTGATCTTCTTCAATATTACTTGCAAAATAATTAACCAATTTAATTCAAATAATCAATTATTATCACATAAGGAAATTATTATTCAACTAATTGGTAATTATCTTTTGTTTGGTCAAGAATATACTCATATATATAGTTAAAATCGGATTTTAATGAACCAAAACAGTTAAGGCAAGTTTCCTCAAGTAAAACAGCAAGAAATCCCAAAACTCCCTCTTTCTGAAGCTCGAACTCGCCGAGTACCCACTATGGAGTCGCCGAGTCCACAGTGGAACTCGCCGAGTTCATCAGGCAGAAGACCAAAAATTCGAATTTTACAAGCAACAAGCAATTAACCAATGCATCAATTCAATAGAAATCAATCAAGGCTCTGATACCACTGATGGGTTTAAGCCATAAGAACTTTCCTATGGGCACATGCAAACCCTAATGCTTGGATCTAGGTTTCTCTAATTGAACATGCATTGAATCCAAGACATACAATACTAGATCTAATGTAAACAATTGAATCAAATCATATGAAATTGGATCTAGAACAATACCATAGATTACTTGCGTGATACTTCTTCCTCTTAGAGCTTAGAGTCACAATTGTCACTCCTCTAATGGCTCACAAACACCAACTAGCAAGAGGATGATCTTGAAAGGGAGAGAGAGAGAGAGAGAGAGAGAGAGAGAGAAGAGGGTGAGAAATCGGCCATAGGGTTCCTTGCCTTCCATGAGTGACGATTTCCCTCACCCTAGGGATCTATTTATACTATGGGATACTAGGGTTCCACTTTTAACCCTAATTGAATAACTTAGGCCCTAAGCAATCCAAGATCCTTCAAGATTCTAGGCTTGGACGAATTTAAGGTTCCCAAACCCTAAATTTTATCCACCCCATCATCTATAAGGATACATAGCCCAAAACACAACTATCACACATTTGACAGTTTATGCCCCTTTATTCAATTAACCTCTTTAAGTCACCAAATTAACTCTTAATTAATATATGACTTGTATTAATTAATAACAATATTATTTCTTTAATATATTATTCTCATAATATATCAACAATAATATCTCTTCTCTCTCAACAAATCATCCTGTCAAGTTGCTATGGTGAAGGCAACCCAAAAGGATCATGCATAACCGGGTCAAGTACTTACCAAATATAGTTACAACCTTAGACACTAATCCAACACCTTTTCCCTTACTACACATAGACTCGATGATATATGCCACAATAGGACATGAGCTACTAACATTCATGGTCACTTCAACATTATTACAACAAATACAAATAGAATCGTCCGATCAGGAGGGTGATAACTCCATAACCCCTATAGGTATATAGTACTATATCGTCATGCCTTTTTGGCCTAAAAAATGTAGGGCTGACATACCAAAGACTAGTAAATCGAATTTTCAAGTACAAACTAGGGAACACCATTGAAGTCTACATCGATGACATAGTGGTCAAGTGTGACATCCCTATTTTCACGACCAGATAAGACCAATTTTGTTTATGCTTTATAAAAATCAGAGTATCTCTTTTAATAAAAACGTTGCGGAATTTGTTCCCAGAAAAAACATGATAATTTCGTTATCAAAGCATTTCAGAAAAAATGTATTTTTATTCATTTTAAAACATTTGGGATGTCATCGTCAACACAGAAACATAAGCATAAAGATAACTTACATTCATTTACACTAGTGATCTGTATCTCCCTAATCTCTCAGTGTAATGAAACTTCACCTCGTCACTTGTGATACAAGTAAACTGAGTGGGTCAGGTTAGAAAACCTAGTGAGTACATAGGGTTTTCACCCCCACAATAATATAATTATTATGTTTAATCATCAAACATGATGAGATTAGAACTTAATCTTGAAGATCGATTAGATCTTAAACAGGTAAATAAATATTTAAACAGTAAGAACGAATGCAAAATAAAGAACAACTCAATGATGAATCAAACGTGTCGAATGATTAAAACAAAATCCTCAGAAGAGCTCGATTAAGAACATCAACTGTAGAGGATTGGTAGGTTTACAAGAATGATCAAAGAAATCTATAAATACTATCGTTATGCTCTAGATCAATCGTTAAATCATTTACCTAATATGCATGCAAGCATATACTTATATAGTAAACATAATGGGCTCTCGGTTGGACAGGCCCAAACCGGAATACAAATTAAATCAACAAATAGCCGAGCCCAAAGACGCAACCCTTGAACAAATCTTCAACCCAACAATCTCCCCCTTTGCGTCAATTGGAGCGAGATCTTCACTTGTCACTTGGGCCAGCAGCTAAAGCAGGTACCTTCTTCTTCACGGTGTTAAACAGATGAGAAATAAGAGCCAGAATCGTCTGCCTAAACCTGATGTACCACTGGATCATGTCATTGAAGTACTTAACATCATCCGTTGAATTCGCTTTACACCTTCGGATGATCGATAACACATGCTCCAGACAAGCAGTGGTGTAAAGATGTTTGTCAGCTAAAGCAAAGAGACATTTCTGTCCTTCTGCTCTAGTGAACATGACCGAATTACGTCTCGGGTCGATCTTTCCCATCTTCATTTGATTGAGATCACTGGCCGATCCCACAGGAGCTATCTTCGGTTTCTTCTTGAAGACAGTGGCTACCTCCTGATCCATAAGGGCTACCTCCATGATATAACAGACAATCATCCTCTTGAGATGGTCTATGATCGAACCATATTCAGCTTCATTAGTCAAAAGGATATTATGCAAAACGATCCAATCATGAGGATTTAAGTTCGATAGATCTGCCAGGGAGATATGATGTGCAGTTCTTGCAGATCCTCGAATCACCTTGAACCGAACGTTTATGAACCTTCCTTCGGTGTAAGGCTTTAAGACCCGAACGTTCACTATCTTCTGGGCGCTCCATGTTAAATACTGAGGACGAGCAGCCTTCAGATAGAACTCGATCAACTCCCTATCCACCTCAGGGTTCGGATGAGGGACTTCAAAAATATTTGAGAAGGCATGGAAGATAAATGCCTTTCAAGTCAACGGCATGTCGAACTGCGAATCGACAGAATTATAGCAGTCGAACGAGATAACCGGCTCGAGCCATAAGATGCTAGGAGTGTCTATGGCCTCTTTAATCATGCGCTCCCGAGTCCAGGCAGGGAAAAGAGTCTTCCTGCTCTCGAGGAGATCGTGGGCTTCCTTCTGCTTGCGTTCGGCTTCTTCAGCCTCTCGCGCCACACGATTAACATCTTCATCAGCATTGCGACTGTTCTTTCGTTTCAACATGTCCGCAATGGTTTCATCATCTTCATCATCATCTTCTTCCTCAGCTATGTTTTTCCCTTTATCCTTCACACCCGAACCCGAAACTTGACCAGTCGGAGGTGGTTCGGTTGTGTGAGTAGCTTTGGAGGAAGGAGGTGGTTTCGATCCGGACTTCAACTCTTCTCCCCCTTGTTTCGGAGTGGACACAAAACTGGGTAAACCTTCGATTCTGCTGAGAAGGTCCATAGCAGGAGAAAGCTTTTCGGCAAAGGTACGCCTCACCGAATGGTTTAGAATTGGATCGTGTGCTTCCAGGATGTTGGATAAGGCAGCGTGTACATCCGAAACACATGACTTGATGACCTCCCTTTCGGATCGAAGAGCTTCAAGCTGTTGCTGTGAGTTTGAAAGCTGCGTGCTCTTGACCTTGAGGGCGGTGGTTTTGCTTGCCAGAACGTCCATCAATGAATTTTCAGCTGCGAGATCCTCCTGAAGCTTAGCGAGGCGCTCATCGATGGAGGCACGAAGGGCCGAGTTGTCGTCGCTTATTGATTGGCGAAGGTTGGCGAACGAGGTCAACTCCGTTGAGACGAACTTTGCCAATTGCTGAACAATCGGTTCCAAAGTTGTCTTGGTAGAATCCGCACTCTCTTGTAATGACTTCAACAGAGAAGAGGCGTCTGAGAATAGTTTATCGACTATTGCGGTCGCTGCCTCACAGGCTTTGGTAGAGGCGTCTATGGCGGTAGTGGCTGAGGCTACCGAATCATGCTGAGCCCTGGAGAAGGCATCAACAATCTTCTGAAGTGCAGCTTCAGATAGAGAGGACTGTTGGTTGGAAGATGAGGCGAGAAGTAAATCAACCTTCACGTTGAGCTCCTTCAGATGTTTCTTTGTCACTGGAGCATCATCCTCTTCATCACTTTGAACCTGAAACGGACTAAAGTAGACCGAATCGAAGGTCATATTGTCACCGCCAAGAAACGGGTTATCTCCATCAGAGGCATGATCTGGACATGGTGGGGGTGGTGAAGCTGGGGGTGTGGTTGTTTGGGTAGGTTCAGGTTAAGTGTGGGGTGGGGTAGTTTCGGGTGGTGGTTGAGTATGGGTAGGTTTCGGTTGTATGTTGGGTTTCGGTTTGAGGTGGTTCGGTTACGGGTGGGGTTTTGGTTACAGGTGGTGTTTCGGTTGCAGTTGTGAAAATGGGTGGTGGTATAGGGAAAGAGGTTGGTGGAATAGTGGTAGTGGGGGTTATGGTCGGAATGGAAGTAGGGATGGTTTGAGGCGGTGAAGGAACTGGTGAGACATGAATGTCCATGTCGGGGGTAGGTGATCGGGGTGGGGTATTGCCTCTTTGAGGGGTTTCGCCTCCTTGAGAGCCGTCCGAATCCGAACTCTTGCCTTCTGAATCACTCGAAGAAGAAGGGATAACAAGCTTTCGCTTCGGTTGAGTCTTCCTCCTCTTCGGTTGTGGTGACTGTGTAGGTTTTGTTTGTTTCCTCTTCATGGGAGAAGGACCTTCAGGAGCTTTGGTCACTTGCTTCCCTTTTTCCGTCTTTTTTCCCTTGTTCACCGGTTTGTCAGCATCGTGGATGGACTTGAGCATTTCCGGTGTGAGTTCCCTTGGCCCTGACTGTTTGAACTCCTTGATCGTCCTGATGATCCTGCTGTTAGAAGGAACAGCACTGTACATTGTCTCCGGAATAGAGCCAATGAAAGAGAACTTGGACGCAACAGAGACGATGATCTTCTTGGTATGAAACATACTGATTGAAGACATCGATGCACCTGCAGGAGTGGGGATGTCGAACTTATCCATTGCCCACTTTGTAATGAGAGTCCAGAACCGGGCATACGACACCTCAGAATGTCGTGATGAAGAAGAAAGGCTCTGGATGAGCTGTTGCCAGAGGACCAACCCAAAGTCTAAGTTGACTCCGTTGTAAACTGCATACATGATCGACAGGAAAAGTCGACTAGCACCGTCGGATCCTGAGCATGCCGTTCCACTGCGGCGGCAAGCAGGATTTCTTGAACTTTGCGACGGAGATGAGCACCTCCGTGTACCCTATATTGTAAAACATACTGTAAAGAAGACCCACCGGAATCGTCTCCGGATTGATTCTTGAAGAGTCAGCAGCAAACCCTAGCAGAGTGCAGAATCGCTGCCTTGAAATCGAGGTCTTGTGATCAGCAACCTCAAAGAACACCCGCTCAACTGCTTTGTCGTAATAAGCAGTCGCATACACCTGCGAGAGCATCGTCGTGGGCACAGACTCAACCCGTGATAGTGCAGGAGCGATTTGCGAGTACTTCAAGCACTCGATGATCGGAAACATGTAAGAATCATACGCCTGCGGTGTGAGGTCAATCACCAAGCATTGTTGAGGACGAATGGGAAGGATTTGTGAAGTGGCATGGACGGATGAAGATTCTGCCATTGTTGTAGGTAGAAGAAGATGAACAGTGAAGCTTTTTCGAGTTTTTGCTCTCTTGTAAATTCTGAAGCAGTAAAGAGGTAAATGGAAGTATTGACTGCCTTTTATAGTGGGTGAATCGGAGAGAGAAAAATCGTTTCAAATCTTCTATGGAAATACGTAAAGGTTTCCGGAATGACAGATGCGTGACAGTTAAGGCATGCGATGATCACGTAGGAGAGAGAGTGTCAGATTCCTAGGATCACGCCGCCCAACAAGCGTCGTTTCAGAATAAGCCGTTTCAAATCCTCACGCGCCTTTAAATGCCAGAAGAGTGTCGCTTGAGATTTGCACACGCGTCCACAATGTCAGCAAAAGAATGGGTGTTGCAAATTCACACGCGCCCCATTTTTACCGTCGTTTGAAATCCAATCCTTTTAACTCCCGCCGAGTCAACAACCTTTCGTCTTATCGTTTTAAATGGCATCTTTTGAAATAAATAGCCACGTGGACGATTTTTGACCATGTCTTAATAATGAACCACCAATGCAATAAATCAGCCTGAAATTAATTAGTAACCGAATGTTGGAAAATCAAAGATTTTCGTGCTAAGAGTGTAAAAAGAAAAGAAATAAAGCAACTCTTTTTAGGAATGACAGTGATGTCAATAATGACACGAAATGAATGATCCCGGGCACGAATCTCTTCCTTCAAGGTCAAGAGAGACCTTAAAGTGTTAATGTGGATTCCCGTTGAAGTACGATCAAACACTTTTTAAGAAATGTTGAAAGGTTTCTTTTAATTAGGCTACTTTAGGGTGGCTTTCGGTTTGATGCAACAATTCTAATCTTGATATAAGAAAGAAAGGGATCAAAGTACTTGTGAGACCAGTGTAGTCTGTTGAACAAGTAGGTGGGAATTAAGTGTAAGTTGGCTTGGAAAAGTATAAAATCTCAGAAAAATAAAAACTGGATCCCAAGGGAAGAAATGTTATGGTTTTTAACAATTTCATAGGAATCACACAAAAAAAATTTGAGATTTCAGTAGGATACATCCGTCAATTCGTTGGTGAAAACTTGAGCAAATTAATTGTTCACCGTCAATTCGTTAGGCGTTGAATTTTGGGTTTCACTCAGCTCGTAGTGACACGAAACTAAGATCACAAACACAGATGTTGTGTAACCATAAACCTCAGTGGTAATTTCTGAGAGTCTCAAGGGTTATGTTGATGAAACGAATGTAATGGAGAAGTGTAATAGAGATGGTTTAATAAAACATAGTACCTCTGCTGCGAATTAAAGGACCAAGCAGAAAACTCTTATCTCATGTGAGAAGAGAGTGAGGTAGCTCACGATTAGAATAAATGTGGTAGCCTTATTGGGAAGACAAGGTTTGCTTATACCAGGTCATGAAGGCTATTATTCAAAATCTTATGAGGCTTGAGACACATACAGCAGCATGCTTCTAGGGACACTTAAGTAATCCAACATTTATACCCCCATAAACGAACGAACACACAACAAGAAAAATAAAAAAGAAAAATATTTTTGGAGTTTTTGAGATTTATCAAAAAAAATAAATAAATAAATAAAAATAAAAGAAAATAAAAAAAATAAGTAAAAGAATAAGTAAGAAAAAAAATAAGACTTAAAAAAAACGTTGAAAAAATATGAAAAACCGAACCCGAACGTTCAGTTGGATTCGGTTGGGAAAAAATTGAACAACCGAACCCGAGCGTTCGGTTGGTTTCGGTTCCAGAAAATTTTGAAAAACCGAACCCGAGCGTTCGGTTGGTTTCGGTTCAAAAAAATTTTGAAAAACCGAACCCGAACCTTCGGTAGGTTTCGGTTTTGGAAAATTTTAAGAAAACGAACCCGAGCCTTCAGTAGGTTTCGGTTTTGGAAAATTTTAAGAAAACCAAGGAATTTAGACATGCAATCAGAAACTACTTTTTAACAATAAGATAAACAACTTTGTACAAGAAATATACAACCAAGAAAAACTACCTTTGAAGTGATGAGCGAGTCAGATGGTTTAACCGGACCCGAACGTTCGGTTGGTTTCGCTTCTTACGTTTGAGGTTGAGAGATAGTGTGAGGTACTGACTCTGATTCCATCATACCTAGCCCTTGCAGTATTCTGTTGAATGATGCTTCAGGAAGAGCTTTGGTAAAGACGTCAGCCAGTTGATCAGTGGTTCTTACGAAGTGAACTTCGACGTTTCCATCTTCCACGTGATCTTTGATGAAGTGATACCTCATTGCTATGTGTTTGGTTTTAGAGTGTTGCACTGGGTTGTGACAGATCCTAATTGCACTTTCAGAGTCACAATATAGTGGGATCTTCTTCATATTGAGTCCATAGTCTCGAAGTTGACTCTGGATCCAAATCACTTGAGAGGTGTAGGATGTAGCGGCTATATATTCCGCTTCGGCAGTAGACAATGACACGCACGTTTGTTTCTTGGATTGCCAGCTAACTAACTTCCCATCAAGGAATTGACAACCACCAATTGTGCTTTTTCTGTCGAGTCCACATCCTCCAAGGTCAGCATCTGAATAGGCTTGAACGAAGAAGCCTGAGTTGGAAGGATACCATATACCTAAGGAGGCGGTTCGCTTGAGATAGCGTAAAATGTTCTTCACTGCAAGCATGTGAAGTTCGCGTGGGTTTGCCTGAAATCGAGCACAATAACACACAGAAAACATGATGTCAGGCCTGCTAGCAGTAAGATACATTAGTGAGCCTATCATTTGACGATAGAGCGTGATAGCGACAACCGGTTTGTCTAGGGATGGAGGTAGCTTGGTGCCGAATGACATTGGGACTTTGACTTTGGAGTCTCCCATTATACCAAACTTTGCTAGGAGAGTCTTCGTGTAAGCTTCTTGATTGATAAAACTGCCTTCGGGTCCCTGTCTAATATTTAAACCAAGGAAAAAGTTAATAAGACCCATTGAGCTCATTTCAAATTTAGTCTCCATCAACTTTCTGAATTCAGCTATTAAGCTGGGATTCGTAGAGCCAAAGATAATGTCATCAACATAAATTTGAACTATCATAAGGTGGTTACCTTCCTTTTTGCGAAAGAAGGTTGGGTCAACCAAACCTTGTTTGAATTTAGACATTTTTAAGAATTTAGTTAGCATTTCATACCAGGCTCTCGGAGCTTGTTTAAGGCCATACACAGCTTTATCCAGAATATAGCAATGGTTTGGATACTTTTCGTTCACGAACCCAGGAGGTTGCTCCACATACACCGTTTCTTCGAGTTCTCCATTAAGAAATGCACACTTGACGTCCATTTGGAAAACATCAAAGTTTTTGTGGGCAGCATAAGCAAGAAATATTCTTACAGATTCCAGCCTAGCTACAGGAGCAAAAGTCTCTTCATAATCAATCCCTTCCTCCTGACAGTATCCCTTTACTACCAGACAAGCTTTGTTCCTTATAACATTCCCTTCCTTGTCCATTTTGTTCCTAAAGACCCATTTGAGACCAACAACCGAAGCATCTGGAGGAGTTGGAATGAGGCGCCAGACTTTGTTCCTTTCAAATTCGTTCAGTTCGTCTTGCATTGCTTGAACCCAATCAGAGTGATCGAGGGCAGTGTTAACTGTCTTCGGTTCAACTTTTGATACGAATGAGTTAAACATACAAAACTCAACCTTTGAAAATAAGGATGTAAGTTTTGCCTTCAGTTGTGATCGGGTTAGAACCTTTTCGGATACATCACCAACCACTTGAGAGATAGGATGATCTCTGGTCCATTTGGTAAGAGGAGGATAATTTGGATCAAAGGTTGGGTCTAGTTCAGCATTGATCATTTCTTCTGGCTCGGATTGGCTATCGTAGTCAAGCGTCATATCATCATGCTCCCCCTCGATTGATGAGCTTTGAGAAACTTGAGGTTCAGAGGTTTCTTGTGATGCTGGACTTGCAGGCGTTGATGCACCTTCGGTTGGAGAAGCACTTTCAGTTGGAGAAGCACTTTCGGTTGCAGTTGTAGAGCTTGGCTCCCCCTCGACATGTGAGCTTGGCTCCCCCTCGACTTGTGAGATTGGCTCCCCCTCGACTGAAGCATCGTTGGATGGAGGTTCATAAGAAGTCGATCCTCCTTCATTCATTCTCCTGGCAGCTTCTTCGACAATTTGCTTCATGTGGTCTACCTTGTTGTCTGCTGCACCTGCTTCTGAGAGAGAAGGTTTCTCTAGTTCGTCAAAGAGCTCCAGAAATTTCTCGTATAGATTAGCGATCGAGACTGTGACTAGGCCAGTTTGAGGAAAGATTTCCCCAGCGGTGTCTTCTTTGGCTTGTAGCTTTTTGACATAGCTATCATCAAAAGTCACGTAATATGTCTCTTCGATTTTTCTCGAACGCTTATTTAGGACCCTGTATGCTTTGGATGTGAGAGAGTAGCCCAGAAAGATTCCCTCGTCGGCTTTGACATCGAACTTGTTGCGGTGTTCTTTAGAGTTAAAGATGAAACACCGTGAGCCGAACACATGGAAAAATTTCACATTTGGCTTTCTGTTGTTTAGTATCTCATATGGTGTGAGCGTGAATCGTTTGTTGAGATAAGACCTGTTCTATGTAAAACAAGCAGTAGAAATAGCATCAGCCCAAAAATAAAGAGGTAAGGAAGCGAAACTTAGCATAGTTCGGGCAGCTTCACACAAAGATCGGTTTCGTCTTTCGACAATTCCGTTCTGTTGAGGTGTGTAGGGAGCTGAGAAGTTGTGGCTTATTCCCTTTTCTGTTAGAAATTCTTCAAACTCCTTGTTCTTGAATTCCAGACCATTGTCGCTCCTGATGTTGCGAACGACCTTCTTGAGCTGTACTTCAATCTACTTGATGAACACTTTTAGCTTATGAGTCGCTTCAGATTTGAGCTTTAGAAAGAACACCCATGTAAATCGTGAAAAGTCATCAACAATAACAAGAATATACTTGCTACCACCGATGCTTTCGATAGATGATGGACCACACAAATCGATATGAAGTAATTCAAGTGGTTCAACAACTTTTGTGTTAATTATAGATGGATGAATTTGACGACTCTGCTTCCCTATTTCGCATGCAGCACACAAATGATCTCTGTTGAACTTGAGCAATGGAAGGCCTCGAACATGACCTCCAGTGACAAGTTTTTTGATGTCTTTAAAGTTGAGATGAGAGAGTCTTCGGTGCCACAACCAGCTTTCGTAAGATTGAGCTTTTGATAATAAACATATAGCTGGGTTTCCTTTGATTGGTTTAAGGTTTAGAGGAAACATTTCACCCTTTCGCTCCGACTTGAGAATTACTTTCTTTGTCTTCTTCTCAATAATTTCAGAACCTTCATCATCGAATGAGACTTTGAGACCTGTACCTCCAACAAGCTGAGATACACTAATGAGGCTGTGTTGAAGTCCTTCCACATATGCCACCTTCCTTATAGTAAAGTCACCAATGGTTATCATCCCGTATCCCTTTATGGTGCCAAAAGAATTGTTTCCAAACTTGACATTGCCACCATTTGTAAGAGATTTGTATTCCCTGAGCTCCTCTTTCCTCCCTGTCATGTGACGTGAGCAGCCACTATCGATGTACCATTCTTCGTCGAACTGCTCGTCACTTATAACCTGCAAAAATTAAGCAGATTTAGGAACCCAAAGTTTCTTGGGTCCACGTGAGCTTTTCATAGGAACTGGAATAGTAAGAGAGATGTCAACAAGATATGTTCGTTTTATGAGTGTTGTTTCATCTTTCTTTTTAATGGTAAAAACTTTTATTTTATTAGGATTGGGTGCGTTCGGTTTAGACTCTGGTGTGGATGTAGAAACCTTCTGTTTGCCCTTTTGTTTAGCCGATGAATGAGATTTTCGAGAATGAACAGAATTAGCTTTAGAGCAAGATGGAGATGAATTGGAAGAATTAGAAGAATTAGATGAATGAGAAGGAGTGGACTTAGATTGAGATGACTTCTTGGCTGGAGACTCTAGGTGACCCTTTTGCTTTTGATCATTGGAGGGACTTACCTTAGAGTTGTGATTTCCTTTGATTTTAGAAACGAACCTATGCTTTCGGTTGGAGTCATTCTCAGAACCGAACCTTTGCTTTCGGTTGGAGTCATTCTCAGAACCGAACCTTTGCTTTCGGTTGGTATTCTCTTCTGAACCGAACCTAGACTTTCGGTTGTTGTGACCCTCATGTTTTTCGACAGGATTGTTCTCAAACTTCAGATTCTTGTCTTGATGGGAGAAGTATGCATTCTGGGATTGCCAGAATTGTTTCCTTTCAGAGAGATTCTTCCTGTATCTCTGGTTCCTTTCACGTTTCTTATTCCTCATCTGCTTCGGTTGACGATGAATATTAGCTTTCATTTTCGGTTTCTCCTTGGCTGGTTCATTTTGAACTGTAGGAGTTTCACTTTGAATTAAGGAAGTAGAGGGAACGTCTTCTTTTGCCAAACATTCATTCTCCTGAGGAATGTGTTTCGTACCACTGGTGCTTGGCTCATCGAAATTATCTGGCTTCTTCAAGGGTTCAGGTATGTATCTACCATTACTCATCCAAGAGGTTCTTTCTGATAAGCCTACCGTTTCGTTTGCATTATCTATTGGAGCTGACCAGAAGTACTCATCACAGCCATCAGCATTGTCTTCGTTTACAATAGCTGTGAGTTCAGCCGTCTGATGTTCGGTTACTCCAGTGACCTTGTATACTTGATTTGGAGTGGTCCTGACCTTTTGATACACAACTGCTTTCTCTGCTAAGATCGGGGACTTTTGTTGGGACAATCGAGCGAACTCCACTGAATTTTCAGAAATTAGATTCTTGTGGTTTTCAGGTTCGCTTTTTACAAATTCTGAGCAGTCAACCGTGTCCTCTACAGAGATTTCACTCATGTTGTCGTCCTCATTAAGCTCAGATGCATTTTCAACATCTATTTTGTTTTCTGAGCTCAAGTTGGCATTTAACGAGTCAAATTTTTGTATGGTTTCGGTTCTCAGTTTGAGTCTATCATTTTCATCCAAAAGATTTTTAAGCATGTTCTTATGGTCCTTGGATTTAATGAAAGATTCTATTTTGTCCAGTCCATACATGTAGGTCGGATTGACGTCATCAGATGATATCACACTCTCACAATTATAAGCTTCGGCATCGATTTCATCCTCCTTAAACTCAAGGAAGGGCAAAATCATGCGATGGATCTTTTGGCCTATTTCACAGTCCAAGTGGAGCTGAGTAATATTAGAATAAAGACGTTTTGCAATTAAACAAAAAACATTCCGCTGTTTTAACAACTTTAAATTGTCTCTTTGTAAATAAATGTTTTCGTCTTTAATTTTAACTAATTCAGACTCCTTCAACTCGATCCACATCCGCCGCTCCTCACTCTTCGAAGACACCCTGCTTAATTGATCAGTCAGGTTAGAATTGGTGACTCGAGTTTGAGTTAAGCTACTATCTAGATGAGAAATTCTTGTATTAACATTTTTTAGTTCTTTCTCATATGAGGATTGTAGTACTTTAAATGAAATGAAAACCGATTGTACCTTCTTTATCAGTTTATCAAGCTCATTGAACTGTTGGCTAAGTGGTTTGGCCGTAAAGTACATGTCCTCCTTCCCCTTCAGTTCATTGCTTCCACTATCAGTGTTGTATCCCCTCATCTGAGATACATCAGACACCATGAAGCATCTTGCTCCACTGCTCTCCTCCTTTGCCACATAAGCCTTTCCATGAGTAGGCTTCCTGACTTCATCGTCTTCTGAGTCGGTAGACCAAACTTCCACGCTACCGAACTCGTCATCAGCAACCGAACCCTGCACAATAAGAGCATTCATGGAAGGGTTAGCGGTAGACTTCTTCTTTCTCATCTCATCGAGTCTTTTCTGTAGCACAGCTTCCTCATCCTTTTCATCATCCTTTTCAACCATCTTTTTAAGGACACAATCTTTAGCATTGTGGTTTTTCCCACCACAGTAGTAACAGCTTACTCCAGAATCACCATCCACCTTCGGTTCCTTCTTGGGCTCTTCAACCTTCGGTTCATTGTTAACTTTTTCTGAACTATAACTCCCCTGCCAGTTTCGGTTTTTATTGTTGGGGAATCTCTTCTTTATGAACCTCTTGGGGTTAGACACCATCATAGCATAATCCTCAGACGTGAGGTCATACTCCTCCAAGTTAAGGTCTTCATCCTCCATCACAGCTTTAGTTTTTGACAGGAGGGCCAGCGAACCAAGGCTTGAAACAACATTCTTCTCCTACAGTACAATCTTCTCCTGGGATTTGAGAATACCCACCAGTTTCGCCAAAGAATATGATTTAAACTACTCATGGGCTTTGACTGTAGACACCACAGCTCTCCATTCAGACCTTAGACCATTCAAGAACGTAACCTTCTGCTTGATAAGCTTCCTTTCGATGTCATGTTTGATCATCCTGCTGAGAAGATGATTAAAGCGATCGAACGTCTGGGTCACTGTTTCTTCTGCTCCTTGCCTGAATTCTCCAAACTCGGATAAGAGCAAGGTTTGGATAGAATGTTCAAGATTCTCGTCTGTAGAGTACAGTTCGCGAAGTCTATCCCAAACTTCCTTTGCCGTCGTGCATGAGCTGACCAACCTGAAGGTGTCAGACTGAAGGGCGAATCTTATCAATCTTAACGCCTTGATATTGCACTGGAATTTATCCTTTTCATCTTGTGCAATATCTTTGACATCCTTCAGCAGATCATTGTACTCCTTTTGAGTTTTGATAATCCTGGACGTTGCAGAATGAGAAAAAGGTCCATTAATAATAGCTTCCCATATGAGGTACCCATTATCCTTAGATCCTATCACGTAGTCTTCGAAGTGATGCGCCCAGACTTCATAGTCATGGGTATATAGGATTGGAATCTTCGTGGTTGAACCGATGCTGTTGGAAATATTGATGGGGTTTGATTGCGACTCGTCCATTATGATCGAAAAACATGTTTAAAGATCAGAATTGTAATAAATCAGATTAGGGCAAAACAATAAATATCAAGATACGTCAATAATGAGATGACGGCTCAATAAATATCAGTAATTGCGGAAAAACCCTAATTGAAA
Organism: Lactuca sativa; assembly: GCF_002870075.4. Taxonomy (NCBI): domain Eukaryota; kingdom Viridiplantae; phylum Streptophyta; class Magnoliopsida; order Asterales; family Asteraceae; genus Lactuca; species Lactuca sativa. Next base: position 195,614,853 of record NC_056625.2, read on the forward strand.
CCTTTTCACAGAAAAGATGTGTATCGATTACACAGCCTCCTGCTCTGATACCAATTGATGATATTAGAACTTAATCTTGAAGATCGATTAGATCTTAAACAGGTAAATAAATATTTAAACAGTAAGAACGAATGCAAAATAAAGAACAACTCAACGATGAATCAAACGTGTCGAATGATTAAAACAAAATCCTCAGAAGAGCTCGATTAAGAGCATCAACTGTAGAGGATTGGTAGGTTTACAAGAATGATCAAAGAAATCTGTACATACTATCGTTATGCTCTAGATCAATCGTTAAATCATTTACCTAATATGCATGCAAGCATATACTTATATAGTAAACATAATGGGCTCTCAGTTGGACAGGCCCAAACCGGAATACAAATTAAATCAACAAATAGCCGAGCCCAAAGACGCAACCCTTGAACAAATCTTCAACCCAACAAAACAATTAACCCAATTACCCATCCCCTTTATCTTATTTATTCCTAAGTACCTTCCCTAAGGATTTATCCTAAGTATCGTCTCCTACATCATATTTACCTCTCATCTCTTTGCATCGCATTTCCTTATATGTTTGTTAATAAGGACTCTCCCTAACGATCATCTCCTACATCGCATAGACAATATTGATTCAGTGATTACTCCCTCAATGCGTGCCTAACAAGGGTTAGGGCATCATCGCATGAATACGTAGTTACAACATAGCCTGAACTTGTAATCCATAGTAAGGGGTTTGAGTATCATCGCATGAATATGTAGTTACAACATCACCTGAACTCGTAATTCATCACCTATAGGTTATGGTCCTGGTGATGTTTCCATGGGGTTGTCTAAAATAGTTTGTGGTCTCCATCTATACTCTGGTAGATGACTACATAGCCACATTGTCGGTTAAGATTATGGTATCTCCTTTCATCCTACATCACCTATTCATCATTATCTATTTACCTAATTATCATCACCTTTCTATCATCACCTATCTCTCATCATTTTATTTCATCACACACCAACTATTTCATTTACCCATGTTTCATCCGCACCAAATTTGTAAATATAAAATAAATATACCATTTAAAGACTTTAAAACATGTATAAAATTGTTCATCCTGCATAGACAGCAAGTATGAAGATAATATGCACACATAGCACATAGTTTATATAAAATACTTCATATCTATGTGTAACATGAAAGGGACCATGCACTCACTTGAAAAGGTGGTGATTTCGAACTCAGACAGGGCTTCGCTTCGTAAAAATAATTTCCTTCGACGAAACCTAGTATTATTACCACTAGAGTTTAATCTATTATTCGCCGAGACTAATTAATAGTCTAGCTATTATTACTATTATATAATCATTAAACAATACTTATGTAACCCACAATAACAACCCAAGTACTTATTATAAGTTCCTAATAACGTTACTATAATTAAATAAAAGCTATATTAAAAATAGCGTAGGCGTAGCTCACTTACCGTGAGTTTTATAGAAAACCAAGCTTTGCTTGGAGCAGCGTTCTCGAGCCAAAAAGCTCTTCTTCAAGGAACCTTCGAGCACTCAGGGGCTTCCACGTCATGCTAGGGAGGTTCCCTAGGCTTTTCTAGAGAGAGGTTCTAGAGAGAGAGAGAGAGTTAAGAGAAGAAAGAATGGGAAAGGTGTGAAGAAAATGAGGCTGGGAGAGGTTCTATTTGTAGGATGAAATATGGCTGAACTTGGTGCCACATGTCACCATCTGGTGGCAAGACTTGGAGAGAAAGTAATGGCCAAGATTGTGCCTCGTCAACCATTTTCGCACAACACACTTCTGAATTCTAAAATCGGTAACTTTCACATACGAGCTCCGTTTTGGACGTTCTTTGTCACAACTAGGAAATTCAATGTCTTGTAAACATTTAACAATGATAACAAATGTAAACCAACAATGTGAAAGCATGTAAGATGCTTATTCAATAACAACAAAATTTCAATCAAACACTTCAAACATGCACTGCAAATAGTCAACAAATTTTTGGAAACCATAGAAATCTTTGTTTAACTCCATTTTTTACTAGGATTTCCTTATTTGGGCCCAATGTGCCAACAAGTTTCCAATTGGACTATCTTGGGCTTTGAACTCTTGAATAGGCTCTCATTGGACCCACTTTCATTTATTTTAATATTTTGGGCCATATCGGGCCTAGAATGAAATAAAATATTTAAATGGACCGTATTGGGCCATAATTAACCTAATTTAGCCCTAATAGGTCATAAAAATCATATTTATATTTCTTTGGGCCAAACATCGCTCAACATAACCATGAAAAGGGCTTAAGCATACAAGGCCCAATCCTTTTCTTTTTTTTCTCTCCATTCTCGACCTAAACCCCAAAGGAAAGAGGGAGTTGACATCTCATGGCCACCTCATTTTTACATAATGGTCTTCATTGCAACTTATCCCATGCCTCGATGCACACATCACCTCAATACCTCTCTCTTCTCCTCTCTTTTTCTCTCAGCCGAAACAACACCAACACACACACATTTCACTCAAAAATCCACTCAAGAAACTCTCTCATTTCTTCACCAAGTTTTCGAGATTAGCAAGCTTTCCAAGGAGATTTTTCCCACAAACACTTCATCTAAGGTAAGTTGATGTTAAAACCATAATCTAGCTACTTCCTTTCATTCAAGAATCATCTCTTAATTCATTCAAACTCATGATCTTGCACCTTAAAAGCATCTAAGTTCGAGATGCTCCAAGAAAGGTTGCTAGGATCGAATTCTTCTTCATCTTCTCCATCAAAAACCGAAACCACACTCAAGGTGAGCTTCATACCCCTTTCTTTTCGGTTTTCATGAGTTTTATGAGGGAGAATACAACAAAATGTGTAGATCTATGTGTATATGTATGCTATGTGTGATTTAATGCATGTATGTGTGTGATTTCATGTGTTATGTGATGAATATGTTAACCAAAAAGGGTGTAAACCTGAGTTCTAAGACATGAGGAAGGAAATAAACATAACTTAAGCTATTTTACACTAAACAAGTCAAGAAAAATAAGTTGATAAGGTTGTGATGAACATATTATAACATAAAACCCATTTTTGGGCTTAAAATGTCAAAAATACAAACTTAGGTTAAAAATCAACAAGTCACGGTTTCTTGAAGGTTAAAAAGATTCAAAACAGTTTCTATACATATTTTTCTGAATATTAGAAATTTCTAGGGACTTAAAATGTAATTTTTTAACCTAATCGGCTAACTATGGGCTTCTCGGCCCAATAAGACTCCAAATGCGAAATTTATAAGTTTGAGGGGCTGGAGATGCAATTTTCTATAAAACATGGGGTAATTAGCATAACAAAATGTTTATAAGGTTCAAAAGTGCTTTTCATTATCAAAAAGGACTAAAAATGCAAACTTTTTAGAATTTGTGCCAAAATTGTAAAAGTTGGGAAAAATGGGTCCTTAACCAAGAATCATTATTCTAGAGGGGCTGATGCTGTCAACTAAATAAACTTCGGGTTAAAAACGTGTTTTCATCAAATAAAGTATAGAAAAGTGTCAAGAAAAGTGTTTTAAGAACTAAAAATGAAATTCTTTTATATAAAAAGACCAAAAGTGTTATTTTTATAAAAGGAAGGTAATGAAAAGGACCAAACTCCATTTTCAAAAAAATTAAATCAATAATACAAAATACAAGATCCACGACTACCAATTAAACGGAAAACAAATACACTCTCAATAACAAATATCGTTACAAAACGAATTAATTCAGTCGCGAATCAATACCAAAACAAAATCGTTAAACCAAAGCATTTCAATAAACACGCGATAACTACGGTGAGCTAACTTACAAACTTTGGGCTTGGAAGTTTCAAATCATGCTTGTTGGGCCTTGCTAGCCCATTAACATGATCTTTGGGCCTAAAGGGAATATGCTTACGTGTTATTGGGCCTTCTATGATCCAATTCCATGTAAAAGGACTTTCAATAGCTCTAATGTGCTATTGGGCCCTAGTGGCCCATTAGTACTGCTAGTGAGGTCGAGCAGTCAAATGCGAGTGGGACCAAGTGTCTTTTGCAATCCCGATAGCCTTGAATAACTCATGGAAATAAAGGGGGCTTCATACTCTCCTATCTCCTCGGTTGTTGCGCTTATGAGAAATCAAGTAAACAGATTCATGGCGTTAATCAAGAGAAATCAGGGTGGTTGGATTAAGTGAGTAGTACGGGCGACGCCTTAAGGATCGTTCGTAACCTGTAGTTATAAACTAGTCATTTTCTTTAATGCGTGATTATAACAACTCACAAACCCTAATTAATCCAATGTCACCCGGGTAATCAAAATCATTCGACGAAACGGTATAACAATAAACAAGTCATGTATTTTACATTTTGGTAAAACATCGGGTTTTCCCGGGAAGTTCAACGATTTCACTTGCGTGATTTATGCAAAAGTTCAACAATTATGCATGTTTTTAAAAATCAACAAGCATATATTCACGGATCTTCACACTTTTTATAAACAAATACTCTTTTCAGAAAATATCGGATTTTCTGGGTTTTACAAACTTCACCAAATCATTTTACCATAACATTACTTATGAACTCACCAACATTTCATATGTTGACGTTTTTCAAAATAATTTATATTCTCAGGTAATAGGTAAGCCGAAGAATAAGTTCCAAGTTAATTCATGGTGTTTTGCTTAGATTATCTATTGAACAATTTATGTTATGGATTTGTAATGTCTAAAACAATGTACTGAATATAAACAATATCAGTTGTAATATTTCAATGCATGGTGATGAATTATGTTATGATTCATGTATATTCATTGTGATGGTATTCAATTAAAGTCACAAGAGCCCTCGGACGTTTCCGCCGTCTGGTTCGGGGGTGTGACAGGTTTGCATTAGAGCTCTGTTTATAGTGAACTAGCATATCTAATCATACATTGATATGCAACTATAAACCAAAAAGAGGGACTAACACAACTCTTAACAAAACAAGTAAAACACAACGATAAAACATATTTGCTTGTGTGAATTAGGAAACAGAACATACAATCGAACCAAACAAAATAATGTTAGCACCTCGGTTAGGTCAGGGTTGTTCATAGTCGTATCAAGGAAAGAATGTAGCATGATCAACTACATTCCCTCCAAGGTACAACTATCACACGTCCTAAGGAAATCGTGATGACTAGGGAACCTAAAAACATACCCCTTTATCCCCAAGAAGAGAACACCAATTCAGCATATTTAATAAATAAAGCGTCTTATGTATGATATTAGCATATTTATACACTCTCGCAGACAATATGGCTGGTTTCCACCACCCCGGGGATCCTTATTTCCCAGACCAAGGGAATAACAGATGGTTGGACGAAGAGCCTGAAGAAGAGCCCGAGGAAGACCCCCAGAAAGAATCTGACGGGGAACCTGAGGCAGAAGTCGAGGGCGAACCTGCCGAGCCAATAGAAGAACAGGAGGAGGAGGAAGTCGAAGGAAGCCTCGAGGAGGAACCCAGCAATAACGAAGAGGGTGATTCGGACGTGGAGTCTGAAGTCATCAACCCCCCTTATCCGATTAGGGTTCCCGCTTACCGGGTGGGCCCCACTCGTCCTACACCCCCTGGGGTATTGATCTTTGGAGATGGTGCAGGCAGCAGGGATAGCGACCCCCATTCGGCATGTCACACGAGTTCTTTGACCTGAGGGATGGAGGACTAGCCGATCGTGCCCTTCCGGTCATGGTGAGACGATTACGGAATACAGGCGACCTAGCCTAGAGTACCGCCGATCAGGTACATCAGATGTGGACTAGGATCAAGCGTGCAGAGCAGGAGACACGAGACGTCCTTCGGGAGTTCCACATGAGGCAGGTGAGGTGGGAGTCCCGACTCCAGGATGCAAAACGACAGGTGGCTCGTCTTCAGGGAGCATCCACTTCCTCAACACCACCCCCGGGCACATCTCACCGCGACTAGGGTTAGCTGTATCAGTCTTTAGTACTATGTCATTAGGATCTATGCTATGCACCCCGACTTTGTGTTTAAGTGACTACACTATTCATAGAGCCGTTATGCTGTCAAACTTGTACCGCTTATGTATGCTCTTTCGAGCACAATTTTCATGTATCAAAATGCAGATAATATTAGTGAAAATTTTATATGTTTTACTCTGATGTTGTAATTTGCTATGTGTTACATATCTACGATTGTATGCCAATTTGTGAAAGTACTTAAGCTCGTGTCAGACACTTAGCTCATAGGATCACACTCTCAACATCTTTCCGTTCCATGGCAGAAAGATGCCTTGACGATCAACCCGCGGAAACCCTGAGCCAAACCCGCCCGAGTTCAACTCTATTGCTTTTCAGGCAGCGGTATCGGCTGCAGTCACCACGGCTATGGCCCAAATTCACCAAGGGAACAATGGAGGAGTCAACGGACCAGGAGCTGGAAGTTCAAACAACAGGATGAATCAAGGACCTACCAAGACATGCTCCAACAAGGACTTCACCAACGCCAAACCACGAACATTCAACGGCACTAGAGGAATGATTACCCTGAAACGATGGATCGAGAAGGTGGAATCGGTGTTCGAGATATGTGAATTGAGGAGATGAAGGTAAAATTTTCCGCATGCACTGTTGTTGACCAAGCGCTCACTTGGTGGAACGGACACATGGAAGCCATGACACTCCATGTAGTCAATTCCATGCCATGGGCAGAGATGAAAGAAATGCTGATAGCCGAATACTGCCCTCGTGGCGAAATTCGGAAAATGGAACAAGAGCTGTGGAATCTCACCATCAGAAACACGGATATAGATGCATACATATCAAGGTTTAGTGAACTGTCTCTGCTATGCCCTGGCATGATCGCCTCAGAAGGAAAGAAGATCGAGCAATTCATTTGGGGACTAACCTCCCCGATCTAAGGAAACGTGATAGCTGCAAATCCCAAAACTTTCGACAGTGCCAAGAGATTGGCCAAGAAGTTGTATGACCACAACAACAAGAAGGGTGAGAAGCCAGTGGAGGCTGAAGTTAAGAAGGAAAGTGACAACAAAAAGGGAAAGAATAGTAAGAAGAAAGGACGTCAAGGCTCCGAATCATCCAAGAAACAGCAAACAGTGGCAGTTAATGTTGCAACCACTCAAGTTCCACCAGCACCACATGCTCCAGCCTCAGCTGCTCCAAGCACCCCTAGGCCTTATTCTGGTAATCTTCCTAAGTGCAACAAGTGTGGTCTCCATCATAATGGAGAATGCAGGGAGATGCAGTGCACTAGTTGCAATCGGAAGGGGCACATGGAAAAATATTGCAAGACCTACCCTCCTCAGAACCAACAACAAGGAAGCAACAACCACAATAATCGCAAGAACAACAATACCGACAATGGCGGCAACAATGCCGGACCAACTCACACCTGTTATGGATGTGGACAGACTGGGCATTTCCGTCGAAATTGCCCCAACAACAACAATCTCGGAAATGGAAGAACATGAAGGGTGTTGACCATGGGTCAGGGAGAAGCAGTTCGGGATCCCGCTGTCGTTACCGATACGTTCCTCCTAAACCACACTTATGCATGCATCCTATTTGATACTGGAGTAGAACGAAGTTTTGTGAGCAATAAGTTTAAACATTTGTTAAAACAACAACCCCAGAAGCTCAATGAAACCTTTACGATGGAAATAGCCTATGGGAAAACCGAATCCACTGGGGAGATCTATAGCGGATGTACCCTAACTCTAAATCAACACGTCTTTCGAATAAACTTAATGCCTATTTCCATTAGGAGTTTTGATGTGATTATTGGCATGGACTGGTTAAGCCCCCACCATGCTGAAATTATGTGTCACGAGAAGGCCGTTCTCCTTCACCTTCCAAATCATGAAACCCTAGTTGTTTACAGAGGCAAACCCAGCACGAATCTTCGCCTCATCTCGTGTGTCCAGGAACAGAAGCATTTGTGAAAGAAAGATTTGACGTTCCTGACGCACATAGTGGATAAATCCAAAGAAGAGATTAACATTCAAGACATTCCTGTAGCTTGTGAATTCCCAGACATCTTTCCTAAAGATATTCCTGGAGTACCCCCAGAAAGACAAGTTGAGTTTCGAATTGACCTGGTGATGGGAGCTACTCCCATTGCTAAATCACCGTATAGATTGGCTCCTGCTGAGATGCAGGAATTGTCCAGCCAACTCAGTGAACTCCTGGACAAGGGATTCATCCGACCCAGCTTCTCGCCTTGGGGAGCTCCGGTTCTCGTTGTCAAAAAGAAGGACAGATCTTTTAGGATGTGCATCGATTACAGGGAACTAAACAAGCTTACTGTCAAAAATCGCTATCCACTCCCTCGAATCGACGATCTATTTGACTAGCTCCAAGGAGCCAGTTACTTCTCTAAGATAGATCTACAATCTGGGTACCATCAGCTCAAGGTCCGGGAAGAGGATATTCCCAAAATCGCTTTCCGAACTCGTTACGGACATTATGAATTTGTCGTAATGCCCTTCGGTCTAACGAATTCCCCTGCCGCATTCATGGACCTAATGAATCGAATCTGCCAACCATTCCTCGACAACTTTGTTATTGTTTTCATTGATGACATTCTAGTCTATTCCCGAAGCGAAGAAGGGCATGTCCAACATCTCCGACAAATCCTGGAAACCCTGCGAACTGAGAAGCTATACGCAAAACTCTCCAAGTGTGATGTCACACCCCCAAACCAGAACGGCGGAAACGTTCGGGGGCGGAGGACGTCATATTCAGTATCATAACAGTTCATAGAAAGGAAAGTACACACCACCATAATATAAATATATTTGAAAAGTTTACATGATTGTATATGTTACATGTTTGCAAAAGAAATCAAATACAATATGGTGATCCAAAATATGTTACTAACGCCAGCGCGTTAGTCTTCAAAAGTAGTTGCTACCTGGTCTAGCGGTTTCCTGAGAATACAAGTTATTTCAAAGAAAAAGTGTCAACATTTAAGTTGGTGAGTTCATAAGTGGTGTTTTGAGAAAATGTATGCCATTCGAAAGTGCTTGTATGTTTTCCAGAAAAACCCTTATTTTCTTATAAAAGTATGCAATGCATATGAATGTTCGTGATGTAAATTGCAACTAATTGTACCGAGAAAATCCCTTATTTTCCTATTAGTTGTTTGGTTTGTATACAGGAAAAACCCTTATTTCCCTGACATAACTGGCAGTCTCTAAGACCGAAAATCGTAAGCAAGCGACGTGCTTGTAAGTTGTGTCATAGTTTTACATAGTAAAGCTATACGAAGATCGCACTTATTAGATGAAGAATAGTTTTAATGACTACTCGTTCATAAAAGCATAATACCATAATAATTGTATATCCGATGAGTTTTATAACCATACTAAACATAATATGCCTGTAGCGACGTTCTTCAGGCGTCGTAGCGTTATGACAACTGTCACCCCAAAAGACGGACTGTAGCTAACAGTCAGGGCGCGGGATCATGACTTCCCGTATAGATCTATACACATTTGACACGTTCTCCGAACGGGAGACTCTGGTTATAGACAGGACTTGCAGCATTATTTTCTAATAAAGAAAGTAACGTTTGAAGATATACACGACTCATGGATTCTCAACTAAGTCTGTATTAAAGTAGTAGTTTGGATGCAAAGTTTAACTTCTTTCACAATGTTTGACAAAGCATAAATCATAAGTTCTTTGAATGCATAAAATGATTTGGTAAAGAATGTTACCCTTGATATGATGTATTTGTATGTAAACGTATAGATAAAAGATATTTCTATATATAAACATATTGTATCCCAAGAGGGTAAAGCTGTGTTGTGAGGTGTTTTGCATCATAATAACTTCATAAGATAGTTAAAACAACAGTATGAAAAGTATAGCAAAAGATCGGTGTTTCACACGATTTTAGTCGTGTGTTTACTTGTATTCCCTCCCTTAAAAGTGTATAAAAGCATTTACAAAACATTTGAAAGTGTAGATTATAGGGGTATGAACTCACTTGATAGTTTGAAGATTGTGAGGTGGAAAACCGATCAGAGTTTCGTCTCGGGAAACTGATTTTTCTTGGGATTCTCGGGAATCTCGGGAGTAGAATCGGCCTTCGGGACTTGAGCCAAAAAGACCAGAGCTTCGGGTTTGAACGGACACGGAAAACGAGGAAACGCTGAGAGAGAGAGAAGAGAAATGAACCCTTTCTTTGGAAACCCTCGCATTCTATTTATAGGAAGGCAGGTCTGCCTCGGTACGCGGGGCGTACGCTCGTACGCGCTGCGTACGCGTACGTCATGCATGACCGAAGCCTCGACTGCCTCGGTTCGGATGGGACGGGTTCTTGGGTCCTCGGGTCGGATGGGACGGGTTGCTGGGGAGGAGGGTCGGATGGGACGCCGGGTCGGATGGGACGTCGGGTCGGACGGGTCGGACGGGTCGGCTTCCTCGGATATGGCGACGTGGACGATCCGAGGCCAATCCTCTCGGTTACGCGGGGCGTACAGGAGTACGCAGTGCGTACTTCGGAGAAGGACGCTGACTCCTCTTCGGATAATATCCGAATTTTGAATTAAATAAATAATTAATTTATTTAATAAACTTCAAAAATCCATATCTTCTTCATACGAACTCCGTTTTCGATGGTCTTTATATCCACGCGTAGGTGAGACTACGATCTACAACTTTCGTTTAGACTCCGTTGGCAAATTCCAAAATTATTTTTATTATTTATTTTATAACTAATCGTTTTTAAGGAATTTCTTTGAAAAATCATAACTTCCTCACGCGAAGTCAGATTTGGACGTTCTTTTTGTGTACGCTCACGGTTTAATGTTATCTATGACTTTCATTTAGATACCTAAGGCTAAATGTTATCGTATTGAAACTTTGCGTTTTTCGTTTGATCGGTGTTGTCGGTTTTGACAGAAATCTTAGAATGGTCATAGCTTCTTCGCCATAACTCAGATTTTAGTGTTTCTTTATTTATTTGGAACCTTTAAGACGATATCTACTACATAGCGTACTCCAAATCAGAGCTTTTGAACAATTCATTTATCGATGATATTCCCATTACATTCAAAAGGGGTTACAAGACTCGGTTTATAATGCCCGGGATAACGGGTTGTTACATCATCCCCCCGTTAAACGGAATTTCGTCCCGAAATTTAATACAAGGTAAGAGTTTTAGGGGCTGAGGAAGAGATGCGGATACTTCTGTAGCATTTGGTCTTCCCGTTCCCATGTGAATTCGGGTCCTCTCTTAGCATTCCATCGAACTTTTAACTTCCCTATCCATGATCTCGACGGGTTCTTCCACAAAGTTGAGATTTTCGTTTAACGCGATTTCATCGAGTGGAATTACAAGTGTTTCGTCGGACAAACACTTTTTCAGGTTCGACACGTGGAATACTGGATGCACTTTGTTAAGCTCGATTGGAAGTTGGAGTTTGTAGGCCACTGGACCAACTCTCGAAATGATTTCGTAGGGTCCAATGTACCTGGGATTTAGCTTTCCACGCTTCCCAAAGCGTATCACGCCTTTCCAGGGTGAGACCTTCAGTAGCACACGGTCGCCAATCTGGAATTCCAAGGGTTTACGTCTCCTGTCGGCATAGCTCTTTTGTCTATCCCTTGAGGACTTCAGTCGTTCTCGTATTTGCACGATCTTTTCGGTAGTTTCTCTGATGATCTCTGGACCAGTAAGGGTGCTTTTAGTGACTAGACCTTTTGCCAATTGGGTGTCGCCCACTTCTGTCCAGCACAGGGGTGATCTGCACTTACGGCCGTAAAGGGCTTCGAACGGAGCGGTCTTGATGCTAGTATGATAACTATTGTTATAAGAGAACTCGACCAAAGGCAAGTGAATATCCCATGCTTTGCCAAAGTCGATTACACATGCTCGCAACATGTCTTCCAAGGTTTGGATCGTCCTCTCACTCTGTCCGTCAGTTTGAGGGTGGTATGCTGTACTCATGTCCAACCTTGTTCCCATGGATTTTTGCAGTGATTGCCAAAATCTGGAAGTGAACCTGCTGTCTCTATCTGAGATGATGGACATTGGTACTCCATGAAGTCGTACGATCTCCCGGATGTAGGTTCTTGATAGTTTTTCCATCCTATCGGTTTCCTTGATAGGTAAGAAATGGGCTGACTTGGTTAATCTGTCGACGATTACCCAAATAGTATCTTGGCCACTCTGAGTTTTGGGCAGTTTGGTTATGAAGTCCATGGAAATCTGCTCCCATTTCCACTCAGGTATTTCAGGTTGTTGGAGTAGGCCTGAGGGTTTTTGGTGTTCTATTTTTATTTTGGCGCAAGTTAAACACTTGCCCACGTACGTAGCGATCTCCGCTTTCATGTTTGGCCACCAGTAGAGTTGCTTGAGATCTAGATACATCTTGTCTGACCCTGGGTGTACGGAGTATGGGGTCCTGTGTGCCTCGCTCATAACTACCTCTCTGAATCCTCCAAACTTTGGTGTCCAGATCCGGTTCATGAGGTAGCGTGCTCCGTCACTCTTGATTTCTAAGTTCTTGTCCATTCCCCTAAGGGCCTCACCTGCCACGTTTTCGGGTTTCAAGGCCTCTAATTGAGCTTCCTTGACTTGCGTTGATAGGTGTGAATGGATAGACATAGCTAATGACTTCACTCTCCGGCCTGAGTACTCCTTTCGACTAAGGGCATCGGCTACGACGTTTGCTTTTCCCGGATGATAGCGAATATCGCATTCGTAATCACTGAGTAGCTCGACCCATCGCCGTTGTCTCATGTTGAGCTCCTTCTGATCGAAAATGTGTTGTAAGCTCTTGTGGTCGGTAAAGATAGTGCTCTTCGTTCCATACAAGTAATGTCTCCAGATCTTCAGGGCAAACACTACTGCTCCTAGCTCAAGATCGTGGGTCGTGTAGTTAACCTCATGTGTTTTCAACTGTCTCGAGGCGTAGGCGATGACCTTACCTCGCTGCATCAGAACACATCCGAGTCCTTGGTTTGATGCATCGCAATAAACTACGAAGTCTTCTATTCCTTCGGGAAGGGATAGTATTGGTGCGGTGCACAAGGCTCGTTTGAGCGTTTGAAACGCTCTTTCTTGTTTCTCTTCCCAGTCAAAGGCCACACCTTTCTGGGTTAGGGTTGTAAGAGGCTTCGCTATTCGTGAGAAGTTCTGAATGAACCTGCGGTAGTAGCCAGCGAGACCTAGAAATTGGCGAATTTCTGTAGGAGTCTTCGGTGCTGACCAGTTCTCAATGGCCTTAATTTTGGATGGGTCCACGTGGATTCCCTCTTCGCTTACCACGTGTCCTAAGAATTCGACTCTTCGGATCCAAAATTCACATTTCGAGAACTTCGCATAAAGTTTCTCTTTTCGTAATATCCCTAGAACTTGTCGCAGATGATCGCCATGCTCTTTCTTACTTCGGGAGTAGATCAGGATGTCGTCAATGAAAACGATGACGAACTGATCCAAGTAAGGTCGGCATACTCTATTCATCAGATCCATGAAGACTGCGGGCGCATTGGTCAATCCGAATGGCATTACCACGAACTCGTAATGTCCGTAACGAGTTCGGAAGGCGGTCTTCGGCACATCCTCCTCTAGCACTCGTAACTGGTGATACCCGGACCTCAGATCAATCTTAGAAAAATAGTTCGCCCCTTGCAGTTGGTCGAATAGATCATCTATGCGCGGTAGAGGATAACGATTCTTGACCGTCAGTTTGTTGAGTTCTCTGTAGTCGATGCACATTCTGAACGATCCATCTTTCTTTTTCACAAACAACACGGGTGCTCCCCATGGTGAGAAGCTCGGTCTGATGAATCCTTTTCCCAGTAGTTCATTCAGTTGACTGGATAGCTCCTGCATCTCTGCCGGGGCTAATCGATAGGGTGCTTTGGCTACTGGGGTAGCTCCGGGAATCAGATCGATTCTGAATTCGACTTGTCTTACGGGTGGTATCCCTGGAAGGTCCTCGGGAAATACATCGGGAAAATCGCATACGTCGGGCACATCCTTGATGTCCCGGACTTCGCGTTTCACGTCTACAACATGTGCAAGAAATGCGTGACACTCCTTTCGTAAGTGCTTCTGAGCTTGGATACTTGAGATGATTCTAAGAGTGGTACTAGGTTTGTCGCCCAAGACAAGGAAGGTTTCGCCGGTTGGCAGATTAAGGCGAACGGCCTTATCGTAACATAGAATGTCCGCACGATGTGAACTCAGCCAATCCATGCCAATGATGACATCGAAACTCTTAATCGAGACTGGCATGAGGTTGATTTGAAAGGGATTATCGTTTAGAGTTAGGGTGCAGTTTAAGTATATCTCTTTAGTGCCTTCAGTTTTCCCGTTGGCCATTTCTACTATGAACGGTTCACTTAATGATTGTGGTATTGGTTTTAGCATGCTTTTAAAGTCGTGACTCACAAAGCTCCTTTCTGCTCCACTATCAAACAAAATGCATGCATACGAGTTATCGAGAAGAAACGTACCCGTAACAATAGTAGGGTCCGCAATGGCTTCATCTTGTCCCATTGCGAAAACTCGGCCTCTTCCGCCGGTATTCCTGTTGTTTGCCTTCGGGCAGTCCTTGCGGTAGTGCCCTGTGCTCCCGCACTCAAAGCAAGCGCGGCTTACTCCGGTATTAGCAGTGGGGGCGGATTGTTGGGTTGGCTCCTTGCAATAGCGGGCTGTATGACCCTTCTTATTGCACCTGGTGCATTGAAGGCCATGACAGAGACCGTGATGGTGGAAGTTGCACTGGTTACATTTCGGTAGCTTTCCATTGTATGAACTTGTGGGGGCAGAGTTGGTAGGTACAGTAATAGCGTGGGTCGCTATCATTTGTTGTTTCTTGGGGTTCTCCTGGAGGATTTGTCCCCTCCTCTTGTTCCAAGGCCTACTCTGTCCCTGAGCCTCCCTAGGTGGATTTGCGGCTGTTGTGATGGTACTCTGTTTCGCTCCGTGATCGATGAGTCGTTGCGCCAGGCGTTTAGCGCTGTTGTAGGTGATAGGGTTGGAGGCTAGGACATGCCCTTGAATCTGGGGTGACAACCCCCAAATGTACCTTTCGACCTTCTTTGATTCTGGGTTGACCATGGTAGGGCACAAAGCAGCGAGATCGTTGAACCTAGCTGTGTAAGTGACTAGGTCAGACCCGACCATTTTCAAATTCCAGAGTTCCTGCTCAAGCTTTTGCACTTCACCCCTTGGGCAGTATTCTTCCAGTAGTAGTACCTTCAGTTCTTCCCAACTCATGGCGTTAGCGACAGTGAGCGTCACTGAGTTCACATGGCTTTTCCACCAAGTGAGGGCTCGATCTATGAAGGTGCAAGCAGCGAACTTAACCTTGCTTGTTTCTTGGCACGAGCAGATCTCGAAGACCGTTTCGGTCTTTTCGAACCATTGCATTAGTGCAATGACTCCTCCTGTTCCATTAAAAGTTTTTGGTTTAGCGTTAGAGAACTCCTTGTAGGTACATTCTCTTCCTTGGCCATGACCAGTGCCATGATTTGGATGATTCGTGCTGCTTCCCGCCCCTCCATTCCCTTGGGAGTTTATTTGCGAGAGGGCTGCGGTTACCGCTGCTGTGATAGCAGCCTGAACCATGGCCGGATCATAAGCTGGTGGTGGAGGTGGTGGTGGTGCCGTGCCCGGCCTGGGCCTTAAGTTTGGACGAGGAGGCATCTTGCTGCCACAAGAAAAATATGGAAGAAAATTATAAGTTTTGGCAGTTCAAAGTTGAATGATATTGAATGAACTTCTAACAGTTCTAGGAAGTTGAGTTTATTTGACACAATATTTTAAGCTTGAAGGTAAAGTTTGAATAGATGCACCAATGAATCGAACTATTTGCGCAAGATTAACAACGGTAAGAAAAGCGGTATACCCTTATATATTAAACATATAGTTGTGTTACAGCGGGGTCTAGACAAAATTCTTTGGCCTCTCTAAAGGCCTCCGGTTACGGAAAATTTTAAAGAAAGTAATACTTTTATCCGAAGTCCTAGTTTATAACAAAATTTGAGAGTTGGGCAAGTACTACTTGCGGTGCGCCTTGCGTTTAGAGCTCGACTCTGTGTCGGACTGCTTCGACTCCATGAGGCGTCTGTCAAACGCAGCCTGTTGTTCTCTTAATTCTGCGAAGGCCGCGTTTGCTTGTGCTTGAAACGCTACGGCGCGAATGTGGATGTCGTTCTGCATCAACTCTAGGCGGTTGATATCGGCCGTGTGAATTTGCACATCCACATTGATCTCTCGGATTCGGTTGGCTTGCACTCCAGATTGATAGCACTGGTTGGCGAGTTTGCCAACCATGACCGGAAGTGCGCGATCGGCTGATCCCCCGCCTCTCACGTCATAGAAGTCTCGGCACATGCCATAAGGAGGGCGTAAGCTTTGTTGTTGGCTCCAATGATGGAGGTGACTTCCCCACACTGGAGTGGGTCCTTGGAAATTTCTCACGTGGACAGGAGGTTGTAGAACTGGTGGATTTATAATTTCTGGCTCCGAATCCGTACCAGAGTCGTCCCCTGCCTCCACATTTATAGGCTCTTCGTCTTCTTCAGAATCTGCTTCGATCCATCCACCATTACCTTGGTTGGGGTAGTAGGGGTCATTGGGGTGATGGAATCCCGCCATTTAGACTGTACGAGAATAGGGTTAAAAGTTTACTATAAGTTAGAGCACGTGAAACTTACTCTCGAGTTTAATGGTTGACGGCACCCGAATACACCCTCAATATTCTTTATGCTTTTGGAAATTTTAAAAATTTGTTGTCCATTACAGACACTCCTTGGCATATGTTTAGTCGGCTCTTGGACAAATATAGTTGATCAGGCTATATCCTTCCCAGTTCCGATTACATGTCCCAAGGCATACCTGCACTGCACAACTGATATATAATACTTCAACGTTGTTTTAATTATGATACTGACCATGTTGTTGATGTGCAATGAATGCATGCCTACTTTACAAAAACTAAATAAAAAATTTTATTTTTAAAAGTACGAATCTTACTCAGAGTGTTTTTACCCAGTTGAGTTTATAGTTGTATAACAAAAAGAAATGGTTTTGATATACTTAATTCCCTATAAACAAAAGCTCTGATACCAATCTGTCACACCCCCAAACCAGAACGGCGGAAACGTTCGGGGGCGGAGGACGTCATATTCAGTATCATAACAGTTCATAGAAAGGAAAGTACACACCACCATAATATAAATATATTTGAAAAGTTTACATGATTGTATATGTTACATGTTTGCAAAAGAAATCAAATACAATATGGTGATCCAAAATATGTTACTAACGCCAGCGCGTTAGTCTTCAAAAGTAGTTGCTACCTGGTCTAGCGGTTTCCTGAGAATACAAGTTATTTCAAAGAAAAAGTGTCAACATTTAAGTTGGTGAGTTCATAAGTGGTGTTTTGAGAAAATGTATGCCATTCGAAAGTGCTTGTATGTTTTCCAGAAAAACCCTTATTTTCTTATAAAAGTATGCAATGCATATGAATGTTCGTGATGTAAATTGCAACTAATTGTACCGAGAAAATCCCTTATTTTCCTATTAGTTGTTTGGTTTGTATACAGGAAAAACCCTTATTTCCCTGACATAACTGGCAGTCTCTAAGACCGAAAATCGTAAGCAAGCGACGTGCTTGTAAGTTGTGTCATAGTTTTACATAGTAAAGCTATACGAAGATCGCACTTATTAGATGAAGAATAGTTTTAATGACTACTCGTTCATAAAAGCATAATACCATAATAATTGTATATCCGATGAGTTTTATAACCATACTAAACATAATATGCCTGTAGCGACGTTCTTCAGGCGTCGTAGCGTTATGACAACTGTCACCCCAAAAGACGGACTGTAGCTAACAGTCAGGGCGCGGGATCATGACTTCCCGTATAGATCTATACACATTTGACACGTTCTCCGAACGGGAGACTCTGGTTATAGACAGGACTTGCAGCATTATTTTCTAATAAAGAAAGTAACGTTTGAAGATATACACGACTCATGGATTCTCAACTAAGTCTGTATTAAAGTAGTAGTTTGGATGCAAAGTTTAACTTCTTTCACAATGTTTGACAAAGCATAAATCATAAGTTCTTTGAATGCATAAAATGATTTGGTAAAGAATGTTACCCTTGATATGATGTATTTGTATGTAAACGTATAGATAAAAGATATTTCTATATATAAACATATTGTATCCCAAGAGGGTAAAGCTGTGTTGTGAGGTGTTTTGCATCATAATAACTTCATAAGATAGTTAAAACAACAGTATGAAAAGTATAGCAAAAGATCGGTGTTTCACACGATTTTAGTCGTGTGTTTACTTGTATTCCCTCCCTTAAAAGTGTATAAAAGCATTTACAAAACATTTGAAAGTGTAGATTATAGGGGTATGAACTCACTTGATAGTTTGAAGATTGTGAGGTGGAAAACCGATCAGAGTTTCGTCTCGGGAAACTGATTTTTCTTGGGATTCTCGGGAATCTCGGGAGTAGAATCGGCCTTCGGGACTTGAGCCAAAAAGACCAGAGCTTCGGGTTTGAACGGACACGGAAAACGAGGAAACGCTGAGAGAGAGAGAAGAGAAATGAACCCTTTCTTTGGAAACCCTCGCATTCTATTTATAGGAAGGCAGGTCTGCCTCGGTACGCGGGGCGTACGCTCGTACGCGCTGCGTACGCGTACGTCATGCATGACCGAAGCCTCGACTGCCTCGGTTCGGATGGGACGGGTTCTTGGGTCCTCGGGTCGGATGGGACGGGTTGCTGGGGAGGAGGGTCGGATGGGACGCCGGGTCGGATGGGACGTCGGGTCGGACGGGTCGGACGGGTCGGACGGGTCGGCTTCCTCGGATATGGCGACGTGGATGATCCGAGGCCAATCCTCTCGGTTACGCGGGGCGTACAGGAGTACGCAGCGCGTACTTCGGAGAAGGACGCTGACTCCTCTTCGGATAATATCCGAATTTTGAATTAAATAAATAATTAATTTATTTAATAAACTTCAAAAATCCATATCTTCTTCATACGAACTCCGTTTTCGATGGTCTTTATATCCACGCGTAGGTGAGACTACGATCTACAACTTTCGTTTAGACTCCGTTGGCAAATTCCAAAATTATTTTTATTATTTATTTTATAACTAATCGTTTTTAAGGAATTTCTTTGAAAAATCATAACTTCCTCACGCGAAGTCAGATTTGGACGTTCTTTTTGTGTACGCTCACGGTTTAATGTTATCTATGACTTTCATTTAGATACCTAAGGCTAAATGTTATCGTATTGAAACTTTGCGTTTTTCGTTTGATCGGTGTTGTCGGTTTTGACAGAAATCTTAGAATGGTCATAGCTTCTTCGCCATAACTCAGATTTTAGTGTTTCTTTATTTATTTGGAACCTTTAAGACGATATCTACTACATAGCGTACTCCAAATCAGAGCTTTTGAACAATTCATTTATCGATGATATTCCCATTACATTCAAAAGGGGTTACAAGACTCGGTTTATAATGCCCGGGATAACGGGTTGTTACATGTGAGTTCTGGCTCCATAGCATGAACTTTTTGGGTCATGTTGTTAGTCAGGAAGGAATACGTGTGGATCCTTCTAAGGTTAAATCCATCGAAGGATGGGCAGTCCCGACAACACCCACAGAAATTCGCCAATTCTTAGGCCTAGCAGGTTACTATAGGAGGTTCATTCGAAACTTCTCTAAGATCGCCAAGCCACTTACCTCGCTTACACAAAAGGGCGTACCATTCAAATTGACGGACAAACAAGAAGTTGCATTCCGAACATTGAAGCAAGCACTCTGCAGTGCCCCGGTACTATCACTACCAGAGGGAACGGAAGATTTCGTAGTCTACTATGATGCGTCAAATCAGGGTTTAGGTTGTGTTCTCATGCAGCGTGGAAAAGTGATAGCTTACGCGTCCCGGCAATTAAAGACACACGAAGTGAATTATACAACCGACGATCTGGAATTGGGAGTAGTGGTCTTCGCCCTGAAGATTTGGAGGCATTACCTCTATGGTACAAAGTGCACCATCTTTACAGACGACAAGATTCTCCAGTACATCTTGAATCAAAAAGAGCTGAATATGAGGCAACAAAGATAGGTTGAACTATTAAACGACTATGAGTGTGAAATCAAGTACCACCCAGGCAAAGCTAATGTGGTAGCTGATTCCTTGAGCCGGAAAGAGTACTCTAATCGTAATGTGAAAACTCTCTCAATAACCATCCAATCTCACCTAACCACTCAGATCAGGGCAACACAGTCAGATGCTATGAAGGCGGAAAACAGAACGAGCGAAGCGTTACGCGGAATGGAGAAGAATCTCGAGGTAAAAGAGGGCGGAGTATATTATTTCATGAACCGTATTTGGGTCCCTAAACTTGGAGGATTTAGGGAGGTAGTCATGAATGAAGCTCACAAGACGCGAAACTCCATCCATCCGGGTTCGGACAAAATGTACTTGGATATTAAACAACATTATTGGTTGCCTAACATGAAGGCATAAATTGCCACCTATGTTAGCAAATGCCTTACTTGCGCCAAAGTAAAGGTGGAATACCAGAAGCCCTTGGGGTTATTACAGCAACCAGTAATTCCCGAGTTGAAATGGGAAGGGATTTATATGGATTTTGTGACCAAGCTACCGAAGTCGTCAAATGGATTGGACACTATATGGGTAATAGTCGACCGACTGACGAAATCCGCTCATTTCCTGCCAATAAAAAAATCCTACAAGATGGAGAGACTGACAAGAATATACATTCGAGAGATCGTGAGACTTCACGGAGTACCAGTGTCTATCATCTCAGATAGTGATAGTAGGTTCACTTCGTGTTTTTGGCAATCACTTCAGAAAGCACTGGGAACCCATCTTGACATGAGCACTGCTTATCACCCACAAACGGATGGCCAAAGCGAACGAACCATTCAGACGCTCGAAACATGCTTCGCGCATGTGTGATAGACTTTCGGAAGTCCTAGGATACCCACTTACCCTTAGTTGAATTCTCATACAACAACAGTTACCATTCGAGCATCAAAGTTGCTCCTTTCGAGGCGCTATATGGACGTAAGTGTAGATCACCGTTGTGTTGGGCTGAGGTGGGTGACACCCAGCTAGCGAGGGAACTAGCATCATACAAGACGTTAACGGGACCGGAGATCATAAGTGAAACCACAGAAAAGATAGTTCAAATCAGAGCTCGACTACAAGCATCGCGCGACCGACAAAAGAGTTACGCTGATAAACGGCGAAAGCCCTTAGAGTTTCAGGTCGGGGATCGAGTGCTGTTGAAAGTTTCTCCCTGGAAAGGGGTCATTCGTTTTGGAAAATAGGGAAAATTGAATCCACGATGCATTGGACCTTTCGAGATCCTTGCCCGAATTGGTCCAGTAGCGTACAGACTGCAGCCACTCGTTGAACTCAGCAAGGTACACCCCGTGTTCCATGATTCCAACCTAAAGAAGTGTTTATCCGACGAAACTCTCGTCATTCCCCTTGATGAAATTGAAATCAACGAGAATCTCCTGTTCCTCGAAGAACTAGTCGAAATCATGGACAGGGAGGTGAAGCGTACCAAGCAAAGTCGCATCCCGATTGTGAAGGTATGGTGGAACGCAAAGCGTGGACCAGAATTCACGTGGGAAAGCGAAGATCAAATGAGGCAAAAGTACCCTCATCTATTCTAACATTCTCAAATCGGGCTTTCAAAAGAATTTCGGGACGAAATTCCCTCTAACGGGGGGATGATGTCACAACTAGGAAATTCGATGTCTTGTAAACATTTAACAATGATAACAAATGTAAACCAACAATGTGAAAGCATCTAAGATGCTTATTCAATAACAACAAATTTTCAGTCAAACACTTCATACATGAACCGCAAATAGTCAACAAATAATTGGAAACCCTAGAAATCTTTGTTTAAGTCCATTTTGGACTAGGATTTCCTTATTTGGGCCCAATGGGCCAATAAGCTTCCAATTGGACTATCTTGGGCTTAGAACTCTTCAATGGGCTCTAATTGGACCCACTTTCATTTATTTTAATATTTTGGGCCATATTGGGCCTAGAATGAAATAAAATATTTAAATGGACCGTATTGGGCCATAATTAACCTAATTTGGCCCTAATAGGTCATAAAAATCATATTTATATTTATCTGGGCCAAACATCACTCAACATAACCATGAAAAGGGCTTAAGCATATAAGGCCCAATCCTTTTCTTTTTTTCTCTCCATTCTAGGCACAAACCACAAAGGAAAGAGGGAGTTGACTCCTCATGGCCACCTCATTTTTACATAATGGTCTTCCATGTAACTTATCCCATGCCTCCATGCACACATCAGTTCAAGACCTCTCTCTTCTCATCTCTTTTTGTCTCGGCCGAAACAACACCAACACATACACATTTCACTCAAAAATCCACTCAAGAAACTCTCTCATTTCTTCACCAAGTTTTCGAGATTAGCAAGCTTTCCAAGGAGATTTTTCCCACAAACACATCATCTAAGGTAAGTTGATGTTAAACCCATAATCTAGCTACTTCCTTTCATTCAAGAATCATCTCTTAATTCATTCAAACTCATGATCTTGCACCTTAAAAGTATCTAAGTTCGAGATCCTCCAAGAAAGGTTGCTAGGATCGAATTCTTCTTCATCTTCTCCATCAAAAACCGAAACCACACTCAAGGTGAGCTTCATATCCCTTTCTTTTTGGTTTTCATGAGTTTTATGAGGGAGAATATAACAAAATGTGTAGATCTATGTGTGTATGTATGCTATGTGTGATTTGATTCATGTATGTGTATGATTTCATGTGTTATGTGATGAATATGTTAACCAAAAAGGGTGTAAACCCGAGTTCTAAGACATGAGGAAGGAAATAGACATAACTTAAGCTATTTTACACTAAACAAGTCAAGAAAAATAAGTTGATAAGGTTGTGATGAACATACTATAACATAAAACCCATTTTTGGGCTTAAAATGCGAAAAATAGAAACTTGGGTTAAAAATCAACAAGTCATGGTTTCTTGAAGTTTAAAAAGATTCAAAACAGTTTCTATACATATTTTTTTGAATATTAGAAATTTCTAGGGACTTAAAATGTAAATTTTTTAACCTAATCGGCTAACTATGGGATTCTCGGCCCAATAAGCCTCCAAATGCGAAATTTAAAAGTTTGAGGGGCTGGAGATGCAATCTTTTATAAGGTTCAAAAGTGCTTTTCATTATCAAAAAGGACTAAAAATGCAAACTTTTTAGAATTTGTGCCAAAACTGTAAAAGTTGGGAAAAATGGGTCCTTAACCGAGAATCATTATTCTAGAGGGGTTGATGATGTCAACTAAATAAAGTTCGGGTTAAAACGTGTTTTCATCAAATAAAGTATACAAAAGTGTCAAGAAAAGTGTTTTAAGAACTAAAAATGAAATTCTTTTATATAAAAGGACCAAAAGTGTTATTTATATAAAAGGAAGGAAATGAAAAGGACCAAACTCCATTTTCAAACAAATTAAATCAATAATACAAAATACAAGATCCACAACTACCGATGAAACGGAAAACAAATACACTCTCAATAACAAATATCGTTACAAAACGAATTGATTCGGTCTCGAATCAATAACAAAACAAAATCATTAAACCAAAGCATTTCAATAAACACGCGATAACTACGATGAGCTAACTTACAAAACTTTGGGCTTGGAAGTTTGAAATCGTGCTTGTTGGGCCTTTCTAGCCCATTAACATGATCATTGGGCCTAAAGGGAGCATGCTTACGTGTTATTGGGCCTTCTATGATCCAATTCCAAGTAAAAGGACTTTCAATAGCTCTAATGTGCTATTGGGCCCTAGTTGCCCATTAGTACTGCTAGTGAGGTCGAGCAGTCAAATACGAGTGGGACCAAGTGTCTTTCGCAATCCCGATAGCCTTGAATAAGTCATGGAAATAATGGGGGCTTCGTACTCTGCTATCTCCTCGGTTGTTGGGCTTATGAGAAATCAAGTAAACAGATTCATGGTGTTAATCAAGAGAAATCAGGGTGGTTGGATTAAGTGAGTAGTACGGGCGACGCCTTAAGGATCGTTCGTAACATGTAGTTATAAACTAGTCATTTTCTTTAATGCGTGATTATAACAACTCACAAACCCTAATTAATCCAATGTCACCTGGGTAATCAAAATCATTCGACCAAACGGTATAATAATAAATAAGTCATGTATTTTACTTATTGGGAAAACATCGGGTTTTCCCGGGAAGTTCAACAATTTCACTTGCGTGATTTATACAAAAGTTCAACAATTATACATGTTTTTAAAAATCAACAAGCATATATTCACGGATCTTCACACTTTTTATAAACAAATACTCTTTTCAGAAAATATCGGATTTTCTGGGTTTTACAAACTTCACCAAATCATTTTACCATAACATTACTTATGAACTCACCAACATTATATATGTTGACGTTTTTCAAAATAACTTGTATTCCCAGGTAACAGGTAAGCCGAAGAATAAGTACCAAATTAAGTCATGGTGTTTTGCTTAGATTTTCTATTGAACAGTTTATGTTATGGATTTGTAATGTCTAAAACAATGTACTGAATGTAAACAATATCAGTTGTAATATTTCAATGCATGGTGATGAATTATGTTATGATTCATGTATATTCATTGTGATGGTATTCAATTTAAGTCACAAGAGCCCTCAGACGTTTCTGCCGTTCGGTTCGGGGTGTGACATTCTTTATATCCACACGTTGGTACAACTAAGATCTACAACTTTCATTTTGACTCCCTCGACTAATTCTCGACTGATCTTAAATTTAACTGTACGAGAATAATTAGACTGTTAAATGACCGCGAAAAATTTGTAACTCCTTCATACAGACTCCGTTTTCTTCTGTCTTTTTCCGTTGAGTTACTATTAATGAGATCTTCAACTCTCATTTAGGTCGCGAAAGCAAAAAACCGTTCGAACCAAAATTCGATTTTCGGGTCGTGCACTGCTAAGCCAAATCTTAGAAAAATCATAACTTCCTCATACGAAGTCAGACTTGGGAGTTCTTTTTATTTACACTCTCAGGTTAACATATTCTATGACTTTCATTTATATCACAAAGGATAAAATTCTCTCTACCATAAACTCACTATTTACGTCTCCCCGATGTCGTGCCGGTTCCGCCACAAAACCTCGACGGGTCATAACTTCTTCGTTATAACTCAGATTTCGGCGCTCTTTATATGTACGGAACCCTTGAGACATATTCTAAAATTTGGTTAAGATTATTTATTATAAATAATCTTTTGTCGAAAACTCATTTTCGACCCCTATTATCTCTAAATTGACTATCCCGGCTCTACGGGCGTTACAATTATCTCCCCTTTAGGATGATTACATCCCTGAATCATCAACGAAACATCGCTCACATGATAACTCCATACGTTATCTCTTTATCCTAAGTAATAACCGTAACTTTCATGAGTATCTAACTCTAAGACTTCCTGACTGCAAGCGGCGCCCGATCTTGAACCCGCTCTCTATCTCATGTTAGATTTCCAATCATAATCTTTATGTCGCAATCTCGATCTTTATTGGAGACTCTTTCTTTAACAAACTTGAGATAAGTTTCTTCCTTTGATTATCCTAATAGACCGACTGGTCATGTTCTACTGACCTCTCATCGTATGATGCATTGCTTGGACTGAGGTCTTTTAGAGTCAAATTCCAGAACAGACTATAACTTCCTTCATGTTCTAATCACATCTTAAAAGGTAGTGTTTCTAGCTACAAGCAACTATCAAGATACCTCTACCGATCGCTTTGATTATCTTTTATTTCAATCTTCCGACTTATGTCAAATGCTACATCAAACTTGGTTCTCTGAACCACATAACATACTCATCGTAGTCGGACTCAATTAGATATGATACTAGGGTCGAAATAACAATCATCTTCGTATTTATTACCGAAACGATGGTAACAACATACTTGAATAAAACAAAATCAATTACTAGCTTCTTGGTAACCTTGTGACTTTCCCTGATCCAAGCGTGAGTCCTATGCTTCCGGTAGTATATGCATCTACTACCTTTCACACCTACTCATACTAGTCCCAAGTATTGTCTTGCAATTTTCCAATTAACCATAAAAAAATCACATAACAATTTGACACATCAGATTACAAAACGAAGGTTTTATATTATTCCTTGAAATGATTACATAGGTGTTCAAGTTCATCCTACACTATGCCTCTAATAGGCTACACCTCCTGATGCTATCTGCATGGCTTCTTCATAACTTGATCCTCGGATATCCATCCTCACTCCTGATTCCTTGCATTGCCATCTAGTTCATCAAGGATCATTTGGAATGCTCTTGCTTTTGGCTTTAGCGGCGCATTTTTCCTTCCAGATTCGTTCTTCTTTGGACAGTTCTTCGAAATATGCCCATCATTTTCACATTTTTAGCACTTCTTGTTGTTGAATGTACAATCTCTGGAATAGTGATCGGTCCTACCATACTTATAGCATGTCACTTCTCCATGGGATCTTTCGAAGTGCTTCTTCTTGCACTTCTCACACCATCTTGCTTCACCTCCTCCTCCTCCTCCAGACTTCGGGAATTTTCTCTCCTTGTTGGACCTTGAAGATCCTTCATGCTTCCTTTTCTCGCCAACTTCAGCTCTCTCCAGACCCTTCTCTCTTATCTGGGTCTTCACATTCTTAGCAGCCCAACTGGAGGCTTTAAGAGTGGTTGCTTGCTTGACCATTGGACCAAAGTCCGCTGGTAATCCGTGGGCAAACTTGTTGACCTTGGAGAGCTCAGTTGGAACGAGCTTCATCTTCTCTATAAAACTTGCAGCATACTCGGTGACACTCATCCTCCCCTTCTTCACATTCTGGAATTCATTGTTAATCTCCAAAAGATCCTGCTTAGAGCAGTACTGCATCTTTAACTGCACTAGGAAATCTTCACAAGACATCTTGCTTGCCTCTCCCTTAGGCATCGTGTTAGCTAGTAGCTTCCACCAGCTCAGTACTCCAGACTTTAACAGAGGGACCGCAAGGGCGGTCTTTTGTTTATTGCTATAGTCGCAACTCGCAAACATTGTCTCCATCCAAGAGATCGAACTCATAACTTCCACCGGTGATGGGATACCAGAAAGACTCGGGGGTTTGGATGCCATGAAATCCTTGTACTTGCATCCAAGTTCATCAATTCCTCCATCCTGATTGTTTCATCTAACTATCGGTGGGTTGTCTTGACCAGCCGTCTCACTGTAGTTCCTTCCTTCTGACCGCCCATCATTCAGCTCGGGGTGTTCAATAGGCATCGTAGGTTCCTCTTGATTTTGTTGAAGTAAACGCCTTGTTTCCTCCATTTGACGATCCAACATCATTTGGATCATCGCTTGTACCCCGACCATGGTGATTGGCTCAGGCGAGGTTACTACAACATGTATTTGTTCAATCACTGGGGGTTATTGATTCCTATTTCCATTCTCATTCCCGACTCCACTTCGGGTTCTTGTCATTTTGATCTATACAACAAATCATACGGTTGGTGTGTAATGACGAGAATTAAGATAGGAAAGATTTTATCTATGATTGACGTATAATCCCCTTATCTCTCCAAAAAGTTTTATGCCAGTTCTAATACCATAATTAAACGTTTAGAAACCTGAACACATACAGTTTCCAGATCCGGTCGGCAATAGACCATAGATCCAAACAAACAAAAGCATATCAGGCACAAAGCATTTATTACATAAAAGAATTTTTAGGCACAATTCCTAAAATTAGTTAGTGCTCACATTTTACAGTCATTGCTTAGCATTCTAAGTTTAAGTCTAGAAATCCTACAAATTCTTAGTTCGATTAAACTAATGCTCTAATAGCAACTGTGACATCCCCATTTTCACAGCCAGAAAAGACCGTTTTTGTTTATGCTTTATAGAAATCAGAGTATCTCTTTAAATAAAAACGTTGTGGAATTTGTTCCCAGGAAAACATGATAATTTCATTATCAAAGCATTTACGAAGAAATGTATTTTTAATCATTTTTAGACATTTGGGTTGTCATCGTCAATACAGAAACATAAGCATAAACAGAACATACTTTCATTCACACTAGTGATCTATATCACCTTAATCTCTTAGTGTAATGTAACTTCACATCATCACCTGTAATACAAGTAAACTGAGTGGGTCAGGTTGGGAAACTTGGTGAGTACATAGGGTTTTCCACCGAAAATAATATAATTATTATGTGTAATCATCAAACAATTAACCAAATTACCCATCCCCATTATCTTCTTTATTCCTAAGTACCTTCCCCAAGGATTTATCTTAAGGATCGTCTCCTGCATCATATTTACCTCACATCTCCTTACATCGCATTTCCTTATATGTTCGTTCCTAAGGACTCTCCCTAAGGATCATCGCCTACATCGCATGGATAGTATTGATTCAGGGATTACTCCCTCGATACGTGACCAACAAGGGTTAGAGCATCATCGCATGACTACGTAGTTACAACATCGCCTAAACTCGTAATTCATAGTAAGGGGTTAGAGTATCATCGCATGAATACGTAGTTACAACATCGTCTGGACTTGTAATTCATCACCTACATGTTATGGGCCTACTGGTGTTTCCACGGAGTTATCTAGAATAGTCTGTGGTCGCCATCTATACTCTAGTAGATGACTACATCGCCACATTGTCGGTTAAGGTTATGGTATCACCTTTCATCCTACATCACCTATGCATCATCATCTATTTACCTAATTATCATCACCTTTCTATCATCACCTATCTCTCATCATTTTATTTCATTACACACCAACTATTTCATCTACCCATGTTTCATCCGCAACATATTTGTAGATATAAAATAAATATACCATTTAAATTTTTTTATAACATGTATAAAATCATTCATCCAGCATAGACAACAAGTATACATATAATATGCACACATAGCACATAGTTTATATTAAATAATTCATATTTATGTGTAAGATGAAAGGGACCATGCACTCACTTGAAAAGGTGATGATTCTGAACTTAGACAGCGCTTCGCTTCATAAAAATAATTTCCTTCGATGAAACCTAGTATTATTACAACTAATGTTTAGTCTATTATTCGCTGAGACTAATTAATAGTCTAGCTATTATTACTATTACATAAGCGTTAAACAATACTTATATAACCCATAATAATAGCCCAAGTACATATTATAAGTTCCTAATAACGTTACTATAATTAAATAAAAGCTATATTAAAAATAACATAGGCGTAACTCACTTACAGCGGGTTTTATAGAAAACCAAGCTTTGCTTGGAGCAGATTTCCCGAGCTGAAAATCTTTTCTTCACGGAGACGTCGAGCACTCCGAGGCTTCCGCCTTGTGCTAGGGAGGTTCCCTAGGCTTTTCGGGGGGTTTCGAGGCTAGAGAGAGGTTCTAGAGAGAGAGAGAGAGAGAGAGAGAGAGCGAGAGTAAAGAGAAGAAAGAATGGGAAAGGTGTGAAGAAAATGAGGGTGGGATAGATTCTATTTATAGAGTGAAATATGGTTGAACTTGGTGTCACATGTCACCATCTGGTGGCAAGACTTGGGGAGAAAGCAATGGCCAAGATTGTGCCACGTCACCCATTTTCGCATAGCAAACTTCCGACTTCTAAAATCCGTAACCTTCACATATAAGCTCCGTTTTTGACGCTCTTTGTATCCACGCGTAGGTAAAAATAAGATCTACAACTTTCATTTTGACTTTGTCGGCTAATTCTCGACTGATCTTAAATTTAACAGTACGAGAAGATTAGAATGTTAAATGACCGCGAAAAATTCGTAACTCCTTCATACAGACTCCGTTTCCGTTTGTCTTTTTACCGTTGAGTTCCTATTAATGAGATATTCAACTCTCATTTAGGCCGCGTAAGCCAAAAACCGCTCGAACTAAAATTCGAGTTTCGGGCCGTGCACTGCTAAGCCAAATCTTAGAAATGTCACACCCCCAAACCTGAACGGCGGAAACGTTCGGGGGCGGATGACTTCATGTGGTAACGTAACAAATGAATACATAGTAAAGAAAGCAATACAACCATCATATATATAATTGAAAGTTTACATTTGTCAAAAGTTACATGTTCAAAACCAATTACAATATGATGTCAAAATACGAGATTAAACTGGCGCCGCAGCATCCCTTCATCAAAAGCAAAATGAATACCTGAAATTTACTGAATTCCTGGGACATACAAGTAAATTTTGAAAGAGTAGATCAGCATTTAAGCTGGTGAGTTTCATAAGTATTTAAATGACAATGCTTGAATGAAATGAAATGTTTTGTCTTTTTTTGTTTGTGTTTAGAAAATCCTATATTTTCTACTAGTATAATAGTAGCCTTCACTCAAGACCAATGTTTGTTTCTAAAATGTATGTAAGTGTAAAATAACCAATGAGTTTGAAAACCTTGTAAATCAATGCATTTTTAATACCCCTTGTGAGTTTTATAACCATACTATTGACTCGGAATGCCTATACGCAACGTTCTTCAGGCGTTGGAATGTTATGACGTTTGTCACCCCAAACGGTGGACTGCAGCTAACAGTCAGGGCGCGGGTTGTCAAGCCCGTATAGATCTATATACAAACACCACGCTCCCCCTCCAAGGGATTCTGGTATATAATACAGGACTTGAAATGTGTACTCGAACGTACATGAAGTTAGTGTCTCACAAAACCGTGGTATAAAAACAAATCTACTTGTTAAAATGTTACGTTTGTTCTTGTATACGAAAGTAACTTCTTGAAATTCATGTTTCTAGTACATAAGAGTTAGAAATTTTGTTCGTAAAACTATACCTATTATAGTTTTCTAAAAGTGTGTCTTGTTTGTTTAGAAATACCTAGAAAAGAAATCACTTGTTTATGAAAGCATAGATTTTTGGTGTAGATTCCAAGATAGACAAGAATAATCTAAGAAAAGTTTAGTTTATACATGCATTACAACAATTTTATATTTCAAAAGCTAGAATGCTATTTTAACATATGTTATATATATGAAAGTTCCTTATAAAGTTTGTAAATCGCATGTGATTTGGATATATAAAAGCATATAAAAGAGTTTCTTTATGTAACACACGATAATACTCGTGTGTTTTACATGTAATCCCCCCCTTGAAAGCATATAAAAGAATTTAAAGAATATTTAAAAGGTAGATTAAGGGGTATGAACTCACTTGAAAGTTTGAAGATAGCGAGATGGAAAAACCGGGCAGAGTTTCGTCTCAGGAAACGGATTTTCCTTGGGATTCTCGGGAATCTCGGGAGTAAAGTCGACCCTCGGGACTTGAGCAAAAAGATCAGAGCTTCGGGTTTGAACGGGCACGGAAAACGAGACAAGATTGTGAGAGAGAGGAGAGAAATGAGCCCTTTTCTCGGAAGCCCTCGCATCCTATTTATAGGATGGCTGAACCGCCTCGGTACGCGGGGCGTACGCTCATACGCAGCGCGTACGCGTACGTCATGCATGACCGAAGCCTCGACTGCCTCGGCTTCGGATGGGACGGGTTGCTGGGTACGCGGGTCGGATGGGACGGCGGGTCGGACGGGACAGCGGGTCGGACGGGTCGGATGCCTCGGATAGGGTGACGTGGATGATCAGAGGCCAAGTCTCTCGGGTACGCAGGGCGTACAGGGGTACGCAGCGCGTACCCGGATGAGGACGCTGACTCCTCTTCGGATAAGGTCCGAATTTTGAATTAAATAAATATATAATTTATTTAATAAACTTCAAAAATTCATATCTTCTTCATACGAACTCCGTTTTCGATGGTCTTTATATCCACGCGTAGGTGAGACTACGCTCTACAACTTTCGTTTAGACTCCGACGGCAAATTCCGAAATTATTTTTTTATTATTTATTTTAAACTCATCGTGTTTAAGGAATTTCTTTGAAAATTCATAACTTCTTTATCTGATGTCGGTTTTTGTCAGACTTCTTACCGCTGGAATACCATTGTCGAGACCTTCGATTCTCGTTTAGGTCATTCCGGCCAAAAGTCGCTCGATTTCCGATTCAAGTTTTTAGCTGTCTGTTGCTAAGCCGAACTTGGAAAAATCATAACTTCGCTATATGAAGTCGGATTTGGGCGTTCTTTTCACGTACGATCATGGTTCAAAGACATTTAAACATAGAAGGAACTTAAATAGAACTTTTTGCACATTTTATTATGAAAGTAAATTTTATTACTCAAAAGTGGTTACAATACTTGACCCTTTTTGGTCATTACAAAGAGTTGAAATATCGGGTTGTCACATCATCCCCCCGTTAGAGAGAATTTCGTCCCGAAATTTAAAGTAGTAAAGATACTAGTGAACATGAAAGAGATGAGGGTACTTTTGTTTCATCTGATCTTCGCGTTCCCATGTGAATTCAGGTCCCCGCTTGGCGTTCCAGCGAACCTTCACGATGTGTATGCGACTTTGTTTTGTTTGTTTGACCTCTCGGTCCATGATTTCTACTGGTTCTTCCACAAAGTTGAGGCTCTCGTTGATCTCGATCTCGTCGAGTGGAATAACAAGAGTCTCGTCGGACAGACACTTTTTAAAGTTTGAGACGTGGAAGGTTGGATGGATGTTACTAAGTTCGCGCGCTAGGTTAAGCTTGTAAGCCACAGGGCCGATTTTGGCAAGGATCTCGAAAGGCCCTATGTATCTTGGATTTAGTTTCCCACGCTTTCCAAATCGTATTAAACCCTTCCACGGTGAGACCTTTAATAAGACGTGGTCTCCTACCTGGAATTCCAAAGGTTTCCTCCTTTGGTCAGCGTAGCTTTTCTGTCGGTCTCTAGAGGCTTTCAATCGTTCACGAATCTGAACGATCTTCTCTGTCGTTTCTCGTATGATTTCCGGGCCGGTGAGAGTGCTTTCAGGAACTCTTCCTCTAGCTAACTGGGTATCGCCAACTTCAGTCCAGCACAGAGGGGATCTGCACCTTCGACCATAGAGGGCTTCAAACGGAGCAGCCTTTATGCTTGTATGATAACTATTGTTGTATGAAAATTCGACAAGGGGTAAATGAATATCCCATGCCTTTCCAAAGTCAATCACACAGGCTCTCAGCATATCTTCTAAAGTTTGTATTGTTCTCTCACTTTTTCTGTCTGTTTGTGGGTGGTAGGCTGTACTCATGTCTAGCCTAGTTCCCAGGGAACTTTGTAGTGACAGCCAGAATTTGAAGTGAATCTACTATCTCGATCGGAGATAATGGATATCGGAACACCATGCAGTCGCACTACTTCCCTTAAGTAAGTTCTTGTAAGCTTCTCCATTTTGTCAGTCTCCTTGATGGGTAGGTAATGCGCGGATTTGGTCAATCTGTCGACAATGACCCATATGGTATCAAGTCCACTTGTCGTCTTGGGTAACTTGGTTATGAAGTCCATAGTAATCCGCTCCCATTTCCATTCTGGTATCTCTGGTTGTTGTAGTAATCCTGACGGTTTCTGATACTCGACCTTAACCTTAGCGCAAGTAAGACATTTACTCACGAAGGTAGCAATTTCTGCTTTCATGTTAGGCCACCAGTACAGTTTCTTAAGATCCAGATACACTTTATCTGAACCCGGGTGAACGGAATATCTTGAGTTGTGAGCCTCGGTCATGACTACGTTTCTGAAACCACCATGTATCGGGGTCCAGATTCGGTCCATGAGATAGTAGGCTCCGCCACCCTTGACTTCTAGATTCTTCTCCATTCCTCGCAGGGATTCACCCGCCAAATTTTCAGGTTGCAAAGCTTCCATTTGTGCTTCCTTAATTTATGTGGATAAGTAGGAATGGATAGTCATGGTCAGAGATTTGACCCTCCGACCAGTGTATTCCTTTCGACTGAGGGCGTCGGCTACTACGTTGGCCTTGCCAGGATGATAACAAATTTCGCATTTGTAGTCATTCAGTAACTCAACCCATCGTTGTTGTCGCATGTTGAGTTCCTTTTGATCGAAAATGTGCTGAAGGCTCTTGTGATCAGTGAAAATAGTACTCTTTGTTCCGTATAAGTAGTGCCTCCAGATCTTCAGAGCAAATACCACTGCTCCTAACTCGATATCGTGTGTCGTATAGTTCACTTTGTGTGTCTTAAGCTGTCGGGAGGCATAAGCGATAACCTTCCCTCTCTGCATAAGAACACAACCAAGTCCTTGATTTGACGCATCGCAATACACTACGAAGTCTTCTATTCCTTCGGGGAGGGATAGTATCGGTGCGGTGCACAAGGCCTACTTTAGTGTCTGGAATGCCTTCTCTTGTTTCGCTTCCCTGTCAAAGGCCACACCTTTCTGGGTGAATGTAGTAAGAGGTTTCGCAATGCTCGAAAAGTTCTTTATGAATCTGCGATAGTAGCCAGCTAGACCTAGAAATTGACGAATTTCTGTAGGTGTCTTTGGTGCCGACCAGTTCTCAATAGCCTTAATTTTGGAGGGGTCCATGTGTATACCTTTCTTGCTAACAACGTGACCTAAAAATTCGACTCTTCGAATCCAAAATTCGCATTTAGAGAACTTCGCATAGAGTTTCTTCGTTCGCAGTGTTTCTAGGACTTTTCGTAGGTGCTGACTATGCTCTTCCTCACTTCGAGAGTAGATAAGTATATCATCGATAAAGACGATGACGAACTGATCCAAGTAAGGGCGGCATACTCTATTCATTAGGTCCATAAATACTGCTGGTGCATTGGTTAATCCGAACGGCATCACTACAAATTCGTAGTGTCCATAACGAGTTCGGAAAGCTGTCTTTGGAATGTCCCCCTCTAGAACTCGTAATTGGTGATATCCGGATCGTAGGTCTATCTTTGAGAAGTAGTTCTCTCCTTGATGTTGATCGAATAGGTCGTCGATACGGGGCAGAGGATAGCGGTTCTTGACGGTAAGTTTGTTCGGTTCTCTGTAGTCGATGCACATACGGAACGATCCGTCTTTCTTCTTTACAAACAAGACCGGTGCTCCCCAAGGTGAGAAACTTGGTCTTACAAATCATTTTTGAAGGAGTTCATTAAGTTACTGGAAAGTTCCTGCATCTCTGCTGGCGCAAGACGATAAGGCGACTTCGCTACTGGGGTAGTTCCTGGAATTAAGTCGATTCTGAACTCGACTTGGCGTTGCGGTGGTAATCCTGGTAGTTCTTCTGGAAAGATATCGGGAAAGTCGCGTACTACCGAGATGCTCTTGATGTCCTTCCGTTCTTGACTTGTATCAACGATGTGTGCTAGGAATGCTCGACAATCCTTCCGCAAGCACTTTCGAGCTTGGATGCACGAAATGATGCGAAGGTTTGTACTAGATTTGTCGCCGTAGATAACTAATGTTTCGTTGTTAGGGAGGTTAAGACGGACTGCTTTCTCAAAGCACATGATGTCGGCACAAAGAAGACTCAACCAATCCATGCCGACTATGACGTCGAAACTTTTAATTTGGACCGGCATGAGATTGATTGGGAAAGAATGGCCGTCTAATATTAATGTACAGCCCATGTATATGCAATTAGTGTTTTCGGTTTTTCCATTGGCCATCTCTACAGTGAATGATTTTTCTAACTTGCTAGGTTTAGGTTTAAGTAAATGAATAAAGTTTTGACTCACGAAGCTTCTCTCCGCTCCACTATCGAATAATATGCATGCATATGAATTATCGAGAAGGAACGTACCAGCAACTATAGTTGGGTCAGCTACAGCTTCGTCGTGGCCTATTGCCAAAACTCGTCCCACACCTCCGGTGCCTGCTGCCTTAGGACAGTTCCTCTTATAGTGGCCCACCTCGCCACAACCGTAGCAAGTCTGCCCCATACCCGCACCGGGAACTTGAGTGATCGGCTTTGCGGGTTCCTTGCAGAAACGGGCTGTGTGTCCTTTCCTGTTGCAGTTGGCGCGCTGCATTTCTCGACAAGGTCTATGGTGGTGGTAATTGCATTTTGTGCACTTTGGGAGGTTACCTATATAAGGCTTTGTTGGGTAGGTATTTGTAGGAGTTGTAGTAGGTACAGTGGCAGCATTCACTGAAACCAGTTGTTTCTTTGCGGATTCTTGGGAAGACCCACCCTTCCCTCTATTCCACACTCTCTTTCTGCCATTGTTGTTGTTGTTGTTGTTGTTGTTGTTTCCTTTCTGTGGTGCTGGTGCAGAAGTGGTTGAGTTCTGATGACCTCCGTAGTCAATCAGAGATTGTGCCAGTTCCTTAGCACTTTCAAAGGTGTCAGGTTTAGAAGCTAACACGCTTGATCGCATTTGGGGCGTCAGTCCCCAGATGTACCTTTCTATTTTCTTGCTCTCGGGAGCAATCATATCTGGACAAAGGATTGCCAGCTCGCAGAATCTGTTGGTATAAGTAGCGATGTCGGTACCAACCATTCCGAGAGTCCATAGCTCGTGTTCAAGCTTTTGATTCTCTCCCCGTGGGCAGTATTCTCTCATCATCATGGCTTTCAGGCTCTCCCAGCTTATGGAGTTTGCCACGATTAGGGTAAGTACTTTAACGTGGCCATTCCACCAAGTTAAAGCTTTATCAAGAAGGGTGAAAGTTGCAAATTTGACCTTGCTGTGCTCGGGACAGGAGCAGATTTCAAAGACTGCCTCCGTCCTTTCAATCCACTGCCTCAGGGCCATTACACCACCAGTTCCATAAAACATTCGGGGCTTGGCATTAGTGAAGTCCTTATAGGTGCATTCTCGAGGTGGTCCATGACTCTCGCCATGGTTGGATAGGTGTGTGCCAGATCCCGAGCCATTAGTACCCGAGTTATTGATCTGTGACATGGCAGCTGCCACCGCTGCGGTGACTGCTGCTTGAAACATAACAGCATCAAATTGAGGTGGAGGAGGTGGTGGTGGTACTGGTGCTTCTTCACCGTTGTTTTGCCTTGGGTTTCTACACGGAGGCATCCTTCAACTATAGGTTGAAAAGACAAGGATAAGAATTTCATAGAATAGAAAATGTATGTGTCTCATGAACTAAATCGCCATAGTTCAACAACAGATGATAGTATGAGTCTTAAAATAGAAGAATGAAAGTTTATTTGTAAGACTGAAGGTATGAAACAAGTATTTGGTTTCTCAAAGACCATTCAAGGTCTGAACGAAATACTTAACATAGTAGTAATAGTGTCACTTATATTAATATAAAAGTTGTTACAACGATCATGAAAATTTGACCCCTATAAGGGTCTCCGATTACAAAGTTCGAGAAATTTAAAGACTTTTAGCCGAGGTCCTAAGCTATAACAAAATTTGAGTCCTTGGCAAGCACTACTTGCGTCGAAGGTTGCGCTTGGAGCTTGACTCCGCATCTGATTGCTTTGACTCCATTAGACGCCTATCAAAAGCGGCTTGTTGTTCCCCCAGTTCAGCGAGGGCTGCAATCACTTGCGCTTGAAATGCTTCGGTTTGGAGTTGAGCATTGTCTTGTATTTTGTCCAGCCTACGGATGTCAGAAGTGTGAACCTGCACTTCCACGTTGACATCCCGGAGTCGACTAGCTTGAACTCCAGACTGATAGGACTGATTGGCTAACTTACCCACCATTACCGGGAGTGCTCGATCAGCTGAACCTCCGCCACGGACATCATAGAAGTCCCGGCACATGTCGTAGGGAGGGCGTAGGTTTTGCTGTTGGCTCCAATGGTGGAGGTGACTTCCCCAGACGGGAGTCGGTCCTTGAAAGTTCCTTACGAAGACGAGAGGTTGAATGGGTGGTGGATCGATAACTTCCGGCTCTGAGTCGGTACCGGAGTCATCACCCACTTCTATGGGTTCCTCGTCCTCTTCGGGATCATCTTCGATCCGTCCTCCGTTGCCTTGGTTGGGAAAGTAGGGGTCGCCAAGGTGGTGAAATCCAGCCATTTGACTGTACGAGAAATAGGGTTATAAGAATGGAATAAACTTGAAACATGCAAAACATGTAAGTTAAACTAGTTTAGATCGCAAATACTCCTATAGTATTCTAATTCTTGTGTTTGATTCTTGTAATGGTTTGGTAAGGTTTGACTTGTTGCTTACTATGATCATTCCTCGATATACGTTGGTCCAATCTCAGGCAAATATAGTTGATCACGCTATATTTGTCCAAAATCTGATTACATATATCGAGTCTCAATCGTAGTGTCAACTTGTCTAAATACTTGTATAGTTGTATAACATGAAAATAATTTGTGGTATGCATGTAATTGTACTTAAATGAACTATCAATTTAAGTTGAACGCAAAGCTGCTTAAGCGTAAAAAGAAAATTTGTTTTGTCAGAGAGTATTAGTCCCTTAAGCATTTATAGTTTGTATATCTTATGTGGTTCGATATACTTAGTTCACTATAAACATTGCTCTGATACCAATCTGTCACACCCCCAAACCTGAACGGCGGAAACGTTCGGGGGCGGATGACTTCATGTGGTAACATAACAAATGAATACATAGTAAAGAAAGTAATACAACCATCATATATATAATTGAAAGTTTACATTTGTCAAAAGTTACATGTTCAAAACCAATTACAATATGATGTCAAAATACGAGATTAAACTGGCGCCGCAACATCCCTTCATCAAAATCAAAATGAATACCTGAAATTTACTGAATTCCTGGGACATACAAGTAAATTTTGAAAGAGCAGATCAGCATTTAAGCTGGTGAGTTTCATAAGTATTTAAATGACAATGCTTGAATGAAATGAAATGTTTTGTCTTTGTTTGTTTGTGTTTAGAAAATCCTATATTTTCTACTAGTATAATAGTAGCCTTCACTCAAGACCAATGTTTGTTTCTAAAATGTATGTAAGTGTAAAATAACCAATGAGTTTGAAAACCTTGTAAATCAATGCATTTTTAATACCCCTTGTGAGTTTTATAACCATACTATTGACTCGGAATGCCTATACGCAACGTTCTTCAGGAGTTGGAATGTTATGACGTTTGTCACCCCAAATGGTGGACTGCAGCTAACATTCAGGGCGCGGGTTGTCAAGCCCGTATAGATCTATATACAAACACCACGCTCCCCCTCCAAGGGATTCTGGTATATAATACAGGACTTGAAATGTGTACTCGAACGTACATGAAGTTAGTGTCTCACAAAACCGTGGTATAAAAACAGATCTACTTGTTAAAATGTTACGTTTGTTCTTGTATACGAAAGTAACTTCTTGAAATTCATGTTTCTAGTACATAAGAGTTAGAAATTTTGTTCGTAAAACTATACCTATTATAGTTTTCTAAAAGTGTGTCTTGTTTGTTTAGAAATACCTAGAAAAGAAATCACTTGTTTATGAAAGCATAGATTTTTGGTGTAGAGTCCAAGATAGACAAGAATAATCTAAGAAAAGTTTAGTTTATACATGCATTACAACAATTTTATATTTCAAAAGATAGAATGCTATTTTAACATATGTTATATATATGAAAGTTCCTTATAAAGTTTGTAAATCGCATGTGATTTGGATATATAAAAGCATATAAAAGAGTTTCTTTATGTAACACACGATAATACTCGTGTGTTTTACTTGTAATCCCCCCCTTGAAAGCATATAAAAGAATTTAAAGAATATTTAAAAGGTAGATTAAGGGGTATGAACTCACTTGAAAGTTTGAAGATAGCGAGATGGAAAAACCGGGCAGAGTTTCGTCTCGGGAAACGGATTTTCCTCGGGATTCTCGGGAATCTCGGGAGTAAAATCGACCCTCGGGACTTGAGCAAAAAGACCAAAGCTTCGGGTTTGAACGGGCACGGAAAACGAGACAAGATTGTGAGAGAGAGGAGAGAAATGAGCCCTTTTCTCGGAAGCCCTTGCATCCTATTTATAGGAAGGCTGAACCGCCTCGGTATGCGGGGCGTACGCTCGTACGCAGCGCGTACGCGTACGTCATGCATGACCGAAGCGTCGACTGCCTCGGCTTCGGATGGGACGGGTTGCTGGGTACGCTGGTCGGATGGGACGGCGGGTCGGACGGGACAGCGGGTCGGACGGGTCTGATACTTCGGACGGGTCGGACGGGTCGGATGCCTCGGATAAGGCGACGTGGACGATCAGAGGCCAAGTCTCTCGGGTACACAGGGCGTACAGGGGTACGCAGCGCGTACCCGGATGAGGACGCTGACTCCTCTTCGGATAAGGTCCGAATTTTGAATTAAATAAATATATAATTTATTTAATAAACTTCAAAAATTCATATCTTCTTCATACGAACTCCGTTTTCGATGGTCTTTATATCCACGCGTAGGTGAGACTACGCTCTACAACTTTCGTTTAGACTCTGAAGGCAAATTCCGAAATTATTTTTTTATTATTTATTTTAAACTCATCGTGTTTAAGAAATTTCTTTGAAAATTCATAACTTCTTTATCTGATGTCGGTTTTTGCCAGACTTTTTACCGCTGGAATACCATTGTCGAGACCTTCGATTCTCGTTTAGGTCATTCCGGCCAAAAGTCGCTCGATTTCCGATTTGAGTTTTTAGCTGTCTGTTACTAAGCCAAACTTGGAAAAATCATAACTTCGCTATATGAAGTCGGATTTGGACGTTCTTTTCACGTACGATCATGGTTCAAAGACATTTAAGCATAGACGGAACTTAAATAGAACTTTTGCACATTTTATTATGAAAGTAAATTTTATTACTCAAAAGTGGTTACAATACTTGACCCTTTTTGGTCATTAGAAAGAGTTGAAATATCGGGTTGTCACAAGAAAAATCATAACTTCCTCATACGAAGTCAGATTTGGGCATTCTTTTTATGGACGCTCTCAGGTTAACATATTCGATGAGTATCATTTAGATCACTAAGGATAAAAGTCTCTCTATCATAAATTCACTATTTACATCTCCCTGGTGTCGTATCGGTTCCGTCGTGAAACTTTGATGGGTCATAACTTCTTCCTTATAACTTGGCTTTCGGTGCTCTTTATATGTACGGAACCCTTCAGACATATTCTATAACTTGGTTAAGATTATTTATTCTAAATAATCTCTTTTCAAAAATTCTTTTTCGACCCCTATTATCTCTAAATTGACTAGCCCGGATCTACGGGCGTTAAATCAAGTCTAACAGAGATGAAGGCCACCTCAGGGATCTTCAAGGAGCCTTCAATATTTTAGACGAATATAACATGAATCTAAATCCCTCCAAATTTCACTTTGGAATGAAGGCGTGTAAGTTTCTTGGATATATAGTCACCGAAAGGGGTATGGAAGCAAGCCATGCATTGATAAAAGCCATAATTGATCTGAGATCCCCAACAAATATATCCAAAGTGTAACATCCCAAAACTTAAGGCAAAAATTTCATTTTTAAATAAGTTATTACGAAACCATAAGTAATAAAACATATATAATGACATCTCATGTCAAGACCAAAGTGTCAATAGTCAAACATGTTATCATGAAATAATATCAGAGGGTAATCCCAAAGATCTCATGTGCAGTAGACATAGTGTGATGCACTGCGATCAAGCCGGCTCCTTTCCTTTGAAAACGGTGTACCTGAAACAAAAACTGAAAACCATAAGCACAAAGGTTAGTGAGTTTCCCCATCATACCACATTCCATACAACACACATACTGCCAAGCATATCCGGGTGTTGGCCTACCCCCTTTAGTATCTTTCAACCGGTATCCAGGGATTGTTTCACCCTCCATCACTAAAACATAATAACATAGCATAACATACATAAATATACTGTCAGGCATATCTGGGTGCCCGACCTACCCCTTCGGTATCTTTCAACCGGTAACTAGGAGCTAACCTCCCCTTCGGTATCTTTTCAAATGGTAACTGAGGACTATTTCACCCCTACCACTACCACATAATAACATAACATAACGTGCTTTTAGGCATGCATTGGTTCTGAGGACCCCTTCGGTATCTTTCAACCGGTATCTAGGGACTATTTCACCCTTACTACTACTAACACATATAATAGAGCATCCTAGCACATATATCATATCAGATAGTTGCAAACCAGACAATTATCACAAAGACAATCATCTCATACATTGTCACCTACTAATGGGCCAACATTGGTGCCTAAGACCCACCTCTACTTGAGGGTAACTCACCTCACACTATTGAAGTCCCGTAGACACAACTCGCAGCTGCTGGATGAGAGGTTCCCAAACTATCAATATCAAAACATCACCCAATTAATAATTGGCTCCCAACACATAACCATTAATACATACTTAGGGGTAAATACTACTTTACCCCTAACTTAGCTTTATACAAGCGCAAGGCCCAATCCAAAGGCCCAAAACTCAACTATGAGTCAAAGCCCAACATATGG
Source organism: Lactuca sativa (assembly GCF_002870075.4). Taxonomy (NCBI): domain Eukaryota; kingdom Viridiplantae; phylum Streptophyta; class Magnoliopsida; order Asterales; family Asteraceae; genus Lactuca; species Lactuca sativa. Next base: position 195,657,249 of record NC_056625.2, read on the forward strand.
CCCAATTTGTGACAACCCGAATTTCCATTCTGTGCAAACCATATCAAGTCAGTAGAAGATTAGAACAGTTACAGTGAATTTCCAGACTTTTGGGTATAAGTTTGAGTATTTCAGGATTTACACTTAAGGAGATATCAGGAGAGTGGATGCACTAGGGTTTTGTGCAACACTGTTATTTCAAAACTCTATGATATTAGAGTTCATTTAGTGAACAAAATTTTCTGCCAAAAATCCCAAGACTATATATAGGATTCTGAGCCATATTTATTCATTAGTTACATTTCCAACTAGAGAAAAGCCAAATTCTCTCTCAAGGATCTTCGGACTTTCGTCCCGAAAAGTGAGTACTTCTATCTAGTGTTGTTGTAAATCTTATTATGTGCTTAAAACACTAGAATTCATAGGAAAACACTAAGATTTAAGAGTTTACCGCCAAAGAACATCTTCGACCGTAAACCCTTCTTTAGGGGTCAAATGATGCCCTAGTCCCTTCCTATTGCAATGAAACTAGTTTAGACAAGTACCCTAATGTGTTTATAACTAGAAAACACCATTAGAACACCAAGAGTAAGGTGTTCACGGCCCAAGAAGTTCCAGGTCCGTGAACTCCAAACAATAGGGCCAAAAGGTGCTATAAACTCTCTCCTAAAGCCATGTACACTAGCTTAATTTAGTTCCTAGTTAAATTAGGGACTTGAAAACACCAAAAACACCCATCCAAGGGAGATTACGGCCGTAATATCCATGGGGTTTGGTCCCAGGTCCGTAAACTCCTAAAAGGAGTTATATAATGCCTTAAACTCTTCCAAAGACCAAGCCATTAAGTAGAAATGCTTCTTAGGGTCTTGTAGAGCATCAAACAACAAATGGTCTTGTAAGTATGAGCTTACGGCTGTAAACTCATGATTTTACGACCGTAAACTCATTTGTTAGTGGCATTAGGGCCGTGAACTCCATGAAGGAGTTTTCCTCGAACCCTACACATAATAGCTTTTCCCTAGAGCACTTAGATGCAATCCTAGAGGCTAATAACACTTGATAAAGGTGTTTAGCATGTCCTAGGGTGTCTTGACTTGTTTATTAGTTGTTTATAGACTAATTTGATACATATATGTGATATTATATGTTAACTAGGATCATAGAGTGTGTTCAAGACTTCACTTGACACCTAGTAATCCTACCTCTTCAGTTCATCTGTACCAGTCGCTACATGTGAGTTCATACCCCTTAATCAATGTTTTAAATGTTTTTAAATGTTTTATGGAGGGGATACAAGTAGAATCATGCTAGTTATTATATCAATCACATGTGATTAATAAGCAACATTTAAATGATTTGCTACTCATTAGCTATTTTACCAAACAGTTTTCTTCACATGATTTTCATAAACGTTTTATATGTTTAAAACTCCTTATTGAACTATTCATTATACACTGTATGTTTCATTTCAAACTCATTTATAATTGTGTTCCAAACAAATGTTTCTTTATACTGAAACTGTTTTATCAAACACATGCTTTCAACCCGTTTTATGGATTGACATCAAGTCGATCTTTTCTTAGATAAAAATCATGTTCAAAAGGTTTTACAAAACTTATTTTATGCTTTTATGTTGTCAATTGCATGCCTATATATGTATAGTTATATAAGAAATGTTGAAAGGACTTAGGAAGACTATCCACCCTATTTCCTTTTCGCGCTTAAGATGTGCTCTAGTGGGATATCGGGTACCCATCCGAAGGTCGTTTAAATATTAGTTATATATCATGTGTACATATATAGTTATAAAGGTTCTTCCAGTTCATTCAATACCCATGGGTAGCAAGGGTATACATCCATGTTCATACGTACCGATTACGTTACTAGTAAGCTACCATAGGGGTAGTTCAGGAAGATACTAGAACTATTACTAGAACATGATATCATACAAAGAGTCAGTTCATGCATGAGTCAATACTTGCTAGATAGAGAGAGAACACACATTTCAGCTAGCACACGCAGAACATTACAATACATTACTATACATGCTAGACAAAAAGAGAACACACATTACAGCTAGCACACGCAGAACATTACAGTACATTACTATACATTTACATGAGTACGTTTACATGATTACATTCACATGATTACATTTACATAGATACGTTTACGTAGAGACCCGGTTATAAGTGTGCCTATATAGGTATAGTTATATAAGTAATGTTTAAAGGACTTAGGAAGGCTATCCACCCTATTTCCTTTTCGTGCTTGAGATCTGGTTGGTGGGATATCAGGTATCTGTCTGAAGGTCGCTTAAATATTAGTTATATATCGTGTGCACATATATGGACATTATAGTTCCTTTTAGTTAGTTCAGTACCTTTGGGTAGCAAAGGCATACGTTCCTATACTCTTACATGATTACGCTTACATGAGTACGTATACATAGATACGTTTACATGAGTGCACTTACATATACGATAATAGGACAGACATCACTAGGTGTTATAGCATGGAACGAGTTCAGGATCTAACTATACCAATGAATCGCAACGCATTTTGATAGTTATATTGGGTATACATGATCATAGTAATGTGGATGTTCACGGCGTGCAAATATGCAGGGGTCGTGTAAAGGTCCCAAAATCCCTTTGACAGGGGAGCGTTTAGCCTAGGATCTAGCCGTCAGATTAGGCCTTGTCCCTCAAATAAGGCAATAGGAGTATAGAGGTAGTCACTTGTTACAAAGACTACAGTACTCACAAAATTACCCTAGACATAAGGTAATTAGTACGGTTGTAGTCGACACTACACCATAGTACTATTTCATTTTCCCATTAGATTCACTTCGTGAACATTCACACGACGCACGGTAATGTAGAAACTATATTTTTCGTTAATCATAGTCAAATTTGGGACGATACACACTCTTACAAGAGACACACACACAGACACTAGATGCCTTGGTAGAAGGATACAATTAGTAGGAAACATAGGGTTTCCTAGGATCATTCAAAACATTTTCATACTTACAGTTCATATACATTTTCAATACTTATAGTTCATATACATACAAATACATACATATAAATTAAGACACTAAAATACTTATGATATCACCAGCTTTAAAGCTGATAATCTCTTTCAAAATAACTTGTATCCTCAGGTCAACCATAGACAGGTACCGATGCAAGGTTCAGGGAAGATGGTGCTCGTTCAAGATGCATCTTTCATTTTGATTTATGCTTTAGTGTTTATCAAAATTTGACAGAACACACTTCTATTAAAATTATATTATTAATGCAATGGATGATGTTGTTGCTTGTTTACTACTTTTCATTGTTGTGATATTGTACATGACGTGCTCCGCCCTAGAACTTTTCCGCCGTTCTTGGTTTTGGGGTGTGACAGATTGGTATCAGAGCATTGTTTATAGTGAATTAAGTATATCAACCCATAAAAGATATACTAACTATAAATACATAGGGATTAAAAATACTCTGACCAAGAGTTTATACTTTAAATAGTAAAATATTTAATTAAGTATACGTGCCTGTATTCATACTAAAATCAGTGTCACTAGGACAATACAAAAGAATTACAATAGTTGGGCAACACAGGTAGACTTAGAGACATATAGTCAAAACTAGGAAGATATAGTCTGATAAACTATATTATCTGAGGGTTGACTAGCACGTGCCTAAGTGCAGTTGTGTGGTTGCAACAAGTCTAAAATCTTACCAACAATACCACAATGAGAACAGCAGAACATAACATTAAACTTAAAATACTATAGGGGTATTTGGTGTTACTATATGTACCTTATACTTGAGAACTAAAACAGGATCTTCATTACTAAGTTGATAGTTTCTAAGTGGATACATTAAGGCTATATGTAACTAGGATGTTATAGACTTAGAATCTGTGAAAAATTTGCCTTACCCCTCTTCTGTGTGAAAATGGAGTTAAGGTCACTTATTCGAAGGTCTATCCTATTTCAATTACATATAACTGGTATGCACTTCACAAATAGCGATGTAACTAATGAAGATTTTCTAAATAATTATCTAGATAGTTCGTTTAATAATTATTTTCTTACCCTAATTCTCGCGCAGATAACATGGCTGGACTCCATCCCCACGGCAACCAGTACCTTCCGAATGAGGTCATTGTTGGATGGTTTGAAGAACTGTGAATGATCACCATGATGAAGACATTTCGGATGATGCTAACTCCGAACCCGAGGTTGAGAACCTACCCCAGGCAGCTCCCGTTCAAATTCCTAACCCTCGTCCGGCTTTTCGTGGCCCGACGCCTGAGTGGGTGGAATGCTTGGAAACATGGAGCTAAGGACAAGATCAGCCCATGCCATTTAATGGTGACCGAAGTTTTTACGACCTTAGCAATGGGGGTTCAGCAGACAGATTCTTGCCAATCTTCGTCCGCAGAGTGGCCCGAAATGAGATTCAAGGCAGGACAACCCTACAACAGATCACCGAACTTGTCGCCGATGCGAGAATGCATACCCTCCGTACCATTTGTCTAGAAGATGCTCGTGAGAGTTCTAAGAGAGATCATGAAACCCTGCTACAAGCACTGGCTGACTCATGAGCCGAAGTCATAGAGCTCCGAGTACACCAGAGGGTGTACGAAAGACACCTGCTTGATTTGGAACGCCAACTGGCTGAACTGAGAGTTCACCAGAGGCATGACCGTCGCTAGTAGTAGATGTTATACTTTATTTTCCTTGTTAAAAGGAATCGTTTTTCTGTCTATGCCCGATGAGGCATTTTCTATGAAACTATCTTGTACTGTAAGTACTTCTGGTTAGGTCTTTATGTTGTCGAGAACTATCTTCTCTGGATATGATGTAAGACCTTTTACAAAGTCATTTTCTTGAATTTTACGTCATGAATATCAAAGATATTGACAGTCGGCTAACTCTTGTGTCATCCTTATTCAATTACTTTTATCATACTTTCATTAGAGTCTATCTGAAACATGCTTTAGTCAAGTCATTGGACTATAGTCATTTAGCTCCAGAGACATTTCCAAGTCTCTTTCAATGGTTGGATCATGTTATTCACCAACCAACGATACCTTGGCTTGAACGACAAACGTCTTGTGACCGTTGTTCGAACTTACTTCCACCCACTACTAGGACTGCATCATAGGGATGTAGGTCAAACCTTTGCGAACACACTTACATTCCGTACTAGGACTGCATCATAGGGATGTAGGTCAAACTTTCGAGAACATACTCTTACTCTTTTCTTGAGCAATCGAAGTACATCTAGGGTCAACCAGAATTGCTCACAAAATCCTTATCTTTCTGCTAACAGAATCATGTCGTCATTCAGAAACAACCAGCTTCATAAGTGCATCTCTTTCTCAGTAAATGTCTTTTTAGCAAAGCCGTCATTTCAGAACACCAAAGTACTCATGCATGGAGTACCTCATATTCATTTCCTTCCAAAGAAATCCCCGAAGTACCACTCGTACAGTACGTCAAGTTCAATCCAAAGATTCATACGGTTGATCTATCACTGAAGAATGTATACATAAGAGTGATATGTAATCAAGGTTCTACAGGTTTAGAATTGATGATTCCACTTTAACTTCTTTTTCCTCAATGGGATGTGAGCTTAAAGAAGAATCAGTTATTCGACTACCTTTTCAATCTTAATTATATATGACTCGTATACACGAGATTGTGATCGTTGAACCAAGTATGAATTCTAATATGAACTTCAGGCCGGAGACTGCCCAAGACTACGAGTAATCGCATCGTCATGTGAACAAACTTAGAACCCAGTACGACTTCTGTAAACAGATCACCCTACAGTCTAAACACCTACGGAGATACAAGAACAACCCGGACAACTTAGCGAACTACACAAAAAAGAATTGGAAGACTAGGCTTCTCACCCTGGAGAACTCCGGTCTTATTCTTCCAGAGATCGACGGATGTCCGGAAGACTACCTTCCAAACTCGATGCGGACACTTCGAGTCCGTAGTCATACCCCTCGGATTGGACCAATACGCCCATTGTATTCATGAGCTAAATGAGTAGGGTACGACTTTCTTACTTGGATCCGTTTGTCATTTCTCCATGTAATGACTTACTTATCTACCCTCGTAGTAAGAAGGAACCCATGGAAACATTACCCTCGGAGGAACTTTCATGAAGTTCTCTAAGCACGAGTTTTGAAATTGAAGAGTCAGATTCCTAAGACACACTATTAGGGATGTGGGAATTTTTTAGTACTCTTTCAATTTGTCAAAACCGTTGAGAATTTGTCGACACCAGGGACGCCGACAGAAATTCGCCAAAATCCTAGGTCTTGCAGACCTACTATCGTAGTCCGTTCAGAACTCCTCGCAAGTTACAGAAACACATACGACTTTGACCCAGCAAGGGGTGGCCCTTCACGGGGAAGATAAGCAAGAGAAAGAACCTTTGGAATTCCAAGTGAGAGACCAAGTTCTTTAGGAAGTCTCACTCTGGGAATGGCTTAATACGCTTCGTAAAGCGTGGAAAGCTAAATCCAAGATATATAGGACTTCCGAGATTCTTACCAGAATCGGTCCTATACCTCACAAACTAGACCTACTCCGTGAACTCAGAAACGTACATTTTACCCTTCACGTCTCGATTTTGAAACCATACCTTTCCATTAGGACTCTTGTAAGTCCACTCGTCGAGATCCTCTCCTTCGTATTAGAACCGTAGTGACCCTCGACCGAGAGGTCAAGCGGACGAAGCAACGCCATCGCTCATTAGGGAAGATTTGTTGGGATACCAACCGAGGACCCGATTTCACTTAGAAGCGCGAAAACCAATCGATTAGGAAGTTTCCACCGCATGACTCGATCATTCATACCTACTTCCTTACATAGATTCTAATTTCGGGACGAAATTCCTTTTAACAGGGGGATGATGTGACAACCCGAAATTTCCATTCTGTGCAAACCATATCAAGTCAGTAGAAGATTAGAACAGTTACAGTGAATTTCCAGAGTTTTGGGTATAAGTTTGAGTATTTCAGGATTTACACTTAAGGAGATATCAGGAGAGTGGATGCACTAGGGTTTTGTGCAACACTGTTATTTCAAAACTCTATGATATTAGAGTTCATTTAGTGAATAAAATATTTTCTGCCAAAAATCCCAGGACTATATATATGATTCTAAGCCAAATTTATTCATTAGTTACATTTCCAACTAAAGAAAAGCCGAATTCTCTCTCAAGGATCTTCGGACTTTCATCCCGGAAAGTGAGTACTTCTATCTAGTGTTGCTGTAAAGCTTATTATGTGCTTGAAACTATAGAATTCATAGGAAAACACTATGATTTAAGAGTTTACCGCCCAAGACCATCTTGGACCGTAAACCCTTCTTTAGGGGTCAAATGATGCCCTAGTCCCTTCGTATTGCAATGAAACTAGTTTAGACAAGTACCCTAATGTGTTTAGGAATAGAAAACACCTTTAGAACACCAAGAGTAAGGTGTTCACAGCCCAAGAAGATCCAGGGCCGTGAACTCCAAACAATAGGGCCAAAAGGTGCTATAAACTCTCCTAAAGCCTTGTACACTAGCCTAGTTTAGTTCCTAGTTAAATTAGGGACTTGAAAACACCAAAAACACCCTTCCAAGGGATATTACGGTCGTAATCTCCATGGGGTTTGGTCCCACGGTCGTAAACTCCTAAAAGGAGTTATATAATGACCTAAACTCTTCCAAAGACCAAGCCATTATGTAGAAATGCTTCTTAGGGTATTCTAGAGCATCAAACAACAAATGGTCTTGTAAGTATGAGCTTACAGGCATAAACTCATGAGTTTACGACCGTAAACTCATTTGTTAGTGGCATTAGGGCCGTGAACTCCATGAAGGAGTTTTCCTTGAACCCTACATACAATAGCTTTTCCCTACAACACTTAGAAGCAATCCTAGAGGCTAATAACACTTGATAAAGGTGTTTAGCATGTCCTAGGGTGTCTTGATTTTTTTATTAGTTGTTTATAGACTAATTTGATACATATATGTGATATTATATGTTAACTAGGATCATAGAGTGTCTTCAAGACTTCACTTGACACCTAGCAATCCTACCTCTTCAGTTCATCCGTACCACTCGCTACATGTGAGTTCATACCCCTTAATCAATGTTTTAAATGTTTTTAAATGTTTTATGGGGGGATACAAGTAGAATCATGCTACTTATTATATCAATCATATGTGATTAATAAGCAGCATTTAAATGATTTGCTACTCATTAGCCGTTTTACCAAACAGTTTTCTTCACATGATTTTCATAAACGTTTTATATGTTTAAAACTCCTTATTAAACTGTTCATTATACATTGTATGTTTCATTTCAAACTCATTTATAATTGTGTTCTAAACAAATGTTTCTTTATACTTAAACTGTTTTATCAAACACATGCTTTCAACCCGTTTTATGGATTAACATCAAGTCGATGTTTTCTTAGATAGAAATCATGTTCAAAAGGTTTTACAAAACTTATTTTATGCTTTTATGTTGTCAATTGCATGCCTATATATGTATAGTTATATAAGAAATGTTGAAAGGACATTGGAAGGCTATCCACCCTATTTCCTTTTCACGCTTGAGATGTGGTCTGGTGGGATATCGGGTACCCGTCCGAAGGTCGTTTAAATATTAGTTATATATCATGTGTACATATATGGTCATAAAGGTTCTTCCAGTTCATTCAATACCCTTGGGTAGCAAGGGTATACATCCATGTTCATACGTACCAGTTACCTTACTAATAAGCTATCATAAGGGTAGTTCAGGAAGATACTAGAACTATTACTAGAACACGATATCATACAAAGAGTTAGTTCATTCATGAGTCAATACTTCCTAGATAGAGAGAGAACACACATTTCAGCTAGCACACGCAGAACATTACAGTACATTACTATACATGATAGACAAAAAGAGAACACACATTACAGCTAACACACGCAGAACTTTACAGTACATTACTATACATTTACATGAATATGTTTACATGATTACATTTACATGAGTACGTTTACATGATTACATTCACACGAGTACATTTACATAGATACGTTTACATAGAGACCCGGTTATAAGCGCGCCTATATATGTATAGTTATATAAGTAATGTTTAAAGGACTTAGGAAGGCTATCCACCCTATTTCCTTTTCGCGCTTGAGATGTGGTCTGGTCGGATATCAGGTATCCGTCCGAAGTTCGTTTAAATATTAGTTAGATATCATGTGTACATATATGGACATAATAGTTCCTTTCAGTCAGTTCAGTACCTTTGGGTAGCAAAGGCATACGTTCATATACTCTTACATGATTACACTTACATGAGTACGTATATATAGATATGTTTTCATGAGTGCGCTTACATATATAATAATAGGACAGACATCACTAGGTGCTATAGCATGGAACGAGTTCAGGATCTAACTATACCAATGAATCGCAGCGCATTGTGATAGTTATATTGGGTATACATGATCATAGTAATGTGGATGTTCACGGCGTGCAAATATGCAGGGGTCATGTAAAGGTCCCAAAATCCCTTTGACAGGGGAGCGTTTATCCTAGGATCTAGCCATCACGTTAAGCCTTATCCCTCAAATAAGGAAATAGGAGTACAGAAGTAGTCACTTATTACAAATACTACAGTACTCACAAAATTACCCTAGACTTAAGGTAATTAGTACGGTTGTAGTTCGACACTACACCATAGTACTATTTCATTTTCCCATTGAATTCACTTCGTGAACATTCACACGACGCACGGTAATGTAGAAACTATATTTTTAGTTAATGATAGTCATATTTGGGAAAATACACACTCTTACAAGAGACACACACACAGACACTAGATGCCTTGGTAGAAGGATACGATGAGTAGGAAACATAAGGTTTCCTAGGATCATTCAAAACATTTTCATACTTACAGTTCATATACATTTTCAATACTTACAGTTCATATATATACAAATACTTACATACAAACTAAGACACTAAAATACTTATGATCTCACCAGCTTTAAAGCTGATACTCTCTTTCAAAATAACTTGTATCCTCAGGTCAACCATAGACAAGTACCGATGCAAGGTTCACGGAAGATGGTGCTCGTTCAAGACGCATCTTTCATTTTGATTTATGCTTTAGTGTTTATCATAATTTGACAGAACACACTTGTATTAAAATAATATTATTAATGCAATGAATGATGTTGTTGCTTGTTTACTACTTTTCATTGTTGTGATACTGTACATGACGTCCTCCGCCCCAGAATGTTTCCAACGTTCATGGTTTTGGGGTGTGACACAATTTTCCAAATTGGGCCCAAACCTTTACAAGATCTTACCATAAGAACCAACCATTTAGTCGAGCCCAACATTCAACATTCTAATGACACAATATCATATAATCACAAAGGCCCAAACTGTGGCCCAATTTTCGAAATTAGGCCCAACTCATCATATGGGCCTTTCCTCAAAGCCAATTAATTATTCTAATCCATTTGCTTGATCTTGGTTGGCCCATTAATCACCCTATCATCAAGTCCCAATAGAAAGGCCCAAAACTAAACCTAAGTGAGATTAGGGTTTCACATAAAATGACGATTAAGTCTAAGTGTTTCTTACTTAATCCATTAAGGACTTAATCCATTATGTCCATCATTCTTCTAAATAAATCATATGGTGTGATTGGGCTTAATACACAATTCCATTCCAATGGCCCAAATATGGGTCTCGATAAATCTAATCCCATAAATCCAATATTAGGGTTTTCTAAACCCTAATTAGGGTTTCCAACCCCATCCTAGCAATAGTTAGGTCTTTTGATCAATTAAGTTTCATTAGCCCCATTAGGGTTTCACTAGGCCCATTAGGGTTTATTAGGCCCATTAAGGTTTTAATTCCTTTGTCTAATCATCCAAACGAGTCATAAACCAAACAAGGCACACCGCCAGCCGACGCAAGCGCCGGTGGCGGCAGCTACCACCCTACGGTGGTGGTTTTAGTTTTCTTTTTATTAATTTACTTTCTAATTACATTTTACAAGGCTTTAATCCCAAAATAAAAATAAACACACATGCAGTCACCTTGTGGTGGCCGGTGGTGGTAGATGGTTGTCACACCCCCAAACCTGAACGGCAAAAACGTTTGGGGGCGGAGGACGTCATGTACAGTATCATAACAAATGAATAGTAAAGAAAGTACACACAACCATAATATACATAATTGAAAAGTTTACATGATTGTAGTATTACATGTTTGCAAAAGTCAATTACAATATGATGTCCAAAAGATTAAACTAATGCCTGAGCGTAAGTCTTCAAAAGCTGTTGCTAACCTGGTTTAGCGATTTCCTGAGAATACAAGTTAATTCAAAGAAAAGTATCAACATTTAAGTTGGTGAGTTCATAAGTAGTGTTTTGACAAAATGTATGCCCTTCGAAAGTTCATGTTCATTTTCCAGAAAATCCGATATTTTCTAATGAGTGTATAAAATGAGTATGAGTGTTTGTTGTATAAATTGTATGTATTTGAACAAGGAAAATCCTATATTTTCCTAAAAGTGAAATGCAGTCTCCAATGACCAAGACCGTAACCTGTAAGCAACTATGACATGCTCAAAAGAATGATGTTGTGAATCGTTATTGTACCAAATGAATGTGTTTGAACCAAGAAGATCCTATATTTTCCTAAAAGTGAGGTGTAGTCTTATATGAACCAAGACCATGAATGTAAGTAAATATGTCATACTTAAACTGAGAATGTATAGTTTTATTATAAAAATAAAACTAGTTGTGGAAGCGTTTATCCTAAATTTTGAACATGTTGATAATACCCTAGTATATAGTTATTACCCCCCGAGCATGATTGAGTTATGTATTACTACGTGCATGAGTCATTTTTTCCGTGTGATGTGAGTTCCTCATAACCATACTAGACGTAGTACCTAATGTTAACGTTTGTCACCTCGGGGACTATAGCTAACAGTCAGGGCGCGGAGTCGTCAGCCGCGTATAGATCTATACACACTTGTCACGTTATCCCTCCAAGAGACTCTTGTTATAGGTGGGGACTTTCGTTTGGTACAAACAAAGCCATCTGACATCACATGATTGCTAACAACAAGTTCACAAGTAATATGATGAAATATCATTTGTATGAAATGATTTCCTTTTCTACCGTGTTACAAGGGCGTGATGATGAGTTGAGTTTTCTTTTAAAAGTATCATGTTATAGTCGAAATTGTTACCCTTGATATGATATAGTATGCAAACATATAAATAAAATATATTTCTATTTATAAAACATAATGTATCCCAAGAGGGTAAAGTTGTGTTGTGAGGTGTTTTGCATGATAACAACTTCATATGATAGTTAAAATAACAATACGAAAAGTATAGCAAAAGATTGGTGTTTCACGATTTTAACCGTGTGTTTACTTGTATTCCCCCCTTAAAGGTGTTTAAAAAGCATTTAAAGTGTGGTTGTAGGGGTATGAACTCACTTGTTAGGAGTGACGATTTGATGAAAATGAGGCTTTGCTCGGGCAGCACTTAGACTGGAAAGAAGTCAATTTCTCGGAAATCTCGGGACTTCGAGACTTGCCTCGCGTATCAGGATGATAATGGGGCTTTAGGGGGGTTAAAATAGGGCTTAAAGAGAGTATCGGGAGTGGGAGAGTAAGAGGTGAGCAACCAAACTCAGCTGCCCCTTGAATTCTATTTATAGAATGAATTTTCTAGGTTCACCTCGTGAGTTTCTAATGTTCACCTCGTGAGCTAGGCTTACCTTGTGAACTATATATGTTCACCTCATGAGCTCGATACATCATTGCGTTCGTCATGGCTACTTGCCCTGGAAGACGTCCATCATCTGTTCACCTCGTGAGTCACCTGACAGCATGGGGTTTCGCGCCCTGAACTTCAGAAATTCATAACTTTCGCATACAAACTCCGTTTTTGACATTCTTTATATCGAAGCGTAGGTAAAAACAAGATCTACAATTTTCGTTTAGACTTCATTGGCTAAATTTGAATTTATTTTAAATATTATATTTTTAACAGGCCGGGATAGGAAAAGTCCGATAAAAATCCATAACTTTTTCATCCGATGTCCGTTTTCGTCAGAATTTTTACCATTGTAATACTATCGATGAGATCTTCGATTCTCGTTTAGATCATGCTGGCCAAAAGTCTCTCGATTTTTATTTCAAGTTTTTAGCTGTCTACTGCTACGTACAAAACTTCGAAAAATCATAACTTCCTCATGCAAAATCAGATTTGGGCGTTATTTTTATGTCTGTTCACGGTTTTGGGATATCTACGACTTTAATTTAGATCCCTAAGGATAAAAAGTATTTTATTGGAATTTTGCGTTTTACGCTTAACAGTGTCTTACTTGTATTGCCGCGGATCTTCGATTGGTCATAACTTCTTCGTTATAACTCGGATTTTAGTGTTCTCTATAGTTCCGTAAACCTTGTTACGGTATCTACCACTTCATTCAACCCAAATAAGCTTTTAGGAAGGTTAAATTTTGACCTAAATTTGATTGGTATTACATTATATTGACCTGAAATATTGGGTTGTTACAATGGTGGCAGCCACCACCTCACGGTGGTAGTGGTGGTTCTCTTCGGATCTCCGGCTAAGATGCACTCCTGCAACCTTATTTCATCACAGTACACACACCCCTCCCCCCCCCCCCCCAAAAATAATCACATCTACATAATGTCAGAACACGCATAACCATCTCCGGAAACTCACCAGTCTCGGCCATCCCCACGGTGGCGTGAAGCAGTCAAATGAACATGCAGCTACGCAATACTTATCGGAACCACAACAACGTCGCAGCACCAGACATAAATGGAGAAGGACAAGTAGAATACAATAGGGAGGTGTTCGTTCGACATCCAAACCACAGCAACGACCATGCTATCTCGAACTTCCACTGCCCGTGACTGGACATCGACTTTGCAGCTCACACTTCACCGTTCATAGTGCAAAACCCAATCTCGATGGTCCCTGTCATTTATGGTGTCGTCGGCAGCAATGAAACTTCGACGAAGCAGCAGCGTCTGGAGGCTGTTTTCCACCACTAGTCGGCCTCCGATGTTGACGGTGACAAGGGCTACCGATGATGCAAGGCGGCCGGAAAAACGAACGATGTAGATGATGGAGGTGCTGGATCGGAGATGAAGAAGGAGGTGAATGGTGGCTGCTGGAGGGAGGTGGGGTGATGGCTGCAACATAAGGGGGAGGGGGTTAGGGTTAGGGTTTGACCGATAATGAGGTTATATACCCGGTTATGAGCATCTATCCCATAATTACATTAACAGCAGTCCATCCTAACTCCTTTCAAATTAAGTCAATAATTTACCCTTGAAACCCCATCTTCTGAAATCCTTATAAATAAGGTCCGAAATTTACCAACCAGCCCCTAAGCTTCCAAAATCTCTTCAATTGAGTCCCAATAATTCACCAATTAGTCCATGCCTTCATACATATTTTCGAAACTAACCCGAAACTTAAATTTTAACCCCCGACTTCTAAAAATGTTTACAAAATAAATCCCGGATAATCCAATTTATAACTTTTGGCTCCCAGAACCAACATCTCACTGAACATTAAGAATTTTAGGGCTACTACTCTTTCATAAATTTTATCTATTTATCTATTAAATAAACAGGGTGTTACACAAAGGCTGACTGGAAAAGTAATGGCTCTAAATAAGCTCATTTCAAGATCCTCAAATAGGTGTAAACCTTTCTATGACATACTAAAGTAATACAAAAAGTATGAGTGGACCAAGGAGCAGAAAAATGCCTTCTAAGAACATAAAAGATACTTAATTTCAACACCCCTATAAGTAAAACCATTAGCTAGAAAGCCATTCTTCTTACACCTTTCAGTATCCTTAAATATTGTGAGTGTAGTTTTGGCTAAGGATCTTGACAGGGACCAACATCCCATTTACTATGTAACTAAAAATATCTTATATGTTGAGCCATGTATTCTTATCTTGAAAAACTAATACTTGCACTAGTTACAGCTTCTGCTAAGTTAAGACATTATTTTGAGACTCATACCATACATGTAAAAACTAATTAGTTAATTATGAATGTTATGAGAAAACCAAAGATGTTAGGAAGGATGGCTAAATGGTTGTTGAAGCTCATTACATTTGACATAAGGTATGAAACAAGATCTGCAAGAATATTACAACATTAGCACACTTTGTTGCTGACTTTAGCGATGATCAACAAGTCGAAGTGGAAATGGAAACTCAACAACTTCTACAAGAAGAAAACAAGGGAAGATGGACATCCCTCATGGACAGAGCATCTAACCAAAGAGGAACTAGCATTGGGATCATACCAAAATCGCCATACGGGGACATACTACCCCAGGTATACATGTAGCACTAATCATCACACTATAGCTAGCCAAGGATCTTCAAATCAAGGATCATCAGGTATACATCGATTCATTATTAATAACCAAACCCTTTAATGGATCTAACATAGTTAAAGGAAAGGGGCTAGCATCATACCTTCCAATTCTCAAAAGAATTAGTCGAGGAATTTAAAACTCTTAGCATAAACCAAGTTCCCAAGGATGATAAAGTCGAAGAAGATGCATTAGCAAATCTAGGATCATCCAATAGGATCCCACCGGAGACTAGGATCCCAAAAAATCCAGGATCTTGAGAGTTAGGATCTTGATCCAAATAATCAGGATCCTCCGAGATCTTGGATCAACCCCATTATAGAATACTTTCAAGATGGAAACATAGAAGCAACAAAGAGGAAAGAAGCAATAAAGAATTCAATATGATGGTCTCATACTTTGTAATGATCCAAAGGAAGTTATACAAAAAGTCTATGGTAAGTCCGTACCTAAGATGCTAGGATGATCACAAAGCTGCAAAAGTCCTAAAAGATATACATGATGAAGATTGTGGCAACCATACTAGGGGTGGATACTTATGCTCCAAAATACTAAGGAAAGGGAAACAATAATAAAGAATGCCTTTTTACATGCACACAAGTGTGATGTTTTTCAAAGACATAACAACATCCTTCATCAACCGGTAGAATCTCTACATCCTATCATTTCCTCTACCCATTGATGAAATGGGGAATGTATATAGTAGGCAAATTACCAAAGGCTCCTGGTGGAAAGGTCTTCATGCTAGTAATGACTGACTATTCTCAAAATAGATAAAGGTTGAAGCCTTTTTACAAGTAAGAGACAAGGAAGTAGTCTCATTCATCAAACACAATATCTTCAACAGGTTCTTGATCCCGAATAAATCATATGTGATAACGTATGACAACCCGATATTTCAAGACAATATGATGGAACGCAAGTCAAATTTAGGTCAAAATTTAACTTTCCTAAACTATTATTTGGGTTAAATAAAGTAGTAGGAATCGTATCAAGGTTTTCATACATATAAAGAACCCAAAAATCCGAGTTATAACGAAGAAGTTGTGACCAGCCGAAGATTCTCGGCAAAACCGGCAATACTGATAGACGTAAAATGCGAAGTTTCAATACAATAGTTTTTAGCCTTAGGTATCTAAATAAAAGTTTTAGATATCATTAAACCGTAAACGTGCATAAAAAGAACGTCCAAATCTGACTTCGGATGAGGAAGTTGTGATTTATCTAAGTTATAGATATAATAGTAGACAACTAAAAACTCAAAATAGAGATCGAGAGACTTTTAGCCGACAAAATCTAAATGAGAATCGAAGGGCTCAACAATACTAGCGCAACGGTAAAAAGTCTGACGAAAACGGACGTCGGATGAAGAAGTTATGGAACTTTAACGGACTTTTCATGTCCCGACCTATTAAAAATATAATATAAATTCAAAACTAGCCGACGGAGTCTAAACGAAAGTTGTAGATCGTAGTATCACCTTCGCATGGATATAAAGACCATTGAAAACGGAGTTTGTATGAAGAAGATATGATTTTTTGAAGTTTATTAAATAAATTATATATAAATTTAAATAAAAAATCTGGTAATATCCGAAGGGGGAGTCAACGTCCTCATACGAGTTACGCGCCGCGTAACCCCGTACGCCCCGCGTACGCGAAGGCCTTGGTCTCGGTCCGTCCACGTCGCCCCTATGCGAGCCTAGCCAATCCGTCCCATCCGAAGCGAAGCAGTCGAGGACTCGGTCACGGGTGACGCACGAGTACGCCCCGCGTACCGAGGCTTCTCAGACCCCTATAAATAGAAATGCGAGGGTTCCGGGAAATTCACCCCATTTCTCTCACGATATTGCCTCGATTTCCATGCCCGCACTACCCCGAAGCTCTGGTCATTTTGCTCAAGTCCCAAAGGTCGATTTTACTCCCGAGATTCCCGAGAATCCCGAGAAAAATCCGTTTCCCGAGACGAAACTCTGCCCGGTTTTCCATCTCGCTATCTTCAAACATTCAAGTGAGTTCATACGCCTATAATACACACTTTTAAATGTTTTATAAATGTTTTTATATGCTTTTAAGGGGGAGGGGGAATACAAGTAAAACACACGATAATTATCATATGTTATATAAAGTTTCATTATACACTTTTATCAATAGAATCACATGTGATTTATAACTATTATAAGGAAGCTTTCATATGCAAAATGTATCACGATAATATCATATCTTTTGAAATGAAAGTGTTGTTATTATTGTATAAATCAAACACACTGCTTATACTGTATATATATGTGTCCATCTTAGGCACTACAAAAATTATACTTTTCATAACAAGTGGGCATTTCACTAGGGATTACTTTACAAACGAGACACACTTTTAGAAAACTATAATAGGTATAGTTTTATGAGAACATCACGAACTTTTATATACTAGAAATACTATTGCAAGGAGATACATTCATATACAAGAATAAACGAACATTTTCATAGATACTTCAAATAGTTTTCACAAACGTTTTTACATGTTGAAACACTTTTAGAAACTATCTTACAAACTGTAGGTTTCCTTTTGAGTCTGTTATATTTGTGTTTTCAAACAAAGGTTTTCTCACACTTAAACTGTATTGTCAAACGGTCTTTCTAACCGATTTATAAACTGACATCAAGTCATAAATTCCTATTTATTAAACTTTTCAAAAGTTCTACAAAACTTCTTTTATGCTTTTATATTATAAATTGCATGCCTCTATAGGTATAGTTATATAAGAAATGTTTAAAATACTTAGGAAGGCTATCCACCCTGTTTCCTTTTCCCCGATTTGGATGTGGTCTGGTGGGATATCGGGTACTCTTCCGAAGGTCGTTTAAATATTAGTTATATATCATGTGTACATGTATGGTCATAAATGTTCCATCAGTTAATTCAATTCCGATACTCTTGGGTAACATAGGTGTATAAACCTACTTAGACACTCATCAATTACATTCTAGTAAACTATTATAGGAATAGTTTAGGGTATACAAAATATTATCTCTATTACAAGAAATTACACCAGAGTCAGTTCATTCATGAGTCTAGACTACATGCTATATGAAAGGATACTCTTACAGAGATTCCGCTTACATGAATACGATTACATAGATACGCTTAGCTGAGTACATTTACATAGATCATATATGACGAGTTACTACTACATATGATATGTGTAGATATTGTTATATAGATCACCTTCTTATCTTTACCTTGTGATACAATCACATAATCAACGAGATGAATTGGACTTTATATCCTAGTACCAAAGGATACATTGAGGGACTAACCATTCCTATAGCCACTGTTAGCTACAGAGGATGATGACATATCTACGGATGTCTATGGTTGATCAGTTTATGGCGAGTTTCCACGCCGTGTGTATCTTTACTTAAGGGACTAACTATTCCTAAACCTAGCTGTTAGCAACAGAGGTAAATGCACATCTACGGATGTCTACGGTTGATCAGTTTACGGCGAGTTTCCACGGCGTGTGTATCTTAGTACCAAAGGATACAACATAAGTTATTATTACTTTTAGAGTTTTATAATAATAGTTAAACAGGGAAAAACCGTCACATTTTCAAGTGATGCGTACTTTCAAAACAGTCAGGTCTTAGTAAAAGACAACTTTCAAAACATTCGGGTCTTGGTAGAAGACTACTTTTATACTAGTAGGAAATATGGGATTTTCTAGAGTTTTCATACTTATACAATGTTTCATCAATCATTCACCAGTCTTTCATAACAACTAATCAAAGCAATGACATTAAATACTTATGAACTCACCAGCTTAAATGCTGACCTACACTTTCAAAATAACTTGTATTCTCAGGTTACAAATAGACAGGTGCCGATGCAAGGTTTAGAGAAGACGGAGCAGTCAAGACTCGTCTTTTATTTTGATTAGTTATCATGTTGTCTGGTACTATGAAAGAAAACACTTGTAACTAAAATTATACTATTAATGCAATGGATGATGTTGTTGCTTGTTTACTACTTTACATTTGTTGTGATGCATACATGACGTCCTCCGCCCTAGAACGTTTCCGCCGTTCTCGGTTTTGGGGTGTGACAGATTGGTATCAGAGCATTGTTTATAGTGAATTGAGTATATCAACCCATAAAAGATATACTAACTATAAATACAATGGGATTAAAAATACTCTGATTTAGCGTTTATACCTTAAATAATAAAATATTTAAGTAAGTATACGTGTCTGCATTCATACTAAAATCAGTGTCACTAGGACAGTACAAAAGAATTACGATTGTTGGGCAACACCAGTGGGCTTAGAGACATATGGTCAAAACTAGCAAGATATAGCCAGATCATCTATATTATCCGAAGGTTGACTAGCATGTGCCTAAGTTTAAATTGGATGGTTGCAACAATGCTAAAATCTTACCAACCCTACCACAATGAGAGCAATAAAACATAACATTAAAATTAAAATACCATAGGAGTATTTGGTGTTACTATAAGTACTTTATACTTGAGAACTAAAACGAGATCTTCATCACTAAGTTGATAGTTGCTAAGTGGATACACTAAGGCTATATGTAATTAGGATGTTATAGACTTAGAATCTGTGAAAATTTTAGTTCACCCTTATTCTGTGTGAATACGGAGTTAAGGTCACTTATTCGAAGGTCTATCCTGTTAAATTACACATAGCTGGTATGCACTTCACAAATAGCGATGTAACTAATGAAGGTTTTCTAAATAATTATCTAAATAGTTCATCTAATAATTATTCTCTTACCCTTAAATTCTCGCATAGAAAACATAGCTGTACTCCATCCCCACGACAACCAGTATATTCCGAACGAATTCATAGCTGGTTGGTTTGGAGAAGAACCAGAGAATGATCATCCTATCCCTTTGAATGATCACCGTGATGAGAACCTTTCAGACGATGCTAATTCCGAACCAGAGGTTGAGAACCTACCCCGAGCAACTCCCTTTCCAATTCCTGCCCTCGTCCGACTTTTCATGGACCGACTCCTGAGTCGGTGGAATGCTTGGAAACATGGAGCCAAGGACAAGATCAGCCCATGCCAGTTATTGGCGACCAAAACTTTTACGACCTGAGCAATGGGGGCTCAGCATGCAGAATCTTGCCAATCTTGGTCCGCAGAGTGGCCCGAAATGAGATTCAAGGCAGGACAGCCATACATCAGATTGTCGAAGTTGTCGCCGATGCAAGAATGCATACCCTCCGCACCATTCATCTAGAAGATGCTCAAAAGAGATCAGAAAGAAACCATGAGAACCTGTTGCAAGCACTAGCTGAAAACCCGAGCCAAATTCATAGAGCTCCAAGTACACCAGAGAGTGTACGAGAGATAACTGCTTGATATGGAACGTCAACTAACCGAACTAAGGGTTCACCGTGAGGGTGACTGTCGCCAGTAAGAGATACCTTACTTCCTTCCTTGTTTTAAAGAACCGCGTTCCTGTCTATGTTCTGTGTATTACTTTCTATGTGACTACCTTATACTGTAAGTACTTTTGGTTAGGTCTTTATGATGTCAAGAACTATCTCCTATGGATATGATGTAAGGCCTTTTACAAGGTCATTTTCCCAAACTTTTACGTCAGGAATATCAAAGGTATTGACAGTCGGCTAACTTCTGTGTCATTCTTTATTCAAGTACTCTTATCATACTTTCATTGGAATTTATCTGAAACATGCTTTATTCAAGTCATTTGACCATAGTAATTTAACTCCGGAAACATTTCCAAGTCTCTTTTAGTGGTTGGATCATGTTATTCACCAACCAACGATACCTCGGCTTGAACGACAAGCGTCTTGAGACCATTCTATGAACTTACTTCCACTCATTACTAGGACTACATCCTAGGGATGTAGGTCAACCCTTCATTAACACACTTCCACTCAGTACTAGGACTGCATCATAGGGATGTAGGTCAAATTTCCGCAAACATACTTCCAAACTGTACCAGGACTGCATCATAGGGATGTAGGTCAAACTTTCGAGAATATAATTTTACTCTTTACTTGAACAATCGAAGTACACCTAGGGTCAACCAGAATCGCTCGCAAATTTATTTATCTCCGTGAAACAGAATTATGTCGTCATCCAAAAACGATCAGCCGAGCACCGAAACCCCTATCCTCCATATCGATGCCTCTACATTACTAGCTGCAGTAGCAGCTGCTGTGACAACTTTCCTTACACACATCAACTCAGGCAACACAATCAAGGCTGAAAAAGGAACCGTGAGTTCCGATGGTAGTACCAAACCGGGAAACCAACAAATGGCAACAGTCATGGAATTGCGAAGCCTAAAGACCGAAAGGAATAGACGATATCGTAAAGTCCTAAGGAATCGTAAGAGAGCCCAAAGACTTGCCATGCCACAGCCACCAGTGGCAACTCCGGCAGAACGCTTTAGGAAGCAATTTCCAAGGTGCAGTAATAAGGAAGGTACTCGTGTTCACATAACACTGGCTAAGCACCGCAATCCCGTCACCAATACAAGTACTAGCCAGTCATGCCACCAATGCGGTGAAATAGGGCACTTCAAGAAGGATTGCCCTATAGCAAAGAACTCTGGCGCAGATGGGAAGATTCTCAGGATCACAGCTTCAGGAGAGCCTACTCCGGAACCCTCGTTAATGTAACTTAGGCGTGTTGTTGTAACAGACTTATAAACCATCCGAAACTAGTGCAACTAGAGTCTTATCTTTTGCGGGATCCCGTCGGTATAGGGATGCTCGTGCTGCGTATACTTGCCTTTCGAAACTTACCTTATTCGCAGCAATAGTCTTGTAGAAGTCTAAAGTACCGAAACTCTGTTGATGGTTGCACGGTTGTGTTTTGTCTATAAACATCTTTTGTTCAAATCTAATGTCTTTAAGTTTCCTTATGATTACGACATTATCATACTACTTGATTCAATTCTATCCTCACAAAAGCAGCTTCATACGTACATCTATTCCTCCGAAATCGTCTTTCTAGCAAAAAACGTCATTCCAGAACAACAAAGTACTCGTACATAGAGCACCTCATGTTTCTCATCCTTTCCGAAGAAAAACTCAGCAAACCGCCCCGAAGTACCACTCGTGCAGCACGTCAAGTTCAATCCAAAGACCCACAGTTTCAAGATTTTTTATATACGGCTCGTATACCCGAGACTGTGATTGATGAACCTGGTATGGGTTCTACTATGAACTTCAGGATGGGGACTGCCCAAGACTACTAGTGATTGTGCTGCCATGCAAATAAACTTAGAAGCCCAACGCATGCCCTTTCTGTCGGTTGGGACGAGAAAGTCAGATAGAACAAAAGTACCTATCCTTTTTCCTTAATTCATGAGTAATCATACTTTATTTTAGATCTTCACGACATCTAATCAACCACAAGGTTCTGACTTCATAATCAGTATGAATTGGTTTTGTTCTTATACAAGAGGAAAGGTCACTGCCTATACCTCGAGACAGCTTAAGACGCAGGAAGTTAACTACACAACACATAATCTTGAGCCAGGGGCAGCGGAAATTGCTTGGAAGATCTGGAGACACTACTTGTAGGATACAAGATGTACTATTCTCACAGTCCACAAAAACATTCAACATACGTTCGACCAAGAAGAGTTGTCATGCCAGTAAAGTCAAACAAAAGAAGCAGAGTCGTGCCCCGATAGTGACAGGTTCGCTGGAATGCCAAGCGAGGAACCAAGGTCACTTAAGAACACGAGAATCAAATAAAACTTCTATCCGTAGAATGTTTACCAGTTCTAATTAAACTCTAATTTCGGGACGAAATTCCCTCCAACGGGGGGATGATGTGACAACTCGATATTTCAAGACAATATGATGGAACGCAAGTCAAATTTAGGTCAAAATTTAACTTTCCTAAACTCTTATATGGGTTAAATAAAGTAGTAGGAATCATATCAAGGTTTTCATACATATAAAGAACCCAAAAATCCGAGTTATAACAAAGAAGTTATGACCAACCGAAGATTCTTGGCAAAACCGGCAATACTGATAGACGTAAAATGCAAAGTTTCAATACAATAGTTTTTATCCTTAGGTATCTAAATAAAAGTTTTAGATATCATTAAACAGTAAACGTGCATAAAAAGAATGTCCAAATCTGACTTCGTATGAGGAAGTTGTGATTTATCTAAGTTATAGATATAACAGTAGACAGCTAGAAACTCGAAATAGAGATCGAGAGACTTTTAGCCGACACAATCTAAATGAGAATCGAAGGGCTCAACAATACTAGCGCAACGGTAAAAATTCTGACGAAAACAGACGTCGGATGAAGAAGTTATGGAACTTTAACGGACTTTTCATGTGCCGACCTATTAAAAATATAATATTAAAAATAAATTCAAAATAGCCGACGGAGTCTAAACGAAACTTGTAGATCATAGTCTCACCTTCGCGTGGATATAAAGACCATCGAAAACGGAGTTTGTATGAAGAAGATTTGATCTTTTGAAGTTTATTAAATAAATTATATAGAAATTTAAATCAAAAATCTGGTAATATCCGAAGGGGGAGTCAGCGTCCTCATCCGAGTTACGCCCCGCGTACGCGAAGGCCTTGGTCTCGGTCCGTCCACATCGCCCCTATGCGAGCCTAGCGGATCTGTCCCATCCGAAGCGAAGCAGTCGAGGACTCGGTCACGGGTGACGCACAAGTACGCCCCGCGTACGAGCGTACGCCCCGCGTACCGAGGCTTCTCAGACCCCTATAAATAGAGATGCGAGGGTTCCGGGAAATTCACCCCATTTCTCTCATTTCTCTCACGATATTGCCTCAATTTCCATGCCCGCACTACCCCGAAGCTCTGGTCATTTTGCTTAAGTCCCGAAGGTCGATTTTACTCCCGAGATTCCCAAGAATCCCGAGAAAAATCCGTTTCCCGAGACGAAACTCTGCCCGGTTTTCCATCTCGCTATCATCAAACTTTCAAGTGAGTTCATACCCCTATAATACACACTTTTAAATGTTTTATAAATGTTTTTATATGCTTTTAAGGGGGGGGGGGGGGGGGGGGAATACAAGTAAAACACACGATAATTACCGTATGTTATATAAAGTTTCATTATACACTTTTATCAACATAATCACATGTGATTTATAGCTATTATAAGGAAGCTTTCATATGCAAAATGTATCACGATAACATCATATCTTTTGAAATGAAAGTGTTGTTATTATTTTATAAATCAAACACACTGCTTATACTATATATATATATATATATATATATATATATATATATATATATATGTGTGTGTGTGTGTGTGTGTGTGTGTGTCCATCTTAGGCACTACAAAAATTATACCTTTCATAACAAGTGGGCATTTCACTAGGGATTACTTTACAAACGAGACACACTTTTAGAAAAATATAATAGGTATAGTTTTATGAGAACATCACGAACTTTTATATACTAGAAATACTATTGCAAGGAGATACATTCATATACAAGAATAAACGAACATTTTCATAGATACTTCAAATAGTTTTCACAAACGTTTTTACATGTTGAAACACTTTTAGAAACTGTCTTACAAACTGTAGGTTTCCTTTTGAATCTGTTATATTTGTGTTTTCAAACAAAGGTTTTCTCACACTTAAACTGTATTGTCAAACGGTCTTTCTAACCGATTTATAAACTGACATCAAGTCATAAATTCCTATTTATTAAACTTTTCAAAAGTTCTACAAAACTTCTTTTATGCTTTTATATTATAAATTGCATGCCTCTATAGGTATAGTTATATAAGAAATGTTTAAAATACTTAGGAAGGCTATCCACCCTGTTTCCTTTTCCCCGATTTGGATGTGGTCTGGTGGGATATCGGGTACTCTTCCAAAGGTCGTTTAAATATTAGTTATATATCATGTGTACATATATTTTCATAAATGTTCCATCAGTTAATTCAGTTCTGTAACAACCCGAAGTTGTTCATCGCCGAAAACCCATTCTACCCGTATAACTCGCCGTATGTCGAAACGTTCCGCTTTCGTTCTTGGGTTTAATTAGTTAAATTTATATGTTTATTTTAATTCAATGAGTGTCCAAACCATTTAGAAACTCATGAATTTAGCCCAAAAATATTTATTTCATAATTTTTAGAAACGTCCCCGCCGGGTGACGGAAACTTAATCGGGTGCGACCTAAAGCCTCGTTTAAGGCCGGTATCGGGTAGAATTCCACTGTGTCCAAGTTTTGGGAACTATATAAACAGGTTAAACCTTTCATTTGAAGCTTTTTCCCTCTCTCTCTACTCTCTCTTTAACCTCTCTCCTAAATCCAAAGTTTAAGGGTCCAAAACTCAATTTTAAGGCCTCAAATCCCTAAGGTACCTTCCTAACCTTAATCTATAGCATATTTGGCTTCCAAATTAGGGATTTAATCATGATTTAAGGTCTTGAATTTGAGTTTACGGCTTTGGTTGAAGCTTAGGCTGTAAACTCATAATTAAGGGGTTTTTAAGCCCTAAAACCCTTCCTAAACACATTTGGACTTTAGATATGGCTAAATGACTTCATGGAATGGACTTAGAACATTTTAAACATGGATTTTAATGGATTTGAGGGAGTTTACGGCCAAGGCACAAGCTTGGGTCGTAAACTCATATATATGGGGTTTTTGAGACCTTAAACCCTTCCAAAACACTTATAAGGCTTAGATATGAATTATAGAACATTCGATTTTAGCCTTTGGACACTTGAAACATAATTTTGAGGGATTATTGTGAGTTTACGGCCAAGGCAAGTGCTTGGGCCGTAAACTCCTTGAAACATGGTATAAATTCAATTTCAAGGTGTTAGAAAGCCATCCAACACCACCAAAAGCCTTGGAATAAATCATAGGACCAACCAAAAATAGTTTAAGGACCTTAAAAACATTATTTAAGGGATTTATATGAGTTTACGGCCAAGGCTTGTGCTTGGGCCGTAAACTCCTTGATTCATGGTGTTAGAATGCCACCTAAACACCCCTAAAGCCTTGGAATGAATTTTAGAAGCCCTTACATGCAAGTTTTTAGCCTTAAAACATATGGATTTACCCTCTAAGAGAGTTTACGGCCATGAGAGGGGTCTCATAGGCCGTAAACTCCAAACATTCTCTTCAAAACATCAAGGAAATGCATGTAAGGCCCTGGGATAAATTTACTAATCACATGTGATTTGTTTTGGAACCAATAAACACAATTTTCATGGGTATTTAGGAGTTTACGGCCAGGAGTCTATGCTAGGCCATAAACTCCCATAAATAAGTCAATTTGAGGTTAAAAATCCATTCCAAGACTTTAATCCAAACCTAGAAAAATTCCCTTAAGTGTTACGAGCCAAGTTGTGCCATAACTCACCCCACCATGAGTTTACGGCCGTAAACTCATGGGGAGAGGGTCATTATGGCCGTAAACTCCCTAAGGAGTGTTCCTTTGAAGTCCCAATTCATTATCCTAACTATATGTGTCCCTAAATGTCACCCGGGTCCCTCCAAACACTTGTATCGGGGTGTTTTCGCGACTAGAAATAATTGTCCCTATCAAATAGTCAATCTAAGTCCTAATTAGATACAAATGTCTATCTTTACATTATACTTAGGAACCTCGTGTGTTTGCAAGCCCCGGACCAACACTTAGCATCCAAATCGTCGCATTTCTCGTCCGGTGAATTCATACCCCTACACCTTTTTTCCGTGTTTTTCAATGTTTTCAGGGGGGAATACAAGCAAACTATAACTTTTTTCGAATTATAAAATTGATGTGTTTCAAATAATATCTGGCAAACTTATAAACACTTTTACTCCTTATGTATTATGCTGAGCATAAGGAATGATTTATCAATTACAACTAAATGGATTTTAGTTAAGAAAATAACCAAACTAATCAAATTATTATGGGAATAATTTGGGGTTCTATATTTCTCTTTATATCATCTACTGATATCTGTATAAAGTTATTAGATAAACTATGTCTGATTCAGTTTATCTCTGTATCATTTGAATGTAATGCCAGATAATTTCATTGTATGTATCTATTTTCACTGTATTATGTATCAAAATCTTTGTATGTTTGGTATCGTATGAGAACCCTGTGAATAATTTAGTACTAGTTTGTGAGATAGTCACTACCCTTTATGGATGATCAGTAAATCCTCCCGGAAGTGTAACCAGAGTCTCCTAGAGGGAGAGCGAGGAATTTGTGAATAGATCTATTCGGGACTGACAATCCCACACCTTAACTGCTAGCTACAGTTAGGCGGGCACGCCTGGGGTGACAAATTCTGGATATCGTCCGACGTCTGACTAACATCAAGGAGGTCTCGTTGTCGTATCAACATGGTTACCTAACTCACAATACGTATTAATATAAACATATTCACAGCTGGGATTTTGTTTAGAATCTATATCTTGTTCGGGATGATAATCCCATGGACTTGTATCTATATCTCGTTCGGGATGGTAATCCCATGGTTTTAAATCTGTATCTTGTACGGGATGGTAATCCCATGGTTTTGAATCTATATCTTGTATGGGATGGTAATCCCATGGTTTTAAATCTATATCTTGTACGGGATGGTAATCCCATGGTTTTGAATCTATATCTTGTACGGGATGGTAATCCCATGATTTTATCTAACTATCTTATATCAAATTCGGGATAGTGATCCCATGGTTTTATCAAATAATCTCATATCTGATTCGGGATAGTAGTCCCATGGTTTTCAATCTATATTTTCTAGTATATCAAATTATCTTGTAACTAGTTCGGGATGTTAGTCCCAAGATTTTCAAACTACTTTCTATCTACAGTTCGTGTATATCATGGTATTTCATATCGTATCGGGATAGTAATCCTATGATTTTCAATATATAGTTTTGTGTATTAAACTATACTCTGTGTTGTTCAATCAATCTTGCATTTAGGAAAATATGGGATTTTCCTGGGGTTAACATATAACGCGTAACTGAACAGTAACGAAAGATAACTAAACTAACTTTACATAAGAAAATATGGGATTTTCTTGGATAACAAACCTTTTCGGAAAACTAAAGGAAACCGATACATTTTCACAAAACAAAACCGCTTATGAACTCACCAGCTTTATGCTGATTTTCAAACTGCTTGTATTCTCAGGTCCACATTAGACAGGTACTCGGTGATTTCTTTTGGTGAAGACGGAGTGCGTGGAAGACTCGTCTCGTTTTGTTCATATGATATATGTATAACTTTTGTACAATTTACTTTTGAACCAAATGTAAACTTTTATATATATGTAATGTAATGGTTGTTTACTGTGATTACTATGTACATTGGATTTGATACTCAACGTGGAGTCAACTCCGGAAACATTTCCGCCTTTGGTTTTCGGGGTGTGACAAGTTCTGATACTCTTGGGTAAAAAGGGTGTATAAACCTACTTGGACACTCATCAATTACATTCTAGTAAACTATTATAGGAATAGTTTAGGGTATACAAAATATTATCTCTATTACAAGAAATTACACCAAAGTCAGTTCATTCATGAGTCTAGACTACATGCTATATGAAAGGATACTCTTACAGAGATTTCGCTTACATGAATACGATTACATAGATACGCTTAGCTGAGTACATTTATATAGATCATATACGACGAGTTACTACTACATATGATATGTGTAGATACTGTTATATAGATCACCTTCTTATGTTTACCTTGTGATGCAATCACATAATCGACGAGATGAATTGGACTTTATATCCTAGTACCAAAGGATACCTTGAGGGACTAACCATTCCTATAGCCACTGTTAGCTACAGAGGATGATGACATATCTACGGATGTCTACGGTTGATCAGTTTATGGCGAGTTTCCATGCCGTGTGTATCTTTACTTAAGGGACTAACTATTCCTAAACCCAGCTGTTAGCAACAAAGGTAAATGCACATCTATGGATGCGTACTTTCAAAACAGTCAGGTCTTAGTAAAAGACT
Source organism: Lactuca sativa (assembly GCF_002870075.4). Classification (NCBI taxonomy): domain Eukaryota; kingdom Viridiplantae; phylum Streptophyta; class Magnoliopsida; order Asterales; family Asteraceae; genus Lactuca; species Lactuca sativa. Next base: position 195,686,749 of record NC_056625.2, read on the forward strand.
ACTTTCAAAACATTCGGGTCTTGGTAGAAGACTACTTTTATACTAGTAGGAAATATGGGATTTTCTAGAGTTTTCATACTTATACAATGTTTCATCAATCATTCACCAGTCTTTCATAACAACTAATCAAAGCAATGACATTAAATACTTATGAACTCACCAGCTTAAATGCTGACCTACACTTTCAAAATAACTTGTATTCTCAGGTTACAAATAGACAGGTGCCGATGCAAGGTTTAGAGAAGACGGAGCAGTCAAGACTCATCTTTTATTTTGATCAGTTATCATGTTGTCTGGTACTATGAAAGAAAACACTTGTAACTAAAATTATACTATTAATGCAATGGATGATGTTGTTGCTTGTTTACTACTTTACATTTGTTGTGATGCATACATGACGTCCTCCGCCCCAGAACGTTTCCGCCATTCTCGGTTTTGGGGTGTGACATAACGGATCCCAATTCATAAGCAAAAGAACCAGATACTTTTGTACCAATTGGGGAATTAAAATGATAATATTCGTTCTTTTTCACCCTCAAGCTAATGGTCTAGTAGATCTAGTAACATGATCATAATCAGTAACTTAAAGAAAAGGCTAGATGAAAAGAAAGGAAGATTGGCCGATGAACTTCATTTCATCTTATGGGTGGATAGGACTACATTAAAAACAACCACAGGTCAAACACCATATTCTGTGGTATTTGGAACAGAGCCTGTGATTCCGACTAAGTGGTCATCCCAATTCCCAACAACATCATACCAATTCGAAAATTAGTAGAACAACAATGAGATCCTATCCTAGGATCTCGACACTATTAATGAACTCAAGGATCTTTCCAAGATTCGCATTGCTACTCATAAACAATGGATCGCCAAAGCATACAAGAAAAACCTCAAAGTTAGAAGATTTCAGCTAGCTGACTTGATCCTTAGGAAAGCATTCCAAAATACCAAGGATCCCGATGCGGTCAAGTTGGCACCCAAATAGGATGGGCCATATTTTATCGATTCAAAATAAGGAAAGGGAGCATATTGGTTGACCACCATAGAAGGTGACATCTTGCCAAGATCCTGGAACACCATACACCTAAAAGTGTATTTCATGTATGTTAAATCTTTCATTTTCCATCAGATTCGAGGTACACATTCTTTACCTTTTACTTTTGTCTAAATTCTTTTTTTTTTTTCTAAAAAGACCATTACTAACTTAAGAATTGATGGACCTTTAGCAAGGCTAACGCCCACACCAATTTAACGTTTTCAATTTGCAAAAATACAAGTATCCTAATCGCTATGAATAGAGACTGACCATCGCTCCTCAGAATAATATTAAATAACCTCTTTCTCATGAGTTTAGGTTTCTACACCTCGCTTTGACACACGATACCTTACTAGGATATGAGTAATAGGATCATTTCATGCTTTAGTGACTTCGCAATCCTCTTATTTCTGAACATATGTTAAGATCCTAATGTTTAAGCTATGGTTTATAACATTGTCATGTTATCTTAGTTTAGGATCTTCCCTAGTGAATTTAGTAAGTTGGGATTTTCCCTAATTATTTTCTAAGTTGGGATCTTCCCCATTGAATTTCTCAAGTTCGGATCTTCATCGGTTATTTTATAAGATTGGGAACTTCCTCAGTGAATTTTTTTAGTTAGGATCTTCCCCAAAAATTCCAAATTCAAACTTGTCCCTAGTATTTTTTTTAAGTTGGATTTTTCCAGTAAAATCTTAACATGGATTTTCTGTAGCAAATTCATAAGAGGGATCCTAGCCTATATATAAGCTCCAAAGATCATATGGAACTGAAGGACATGCAACACGAAATTTTTCCTACGTCGAAAGACTCCAAAACATGAAAACTAAACCTAAGGATTATCAGGTTCTATCTATCCTTATTTCTTGAAAGCTATTGTTAATTTGTCCCTCTAGGAATTCATCAAAGATAACGAGACGATTATCAAAAGGACGGCCTAGCTAACTGTCATTACCCGACATAAGTGTTAGGCTCTGGACCTCGCCCTTGTGGCCTCGTACTTAGGCCCTAACGTTCTGAAACCAAGGCCCATAACAGGACAAAATAATACCAACTACTCCCCAGTATGACAATTGTAGTGCTCAAAATGTTGTTTCCCAGAGACTCTGTACCAAAATCAGATAACCACTGGTGGTGCACAAACCACCAACAGGACGCCTCCACATCCTAATAGTCCAAACGAGTCAAAAGGTGTTGTCGGGGACCCCCTCCCAAACAACAACTAACATTGGCTCTTTATTTGCTCTGATTCTCAGGCTTAACTTAGGAGGAACCACTATAGACAACGTTAAGCTCAAAGACATATCACAACATTTGGCCCCATCCTAGCGTGTACTCATAGTTACACAACCTTAAAACAGCCCTAGATGGAAACAATGATGGGAAAGGCACCTGAAACGTCCAACAGAGGAGAAATGAGCCCACTCATATCAATGTTGTCGCTCAAGGGCACATAGCCATCTGCCTCAGACAGACAAGACTTCATCCACACGCCAGCAACACAGACGCCAAGTCTAATAACGGGAACCACAACAAATGCAATCACCGCCCTATGTCGACTGTCCACCGTCACAGTAGAGCAACTGGTTGCAACCGTGGCCATAGCACCTCAGTCGAAAGGAACTCAACAGTCGCAACCACTGACCCAACAGTCCCAACTGATGACACAACAATCGTAACCGGAAATTTCTCAACCGAAAACACAACTAGTGTAGGTGGGGACGAACACTTGGTCCCCTAGGACCATACTGTCCTTTATAAAATACCCAATTCCAATCTATCAGTTCTCTCCAGTAGCAGGAATGTCACATATCGTGTTTTTTGCTCAACAACCTCTGATGTTTAACCCCTATTTTCCACAGCCGCACAGATCTAACCATCAAACACCATCATTGCAAGAGTCTAACTATCACTTCCCATAAATACAATAGCTCAACACCTTCATCCAACAGCCTCGAGGGCCAACTCTGAACATGCCCCAACAACCAGAGCAAAGCTCGTAACTATAGCAAAGCATGCAATCAAGCTGCCAACAGCAACCATACATCTCGCAAGCAGTAATGTACAATCAAACATACGGGAACTCATATTACACCCAAGAATTTACGATGCATGGTGGTTTTCAATATCCTCGCATGGAAAACCCAGTGTGGAGTATCAACTCAACCTTCTTCCAGGAGCTCTTGCAGTATGGGATCCCGCTATCAGCAATGGTACCAAATATTCGTAAGTATGATGGAACAATTGACTCCGACGAGCACATTAACACCTATGATTTGAGGATGACTTCACTAAGTATGGACAAGCAGTTCATATGTATGTATTTCCCTGTTACGTTATTTAGAAATGGCCGGAAAATGGTTTAAGGCACTATGACCGGGAAGCATCGCGAGTTTCGAACAGATGAGATACCATTTCCTCAACAACCTCATGCAACTGAGGAAGGGGAAGGGAGATGCAAACTCCATAATGGCATGAAAGAAAAAAGAAGGAGACTCAATATGGGCATAATACGTTAGATTCATGCTGGTGACACTAAAAGTCCCGGTCACGAAGAGTTCCTTGTAACTAGCACCTTCGCCTAAGGTCTACTCCCCAGGCCTTTGTCAAAAAAGATGCAGGGGACGGTACCTTACTCGAAAAATGAGCTCAAATATAGATTCAATAAATACCTCCGAAAAATCAAAGGTGAGGAATAAAAGGAAGCCAACCTAAAGGACTTCGCAAACACGTATATCAAGAAAGAAGAAGCAATCTCCATGTAAAACCCAACCACCATGATAGAAGCCATGACAACCTTGAAGATTTATCCCTTTCAGCAATGATAAGCCCCATGAGCCACCGGTTAAGGTGCATGTAGTTGAGAAAACACCTCCAAAGGTGGAAAAAGAAAAAGGGAAATATTGTGAGTGCCACAAGAGAAAAACCCACGACACTGGTGAGTGCATAGTTCAGAGGAATGAAATGGATGAAAAACACCTAATGGGCGACTTCATGACAATTGTAAAGGAATTTAGGTCCAAGTTTGACACTAACCAGAGGAATACCCGAGATCAAAAAGATGGCAGAAAACACCAAGTTAAAGAGGATATTTCGACCATTACGAGACCTCACAAGTGGAGTGAGTGCGAAGAGGCAGATGACAATATTTAGGTACTACCTAAAACACCCTTAATATCAGCTTCTCATTAAAAGACCCATGAATTTCTTCTTGGAATCACAGGGATCGACTTGTGATAACGGCCTACATGCATCAAAAGAAAATTCATCAAGTGCTAATTGATAATGGTAGTCGCACTGACTTTCTTTACGAACACTGTTTCTACCAACTCCCAATCCACTAGAAAGAAGGTCTAAAACCCTCAATGAGGGGTCCAATCTTCGGGATCACGAGACATCATTTATGGCCGCTAGGCACCATAAACCTCCTACTTACCTTAGTTATCTATGATGAAAAAGAAACAACCACCAAGGTAATAGAGTTCTTGGTAGTACATTGCCCATATGACTATCACAAGCTCCTCGGATGGCAAGCTCTATTCCATCTTCGGGCCATACCATTGACAATACATGAAACGGTATAGTTTAGTACAATCATAGGGTCAGCCACAATCGTTGCCTTCAAATCGCACACATAGTGCTACCTAGCCATCTATACATTAGAAACAATACACATTCCAAATAAACGAAGAGTGCGTCGTTGTACGAAGAAGCATCCGAACACAATGATTATTACATGACACCAAGACGGCGGGCGAAAGAATGCCTTGAATTAAGAAATCGGGGGGGGGGGGGGAGATGTAGTAGAAGCAACACAAATACGGTAGAGGATGCGAAGGTAGTTGGCATGAACAGTCACCAGGGCCTGACTTTTTAACCTTACTTACACACCATCTGACAATACAAAACCATGATGGATGTCATAAGGAATGAGTCGGCCATTCCATCTTGAGCGAGGATGCACTGCCTTGTTGGACCAAAAAGACCCCACACCCCGAAAAAATAATTTTAGCAAAAACACGGAACAATGTCTAAGAACCACACACAAAGGGTTACAAAAGAAACAAAGAAAATATTGAGACAACCCGGTGCAAAAAAATGGGAAAATAGGACAAGACACATGCCAACCCCAAGAGAGCCTCCTACCACCAAAAAAACTAAAAGCCAAAATATTTGGAGATATCGATACATAGAGAAAAGAGTGACACACACAGGGATCCCAAGGTCGAGTGAGCACCCCAAGAGGAAACCGTGAGAAATGACATAACATCATTCGACAAAGAGGCCAACCCAAAAAAATTATTGTGGCCACAAAAACCTTCGATGGGTTCAGATCGTGCTCAAATCACCATCCATATGGGTCGCTCCCAGTCAATTCCCTAAATAACAGCTCACAGGGAATGTAGGGATACCTGAGGGTTGTGATAAGGTGAATGCAATTAGGAAGATAAAAATACTCACCTCCAGAGAGGAACCGAGCACACAAAACTAAAACACTAAGGAATCTGATAATCATCTTCAGAAATGCAACTCAGACAGGAATGCTAAGCCCCAGCACATACATAAACAGGGTCAAATCCTAAAGAAGCATGCTTGGGGAACATCCAGGGTGCCAACGAACCATATCCATATGACCACCCCACCCCCACCCCATATCGAAGAAGTTCCTTAAAACTTGACAAGAGACACAACAACAAATTCACCACTTGGGATTGCAACCAGGTCGTTGGGAACACCCAACTCTAGTAATTACACCAATAAAATGAAGAAACATTCGGACATGAGCAGACTCAACAAGAAAATAACCGCCAAGGAGTGTAAAAGTTGGACTAAAGACACATGTCAAGGGGAAGTTCACGCCTCAAGAGCCTTATGACATACTCCCACTACCTGGGGCGCATGCAGTTTGCACCACCACCCCTAGAGCGAGGGGAGAAGCCCAGACTAAGCACGTCCAGGCCAAGGGAAATCTGATCAAACTCCGAGCAGATAATCACATCACATCAAGCCAACCTAAATGCTAGGCCTGAGTTAAGTTATGATGTAATCATCTCTCTTTCTTTACTCGCCAAACAATGTAGTTGTTTTCAAAACACAATCAATGATGTGAAGAAAGTTGACTATAAAAACAACTATCATAATGTTTTTTACTATTCAAGCCTAATACCATTCACATAAGAGGTTGTACAAATTTACCAAATGATAGCAAGGATTGATCATCAATGTCATTAGTGTGAAATCGTTGTGAGAATGCAATCATAGACTTCAAAGGCTCATATCCTTTCCCTAAACATGTCAACTAAGCCGAAAAGGACACAAGCCTTCATCATGACATGAATAAAGGCTTCAAAGGCTCATAACCTTTCCCTTAAAACAAACAATACCTAAGTCTTAAAAGCCTCATGGTGACAACCTCGGTTTGACTTAGATGATTAAGGTTGGAGTGCAACTCCCTAAGGCCCAAGACTTAGGGCAAATTTCCAAAAGGGTGATTAGTAAACCCTGTTCAAAAAGAACACCCTAGAAAAAGCAAACTGGGCAAAATACCCCAATCTAAAATCAATGGTCTGGGACCTAAGGAAGGGACTAATCCCAAGCTCACTATACGAGCTCTCAGGATAAAACTAAAAGACCCTAGACGAATATGATTCTTAGGATTGTAAGCGGGATAAATCCAAAAAATGTGTCCAAGACAATAAATAGAAAAATGCTCATTATGCAATATAACCCAACCCTCCATACGGAAGGGTTGACATGTTCTAGGTCAACCCATGTAGCCAAAGTATGTTTGGGGAAGAACTACCCCAGGAAGGGAGAGTAGAGGTAAAAGCACCATGATGGCCAACACAAACCACTTGGGATAACAAGGAAAGGCAAAGAAAATACCCCATTGCATGCATATCATCCTAAAAAAGAGAGACAATAAACAACAAAAAAAAGTATATTTTCTGTCAGACAAACCCCAGACTTTAGAAGAAGGCCACACAGGGCTCCAAATGAATTTAGAATTTATAGATACGGACTGTTCCATATACACCAAAGTAGTACAAACATCGTTCCAAATGTTGAGAATCAAGGAAGAGAGCATGAATTACATACCAAGAGGAACAGAGGAAGCCGCAACCACGACAGTGCTACCCTCAAGACGTATTTCTTCAACATATAGGTCGCTACACAGCTGGTGAAGACCCTTCATGTCGAGCTCGCCAATGTAGAGGTAGGAGAAAAAATATGTATAAAAAAACTTCAGCTCTTCTTGCATTGCCTAGGTGTGTTCTAGAAGGGCACACAATTCATCAGGTATGAACTTTCTGGTGGCAATCTGCTCCCTAATCACTTTTTTCCCACCCTACACCCTAGCAGCCATGCATGCTGCCTTCATACGCCTAACGCACAGAGAAAATTTGGCACTCTCAACCCCTTTGTCCACAACATGAATAATATGTTGGATAAGATGCCTAAGTCCATAACTATATTTGGTATGTACTTGAACCGATTTACCATGGTCCATTTGGGTTGCATTTCACCGGAACAATTTGTAAGGATGGACTTTTGAAAAGAGGATATTTATGATTTATTAATATATTATAAGTTCTAATATATTAATATGAAATAATATTATTAGCATTGGTCAAGAATTAATTTGGAGTAAATTTAGTGATCAAAAGGAGACGAATTAAATATGGATTCTTATAGAATGGGCCAAAGGTTGTTTATGATGGGCTACCATTATGGAAGTCCATGGATAGTCCATGGAGGTTTTTACCCATGGATCCTAAGTAATGTGAAAGGTCATGGGCATTAGGGTTTACATGGATGTAACCCTAATCATGCCACACTATATAAGGACTCCTCTAGCTACTAAAATCGGCACTAGTGTGTGTGTGTGTGTGTGAAAAGCATAACCGATTTTGTATGAAACGATACTCTCTCTCAAGTCTTCCAATTGCTAATGGCGATTTGTGGTTCCATTTGAGGCATTCACATTATTGGTGCTAGGCTCTTAAAGCTCCAAGTAACAAGCTACAAGAAAGGTATGTTATCTAACTAGTTTTATTATACAGGTATCAAAGTTATGTATGCTAGTTAGGGTAATGTTTTGGAAAAATCAAATTGCATGTATAATTAGAGAAAAAAATAGATCCAAAGCATTTAGAGTTGTATGTGCACCTTAAGTGTCACACCCCCGAAACCAGACGGTGTAAACGTCTGAGGGCTCGTGTGACTTAAATTGATATCATCACAATGAATATACATGAATCATAACATAAACATCACCATACATCAATATATCACAACTGTCATTGTTCACATCCAGTACATTGTTTTAACATTATAAATTCATACATAAATTGTTTGATAGTTTCATAAGCAAAACACCCTAACATATTTGGTACTTATTCCTCGGCTTACCTGTTACTTGAGAATACAAGTTATTTTGAAAAACGGTCAAAATATGGAATGTTGGTGAGTTCATAAGTATGTTTGATGTGAAAAATGTTTTGTGTAGTTTGAACAAGAACAACCCAGAAAATCCGACATTTTCTGAAAAGACCATTGTTTGTAAAAAGGTGTGAAGATCCGTACATCTAAGCATGATGATTACAAAAACATGTATAATTGAAGAACTTTGTATTAACGTGCAAGTGAAAATGTTGTACTTCCCCGGAAAACCCGATGTTTTCCACTACATAAAATATAGTGATTACTCAAATTGTTATACCGCCACAATGAATGATTTTTGATTACTCTTCCTTGATTACTCGGATGGTTTTGGATTAATTAGTGGTTGTGAGTCGTTATAACCACTCATGAAAATGACTAGTTATAACTCCAGACTACGAACGATCCTGAGAGGTGCCGTCCATTATCACTCACTTAAATCCAAACCACCTTGATTACTATTGATTACTCGTAAGCCTAGCAAACGAGGAAAAGAGGGGTACAAAGTCATGCTACTTACGTGAGTTTGCTTTAGGCGGTCGGGGATGCGAAAGACACGTTGGCCCATCTCGCATTTGATTACTTTGACCTTACTGGCAATACTATTGGATCACTAGGGCCCAATAGCACTTGAGAGCCATTGAAGGTCCCTTTATATGGAATTTGGGTCATAGAAGGCCCAATAACATATAATCATTATCCCTTGGGCCCAAAGATCATGTTAATGGACTTGCAAGGTCCAACAAGCATGATTTGAAACTTTCAAGCCCAAGTGTCGAATGTTTACTTGTCTTAGGTATCGTGTATCTACTAGAGAGTTTGATTTAACCATTGTTGTTTTGTATCGACTCGAGACCGATCGATTTGTTTATAACGATATTTAGAGTTATACGTGTATTTGTCTTTCAGTTTTCGTAAACCGTAGATTAGTATTTTTGACTAAAAATTCTATAAATAAAATAATTGGTTTAAAAATAGTGGTTTCACCCTTTTCAGCCCCTTTCTTTTTATAAAATAACAAATGTAGTCCTTAATATAAAAGAAAAGACATTTTAAACCCTTAAGATATTTTCTTGACACTTTTGCATCATAAACTTGTTCAAATGATGTTTTTAGCTCAAATTTCGTTTTTTTGGCAGTTTAAGTCCTTCTAGAAAAAGGTTTTTCGGTTTAAAACCCAAACTTTTGCCACTTTTACAAGTTTGGCCCAAAATCCAAAAACTTAACATTTTTTATGCTTTTTGGAAAAGGAAGACATTTTAAACCCTTGAAATAGTTTGTTACAATTGTTATCCCCTGTTTTGAAGAATTTACCATTTCATCCCCTTTAAATGTCATATTTTTGCAACTTTGGGCTTGTTGCGCTGAAAAGCCCAAAATTTGCCCATTAAGCTAATATTTACATTTTAAGTCCTTTGAAGTGCATAATAATCATAAAAACATTTATTGTAACTTTTTTGACTCCTTTGACCCATAAGAAACCGTAAATGACAATTTTTTACCCAACTTTTGTTATTTGGCAATTTAAGCCCAAAAATGGGTTTTATGTTGAAATATGTTTATCGCAATCTTATGAGTTATTATTCTTGACTTTTTTAGTCTAATATAACTTAGATCATGTTTGTTTTTCCTTCTTATGGTATGAATCTCGAAATATCTTCCCTTTTTATCACATATTCAACACATAAAATCACACATACATGCATGAAATCATACATCGCACACACATACACATAAATCTACACATTTTTCTTGTATTCTCCCCCATAAAACTTATGAAAACCAAAAAGAGAGGGGTATGAAGCTCACCTTGAGTTTTGGGTTAGGTTTTTGAAGAGAGAAATGAAGAATATTCGATCCTAGCAAGTCTTCTTGGAGAATCTCGAACTTAGATGTTTCTAAGAGGGTGATCATGAGTTTGAATAGATTAGGAAGAGATTTTTGATAAAACAAAGAATCTAGATCATAGATCCAAGCATGAACTTACCTTAGATGATGAATTTGTGGAATAATCTCCTTGAAAAGCTTCCTAAATCTCAAAAATTTGATGAAGGATGAAGAGAGTTTCATTGAGAGTGTTTGAGTGAAATGTGTGTGTGTGTGTGTGTTTGTGTTGGTTTCGGCCAAGAGAAAAAGAGAGAGGAGAAGAGAGAGTGGTGATGAGATGGTTGCTTAGAAACATGAGTTGCATGCATGGAGACCCAACAAATAATGGTAAGGTGGCAATTGAGAGTCAACCCTTTCTCTTTTGGTGTAGTTGGGCCGAGAAAAGGAGAGGGGAAAGAAAGAGTATTGGGATTTTTGTGTTTAAGCCCATATTCTGATTCAATTAAGTAAATTTTCGGCCAAAATAATTCAAGGAATGATTATTATTACCCACTAGGGCTATATAAATTTGTTGTGGCCCAATAAGGCCCATTAAAGTTAACCTAGTTCGTTTTAGGTTTGTAAGGCCCAAAATATTAAGTTTCACATATATGGGTCCAATTAGGGCCCATTTGAGAGTTCTATGTCCAAGATAGTTAAATTGGAAGCTTATTGGTCCATTAGGCCCAATAAGGAAATCCTAGTCCAAAATGGACTTAAACCGGGATTTCTAGGGATTCCAATTCTTTGTTGACTATTTGAAGTGCTTGAATGAAGTGTTTGATGAATGTTTTGTTGTTATTGACTAAGCATCATACATGCTTTCACATTGTTGGTTCCTAATTGATATACTTGTTGTAGTTACAAAGCATCAAAAGTCCTAGTTGTGACATTAAGGTTGTTAGAGTGCTCCAAACCCATCAGTGGTATCAGAGCCTAGGATTGTTTTCTATTATATTGTTGCTGGAATATGATTTTTCAAAGCAGAAAAATGTGTCTAATAGCACAACTTGGCGAGTGCATGAATCAAATCGACGAGATGATGCATTTTGCCTTTGACCTGACGAGTCTAGTAGTGGACTCGACGAGTTTGATGAGCAGACAATAGGTTTTCGGGTTTTTGGCCAGAATTGGATTAGGATCATTACCAAAACTGTTTTCAATCATTAAATCTATTTTTTATGATATGGTAATGAGCATCCTAATCTAATTACAAGGTAATTGTCACAATTTCAAGATTTGTATTAGTTGATATGATTATGCTAGTTTTCTTGAAGATTAATAATATAAATTATCTTGTTCTTATGGGTTTAATTAGATAATGAATGAATTTTTTGTTTATTTTATTAATGGTCTAAATGATTTTAATGGATTCCATAACTTGTCCTCAAGTTATGGAAAACCAAAAGTCTTTTCTTTAAAAGATTCATTAAACTCATAGGTTATAGAAAATGAAGAGTCTCATTTTTAAAAGGCCATTACACTAATATGTTATGGAGATGAAAAGGTTTTGAAGAGTTTCAAAACTTGCCCTCAAGTTTTGGAATTTGTAAAGTCACACACATTAATACTTTAATTCCAAACCCTAGAATTTTAAAAGTATAAAATTCAACCCTTATACTATTATAATATTATAAGTTTAATTCTCTCTCTCTCTCTTGCTCTCTCTCTCTCTCTCTGTATATATATATATATATATATATATATATATATATATATATGTGTGTGTGTGTGTGTGTAAGAACAAGTCAGTCTTACCGTTGTAGGCCTCATTCACGAAGTCGGTCTATATCAGGGGTATAAGGTTACTTCCTATTAAATGGCAGTGTAATGGGTGTCCATTCTCACCCACTGCTTCCTTTATCGGTGGAGGGTCGTTAACCGAACTGGTAGGATAGGACATTAATTCTCATTAAGTATAATGATAATTATAAAGTAAATACATGTTTTATAAATTCCCAATCTTAGTTACTTTAGGGAAATGTGAAATTGATGCTAACCCATGAAATTACACTTTGCACCTTACCAAGTCGATAGTGGAGCGTGTGTGGTTAACCGACACACTAACATGGACTAGTAAGGGTGGAAAAGGGTAGCTTAATGTTTGTCATAGATCGATGGAGCGTGTGTGGTTAACCGGCACATCGATTAGGTAATAAATGACATAAAGAGTACCAAGTATATTTCATGGTTATTCACATCTTGTTTGTGATCCTCGGCATCCCAGTCACATACTTGAAGGGCAAAATCGAGATTCAAAAATGTCATTGAAAAGTTCAATGAATCTCAAAAGAATTTAGGAACTTCAATTCATCTGAAACCTAATAATCAATTTCATTCTTCATGGTGGAAATTAGTAAATTGTCATTTACCTACCTTCAGATATTTTGCAACTTGAATTACGACATCCCTCTTCCAAATTGTAAAATATTGTGTTGGGTCTTAGCCTTAATATTTCATTTGGGTGTTATATTAAGGACTCTTATCTAATCTAAAAATTTTCTTTCTTTTTCAGATGTCTTCCAACAATGCTTCTGGCTCAAACCCTACTGGCTCCTTCTCTATCATGAACATTTGTGGGAGAGTCATCTTCAAAGGTATTAAATTCAATGATTAGATTAGGAACGTCAGGATGGTCACTCGCTATAAGGACAAGGAATATTTCCTAGATAAGGAGCTTAAGGTCATTGATGAGTCTTCTGCTACTCCTGAGGAGATTGTTGAATACACTACCCATGAGAAGGATTCCACTAAGGTGTCTTGTATCATGTTGGCAACTATGACACCAGAACTCCAAAATTCCTATGAGGGTTTCTACCCTTATTAGATGCACCAAGACCTAATGGAAAGATACCATTAAAGCTCTCATCAAGAGAGGTATGAAATCATCACCTCCATGATAACAACTAAAATGAAGGATGGAGAGTCCATCACGACCCACTTGTAGAAAATGCAAAGGTTTGTCGACCGTCTGTTGAAGTTGAATGTAAACTTCGATGAGGAATTGGACATAGATATTATTCTACATTCTCTGCCTCCCTGTTATGATCAGTTTTGTATGACTTATCATATGAACAAGGAGGAGCTCACCCTCAGCAAACTTCAGGGACTTTTGAGGACTGCTGAAAGTAGTCTCAAAGGTAAAAATGTTGTTACCACTCCTACTACTACCCCAGTTCTAGCAATCAGGAAAGGGAAAGGGAAGAAGAGGAAGACCCTTACCAAGGGTCACAAGGAAAATTCTCTTGAAGGGTCCTCTTCTACTAGAACTAAAGTTAGTCCTGCTACTCCCTCCAACAACCCAAAAGAAGCAGAGTGTTTCTATTGTCATGAAAAGGGGCACTGGTAGCGAAGCTTCCCCGAGTACTTGCAGGATGTTAAGGATGGGAAAGTAAAACCCACCTATGCAGGTATTTACACTATCTCGTCTAATAACTCACCACATACTAATTCTTGGGTCCTTGATACAGGTTGTGGAATTCACATTTGTTCTGATTTGTATGGACTAAAAGAAGTAAGGATGTGAAGCATGGGGAGATAAACTTAATCATGGGGAATAGAAAAAAGCTTCACCTGTCACCAAGATTGGAGTTTATTTTTTATTGTTTCATAGTGGGTTAAAATTAGATTTGATGAATTTTTGTTACTCGTCTAAAATGGAAAGAAATATTATTTCCTTTTGTGGTTTGTACAAACAAGGTTTTAACTTTTCGTTTGATAATGAAAGTGGTGCTATTAATGCTTTTATAATGACGTATTTTATTTTAAAGCATTGCCTTGTAATGGTGTATATGAAATTGTGTTGGTTGTAGACAACTTAGGAAATAATGTATTGCATATTGATTCTTCCACTAGTTTGGATAAAGCATCCTTGTGGCATTTTCGTCTAGGACATGTCAACAAGAAGCGCATTGGCCAGCCCCAAAAGGTTGGAGTCTTGGAATCATTGGCTTAAAGTTTGATGATAGTTGCGTATCTTTTTTTCTTGGAAAGATGACTAAATCACCCGTCACTGGTACTTGTGGGAGGGGTGAAGGTTTGTTGGACCTCATACACACAGATGTGGGTGGACCCTTCAAACCTGCCACAAGGGATGCTAACCGCTTTTATGTGACTTTTACTGATGATTACAACAGATATGGCTATATCTACTTAATCAAGCATAAGTCAGAAACCTTTGAAAAGTTCAAAGAGTTTAAACAAGAAGTGGAGAATCAGTTGGGCAGGAAAATAAAGATGCTCTGATCCGATCGGGGTGGAGAGTATCTTAGTATTGAGTTCCTTGACTATCTTAAGGAATGTGGAATTGTTTCACAATTGACACCTCCTAGAACACACAGCTTAATGGTATGGCTGAGAGGCACAATCGAACCTTGTTGAACATGGTACGTTCCATGATGAGTCGAACTTCGTTACCTATCTCATTTTGGGGGTACGCCTTAGATATTGTCGCCCATATCCTTAATCTAGTCCCAACTAAGAAGGTTGCCAAAACACCACATGATATGTGGACAGGAAAGTTTCCCTCATTAGCACACATCAAGGTTTCGGGTTGTGAGGCTTGCATGAGATGCGAGACTCACGACAAGCTCGAACCTTGTAGTGAGCGGTGTATTTTCATCGTCTACCCACTGAAATCCTTTGGATATCTCTTCTACAGACTGATTGACAATGTTGTCTTCATTGCGAGGAAAGGATTATTTCATGAGAGAGAATTCATAGGCCAAGGAAACAGTAGGAGGCAAATTGACCTTGAAGAACTTTAAGAGTCAAGCGGTGAAGGAACCTCAAACACTAGCGATCAACCTGAAGAGGAAACTCGTGTTGAACCAATTAATGAATTTGTACCTCTGAAGCGTTCCACTAAAGTTACAAATACACCTGAGTTTATGGTTTCCACATTACTATAGAAGGTGATACATTTATCAGTGATAGCACACTGGTAAGATGAACCTAACAACTACAGGGTAGCCATGGCAGGCCCCGAGTCTACAAAGTGGAAATAGGCTATAGACATCAAGATTCAGTCCATGTATGACAATCAAGTTTGGAACTTGGTTGATAATGTATTGAGTCATAAGATACTCAGGTGCAAATGGATCTTCTAGAAGAAGACTGACATGGATGGGAAAGTACACACTTATAAGGCACGATTGGTTGCAAAGGGGTTTACTTAAACTCTAGGAGTTGACTAGGATGATACGTTCTCACCAGTAGCAAATATTAAATCTATTAGGGTTATGTTATCCATAGCTGCATTTCATGACTTTGAAATATGGCAAATGGATGTCCAAACCGCTTTCCTTAATGGAAAGTTGGCTAAGCACGTTTACATGAGTCAACTAGAGGGTTTTGTCAATTCAAAGTACCATAATAGAGTGTGTAAGCTTGAGAAATCCATTTATGGATTGAAACAAGCATCTCGCAGATGGAATCTTTGTTTCTATGAGATAGTCAAAGAGTTTAGCTTTTTGAGAAGCGAGGATGAGTCCTGTGTATATGTTAGAGCTAGTGGGAGCATAGTTAGCTTTTTGGTATTGTATGTGAATGACATACTACTTATAGAAAATGACATCCTAAACTTGTAAGAGGTGAAATCCTGGCTTGGGAAGTGTTTCTCTAGGAAGGACCTTAGAGAAACTGCCTATATCCTAGGGATAAAGATATTGAGAGATAGGAGTAAGAGACTAATTGGACTTAGTCAAAGTACCTACTTGGACAAGGTGTTGAAGAGGTTCAACATGCAGAATTCCAAGAAAGGTGACTTACCGATTCAAAGCAATGCCAAACTGGATAAGACTCGGAGTCCAAGTACAGAGGTTGAGATAGTTTAGATGAGTCGATTGCCATATGCATCCGTTGTTGGCTCGATCATGTATGCAATGACTTGTACTCGTCCTGATGTGGCCTTTGCTTTGAGCATGGTCAGCAAATATCAGGGGAACCCTGGAAAGGCTCACTGGACTGCGGTAAAGAATATTCTCAAGTACCTGTGAAGGACTAAGGATTCGGTTCTTATCCTCGGTGGGAGTGATGACTTGAGAGTGACACGGTATAGTGACGCCAGCTTTTAGACCAATAGAGATAATTTCCACTCTCAGTCAAGCTAGGTATTGACCCTGAATGGAGGAGCAGTTACTTGGAAAAGTTCCAAGCAAGAGATTGTAGCTGATTCAATATATGAATCAGAGTACATAGCAGCAAGTGAAGCGGCGAAGGAGGTGATATGGCTGAAGAAATTCATTGGAGACCTTGGAGTTGTACCAGCTATAAAGGAGCCTATGGAGATTTTCTGTGACAGCGATAGTACAGTTGCCTTAGCCAAGAAACTAAGGGATCATGGCAGATCCAGGCACATTGACATAAAATATCACTTCATAAGACACAAGATAGAAGAAGGACTCCCCGTAGCAAAGAGTGTATCGTTAGAAGAGAACCTAGCAGATCCCTCACAAAGGGATTGAGTACGGTTAATCATTTGCAGTATGAAAGGCGCATCGGGCTAAAGGAGGATATTAGTTTTAATGCTTAGATAGCTATTTCTGAAACTTGTAATAGATAAAATATAATTGACATTTGATGATTAAATAAAAGTTGTTGTTTATTTATGAGTAAAGTTACTATCTTGTGTCAATTGTTTACTATTGTTTCAATTTTTCATGTTTGTACTTCAAGGATAATAAGGTTATTCAAACTATCCACAGTCGATCATACATTGGAAGTAGGTACTGAAGCAAGACAGTTATGAATTAGGCTTGTGGATGTCTGAAGTGTTTAGACATAGCAAAAGTTGCTTCAACATTCATGAGTGCTCCTAAGTTCTGAGTATTGGATTATACCCACGCTCACTTGTATCACTTCATGGAATTTATCTCGAGTGATTGTTGGATGATAATATCATATAAGTCTTCAATCAAATAGATATGAGTTATTGACTATGAGTTGGTTGTGCATTGATAGTACAAAAACGCATCAGTAACTTGATGTTATAAAATGTGCTATTGTATATGATTTTATGAGTAGTTAAACAAGCATATGAGTCGAAGTTTATCTATTCCTTTTAGTCCTCGGAGGATTAAAAGCAATATCTTGGGCCCCTCAATGATTTTGTTTTGACTTATGTGTTGATCCCGGTCAGAACTAAATTGATGTGTTCGATTAAGTTCTATGTCAAACAAATCGTAAATTGGGAAAAAAAAGTTGGTGGACATTAAGTATGATGTTGTTCCATGTATTTGTTCGGCTGATGTCTTGAGAATAGAGGATTATATGATCACTTGTCTAAAATGGCGCATCTTAGTTCGACAAAGTTTTAAGACCTACGATTGCTACTCGGTTCCTGAAGTCGTGCATGAAACTATAGTTACTAGACTTATCTAAGTGGGAGACTGTTGGATAAGATGTCTAAGTCCATAACTATATTTGGTATGTACTTGACTCGATTTAGCATGGTCCATTTGGGTTGCATTTCACCGGAACAATTTGTAAGGATAGACTTTTGAGAATAGGATATTTATGATTTAGTAATATATTGTTAATATGAAATTATATTGTTAGCATTGGTCAAGAATTTATTTGGAATTAATTTAGTGATCAAAAGGAGACTAATTAAATATGGATTCTTATATAACGGGCCAAAGGTTGTTTAGGATGGGCTAAACCATTATGGAAGTCCATGGATAGTCCATGAAGGTTTTTACCCATGGATCCTAAGTAATGTGAAAGGTCATGGGTATTAGGGTTTACATGGATGTAACCCTAATCATGCCACACTATATAAGGACTCCTCTAGCTACTAAAGTCGGCACTAGTTTATGGGTGTGTGTGAAGAGCATAACCGATTTTCTGTGCAAAGATACTCTCTCTCAAGTCTTCCAATTGTTAGTGGCGATTTGTGGTTCCATTTGAGGCATTCACATTATTGGTGCTAGGCTCTTAAAGCTCTAAGTAACAAGCTACAAGAAAGTTATGTTATCTAACTAGTTTTATTATACAAGTATCAAAGTTTTCTATGCTAGTTAGGGTAATGCTTTGGAATAATCAAATTGCATGTATAATTAGAGAAAACATAGATCCAAAGCATTTGAGGTTGTATGTGTACCTTAAGGTTGTTAGAGTGCTCAAAACCCATCACAATATCTTTATATCGGATCCACGCCACATCCTCCTCCAACGCCTTCCTTCTTATTTCCTCTGCCTCTAACTGGTTCCACCCTATCTCCACCTGAGTATCCAATGCCTTCTTATCTTCCACCAAAGTCCCAATTCGCTTCGAAAAATGATCCACTGTCACCATCCAAAGTTGCAACCTGCTCCTCCAAATATATTTTCTCCCCAACCAACAGATCATAACACTCCTCGAATGCACGTTTTCCCCCTGCCAACTCCAACAGCTTCATCCTCAAATCATCTCGCTTGGCCTTAACAGAGGAAAATTCACCAGAATCCAAATTAAATAGGCATAAGTGTTGGCAGCAACAACCATATAGGAAGCAACTTGAGCTGGCACATATTGAAGGGTTTTGGACATATGTGAATTGGAATGAAGCTCCAAAGCCTCAATAGTAGCACAGAGAAAAAGACATGGTTACCCCACTCGTACACAAAAAAATGTTGCATAAGAAGGTAGGATTGAGTAAGTCCCTATTCTGGAACATAAATACCAAGGTTCGCTGAATGAGTAGAGGAAGAGCCAAAACCAGCACAACCCTTCGTCAAAAGTAAAGATGGATCAGGAGAAACTTGAGAGATATCATCAAAAAAAAGCCTAAAGACGCTCCCCTCGGGAGTAGCGGCATCTTCAGGATCCTTCTTAGATTCACGAGGTTGTGCTTTCGCCTCTTCATTTGTCCTCTCTGACGATTTCGATGGTTCATCATCGGGAACATCCAAAACTACGTCGAACTCCACTAAAAACAAGTCCACATTTCGCCTCTTACGAAGGCGTCGACTAATAGATCTAGAACTGGCACCTTCTGAAAGTGGGGAGTCCATCCAGGATAACTATAACTTAAAAGTCGAACGGCCCTATATATTCACCATCTCATTTGATGGTTTGTCTTCACGATCAGAGGGAAAAGGATCATCGTAAGAAGCTCCACCATTAGGCGCTTCAACCAACACCTGGTCGGCCTGGGATCTTAACCGTTGCATAGGATCAGACCCATCATGGGTCAAGGCAAAGTCAGCACTAACTGTTGGAGGAAGTACCTCCACCAAAGGCACTTCCTGATGCTGCTAGTTGCCCTAGAACTAACCCCATAAGACCATCTCGAAAAGCATAACCCTTTAGCGACCTGCAATCGAAACACAAAATAACATAATTATGCAAATCAGCAAAAATCATCATCCTAAATACATAAAGATATATACACAAAATAAACCGAAAGAAAAAAAGGGGGAAGCCACTCACCGTCCTTCTCAACAATGAACTGAGGCATCGCTCCACATGCCTTCCAGGTAGTCATACTGACGGCAGCCAACATACAGTCTTCCTAGTCCTCCCTGTTAAAAAGAAATGGTCTTTAGCATGTTGGCCAAAGTTTTGGGGGCTCCCTAGAGGGAAAGTATCAAATCAATAAAGTTGATCATATGGGATGGCCATAGCCCAACCAAATCTTGGTTCATCCATAACCGTTGATTTTGCCAATTCTTTTTTTTTGGGGGGGGGGGGGGGGGGGATTCTGTTTATGATAAACATGTGGATGCACCACTGTTGAGTGAATGTGTGCATGCCGGACTGGGTTGATCAGTTGAAGAAAAACATAAAACCCTAGAACTGGGAAGCACATCCAAGGCTCTACACGCCATTTTAAATCTGACTATCTTGTTGACAATGTTGGGACTCAGATCATTAACGGAGACGCCGTACTGGTGCATGATGTCCTCAAAGAAATTGGTCGTTGGCAGTCGGAGGCCCGCTTCAAAGATTAGTATGGGGACTTCAACCTTTCCTTATGGCAGAAAGGTTACAATAGCCCCCTTTTGAGGGTACTCCACCTCATGCTCCAGAAGGAAACCAAATTGTTCCTGTCGATTTGCACACTTGCTTGGAGAG
The DNA here is from genome assembly GCF_002870075.4 of Lactuca sativa. Taxonomy (NCBI): domain Eukaryota; kingdom Viridiplantae; phylum Streptophyta; class Magnoliopsida; order Asterales; family Asteraceae; genus Lactuca; species Lactuca sativa. Next base: position 195,707,154 of record NC_056625.2, read on the forward strand.
GGGACAATCCCAGTATCTGAAGCATCCATTATCCACCATTGAGAAAGGAAAGGAAAGAAGAAAAGAAGAATAAGAAGTCGAAGAACAGAAGAGAGAAGAAAATAAATTGTTCTAATAAAGGTAGATTTAAATGAGATGTAGGAAATTTGAAAGGTCACAATGACGAAACCATCTACGAAGTCGACTCTATCACATCAATAGACGTCAAACCATCTCAGTCAAACACGTGCCTTGATCTAAGCTAGAACAACTCAGCTACCCAATGCTAACGCTGACATTTATAGGAGACTTATCAATGTATCCCTCTAGTATTACATCAAAGATAATGGGACGATTATCTAAAGTACCGTCTAGCTAACGGTCATTACCTGACATAAGTGCTAGGCTTGGGTCGTCACCCTTGTCGCCTCATATTTAGACCTTGGCTTTCTAATGCCAAGGCCCATAACATGCCAAAATAGTACCAATTGCTCCCCCAAATGACAAGTGTAGCACTCAGAATGCTGCTTCCCAACAACTATGCACCAATAGCAAATAACCACTAGTGGTCCATGACCCACCAATAGGATGCTTCCACGTCCTTACGGTCAAAATGAGAAAAAAAAGTGTTTTCGGGGACATGTTCCCCGGAAGACAAGTATAAAAGGGCCCTTATTCTCTAGAAGAAGAGATCGTATCCCTCACTATCTCACTTTAAACCCTAACTCTCTCATACAACTACTGACTAGATCCTCGGAGTCTTGTTCTAAGACCCCCTCCTGGACGACGACTAACGTTAACTATTTATTTGTTGTGATTCTCATGTTTAACTCAGGCGAAACCACCACAGACGGTGTTAAGCTTGAATACATATCACAAAAACTATTTTCCTACGTTATAACTAAAGGTTTGTTGATCCCCTTTTGCTCCTTCAAAGCCTATTCCACCAAATCAAGCTTTGCACTAAGATCCTCAGTAGAGCGAGAAACATGGTCGACTACCAGTAAAAGAAACGTTGAGAAAACTGAAGACAGACATAAACGAGCACATGGATACTTATAGATTTCAAGAAAGGGATAAAATTCTTCAACGCCTCATCTGCTTCAAGATTCTCCAGATCAAAGACCTCAGCTAATTCCTCTTTTGCAATCATGGAGTCTTAATAGTCAAATCTATGGAGGCTCTCTTAAGAGGGAGAGAGGATGGGGTCTTTTCCCTCTTGACCACCAGTTTGCCTGTGGACATAGCGGAGTCGGTATCAGCAAGTGTAAATTGGACACCGTACTGTGTGGATTCTCAACAAGTTTAGGATTAAACAAATAAGTTGAGGATCCTTGCTAGTTGACACTAGGATGGTAGATATAGAACTCTCTTGATGGATAGGGTGTTCTAGCTTGAATAATTTCTTAATCTCGGGTAAAACAAGGAAACCCTCAATCCTATCCTCGATATCTTCAATAATAGGTTCAATCTTTTCAAAGATGAAAGGTACAAAAAAACAAACAAAATAAGGGTCTTTGAATTCTAGGATCCTTAGTATAATAAAATGAAACCCTACCCTTTGTAACCGAATACTTTGGTAGGATATCTCCATCAGGGATGGAGTCACATCTCATGAAGATATAATTTTCTTTTCAAACATCGTCATTATGTTCTGACTTCAGAATAGGAGGTGACTTTTTGGTTTTAGCTTTGAGCAGGAAACGGAAGTTCCATAATGTTAAAAGATCATTTACATGAGATAACTCGGTCATACCAACATCAAGACCCGTGGAGCAATTCAGCTGATTGACCCAAAAAGGATCTTCTAAACCGCTAGCATGGCTTGAATGTACAAAATTTTGGTAATCTCAAAGAACTTGGAAACGATTCCAGGAAAAGGGTAAGAAAGACCTAGGAAAAAAGGATATATAGGGAAATAAACCCTAGTCTGGTTGCACCTTGGCATCAAAAGGTTTTAAAACAACGTTGGCAGGAAAATCCCCAACCGATCTTAAAGCCTCAATGTCGTTATTGTCAAAGGAGCAAGTCTCCTAATAGGAGAATAAATCTAAACCGATGAAATCATCATCAGGAACATCAATGATGCTTGCACGAGACGAAGCAGTTGCCTGATTCTATGCCAAAATGAGAAACAAGGAAGATGTTTTGGAGACTTTCCTTAAAGAGTAGAAAATGCAATACTACTCCAAACAAGACCTTCTGGAGATCAACAATGAATTCCAAAATCTAAAGAAGGAAAAAATGAGTGTCAGCGAGTACACTATAGATTTTACTGAGAAGATTAAGCTAGTTCCTTACTTAGTTCCTACAAAATTTCTAAAGTAAATTTTGCTAGTTGACTATCAGTGGATTTTGGTCCAACTGTAAAGCTGGAAATGTATCTAAAAGCAGCCACCTGGATGTCTAGGAACATAGAGACCTAGATTAGGGAAAAAGGTTTCTAGAAAGATGAGACTAGAGAGAAAAGGAAGCTACAGGGGTCTACAAAATCTAATAAGAAAAATAAGCTCTCGAAGTCTGATCCTAACAACAAGAAGTTTGGGGGTAACATTAAAGCCAAATGGTGCGACAAGTGCAATAAGAAGCACTTTTGAAGATGTGAAGGGGAGGTGACATTCTACAAATATGGACGAGCGGGTCACTATTCCAGAGATTATACATTCAATGACAAGAAATATTACAAATGCTAAGATGGTGGGGATATTTCGAGGTATTGACCAAAGAAAAACAAAACACCAAGGCCGAATGTGCCGCCAAAGGAGAAGGCCAGAGCATACCATATGATACATTATGATGACACAAGAGGTCAAGAATTTGGAGTGGCTTGTCCGAGGTACATGAAGGAATGAACCATATAATTTGTATTACCCTATGTATCCTAACGTAAAAAGCATAATATATGATAAGTTGGACTAACAATGTAATCATCTAAGAAGCAGTATAATTACCTAAATTACATTATGTGTTAAGTTTTGTGTGGCTTTCTTTTATGGTAACTTAATAACCTGTGAGACAAAAATTGGGACGAGTATGAGTTGGTGTGATAGGTAGTAGAGGCCTATACTACCAGAAGCATAGGACTCACACTTGGATTGGGAAAAGTCACAAGGTTACTAAGTCTCTAAGTTTTTTTGATTCATTTCCATCATTTCCTTTACTTCGTTAATGACTACAAAGATAAATATTTTGTTGACCTTAGTGGTCATATCAAACTGAGTCCGACTAATCTATGAAGTAACTAAGACATAGCATGTGACTTTAGATAGAAGGAAAGGGTAATCGAAACAATCAATAGAAGTCTCACGATCACTACTAAAAACTAAGCAGCTTGTAGGTAGAAGTGTTACATGCTAGAATGTGATTATGTATCGTTAGAACATGAAGGAATGTATATTCCATGCTGGAGACTAACTCAAAGAGACCTGAGTCTAATCATCGCCTCATACGATGGAACATCATCAGAGCATGACCATTCTATCTGTTACGATAGTCGAAGTAAAGACCTCATCTTAGATTAAGTCCATTCTTAAAGCATATGCAAGATTTAGCCCTGCCAAAAGTCAATAAGTACTAGATTTAGAAACTCATTTGAAATATGTAGGAATTTGGATTATTAATTAGGATGGAAAGATAACGTGCAAAATCATTATACAAGCCCTGTTCTTTTGATGATTTCAGAACGTACTCATCCTAAGGGAAGATAATTATACTAACAGCATATTCAGGTTAGTTAATTAAGATATACTAAGTATTAACAATGTATTTTTGATAGAAGATTATTTAGGATAAAAAATCTTAATAGAAGTTATTGTATATGTGACAAGGATTTTGTACATATAATGAACGCTAACATCCGACTTCGCATTAAGAAGTTATGCTTCTTCGAAGTTTCGCGATTAAACCGACACGACTCTATGTATCGTAAAAAGTAAATTTCTCATATATTACTTAAGTAATATAAAGAAAATTCATATTGATTGTAAAATCGAGAGTGTGCATATAGAGAACGTTCAAATCTGACTTCATAGCATAAAGTTATATTTTTCTAATATTTCAGTGCAACAGTGTTAGCATAGAAACCAAAATTCAAATCGATCGATTGTTAGGAAAAAACAATCTAAATGAGAGTCGAAGATCTCGTTCATTTGATTCTCTCAATATGAAGAAAATCGAGAACAGAAATCGTATGAGAGAGTTATAAAGTTTTAACGAACTTTATTATTCTAAGCCTGTTAAAAATACAACTTTAAATGTAAATTCAAAATTAGTCGACGGAGTCTAAATGAAAGTCCTATATCTTACCAATAGATACGCATGTATATAAAACACGTTGAAAATGGATCTCGTACAAAGATAATATAAATTTTAATGATTTTATAAAAACTCGCACGCGGCCGAGCGCATAGACAGCATGCGCAATGCGCATATGACAAGCCATAAGATTGGGACACATGCCACCACTAATACAACACCAGGTGAAGACCCCCAACCAAGTGCATGGTGCACCCAACCATATGTGTGGCGTGTACCCAGAATCAGCCTATAAATCTTGCGTTTTTGAGCTCATTTTCTCACACCTTTCCTCCAAATCCATTAGAGATCATTTTTATCCCTTGCCACATTTACTCACTAGTTCTTGGTTACTTTAGCAAGGCAATGTGGTGTTAGATAGTCGGGGAATTAGAAGCTATCAGGTCAGAGTTCTTCCCACTTAATTCTCGGTTTTCATTAGAATACTCTATAAGTTGAGCTACACTTACTTTGCATTAAGTGTAACTTATAATTATAGTCATGTTCGTTATTATGAACCTATAATTAAGATTTATCAGTGATCCTAATGTCATGATACTGAGTGATCAACTTACGGGATTGATGTCTAGGCTAGATTTAGTGAGGTGTTTAAAGTGGGATTTACAAACACTATACTCTATATAACACACGGACCCCTACCTCCGATATGATCCTACCTGGTTGTTCCTTACTTGATAGATATTGATGTAGATATTAGCATTAGTGAGGAATCTAGACTATCAAGAGTTTCCATGAATATAATACTAAGACTTAGTAATATGAACCTAGGTTGTGTTAAAAGGAAAAGCCAAGTACCAAAAAGAAGCCCTACCTAACTTTTTCAATCATCCATTTTAACAAGTGAATGCATAATTACTTTCATCTTACACATAGATATGAAGTATTTATATTATTAAATGTTTTATGTGCCTATTATCTGCAATATATGTTGGATGAACCTATATGATATGATTTTACTCAATTTAATTACATAAGTATTTCGTACATATTATATATATATATATATATATATATATATATATCGGGGAGCGATGGGTGATGAGAGATGGGAGATGAGAGATAAAAACTGATTAGCAGAGGTCCTTAAAAATATTGTGATATAGTAATCTACCAAAGTATAGATGACGACCATGGACTCATCTCAATGGTCCAGTGGAACATCGATAGTTCGCAACCTGTAGGTGATGAATTACAAGTTCAGGTGATGCACAAACCATGTATTCATGCAATGTACTATACCGACATGTATTGTGGAGGAATCCCATAAGTAGTACTGTAAATGAAATGATAGGCGATGAGCGATGAAAATATAAAATATGATGATTAAGCATTGAACATTAGTGGAAGTCCTCAGTAATGAATACAAAGATGCAATGTTAGCTATGATATTTAGAAATAATGTAAAGAAAACAGGGAAGGGTAATTGGTTTAATTTTTTGCTTGATAATTAAACATATTAAATACATTATTGTGGGTTGAAAACCCTGTATACTCACCAGGTTTCTTCACCTGACCCACTTAGCGTCTTTGTATCACAGGTAGTGGTACAAAGTTACATGCATGATGAAATATTCAAGGAGATGTAGATTGTTAGTCTAAAACATTGTAAGGCCTATTTACGCTTATGTTTTGTATTAGTTATGGCATCGCAATCTTTTTATAAATCAATAAAAAAAAGTTTCTTCATAATACTTTTACGGGACCAAATTCCGCATTTATAAATAAACTATGTTTAAAATAAGCATAAATAAAAAGTTTTAAAATAGATATTAGATTTATATTCTAACACAAATCAATATGTAATGAAATACATGGAAAAGTGAGGTAACTCACCTGAGCAGTTTCTTAGAAGATTAACAGATTTCTAGCAATCCCACTAGCGGGTAATAAGTCTAACGAGTATTAACCTATAATATTATTACTTTTTAATCATTATGACAATTTGTTAATGAAAGCTAGATCTTCTACTAATCCCAACGAATACCGAGAGTGATATCAAATAAGGATTAGCGAGATAGTTTCTTAGAAGATTAACAGATTTCTAACGATCATTGGCTTGTAATGTGTAAAACGAGTATTAACATATACTATTATTACTTTTTAATAATTAAGACAATCTAGTAATGAAAGCTAGATCTTCCACTAACCCAACGAATACATACAGTTTTATCAAATAAGGATTAGTGAGACAAGACAGCTGGCAAGCAAGGTGATTTCAGCATATAGCTTTTCTGAAATTCAACATCCAAGCCAACATGACCGTTCTAGACACGTGTCCTGTAAGTAGATCAACCATCATTATAATTTGAATTACTTATAAATCATATATACTATATATATATATATATATATATATATATATATATATATATAAGTTACACTTGAAATGTAGCTTAACTTATATGGATCCTAACGAAAACCAGGAAGATCATAGGTAGAGATTCGATACCGAGCACTTCTATTTAACCGATCCTCCATCTCAGAGCATCACTAAAGTGGAGTTGCATAGACTAGCGAAAATACCCCCAAAAGTTGAATCTTTGATAGAGATGAGAGAGTTTCGAGTGAAGAGGGTGTGATAAATGAAAGGAACCAGAGTTGTCTATTTATAGTAGGTAGGCACATCATGCATCTTTTTGGGGGTGCTTATGTAGCTTCATTTAGAGGGTGACACGTGGAAAAAAGATGGTGGGCCACATCAAGCTGTCTTTGCACACCGAACGCCTTGTCGTCGCATGCCCAAATGTGCACGGATTTTCAGTTTCTTCAAAAATTCATATCTTCTTCATACGAACTACATTTTCAAAGTTCTTTATATCCACATGTAGCTATTGAAAAATCCACAACTTTAATTTAGACCCCGTTAGCTAATTATCATTTTATTTTAACGTTATGTTTTCAACGGCATAGACTCTTAAAGTTCGTATAAAAATCGTAACTCAATCATATGATATCCATTGTTAATTGTCGTTATATCAAAGGATAGGTATTTATAAGATATTCAACTCTCAGTTAGATTATTTCTCCTAAAAATCAACCGATATTAATTTTTTTTTGTGTCATACACTGTTATCTTGTAACTTCTAAAAATCATAACTTCCTATTATGAAGTTGATTTGGACGTTCTCTATATGCACGCTCTTGGTTTTTTATTACTGTGAATTTCGTCAAGACTATTTATCCTACATAGTCTTTTATCAAAAAAATTATTTACGTTACTGGTTGTGTATTCTATAAGGCGGAAATAGGGTGTTACACAATAATTGCTAATTATTGAATGATAATGATAAGTTGTTGTATCTGAAAAACTATAGTTATGTATTGTGAAATATCATAGCAAAACGCTATTGATGAAGAAAAAAGTAGTGGACGATGACCAATGAGAAGAGAACCCAAAATGACGATAAGAATACTTACCTTACCTCACTCCCAATATGTATGGTGTTTAATTCAAGTGCAATGTTTTATTTTGTGTCTGTCTCATTATTTGTTCAATTGACCACTCCTTTAACCCCACGGAGACAAGGATAGTGTGATAGATTTGATTAGTAAGAGAAATGTTATGGTTGATGGTCAAAGATAAAGGTATTAGCTAGAAATCAGCAAGATCGTTTCCCATATCGATTTCAAGTCGATCACCATGAAAGATATGAATGTAATAGTGAGTATGAATTGGCTTGTTACTAACTATACCCAATTCGAATTGTAATAAAATGATTGATATAATCAATGCTCTAGATGAATCATATTTAGTCGTTTTAGGGGAATGACATTATAAAGAAAATTTTATGATGTTTATGCCAAAAATATGTAGCAGTATTAGTGAAGGAGGTATATTGTATGTTGTGTATGTAGTACAATCGGAATAAAAAACACAAGTTATAGGGGATGTAGAAATAATAAAAGAATACCCTAATGTGATTATGGATGGACTTTTGGGATAACCATCCAAGTGGCATGTAATATCCATTTTCAATATTTGTAGTTGTAAACTCGGTGGTAGTCATCCTCTACAAATATGTAACACTCAGATTCTTGAGATATATTTTTTGCTGAATTGTGAGTTTTGGGGGTTCCCACGACATGTTGGAGCAACCACCATGACGTGGCGAGGGAAAATTGGTCGTGGACTTCATTTAATCCACCACAGCGTGGCATTTTTTTTTGGCACGATATGCAGCTGTCTGGACGTCTAACCCCTAAATTTCAGGTCTTGCACTCTATTTAAATGAAGTAGTAGCTACAGTTTCACTTCTTATCAGCCTCCAATACCCAAAAAGCTAAACCCCTGCCCTCTTTGAAGCTCTTGACTCATTTAGTGTGTTTTTAATGGCTTTGGAAGAAAGAAGAAGGAGCTTTAAAGCATAGATCATGCAAGCTACTCATCTCAACTCTTTGTGTGAATCTTCTAGATCATTTGTGAGTTCTCAAGTTTTCATCGTGATGATGTTTACCTTATAGATCTAGGTTATTTGGTATGTTTTGGTCTATAGTTAGGTTTTGGATGGTTAAAAGAGATAAACTTTGTAACTTAGCTCACTTTGGTCCCTTAGTCATCATATATTCTGGATTTATGAATTGGTAAGGTCTTGTTTCCATGCTTGAGGTTTTGACCTCTTTTTCTTGTTCTTAACCTAACTTATGCCCAAGACTTGCATAATACATGCATGTATAAAAAGGAATAATTTTTAGGATGTTGTAGCAGTCTAAATGGAATCTGTAAGATTTGGTGAGTGGGACAAATGATTAAGGACTTATTGGTTAAGTTGTCCCAACGGCAGCGGCCACGATGTGGCAGGATGGTGCCACAGCATGGCGATTGTGTTATCCTTGATCTGTTTTTCGAGTGCATGCCACGGCATGGTGATGGTATGGCCATGTCATGGAGGGCGTCTGAATCTTGGATTCGGTTTTTGTTTGTCAGGCACGACGTGGACTTGAGGTATGACTTTCAACTTGGTTGACTTTTGGCAAATTGTTAGTTTTAGAATTTAGACTAAGGGTTTACCTTGTATGGATTCATAGGATGTGTTAGCACCATTCTTCGGCTATGGGTGGTGTTAGTTGTAGTTTGGTTTGCAAGGTGAGTTCCTTCACTGTACTTGTGGATTGAAGGCAACTTGACCTACTGGATTATATTTGTAGGATGATTGTTTTCTTTGTAACCCTTACTGTTATTTATGTATGTGCTTTTTGTCTTTGTGACTCTTGTTGATATGATTTTATTCTTAGATGTAGGGGTGAAATATACCCAGTACCAATTAAAAGAGACCGAAGGGAGTGAAATAGGCTCAATTCCAATTGAAAAAGACCGAAGCGGGTGAAATAGACCAAATGCCCATTGTAGACCGAAGGGGGTGAAATGACCCAGTTATGTTTTGACTGTTATGTACATGTGGTATGAGGTATTTTGGTGAAATCAATAAGCTTTGTGCTTACATTTTATGCTTAAAAAGTTTTCAAGTACTTTTGGTTTCTAAAGGAGGGACTGACTTAATCGCACTGCATCCCCTGTAGATTTATTCTACATTGACTTTTTTTATTTTACTCTGATGTTTTGAGAATACTTTTATTATGATTGCCTTTTGGAATAATGTATGAAAGGTTTTGGCTTATTTAAAATGAAATTTTTACTCAAAAATTTTGGGACATTACAAGTTGGTATCAGAGCCTTAGGTTGAGGGATTCTGGCACACTATCAGGTGAGTTTGAACTCGAACTGAGGATTTCTAAAATCTTTTAAAAGAAAATGTATTTCTAAAGAGGTTTTCTAAGAAAAAGGGATGTGATGCGTGCAATCATCCAAGCTCAAGTAAATTTTCCCAAAATACCCATATATGTGATATGCTTATTGTTTTGGTATGAGTATGTTAGAATTGCATGCTAGATTAGGTATATAGATCTGCTCAGGATTTTCATGATAGAATGCTAAGATATATGCCTTTACTTTCCTGTTGATTGAGCTTTTGGAACTGCATGCTAGTATGGATTTCAGATTGTTTGATAGAATAGTTTGATTTAAGACTCGATGCTTGAATGCTACTTGCTTTGTGCTTTTAGGTACCTCCTATAATATCGGCTAACTATCAATAGAATACGTCAGGTTACATGTTATGGGGATTAAATAATTTTAGAATATAGTTTTAACTCTATTGCACAGCTCTTGTTTGAGTCCAACCATTGTAATGTGATACCTTGCAGTCGAAGAAATATCTAGGGCCTGTGGTTTGTATTTGTATTCCTGAGGTAGTTAGAAGGTATTAGAGAGAGTTTCTTCTCCAGTTGATGGTGGAGATTGGTGTGAAGGAAAACCTAAGAAAGCATATGAAGAATCGTAGAATGTGCTTGTGTGAGCATTCTCGAAAGAGAGATTCTAGAAGGAGAATTGTCACACCCCAAAACCGGAACGGCTGAAACGTTCTGGGGTGGATGACGTCATGTCAAGTATCACAACATATGCAGTATAGTAATCAAAGTACAATAACCATTGCATTAATAGTAATAATTTTACATAGTTTACATTGCATAGAAACATCAAAGTAATACAGAAACTAATATAGTTGCAGCTCGGTACTAATTGTCTTCAACAAAAGCTCCTGGGATGTACCTGCCTATTGCTGACCTAAAAATACAAGTTATTTTGAAAGTGAGTATCAGCATTTTTATAAATTCTTGTGAGTGCATAAGTATTTAGTGTCATTTATGTAAGTAATCATTTTATTCAAAATAACTTTATGAAAAGTAGTAGTTTAGAATCTACAATGTATTAGCGTCCTTTCCAGAAAATCCTATATTTTCTAAATAAAAGCAGTCTTCTACCAAGACTCGACAGAGATATGTTGTAAAAGTAATTTTCCCTTAAACACTATCATTACCAAAATACGGTATTTGACTTTAAAGAGTGTAGGAGAATATCACTAGTAGAATACTAGGGAAAATAACATATGCCTCAGTAGAAATACTGCTGACTAAGGCAAAAGAAATCATAGACTCTAGGAGAGTATCAAATAAATGATACACCTGGCTCAGTCTAACATAAGGAAACACAGACCCCAGACGGTATCAAATGTACGATACGGCTAGCAAGGTCTAAAACAAAGAAACACAGACCCCAAACAGTATCAAATGAAAGATATAGCTAGCAAGGTCTAAAACAGAGAAACATAGACCCCAGACAGTATCAAATGAAAGATACAGCTAGCAAGGTCTAAAATAGAGAAACACATACCCCAGACAGTATCAAATGAAAGATACAGCTAGCAAGGTCTAAAACAAAGGGAAAGTCCTAAGTGGGTTGTTTCAAGAATACAGTGTTAGATTCTCGTTACCTTAAGGCCATGAATTATAAGGTAAACATAGAGATACTCGTAACCATACTGATTGACACTAGAGTACTTGACGCCCTGCAAGCATCGGAATAAATATGACATTTGTCACCCCTTGGCTTGGTAGGTTGTGGACTGTAGCTAGCAGTCAGGGTGCGGGAGTGTCAGTCCCGTATAGATCTATATACACAATGTCCGCTCTCCCTACAGGCTACTCTGGTTACCAATTCGGCAACGGGGAGATTCGTGTCTTGAAGATGCATCTCATATTCTGAATTCTATTAGAGGCGCTGGAGAAATGATATAGACTCGCGTATGAACTAACTCCTTTGGAATTCTCATACTAGAAAAAGTGAATAGAACCTCCTAACTATTCCTATAATAGTTACTAGTGTCTTTGATCTATGAATGATAAATGGAAGGATGCCCTTGCTACTCAAGGGAAATGAATTGGCTGATGTAAACCTTTATGTCTATACGTGTATAGATGATATATAATCAATGTTTAAACGACCTTCGGACGGATATCCAATACCCACCAGACCACATCCCAACGAGGAAAAGGAAATAGGGCGAACTAGCCTTCCTAAGTCTTTTAAACATTATTTATATAACTATACAAGTACAGGCATGCATTTAATGAAACAGAAGTATACAAGTATAGAAGAAAACTTTGGTAAAACCTTTTGGAAAACCTTTAAAATAACAATTTCCGACTTGATATAGTTATGTAAAACAAGCTTTGAAAACCGTTCATAAACACGTTTATAATTTGATACCACAATATAAGTAAAGAAAACCTTTGTTTAAAACGCTGTTGTAACTGGTTTAGAAGTAAAACACACAGCACGAGAGATAATTTGAGAAAAGATTTAAACAAGTAAAAACGTTTTGGAAAACCATCTACAGTATTATACTTGGTAAAACAACTAAAAGTGTGATAAATCCCTGTGCATGCGGGTTATTAATCACATATTATTGAGATGATAACTGGCATGTTTTAACTTGTATCCCCCCCCCCATAAAAGCATGTAAAAATATTTAAAAGGTTAATTCATGGGTATGAACTCACCTGTTGTAAGTGGATCGGGTGGAGGTGCCGGTTGGGTGCTTGGTGTCAAATAAAGACTTGAACACACTTAGTGACCTATTAACATATGATGACATATGTTTACATATAATTAGTAAATGTAATACTAATTAAACATGTATACGCATCCTAAAGTGTGGAAAACACTTTGGTTAAATGCTAGGAGTGTCCCGGGTAACATCTAAGGGAGTGTATGGCCTAGATTGGGAGTTTACTCTTCAAGAGTAAACTCTTTATAGAGTTTACGGCCCTAAGACCATATCCCCATGAGTTTACGGCCGTAAACGCATGGGTGGTGTGCTCTTTGATGCTAAAAGGTCTTATATCACTTGTAAAGTTTGGCTAGGTTCACATTGAGGACATAGGAAGTGGTTTAGGCTCCAAATGGACCATTTTATGGAGTTTACGGCAGTAAGCATGGAGTTTACGGCCGTAAACTCTCACTTGGTCAATCTCTTCATGTATTTAGGTCTTAAATGGTAGGAAATAAAGTTCTATGCATTTTTCCAAGTCAAGTGAAGAAGTTAGGGCATCATTTGGGCACTCTTTGGGAGTTTACGGCCCATGGACCAATCCTAGGGGGTTTTACAGCCGTAAACTCCTAATTCCATGGTTTCTTTAATGTTTAAAGCCCCTACCTCACTTGTGGTTGATTCTAGACATTTTTACAGGCCATAGGGGGTGTTTGTGGGCATTTCTAACACCTTTATAGGTGTTCACGGCCTATGAAGAGGGGTTTACAGTCCAAGAGTGTTCTTGGGCTATAAACTCATGTTTACTCTCCAAAATGCAAGGTTTTAGTGTTCTAAGCTCGAAGGTGTAAGTCCACAAGTCATATCTAAGCCCTAGGGGTAATTTAGAGGGGTTTTGGGGCTTAAAAACCCCACTTAAGGGTGTTCACGGTCCAAGAGTGTTCATGGGCCATAAACACATGAATGGGCCCCTATTTGATGTCTTAAACACGAATTTGAATGTTAACTAAGCTACACAACAAGTTAGGATAGATTACTTACTAGTTTGGGGCTCGAAACGGGCGTTTTGGGTCGAAAGCAAGTTGTAGAGAGAGGGTGGAAAGTCTCAAATGGACTCCACTCACCCTTATATAGGGGTTTGAGTTAGGGCTCAGTGGAAATCTACACGATACTGACGTTAAACAGGGCTTTTGGTCGCACCCGATTAAATGGTCGTATTTTGACTTGGTTGAAACTAAAACTTTTCAAGGGATTAATGAGGGTGTTTCTAATTTGTTTCAACCCTAACTAAGTCATTTAAAAGTCCCAAATTAATTAACCAGTCCAAAAGGTTAACGGACAGTTTAATAAAGCAAGGCTTATTAACGGAAAGAGGGGTTAAAAATGACGGAATAAATTTCGGGTTGTCACAAGAATCTAGGAAGATTAGCAGTGTTGCTAGAAGTTCCTAGCATTGCAGAAGTAGATTAGTAGGTGGATTCATTTTTATGTTTTGTGGCCTATAGAATGTTACTGCTCGAATGTTGCTCACTTTATCCTTCGTGGGACCCATATTGATGTGGGCTAACTATTAAATGAATATGTTAAGTTACATACTGCAAAGGTTAAATAACTATAGAATGATTGATTTTGACCTACTATATAGCTCTCGTTTGAGTCTAACTATTGTATGGTTGGGTCTTTTATTCAAAGGATTATATATGTTTTGTTACATGTAATTGTATTCATGAAGTTGTTAGCTTATATAAGTAGGGGTCCTTCAGCAGCTCATGGCAGGATGAGGCGGGAATCCGGGGAGATTCTAGGAAGCACCTTAAAGGAACTGTTGCAGCTCTTTTGCCGTGTATATTCGTTTGATATCGAGTATATGTGATTATATCAGTCGGTAATGGACATAAGTAGTTACTTAGAGGATCCAGAACGATTATGGAGGAAAGTACGGATACGTGTGGAAGATACTGAGGGTAGATAATCGAATCGAGGAAAATTTTAGGGGATTCTAAGGAGTTAATTGAGGGTAGATTTTATGGTTCGACAGCATAATTCATTGCAATGTGTTTTCATCTTATTCGGTTTATCTATTATAGGTGTTTAGGATAAGGAAGGGCATGGTGATATGCTCTAGCCCTAGTAGCCATGTTATTTTGGTTTTGAATGATGTAAAACTAGATGATTTAGTTGGTTTTAAGGTCTCGAGGGCCTTGCTCAGATTAGTGTCAGTTGAGTCATGGAACTCTAGAAGGAAACGATAGTGATGATCGGCTTGAGGATTGCAGTCGGAGGCTGAGTGATTGGCAGAGGGATTAGGATGTCACTATCCACGACAGGGATTATGTTCTTCCAACCTTTTATTTTCGGAGGAGATAGAGAGAAAGAGAGAGAGAGAGAAAGAGAAAGAGAGAGAGAGAGAGAGAGAGAGAGTATGTGTGTGTAAGAGAGAGAGAGAGAGAGAAGACATGGGATTTTCAAATTGTAATGTAGACCCTGTTGGGTTTTGAGCAATCTAACACTTCCTAAGTGTGCATGCAACCCTAATAAACCTTGGATCTATGTTTGTCTAAATACATGCAAAATAATAATTTTCCAAGGTTCATAACCTATCTAACATGGCATCGGGTACCTTTAAACATAAAAGAGTTAGAAGAGATTACATACCTTTTTGATGAGATTGATTCTTTGGAGTTTGAGGGCCAAGCACCAATAGTGTGAATGCCTCAAATGGAATCACAAATAACCACAAACTCTTGGAAAACTTTGAGAGAGTACACACACACTTATATTTTCGGCCACACACAAGCATACACCACTAGTGGTCATTTCATGCAACATAAGCATGTTTATATAGTGTACATGGTTAGGGTGAAACCCTAATAACCCATGACCTTTCCTTTTCCAAGGATCCATGGGTTAAAAGCTCCATGGATCATCCATGGACTTCCATCCAAGCCTAGCCCATTAACAAATGAGTGTTAGCCCACACCATATAAAACCAATAGCCCATAATCTAATTAGTCTTCCTTTTCATCTCTAAATTAATTCATAATTAATTTAAGACTAAGACTAACTAAATAACATAACTTCATATTAATATATTATAACTTATAATATACTAATAAACATATGTGTATAACTCTCATAAAATTATCCATAAATAGTTCGGATGAAATGCAACCCAAATGGACCATGCCGGGTCGGGTCAAGTATATACCAAATAAGCTATGGACTTAGACACCTTATCCAACAGACTCCCACTTGGATAAGTCTAATAACTGTATTTGCCTATATAACTTCAGGAACCAACCAGCAATCGTAGCTCTCGAAAACTCTGTTGAACTATGAAGCACCATTTTAAGACAAGTGATCATATAATCCTCTGTTCTCATGATATCAGCCGGACAAACACATGGAACTATGTCTTGCTTATTGTCTGGCAGTTGTTTCTCGATTTCCGATTTGTTTGACAAAGAACTTCACTGAACACATCGGTTTAGTTCTGACCGGGCCCGGTACATGGGTCCACACAAAATCATCAAGGGGCCCATATATCGCTTCTATTTCTAGAAGGAACAGATAAACTTCGACTCATATGCTTGTTCTACTACTTGTTGAATTTTACACAAAGGCACATTTTATAACATCAAGTTACTGATGCGTTTACGTGCAATCAATGCACAACCAACTCATAGGTAACAACTCATATCTCTAGGTTTGAAGATTTATATGATATTATCGTGTCACGATCACTCGAGATAAATTCCATGAAGTGATACAAGTGAGCGTGGGTTTATACCAATACTCATAACTTATGAGTACTCATGAATGTTGCAGTAACCATTGCCATGTCTAAACACCTTCAGCCATCTACAAACCCAATTCATGACAATCTTGATTCATACCTACTTCCGACGTATGATTGATTGTGGAGGTTTGAATAAATTAATTATTCTGGAAGTCAAAACATGCAAAACTGAAACAATAGTAAATAATTGACAATGACAGTAACACTTTACTCATAAATAAATCACAAATTTTATTCATCATCAAACGTCGATTACATTTTACAAGCTTCAGGAAAACTATCTAATCTGTAAAACTAATATCGTCCCTCAGCCCGATGCGCCTCGCATGCTGAAAATGTTT
Source organism: Lactuca sativa (assembly GCF_002870075.4). Taxonomy (NCBI): domain Eukaryota; kingdom Viridiplantae; phylum Streptophyta; class Magnoliopsida; order Asterales; family Asteraceae; genus Lactuca; species Lactuca sativa. The sequence goes on from NC_056625.2 coordinate 195,723,974, forward strand.
AACCCTCGTCAGTCCCTTTGTAAGGGGATCTGCAGGATTCTCATCCGACGATATCCTCCTTGTCACGAGGAGTCCTTCTTCAATCTTGTGTCTTATGAAGTGATATTTTCTGTCATTGTGTCGGGATCTGCCATGATCTCTTGGTTCCTTGGCTAAGGCAACCACACTATTGTTGTCACAGAAAATCTTCATAGGTTCCTTAATAGCTGGTACAACTCCAAGGTCTCCGATGAAGTTCTTTAGCCATATCGCCTCCTTCGCTGCTTCACTCGCTGCTATATACTCTGATTCACAAGTCGAATCAGCCACCGTCTCCTGCTTGGAACTCTTCCAAGAAATTGCCCCTCCATTTAAGGTAAAGATCCAGCCCGACTGAGAGCAGAAGTTATCCCTATTAGTCTGAAAACTAGCATCACTATACCCTAATGCTCTCAAGTCATCACTCCCACCAAGGGTAAGGATCCAATCCTTAGTCCTCTGCATGTACTTGAGAATGTTCTTTACCGCGGTCTAATGAGCCTTGCTAGGGTTCCCCTGATACCTGCTGACCATGCTCAAAGCAAAGGCCACATCAGGGCGGGTACAAGTCATAGCATACATGATCGAGCCAACAGCGGAAGCATACCGTAGTTGGCTCATCTCAGCTATCTCTGCCTCTGTACTCGGACTCTGAGTCTTACTCAGTTTGGCATTGCTTTGGATCGGTAAATCTCCTTTCTTGGAATTCTCCATGTTGAACCTTTTCAACACCTTATCCAAGTAGGTACTCTGACTAAGTCCAATTAGTCTTTTACTCCTTTCTCTTAATATCCTTATCCCTAGGATATAGGCAGCCTCCCCTAGGTCCTTCATAGCAAAGCACTTCCCAAGCCAGGACTTGACCTCCTGCAAGGTTGGGATGTCATTTCCTATAAGTAGTATGTCATCCACATACAGTACCAAGAAGCTAACTATACTCCCACTAGCTCTGACATACACGCAAGACTCATCTTCACTTCTCGAGAAGCCAAACTCTTTTATCTTCTCATCAAAACAAAGATTCCAGCTACGAGATGCTTGTTTTAATCCATAAATAGACTTCTTAAGCTTGCATACTCTATTAGGGTACTCTGCACTGACAAAACCCTCTGGCTGATTCATGTACACGTCCTCAGCCAACTTTCCATTAAGGAAAGCGGTTTTGACATCCATTTGCCATATTTCATAATCATGAAATGCGGCAATGGCTAGCATAACCCTAATAGACTTAATCTTTGCTACCGGCGAGAAGGTTTCATCATAATCAATACCTTGAGTTTGAGTAAAACCCTTCGCAACCAGTCAAGCCTTATAAGTATGCACTTTTCCTTCCATGTCGGTCTTCTTCTTGAAGATCCATTTGCACCCGACTGTTTTACGGCCTGGTACATTGTCAACCAAGTTCCAAACTTGATTTTCATACATGGACTGTATCTCGCTGTCCATAGCCTCCTTCCATTTAGCAGACTCCGGGCCTGCCATGGTTTCCTTAACACTACTAGGTTCATCCAAATTTACCAGTGTACTATCACTAATAAACGTATCACCTTCCGTAGTAATATGAAAGCCATAATAAAACGAAGGTGTGTTCCTAGCCCGTGTGGAACGCCTCGGAGGTACAGACATGTCAGCTTGCTCAACAGGAGTTTCCTCCTCAGGTTGATTGCTAGTGTCTGAGGTTCCTTCACCGATTGCCTCTTGAATTTCTTCAAGATCAATTTGCCTCCCACTGTCTCCTTGGCTTATAAATTCTCTCTTACGAAAGACCCCTCTTCTTGCTACAAAGACCACATTCTCACTGGGTCTATAGAAGAGGTAACCGAAGGATTTTTGTGGGTAGCCGATGAAAATACACCTTTCACTTCGGGGTTCGAGCTTATCATGAGTCTCACGCCTCACGAAAGCCTCGCAACCCCAAATCTTGATGTGGTCTAAAATGGGAATCTTCCCAGTCCACATCTCATGAGGTGTTTTGGTAACCTTCTTTGTAGGGACTAGATTAAGGATATGGGCGGCAGTCTCTAAGGCATACCCCCAAAAAGAGATTGGTAACGAAACTCGACTCATCATAGAGCGAACCATGTCCAACAAGGTTCGATTACGCCTCTCAGCTACACCATTCAGCTGTGGTGTCCTGGGAGGAGTCAATTGTGAGACAATCCCACACTCCTTATGATAGTCAAGGAACTCGGTACTAAGATACTCACCACCTCGATCGGATCGAAGCATCTTAATGTTCCTGCCCAATTGATTTTCTACTTCCTGTTTGAATTTCTTTAAACCTTTCAAAGGTTTTTGACTTATGTTTGATTAAGTAGACATACCCATATCTACTAAAATCATCAATAAAAGTCACATAATACCGATTAGCATCCCTTGTGGCAGTTTTGAATGGCCCACATACATCAGTATGTATTAGGTCCAACAAACCCTCACCCCTTTCACAAGTTCCAGTGAAGGGTGATTTTGTCATCTTTCCAAGTAGACAAGATTCACAACTATCATCCGATTTAAGGTCGAATGATTCCAAGACTCCACTCTTTTGGAGTTGACCTATGCATTTCTTGTTTACATGTCCTAGACGACAATGCCACAATGATGCTTTATCTTGGCTAGTAGAAAAATCAATATACAACACATTATTTCCTAAGTTGTCTAAAATCGACACAGTTTCATACACACCATCACAAGGTAACGCTTTAAAATAAAACACATTTTTAAAGAAAGCATTAATACCACCACATTCATTATCAAACGAAAAGGTAAAACCTTGTTTGTACAAAGCATGAAAAGAAATAATATTCCTCGCCATATCAAACGAGTACACACATTTATTGAAATCTAATTTTATCCCATTATTAAGCAACAAAGTATAAACTCCAATCTTGGAAACAGGTGAAGCCTTCCTATTCCCCATGATCAAGTTTATCTTCCCGTGCTCCACATCCTCACTTCTTCTTAGGCCCTGCAAATCAGAACATATGTGAATACCACATCCTGTATCAAGCACCCAAGAGTTAGAATATGTTGAGTAATTAGACAATATAGTGTAAATACTTTCATGGGTGGGTTTCACTTTCCCATACTTTAGATCCTGCAAGTACTTAGGGCAGTTTCGCTTCCAGTGTGCCTTTTCATGGCAATAAAAGCATTCAGCATCCTTGGGAATGGCAGAAGGAGTGACAGAATCGCTCTTGGTCTTCAATGAGGAGCCTTCAAGAGACTTTCCCTTGGTACCCTTCGAAGGGTGCTTCCTCTTTTTCCCTTTGCCTTGCCCGATAGCTAAAACAGGGGTAGATGTTGGAGTAGGAGTAGTAGAGGTAACAACCGCCTTGCCCTTAAGACCGGATTCAGCGGTCTTCAAGAGTCCTTGAAGCTTGCTGAGGGTAATTTCCTCCTTGTTCATATGATATGTCATACGAAAATGATCATAACAAGAAGGTAAGGAGTGCAAAATGATGTCAATTGCCAACTCCTCAGGGATGTTCACATTCAGCTTCAGCAAACGGTCCACATACCTTTGCATCTTTTGCATGTGAGCTGTGACGGAATCACCGTCCTTCATGCGGGTAGTTATTATGGAGGAGATTATTTCATATCGCTCCTGACGAGCACTCTGATGGTACCTTTCCATCAGGTCTTGGTGCATCTCAAAAGGGTAGAAATATTCATATGACTTTTGGAGCTCGGCCGTCATCGTGGCCATCATGATACATGCCACCTTAGTAGCATCTCTCTCATGTGTCCTGAATTCAGCGATCTCCTCAGGAGTACCAGTAGACTCATCAAGTTCTTTTAACTCCTTATCGAGGACATATTCCTTGTCCTCATAACGAGTAACCATCCTGATGTTCCTAATCCAATCCATGAAGTTGGAACCATCAAATATGACCCTCCCACAAAGATTCATGAGAGAGAAAGAACCAGTTGGGTTAGAGCCCGAAGCATTAGTGTTGGAAGACATCTGAAAGAAGAAAGCAAGTTTAGATTAGATATATAGAATCCTTAATAAGACACCCAAATGTAATATTAAGGCTAGGACCCAATCAGAATATATTATACTTAGAAGAGGGATGCCGTAATCTAAGTAATAATATATTTGAAAGGTAGGTGAATGACGATTCACCAATTTCCACCATGAAAAACAAAATGAATTATTAGGTTTTAATTGGATTTGAAATTCCTAGATTCTTTTGAGATTCATTGAACTTTTCAATGGCATGTTTCAATCTCGATTGTGCCCTTCAAGTTTTGTGACTGGGATGCCGAGGATCACAAAACAAGGTGTGAATAACCATGCTAATTCACTTGGTACCCTTAATATTATCACCTAATCAATGTGCCGGTTAACCACACACACTCCATTGATCTATGACAAACATTAAGTCACCCTTCGTGATCCTTACTAGTCCAAGTTAGTGTGCCGGTTAACCACACACGCTCCACCAACGACTTGGTAAGGTACAAAGTGTGAATTCCATGGACTAGCACCATGTTCACATTTTTCCTAAAATAACTAAGATTGGGAATTAAAAGGTTTAGTTACTTTATAATAATCATTATACTTTTAATGAGGATTTAAAGTCACTGTCCTACCCGTTCGGTTAACGACCCTCCACCAGTCAAGCAAGTGGTAGGTGAGAGTGGACACCCATTAAGTCGCCGTTTTATAGGCAACAACCTTATACCCACCTTATAGACCGGCTTCGTGAATGAGGCCTACTAACGGTAGAACGACTTATTCTTATACATATATATATATATATATATATATATATATATATATATATATATATATATATATATATATATATATATATAATAATTAACCATTAATGTTATAAATAGTATAAGGGTTGAATTTTAACTATTAAAACTCTAAGGGTTGGAATTAAAGTTTATTAAAGTATGTGAAACTTTACAAATTCCAAAACTTGAGGGCAAGTTTTGTAACTATCCAAAACTTTTCATTTCATAACTTATGAATTAAAGGTTCATAAAAATGAAGACTCTTCATTTTCATGTAACTTATGTGTTTAAATGTGTGTGTTAAAGAAAGTGACCTTTGGATATCCATAACTTGAGGACAAATTATGGACTCCATTAAAACACATAAATGATCAAGAATTAATTCTAAACAATTCAGCAAATAATTCCTATCATCTTCTAAATTCATAAGAACATGAACATGATCATCAAAATTTCAAGAATTATATGAACACATAAAAATCATGGAATTTTGATATATGCTATTGTAAATGGATTAGAACAACCATTACACCAACTAAAACAAGTTTTAAAACACCAAAACAGTTTAGGGTAATGTTTCTAGTCCATTTCCAGTAGCTAAAGTCGAAAACCTGCACTCTATCGCTCCTACTCGTCGAGTGCATGAACCTACTCGGCGAGTAGGTTGAAGATACACATGGACTCGGCGAGTCTCCCCATGGACTCGGCGAGTTCATCAGGCAGACAGTAAGTTTTTCGACTTTTTCAACTATTTTGCATCAAGTATCAAACAAACAAGCCTAGGCTCTGATACCACTATTGGGTTTTGAGCAATCTAACACTTCCTAAGTGTGCATGCAACCCTAATAAACCTTGGATCTATGTTTGTCTAAATACATGCAAAATAATAATTTTCCAAGGTTCATAACCTATCTAACATGGCATCGGGTACCTTTAAACATAAAAGAGTTAGAAGATATTACATACCTTTTTGATGAGATTGATTCTTTGGAGTTTGAGGGCCAAGCACCAATAGTGTGAATGCCTCAAATGGAATCACAAATAACCACAAACTCTTGGAAAACTTTGAGAGAGTACACACACTTATATTTTCGGCCACACACAAGCATACACCACTAGTGGTCATTTCATGCAACATAAGCATGTTTATATAGTGTACATGGTTAGGGTGAAACCCTAATAACCCATGACCTTTCCTTTTCCAAGGATCCATGGGTTAAAAGCTCCATGGATCATCCATGGACTTCCATCCAAGCCTAGCCCATTAACAAATGAGTGTTAGCCCACACCATATAAAACCAATAGCCCATAATCTAATTAGTCTTCCTTTTAATCTCTAAATTAATTCATAATTAATTTAAGACTAAGACTAACTAAATAACATAACTTCATATTAATATATTATAACTTATAATATATTAATAAACATATGTGTATAACTCTCATAAAATTATCCATAAATAGTTCGGATGAAATGCAACCCAAATGGACCATGCCGGGTCGGGTCAAGTATATACCAAATAAGCTATGGACTTAGACACCTTATCCAACAGACCCAACATGGGGCTAGATAGTTATGGTTTTTTTGGTAGCAAGTATGATAGTGTAGTAATGCAGAAGAGGATTCTTGTGGTATGGTTACCTTAAGATTAGATCAAGGTCTTCTTTCTTTGAATATAGTTAGGTTAGGTCCTAGTTAGGTGTTTCAGTTGATGAAGGAGGTGAATTGGGAATGACAAGTTTTGTTGTCTCTAATGTGTACTGACTAAGAGAATGATGTTTCTTATATTTATGAATAATGCTCGTGAAGAATAGTTTGTTGGGTATTTATTGGATAGGTGTGTGGTAGTCCATATGTTTCTAGATAAAGAATTAGATCAATGAACAGATCATCAAAATTATTTCTTGCGTATTTGTAAGGGATTCTTTATGTTTGCGACAGTTATGATTGGAGGTTTTCGAGGTCTTCATCTGAGATTTAGAATATCTTTCATATTGTTTGGTCTTCATTGGGAAGATCATCTTGTGTTGTGTTATACACTCTGAGAGTCAGGGATGGTATGTATTTGGTTGTGTCAATTTGAGTATTGGTTTGTTGCAATGTTAGTTGGTGGTAGTTTGAACCCCAAGTGGGGGAGAACTGGGTACTCTGATTGGAAGATCATCGACTAGTTAGAGTACATGGTTTTAAAAGGATGGGTTATAGGGATCTATGGTTTGGGTATGTGAGACTTTGTCTCAGGATTTGATCAATTCGGGTATGCAAAGCAAGTTTCCATCAGGTGTATGTGCTCAGGAATGCATGAGTTGTCTTCGTGGAAAGAGGTTGTTGGAAAAGGAGATCATTGTATCCAGTGGATCCTTTGGGATGCATGTGAATAAATCAAGAGGTGTTTGGGAGGCTTGGGTTGGATTCAATTGTTGAGTGATTTGTCAGCTCATTGTATATGTTGCTATCTATAGTCTGGGCTGGTCAGTTATTGATCGATAAATCAACTCCAGAGTTTGGTGTGTTTAGTTCTCCATGGTTTTTGGTTCAGTAATGTATTGGATCATCAGATCTATTGTCAATGCATTCCCGATTGTTGGTAATTCCGTTCATCGTCAATGGTTAGGGTTCTTCGAAGGTTTCAAGTTGTATCAGTTAAAGTTTAATGGATGCTTCAACCTATCGTTAAATCATATATGTTGTATATTTGGTTTCTCGGTATGGGTACCCTCAAGTGTTCGTTATGGAAGCATTGTTCATAGTGGGATTTGGTTTAGCAGCTGTCCTTGGTTATTGCAAGTTCGGAGGTCGGGGAACTGTCGTTAGTATTTCAGGTGTAACTCTAGATTAGCATAGAATCCACTTTTTGAGGCATGTCAGGGTTGGCATTTGGATTCATTTGACCTGGGTTTTGACAACAAATCTAGATAATTTTGGAACTTTTGTTGAGCTAGTTACATATTAGTGGGATCTGTTCAGTTTTAATCGATGTGTGGGATCTTGTTTGTTTAGATCTCCTAGTACCTCACCCTTTGGGTAAGGTTGTAAGGAAAAAAGAATGCAATAGATCCAAGGTTGGTTATGTGTCTCCCATTGGGGGTGTATGTTATGGTAGTGCCTCGATTATGGTCACGAGGTAGCGTTTGTGAACTAAATGTGATGGCATGAGAGCACTTGATTTGGGTTATTGGCATGGTTCTTATTTGGTTTATAGATTTTGAATTGGAACAACAGTACGACCACCTATCTTATTCTCTGATTATGTGTAACCATGTTTTCGTCTGATTTTGCTTTGGTAACAGCATGTACCATGAAATTAATTTTGTGTGATAAAAAGTTATGTCATGTGTTGTGTTCGGTTACCATTAAGGGGGATGTTGATTGGGTTCCTACAAGTCAGTGAGTTAGTGGTTGAATATCTTTAGGCCCCTGTGGTGCTAGTTATGAGTCTTCAGGTCAGTGATGGAATATCAGCGATATTGGCAGAGTACCATGACCTTATTGTTCTAGCGGCTAGAGGGTTTCACGATGTATCATGGACAAGTGATTGTATGATTCATATGGGTGGAACCTGGTACTCATTTTATTGTAACTCTTAGGTCTCATACTGTTAGTCTTGTTGGCATATTTGGGTGTTAGTGCATTGTTGAGATCTAGGAAACTCAGTGACTGGCTTTTTGGATCATGTAGCCAATAAAAGCTTGTTAGGAGTGTTAGTTATGCATTGGGGGTCTCTTGCTGAATCTCTATATTATGAACCCTATTTACTAGCGGACTGTTTATTCAGAATTTGGTTATCAGCATTGAGTTTTAGTTCAGAAACTTCATTTCATGAAGTTCATGGTGAATGTCATGAATGGTTTGTCAGGTGGATGTACACCTGAGTTGACAAAGATTTTGGATTAAAAGTGAGATTCTTAGATTAATCACTTTTACGCTCATGGGAGAAGTGGATTAATGACGACTTTTCAGGAAGTCAAGTGTATATTTTAGGTTTTGGGCTCAATTTCTGAATTGGGGTTGGTTGAAGTTCACAATTCAGATGTTTTGAGTATCCATTATGTATGGTTCAGTGATATTCCTAGTTAAGGACTAGGAGTAGGTTTGACGGATGGATGATCATCAGTCTTATTGTATGGTTTCTGAATTTGGACCAATGGATTCCCGGTTTTGAGAAGTACATTGATGGAGCCGGTTTGTATTTTTGGTTTTGAGAGTTACCTGTTTGATTGGTTTTGTTATGAGTTGGGTAGAGAAGAATAGTTGTTGCAATTGAGTGTTTTCATGTTATTGTGTTGATTGTTGGTAGTTGTGGGGTTCCGATTGGTCTCTTGGATTATTTTTTTCGGTATGCAGGCATTGGTTTGGCACCAAATGGTTGAAACTTGGTTTGAGGCTTAATTTTATATTCAAACTAGGATTTTCGGCATTCGTGAACAGTCAAGGTTTATGTTTCTCCAAGTTACCAGTGAGATAATCACGGGATCAGATGAGTTTTTTTGGTTCAAGTTTTGAGTGGAGTCATTATGGATATGGTTTGGAATGGTACTGTCTATCTGGAAGTTAGACATGGTTTGGGGTTTTCATATTTTGGGCAAGGCAGTGAGACTTTCTATCTGATAGTTAAGGGCAGCGTTCTAAGATTTGTTCCTTGGTCAGAAGATATGATTTCTTCTTAGGTTGGGTTCCGTTAGCAGTGTTAGAAGTCAGTCGTTGTGTGTGATAATTTCTCAGTTCTAATTAGGATGCAGGAAGTTCAGAAAAAGGGTCGACTAGTGTGGTAGAGTAAGTTGTGATGAATGATTTTGCGGATGAAATCTCATTCAAGTGGATGAGAGTTGTAACACCCGGATTCTTGATATATCTTTTATTTGTTGAATTGTGAGTTTTAGGGGATTACCAAGATGTGGTGGAGGAACCAGCACGACGTAGCAAGGTAAAATTGGCCTCGGGCTTCATTTAAGCCACCAAGGCATGGAATTCTTTTGGCCACGATGTGCCAGCCATCTAGATCTTAAGACCTTATATTTCAGGTCCTACACCCTATTTAAAGGAAGTAATGGCTAGGGTTTCACCTCTTATCAGCTACCAACACCTATAAACCTAAACCCCTGGCCCTCTTTGAATCTCTTGACACATTTGGTGTGTTTTTGGTGGCCTTGGAAGGAAGAAAAAGGAGCTTTTATGAATAGATCAAGGAAGCTACTCATCTCTACTCCTTGTGTGCATCTTCTGGATCATTTGTGAGTTCTCAAGCTTTCATCTTGATGATGTTTACCTTATAGATCTAATTTATTTGGTATGTTTTGGTCTATAGTTAAGCTTTGGATGGTTGAAAGAGATAAAGTTTGCAACTTTATAGCTCACTTTGTTCCCACGTTCATCATATATTCTTGATCGATGAATTGGTATGGTCTTGTTTCCATGCTTTAGGTTTTGACCTCTTTTCCAATTTCTTGACCAAACTTAAGCCCAAGATTCACATAGGACATGCATGTCTAAAAATAAATGATTTTTAGGATGGTTTAGGAGTATGAATGGATTTTGGAAGGTTTGGATGAGTGGGTCAAAGGATTAAGGACTTATTGGTTAAGCTATTCCAAAGGCAGCGACCACAATGTGTCTGGTGCTCGCCACAACGTGGTGATGGTCTGGCCACATCGTAGAGGACGTCTAAAGCTTGGATTGTTGTTTTTTTATGTAAGCCACGACGTGGCCATGGGCTGTCCATGGCGTGGAGATGAGTTGATGTTGGATTTTACTGATAACCTTGAGGGTTGACTTTCGACTTGGTAGACTTTTGGCAAATTGTTAGGTTTAGAAGGTAGACTAAGGGTTTACCTTGTATGGATTGATAGGAGGCGTTAGCATCACTCCTCGGCTGAGGGTTCTGTTAATTATGGTTTTGTCTGCGAGTTGAGTTCCTTCACTGTACTTGTGGGTCGAAGGCACCAATGCCAGACCACTGGATTATGTTTGCAAGATGATCGTTGTCTTTGTGACACTTACTGTTATGCATGTATATGCTTGTTGTCTTTGTAACTCTTGCTGATATGATTATATACTTAGTTGTAAGGGTGAAATAGACCCAGTACATGTTGAAACAGACCGAAGGGGGTGAAATAGATCTAATATCAGTTGAAAGAGACCGAAGGGTGTGAAATAGACCTAGTTATGTTTTGACTGTTATGTACGTACGGTATGGGGTATTTTGGGGAACTCACTAAGCTTTGTACTTATAACTTATATTTAAAATGTTTATATGTACTTCTGGTTTCAAAAGGAAGGGCTCGACTTGATCCCACTGTCTCCCCTGGAGATTTATTCTGCATTAACTATTTTTTATTTTACTCTGATGTTTTGAGAATACTTTTATTATGATTGCCTTTTTGGAATAATGTACAAAGGGTTTTGACTTATTTAAAATGAAATTTTATGATGTTACAGAATAGTTGGTTGTCCGATAATAACTCTATGATATGTTGGTAAGATACTACAATGAAAAGTTGTGTTGTTTCAAAAAGATTTGATGATTTCATATTAATAAGCTATTAGCCAATAGCTGAGGTTTGGGGATTTTTAAATAAAGACTAGATGGGGTCAAAATGATTAACTATTGGTCTTCTAATGTATCCATGAAAATATAGAACACGTGAGAGAGAGAAGCGGATAAAAATAAGTCTGTATGAGGGAGTTATGAATGTTTGAAGTTTCTGCTAAAAGTACACTACCCTAATGTGTAGGTTGGGAGATAAACATGAATGGTTTTCATAAACACAACCTATATAATGGTTTCTAAGTGTTCAAGACATGCTTTAATGAATTATAATGTTAAGAAGATCTTATATATGTTCTTTTGTGCCTTTGGTTAGTACATTAGGTCGGTGTACTCTCATATACTTGCAATTATCATTTGATGATTCTTACTAATCTTGAGGATCAATATTCTTTATTGTACATTACAACTTAATTATTTCCAATAGTTGTAGGATACCTTTGAGTATTATATACTCGATTCTTTTTCCCTTTAGGAATTCTTCCTTTCATATTTATTGCATTACGGTAATGCACTTTCACTAAATTTCTTGTCTTTTATATTTACCAAGTTTTTATCATATATCATAAGTAGCAATATAGTTTTACATGTTTCAGATTCTCATTCAAAACTTTTTCCATCTATATTAATAAGCATTGAAAACTTTATATGTCTTCATTTCTTTCTTACGCATTTTTAAATATATTTTATCATGTTTTAAATTTATAAAGCCTTAATTATCTCAACTACACAATAACACCCTAACAGACAATGTACCTAATTATGAGGTAGTATAGTTAGGCTAAATAAGGGTGTCAAACTCTCCGAGAGCACGTATGATTTGATTGATTTGAATTAACTTTATAAAAGAAAGTAAAGAGGGTGGGTGGGTGGGTGGGTGTGTGTGTGGGCGGGGGGAGGGGGAATTGAACGGAGGATGTGTCAGGATGATCTTTTAATGATATTCTTAATTGATGATGGATTGTTTGGATTATATTGGATGATTATATGTATGGATTTGGATAGAAGGCTCTGATATTCAAAAATAGATAAACTATTTCAACAAATGAAGAACATTGAAAATTAACTCGAAGTCTTAAACATTCAAAAACACCTTGTTTATTTCATATGGGCAAATGCCCTATTTATAGGCTCTAATGAGCCGGTTACATAATTGAGAATTGCAATCGTATGATTGCAACACGACAAACCTATTTTACAATTTAGACCCCTAGACTATCAAGGGTCTTAGACTTTATGTTACATCCTACTGACACTTACTTTATGTCACATTTTACAGATTACATCATACCAACACTTTACAATAATTAATCTACCGACAATAATAACGACAAATGGCAAATATAATAAATTACAAATCTTTCCACATTTAAAGGACGCGTGTTTTCAATAATGTCTTTAATAATGTCTTTATGCATCATTGTTGGGTGTTATTTTAAAATATATCGATTCAAACAATCAAACAATGCTATAAACTTGAATAAGACAATAGTTTGTACTTTTGTTTAGGTTTCGAATCCCCTTATTTCCTATGGTTGAATTATTAAAACTGCAACGGATTTAATAAAACAATTACCGAAAAGTCTCATTATCTAGTTGTCGGAAAATGTTAATTTTTGCCTTCAATTTTGCAGTTCTTGCCATTGGATTGAATTGTATTAAAATTTTCAATTTAAGCACATCCCACCTTGTTACAGAACCTCCAAGTATATATTTAACCAAATGCATTGAAATATCTTGTATATACATAAAAAATAAATGTCATCCGCTAAGCTTTCATCTTCATGCCCCCTCGAATCTTTGAGCCTCTTCATGGCACAAGCCTCATTTATCGCGACGCTAAACCCGTATTTTATTGTTTGTTTGAATTTAATCCATATCAACTTCATCTCTATCCAAATATTCTCCTTAATAACTTTAGCGCCAAATTAATCTATATTCATCAAATATTGAGCTTATTAAGTATCAATTAGCTTTAAATACAACATTCTAAAACGATATATTAAGAGACTAATTTACGCAATATAACTTATTTATACCATTTGAGGATTTGGATGTCACAACTTAATCTTTCACATTTATCTTTGGTTCCCTTGCCCAATACATGTTTAGACATTATACTTTCACCTAGTCAATTCTTTATCATAATTCCTTATATGTTTCTTATAGACATATGGTTTTCTTCAAAGTAACAAACCAAACTTATGTTAGGAAAATACAACCCAAAATTGCACAAAAAATAATTAATTGTTGCAAAACAAATAATTGCAAAAATGTAATTAAACTTTTTTGATCGACTGGTAGTGCATTCATACCCGGAACATGCGCTTGCACACAAATTTAGTGAACCCAAGCCAAACCCCCCCCCCCCCCCCCCCCCCCCCCCCCCGGCGTGCGGCATGCGCACACAAAAGAGAGCCTTTGGGTTTATAAGTGTTACGAGGGTTAGAAGCCCTTGTAGTCTCTTCCAACTACCCTACTTCGACAAATCATTTCTCATTCATCTTTAATCCATTTGGACGTATGATATATCAAAACGAATCTGTCACGAAGGAGAACACGAATATATCATCATTCGTCTGTTTTTATTATATTTAGAGTCCGAAATCCAACGCTCAAAATTGGAGAAAATCCATTTTTGAAAGTTAGTAAAAACTAAGTTTCCAACAACTTATTGCGATTTACATTTTCGCTAAATGCCACGAAGCCCAACTTTTAAATGAAATTAAACCACAAGGACCACCAATGTAACACTTTGCAATGTTATCGCAGAACTAAGATCTTTTGAAAACCATGTGGACCTTTTTCAAAGTTGTCTTCATTTTTGTATAATAGTCCATCATGTGTAAAATCCCTTGAACAAAACAAGGCTAAAATCTTGATATTTGACAGATTCATTGCCTACTCAAAACACCTATCCTTTTATTTACTAACTCGATTAATATAAAACTTCAATCTTTTAGTTACATAAACAAAGCAAAGTTTCACAAAAAAGAAATCTTTACTTATGACTGGAGGAGAGGGGTGTTTTCTGTCAATGATTCATCATCTATCACCATTTTTTGTTCTTTCGATTGCCCCCATAAAACCGTATAAACTCCTAGAGCTATTATCACTGCTCCAATCACACTATAAGAAAGTCAAAATCAAAAATCTTGGTCAAGAATTCACAATCACACCATAAGAAAGTCAACATCAAAAGTCTTGGTCAATGATATTTACCTGCCTAAATGAAGAACATCACCAAGAAACATGATCCCCATGATCACTGCAATTACCACTGAGATTGGTTTGAACATGGAGACATAAACAGGCCCTTTTTTGTTTAAACACCATGTTATAACACTGCTACGAATTGCAGCACCAAAAACAGCCTACAAAATGTTGTATGGAGAAATAATGTTTTAAGAAGTATTTGAAAAAGGTGATGGCTTAATTGGAGAAATCAAAGAGAAAAATAACTAATGGCAAATTTGTAAAAAGTTAGGACTTAATGGGGAAAAATAAATGTAGGTGTTGTTTCTGTTTGACTAAATGGATTTAAAAGCGACATGACTTAATATGGTAAGTTATAAGTTTCATTTTCACTTAATACAGAAAAAGCGACTTAATAGAGAAAGGCATGAAAATAAGGGTTTCCTTGTTATTAAGTAACTATTTACAAATTTGTCCTTGTTTATTTTTTCACTCCATTTTCCCAAGTATGTATTCTTCTGCTTAAATGTTTATTAAATAACATTTATCCGGATAACACTTAATGGGAAAAAGAAAGAAATGTGGTCTTAATGCTTCTAGTTAAGGGGGTGTTTAGATATGAAGTAAAAATGATTTGATTTTATGATTTTTGTGTAAGAAATTGCAACGTACTTCCATTTATTTGTTTGTTATAGCATCTTGCTTTCATTTCTTCATAATATAACATTGTACATTGTAAAATCTACCCAATTTTAGAAATGTCATAGAAAATTTCACACCTATAATCGGGTAGATTTTTCAAAATAAAATGTCCCGATAACAAAAAAAATTGAAATGGCAATGTTGTAATAGAAAGAAATGAAATTAGGATGCTATATAATAGCATTTCAAATGGGAGCTTATTTATTATTTATTAGTTATTACTATTCCTTCAACCACTCACTAACATTGTAATAATATTTCTTTCCATCCCCTCATCCTAATAACCATTCCACTTTATCCCCCTTAATGATATTGTTTAAATATACAATTATTATTTTTTACTCATTAATCTAATTTATTAAACATGCAAATCAAAATTATAAAATTTCTACCGATTTAAATCTTCTTAGCAACATACTTAATAAAAATAAAACCAATACGAAAGATGACTTTGCTTAAAAAGATATAGGAGGAGGTTTCATAAAACATTTCAATGAGATGGGGCTAAATGTTTATTATCAAAAAAAAAAAAAAGACATGGATTTTTGAATATTTTTAAATATAGCTTTTTTTTATTGATTTGACATAATAAATAAACAAAAGTACATTGCCATTTCTTGCATTTAGCTCTTGTAGACTTACCGCAAAAACGATTGATACAAACTCGGTTCGCGTATCAAGAATCCAAACATCCGTATTTCGTTCTAAAATAAGCGTAAAAAACGCGGTTTGAATTGTCCCAAAGCAACAAAAGAGGAAAACGACTGTCACTTCATCGGGGAACTCTTTCACCGTTGCAGTCTACATGACAAATTAAATAATTTTTTAAAGATGCAACGTTAACAAAGCCTAAAAACAAGCGGGGATTTATAAAACGTTTACCTGAAAAACATTCCATGATGAAGAACAAAGGCTTGTGATTGCAATAAGGAAACCCCCGAGTATCCATTTTGATTTTTGTGAAGAAAGTAAATTTTCATTTGAATTATGATGATTAATAATCGTCTTGAATAATGTTGGACCTTGATAAAATGTCATTACAAATGCTCCAGTTATAGCCACCATTGTTCCTAATGCTTTTGCTCGGCTTGTTGGTTTGTTTACATCGAATTTTTCCAATCTATACGTAAAACGTTATGTATATATATATATATATATATATATATATATATATATATATATATATATATAGCGATGTATTTTAGTTGATTTGTTTATTATGGCATCCTACTTTCAGTTCTTCGTATTACAACATTAGGAATATACATTCCAATTTCTTACCTTTAACCTCAAGTTCTAAGAAACTTTCACTAATTTAGTTGATTTTTTTACGGAAATCTCCTATAAAATCTCTATGTTTTGACCTCATATTCAATTAAGTCCCTATATATATATATATATATATATATATATATATATATATATATATATATATATATATATATATATATATATATATATATATATATATATTAAGTCCTGAATATCGGCAAATCTGAAAAATTGTCCATAATTGAATAATTTAGCCAGTATTCAGGACTTAATAAAAAGATATATATATATATATATATATATATATATATATATATAGGGACTTAATTGAGTATGAGGTCAAAATGTAGGGACTTTATAGGAGACTTCCCATTTTTTTTATTATACTCCATTTTAAATGTATATCATGTAAAATACGAGATTTCCTTCAAACATGATATTAAATTTTGAAATTCGGTTTAACTTTCCATAAATAGCATAATAATTTACTTATGTGTCGTTTCCTTTTACTTAATCGACTTAATCCAGTAAGATATATACATGTGTTTCTTTTCTGACTTAATGCAGAAACAACAACTTAATAGAGAAAGTCATCCTACCTTATTAAAAATTTCCCCAAATTTATTTTTTCCTTCCATGTCCTCAAATATAATGTCATTTTCTCAAATATTTTTTATTTATCCAAAATAATGAAATGTACCTAAAGATGACTGCAAGTAGGAAAGTAAAGGCAGGAATCAAGTTGCCCAATGCAGCAGCTAGAGTTGGAGAACTATAATTGATACCCGTATATGCAGATACCTGAAGAAGACAAATCCTACAACACCCATAACATATAATATAAATATTAAATAAAAATAATCCTAATTAACAACATACAAAAAGGATCCCAAATGCAATCATTACCCTAAAAATCCAAGCCCAAATAGTTTGCAAAGGATCGATAATGTGAGAGGAGGTCGACTATTTCTTCAAAAACAAAAAATAAATTCAAAGTTAATATGTTATGTAGGACATGATATGACAGAATAGACACTTTACAAATTGTACTATTTTTTATATGCATTAGACAAAAAGTAAAAAGCTGCACTTTTTTGTCCCACTCAAAAAGATGGAAAAAGGTATGAATATGATAGGACCCATTTTGTGCAAAAGACAAAAATACCCTCACCACAATTGCAGCCTAAGTATGAATATATGAAGATAGGACCCAGTTTTGTGGAAAAGACAACAATGCCCTCACCATTAACAAATGCAGCCTTTGTGCAAAAGACAAGAATGCCCTCATCATTAACAAATGCAACCTAAATATGAATATAAGAAGGTAGGACCCACTTTGGAACAAGGTAGGATAGGACCCATTTTGGGCAAAAGACAAGAATGCCCTTACCATTAACAAATGCAACCTAAGTATGAATATAATAAGATAGGACCCACTTTGTGCAAAAGACAAAAATGCCCTTACCATTAACAAATGCAGCCTAAATATGAATATAAGAAGGTAAGATCCACTTTGGAACAAGGTAGGATAGGACCCATTTTGGGCAAAAGACAAGAATGCCCTCACCATTAACAAATGCAGCATAAATATGAATATAAGAATATGAAAGATTTGGAGTACATGATGAGGGTAATAGGCCACAAACCTGCAGATGTGGAGGATGAAACCAGGAAGAAGAATAATGGAGCCAAGGGCATTATAGTAAACAACATACACAAAACTGCTTAATCCATCATTCATGGCTGCTTTTCCTAATGTAATCATCCCAACTTCCCCACATTCTACCATCACCATGGCAGCAAAAGGCAATGCCTTTTCGATAAAAGACTTAATTGCCCCTCCCATCTCTTTTAGCTTAAACTGTTTGTAGGATCAATGAATGTATGAATTGGTTTTATTTGTTGAACTTGTATGTAAACAAAATGTGTTTTCTGTTAATTTTTATTTTTAGGAAACGTGTTTTCAAAATCGACTTTTAGGTGCCTATGTTTGTAATAGGGGATTTGGTGAACAAAATTCAACTTTTATTGACTCTGGAAAATGAATTATTGCGATTTGAATAATGAGAATCGGATAATTGGTTAGATATTTGTTGTACATTTATCAAAATAGTTAGATTTGGCGCAACTTCTACTTGATCAAATAATCAAAAAGTCAAAGAAAGACTCATAATCATAATTCGTTTAGCGGATTACTTAAAACTACTTATTACGACTTCAAATTGCAATAATTCGTTTAAACGCACAATTCAAACACAAAAAAATATATTTATCTTTATAACCAATGCATCAAGAATCTAAGTTAGAGTTGACCTAATCATCTCACACCACTTTGGGTGGAAAATGTCGAATTTGTACAGAATGCCAAATCGAATGGTAACTTTTATGGGATATAGTTGAAGTTCTTGATTCTTTTTCTACATTCTGGATATCTAACCCTAGTTCCAATTTTGAAGGTCCAATTTTCATCATTGAATCAGAAGCTACAAATCAACAGGCAATCAAGAAACCTAATTGTTCGCTCTTGTAAAATAAAACTACTAAGATCTGTTCGTCAATGTGCAAGATTAAAGAGAGAGTTAGAGGAAGAACCTGAACGAGAATCCAGTATCTGGGATGGGGATTACTGACTGTGTTTTCCAAGATTATAAAATGGGTATCTATGAAATAAAATATTCGAGGGATTTAAGGTTTCAAAACCTTAATTTGGAAAAGAATCAAAAAAGTTGAGATTTTTTTGAGCCACTCAGCTGCTCTACTCTACTGCCTCTCAAGATAATATGGCACTGAAAAGTGAAAACAAATTATGTTTCACAAAGACTCAAATCTTTCAATTTTCAATCGTGAGAGAAAATGACCTTATATTTTATTACAAAATAAAGACAAAACTGGATAAATGGTTATTACTAAAATATCTAGTTCTAAGGCAACTTTGTATTTTATTTGAACAGTAGTTTTTATGTTAAATATCAGGTGTTCAACCTAATTTAAATAACTAAAATACTGCTTATTTTGTTTTTTCTGTTATTTTATCAGACCAAATGCATAGATTAAAAATAACTAAGAGTCCTAAGCCTTTAAAGTTGGTATCCACGTCTCATTGTAAAATTGAAACCCAATCTACACCGAATAATATTTGATCGGTTTTGGTTTGGTTAACAATCTTATTTGATTTGCTTGTGGCTAAATATTTGT
Organism: Lactuca sativa; assembly: GCF_002870075.4. NCBI lineage: Eukaryota > Viridiplantae > Streptophyta > Magnoliopsida > Asterales > Asteraceae > Lactuca > Lactuca sativa. The sequence goes on from NC_056625.2 coordinate 195,743,650, forward strand.
TATTTAGGTTAACAACATAGGAGAGTAATAAGGTTTCAATTTTGTCCACGTTAGGTCTTTAATGTTTTATTGTTCATATTATACAAATATGATTGTTATAACCGTTTAAGTGTCGTTCTTTTTACCGATTTCTTCCAATTTAGCTTAGTTGGCATGTTATGTGCCCGGTGGCATGCTTATAACCCCCCAACAGCAAAAGGTCTCGTATTTCTTGTGTCCTAAATTGAACAGAGTGGAAGAAGAAGGTGTTGTAAGCCTCCATCGCCTCCACCTCAAACAACCAAATTATGTGCTAGTGTGGGCTCCCAAGTCAGATTTGAGTCTCCATGACAACACAGAATCCGGGGAAAAGGTTCAGAACGTGCCCTAATTCGTTGGTAATGGTCGATTTTGAAGATTGAAGCTTTTCTCTTGTATATCTTTGTTATAAATGTGTAAGCTTTAGCGTTTATCTAAAAGCTTTGTTTTTCCTTTTTTTTGAACAGGAGGTTTTGGGTCTTAGGCATGCGCTGAATGAAATGAAGAAGAAGATGCATGGACATAAAGTATCTTTCATTGTCTTGTTTGTCTTGTACTTTGTTAAGTTCTTTTGAATGGAATTGTGATGCAATAGTACTCTTTTAAGTTGTTAGATGTAAGCTTTTGAATGAAGGGTATTAGGATAATGTAAGGGTACCCATAATGTAATGAACTCGTATGTATGAATGCAAATGAAGCTTTTGGTAATGAAATATGTCATTGTAATGCTAATATGGTGTATTGAAATCTATAATGGTATTATTGGTAATGAAATATGTCACTGTAATGCAAATGCAATAAATATAATGAACATATAAATTGAAGTCAAAGTACATCTATAAAATGTAGTGTAACATCCAAATTTTCATTTCTAATTAACTAAAAGCATTGTTCATAAAAACCATCTCAAGAAAAATCACAAATGTCAAATACAAATCATCATCATAATGTCAGAGTGTCCCAAAATATCCGGAATCGGAAACTATAGGCGAATGTGTACAATCAAGCCTTTGCCTTCCTGCGATCATAAAAAGTACCTGAAGCACATGTAATAAACAACTATAAGCACGAAGCTAAGTGAGTTTCCCAAAGTACCACATGCAGCACAACACAAAGTAAACAGCTATGGGTTATCAGTAACTTTGGAGACTACCCGAAGTCTTAGTGGGCAAAGAGCACGCCCTGTGGGTTATTAGCAACTATGGAGACTACCCAAAGTCTCAACACACGCAGTAACACATATCACAGTAATAACACATACACCCAACTGGTCAACACATATATTCTACCACACGTGTAAGAATAGTGAGGAGACTTACCTCACACAAATGATTGATAGAACTCACACCCGAACTGTCGGAAATAGATTCTACCAATTAATCGCATCAGATAACCCTAACTAATAATTAAGGAATTTTTCCAACTCAACTAGTCTCAAGCCAAGTCTAATCCATAATTTGGGTAAAAGGCTGATGTGTGTAAAACCAACTAGTTTTAATTCTACTAACTTAGACACAAAATAAACACACGAAAGGCAGTGTACCTATCGATTAGTAATATAGTTCAAGCAAGTAGGGTATCGAACACAGGGAACGGTAAACAATTAAAATAAATGCTAATATTATCTAAATAAAACAAATAACAAAAAGGGGGTTTTCTCTAGTTTTACAAGACTAGAAACTTAATTAGAATAACCAACACACAAATTAACTAACTAGCAACTAAAACAATTAATTACCAACTGAATTCAATAGTAAAGAGGACTTCTGTTTAGGTAAGACTCATTTGTTCCCATGGATGATTTTAATGTATCGGATTAATTCTTCATTGGCTACCGATTAAGATAATTAGGTTCACGTTCGCTATTCCTAATTCTTAGAAAACAAATTAACTCAAGCAATGGCCAGTTGTCTAAATTAACGGGTTTCCTAGATTATTGATTCGAGTTAAGTAAGCCTTGTAGTGGTTAACTAAATTGGCCCTTCAATTAACCTCTTGTCGATGTTCATCCAACAAGCTTACATATTAACTTACCTATCTTCTAGTTAATTCTAGTTTCACGTTCGTTATTCCTAGACATACAACTATGTGGTCACAATAAATCATATGAAATTAATAACTAAGAGATGTTCATACAACTTAATTACTGATTTATTAACAAAAGAATAGTTATTGTCAACACATAAGGTTCTTTAACAAGCTTAACAAAACTTAATTACCAATTAAAATTAATCCTACTCAAATAATCAATGCATATTCATAAAATTCATCTACCTAAACAGAAGTTATGAGTTTTAGCTCATGATTACAGCAGAAACAAGCTCAAAAACGAAATCAATTGGTAAAAACATAGTTCAAACAAGAGATTAGGTAAAGAGTAAACTTGATTTTGCCTTGATTCTCCTTAAAATTGAATGTAGGGTTGATTCCCTTGCTTCCCACGCTCTAGCAACACCTTTACTCGACAATTGGCCTCCAAGGGTTTCTCTATATGCTAGGGTATCGATCTGAAAGTCCCTTTATATAGATTTTCATAAAACAGAGGCTACTCGGCGAGTCCGTCACTTAAAACCCGTGTACGGCAAGTCAGCGCGTCCAGAATCGTGAAACTTCTGACCAACTCGGCGAGTTGATGGCCTACTCTCCGAGTAACTTTGGAATCAGCATTTTCTCAAAACACTAAAGTCGTCCGAAATTGTGTCTAGTTTTCAGAACATTTTGAATCTTGTCAATCGGAGTTACGGTTCATGAGATATGGCCAAAACACTGACGAGGGGTCAAGCTGTCCAGCAACATCCTTCTTTCTTCAAAATCCAAGATCCAAGCGTCC